>NC_136067.1:758589524-761294382 GCF_964261635.1 Lissotriton helveticus | reverse complement strand
TATGGAAGTGTCTTCCCAGTGTGTTCTTGTGGTTTGAGAGTCTGCCATTTATTGCAGTATTATCCTTCTACCTGTGTTTGGGACTCGTGTGTAACATGCACCCGTCACTTTCTCTTGTAACACACTGTTTTCTACCTCTTACATTTGTTTGTTCGATACCTGCACAAGTGACACCAGTGCCTACGTAACGTTTGTTCTTGTGCTTGAGTGTCCTCCATATATTGCAGTATTATACCTCTATGTTTATTTTGTACACTTTTGTAACCTGCACACGTCACTTTTTCCTCCTGCAATGCACCGTTTGCTACCTCTTGTATTTTGTTGGCTCACGATTGTCACTTTTGTAATGCACCGTTTGCTACCTCTTGTATTTTATTGGCTCACGATTGACATTTTTGCTTCATTTAATGTAACGTTTGCTTTTGTATTTTGCTCACTTGTAATGTTCTCATGTATCAGTTCTGTTCCTATTGTGAAGCGCTCTGACACCTTCGGGTAAAGTCCGCGCTATATAAAAATGCATAAATAAATAATAAATAACCCTCTCGACGCTTGCCGCCCCCTCAACCCACGGGACAACTGGCCAGCGAGACCGGCGCCCGGAGTCGGGTGGGCCGAACTGGAAGGTTTGTGGAAAAGCTGCAGCCCTGGAAGGGTGCCGGTGCCCATTGCTGCCCAGGAGCTGTCCTACCCCCACGAGGCAACCGCATCCACGGCAATGGCCAAGCCATGCAGTCTTGCCCCAGAAGGAGGCTGGTGTGAACGCACTCACTACGGAACAGCTCCTGAAGATCCCACTACCAAAACAGCGTCCGAGAAGCTAGGCAGTAGGGGTGCCGCCGAGAAACTGGAAAAGAGGGCGCTTGGAGGGCGGGAGAGGTATACGTACCTCCCCCCTCCCCCCCATCCTCCCGGAAGTGACATCACAGGGCGACCCAGTCGGGTACCCCAGACACTGCAATGCTGGCGAATGTGCCATCTTGTGGCACTAAGGATGGCCGCCCTCTTAGGAGGGCCCCCTGCGTGGGCCCGGGGCAGCCTATCATTCTGTGACTAGATGCATTCCTACTTTCCACACGCGATCACTCCCGTAGAATGACTAGTGCATGCAGCTGTCATAACAAGGGCTACTCTGGTGTGCCTTTTTGTCCAGACTCCAGTTGCCGGAGGGTTGTTCAGAGCAGGTATTTGTCTCATGGAGCACCGTCTTCCACACAGCGCCAGTGTACCGTGCACTCCTGGCTGAATCAAATGTTATTATAACATTGCGCTGCTTGGTCTAAGAGTAGATGGTCGTGCCGTTCTTTGGATGCCACACTCCGTGAAGTGGTTTGGCGTAGTGACTCCAGAATGTGCCCAGGGTGCGAGCACTGTGTTTTGAGATGGCAGGCCGACCGTCGATGGCACTTTAAGGGTCTCATACTTCTCAGCACTGCTCCAATGCTTTTAATGGGAGAGTAGTTATTCCAAACAATAGTTCAGGTAAAAAAGATTACGTAATTGAACACATTAATAAAGGGAATAAAATTTCAACCCAAAATTATGTGGTTTTTCAAAGAAAAAGAAGGAAAAAGGGAAAAGAAAGAAACAAGAAAATAAACAGTGACAGAAAAAAGAAAAGAGGTAAAGAAGAAAAAGGAGAAGGAACCAAGGAATACCTAATGTGATTCAAATAACACAAAATCAAGAATGACAAATCCAAAGTATATTTAGAAAAGTATCAAAAAGACTTTTTTATTGTTATTATTTGTTATTAGTCAAGTTAATACGCTCATGAGTAAAATGTTGGTTTAAAAATACAGTACTTCCAAATAAAAAACCAAACATGTGGCGAACACAATTCCAGTTCAAAAATAGTAGGGTATCAATATATACATCAAATCATGAACCCTCTATTATTTTGGAGCCACCAATATGTCGACGGCGTTTCAACCGCAGTGGGAACTTGCGGTCATCATCAGGACAAGAGAATGAAGGAGCGTAAAATGGTCTATTCAAATTGCATAAGGGTGTGGTCAAAAGTCCACATCCTGTGTTGGTAATTTCATCAACATTTTACTCACGAGCGTATTAACTTGACTAATAACAAATAATAACAATAAAAAAGTCTTTTTGATACTTTTCTAAATATACTTTGGATTTGTCATTCTTGATTTTGTGTTATTTGAATCACATTAGGTATTCCTTGGTTCCTTCTCCTTTTTCTTCTTTACCTCTTTTCTTTTTTCTGTCACTGTTTATTTTCTTGTGTCTTTCTTTTCCCTTTTTCCTTCTTTTTCTTTGAAAAACCACATAATTTTGGGTTGAAATTTTATTCTCTTTATTAATGTGTTCAATTACGTAATCTTTTTTACCTGAACTATTGTTTGGAATAACTATTCTCTACCCCTGGTTCAGGTTGGTGGGTTGCCTCTGTGGTTATACATTATTTTAATGGGAGAGTACCACACTCTCAACAGCAGCGCCTGCACTTCAACATTTAATTTCAAGCACTACACAAATGTATATCCCCAATAGACAGCTCTCTCACCATCTGTTGAAACACAACCCCCATGGCCACTAAGCACAGTTCCCTGCTTACGCAGGCCTGGTTGAACCCACATTTTCCACTCCCTTACACTATACAAATTAAGTGGGCCTAGGTAGGAAGGGCTGCTTGGAGACACTGCAAATGGCTGACTGAGGCGAAGAAGATTTATTGTACATAGGAGACAGTCTCACTTGCTGAACACTTTCTGTGCTCTTCTCTTATTTTGTCACACAATGTGTACACGAAATGTTTGGTTTTGCAAACGAAATTAAACAAAAGCCCAGCTTTGAGTGCGCCATGCAAGAACACCATGAGAAGAAAATGATATAGCCACAAGAGAGGAAACTGTTTCTGTGCTATGTGTGGAATAGGAAGGACGACTTTTCGGCAGATTGATAGCCGAGCCGCACAGCGGGGTAGCTTTTGTACTACCTTGTGAATAGGAGCAGCAGGCCTGGCAGTGCGAGCTGCCTCTTATCATAGGCTATGACAGCAAGGAGTAGCCTGAGAATGTTAGCAGAAGGCGCGTCATTCACAAGTATTCAGTATTAGCTGCACGACCTTCATCGACCTTAGGGTTGCAGGTTTGAATCGCTGTAGAGTCATTTCATCCCTCACAGGATCCTCATGACATGGCCTAAACTGTACTGGATGGGCTGTTACCAGTGTAAGGCAAGAATAGTAACCCGCATAGGGAACCAACAGGGTAGGGCTAGGACAGTCAATGGACCTATGCACCAAAATTAACAAGAATTTGCAATGCAATAGGTCTCGCATTTACGCAAGTTTAAGCTATTGGCATTGTAAATAACAATGCCTTTTTATTTATATTTCAAAAACCAACACATTAATAAAAGGCATTGTAATCTACAATGCAGATCGCTCAAACTCGCGTAAATGCGAGACCTATTGCATTGCAAATGCTTGTTCTACTTGGGATGTGAAGCTAGAGTCTATCATCTGTCATGTTTGTTTTTCCAGCACTCGCACCTCTGTGAGTGCCAACGTGCATGCAGAGTCTACACTCACTGAGAGAGAGAGCACTAATTCTGCTCAAAACCTCTGCATGCTTACACAAAGTGCTTGCACTGATTAGCAATGTGTCTGTCCATGCGGCTCACAAGAGTATTACCACTATGGGGTGGCTCCTCCGTTGGTGTGGAGGAGCAGCTCCCCACTTAAAAAAACCGCAAAACCCCATGAAAAATAAAATGGTAATTTATTACAATTGTATTTGTCATCCCCATTCTGAGCCAAGCATCAAGATGTGGCAGGGAAGTTGATGAGTGAGAGAAGTGGGGAGGAGGGTGGGTTGTCTATGCACTTATTTTTAAAGTGTGCAAGTCTTTTTGGACAGCCGTCTTGAGACGGCCAGCCAGACACATCTCTAACCCTGCTGTCTTATGACAGCTGGGTTAGAGTCAATGCAGCCTCCATGGAGCTGTGGAGCACTGAGTGAGGTCGCTCCCTCCAATCAGTGTGCTGTTCTCACAGCAAGAGAACAGCACCCTGATTGGTCAAGGGAGTTCCAGACTCCAGCTTTCAGTTTCTCTGAAGGTCTGGAGTGGAGTACATCGCTTTTACCCATTAGTTTTTTTATTGTATTTATTTATTTTTTTAACTCGCCTGCTCCCTCTCCCCAAAGATGCCAGCTGCTACTGATTGTCACTAGCTTTTAATTTAACCTTAACACCTCAATGAGTCCCCTTTCCATTTTATGCTGTTTATGGATGTTGATGGAAAGTTGAACTTGGTTCCTCAATATAGCAGACGCCCTTTCGGTGCGTTTCATCACTTCAAACATCATAGTCCTTTAACCAAACCGTGTGAAATGTGTTCATTCTCCAGAAGGGATGAAGATAAACCATTTTAGCTCCTTTAAATTCTGGCTTTACACGCTAACTATTTTCTATGCCAGGACTATGCAAGCAGTCCTCAGGTTGTGTCTCTTTTCCACCATTCTTCTTTTCTACCATTGGGTTCTTTTGTTAAAGGCTTGTGTAACATTCTTCAGATTACTGTAGTAAAAACAATTCTTGAGCTAGAGAACAAAGGCTGTGAGGAAACACATATGACTGATATCAAGATAAAGTCTGACCCACTCACATTTATGTTTGTATCCCAGCCGATGGAATCAATATCTGTTAGAACATCGAAAATAATAAATAAAGGGGCAAATGTTTGCATGCAGCACGGCAACCGAAGTTGCTGCACTGTGTTGCTGGGAAGGAGAAGTGCAGGAAAGTGAGATGCTTACCGTGAGATGGCACTGTAGCTCTCTTACCAGGCACTGGCACGCTCTCTGGCTGCTCAGTGATACACGTACGTTTTCACTATAATACAAAGGTGCTTCCATCAGTCTAGAATAGGTCTCAGATTAGAAGAGGACCCTTTAATACAATATATTAAGTTTAGATTCACTTTTCCCACTTCATACGTATGTTGTACAGTACGCATACAGAAATAGAAAGGTTTGGTGAAAAGAAAGCATTTCTCCTAGTTTGTGCCTGCCTCATGGAGGTGTATATTTTGGTGAAAACCCCTTTGTACAAATGATAGTAGATAGGGCTTTTCATTAAAAGCCATGGCTGGTTGCCTGGAAACAACCATGTACCACCCACGGGACACCACCTTGACAAAAACTAAGGCAAAACAGCCCAATGCTATGCTTTATACAATTGATGGACAGAATGCAGAACAATGACATACATTCACCCCAGTACAGAGATCTGCGCCTAAATCCATTGTTTTTTTGCTCACCATGCCATTCCAGTTTGGACCAGCCATATGCAAATAAGTCTTGACCCTGCGCCCAATGGGAACAGTCCAGCCGAAATCCGAGGCCAGATCCTCCCTGGACTGGAAACAAGCATCCTAGGACCGGTTTCGGGCTTTCAGCCCTCATCAGCCAGGATAGCTTGACTCCAGTGGCATGGAGAGCACTGGACCCACGTCTGAGCTTACCCGTCCCACTCGGGATAACAAATGCAAAAAGAACAATTGAAGGACAGAATGCAGAACAATGTCATACATTCACCCAGTACAGAGATCTGGGCCTAAATCCATTGTGTTTTTGCTTGCCATTCCAGCTGGGACCCAGCCATACGCAATTCTGTCTTGACTCTGCGCCCAATGGGAACAGTCCAGCCGAACTGCCAGGCCAGGTCCTCCCTGGACTGGAAACAAACATCCTAGGACCGGTTTCAGGCATTCAGCCCTAATCAGCCAGGATAGCTTGACTCCAGTGGCATTGAGAGCATGGGACCCACGTCTGAGCATACCCGTCCCACTCGAGGTGACAAATGCAAAAAGAACAATTGATGGACAGAATGCAGAACAATGTCATACATTCACCCCAGAACAGAGATCTGGGCCTAAATCCTCTGTTCCCATGAGGCACAGGGTCAAGACTGATTTGCATATGGCCAGGTATAAACTGGGGTGGCATGGTGAGCAAAAGAATGATGGATTTATCACAGGTCTGTAGACTAGAGGTTAAAGTTTTGATTTGTTCTGCATTCTGTCCATCAATTGTGTGTCTTTTGCTTTCACGCTCCTAGTGCGCCAGGAATGCCCAGACATGGGTCCTGGTCTCACTGTGCCGCTGGAATCAAGCTATCCTGGCTGAAGAGGGGTGAAACCCCGAAACTGGTCCTAGGTGCTTGTGTCCGGTCCTGGGAGAAACTGGCTTAGCAGTTCGGGCTGGACTGTTCCCATGAGGCACAGGGTCAAGACCGATTTGCACATCCAGGTCTAAACTGGGGTGGTATGGTGAGCAAAAGAATGATGGATTTAACCCAGATCTCTTGACTGGGGGTGAATGTTTTGATTTGTTATGCATCCCGTCCATCAATTGTGTGTCTTTTGCTTTTTCACTCTAAGTGCGCCAGGAATGCCCAGACGTGGGTCCTGGGCTCACTGTGCCACTGGAATCAAGCTATCCTTGCTGAAGAGGGGTGAAACCCCGAAACCGGTCCTAGGATGCTTGTTTCCCGTCCAGGGAGGACCTGGCTTTGCAGTTCGGGCTGGACTGTTCCCATGAGGCACAGGGTCAAGACTGATTTGCATATGGCCAGGTATAAACTGGGGTGGCATGGTGAGCAAAAGAATGATGGATTTATCACAGGTCTGTAAACTGGAGGTGAAACTTTTGATTTGTTCTGCATTCTGTCCATCAATTGTGTGTCTTTTGCTTTCTCGCTCCTAGTGCGCCAGGAATGCCCAGACATGGGTCCTGGTCTAACTGTGCCGCTGGAATCAAGCTATCTTGGCTAAAGAGGGGTGAAACCCCGAAACTGGTCCTAGGTGCTTGTTTCCGGTCCTGGGATGAACTGGCTTAGCAGTTCGGGCTGGACTGTTCCCATGAGGCACAGGGTCAAGACTGATTTGCACATCCAGGTCTAAACTGGGGTGGCACGGTGAGCAAAAGAATGATATTTTTAACCCAGATCTCTTTACTGGGGGTGAATGTTTTTTGATTTGTTCTGTATCCCCTCCATCAATTGTGTGTCTTTTGCTCTTTCGCTCTAAGAGCGCCAGGAATGCCCAGACGTGGTTCCTGGGCTCAGTGTGCCACTGGAATCAAGCTATCCTTGCTGAAGAGGGGTGAAACCCCGAAACCGGTCCTAGGATGCTTGTTTCCCGTCCAGGGAGGACCTGGCTTGGCAGTTCGGCCTGGACTGTTCCCATGAGGCACAGGGTCAAGACTGATTTGCATAATGGCCAGGTATAAACTGGGGTGGCATGGTGAGCAAAAGAATGAGGAATTTATCACAGGTCTCTTGACTGGGGGTGAATGTTTTGATTTGGTCTGCATTCCGCCCATCAATTGTGTGTCTTTTTATATTAGTTTTAGGGAACTTTCTAGTGCACAACAAACTTTTGAGCTGGAAAATGAAATCTGAATGAACACATTGCTTGAGTGTGCATAACTTTTATTGACTGTACATATACGGAAATTGTTGATAAATTTGGCTTTTATTCAGTTGATCAAAAACCCTCGAAGGCTATAATTATCGAGTTTTATGGAAAGAAACTAAAGTACATAACATGTAAGCTGCTTAAGCCTACTTTCAGGAGTACCAGAAACTATTTCAAGGACCACTTCACAAATAAGAACAATATTTTGCGTCTAAAGTGCAGAAAAGGAGGGAGCCTCATTTTGCTTTGATAAAAAAATGTGATTATCACTCTCAAAGTACAAACTGTGGGGCATATTATCAAGGACAGGCGATACATTATCGCCGCTTTTATCGGCAGGAAGATGTGAACACATCTAACATGGGCTTGGATTGGAATTCATAGAGCATATTATCAAGGCCATTATCGCCGCTTTATCGGCAGTTTCCTGCCGATAAAAGCGGCGATAATGTATCGCCTGTCCTTGATAATATGCCCCTGTGTTCAATGTTTACAACAAAGTAAAACGAATGCCCAAACTCCTTTAATAATTGATGTGGAAAGCACTTGCTAATGGCAAAGGAATCATGCTGTGCGCACAATACCTATCTTGTCGAGTTTGTATTCTGCTTTCAGATAATTTACTTTTTACCAAATGCTATGTCACTCATAATATTTCTGTGCAGGTTGCACCGTTTAAAATACAATATGAAATTGAATGATCAACTGCTATTGTTTGACTCGTATCTTTGCATTAATCATTACATTTTAGATACTTCATTGAACAGTATTGCATTTCAATCAAAATAAACAATGATTTCAATTGTGGAACAAACTTTGTCTGTATATGAGAAAAGAACAGTTACATACACTACTACAATTACATTATGTAATTCTTTTAAATATTTACTGTGAACCCATATTATTGACAATTATTCCAAAATACATAGAAAGTCTCAAGACATTCCAATGAAATCTTCAAAGTAAATCACCTTTACTTGAACGGAAATGACTGAATAATTAGATATAAGGTTACACATAGGCTAATGTCACAAATAACAATTTTATGACGGTGTTTGGAGAACATATTTACTCACAAAGTAAAGAACATGCAGTGTGCCTTATTACCGTCAGAACTACACCTTTGTCCATTCCCTTACTGTGTAAGGTAATGTAACAACACCCTTACTTAAAGGTCCTCCCTACCAACCCTGACGAGGACCTGAAAATAGAGTCAACACTCAACTTGCTACTTGTGTTTTATGTTAAACTCCTTTAGGGACAGGTGTCTACAACTTGAATCTCTCGTGGAGCTCCAGTGTATCCCATTTACAATGAGGAGTAACATTTGGCTGTTCCTAGGATGGTGGAAGGTTTATGAGGTCTTCCATATTGGGTTAGTTGCAGTCTGATTGTAGGGATTTATACACTTCTCCTGGTTTACCACTACCCTTTGTCCTGGCCTACACGTTGGCATCTTTTTTGTTTTGCTCTGCCTTGGCTAGCCATGCAAGTGACATTTGGGGTTTCAAAGCAGGTGCTCCATTTTAAGGGAGTTATCGGCTGCTTGCCTCTTTTTAAAAAAAGAGTTTTATGTAGCACAAACTTGACCCGAAGGTATCAGGTATCAGAGTGCTTTACACGAGCACCAATTGTGTTACATGCGGACACATTCATTTGTGTTAGACATGGGGAGATTAAGTGATTTGCCCAGAATCACAGGATGTTGTTCGTCCTTGCCGAGACTCGAACCCGGTTCCCCAGATTTGAGGTCGACTGCACTAGCCTTAGGCCAACTCCTCTCCCTCCTCTGTCGTTTAACTACCCGCACAGTGAGTGAGGGGGCAAATATTCCTGTCATCTCAGCTTGGGAACTGGGATGGGTCTATCTGTGCTACTGGGCTGCATTCTGCCTTAGACTGCGTCAGCTGCAAGGTGCTAGTTTTAGGGAAATATGGTGTTTTGTTCAATGGATTTGGAGCACAAGGATGTTAGCTGAAGAGGGTGGTTGAGCTCTATTTGCTGGGAATGTGGGGGTCATTTTGTTTAAGTTATTCTCTTTTCCTTGTAACCTCTAGACACTTTTCCTGGAGGTATGTCCTTAGATGTATCATCACCAATGGCCAACAAACGCTGTAAGGTCAAAAGATTAGCACAAGTTAGGTGGAAGCATTAGCGGACATATCAATCAATGAGATATCGCCCATGACCTCCTCCCTTTCATCTTTATTTGAAACAGGGAAAATAATATAGATTACACAGCCAGTTTTGCACTAAATGACCCTGTTGCAAAATTATTCGATGCAATTAAACAAGTAGAGCACGAGGACTGTGAGACAACTGCCAATTTTAAATTGCCACTTAAAGTAACTAGCTGATATAATACTCACATCTATTAACCCTACCCTATTTGCAGCTACTGATGCAATAATGAACAAACTGGAACTTCACGTTGACTTGATGCAATCACTGGTTAATAGTGTAACAAACATGGATAATAAAATCAATAAGTTTGAAACTAAACCAAGTATTCTCATACAATAAACATGAACACAAATTGCGCATGCCTATTAGTAATAAATAAACATGTGCCCTCTTTCTGACCCACTTACACTGTTGGTTGATAACTTAAAGAAAATTAGCACATTAAACTTAACTACAAGAAACTTTGACCATATCATAGCAACAACTACTACATCTGACAATCAATGATTAAGACACACGGATAGTCATCAGGAAACACCAAATACTACAACACATCAAGTTACCTTACAAAATGTGGGAAGAAATCACAGCTAATGGTTCAGTCATCAATACTGCAAAGTAATAAGGGTAACACATGGACCTGCCAACAGGATGCATCAATAACTATGACTTCAATTAGAGAAAAAATGGGTCCAACAAGTGGGAATCATAAGCCATCTGAGGATCCCTATAAAACAATTCTTTAGGCAAAGTGAAAAACACAGATCTCAACATGAATAGTGTTTACTTAACCGAATGCGAGCGGCGCAACTCATGACGAGCTCAGCTCGTCATGAGCATGGAAGGGGTTAACAAACCTGATGATTGCACTGATGTTGATCAAATTGAAGCAAGAAGGACTGAAAAAATAGATGAGATAATTGTATTGATCATCAATCACAACAGGGCAACTTAATAAAAACTGTCAAAACAAGCGGTCAAATGGCACAACCTAGGAGGGAGATCAAGCTAGTTGAGACCCCAAAAAATCAATGCTTTAGGGAAAGTGAAAAAGGTCAGTGTCAAGATGAACAGAACGCACTGGATGCCCTTAGACATTTTTAACTAAGCAAACTAAGAAACGTGGAAAAGTTAGGTGGAAATTGTCAGGACCACCAAACACGACAATCACTGGTAAATACTAATAAATTATCTGTTAGACAAGACTATATGTGTGACCCAATTGACACCGTTAAAGAATCAGCTATAGTAACTTGGAAATGTTAATCAAGCATGACAACATTTCTTCAAGACAAATCATTATTTGTGCAGTGGGGTATCCAACTCAAGTTAATCCCTTCATCTGCATTGATACTAGAGACAGAGGTAACACCAAACAGATTCAAAATGTATTCTTAAGAGCACAAACAGTGCAGGTGACTCATAACTACACTTGAACATTCCGTTTCGGATAGGACTTCAAACCAATTATCGGAGAAATGGTACCATTGTTGCTCCAACAGTTTTAGAGGTACAATAAAGTGGTATAAGAACCATGACTTGCATAGATACAAGGCCTAGAGCCTTAAGAACCGCTGGGGCCACCTGGAACCACCCAAGGTAGTGACATTTAGAAGAGGACTTGGAACAAACCCCTTTAGAACTAGAGGGTTCTAGAGTCAACACCCACGAGAACACCGGAGTATTCGAGTTACCTCACCCAAGGAAGCCGGGTGCATAGGTGTCTTTTGATGTCAGGTTTCGTCGTCGTTTTTAATTGTGATCTGCTGAAAAGTGCTGCTGGCGTCCAAGCGGAAAGTGTCAGGAGTGATCAAAGCCTGGATTGAAGATTTGAAGAACCTGAAAGCAGAGGGGACAGAGTCTCAGTCACTAGCCAGTGACCAGGGGCATGATAGTCGAATGCCCACAGATGTCGGCTGAGTTCAGGTGAAGAAGGTGAAGCTTGACTCTTCAGCCACGAGAACTAGGAGGTGTCGACGATGACCAGGTGCTGGATTAAAGCTGTCCCACAAAGGATGTCGAGTGCTGCGGTGTCGGTGCCCGGATTGGACCCAACAAGCCTTGGCAACAGCAACCCATGCAGAAAGCAGAGATTGGCTTTGGTGCAGACCAGCAAGCTCTAAGGGACTCACTCTTTGATGGGGTGTCAGGGCACGACTGGACCAACCAGAGAAGCCCATGGAAAAGTAAAGTTACCTTTGAAGGGACCCACCAGTCAACGGACCAGGGATTACAAAAGAGCCTCGAGTGGAAATGCAAGAAGCAGGCCCACAGAACACTCATGGAGTGTAGCCCCACAATCTTAGATGCAGATGGTGCTTGGGGCTTGGGCTACAAGTAACTCAAAGCACAACTTCAGGAATCTTTGGCAAATTAATGCACTTAGCAAATGTGCATGGGTCCAGGGATTCCGGTTCCACGTCACTCGTAAGGGCTGCGGGTCTCAGCTTTGCTGGAGACTCGGATTGGCCTTTGAGAAGTCTGGAAATCTTCTTCCTGGGCTGCAATTCCTTCAGAGCCCAGCGGTAGCTTCAGAGATGCAGACCGGCAAATGCTTTGTTGGTGCCTGTTTGAACAGGGGTGTCACTCCTTGACTCCAAGGGAGATTCTTCCATCCTCTTGTCTTTAGTAGAGCGTCAAAGTTCCAGGATTCAGTTTCAGAGTTTCGTCCAGGTGTAATCTAAAGTGCTGTTGCCAGGGGTCCCTTACTTTTAGTAAGAAAAGGGGTTGGACATACTTTGGGGACCCACCTATGGGAGGGTTTGGAAAGAGGGGTGGCTACACCGATTTCCTTTATCCAGTTTCGTGCCAGAGCAGGGGCTGTTAGCCCCTGCAGCCTGTTTGGACTGGACTATGCACAGTGACACCAAATGTGCCCTTGGTGCAGACATTTAAGCACTCTCTGAGTGCACCCACCCAGCCCCAATACACTAAAGCCTGTCTGGGAGGTAGGGACACCTCCCTGTGACAGGATACCTATTGTCCAGGCCTCCCCTGCTGGAGTTGCAGTCAGCAGCAGGAGGCCAAACTCGTGTCTGTGGCTGCAGCATCCAGTTTGTAATGCCAGGGCTCTTTTAAAAGTATTACCGGTTAGACTAGAGTGTGTACATGTCTCTCCTTCTAGAAGGGTGGAATTCTACCCCTGCCACCTGGACTGGCGGGGAAGGTAGGATTCCAAAGTCTTTGACACCAAACACGACATGTTTTCATGCAGCCATTCAAAAGTTAGCATTTACCGCAAGGTTATAATGCACTTAAGAGTATATGGTCTGGCTGCATCACAGAACAGCCTAAGAGAATAGGCTCCGAAAGCTGCAGAGGGGTCTAGCTCATGCATGGGCACCCTCTCACACAAAACCAAGCACTCTGCCTTCAGGATTGATTAAGCCTGCCATAGGAGTAATTGATACGCTTATATGTGTCAGTGGTTAAAGGTAGAAATAGGTAACCTATCTATTAGTAAAGGGGTGCCTGCACCACCGTACCCAGGCTGCAGTAGGAGTCCTGTGGTGCCATTTTGGAAGGCTTTCCAGGGGTGGCATAATACATGCTTCAGCCCCTGGTAAGCCTCTGGGGTACCTATACCCTGAGTACCCGGTGTACCATATACTAGGGACTCACAAGGGTAACCCAGTAACCAATCTGGAGTGTACCTAAAGTACTTGGAATACATTTAGAGAGGAAAACAGATAGGCTGGAGCCCTGAATAGCAGAATCCCAGCCAAACTAAGTTAAAAAACATCAAAACACTAGGAAAAAAGTGGGGGCAACCATGCAGTCAGATTCCACCTTCCAACACTCGTGGACATGTTTATATACATGTAAGATTCTGCAACAGCACTCTATTGACATTTAGTTTGACATGTAATGCACTATTAAATTTGGCAAACCACATAAGGCATACAGCCATTTTGAATTTTATCTTAGAGCGTAAGTCACAATATTCATTGTGCTACACACCTATTCTTGCCATTATCAACTAACACATACATCCACTCAACAACCATGCACCAAGTATCATATAACCCTGCATCCTCACCCAGCTATTCACTTTAACCATTCAACTCTACGCATCTATCCATTCTTACACTTTCATTCATTCAACTATTATTTTAACCTTCCACTTAAACTCATACAACTTTCCTTAATTGTCACACAAATTCAGTGACCCATTAATTTATCCATCCTCACCCTCACATTCATTTACCATCCTTCTCTCACTCACAAGCATCCATTCACCCTCACACTTGCTCATAAAGTATTTCAATCCTACTGTTGTTCATTCAATCATCCTTTTCAAAAATCATTCATTTATATAGGCATCTTAAATGCATATATTCATCAATTCACCCATCAACACACATAATCACACAAACACATACATACACTCATTTAATACCATCAGTTTCTCTCGAATATAGGCTGGGTCCCAAAGTTGAGAACATTCTGAGGAAAGAGGAACCATATTTGCCTGAAAATTTTAATTGAAACTCCGTTTGCTTACAGAGTTTAACTGCGTGAATATCTGTGATTGAATATTTAGTGATATTTAGAATATTTGACTTATCAGTTAAGGCTGAAGCCACAGAGTGAATATTAAGGGTGTCAAAAGATAAGACTTTGATCAAACAATCTTGATCTTGTGTGATGAATCACAATTGGATTGCAGTCCATCCTGAAATTTAACAACTGACTTGATCAAGGACCTCGGGGTAAAGGATAAAAGATCATGAGATTAACTCAATGGTAAGCATTAGTTAGTCAGCTTTTATTGGAAATGAAGGTTTGTGTTTGAAGGAAATACAAATAGTTTACTGCTGACTTTGCTTCATTTCTACGACACCTTTACTGCACTAAACAATGAAAAAATCAGGGTTAGCTTTAGCGTTGAAATGCAGATCTTCTGACTTGATTGTTTTTTCAGGTAACGTTTTAAACATATACAACACTAAATATTGCTATTAGGTTACCCAGGATAGAGTCCACAACGCACCTAGCTACACATCCCCCCTTCTCTCCAGTACTTGACCTTCATTTAACCCCATTGAAGCGCTGATCTATCTGATATCACAGAGTCAGTGCTGCTTTGATTGAGAATCTGTGCCCTGAGAGGAACAAAATGAAATTGGTACACAGATGATGCACTGTTCATTGTTTGGTCCCTGTCCTTAATCTATCTCAACCTTCAAATTGGAATGATTGTGGTCTGACAGCCTTTTGGCCACCCGCTGGTGGATACCTGTTCATTATTTATAAATGAACCCAAAGAAAGCAGAATTACTACTAACATCCTCTAAGTTGCAAATGAATGATTTGTACTGGCCCTGAGCACTGGGCCTCTCTTTTGCATCTGCTTCCAGTGTGCCGAGGCTTGGTATTTAATTAAATTCTAATTTGGGCCTTGAATTGAATACTTCACACATAACTAAAGCTCGTTTTTTTCACCATAAAATGTACGTTTGATTAAACTTAAGATTTCTGTGGTCAGAGCACTGGTCCAACCCTGCATTAAGGGAGTGTTATTTTTCTGGCAGACGAAAAAGATGCATCTTGCTTGTCCAACTTATTACAGTAAGGCAATTTGTTTGCTGACTAAGCAAATTCGATTTTATCTTGTCCTTTGTCTTCCTGTCCAGAGGAGGATCATACATATGTAATGACTATTGTGCGCAGATCCATTTACAAAAATAAGCCTGCATTTCTTGCATGAAAATGTACCTGCTATAGACAGCTTATGTTCAGCACAGAAATTGTCGCTTCAGATTCCGCACTATCTCCTGTGGACATGTCTTTTTGTATTGTGGCAGTCACACTCTGAAATACCCTTAACGTTTACTTGCACAGTATACTTCCCCCCAACTTCAGTTTAGTAAGGTCATGAAACCCTACCATTTAAATTTATCTTCATGATATTTTTCTCGGCCCTACAGTAACGTTTTTGTGGTATTGTTGGTTTTACTTATGCTTGATGTCTTTAGTTATTGTACTTGATGTGTATTCTTAAATAGCTATGCAAACAAACAATTTTGGGAGGGTTCAAGGGGCAGTTTAACGACCAAGCACAGAAGTTATCCCCCTGGATACTATGCAAAACAACAGAAACAACTGTGGGTCTCAGATAAAGCTATGTGTGTAGGAACTGGCTAGCTGTCTGCCACAAGGCACACTTTGGAGGCAGACTATTGGACAAAGAACCACTGTGAAAAATGTCCATCAGTTACACAGTTCGTACCGCCCAGTACATCATTTGGTCTACTTCACAGTAGGTAGCCCATTATCCATCTCCAAATATGTATGAAGGAGACAGATGACTGGTGGAAGTTGTTAAATTGTAACTGAAAGCAGTGCATGAGATAATTAGGTGTGAAAATAGTGAAAAAAGTGTTCAAAAATAGTGTTTATAAATAAAATTGAATAAGACACGCAATGTAAATTTATTCTGGAGCCGTGCCCTTTCAATTGTAAAATCAATATAGTGCAATAAAGTCAGATGTTTCAAACAAATACCTTCTGACTGGGTTATCTGGTCGACATGTTTCTGCGGACTTACACGGTCATTAACTGTACCCGCCGCTTCCTCAGGACCCATAAACTAGATTGCTACTGCTTAAATGTGACAAATTATAATTCGTGAAAAATATAATTAATGATTAGGACATTAAGTGACCACTAATGTTGGAAGTCACTAGTTCACTTACATTTCTTCCTCCTTCAATGTGATAGTCCATTAAAAGATTCGCCAGGATATTCACACATAGAGAAATACAATAACACATTCAATTAGTAAAGGTTACACTGTTGACATAGTTGTCATGTAGATAATAGCATAAAAGGTATAATAACCCAATTACGCCCTCCAATGTACAAACGTTACAAAGGACTCACCTCAGTATGTGAGGGGAAAGGCCTCGCCTCGCCTGGCAAACAGCTCAGGGACGTGAAGCACCGCTCTGTGTTGAAAGGTATATTAAAGAGTTGATGATGAAAACGCATGACCATTCCACGATGTATCAAACGCTCGCAGTCAGAGATAGAAGGCTGTATATTCTATGTGTCAAGTTGAAGGACAGCTAAATTACTGTTGTCATTAAATTAGCATTGCCCATTCTGATCATCGCGTTAGTCGGATAATAATGAAGTGGTCCCACTAAACTACAAGAGATGTAGAACCCAAATTTATCCAGCATGAAATTATTAGACCCTAGTTATATGTTAAGCGCGATAGTTATACATGCCCCAAAAACGCGCTTGTTGCTAGGGGTTAAAGCTAAGTTTCTCTTGTGTGCACCCTTACCTGTCCGTCGGTACTTCCAACAGCCTACCGTGCTGTTTGGGGAGGTACCGCGGGCCAGGCCAGATGCTTCCTTATTGTTTTTCGAGCAGCCCCGATTGGTCCGCTATGTTTGCCAAAAAACTACAGAGACTCATGGGAAGTGTAGTCAATGCGCACTCTGTCATGCAGCAAAGGCTTTCACAGGAATCATGCGCGCGGTTCACAGTTGGCCCGCTGTAGTAGTCCTGAACTGTCTTGACTCTTGGGAAATGTAGTTTATCCCAAGGCGCACTTATGTGAGTTCTAAAGTGCGACGATGACTATAGTAGGACTCATGGGTAATGTAGTGTGTATGGAGGGGCGTGTTAATGTTCCACGAGCTCCCCCAGGCGATCACCTTAATCAAGTAGGTGAATATTGTGCGCTCATTAAACACAAATGAGAGTTCATCACTAGTGAGTTATGAGATCGTGATGTACTTATGTGGCTATGATAACTAGTTTGACGACCTATCAAATGTGGTCGCAGTTGCAGTGTAGTGATTATCTGGTGGAGTATTCCTTTACTGAGGCGCACCTAATTAGATGATCACTTTGTTCGTAGTGCGTCAGTCATGTGATTGCACTGTGGTTGCTCTGGGTAGGCTGTATGTAGGATGCTTGAATGTCGGCGCATTCCGGGGAAATGCACTGTTAGACAATAATGACTGCCGTCCACATTGAGGTGGTTTTCCCAAGATATGTTAGAGATAGTGAACGTTAGCTCATATTATCTTATGGTGAAAAAAGTAATATGCCATAAGGTATATACTTGGCCAATACTATGGTTTGAAATAACTAAACATATAATGCCTGTATTAGTGGTTGACCAAAGATCCCTCCGCTGATTACGTATATTCCCAGTTTTATGCTGAGTATCAAGCTGTGTAGGCTATATGGATGTTGGCAGTGACTATAGTGTCATCCAGGGGATATCTTCGTTCAATCCGACCTTATCACAGTTAAGTCTGTACACCCATTTCTGTTCTATCCTAAATAGGTGTTTTGACACATCTGTAATGTGTGCTGGTATGTTAGGCTGTTCCAGGACTGTCCATTCAAAATCTGTCGGTTTATGACCCACTTGTATGTAGTGATTCGTAAGTCGAGTGGCTTGCTTCTTGCACCTTATTGTGCTTTTATGCTCTGAAATCCTCGTTTTGATCTTCCTGGTTGTCATCCCGACATATCTGAGTGTGCACGGACATGTGATGAGGTAGATCAGATTGCTGCTATTACAATTTGTGAATCGTATCTGTTCCCATTGACGACTCGTCCCGATATCTATAGACGTTGTGTGTTTTGTCTGGGGACATGCGGCACAATTTCCACATGGGTGATGTCCTTTCACCGGTGGTCTATTCCATAGTGTACCGACTTGGTGCGGCTCACTGGCGTAGACACGCTAGAACAGCCACTGTTTGCCTTCAAAAGAGCGACTAGCCTGAGAGATCAACTGATCCACACAAGACCGGCAGCCAGAGAGCCGCACCAAGTCGGTACACTATGGAGTAGACCACCGGTGAAAGGACATCACCCATGTGGAAATTGTGCCGCATGTCCCCAGACAAAACACACAACGTCTATAGATATCGGGACGAGTCGTCAATGGGAACAGATACAATTCACAAATTGTAATAGTAGCAATCTGATCCACCTCATCACATGTCCGTGCACACTCAGATATGTCGGGATGACAACCAGGAAGATCAAAACGAGGATTTCAGAGCATAAAAGCACAATAAGGTGCAAGAAGCAAGCCACTCGACTTACGAATCACTACATACAAGTGGGTCATAAACCGACAGATTTTGAATGGACAGTCCTGGAACAGCCTAACATACCAGCACACATTACAGATGTGTCAAAACACCTATTTGGGATAGAACAGAAATGGGTGTACAGACTTAACTGTGATAAGGTCGGATTGAACGAAGATATCCCCTGGATGACACTATAGTCACTGCCAACATCCATATAGCCTACACAGCTTGATACTCAGCATAAAACTGGGAATATACGTAATCAGCGGAGGGATCTTTGGTCAACCACTAATACAGGCATTATATGTTTGGTTATTTCAAACCATAGTATTGGCCAAGTATATACCTTATGGCATATTACTTTTTTCACCATAAGATAATATGAGCTAACGTTCACTATCTCTAACATATCTTGGGAAAACCACCTCAATGTGGACGGCAGTCATTATTGTCTAACAGTGCATTCCCCCGGAATGCGCCGACATTCAAGCATCCTACATACAGCCTACCCAGAGCAACCACAGTGCAATCACATGACTGACGCACTACGAACAAAGTGATCATCTAATTAGGTGCGCCTCAGTAAAGGAATACTCCACCAGATAATCACTACACTGCAACTGCGACCACATTTGATAGGTCGTCAAACTAGTTATCATAGCCACATAAGTACATCACGATCTCATAACTCACTAGTGATGAACTCTCATTTGTGTTTAATGAGCGCACAATATTCACCTACTTGATTAAGGTGATCGCCTGGGGGAGCTCGTGGAACATTAACACGCCCCTCCATACACACTACATTACCCATGAGTCCTACTATAGTCATCGTCGCACTTTAGAACTCACATAAGTGCGCGTTGGGATAAACTACATTTCCCAAGAGTCAAGACAGTTCAGGACTACTACAGCGGGCCAACTGTGAACCGCGCTCATGATTCCTGTGAAAGCCTTTGCTGCATGACAGAGTGCGCATTGACTACACTTCCCATGAGTCTCTGTAGTTTTTTGGCAAGCATAGCGGACCAATCGGGGCCGCTCGAAAAACAATAAGGAAGCATCTGGCCTGGCCCGCGGTACCTCCCCAAACAGCACAGTAGGCTGTTGGAAGTACCGACGGACAGGTAAGGGTGCACACAAGAGAAACTTAGCTTTAACCCCTAGCAACAAGCGCGTTTTTGGGGCATGTATAACTATCGCGCTTAACATATAACTAGGGTCTAATAATTTCATGCTGGATAAATTTGGGTTCTACATCTCTTGTAGTTTAGTGGGACCACTTCATTATTATCCGACTAACGCGATGATCAGAATGGGCAATGCTAATTTAATGACAACAGTAATTTAGCTGTCCTTCAACTTGACACATAGAATATACAGCCTTATATCTCTGACTGCGAGCGTTTGATACATCGTGGAATGGTCATGCGTTTTCATCATCAACTCTTTAATATACCTTTCAACACAGAGCGGTGCTTCACGTCCCTGAGCTGTTTGCCAGGCGAGGTGAGGCCTTTCCCCTCACATACTGAGGTGAGTCCTTTGTAACGTTTGTACATTGGAGGGCGTAATTGGGTTATTATACCTTTTATGCTATTATCTACATGAGAACTATGTCAACAGTGTAACCTTTACTAATTGAATGTGTTATTGTATTTCTCTATGTGTGAATATCCTGGCGAATCTTTTAATGGACTATCACATTGAAGGAGGAAGAAATGTAAGTGAACTAGTGACTTCCAACATTAGTGGTCACTTAATGTCCTAATCATTAATTATATTTTTCACGAATTATAATTTGTCACATTTAAGCAGTAGCAATCTAGTTTATGGGTCCTGAGGAAGCGGCGGGTACAGTTAATGACCGTGTAAGTCCGCAGAAACATGTCGACCAGATAACCCAGTCAGAAGGTATTTGTTTGAAACATCTGACTTTATTGCACTATATTGATTTTACAATTGAAAGGGCACGGCTCCAGAATAAATTTACATTGCGTGTCTTATTCAATTTTATTTATAAACACTATTTTTGAACACTTTTTTCACTATTTTCACACCTAATTATCTCATGCACTGCTTTCAGTTACAATTTAACAACTTCCACCAGTCATCTGTCTCCTTCATACATATTTGGAGATGGATAATGGGCTACCTACTGTGAAGTAGACCAAATGATGTACTGGGCGGTACGAACTGTGTACCTGATGGACATTTTTCACAGTGGTTCTTTGTCCAATAGTCTGCCTCCAAAGTGTGCCTTGTGGCAGACAGCTAGCCAGTTCCTACACACATAGCTTTATCTGAGACCCACAGTTGTTTCTATTCTTAAATAGCACCATGGAGATAGAATCTGATGCAAGGGAATGTTAGTAGATTTAGTCAGTGGCCTGCAATGAGCCTTGTCAGATGGATGGGTCTTTTATGCTTACATTAAACTACTCTTTTCTACTCCACTCTGGAGTCCTTTATTACTTGGATTCATTTATTTTATAGTTTTCTTATATCAAATTTCTCAATAACAATATTATTAGTGCGTGGTCAAGCACTCTATAAATAAAAAAATACAAACATAAAAATAAAAATACAAATGAATGTTCTCATTCTTTGAGCAGTTTTTCTATTTGGGATGTGAAGCTAGAGTCTATCATCTGTCATGTTTGCTTTTCCAGCACTCGCACCTCTGTGAGTGCCAACGTGCATGCAGAGTCTACACTCACTGAGAGAGAGAGCAATAATTCAGCTCAAAACATCGGCATGTTTACACAAAGTGCTTGCACTGATTAGCAATGTGTCTGTCCATGCGGCTCACAAGTGTATTGCCACCATGGGGTGGCTCCTCCGCTGGTGTGGATGAGCGTCGCCCCACTTAAAAAAAACGAAAAACCCCATTAAAAATAAAATGGTCATTTATTACCATTTTATTTTTCATCCCCATCCTGAGCCAAGCATCAAGATGTGGCAGGAAAGTTGATGAGTGAGGGAAGCGGGGAGGAGGGTGGGCTGTCTATGCACTTATGTTTAAAGTGTGCAAGTTTTTTTGGACAGCCATCTTGAGACGGCCAGCCAGACATGCACACTTTACACATCTCTAAACCTGCTGTCTTATGACAGCTGGGTTAGAGTCAATGCAACCTCCATGGAGCTGTGGAGCACTGAGTGAGGTCGCTTCCTCCAGTCAGGGTGCTGTTCTCACAGCAAGAGAACAGCACCCTGATTGGTTAAGGGAGTTCCAGACTCCAGCTTTCAGTTTCTCTGGAGGTCTGGAGTGGGGTACATCGCTTTTTCCCTTTAGTTTTTTTTATTGTATTTATTTTTTTTATTTTTTTTAACTCACCTGCTCCCTCTCCCCAAAGATGCTAGCTTCTACTGATTGCCACTAGCTTCTAATTTAACCTTAACACCTCAATGAGTCCCCTTTTCATTATATGCTGTTTGTGGATGTTGATGGAAGGTTGAGCTTGGTTCCTCAATATAGCAGATGCCCTTTCGGTACTTTTCATCACTTCAAACATCATAGTCCTTTCACCAGACTGTGTGAGATGTGTTCATTCTCCAGAAGGGATAGAGATAAACCTTTTTTGGCTCCTTTAAATTCTGGCTTTAAACGCTAACTATTTCCTATGCCAGGACTGATTTGCATATGACCAGGTCTAAACTGGGGTGGTATGGTGAGCAAAAGAATGATGGACTTAACCCATGGACTTAACCCAGATCTGTTGACAGGGGTGAATGTTTTGATTTATTCTGCATTACGTTCATCAATTGTGTGTCTTTTGCTTTTTCGCTCTAAGTGCGCCTGGAATGCCCAGACGTGGGTCCTGGGCTCACTGTGCCACTGAAATCAAGCTATCCTTGCTAAAGAGGGGTGAAACCCCGAAACCAGTCCTAGGATACTTTTTTTCCATCCAGAGAGGACCTGGCTTGGCAGTTCGGGCTGGACTGTTCCCATGAGGCACAGGGTCAAGCCTGATTTGCATATGGCCAGGTCTGAACTGGGTGGCATGGTGAGCAAAAGAATGATGGATTTAACCCAGATCTCTAGACTGGAGGTGAAAGATTTGATTTGTTCTGCATTCCGTCCATCAATTGTGTGTCTTTTGCTTTCTCGCTCCTAGTGTGCCAGGAATGCCCAGACATGGGTCCTAGTCTCACTGTGGCACTGGAATAAAGCTATCCTGGCTGAAGAGGGGTGAAACCCCGAAACTGGTCCTAGGATGCTTGTTTCCGGTCCTGGGAGGAACTGGCTTAGCAATTCGGGCTGGACTGTTCCCATGAGGCACAGGGTCAAGACTGATTTGCACATCCAGGTCTAAACTGGGGTGGCACGGTGAGCAAAAGAATGATGGATTTAACCCAGATCTCTTGACTGGGGTGAATGTTTTGATTTGTTCTGCATCCTGTCCATCAATTGTGTGTCTTTTGCTTTTTCACTCTAAGTGCACCAGGAATGCCCAGACGTGGTTCCTGGGCTCACTGTGCCACTGGAATCAAGCTATCCTTGCTGAAGAGGGGTGAAACCCCGAAGCCGGTCCTAGAATGCTTGTTTCCCGTCCAGGGAGGACCTGGCTTGGCAGTTCGGGTTGGACTGTTCCCATGAGGCACAGGGTCAAGACTGATTTGCATAATGGCCAGGTATAAACTGGGGTGGCATGGCGAGCAAAAGAATGATGGATTTATCACAGGTCTCTTGACTGTTTTGATTTGGTCTGCATTCCGCCCATCAATTGTGTGTCTTTTTATATTAGTTTTATGGAACTTTCTAGTGCACAACAAACTTTTGAGCTGGAAAATGAAATCCGAATGAACACTTTGCCTGAGTGTGCATAACTTTTATTGACTGTACATATACGGAAATTGTTGATAAATTTGGCCTTTATTCAGTTGATCAAAAACCCTCGAAGGCTATAATTATCGAGTTTTATGGAAATTAACTAAAGTACGTAACATGTAAGCTGCTTAAATCTACTTTCAGGAGTACCAGAAACTATTTCAAGGACCAACACTTCACAAATAAGAACAATATTTTGCGTCTAAAGTGCAGAAAAGGAAGGAGCCTCATTTTGCTTTGATAAAAAAATTTGATTATCACTCTCAAAGTACAAACTGTGTTCAATGTTTACAACAAAGTAAAATGAATGCCCAAGCTGCTTTCATAATTGATGTGGAAAGCACTTGCTAATGGCAAAGGAATCATGCTGTGCGCACAATACCTATCTTGCCGAGTTTGTATTCTGCTTTCAGATAATTTACTTTTTACCAAATGCTATCTCACTCATAATATTTCTGTGCAGGGTGCACCGTTTAAAATACAATATGAAATGGAATGATCAACTGCTATTGTTTGACTCGTATCTTTGCATTAATCATTACATTTTAGATACTTCATTGAACAGTATTGCATTTCAATAAAATTAACAATGATTTCAATTGTGGAACAAACTTTGTCTGTATATGAGAAAAGAACAGTTACCTACACTACTACAATTACATTATATAATTCTTTTAAATATTTACTGTGAACCCATATTATTGACAACTATTCCAAAATACATAGAAAGTCTCAAGACATTCCAATGAAATCTTCAAAGTGAATCACCTTTACTTGAACGGAAATGACTGAATAATTAGATATAAGGTTACACATAGGCTAATGTTACAAATAACAATTTTATGACGGTGTTTGATGAAACATATTTACTCACAAAGTAAAGAACATGCAGTGTGCCTTATTACCGTCAGAACTACACCTTTGTCCATTCCCTTACTGTGTAAGGTAATGTAACAACACCCTTACTTAAAGGTCCTCCCTACCCACCCTGACGAGGACCTGAAAATAGAGTCAACACTCAACTTGCTACTTGTGTTTTATGTTAAACTCCTTTAGGGACAGGTGTCTACAACTTGAATCTCTCGTGGAGCTCCAGTGTATCCCATTTACAATGAGGAGTAACATTTGGCTGTTCCTAGGATGGTGGAAGGTTTATGAGGTCTTCCATATTGGGTTAGTTGCAGTCTGATTGTAGGGATTTATACACTTCTCCTGGTTTACCACTACCCTTTGCCCTGGCCTACACGTTGGCATCTTTTTTGTTTTGCTCTCCCTTGGCTAGCCATGCAAGTGACATTTGGGGTTTCAAAGCAGGTGCTCCATTTTAAGAGAGTTATCGGCTGCTTGCCTCTTTTTTTAACAGAGTTTTATGTAGCACAAACTTGACCCGAAGGTATCAGGTATCAGAGTGCTTTACACGAGCACCAATTGTGTTACATGAGGACACATTCATTTGTGTTAGACATGGGGAGATTAAGTGATTTGCCCAGACTCACAGGATGTTGTTCGTCCATGCCGAGACTCGAACCCGGTTCCCCAGATTTGAGGTCGACTGCACTAGCCTTAGGCCAACTCCTCTCCCTCCTCTGTGGTTTAACTACCCGCACAGTGAGTGAGGGGGGAAATATTCCTGTCATCTCAGCTTGGGAACTGGGATGGGACTGTCTGTGCTACTGGGCTGCATTCTGGCTTAGACTGCGTCAGCTGCAAGGTGCTAGTTTTAGGGAAATATGGTGTTTTGTTCAATGGATTAGCAGCACAAGGATGTTAGCTGAAGAGGGTGGTTGAGCTCTATTTGCTGGGAATGTGGGGGTCATTTTGTTTAAGTTATTCTCTTTTCCTGGTATCCTCTAGACACTTTACCTGGAGGTATGTCCTTAGATGTATCATCACCATTGGCCAACAAACGCTGTAAGTTCAAAACATTAGCACAAGTGAGGTGGAAGCACTCTCAGACATATCAATCAATGAGATATCGCCCATGACCTCCTCCCTTTCATCTTTATTTAAAACAGGGAAAATAATATAGATTACACAGCCAGTTTTGCACTAAATGACCCTGTTGCAAAATTATTCGATGCAATTAAACAAGTAGAGCACGAGGACTGTGAGACAACTGCCAATTTTAAATTGCCGATTAAAGTAACTAGCTGATATAATACTCACATCTATTAACCCTACCCTATTTGCCGCTACTGATGCAATAATGAACAAACTGCAACTTCACGTTGACTTGATGCAATCACTGGTTAATAGTGTAACAAACATGGATAATAAAATCAATAAGTTTGAAACTAAACCAAGTATTCTCATACAATAAACATGAACACAAATTGCGCATGCCTATTAATAATAAATAAACATGTGCACTCTTTCTGACCCACTTACACTGTTGGTTGATAACTTAAAGAAAATTAGCACATTAAACTTAACTACAAGAAACTTTGACCATATCATAGCAACAACTACTACATCTGACAATCAATGATTAAGACACACGGATAGTCATCAGGAAACACCAAATACTACAACACATCAAGTTACCTTACAAAATGTGGGAAGAAATCATAGCTAATGGTTCAGTCATCAACACTGCAAAGTAATAAGGGTAACACATGGACCTGCCAACAGGATGCATTAATAACTATGACGTCAATTAGAGAACAAATGGGTCCAACAAGTGGAATCATAAGCCATCTGAGGATCCCTATGAAACAATTCTTTAGGCAAAGTGAAAAACACAGATCTCAACATGAATAGTGTTTACTTAACAAACCTGATGATTGCACTGATGTTGATCAAATTGAAGCAAGAAGGACTGAAAAAATAGATGAGATAATTGTATTGATCATCAATCACAACAGGGCAACTTAATAAAAACTGTCAAAACAAGCGGTCAAATGGCACAACCTAGGAGGGAGATCAAGCTAGTTGAGACCCCAAAAAATCAATGCTTTAGGGAAAGTGAAAAAGGTCAGTGTCAAGATGAACAGAACTTACTGGATGCCCTTAGACATTTTTAACTAAGCAAACTAAGAAACATGGAAAAGTTAGGTGGAAATTGTCATGACCACCAAACACGACAATCACTGGTAAATACTAATAAATTATCTGTTAGACAAGACTATATGTGTGACCCAATTGACACCGTTAAAGAATCAGCTATAGTAACTTGGAAATGTTAATCAAGCATGACAACATTTCTTCAAGACAAATCATTATTTGTGCAGTGGGGTATCCAACTCAAGTTAATCCCTTCATCTGCATTGATACTAGAGACAGAGGTAACACCAAACAGACTACAAAATGTATTCTTAAGAGCACAAACAGTGCAGGTGACTCATACCTACACTTGAACATTCCGTTTCGGATAGGACTTAAAATCAATTATCGGAGAAATGGTACCATTGTTGCTCCAACAGTTTTAGAGGTAGAGGCAAACTGGGGATGGCTATCCCCCACTTTACCTACCAAGACTACTACCAATCCCTAACATTAGCCATGAAAATACTGTGGCCGCTCAATCAAGCAACAGACAGCTTGTAGTCATATCATGGAATGTTACCATTCTAAAGCAATCTCTCAATCAGCCCGATGCCTCACAATTTCTAAATACAGGAGACATTATTTGTATACAGGAGAAATGGGCTGTTAGATCGTATTCAGTTAAGATATTAAGCAATACATCAAGCTGCTATTAAAACAAACAACTTTGGTGGATCAGCAGGAGTGTTATCAGTGTATGTATCTAAAGTGATGAATGTAAAAATTAGATAATCAAAACCTTTCATTTCAAGCAATAACAATTAATTGATGATGGGGGTTATATTAAATCAGTATGAATTATCAATGTGAACTTCAAACCGCATAGTATGAATGACAAGTACCACACACAGTAACTACTTGTACTTCCGCAGGATCAGATGACTGTTCCCCAAATCCCAACCTCCACTGAGAGCGAATCATCGAATCCACTGCCAGTAAAGAGGGGGAAAGGGGTGATAGAGCGCAGGCTCACCTGCTCAACATACTCACCTGGGCCCATATGTTTATGTATACATTAAAACAGGTAAACCTACACTCAATCAATTAGGGTTTTTACCGTTTGTTTTTTTATACCATTTATCTTACCAATCCAAGCCACCGATACCTATAGTCCTAAAGGATCAAGGGAGTAAGAGAGAAAATAGGAAGCAATAATAACATTTAGCATTTCATAAATGATTACAAACTCTGGAAAGGTTTAAAATCTTTAACTAAGTAAAATCTTTGAAAGTTTATAAAACATGAAACTCAAATTAATTTCTTATTCTGTTTAGACTAATGCAGATTTTAACATTTTAACATTTCAGATTTTGGAGAGAAAATGTTGTTAAGCATTTAAACAGAGGGTGGGTAAGAAAAAGGGGAAAACAGTACAATGACAAACCCACACTTTATAGTTACCTAGAATGGTGTGATGAGCAACCCTGGTCATAGGCTGAGTCAAAGAATAAGAATCCCAAAGTATAGGTGCCAGCAGGAAAGAACAGGTGCAAGCCAGAATCAAGACAGGTTACTGACCAAGTTGGATCAGGATAGGACCACCACAGGCTCAGACCAGCACCACAGTTAAAGTTCAAAACGCCAGCGTTGTAAACCCTCTCTGCAGCTAACAGTCGAACCCCGATTGGGTCATAGATCTCCTCCCCAGAACCCCGATTGGGTTATCGAAACTTCTGACAGAGTACTCTGCCAGCAACTCTGCTCCGGAACACCTATTGAGTGCGTTGGGTCAGTGACAGGTCAGCTATTCGGACAAGTCGGACAAACTAACTGGCTAAGCCTACCCTAGTTATACTATTTTTCAGGTCAGTGTACCACCCCCAAATGTTGCAAATGTGTTAATCCCACAATTTTATTGGACAAAGGATAAGGAGAAGACATCACACCATATTTTTCTCGAAGCAACTTGTCAATCATGTATTCAAGTCATTCCCTCCCATACCTGTATCTACCCATGTTCTTTATTCCGCCCGGTAGTGAAATGTATCAATAATCATTTTAAAACATTTTAATCAATTCAGTTTCCTCTGGCAAGGCAAGGAGTTCACTCTTTTCCGCCTTCCATGTCCGTCTTGGCCATGATTCAAGGCTATAGCTTCTGTGGCTTCAAGACTTGTCGCACAGGCACAGTTTCTCCAAAGATGGAGTTCAGCAAAGCATTTAGGCCAGTTTTATAACATGTAAAAATAGAAAAGAAACAGTTTTAGAAACACAGAATAAATGAATGCACGGTATACCACTTCTTTCTACTCTATTCCTATTGTTATATTTTATACTATTGCATTAAATATTAAGCGAAAACAAACAGCTTAGCGAAGCAGCGATGCAAGCTTCTTGCACGTTAGGACACATAACGGCCATCTCGTTCTATTGCGCAGAAGCAGAAGTTTTCCCACCAAGCATGTCACGTGGGCATGACAGACGCATGCTCAGTGGAAAATCCCGCGTGGCAGCAGTCAATTTAGTGCAAGCAGATTATAGTTAGTAAAAGAACATTGGCAAGCTTCCCCTAGATACCTAATATGTCGTGTAATGCAATATTAATTAGACAAAACATGTTAGTCAGTACATTATTATTATTATCGAGACGGTTGAGTATGAGCAAGTCACTTTACGTGTGAAATCTTGCTCCATCAATTCCCTCTTTGATGATATTTTACATCATCACTAATTAATTAAACAGATGCCAAATTTTACACTTCACACATCTCAATTTCTTCAAACTTTCTGTTAATATTCTTTTCATTCTTCATATGGAGATCTTTCACCTTTTTGTATAAATGTCTATTATATTCTTCTTATTCTATTTCATTGATATTTCTTTCTTTCCCTTTTTATTTATTGTATTTGTCTTTTTATGTTTACGACATATGCAACAAATTATTATCCCTAAAATCATTAAGGCTATTCCCACCATTGGCATCAGTATTTTACCTACAAAACTTTTCCCTACATTAGAACACCAACTACCTATAGAGAAAAGACCATCTGTTAGTCTCTTCCATGCACTATCAACCTCCAGTGGTTTAAGTTATTTTTCTAAATATGTAATATTCCTTACATACCCTTTCAGCTCTACACTTTTTTCAGGTATGTAAGTGCCTGAAGAGATGCAGACACCAGCCTGCATGCAGTGTGCACTGTTCCTTTGGAAAACTATATTCCACTTTTAACTAAGTTCATTTTTAAAGAAATTAACAACAAACTCTATTGAGTATTTTTTATAGATGCGTTTATCTCAAGTTTTTTAGTTTTTCTAATAAGTCAAACAATTAAATCATTGTAACTTATATTATCATGATTTTCTGTCAAGATTTTCTCTTTACAATAGAAATTACCATGTAATTTGTGTTAAAAATGATACGTTTCAATGATTCATTTTCCATAAGTACAATAACATTAAGTATTCATGGCATTGTGTTACATTGAAAATCATATAACTTGTGGTGTCAGAAAGTCCAAAGCCCAATGCATTTCGGGATATAGGTTTCCCTTCTTCAGGGGCAATTCCTAAAACAAAAAACGTTGATATATCTCTGTTTTCTTTGAGGATACATTTAAAACAGACACTCAATGGGGTGTCCCTAAAGATGATGTGCCTAAAGGTATACATGTCATGCTCTGTGCCAGTCTAATGATGCAGTTAGGAGGGAAAGAGACAAACGATCTCTTAAGGTATGTTATCCTATAGTGCTCTTATGTCCAGTGTATCATCATTAATGCTCAATAGTGAAAGATTGAAAGAAACAGATAATTTGGAGACCAGTGAATATCTTGTGGTGACTTGTGCTCATGTATTTATTCATGCATGCTACAAACCACCACTGCCCGTGTGCTAACTTTGCGACCAGGTAATTTAATGGTCTACCTGAACTCCTCAGTCCTAAGACGTTCTTCAGATATAGCGTAATAGTATCAAATCTGTGCGCAGACCGGCTGCCGTCTGTTTAAAAAATGAATTATACAATGTATAGACATTAAACTCATTTCAACTACCCTATTATCACAAGTACGAAACAACAATGCTACAACCTCAATAAACACCGTAGCTGGCTGGGTTCTTCTATACTGCCGTTCATTACCAATAACCACTGCCTGTATTGAATATATGGCAAACTTATGCTTGCAAGTTCTTATTGTTTTAGCGATGAAATAAACTCGAATAATACATTACCCTGATTACATGTAAACAGTATGCTTTGTAAATTGACCTTGATAGTGATAACGAGCCAGTGTCCAGAAAACTCCAATGTCCAACTGAATCGAAATAAGCTATGTGTTTTTATGCCACGCGATACCTATGTGGAGGATATATATATACCTATATATATTATAACGATAATCAAAAATGTTGCTCTTCATATCTCTCTATTATTATCAGCCATCAATCAATATCCAATGTTGAAGTCTGGTGCATACCTGCATAAATGCGTATGTCAAGCTAACCTCGATTGTTGCACGTTCTATCTCTTGTATAGGAATAATAAGGGGACCATTCCTGTAAAAAAATTATAGTCGCAATCAAATACTCTGGCTATACACGATTACAAACTGACAAGATACTGGGTACGCTTATTAGTTGGTGTTAAACATACCTTTGATGCTCAATGCAGCGTTCGCTTAAGATTCATGCTCGTATGTAAGTGCAACAATGTTGTGCTCTCAGCATTCTGCAGACTCCACCCTCTTTTGCCAACAATGTATCAAGAGCAAGTCGATTTTGTAAAATCATTGATCTTACTGCAACTAGTTCTGTATTAATCATTAAGAAACCTCCAGCAGTGTCTGTCGATAAACGATCTACCACTGTCGATAATTTGCAAATTCTTTGAGTATTTAAAAACACTCCCACTGAAGGTATCAATGCACTAAACATGTCACCTACAGTTTCTGCTATACTAGCTCTTTAACTACGTATTAGTCCATTAGTATCTTCATTACTTCATTACTTCCAGTCTATTTATATTGTACACTTTTGGGAATACTTTACCAAAAAGCAACTCCCATACCAATGATCAGGCAATTTGTAATACGCTTTGTTCCCACATGTATAATACATTCCAGAAAACACCAGTTCAGTTCCATCTTTGAAACCCCAAACCCCAATTATTTTATAATTGTGTTCACATTCACTGGAAACAATAAATATATTGTTATAATAACTTGTTCTCTCCCTGTGGAGACAGAGTTTCCCATTCTTTTCAAAGTCCAGCAACAGAGCAGCATGAGTGTTGCCATTAAAGGTGTATTCTTTATTTTCTGCCCATTTAGGAATCTTTCGTTTCTGTTCTGTAGCTTTTCTTTGGAAATCCTTTCTCCTTTGTACCTATTGTTAGAAAATATTCTCCCATATAACGAGCTATGTTACCTTTACTACAGACGGGATTCAGGTTACTATGAATAGGAAGTTCAGAGAAAATCACATCTATATTAGAATGATAATATTGTAAGGGCCTTTTCTTGTAAAATAAACTACCTAAAATTCTACACGAAATACCATAAGTCAGGGGCAAATGATGATAAGTGACGCCTTCCACTACAGACAAGGGTAGCTTCATACATACGTACGTAGCAATCGCTTATATCCATTGCCTCTACATAGTGTACTAATAGATTTGCGAATACATTCAAATGTGTTCTATTTCTAACTTTATGGTAATGCAATTCTTCCTCATCTGATGCTTCTACTTTTATTCTTTGCTCCTAACATTATCTATATTCCCATGTGTATCTAGTTTTTCAGGGGCATCTGCTTTCTCATGATTGTTAGTGTCATTCTTTTCCCTTTTACTCATTAGATAAGGAATAGCTTCTGTCAATCCTAACCATACTATGAATATTATCACTACACTACATGTGCATATTCTACAGCATGTTTTTAAGCAATTGAAAAGGGGGGGCCCTCGGCCCCCCCGCACGCATGGCGGCGCGGCGACCGTCGCCCCCCCTTTCCCCATGGTTGTCTCTCGGCGGTGGGGGCGGGCCCTGGGGGGCGCGACCCACCGCTGATTGGCCGGCGGCCTCCCTGACCCGGATGCAAAGTAGAAGGTCCGGGTCAGGGGGGGGCGGGCTACAGGAGGGGCGGGCCGGGGGGGCGTGCCCCCCCCGCCTTGCCCCTCGGGAATAAAGAGGTGGGGAGCGCCCAGGAGACCCCCTTGTCCCTGGACGCTCCCTCACTGAACGGTGTGCCCCGCGCTCGGGGCTTCTTTGTTTCGTTAATAGTATTGCTTTATTTTTCAGATCTCCGTTCAACGTTGCGGAGCAGCAGGACCCCGCTGGATCAGGAGCGGTACCTGGAACGTCGTGATCGCTGTTTTTCGTTGTCCGCAGGCTGAGGGAGCTGCGACCACGTGGGACACCGCCTTTGCCCGGGAGCATCGCCTCGCCGGGTGTGGAGAGCCGTCGGGAGCACAAGGGCGCGGAGGCGTCGGGGAGTGCGGGGAAACGATCGCCTTTGAGACGGTAAGGTAGCGTGTGGGGCAGGGAACTGCAGTAACGGGCTGCGGTAGCTGTGAAACCGGAGCGGGTGGCACACGCTGTTCATGCAGCCAGGATTCCAAACAGTTAGCACAGGCCGGGGTTCGAGACGGCCTCTTTCACGAAAATCTGTATCATCTGAAGGAATACTCTAAAGTGTGTTTTTTAATAATTGAAAAAGGGTTGTGCTAAGCTATCCGTGTGAAGGCTGTTAATTCAGTTGTGTCCTTTGCGGTGGGGACCTAACGGTCGTAAACGCGGGGGGCGAAGTACATAAGCATAATTGGAAGATCACTTAGCTCGTCTTACGTGCAGTTCATTACTCACGCGCTGGTGTTCACGGAGCAGTTTTGAAAGCGACCGTACAGGGAAGTGAAGCAGGGTCGACCAGGGCAGCACCTGGAGGGGAGACCCTTAGGTTAATTTACAATTTCAAGGATAAAGCTAGGTGGCATGGGATAATTGTGTAAGAATTGTTTAAAGAGTGTTGTGCATTGCCCTACCCGATAATTGCCTTATGAATTCTGTTTAGATAGGTGGCAGTTATGTAACTGTTTTTTCACGCTAAATTTCAGTATTTAGTTATAATTCATTGTACCTATAATACATTGTACTGATTGTGACACAGAGGGTGCAATTTAAGAAAACGAGGTGGCATTTCTTTAGGTGTTTGTCACTACGGTATGGTATCAAATATTGTGTGAATTGTCGTCCAAGTTTACAGAAGAGGTGACATTTCTTAAAGTATTTCCCTACTGTGGTATTAATTACTAAGTGACTTGTTGTTCAAGTAATGGCACAAAACAGGGAATAATTGCAAGTCTTTGCTCAGTAGTGTACCGGCCTTTGGCATAAGTGTTATTTGGAAGGCCGGTATTTAAGTTGGGTTTCCTAAAACCTGTTCCTGCTTGATTGCACAGTAGTAATACTTTTTTCAATTCCAGGCAACCTTAACAACATTATCGGCACGTTTCACTCGCAGACAGGGCACGCAACGTGGTGGGGGCTGTGACCGCAGACCATCATCGCCAGCGAGGACGCAGGACTGGTCGGTAAGAGGGGTACGGGGGGCTAGCATTCATTGCTCCTGGTGGCCGCCGGGTGGGTCTACATTAGGTTTACTCATCCCTTACATAAGCGGACAAGCCGCTAGTGTTGCGGTCGCCGTTGCATGGTGCTGAAAGCCCCCTGGTGACCCTCCATCAGAAAGGTACACAAGGTCGGCCTGTCGTGATTTTAGGAGAGTAGGCAGCTGTTTGTGGGTGTTTGTATCATGCCAGGTCCGCGAGGTGGTAAAGGTGGGTCCAACATGGAGGCGATGATGAGGGCCATGATGCGTGAGATGGGTGAAATTAGACAGCAGCTAGGGAAGGTAGATGAGCTGGAAGCACGTTTTAATGCAAGGCATGAGGATGCCCCTGGCCCATCGGGTAGGCCTATCCGCAAGAGGGTGGCACCATTGCCAAGGGGGGAGTTTGTTACCCCACCCAGGAAGTCTAAGTCCAAGAGACCCAGGTATGCTGCCCCCGCCCCAGGGCCAGTAGAGCCGGTACCTGCCGTGCCGCCGGCGGTCGTCCCACCCCCACATATACCTATGCCGATACCCCCGTCCCCCGTGGTGCCGGTGCCTGTAGGTCAACCAGTAGACGCTCGGTCTGCTCCCCCACCGGTGCCCACAATCCCGGGTACAGGCTTGCCACTCCCGGCACCCGCCTTGCCTGCTGCGCCGGTACCACTGGGCATAACCCCAGTGGTACCTGTTATCCCGGGTGGGAATTTAGATTCAATGCCCCCTGAATTGTTGTCCCAGATAACGGCCTTGATGCCATGGCTCCAAAAAGGGGGAGCTTTCCCGAAGTCTGCAGACCATGCAGCAGAGGCGGCGAGGTTTGTAGATAAAATCAAATCGGCAGCGGTCGCCGACAGTGTTGCATTGCCAGTATCTTCTCCCCTTGCAGGTCCAAGTCTTCCCCAGCTGGACGGAGCTAATGGGCAGCCGCCCCCGGTGCCCGCACTTGGTAAGGAAGTGGCATTGCCACTCTTGGGGGACGGTGTTTTACCTTCCAGGAGTGAGAATTTGGCTCAGCATGTGTCGTTAGCTGTGAAGGAGATGATTTGGGCAGACAAATATGTTTACATTTATTCTTTGTTGTTAGATAATAGGGAAATGGAGCATGCTAAAACACTGAAAGAGTGGATGCTCCCAAGCGAATGGAGGGTGCAGTGTGCTAGATTTAGGGTGGAGGAAACTCTGAACAACTGGATGAAAGCTTGGGCTGTATTCACTGCTATTAAAGCTGAGCGACCTCCAGATTTACAAGCACCATTGGCATGCTACTCGAGCAGGATTGTGGGGTGGAGTGAACAATATTCTGGGGAGGCATGGAAAGGGTATGATGTCAATTTCAGGAAGGCATTGGAACTTAACAGAACATTGGCATGGGACACAGTGGACTCCATGTCTTGGCATAAACAGTTCGCGGATAATGCACCCCCCCCTCAGTTCTCCGGTTCAGTCAAGGTGTTCTCTGCTAGACCTCAACAGCCCTTTCGGCCACCCCAAACGAGTGAGGTGCCTGGGAAGTTTAGGGCCAGTGGGCCAGACAAAAAAGGGGTGTGCTGGGATTTTAATAGGCGCACCTGCACAAGGGCCGCGTGTAAGTTTAGACATGCATGTTCCTCCTGTGGTCACCCCTCTCATCCAGAAACTGCCTGTAGGTCCAAGCAGGGAAACACAGGTCAGAGGGGTAAGGGAAAGCCACTGTAAGACAAACAGGTTAGGCCCCCCCACTCCAGTGGATGTGGTGGCAATGATTCCATGGTTGAACAGATACCCGGACCACATATCGGCCACCCTACTCCAAGAAGGTTTTTCTAAAGGCTTTAGGATCCCGGCAGCGGGATACACAGGCAGCGCGCACTGTAGAAACCAATTGTCAGTCAAGCACAATCCGGCTGTGGTGGCCGCCAAAATTGACAAGGAGCTATCTTTAGGCAGGATAGCTGGCCCTTTTACTGAAGTACCGGTACCCAATTTTGTGTGTTCCCCATTAGGAGTGGTCCCCAAAAAAGAGAAAGGGCAATTCAGATTGATCCACAACCTGTCAGCGCCTAGGGGGACGTCACTGAATGATGCCATTGACGAGGGTATCTGTAGTGTTAAATACGCCTCTTTTGATCAGGCTGTTAACTTATTACAGGCCACGGGACCCGGGGCGCTGATGGCGAAATCAGACATAGAATCAGCCTTTCGCCTCCTCCCGGTACACCCAGCGGATCAGCATCTCTTAGGCTTCACCTTTGGGGATATGTTATACATGGACAAATGCATGCCCATGGGTTGTTCTATATCTTGCGCTTACTTCGAGATGTTTAGCTCTTTTCTTGAATGGGCCATGAGACAAGTGACGGGCCATCAGCGGGTCATGCATTATTTAGATGATTTCCTCTTCCTGGGTACAGCGGGATCTCAGGAGTGTGCACTGGCATTGCAGGAATTTTGCGTGCTCATGCGGGCTTTTGGAGTCCCGCTTGCGCCCGGGAAGACGGTTGGCCCGACCACCTGCTTAGAATTCCTCGGCATTGAGATTGATTCAATGGAGGGATGTTTTAGATTACCTAGGGACAAGGTGGACAAATTCAAAACAGCGCTACATTTATGCCTACGGAAGGATAAGGTCACCCTGCAGCAACTACAGGAGGTGGTAGGGCAATTGAATTTCGCACTGAGGATCATCCCCATGGCTCGCCCTTTCTCTCGCTCCATTGCGCAAGCAATGAAGGGGCTGAGGGAGAAGCACCACCGCACTCGGCTATCGTCTGAAATTCGCCAGGATATGCTTATATGGATGGCATTCCTGGAGGATTTTAACGGCAGGGTGGTCTGGCCCGGCCCGCTCACGACATCAGCAGAGTTGGGCCTGTGGACTGATGCTGCCGGTAGTGTGGGCTTTGGCGCCATCCTAGGGAACAGGTGGGTCGCTCAACAGTGGCCTGAGGTATGGAGAACATGGGGTCTGACCACCAATATTGGCTTCCTGGAACTCTTCCCAATATGGGTGGCATTGATGGTCTGGCCCGAACACCTATGTAATCAATCAGTGGTGTTTTGGTCAGACAACATGACGGTGGTGGAATGTATCAACCAGCAGGGAGCACGGTGTCCTTTCATACTCCGTCTGATCAAAGAGATTGTTTTGCAGTGCCTTAAATTGAATGTCGTTTTCAAGGCCAAACATGTCCCTGGTGTTCTGAACAATGCAGCTGACTCCCTCTCTCGCTTCAAAATGCAGGTTTTCAGGGAACATCTTCCTACAGCAGACCCCTCGCCAGCGCACTTCCCAGCAGTACTTTGGCAGATTGGTGCCCCAGATTACAGGACCTCGTGGTCGCTAGCCTAGCCCCCAGGACCAAGACGGCTTACGAAGGGGCGTTTTTGTCTTACTGTTCCTTTTTGGGGCAACAATGGGAGGTGCTATGGGCGCAGGAGGATGGCTTTGCGGCCTATCTAGAATGGATGCATAAGGAGGGGCGCTCGGTGGCAGCGGCAAACAGACATAGGGCAGCGGTGTCATTTTACGCTCAAGCTAGGGGCCTGCGGGATCCCACTAATACCTTTATGGTGCGTAAGGCTTTGAGGGGTTGGCGCCGTATTCAAGGCCACCATAAAGATAAGAGAAAGCCCATAGGATTAGCGTGGCTGACAGCGTTACTGGGCGCGCTGGACACTGTTTGTAGCTCGGAGTGGGAGGTACTTCTTTTTAAGGCAGCATTCTCCTTGGCATTCTATGGGGCGCTGAGAATTAGCGAACTTGTGGCAGGTTCCAAGTCAGACCTACTGGGCGGCTTGCAAAGGGCTAGTGTGACAATAAGGGAGGACACCATGTGGGTGACGATTCAGAAGTCAAAGACCGACCAGGAGTCTAGGGGCCACACCATAGTCCTCCAACGGGCCCCCGCCAACCCTTGCTGCCCAGTGAGGCACGTAGAATTATTGCACGGGCAGCTGGTGGGCACAGCGGGCAGGGCACTGCTCTGTCATGCTGACGGTAACCCCTTGACCAGGTACCAATTTAGGAGGGTATTGGAGATGGTGGTCAGGAAAGCAGGTCTTGACCCTAAAGAGTTTGGCTCTCATTCCTTTAGGATTGGGGCAGCAACTGAGGCGGTGGCGGGGGGCCTCCCAGTAGAGAGAGTGAAGACAATTGGGAGATGGTCTTCTGAATGTTACAAACGTTATGTACGAATTGACATGCTGTGATTACAGGGCACTCACGCTTGGTTTGTCTCCCCTCTCTTACAGTTTCTCAGACCTGTTACGCAGGGGAGGAATTTGTCGTCGGGCACCGTCAACATACATCAGCACGGAGCTGCAGCCAGGAAACAAGGAAGAAAAGTGTTTGGATTGTGGGTCACTCTTATGTAAGACGAGCAGAATGTGTATTTATGTCAGGTGACAGGGGGAAAAGGGCGGCGCAACTGGGGTTGGACATCACGTTCTTCGGGAGAGGGGGGCTGTGTCTCAACCAGTTTAGGGGCTTCTTCCAGGGGCTTTTAGCGCGCCGGCAATCTCCCCCGTCAGTGGTGATACTTCACCTTGGGGAGAATGATTTGGCCACACTGGGAAGGCGCATTCTGATCGAGGAGATTATCTCAACGGCGGGGTGGATGGCCAGGACCTGCCCGGGTTGCACATTAGTATGGTCGCAACTCATACCCCGATTACAGTGGCGGGGGGGGACTCGGTCAGGGCGTTGAATCACTCGGTAAAGAGGATCAACACACGGTTGGATAGGTTGTTTCGAGCCCCCCTGTTACAGTCAATACCTCATGGGTGTATTTGGGGCGACAGGTATTACTTGAGGGACGGGGTTCACTTAAATGAGGAAGGGAATGTCCTGTGGTCTGACAATATCTGGGCCTGGCTAGAGGGATTTGCGAGTAAGAGGGTTTCTTAGGCAAAGGGTAGAGGGGGGAGGCCAGATCGTCGGTTAACAATGCTGGCCTGTGGCGGTAAGGTCATTATCGGTGAGCACATATTTGAGGTCTGAGGGGGCGGGCATCATCCTATGGAGGTTCCCGCCCAGGGGGAGGGGCCTGCGGGCCACTCCTAGAACTCCAGGGGCAAGGTAATTCATGCTGCAAAGGAGCGCGGGTAGGAGTAGTTCACGCTTTCCTTAAGCTGGTAGCCACCCCGCGCGCGTATACTCATGACGTCACCGGCTGGCGCAGAGTAAGGGCCCTCCTTCAGTGGGTAAATGGAGTTCAGGGCGTAGACCGGGCAATTCCCGGGGTAACACTGCGCATGCGCACGTCTCAGGGGGAGGCGCAGCTTGTAGGACCTGACACCGGTAGTGACCCTGCCATATGGCCAGAAATGTACAAAAATCAAGATGAGGAAGTTTTAGACTCGGTTAGGAAACAACATGTATTAGAGTTTTGTTAAGGTCAGGCTCTCAAACTTGTTGATAATAATCTTGTAATTAATGTCCTGCTGATTTTTGTATAAATTGTTGATTATGCAATTAAAACCTTTTTTAATTTCATACTTTAATAAATACGGCCGGGCGACTAGCGCCCGCCTTCCAAAAAGTAAAGATGTCTCGTGTCCACGTTCCTGGGTGTTGGGTGCCGGTTTGGGGGGGAGGCGGCAGCTAGTCGCTGACCATGTGAAAAGGGGGGGCCCTCGGCCCCCCCGCACGCATGGCGGCGCGGCGACCGTCGCCCCCCCTTTCCCCATGGTTGTCTCTCGGCGGTGGGGGCAGGCCCTGGGGGGCGCGACCCACCGCCGATTGGCCGGCGGCCTCCCTGACCCGGATGCAAAGTAGAAGGTCCGGGTCAGGGGGGGCGGGCTACAGGAGGGGCGGGCCGGGGGGGGCGTGCCCCCCCCCGCCTTGCCCCTCGGGAATAAAGAGGTGGGGAGCGCCCAGGAGACCCCCTTGTCCCTGGACGCTCCCTCACTGAACGGTGTGCCCCGCGCTCGGGGCTTCTTTGTTTCCCCACCCACCATCCCTTGGATCAAAAGTCTTGTGGCATTCATATGTCTGGTTGAATGGTAAGTTTTGAAGGTACTGTCCACATGTCTCACATGGTAGTAGAAATGGAACTGTTGGTATATCTTGTTGATGCTTTTATTTAGGAATTTTTTCCCCTTTTTAGCAAACTGTGTTTGAAGTGTATTTTCTTTGATGCCAAGTGTCTTTAGGCCTTTTTTCCCTTTGTAGCTGTACGTTGATACTGTCATTTATTAGCCAGTGTAGCTGTCCTTTAGAGTTTTTCCCATAGGTCGTTGTATTTATTAGGTATGGGGCATGCGGTAAGGTCATTATCGGTGAGCACAAATTTGAGGTCTGAGGGGGCGGGCATCATCCTATGGAGGTTCCCGCCCAGGGGGAGGGGCCTGCGGGCCACTCCTAGAACTCCAGGGGCAAGGTAATTCATGCTGCAAAGGAGCGCGGGTAGGAGTAGTTCACGCTTTCCTTAGGCTGGTAGCCACCCCGCGCGCGTATACTCATGACGTCACCGGCTGGCGCAGAGTAAGGGCCCTCCTTCAGTGGGTAAATGGAGTTCAGGGCGTAGACCGGGCAATTCCCGGGGTAACACTGCGCATGCGCACGTCTCAGGGGGAGGCGCAGCTTGTAGGACCTGACACCGGTAGTGACCCTGCCATATGGCCAGAAATGTACAAAAATCAAGATGAGGATGTTTTAGACTCGGTTAGGAAACAACATGTATTAGAGTTTTGTTAAGGTCAGGCTCTCAAACTTGTTGATAATAATCTTGTAATTAATGTCCTGCTGATTTTTGTATAAATTGTTGATTATGCAATTAAAACCTTTTTTAATTTCATACTTTAATAAATACGGCCGGGCGACTAGCGCCCGCCTTCCAAAAAGTAAAGATGTCTCGTGTCCACGTTCCTGGGTGTTGGGTGCCGGTTTGGGGGGGAGGCGGCAGCTAGTCGCTGACCATGTTCTTTTCGGTTTACCATTAACAGTATGATCAGCCATTTTTCGATTATGGAGACAGCCCCTCTTTGAGACTTTTTCACAGAATTTCAACCTGTGAAATTTTCCGGTTGGTCTTACTTCTTCGTCTGTTGGTTCATCAACTAATTCATCATCATCTTCATCGTTAAGTTCTAATTTTTTAAGATCTTCAAGGATGACATAAGTCCATTCAGGGCCTCTAAACCTATTATTCAGTCTTTTCAATCGCTGACTTTTTCTTTTTAGTTGTCCTGCAGAAAACCCAGTTTGACTTGATATTTTATTTACTTGCTCTAGTTCTTCATTTATTGATTTAAGGCGAAATTTTTGTTTCTTAACAAAACCAGACCAATTATCTCCTTTTCTGAGTCTTTTAGCTGGCACTATGCTTTGTTTTTCTTCAATTGTTCTTTTGTTTTCATTCAGTTCTGGCACAATTTGTATATCTTCGTTATCTATATCCCTCTCTATCTGACTTGGTACAGGTGTTTCTTCGGTTTCTTCTGCCAGGATTCTAATCTTACCTTGTTCAAGTGTATGCTGCAATTGACTTTGATTTGGTTTGTTTTCTTCTTCCTGAACACATTTCTCTACATCTATCTGATCCTGCTCAGGTATGTCGATCTCTTGCTCTTCTTCTTCCTGAGCCTTCGCCCTTTTACCTATCTGTCCCTCCTCAGACTCTGGAACTGTGACAGGTATTTGGAATGTCTGAGTATATTGATCTTTCCTTATCTGTTCCTCCTCAGAATTACTTTTGACTTTGATTTGTGTAATCTGAATATGTTCTTCTATTCCTTACTCATCCTCACTATCACTCTGTCTATCTAAATAGGTCTGGCTTCTGGTTCTCACAACACCTGCAGGAATGTCAATCACTGGAATCCATTCATCCTGACTGGTGCTCGGTTGTTCATCATCAACTACTTCGGAATTACTTTCTCGAGACCCCTCAGCTGTACAACCTTCAGCTTCAGTTTCATCAGGTTCAGCCACTCTTTTTGTATGGTTCGCGTGGATCCAATTCGGAACTCATTCACATTTTACTGCTGTAGTGGTAACCAATATCACTTGTGTTGGTTTTCCCCACCTCGGAGCAAGGCAAGATTCTCGTGTATGTTCTTTTATTGCAACCCAGTCACCTGGAATCAGATCGTGTGCTGGAGTTGTTTGCCTGGTGACAGCGTCTTCTCCAACATGGTGAGAGATAGAACACACTTGGTCAGCCAGTTCTTTGCAGTACTCTAGTACTAAATCATCAGATATATTTATCAACTTATGTCCTGGCACTTATGCTTCCCTCACTGCTCTTTCCATGAGTATTTCATGAGGAATCAAGCCTGTTTTTCGGTCTGGAATGCTTCTGAGTCCCATCAGAACAAGAGGTAAAGCATCTGGCCATTCTAATCGAGTTGATTCATAAATCTTTCCCAATCTTGATTTGATTGTGCCATTCAGTTGTTCTATCCCTCCAGAAGCCTCTGGGCGGGAGGCACAGTGCAGGTTTTGCTCAATTTTAAATGCTTCACAGATTAGACCAATTATCTCGTTATTGAAATGTCCTCCTCGGTCTGATTCAATCATTACTGGAAAACCGAAAAGTGGTATGGGCTCTCTAAGTAATAGTTTGGCTACTGTGATGCTATCATTCCTACGTGTAGGGTAAGCTTCCACCCATTTTGAAAATAGGCAGACAATCACAAGAACGTACTTCATTCCTCTGCAAGGTGGTAACTGAATGAAATCAATCTGAAGTTGAATAAATGGACTTTCTGCCTTTCCAATCTTTCCTGACAACACTACAGTTCTTTTCCCAGGATTCATTTGTTGGCATACCAAACACCTATGACAAAGACTCTCTGCAACGTTCCTGAACCTTGCATTGAACCAAGTTTTTCTGAATAGTCTTACCAAAGCGTCTCGCCCTAGATGAGAATACATCCTAGCCATAGGAGCAAGCAAGCATACAGTTTGGCAACACAGGCCTTCCATCAAGGTAAACAATGACACCATCTTCAACCCTTTTCTGACATCCTATTTTTGCCCACCCTTCCTTTTCTTCCTGTTCTGCATCATTTTGCAAATCTTTCACTTCTTCCCACGTTTTCACTCTCTCAAGCAACATAAGTTGGCAGCTGTTTCTGTTTGGTTCAATTTTCTTATTTATTGCCATCTTATTTTTGGCACAATATTGAGCTAGTTGGTCAGCATATCGGTTACCTGCTGTCACTTTGTCATTGCCAGATTGGTGAGCAGCACACTTGACCACAGCTACTGTTTCTGGTAATTGAATTGCTTTTAGTAAATCTTTCACAAAATTTCCATTTTTAATTGGAGTACCTGATGAAGTCAGAAAATCTCATTGCATCCAGAGTTTGCCAAAATCATGCAAAACTCCATAGCCATATTGGCTATCAGTAAAAATAGTCACTTTCAGATTTTTCCCAAATTTACAAGCTTTTGTCAATGCAATTAATTCTGCTACCTGTGAAGATTTTACTCCAGGTAAATATGAGGATTTAACTGGACCCCATAGAGTGCAAACTGCATAAGCAGCACTCAAACCTCCTTCCTCATGTTGCATACATGAATCATCTACAAATAGCTCATGTTCTGAATTTGTTAGTGGCTCTTCTCCTATGTCTGGTCGTGGTTTAGTGCAGTATTCTGTAAGATCAATACAATTATGTTCGATTTCATTTTTGACTTCTGCAAATTGCGATTCAGGTAACAATGTTGCTGGGTTCAGAATATTACATCTAGCAATTGTCACATTCTCTGCACCTACAAGAATTTGTCCATACTTAGTCAGCCGACTAGGTGTTAGGTATTGAGTTTTAGTCCTGGTCAGTAAAATCACAACTGCATGTGGAACATACACTGTTACTGGATGTCCCATGATAATGCACTCACTTTGCTCAAGACTCGCACAAGTTGCTGCTACTGCTTTCAGAAACCCTGGCAAAGCTGCTGCCACTGGATCCAGAGTAGAGGAAAACTGTGTGACAGGTCATCTCATTAGACCATGGGTCTGAATCTGAACTGAAAGTGCACAATTGTCTCATGTGTCACAAAACAATGCAAAGTCTTTTGTATAGTCAGGCATCCCTAATGCTGGAGCTGAACACAGACAATCTTGTAACTTTAAGAAAGATGACATGCTTTCATCATCCCATTCTACTGGGTCCTTTGCTCTTTTCTTTGTCATTTGTATCAAAGGTGTTGCTAGGACTGCAAATCCCACAATCCATTGCCTGCAGTAACCTACAACTCCAAGGAACATTCTGATTACTTTCTCTGTTTGAGGTAGATTCATGTTTTGAATTATTCTGATTCTTTCTGAAGTAACCCTTTTGACACCTCTCTCTATCTGGTGCCCCAGATATTTCACTGATGTAGTACAATACTGCAACTTTTCAGGTGACACTATGGGGCCGATTATGATGGAGGATTTTCCGCATCCTCCGGGCCAGCGGAAGCCACCGCCGGCCCGGAGGATGCGGAAAATCCTCTGCGGATGGTGATGGTGTCTCTCAGACACCGTCAGCCATATTAGGATGGGCTGTACAAAATGCTTTTCCGCGGCAGGTTTTCCGCCATGGAAAAGCATGTGTAACTTCACTGGGGAGTTCAGGGCGTAGACCGGGCAATTCCCGGGGTAACACTGCGCATGCGCACGTCTCAGGGGGAGGCGCAGCTTGTAGGACCTGACACCGGTAGTGACCCTGCCATATGGCCAGAAATGTACAAAAATCAAGATGAGGAAGTTTTAGACTCGGTTAGGAAACAACATGTATTAGAGTTTTGTTAAGGTCAGGCTCTCAAACTTGTTGATAATAATCTTGTAATTAATGTCCTGCTGATTTTTGTATAAATTGTTGATTATGCAATTAAAACCTTTTTTAATTTCGTACTTTAATAAATACGGCCGGGCGACTAGCGCCCGCCTTCCAAAAAGTAAAGATGTCTCGTGTCCACGTTCCTGGGTGTTGGGTGCCGGTTTGGGGGGGAGGCGGCAGCTAGTCGCTGACCATGTGAAAAGGGGGGGCCCTCGGCCCCCCCGCACGCATGGCGGCGCGGCGACCGTCGCCCCCCCTTTCCCCATGGTTGTCTCTCGGCGGTGGGGGCAGGCCCTGGGGGGCGCGACCCACCGCCGATTGGCCGGCGGCCTCCCTGACCCGGATGCAAAGTAGAAGGTCCGGGTCAGGGGGGGCGGGCTACAGGAGGGGCGGGCCGGGGGGGGCGTGCCCCCCCCGCCTTGCCCCTCGGGAATAAAGAGGTGGGGAGCGCCCAGGAGACCCCCTTGTCCCTGGACGCTCCCTCACTGAACGGTGTGCCCCGCGCTCGGGGCTTCTTTGTTTCCCCACCCACCATCCCTTGGATCAAAAGTCTTGTGGCATTCATATGTCTGGTTGAATGGTAAGTTTTGAAGGTACTGTCCACATGTCTCACATGGTAGTAGAAATGGAACTGTTGGTATATCTTGTTGATGCTTTTATTTAGGAATTTTTTCCCCTTTTTAGCAAACTGTGTTTGAAGTGTATTTTCTTTGATGCCAAGTGTCTTTAGGCCTTTTTTCCCTTTGTAGCTGTACGTTGATACTGTCATTTATTAGCCAGTGTAGCTGTCCTTTAGAGTTTTTCCCATAGGTCGTTGTATTTATTAGGTATGGGGCATGCGGTAAGGTCATTATCGGTGAGCACAAATTTGAGGTCTGAGGGGGCGGGCATCATCCTATGGAGGTTCCCGCCCAGGGGGAGGGGCCTGCGGGCCACTCCTAGAACTCCAGGGGCAAGGTAATTCATGCTGCAAAGGAGCGCGGGTAGGAGTAGTTCACGCTTTCCTTAGGCTGGTAGCCACCCCGCGCGCGTATACTCATGACGTCACCGGCTGGCGCAGAGTAAGGGCCCTCCTTCAGTGGGTAAATGGAGTTCAGGGCGTAGACCGGGCAATTCCCGGGGTAACACTGCGCATGCGCACGTCTCAGGGGGAGGCGCAGCTTGTAGGACCTGACACCGGTAGTGACCCTGCCATATGGCCAGAAATGTACAAAAATCAAGATGAGGAAGTTTTAGACTCGGTTAGGAAACAACATGTATTAGAGTTTTGTTAAGGTCAGGCTCTCAAACTTGTTGATAATAATCTTGTAATTAATGTCCTGCTGATTTTTGTATAAATTGTTGATTATGCAATTAAAACCTTTTTTAATTTCATACTTTAATAAATACGGCCGGGCGACTAGCGCCCGCCTTCCAAAAAGTAAAGATGTCTCGTGTCCACGTTCCTGGGTGTTGGGTGCCGGTTTGGGGGGGAGGCGGCAGCTAGTCGCTGACCATGTTCTTTTCGGTTTACCATTAACAGTATGATCAGCCATTTTTCGATTATGGAGACAGCCCCTCTTTGAGACTTTTTCACAGAATTTCAACCTGTGAAATTTTCCGGTTGGTCTTACTTCTTCGTCTGTTGGTTCATCAATTAATTCATCATCATCTTCATCGTTAAGTTCTAATTTTTTAAGATCTTCAAGGATGACATAAGTCCATTCAGGGCCTCTAAACCTATTATTCAGTCTTTTCAATCGCTGACTTTTTCTTTTTAGTTGTCCTGCAGAAAACCCAGTTTGACTTGATATTTTATTTACTTGCTCTAGTTCTTCATTTATTGATTTAAGGCGAAATTTTTGTTTCTTAACAAAACCAGACCAATTATCTCCTTTTCTGAGTCTTTTAGCTGGCACTATGCTTTGTTTTTCTTCAATTGTTCTTTTGTTTTCATTCAGTTCTGGCACAATTTGTATATCTTCGTTATCTATATCCCTCTCTATCTGACTTGGTACAGGTGTTTCTTCGGTTTCTTCTGCCAGGATTCTAATCTTACCTTGTTCAAGTGTATGCTGCAATTGACCTTGATTTGGTTTGTTTTCTTCTTCCTGAACACATTTCTCTACATCTATCTGATCCTGCTCAGGTATGTCGATCTCTTGCTCTTCTTCTTCCTGAGCCTTCGCCCTTTTACCTATCTGTCCCTCCTCAGACTCTGGAACTGTGACAGGTATTTGGAATGTCTGAGTATATTGATCTTTCCTTATCTGTTCCTCCTCAGAATTACTTTTGACTTTGATTTGTGTAATCTGAATATGTTCTTCTATTCCTTACTCATCCTCACTATCACTCTGTCTATCTAAATAGGTCTGGCTTCTGGTTCTCACAACACCTGCAGGAATGTCAATCACTGGAATCCATTCATCCTGACTGGTGCTCGGTTGTTCATCATCAACTACTTCGGAATTACTTTCTCGAGACCCCTCAGCTGTACAACCTTCAGCTTCAGTTTCATCAGGTTCAGCCACTCTTTTTGTATGGTTCGCGTGGATCCAATTCGGAACTCATTCACATTTTACTGCTGTAGTGGTAACCAATATCACTTGTGTTGGTTTTCCCCACCTCGGAGCAAGGCAAGATTCTCGTGTATGTTCTTTTATTGCAACCCAGTCACCTGGAATCAGATCGTGTGCTGGAGTTGTTTGCCTGGTGACAGCGTCTTCTCCAACATGGTGAGAGATAGAACACACTTGGTCAGCCAGTTCTTTGCAGTACTCTAGTACTAAATCATCAGATATATTTATCAACTTATGTCCTGGCACTTATGCTTCCCTCACTGCTCTTTCCATGAGTATTTCATGAGGAATCAAGCCTGTTTTTCGGTCTGGAATGCTTCTGAGTCCCATCAGAACAAGAGGTAAAGCATCTGGCCATTCTAATCGAGTTGATTCATAAATCTTTCCCAATCTTGATTTGATTGTGCCATTCAGTTGTTCTATCCCTCCAGAAGCCTCTGGGCGGGAGGCACAGTGCAGGTTTTGCTCAATTTTAAATGCTTCACAGATTAGACCAATTATCTCGTTATTGAAATGTCCTCCTCGGTCTGATTCAATCATTACTGGAAAACCGAAAAGTGGTATGGGCTCTCTAAGTAATAGTTTGGCTACTGTGATGCTATCATTCCTACGTGTAGGGTAAGCTTCCACCCATTTTGAAAATAGGCAGACAATCACAAGAACGTACTTCATTCCTCTGCAAGGTGGTAACTGAATGAAATCAATCTGAAGTTGAATAAATGGACTTTCTGCCTTTCCAATCTTTCCTGACAACACTACAGTTCTTTTCCCAGGATTCATTTGTTGGCATACCAAACACCTATGACAAAGACTCTCTGCAACGTTCCTGAACCTTGCATTGAACCAAGTTTGTCTGAATAGTCTTACCAAAGCGTCTCGCCCTAGATGAGAATACATCCTAGCCATAGGAGCAAGCAAGCATACAGTTTGGCAACACAGGCCTTCCATCAAGGTAAACAATGACACCATCTTCAACCCTTTTCTGACATCCTATTTTTGCCCACCCTTCCTTTTCTTCCTGTTCTGCATCATTTTGCAAATCTTTCACTTCTTCCCACGTTTTCACTCTCTCAAGCAACATAAGTTGGCAGCTGTTTCTGTTTGGTTCAATTTTCTTATTTATTGCCATCTTATTTTTGGCACAATATTGAGCTAGTTGGTCAGCATATCGGTTACCTGCTGTCACTTTGTCATTGCCAGATTGGTGAGCAGCACACTTGACCACAGCTACTGTTTCTGGTAATTGAATTGCTTTTAGTAAATCTTTCACAAAATTTCCATTTTTAATTGGAGTACCTGATGAAGTCAGAAAATCTCATTGCATCCAGAGTTTGCCAAAATCATGCAAAACTCCATAGCCATATTGGCTATCAGTAAAAATAGTCACTTTCAGATTTTTCCCAAATTTACAAGCTTTTGTCAATGCAATTAATTCTGCTACCTGTGAAGATTTTACTCCAGGTAAATATGAGGATTTAACTGGACCCCATAGAGTGCAACTGCATAAGCAGCACTCAAACCTCCTTCCTCATGTTGCATACATGAATCATCTACAAATAGCTCATGTTCTGAATTTGTTAGTGGCTCTTCTCCTATGTCTGGTCGTGGTTTAGTGCAGTATTCTGTAAGATCAATACAATTATGTTCGATTTCATTTTTGACTTCTGCAAATTGCGATTCAGGTAACAATGTTGCTGGGTTCAGAATATTACATCTAGCAATTGTCACATTCTCTGCACCTACAAGAATTTGTCCATACTTAGTCAGCCGACTAGGTGTTAGGTATTGAGTTTTAGTCCTGGTCAGTAAAATCACAACTGCATGTGGAACATACACTGTTACTGGATGTCCCATGATAATGCACTCACTTTGCTCAAGACTCGCACAAGTTGCTGCTACTGCTTTCAGAAACCCTGGCAAAGCTGCTGCCACTGGATCCAGAGTAGAGGAAAACTGTGTGACAGGTCATCTCATTAGACCATGGGTCTGAATCTGAACTGAAAGTGCACAATTGTCTCATGTGTCACAAAACAATGCAAAGTCTTTTGTATAGTCAGGCATCCCTAATGCTGGAGCTGAACACAGACAATCTTGTAACTTTAAGAAAGATGACATGCTTTCATCATCCCATTCTACTGGGTCCTTTGCTCTTTTCTTTGTCATTTGTATCAAAGGTGTTGCTAGGACTGCAAATCCCACAATCCATTGCCTGCAGTAACCTACAACTCCAAGGAACATTCTGATTATTTCTCTGTTTGAGGTAGATTCATGTTTTGAATTATTCTGATTCTTTCTGAAGTAACCCTTTTGACACCTCTCTCTATCTGGTGCCCCAGATATTTCACTGATGTAGTACAATACTGCAACTTTTCAGGTGACACTATGGGGCCGATTATGATGGAGGATTTTCCGCATCCTCCGGGCCAGCGGAAGCCACCGCCGGCCCGGAGGATGCGGAAAATCCTCTGCGGATGGTGATGGTGTCTCTCAGACACCGTCAGCCATATTAGGATGGGCTGTACAAAATGCTTTTCCGCGGCAGGTTTTCCGCCATGGAAAAGCATGTGTAACTTCACTGGGGGGGCCCGTTGCGGGCCCCCTGGGTGAAGGGGGGTGGAGGGTGCACATGGGGGGTACCATTTGTATGCAGAAATCGGCAGGCACCGCACGGTGCCTGCCGCTTTCTGCATACAAATGCAATGTATGCATTTTTACCATTGCGGCGGATGCAGCTTGAAGCCGCACCCGCCGCAATGCTAAAAATAGAGGATGTGACCGCCAGGGTGGCGGTCACATCCTAATTGCACAGGAGGGAACTCCGCAGGCCATGCGGAGGTTCCCTCCTACTCTATGGTGGCGGACGGACTCAGGTCCGACCGCCATCATAATCGGCCCCAAAGTGTGTACCTTTTCCTAAATGATTCAGCAAAGCAATTGTATCAGTAACACAGTCTTTTTTTGATTCTTAGATGGCACCAGTAGGTCATCTATATACTGCACCAGGACTGATTGTCTGGGCAATATCAAAGATTCAAGACATTTTTTCAAGATCTGATTAAAGATCGATGAACTTTCTGTGTACCCCTGAGGGACGCGATTCCAAACATAGATATGGTCATTGAATTTGAACGAGAAAAGATACCTACTATCCAGGTGCAGTGGTATTGAGAAAAATGCATGACAAAGGTCAATTACGGTGAACCAGCCTGCTACCCAGGGTATTTGATACAAAAATCACAGCAGGGTTTGGAACAACTGGACAACAAGGGACGACAAATGTATTAATTTTGCGGCGGTTCTATACAACCCTGTATTTGCCGATTGGTTTCTTGATAATGGGTGAAATATGGGTGAATTACATGGACTGCTCATTATTTCCTGCAAAATTCCTGTATCCACTAGACGTTTTATTTCTAGTGCGACTCCTGATTTTATTTCTGGGCTCATTTTGTACTGTTGAATATTAGGATAAACTGCACCTTCTTTTACTGTCACTTTTACTGGGTCAACATTTGCCATTAATCCTACATCTTTTCCTGTGAAATCCCACACTCTACTGTATGTTGTAATTCTTTTGGCAAGTCTTCTATGGTGAACCTTTGTTTTTCAGTTTCTTGTTTTGCTAGCATAATTTCTATAAATTCCATCTTCATCTGGAGTTTGAATTTCAACTCCATTTGGTGTACAAAAGATAGTGCAATTCATTTTGTACAACAAATCCCTGCCTTATAGATTTACAGGACTGGAGTCACATACAGCACATTTGGGCATTTCTTTAAAATTGCCTATTTTGACTTCCATTGGTTCTGTAACTGGGGTACTAATTTGTTTATTGGAAATACCCACTACTTGGATCGCTTCTCCCGAGAGGGGTAGGTTTGGAATGTCTACTGTCTCATAGTAGAATGGGTAGCACCAGTATCCAACAGAAAAGTAACATCATTTCCTTCAACCTTTCCCTCAATGAATGAACGTGACTGATCTACCTGCAAGGATGTGCCAAGTACGCACTTCTCGTCCTCCCTCCTCAGGCACCGTCAGAAACTATCTTCATCACAGTACGAGTCGCTCAAATGAAATTGGGGTATCACTGTGTCCTTTTTACCACTTCCTTCCCAACTTGTGGTATCTATACTGTATGCTGGTTGACTCTCAGGGTTTCGCATAGGATGGTAACTGATTTTGTATTACCTGTTTTTGCTGCTTTTTCAATACCTCATTCTGCGTCTGTGCATTCAAATTATTATTATTATTAGCACAGCCCTACACTCGTTCTTCCAATGCCCCAACTTGCCGCACCCATGACAAGGAAATGTCTTTTTAGCCTCCTCTCGATTACATTTTCCTCTAGGTTTATTACCATTTCCATCTCCTTGAGTCTGAATGTTTTTCCATTGAAGTTCTTGTTGCTCTGCTAATTTTACCTGTGCCCACATTACTTTTTCTTCCAAATTCTTTCGTTTATTATCCAATTCGCCTTCACAATATTTTGCATATTTCAGTATTTCATCTACAGGTTTGGCCTGCCAACAGATTTTATTATCCTTAATCCATTGTGAAATGTCTGGCCTTAGTCCAGACACAAACCAATAGATAAAATGCGTCATATATTTTCTAAACCAGTATACTGTTTAAAAACTTGTAAAAGACGTTCACAATATGCATGCACAGATTCAGCTTTATTCTGAGTAGTTATGTCTATTTTAGTCCAGTCTGTTTCTTTTGGAGGTACTTTCCCTTTTAAGTACAGTATAACCTGATTATACTTCCTCATCACCTCGTCTGATGGTGCTCCTGTTTTCAGGTCTAGAATACTTATCATTTGGACAGTTTACTGCAATTTTACATTCTGTCCATAAATCGACAGGAACAACGATGTCGAATGACCCATCTAGATCTTATAATAACACTTTTGAAACCTTTACAGATCTCTCAACCTGTCTGTACTAATCTACAGGTTTCTCTCTGAGTTTTGGAAACTCATTTGTAAATGACAATATATCTTGTCTGGACCATGGAACATGCACATAACGTCCACCTGGTACTTCTCTCATTGGACACAACCTTTCCACTCTTTCTGTTTCTTTCAACATATATTCTGATACAGTGCTTTTCGCTTGAGCTTCTTTCTTTTTCTTTAACCATCTTGCTTTCCATCTGTCTATGTCACCCCATTTTTGTAACAATGATAACAATTCTTTTATTTGTAATTTACGACCCGACACATTCATATTTTCTAAATCTTTGTCAGAAAATTCAGCTCGATATGGTTGCTGTAACACTTTTGATTTACCAATGTCGATCCCCATTTCACTTGCTAAACTTGTTAATTTTTCATGAAATGTTTTTGTATTTCGAGTAATACTTCGACATATAAACAACAATTCATCTTCATTTATTATATTCAATCGATCGAACCTCACATTTCCAGCAATAGTTTCTTCTAATTCAACTCTTAATTTAAAAATATCCAATGTCTTTGACTGTGATTTTGTTTTTTCTATTTCTCTGGACCATATTTCAATTTCTTCTGAAGTAACTACAGTTGCACTTCTCGTACCTGAAGAAGTTTTTTGATTTGTACCTCTCTAGTATTTACAGGTGTGGTTTTCTTAGCCGAGCTACTTACTGGTTCTCTTATAGGTAAATCCATCAAAGAAATTTCTGACCCACATTCACTTGCTTGGTCATCCACTATTAATGTTTCTTTCTTTGGCTGTGCTACAGGTGTAGTTAGAACAGGAGGTCTGGGACTAGTCTGTTTTTCTCCATATAAAGGAGAAACTGGACCTATAGTCACTGGAATTGTCACTGCTTCAGGAATGATAATTAACTGTGTAATTTTCTGAATTAACTCATTCCTTTGCTTAATTATTGCTTCTCGTTCCTTTTCCTGCAACACTTTTTCTAATGATGCCTCATGTAACACTTGTGGATCTAAAGGTGGCTTTAAAAACAGAGCACTAACATTTGTCTGATTCTGCTCCTCATTATAAGGTGGCGGATTTTTCATTAATAAATCCCCTGAGTAATCATCTTCTGGATCAGCACTTGTCATTGCATTTTTATTTTTCTTAGTACTTTTACTCCCTGTTTGTTCTTCTAATGCTCAGACAGGATATAATCGTTCCACCAGCATGGACTGTCTCCATTGTTTCATCTGCTTATCTCTTGTCTCTTTAGGAATTTTAGGATAACATTTACTAATACTTTTATCACTTCTGGATCTGTCTCGCTCAAAAGCTTCTGTTTCCCATTCCTCCAATGCCTCAAATTGGGTTAACCTAGGTCTTGGATCTAATTCATTCATGCGTGCTCTTAAATTGTACAAAACACTACCATTAAAGGTACCATTTTCTGGAAATGCCAAAATTCCATCATCTTTTGTGTATTCTATCCAGTTTTCTAACCATATGCAAGTATGGTAGCCCCTTCAACCATCTTGTATGATGCGGGCGTATTCGGTGGTGGAATAATAATCCCTTCTCTGGTTTTAATCAGTTTATCCTTTTTAAAGAAATGTTTAACTTTCTTGACAAATTACATTTTTCTTTTGTCTCCGTACATGATATAAGGTCTCCATCTTATCATCTGTTCTTTAGCAAAACTTAGGTATTTTCTATCTGGTCTATTTCCTATGAATTCTGAATGTAAATGTCACATATATTTATGCCGCTTTACTTCGTAATGACACTCAGTTTGTTTACGAGAAACCACCAATACCAAAACGTTTCTTATTTTAAATGACCAATCAACAATTAGAATCCAAAATATATTCAACCAATTGTTGCGCAGCTTTTTTTGTGAGACAAGTTCTCACGCTCCTGTACTCACCCCTCCCGTACAAAATTACCTTAGCTACACACCCGCTGTATTAACCAATACCAGCGCGGCTCTGAGTGACGTCAGCGCAGCTCCGCAACTGACTCCCTCCTTTGCAAGGTAATACGAGAGTTTTACTTCGATTCACTTTTAAATGTTCATTTTATTGATCTACAACGTAAAAACATTTGCCACTGTGTCTGCGTAACTAATTTAAAGGAAAGAAATTACTTTATTCACTGCAAGTAACTCCCTTCCGTTTACTCTTCATTCACTACAAGTAGAATCCTTCCGCCTACCTTTCACCCAAGCATCAGAGAACCTGTTACTCCCTCGGGCTTACCCTTTTCTAGGTTATGCAAGGCCAAAGTTTCACCAATGAACCCCTTTGCTGTCAATCAAGCTTAGAAGAACTTGCTACTCCTCCAGTGTGACCCTTTCTAGGTGATATCACACCAAAGTTTTACTAGCGAACTCTTTGCTATCAATTATTCATACATTTATACATAAAAATCCCTAAACAGTGCATCCGGTTTTACCTAACCGTGCGCTTACTTCACTGACAAGTGACCTCACTACAGAATGATTTCCATTTACCACCTGTTATTCTGCCCCCAGGGTTTCCAGACAAAACATAAAACAGGTACGAACAATTTTGGTTAATGTATAAAATCAATAACTAATAATCAATCAATAATCAATATTTACTAATTACCTATCTATACTAATCCCTAACCTTGCCTCTGCTACCAAAATAACTGATAGAGCGCGGGCTCACCTGCTCAACATACTCACCTGGGCCCATATGTTTATGTATACATTAAAATAGGTAAACCTACACTCAATCAATTGGGGTTTTTACCGCTTTTTTTGTTTTTATACCATTTATCTTACCAATATAAGTCACCGATACCTATAGTCCTAAAGGATCAAGGGAGTTAGAAAGAAAATAGGTAGCAATAATAATATTTAGCATTTCATAAATGACCACAAACTGATTTTGGAGAGAAAATGTTGTTAAGCATTTAAACAGAGGGTGGGTAAGAAAAAGGGGAAAACAGTACAAACACAAAGCCACACTTTATAGTTACCTAGAATGGTGTGATGACCAACCCTGGTCATAGGCTGAGTCAAAGAATAAGAATCCCAAAGTATAGTTGCCAGCAGGAAAGAACAGGTGCAAGCCAGATTCAGGACAGGTTACGGACCGAATTGGATCAGGATAGGACCACCACAGGCTAAGACCAGCACCACAGTTAAAGTTCAAAACGCCAGCGTTGTAAGCCCTTTCTGCAGCTAACAGTCGAACCCCGATTGGGTCATCGATCTCCTCCCCAGAACCCCGATTGGGTTATCGAATCTTCTGACAGAGTGCACCGCCAACAACTCTGCTCCCGATCACCTATTGAGTGCGTTGGGTCAGTGACAGGTCAGCTATTCGGATAAGTCGGACAAACTAACTAGCTAAGCCTACCCTAGTTATACTATTTTTTCAGGTCAGTGTGCCACCCCCAAATGTTGCAAATGTGTGAATCCCACAATTTTATTGGACAAAGAACGAGGAGTAGCCATCACACCATATTTTTGTAGAAGCAACTTGCCAATCATGTATTTAAGTCGTTCCCTCCCATAACTTTATCTACCCATGTTCATTATTCCGCCTGGTAGTGAAATGTATCAATAATCATTTTAAAACATTTTAATCAATTCAGTTTCCTCTGGCAAGGCAAGGAGTTTACTCTTTTCCGCCTTCCATGTCCGTCTTGGCCATGATTCAAGGCTACAGCTTCTGTGGCTTCAAGACTTGTCGCGCAGGCGCAGTTTCTCCAAAGATTGAGTTCAGCAAAGCATGTAGGCCTGTTTTATAACATGTAAAAATAGAAAAGAAACAGTTTTAGAAACACAGAATAAATGAATGCACTGTATACAACTTCTTTCTACTCTATTCCCATTATTATATTTTATACTATTGGATTAAATATTAAGCGAAACAAACAGCTTAGCGAAGCAGCGATGCAAGCTTCTTGCACGTTAGGACACATAACGGCCATCTTAGTTCTATTGCGCAGAAGCAGAAGTTTTCCCACCAAGCATATCACGTGGGCAGGACAGACGCATGCGCAGTAGAAAAATCCGCATAGCAGCAGCCAATTTAGTGCAAGCGGATTATAGCTAGTAAAAGCACATTGGAAAGTTTCCCCTAGATACCTAATATGTCGTGTAATGCAATATTATTAAGACAAAACATGTTAGTTAGTACATTAATATTATTATCGAGAGGGTTGAGTACAAGCAAGTCACTTTACGTGTGAAACCTTGCTCAATCAGGGGGATGGGATAACAAGAGAAACTCCACTGCTGTGCCTCCTCCTCTCGGGAGTTCTTAGTAAATTCTGCTTGGCTTCTGCAAACGCAAATGACACCATTAATACATTTCTAACCCCTCCCAGAACCTAGACCATTTTTATAGTCAATATGCTAGCCCTAACATATCTCCTACCTTCACTTCCGCAGTGGCTAGCTTCTGTCTTATATATTGTAATTGTATGTTAGTATTGAAAAATATACTTTATTAATTCTCTTATTGTTTCTTTCTCTTACAGTTGGCAGTTGAAGGGTACAGTTGATAAGTATAATATATATATATATATTCACTGAAAAAACCATAGGTTATAGACCATATATAGTTAGGAATTAGCATTTACAAAACCTTATTTTACTCACACAAAACCATTGAAATTCCATATATAGTTAGTTGCACTAACTATATATCGCGCACCCGCAATCCACTGCTGATGATGTCACATATTACATCATTCATGACATGGTCAGTGACATCACTGATGACATCACTGATGACATCTCAAATGACATCACGGATGACATCACTGATGACATCATCCAGTGATTATGTGTTTCTGTAAAGTTTAAATATGTTTTACATATTGAAGAATGAGTGGATGTATAAGTGTCTGAATAAAGGTTTTAGTAGGTGCGTGATTGACTGTATGAGTGAGTGATTAAATGCGTCTTACTGAATGCACGGGTTAGAGACTAAACTGTCTGAAAGTGTGCATCAGTATGTCTATTGTTGTGCAAGCTGCTGCATGTGTTGATCAGTAGCTATATGAGTGGCTATATGGGTTATTGATTGGTTGCACAAGTATTTGTATGGGAGACTGAGTGTGTGTATGGCTGGCTGGGAGGTGTGTGACTCTGTGCAGATCAATGTGTACTTGTATCAGTGATTGTATAAGAGAGTAAGTATGTGTTAGTATATGTTTCAAAAATGTAAGGTGTTCTGTGTTTAACTGTATAGATGAGAAAATGGAAGTGTGATTGATTCTTTTCAGGACTGACTAGGTGTGTGAGTAACTCCATGGATGAGTGGCAGAGTGTGAGTGTCTGTATAGGTGTATGAGTGCATATGATAGTGTTGTAAAGATGAGTGATTGTATGTATGAATGATTGTTTGGGTGAATGAGTGAATGTGTGTGTAGACATAGGAATCAGTGAGTGCGTATGTAGTAACTAGTATTGGTGTGTCAATGGTTTCAAAAATTATACTCTGTATTTAACACTGGGTGTAACGGAGGTTATATTAGAGTGTGAGGAGATGCATTGTATTATCACATGAATGATATCATCAGTGATGTGATCATTGATGTCAAATGAGATGTCATTTGAGATGTCATCAGTGATGTCATTTGAGATGTCATCAGTGATGTCATCAGTGATGTCACTGACCATGTCATGAATGATGTAATATGTGACATCATCAGCAGTGGATTGCGGGTGCGCGATATATAGTTAGTGCAACTAACTATATATGGAATTTCAATGGTTTTGTGTGAGTAAAATAAGGTTTTGTAAATGCTAATTCCTAACTATATATGGTCTATAACCTATGGTTTTTTCAGTGAATTTTCAAGGTTTTGTAAATGCTAATTCCTAACTATATATGGTCTATAACCTATGGTTTTTTCAGTGAATTTCAATGGTTTTTTAATAGCAAATATCATAAGCTGTCGAATGTCAAGTACGTGGTAAGTAAAAACATTTTCGTGTTTATGCACACTGATCTGCTTTGAATGCTGCCCCCCCCCCTCATTTCTATTAGGAGTACTCTCTCTTTGCAGATAGTGAAAGGTAGTTAACGCAGGCCTTTGCCCCCGTTGTAATACGTCGTGCCTGCTTCTCTCTCCATTTGATTGATTGTTATCCAAGCATTTACTGTTTTAGAATTGGTTCTCTTTGGTTCATTCTCTATTTACAAACAAACACAGAGTCGCAATACTCTGTTTAGTCTTTGCAGATAACGAAAAATTGTGTAAAAAAACAAAAGGAATCGAGCAAAATCAGTAGGCCACTAATGGGATCTCTTTTTGACCTCGCTAAAATAGAAACATTAGGAACAACCCCTCATGACAAATACGAAACTAGTGAGATGAACTAAACTCCACACCATGATGGCTGCAATACAGCTCGGCTCCGCCACCCACCCCGCCCAAAATAACGATAAAGAGCGGCTGCCATGATTGCTCGCGGAATGGCCACGACGGAGCTACGAAATGGTGGTGCTCTCATGCTAACCCCAGCTTCAGTCTGAAACATCCAGAAACACTGTAGACTACCAATTCGATCAGTTCCGGTAGCGCCCCAACGTAACCCGGTAGAGAAGAACTAGCCCTCCCCTCTTTGACTGATGGTTCTTGTTGCCTGTCCCTTCTGTTGTCATTTAACAGAACTATTTAGCCTGCTGAAAGGGGTTGTGTTCCGACGGCTGGTTGGTGGAGACATTTTGACTATATTCTGGACCTGCGTTATCGCGTAATGCGTCATATGACGCGCCGCGTTAGCGCATCCGGAAGTCATCCGGGGCGCGACGCGCAGCGCGTAACGTAAGCATAACAGGTCATGTGACTTGTTAATAAAACTTTTCATTGGATCATTTTACTTTTCTTATTCTAATGATGAAAGGCTTGGTCATATGACCTAAAAATTACGCTTTTTATTACTTCCGAACATTATTTTTTCTTAAACATATATGTTATAATGTTCCAGGCTAATGTACTTTCCCCGAAAATTTGCAACTGTCCTGCAAGTAAAATATATTCTTTTTTCGAGAAAAAGGGCGTTTCTTCGTCCCATGACGGAGCCGTTGAGCAAAAGAGGGTCGACCTGCTGTCTTAGTTGCCGATACGCCTGAATATGAGATTCTTATCGATCACTTTATGTTGCAGGAGTGAAAACACAACAGCCCTTGACCATTTATCTTTACTGCGTTCCTGCGTATTATACCTTTTACCCTTCATGTAATTGGTCTGCTTCATTTCACTTGCCTTTTACTGATTCTAAAACAGTGACTATTATTAAAAACTTTACCAATGTAAATACTACTACCATGTTTTCTTTTAAAAACCTTTATTGTGAAAATGTCAGTATACAAATACAGGCCTATAACCACGTGCGCCGGCCACGGAGCAAACTGTAATCGTATATGATGAGGAGACATTTACACTGTAGAGGAACGTAACGGGCGGGCCATTAGGTTGCAAGAACTAAGGTGTCTAACAGTTGCGGAATCGGTGGACGTACATTTTATAATTAAAATACGACAGGGCCAGTTACAATAAAATTATCTAGATATACATTTGCGGGCAAGTACCATGGGTGACGTTAATTCGAACTTTCAATAGTACAGTAATCAATAACACATCAGAACTTAATATCAATAGGGATGTCGAAATATTCAATCAATTCTCGTCCCCGCCCGCCATGTGCTTCAAAACTGCATACGTATCTCGTGATATCAAGGTTGTACAACAAATACACAACAAGGAGTTACGAGTCCCATTTATTCCGGCGCCATTTTGGGCGAGGACGGGCAGGTCCAGGATATAGTCAAAATGTCTCTACCAACCATCGACTATCATGATGTTCATATGCTGTATTTATTAGAGTAACACTCATCTGTCCACATCAAATTAATTTGCCACAATCTAAACATGTCATTTTAATCTTTCCAAAGTTCTTCTAAATATTTGGGACCGTTTCCCTTGCCTCTGATGCTGTCAGTGCCACTTCTTTGATGAATGTACTGGCAGGTCGGGGGTTCTTCTCCAAATCTCTCTTTTATGCAGCACTATAATTAATCGGTGCCACCTCTCCATATGACGATGCATGGTATAGTTACCATAACTATATTTTTTTTCGGTTCCTCTGGAGAGTACATCGTGGCAAATGAAGCGTGTAACGTACCGGGCATTTACCTTTTTTTGCATGTAGAGGAAAGGAAAAAAAATTCAAGCGTCCGAGTTCTAAGGTGTCCCAGGGCCATTTTAGTGGACCAGGCCCAAATCCAAAGAACAGGCCGCCATTTTGAGAGTCCTGTTGCAGCCGCCTGTCGCTGTAGCATCAAGAGCGGCCGAAACTCAGCTGAATGGCAACTGAAACGGTAAAGGGGCGCCCCACTACAGCAGACGAGCCTCCACCTGGGAAGGCCCGTTCACGCCGCCTCCCCCCCCTTCGGGCACCCCACGCCGTTATTCGGAGCAGTATTGTAGGATGGCCACACCAGTGCAGCAACTTGCTAGACACCACCTTGGTGGTAACCGAATCTCAGCGCCTTGTGGTGTCTTCTAGTCAGAAAATATTGTTGCGCTGCCTTTGGCCCCATTCGCACATCGGTCCGCTACTGACGCCACCTCACAGGCCAACGGGGCGCCCCACGCCGACTTTCAGCATTGTAGGATGGCCACACCAGTGCGACAACTTGCTAGACACCACCTCGGTGCAATCCGGATCTTGGCATCTCAGCGCATTGTGGTGTCTTCTATTCAGAAAATATTGTTGCGCTGCCTTTGGCCCCATTCGCACATCTGGCTGATATTTGGGCTACATTTGTTTTTTTTTGTCTCTGGCGGCCATCTTTGGGCTACATTGGGCTTCATTGGGCTTCATTGGGCTACATTGGGCTACATTTGGGCTCCAACATATATATAGCCCAATGTAGCCCAATATATATTTTTCAAAGTTAATTTTCGTAAAAACCACTGGAGCATATATCTTGAGACATAGCAAAGGCACATCGGGCTACCAGTCCCTACAATGTTGCCAAGGTTCGTGGAAATCCATTCAGCCGTTCGAGCTAAAAGTGAGTCCAACCGCCCTATGGAAAACTCAATGTTAAAAACACGTTTTGGGACCCACCTTTTTTCTCGGCCCCCGCTTGACGAAACCCCCCCAAATTTTCTGGGGCTGCTCAGAAACAAAATGTTCCATTTTCCAGAAAATTTCAGCCAATTCCGTCCTCAAACGCAGAACTTTTTCTCTTAGGCTTTTCTTCTCCTTTGCATTCGGAACAGCACACGTAGAATACTGTTGTATAAAACTCATCACTGAGTCTTCTGGATCCGTTCCAAATTTAGGTGCATCCTTGATCCACAGCAACATATGTATATGAGGAGCACCTCTTGCTTGGTACTCCTTTCTCCAGAAGAAATCCAACACCTCTCCAAGAGGTGGATTCTTCTTACTCATGATGAAAGACATCATAGCTTCAAATCTATGATTGAAGTACCTACATACATTGACTGGATCCAAAGAGCACAGTTCTCCGGGTGTCTTGAATTCGATGTTTTCTACATTAGCATTTGCCTCTCGTAGAAATTCAAGTAAGTCTTCCCAGCCATACTCGGCACAGCTCAGAGTGAGGAACCATGTGGGAGTTCCTAAGTTCCTCAGCATACATTTTAAATCACCATGACGACGGTACCAGTACTCATTAGTACCACGCTGACACGCCATGAGATTAATCAGGTGAGAATCCAAAATACTGTCTTGGACATTGACTTTATCCATAAAGTCACTTGCCGAGATGTTTTGCATGTGTATACCACTTTTCAAGATGTGGTTCACTGCATATGACAGTCCAGACAGATCGCTTTCAAACAGGAGATGAAACAAATAGGGAATGCATTGTCGAAACCTAGCATCTCCTGCATACAATCGCAAAGTCCGGTATTCAGAAGCAGGAATTTGATGAGGTCGCTCATCATATCTTCCTCCCTGACCTGTTGGAAAAAGCTGTGGGAAACACCGAGCTTCCAAACTTTCCTCCCAAACACTAATGGGACTCCCTTTGGCTTGTTTCATTTGAAACAACTCAATAGCATTCCCCATGACTTCCTTGGAATGCAAAGGATGAACACTATAATGTTCATATATTTCTTCACTAGTACAGGGTTCTACTTTCTCAATTTGACCAGCACACAAATCGCTATCCTCTTCCTCACTTACTTCCTCTTCTGCAACATATACATTTTTATAGTATTTATTATTTTTTTTCAAATACAATGTTGCCTTTTTGACTTTTCTAACATCCACTAAATCTTGCCATATTTTCTTATTCTTTGTCGGAACCCCATTAACTAAGATAACCAGAGGTTCCTCTTCCACTTTTTCTACTCCAATTGTGTTAATGTTTTTCTTCAAATCTAGAGGCAAATAAACTACTCTTCCCTTTAATCCTCTCTGTAAATCTGATGGAGGCAATTTCCCTGTCTTTGGCTCCATTCTTACAATAGCCTGAAAGGGATGGATACTTTGAATCAAAATAGATTCATAAGTATTTAAATCCTTCAATTCAGAAGGAATCTCAACCAATTCCAGATTATTATGAACTGCTCTAGCAGGCATCTGGTTTTGATTTAATTTGTTACAACAATAAGTACACACACGTTGATCCAATCCCAAATCAAAACAATTTTCTACCATCAAGTATGTTGTAAAATCCTTCCATTCACTATTATTTTCCCTTTCACTTTTTGCATATAAATCCACTAACTTAGTCTGATTCTTATAATAAGTGCGCCGACAACACACACAAGTGAAATTTGGCCTCTCACTTGATTTCACCTCAAACGTCGCAATTTCCCTCTGGAAATTATCTGTACTGGAAACCTGTACACTATCTTCCACATTACTCTCTTCTTCTTGGTCAATTTCAACATTCTCCTCTTTACTTCCAAAGTAACAAAACTCAATTTCTTCACATATATTCTTCACATCTATTTCAGAACCATGCAAAAGAGCAGCGCATAATTGTTTAAGCATAATTGCTGGACTCTTAGCATAATACAACATTCTAACTAATTTCCTCACTTTATTATGATGCACTGCTAGCATCCTGAAATGATGAAAAACACTCTGGCATACTCTCCTGGAAAGACAAGCCAGTGAATGACCATGCAAACCTGTCACTTCTCTCACTCTGCAAGGATCTAATTCTTGCAACAACTTCATTTTCTGCTTCAAACCTTTCTTATTAAATGACCGTACAAAATCACAAAGCAGATTGATGGAATCCTGTCGCACACTGCAAATACTACTACACTTCCAGGTGTACACAGGACCCTTAGGACGTCTTCCTAAAACCTCATTACCTAACACCTCTTCTATCTCTGTTGTCACAAGTTTTTCTTTTTCAACTGGACAACCATCTTTCACTTCATAAGCTCGACCACTGGTGTCAACTGCATGCACCAAATCATTATCCTGGAAATAACTCTCCTCATTAAAAAATGCCTCACAGCTTGAACTATGCATCCATTCTCCAGAAAAAACTTCACAAAAATTACTACGATTAACTATTCTCTTCCATCTACTATTTCTTTTGAAATCATAAATTGCCTTGTTTAGCTTCCTAATTCTATTGATTATCAAAATAAATAACTTACGTTTAATTTCAAATGCCTGATCAATAACTTTCTCAACTATTTTTTTCTCTTATAAAAAACCACTTTCTGTTGACCTTTCTTAATATTTTTTAACAAATTGCCAATTATCCTGTTGCGGAACATTCGTTTACGAATGTCCCTAAACTGTTGTTTACTTCTACTATCATGCACAGAGTTATCTCTTGCTCTAGCAGTAACATTTTTGATTGGCCTTTCCTTTCCATTTGAATTGCTTCTCTTTTTCTGGACTGAAACATTTTCTGTAGTAATATTTTTTTTACTGCAAATATTTCTTATGAATGTTTTTGTACTCTTACCCGGTGCTTTCTTGTTGACTTGACAAATCTTTTTGTTAGAGGACTGCTGCTTTTTTTCAATCACCTGCTGTCTTTGACGTTTTGCAGCCTTTCTCAGTCTTTCTTTCGTTGGCATGGTGAAATGTTGAAATGATCTGCAGTTGAATCTGTGGTAAAATATATTAAAAAATGTTATTAACCACTATTACCCAACAGTACATCAATAACAGTAATCAAAAACTTAAAACACTACTTTACATTTTTACATATAAGATTTTTTAGTGCATGGCAATTTTAGAATACAGAAATAGCAGAAAAGAAATTGAATTTATATTCATGTTACCTGTGCTATCTTATATGTAAATATGATCTAATTTTATGAGCATATTTTAATATTTTATTGAAGACACTACACATAACCTGTTTTTGAAGGTGTCTTTATTTTTAAATTAAACGGTTTACATTTTTACTTTTTATTTATTATAAATTTTAAAAATAAATGTTTATAGTTCCATATGATCAAGCAGGTCAGCTTCCCACCCTATGTCATATAATTCGGACAAATCTGCATCCTCATCACGTTCTTCTTCATCCTCAGGATTTAAATCATCCAAGGGATCAACATCCACTGATGTTTCAATTACAAGTTCAATGATGAGGTCAAAATCAACTGATTGCAGATTATCGCTCATGTTGATGTTGTCTTTATCTTTAAAGAAAGATAACAACAATGAGATGTTGCAGAGTAAGAGACAAATCTCAGAGATTATAATAGTAAAATTGTTTAACAAGAGTAACATTTTGCAGCTATTATTTAGCCATGTCCAGCGATGCTGAGCAGGTGAAGCCTATGTCTAATTTTTCAGTGAACAGGACTCATCTCTTCTTAACCTTGGATAAGCCTCACCGACTCTGTGTCCCCTGCACATACTTAAATGTAAAGGGGCAGATTTATGTTAAATGGCACATCCCCAGGCATGCACCAGTTAACGTGCACCGCTGCTCTGCCACCCATGGTGTGCTGCATTTACAATCAGATAGGAGAAAGCTGCGTCAAAACCCTGCGCCTGCTTTAAGCAGGCATAGGTCTTGACGCAACATTGTGGAGATGGGGCACCCCTGAGCCTTGCTGGAGCTGCATCGCACTTGCGATACAACTCCAGCAATGCGCCACTTTTACAGCACAGATACGTCACGCATCTGTGCCATTTTTGCCCCATGCTGCGCCGCATTGTAAATGCAGCACACCATGGGTGGCGGAACAGCGGCGCAGGATGACTGGCACATCCCTGGTGATGCGCCAGTCATCATAAATCTATCCCTAAGCTTCTTATCTTGTTACAGATGAACCGCCATATGTATCATCAAACTATTTTGCATTTCCTAAATAGCGAATTTTAAGGAATAAATAGCAATTCTTTACCATTCCTAATTTGCAATGAGCAAATTGCTAATTGCAAATTACCCATTCATTTCCATGGGCTAGGAGGCTCATAGGAATGAAGGTGCAATTTGCGATTAGCAATTAGCTCATCGCAAATTAGGAATTTTTCCAAGGGTGCAGGGGTGTCTCAAGAACACCCTGCTGCACCCCTGAAAAAGAAATTTGGGGGCATATGGCGCACATACATGCCCTAAGGGCATGTATTGGCGTCATATGGCACCTTTTGTTTTTTGGAAAAAAAGCTTTTTGAAAAGAATTCGCAAATTACCACCAACTAGAAGTTGGTGGTAGTTTCCAAATCCTTAATGTCATTTTTTACATATTTTTTGTTTGATACATTGCATTTAAGGAATCGCAAAATTTGCAAATCCTTCAGTGCAATCGCAAAATAAGGAATAGCAAATTTTGCTATTCCTTATTTTGCATCAAACTTGTTTGATACATACCATTTGTCTAATTAGCATTCGCAAAGGCCGAAATTCTCAGAATTTTGATCTTTGCGAATGCTAATTAGCTTGATACATATGGCCCCAAGTGAGGCCTGTCTTGCAACATGGTGCATCTTTTGCATCACTGCTGCATCGGTTTCATGTGGCACGTTTTTTTTACACCATGACACATCTGCCTAAATGCATCAATTTGTAATTTTGTCGCCTCATAGCAAATCTTTTGCACCGCCGCTGCATCATAAAAGTGACGCACAGTGGCGCAAAAGAGGCATACACCTATCATAAATCTGTCCCTAGCATTTTAAATGATTATTCCAGGATGACGATAAGGTGTGGCCTATCCAGAGGTTTGTTTAAGGTGAGGCCTACTCAGGATTGCAGATTAAAGTTACGCTTGATGAAGAATACAGAGGAGATAATACATGTAAAGGCCTACCAATGAAGTAAGTAATGTCCACTTTATTGCGCCAGTCATCATAAATGTATCCCTAAGCTTCTTATCTTGTTACAGATGAACCACCATATGTATCATCAAACTATTTTGCATTTCCTAAATAGCGAATTTTAAGGAATAAATAGCAATTCTTTACCATTCCTAATTTGCAATGAGCAAATTGCTAATTGCAAATTACCCATTCATTTCCATGGGCTAGGAGGCTCATAGGAATGAAGGTGCAATTTGCGATTAGCAATTAGCTCATCGCAAATTAGGAATTTTTTCAAGGGTGCAGGGGTGTCTCAAGAACACCCTGCTGCACCCCTGAAAAAGAAATTTGGGGGCATATGGCGCACATACATGCCCTAAGGGCATGTATTGGCGTCATATGGCACCTTTTGTTTTTTGGAAAAAAAGCTTTTTGAAAAGAATTCGCAAATTACCACAAACTAGAAGTTGGTGGTAGTTTCCAAATCCTTAATGTCATTTTTTACATATTTTTTGTTTGATACATTGCATTTAAGGAATCGCAAAATTTGCAAATCCTTCAGTGCAATCGCAAAATAAGGAATAGCAAATTTTGAATTAAGGACATTTTAAGTCATTTCCACATGTGCAGTGTTTTCAAATTTTGATTTGAAAATCGTTTTTAGGGAAAAGGAATGGTTTGTAAATTTATGACAAGGACATAATGGTGTATGCTTCTTTATAAGGCATTTCACTGTCTCTGATGTCATTTTTCCCATATTACATTATAAGACCTTTCCCCATGGAGCACATTCCTTGTAAATATGCTCCCACCTGTGCATGGTGAATTTAGATTTTGACTGTTTGAGTCACATAGCCATGTTAAAAGTGACCCAAAAAAATTGCAAAGGCTTTAAAAAAACACTTTCATGTGTCTTAAGGACATTTTAAGTCATTTCCCCATGGGCAGTGTTTTGTAAGTGGCGCAAAAGAGGCATACACCTATCATAAATCTGTCCCTAGCATTTTAAATGATTAATTCATGATGACGATAAGGTGTGGCCTATCCAGAGGTTTGTTTAAGGTGAGGCCTACTCAGGATTGCAGATTAAAGTTACGCTTGATGAAGAATACAGAGGAGATAATACATGTAAAGCTCTACCAATGAAGTAAGTGATGTCCACTTCATTGCGCCAGTCATCATAAATGTATCCCTAAGCTTCTTATCTTGTTAGAGATCAACCGCCATATGTATCATCAAACTATTTTGCATTTCCAAAATAGCGAATTTTAAGGAATAAATAGCGATTCTTTACCATTCCTAATTTGCGATGAGCAAATTGCTAATTGCAAATTACCCATTCATTTCCATGGGCCAGGATGCCCATAGGAATGAAGGTGCAATTTGCGATTAGCAATTAGCTCATCGCAAATTAGGAATTTTTCCAAAGGTGCAGGGGTGTCTCAAGAACACCCTGCTGCACCCCTGAAAAAGAAATTTGGGGGCATATGGCGCACATAAATTTTAACAACATTCCTTTACCTCAAAAACGATTTTCAAGTCATAATTTGAAAACACTGCCCACAGGGAAATGACTTAAAATGTCCTTAAGACACATGAAAGTGTTTTTTGAAAGCCTTTGCAATTTTTTTTGGTCACTTTTAACATGGTTATGTAACTCAAACAGTCAAAATCTAAATTTACCATGCACAAGTGTGACCATATTTACAAGGAATGTGCCCCACGGAGAAAGGTCTTTTAATGTAATATGGGAAAAATGACATCAAATGTCCTTAAGACACATAAAAGCGTTTTTTGATTGCCTTTGCAGCATGTTTGTATCACTTTTAACATGGCTATGTAACACAAACATTCAAAATCTAAATTTGCCATGCACAGGTGGGAGCATATTTACAAGCAATTTGCGCCACAGAGAAAGGTCTTACATTAAAATGGGAAAAATAACATCAGAGACAGTCAATTGCCTTATAAAGAAGCATACATCATTATGTCCTTGTCATAAATTTAAAAACAATTCCTTTTCCCCAAAAACGATTTTCAAATCATAATTTCAAAACACTGCACATGGGAAAATGACTTAAAATGTCCTTAAGACACATAAAAGCGTTTTTTGATTGCCTTTGCAGCATGTTTGTATCACTTTTAACATGGCTATGTAACACAAACATTCAAAATCTAAATTTGCCATGCACAGGTGGGAGCATATTTACAAGCAATTTGCGCCACAGAGAAAGGTCTTACATTGAAATGGGAAAAATAACATCAGAGACAGTCAATTGCATTATAAAGAAGCATACACCATTATGTCCTTGTCAGAAATATTATAACCATTCATTTTCCTCAAAAACGATTTTCAAGTCATAATTTGAAAAGACTCCACAGCTCCTATGCAGAAAAACACCCTGTCAGTACTAATACTTCACATTTTCTCCAATTACATTTTCTCAAAGAAACAAAATCTATTTGTAAAACACTTGAGACAAAGCAACATTTGAAAAACACAACTTTCTTCATAATTTTCTCCTTAAAGCACACTATTCTCTATCTAAATTAAAGAAATATTTTCTCACCTTAGCAAATACTTTGAGTTTGAAAACAGTCTCAGAAACACACCAATTTGTCTTCAGCAGAGCAAAAGGTATGCACTCCAGAGTCTGCAGCTATCAAAAGCACAGAAATGCTGTAATTCTTCACACATATCTCTCATGTCACCCAATCAAAACTCTTCCCTCACTTTTTTTCAAATGAAAACCCTTCCCCCCTCTGCCATTTCATGCCTTTTCTGCATGGCAACCACCTCTTGGAAGACTTCTGGTGTTTGCAAGTTCACACAACAATGTTGCAATTGAACTCTGAACTCTCAGTGCACCTCATATCCAGTGCATTCTTTCATTTAATGATTTTTTCTTGACCACTCAAAATACATCTTTCAAACAACTCATCCATGCACCCTAACTTTCTGTTTTCAGCAATCAAAATCCACCAATCACTGTTACTGCTTCATTAACACAGAAACTCCACAGTTTTTTTCATTTTAAACTCTTATTTTTTCAACTGCCATTTCATTGCCACACTTCATCTGACTGCAGGAGAAGCTTCTCTCACCATGTTTTCTGTCTGGATTGTTGGACATAGTTACATCTATTGGGCTCAGAGGTATGCTGAGAACAGGAATTTACCTAACCTCAATTTACAAGATGTGGAAATTAAGTGGTTTGGCCACAGAGGATTAAAATGTCACCAATTGATACCATTGGTGAAAACCTTTATGCATTTGCCAAAACCTGACCTGTTAATTGTGCACTGTGGAGGTAATGATTTGGGCACTTTGACTGGGGTAGGTCTGGAAATGCTTTTAAAGGACACCTTTGAGCAATTGATGGCACTTTTTCCTCAGACCGCCTTGGTATATTCAAATATATGCCAAAGACAGAAATGGAGGTGGTCAAACCAATTTTGTCCACAAATTGAGAAGTCGAGGAAGCATGTAAACAAATCTGTTTCAGCTTACATGAGAGACCATGGAATGGGCTCCCTGTACAACAATAACTTGCGTTACTACATGCAAGATATCTACAGAGGAGATGGAGTTCACTTCTCAGATGAGGGCAACAGAATTTTCATTCTGAATTTAAGACTGTGCATTGGTACCTACTTATAAGTACCTAAATGTACCATAAACCCAAAAGCTCTTCTCAGAGCTACCCTACATCTGATCACTCACAATTATTATTTTACTCTAACATTTTTCACTAATTTTCAACAAAGTACGCTCCCTGGGGCGCTTCCCGGTACGCGAACCGGGAGCTAACCTCGCTAAATTTTAAAAAAAATGTTTTTTTTTTCGCACATATGGGCCTCCTCAGCCACCCTCAGAAAACCTAGGGTGTCAAGATAAGTCTACCGTGCCCCCTTCTACCCATTCTGAACATTATTTGCCCTCCATCTTGTATCTTAATTCGACCGAAACACAAAATGGTGGACTCCCGTAACGCTTAAGGTTCGCGAACCGGGGCGCTCACCAGTTCGCGTACCGGGTCGCTCCCTGGGAAGCGCACCATCAAAAAAGGTGGGAAAGTAGTTTACAGAAAAGCGACTGGAGACAATTTCACCAAATATAGATTAGCTCATACTACATACCAATCCCTACCATTTTCACAAATTTGATTGGAATTCCATTTAGCCATTTAGCCTGTAGACCTCTCTATATACCCTGAGGTAAATTACTTCTCAAAACACATCTGAAGTGTTGGAATTGACAACCAATTAAAATGTTACTTTCATTTTCTACTTTTTTTTACCTGACATTTGATTGGTTATGTACCTGAATATATATAAAGAAAGAGAGAGAAACACAGCCATTTTGACTACTACTTCCTGAATTACATTGCAAGATCATTTTCACTCACAACTTACACTTGTTTTTAGAAGGTGAGATAATATTTTATACATTTGAAAACATTTTCAGATAGTTATATACTATCCCTCTGTAAGAGTTAGACATTGAGAAAGGCTTCTTTATTATAATTATGGATTGATTTAGGTTTCTGTGGTATAATTATGAATTTACTTAGGCTTCTTCACAGGCACTTTTTAATAGTACTACTTCACGCCTGAAACCATACAGTGCCCATAGATTACTTCTCTGTTATAAACTCACAAGTACCTGTCTGAACTTAAACCCAACAGTGCCCTATCACTACTGATATATTTTTTTTTTATGCAAATTACAGCAATAAAATGGAAGGTGAGCAGAATGTTTCCTTCGAAATTGTTCTGGACAGCAACAATGAACAAGTTATGGAACCCATTGATGACTTAGAATTCATGGATGAGTCACGGGACTATGAATTACTTCAATGTGTAGAATCTGTCGATCATTTACTCCATTATGATGACGGTCAAATGTGGGAACTTATGTTCACTCAACAAGAGGACATATCGGACAGTCAAATGCTAGACGTTCTATTAAATTTTGAAAAACAATCTGAAAAATAAAATTGTATGTAATATTAAAAAATTGTTTGAGTCTTTAATCATTTTTATATGTAATTCATAAACTAGTTAAATGTTAGAAATGTTATTAAATTTTGAAACACAATCACAATAATAAATAATTGCTTAAAAAATAAAAAAATTAAAAAATAATCAACAAAACCAACAATCAATTAACATACAGTATTTGAAAAGTCTATCATTCATTTTTCATTATAGTACGCTGCCCAGAACGCTTCCCGGTTCGCGAACCGGGCGCTACCCACGCAAAAAAACAAAAAAACATTTTATTTTTTTTTGCCCCGCGGGGCCCTTTTAAAGCCTCCACATTAAACCTAGGGGGTCAGGGAGGATATACTATGCCCCCTTATAGTCATTTCCCCCTTTGTTTTGGTCTCCTCTTGTCTCTCAATCCTACCGAGAGACAAGATGGCGGCCGCTCCGGACTGTTTAGAATGTTGACAGACACCGGAGAGCCAATCAGCTTCGCTACGCGAAGTTCCGGTATGCGTAAAGTCCGCGAACCGGAGCGCTGCCCGGTCCGCTGTTACAGATATATATCTTTTTTTGAACATTAATTTCTCAAAATCCACTGAAGCACATATATTGAGACCTAGCAAAGGCACATCGGGCTACCAGTCCCTACAATTTTGCCAAGTTTTGTGCAAATCCATTCAGCCGTTCGGGCTAAAAGTGAGGCCAACCGCCCTATGGAAAACTCAATGTTAAAAACACGTTTTGGGACCCCCCTTTTTTTTCGGCCCCCCCTTGACGAACCCCCCCCAAATTTCCAGGGGCTGCTCAGAAACAAAATGTTCCATTTTCCAGAAAATGTCAGCCAATTCCGTCCACAAACGCCAAAGTTATTTGACATAGAATTTTCAAAAATCCCATAGGGAAAAAATCCTAACTATATATACCTACTGGCGACCGCCAGTAGGTAATATATATAACTACATACGCAATTGTGAGGAATGTAAAGAAAGTCTGAAACTGCTTTAATATATTTGTATTACTTTACTATTGAAATGAATGTCGAGTTAATTGGATTTGTCGTGGTTAAATGGAAGCAATTGAACAAAGTAGTACTAGTATTTCTTTTGGGATTAGTACTATTCAAATTAATGTTCAAACTGCAAATTAAGCGCTGAAATAAGAAAACGCTGCTGCTTCTCAAATGACGGAAGGCCATCTTAACCCACTGTTAGTTCACAGAATAGGGTACGGCTCAGTAACTCAAAAGTCCTCTCAGATAAAACTAACTGCGCAAAGAAGGCTGACTGGTTGCTGAATGCTGTTGACAAGAAATGACTTACTTCTCCAGTGAGAGAGGTTTTTCCCACAATCAGACTCACTAAACTCAGACCTGTAGTTTTGTCCCACCGACGAAACGGTTCACTAGCCGGAAACTGTCAGGCGGAGATGCACTAGAAAAGCTAACTTCCCTGACTGAATTTCTGAAATGACGTACCACCGGTAATGAAACACGATCACTATCCACAAAATGTCCATTGAAGTACGCTGTGTGATTAGTCGCATGAGCGTGAACACCTGACCCCTTCACTCAAAACCCAAAACACTAGAGCTACAACCCCATCATTGGAATACCCGCTGGCGGCTGCCATATTGGAAGCACAACGGAAATCGGCAAACCACTATTGGGTGAATCGGCGATGCCGATTCCAAGGATAATTTTGTAACTTCTTGAGCCTGAAGCCTGCCTGGGGGAGGAATGGGAAACTGAATCGGCCAGTCTTGACAGTACCCCCCACCAAAGCCCCTCCTTCTCCCTCCTTGGGTTTGTAGGGATGAGTCTTGTGGAATTCTCGAACCAATCTAGGGGCATGAACTTTAGATCCGGGTTCCCAGTATCTGTCTTCAGAACCAAAACCCTTCCAGTCCACTAAACAGAAAATCTTACCTTTCTTTAGTTTGGAATCTATTATGCCTTTTACTTCAAACTCCTCTCCTGACTGACACTGAATTGGGGCTGGTGGTTAATCTTTTCTCAAATTTTGAGGATTTCTTTTGACTAAAGAATCATGGAACACTGGATGTATCCTTACATTAGCAGTAGCCTGATTTTTACACTAACTGGATTCACTATCTTGTCAGCTACATTAGGTCCCACAAATCTACGTTGGAATTTCCAATTCCCTTTTAATCTCATGTTCCGAGTGGAAACCCAAACCTTATTTCCAGGTTGAAAAACTGGATTCCCTCTTCTTTTCTTGTTTGCCTGCCTTTTATATGACTCTTTAGCTTTCACCAAGTTCTGTGTTGCAGTTTGAAAAGCCTTTTGCAATTCACCCACCACCTCCTCAAATGCTGGTACATCACTAAAATGTTTGGGTGTCTGCCTGAATTCAAAAAGAAAGGGTAATAAACAGTGGATGAATCAACTGTGTTATTATTAGCAAATGCAGCTGCCCAAATCAACCCTGGCCAATCCCCTTCATGATCCATCAAATATAAGTGCAGGTTTTGCTCCAGCTCCTGATTGACTCTTTCAGTCTGTCCATCAGTCTCGGGATGGAAACTAGTAGACAATCGTGAGTCAACTCCTAATCTTCTCAGAAAGGCCCTCCAAAAGCTTGAAATTAATTGGGGCTCCCAATCTCAGATAACCACTTTGGGAATTCCATGAGACTTAACTATGTGTTGAGTAAATAATGTGGCGAGTTATACAGAGTTGGAGATTGATTTTAGAAAACTGGTCTACCAATACTCAGATTGTGAAATATCCCTGACTGGAAGGAAGATCTACAAGTTCAAGTTTATTTTTATTTGTTTTGGTACTCTGCTGAGGACCACAAATTTTATGCAATAGAATTCAATTACAAATACTTTTAGAATTTCGTATTAATACAAAGCTAAAAAAGGTTTTAAAAATGTATAAAAGTTAAAGCAAACTAGTTCATTGGGGGGAGATTTGCATACTATAATCAAGTCCTTTACAGTAGTGATACGGCAGTTGATGTATATAGGATTCAGATGTTTTGTCCTTGCTACCACTAGTTTTGGATATGGACATATAAATAAAAGATGTTCTACGTCCTGCTCTCCTCCCTCGCAGAGATTACATAATGAGGAGCCGTTTGAGTTCCATCTTGGTGTAAAGGTTAATGTTGGTAGAATACCAAGCCGTAACAGGGTAATTGTTCTCCTAGCACCGTGCGAAAGATTAAAATCTATATATTGTTGCACTTGCTTTGGGGCAGTTGTTTCCGCAAAGTTTTTATACAAAGTCAGTTTGGCACAGTGTGAAAAATCAAAGTCGTAACTGAGTCTGGGGGTTAAACATTTTAAAAACAGTTTCAGTTGTGATGGTGTCCACGTAAGCAACAGGTTGACGTTGATCTCAGCTAGTTTAAATGCTGTGGTCATGTTGCGGAAGAATACTTGTTTCGAAGCATCACGGTCGTAGGTCTCGGCTTTGAGTAGTGAACGAAGGGTTCCATCCTTTGTGTGTAGCAGGTTATATGCCCACCTGATGACATTTGCAATGGCTCTTGAGAAAGAACTGGTGAGTGAGAGTTCGAGGCGGAGAGCTTGCACCGGAACGGATTGTGATACCTTCAGCATTTTCCTTAATATCTTCCCTTCTTTTTGGTCCAAGAATGACCACTGTTTTATTGGAATGTATTCCAGAGCAAATGATAGGACTGGGGGTATCTTTGTATTGTATACTTTGAGAAGGGATGAAAAATGTCTGTTACCTGAAGCCGAGTATAGTCTTTGGAGGGCTCCAGCATGCACCTCAGATTTCTTAGTCAGGTTGCTGACTTGTGTATTGTTTTTTAAAGTCTTGGTGAAGATCCTGCCCAAGGAAGTGTAGTCGTCTGTCTCTTCTATTATTCCAGCTCCGAGTCTCCAGCGAAATTTGGTACTCCTTTTTCTTCCTGAGAAGGAAACTATTTTTGTTTTTGTAAGATTTGGGACTAAGTAGTTTTCCTGGGTGTATTTATTCAAAGTGTCTAAGAGTCTTTGCAGACCAAAGGGCGTAAGATCTAAAATTACGATATCGTCTGCGTATAGGAGGACGCGAACGTTTTGGGCAGCGATCTTTGGAGGCAAACTAGGTACTTGTTGCAAATGCTGAGGCAGATCACTAAGATATAGTGAGAATAACAAGGGGGCTAGAAGACACCCTAGCTTTAGTCCATTTGCTGTTGGAATTATGTTGGTCAGGCCCTTATCACGTCCCATTTGTACTTGGCACCACGTGTGAGAATGTAGTGTAATTATGACTTGTAATAGTTGTTCGGGAATTCTTAGGTTCCTCAGTTTTTTCCAGAGAGATGGTCTATCTACTCGATCAAATGCAGTAGAAAAGTCTATAAAGGCTGCGTATACCGGCTGGGACTTTCTTACCACGTATTTGTCGAGGATTGTTTGTAGTATCGCGATGTTATCGATAACCGAGTGCTTTGGCCTGAAACCGGCCTGATATAAGGGGATTAGATCCTTTGAAAATGCCCAATTTTTAAGTTGGTCCAATACTTCAGCGGCGAAGATTTTCCCCGTGGCTTCTAGTAATGCTATTTGGCGATAGTTGCCGACCTGGTGTCTTGATCCTTTTTTAAAGATCGGTATTATAATGCTCCCCTTCCAGGATTTTGGCACTGTTGCTGTTTTGAGGATATAATTAAAGAGGGGAGAGAGCATCTTACTCCAACCCTTGGAGTCTGCCTGTAGGACCTTGATTGGTATTTGGTCTGGGCCGGAGGCTCCTGTAGATCTTGCCTTTCGATTATGCATTTCTATTGAGAACGGGGAGGTATGTCCGATCGGATCGTTGTTTCTTTCGCTATTGTTCCCTGTGTTTTTGACAACTTCGTTACTCGTATTTTCTTTGTACAAAGCTGTCAAATAAGTTTCCCAGTCTTGGGGTGACACTGGGATGGAATGCAGGACCTTTTTTGTCCCGGTTTCCTTTGCGATTAATTACCAATATGATCGTTGGTTGCGCATTTTCGCAGCAATTTGTAAATCGACCCAGTTTTTATCCTGCGTTATTCTTTTTAGGCGACGCCTTTCCCGCTTGAGTTGATTTTTCAGTTGATTTATTTCCGCCTGTCTGGAAATTGAGCGATCCACGTATTGGGCTCTAATAAGTTTGTTTAGTTTTTTTGCAGTTGCAGAATTCAAGATATTATTTCTGTTTTTATTTTTTTCTGGTGCCGCTTGTTTCAATTTGTTTAAAAAGACTTGCTTTAGGTTCTCGATGATGGTTTCAAAATTCGTTATTAGGTCTGCGGAATGTTCCATGTGTGGTAAATAAATAAATTACCGGTACTATTTTCCTATGCATTAAATGAAAAGGATAGCTCAATAAATGAGAGGCTGAGTCCGTGGTATCTGAGTCATACGGGCTTTAATTAAGTGGCTCGAGCCAATGGACATCGGGTTCCATCACCTACTAAGGTTCAGGAAGGGATATTCAATATTTCATTAACATCATACAATATATATAGTAGAACTGTACAGTTGCATTGAATACAGTAGGCGTAACAAGTGAAAAAGAGGAAGATAAGAACATATGGGCGTAAAAGAAGGCGTGCACAGGGCGTGCACGGAGGTGTGTGATGTAGACGTCACAGAAGTGTCATAGGTGGGTGGACACATGGAGGGGGTTTCATGGGCAGCTGGAACCTTTAACCTACTGGTGCGCGCAAAACGAGTCATGACGCGTAACTGGGGAGGGCTGGGGGGCCCTGACTTCTAGCACCAGTAGAGGAGACTGGAGTCTGGGATGTCAGAACGACCTGTACCTATAGCGTATCTGATATCTTGTGTTTGGAGAACATGTTGCTTGATTCTAAAAGTCATCAGGGCAAAAGCTACTTGTCACTAAAGGCTAGTGTAGGCATATATTTCTTTATGTATTACATGGACTATGGATCTTCTATGGATACTAATTCAGTAAATCACTTGCATGGAGACAGAAAAACTAGACTGTAGATGGATATGTTTATGCTGTTCGTTAGCTAGGAATGTGACTCCGGGGAGCTGAACAGATAACTGTAGGCATAACATATTCTTGGCAGGCAGGCCAGGCTGAGCCGGGCACCGCGTTGCTTGGCAGGAAGTAAGGGAAAAGTCAGGGATGCGGGCGGGGCTGCTTCTCTCGGAGTGGTTCAGGAGGCTTGAGGCCTGGATCTCGTGTCCGGGCCCTGTGGAGCCTTAGGAACGGGTGCATCTCGATGATTTAACGTGCACCATGTAAAGACGTTGGCAACATAGGCCTAAAAGCCTAATTCACGTTGCTTTCACGGAGGACTGGATAACTGACATACTAATGTTGTACGCAACTGTAAATGCGTCTTTATTTTCGGCCATGGAGGGAAAATGCATAGAGATCATGCACATATATTACATGATGGGGAACACGTAGGGGACACATAGCAGGGCAAAATTCAATTTTCCTCATTCCCTCCTTGTTCCCTACGTTCCCTTCAGGAAGCATTAATATTCATAAGGCCATCTATCTGTTCATACAGCATCACTCGCTCTTCTTTTATCATTTTGGTATGGGATTGAGGATGTGGAATACAGGCTGTGGCGCACCAGCCGTAAATCGCTGGGCCACATTGTAAACAGAGACAACAACTGAATATGATCATGACTACTACTCCCAGGAATGACAGTACTCTCCATCCCCATGTAGATATTACACTCCAGAGCCAGCCGGACCAAGTCCAGGTGCCTGGATTCTGGTGTAGCTGATGAGTATTGTTGCGCATTGCAGGTCGATAGGATAACTCGTGAGGGGGCAGTTCACTAAATGTGTGCTCTACAGTATCATTAGAGGAAAGGTGTAAATGTGAATCGAGAGGAGGAAAAAATACGTGTAACATACAACTTATACATGTGATCGTAAGACTCAGAATAAACATAGACAATAATGTAACGATACATCTGCTTCGGAGATTTTTACAATATTTCGTTTTCTTGAAGTTCCGTCTATCTCTCTCACTATGTGGGTCTATCTCATACATGTCAGGAACCTGTCTAACCGCTTCACCCGAGGGGGACTTAAACAATTAAACGCTGTCTGACTTACTAGACCTCAGTTTGATTTTATACTCCTGCTGCGGAGTTCTCTCTAACAGGGGGAGTTTAGAGTCAGTATCGGGGCAGTCCTTGACAAAAGTCTTTGGACACGGTCCATGGAAGCGCTTGATATGACTGGAATGGAGCCAGCCTTTTCTTCCTTCCAGTTTTACGGCGGTCCTTGTGGTCATCAGAACGAGTTTTGGCTCCTTCCAGCGGGGCTCCAAAGGGCTTGAGCGATCAAAATTCCGAACCAGAACTAGATCTCCAGGAATGACCTCGTGCGGTTTCACCTGGGTGTTGTCCGGAAAGGCAGCCGCGACCTGTGAACGACAAGAGAGTAGTGCAGACATCAAGGAAGCTAGGTAATCTGTCAGCATGTTACTGTCAACATCGGTGATTTTACGAGGCATGGGTGTACCCCACATGTTTGGGGGACGACCAAAAACAATTTCGTAGGGTGACAAACCAGATCTAGAGTGGGCGACCATTCGCATATAGAAGAGGGCAACCGGCAGGGCTACCATCCAATCTACACCTTTTTCTGCACAAACCTTCGCTAATCGTATTTTCATTGTTTGATTGTGTCGCTCGACGAGGCCAGCTGCCTCGGGGTGTCGTACGCAGTAGAATTTCCACTGGTACCCTAACAGAAGTGATACCTGTTTCATGAGTTCGGACGAGAATGGCTGTCCATTATCTGAATACACGACCCGGGGCAAACCATATCGAGGGAAAAACTCACGAACCAGCTGCTTGGCAGTGGTCACGGCAGTATAATCTGGGACTGGATATGCTTCTGTCCATCTGGACAGAGCGCATACAACTACGAGGACATACTTGAATCCTCGACATCGATCCATCTGTATATAATCCATCTGGAGGACTTCAAAAGGATGGTCAGGAGGATGAAATCCACCTTGTTCCACGGGAACACCTTTACCTGGATTGAACTGACAACAGATCATGCAGGTACGCACTTTCTGCTTCGCTGCTGCTCGTAAATGCTTGTTAAACCAGAGGTTCTGGATGCTGTCTAACATGGCTTTTTCTCCTAAGTGTGCTGGACTATGTGCTGTATTAATAATGACTTGAACCATAGAGTCGGGGAGAAACCATGTGGCTTTTTCCTTCGTCAACCATCCCTGATCTGTTTGGACCCCTCCTTGTTCAGTCCATTTCTTGATTTCGTCTGGAGTAGCATGTGTCTGTATGTCTAGTACATCTTGTGTAGGGTCCTTGACTGTCATGCAAGTTGTCAGGACTGAAACGTCTGTCTTTGTCGTGTCAGCTGGAATGTCTGGAGTCTGAGCTGTAAGCTTGGCTGTTCGATCTGCCAGGTCGTTACCCTGGGAAATGGTGTCAGTGACTCTCGTATGTGCTTTGCACTTCATGATGGCTATAGCTGTAGGTAAATGTATGGCTTCTAACAGAGATTGAATGAGGGGGCCATGCTGAATCTTGGCTCCATGAGAGGTCATAAAACCTCTTTCTTGCCAGAGGACTCCAAAGTCGTGAACGACTCCGAATGCATAACGTGAATCTGTATATATGTTTACTTTCAGGTTCTTGGCTCGTATGCAGGCTTGGGTCAGAGCGATGAGCTCTGCTGCTTGGGCAGACAGGGTGTCAATACGATGTGTTTCTATAACTTCAGTTTCAGTAGTCACTGCATATGCTGCTACTAACTCTCCTATACTTGTTCTCATACATGAACCATCCACATAAAGTGTCAGGTCTGGGTCAGGTAATGCAATGTCCGTCAAGTCTTGTCTTGGCTTCGTCATGGTGTTAATAACTTCCACACAGTCATGTGTTGCAGGGTTTGAGGTAATCGAGGGTAACAGTGTAGCAGGGTTTAATATGTTGCAGCGTCTGATCTCTATGTGTGGCTGAAACAGTGTCAGTTCATATCCTGTTAATCGTGCTATGGTCAAGTGCTGAGTCTGTGTTCGGTTTAAAAGAACTTCCACGGAGTGTGGAACCTGTACTGTCAGGGGGTGTCCTAACACTATGGAATCACTTTGTCTGATAGCTAAAGCTGTGGCTGCAACAGATTTGAGGCACGCAGGCAAAGCCTGGGCTACTGGATCTAATGTACTAGAAAAATAAGCACAAGGCTTGTGTTGTCCTGCTTGATCTTGTGTGAGAACAGATAATGCTGTACCATCACGTTCAGTGACAAAAAGTGTAAAAGGTTTGCTGTAGCATGGCGTCGCTAGAACGGGTGCTTGACATAAAGCTTTCTTTAATTCGTTGAAAACAAGTGTATGTTCCTGGGTCCAAGGGAGGACAGTCGATGTCGCTGCCTCCTGTGTTGTCAACTGTATCAGTGGCTTGGCTAGATATGCGTACTGAGGGATCCATTGTATGCAGTAAGAAGTGAGGCCGATAAAAGCTCGTACCTCCTTCTGTGTCTTGGGCTGAGGAAGATGTGCAATTAACTGGATACGGTCAGGTGTCAGCTGTCTACCCCTCTTGAACAGCAAGTGACTAAGGTACACCACTTGCTGGACACAGAATTGCAGTTTCGAAGGGGATACTTTGTGTCCCATTGCTGCCAGAAAATACAAGACTGTCAGTGACGCACGTTCGCAGTCACGTTCTGTACGGGCTGTAATCAATAGGTCATCAACGTATTGGAGCAGGGCAGTGTCAGTTGGCATGTGAATACTATCTAGTTGCCGTTTCAGTGCCTGACTGTAAATACTAGGACTTTCTGTGAACCCTTGAGGTGCACGTGTAAATTTATAGCTTCTTCCATTTAAACAGAATCCGAAAAGGAACTGGCTGTCCGGATGGATGGGGACACTAAAGAAGGCGTTCTTGAGATCGATGACAGTAAAAAACGTAGCTTCGGAATCAATGGCAGTCAATAGGGAAGAGATATCTGGAACCACTGGGTACTGGGGTATGATACATTTATTAAGTTCTCGAAGGTCGATAACTAGTCGATAGACTGGAGGTGCATTTGGGTCAGTACGTTTAAGGATCGGGATGATCGGGGAATTACATACATTGGAGTCAGTTTCTACAACCACTCCTTGAGCAATGAGCTCGTCAATGATTTTTGATAAGGCTACTACAGCCTCAGGTGGCAACTTGTATTGTCGGATTCGTGGTAGTACAACTCCTTGTTTCAGAGTAACACGGTATGGTGTAATGTGCATATAACCTACATCAGTAGGACCTTGCGCCCATAAATGCTGTGGTACATTCAATAATCTTGGATCAAAATCTCTTAACACATAATGTCCTTTAAAATCGCGTAAAAACAATCTCACTCCTTCCGGAGAACAACAAATCACTGCTCCTAGTTCTTTCAATGTTTTCATACCAAGTAAGTTTTCTGGACATGATTTCGTAAGTAACAAGTCTGTAGTTCGGGACAATGGACCAACTTCCAGGGAAACTGGTTTTGATACTTCATTAACAATAGGCTTTCCTGAAAATCCCAGGGAAACATTTCTTGAGCCGGAGAGAGGGGCCCCTGGAACCACATCATGACTGATGGTAGTTCTACTTGCCCCTGTATCAATCAGAAATTTTCTGTCTTTCCCTAATACCTGGCTGTGTACATAGGGACCCTCTTGATCTACAGGAACCTCGATAAGAGGCAAGCCAACCTCCCTCTCTAGGCTGTTTCATGAATACTGCGGATAATCTGACTGTGCATACTGGTACATATGCTGTGTAACTTGTTGTTGGGCAGCTATAGGCTGTGGTACTGTTACTTACAACAAGGGGTGGTGATGGACAGAGTCTCTGAATTAAGCAGAATACTCTCACCCAGTCAAGAGATCCGGGCTAAATCCAACACCGTTTTTTAGCTCATTGCACCATCCCAGTTTCAGAACCTGGCTGTATGCAAATTAGTCTGTCCCTGGGCCAGTGCATCATGGGAACAGGGCAGACCAGACTACAAAAGCCAATTCTTACACTGGGAAGGAAACAAGCTTCCGGGGACCGGTTTCTGGCATTTCAGCCGTCTTCGGCCCGGCTTGCTTGAATCCTGATGGTGCAATGAGCAAGGGACTCACATCTGAGTATACCCTTCCACGCTTAGGGTGGACAAAAATATTTACAACAAGGGGTGGTGATGGACAGAGTCTCTGAATTAAGCAGAATACTCTCACCCAGTCAAGAGATCTGGGCTAAATCCAACACCGTTTTTTAGCTCATTGCCCCATCCCAGTTTCAGAACCTGGCTGTATGCAAATTAGTCTGTCCCTGGCCCAGTGCATCATGGGAACAGGGCAGACCAGACTACAAAAGCCAATTCTTACACTGGGAAGGAAACAACCTTCCGGGGACCGGTTTCTGGCATTTCAGCCGTCTTCGGCCCGGCTTGCTTGAATCCTGATGGTGCAATGAGCAAGGGACTCACATCTGAGTATACCCTTCCACGCTTAGGGTGGACAAAAATATTTACAACAAGGGGTGGTGATGGACAGAGTCTCTGAATTAAGCAGAATACTCTCACCCAGTCAAGAGATCCGGGCTAAATCCAACACCGTTTTTTAGCTCATTGCACCATCCCAGTTTCAGAACCTGGCTGTATGCAAATTAGTCTGTCCCTGGCCCAGTGCATCATGGGAACAGGGCAGACCAGACTACAAAAGCCAATTCTTACACTGGGAAGGAAACAAGCTTCCGGGGACCGGTTTCTGGCATTTCAGCCGTCTTCGGCCCGGCTTGCTTGAATCCTGATGGTGCAATGAGCAAGGGACTCACATCTGAGTATACCCTTCCACGCTTAGGGTGGACAAAAATATTTACAACAAGGGGTGGTGATGGACAGAGTCTCTGAATTAAGCAGAATACTCTCACCCAGTCAAGAGATCCGGGCTAAATCCAACACCGTTTTTTAGCTCATTGCACCATCCCAGTTTCAGAACCTGGCTGTATGCAAATTAGTCTGTCCCTGGCCCAGTGCATCATGGGAACAGGGCAGACCAGACTACAAAAGCCAATTCTTACACTGGGAAGGAAACAAGCTTCCGGGGACCGGTTTCTGGCATTTCAGCCGTCTTCGGCCCGGCTTGCTTGAATCCTGATGGTGCAATGAGCAAGGGACTCACATCTGAGTATACCCTTCCACGCTTAGGGTGGACAAAAATATTTACAACAAGGTGTGGTGATGGACAGAGTCTCTGAATTAAGCAGAATACTCTCACCCAGTCAAGAGATCCGGGCTAAATCCAACACCGTTTTTTAGCTCATTGCACCATCCCAGTTTCAGAACCTGGCTGTATGCAAATTAGTCTGTCCCTGGGCCAGTGCATCATGGGAACAGGGCAGACCAGACTACAAAAGCCAATTCTTACACTGGGAAGGAAACAAGCTTCCGGGGACCGGTTTCTGGCATTTCAGCCGTCTTCGGCCCGGCTTGCTTGAATCCTGATGGTGCAATGAGCAAGGGACTCACATCTGAGTATACCCTTCCACGCTTAGGGTGGACAAAAATATTTACAACAAGGGGTGGTGACGGACAGAGTCTCTGAATTAAGCAGAATACTCTCACCCAGTCAAGAGATCCGGGCTAAATCCAACACCGTTTTTTAGCTCATTGCACCATCCCAGTTTCAGAACCTGGCTGTATGCAAATTAGTCTGTCCCTGGCCCAGTGCATCATGGGAACAGGGCAGACCAGACTACAAAAGCCAATTCTTACACTGGGAAGGAAACAAGCTTCCGGGGACCGGTTTCTGGCATTTCAGCCGTCTTCGGCCCGGCTTGCTTGAATCCTGATGGTGCAATGAGCAAGGGACTCACATCTGAGTATACCCTTCCACGCTTAGGGTGGACAAAAATATTTACAACAAGGGGTGGTGATGGACAGAGTCTCTGAATTAAGCAGAATACTCTCACCCAGTCAAGAGATCCGGGCTCAATTCAGACACTCTGTTCATCACCACCCCCTTTTCTGAATCGTTTTTGGCCACTATAGGTGTGGCAGGGTATACTCAGACATGAGTCCCTTTCTCCCTGCTCCATCAGGATTCAAGCAAGCCGGGCCGAAGAGGCTGAAATGCCAGAAACCGGTCCCCGGTAGCTTGTCTCCTTTCTGGTGAAGAATTGGCTTGGTAGTTTGGTCTGCCCTGTTCCCATGATGCACTGGGCCAGGGACAGACTAATTTGCATATAGCCAGGTTCTGAGCTGGGATGGGGCAGTGAGATAAATAACGGTGATGGATCAAGCCCTGATCTTTGGACTGGGTAAGAGTGGTCTGCTTAATTCAGACACTCTGTTCATCACCACCCCCTTTTCTGAATCGTGTTTGGCCACTATAGGTGTGGCAGGGTATACTCAGACATGAGTCCCTTTCTCACTGCTCCATCAGGATTCAAGCAAGCCGGGCCGAAGAGGCTGAAATGCCAGAAACCGGTCCCCGGTAGCTTGTCTCCTTTCTGGTGAAGAATTGGCTTTGTTGTTTGGTCTGCCCTGTTCCCTTGATGCACTGGGCCAGGGACAGACTTATTTGCATATAGCCAGGTTCTGAGCTGGGATGGGGCAGTGAGATAAATAACGGTGATGGATCAAGCCCTGATCTTTGGACTGGGTAAGAGTGGTCTGCTTAATTCAGACACTCTGTTCATCACCACCCCCTTTTCTGAATCGTTTTTGGCCACTATAGGTGTGGCAGGGTATACTCAGACATGAGTCCCTTTCTCACTGCTTCATCAGGATTCAAGCAAGCCGGGCCGAAGAGGCTGAAATGCCAGAAACCGGTCCCCGGTAGCTTGTCTCCTTTCTGGTGAAGAATTGGCTTGGTAGTTTGGTCTGCCCTGTTCCCATGATGCACTGGGCCAGGGACAGACTAATTTGCATATAGCCAGGTTCTGAGCTGGGATGGGGCAGTGAGATAAATAACGGTGATGGATCAAGCCCTGATCTTTGGACTGGGTAAGAGTGGTCTGCTTAATTCAGACACTCTGTTCATCACCACCCCCTTTTCTGAATCGTTTTTGGCCACTATAGGTGTGGCAGGGTATACTCAGACATGAGTCCCTTTCTCACTGCTCCATCAGGATTCAAGCAAGCCGGGCCGAAGAGGCTGAAATGCCAGAAACCGGTCCCCGGTAGCTTGTCTCCTTTCTGGTGAAGAATTGGCTTGGTAGTTTGGTCTGCCCTGTTCCCATGATGCACTGGGCCAGGGACAGACTAATTTGCATATAGCCAGGTTCTGAGCTGGGATGGGGCAGTGAGATAAATAACGGTGATGGATCAAGCCCTGATCTTTGGACTGGGTAAGAGTGGTCTGCTTAATTCAGACACTCTGTTCATCACCACCCCCTTTTCTGATGCGGTACTGTTACTGTCTGTTGTGCGTTCTGCGGTGGTTGCGTGTTTTGTGGAACATGTTCCTGTCTAGGAGGACGCGGTCTTTCTTTCGTCTTACCAGTAGCTATGTTGTGTTTCAGAACGGCACATTCGTTTATATAGTGACCTGGCTGTTTACAGTAATTGCATGTCCCTTTTACAGGAGCCGCAGAATGACTTGTCTGAGTCGTACCCCTCTTCTGACTATCCACTGGAACAGACTGTGCAACTAGTACTTTCATTTTCGTGTCTTTCATACGTCTCCTTTCGTGTTCTTGCTCTTCTCTGATTCGGTTCTGGTGGTACTGTAACATCTGTAACATTTGGGACAGGGTATTAGCTTGCCAGGTACTCTCAACTTTCAGCACTCGATTTTTAACTTGTGGTAAAGAATTCTCTACTAATTTAGTAACAAAAAGATGTGGATACGACTCACTACTTGTTTTCAAGCCGCTATTAATAATGAAACATTTCTCAAATCTGGAATAAAAATCACTAGTGTCTTCGTCTTGTTTCTGTTTACAGGCTGAGATGGCATCCCAGTCTTCCTTTTTCGTGGCTAGTAATCTTGGCAAGACTTGTATTAACAACTCGGGCAATGCTTTGGCTTTTTCCCCAAGACCAGTACCAGGAGTTCGTGTTTTATCTTCGTCCTCTAATTCTGCCCAGTCAATCTTTTTCTCTCCCACCTCCCATTCTTTTTCTTTAAGTTTTTCATATATGCCCGCAGTCAACAGGACCTTTAACATTTTAATGATGTCGGGATACGTGTATTCTCCCATGCGGAGCATGTCTTTTAATTCACGGTGGAACCCTGCTGGATCTTTATCGTGACAGGGCACTAACTTTTTCATTTCCAGGAGTTCTATTTTCGTTAAAGGGGTGTAAACAAATACGCGTTCAAGCGCACCTCCCCCTGTCCGAACAAGATGGACTTCTCGCAAGGGATTCTGTCTGTCTATGTAAAATGTCTTCCTTACGGGGGGTGGAACAGGAACGAAATGTGGAGTCAAGAACGTTCTGTATTTGTGGCGTTGTTCTAAAATGACATTAATCAAATCGGTACCTAGGCCTTTCCATCTGTTTAGGAGTAACTCGTCCAATACATTATATAGGGAACCTGGGTCAGAATGCTGACTCGTACAGTGTAATGAGGTGTTGGATCATGTACATACCCACCAGTCGCTGTTCGTCTGGGGAAAATTTCAGAAACGTTTGGGCCACTACTTCGTCTGAAAATGTGCTAGAATTACTAGTCCATTGAACTGCTGATCGGGCTAGTTCCTGTTCATGCATGGTACTGAGCTCACTGTAACCTATTCGTTGTTTCAAAACTCTATCGGTAGCTTGGAATAAATGCTCAAGAGAACACTGTTCTGGTACGGGAGGAAGAACAATTTTCTTACATTCTAGGCGTGTGGATCTGTCAAAAGGTCTCGCCCTACCTACGTACGCTATTCTATCTGGGTTGTCTGTGTCTGCATCTTCGTCTGAAGTGTCATTCTCTTTCTCGGGTTCTCTCGTTGCTTTTTCCCTTTCGTGTATGCCTAGACTTTCTTTACGAATCTTTCTATACATGGATTCTATACAACCTTGTTTACTGTGTTTTCCTTCCGCTATGTTGTCACTCCATTTTGTCAGGACCTTCATCTCGTCTTTGGTTTTACCTGGCTGGTCTTGTTCCCTTATCAAGCAATTTATCAAAAACTGCAAGATCATATTTTGAATCTCGACTTTCCTGTGTGCCATAGCCTCGTGAATACTTTCTGGTCTTTCCCCTGTTCTGATGAAATGATATATGTTGTCTAAATGTCCCTTCATTTCTGGTAAGATAATCAAATAGTTTGTAACTCGTCGTAGACGTATGGAATATAATATCATCTGATCTTCGCCTGGCACTGGATCATATCTACAATCAGTAAGGTATTGTTTGAGGGCTGCGTATGTAGCCACTTTTGGCGTGCGTTGTAATGCTGCGTCTCTCAGCGTCATTCGTTTTACTTGAGGCGGGGTGATAGGGGTACCTCCCCCTGCTCCTCCTGAAATAGAATCATCAACTAATACTGGGTGTGCTGTTGCGGGTGATGTGACTGGTAAAGTAGGCAAGCGTAATGTGGGTTGGTCCTGGGTTACTGGCGAATTAAAAGGATTCCCGGGACCAGTGGCTGGAGGAACAGTAATCGCGTTATTAACAGGGTTTTGAGGTTGAGCAGGCGGAGGAGGATTCGGATTTGTATATTCTGGGACAGTGTCGTCTAAATAGGAAGAAAGGAAAATTTCAGCTGCGGTCGGTTTATGACGTAGCTTAGTCGGGACCAATGGTGGCGGTAAATTACAGGGTGCTTCCGGGGTCGCCTTAGGCAGGCCCTCGGCGAGAAGGGGATACATGCCTTTAATAAGGGCATTTCTTTGTCTGTCTAACTGTTCTGCTCTAACTCGTTCACCTTCTTCTAGTAGTTCCCTTTCTTGGGCTTTTTCTGATGATTCCCTACTTAGTTCTGCTTTTCTGATTTCTTTTTCTGTTCTTTTATGCGATTCTTTACGCCACAATTCTATGGCATCTTTCTGGGATTGTCTGGCTTTCTTTTTCCATAATGCTTCCTCTACTCTCATGATGCACTCAGCATCCCAGGTTCCTGAAACAGGCCATCTATATTTCTCTTCCAGATGTTTGGTATAGTCTACCCATAAGTCTAAGTACAGTATGGCATCTAAGCCATGTTTATGATACATGAAATGTCCGGGACTGTCCCTAGGCGGGACAGGAACTGATTCTTCGAGTATCCCTTTTCTGGTTTCTATCTGACGTAATTTTGAAAACAGAGGCATATTTGAACGTACTTGAACTTGAACACAATGAACACAGTAAACACAGTAATAAAATAGCAAACAAATCATTCATACCACGACATCAAAACACATTAACAACAGTTCGAACAGATACTACCGAGTACATAGGAAACATAATACTGGAAATCTCGAGAGACTATACTAGAAAACAGAATTACTGTATGTACTGCTAAAACAGTACAGAACATACCGGTCTCATAAAGAGACACGTCATACCGCATCCACCTAGGTGAACACGTCGGACCGGATCTGTGTACCCAGACCCGTCTGGACCGGGCACAAATTAATGAACCCGTCTAGATGCGTTCCCAGCAATGGTACTCACCGGGAAGCAAAAACTGAAGGCCTCGGAAACTGGACTGGACTGGACTGCTACGGCGTCTGGTTACTGCTACGCACTACGCATGCGCTTCGGGCTTCGGAAACAGGTGGGCCTCCGGATACCTCGGACCTTGCTCTCTCGGCTTGGGCTCTGGTCGGGACTCTCCGCCTTCCTCACCGCCTCGTCTGGATGCTGGACCGCAGTCTCCGTCTCCTCCGTAGGCCTGAGGGAGTTTTAGCAGGAAAACCTGCAGGTGCACAGTAGGGGTCCGTCACGGCTGTAGAAAGGGTCAGGGGACCTGCGTTACATCGCCGGCGCGTGGGGAAGGGGCTTGTACCTATTCGGGCGCCATTATGTGGTAAATAAATAAATTACCGGTACTATTTTTCTATGCATTAAATGAAAAGGATAGCTCAATAAATGAGAGGCTGAGTCCGTGGTATCTGAGTCATACGGGCTTTAATTAAGTGGCTCGAGCCAATGGACATCGGGTTCCATCACCTACTAAGGTTCAGGAAGGGATATTCAATATTTCATTAACATCATACAATATATATAGTAGAACTGTACAGTTGCATTGAATACAGTAGGCGTAACAAGTGAAAAAGAGGAAGATAAGAACATATGGGCGTAAAAGAAGGCGTGCACAGGGCGTGCACGGAGGTGTGTGATGTAGACGTCACAGAAGTGTCATAGGTGGGTGGACACATGGAGGGGGTTTCATGGGCAGCTGGAACCTTTAACCTACTGGTGCGCGCAAAACGAGTCATGACGCGTAACTGGGGAGGGCTGGGGGGCGCTGACTTCTAGCACCAGTAGAGGAGACTGGAGTCTGGGATGTCAGAACGACCTGTACCTATAGCGTATCTGATATCTTGTGTTTGGAGAACATGTTGCTTGATTCTAAAAGTCATCAGGGCAAAAGCTACTTGTCACTAAAGGCTAGTGTAGGCATATATTTCTTTATGTATTACATGGACTATGGATCTTCTATGGATACTAATTCAGTAAATCACTTGCATGGAGACAGAAAAACTAGACTGTAGATGGATATGTTTATGCTGTTCGTTAGCTAGGAATGTGACTCCGGGGAGCTGAACAGATAACTGTAGGCATAACATATTCTTGGCAGGCAGGCCAGGCTGAGCCGGGCACCGCGTTGCTTGGCAGGAAGTAAGGGAAAAGTCAGGGATGCGGGCGGGGCTGCTTCTCTCGGAGTGGTTCAGGAGGCTTGAGGCCTGGATCTCGTGTCCGGGCCCTGTGGAGCCTTAGGAACGGGTGCATCTCGATGATTTAACGTGCACCATGTAAAGACGTTGGCAACATAGGCCTAAAAGCCTAATTCACGTTGCTTTCACGGAGGACTGGATAACTGACATACTAATGTTGGACGCAACTGTAAATGCGTCTTTATTTTCGGCCATGGAGGGAAAATGCATAGAGATCATGCACATATATTACATGATGGGGAACACGTAGGGGACACATAGCAGGGCAAAATTCAATTTTCCTCACATGGATAGAAGATGGTTTGTATCAATTAAAATTGTTATTTTGTCTAACATAGTTGAGTTCCAGTAGATCCGTCGTTGATTTATTTTTGTCTCAACTGTGCCATATTTATACATGATTTGAGTAGGTGAGCAGGTACTTATTTTCCATTGCGTATGTAGTAGCAGGATTGCGTGGTCACTCTCTTCAGAGAAGTAGGTGCGCAAATTTGTAGCAGTCTTGTATAACTCCATGCTGCAGATCATGTAATCTAGAATTGAAAGGGTGCCATTCCCCCGTCGTGTGTGGGATGCAGGGATGTCTCCTTCTACGTTTCCGTTCAATATTATACCGTTAAGTGTTGGTAGTGACGCTAGTAGAATTTCCCCCCTTTTATCGGCTCTGCTATTAGTCGGGAATGCCGGCACTGGTATTTCTAGAGCTTCGTCATTATACCAGTTCGCCCAGTTGGAGATTTCGATGTTTGATATTTTACCGTTGAGATCACCCATAATAAGGTATGGCGGGTAAGATTGAACTTCAATTATTTGCTGAATGGCATCAAGGGTTTCCTCAAATTGGATATCGTCCTTTGATCCGGGGGGGACATAAACGTTAAAAAGGAGTAGACCTTTGTGGGGGTCTGAGGGATGAGTCTCCGTCCTGATCTTTATGCACTGGAATTGCTTGGAATTAGTGTTAAGAATCTCTTGGGCCCAGAGATACACATCCCTTAGTAGGATAGCTATCCCTCCCTTTGCGTGTCCCCGTTTGGTTTCCTGCGCAGGTATATCGTAAACAAAGTAACCATCCTGGTTAAATGTTTTTACAGACCAGGTTTCCTGTAGTGCCAGTATGTCCGGACAATTTTTTGTAGCTTCCGTCACTTTATCTTTGGTTTTCCCTGCCATATTCCAAGATGTTATCGAAAGGCCATTGCTAAACGGAATGGGTTGAATACTTCACGCTTTTCCCTCTGTTCAGTGACTCAGAAATCCATGACCATGACTGGAGTAGTTTTGCTACTTCCTTTGCTTCCGCATCTTGACTCCAAACTTCTCTTTCTCCGTTCTTTACTGAGATCCTTAGGTTTTGATTTGGATTTGAATTAGTTACTGAGTCATCGGTGTTATAGGTAATTTTGGAGTGAGGATGGGGGTTTTCCCATAAGGTTCCTTTGTACCATTTTTCCGGATTGTTGACTGTGATTTCGGGTGTTGAGATCAGATCATAGCCGAATTTATGTAAGGTTTCCTGTTCTCTAAGGATAATCCCTGGTAACACCGGCGACCAGAATACTACCACCGCGGTTTTGGTGTTTTCTCTATCTGGGAATATTACTAAGTCAATTTCTTTGCTTGTTAAAGCGTGTAACGTAGTAATATGTTGGAATAGATTGACTATTCTACCGCGATTTAATGGGACACTATCTGTGGGAAAGAGCTCTGTAATTTGTAAATATTTAGTCAGTGTTTCTTCCCCGGATGGGGCTTTTTCATCATAATTTTCTGGCCCTTTGAAGCGCTCCCTTGTCCCTAGGGTTGTTCGATTAGGGTGAAATTTTTCGGCTCTTGGGTTTAAGGTGGTATTTTGTTGAGGAATTTTTATATCTGCGTTTACTGCCACATTTCGATTTGTTCCCTTAATGGGAGTCAATGTTTTCATGCTTTCTTCGTGCACGTGCTGAGTTGTAGGAGGGATTATTGCTTTCTGAAATTTGAGCCTACGCGCTTTCTTCTTTTTGATTTTTCTTTATGGTTTTCCTCTTTTTTTCCCAGCTCCTTCATGATTCTTTTTGATTTTCTGTGTGTCCCTCTCTTGTTTTCCGTCGAGTATGGTGTTACCTTTCTTTTCTAGATCGGTCGCCGAGTTGGGGGTTATTGGATTATTTTTGGTCTTTGAAAAAATAGGATATTGGTTGTGAACGTTTGTTGTATCTTCTCTGAAGAGTTTCTTTAGGGAGTATGTGATTGGCTCCTCAAGGTTGTTCTGAGATCCCTTGTTTGATGTTCCTTCCGTTTGAGTACCGATGTCTTTTTACCTGGTCTTGTAGCGTGTTGTTAATGTTATTATTACTTATTACCTCTTGGGTAGTTACTGGGGTTTCTTGTGTTTTTATGGACTCGGTGCTGTCTTTTTTTCTTTTTTCTTCAACTAGGAATTTTAAAATTCCTATTTGGACGACGAGGGTTTGGTCTGAGTTCTCTAGGATGTGGCCTAAAAAAGAAAGAACAGACTCCAAAATTTCTTGTAGGATGAAAAGTGACTTAGACATGGGTGTGTTGTGATTAATTATGCTGGAAGATTTAAACAAGTGGAGGTCTGGTGAGTAATCTAGATCTGCCAGGGATTTTTGTAATGTACTGGTAAGTATCTCCTCGGGCCTTATTTGCGTTTCAAGCTGCTTTTCATCCTCCTTGGCTGTTATTTCTATACATGAGTTGTTATGGTCAGTACTGCTTTGATTGTTTAATGGACTAGAGGAGATTAGGCCAAATAAGTCGAACCCCGTGGGAGATTCCTCTTTAATTGATAGATTGATTTTTTGTTCTGGGTCAAATTCTGGGTTTATTAGGTTTTGATCGCCGGATTGCTCCCGTGAATCTCCCGGTTTGTTTTCTCCGTCCTCCTTCATCTCTGGTTTGTTTCCTTTGATTGGCGGTTGACTTTCTGTTTGGTCGTTGGTGGTAAGTGTGGAGAAGTAATTAGTTATTGCCGGGGTCCTTGTAATTCGTCCACTTTTCACCGCTTTGTTGGAGGACTTTCTGATTGCCTCTTCGGTTCCCATTCGTCTCATGAAAATGGTTCGTGACCTCAGTTTCTTGAGAGCTATTTCCTTATCTTGGGGCGGCAACAGTTACTCCTTCCCGGGGGGGGGTATTTGTCTTGAGCTGCCCCACGCGTTACCCGGCAAGTTTGTAGGCTTTGAGGAGGAGCCAAGAAATCCCCCTTCGCGCAAGACAATCGGATGAGTGGGCACTCCACAATGGCGCAGGGCGGCCTGGAGGGGGGTCACCCAGGCGGGGAATGGCAGCGCTGACCGCTCAAATCACCACCACCCCCTTCCCCAAACCCGGGCGCCCCTCTCACCGTCCCTCTGTCAGAGGCCACCGCTCAAACCGTCCGTCTCCTTCCTCTGTGTCCGCCTGGTCCCGGGGCTCCTCTCTGATTCCTCTGGCTGGTTCGGTGCTGGTGCGGTGCTGGTACTTCGGAGAGCCGTCCGTGGTTCTCTCCTCCCGCTCTGGTCCGCCTCGGTCTGATCCCAGATCACTTCTGCTCCACAGGTCGTTAGAGGGTCTGTGACAGTGCAGGTCGCGTTTTTCTCTAGGGCCGCTGCCGCCCTGCGCTTCACACTATTAGGACCTGGGGCTCGGCCCCACCCCAGGTACTGTCAGCTGGCTGCAGGCTGTCACCCGCTCTTCGGATTACGCTGCGGATGCCTGGCGGGTTGATGAATGGGCGGGGTTTAGGTGCCGGCTCCCGCTCTGCTCCTCCCACTCTGCGCGGCCGGGACCGAACTGCCTGGTCCCGGTTACCCCAAACGCTGCTAGAGCGGGCAGGCACCGCTTCTTACACTGGCTGCTGGTAGCGTGGCGGGGGTCCCATGGGCCGACTGGCGGGCGGGAGGTAGTTTGGTCGCGATGTAAAGTCGAGCCTCCCGCTCTGCTTCGGCTCCCGCTCCGCTTCACTCTGCTCCGGTCTGAAACGTCTCTATGGTTCTGCTCTCTGGCGCCCTCTACAATGAAATCCATAGAGACTGTATGCCAAGGATATGGAGCTACGGGCAAGGGCCTAAGCAAACCATGTGGAACCTTTCTATTGACTTTGCCCTTTACACACTGTTCACAGGAAGCCACACATTGTCTCACCCGAGCTTCAAATTCAGGCCACCAAAATTCATGTTTTATCAATTCCAGGGTCTTCTTCACACCCTTGTGCCCTAACAAAGGTTTATCATGATAGTGCTGCACTATTTCCTCTCGTAAATTCTCACTTGGCACATAAAGATTTCCTTGATGATACAGTTTACTGTTCTTAATCTCTCTTCCTGAATAATCTTTCATCCAAGCAAGCATTTATTCTTCTGAAAGGGACTCTTTGATCTTGTCTTCCAGTTCAGTATACAAAATGTTGCCAATGATTCTTTCCTCCTTTGATAATGTGAACTTCCTCTTTGGCTTCTTCATGGTCTCCAACATGCAAGCGAGACAAGGAATCTGCTTTTCCATTGGCTGATCCAGGTTTGAATGCCAGAATGAAATTGTAATCAGCAGAGAATAGATACTACCTCAGTTGCCGAGGGGTGAGGGTTCGAGTGGACTTCAAAAATTGCAGATTTCAGTGATCTGTAAAAACAGGACCTTGAGAAAGAGATTGCATTTTCAGATTTAAAGGTTACAGTTAAAAAGAACTATGATTGCCTAGATAAAATATTGGAAGAATACCAAATATACTTCAGAGATGAAAAAGTTGAAAAGATCAAGAGAGAGGACAAGGATTACTGGGATGGGAACATTTACACCTTCACCCATAGATATGACAACCTCAAAGTAACAGGGGAGGGAAAAAGACAACGGGAGGAAACATCTTAATTAGCATCAGGTGACAGTATTGGCTCCCTATCATCAGTTCCCAGCTCAGTTACCACCGAAGAGACACCTGGCACATCCGATATAGAAAATCGGTCCACTTTTTTTGTGGAAATGGAGCCACTCAGATTGGGAGTCAAAACCACAAGAAAAGATCAAAAGCAAGACGGGGAGGAGATGGCAGAAATGCAGGCAGAAACAAGAGAGTGCGGAACGCGATCGTTGCCTTGTCCACCAGATCCCCAAAAACGTAGGAACCATAACAACAGAGGAGGTGATGGCAGGTCAAACGCAGGAACTTATGATTGTTAATCTTTAAGTAGAATGCTGTCTGAAATTGATGTATCCGTAATAAGTAGAGGCTTGGGTTTCTGTCCACCCAATTTGGAAAAAATATAGACATCTTTGTTAATCAGTATAAATTCACAGGATCATTAAAGCTGTAAGATTACGTTATCCGTAATCTTCCTGTATGTACTAAGAGTACCGGGGAACACATAGCGCCGCCCCATACTGTCTCAGACTTACATGTATTACAGTTGATGATGTCACTACAGGATGAAATACCGGTTGAGGTTGACATGTTGAAAGCTGAACTGGACATTTCTGAGAATATGCAAATTGATAGCGGTTTAAAGGCTCGTTCAAAATTCATCCCGGTAGAAACACATCACAACATGGATTTCTTCAGGGAGAGAGTCACTGAGGGCTTTCATAAACTCTTGACATTTGTGGTTTTAAAAAACAGAATCAACTTTAACCTTTCAGTGGATGAAAACCAGGCTTTCAAGGATTTGAGATCTGACCCATCTATTGTCATTCAAAAGGCAGACAAGGGGGGGGATGTGGTGATAATGGACTAGGAGAGCTATATGAAGGAAATTGACTGTCAGTTGGTGGACACAACATGCTATAGGAAGGTCCCAGGGAATCCAATCAAAACACTCAGTACCCACATTAATATGTGACTGGTGGAGTAGGCGGAGATCGACCTACTAAGTGATGAGAAGTATAATTACCTGATGGTTAGGGAACCCTCCCATCCCTGTATATACGTGCTCCCAAAAATACATAAGGGGGCGCATTTCCACCTGGGTGTCCTAATATCTTGGGGTCAATTCCCCTACTGAGAAGTTGTCAGAGTATGTAGATCAATTCCTACAACCCCTAGTCCAAAACTTGCCAACTTACATCAAAGACAGTTAGGACATCTTAAATAAATTTGAAGGTCCTATATTATCCGAGAATCTCCTCTTTGTTGCCTTGGAAGTGGCTAGCTTGTACACTTGTATCAGGAAGGAGTTTGATGTGAAAGCACTGGAATTCTTCCTGGGACAAAGAACTGTGGACCACAATATACAGCATGATTTCCTATTACAAATGAAAGATATCATCCTGTCAAAAAAAATTCTTCCTGCATGATGCCCAATGGTACCATAAAATACAGGGCATGGCGATGGGCTTCAGGTTTGCTCCCACTTATGCCTGCTCAGTATGTCCTTGCTGAAGACTGTCTGCACGCAGAAAGCGGAAGCTCAGCTGTTCTGTATGTCCATGCAGAAAAGTGACTGCGTGCTGAATGCTGTTGACAAGAAATGACTTTCTTCTCCAGTGAGAGAGGCTTCTCCCACAAACAAACTTACAAAACTCAGACCTGTAGTTTTTTTTTGTGTAAATCTTCTTATATTAAACAGTCTCGACATGAAGGTACAAATAATTCACAGAAGCACTTGAGGGTTACAATGATAGGAAGGTACATACAATACAGCAGCATAATTACATTGAAATTCACGGGGATGGGGGATCATCATCTGCATCACAGGAAGGGTACATATATCTCCTCTGTATGTATTCCAGGGGGCCCAAACCTTGGACCATTTGCCGGGGCAACCCCGGGCCACATAGAATGTTTTCTCTCTTAGCATACACCAGTCAAGATCACGTTCCCAAGCTTTGACCGTAGGTGGGTGCGGGGCTCCCCAGAGCTGAGCAATTTTTCTCTTGGCGATCATGCAGCCAAGCGTAACCCATTTCATATTATAGGTATGGAGGTCGGTAGGTTCCCAGATGTTAAGAAGACACCTGAGCGCTTCCGGTCTGACTTTCACCCCCAATATTTCGCTCATGACCGTGTGGATGTTACACCAGTATTCCTGGATTTGCTCACAGTGCCATAGGGTATGTATGAATGTGCCCAATTGCGTGCTTCCCGTCCTGAAAGAGCCATCAGTCAGTCCACTATATGCACCAACTGGGGACCAGTTACGTAAATTCTATGAAGGATTTTTAGCTGCACCAGTCTGAGTCACGCTGGGATAGCGACCATTTTAGGAGAGGAGACCACTTCCTGCTAAGTTTCATTATCTATTTCTATCCTGTCCTCAGTCCATTTGTCTCACAGTTTCAATTGGGGGCTGTCAATATTGTTAAGGAGTTTCCAATATGTCAGGGAGATGGCCCTATCAGGCAGGTGGCCATCCAGTAGTCTGCACTCTAGCGGGGAGGAGTCCGTGGAGTAGAGTCCTCGGGAATTGCTGTTTGTAGCGAGTGTTTGATTTGCAGGTAGCGAAAATACTCTAAATCCGCCAGGGCGTATGGAGCCTGTAGAGCATCAAAGGATTTACACCCCCAGCGCACCAAAGGTCTTTGACATGGGAGATGCCTATTAGGTCCCATTTCTCAAATCCTCTGGAGTTCCCCATATATCCAAGTTTTTGTGAGTCCCACAGAAGTGTGGCAAGAGTCAGTTTGTTTTGCCAGCCAAGTGACTTAGTAGCAGAGTGCCAAATTTTAACTGTGTGGTTTGTTGGGCCCGTGAGCAGGTATTTGCTTGGTGTAGGATATGGTGCTCTCAAGAAGGTCCCGTTTGGTAGCAGCCAACAATCCATAAGAAACCACAGGTTATCAGGGAGGCCATATGTGCAATGATTGATGACTGTTAGGTGCGCAGCCCAATAATATTTTCTGATATCAGGTAAGTCGAATCCTCCATCATACCAGCTAAGTGTTAACTTTTTTGTAGCAATACTAGGTCTCCCTCCTCATAAGAGGTCTCTCAGGAGCCCTTCGACGTCTTGAAAGTATGAGTTTGGGACAAGGTCGGCCGAGTTCTGAAGCGCATACAGGAAACGGGGCAACAACATCATTTTGAATAATGCAGCTTTGCCCAAAAGTGAGAGCGGGAGTGATTTCCAGTGCGTAATGTCACTTTTTAGCCACTGCATCGGGGGGAGCAGATTGCGGGCGAACCGAATTGAGGGCTCTAGAGAGATAAATATGCCTGGAAACTTGAAGCCTTCCGTGACTGCCGGAATCGGGCAATTTCGGGGTAGAGGTGGGGAAGTACCCCATAGGACATACAGAAGTGATTTCTGCCAATTGACGCGGAACCCAGAATATTTGCCAAAAACATCCAGTATGTCAAAAGCTGCCACTAGGGATCTCTTAGGGGAGGTGAGACAAAGAAGGATATCATCCGCGTAAAGGGATATCAGGTCCTCCCAGTCCACCGACCTATGCATACCGCTGATCATTATGTATTTAAGGATCCACGCTGCAAGTGGTTCAAGGGCCAATGCGAACAGTAAGGGAGAAAGAGGGCACCCCTGCCGGGTCCCTCGGCTGTGTATAAAGGGCTCTGACTTCCTGTTATTCAGACCTGTAGTTTTGTCCTAAAGATTAAACGGTTAACCTGCAGGTAAACGCTAAAAACTCCTGCAGCACTTCCTAGTACTGCAGGAAGGTGTCAGGCAGAGATACGCTAGAAAAGCTAACTCCTGTGACAAAATTTCTGAAAAGAAGTACTAGCGGTACTAAAACACGACCGCTCTCCACAACATGACGGTTGAAGTGTGACGTGTCATTAACACACGAGCGCGAACACCTGACCCCGTCACTCAAAGCCCAAAACACTAGAGCTACAACCCCAGGATTGCAATACCCGCCGGCGGCCACCATATTGGAAGCACAACGGAAATAGGCAAACCACTAGGGGGTGAATCAGCGAAGCTGATTCCAAGGATAATTTAGTAACTTCTTGATCCTGAAGCCTTCTTGGGAGTGGAATGGGCATCTGGATCGGCCAGTCTTGACAATGAATAGGAAAAAATAATAGACAAATTCTGTGACGCATTTTCCAAACTAATTTGCAGACATCTAAATCACAATGTCATACTGACTGGGGACTTTAGTTTTATTAATTTGGGCAATAAATCTGATATCAAGGGTATTACATACTTATGCATACTGGAACCTTTTGCTAGAAAGGTTACTGATCTGCTTTTTGTTTATAATATAAATTCACTTAAAGCCTTTTCATAAAAATAAGGGTTTAAACCAAAAGCTTTCTAAGTCATTCAGGGGCATCACAACTCCAGATTGCATGTTCATGACCGATCTTCTAACTCTGACATGCCAGTACTTTAGTCCCACTCAGTGCCATGAAAGTGCCTATCTCCCACCCATCATATGCTTCCACCTTGAATTCCAAACTTCAGAACAGTTGTGGGAACTTCCGATGGTACAGATTCGAGCTCACTCATACATAGATTGAAACAGAGTAATATTTCCTTTGCTTGCTTCATTAAATAGCAAAATCGAGCAACAGAGAGAATTTCCTCTGTAATTTAACAAGAGATTAAACAACTCATCTTGAAGTGGCCTATATTTACAGAATTATTAAATAATCATCTAGAAAATAGATACCGGAAGCCAAATGAAGGCAAGGTGGTATATCAGCCCCAGGACAAACCCATGGTACATTGTAAAAATATATATGTCAGCCTTCAGAACAGTACCAGAAAATATAAATTGAACAAAGTTGCTGAGCTTCATCTAAAACATACAAGTAAGGTGTACTACACAATTTTGTTGTCAGAAAAATGCCTACTACATGGAAGATCAATGGCTGTGAGTAATAGTATACAGTTTGTTGGGTCACAATAACCAGGCAAACGTCTGGCAGCATGCCAATTATCTAAAATATCAACGAGCAGGCAAAGAAATAGTGTTCCCCAAGCAGAATTGGTCAAATATATGTATAGGCCTTACCAAGAAGTCTTAATATTGGCTGTTGTTTTTAAAAAAACATGTAATGCAGACATGAATATGCTTTGGAAGTAGCATGTTCCTTCTAGAATGTGCTGTTAACTTGTGACCTACTGGTTCCTCTGGGTTGCGAAGTACACTGAGCTAAGAGTGTATTGGGGAAGGGTGGTACAAGGACAAAGTGTTTTAGAAAGTTGAGAAGTGATATAATTTCCAACTCAGGACTGTGTAATAAACTGTGTAGTAAACTGTGTAATAAACTGTTGTTCAGTATTTACATTTTCTTTGAATGAAGCTAGACATAGGTCTGAACAATCATCGTGAAAACATCACGAAAATGTGGCAACAGTAACTCATTTAACAAATGCTAACCACTCACAAGTGGAGATGCAGTAGTCTAAAATGAAAGATATGATTTCATTTACTGCCTTTCTCATGATGATAGAGTGGAAAGTTGAAGAGATTGCCATTTTAGAGCTTCTTTGTATAAGAGTGTTGTCCCTTTCCTGTACTTAGACGTCGATTAAGATGGCGGACGGACCTCCGTCCGTCCGCCACCCCCGAGGTGGAGGGACCGTCCGCTGGGGCATCGGCGTTCCCTCCATACCAATTAGCATGTGACCGCCACCCTGGCGGTCACATCCCGTATCTTTAACATTGCGGCGGGTGCTGCTACAAGCAACACCCGCCGCAAGGTTAAAAAGTGCATGCTTTGCATTTGCATGCACAAAGCGGCAGGCACCGCGCGGTGCCTGCCGCTTTATGCATGCAAATGCAGGGTGGTACCATAGGTACCCCCTTTGTGCACCCCCACCCCACCTTCACCCTGGGGGTCCACAAGGGCCCCCCAGAAGCAAAGGTCCACATGCTTTTCCACGGCGGAAAATCCACCGCGGAAAAACATGTTTACACACACAGCCTAATTTGGCTGACGGTGTCTTGCAGACACCGCCACCAAATTGTGGTCAACACCCCGTGGATCAGCGGCGGACGGACCTGCCATCCGCCGCTGTTCCCACCGCCATCCTAATCTGGTGGTGGGTGTTTACTCGGAACGCGGGAACATATTATTCTCGTGTGAAGCAAAACACTCTGCTAAACTCTAAACATTTATAATAATTTGTGCCATGTGTAAAGGCAGCAGAAAGGAAAAATGGCGTTTAAACGTCTAATAAGCTCATGCGAACTTAACACAGTGTAAATGCAAGGCTCATCCCCATGACACCCTCCCTTGATCTCTGCACGGATAAGAAAGGAGGCAAATTTGGAAAGCAGAGTTCAACCGTCAAAACCAAGCTCAAATTGCCATAGTGAAAAAACAGGAACAAAATTCCATAAAATGAATGTACTTCAAATCAAGCAATTCTAGCCATGGACATAGGAAAGTCAATAGGCCTGGGTAGACAAAAATGAAGAAAAAAATAAAAAATATCCGATGTCCAACATTTGACCTCGGTCATGGAAGAGAGAGAAGCGATGACACATCTCAATCCAACAATGTATATGCAAAAAATGTAGCAACAGCCTCCAATAGGAAGTCACTGTTCTCATCTGAAAACATTTCAGCCATCCAATTCAGCAAAGGGAAAGAACATACATGTTCTTCAATTACCGGAGCCTCTAGCACTATCAGAGGGCAACTCGGTATGTCTTCAATGAAGCTGCGTGCCAATAAATCTTGTACCGCTGCGAAAACATTCCAACGTCCCAGGACTCCATGCATTGCTGCAAAGGCCTTATTCGCCTCGCCAGAACAAAACAATTCAAGAGCAACTAAGGGGCTCATCAGTTGATCATAATCCGCATTGGGAGACACCGTATTGCAGAGACACAAATCCAGGGCCCAGTCGAAATCGCAACTCAGGCAATGAAAGACAGGCTGGATGCATGTAAAGAAGGAAAATCAAAACGATATCCATAAGCTGCACTCAGCACCCCATAATATTCAAGCATTCGGTTGTGGAGCAGCAACAGCCGTGACAGATCTTCGTGCAACAAAAGACGTGCATCCATTTTGAAATAAACAAAACAACAGAAGTTCGCCTGCCACCAGAGCGAGTATTAAGGGAAATCCACCAAACAGGCTGGAAAAAATCGAATGAAAAAATACCTGGAACACACCAAATATAGTTTGAAAAGAAAACACAAGGCCACTGCTAACAACTTTAAAAGAGTGAGCCAGCCTTGTGGTGGAGAATGCCTTAAAGATAGTGTGAATTAACTCACCGAAATGCAAGGGCAAATCTGTGTTTAATAAAGCATGCACCTCTGTGCGGGTGATTGCAACGTTAAGGACAAATGTTTCACGAGCAAATGTGAGGGTGACTTCTTTCGGAGAAAATAGAGCTCTTATACAACTCATCTTGTTGAACTCTGCTTTCAAGGTCAGAATCGTTGGCCAGATGGAAACATCAAGCTTCTCATGTGGAAGAGGGAATGTTACATTTTTGCAACAAACTACACGGTCACTGTCCGTAACCACGTAAGGAATTGCGGCTACCATACCACAACAATCTTCATTATTTAAAAGTAAATAACTCCCGTTTGCCAGTAATGTGAATGTGGGTATGAAAGCAGGTGCTGGTGTACCTTTCAAAATACAGGCTAAATTCGGCTCGTTCAGATTACAAGAGCCATGTAATTGGATATTCCTACACATTATTGAGTGATCTGGTGTTGTAGAGCAATCCTCACCATTCAAGTAAACCTCCTTTCCCTCCCTAAGGCACCTATAGGTAAACGGTAGTGACCAAGCTTCATGAAGATAAGCGGTGTCCAGAGGTTCATATCTGCCTATTGCATAGTACTTCATACAGGCCTCGAGTTTGAAAAGGGGAAAAGGTAAAGTTATTAACTCGTGGATAAGCCTCGTAGTAGAATTTGACTCAGCCACAGAAAATGGTAACGGTTCTAACTTTTCAATATGTGGCATAGAAAAAGTTGCATCTTTCATAGACATAAAACGTAGCTTTTCAGTCAAATTAAAAGGGGCAAACAAAGATGACGTATTCATGTAGTGCCATTGCACTTTTCCAGATTTCAATGTCTGCAAGGTCCATGCAAACTGTATAATAGAACCCAATTGATTTTGACCATGGTACAAAACAGACACATCTTCTTGCACAACGTCAACAACAGATGAAACTATATTATCCAATGTGTATATGCAGGAAGAAAGCGTGTTAATGCTGTTAACTACAACTTCTAGCACCTTTTCTAAATTCGCTTGATCTATTGCTCGAATGCGAGAAGCAGCCTCAATTAGGGACAGTTTCCAAACTTCATTGTAAATATCATAAATCCACCTTTTGGATCTGCTGCAAGCCGGGCCCTTCACAAAATCATTCAGATCAACATCGTCAGTCAATTTAGATAAATGCAGCTTAACTGACGCCAAAGTGGAATGTTTGAGCCAACTCTGACGTTATTTGCCTACAGAATAGGTAGACACAGAATGGCCACTTCCAAAATGGGGATTCACCCTGACCTGTGTGTAGCCTGGAGCTAAACCCAGAAAACGATGCTGGCAAGAATCTGCAAATTTGTGCCACAGCAACCAACACTTAGGATCCAAACTGGATATGTTAAAGGTAGAATTCAGTAACAGAGCCTGTAGTTCTCTGATGGAAAACTTGGTATTATTATCCCAAACAGAATATTCTTCTAGTTCAGGAAAAGAAGGAGCATTTAATGTTTTAGTAGTAGCCAATCCAAAGCAAGTCTTTTGTGAAATCGTAGAATTCAAAAACAACATATGGTTTGGGGTGAGACATGCACGATGCAAAGCCCCAGTGCCTTGCACTTGCCAACTTTTAGAACCCCAAACAGATTTAAGATCAATAGTATCTTTCCACAGTTCATAGCCCCCAACAGCCAATTGGTCGATAAAGGACTTCAAATATAACAATTTCGTGTGGGTAAGTCTAACCTTGGAAGTAGACTTCTGAGTCATTTTAAAATAAAATGCATTGGCATTTGACAGATTAAAATCAGTAAAATAAATTAACCTCTTTAAAAGAGATGTGGAACTGCCTTGTACAGGAGCGGGACAATGTTCCCATTGTGTATAATTAACAGTATTCCTCCTGGTATTAGCTTTATGCAGGTAGTGATTGCCAAAATGTTGATAACAAAACAAATCACCATAATTTGCGGAATCTAGATACAAAGCTTCCGCATCAAAGGCAGCATAATATTTCAAATCCGAAAACAAAGCTTCTACGGCCTGAACATTCAAATCATCAGAACGTATATTTTGTTTAATTACATCCCCCATAGAAACCCTTAGGAGATTTGGGACATTTACAACTTCTGTGGGCCCGTGGATTTGAAATCTAATAGCATCCCACACAATCCCATCTAAGACGGGCCAAGCAGTGATATTTATAAAAGCCAGGTCCCTCATTAATCAGTGTGATGAGGAATGGGGAGCCAATGTTCCATTAATATGTCAAATGCTTATTCTCTCTTCAACATAGTGTCCGTTGACAAGGTGAAAAAAATACACCACAAATCCAATAGACATGAACAGGTAAATAGAAAAAAGCAGCAACCAAATGTAGGTCCAAGGAGGAATCAAAAAATGTTTTTTAAACCATGTTGCAAAAACAGAAATTGTTGAAGGGGTCTTCGATGTGTGAGAGTCAGTGTGAAATGAAAATCTGGACTCTGTAGCCGAACAGGTTTGCAAATCAGGCATCGATAAGTCAGTGGGGTAAGTATATTCAGTCTCATCAGGGTGAGCATCAGATGGAGAACTTAACAAAGGACTGGAAACTGCAGGCATCTTGAAGGCAACGTCAGGCCTGGGGTTAGGAGCAGGTGCCAAAACAGAATTTCTAAAAAATCGATGCACATGAGACCCCAGGAGTCATACTAAGACAAATCGGCCAGTTTGACATTGTCAATGGAAATGTACCTTTGTTCTTTATGACCTGGAAGTGGGGGTAAAATGACTGTTCTTGTGCCCTTCACGCCAAGCACTGGAACTGGAGCTCGATATGAGGGACCAAACTCTTTCTTGTTTTCGATCTTTTCTCGAACCAGTTCACCAACTTGGGGTAGCCAGGCAACTACTGGAATCTGCAATGCAGCATCAGATGTGGAGGGCAAGTGTTCCTTTGCAAGACTATCTCTCGTTTTTGGAGATCCTGTTAAACATGACAATGTTTATCTACGTCAAAGGAGGCGGCAACCGCCGCCTGGTCTAGACCGTCAAGGTCCAGGACGAACATTTTGATACCAAAGAGCATTTCGTATGGGGTCCGCCAACCCAGAGACCTTCTAGGGAGATTATTAAGGGCACACTGTATGCTATTGAGATGGGCCAGCCAGTTACTGCCAGTGCCTATAACCCTAGCTGTCAAAGACTGCTTTAAATCTTGGTTCATTCGTTCCACAACACTATTACCCTCAGGCCTGTATGGAGACAAAAACTTGACTTGGACCCCCAACGAATTCATGGCATCCTTGTACGCCTTGGAGGCTAAAGCAGGATCCTGATCCGAATGGAAGGTACCACAGGCAAAAATCCCTACAAAGTTACGCAAATCTCTTATGACATTTCGCGAACCAGTGCTGCGGTGTGGCCACACCCATACAAAGCGCGTGCAAGAATCAACTGAAACTACGATGTACTTTTACGCAGTATCAAAGGAAAAAGGACCGCCGTGATCTAATAAACACAACCAAATGGTCTACTAGAGTAGACAGTATAACTGTGTCTGGGGCGGACGCGTAGCAGTTGAAGGCTTAATCTGCTGGCAAATGTCACATTGAAGGACATAATCACGCGTCCGTTTGTACAGTCCCCGCCACCAGAAACGTTGTTGCAACTGAGATACAGTAGCTGAAACGCCCGCATGCGCAGACGCAACACCTTCGTGGGCAGCTGTAATCAGTGTGGACCTGCAGTCCACGTTTGGAATCAATCTTTCACCAAAGTCCGGTATTTTCACATAAGGAACTTTATCAGGACTTAAGTGATAAGAATACTTTGAAGGGAGCCCCTTAGGATATTTACTTACCTTCTCCGCGAGGATGTCATCATCAACTTTACTTTTGGAACGTGTAACTGCTGCAACCAAATATGTCAATACTGCTGAATTTGCGGCCTCATCGGCCAAACTATTGCAGACAGCGTGAACTCCTACACGTTGATGACCGAGCGTATGAATTACATCCACGAGTGGCAACTGCTCTTTAAGCTCAGCCACTCGTACCAAGATCATTTTATGTTTTATCGTGCTACCTTTGGAATCACGAAAATCATTTTGAATCCAAAAGAACAGGTTTTTATTGTAAGACTGGACACAGTAGTAAGAATCACTCACAATAACAGTCGTCACACTAGGATCAGCATACTCCAATGCAAGCATTAGAGTACGGAGCTCTGTCACTTGTGCGGAACAGTCCCCTAATGTCTGCGTATGCACGACATCGGACATGAACTCATCATTTACCATGGTACCTACCCCAATGGCACAAGCTGAGACGTATGCATGCTTAGACCCATGCGCAACTTGCGCTGAACCATCAGTGTAAATGATACAATGGAAATCCTCCAAAGGTCGCATAGTCAATGGTGCAGGATGAACAAACTTATACTGCAAAAACTCTTGTGACTGTAAGAAGGCATCAAAAATAAACATGACATCCGGAGACATCAATGATGCTACCCATTGTATCCACCGTGGGTGCAGAGCTTTAGAATTTGGTACACTGGCTTTCGTCACTGCCTCTAGTGCAGGATAAGGGGTAACAACCAACATGTGTTTTCCCTGCGACAGTGCATATTCCTTAAGAATCCCAATTTGCACTGCTGTCAAAACTTTTTCCACAGTGGAAAACCGCATTTCAGCTGAAGTGTACAAGTGTGACTTGTAAGCGATAGGCACTGTGTCACCTTCGTTAAAAGTAAGGTAAGTGAAACCCACCACCCTAGGGATGATTCTAATCACCAGGTTGGTGTGGTTATCATGAATCAGTAAGAATTTAGGGGCATATTATCAAGATAGGCGATAAAATTATCTCCCTTTTTAGTAGCAGAAAACTGCCGCTAAAACGACGGTAATGGGCTTGATAATATGCGCTATGGAATTCCAATTGAAGCACATGTTAAATGTCCTTCACATTTAACATGGGCCTCAATTGGAATTCCATAGAGCAATTTATCCATCCCATTATCGCCGTTTTAGCAGCAGTTTTCTGCCACTAAAACAACGATAATTTTATCGCCTGTCTTGATAATATGCCCCTTAGATTCTAGAAGATCAGCCTGCAAAGATTGCAAAATGGCTGAATGTTCAGGCAGCCAGCATGATTTGGTAAAAGTAGGTTGTATCAAAGCATACAAAGGCTTGATACGCTGGGCATTTTCGGGAATGTAAGTATGCCTGAAATTTAAAAAACCCAGCATGTACTGTAATTGTAGGAGCACGCAGCTGTGCGCATTTCTCCAAGAAGGGAGGAGCCAATCCTCGACCTTCATTGTTGAGCTCGTAGCCCAGGAACAACACTGTGTACTCTGCAATGTGAGACTTTGCAAAGTTGAATTTGTAACCGAAGTCCGCAAAGTTACAAATTATACGGTCACCACGACACAGATGCGCCCAAATTTCATCGTCTGCGAGATAAATGTCACCCACATACGAACACGCATCTGGATCAACTCTCTCTAGGCAGCAAACACACCTGGACTATTCTTATAGCCCATGGCCAGGCGTCTAAATTGGCGTGTTTGCCGCCACTGGTAAAACTGGTCCATTGGGAACTTACAGCCTGATTCATCATTCTCCCGTTTTGCGAGCCCCTAATAGCGATTCATAACGATTCGCTATTAAGGACTTGCAAAACGGGATTCATGTAGGAATTGCAATAAATATTGCGATTCCTACATGTTCCTTATTTGCGATTAGCTAATTGCTAATCGCTAATAAGGAATAACTCCCCATGCATTCCTATGGGCCTACAGGCCCATAGGAATGAATGGGAATGAATGGGGAGTTATTCCTTAGTTGCGATTACCAATTAGCTAATCGCAAATAAGGATGCGATTTCAAGGGTGCAGGGGTGTCCAAAGGACACCCTGTAGCACCCCTGAAATGTAATCTACATTGGTGTTGCGCACACACATGTCCAAAGGACATGTAAATGTAAATGTATTTCGATTTATATAGCGCACGAATCACCCAGGGGTCTCAAGGCGCTTGCTTAGGGAACCCGTCCTGGTATTCCCCTGTGAGATACCCTGGCAGGGTATCCACAAGGTGAAAGCCAGGCATCCCGCCGCGAGGGGCCGTAGTGGAGATTAAGCAAGCTATTGCCCAGAGTCGCAGAGTGTGACTCCGTGAGTCGAGTAGGCACCGGAGCGAGAATTGTCGAGTCCGTAGAATTTTGAGCCCGAGACCCGCCGAGGCGGGGAATTGAACCCTGGTCCACGGCCGATCTCAGCTTCCGGGTCTGCCGCCTCTAACCACTGAGCCACGCTTCTTATGTGTGTAACATGCAACTTAGAAAAATGCATTTAAATGCATTTTTCTAAGTTTTTGCTATTTACCAAGAGGTCTGACCTCTCGGTAAATAGCGGCCCAAAATTGCATTTTCGCAATTTTAAAATGCTTCATGAATTGCATTTAAGGATTCTCAAATAGAGATTCCTTAAATTCAATTCTTCGCAAATGTGTGAATTCTTAAATAGCGAAATTTGCATTTGGGATGATGAATCCCAAATGCAAAAATTGCACTCGCAATCTTTGCACTGAGAATCTTGCCCTTTGCGAGTGCAATTTAGCTTGATGAATCAGGCGGTTAGACCATCCAAATTGTGGGCAAAAAAAACGTTGGATATGTCAAGTGTGGTTTTAAACCGTTTCCGCACAAGACAATCCACCAAAGCAGAGCCATGAGTATTCTCTACTGCACAGGTACAGCAATGCGAGTTCAAATGCCGGTAATCCAATACCAAACGGTACGAACCGTCAGGCTTGGTCACAGTAAAATGTGGATTATTCATCGGTGACACACAAGTTTCAATTGCTCCTTGATATACCAATTGTTCAAGGATTTCCGCAACGGAAGCCTTAGCTTCACGCCGGATGGGATATTGAGGTTGAGGCTGTGGCATAGACCATAAGGGAATCTCGTTGTACGGGGAAAATTTATCCCAACCACAGTGCGTATGGTACAGAGCCGGCGCCAGGGCTTTAGCCCACTCTTTTGCAAAATTCAGCGCATGATCCTTAGGCACTGTGTGCGCGAAACTAGGGAGCTGCGAGAACAAAAGGTGTGGGCCAGTCTACCTCCGCTAACAAAATGTCATAGGTAGTTTGAGGTTACGTAGTTTTTGACTCCGCTTCATATCTAGCCGCCATTTTGTGTTCAGCCGCCATTTGGTGTTGCCTCACTCAGGCAGCACGGCGGACACGGTGTTTTTGTACTTTCAGCTGTCTACGTGTTCTTCATGTCAAGTAAACCCTCTGCCCTTGTTTACGAAACTGATGTCAGGGTCTGGCCGAGTCCACTAATCCATGTCTAGGCTGATTGATCCCTGTCTCGACTGACTGTTTGACTCCCACCATTCTTCTTGACTTCATTCTATTTGACTGACCTTCGCTATTCTCTTCGTGTATTCTCTTGTTACATAAACTATCCTTTGAAGCATCCAAACATGTTCTACCACCTGCAAATTGAATTACGGGCACTAGTGTTGATTAACTTGAGGGGAGGAGAGCACACGGGTTCTGAAAGGAGGGTGTGTTTTGACATTCAATAGCTTGTTTTCGAACTATTCCTATTCGTCAATTTTGTATGTTTTGGGAGTGGGCATTGTAAACATGGGTACTATAATAGATTGTGAGCCACGGAGTTAAGTGGCAGTCTCCTAAGAATCTACCTTCTGTAACTTCTTGGACAACTGTGCTTGGCTGCAGCTGATAAATCTGCTTTTCTACGCCTAACAGAGTGTCTCGTGTCTCTGTCTGACAAGGCAGGTGAACCCGGAGATTTTAGGCGTGCCCTGCGCCACTGGGTCCATACGGCCCGGTTCTCCAATTGGCGGCCCAATGTGTGGGCGACTTCAGTGGTAGTGGTTCAGCTCGTGAGGAGCTTCGCAAGAAAATTCTGGAGAATTCGCGAACCACGTGAGCGACCCCTGTATGTCGAAGTGGACCGAAGGTCTTTTACAGCGCGGCTACTCCTTTCTGACGGCTGCTGACGACTGCTGCCCTGACTGACCCCCTGCCTTGGCCCTTTGGTGATGATTGGTATCGCGAGACGTTAGACGGACATCTGTTGGCGTACGAAAACATTTAGTTAAGTATTCGTGGGTAGCGCCCACTCTTTGTTTGTTTTTGTTTTTTTGTTATTCGATCAGTGCACTTATCGAAGCCGAGGGGTAAGTACGTTTGTGCTGTGACTATTTTGTCTTAAAACCTCTTGACGTTTGAAAAATCCAGTTCGTTACGAAATGCCTGTATTTAGTAAGTTTAGGAAATTCTGTTGTCTCGGTTGAACTAGGGATTCCCGGCTAGAGGATTCTTGTCCGATTCCTCCGGTTGGAACTCCCACTTATGAGCTCTATTCGAAACATGGTCTCGGCCCTATTATTTTTAATGAAACATGGATCCAATACACAAAGAAAGATGATGTCTTACAGTGGCCACAACATGGTAGCTTTGAGCCTGATATATTAAATAATTTGGAAGCGATTTTGTATAAGAGAAAAGCCCGGCCGGCAATGTTTGACTCTTTCCGCCTCTGGTGTATGGAAGCCAAACAGAAAGAAATTAAACAAGCCAAGAAAGATAAAAAAAACATGAGAAATGACAATTTTACAGGCTGCACAACAGTTTAAAAATGATGAGACGGATCAGATGATTGAAGTTTCAGAAAAACAGCATCGTATGGCAATCGATAGATGTTATCCCGTGTTGCCTACTTCCTCAAGGAGTAAGGGTCCTGACGAAGATCCTTTCATGTCCCATTTACTTACACTGCCTCCACCTTATGTATTAGGTGCTAATGCACCCCCATTACAACCTGCTACTAATCCAGTGATTCCGATTCCTGCACCTTTGCCTCTTCCAGTAATTCCACCTCCGCCTCCCTTGCTACCGATTTCTGTACCTCAATCTTCTGTACTTCAGTCTCCTTCATCTTTAGTTTCCTTTGCTACTAGTTCCTCCCCTGTTTTACAGAATACATTGTCTCCTGTTCTGTTGTCGGATTCCCCTACAGCCCGACAACGATTAGTTAATACTGTTTCTGGTCTCTTGTCACCTTTTCTTGGGCCTCTTTCTTTTTCTCCTGCTTCATCTCGAAGGCAATCTCGTAGTCAGATTCCTGGTTCGGAAGAGCGGATTACGTTAGATTCTCTCACTCATAATTGGATCATGAACGATCTACAGTATAGTGCGCGTGATATTTTAGACACTTTTCTACAATGGAATGCGCCTACGCAGAGGTATGTCTTTAATGGTATGTGTAACACTCTTATCAAAGGGTGGGGAGATACGGATCCAAATTTACCTCCTCAGGGTTTGTTCGAGATACAGGATCAATTTGATAAGGGACCTATTGTGGGTCCTGATGTAGAGCATGCTGTTCAAAAGCTTGTTACTTTCAGGTCTTCCTTTTTCTCTCAAGCTCCTCTTGAACCTGATCCTGCGGTTCGGCGGAAAATGAAACAATATCCTTTGCAAGAAGTTCCTCCAATATGGGGAGATGAGGTTTCTCAGGCAGGTGATAATCCAGCCATTCCAGCTCATTTTCAGCATATATGGTACATGATCCTTGGAAAAGATCGGAAGTCTTGGCGCTTAAACAGTCTTTACCGGACCCTCGTAAGAATCCTGCTGGTTATTATAAAGAGTTGTCCCAGACTGTTGATGCGTGTATCATGAATTTGACAGATATTGATTTACTGATGGGAAATGTAGTCCCACAAGCTCTATGGGCTAAAATTTGTAGGGAAGATCATGCTCAAGCTTTAGGTGGAGATTGGGCTGCTATAGCGGCCGCAGATGCAGGACAGATAGGTGGTGCTAAACCTGATGATTTGATTACGGGATTACCTGGTAGAATAATAGCTCTTATGAAGACGATGATGCCTGCTGTACGCGTTAACTGGGATAAGTTGGCAGCGTGCAAACAAAAGACGGATGAAAGTGTCTCCGATTTCTTTACCCGTTTCGAAGAAACTTTCATCGACCATAGTGGTCAAGATATGAGTACTGAAGGCGGACAGCGGTTATTCGTAGATAAATTTGTCTTTAATCTACTTCCAGAATTATCGCATAAACTAAAACAATCAGAGAGTTTGTGGGCCGTTTCATCGACTGCCCAGATATTAGCTACTGCTCAGTATTATGAGAATAGGGATAAGGAAGAAAAATAAAAAGTGGAGAAAAAGACTAAAGAATTGAAAACGAAGATTCTTTTGCAACAGGCTGATCCCCCTTGTTCTGGTCAGTCCGAATCGCAGCAGCCTCCTCCATTGGGTCCTAGTCAATGCGCCTACTGTAAAGAGGAAGGTCATTTTAAGATTAATTGTCCAGTTTTACTATAACGTGCTGGTGGGCAATTTGTGCCACGAGGTTGTGGTGGTTTTCAGTCAGTACCTAAGGGTAGAGGGCGAGGTGCGTTGCCTCAAGGACAGAGTTCCTTACCCACACAGAACACTATGAATTATTTTGATGAACAGAATTCTCAGTCCGCACAATATTATAATGACGATTATTGTGCAGAAGATGAAAGTCCCGATTTTCATACTAGCTAGGACAGCCATAGACGAAGTAAGGGAGTCGTATCAGTTCCAGGGGATCAGAATGGACCTTATGTCGATGTTGTAGCATTGGGTGTTACAGAACCATTTCTTTTGGATACTGGTGCAATGAGAAGTTCTATTATGCATTCCAAACTCCCTGGGGCACCTTTGTCTGGCTTAACAAATGTTTCCGTATGATTCTCTGGTGCCCCGGTTAGTAATCCCGTTTCTTGTCCTTTGCCTATTTCTATTGGTCCGTATGATTTGGAAGCTCCGCTTCTTTTGACGACTGGTTGCGGATAAAACTTGTTGGGTTTGGACTTATTGAAACGTTTGCATGCCACGTTGTATTGTTCCCCCTCTGGTGTACATCTTACTTTGGGTGAAAAATTGACTTCTCCAATGTATGTATCTAAAGACCAACTGCCACTCTAATTGCGTTCACTTCCCGCTACACTTTGGGCTACGGGTCCGAATGATGTTGGTTTGCTTCAGATTCCGCCTTATGTGATTACTGTTAAGCCTGATGTTAAGTTGCCACGCATTCCTCAATACAAGATCTCTAATGATGGTGAAAGAGCTTTATTGGCTAATGTGTATGACTTGGTTCAGAAGGGTGTGGTCGAAGAGACCAGAGGAAATGTTTGCAATAGTCCTGTTCTGCCTGTTCTTAAACGTACTTATCCTTCCCAGCCACCTGTGCATCGTTTTGTAATTGATCTCCGAGAGGTCAACAAAATTGTTGTCCCTTAGTTTCCTGTTGTTCCGGACAATACTGCTCTGCTCACTATGATTCCTGCTTCGGCCGCCTGGTTTTCGGTTATTGATCTAAAAAATGCTTTCTTTAGCATTCCTATTGCTGAGGAAAGTAGGGATCTTTTTGGCTTCTCTCTCGGAGGCCGAAGCTTCCGATTTAAATATGCACCTCAAGGCTATTGTGAGAGTCCATCCATCTATAGTCAGGCTTTGAAATCCCAGCTTGACACTTTTTCTTTGCCTCCAGGTGCTACTCTTATCCAATATGTAGATGATTTGTTAGTGGCTGCCGATTCAGAAGATGTTTGTAAAAATGCAACTATGTTACTTCTGCAACATTTGTCTGACTTACATCATAAGGTGTCACCTTCCAAGTTACAATATTGTTGCCAAAAGGGTTACCTATTTCGGTCATCTCTTGTCAAAGGAGGGAAGGCGATTGACCCCAGAACGTATCCATGCAATTGCATGAATGTCTGTGCCGTGCACACAAAGAGAGGTGCGTGCTTTCTTAGGCATTACCTCTTATTGTAGACAATGGATCCCAAATTTTTCCTAGCTGGCCAAACCTTTGTTTGCCACTTACTCAGAAAGATACACCCCAACCTCTTCCTTGGACTGATGAATGTCAGAAGAGTTTTTCTGATTTACGTACTGCTTTGTGTTCTGCTCCTGTGCTGGGTACTCCAGATTATAGTAAGCCTTTCACACTCTATGTTCATGAGAGAGAAGGTTGTGCATTGTCAGTCTTGACACAACAATTTGGAGACAAACAAAGGCCATGTGCCTATTTTTCGGCTACATTGGATCCAGTACCCAAGGCATTACCTAGTTGTCTCTGAGCAACAGCAGCAGCGGCGATCTCCATTCGTCAATCTGCTGGACTGGTATTAGATCATACTCTTAATGTTATGGTGCCACATGCAGTAGATACTCTTTTGAATAGGACAAAGACACAACACTTAACGAGTGCCCGTTTGTCAGGATATGAGTTGATGCTTTTAGCTAGTCACATACATATCAAGAGATGTAATGTCCTGAATCCAGCAACATTGTTACCTGTTTTAGATGAGAAAAATGTACAAGACCAGCATGATTGTTTTCTTCGTACAGAAGAAGAAACTAAAAGTCGAATTGATTTAAAAGATACACCACTTGTGAATCCGGATGGAATTGTGTGGGTAGATGGGTCTTGTTTCAAGCTTCCTAATGGCGAGACGACAGCAGCCTATGCTGTTACAACTTTGCATACAGTAGTAGAAACTGCACGCATTCCACAGAACTCAGCGCAAGCTGCAGAGTTAATTGCATTAACGAGAGCATGCGTGTTGGCGAAAGGAAAGAGAGTGACCATTTACACAGACAGCCAATATGCCTTTGGCGTTGCTCATAGTTTTGGCCATTTGTGGAAGGAAAGAGGATTCTTTACCGCCCACGGCACTAAAATACAGCATGGTCAGTTGGTAACTGATCTTCTTGAATCACTTGCTTTGCCTGCTCAAATAGCGATTGTGAAGTGCAGTGCGCATAAAAGAATTACTGATGATGTGGGTCGAGGAAATGCATTTGCGGATGAAGTAGCGAGGGAAACAGCGAAAGATATTGAAAGTCACATGTATGTTGCAGGCCCTGCAAATTGGGTCGCAGAAGGATGTATGTGTGAACACACAGTAGAAAGTGTGAAAATGATTCAGAAGGAAGCAACAGAGAAAGAATTGAGTAAGTGGAGAAAGAGTACAGGAATGTTGGACACGATGGGATGTTGGACGGAATTGTCAGAGCATCAGCGATGGTTGTTACCAGATGCGTATGTACTACCTGTAGTCACTATGGCACATGGACCAGCCCATATCAATGCAAGGGGTATATGTAAACTCCTGGCTCCAGTATGGCAGAATGAAGGTATTCCCAGATGTGCAGAGAATGTGGTGAAGCATTGTATTGTTTGTTTGATGCACAATCCAGGAAAGGGAACCCCAACTCCAGCAGGTCATTTTGCTCCCCCTACGTATCCTTTTGAGGTACTGCAAATAGATTTCATTCACATGAAACGTTTTAAAAACCTTAAGTATGTCCTGGTGGTGGTTTGCGCCTTTTCCAGATGGATAGAGGCTTACCCCCTAAAGGACAATACTGCCTTGTCCACTGCTAAACTCCTTTTGAAGGAGTTTTTCCCGAGGTTTGGTTTGCCGCGCATTGTCTGGAGTGACAATGGGAGTGAACTTGTAGGCCAAATTATGCAGAAGGTATGGGTGGGTCTTGGTATTAGGCAGAAATTCCATGCGGCAAACCATCCTCAGTCAGCGGGTTTGGTAGAGTGTTACAATGGCACTCTCAAGCTTAAATTGGCAAAGATGCAGGCTAGCACAGGCCTTTCCTGGCCTGACCCCTTGCCTTTGGCACTTCTCTCAACAAGAACGACAGTTCATTCATGTTTGGGGCTTAGCCCATATGAGATTGTTTTTGGACGCCCAGCTAATGTTTGGGGAGTCCCTCGACCCAAGAAATACTCAGACATTCCATATCCATTGTTGGTCGATTATCTGCACGACCTCACCATTAAATGATGTGTTATTCGTCAACAGGTCCAAAACGCCTTGCCGGAGGCCTCCTCAGATCCAGCACACTTCATCCAACCTGGAGATTGGGTGTGTCTGAAGAACTTCCAGAGGAAAAAGAACCTGGAACCTCGTTGGGGGCCGCTGAGACAAGTTCTACTGACCACCCGTACAGCAGTGAAAGTCGTTGGGAAGAAAAATTGGATCCACGGCGTACACTGTAAAAGGGTACCGTTACCTTTACCTTATGACCAGTGGGTCCGAGAAGGTGTTGGTGACAGTTAATGTGAGAAGGTACCCAGATTTGTACCGTTCAGTAGTGCACGTCTGGATTGGACAAGTTGTGAAAAAGAGGACAACGACGTTTTACAGGAAGCTGTACCATCTCACCTGCGATTGAACACATCAGATCCGGAAAAACTGTTCCATGACCAAACGATACCTGGCAAAACACGGTACAACCTGAGATCAAGGTTGACCAAGGACAATTACATTTTGCGTTTTGTGATTTTGCCTTCTTTTTTATATATAAAAGACATTCCTTTTCCATTATCCATCAAGTTGCAGGGTCACGGTAGGAGTCTTAGGCTGTGACCTGAATAGTGACTAGGTCAACAGGACTTGCAGTGTCATAGGATGGCTAACAATCACAGCCAAGTGATTAAGGAAGATTATCGTGAGAAACGCCTTTAGAGTAATGGATAACGAAATGGATGGGGTGATATTAAAATGATGAAAAGAAACCATTATAAAAAACTACTGTTTAGTCGTTGTGGCATAGCACTATGTATTCTGGTATGTTTATGCAGTTTATTAGCATGTGTAGGATGGATTGTACACATTATGCAGCCAACACCTGTTCCTACTTCTGTCTCTTTGATTTCTTCTACTACTATTTCTCCGCACAAATTCTATGCACTCCCAGATCCTGAACAGATGAGGAGAATGGAATATCTTAGCAATTCATTTATACAGTTGTTGCATCAACACCAATTGGGTCTGTGGACTCATGCCCCATAATACAGAGAGAGGGATGCCGTATTTAGTTCTCCCATTTTTATATGAAGGTTCTGCTTGGGCTTATCTGGCTATGTTTTCTAATGCATACCAGAATCAACTCCGATATCCTCCTGGTGAGTCCTATAATAGTGGAGTAGATTTTAGTCACAGCCCTTTGATAAAGGGAATAGTGACTATGTGACTATGGCAAAAATTGCTGACATTAGTAAGATTCCCATGGATGAGAAATGAGCATATGATGGTTGGAATGTGACTCGTTATATCACTAGCCTCACTGATAAGCTTAAACAGAAGAGATCTTCACCGATTTGGACTATACCTCATAAATGTAATTTGTGTTTACAAATAAATGGCCAGAACACTAAGATTAAACAGGAAAAGAGTAATTGTTCCCATACATACGTTTATACACCCTTGGTTTCCCCCCCCCTTAGTACCATCTCAAGGTACATATTTTATCTGCCACGATAGAGCCTATACATGGCTTCCCACCTACTTCTCGGGAACATGTTATATAGCTTTCCTTCTTCCTCCGACATATACTGCTCCTGCGGATCATCACAGAAAGAGATATGGTAGAGGGGTTATTGATTCTGGAGACACAGCTGGACAAGAGGGAGGAGACTTTATTAAAGGGTTCCTTCCTTTTTGGGGTCCAATGGTCAATAGCAGAAACATTAGACAGTTGGTTTGTGTTGTCAAGGCCACGATAAATGTAACTTCTGGAGCTTTGGGTAATTTGACGGCAGAGCTTCAGGCGGATCGTCTTATGACTTTACAAAACCGAATGGTTTTAGATATTGTTCTTGCAAAGAGAGGAGGAGTCTGTAAATTAATTGGGTCTAGTTCTTGCGTTTACGTTCCCGATAATGCCCCTACAGTATACCAAGCCATTTTTAAACTGCATGTCTTTTCCGAGTCCATTCTTCAGGATACTGGCGATTGGTCTGTGGGATGGTTTTGGGGACTACTGTCCACATGGGGATGGAAAGTGTTAACTTTCCTTGGAGCGATTCTAGCTATCATCTTTTCTTGTTGCCTCTGTTTGCAGTGTGGCCCAGCCATCTGTGGACTTTGTGCCACTGTATGCGTTCCAAAGCCAGTGTCACAGAAAACAGAGAATATTAGAATGATGTTACAGCAACAACTCAATGACCTCATGACCATTGACAACGACTCAGACTAGCATGAGTCCTTTGTGCCTTGCTTTAGTATGGCAAAAGGAGGGACTGAGGTTACGTAGTTTTTGAATCCGCTTCGTATCTAGCCGCCATTTTGTGTTCAGCCGCCATTTTGTGTTGCCTCACTCAGGCAGGACGGCGGACACGGTGTTTTTGTACTTTCACCTGTCTACGTGTTCTTCGTGTCAAGTAAACCCTCTGCCCTTGTTTACGAAACTGATGTCAGGGTCTGGCCGAGTCCACTAATCCATGTCTAGGCTGATTGATCCCTGTCTAGACTGACTGTTTGGCTCCCACCATTCTTCTTGACTTCATTCTATTTGACTGACCTTCGCTATTCTCTTCGTGTATTCTCTTGTTACATAAACTATCCTTTGAAGCAATCAAACATGTTCTACCACCTGCAAATTGAATTACGGGCACTAGTGTTGATGAACTTGAGGGGAGGAGAGCACACGGGGTCTGAAAGGAGGGTGTGTTTTGACATTCAATAGCTTGTTTTCGAACTATTCCTATTCGTCAATTTTGTATGTTTTGGGAGTGGGCATTGTAAACATGTGTACTATAATAGATTGTGAGCCACGGAGTTAAGTGGCAGTCTCCTAAGAATCTACCTCCTGTAACTTCTTGGACAACTGTGCTTGGCTGCAGCTAATAAATCTGCTTTTCTACGCCTAACAGAGTGTCTCGTGTCTCTGTCTGACAAGGCAGGTGAACCCAGAGATTTTAGGCGTGCCCTGCGCCGCTGGGTCCATAAGGCCCGGTTCTCCAAGTTGTAAGGTTTTCCCAAAATACCCCTTTTATGGTAGGTTGTATGTCACCTTCAATTAAAAGAACAATTCCAAAAAGCCTATTGGGGAGCTACGCTAGTATCAGCTATCTCTACAACAACATATTGGTCAGTCGCTGTCATCTCCAGTAGTGGAAGCAGGGCCTCTTGCACTATGGTAATCTCCGCCGCGCTGTCCAACAACGTCAGTGCCCATGTCTGATTCCAAAGCTGCTTTCTCACTATCTGTGGCATATCTCGCTGTTAAAGCTACATCTTTTTTTTTCGGATCGCAATGCGACTGTTGCGGTATGTCAACGTTAGCGATAGCGACACAGAGAAGAAGAGGTACAATGTAAAAGAAGTACTACTCAAGCGTCATGTAGTAGGACCACCATTGTATGGGCGCCATGTAGCAGGGATTCTGCCCCTACACAGAACTGTGCATAGAGACTAGGAACCTCAGTGAATTAGGGTGTGCCAAAACTCACCTAGGTAGCCAATATCCCCTACCAGACTAGCAATCAGTGTCTCATTTGTTCTTCCATAACGCCAATGATTAGACAACCCAGAACATGGAACTTAGAATACCTCAGGCAATGTGGAACACATGAACACTCTTTTGTTATACTCTCATACCATTCCAAAACAGGGAGTAAATGGAGACACGTGCAAGTTTGAAATAGTTATTTCTAATGCCGTGTTCTCATGCGCAGTATTTTAGCTAATACAAGCAGACATATTATAATCAACAAGTTTATCAGCATAGTTACTATTCCATAAAATACAAAGGGAGAAAGCATGTTACAATGCTAAATGGAAACAGGTTAGAATACACCTATACCTCACCATCCCTTGCTAGTAGGTTATTTCATATCTGCAGAAGGTCTCTTGCGATTACAAGGGCAGCCCCATACCTCTGGTCCTAACAGAAATGGATCACATCAGTTTCTGCACCAGCTCTCTGCATGCGAATGTTCTCCAAGTGTGTGTGATCATGCCTACGCAGTGCATTATTAAACGCAACAAAATCAAAGGTGGCCACAGCTGCATATATGTTATGTCTAGAACCTGCGCTGATCAGTCCGAACAACAACCACTGTGTTGAAATAACCTTGAAGGCCTCGGCACTCACTGTTCAGACCAAGCTTACCAAGCAAGGCTACTAATATAGAAAAACATATTATTCTTGTGTGAAGCAAAACACTCTGCTAAACTCTAAACATTTATAATAATGTGTGCCGTGTGCAAAGGCAGTAGAAAGGAAAAATGGTGTTTAAACTTCTAATAAGCTCATGCCAACTTAACACAGTGTAAATGCAAGGCTCATCCCCATGACACAATGTATACTCTTAGAGAGCCATGTATGCAATTATATATCAAGTGAGATATTTAGACTTATTCAATCACCCAGGCAGAAACATACACTCTTCCAATCCCGCAGACACTAATTATGTACTCATTGAACTACGCAGGCAACACCCATGTGTTCATCCAATCGTCCAGATCATAGCAATATAGTTATGTGAATAAACAGGCACTAAATATGCAGATATGAGACGAGAGATGTGGTTCGGACATACTAAGGGAATCACGCAGGTACTACTTATATTCAGAGGGAATTACGTAGGCAATATCTATTTATTCATCCAATCATCCAGGGAGTATTGTTGTAGTCAACCACAAACACATGTATTTACAAGTTTTAGTGAGGAATTTGTACTCTTTTAGAACTATCTGGTGAATTATATATGTTACCTGTCACACACTGTTTGCATGTACTTGGAAGAATTAGAGAGCTATATGCTCTGATACGGATTAATGTTCAGATTTGTATATGCAATGTTTCTCAAAATATAAATCTAACACATCTAATTAGAAACATACTGAAACACTAAATCTACCAGTGACACAGAGAAGCACAGAAATATCTCTTATGTTGTGTTTTTGGATATGGAGTATTGAAACACTGTATGTACTTTTACACTTTGGTTGATGTTTATTTTAAAATTGAGAACATAATGTTCTTTTAGCGTGTATGAGTGAGGACTGAGATATGGTGCCGCTGTGTTGTATAAAAGGGTGCTGTAATATTAAAAGGTAAGTAATGAATTAAGTTTTGTGTTTTGGTTTGGGATTGGTATATTTAAGTAAGTGTTTGTAGTTATGTCGGAATGCTGAGTTGTAGATTTAGAACTGCAACATAACATAAAAACAATTTTTGTAGTATGTGTAAGCCAGTATTAAAGTAGCTGGTACATTAGCTAGAAAAAAATGTAAAAATATATATTTTTTTCAACGGAACAATATCTGCATAACTACAGACAGATTGCCTACAAAAACTTGCGGGAAAAGAAACAGAAGATAGTACAGTATCTCTGCAGAACTAAGTGGTGAACGACAAAAAGAGCAAATTGTAAGAGGACAAACTTATAAAAAAAATACATGTGGACATTTCCAAAGATTATGAATCCAAAATCCAAACTATCAGAAAGAATAACAATGGACAATATCTATATAGCAAGAACAGGAAAGAATGTAACAAAGGTGTATACACCTTAACCAGGAAGCTGTTTAAGGAAATCAGACCTAGGATGCCTCATAGTAGAGTAGTTATAAATCTACAGAAAAGTATTAAGAAGTATAGAAGAAAGATACATGCAGAGAAACAGAAAGAGCGAAATGAGAGAGCAGCTGATAAGGCCTTTGCTTTGAAGGTGAAGTTTTTTAGTTTGATTATAAATAGAATGCAGACCCTTGACAAAATGGTGCTGTACTTTAGGAGACAAACCCATGAAAAAGATTAGTGAATAGAATAGCGTTTGTATAGTTTTTAGTAGAGAATGCATACATACTTCTAGTACAGAATCTTTCTTTATTGAAGAAAGCTATGTCCAGGATAATAGATTAGTATGTGCTTTTGAGTACAGAGGACAATGTAATGTAATGAAGAATGGCACTCCTATAGCAAAAGAGGTTTCTGGAGAACAGGTACATGGAAGGCAGAGTAATGCACCTGTATAGAAATGGAATTGCAGCATTGTTTGCAGTATTCAACAGCAATGCATTGACATATTAAGGACATTTCTACATATCTTTCCAAACATTTGAAACTGAAAATAACTACTTTACAAGATTAGAAAGCATACAAATTTGCAGGGACACTAACTAGCTTATCAAACATAGTGTGCCAAAGCAACTTTCATCATTTGAAGATGTTAGCTCCATACCACTCGACAATGCAAACTTTAGTTAGGAGGAAGTACTATATGACAACTCTAACTATATGTTTAACAGAAATGAATAGAGCCCTTTTGCTTGGCACTGTGGCAGACATAAAAAAGGTTTGTGGTGATGTTCAGTTTAATTTCTTTGGTCCTGAGCAGAATTCTAGGGAAAATGAAGAGTTGTTAAGAGGAGGAGTTGCAGAACAGGACACATATATTACAGTTGATAGTTTTAAAGAAGAGATGACAACATTTATCACAGTTTGATCTATAAAACCAGATTATGGGGTCGATTAGGATGGTGGACGGACAAAGTCCATCCGCCATCCTGTCCGGGGCAGGTACCATCGGCCACAAGGGCGGAGGAACCATGCCCCCAATTAGGATGCACCCACCACAGTGGCGGGTGCATCCCGCATTTTTAACATTGCTGCGGACGGTGCTTAAAGCACCGCCCGCCGCAATGCTAAAAAGGCATGCTGTGCGGTTCAAAGCACAACATGACAGGCACCGCGCGGTGCCTGCCATGTTCTACTTAGAAACACAGGGTGTGCAACCCCACCCCGCCTTCACCCTGGGGGCCCGCAACGGGCCCCCAAAGCAAAGACTGTATGCCTTTCCGTGGCGGCATTGCCGCCATGGAAAGGCTTACCCTACAGCCCATCCTTATATGGCTGGCGGTGTCTGATAGACACCGCCACCATATTAGAGCTTTTCCGCCATGGTCGCAAACCGACCGCGGCAGAAAAGCGGCGGATGGTGTTTCTGACCGCCGCGGTCCTCCCCGCCTTTGTAATATGGCGGGGGGAAATTGAGAGCGGACGGGCACGGATGGCGGATGGATCGCCACCGCCTACATGGCGGTGGCGATCTGTCCGCCATCCTAATTGGCCCCTATGTTTGTATATGTTGTCAATGCACTTACTAGATCATTTTAACAGACTATTGACTGATATTTAAAAAGTGAAAAAAGTAAATAATGATAACTGACCAAACTTAGCTGTGTATTTATTTGTAGAGGAACACTGTCTCTTGTCTATACGGCAAGTTATATGTAAGTAGTGTTGCTATAAATGAGAAGATAATACAATGAACAACACATAGATATTAGATACCCATTTTGGAAGATAATAAAATGCCTGGCAAAAAAAAAATCATCATTCATGATTCTTTGCCATGTTAAGAAGGGCTGTAATGGACATCTCTCCAACACTCACGACAACTCCAAAATCCATGCAGTATGATGCAATCTGGGAAAACCGTGGAGCCAAATCTTGAAGTTGAGATTAGACGTCAGAATGGTCTCTCTGCCTAGGTGTTATTGTGGCTGCAATTGAAGTTGTGGGTCCTGCGGCCTTGTGTTGCTTTCTTGGTGGTATTACACTATTGCTTTTGTATATTTTTAGATGGTAAATCAGGGATTTATTCCTGCATGAATATAGATAAATGGGCATGTTCCTCCTATTGCTTTAAATGAAAAGTGTATTGTCATTTGAGATGTCATCAGTGATGTCTTCAGTGCTGTCACTGACCATGTCATGAGTGATGTAATTTGTGAGGTCATAAGCAGTGCATTGCGGGGCGTGAGTTATAGTTAGCTCACCTAACTATAATTCTTGAATTTCTCTGGTTTTGTGTGTTTAAAATCTGAGCCTAACTATAACGTCGCTGTAACTTTTGCTTTTTTCAGTGAACATATATATATATATATATTACCTACTGGCGGTCGCCAGTAGGTATATATAGTTAGGATTTTTTCTCTATGGGATTTTTGAAAATTCTATGTCTAATAACTTTGGCGTTTGTGGACGGAATTGGCTGAAATTTTCTGGAAAATGGAACATTTTGTTTCTGAGCAGCCCCTGGAAATTTGGGGGGGATTCGTCCAGGGGGGGTCGAGAAAAAAGGGGGGTCCCAAAACGTGTTTTTAACATTGAGTTTTCCATAGGGCGGTTGGCCTCACTTTTAGCCCGAACGGCTGAATGGATTTGCATGAAACTTGGCAAAATTGTAGGGACTGGTAGCCCGATGTGCCTTTTGTAGGTCTCAATATATGTGCTCCAGTGGATTTTGAGAAATTAACGTTTAAAAAAAGATATATATCTGTAAGCGCGCTCTGGGCAGCGCTCCGGTCCGCGGACCTTACGCGTACCGGAACTTCGCGTAGCGAAGCTGATTGGTTCTCCGGTGTCTGTCAACATTCTAAACAGTCTGGAGCGGCCGCCATCTTGTCTCTCGGTAGGATTGAGAGACAAGAGGAGGCCAAAACAAAGGGGGAAATAACCATAAGGGGGCATACTAGATCCTCCCTGACCCCCTAGGTTTAATGTGGAGGTTTTAAAAGGGCCCCGCGGGGCAAAAAAAACAAAACATTTTTTTTGTTTTTTTTGCGTGGGTAGCGCCCGGTCCGCGAACCGGGAAGCGTTCTGGGCAGCGTACTGCAATGAAAAATGAATGATAGACTTTTTAAATACTGTATGTTAATTGATTGTTGGTTTTGTTGATTATTTATTTTTTTTTTTTTTTAAGCAATTATTTATTATTGTGATTGTGTTTCAAAATTTAATAACATTTCTAACATTTCACTGTCTGAAATGTCGTCATTTTCATTGAACATAGCTTGTAATCTATGAGGGTGTAAAATGTCCTCATTTTGAAGGAGGTCATCCACTGCTTGCACACATTGCAGTAGTTCTTGGTCCCAAGTTTCATCCATAAATTCTATATAATTTGGATCAATTAATTCGTGGCTGCTCTCTTGCAGGACAATTTGAAATGAAACTTTCTGTTCGCCTTCCATGTTGCCTGAAATTTGGATAAAAAAAATATATATTAGTAGAGATAGGGCACTGTTGGGATTAATTTTAGATAGGCATTTTTTAACAGAGAATTTATCTTTGGGCAGTGTATAGTATCAGAGTGGAAGTAGGAATATAAAAAAGTGTATGTGATTTAACGTAAGTAAATTCATAATTATAAAAGAGAAGCCTAACTCCATCCATAACTATAACAGAGAAGTCTATCTAAATCTATAACTACTACAGAGGGATAGTATATAACTATCAGATAAAGTTTACCATATTAACTGATAGTACACAATATAGTTCAGTTTTTAAAATAACAACTTACCTTTAGAAAGAAGTTGAAGTGATTAGTGAAAATCCAATTGAAATGTACACCAGGAAGTAGTAGTCAAAATGGCTGTGTTTCATTCTCTTCTTTTATATATATTCAGGTACATAACCAATCAAATGTCAGGTAAAAAAAGTAGAAAATGAAAGTAACATTTTAATTGGTTGTCAATTCCAACACTTCAGATGTGTTTTGAGAAGTAATTTACCTCAGGGTATTTAGAGAGGTCTACAGGCTAAATGGCTAAATGGAATTCCAATCAAATTTGTGAAAATGGTAGGGATTGGTATGTAGTATGAGCTAATCTATATTTGGTGAAATTGTCTCCAGTGGCTTTTCTGTAAACTACTTTCCCACCTTTTTTGATGGTGCGCTTCCCAGGGAGCGACCCGGTACGCGAACCGTTGAGCTCCCCGGTTCGCGAACCTTAAGCGTTACGGGAGTCCACCATTTTGTGTTTCGGTCGAATTAAGATACAAAATGGAGGGCAAATAATGTTCAGAATGGGTAGAAGGGGGCACGGTAGACTTATCTTGACCCCCTAGGTTTTGTGAGGGTGGCTGAGGAGGCTTATATGTGCGAAAAAAAAACATTTTTTTTAAAAATTTCGCGAGGTTAGCTCCCGGTTCGCGTACCGGGTAGCGCCCCGGGGAGCGTACTTTGTTGAAAATCAGTGAAAAAAGTTAGAGTAAAATAATAATTGTGAGTGATCAGATGTAGGGTAGCTCTGAGAAGAGCTTTTGGGTTTATGGTACATTTAGGTACTTATAAGTAGGTACCAATGCACAGTCTTAAATTCAGAGTGAAAATTCTGTTGCCCTCATCTGAGAAGTGAACTCCATCTCCTCTGTAGATATCTTGCATGTAGTAACGCAAGTTATTGTTGTACATGGAGCCCATTCCATGGTCTCTCATGTAAGCTGAAACAGATTTGTTTACATGCTTCCTCGACTTCTCAATTTGTGGACAAAATTGGTTTGACCACCTCCATTTCTGTCTTTGGCATATATTTGAATATACCAAGGCAGTCTGAGGAAAAAGTGCCATCAATTGCTCAAAGGTGTCCTTTAAAAGCATTTCCAGACCTACCCCAGTCAAAGTGCCCAAATCATTACCTCCACCGTGCACAATTAACAGGTCAGGTTTGGGCAAATGCATAAAGGTTTTCACCAATGGTATCAATTGGTGACATTTTAATCCTCTGTGGCCAAACCACTTAATTTCCACATCTTGTAAATTGAGGTTAGGTAATTTTCTGTTCTCAGCATACCTGTGAGCCCAGTGGATATAACTATGTCCAACAATCCAGACAGAAAACATGGTGAGAGAAGGTTTTCCTGCAGTCAGATGAAGTGTGGCAATGAAATGGCAGTTGAAAAAATGAGAGTTTAAAATGAAAAAAACTGTGGAGTTTCTGTGTTCATGAAGCAGTAACAGTGATTGGTGGATTTTGATTGCTGAAAACAGAAAGTTAGGGTGCATGGATGAGTTATTTGAAAGATGTATTTTGAATGGTCAATAAAAAATCATTAAATGAAAGATTGCAGTGGATACGCAGGTGCACTGAGAGTTCAGAGTTCAATTGCAACATTGTTGTGTGAACTTGCAAACACCGGAGGTCTTCCAAGAAGTGGTTGCCATGCAGAAAAGGCATGAAATGGCAGAGGGGGGAAGGGTTTTCATTTGAAAAAAAGTGAGGGAAGAGTTTTGATTGGGTGACATGAGAGATATGTGTGAAGAATTACAGCATTTCTCTGCTTTTGATAGCTGCAGACTCTGGAGTGCATACCTTTTGCTCTGCTGAAGACAAATTGGTGTGTTTCTGAGACTGTTTTCAAACTCAAAGTATTTGCTAAGGTGAGAAAATATTTCTTTAATTTAGTTAGAGAATAGTGTGCTTTAAGGAGAAAATTATGAATTATGTGGCGCAAATTGCTTGTAAATATGCTCCCACCTGTGCATGGAAAATTTAGATTTTGAATGTTTGTGTTACATAGCCATGTTAAAAGTGATACAAACATGCTGCAAAGGCAATCAAAAAACGCTTTTATGTGTCTTAAGGACATTTTAAGTAATTTTCCCATGTGCAGTGTTTTGAAATTATGATTTGAAAATCGTTTTTGGGGAAAAGGAATTGTTTTTAAATTTATGACAAGGACATAATGGTGTATGCTTCTTTATAAGGCAATTGACTGTCCCTGATGTTATTTTTCCCATTTTAATGTAAGACCTTTCTCTGTGGCGCAAATTGCTTGTAAATATGCTCCCACCTGTGCATGGCAAATTTAAATTTTAAATGTTTGTGTTACATAGCCATGTTAAAAGTGACCCAACCATGCTGGAAAGGCAATCAAAAAACACTTTCATGTGTCTTAAGGACATTTTAAGTCATTTCCTCATGTGCAGTGTTTTCAAATTATGATTTGAAAATCGTTTTTGGGGAAAAGGAATGGTTTGTAAATTTATGACAAGGACATAATGGTGTATGCTTCTTTATAAGGCATTTCAGTGTCTCTGATGTCATTTTTCACATATTACATTAAAAGACCTTTCCCCGTGGAGCACATTCCTTGTAAATATGCTCCCACCTGTGCATGGTAAATTTAGATTTTGACTGTTTGAGTTACATAGCCATGTTAAAAGTGACCCAAAAACTTGCAAAGGCTTTCAAAAAACACTTTCATGTGTCTTAAGGACATTTTAAGTAATTTCCCTGTGGGCAGTGTTTTCAAATTATGAATTGAAAATCGTTTTTGAGGTAATGGAATGTTGTTAAAATTTATGTGCGCCATATGCCCCCAAATTTATTTTTCAGGGGTGCAGCAGGGTGTTCTTGAGACACCCCTGCACCTTTGGAAAAATTCCTAATTTGCGATGAGCTAATTGCTAATCGCAAATTGCACCTTCATTCATATGGGCATCCTGGCCCATGGAAATGAATGGGTAATTTGCAATTAGCAATTTGCTCATCGCAAATTAGGAATGGTAAAGAATCGCTATTTATTCCTTAAAATTCGCTATTTTGGAAATGCAAAATAGTTATATGATACATATGGCGGTTGATGTCTAACAAGATAAGAAGCTTAGGGATACATTTATGATGACTGGCGCAATGAAGTGGACATCACTTACTTCATTGGTAGAGCTTTACATGTATTATGTCCTCTGTATTCTTCATCAAGCGTAACTTTAATCTGCAATCCTGAGTAGGCCTCACCTTAAACAAACCTCTGGATAGGCCACACCTTATCGTCATCCTGAATTAATCATTTAAAATGCTAGGGACAGATTTATGATAGGTGTATGCCTCTTTTGCGCCACTTACAAAACACTGTCCACGGGGAAATGACTTAAAATGTCCTTAAGACACATGAATGTGTTTTTTTAAAGCGTTTGCAATTTTTTTGGGTCACTTTTAACATGGCTATGTGACTCAAACAGTCAAAATCTAAATTCACCATGCACAGGTGGGAGCATATTTACAAGGAATGTGCTCCATGGGGAAAGGTCTTATAATGTAATATGGGAAAAATGACATCAGAGACAGTGAAATGCCTTATAGAGAAGCATACACCATTATGTCCTTGTCATAAATTTGCAAACCATTCCTTTTCCCCAAAAACGATTTTCAAATCATAATTTGAAAACACTGCACATGTGGAAATGACTTAAAATGTCCTTAATTCAAAATTTGCTATTCCTTATTTTGCGATTGCACTGAAGGATTTGCAAATTTTGCGATTCCTTAAATGCAATGTATCAAACAAAAAATATGTAAAAAATGACATTAAGGATTTGGAAACTACCACCAACTTCTAGTTTGTGGTAATTTGCGAAATCTTTTCAAAAAGCATTTTTTTCCAAAAAACAGAAGGTGCCATATGACGCCAATACATGTCCTTAGGGCATGTATGTGCGCCATATGCCCCCAAATTTCTTTTTCAGGGGTGCAGCAGGGTGTTCTTGAGATACCCCTGCACCCTTGAAAAAATTCCTAATTTGCGATGAGCTAATTGCTAATCGCAAATAGCACCTTCATTCCTATGAGCCTCCTAGCCCATGGAAATGAATGGGTAATTTGCAATTAGCAATTTGCTCATTGCAAATTAGGAATGGTAAAGAATTGCTATTTATTCCTTAAAATTCGCTATTTAGGAAATGCAAAATAGTTTGATGGTACATATGGTGGTTCATCTGTAACAAGATAAGAAGCTTAGGGATACATTTATGATGACTGGTGAAATAAAGTGCACATCACTCACTTCATTGGTAGGCCTTTACATGTATTATCTCCTCTGTATTCTTCATCAAGCGTAACTTTAATCTGCAATCCTGAGTAGGCCTCACCTTAAACAAACCTTTGGATAGGCCACACCTTATCGTCATCCTGGATTAATCATTTAAAATGCTAGGGACAGATTTATGATAGGTGTATGCCTCTTTTGCGCCACTGTGCGTCACTTTTATGATGCAGCGGCGGTGCAAAAGATTTGCTATGAGGCGACAAAATTACAAATTGATGCATTTAGGCAGATATGTCATGGTGTAAAAAAAACGTACCACATGAAACCGATGCAGCAGTGATGCAAAAGATGCACCATGTTGCAAGACAGGCCTCACTTGGGGCCATATGTACCAAGCTAATTAGCATTCGCAAAGATCAAAATTCTGCGAATTTCGGCCTTTGCGAATGCTAATTAGACAAATGGTATGTATCAAACAAGTTTGATGCAAAATAAGGAATAGCAAAATTTGCTATTCCTTATTTTGCGATTGCACTGAAGGATTTGCGATTACTTAAATGCAATGTATCAAACAAAAAATATGTAAAAAATGACATTAAGGATTTGGAAACTACCACCAACTTCTAGTTGGTGGTAATTTGTGAATTCTTTTCAAAAAGCTTTTTTTCCAAAAAACAAAAGGTGCCATATGACGCCAATACATGCCCTTAGGGCATGTATGTGTGCCATATGCCCCCAAATTTCTTTTTCAGGGGTGCAGCAGGGTGTTCTTGAGACACCCCTGCACCCTTGGAAAAATTCCTAATTTGTGATGAGCTAATTGCTAATCGCAAATTTAACCTTCATTCCTATGAGCCTCCTAGCCCATGGAAATGAATGGGTAACTTGCAATTAGGAATTTGCTCATTGCAAATTAGGAATGGTAAAGAATTGCTATTTATTCCTTAAAATTCGCTATTTAGGAAATGCAAAATAGTTTGATGGTACATATGGTGGTTCATCTGTAACAAGATAAGAAGCTTAGGGATAGATTTATGATGACTGGCGCATCACCAGGGATGTGCTAGTCATCCTGCGCCGCTGTTCCGCCACCCATGGTGTGCTGCATTTACAATGCGGGGCAGCATGGGGCAAAAATGGCACAGATGCGTGACGTATCTGTGTTGTAAAGGTGGCGCATTGCTGGAGTTGTATCGCAAGTGCGATGCAGCTCAAGCAAGGCTCAGGGGTGCCCCATCTCCACAATGTTGCGTCAAGACCTATGCCTGCTTAAAGCAGGCGCAGGGTTTTGACGCAGCTTTCTCCTATCTGATTGTAAATACGGCACACCATGGGTGGCAGAGCAGCGGTGCACGTTAACTGGTGCATGCCTGGGGATGTGCCATTTAACATAAATCTGCCCCTTTACATTTAAGTATGTGCAGGGGACACAGAGTTGGTGAGGCTTATCCAAGGTTAAGAAGAGATGAGTCCTGTTCACTGAAAAATTAGACATAGGCTTCACCTGCTCAGCATCGCTGGACATGGCTAAATAATAGCTGCAAAATGTTACTCTTGTTAAACAATTTTACTATTATAATCTCTGAGATTTGTCTCTTACTCTGCAACATCTCATTGTTGTTTTCTTTCTTTAAAGATAAAGACAACATCAACATGAGCGACAATCTGCAATCAGTTGATTTTGACCTCATCATTGAACTTGTAATTGAAACATCAGTGGATGTTGATCCCTTGGATGATTTAAATCCTGAGGATGAAGAAGAGCGTGATGAGGATGCAGATTTGTCCGAATTATATGACATAGGGTGGGAAAATGACCTGCTTGAGCCTATGGAACTATAAACATTTATTTTTAAAATTTATAATAAATAAAAAGTAAAAGTGTAAACCGTTTAATTTAAAAATAAAGACACCTTCAAAAACAGGTTATGTGTAGTGTCTTCAATAAAATATTAAAATATGCTCATAAAATTAGATCAGATTCACATATAAAATAGCACAGGTAACATGAATATAAATTCCATTTCTTTTCTGCTATTTCTGTATTGTAAATTTGCCAAGGACTAAAAAATCTTCTATTTAAAATGTCAAGTAGTGTGTTAAGTTTTTGATGACTGTTATTGATTTACTGTTTGGTAATAGTGGTTAATAAAAAATTTTAATATATTTTACCACAGATTCAACTGCAGATCATTTCAATATTTCACCATGCCAACGAATGAAAGAGAGAGAAAGGCTGCAAAACGTCAAAGACAGCAGGTGAATCAAAAGAAGCAGCAGTCCTCTAACAAAAAGATTTGTCAAGTCACGAAGAAAGCACCGGGTAAGAGTACAAAAACATTCATAAGAAATATGTGTAGTAAAAAAAATATTACTACAGAAAATGTTTCAGTCCATAAAAAGAGAAGCAATTCAAATGGAAAGGAAAGGCCAATCAAAAATGTTACTGCTAGAGCAAGAGATAACTCTGTGCATGATAGTAGAAGGAAACAACAGTTTAGGGACATTCGTAAACGAATGTTCCGCAACAGGATAATTGGCAATTTGTTAAAAAATATTAAGAAAGGTCAACAGAAAGTGGTTTTTTATAAGAGAAAAAAAAAAGTTGAGAAAGTTATTGATCAGGCATTTGAAATTAAACGTAAGTTATTTATTTTGATAATCAATAGAATTAGGAAGCTAAACAAGGCAATTTATGATTTCAAAAGAAATAGTAGATGGAAGAGAATAGTTAATCGTAGTAATTTTTGTGAAGTTTTTTCTGGAGAATGGATGCATAGTTCAAGCTGTGAGGCATTTTTTAATGAGGAGAGTTATTTCCAGGATAATGATTTGGTGCATGCAGTTGACACCAGTGGTCGAGCTTATGAAGTGAAAGATGGTTGTCCAGTTGAAAAAGAAAAACTTGTGACAACAGAGGCAGAAGAGGTGTTAGGTAATGAGGTTTTAGGAAGACGTGCTAAGGGTCCTGTGTACACCTGGAAGTGTAGTAGTATTTGTAGTGTGCGACAGGATTCCATCAATTTGCTTTGTGATTTTGTACGGTCATTTAATAAGAAAAGTTTGAAGCAGAAAATAAGGTTGTTGCAAGAATTAGATCCTTGCAGAGTGAGAGAAGTGACAGGTTTGCATGGTCATTCACTGGCTTGTCTTTCCAGGAGAGTATGCCAGAGTGTTTTTCATCATTTCAGGATGCTAGCAGTGCATCATAATAAAGTGAGGAAATTAGTTAGAATGTTGTATTATGCTAAGAGTCCAGCAATTATGCTTAAACAATTATGTGCTGCTCTTTTGCATGGTTCTGAAATAGATGTGAAGAATATATGTGAAGAAATTGAGTTTTGTTACTTTGGAAGTAAAGAGGAGAATGTTGAAATTGACCAAGAAGAAGCGGGTAATGTGGAAGATAGTGTACAGGTTTCCAGTACAGATAATTTCCAGAGGGAAATTGTCACATTTCAGGTCAAATCAAGTGAGATGCCAAATTTCACTTGTGTGTGTTGTCGATGCACTTATTATAAGAATCAGACTAAGTTAGTGGATTTATATGCAAAAAGTGAAAGGGAAAATAATAGTGAATGGAAAGATTTCGCAACATACTTGATGGTAGAAAATTGTTTTGATTTGGGATTGGATCAACGTGTGTGTACTTATTGTTGTTGCAAATTAAATCAAAACCAGATGCCTGCTAGAGCAGTTCATAATAATCTGGAATTGGTTGAGATTCCTTCTGAATTGAAGGATTTAAATACTTATGAATCTATTTTGATTCAAAGTATCCATCCCTTTCAGGCTATTGTAAGAATGGAGCCAAAGACAGGGAAATTGCCTCCATCAGATTTACAGAGAGGATTAAAGGGAAGAGTTGTTTATTTGCCTCTAGATTTGAAGAAAAACATTAACACAATTGGAGTAGAAAAAGTGGAAGAGGAACCTCTGGTTATCTTAGTTAATGGGGTTCCGACAAAGAATAAGAAAATATGGCAAGATTTAGTAGATGTTAGGAAAGTTAAAAAGGCAACATTGTATTTGAAAAAAAATAATAAATACTATAAGAATGTATATGTTGCAGAAGAGGAAGTAAGTGAGGAAGAGGATAGCGATTTGTGTGCTGGTCAAATTGAGAAAGTAGAACCCTCTACTAGTGAAGAAATATATGAACATTATAGTGTTCATCCTTTGCATTCCAAGGAAGTCATGGGGAATGCTATTGAGTTGTTTCAAATGAAACAAGCCAAAGGGAGTCCCATTAGTGTTTGGGAGGAAAGTTTGGAAGCTCGGTGTTTCCCACAGCTTTTTCCAACAGGTCAGGGAGGAAGATATGATGAGCGACCTCATCAAATTCCTGCTTCTGAATACCGGACTTTGCGATTGTATGCAGGAGATGCTAGGTTTCGACAATGCATTCCTTATTTGTTTCATCTCCTGTTTGAAAGCGATCTGTCTGGACTGTCATATGCAGTGAACCACATCTTGAAAAGTGGTATACACATGCAAAACATCTCGGCAAGTGACTTTATGGATAAAGTCAATGTCCAAGACAGTATTTTGGATTCTCACCTGATTAATCTCATGGCGTGTCAGCGTGGTACTAATGAGTACTGGTACCGTCGTCATGGTGATTTAAAATGTATGCTGAGGAACTTAGGTACTCCCACATGGTTCCTCACTCTGAGCTGTGCCGAGTATGGCTGCGAAGACTTACTTGAATTTCTACGAGAGGCAAATGCTAACGTAGATAACATCGAATTCAAGACACCCGGAGAACTGTGCTCTTTGGATCCAGTCAATGTATGTAGGTACTTCAATCATAGATTTGAAGCTATGATGTCTTTCATCATGAATAAGAAGAATCCACCTCTTGGAGAGGTGTTGGATTTCTTCTGGAGAAAGGAGTACCAAGCAAGAGGTGCTCCTCATATACATATGTTGCTGTGGATCAAGGATGCACCTAAATTTGGAACGGATCCAGAAGACTCAGTGATGAGTTTCATCCAACAGTATTCTACGTGTGCTGTTCCAAACGCAAAGGAGAAGAAAAGCCTAAGAGAAAAAGTTCTGCGTTTCCAAAGCCATCGATGTGGAAAGTACTGCCGTCGTAAATTCCGAAACAAGGACAAGTTCTACACCAAATGTCGTTTCGGCTTTCCACGACCGGTGATTTCTAAAGGAAGAGTAAACACTTTGATGTCTTCGCTGCGACATAATGTCATGAAGAAATCACCTAAAAACACATACAATTTGAAGAGGAACGAAGAGTCCAAGTACATCAACGACTACAACCCGGTGATTTTGTCCATGTGGAATGCTAACATGGATATACAGTTTGTGGCTGATAACTGTATGGCTGTGGCTCGGTATGTGACGTCTTACATCACCAAAAAAGTGAAGACAGAATTGAAGGATATGTGGGAGGACATTTCCCATGAAAAGAGCCTCAGCAAGAAGTTGTACAGTTTCAGTCTGAAGATGTTGTCGCATCGAGAAATTGGAGCTTACGAATGCTCTGACCGGTTGTCTTCAGCAAGTCTCTATGCCAAGTCCAGGAGTATCATTTGGGCGAGTCTTGGTCTTGCTGCAACGCGTAATCGAGTTCTGAAACCTGTGCGGGAAATTGAGTATTTGGCGGAAAAGGAGCCAAACAGTACCGACATTTTGAAGACCAACATGTTGGATACATATTATCCAAATAGAAGCAGTCACCTCGACAATGTTTGTCTGTATGAGGTTCTTCAAAATTACATATTCAAGAGGAACATCAAAGAAGATACTGAGAAAGGAGTGTATGCTGTAATAGGAAGTGAGGGATGTCTGGTCAAGCAAAGAAAATGCCACTTGGTAAACCATCGAAAATTGAGTGGCGAATCTCCTGAAAAAAAGGAGTTTTTCTATTTAGCACTTTTGCAACTTTTCAAGCCTTGGCGTGCAGAAGAGGAACTGCTTGGAGATTTCCTCTGTTACGAAGACTCTTTCAATGCCGCCAAGGAGACCATAGAATGTCCTGCTTTTCCCAAATATGTAGAAATGTTGAATGCGGAAATTGAGCAGGAAGCAACGATTGCAGCCGAGATTGCCAGAGACAGTTCTCAGGACAGTCAGAGTTCTGCTTCATTGAGTCAGGATCCACTAGGAGGACCTGTTATCGAAAATGAAGCTGCCACTGCCATGAATGAAGTGGAAAGAGCCATGGCACATGCTCAGGAGGATGCGGTTAACTTAGAAGAGTTGGAAAGACAACTCAACGTTGAGCAGAGGAAAATATATGACGAAGTTACCATGCAAATTGATCATGGATTAAGTCATGACAAGAAAGAGTGCTCATGTACGTCGTTGAAGCCTGTCCGACTGTGCGTGAGTGGAGAAGCGGGAACTGGAAAAAGTTTCCTCATTAAAGCAATTTCATGCTATTTGCAGGAAAGGACAGAGTCATCGCTGTCTTGTGTTGTCACCGCTCCAACTGGACTGGAAGCACATAACATTAAAGGGATTACTTTACATCGTTTACTGATGCTGCCAGTGGAGCATGACAACAAATTACAATATCACAAGCTATCTGGAGATGCTTGTTTTGAAGTTTCAAGAATCTTGAGGAAAATGAAACTTCTTATCATTGACGAAGTAAGCATGGTTTCCAATGTCATGCTTGCCTTTGTGCATTTGAGAATGCAAGAAGTTCTCAAAACAGAGTATGATGTGTTATTTGGTGGCAAACACATCATTGTTTTCGGAGATCTTCTGCAGCTGACACCAGTGAAAGGGCAACCTGTGTTCAAAATGCTCACGCATGAAGATACCAGGAAGTGCCTAGGCAGCATTGGCAACGTCAATATATGGTTAAACTTCAATTATGCTGAACTGCATGAAAATATGCGTCAGGCGAAGGATGAAGTTTACAAGAATATTCTACAAGATGTTAGAATTGGAAAAGTGACCGAGCATGGGAAAGAAGCTTTACATGCACGATTACTGTCAAATTTATATCCAGAACAAGATGTTGTGCCTGAGAATATTTTTCAGAAAATTACTGAGAAGAAATCTGGAATATGTTTGATGCCAACTCTTGCAGAATGTGCCATCTTCAACAACAAAATGTTGCATTTAGAAAAGCAAGAGATTGTGAAACTGGAAGCTATTGACAGAGTAGAGCATATGGGATCAACAATTATTTTGTCTGAGAATTTGAAATCAAAATTGGATTCATTAGAGAAGACTATATCTAAAACTGCAGGTTTTGAAAAGAGTCTGAATGTGTGCTTGAACTACCGTATAATTTTAAGAAGGAATTTACATGTTGAAAGAGGTCTGGTAAATGGATCAATGGGTAATGTTGTTGATTTTGTGAAATACAGAAATAGAGATGGAATTGAATTTTTAAAAATTAAATTTGATGGCATTGAGGAAGTACAGCTAATTGGTCGTTGTTCTGCTAGATTTTTGCTTGTAAAAGACTTATATGTTCGCCGTAAGCAGTTTCCTGTTTGCTTGGCATATGCGGTGACAATCCATAAATCGCAAGGTTTAAGTGTAGGCAGTGCATTGGTGAATATTGGCAGTTCTGTGTTCAAGGAGGGTATGGCATATGTGGCATTGTCACGAGTTAGAACTTTATCGGGATTGTACTTGATTGAGTGTGATGTCACAAACATTTGTGCGGATCTAGATTGTGTTAAGGAATACAATAGGTTAAGAAGAGAGTATGCGCCACATTTGCCTCAGTATCCTTTGTTTGAGAAACGTGTGGTAGGCCGGAAACGAAGAAATGTGACCAATACTGGGGAGGTTGTAGCAAAAAGACGAAAAGTCGATGAACCTAAAATTACAAGCAGAAACAAAAAGGATTCTGTTGAAGATGTTGTTGGTTTTCAATTTGGAAACAGTTCTGGTGTCAACTGCTATGCTAATGTAGTGGTTAATGTTTTGTTTTCTCTAGAAAATGTAAAAGAAGAGATTGTGGTCAATTCTGATCAAAGATTTTGCAGTTTGTTAAATTCTGTGTTAGAGAAATGTAGCACTGATAGAACAAACATAGAAAGTGTGTCTGAAATTCGAAATCTGTTAGACAGATGTTCAGGCCAAACACAATTCTCTCAAAATATTCAGCAAGATTGTCAGGAGTTTTTAATGTATATGCTTGATGTATTGCATGCTGAAGGTGTAGATGTAGATCAGCTGTTTGGGCTTTCTTATCAATGGCAGCATGACTGCGAGAACTGTATGGTATCAAGTACTACTAGTGTAGACTCAGAAAGATTTATATATTTAACTTTGCCAGACAGTAAATCAGTCTCCTTTAATAAGCTAGTAAAAGCAGCTGATCACAACATGGAGTGTAGCCAATGTAAATCTGAAATGATGTCCACATTATTTATACGAACATATGGCCAGTATGTCATTTTAATGTTCCAACGATGTAGGCCTGATGGAACAAAATTGACAACTTTAATAAAAAAATTTGTAGCTTTGCAGTTGTCAATATCAGGAAGGACTTTTGTAACTGCAGCAATTATATATCATGACGGCCCTTCAATAACATCAGGACATTACACAGCTTATTTAAAGTCTAGAAATGGCTGGTCATTCTGCAACGATTCTGTTTTAATTTTCAAAAAAAAATTGCCGTATGACCTTAAAAACTCTTACCTGGTGTTTTTAAAACCAAAATTTTAGGGAAATAATATCGGGATGTGCTCTGTGGAATTTCAAGAAGTTCTAATGGCTCCTACACAATTTGGCCTTGAGGATAAGTGTAGTTCAGAGACATAACTTCTAACCATAAGACTGGACGTCATGGAGAAATAAGTGCACTTTGAATGAGTTCAGAAAAACGATTTCTTTTTATAAGCTAATTGAAGCAGCCAATCAAAACATAGAGTAGAGGGAATGTAAGTCTGCAATGCTGTCTACTGTTTTACATTGCTTTGTGATTGAAAGTGATGTAGAGAATTAAATAATTGTACTAGTCATAGAGTTAGTGTAAGTCTGCTTCATAGTAAGCAGTATCAGTGTCATAGGAAATGTAGAACATGACTGAGCAAGAAGGGGAAGATATTACTATTCCAGGATTGTGAAAATGATCTTCAACATTTTAATTCTGAAAGTTGCAGAAATGCCAAATGATGGGATTGGCTTACAAGAAATCCAAGAGTTATAAATGGCTCTGACAAGATTTGGCCTTGTGGAAACTTGTGGTAGAGAGCAAGAAGTCATTTATTGCATGTAACATGTTTTTAAAAACGATGGAGATTTTCTTTCAGAAAGTGGCGGGCTGAAAGTAATAACAGCACAAAAGAGTGTAAGCTGTTCATAGGACATCCTTTGACGTCATGGAAAGTAAGTTAACTTTAAGGAGTTCTGAATTCTGATTTGTTATGTTGTATGGGTTTTTTAAACACAATCATTTTGATTGTGTTTTTTTTTCCCCGCTGTTATATGATGAATACCTTCAAGTCACTGTTTTTAGTGAATTTTGATACATTCTGAGAACAGCAAAAATAAACCATTTAACATGTATAATTAATTCTGTACTGTTTGCATTTATGATGTATATGTAGAACTGTGTAGGAGGCATGGAGAAGGTGAGGCTTCTGTAAGTGTCAAAGTTGTTGCATGCAGTGCTGCACTTCTGCGTATTCTTTCATATGCTAGACTACATCTGCACAATGAGATACCTAAGCAAAGGAAACACAAGTGATGTGATTGTGAAATGAGCAAAATAAATTGTACGTATTTCATTTACATCACCTGTGTTTCCTATCATTACGAATCACATTGTGCAGATCAAGTTTAGGTCTGTCCAGGGAAACATAGGAGGTTTGGATTTTGTTCAAGAGTGCAGTGGACATGACTCACTTCATTGGTAGACCTTCACATATATTATGTCCTCTATTCTCTTCAACAACTCGAAATTTCATCTGCAACCCTGAGTAGGCCTCACCTCAAACAAACCTCTGGATAGGAGACATCTTATTGGCATCCTGAAGCAATTATTTAAAATTTTAGTGTCTTGCGACACTTTTCTGAGACAACAGCAATGCAAAAGATGCACCATGTTTTAAGATAGGCCTCACTTCATCTGCATCAAGATACTGTTAGTTTAAAATGTATATCTTTAGGACTGTGTAGGGGGCCTGGAGAAGCAGACGCTTCTGTAAGTGTTAAAGTTGTTGAAAAACTGTTTGTCCTTCAATCTTTTCCCTTGTCTTTTGTAATTTTTAAATACATGTTTTAATATTTTTCAAATGTTTGTTCTCTCTTTCACAGATTGAAAGTATAAAAACAAAAAGTGAGTAATTTAACGACAATTATAAGGTAAATGTTTTGTACTCTTTTCGTTACATTTCTATCACATTTAACTACTATTAGTTCCACTGCTTCATTTCTTTAACCCTCAGTTTCCTGCCTTTGCTACTTCCCTCATTCCTTTCTCTATTACCTACTTACTCAACTCCTTCCACTCTTTTTGTCAGTCCCTCTCTTCTCATAGTTCCTCACTCTTGTTCACTCACTCCGTCTCTATTACTCTTAGTGTCTTTGACTGATCACTGTATCACTATTTGTTCATAATGCTTTCTCTGTGTAGTTGAAGCACACTAAGGGGCATATTATGAACACAGCCAATAAAATTATTGCTCTTTTTATTGGCAGAAAACTGGTGCAAAAGTGGTTTTAGCGGCAGTTTTCTGCTGCAAAAGCAGCTTTAGCGACACATTTCTGCCAATAAAAGCTGCAAAACTTTTATTGCCTATGTTGATGATATGGCTCTATGTTACTTACATTTCTTTGCTGTTTCAATTAATCTTTTTCTGTTATTTTTTGTTTTCTGTTTTCTATTTTTTCTCTCTGTTATTCCTCATGTTTTAATCTTATTTTGAACATTCACTCACATTCTCCAAGAAACTCTTCTTTGTTAATGTTATACTCTCTTTTTTTTTCTTTCACTTCGTTATCTATTTTGTTTTTCACAATTATACCCTCTTCCGTTTTTTCTTCGGTAAATAGATCTATTAAACAGTATCTCTTCTTTACTCCCTATAGCTGTCTTTCTTTTAACATCACTCTCTGTTTACTTTCCTTATACTTACTCTTTTTTTAAAAAAAAAAATTTTTTGGTTAGCTCCCGGTCCGCGTACCGGGAAGCTAACCGGGAAGCGAACCAAAAGAAATAGAGTTTTTTGAAAGGGAAGGTAGTTCTGAAAATAACTTTTTTTTAAATATTTTTGTTGTTTTATATATTTTTTTTTTTTGAACATTTTTTGTTTTTTTTGTATTTTTTGAACGATTTTATATTTTTTTTGGTTTTTTTTGGGGGGGGGAAACAACAAAAAACAGGCATTGAAAAGGGCTCAACAGGAGCAAAAAAAAAATTACTGGGGGCGGTTAGGGCAATTATGATGTTCATACGCCAGGTTGATAGCATTTATGCTCATATTGCCACATGCTAACAACGCACGACAGTGCATACAAGTGTGTATCATGTGGCCAAAATGTTCTTGTATGTTTGGCACAGTTTCCGTGCCTCTGCTGGTGTCAATGAAATGGATATTCTTGATCTGGCCACAGGAGTTGATCTTGGATTTTCCTGCAAATCCCGTATTTCCGCCCCGGCTATAATTGAGTGGATGCTTCCTGGTCATGTGCCTGTGCATAGTATGGTTCCCATAACTATATTTCTTATCCGTCCCTCTGGATAATTTTTCTTTACAGATGAGGCAGGTGACATACCTCGCATTGACTTTTTTTTGGCCAGGAGGGATCGAATAAAACTGCCAGATGAAACTGGCTTTCTTATGGGAAACCCGGGGCACCTCTTCTAAGAACTGTGGTTCTTCTCCCTCCTCTTCATCCATTTCTTCCTCTTCCTCCTCAGTGTTGGTCATGACCTGGGGAGGTGGTCCTCTCTTCCCATGAGGAGGTGGAGGTGGTGGTGGGGGTGCACCAGCTGAAGCAACTACTGAAGCCATTTCTGATATAGTAATAAAGGTCTTCCTCTCACAATGATGAAAGTCAGAGTGAGGAAAGAAGGAGGGGTTTTCATCATTTGGGAAAAACAATACTTCTCAACCAATGAAAAGTGTTATTTTTAGGTCACCTGACCTAGCCTTACATCATTATGAAACCAAAAGTGAAATGAACCAATGAAAAGTTTTATTAACAAGTCACATGACCTCTCACGCTCATGTTACGCGCTGCGGAACGCGCCCCGGTTAGCTTCCGGGTCGCTGCGCTTCGCGCCTCGGTCCGCGCCCCGGGACACTTCCGGGTGCGCTAACGCGGTACGTCACAAGACGCATTACGCGGCAACGCGATACGTCGCACTTTCGCGACGCGGATCGCTTCCGGGGAGCTGCGTTTCGCGCCTCGGTCCGCGCCCCGGGGCACTTCCGGGTGCGCTAACGCAGTACGTCATAAGACGCATTACGCGGCAACGCGATACCGTCACTATGTTGATTTCTTACCGGTTCGCGGACCGGGTCGCGGCATCAATTTGAGCTAACGGAAAGCTTCCCGGTTCGCGGACCGGGAGCGAAACAAAAAAAATATTTTAAAAAAATTATTAATAAACATATAAAATATATTTTTGGATTTAAAGAAGAATACATTTTACAGCTATAGATATTAGCTTTTAAAAAACCAATGAAATTCACTGAAAAAACCATAGGTTATAGACCATATATAGTTAGGAATTAGCATTTACAAAACCTTGAAAATTCACTGAAAAAACCATAGGTTATACACCATATATAGTTAGGAATTAGCATTTAAAAAACCTTATTTTACTCACACAAAACCAATGAAATTCCATATATAGTTAGTTGTACTAACTATATATCGCGCACCCGCAATCCACTGCTGATCATGTCACATATTACATCATTCATGACATGGTCAGTGACATCACTGATGACATCACTGATGACATCTCAAATGACATCACTGATGACATCACTGATGACATCTCAAATGACATCACTGATGACATCACTGATAACATCTCATTTGACATTACTGATCACATCACTGATGACATCATTCATGTGATAATACGATGAACCTCTTCAGACTCTAATATAACCTTAGATACACTCAGTGTAAACAGACACTCACAGACTGTCACTCATCCATGGAGTTACTTACACACCTAGTCAGTCATGCAAAGAATCAATCACACCTCCATTTTCACAACTATACAGTTATACACACCTTACTTATTCAAACATATACTAAAACATATTTACTCTCTTATACAATCCTGGATACAAGTTCACAATGATGCATACAGCCACTCACACATTCACTGGCTTTTATGCACAGTTATTTATATATGTCAACTCTCACATGTACTGTATTTTACATATGTACTTACTTTGACATGTAGCACTGAGATATCTATTCACTCACCAATACAGTCATGCACACAGTCAACCGCCCATACAGCTGTTTCCACATGCACTTTTGAACCCATACATCTATGCACAGTCATACACCTCCCAGCCACCCACACACACACTCAGTCTCCCATACAAATGCTTGGGCAACCAATCAATAACCCATATAGTTACTCATATAGCTACTGATCAACACATGCAGCAGTTTACAGAACAACAGACATAATGATGCACAAATTAAGACAGTTTAGTCACTAACCCATGCACTCAGTGAGACACATTTAACCACTCACTCATACAGTCAGTCATGCACCTACTAAATCCTTCATCCAGACACTTATACATCCACTCATTCTTAAATTTGTAAGACATATTTTAACTTTACAGAAAAATACAGTCACTGGATGTTGTCATCAGTGATGTCATAAGTGATGTCATTTGAGATGTCATCAGTGATGTCATCAGTGATGTCATTTGATGTCATCAGTGATATGTCATCAGTGATGTCACTGACCATGTCATGAATGATGTAATATGTGACATGATCAGCAGTGGATTGCGGGTGCGCGATATATAGTTAGTACAACTAACTATATATGGAACTTCATTGGTTTTGTGTGAGTAAAATAAGGTTTTTTAAATGCTAATTCCTAACTATATATGGTCTATAACCTATGGTTTTTTCAGTGAATATATATATATATATATATATATATATATATATATATATATATATATATATGAAAAACATCGCCCGCCTGTTTTCCGCCCCGGTCGCCTTGCGGCCGGGGCGGAATATGTTTAATATGGTGGCGGTGTCTGTTAGACACCACCAGCCATATTACAATGGGCATTTTGTCAAGTCTTTCCGTGGCGGCAAGGCAGGCGGTCTTTGGTTTGGGGGCCCCCTGCGGGCCCCCCTTGTTATGGCCAAGGTGTTTGGTGCAATGGGGGGGTACCTGTGGACCCTCCCCGCATTTGCATACACCAAGCAGCAGGCACCGCGGGGTGCCTGCCACTTCGTGTATGCAAATGCGTGCATTTGATTTTAAGATTGTGGCGGGCGGTGCAGTGAGCAACGCCCGCCACAATGTTAAAATGAGGATTACGCCCGCCACTGTGGCGGGCGCATCCTAATGCACATTTCAGGACCCCCGCCCTTAAGGCGGGCGATCCCGTTTCCCGATAGGGTGGCGGGCGGCCTTCCTAATAACCCCCTAAGTGTCAAGTTCGAAAATCATTTTAGATTCCAACTGCCTGAGGGCTTTTTCTCGGTCACCTCCCTGTCTAGGTTTAGGAACGGCAGCTGCCACAAAGTAGCTTAAACATTTTAAATCATTGTTATGTGTATGTTTAAAATGGCGAGCTACCGCACAAGTGGGATCACTATTAACAATGGCACGCAAATGCTGCAATATCCTGACATGCACCTGCAACTTGGTACTACCCACATATTGGAGTCTGCAGGTGCATGTCAGGATATATACTGCAAATTCTGTTCTACATGAGAAGTTGCCTCTGATGGCTATTTCCTATGGACAACATGGTGATATATAATGTGTAGTATTTTTACCAAACTTGCAAGCCCTGCAAGTATTACATTTTGTAAAGCCATTCTTAGGTTGCAACCACATTTTGGCTGCTGCTAATTCTGGGCAAGCCTTTCCTATATGCGTGCGCATTGAAATGCCCTTTCTGTAAGTGACTGTGGGTTGAGGTGGTAATCTGGTAAACAAAACACCGTCAGTCAAAACAATTGGCCAATGACATTTAGTAATGGCTCGCACTTTTCTCTCTTGTTTGCTGAAGGCAGTGATCAGTCTCGGGGCAGAATCATCACTACTGATCTTATCTGGGTTGCTACTGAACAGTGATTCCCTTGATCTTTCATTGGTCTTACTTATAGCTGCCTTAAGGATCTTTTTGCTATAGCCCCTTTGTCTAAATCTATGATATACCTCCTCCGTGCATCTGTTCAGATCCTCATTGTTGTTACATATCCTTTTTAGACGCAATAATTCTCCATATGGAATGTTGTCAATCATATGTTTATGATGAGCACTGCTGGCTTGCAAAATTAGATTGCCAGCAGTGTCCTCTCTATGCAAGGTAGTACACAATTTACCTTCCTTTTTGTACCACTTAACGTCTAAAAAATCAATACTGCTTTCACTGATGTTAGAAGTAAATTTAGGATTGGCAGTGTTGATGTTGATCTGTTTGATAAATTCAGTTGTACTTGATTGGTTGCCTTGCCATACAATAAAAACATTTTCAATATATCCTAGCCAATATAAAACATGTTCATTAAAAGTTGTAGCATGTATCACCTTGAGGACCTGCTCCTCCCACCAGCCGACATGCAAGCATGCGTAGCTGGGGGAGAAGCAAGCCCCCATAGCAACACCATGTTTTTGCAAATAAATATCATTGCCAAATAAAAAATAGTTATTATGCAGACACCATGAGACTAGACTTAAAAGCATCTTATTGTGCTGAGAAAATTAAATAGGTCTAAAATCCAAGAAGTACTGTATGGCCTTTAAGCACGTGGAATGTTCAATACTGGTGTATAAGGATTCAATGTCTAATGTAATAAAAAGTAAATTGTCCGACCATTCAATCCCTTCAACCGTTCTTAAAAAGTCACCAGTGTCCTTCACATAACTAGGCAATCCTTTGACAACATTTTGAAAGAAGAAGTCCACATATTGTATGATGGTTTCACCAACACTGTTAATGGCCGAAATAATGGGCCTGCCTGGAAACGGTGTAGTCTTTTTATGAACTTTAGGGATGAAATATAATTTGGCTACTACCAGGTATATATCATTTTTTTTAATTCACTGAATAATCCAAAGATTTCAGGACATTATAGTTAGAAATTAGCATTTAAAAAAAACGTTGAAATTCACTGAAAAAACGACATTATAGTTAGTGGGACATTTCACGCATACAAAACCATAGAAATGTTGCCGTTATAGTTAGTTAGGCTTACAATCTCTTGTGTCCCCGCAATGCACTGCTGATGACGTCACATATTACATCATTCATGACATGGTCAGCAACAACACTGATGACATCTCAAAAGACTGTGTGTTTCTGTGAAGTTTAAATATGGTTGTTTTATATATATGAAATTCACTGAAAAAAACATAGCTTTCAGTCAGGTTATAGTTAGGAATTATAATTTAAGAAACCTTAGAAATTAATTGAAAAAAACATAGGTTTCAGGGGTGTTATAGTTAGCTAGATATTTCACTATAACTCGCGGGCCCGCAATCCACTGCTGATGATGTCACATATTACATCATTCATGACATGATCAGTGACATCACTGATGACACCACTGTTGACATCTGAAATTACATCACTGATGACATCACTGATGACATCATCCAGTGAATGTTGTTTGGTTCGATATTTAAAAAAGTATTATATATATTGGAATTTGCATTGAAGAATGAGTGGATGTATAAGTGTCTGAATGGAGGATTTAGTAGCACTGTGACTGACTGTGTAACTGACTAACTTAAAGTGTCTCACTAAATATATGGGATAGTGATTGAACTATGTGGATATCTGTATCACTCTATCTCTTGTTGTGTAAACTACTACATAAATTGGTTACTAGCTATGTGAAAGTCTATATTAGTTATTAATTAGTTATGTGAGTATTTGTATGGGATAGTGAATGAATGTGTGTGGTTGTGTGGGACGTGTATGACTGTCCAAAGATGTGTAAATAGTTCATTTAGTAGGTATATGAGGTTAATAGTATATGTGGAAACTGTTGTTTGAGTGAGTGAATCTCTTTATGAGTGTGGTGATGAGTAAATATATTTCTGTTTTTTTTTTTTCTTCAAGGCATAATCTTTATTTATTTAACAATTTTTCAAAAAATAAAATCCTTTTTTGAATGCTGTTTCTCGAACAGCTTTCAAACAGTTGTTTGTGTTTGTTGATATTAATGTTTAGAAAGATTATTATTATTTTTTATTTTATTTTTTTAAATATTTTTATTGAAAAGTAATTTTTTCCCTCATTTCCCCCCCCCCTCCCCCCCAAATTACATGGACAGAGCACATTGAGATATATAAAGAAATCATAAAAATTGGAAAAAAATATTACAGTAAACTTAATACATACGGGTTCAGACTATGCATATACAAACAAAATCATAAATATCTACATTCAGAACTGCTTGTTCTTCACATTACATTACTCAGTTTCAGACTTCCACTGAATCAGAGGTCCCCAGATTTGTATCCCCAGTTTTTTACCCTTTCTGCCCTTCCTGGCATATATAGCTGTTTCTAATTTTTGTATTGATAATGTTTTGCCTAGCCATTGATGATACGTTGGAGGATTTGGATCAAGCCAAGCTGAAGCCACTAACAATCTAAATATCGCCATTGCTACAAACATAAAATATTTACAATGTATTTGCCCATTGGGGTATACCCCTAGCAGAATGGTCACCGGGTTTAACTCAATTGTTGTTTCTAAAACATTTCTGAGAAATTTCTCAATATCATTTTTTAACTTGTCTAGGTGCGGACAGGTAGCAAAAATATGTATCAAATTAGCCTCCATACTGCCGCACCTAAAACAAGTAGTACCGGATAAACCCCCCCACTGAGCAATTTTACCATGGCGTATAATACAAATGATACAAAGTCTTGTAATGCTGGGCCTGAAGTGACGATGAGCACAATAATTTACTTCCCATCTCAAGTGATTCAAAAAAGATATCCCTTTCTCTATCTATATCTAGATCTGAAGACCATTTGACTGCCCATTTCTCAAGATCATCCTTCTTTAACTTTGTCATTTCTGAATAGAATCTCTTTATAGTGCATTCATGACCATTTTGTATAAGATCCATCATTATGTTCCTCCCAAAACCTAGTGGACCCCCTTTTTTATTTAGTAAACAACTCCTTATTTGAAGATATTTTAAAAAATGATTTGTATTTAACATATACTTATTTTTCAAGTCTATAAACTGCATCATACCATTATCATCCAACATGTCACCAATTTTACCTATCCCTCGTCTTTCCCATTCTTGATATACCATTCCTGAAAACACTGCATTAGGTAAAGTAGGGTTATTTTTAAATCTTGTATATGCATTGTATTTCCCTATTCCAACCTTTTTAGTAAATCCTTTCAATATGTTATAAGCAGCAATAATTGTCTTAAATCGTGTTCTTTTAAAATAACTTCCATCTGTAAATCTCAAAAAAATATTTTCAGCATTTGCACCCAAAACTATACCATAAATAGCGAGCGAGCCTATCTTATCCCAACCATCCTTCTCTGCCCCTCCAATTAGTCCCACCATTCCTTGTAGTGCTGCAGCCCAATAGTAGACCTTTAGGTCCGGTAATGACCACCCTCCTTTCTCCTTGGGAAGCGACATGTATCTTAATGCCCTCCGGGTTTTACCTCTTGCCCAAATAAACCGATTTATCATGTGTTCACAGATTTTAAACCACTTATTGTCAATTAAAAGTGGTATTGCCCTGAAGAGGTATAAAAATTTAGGTAAAACCAACATTTTAATAATGTTGACTCGTCCTACTAGTGACAGATGTAAATTCTCGTAACGATCCAAGTCTTTTCTTACTTTATCGATTACTGGGGCAATATTATTTTCCACCAAATTATCTAAATTAGACGTGATATTAATTCCCAGATACTTCCCTGCTGGAACCACTCGCCTGTCATCACAGGATGCCCACGAATTTTTGATAATTTGAGTTTTAGATGCATTCAATGAATACCCTGAGACTTGTCCGAATCTTATTGCCTCTTCCTCTACCAATGTAGTTGCTTCCGTAGGGCATGGTGTTATTACCGCTACATCATCAGCGTAGGCTAATATCTTGCATGGCCCTAAAGTTGTGCAAAGTGGGATAATCTCTGGTAATAATTCTATCTTGCGTATTAATGGATCCATATACATGGCGAAAAGCAGGGGAGAGCATGGGCAACCCTGCCGAGTTCCTCTCTTAATCTTAAATTGTCCTGTAGTATCCCTGTTTATTCTCAATGCAGCAACTGGTTCCTTATACAGAGTCTGAAGTGCTTTCAAATAACCACCCTTGATCCCGGCTCTGGCTAAAATCTGCCACAAATAAAGCCAGGAGACCTGATCGAATGCCTTTTCCGCATCCAAAAGCATTACTGCCATCGCGTCCCCTGTTACCTCGGCAGAGTCAAATAGAGTTATAACTTTCCTGGTATGGTGAGTTGTCCCCCTTCCAGGAATAAAACCATGTTGATTATCGCTAACCAGAGTGCTTATTATTCTAGCAAATCTTACAGCCAATGCTTTGGAGTATATTTTGGTGTCATTATTCATCAAGGTTATTGGGCGATACGACCCTGGTTCAATCGGAGATTTCTCTTTTTTTAAAATTAACACTATGTCCGCACCACCCCAGGATTTGGGAACAAACTCGCCCCTCTGTGCAGCTTGAAACATCTGAATTAAATCATGTCCTAGACATCCCCAGAAAGTTTTATAAAATTCAATGGGAATCTGATCGGGACCAGCAGCCTTTCCCGAGGGTAAGGCAAACATATCCTCTTTGATCTCAATACCATCCAGCAGAATCTCTAACTCATCTGCGTCTTCAGAAGAGATAGTTTTGAACTCAATATTCTGGAGATATTCTTTTATCCTTTCAGTACTACTGGGATTTTGCTCATCATATAATGACTGATAAAACGTCCTAAAAACTTCCCGAATTTCTTCTGGATCTGAGTGTATTAACCCCTTTTCATCCCTGATCTCCTTAATCGTCCCTGCCGCCGCTATCTGCCTAGTACGTATAGCAAGAACCCGACCTACTTTCTCACTGTACTCATGGCATCTCTCCCTTCTGACTGTATATTGCTTTGCTGCTCTATTTGCAAGTTCCTCCTCTGCTTCGCTTTTCACCTTCATTAAATCTACTATAAGTTGTTCGGTCGGTTCTCCTCTTATTACACATTTATTAAGCTGTTCTTCTGCATCCAAAACTTTTTCCTCTCTCTCGCTGTATCGCAATCGTTCTGTTTTCCTTTTATAGGCACTATAACTACAGGTTTCACCGCGAACTCCTGCCTTAAAGGCATCCCATACTATGCCCACCGCTGCGCTTCCTCTGTTATGTTCAAAGAATTCATTAATCCATTTAGACATATGATTTATATAGCCATCCTCTGAAAGAAGTCCCCTTTCGAATGTCCACTCCCTCCCTATTTTGGTTCCCCCTCCTTGCGTTATTGTTAAGATTAGGGGATTATGTTCGCTGAGTATCCGGGGTAGTCTATCAATTTTTACTGTGTTCAATAAATCATTAGATATCAAGAAATAGTCCAATCTAACGCAAATATGATGTGGTGCGGAGTAATATGTATAACCTACTTGCTCCGGTCTAGTTTTCCCCCAAACATCTCGCATTGTGTTATTTTCTAGAAGATCAATAAGGGCCTTATGAACCTTTTTCTTCCTACCGTTATATTGCCTTGTTGTGCCCAATCCCAAACCTTCCGCCCCATTAATATTTAGATCTCCTCCTATGATAACCCGAGGGGCCCAGACTGCCAACTCAGAATCCAGGAACTGTAAAATTTCTGGATCGTCCTGGGTAGAGCCATACACCGAAACCAATGTTGTCCACACTCCTTCTATTAAAATCTCGGCCATAACCCACCTCCCCCATTTATCTTCTAATTTTCTCCTTAGGACTACATTATAAAAGGCAGTGTATGTGACAGTTGTTGTATATAAATAGGTATACCTAAGACTAAGTGATTGTATGAGTGACTGTATGGATAACTGTATACTTGTAATAGGGATTTTATAACACACTAAGTATGAGTTACTATCTATATGAATAAAGTGGTGTTTGTATAAGTGTGTAGCTGAGTAAATATAAGTTTGATCAATTGTTCACATAAGTGAGTAGGATGTCTGCATAAGTGAATAGGATGTGTGCTGGTGTGTAATGTTGTTGTAGGTGTATAAGTATATTTAATAGTATTCTATTGATCTTTGTTATATATGACTGAATGTATACGTAAGTGTTTAGATGTCTGTGTAATGTAGGAATCACTAAGTGGGTTTTTAGAAACTTGTATTACTGTGTCAATGGTTTCAAACATGATACTCCATATTTTATAATGAGTGTTGAAAGGTTATGCTACTGCATGATGAGGTATATCAGTTTGTCACATGGATGATGTCATCAGTGATGTCATCAGTGATGTCACTGATCATGTCATGAATGATGTTATATGTGACATCATCAGCAGTGGATTACAGGCGCGCAAGTTTTAGTTAGTACAACTCACTATAACGGGGGAATTTCAACAGTTTTATACGAGTGAAATATCTCGCTAACTATAACACCCCTGAAAACTATGGTTTTTTCAATGAATTTCTAAGGTTTTTTTAAATGATAATTCCTAACTATAACCTGCCTGAAACTTATGGTTTTTTCAGGGGATTTCAAAGGTTTTTTAAATGCTAATTCTTAACTATAACATATTAAAAACCTATGTTTTTTTCAGTGAATGTCAAAGGTTTTTTAAATGATAATTTTAAAATATATTTATTGTTGTTTTTTAAAATATGTTTTAACAAAATTTTTTTAATCTTTTTATTTTTAGATATGTTATTTTTTAAATTACATTTGACATTTTTTAATTATTTTTTTACATAAAAATATATTATTTTTAGTATTTTATATTTTTTATGATATAATTAAATTATTTTTATTATTTGTTTTCCTTTTTCTTGGAGTTGCGCACCCAAAGTGCACCCTACTTGTTTACTGTGCGAAACGTGTCCACCATTTTAGGATTGCTGTCTAGCAACGCAGTTGCTATGCGACTTGTGCCCGACTCCTGGCACATACGCGAGATGTACGTATTACGCGACGTTACGGACGCGCGGTAGAAGGTGACATCATATGCATATCGGACGCAGTGGGTGCGCGACTCCCGCGATTTTTTAAATGTTGAATATTAAAACAAGAGATTATCTGAGGTTATTATAAAAATAGTATTCTTTAACTTTCTTAAACGTACATCACTTTTTGATGCAATTTCGCAAAGTCGCACTGGGTGCGAGCACGGTGCGTGCTGGGTGTGTGCATCCTATGCGCACCCCAAGTGACCTCAAAAAAAGAGATTTGATTGGTTCATTATACTCCTATTGAAACTATTGAAGGACCACACCCATTTTAATCACTCTTCTTAGAACTTTTCTTAGGGAAAGACCTCCTGAGAAGATCTGCTGCTCTATCATTATTGAAGTAGAGATTCACCTGAATACACCATGGCTGCACGTCCACCACCTCCCTCTGATTCAGAGAATTCATCAGAGCAAGAATGTGTTCCTGAACCTCCACCTAAGGAAAGATATACCTGAGTTCTCCAGAAATTTCAGCATCAAGTTGTACAGTGTACCTGAATGACCAAATACGTATATAAATTTGCTGCCCTTCATGTGCCAACAACTACTACTTAAACCTTTCACAGCCCTGTATTACTACAGCTACAACACTCCACTGAATGTACAACAAACATTCATAATCACAGAAATGAGTCATGTCCACCATCTTTTATGTATGCAACTATGAACTAATATAGAGTCAGTGATACCCCATACCTTCCATGTTGGCCAAGTTGTGGAACTTTACAGATAATGACACTTTTGCTTTTAAGAACCGGGTGACGTCAGCACTACAAAACGGACACCCGAATCACTTGATTTCTCATATAGCTCACGACGAGACCACGCCCATTGCTCCGGAATCATGGTTCAGAGCCTCGCGCAGCACTGGCATAGGTCAGACCAGCCCACTCCACTTACGCTACCAGGAACAAACAAAAACGCAACATTGCCCAGATTTCCATTGTAGTGATTTCTTACTTCCATGTCTAGTTGTCAAAATGGCACACACACACACACTCCCTTATGGCTGGTATACACCCACACCACACCCATCCAGCACATCCATCACTACACATGTGACCCTACCTATAAAAAAGATGGGATGCACGTGTTCTACGCCATTTTAGAGTTGCTCTCATCGCAAGCGAAGTGATGGCCCATCCTGGTGGTTTGGACACCTCATGTAGGCCCCAACCACCGAACAGAGGGCCCACCACTACGTGTGTGGCCTCTTTGGTCACTGAGTTAGTGGTACCCGTTGTTAGCCATAACGATATCAAGACTCGGCACCATATGTCAGATTTCTTGGTGGCAGATTGGGACTGCATGATGTAGCAGGTGTCCTGTCCTGTGAGTAGTGAGGCCTGGGTTCGTATCGGAGGGAGTCGATGGACTGCAGCAGACTGGATACAAAAAGGCGACGCAGCGATTTAGACGAACGCAGTCCTATATAGTGTATCAAATTACATGTATGTATTTATTTTCCAATAGCAGGAACGTTTTTATAATCGCTCAAACGTCCGAAATATAAACTTTACAAATAGTTATTTTCCATGTGAAAGGGAACGTGTGTGAAATGGCGATGTTATTCAACTCCACATTAAGATAGTAGAAATTACCAATCATAACATCTTTCTTTTACTATCTTTTAGATGTAGAGCTTCAGGGTGCATTATGTCCCGACACGCAGTGAAAAACACACTGGTGACAGAAAGTTGAGCTGCAAATATGCTTTGCAGTCACTCTCTCACTTCCTCTCTCCTTTGAGAAAAAAATTACACACAATGTTAACTTCTTTTTTATCTTACAGGTTGTGTTTCACAAATTGGCGTCACCCCCCAAAAAAAACTACAAAGCTCTACGTTTGTGTATTCTGCAATGATGCGTGGCCATTGTAACAACGCCTGAGAAGCCTGCTTTGACACGTAGTGCACCCTCTTTGAATCACGCTAATGGCACAAGGTGAACAAGTAAGCTTGTATCAGAAGCAATGACAAGTCATCTGTGAAATGAGAGAGTGGGTAGTGCGCAGCAGCTTCACTGCGTAGAAATGTACAATTACCTCCGACAAGTGAGGATAGATTACAACAGTCTAAGGGGCAGATCTACAAGCCCCTTGTGCCACTTTTGTGTCACTTTTAACATGGGAAAAGTGGTGCAAGGAGCTACTAAATCTGCCTCAGACTTCCCAAGAAAAACACTCACCTCAGGACTCTGCGAGTCAATGGGGTGCAACAGTCTAGATACACAATATTGACAACTCACCTCTATGCATTGGTAATGCATGGGATATAGTACTTTGGAAAAAGCAGCGCACAGACACCTCTTTACAGTGGAACATGTTGTAATATAGTATCCTGAGTGTAAAATAAAATAAAGCAAAAATATACGTGTGCATTTGTATGTACTATGCTATTACTAACTCTATTTACTATCTTTCAGATCACTAAACTGGAGGCTGCACTATGAGCCAGCATGTGCTTGAACACAAAATGGAGGTAAAAGGTGAGCTACAAGTATTTTCTCCAATATTAACTGCTCCATCTATAACTTTCTCTCTCCCACGTTTTAATGTTGTTTTTCTCTCTTTCTCTCTCTCACTCTCTCTCACATCGTTTCTCTTTCTCTTTTAAAGTTATGGACGCTGCTGTCCACCCTGCCATGTACAACCTTAGCTGAGTACAAGTTGTGAACCCTGTTGGCCACAGTGTTCACACAAGGTAAGCAGAGCAGCCTAGATATACACTCCCTCCGATTAAATGCATTATAAATAAAAGAGATTATTTACAAGGCCCTTGCGCCACTTTTGCGTCACTTTCAACATGAGAAAAGTAACACAAAAGTGTTTCAAGAGTCTTGTAAATAAGCCCTAAAGAATATTGTCCTGCATAATGACTTAATCTCTCACCTAATTCTGTATTATCTCTGAATCATTTTAAAGACCTGTTGATCGGTAATGTAAACATGATGCAGTAGGCACTTCCATACAGACAGCGCTTGACAGCGCCTATAAGACAAGTGAAATGCACCAAGCACACTGCAGACGCAAAAATAAGAAAATATCATCAAGTGTTACTTTCACTTGTAATGTTTGACCTTATTTACTCACATCGATCTAATTTTAAACACTGATTTTCTTTTTTGTTTTGCAGATTACATACCGTACTTCTATTGGAGTCCATATCACATTTTGTTTATTATGTTGTTTTTCTAAAGTTATGTTTCTAGGTATTTATTGTATTGCTATCTTTAAGTTACGTTTCCACTTATTTATTGTTGTTTTCATAAAAGTTAATAAAAAAGTATATACGTCTTTTTTTTGGGTGGGGCAGCAGTCCCCAATAGAAATGATATTTATAATTTGAAGTATAATTCGGAGGCTAACTCTTTGCCAGAGTCTAGACTAACGGTTCCGATGGAAAAGTTTTAGATTTACAAACCCCTTGCGACACTTTTGCGTCCAAGGTCCCCCTACAAAATTAGAATTGAGTGGGCCTCAATGTCGACCCTCAAGCCCTGGGAACCACCACCCCCTGGGGATTTGTGTATTGGGGGAGGGAGGCTGCATAGCCCTCCACCTGGTGCCCTTGAAAGGCCTGAGTCCGCCACGCCCCAGGGCCGGTTTTGCAGTGTCCTGCGGTGCCTACCCCTGTGACACTGCTCTTTGCTATGAGAAGGCGGGAGTCTCGCAGCTCCCGCCCTCCCATAGCAAACTTAGTTGGCGTTTTGAAAGACAGAGCAGTGAAATCTGTTCTCACTTTCAAAATCCAAACAATATTGCATTTCCACATACAAGTTAGCATCTCCCCTTGTGGAAAAGCAATTCCGGCTCCCGAAGTACGCAGAAAGCTGGAGGGACCATGGGGGCATTTTGGCTCCCCCACTGTCCCAACATTTTTTTTAAGACCCAGGGGATACGACCCCCTGGAATATTAGAAAGTATTGATAGGGGCTATTTTTTAACGGAAAAAAGTTGTGCACCCAGCTCAGTGCGGCCCCCTGTGTAGTGTAGTTCCTATTATCCCAATAGGCTCTGCGCATTGGAATAATATCTTCAATAGTATAGACCTAGGGCAGAGGTTAACTAGGTCTTCTACCGACGATATTAGACTTAAAGTTTTGTGTTTGCCAGCTAGCTCGGAGTTCACTAGAAACTTTCTCGAATAGGCAAGGAGGATTTTAACCTCCCTGGATAGACAAGAAGGGATTTAGTTTCTGACAACCATAGAACATGACAACTTTGCTCTCCCCTAATCAAGAGTGTATCTCTAGAGTCGTGTGAAAACAAAAGACAACTTATTTTACTCAGTCAGTTCAGTGCATTCTTAGTTTCACCAGATTGTAGAGAAAAGGAAGAGACGAGCGTGTTCAATAAAAGATGTTATTTATTGATCAGTCTCCTTTCTCATACAAGAGAAATGAATCGCTATTATTGTAATACTTATAGTTAAGTAAAGTGCATACAGTAAAGACAGAATTATAAAATAATACTGTAAAAGCATTGATATGGTTTCTGAGCCATATGATACTTTAAAATGGATAAAATAGATACATACATATATACATTTGACTAATCATACTCAACTGGTGCTTCTAACCACGCCTACCCCAGTGTACCTGACCTAAGCCTAATACGTGGGCGGGAGTAGATAAGTAGCAGTTTAAGTTAAGTTTGTTTGCCAAGGGACTGATTCGAGAATTCTCTGCAAGGGGTTATTCAGTTCTGTACCTGAGATCTAGAATGATGAAGGGCTGGTATCTCTTATCCCAGGTCTTGATATTCCAGCTGCCTGCGAGGGCTGCTTGGAAGAGCCGGAGCTGGATTTCTCAGCAGGAGAAAGGCAGCGTCTCGTTCTCAGCGCGTCAGGAAGGCGGGGCAGCGCCTGTGGGCTTCGCTCTCTGCTGGGCTCCTCGGCACGTCTCGCTGCTCCGATCTCGTCACCACCGCATGTGTTTGCTTAAGGCAATGTCGGTAATATTTATACCTGAAAGGTGCCGAGATTGACGTAAGGTTGGACATATATACGTCAATAAGGATGTCATATGAACGGGCTCGTTCGCACATTCTTTTGCTGAAGTTCTTGGTGAAATCAAAACAATGGTTATGGGAATTTCCCAGGTCGCTATAGGTTTGATTTGTTTTGAGAACTCCGTATGCCTTATCAGGGGCTGGAGGAATATCGCTTGTCTAATTAGATGGCATGCGTTATGACCTAATCAGATAACGCGCTTCTGTGCCGTGGTGTGGCTTAATCAGATAACGGTTTTTGCACCGTTAGATGGCTGCTAGTTAATTATTAACCAAACCAGGGTCAGGAATAGGGGAATCGATACAGTACCTATAGGAATACATCACACCCACTCCACGTAGACTATGTCCATATTTACAAATCTAGGCATAGTGAACCCAGTAGCGTTTGTGTATACCGTACCACCCCAAAATACATTCATATGTATCCTAAAAATTTTGAAACATAATCACATGTACTATCACGTGTACTATATGCACAAGCAGTCTAATAATGCTAAACATATAACGCATATTTCTAAATTCAGCATGAATAAATGCGAAAACCACACATGAAATGGCTCTTAATACAGAAAAAAAAGTGCGAGACCATTTCATCACAATCATAAAGTTATGTATAATAGTGCTAGAGGATAGCGAATGTCTCGTGACTACCTAAAATAGAAATTTAGTTCTCTAAGAATAATGTCTACTTTAAGCAGAAGATAAGTGTCCCAAAAATCGTAAATATTTTTGAATGTGGGGAAAAAGGTTCTTGCAGTCTGAACAAACTGATGAAAAAATTGTTCATATCGCTTTTTGAGAAGTTGAAGGCCAAATTCAGCATGTAGGCAACTCCAAGTGCTATTTTGCTCAAAGTTATTCCTGCTGCTCTGGTGAAAACATCATATCATTTAGACTGTTGAAAAAACTGTCAACAGCTTCTTGCGTAAGTTCCACTAATTCGGAAAAGGTTGTTACCATGCATTCATGAGCCTGAGCATGATTGCCTCCATTGATGTTTTGATCAGCATAGCTGACTGAAGGTCGTACCTGATCGATGCTGCTTTCATCTTGTGCTTCACTACCCCTCAATCGTAGTGGTGAAGTCTCCACGAATGCCGTCATCAGGATTGGTAGCCGCTGGGGATGGCACAATGCATGAGCCGTTACCGGACCCAACAAGGTATCTGCGTCCATTGGCACATCCGATTGTAGTGCCAGACAGGTGTCCAACACACATTCTTCGCCGCATAGCAAGCACCTTAATACAGGCATAACACAACTTTGCCACATTGGTCTAAATGAAAGAGACCAAGTCATGTTCAGGTCCCGAAGCCGTGCTAGTCCAAGGACTTTAGTTATGCGGTCCCGGTAGCCAATGGCTAGGATCATTTCTTCCCTTGTCGCAGGTGTTTTGTCTGTGACATGGTTTGCCATAGCGAAATAACAGGATCAAAAATAGAATACCCGCTACTAGTCCCAAAAGGAGTGGAAGTCCGCCAAAAATGGAATGGACAAAGTCTGGAAAAATACCCAGGATGGCTTTGAATGGAGTTAAAGCACCCGAAAACACTGCTTTAAATACACTGGAGACACCAGTGGTATCAGAAATATTTAAGATTTCGTTCAGTATTTGTGCGAAATGTATGGGGGAATTAGTTGATAATAATGAATGAATCTCTTCTGTTGTCCTTGCAACTTGGAGATCATACATTTCTTTTGATGACGTGAGCCTGGTCGGCGTCTGTAGGAGCACAGTCTTCATTCTGCTTAAAGTATCTATTCGAATAGAAGCAATTTTCAAATCTGGCCATAACCTTGCCTCCCTGTCTGGAGAATCGTTAGGGAACAATACTCGTTCACAGCACATGACCTTCCTAGTCACGGTTATGAGATAAGGTTTTCCGGGCAGCAAACTACAACATCTGCGATCTACTATTAGAATGTAACTCCCGTTCGAGAGTCTCCTAAAGAATGGTTCTATTCGTGTTGCAGGTGTGCCTAGCTGGTAACATGAAAGGTTATTTGAAGTCCCTTCACAGGCTCCATGCAAACTAATACCCTGACACAGAAGTGTACCGCTTAGTGATCTTGCACAATTATCGCCACTGAGAAACACTTTCTGGCCTTTATTACTGACACATTCGTGTGTATAGGGCAAGTTCCATATTGACTTAATGTATCCTTTACCCAACCTTTCATACTGGCCTGCCTGTATATATTTTTGGCAGAATTGAAACTGGAAAGTAGTTATCGGAATATTTATTATTCCATGTATTATCCATTCAATGACAGGTCGTTCTGACATTGTCAATGGTAATCTCTCAAGTTTTTCAATGCTCAGAATTGTATAGTCAGCACCCTTCTGTGCCAAACTAATTTGTTTATCAGTAAGGTTAAAGATATAAAATAATGACGTTGTGTTGATTAAACGCCAAGGCACATAGCCAGAACGCAGATTTTGTAACGTCCAGCCAAGCTGTACAATAGAACGCAATTGGGACTGACCGTGTTGTAACATCAGTAAGTCTTGCGATATTATATCGATTGCTGAAGAGACAATGCTGTCCAGAGAATATATTCTGGAGGACAGAGTCATTAACCCATTGTCCACCACAGAAAGTGATTTTTCCAAATTAATACGGTCAATTTCCCGTATTTTTTCTGCTGTCTCAATTTGAGTTACTTTCCAAACTTCGTTATAAGCTGCATATATAGAGGCCGCTATGAAACGTTTTTGATGCTGTTTGTGTGGTCCCAATATGAAATCACGCAAGTCAGCACCTTCTGTAAGTAAAGTTAGGTGTTGCTTAATTTCAGCCAGTGTGGACGTTCGTAGCCATTGAAGGCAGAGCTTGCCCACGCTGTAGGTGGTTACTATCCCTGGATGTTGTCTTTGGGAATATCTAGGGTCTGGCCTAGTCAATGTGAACCCCTGTTTTTTGTTCAGGAATCTGTCTTGACAGTTATTTGTATCTGTGGGCCAGATCAACCATTTTTTCCATTCAGGGTGTGTTCTGTTTTGGTTTAATATATGGTTTACGTCTATCTCAACATCTATAGAGCTATTACTGTTCATTGTTGGCTTTGGAATAGACGGTTTGTACAAATCTTTGATTTTGGCTAAGCCAAGACAGGTAGTTTGTTGAATAGTGTCATTCAAGAATATAATTTGTTCTGGGATCATGCAGGCTCTAAACAATGATTCTATACCTTGTACTTGCCAATCTCTTGTACCCCAAACAGTTTTTGCTTCAATATTATTGTTCCAGAAATCAAACCCAAATGTATTCATTTGTTAAAAGAATGAATCGGAATATATCAATTTTGTGTTTGTAAGCATGGTCTTCATACCTGTCTTATTTGACAATTTGAAATAAAATGTTTCTGCATTACTTGTGTTAAACCCTGAAAAGTATGAATATTTATCATAAAATGTTTTAGAGCTGTCTTTTGGAGGAGTAGCACAATGTTCCCATTGGTTATAATTTAAAACATTTCTAGGTTGTGCAGATTTATGGAGATAATGGTTACCATAGTGGTTGTAGCAGAACATCTGATCATAATTAGACGAACCCTGCAAATAATCATGTTCTGTAAATTTAGCAGACATCACAAGATCAGAAATCATATCATTAATACTTTCAAAGTCCCAATCATCAGCAAATGAGCTCGGTTTTACAAAGTCACTCAATGAGATCTTGAATTGGTGTAGATACTTCAGGATTTCAACCGGACCATAGATTTCATAATCAGTTTTGTCCCATGCTACACCGCCTGGTATAGGATTGGCTGTGAAGTTCACTGAAGAAAGTTCTCTTTTCTCGATGTGTGAAGATGTGTGTGGTTTAAGGACCAAGTTGATTTTCTGGCTTGCTGTGTCCATTTTAGCATATTTTCCTTCAATGAAATGTCCCAAGCATAGTACCATGATGAGCCAAAGAATGAGGATAAATGCACCGAAGGCCACCCAAAATTCAATCCATGGAGAAATCAGATAGGTTTCTTTCAGCTGTTGAAAAAGTTCCTTAGCTTTGTCTTTAAAAGTTTTTGTTGATGGCTGTTTCTTTGCTTCACTCAGGTCTTCAGATGAATCATCGAAGTTGATGAAGTAGCCGGATGCTGTTCTGTCAATTGTTCCAATTGTTTTTGGATTTTGCTTTGTTTCATTAGCAAAGTCTGCAGTTACATCATCATAGGTTGTTGTTTCTTGATGAAAAGTTTTAATGTGGGTTTTAAGAGGTTCAAGTTCCATTGCTTTGTTGCATAGTCCTTGTTGATTCACTGTAGATTTTCCAAATGTGATCAGTCTTCCAGTTTGAGCCTCTGTATTCGTAGCAAACATTGGTGTTCTGCTACTTCTTGGGAGTCCACTTGGCCTACTGTTTGTTATCGGCCACATGATTGTGGTTTAACCAGGTCGATGGATACAACTCGGTTCTCCTTTTTACCAGCAAGGGGCGGTAGTACTACTGATCTTGTCCCGTTGACAGACAAGACAGGAACTGCTTTTCTGTAAGAAGGCCCAAATTCCTTCTTTACCGCGATCTTCTCTCTGACTAGATCCCCGACTTTTGGAATCCAGACAGGCCTTGCTGGGACAGGTGGTTCTCTTCAGTGGTTGTTGGCTGTTGTTTCAACTTTATGTTGCTCAGGTCTTTTCTTGTTTCATTTAAGTCCTGTAAAATAGCCAAACGATCTTTGATATCAAAGCTTTTGTCTTTAACCACTGAAGTCTGACTATCAAGATCTTGGATCATCATTCTAGTCCCGAACAATAGTTCGTACGGACTGAACCCTTTCTGAGAATTCCTTGGCAGGTTATTTAGACTACGTTGGACACTTAGTAAATGTTTGACCCACCCAGCTCCCGAACCTAATACCTTTGCTGTTATAGATTGCTTTATGTCACGGTTTTTTCTTTCTACGATTCCGTTACCCTCAGGATGAAATGGACAAGAATACCGCAATGCAATGCCCATGCTGGTCATGGCCTCCTTATAAGCTCGAGAGCTAAATGCAGGACCCTGATCAGAATGTAGCATGCCAATTGCGTATGTGCCGATAAAGACTCGCAAATCTTTTATAACAGTTCTGGCGTCAGCCGATCGCTGGGGCCACAACCATATGAATCTTGTGCATGAATCCACTGCGACCAAGATATATTTATAGTTACCATCCCTTTGTAAGGGACCACAGTGGTCTAGGTAAACACAGGCTAATGGTTTATCTGAGATTAGAAGGTGCGTCTGTGCTGGTCGTTTCACTGTTGATACTTTCATTCTTTGACATATTTCACATTCTAGAACATAGTTCCTTGTTTGTCGTCGCATTTGTGGCCACCAGTATCTCTGTTTTAATAATGATACTGTGGCTGAAACGCCAGCATGTACAGAAGCAAGCCCTTCGTGCCGCTATGATGAGTCCTAACCTATGTTCCATGTTTGGAATTGCCCTATCCCCCACTCCAGGGATTCGAGCAAACGGAACATTATTTGCATCAGTTATGTATGAGTACTTTACTGGAAAGCCTTTCGGGAGTGTTTCTATCGCATCTTTTACTGTAGCGCTGACAGCCTGTAATATTTCGCTGTCTATTTTTGTTTTTGACCGGGTGATAGCAGCTACGGAAGCCATTTGCACTGCTGCCTTCGCTGCTTCGTCAGCCAATGAATTCCCTGCAACGTGAACGCCATCACGTTGATGACTCAGTGTATGTATCACGTGAGTCTTTTGTAGTTCCTTTTGCAAAAGAACTACTTGTTCCCAAAGCATTTTATGTTTGATTGTGCCACCTTTTGCATCTTTAAAACCATTCTGAACCCAGATCTGCAAGTATTCATTGTAAGATTGGACGCAGTAATACGAATCGCACACAATAAGTGTGGGGAATTCTCGATCGGTATTTTCAAGTGCCATCTTGAATGCCAGTAGTTCTGCTCTTTGAGCTGTACAGTCTCCTAGAGATTGCGTTTTAGTGACCACAGGTTTAAATTTTCCTTCGTGCCAGCGACCTTTAACAATCGCGTACGCAGCACTGTAAGCTTGCTTACCCCCCACTGCGGGTTGTGCTGATCCGTCTGTATATATTATACAGCCGTAGTGTTCTAGAGGCAGAATTTCGGTCGGCGGAGGACATTCGAATTCATATTGGAGAAATTCTTGTGTTTTTAAATTGGGATCAAATTCGTATACCACGTCTGTTGCAGCAAGAGAGTTAGCCCACTGTATCCACCTCGGATGGAGTGCTTTAGCATTCGGAATGCTCGCCTTTGTTACCGCCTCTAGGGCTGGTATAGGTGTCACGATTATTATTCGTTTACCCTGTGCTAGGGCCCGCTCCTTTGTTACAGCAGTCTGTACCGCGGTCAGAATTTTTTCCGTTGGGCTAAATTTCATTTCAGCTTTTGTGTACAAGTGTGATTTGTTTGCTATTGGTACCTTCTCTCCCTCATTAGAGGTCAGGTATGTGAATCCGCATCTTCCTGGGATGACTCGAATCACAAGGTTGCGTGTGTTGTCACGTGTTTGTAATTTTGTTTTAACTAACATATCTGTTCGTAAAGATCTCAAAATTTCTGTGTGTTTTTGAGTCCAGTTGATTCTTTTAAAATCTGGTTTTATTAGATCATAGATAGGTTTAATTCTCTCTGCATAATTTATGATGTAAGTTCTTCCGAAATTTAGAAAGCCTAGAATTGATTGTAAGTTTTTCAGTGTTCTAGGTGCTTATATTACAGCACATTTCTCTAGGAAATTGTCGGCCAGGCTTTTGCCTTCACTTGATAGTTCATATCCTAAAAACAGGACTGTTAGATGGGCAATCCTTGACTTTTTAAAGTTGAATTTGTAACCCTCTGCTGCGAACCCAAGTATTATGGTGTTCACTCTCTTCAAGTGAGTATCCAAGTCATCATCTGTTAGATAGATGTCGTCAACATAAGATAATGCCTCGTCATCATATGTTTGTAGTAATTCAGTTACTCTCGCTGAGAATAATCCTGGGCTGTTCTTGAACCCCTGGGGCAAACGACAGAATTTTTTTTGCGTGCCATTTATTGAGAACGCCGTCAAATATCTGCTCTCTGGTGCTATATTTTGACAAAAGAATCCATTAGAAATGTCTAGTGTGGTTTTGTATTTTTTGCGCACTATGTTATTCATTAGTGCAGCACTATGCGAGTTTTGTACTGCAAATGTTTTGCAACATGAGTTTAGGTGTCTGTAGTCCAAAACTAGACGATATGAATTGTCTGGTTTGGAGACAGGAAACAAAGGGTTGTTCATTTGTGAGGTGCAAGTTTCAATCACCCCCTGGTATTCAAGTTGATCTAGGATCTCTTTTACCTGTTTTTTAGCTTCTTGCTTAATCGGGTACTGCCTCTGTGCAGTAGGTTGTGATTTTAACTGGATTTTGTGAGGAGGAGAGTCCTCATCCCATCCCACATGATTTTTATATAAGGCAGGGGCTTGAGCTACTGCCCACTTTCTTGCAAGTGTATATTTTTTATGAATTGGAATATGGTTTGAGAAGGCAGGCATAATTATTTCTTCGCCATGTGGGCACTCCCTGACAAACTCTGGAGGCCAGTCTCGTTCAGCTAGAAGGATGTCATAGCCCTTGGAGAGATTATCCCAAAATAGACCCCTTATTTTTCTAGTCTTATCCCCCTCTATACGCAATGTTATTTCATATATTTTATGAGGTTTGCTAACTCTGGTATCTGCAGTTTCCACCTGAATGTATTCATTCGTGTCCACTGTCTCCAGATGATTCATAAGGACTTTGCGAGCTATGCTCACTTCTGCTGCGCTGTCTAGCATTGTCTGAGCCCATTCTCCGTTTTTCAGCTGTGTCCTCAGTATTCTCGGCATTGTTGATTACTTTAATACTGGCTACCTTCTTTTTTGGAAATTGTAATTTTTTATTCAGATGAGCAGGTTCTTTGTCTTTGGACTTGACGTGCTCTTCCCTGTGTTCTGATTGTCCTCTTCTTTCCGATTTCTGCGAGGAAGTCTGAAAAGATTGAGAGGGACGTGTATCAATATCTTGATATCTATCAGGTTTTTTTTATATTTTCCCTATTTCTAAGGTTGTATTTTTTTACAGAGGGCTCCCTTTGGGGAGACTTGCATCCTTGATCAGGAGATCTTTCTCTCCGCCGAGGAGACCTTCCTCTGGACTGGAATCTTTTTTCTTTAGGATTGGATTGTTTATTTCCATCCCAGCTCTTTTTTTGATTGTTTAAATTATTTTTTATAAATATCTTTTCAGGACTTTCAACTAGTTGGGGTTTCACTGGTATTCCACCCAAACTATCTCTTCCTAGTTCTTCATAGGATTTTTCTATGATTCTGGCAATTTCAGATGTTTGGTCTGCTATATTTGTCTCTTTTAACCTCTGGCGAATCGCCACATTTGCTGCTTCTCCCTTTATGTTGGCTAATAATATTGCAGAGACCTGCTTGAAATCTTTCAGTAGTTTCATACCGAGAGTTAAGGCGGGTTCTGGACCGTATTCATCTTGAATTTGTTTTAGCACATCTGGTATTACTGACATGGATGGAACACCATGTGTTTTTGTGTAAATGGAAGCAAAGACTGTTCCCCAAGTGTCACAGTCCTCCACATGTGGTGCGATTCCCATTGGGAGACAGATAGTCAGAATCCTATGTTTCTCAACAGGGGTGGTATCTGGAAACACCGCCTCTATTTGAGTGATTTTTTGTGCTAGCCAGAAAGGAATTTGTTCCCGTTTTGCGGGTACTTTACCTAGACAGGACTGTATGTTCTGAGGTGTAATTTTATTTGTGTTCTCCTGGTGAGGGATCAATCGTGGAATTTTAATAGCTGGTTGGACTGTTGAAGTCAGCATTACATATTGGACTAATTGTCCATGTATTTTTATTAATTGTTTTAGCTGTGCTAAAAGCTCTGGTGCAGGCATTTCTTCAATGTCTGGATGTGGTGTATATCCGGCTAGGACCGGCCACGTTGCTCCTGGTCTACCTAGTGGACCGAGCCTGGTGATGTGATTATTATGTTTTAGGGCGCCATGAAACAAGAGCAGGTGCTCTTGGAATTTGAGTGGTATTTCCACTACCTCCAAAGGAGTGTACTCACTAGGAGGTTCCTCTATTTTGTAATAGTGGAAGTCCTTTGTTAAGGCGCTCGCTGCTGGAAAGTTTATCCATGAATAGAATACCTCTGCCTGCCGATATTCGTGTGCCTCAATTACGAATATGACTGTACCACCTCTTGGTGTCAGTCCATTTTCTATAAGTTTTAGGGTTATAGATTTCCTTATGTTGACCGGGATGAGTATTGCATCTGGGTCATTTTCCAGCAGAGTATTGTCTGCTATTAGGAGTTCAGCTGCTAGTCTCACTGTCTCCCTTTCTTCTTCAGTTTCTGACATTCTACTGTGAAGAAGGTTATTTTGTTTATTTGCAGATCAGGTTTTTATGGAAACAAAGATTAGATGCACAATATTTTGGAACAGTGTATCCTTCAACGTTGAATAAACCAAGAACCATACATAGGAGTCTCCTCCTGCGAGGTTTGGCGGATATGACCTTTCACCCACTCCAGACGTCTTTGGAGTATTATGGGAAGAAAGGGGTCTGTGTGAAAAAGCACGACTGAGTTACTCTAATGTCTTGCGTTAGTTTTATCGCCTATCCAAACGGTTGGGCACCATGTAGTGTAGTTCCTATTATCCCAATAGGCTCTGCGCATTGGAATAATATCTTCAATAGTATAGACCTAGGGCAGGGGTTAACTAGGTCTTCTACTGACGATATTAGACTTAAAGTTTTGTGTTTGCCAGCTAGCTCAGAGTTCACTAGAAACTTTCTCGAATAGGCAAGGAGGATTTTAACCTCCCTGGATAGACAAGAAGGGATTTAGTTTCTGACAACCATAGAACATGACAACTTTGCTCTCCCCTAATCAAGAGTGTATCTCTAGAGTCGTGTGAAAACAAAAGACAACTTATTTTACTCAGTCAGTTCAGTGCATTCTTAGTTTCACCAGATTGTAGAGAAAAGGAAGAGACGGGCGTGTTCAATAAAAGATGTTATTTATTGATCAGTCTCCTTTCTCATACAAGAGAAATGAATCGCTATTATTGTACTACTTGTAGTTAAGTAAAGTGCATACAGTAAAGACAGAATTATAAAATAATACTGTAAAAGCATTGATATGGTTTCTGAGCCATATGATACTTTAAAATGGATAAAATAGATACATACATATATACATTTGACTAATCATACTCAACTGGTGCTTCTAACCACGCCTACCCCAGTGTACCTGACCTTAGCCTAATACGTGGGCGGGAGTAGATAAGTAGCAGTTTAAGTTAAGTTTGTTTGCCAAGGGACTGATTCGAGAATTCTGTGCAAGGGGTTATTCAGTTCTGTACCTGAGATCTAGAATGATGGAGGGCTGGTATCTCTTATCCCAGGTCTTGATATTCCAGCTGCCTGCGAGGGCTGCTTGGAAGCGCCGGAGCTGGATTTCTCAGCAGGAGAAAGGCAGCGTCTCGTTCTCAGCGCGTCAGGAAGGCGGGGCAGCGCCTGTGGGCTTCGCTCTCTGCTGGGCTCCTCGGCACGTCTCGCTGCTCCGATCTCGTCACCACCGCATGTGTTTGCTTAAGGCAATGTCGGTAATATTTATACCTGAAAGGTGCAGAGATTGACGTAAGGATGGACATATATACGTCAATAAGGATGTCATATGAACGGGCTCGTTCGCAAATTCTTTTGCTGAAGTTCTCGGTGAAATCAAAACAATGGTTATGGGAATTTCCCAGGTCGCTGTAGGTTTGATTTGTTTTGAGAACTCCGTATGCCTTATCAGGGGCTGGAGGAATATCGCTTGTCTAATTAGATGGCATGCGTTATGACCTAATCAGATAACGCGCTTCTGTGCCGTGGTGTGGCTTAATCAGATAACGGTTTTTGCACCGTTAGATGGCTGCTAGTTAATTATTAACCAAACCAGGGTCAGGAATAGGGGAATCGATACAGTACCTATAGGAATACATCACACCTGTTGTGTACACCCTGGATGCACGACTCATAATCTGTAGGGTGCATGACTCCTGCGCCTTTGGTGCACAACCTCTACACGTTTGGGAGCTGGCATTACTTTTCCACGGGGAACATCCTTTACGACGCAACTTTTACAACGCAGTACCTTTACCACGCAGGTATTACAACGCAAGTCGTTACAACGACTTGCGCTGGGGGGCACTGTAGGATAGGGAATAGTTTAATTTACTATCCAAAACCTTCCCTACAATCCACGGGGACTGGAGTTGGAATAGTAAATTAAACCATTCCACTATCCAGCACCCCCCAACGCAAGTCGTTATAACGACTTGCGTTGTAAAACCTGCGTGGTAAAGGCATGCGCGGTAAAAGCATGCATTGTAACGACATACATCCCTTTTCCACAGCAGGAGCTACTAACATGCAGCTCCCCATGTGGAAAAGCAATCTGATTTTGAAAGAGAAGACATATTTCCTTGCTATGAGACTGCGGGATGGGCACCCCTGGACACAGCAAAAGCTGGCCGTCCCACAATACATAAAGCCCCAGGCAGTGGTGGTCCCCGGGACTTTAGAGACCTTACAGCTGCCCTCCCAAGCCATGATTTATTTGTAGCCCAGAGGGGTAACAGGGGCCTTGAGTGCTCCAGGAGGGGAGGCACGGAGTCCCCCCTCCCACAATACATAACCCCCGAGGGGTGATGATCCCCACGGCTTTGAGGACCGTTGACCCCTCCCCCATCTTTTTTTTCTTTTTAGCCCCGGGGGGTGATGATCCCCGAGGCTGGGGGGCCCCACATAAAATTAAATTTTTTTGCCCCCGGTATTTTAGCCCCGGAGACGAATTATTAAAAAAACTCAATTTTCCAAATGTTTGTGATGAAATTGAGATTAGTTACTTTGGTCCTCAGGAAGACAGTGCAGAAAGTGAGAGATTAATAGAAGAACATGTGGAAGAAAATGTAGGACAGTGCAGTGTAGAACATTTTGAGCAAGAAATTATACAGTTTAAGGTGATTTCAGGTGAAAGGCCAAATTATTCTTGTATCTGTTGTCGACGAATTCATTATAAAAATCGGACCAGGATTGTTGATCTGTATTTAAAAAGTGAAAAGGAAAATAATAATGAGTGGAAGGATTTTGCAACTTATTTGTTGGTAGAGAATTGTTTTGATTTGGGTACTGATCAGCGTATTTGTAAATATTGTTATAACAAATTAGAAGAGAACAAAATGCCTGCTAGAGCTCTGCATAATAATCTTGAGTTGGTAAATATTCCTTCTGAACTGATGGATTTAAATACATATGAGTCTATTCTTATTCAATGTGTGCATCCATTTCAGGCTATTGTTCGTATGGAGCATAAGACAGGAAAATTGCCTCCTTCTGATTTACAAAGAGGATTAAAGGGAAGAGTTGTATATTTGCCTCTATATTTAAAGAAAAATATTGAAACTATTGTTGTAGAAAATGTAGAGGATGAACCTTTAGTTATTCTTGTTAATGGTATTCCTATTAGGAGTAAGAAAAACTGGCAAGAATTAGTGGATGTTAGGAAAGTGAAACAGGCAACACTGTATCTGGTAAAAAATATTACAAAAATGTGTATGTGGGAGAAGAAGAAATAACTGTACAAGAAGATACTGACTTGCCATCTGGACAAATTGAAAAAGAGGATGTGTCCAGAACTGAAAAAATCTACGAACATTACAGTGTTCATCTATTGCATTCCAAAGAAATGATGGGGAATGCTATAGAGTTATTTCAAATGAAAGAAGTAAAAGGAAGTCCCATTAGTGTATGGGAAAAAAGCTTGGAAGCTCGTTTTTTCCCTCAGTTGTTTCCTACTGGAAAAGGAGGACGATACGATGAACCTGTGCAGATTCCTGCATCTGAATACAGGACATCAAGATTATATGCAGAAGATGCAAGATTTCGACAATGTATTCCATGTTTGTTTCATCTTTTGTTTGAGAGTGATTTGTCTGGACTTTCTTATGCAGTAAACCATATATTGAAAACAGGTGCACATCTGCAAAATGTTTCGGCAAAGGAATTTATGGATAAAGTACAGCAGAAAGATAATGTTTTGGAAACTCAGCTGATTAATCTGATGGCATGTCAGCGTGGTACTAATGAGTACTGGTACAGTCGTCATGGAGAACTTAAATGTATGCTAAGGAACTTAGGAACTCCTACATGGTCCCTTACTCTAAGCTGTGCTGAATATGCTTGGGATGATTTACTTCAATTTCTTCGAGAGGCAAATCCAAATATACCAAATATCGAATACAAGACACCTGGAGAATTGTGCTCTTTGGATCCTGTTAATGTATGCAGGTATTTCAATCATAGATTCGAAGCTATGATGTCTTTTATCACCAATAAAAAAAATCCTCCTCTTGGAGAGGTTCTGGATTTCTTTTGGAGAAAGGAGTATCAAGCGAGAGGTGCTCCTCACATACATATGCTATTATGGATCAAAGATGCTCCCAAATTTGGAACAGACTCAGATGATACTGCGTTGTCTTTTATTAAAGAATATGCTACATGTGAAGTACCCAAAAGTACACAAGATAAGGACTTAAGACAAGTCTTACGATTCCAAAGCCATCATTGTGGCAAATACTGTCGTTTTGCATTTCCTCGACCTGTAATATCAAAAGGAAGAGTGAACAGTTTTATGTCTTCTTTGCGACATAATATCACAAGAACGTCTCTAAAAAATACCTACAACTTAAGAAGAAATGAACAGTCAAAATACATGAATGACTATAACTCAGTCATTTTGTCTATGTGGAATGCTTATATGGATATTCAATATGTTGCAGACAATTCCATTGCTGTTGCTCGATATGTGACATCGTACATAACAAAGTCAGAAAATACGGAATTGAAGGAAATGTGGGAAGAGATTTCCCATGAGAAGAGTCTAAGTAAGAAATTATACAGTTACAGTTTGAAGATGTTATCTAATCGAGAAATTGGAGCGTATGAATGATCGGATCGCTTATCATCTGCAGGTGTATACTCCAAATCTAGAAGAATCGTTTGGGTGAGTCTAGGTCTTGCTGCAACACGAAACCGAGTTCTTAAATCTGTAAAAGAAATTGATTATTTAGCCAGAAAGTACTGATATTGTGAAAACAAATATGTTGTATACATATTATCTAAATAGAAGTCATCATCTAGAGAACATTTGTCTCTATGAAGTGCTGCAAAACTATATTTTTAAACGGAATATTACCGAAAACATTAATAATGGTATATATGCCGTTATTGGTTCTGAAGGATGTCTGGTAAAACAAAGAAAAGGACATTTGATTAATCACCGTAAACTGAGTTGCGAAACACCTGACAAAAGGGAATTTTACTATTTAGCTCTTTTGCAACTTTTCAAGCCATGGCGTTCAGAATTGGAATTACTTGGAGATTTTGAGAGCTATGAATATTCCTTCAATGCAACTAAAGATACTATAGAATGTCCTGTTTTTGCTAATTATATCAAAATGTTGAATGACGAAATTGAGCAAGAAGCGACAATTGCAGCTGAGATTGTTAGAGACAGTTCTCAAGACAGTGAAACTTCTGCTCCGTTGAGTCAGGAGCCACTGGGAGAACCAATTGTTCTAAATGAAGCAGCAACTGCTATGGAAGAGGTGGAAACAGTAATGTATCAACGTCCATAACAACTAACAAACTTAGGAAACTTGGAAGAACAACTAAATCTTGAGCAGAAAGAAATATATGAGAAAGTGAGGGAACAGATTGACCATGGATTTCTTCATGAGAAGAAAGAGTGCTCTTGCTCATCATTTGAACCTATCCGTATGTATGTGAGTGGACAAGCTGGAATAGGAAAAAGCTTTTTAATTAAAGTAATCACAAGTTTTCTACAGAAAAGAACTCACTCGCATTTGTCTTGTGTTGTCACTGCTCCAACTGGGTTGGCGGCGCACAATATTAAAGGAATTACTTTACATCGTTTATTAATGCTACCAGTAGAGCATGACCACAAATTACAATACCACAAGCTATCTGGAGAAGCTTCTTAAGAAGTTTCAAGAGTGTTGAAGAAAATTAAGCTTCTCATTATTAATGAGGTAAGCATGGTCTCAAACTTAATGCTTACCTTTGTGCATTAAGACGTATTATTCGGAGGAAAACACGTCATCGTTTTTGGAGATCTTCTACAACTTACTCCGCTAAAAGGACAGCCAGTGTTTAAAACACTGGTGCATGAAGATACTAGAAAGTCTTTGGGGAGTATTGGCAATGTAAATATTTGTCAAAACAAGAAGAGAGACAGGCTAGTGGGACACTCTTATACCCCAGTATAAATCCAATGAACAAGACAAGAGTGTTCCAAGGTAGTGAAGAACCACCGGTATGGAGCAAATAAACGACTTCACTTAAGGCGTTAAGGAAAGCCCTCACTCACCACCTAGTGATGACATGCTTCATCATCGGGCCCCACAAAAGAGACCTAGCGTCTCTTTTGTGTGCTTCAATGCCAGATGTACTGCGGAGCGAGTTGGTGGGTTAGGGCAGTGTTGTGCAAAGAGAATTAAGTGAGTGGTGAGAGGTAAAAAAGTCTGTAGTGTATCAAGATTAACTTTATTAAGATGATCACTAAGGACTTAGAGATAAAATTATGTGTAGGAAATGCGTCCACAATTAATTAATGGTAGTTTCCTAAGTCAGTCGACATGTTTCAGCCACGAAACGGTATAAATTTACCTGGCATTCATCAGGACTTGGTGTAGATATACCCTGGCGGTATGGACTCTCTAAGACCCACCCTTACCTAGGGGCGTGAAAGTGAAAATATAGTAGTGAGAAAAAGTGCAAAAAATTAGAAAGAAAAAGTTGTCTTTCTAATAACTCCTGGTTTAGGAGGCTTCCGAATTTACGGTTTCTGCACCTGTGGGAAAGAAATATAACACAGACAAACATAAAGGACAAAACATACAATGAGTTGTGATGCTGATCGCTTAATGTCAGTCCATTGTGCTCCAGTTGGTGGTATCAGAGACATCGTGTGGTAGAATAACAATATAGTTAACACCACCTTGGTCCCCAAATTCATAGAGCGTTAGAGGTAGGTAGTGATGTGTACTATACGTGCAATATACAGACAATGCTATTTACAAAGGGGTTTAGTGAGTTAAAATCGCTATCAAACTAAAATGTCGGCGCGATCACGATCGTGCTAACAATTTTAAATAATTTCTCACTTTTAAGGTGTAATGGATTCACACCATGGGTCACAGGAGGGGGGTGGGAGCGTATTTGGCACACCCTGCAATTGTTAAGAACAAAAAAAGGGAAGTCAAGCAACTTGGATTGGTACTTAGCTTGGTGAAGTTTTTGATGGGAGGGTTCTGGCTTTTATACTCACGCCCTCGACGCTAGGCACCCGTTGTATACCTGTAGCGACCCTCCGCTGGACCCCGAAGATGTATGCTCGAGGCAGCGAGGGCGTTAAGTAAACGCTTAGCAGTACTTTGCTTCCGGGTGGGCGTGGTCGTGCCACGTCGAGGCCTGAATGTTGGCCAATCGGTGTATACTGATGAAAATGACGCGTAGTTCACTCAGCCAATGGGAAGCGATGGTGTCGTAGTTATTGACAACCGAGAGCACAAGCCGATTGATTCCTTTCCAATCGAGTGATTGTGGGGAAAGTGCGAATTGGGGTCCAGCGGAGGGTCGCTACAGGTATACAACGGTCTTATCGATACCATGAGACCGTGTCTCTGCTCATTGAGCAAAGGAATACTCAAATGATGCAAAAGAGGGCGGTACAGTGTGGCCACTGATGGGATTAATTCCCCATGCTCTGGAGCTTTTCTTCACCTAGCTACACTGCGTTGGTCGTTCCTACTATACTGGCACATGTGGGGTGTTGGTGTATTGGCTCACAGTTGAGTGACAATGATGTTTTGACCCCTAGGTACTCCTGTTTGTTATGAGTATCTGTAATTTCCCCTGCCTGTCTACCCTACATTAGTGCTCTCAGGGGGGCCCTTTTCCTCCTATTGGTCATGTTGCTGCAAGACCTAGACTTACCCAAATGATTCCTCTTGACTTTGAATATAAACTTGCAGAGGTGTACCGATCCGAACATTCGTAGGCTCCCATTTCTCGATGGAAAAGTATCTTTAAACTAAAGCTGTACAATTTGTTACTAAGAGTCTTCTCTTGTGAAATTTCTTGCCACATTTCTTTCAACTTCGTTTTCTCAGATTTGGTTATATATGAGGTAACATAGCGAGCAACAGCAATCAAATTATCTGCAACATACTGGATATCCATATTTGCATTCCACATCATCAAAATCTTTGGATTGTAGTCATTATTATTTTTAATCTTCAGTTCTTTTTATGTTGGAAGTGTTCTTTGGAGATTTCCGATTTATAGTATGTCATACTGACGGCATGAAACTGCTCACTCTTCCTTTTGAAATTACTGGACATGGGAATCCAAAAAGACATTTTGTATAAAATCTTCCCATTGACTTGTATTTTCGTCGACAATATTTACCACATTGATGACTTGAAACCATGAAACTTGTTGTCTCAAGCTGTTTTCCCCTCCTTCTTTTGGTATTGTACAGGTAACATATTCTTCAATGAAAGACAAACATTTTCATCAGTATCATGTGAATATGAGGTGCACCTCTGGCTTGGTATTCCTTTCTCCAAAATAAAGCAATAACTTCTCCTAGAGGTGGATCATTTTTTATTGCAAATGAAAAACATCCTAGCATGAAACCTTTGACTAAATTATCTGTACACATTTACAGGATCCAAGGAACATAGGGGCATATTACCAAGGGTGGTGATAGGCAATTATCACCGGTTTAGCGGCCATTTTTGGCTGCTAAGCGGCGATAATTCTATCGCTCTATTAGCAAGCTGTCACTAACTGATTTTAGTGACAGCTTTTAGGCAATAGCGAGCGGTTTGGGGCCCGCTTTGCATGTCAGCGATATTTATCGCTAACCACATGCAAAGTGGGCGTACCCAACCTGTTAGTGATGGAAAGCAGTCGCTAACATCTGTATCGCCTATTAGCATGGCAGGCGTAGCGATGGAAATATTCCCGCTATCGCCAAAAACTAATGCCTGCTCAGACCAGTTCTTAGCCATGTTATCCAATGGGAGGTGGATAACATGGCTAAGAGCATTTCGTCGCTAGTCCGTGAATATCGCTGTATTCTCAGCGATATTCACGCATTTCGCCGCTATCGCTGAATATTTTAGCACAATGAAGAAAAACGTTGCTAATAGCATGTTTTCTCCGCTAACATATCCAGCGATAGGCAGTGATAAAAAAATCGTCGCTAAGCCTATTTAGCGATAATTATTGCTACTTGTTGGTAAGATGCCCCAAATTTCTCCAGCTGTTTTCAATATGATGTTTCTGACATTTGAATTTACTTCACATAGAAATTCAAGTAAATCATCTCATGCGTACTCAGCACAGCTAAGCGTAACAAACCATGTAGGGGTTCCTAAGTTCCTCAACATACATTATAGTTCTCTGTGACAACAATGATACCAATACTCATTAGTACCACATTGACATGACTTCAAATTAATTAATTGAGATTCTAAATGATAGTCTTTTTGTTCAACTTTGGTCCAAAAATTCCTTTGCAGAAAGATGTCTAAGATAAACTCCTGTTTTAATATGTGGTTTACTGCATATGAAAGTCCAGCCAAGTCACTTTCAAGCAGAAGACGAAATAAATATTGAACACACTGTCAAAATCTTAGATCTTCTGAATACAATCTTGTTGAACGGTATTCTACAGCTGTAATCTGTACTGGTCGTTAATCATATCATCCACCTTTTCCAGTGGGGAAGAGCTCTGGAAAACAACGGGCTTTTAAACTTCTTTCCCAAACACTCATAGGTGTTCCCATCGCTTTCTTCATTTGGAATAATTCAATAGTATTTCCAATCACTTCTTTTGAATGTGAAGGATGAATACTATAATGTTCATAGATTTCTTCACTCCAAGAGTTGTCTACTTTTTCGATTTGGCCAGTTGAAATTTTTGTATCACCTTCTAAAGATATTTCTGGTTCTTCAAGATATACATTTTTATAATAAATATTATTTTCTATGAGATATAACGTAGCCTTTTTAACTTTAATGACCTCTACTAACTCTTGCCATAATTTTCAACTATTCCTAGGTATACTATTTCTTTTGTTTTGTAACACAATTTTTATTGCAATGAGAGCATCGAATAACAGGGTACGTCAATTATAGCATAAGCATGTTCCTAAGCCTACCCCCAGGCCATTACACATTTCATGTCCATGTACCTCTTTCTAGGTACACTATTAACTAAAATAATTACAGGTTCACTTTCCTCTCTCTATGTACAAACAGTTTCAATATGTTTCTTAAATTCAAAAGGTAAATACACAACTCTTCCTTTTAACCCTCTTTGTAAATCCGTGGGAGGCAGCTTACCAGTTTTAGGCTCCATATGAGCTATAGCCTAAAACATGTGCACAGATTGAATAAGAATAGACTCATACATATTTAAATCAACCAGTTCTGGAGGAATAGCAACCAACTCTAGGTTATTATGTACAGCTCTAGCTGGCATTTTGTTCTCTTCTAGTTTGCTGTAATAATATTTACAAATACGTTGATCACTACCCAGCTCAAAATGACCTTCCACCAACAGGTAAGCACTAAATTGCTTCCACTTATCATTGTTTTCCTTTTCACTTTTTAAATACACATCAACATTCCTAGTTTGATTTTTATAGTGAGTACGTCGACAACAAATACAAGCATAGGGGTCGATTATGATATCGGTTTTCCCGCATCCTCCGGGCCGGCGGAAGCCACCGCTGGCCCGGAGGATGCGGGAAAACCGCTGCGGACTGAAAAAAGATCCCCCGCCAGATTAGGATGGCTGGGGGATCTTTTTTTTCCGTCCGCAGCTTTTCCGCCGCGGTCGCCTCCCCTCTGCTGGGGAAAAACACTAACATGGCTGGCGGTGTTTATCAGACACCGCCAGCTATATTAGGATGTTTGGAGTACTATGCCTTTACACAGCGGCATTTCCGCCGTGCAAAGGCATACGGATTTTTGTTTGGGGGCCTGTTGCGGGCCCCCAGGGGTGAAGGGGGGTGGGGGGGTGCACATGGTACCCCCTGCATTTGCGTGCACAGAGCGGCAGGCACCGCGCGGTGCCTGCTGCTTTGTGCATGCAAATGCACCACTTTCATTTTTAACATTGCGGCGGGTGCTTCTTCAAGCCGCAATGCAATGTTAAAAATACAGGATGTGACCGCCAGGGTGGCGGTCACATCCTAATTTGCACGGAGGGACCGCCGCTGCCCCTGCGGATGGTCCCTCCTACTCTGGGGTGGCGGACGGACTCAGGTCCGTCTGCCATAATAATCGGCCCCATAGTTTGGTTTTTGACAATAAATTACCTTAAACTTTGTAATTTCTTATACAAACTTCTCAGTAGTGGTATCTTCCACCTCTTCTTCAACACCTACACTTATCAAATTCTCACTTTCTCTACACTCCTCCTCAGGACCAAAGAAACAAAACTGTATGTCATAACAAACTTTTTTTTACATGCAACACTGAACCATGCAAAATATGCAGAACTTTTTACATCGTACAATCTTCTTACTAACTTACGCATTTCTGAGTGATGTACTGCTAACATTCTCAAATGATGAAAACTATTTTTACACACTTTTCTAGAAAGACAAGCCAGAGAATGACCTTGTAAGACAGTATTTTCTTTCTCACTTTACAAGGATCTACATCTTAATTTTCTGTTTAATACTTTTTTTACTATAGTCTCGTGAAACGTTTTGCAAAATATCAATAGATTCCTGTTGCATGCTACAAATACTACTACAATCCCACCTATACACTCGAGCTTGTGAACGTCTCCCTTGAACTTCTTCAGCTATTACTTCTTCCACATTTCTAGGAACTATCTTTTCTTTTTCAATTGCACAACCGTTCTTAACCTCATAAGCACAACCACTGGTATCAACTGTGAGAACTAATGTATTATTTTGAAAATAGCTCTCTTCATTAAAAAAATGTTCTAAATAGAAGTGTGCTTCCATTCACCCAATTTATTTTTACAAAAGTTAGTTCTATTAATCAGTCTTTTCCTTTTACTTTTCTCCTTCATGACATGCATTGGTTTATCCAATGTTCACATACTCTTTAAATCTAATATAAACAATCTTCTTTTCAATTCAAAAGCCTTTTGACTATACTTTAAATCTGTTGTTTCTTTTTGTAAAATGCAGATCTTCTTTTATTGCTCTTGCAAATTTTGTACTACTCAACTTTTATACATTTGTTTCCTAATGTCCTTATATTGTTTCATCCTTCTTTTAACATAGATTGTTTTGTCATAACCTGATTTTCCATTAATTTGTCCTTTTTTCGTAAAATTTGCCTTGGTACTACAACTATCCTTTCTATTTTCAAAATTCATTACAGTCCCGTAAAGTCTTTTAACAAATTCTTTTGTTCTCTTACCAGAAGACTTTTTCTACAATTTCACATGTTGTACTTTATCTAATTTCTGCTTTTCTCTCTCCTTTAAATAGTACTATTTTTGTTCTCTTTTCATTTGTACTTTTCTTGTCATACTGAATCGTTCTTAATAATAATAGCACTATCAAAAAGAATAAAATAAAGTAATATCATTAAAATAATTAAATAGAAATATTCTTATTACTAAAGAAACACCTTCTATTTAAAAGCTACCAACACATGCATATATGGTTTACAGAATATGGTGAGACTTACACCTGAGCAGCAAAATAAGGGAAGAGGGGTGCAGAAACAGAGACGAGGAGTGCAAAAAGAAGAAAAAGATGTACACAAAGAAAATAAGTACACAAAAAAGGGACAACGGTGCAGAAAGAGGCAATAGGGGTACAGAAAGAGGCAAGAGGGATGCAAACATTTGGAACAGAGGAGCAGGAAGAAGCCAGAGCAGTGTAGAAAGAACCAACAGAGATGCACAAAGAGGGAACAGGTGGGCAGACTGAGGCAAGAAAGGTGTAGAAAAAGGGAACAGCATTGCACAAAAAGGCAAGAGGAATGCAGAAATTTGGAACAGAAGAAGAGGAAGGAGCCAGAGCTGTGCAGAAAGAACCAACAGAAGTGCACAAAGAGTTAAGAGGGGTACAAACATAGGCAAGTAAAATATATAACGAACTAAAAGATGTGCAGAAAGAAACAAAACAACTGCAGAAAGAAGAAACAGAGGTGCACAAAGAAGCAACAGCTATGCAGAAAGATGTAAAAGGAGTGCAGAAAGAAGTGACAGATGCATAAAGATACAAAAAAAATACTGAAAGAAGGAACAGAGGTGCAGAGTCCATGCGTACCACCTAAGTAATTGAAAGAGTGCATTGGTAATGCCTGGGTGATTGCATAACTGCAGGGGTAATGTTTGGGATATTGGCGGAGTGTATGAGTACAGTATGGGTGATTGCATGAGTGCAGGAGGAATGTGTGAGAGTTTGTATGAGTATACTGGTAGTGCGTCTATGATTGAAGGACTGCGAAGGTAGTGCCGGGGTGAATATTTAAGTGCATGAGTAGTGCCTACATGTTTGAAAGAGTGCATGAGTGTATAGATATTTCCTAGATCATTGCCTCAGTGCAGCAGTAATGCCTGAGTGATTACAACACTGGATATGTACTGCCTGCATCATTGGAAGACTGCATAGCGAGTACTTTGCTGTTGTTATTCCTGCATGAGAGTTCGGCCTAGCCAAATATAAAGCAGCACACGATTATATGATTCAACTACAAGTCTCTCCATATTGTTACAAGCACACATACATATGCCTCTGCATTTTCAAATCATCATGATAGCTAGAACAAATATGTATACACTATTTCTGTCATATACCGAAACTTAGAATGTGAGACATGTAATAGATCTGCTTGAGTGATTGCATAACTCTATGTGTAGTGCTTGGGTGATGGTGAGTGCAAAGATAGTCACTGGGTATTTGCAGTAGAACATGAAATGTGAATGGCTAATTGCATGAGTGCAGACATAGACGTTGAGTTCACGGATAAATGTATAAATACCACTAGAAAGCATAGATGAGTCGTTAAGTAGTGCCTAGGTGAATAGATGAGTGCAACAGTAGGGCCTGCATGATTCTATGACTGCAAGAGTAGTGTGCGGGTTATTACATGAGTGCATAGATACACCCTGCATGATTGCATGACTGCAGGGGTAGTACATAACTAGTGCCTAGCTGATGGAAATACTACAGGGGTAATATCTGATGGATAACTGGAGTGCATAGCAAGTGAGTAGGTGTTTATATAAGTTCATGATCCTGCCTGAGTGATTACTGAACTACTAAGATACTGCCTGAGTGAATACAGGAGTGCAAAGGTAGTGACTGGGTATATTAAAAGTACATGAGTACTGGCTTAGTGATTACATAAGTACAAGAAAAGTGTGTGCGTGATTGACAGAGTACAAGGATAGTGTCTGGGTAATTGAAGCACTCTATAGCTAATGCATTGGTGATTGCATGACTACAGGGGTAATATCTGGGTATTTACATGACTACATAGGAAGTAACTGGATGATTTTATAAGTGCATGGGTACTTCTTGGGTGATTGCAGGACTACTGAGGTAGAGCATAAGTGAATAAAGGAGTGCAAAAGTAGTGCCTGGGTGATTTCATAACAGCACGACTACTGGCTGAGTGATTACATAAGTAAAAGGTAGTGCCTCTTTGATGGAAGGAGAGCAGTGGTAGTACCTGGGTGATTATATAAGAAATTGTGTAATACCTTGCTGATTGCATGAGCGCAGAAATAGTGCCTAAATAATTGCATTAGTGCAGCAGTAATGCCTGAGTGATTACACTACTGCATATGTAGCGCCTGCATCATGGGAAGACTGCATGGCGAGTAATTGCATGAGAGTTGGGCCTAGCCTAATATAAAGCAGCAGACTATTACATGACTCACCTATAAGTCTCTCCATTTTGTTACAAGCACAGATACATATGTCTCTACATTTTCAAATCATAATGATATCCAAAACAAATATGCATACAATATTTCTGTAATACAATGAAACCTAGAATCTGAGACATGTAATAGTTCTGCTTGAGGAGGGATGGCATAACTCTATGGGTAGTGCTTGGGTGATTGTATGAGTGCAAAGGTAGTCACTAGGTAATTGCAGTAGAACATGAAAGTGACTGGCTAATTGCATGGGTGCAGACATAGACGTCGAATGCACGGATAAGTGTATAAATACCACCTGAAGACATAATCATTTAGTAGTGCCTAGGTGAATAGATGAGTGCAACAGTAGGGCATGCGTTGTTCTATGACTGCAAGATTAGTGTGTGGGTTATTACATGAGTGCGTAGATACACCCTGCATGATTGTGTAACTGCAAGGGTACTGCATAACTAGTGCCTAGTTGGTGGCATGACTATAGGGGTAATACCTGATGGATAACTGGAGTACATAGCAAGTGAGTGGGTGATTTTAACAGATAATGAGTACTGCCTGACTGATTACTGAACTACTAAGATACTGTCGGAGTGATTACGGAAGTACAAAGGTGGTGACTGGGTGATTTTAAAAGTACATGAGTAGTGGCTGAGTGATTACATAATTACAAGAAAAGTGTGTGCGGGATTGAAAGAGTACAAGGATAGTGTCTGGGTAATTGAAGCACTGTATAGCTAATGCATTGGTGACTGCATGAGTACAGGGGTACTGTTTGGGGAATTAAAAGAGGACATAGGTAACAACTCGGTGAATGCATGACTACAGGAGTAATATCAGTGGATTTACATGACTACATAGCAAGTGACTGGATGATTTTATAGGTGCATGTGTACTTCTTGGGTGATAGCAGGACTACTGAGATAGAGCCTGATTAAATAAAGGAGTGCAAAAGTAGTGCCTGGGAGATTTCATAACAGCATGACTACTGGCTGAGTGATTACATAAGTACAAAGGCACTGCATCCGTGATTGAAGGAGTGCAGTGGTAGTACCTGGGTGATTATATAAGTACATGAGTAATAACTTGGTGATTGCCTGAGTACATAGATAATGCCTAAATGATTGCATCAGTGCAGCAGTAATGCCTGAGTGATTACAGCACTGCATATGTAGTGCCTGCATCATTGGAAGACTGCAGGATGAGTACTTGGGTGTTTTTATAACGGCATGAGGGTTGGGCCTAGCCAAATATAAAGCAGCACACTATTACATGACTCAACTATAAGTCGCCACATATTGTTAAAAGCATGCATACATATGTCTCTACCTTTTCAAATCATCATGATATCTAAAACAAATATCTATACAATATTTCTGTATTATAGTGAAACCTAGAAACTTAGACATGTAATAGATTTGCCTGAGTGATTCCAAAACGCCATGAGTAGTCACTGGATAATTGTAGGAAAAGATGGTAGTCACTGGCTAATTGCATTAGTGCAAACGTACGCATTGAGTGCACGGGTAATTGCATAAATAGCACCTGACGGCACAGATGAGTAATTGAGTACTGCCTAGGTGAATAGATGAATGCAACAGAAGGGCACGGTGATTCTATGACTGGAAAGTTGTGGGTAGGTTATTACATGACTCCATAGGTACAGCCTGCAACATTGCATGACTGTAGGGGTAGTACATTACTACAGCCTGGGTGATTGAATGCCTGCAATGGTAATATTAGGGGGATTACTGAAGTACATAGCAAGTGAGTGGGTAATTTTAAAAGTGCATGAGTATTGCCTGGGTGATTACAGCAGTACTAAGGAACTACCTGACTGATTACAGGAGTGCAAAGGTAGTGCCTGGGTGAGTTTATAAATGTATGAGCAAGTAGACACATATCTCAGTCACAACACAATGCACAGCTAAAAACTCCACAGAGTACACTCAAATTTTCAAACGGGCACTGACAATTATGCAGTATATATGAAATACAATTTTCTTCACATCATAGAAATTGCTCTAATAAATAACGTTGCCACAAACATCTCAACTCTCACTTTCAGGCTACTGCTTAACCATTGTACAGAAGTCCATGCACACCTTAAAACTTGACACACTCCACCTACAAATTTGATGCAACAGCTAAAAGTATGCGGTATACTTCAAATGTGCATATCAACACATTAAAAACAAACTACCATAATCAGTAATCCATATTCCAATATAGACATAATACTATATGGAATCTTTTTTAAACAACATTTTTCTACTATAAAACAAACTACAATACACATCTCTACATTTATTAATATATTTCAAACATCAAAGTTTTTGATTCATTTTTTAACTTTAAAAATAAAGCTAACACATAATACATGTTGAACACGACAAGGGAAACCCAAAAGGAATAACACTAGGGTCCTTGGGCAATAGTTTATTTCACAGAACAGAGGACACTAGTAATTTAGGATCAGCGAAAAGATAGACATACACTAAATAGTTTGTATGTCCTTTGTCCAGCCGGACAGGAAATTTATTTTACTTGAATATTTTTATCTGGATCATGTGGTGAACATTTAAATACAAGTGGGCACAACCTGTGACCCACAGAAAGCAAGACAAAACAAGTAAAAGCAACTTATGCAAAGACGCACAAGGCAGTCTGTACTATTCTTCAATATTGCAGACTAGGATTCATTTTAGCAACCATTGTAAAAGACAATATAGTGACATTGTAGGAAACATATGGTGCTTTCAGGTCGACGACGTTTCGATGCACTTTAAAATACATGCATCATCATCAGGACAAAGAATAAATCACGTTTGTCTTGAGAACATATTCAAAGTATCATAGCCTCTAACATAGAACAGAACAACATAAATTGGTTGGGAGAAAAAAAAAGGAAAAACACATAATTATTGTTAGAATTCAGAGAAGCTAGGCATGAGTTCAGTTCTTATTCCGCTTCTACGAGTGATAAACACAGTGAATGGCACTGTAACAACGAAAAGTGACTTCGAATAGCTATAGTGACTGATAGCATCTATACGAAATCAATAATATGACAAGGTTTCACAAGTGCTTGCATAACATGCGGCATTTAAGACACGTGACATATTTAGAAGTGTTTTAAAACAAGGAATTATTCGGCGCGGTGACCAAATCGGCGCAGTGAGATAAGTGCAAAGAGAAGGGAGGGAAGGTTTAATCTATTGCAGTTTACCTCCGTGGAGAGACCGCGTAAATCCAGGGTTTGAGGGGTGGTGATGGTCTGATATTGAGCTCTTAATGGGATAGACTCTATGCGAGCTGGAAAAAGAAGGTGAGTATTAAATTACCAAGGAGGAAAACGTGAGCAATGGGGGTCGAATCTTGAATGTTACAGATACTCACATTTACTGGCAGAATCGGGCGCGTTACGCCAGAGAGGTAAAGGATGGCTGAGGGGTGAGGGAAGAAAAGGGGAAAGCATTCAGTATGGTCGAAGTCACGTATTTAAAACCAGATGGTCGGCGGGCCTCGTGGGACTTACTTATTAACGCGGTTTCCACGGTGACTTGCTCGGCAGCGCGATGCTCCGGCGAGTGAATTTCTGGCGAGGGGGAAAGGAAGAACCGTAAGTCTGGAACGAGATAGCAAGGCGTGGGTGCGCAGGAGAAGGGGGATAGGAGTCAGGGGAGACTTACTTTTAGTTGCCTTGCTTGATGGCAGGACGATTGGGTTCTGGCGGTGATCGCTGCCGGGATGTGGGCGGGGAGGATACTTAAAGCATGGTTTGGGGAAATCGAGAGAGGACTAGTGGCAAGGAGTAAAAGCGGGGCGGCCATCTTGGAGTGGTGTCAGATGAACCACCTGCTTGCAGGGAAAGGATACAAGTGAAGTATTGAACAAGTGACTTAATTACTTATGTATAGCAAGAAAAATTAATTAAAAATTAAACATTGTGAACAATATAGTCTGAAGACTCAGGAAGATTTATACTCTGCATTGGCAGTTTGAAAAACTTTAAAGCAGTGATGTCCAGTCCTCGACCCTGTTCAGGCCTTTACGTATACTGTCCGTTCTCAGGATCCAATGTAACTCCTCTTTGTTCATGATTTGAGAAATATCCGCTCCCCGAGGAGGGGCTTTGACCTGTGTGATCACTGTCCAAGTGAAGTCATTTTCAGTATGACTTTTTTCCAGGAAGTGTTCCACAAGAGGTGCGTTGGCAGTTTGACAGCGAATCCTGCTTCTGTGTTGTCCTATCCTTAGTTTAATCTTCTGGCTTGTTTGTCCTATGTATATGAGCATGCACGGACAAAAGATTGCATAAACTACATTTGCAGAATTACAATTAGTGAAATGGTGTCTTTCATATTTAATTTTCCCGAAGGAAAATGTCTTTCCCTAAACAGTTGAGTCACAAGAAATACATTGGCCACATTTAGCGTGGCCCTTGAGAGTTGGTAAGTTCCACAAATCATTAAGTGTACTTCTGGTATCTGGTTGTGGGAGCGAGGCACATACTAATTGGTCTTTTATATTCTTTGCTCTTTTGAACGCAAACAGTGGTCGTTCTAAGTTCAGGACGCCGGCATTTAATACTGGCCAGTGCTTCAGGACACTTTTCTTAATAGCATTAGATGCAGGGGAGAATGTGGTTACACAGGTAATTCTGTCTTGGTTATTCTTAATGCGGGGTTCTAGAAGCGTCTCTCTGGGACAGTACCATGCTCTTTTTAATGAACGACGTACTAATTTACGTGGGTAACCCCTTTGTCTACGTTTAGCACTTAGAATTTTAGCCTCCGTAAAGTAGTCTTGTTTGAAATAGCAGTTTCTGCGGATGCGCAAAAACTGAGAATAGGGTAAGGAGTCTCTAAGGGCTCGGGGGTGGTTACTTCCATAGTTCAGTAAAGTATTTCGTTCTGTGGGTTTACAATGAAGACTTGTTGTGAGAAGGCCTTCAGTGTGTTTTATTTCTATATCAAGAAAAGGTATAGATTCCTTGCTGCTAGCCATGGTGTATTTAAGTCCCCCAATGTTGTTATTCAGCCAGTGTAGGAATTGGTTTAGTGACTCATCTGAGTCAGTCCATAGCATGAAGATGTCATCAATATACCTTTTCCACATGGAAATACCACTGTGGAAAGGATTTGATACATCTAAGATGGTAGAGTTTTCGAGGTGATCCATATACAGAATCGCCAGGTTGGGGGCAAAAATAGCCCCCATAGATGTTCTGCGGACTTGCCCATAAAATTGTCCCTCAAAAAGAAAGACATTTTTAGTAAGGCAAATCTCCAAGAGTTGGGGGATGAAGTTAGATGGAACATTGTGGGGCCTAGGGCGTTTGTCTAGAATCTTCTCAATCACACGCAGAAACTCAAATTGAGGTATATTAGTGTAAAGTGATTCCACATCCAGCGTACACATGGTGCTGGATGTGGGATCAAAAGGGTGTTCTTGAATGAGGTTAATCATTGAAATCGTGTCTTTGATATAGCAAGAGGTGGCAGGCACAAATGGCTTGATAAAATGATCAATGTAATGTCCCAAGGGCTCTAGTATGGACCCACAGCCTGAAACTATGGGGCGCCCTGGGGGATGTTCATAGATTTTGTGGACCTTGGGTAGGCAGTACATGACTGGGGTCCTAGGGGCTTTGGTATTTAGAAAATCATGTTCCTTTTTTGATAAGAAACCCCCTCTAACCCATCATTGGTTACTCCAGATATTAGATTTTGTATTTCAGATGTGGGATTGCGTGGCAGTTTGCAATAGTGCTCCTGATTGCTGAGTTGTCGCAAAATTTCATTTTTGTATTGGTCTATTTCTTGGATAACAATCCCCCCGCCTTTATCAGCCGGTTTGATGACTAGGGCCTGGTTGTTTTTAAGGGTCGAGAGAGCATTTTTCTCCTGTATAGTGATATTGTAGGGCATGAAGGATTTTTTCTTCTCTAAGGTGGCTAAGTCGTTGAGAACTAGTTTCTCGAAAGTAAGGATTTCGGATGGGATCATACTTTCTGTGGGTGAGAATTTTGAGGGGGGGTTGAACGATGTGTTGGCATGTTTCTGTGGGCTGGGATTCAAAAGGAAGAAGCCCTGTAGCCTAACCTTCCTGAAAAACCTTAAGAGTTCAGTCTGAGCGTCTAGGAAATTTGGGCGTATAGTAGGGACGAATGAAAGTCCCTTACTAAGCAGTGAGATTTCACTACTAGATAATGTGTGTTTTGTGAGATTAAAAATAGGGAGGAGGTTGTTGTTTTCCCCCACATTAGGGGTATTGTTTGGCAGCGTGTCGCTGTCATTTACCAACGATATCGTGTCATTTACCAACGATAATGCTGGCGACGGGTGAACCGTTCGCCCGGGGGATTCGGCCATCGTTGTAGTTGTTTCCCTCTGCCTTTCCCAGGGGCTTCTGTTGGTCCTTGGCATCTTGATAAAAAATTCCTGTTTGAGGGACCTGGGCTGTCGCTTTGGTCAGAGTTTCCCGAGGAATCAGCAGAGCTGTCTGTGAATCCTACAAAATTCTGCCGTCTATTAAATCTGCCCCACGGTCTCTGATTTTGGGGGCCGCTATAGGAGCGATTGGTATAGTAGTCTTTGCTTAGGTATGGGTATGCCCTCTCTTGACTAAAGTTCTTTATATCTTTATTGACTTTAATAGTTTTCTTGTTAGTTTCAAATTTGTGAAAATCGTCAATGGTTTTTTGAATTTGGTCTAAAAGCTTTTTAGCCTCAGTGTTGGTATTTTCGTCTTTTATTTGTTTTTCAAGGTCGCAGATTTCATTAGCCAGTTTTTTCAGTTCCTCTGTAGCGATGTCAATCCTCAGCACCATCCAGTGCCGGGAACATGTGGTGCTAATATAGCTAAATCCGTTTAGATATTTCGTGTTGTCTGTGAAGACCCCCGGTATATTCCGGACTTGGAGACCAATGGGGATTATATTTGCCTTCAGGTAGTCTGTCAAGAGTTTTATCATTAGTATTAGTCTGACTTCTTTTTTTTGGCCTTTTCTAACTCAGCTACAGAGGAAGGGCTAGGTGCATTGGGAGTGTTGCCTGAGTCGGAAAGGAGTGAAGGGCCTCCTAGGATTTTGTTAATGTAATCTAGATTGTAAAGCGGTGGGTTAGGATCAGACATGCCTAGTAAGTAATAAAGTGAAAATAGAAAAGAGGACAAAAACCATAGAGTGGGGGGAAGGGGGACCCACTTGCGGAAGGGGAGGGATTCCAGTCCCTTGCAATCATGCGATTGCGCTACATACTGTTGAACACGACAAGGGAAACCCAAAAGGAATAAAACTAGGGTCCTTGGGCAGTAGTTTATTTCACAGAACAGAGGACCCTAGTAATTTATGATCAGGGAAAAGATAGACATACACTAAATAGTTTGTATGTCCTTTGTCCAGCCGGACAGGAAATGTATTTTACTTGAATATTTTAATCTGGATCATGTGGTGAACATTTAAATACAAGTGGGCACAACCTGTGACCCACAGAAAGCAAGACAAAACAAGTAAAAGCAACTTATGCAAAGACGCACAAGGCAGTCTGTACTATTATTCAATATTGCAGACTAGGATTCATTTTAGCAACCATTGTAAAAGACAATATAGTGACTTTGTAGGAAACATATGGTGCTTTCATGTCGACGACGTTTCGATGCAATTTAAAATACATGCATCATCATCAGGACAAAGAATAAATCTTGTTTGTGTTGAGAACATATTCAAAGTATCATAGCCTCTAACATAGAACAGAACAACATAAATTGGTTGGGAGAAAAAAAAAGGAAAAACACATAATTATTGTTAGAATTCAGAGAAGCTAGGCATGAGTTCAGTTCTTATTCCGCTTCTACGAGTGATAAACACAGTGAATGGCACTGTAACAACGAAAAGTGACTATACGAAATCAATAATATGACAAGGTTTCACAAGTGCTTGCATAACATGCGGCATTTAAGACACGTGACATATTTAGAAGTGTTTTAAAACAAGGAATTATTCGGCGCGGTAACCAAATCTGCGCAGTGAGATAAGTGCAAAGAGAAAGGAGGGAAGGTTTAATCTATCGCGGTTTACCTCTGTGGAGAGACCGCGTAAATCCAGGGTTGGAGGGGTGGTGATGGTCTGATATTGAGCTCTTAATGGGATAGACTCTATGCGAGCTGGAAAAAGAAGGTGAGTATTAAATTACCAAGGAGGAAAACGTGAGCAATGGGGGTCAAATCTTGAATGTTACAGATACTCACATTTACTGGCAGAATCGGGCGCGTTGCGCATTAGAGGTAAAGGATGGCTGAGGGGTGAGGGAAGAAAAGGGGAAAGCATTCAGTTTGGTCGAAGTCACGTATTTAAAACCAGATGGTCGGCGGGCCTCGTGGGACTTACTTATTAATGCGGTTTCCACGGTGGCTTGCTCGGCAGCGCGATGCTCCGGCGAGTGAATTTCTGGCGAGGGGGAAAGGAAGAACCGTAAGTCTGGAACGAGATAGCAAGGCGTGGGTGCGCAGGAGAAGGGGGATAGGAGTCAGGGGAGACTTACTTTTAGTTGCCTTGCTTGATGGCAGGACGATTGGGTTCTGGCGGTGATCGCTGCCGGGATGTGGGCGGGGAGGATACTTAAAGCATGGTTTGGGGAAATCGAGGGAGGACTAGTGGCAAGGAGTAAAAGCAGGGCGGCCATCTTGGAGTGGTGTCAGATGAACTACCTGCTTGCAGGGAAAGGATACAAGTGAAGTATTGAACAAGTGACTTAATTACTTATGAATAGCAAGAAAAATTAATTAAAAATTTAACATTGTGAACAATATAGTCTGAAGACTCAGGAAGATTTATACTCTGCATTGGAAGTTTGAAAAACTTTAAAGCAGTGATGTCCAGTCCTCGACCCTGTTCAGGCCTTTACGTATACTGTCCGTTCTCAGGACCCAATGTAACTCCTCTTTGTTCATGATTTGAGAAATATCCGCTCCCCGAGGAGGGGCTTTGACCTGTGTGATCACGGTCCAAGTGAAGTCATTTTCAGTATGACTTTTTTCCAGGAAGTGTTCCACAAGAGGTGCGTTGGCAGTTTGACAGCGAATCCTGCTTCTGTGTTGTCCTATCCTTAGTTTAATCTTCTGGCTTGTTTGTCCTATGTATATGAGCATGCACGGACAAAAGATTGCATGAACTACATTTGCAGAATTACAATTAGTGAAATGGTGTCTTTGATATTTAATTGTCCCGAAGGAAAATGTCTTTCCCTCAACAGTTGAGTCACAAGAAATACATTGGCCACATTTAGTGTGACCCTTGAGAGTTGGTAAGTTCCACAAATCATTAAGTGTACTTCCGGTATCTGGTTGTGGGAGCGAGGCACATACTAAGTGGTCTTTTATATTCTTTGCTCTTTTGAACGCAAACAGTGGTCGTTCTAAGTTCAGAACGCCGGCATTTAATACTGGCCAGTGCTTCAGGACACTTTTCTTAATAGCATTAGAGGCAGGGGAGAATGTGGTTACACAGGTAATTCTGTCTTGGTTATTCTTAATGCGGGGTTCTAGAAGCGTCTCTCTGGGACAGTACCATGCTCTTTTTAATGAACGATGTACTAATTTACGTGGGTAACCCCTTTGTCTAAGTTTAGCACTTAGAATTTTAGCCTCTGTAAAGTATTCTTGTTTGAAATAGCAGTTTCTGCGGATGCGCAAAAACTGAGAATAGGGTAAGGAGTCTCTAAGGGCTCGGGGGTGGTTGCTTCCATAGTTCAGTAAAGTATTTCGTTCTGTGGGTTTACGATGAAGACTTGTTGTGAGAAGGCCTTCACTGTGTTTTATTTCTATATCAAGAAAAGGTATAGATTCCTTGCTGCTAGCCATGGTGTATTTAAGTCCCCCACTGTTGTTATTCAGCCAGTGTAGGAATTGGTTTAGTGACTCATCTGAGTCAGTCCATTGCATGAAGATGTCATCAATATACCTTTTCCACATGGAAATACCACTGTGGAAAGGATTTGATACATCTAAGATTGTAGAGTTTTCCAGGTGATCCATGTACAGAATCGCCAGGTTGGGGGCAAAAATAGCCCCCATAGATGTTCCGCGGCCTTGCCCATAAAATTGTCCCTCAAAAAGAAAGACATTTTTAGTAAGGCAAATCTCCAAGAGTTGGAGGATGAAGTTAGATGGAACATTGTGGGGCCGAGGGCGTGTGTCTAGAATCTTCTCAATCACACGCAGAGACTCAAATTGAGGTATATTAGTGTAAAGTGATTCCACATCCAGCATACACATGGTGCTGGATGTGGGATCAAAAGGGTGTTCTTGAATGAGGTTAATCATTGACATCGTGTCTTTGATATAGCAAGAGGTGGCAGGCACAAATGGCTTGATAAAATGATCAATGTAATGTCCCAAGGGCTCTAGTATGGACCCACAGCCTGAAACTATGGGGCGCCCTGGGGGATGTTCAGAGTTTTTGTGGACCTTGGGTGGGCAGTATATGACTGGGGTCCTAGGGGCTTTGGTATTTAGAAAATCATGTTCATTTTTTGATAAGAAACCCTCCTCTAACTCATCATTGGTTACTCCAGATATTAGATTTTGTATTTCAGATGTGGGGTTGCGTGGCAGTTTGCAATAGTGCTCCTGATTGCTGAGTTGTCGCAAAATTTCATTTTTGTATTGGTCTATTTCTTGGATAACAATCCCCCCGCCTTTATCAGCCGGTTTGATGACTAGGGCCTGGTTGTTTTTAAGGGTTGAGAGAGCATTTTTCTCCTGTATAGTAATATTGTAGGGGATGAAGGATTTTTTCTTCTCTAAGGTGGCTAAGTCGTTGAGAACTAGTTTCTCGAAAGTAAGGATTTCGGATGGGATCATACTTCCTGTGGGTGAGAATTTTGAGGGGGGTTTGAATGGTGTGTTGGCATGTTTCTGTGGGCTGGGATTCAAAAGGAAGAAGCCCTGTAGCCTAACCTTCCTGAAAAACCTTAAGAGTTCAGTCTGAGCGTCTAGGAAATTCGGGCGTATAGTAGGGACGAATGAAAGTCCCTTACTAAGCAGTGAGATTTCACTACTAGATAATGTGTGTTTTGTGAGATTAAAAATAGGGAGGAGGGTGTTGTTTTCCCCCACATTAGGGGTATTGTTTGGCAGCGTGTCGCTGTCATTTACCAACGATAATGCTGGCGACGGGTGAACCGTTCGCCCGGGGGATTCGGCCATCGTTGTGGTTGTTTCCCTCTGCCTTTCCCAGGGGCTTCTGTTGGTCCTTGGCCTCTTGATAAAAAATTCCTGTTTGAGGGACCTGGGCTGTCGCTTTGGTCAGAGTTTCCCGAGGAATCAGCAGAGCTGTCTGTGAATCCTACAAAATTCTGCCGTCTATTAAATCTGCCCCACGGTATCTGATTTTGGGGGCCGCTATAGGAGCGATTGGTATAGTAGTCTTTGCTTAGGTATGGGTATGCCCTCTCTTGACTAAAGTTCTTTATATCTTTTTTGACTTTAATAGTTTTCTTGTTAGTTTCAAATTTGTGAAAATCGTCAATGGTTTTTTGAATTTGGTCTAAAAGCTTTTTAGCCTCAGTGTTGGTATTTTCGTCTTTTATTTGTTTTTCAAGGTCGCAGATTTCATTAGCCAGTTTTTTCAGTTCCTCTGTAGCGATGTCAATCCCCAGCACCATCCAGAGCCGGGAACATGTGGTGCTAATATAGCTAAATCCGTTTAGATATTTTGGGTTGTCTGTGAAGACCCCCGGTATATTCCGGACTTGGAGACCAATGGGGATTATAATTGCCTTCAGGTAGTCTGTCAAGAGTTTTATCATTAGTATTAGTCTGACTTCTTTTTTCTTGGCCTTTTCTAACTCAGCTACAGAGGAAGGGCTAGGTGCATTGGGAGTGTTGCCTGAGTCGGAAAGGAGTGAAGGGCCTCCTAGGATTTTGTTAATGTAATCTAGATTGTAAAGCGGTGGGTTAGGATCAGACATGCCTAGTAAGTAATAAAGTGAAAATAGATAGGATGACAAAAACCGTAGAGTGGGGGATAGGAGGACCCACTTGCGGAAGGGGAGGGATTCCAGTCCCTTGCAATCATGCGATTGCGCTACATACTGTTGAACACGACAGGGGAAACCCAAAAGGAATAACACTAGGGTCCTTGGGCAGTAGTTTATTTCACAGAACAGAGGACCCTAGTAATTTAGGATCAGCGAAAAGATAGACATACACTAAATAGTTTGTATGTCCTTTGTCCAGCCGGACAGGAAATTTATTTTACTTGAACATTTTAATCTGGATCATGTGGTGAACATTTAAATACAAGTGGGCACAACCTGTGACCCACAGAAAGCAAGACAAAACAAGTAAAAGCAACTTATGCAAAGACGCACAAGGCAGTCTGTACTAATATTCAATATTGCAGACTAGGTTTCATTTTAGCAACCATTGTAAAAGACAATATAGTGACTTTGTAGGAAACATATGGTGCTTTCAGGTCGACGACGTTTCGATGCAATTTAAAATACATGCATCATCATCAGGACAAAGAATAAATCATGTTTGTTTTGAGAACATATTCAAAGTATCATAGCCTCTAACATATAACAGAACAACATAAATTGGTTGGGAAAAAAAATAGGAAAAACACATAATTATTGTTAGAATTCAGAGAAGCTAGGCATGAGTTCAGTTCTTATTCCGCTTCTACGAGTGATAAACACAGTGAATGGCACTGTGAAAACGAAAAGTGACTTCGAATAGCTATAGTGACTGATAGCGTCTATACGAAATCAATAATATGACAAGGTTTCACAAGTGCTTGCATAACTGCGGCATTTAAGACACGTGACATATTTAGAAGTGTTTTAAAACAAGGAATTATTTGGCGCGGTGACCAAATCGGCGCAGTGAGATAAGTGTAAAGAGAAGGGAGGGAAGGTTTAATCTATTGCGGTTTACCTCCGTGGAGAGACCGCGTAAATCCAGGGTTGGAGGGGTGGTGATGGTCCGATATTGAGCTCTTAATGGGATAGACTCTATGCGAGCTGGAAAAAGAAGGTGAGTATTAAATTACCAAGGAGGAAAACGTGAGCAATGGGGGTGGAATCTTGAATGTTACAGATACTCACATTTACTGGCAGAATCGGGCGCGTTGCCCAAGAGAGGTAAAGGATGGCTGAGGGGTGAGGGAAGAAAAGGAGAAAGCATTCAGTTTGGTCGAAGTCACGTATTTAAAACCAGATGGTCGGCGGGCCTCTCTGAATTCTAACAATAATTATGTGTTTTTCCTTTTTTTTTTCTCCCAACCAATTTATGTTGTTCTGTTATATGTTAGAGGCTATGATACTTTGAATATGTTCTCAAGACAAACGTGATTTATTCTTTGTCCTGATGATGATGCATGTATTTTAAATTGCATCGAAACGTCGTCGACCTGAAAGCACCATATGTTTCCTACAAAGTCACTATATTGTCTTTTACAACGGTTGCTAAAATGAAACCTAGTCTGCAATATTGAATATTAGTACAGACTGCCTTGTGCGTCTTTGCATAAGTTGCTTTTACTTGTTTTGTCTTGCTTTCTGTGGGTCACAGGTTGTGCCCACTTGTATTTAAATGTTCACCACATGATCCAGATTAAAATATTCAAGTAAAATAAATTTCCTGTCCGGCTGGACAAAAGACATACAAACTATTTAGTGTATGTCTATCTTTTCGCTGATCCTAAATTACTAGGGTCCTCTGTTCTGTGAAATAAGATATAACACATAATACTATTCAGGCGGTGGCAGAGCCTTGTAGAGGTTGAAATACGGGGAGTCTCCGGAATTCAGTTTTTTCCGGAGTGAAGAAAACCCGCCCCACCGACCTATGAAGTGAAGTCAATTGCACTTTCACATCACAACATCCTGGAAATTCCAGGGTAATCCGGTAAACAACCGTGAGTTTTTTCCTTTCAGTACACTGAGGTTAGGGTACGCCTTAGCGTGCGTATACCGCCCAGTGTTACAGTTTGGTCCTGAAGAATGCTCGGCTAAAAAGGCCACTACGAGCAGAAACATGTCGACCAGATGATCTATTAAACAGGACTTTTTGATTCAAATTTATTGTCAAACCTGTCCGCCAAATCTTTTAACATTGTGCATGCTTCAACCTCTATTAAAATTGGGTATAGGTTGGAACACGCATTTTTTATTCCGACACTTTGAATTCACTATCACTTTTTGCACTGCTTTTATGCTAGTCACCAGCTCCACTGCAGTCGCAGGTGTAGTAGCACACCGGGCATGCACTTGGCATACCCGGTGAACAACCCGATGATGAAGCATGTCACCCAATAGTTGGGTGAGTGAGGGTTTTATAAAAAAATCACTGTGATTCTTTTTCTTACACACATCCACGTGCTCTTTCTATGTCTCATCCTATTTTGTTTGAGTCACTCCTCTGTTGTTTAATTGATATTTTGACTGGGGTATAGGAGTGTCCCTGAACCCTTCCTCTCTTGTTGTTTCTACACATAATACATGTCACACATTTATAACTCAACTTCCAAATTGATCTGTAGAATATAAATATCAGAAACAAGAAAAGGTTTTCTTATGCACTGCTCTCAACAAGATAAGACCAACAATGGAAACCTTTCCCTCTCTTTCTCCACACAAATAAATGTAACATATTACATTGCTTCCTACATTATTTCAAATTCTAAAACACATTTCTATTGGTTAGACATGTTAACCCTTACCACCTGACTTCTAAAAGGGCCCAAACTGGTTCAGGAATTTTTTTCGGAGTCACTATTCCATCATCTCCAACACGATGGAGCAGCAAATCCATACAGGAGTTAAAAAATGTATTACAAGTAAAAATATCACTATTTTAAACACACCACTTCTAAAGATACTACTGACTTGGGAAATCTTACTTTAATAAGATTTCACTCATATATAATTTACAATTTTACATTTAAAGTCCACAGTTAAGTTTCAACCCTTCCCCCATTCTGCTTAATGCCATTTTCCATAGTAACAGTTCATGGAACATTCAACTGAACTGACAGGTCACAAGTTCACCATATTATCTAGTTCTACACACAATGTTACAAAAACAAACAGTAGGTGTGGTTGACATTTCCAAAGTATGAGCTTATCCTATCTACTGTACCTTTCAAAAAAAATCTACTAACCAATGAGAAGCATGCTTTTTAAAGACATTAACATGTACCCTATTTTTGAATGTGCAATGTTCTTAAACAGCTAATCAAATCTTTACTTTTAAAAAAAATGCATCTTGTCACCCTTTTACATACCTCTCATTCTAGCAACAGAATACCTCAGCTACAGACATCTTTTCATTATTTCCAGACATCCCTTCAAGATGCTTACAGTGTGGATTGTTGGACACAGCTATGTTTTCTGGTGCAAAAGGTATGCTGAACGCAGAGGTATTGACAACGGCCTAGCTTTGCAAAATGTGGATATTAACTGGATTGCACAGAGAGGATTAAAATGGCACCAATTTATGCCTTTGGTTAAAACCTTTTTACATCTCCAACCCCATGACCTCATGATTGTGCACTGTGGTCGCAATGACCTAGGCACATTGGCTGGGTTATGTCTGGAAATGCTAATGAAGGACACCTTCACACAATTGATGTGCTTTTACCTCTTAACGGTGATTGTTAACTCTAACATACGCCAAAGACAGAAATGGAAGTGGTCAAATCAATTCTGTCCACAGATTGAGAGAGCTAGGAAAAATGTCAATAAACCTGTTTCCGCATACCTAGGAGATCATAGAATGGGGTCCATCTACAATAACAATATACGTGTTGATATGGATGACATCTGCAGAAGTGATGGAGTACACTTCACAGATCAAGGAAAAAGAGTCTTTCTCAACAACCTAAAGCTCTGCATCAGCACTTACATGTAGCTACAACAAACTCACAATGAAAACAAGGGCTCTTTTTAGAGCCACCCTAAAACATAATAATAATTATATTTTTTTAACACATGAATCATTTTTTTTTAAATTCTGGATCCACGGACCCAATGCGAATACACAAAACACAAGCATGAATTCTATGTACTATAATACAACACACTTTTCAAGTTTAACCATTCATTTTTTATGTTATATATTTTTGACAACTCTATCAATTGTAATCTTGTCATTACCTTCTATCACAGTACCTATTTAAAACAAATTCACAAATACAAGACTACCTTCTACAATCTATACTACTGAATTATTTATTTAAGGGGAATTCGTGAATCCAACACAACGTTACACGGGGGTGCCATGCTGAGTCGCAATAGTTGCCCCAGGGACCCTATCCCCGGGGCCTAGCCTCTTTTTAAAAAAACAATTAAGGGAGGAGGCTGAGTTGTCCCCCTCGTGGGCCAATTCTGTCCCCGGAGACCCCATACCCAGGGCCTGGCCTACACGTTGGGGACTGTATGGGAGCCTCAATGCCCCTACAGTCTCAGCCAGCTCCTCGCCTCCTGTGTGAGCCGGCATTGCTTTTGAGCAAGGGGAGCTGGTAACATGCAGCTCTCCTAGCCCAAAAGCAATCCTGCTTTGCTTTGTTGAAGCAAGAGCAGGTTTCAGCTCTCGCTTCAACGAAGCAAAGCAGAGTTTGCAATGACAGGGCGGTAGCCGTGCTCCTGCCCTGCCGTAGCAAACAGCAATGTCCTGGGGGTAGGCATCCCGGGACATTGCAGTAGCCAGCCATGTGGGGTGGTGATTCCCAGGGCCATGAAGGGCTTCAGGAGGGTGGGCAATGTGGCCCCCCTCCCTAAATTTGAATAGCTTCAGAGAGGTGGTGGTCCCTGGGATTTGGGGGGCATGTGAAGCCCCCCACGTATAATCATTATAAGTCCAGGTAAGGTGGTGGTCCCAAGTGCTGTGGGAGCCCTCCACAAATTAATTAGTGATTGCCCCAGGACCTGGCCCACCCAGGGGCTTACAGAAAATGTAGTGCAGGAGTCAGCGCTTTTTTAAAATGTTCTCGTCCGGACTCGCACACCCAGTGCGACTTCCGATGTTTTTAAAAAAAAAAGATTTTTTGGGGCCTGGCGGTCCTTGTGGGACAACTTGAGCAGGTGAAGGGTGTCAGGGTGCGTGTTCCCTACCCCCTTCTCTTATTTTTCAACCTTTGTTCCACTGTTCCTGTTACTCGGTTACCAAGTCACAAGATGTCTGCCAACACTTCCCTGTTTGGAGTGTTGGCAGCCAATCAGAAGTCAGCTCATTCGCAGGAGGAATTGCGACTCCTCCACGGTGCTCAGATATATACATTTTTAGTTTTTGAATTTCTCAGGAACTACTGAACAGATCTATACCATTTAAAATAAGGTTGCTTTCTGAACCAAGAGCTACCTTTTTGCCAAATTTGGTGTAATTCCGTTCAGCAGTTTGGGCTTTAGCTGTGTCTAAAGTTTCCTATAGAAATTAACATTGGGTAAATGCGTTTTGAGACCTCCTTTTTCTCGGCCCCCACTTGATGAATCACCCCAAAACTTTTAACAGAGAAGCTGACCGGAGCGGGCCATTAATTTTTTTAATTTTGCAGAGATTTGTCAAATGGCTCCAAAGATATTAGCTAAAGAAAAATCTCTTTTTGAATAGAAATGAGGTCCCAACTATACCTACCTACTGGTGACCGCCAGTCGGTAACCAAGTCACAAGAAAAAGGGAAAAAAGTTAAAAATGAACAAAGGGGGGCAGGGTAAAAACACCCTTACCCTCTAGACCTGCTCAGGGGGTCCCACAAGAACCACCAGGCCCAAAAAAGCATTTAAAAAAAATAATTTCAGACAAATTCGTGCTCGGTGCGCAAATCAGGCAAAATAAAAAAAAACGATTTGTTATTGTTAAGCCCCCGGGGGGGCCAGGTCCCGAAGGCAATGAGGAATTATATTGCGGGGGTGGCGGGGACCCCTGCAGCCCTGGGGACCGCCACCTCCCTGGCACTTTATTATTTTTGGACGGGGGCATGCGGCCCCACAGCCCCGGGAACCTCCACTTCTCCGGGGCTTCATCGTAAAAATTGCGTGTGCACCAGGGACCGTCACCTCACTGGGGCAATTTTGAGTTATATGCAGGGGGCTCGCAGGTGCCCCAAGCCCTGGGGACCACCACCTCCCCGGGGCTTAAATACATACACATAGTATGGGGGGCTCCTGTCCCCCACACTGCCCTGCTGACCACCACCTCCCCGGGGCAATCTTTATTTACATATCGGGGTCCATTGCAGACCCCCGGGCCCTGAGAGCCATCTCTTCCCTAGGGCTATCTTTACATTGGGACAGGGGTCATGTGGCCTCCCCCCTTGTGTCTGAGATGCCCCTGGGGACCACCACCCCCCAGGGCCAGCTCTTGCAATGCCCCAGGGTGCCCAACCCAGGATATTGTTGTTTGCTATGGCAGGCCGGGAGCCGCATGGAAACCTGCTCTCGCTTCCAAAAAGCAAAGCAGATTGCTTTTGCACAAGGGGGGCTGCATGTCAGCAGCTACCGTTGGACAAAAGCAATGCCGGCTCTGGCAGGAGGCAGAGAGCCAGCTGGGACCGCAGGGACATTGAGGCTCCCCCCAAGGTCCTTAATGAGAGGCCATTCCTCCACGGCCAAAAATTTAAAAAATAAATAAAAATAAAAAGTAATTGGGTATTCCCTGGTGATGGGGTCACCATGGCCAAAAATGGCCCGGTAAGGGGGGCAACGCAGCCCCACTCCCTTAAAAAAAGAATCGGGCATGCACTGGGGGATGGGGTCCCCGGGGCGAGAACTGGCCCAGGGGAGGGGGCCACACGGACCCCTCCAGAATAAAAAAAAAGAAGCAATGCCCTGGGAGAATGGGTCCCCGGGGCAGATAAATGCCTTGGGGCGGCCACGCAGACCCCCTCCATTAAAAAATTTAAAACATTTATTTTTGTCTATGCAGGCCCTGGGGAATGGGGTCTCCAGGGCCCAAAACATATTGAAAGAAGGGGGGTCACACAGCACCCCGTCACAGATTTTCTTCGTTTTTTAAAGCTGGCATCTTGCCCGAGGCCCCTCCCTCTCCTTTCACCACTCAGTAAATGCGCCCCCTAGCTCTTGTGTCCTGAGGACCTCAGGACTAAAATGGACTTTATCCCCCAAATACCAGTGCACCAGGAGGCATGTTTGCAGAGTGGTGTAAAACGGGGGTATGGCCTTGGACCACTCTCTGCAATCCAGCTGTGTGGGACTTACTGGAGGTGCCTGGTGGGCTAGTTGGCCCCCAGGGACCCTCAGTATTCAAGGGGACTTAATCCTCCAACTTAGAAAGTGCTAAGAGGGGTGTTTGGAGAGTAGTGGAGAACGGGGGCATGGCCGGTGTCTAGCTTTCAGCAATCCCACTATCTGGACATACTGGAGGTATCAGGTAGGCTAGTTGGCCCCTAAGGATCCCCAGCAGTAAAGGGGACTTTAATCCCCATCCAAGAGCACCCAAAGAATTGTGTTTGCAGGGTGGTGGGGACATTGGGGGTGGCCTGCCATGACAACTTTGCAATCCTGCTGTGTGGGACTTGCTGGAGGTAATAGGAGGAATACTTGGCCCCAAGGATGTGTTTGGGGGCCAACTACCCCTCTTGTTACCTCCAGTACTTCCCACACAGTGGGATTTCTAAAACATCTTCGGGCCATGCCCCCCTTTCTCCACCACTCTGCAAACGCGACTAGTAGTTAAAGAAGTGCTTGCAATGTAATAGGTTTCACATTTGCAAGACATAGAGTTATTGGCGATGTAAATGTAAAAGTTTTTTAATAATGTTTTTCGGAGTGGAGTGGATGTAAGTTTTGTCTAGTGGAATTATGTGGTAAGTTGTGCAGTGACATTTTATTTAGAGAAAGTATGTGGTATTTATTTTATAGGAATTATGTAGAGTGAGATTATGTGTTATGGAGAGTAATTATGTGGTATGGTAGTCTGTGTTGTGGAGTGGTAACCTCAGATTTAGTCTTCCTCATTTCCATGGAAGCTAAACTATGAACTCAACAGACAAAAAAGAAGAATTACTGAGAAGCACTTTTGGACCTAGTCAGAGGTATGAGCAGGGCCACTGGAATTATGCGATTGTTTTTTGCCTTAGCCACATAACTCATCATCTGCTGCCTAAAATCCAGATTTGAACAAAAAAAGCCTTGTTTCTAGCTCAAATGGATCAAACGTTACCAAAAATGCAGCGACAATTGTTACAGCGTGGTAGAAGGTCCTTTGTAAACCTAGAATGGTCACCTGTTACTTATTTCTAAATGTGGGTATTACATTGGTACTAATGGTGTGCAAGCCACTTCTTTCTTCACCTCTCTTGCCTCTTTATGCAATTCTGTTGCTTCTTTCTGCAGCTTTCTTTCTTTTTCTGCACTTCTCTTGCCTCTTTCTACACATCGCTTCTACTTTCTGCACCCCTCCTGCCTCTTTCCCCACCCCTCTTCCCTCTTTCTGCATCTCTATTGCTTTATTCTGCACTTATTGTGTCTCTTTCTGTACCTCTCTTGCCTCTTTCTGCTCCCCTTGTGCTTCTTCCACACCCCTCTTCTCTTTCTGTACTCCTCTTGCCTCTTTTTGCACCTATGTTCCTTCTTTCTGCAGTTCTTTTATTTCTTTCTGCACCTTTCTTGCTTCTATCTGTACCCCTCTTGCCTCTTTCTCCACCCCTCTTTCCTTATTCTACACCTCTCATGCTTCGTTCTGTATCCCCCATGCCTCTTTCTACACCCTTCTTTTTGCACCCCTCTTGCCTCTTTCTGCACACCTGTTCTATGTGTCTGCACCCCTGATGCCTCTTTCTGCACCTCTGTTCCTTCTTTCTGCACCTCTCTTGTTTCAAATCTCTCTTGCCTCTTTCTCCACTCGACTTCCCCCTTTCTGCATCTCTGTTGCTTCTTTCTGCACTTCTCTTGCTTCTTTCTGCACATCTCTTGCTTCTTTTTGCACCCCTTGTGTCTCTTTCTGCACCCCTCTTCCCTACTTATGCAATCCTCTTGCCTCTTTCAGGACCTCGGCTGCTTCTTTCTGCACTTCTCTTGCTTCTTTCTGCACCCCTCTTGCCTCTTTGTGCATCTCTACTGCCTCTTGCTGCACCTCTCTTGCCTTTTTCTGCAGTTCTCTTGCCCCTTTCTGCACCACTGTTGCTTCTTTCTGTACCCCTCTTCCCTCTTTATGTACCTCTCGTGTCTCATTCTGCATCTCTGTTCCTTTTCTTCACTTCTTTTGTTTCTTTTTGCACCCCTCATGCCTCTTTCTGCACCTCTCATGCCTCTTTCTGTACCCCTTGTGCCACTATCTGCACCCCTCTTCTCTCTTTCTGCACTCCTCTTGCCTCTGTCTGTATATCTGTTTCTTGTTTCTGCCCTTCTTTTTTTCTTTCTGCACCTCTCTTGCTTCTCTCTGCTTCCCTCTTGCCTATTTCTCCCGTATTCTTCCCTCTCTCTGCATCTCTGTTGCTTCTTTCAGCACTTCTCTTGCCTCTTTTTCCATGCTTCATCCCTCTTTCCATACCTCTGTTGCTTCTTTCTGCTCTTCTCTTGCTTCTTTCTGCACCTCTGTCGCTTCTTCTGTAACTCTTGTGTACCTTTCTGCACCCTTCTCCCCCTTTCTGCACGCCTCTTTCTGTACCTCTGTTGCTTCTTTCTGTACTTCTTTTGTTTCTTCCTGTACCTCTCTTGCTTCTTTCTGCACCCCTCTTGCCTCTTTTCCACCCCTCCTCATCCTTTCTTCATCTCCGTTGCTTTTTTCTTTACTACTCTTCCCTCTTTCTGCTCTCCTCTTGTCTCTTTCTGCACCTCTGTTGCTTCTTTCTACACCTCTGTTGCTTCTTTCTCCTAATCTCTTGCCTCTATATGCACTTCTCTTGCCTATTTCTGTACCTCTATTGCCTCTTTTTGCAGCTCACTGGCTTCTTTCTGCACCCCTCTTGCCTCTTTCGGCAACCCTCTTCCTTCTTTGTGCAACTCTCTTGCCTCTTTCTACACCTGTCTTCCATCTTTCTGTACCACTATTGCCCCTTTATGTACCTATTTAGCTTCTTTCTGTACTTCTCTAGGTTTTCTATGCACCCTTGGTACCTCTTTCAGCACCTCTGTTGGTTTTTTCTGCACTGCTTTTCCTTCTATCTGCTACTATCTTGCATATTTCTGCAACCCTCGCCTCTTTCTGCACCTCTCGCCTATTTCTGCTCCTCATGTGCCTCTTTCTGCACCTCCTCTTCTCTCTTTCTGCACTCCTCTTCACACTTTCAGCACCTCTGATGGTTCTTTCTGTACTTCTATTGTTTCTTTCTACACCCCTCTTGCCCCTTTATATATCCCTTTTGCCTCTTTTTGCACCTCTCCTGCCTCTTCTTGCATCTCTCTTGCCTGTTTCTGCAGTTCTCTTGCCTCTTTCTGCACCTCTTTAGCTTCTTTCTGCATTTTTCTTGCCTTTTTATGTACCTCTCTTGCCTCTTTCGGCACCTCTGTTGCTTCTTTCTGCACTTCTCTTGATTCTTTATGCACCTCTGTTGCCTCTTTCTGTAACTCACTTGCCTCTTTGTGCACCCCCCTTGCCTCTTTCTGCACCCATCTTCCCTCTTTCTGCATCTCTGGTTCTTTTTTCTAGACGTCTCTTGCCTCTCTCTGCACCTCTGTCCCTTCTTTCTGCAACACTTGTGCCTCCTTCTGCACTCCTCTTTCCTCTTTCTGCTCTCCTCTTGTCTTTTTCTACATATCTATTGCTTCTTTCTGCTATTCTCTTGCCTCTTTAAGCACTTCTCTTGCTTGTTTCGGCACCTCTATTGCCTCTTTATGCACCTCACTTGCTTCTTTCTGCACCCCTCTTGCCTCTTTCTGCAACCCTCTTCCTTTTTTGTGCAACTCTCTTACCTCTTCTTTACCTCTCTTCCCTCTTTCTGTACCACTCTTGCCTCTTTATGTACCTATGTTGCTTCTTTCTGCACTTCTCTTGCTTTTTTCTGCACCCTTGGTACCTTTTTCAGCACTTCTGTTGGTTATTTCTGCACTGCTCTTGTTTCTATCTGCTATTCTCTTGCATATTTCTGTACCCATCTTGCCTCTTTCTGTACCTCTTGTCTCTTTCTGCACCTCACCTGCCTCTTTATGCACTTCTCTTGCTTCATTCCACACTTCTGTTGCTTCTTTCAGCAATCCTCTTGCCTCTTTCTGTACTTCTCCTGCTTGTTTCTACACCTCTCTTGTGTCTTTCTGCACCTCTGTTGACTATTTATGTACGTCACTTTCTTCATTCTGCACCCCTCTTGCCTCATTCTGCACCCCTTGTTTCTCTTTCTGCACTTCTCGTGCCTCTTTCTGCACCCCTGTTCTTTCTTTTTGCAACTTCCCTACCTTTTTCTGCACCTCTCTTGCTTCTTTTTGTACCTCTGTTGCTTCTTTCTGCACTTCTTTTCCTTTTTTCTACACCCCTCCTGACTCTTTCTGTACCTCTCTTGCCTCTTTGTGTACCTCTCCTACCTCTTTCTCCACCCCTCTTGCCTCTATTTGCACCTCTGTTAGTTCATTCTGCACTGCTCCTGCTACTTTCTGCACCCCACTGGCATCTTTCTGCACTTTCTGATTCTTTTTATACCTATGTTGCCTCTTTCTACTCCTATGTTGCCTCTTTCTGCATTTCTCTTGCTTGTTTCTGCACCTCTCTTGCTTATTTCTGCAATTCTCTTGCCCCTTTCTGCACTTCTCTTCTTTCTTTTTTCACCACTCCTGCCTCTTTCTATACCTCTCTTGCCTCTTTGTGTACCTCTCCTATCTCCGCCTGCACCCCTCTTGCCTCTATTTACACATCTGTTGGTTAATTCTGCACTGCTCTTGCTTCTTTCTACACCTTGCTGGCCTCTTTCTGCACTTTCTGTTTCTTTCTACACCTATGTTGCCTCTTTCTACACCTATGTTGCCTCTTTCTGCATTTCTCTTGCTTGTTTCTGTACCTCTCTTGCTTATTTCTGCACTCCTTTTGCCTCTTTCTGCACCCCTCTTCCCTCTTTCTGCACCTCTCTTGCTTCTTTTTGCACCCCTGTTTCTTCTTTCTGTATCTTTCCTATCTGTTTGTGCACCTCTCTTGCCTCTTTCTGTACCTCTGTTGCTTCTTTTTACACTTTTATTGACTCTTTCTGCACCATTTGAGCCTCTGTCAGCACCTCTGTTGCTTCTTTCTACTCTTCTCTTCCTTCTTCCTGCACCCCTCCTGCCTCTTTTCATACCTCTTTTGCCTCTTTGTGCGCCTCCCCTACCTTTTTTGCACCCCTCTTACTTTTTTGCACCTCTATTTGTTCTTTCTGCACTGCTCTTGCTTCATTCTGCACCTCACTTGCCTCTTTCTGCACTTGCCTTGCTTCTTTCTATACCTCTGTTGCTTCTTTCAGCAATTCTCCTGCCTCTTTTTGTACTTCTATTGCATGTTTCTGCACCTCTCTTGTGTCTTTCTGCACCTCACTTGCTTCTTTCTGCACTCTTGCCTCTTTCTGCACCCCTCTTCCCTCTTTCTGCACCGTTCTTGTCTGTTTCTGCACCTCTGTTGGTTCTTTCTCTACCTCTGTTGCTTCTTTCTTCACGTTTCTAGCCACTTTCTGTACCCTTTGAGCCTCCTGCATCTCTGTTGCTTCTTTATGCATTCTCTTCCTTTTTTTGCACCCCTCCTGCCTCTTTCTGTACCTCTCTTGCCTCTTTGTGTACCTCTTCTACCTCTTTCTGCACTTCTCTTGCTTCTTTCTACACCATTTGTGCATCTTTCATCACCTCTGTTGGTTCTTTCTGAACTGCTCTTGCTTCTATCTGCTACTCTCTTACATATTGCTGCACCCCTCTTGCCTCTTTCTACACCTCGGTTGTCTTTTTCTGTACCCCAATTACCTCTGTCTGCATTTATGCTGCTTCTTTTCACACCTCTGTTGCTTCTTTCAGCAATTCTCTTGCCTCTTTCTGCACTTCTCTTGCTTGTTTCTGCACCTCTCTTTCATCTTTCTGCACCTCTGTTGCCTCTTTCTGCACTCCTCTTTTCTCTTTCTGTACCTCGCTTTCCTCTTTCTGCACCCCTGTTCCCTATTTTTACACCTTCCATGCCTGTTTCTACATCTCTCTGGCTTCTTTCTGTATCTCTGCTGCTTCTTTCTGCACATCTCTACCTACTTTCTGCACCCTCCCGCCTCTTTCTGTACCTCTCTTGCCTCTGTGTGCACATCTCCTACCTTTTTCTGCACCCCACTTGCCTCTTTTTGCTTTTCTGTGGGTTCTTTCTGCACTGCTCTTACTTCTTTCTGCACCTCACTTGCCTCTTTCTGTACTTCTCTTTGTTCTTTCTACATATCTTTTGCCTCGTTCTGCACTGCTCTTGCTTGTTTCCGTACCTCTCTTGCAAATTTCTGTATCCCTCTTGCCTCTTTCTGCACCCCTCTTCCCTCTTTCTGCACCTTTCTTGTCTGTTTCTGCACCTCTGTTGGTTCTTTCTCTACCTCTGTTGCTTCTTTCTTCACGTTTCTAGCCACTTTCTGCACCCTTTGAGCCTCCTGCATCTCTGTTGCTTCTTTATGCATTCTCTTCCTTTTTTTGCACCCCTCCTGCCTCTTTCTGTACCTCTCTTACCTCTTTGTGTACCTCTTTTACCTCTTTCTGCACTTCTCTTGCTTCTTTCTGCACCATTTGTGCATCTTTCATCACCTCTGTTGGTTCTTTCTGCACTGCTCTTGCTTCTATCTGCTACTCTCTTACATATTGCTGCACCCCTCTTGCCTCTTTCTACACCTCGGTTGTCTTTTTCTGTACCCCAATTACCTCTGTCTGCATTTATGCTGCTTCTTTTCACACCTCTGTTGCTTCTTTCAGCAATTCTCTTGCCTCTTTCTGCACTTCTCTTGCTTATTTCTGCACCTCTCTTTCATCTTTCTGCACCTCTGTTGCCTCTTTCTGCACTCCTCTTTTCTCTTTCTGTACCTCGCTTTCCTCTTTCTGCACCCCTGTTCCCTATTTTTACACCTTCCATGCCTGTTTCTACATCTCTCCGGCTTCTTTCTGTATCTCTGCTGCTTCTTTCTGCACATCTCTTCCTACTTTCTGCACCCCTCCCGCCTCTTTCTGTACCTCTCTTGCCTCTGTGTGCACATCTCCTACCTTTTTCTGCACCCCACTTGCCTCTTTTTGCTTTTCTGTGGGTTCTTTCTGCACTGCTCTTACGTCTTTCTGCACCTCACTTGCCTCTTTCTGCACTTCTCTTTGTTCTTTCTACATATCTTTTGCCTCGTTCTGCACTGCTCTTGCTTGTTTCCGTACCTCTCTTGCAAATTTCTGTATCCCTCTTGCCTCTTTCTGTACCCCTATTCACTTTTTCTGCACCTTTCTTGTCTGTTTCTGCACATCTCTTGCCTCTTTCTGCACCAATGTTGCTTCTTTTTGCACTTCTCTTGCCTCTTTCTGCACCTCTGACTTAGTGGTAGTTTTAATCCCCCTGCCCTATTATCTACTAGGGCCTTACAGGGAGGTCATGCCAATCACAGGGGTACCCAAACCCATAGTGTATCATAGTGTATGTAGTTGCATTCACTGTATTCTAAGTGTCTTTCAGGATAGAACTGGCTCCGGGCCTGGTTTGTCATTGTCAGTTACCACCAGTACCAGTCAGCAAAAAAAGTTGTGGGGACAGGATGACTTTGCAACAAGGCCACTTTCTGCACTTCTGTTGGTTCTTTCTGCATATCTCTTGCTTCTTTCCGAACCTTTCTTCTTCTTTCTGGACTTCTGTTGCCTCTTTCTGCATTTCTCTTGCTTCTTTCTGTGCTTTTCTTCCTCTTCCTGCACATGTCCTACCTCTGTTGGAATAGCTAGAAATTAGCATTTAAATAACCTTTGAAATTGACTGAAAAAACCATAGGAATGAATATTAATGGCAAGTGAACCAAGTTTTAGTATTATTGGCAAATGTACAACATTATGTATACATAGATGTCTAGCTTAAATTCAAAATTTGATCTAGCGGTATTCATACCAGGATGTTTCAAAAGGATGTGAGGGGGAGGCTATAACAATCCAGAGGCTGGGTCAAGAGGTTGGCAGGAATATGATAAGTGAAGTGTGCACAAACTCGGTCACTTAACAATAGTATTCAACAAATTATCAAGCAATTTGCTCTTGCTACATTGATCATGTCAGCCGACGCACTGAAAGAATGGGAGGAGGCGGCAGCCAATATGTTTGATTACGACAAAGCTCCCGCAATGAACTCAACTGCCCATAATGCATTACAAGAGCCTCGCAACTTGAATTTAAGAGAGCAATTTAAACAATTTGAGAAAGCTATGCAAAATGAACAAAGTAAATGATGGGAGGCAAAGTCCTTACAATGTTACCTTGATGTAGGAAGAATACTTAGAGGTTTGAGGATTTTAATTGCCCCTAGTTATGAGACACCTGATAGAGACATGATGAAAGAATGGGCAGAAACCAACCTTGAATCCTCATGAAGACTACTGATTATCCTAGCAAAATATGCTGAATATTGATATGTTAAAACTGTAGAATGAAATTGAGAAAATCAATGGTGAAATCAGCGCAATGAATCAAACAGATGAAGCCACAAGATTACAAGAGGAAATGAACAAACGATTAAAAAGGGAGGAGGATAAAATCAGGGAAAGGAAAGCGTACAAGTTCCACAGAGACCAGTAAGATTACGAAAATGCACGTATTTTTACCTTCGCAAAGAAATTTGACGCAATGAAAATTTCGAAATATGGAGACAATCAAATAGCCAAACAAAGCAGAATTGTGGAGACAGCAGGATATGGAGGCATTTCAAACTTCGATTTAAGCTCTGCCGTTGAGAGTGAACTGAAATGAAATCTCGCAGACAGGCAATGAAGCAAGTTCCATCTCAAATATCACTCATGGATGAAGTAGATTTTTTATGTTGCCAAAGGCTCCTATCTCTACGGCCCAGGAACCAAACAAACAAACAACAAAAACCCGGCCCATTAAACGCAGGGAAATGAGGAGGACAGGGAAACGAAGAGCTAAACAACAAAGCACAACAGAAGCGACAAACGAGAAGGAACCGGAGACGGCAATAATCGACTCCAATAATGAGGCCTCTACAGTCATAAATCTAATGGAGGTGGTCCTAAATGAAGTGGAACAACAAATGTTCACGCTCAGTATATCTTTCTATACCGGAAAGCTCCTTTGACTATGCAGCCACAAGAATGGATGTCTACAGGGGGGTACGCAAACTAAAACTCAAAAAATATTTCCAAACCCAAAAGCGATCAATAACAAACCTAGCGGAAGGACAAGATGAACATTCAAAGAACTCTACGCAAGAATTCAACGTTGGTAGCTCTGCTCTTGCAACTCTGCATGACATGCAAGACATGGCAAATGAAAACAACAGCTCAAGTCCAAGCATAGGAAATGTGGAAAAGACTGGAAATACCGTGGGCCCAATCATCATCAAACCACTGTCAAGTTTTATTCCCATCATGTTAAAAGAGTCCATAGATATATTTCATGATCAGGTGGTAACAAGTATTAAAAGCCTCAATCACCATGTATTAAACAACAACAAATGCAAAATAAACCAGCGGAGTTACAATACCATCAGTTCATGGCTAAATTGAAAAAGTATCCTGAGATAGTGGTCCGCAATGCGTATAAGGGAGGCAATCAAGTCCTGTGGAACATAAAAGATTACACTCAGAAGGCCATGAACCCACTAACTGATACCAATTGTTATTGCCGGAGTGACATGACCAAGTTGAGAAAAAACAACAATGGCTACAAAGGCAAACTAATAGCTGGAAAGAATGCAGGACTTCTATCACCAGACGAATCTGAATTTAAAAAAAAATGAGAATCCAGTCACACCAATCATATATTTCATCCCTAAAATACATAAAAATTCTGTACATCCTCCAGGAAAGCCCATTATATCGGCCCAAAAAAGTCTGTTGGAAAACACCTCAAAATATGTGGATTTTTATTTACAGGAGCACTTCCAACGATTAACGTCCTATATTAGAGACACTGGAGACTTTATTGTTAAAAGGATTAATTTTAATTGGAAAAATGACTATCTGCTTATCTCCATGGACATGACATCGCTCTACACTTCAATTAGACATATGGACGGTCTTATAGCCCTTCGCTACTACCTCAGAAGAAGAGCGGACTATACAAAACACAATACTATGCTAATTGACATGGTTGAATTTTGCTTACATAATATTTTCATGTTTCAAAATGCTCTGTTTCAAGAACTCAGGGGCGCTGCAATGGGGGCCAGCTTCTGCCCCAGTTATGCATGTCTTCATATGGGATGGTGGGAGGAGCTGGTCCTACTCAAAGAGCACAGTGAGCATGTCAATAATAATATCAATTGCAAAAAACACAGTTGATGGACAGAATTTAGAACAATGTCATACATTCACCCCAGTACAAGGATCTGGGCCTAAATCCATCATTTTTTTGCACTCCACACTGGGGTGAATGTATCACATTGTTCTACATTCTGTCCATCAACTGTGTTTTTTGCAATTTTCACCCCGAGTGGGCTGGGTATGCTCAGACGTGAGTCCCAGGCTCTCCACACCACTGGAGTCAAGCTATCCAGGCTGATGAAGGCTGATAGCCAGAAACCGGTCCTTGGATGCTTGATTCCGGTCTGGGAAAGGCATGGCTTGGTAGTTCGGACTGGACTGTTCCCATGAGGCACAGGGTCAGGGCTGATTTGCATATAGCCAGTGTCTAACCCAGGGTGGTGTGGAGTGCAAAAAAACGATGGATTTAGGCCCAGATCCTCGTACTGGGGTGAATGTATGACATTGTTCTACATTCTGTCCATCAACTGTGTTTTTTGCAATTTTCACTCCGAGTGGGCTGGGTATGCTCAGACGTGAGTCCCAGGCTCTCCACACTACTGGAGTCAAGCTATCCAGGCTGATGAAGGCTGATAGCCAGAAACCAGTCTTTGGATGCTTGATTCCGGTCTAGGAAAGACATGGCTTGGTAGTTCAGACTGGACTGTTCCCATGAGGCACAGGGTCAGGGCTGATTTGCATATAGCCGGTGTCTAACCCAGGGTGGTGTGGAGTGCAAAAAAATGATGGATTTAGGCCCAGATCCTTGTACTGGGGTGAATGTATGACATTGTTCTACATTCTGTCCATCAACTGTGTTTTTTGCAATTTTCACCCCGAGTGGGCTGGGTATGCTCAGACGTGAGTCCCAGGCTCTCCACACCACTGGAGTCAAGCTATCTAGGCTGATGAAGGCTGATAGCCAGAAACCGGTCCTTGGATGCTTGATTCCGGTCTGGGAAAGACATGGCTTGGTAGTTCGGACTGGACTTTTCCCATGAGGCACAGGGTCAGGGCTGATTTGCATATAGCCAGTGTCTAACCCAGGGTGGTGTGGAGTGCAAATAAATGATGGATTTAGCCCCAGATCCTTGTACTGGGGTGAATGTATGACATCGTTCTACATTCTGTCCATCAACTGTGTTTTTTGCAATTTTCACCCCAAGTGGGCTGGGTATGCTCAGACGTGAGTCCCAGGCTCTCCACACCACTGGAGTCAAGCTATCCAGGCTGATGAAGGCTGATAGCCAGAAACCGGTCCTTGGATGCTTGATTCGGGTCTTGGAAAGACATGGCTTGGTAGTTCGGACTGGACTGTTCCCATGAGGCACAGGGTCAGGGCTGATTTGCATATAGCCAGTGTCTAACCCAGGGTGGTGTGGAGTGCAAAAAAACGATGGATTTAGGCCCAGATCCTTGTACTGGGGTGAATGTATGACATTGTTCTATATTCTGTCCATCAACTGTGTTTTTTGCAATAATAATATCAAGGCATGGTGGAGGTTTATAGATGACCTTTTCATAGTGTGAGAGGGAACTAAGTAAGAAGCTGAAGGTTTTGTCAAAAAGTTAAACACTAACCAGCTAAACTTGCAATTTAAAGCTGCAATAAGTAGAAGCAGTGTTTATTTTCTGGATGTAGAGGTATTTATCTCTAATGGTAAATTGGAACCAAGCTCAACTCCAAGCCCACTGCTGGAATGCTATGCTCTACGCCAGCAGCTCACACCCTCAACATCTAATACAGAGCATTCCCTATGGGGAAATGCTCCGCTTGAAGAGAATTTGCAGCTGTGAGAATGACCTAAAAACTGCCCAGGCCAGTAGCAAAAGAGATTTTTAGAGAGGGGCTATAATATTAAATGTGTGGAAGCAGCTGTCACTAAAAGCAACAGAGACCCCAGAGAATTGCTCCTTCAGAAAAGGAATAGGGATGACAACTCCAAGAGTCAGGATGTAGAAACCTTCAGGGTTATCCTTCAATACAATAGACAGGAGAAGTCTATAAGGAAAATAATAAGGACAAATTGGCCTCTTGTGCTGGGGGACCCTATCATTGGCCATATTTTGCCAAACAGGCCACCAATTACCTACAGCAGAGCTCCTTCGATGAAGGGCACCCTGGTACAAAATGACCCAGGGGGTCAACCAAAGGGTAATTGCCTTAGCCAAAGAAAGGGCTTTTTTAAATGCAAGGTATGTAAGGCCTGTCAGCACGGTGTCAACACAACCACATACAAGACACCATTCAGTGCACAGGATATAACCATAGAAAAATCCCTCACTTGCAAATCTGACCATGTGGTGTACGTGCTGTAGTGCCCCTGCAACTTAAGATATGTAGGGAGTACTATCTTGCAGGGGCATAAAAGGGTGCTCCAGCACTTGCGGGCCATCAAAAATAAAGGGCAGTCCTACACGGTGGCCCGGCATTTCAATGAAATTCATGAAGGTGATTGTAAGGATCTTCAATGTATAGGTTCTTAATTATTCCCCCCAACAAAAGAGGAGGGGATAGAGAAAAATCCCTTATAAAATTGGAGATGCGATTCATTTTAAATTTAGACACTAAGCATCCTACAGGGCTTAATGCTACTGATGAATTGCACACCTGTCTTTAATATGGGAAAGTTTATAGTAACACAGGTTCACAACATAGGGAGAGCTATTCAGTATTCTTGCAAAATAAAAAAGATATGAATATTTTAGTCGAAAACCAAATTAAATATCACTAAGGTTATCAATAATCTGATGCAGTTCCCTCTTTTTAAATTATACACTGGTAGTGGAGGTTTTTACACTAATTTAGATTATTTATAGCTTCTTTATTATAGATGTCTTTTTTTATCATTTTTTTAATTTGAACCAAATCAGAGCAGGAGTCAGACAAAAGAAAGAACATATCAGTGAAAAAAAAATATACAATACAGATAGTTCAAACATTACTGGAAATTTTATATAACAAATAATAAAGATTTATCAAAATAAAAATAAAGAGGCGGGCCAAAGAGGAAGCTATAACAATGGTAGCACAAACACATAATACAAAGTAGTCATAGTTCCAACAAAACATATTATTATAAAAGTTTAGTTGTTCAACAGTGACTAACAACACTAAGGGTTGGGTTGATACCGGCCTTCCAGTTAGTAACGAGGAGCCAAATTGCCTCCCCCATTTTCTTTGCTTTGTATCCCCTTGTGGCATATATGGCAGTTTCATAACTAAACACAGCTAAAAAGCGTGCTAGCCACATCTGGAAGCTAGGTGGCTCTGACTCTTTCCATCGTGCGGACAAAATAATTCTTAAGACCTCTGTGCCTATAAATAAGAGTCTTTCTTCACTTCTTGTTAAACTTAAAGAGTTATTGTATCCCATTACAAAGAGTTTTTGGATACCTTGAATCTGAACTTGCCACATGGCAGGGCCCACTAATTATCTGTGGCGACTTTAATATTTCACTTAAACCTCAGTCAAACAATTGCCCTTTACCTCAGAAATATTTCGGCCGTAAGCCGAAGGTTTACAAGGCTGTTAATAGACTTATAGATAGTTTTGGCCTAACCGATGTATGGGATCAGAAAAACCATCAAGATCCTGGCTACACGTTTTTTTTCACACCCACACCAGAAACATGTCCGAATAGACTACGTGTTTGTTTCTAGCGATTTAGCCCCACAATCTCTAATTAGTAAATGTCCAAAAATAATATCGGATCATAATGCACTTATTCTTACAATTTCAACTGGTGTCTTATTTAAACAACATAGGCAGTGGACGTTTGATCGTAAACTTTTGTCAAATAATGAGTACATTACGTTTATCAAAAAATGGACGGTAGAATTTTTTACCATCAATCGGTTCAGCGCTTCAAGAAACCTGGTCTGGGACTGCTTTAAGTCGGCACTTAGGGGGGAAACTATTAGTTTTCAAAGCAGGGCGAGAAAACAACTTACTAATGAATATAATTTAAAGATATCTGCCCTGGCAAAAGCTGAAGAAGAGCATACAATGTTAATTGCACATGGGCAGGAGGCTAGACACTCTATGTATCAGGTTGCAGTGCTGAAGTCAGAACTCAATACCAGCCTTAGCCAGAAAGCGGCTCACACCTGTAGGGCTCACAGGAAAGATGTGTATGAAAGCGGTGAGAGGGTTGGCAGACAACTGGCATTGCGCACATGTCAGAAGAATGTATCTAATAATATTAGCTCAATACAGGACAACTCCCAGACATACACACAAGCAACTGATATTATCTATTTGTTCCAGCAATACTATCAGCAACTTTACATCGAAGAAGGGGCCACGACTGATAACGAAAAACATGTATTTCTTAATAATCTTCTTAATAATGCAGAGTCTGTGAGAATTCTGGATGACATTTCCAGAGAAGATCTAGAAGGAGAAATTACAATGGCCGAGGTGCTAGCTGCTTTGTCGTCACTCTCAACGGGTAAAGCTGTCGGCCCTGACAAAATACCTATCGACCTTTATAAAATACTAAGTCACCAACTTTGTCCTCTCCTTCATGACCTATTTTTAGGGATTCAGTGGAATGGGGTCCCCCCTGAGTCATGGAACGAGGCTAATATAATTGTCTTTCCTAAGAAAGGAAAATCCCCCGAGCAATTAACCTCATATCGCCCTATCTCTTTAATTAATTCGGACTCTAAATTATATGCTAAAGTGATGGCCACCAGACTCAGCAGGGTCATTAAACACCTGGTTTCCCCGTGGCAGCATGGATTTGTCCCTGGTAAGGGGACTACTGATCACACACGTAGAGCTATAGCCCTATTTGACGCCATGTCTGTTACGGGGGGTCGGATGTCAATGATCCTGCTGGACGCCGAAAAGGCCTTTGATCGCGTTTCATGGTACTTCATCTGGGCAGTCATGTCACGCAACAATTTTGGCCCTAAATTTATGAAAGCCATTAAATCCATGTATATATTCCCCAAGGCAAAGCTGCAGATGTTAGGGTCGGAATCTGGTTACATCAATATCTCCAGGGGTACCAGGCAGGGGTGCCCCTTCTCGCCCCTATTATTTGCACTCTATATTAATCCGCTAATCCTGAAACTACTTGAGAGTCAGGCCATTAGTCCCGTTGTTTGTGGCCAATTCGAGACAAAATTATTGGCATCTGCCGATGTCATCGCGGTTATTACATCCGACCCGATTGAGGCTATGATTGAAATTGAAACTGTGACATCGGAGTATGGTTTTCATTCGGGTTACTCCCTTAATAGGGGAAATACAGTTATATTATGCACTGGTAATGTTATTTGCCAGGATCAAAGGAGAACCAATAAAGCCACTTATCTGGGAGTCACCATTAGCTCACATATTAAGCTTATACCTAATCTTAATTTTGACCCCCTATTTGATAATATTAAAAAAGATCTTGACCGGGTTAATAACCTTCACCTCTCAATTATTGGTAGAGGCAATTTTTTAAAAATGAATGTGCTTCCTCGATGTTTATATCTATTCCGAGCAATTCCCCTTGCTATCGATGATAAGACACTAAAATCACTTAATTCTCTCATGTCTACATTCCTATGGCATCAGGAGATCTCATAAATTATTGTCATTACCCCTGGATAGAGGTGGGCTCGCTATACCCAATACCATCTTATACCACTGGGCAACACTTCTTAAGCAAATGGCGCCCCTAGTTAGCTTCTCTACTGAAGAAACTAATTTGGTTATCAGTCCGATACCTTCAATATATGAGCTTGTACTTGGTGAGAAAGCTAAAGGTTTATTTTTACAGCAAACAGAGGCAAAGCATATTAAAAAGAAGTATAAATTTGAAATAGTAATTAGTGCCTGGGAGGTATGGGCCAAGGTTACTAAACACATGCACATTGGTAAAATCAATAGATATAATCTTTATGGCATTCAAATGTTACATATGGTCTTGCTTTTGATGTTATAGCCGGAAAATGGGAAAGGCTCGGAATCAGAGGAATTAAAGATTTTTTGGTAAATGATTTTGGAACTACCTTTTTAGCATTAAAACAGAAATATCAATTGTCTAATGGAGACTATCTTAAATTCGTATAGGTGTATGCCAAGCTTAAAGCAAAGGAGTCAACCATTTGTTTGCTAAGAGTCGATATTATCGAAGCAATGAATAGATTAAACACTAGCATTGGAACACTTTACGATAACTCAAGACGATCTTCAAAAAACTGAAGCTAAGTGGGCGGCCAAATTAAGCAATCCTAATGTCGATATTGACAGAGTCTTGGAATTAAGTAACCATCTTCTTATGTCTAGTAACCTCAAAGCACAGCTTTTTAAAACTATATTTAGTCTCTACTTTACGCCAGCCAAATTATACGTATGGGGAAAAAGAGAGAACGATCTATGTCCCAGATGCTCACAGGGACCGGCGACGTTAATACATATGTTTAGTAATTGTTCCGAACTGGCCTTAATTAAGAGTATGATCTCAGATTACTGGGAAGAGCTGTTCGGGCATAAACTTCCTGATTCAGAAACACTCTTTATTATGGATGTCACATATGTTTTTAACATATCGATATCTTCATGCACAAAAAATTATTTTGCACATTCATATTACACTAAGCACTTTCTCAATACCAAGGTTTTTTTTTAAAAATGAGGAATGAATATTAATTCAAGTGAAGCAAGTTTTTGTATTATTTGTAAATGTACAACATTATATATATATAGATATCTAGCTTAAATTAAAATTATGATGAAGGGGTATTGATACCAGGATGTTTTAGAAAACTGCAATTTGCACATCAATTATAATGTATTGATCAACAGGTTTTTTAACTCATTTACTAAAATTTATATTTTATTTCGTAATAAATTGAGGGTAAATTCCATTGAGTATGCTAACCTATGAACATATGGACAGGCGCTACTTGTATCACTATGTGAATGAAATATTTCAAATCAAGATCAATGCAGTATTTATACCACTATTTTGTGTTGTATTATCTGCTAACAGCCATTATATAGACCAATGTCGGCGTCAATCACCATCGACATTTTGGTACTTGTCATTTGATGCTATGTAAAAAGCTTGTATTCTGTTATGCACTGGCACTTTAAACATTTGAAAAAAAGAAAAAAAGCTGGTAAGAAAATGGTTTTAAACGTACCTCCCCCATGATGTGCGCGTCATGTGATCAAGACACCAAGAGTGTCGAAACGCGTCATGGCTGCTGAGGTTGCTGCAAGAGCGAAATACACATTGGAAACTGCATTATCTGGGTCCGTGCTTCACTTTTCACTACACACACAAATATATAGGTAAAATCTCACATTTAGCTGTCATGTAGTGTATTCTGCGAAATATTAAACATCACTTACCTGTCACTGATGCCTCTTTTCTGATCATGTCAATGTGGTCCTGCCCATGGACAAGAACTTCAGTCCAGCACTGCATGACCTGCTGCTGGGTGCTATTGATGACGCTACAACAACATATGTACTTGCTGCATATAAAATTATAGTGTCACCAACTGTATATCATTAAAAATATTGTGCGGGGTCCACGCCACATGATGCCTGCATGAGCAGGGCCTGCTTTTCTTCCTGTATCATGATCTGGGCTGGGGGAGGGGGGGGGGATCACTGATAAAAAAGCAGACAGGCAGGGAACATGTTTTTAATTAAGCACATGACAGGAAATGACAGTAAGTTAAGGTAAAGTAACAAAAAATAGGACCGTTTGGTAGGAAAAGGATCAGCCTGGAATGGGTAGGGAAACAAACAATCAGAAGCAGGCTGGAGTCTGGAGACTGTAGTGCCACACCCTTTTAAGATGGCAGTTTGCTTGCCTTGTGTCAAGTATGGTTTTGTGCTGTTTTGTTTAGCTTGAAACATATTCTCAGGTTCACTTTGAATATGACGTGCCGGAACTGCCTTTCACACACTAGTAGGTAATTTTGTGTATTTTTTAACCATTACATATGCAGAGGTTTGTATTATACTGAGCACATGTTTTCAAATGGGCTTTTGTGAATTGACATTACATGTACACTGTAGTTTTACTATTTGCGTACTATTTCACACAAAGGCAGATAACTTTGAGAATCTGCCTTTGGATTCCGGTTCAAGCATAGATTATTTATTGGCCCGATAGTAAAGTTTGAAGGTATCTTCATTTCTGTTCCCTGCAGCCTTCAAATCTTTTTAAGCTATCCACATCTCTCAAAGGACCTTGCAATTGTCCATTACTTTTTGCAGTGGCATTTCATTGCGATGGAAGGTCCTGATAGCATCAGTGATAAAATATGTAGTCAGTGGCAAGGTTATATGGGAACAGCAACTAACATGTCATACTGTCAGTGAAATCAGAAATGATAGACAGGAGGCATGCTTCTTAGTCAGTCCTATTTCATTGGACATCTTTTTAAATTCACAATGAATGGTATGTTACGAATTTTATTATTTCATAGGAAGCAATAATGTATTCAACTCTTCCAAGTTGTAATCAATCATTTGATATTCAGAAACAGGGAGGTTATTGATCTTTTAAAAAAATAAATACTTGTACGTCATAGATAGTTGTTTAAACAAAAATAATGTAACTTTATTTTTACCAGTGGGAACAAGTATTTTCGCTTTCTGGATTCAAAATATAAAATTACACTGTTCAATCTTAAAGCCAAGAAGCAGCTATTTTTAAGTGTAATTGAAGCCCCAAGCTCCACAGCAGGCCTTGTGGCTTTGAGAGAAGGGTAACACTGAAAAATGTCTCCCAAGAGGTGTGTTGTGCCTCTCATTCTACTGCCATCATCATTGCTGATGTCCCTCGAGTGTTAGCTTGTATTGGTTCCATGTTCTCTATTCTGATCCTGGCGGTTGCTGAGGCAGGATAGATTATACTTGTACTCCTGATTTATCCTTAATAAATCTACTCTACTCACGATTCTGGACCACGACTCTTCACTTCATTTTGGCGACGATTTGGCCTTCCACGTCATTGAAGAGTCACAGCTGTTCCTGATCAAGGCGCTCATCTGCACGCCTTCTCTGTTTCCTGGTTTGCAGTTCCCCGAGTTTGCCAGTTGCGGTTCGCCCATTTGCCGATTTTCGCAGTGCTTTCGGCATCGGCTTCTACTCATAAGGTACTCTTTTTGTTTTATTCCCGAGTGCCCCTTTACTTCACTGGGCGGTTCATCTGACGCGTGAAAGACAAACAGCGCGAGCATTCTCTCGATAGCAACGCGCATGTTACAAGTCGCGTCTTTTGATTTACAGACGCTGTATGCGCTCTGACATCATCGCGCATAGCGTCTAGCGGCCATCTTGGATCTCTCTCATTTTGCCATCCACACTTCATAGGAAATTGCCGTTTTTGCCAACCACGCATTTCCATCAACCGGCAAACTGGTCTGAGACATTGAAATCTTGCCGTTTTTGCCAACAACATTGGCATTGTTGACATTAAGACATTGAAACATTGAAACATTGCCATTCAAAGTACTTTTCTTTCCATAAGCGCTTTCACAGTTGCCTTCATTAATTTTTCTGTTACCTGCCTCAGCTTAATTCCGCGATTCAAAGTACATATTAAAGACATAAATACATATTTACAAAGCAACTACAGCTAATCATACGATTTCTCCTCCACCTGCCTTTTTGATTGAAGGAGAAATTCCTACCACTGAATGGGAAGAGTGGTTAGGATTCTTTGAAAATTATCTAGAAGCTATAGATGGTCTTAGGTTTCCTGCAACAAGGAAGAAAGCTATTTTATTAAATTCATTGGGGAAAGCTGGACAACACGTTTTCAAATTCTTGCCAGAACTTCGCAATGCGGATGGTGAACTTATTGATAACCCTTACAATGAAGCCAAATTGAGATTGGAAAAGTATTTTGGAAAACAAGTAAATATTGTCATGCAAAGACATAAATTTTACACTGCACCACAGAAGGGTAAAGAGACAGTGGATCAGATGGTTGCTCGTTTAAGGGAGTTATCTCTAAAATGTGACTTTGGAGCTATGGCTGACCAAATGATTCGGGATCAATTGATAGTACAATGTAAAAATAAAAGAATGCAACAGAAACTGTGGGCAGCTAAAAATCCTACGCTGATGGAAGCTATCACTATTGCAAAAGTTGTCGAAGAATCTGACAAATGCATGGAAGAGATGCGACTTCTTGAAATAAAGAAAGAAGAGACTGTCAACATTGTCAGCAAAGCTGACAAAGAATCTACTTATAATGTAGACAGATTTAATGCCAAACCAAAAGTTTTCCTTCCAAAACCTAAGTTTTTTTCTAATAATCCTGGAGGGAAGGGAAAATTTGTGGGGTGTTTTCGTTGTGGTGACATGTCTCATGCTGCTGACTTTCAGGGTTGTTTTGCAAGAGACAAAACTTGTCGTAAATGTGGCAAGCGTGGTCATATCAGCAAAGTGTGTAAATCTCCTGCTTTTAATAGAGTCAACTTTGTCGAAGATGATTTTATTCCACAAGAAATGTCCCTTTGTGTGGAAGGTGACTCTGATGACAATACTCAATTTGTTTTACAAAGGCCAAAAGCTTCCTTTATTCTCAACGGTATTCCTGTTACACTTATGGTTGATCCTGGCTCAATGTTTTCTATCATTCCTTATAATATGTATAAAGAGTATTGGTCATCAATTCCACTGTCACACAGTGACATTTTGCCCAAAGGTTACACAGGAAAAGTTATTAGATTGAAAGGAGTCATGGATACGTCTTTTCAATTTAAAGGGAGATCTGCTGTTGGTAAAGTTTATATTTCTGAAGAGGGTCCGGCTATTCTTGGGTGGATACAACAATATGATTTACACATCATTCTTGACCCGAGGTCCGATGATATAGTACTAGTAGTTGAAGATTTTAATAATGTTGAGACTGTTCTTTCTAAATTTTCTGATGTTTTCCGCCCCAGTTTAGGCAAACTGAAAGGTTATTCACATGAGAATAAAGTTAGGGAAAATGCTTCTCCAGTTAGGCACTCTCTCAGAAGAATTCCCATTGCTGTTAGAAAAGAGGTAAAAGAAATGCTTGATGATATGCAAAAACAGGACATAATAGAACCTGTGGAAGCTTCTGAATGGCTTTCGCCTGTTGTGGTCACACAAAAAAAAGATGGTAAGCTTCGTTTTTGTGTCGACCTTCGTTCTCTAAATCAGAACATTATAGTTGACAAATTTCCCTTGCCCAATATTTCCGAAATGGTCCTCTTAATGGACAAAGTTAAATTCTTTAGTAAATTGGACCTAAGGTCCGCTTATCATCAAGTTGTGTTACACCCTGATTCGAAAAAATGTACTGCTTTTGTTACCATTGAGGGAGTGTTTCAGTTCAAAAGATTGCCATTCAGCTTAGCTTCCGCAGCAAGCGTTTTTCAGCGTATGATGCATTCCTTATTTAAAGATTTGAAGCATGTTCATTTTTTCCAAGATGACATCTTAATTACAGGTATAAATGAACTTGAACATAATTGCAATTTGTCAAAAGTTTTACAAATTTTATCTACTGCTGGTCTTACCCTGAAAAGGGACAAATGTCAATTCCTTTTAACTGAAATTAATTACTTGGGGTACACGATCTCACAAAATGGAGTTAAACCTAAAGAGGATCTACTGAAAGCAATTAGGTGTGCTCCAATTCCTTCTGATAAAGACCAACTAAAATCTTTCCTTGGTTTAGTGGAGTACTACTCCAAATTTGTACCTAACTTCTCGCACAAAACGGAACCTTTACGAGTGTTACTTAGGAAGGGTGTGCATTTTGAGTGGGAGACTCAACAATCTCAAGCATTTGAATTGATTAAGAGTGACATTATAAATGCGGGCATTTTAACTACATTTGAACCAGGTAGAGACACTTACGTTACTGTTGATGCAAGTTCATATGGAATTGGTGCTATCTTATCTCAGAGGTGTGGTGGGATTGAGAAGACTGTAGCATTTGCTTCCCGCTGTCTCAATTCCTCTGAGCGTAATTACGCTGTTATCGAGCGAGAGGCACTGGCTGCTGTGTGGGGCGTATCCCATTTTCGCACTTATTTGTGGGGTATGCAGTTTTGTCTGAGGACTGACCATAAGCCCCTTCTTAAAATCTTGTCGCCAGGTGGAGCTAATAATGGTTCTCCCCGCTTGATGAAGTTTGCAGCTAAATTACAAGAGTATACATACAAATTAGAACATATCTCAGGTTGGAGAAACACCCAAGCTGACTGTTTGTCACGCCTACCTATTTCTTCTGAAGTTGTAAATGAGGACTTTGAAGATGAAAGTGTGTGTGTGGTTGCTGCCTTCGAGGATGCTTGTTCTCCTGAGTTTTGTTCCATTTCTAGAGAAGAATGGCATCAAGCTGTTTTAGAGGATTCTGACTTCAGTGAGCTTGTTAACGCTATTCGTTTAGGTTGGAGAAGAGAAGGGGATGTTAAGCCTTCTTTGCGTTCCTTCGTTAAGTTGCAAGAAGAACTTAGTCTGGGTTCTTCAGATGATTTAGTTTTGCGTGGTGAGAGGTTTGTCCCACCCTTCACTCTCAGAAGGAAACTCTTCCGTTTAGCTCATGAAGGACATCTTGGGCAAAACATGACTCTTAAGCGCCTTAAAAGAAACTTTTGGTGGCCTGGTGTTGACGATGATGTTCGTAGGTGGGTTGAGTCTTGTCTTTTATGTAAAGAGAGCGAGAAGAGGTTGAAGATTATTTCTCCTTCACAGGGTTCTATTGTTAGCACGAGTGATTTACCTTGGGATAAAATCTGTTTAGATTTTATTGGTCCAATGGATTCTTTGCCTTGTGATTGTAGGTTTGCCTTGGTTCTTGTAGATGTGTCTTCTCGATGGTTGTGTGTGGAGTTTATGAGGAATATTACCACTGATGCTGTTATTAAACAATTGAGGTCAATATTTTTTAAGGAAAGTTTCCCGAAAATTTTAATCACAGATAACGGCACTCAACTTACATCTTCTTCTATGCATTCTTTTCTAGCTAATCATGGAATCAAACACATGTACACTTCCCTGTACAACCCTCAGGGTAATGGCATGGTTGAGCGTATGAATCGTTTGGTCAAAGGGACTATACAGTTATCAGTGCAAGGACAAAAGGATGTACGCAGAGCTGTGGAGGATATGGTGTGGTCTTATAACACCACAGCTCATGGGGTTACTGACCAAGTTCCTTTTGAGCGTATGCGTGGTAGGATTCCCAGAACCAAGTTGGTCCCACAATGGTTGTGGGAAGGAGCTGTCGTTTCTAAGGTTGTTCCTGGAAAGGTTGGTAGAGTTGAAGTGGGTGACTTGGTTAAAATTAAGTTGGGCCGTAGAGAGTTTGGTATGAATAAGTTTTCTGATCCTATGAGAGTTAAGGAGGTTCATAAATGGCATGTTGTGCTGGAGAATGGGCAGAATTGGAATTTCCGTAGGATTGCTTTATATGCTAAGAAAGGTGTTTCGAATGGAGGTTTGGATGAGCGGTCTTACAAGGATGTGTCCTTGAGGGAGGGTTCTCTTCCCAAGAAATCTCAATTTGCACCTGATCTTTCTCAGGATACTTTTGTGTCACCCAGTTCTTCCCTAATGACACCCAACTGTCCCAGGAAATCTTCCTTTGTACCTGAGTCTCCAAAAGAAGCAACTCCTAATTTAGGTTGGACTTCCTATGGTAGGACTCATCGTGTTCCTAAGAAATTTAATGATTTTGTTAGATATTAATGTTTTTACATTGCATTGTTTTTGTTTTTGTTTTTCTTACTTTTCTTAGTTTTGTTTTACTTTTTCTTTCTTTAAAGAGAGGAGATATGTTGTGCCTCTCATTCTACTGCCATTGCTGATGTCCCTAGAGTGTTAGCTTGTATTGGTTCCATGTTCTCTTACCTGTATTAGTTCCATGTTCTCTATTCTGATCCTGGCGGTTGCTGAGGCAGGATAGATTATACTTGTACTCCTGATTTATCCTTAATAAATCTACTCTACTCACGATTCTGGACCACGACTCTTCACTTCAAGGTGCTATAATATTGTATTCATCTGCAATATTTCCTCGTCAATTTCCATTACAAATGTTTTGTGGGTCAAAACTGTATGATTTAGAGATTTGGAAATCAGAAGAGCAAAATGTGTGGTATTATTAAAGGATCTGTGAAACTTGGAATGGGGAGGTAAAATCATTCTGAAAATGAATGGAATGGGGAGGTAAAACCAACTTGAAAAAAATGCATCCTGCATCATCAGTATTTCGAAGGGTGAATCTATGGTATCCAAAAAATGTGATCCTTATTGTAAGGGCCATAGTTGGTGGAAGAAAAAGGGTATCTCACCTACTGTGAGATTTATCCTGAAACTATTTGGCTACCACGCCAGAAATACTTGAAATAATTGGTTATAAGCCGTTAATGGTATCAATGTTCACACCCTTCCAATTGAAAAGCATTCAACAGTGTATACAACCAGTTTAGGACATGACATAAAATAGTCTAAAAATGTCTGGTCCAATGTTAATATTAACAGCAGCCGTTTACCAATTTTTAGAACATATCCACAGATTTTGTGAAATAAAGAAACATTATTTATATCAGCAGAAGGCTGTTGGAGTCGTTTAGGATAATTTCCAGGATCTCCTAAATTTTTCCATTGCACATCCAGAATTTACAGTTGCAGTTATGAAAAATTAATATAATATTCAAGAGCAGAAACATATCTGGTGACCTGAATGCGAGATATTTTCATTACTCTTTGGACCCCTACTAAGTGGTTTCATATTAACCTTTGGCAGCTAAATATTTGGGGGAAAAAGAGGCAATTTAGAGATTAGTGGATCAGGCACTGCCATAAACCAGCAATGCGCCGCCCCCCCTCACCAAAGTTATAGAGTCAAAGCTGGTTCCCCGGCAAAACTATTGAACTTCAGTTTTATCCACCAGCGAGTAGCCAGGTCATACTCATGGCCACTCCAGCTAATTTAGGCCCATACATGTTATAGTACAATCTGCACATCTGCACAAATTGTTTAGCCTTGCCATTTTTTATGTTTTAAAAAAAATAAAATAGTATTTAACAAACATCATTTTCCAAGGGGTTACATTTGGGCTGTTAGGTAACATCTCACTAAAGAAAATCCTGACTAATAAGGGCCATATTAACAACGGATGTACGTTGTTACAACGCATGCTTTTACCATGCATGCCGTTACAACACAAGTTTTACAACGCAAGCCATTACAACGCATTGCTTTGGGGGGTGCTGGATAGTGAATAGTTTAATTTACTATTCCAACTCCAGTCCCCGTGGATAGTAGGGAAGGTGTTGTATAGTAAATTAAAACTATTCCCTATCCTAGAGCGCCCCCCAGTGCAATGCGTTGTAATGGTTTTTGTTGTAAAACCTGCGTTGTAAAGGCACTGCGTGGCAAAAGTTGCGTCGTAAAGGATGTTTCCCATTAACAACGAATAGCGCTAAACATCGCTAAGCGTGTTTAGTGATGTTTATCTCATCGCCGGCTATTGATGGATTTCATCGACGTGATAGCGCTGTATCATCATCGCTTATCACAAGTCGATAAGAAATCCCGTGATAGGTGCTAATAACCCCATTAACTCTAGAAATCCGGAGATGAATTATCGGCGATAAGAGTAGAGCTCGCTGAAACTGAAGTGTGGTTTCAACTTTATAATCCACCTCCCATTTGACATAAGGCTAAGTCTGCTTTTTTGCAGAGACTAGAATCGGCGATAATGCATGTTAGCAGCGCATTGTAAATATCGAGAATTTATAATCGCCGATTTTCCGGCGCTGGAAAAAGCAGCAATATGTCTGTTGATAATATGCCCCCTAGAGAGTTGTTTCCCTGTGTAAAGTCATTGTAGCACAAAATCGGTAAGGAAGTAAACACTTTTTTTCATGTCATGTTTACGGCACTGTGGCAATAATGTGGATTTTGACCTTGCAATGCAGTAATAAATTAGTTAATCTCCTTGTAAAAGTATAGCTGGTCTAAATAAGGAGTATTTGGTACAGATGTATTTTCACTGACTTAGAATAAATGTATAGACATATTTATTTCCCTACCTTAATAAATAGAATTTCAAAATTGTGAAGAAGTTAGAGAGTCAATAAAAGTCAATAAAATAAAAAGATCTGGAAAGTAAAAAATAATAGCTATTCATGGCCTTTATTGTTTGGCTACCTGCCATTGTTCCAATTGAATGTGAGTAGGGGTCAATAATATTATAGGATATACAAGCTACTCAGTAATAGATGCTCACATGAAACAAAATATTAGATTAGACATTATGGACCTGATATACAAACTGCCCTTTGTAATACGTATTGTAGAACCTCAAAACGTACTGCAAAATACAAAGCCCAAAAGAGATCCATTTTTTGATGCTACAAGTGTCTTTTTTTATCGCGATATTTACAAGTTGCCACTAACTGTAGTTAGAGGCACTTTTCCGGCGTAACCGTGAATTTTTTTAGATCGCCAGTTCTGTAAGCGGGATTTAACAAAAATGAGATGCAAAGTGGGTGTGCCTGTGCAAAACTGCTGCAAACCCCACTTCATGATATTTACAATAAAATTCCCCCAAGGCGATAACCCCCCCAAACTGCCACTAGGTACAGTTAGAGGCAGTTTTTTAAGACCAGAAAATAGCTGGTCTTAAAACTGGTGAAAACACTTAAGGGCCGATTAGGATGGAGGATTTTCCACCTCCTCCGGGCCGGCGGAAGCCACCTCCGGCCCGGAGGAGGCGGAAAATCCTCTGCGGAGTCACCAAAGACCCACCGCCGCATTACGATGGCTGGTGGGTCTTGGTTTCTGTCCGCTGCTTTTCCGCCGCGGTCGGATTACAACCGCGGCGGAAAAGCTCTCATTTGGCTGGCAGTGTCTATCAGACACCGCAGGCCAAATTAGGATGCATTTGTAAACATGCTTTTCCGCGGCGGTTTTTCCGCCGTGGAAAAGCATGTGTACTTTTGATTTTGGAGGCCCGTTGCGGGCCCCCAGGGTGTAGGCGGGTGGGGGGTGCACATGGGGGGTACCTATGGTACCCCCCAGTATTTACATGCACAAAGCGGCAGGCACCGCGCGGTGCCTGCCGCTTTGTGCATGTAAATGTTAAACATGCACTTTTAACATTGCGGCGGGTGCTGCTTGAAGCAGCACCCGCCGCAATGTTAAATATCCAGGATGTGCCCGCCAGGGTGGCGGTCACATCCTAATTTGCACGGAGGGACCGCCGCAGCCCATGCGGACGGTCCCTCCACCTCTGGGATGGCGGACGGACGCAAGTCCATCCGCCATCCTAATCGGCCCCTTAGTTCCCATATAAGATGTTTGGGTGCTGAACAGCGCTGCAAGGAACATTGCTGCGCTGTCCCGCGCCACAACAAAAGGTCGGGGATGCACCCTATCAATCAATCAATAATACGCTTTATTTGATTTGTAAAAACAGAATCATAAAAGCATACATTTAAAAAATAGCATAAAAACTCCCAATACAAATAGATTGGATGCGTTAAAAAGCAGCTTTAAAAAATATACAATATTTGATGAAACATAGAAATCATAAAAAACCGAGGCATACTACACCTAATCATTCAATACATTCATTGTAAGGATACCAATTACATTATCTCATCTCGTAACAATTGTATTGAATTTACATCGAGTTCCTGAATCTAACAATCACCTTTAGAGATGTAGATACGGCTACAATAGTATGTACATTATCCAAGGTTTTCAGTTTGTGATAAGCTCCTCTGCAGCTTCGTAGACCCCATTATTTAAGTAGAGGTTTTAACAACCTTTCCCTCTGGAGACTATAAAATCTGCAGAATAGTATACAGTGGATATTAGACTTGTAAGAAATGTTATCGCATGGGCAAAGTCTTTTATCTCTTGTCCAGTCATTGCAATGTGGAAAGGTGATTATTCTAAAAAAGGTGTCCATACGAAAACGGGTCAGAAGCATGCGGTTGAAGGGGGATGGTTCAATCAGCAGATACTGCTGTACCCCAACAGCAACGGTGATCAAATGATGTTCCATAACCGTACTTTTGGCCTTTTCTACCCGCCATCTGTTACTCTCTAGATGCTGTAAGAGAAGTTTTTTCAAACTTGTTCTGGACACCGTCTCCATGCTTGCTGGATTGGAAAAATGTTCTAAGTGCCCAATATCTTTCACCATTTCTTTAACATATCTAAACCATTTGATGTTATCAACGCCATCTAAGTCCAAACAATCCTTTATTACATCTCTATTCAGGGTTGTCTCTGGGTTTACCCAGACATTGTGCCACAACAAGACTGGGGAAGATTTTATAATGTCCGATATATATGGGAGAGCTAGTTCATTATGAACCATGTATGTTACTCTACTCTTTGGAATTGCCAATAAATAGCGAAGAAAACAATTTTCAACGCGTTGGATGGAATCCACCTGCTCAATCCCCCAAAGCCCAGGCCCATATGTGCCAGTTAAGATACATTTGGCCTTATAGATCTGTAATAGTTCTGCAACTGGTCTCCCACCCAACCTTTTTGCAAAATTAATCAGAGCGCCCGTAGCTCTTGAAAACGCTAGGCCCCTGGCAGTTACAGCCGCCTGCCATGAACTCTTTCTCTCGAAATTAATACTGAGGTAGGAGAATCTATCTGTATTCTCCACCTTTCTCCCATCCAAGAAAATTGGACACAGGACATAGTGTATGTTTTTGAGACATTCACATGAAGGCCTCTGATTTTCATGATTTATGAAAATGTTTCCACTGCCCTTTGCAGACCCACCCTTGTCTGGGACATAATTGCCGCGACATCCGCGTAAAGAAGTATGGGTATGGGTGTCCCATTAACAGTAGGGTAGTCGTGGTATGCTTCAGTGAGTTGTTGTCTGACCTTATTAATATATAGGGTAAAGAGCAGGGGTGCTAAGATGCACCCCAGTCTTACTCGTCTATGGATCTGGAACTTATCAGAGCACTCACCCCTCCTTCCATATCTAACACGTGCACCTGCCCCATTGTAGAGTTCTTTAACAAACGTAAGAATATGATTGTCCAAACCGATCTCAGAGAGTGTTAGCCAGAGCATCTCATGGTCCACGCAATCAAATGCGGAACTTAAGTCCACAAAAGTTACAAAAAGATTTATTTTTTTGACCTGGGTGTACTTATCTGTTATTAGTGCCAAATTGAGTCCCTGTTCTACGGTACCTTTGCCAGCTCTAAAACCATATTGTAGGTTTGAAATGGCATCGTGCTCCTCCATCCAAGCCTGTATTCTATTTAAGATGATCCTCCCCGCAACCTTCATTAGGCCATCAAATAGCGAAATTGGTCGATAACAGGTGGGATCATTCCTGTCCCCCTTTTTAAAGATCGGTACTTCGATGGCCTCCGGCCATGTTGGGATGAATCCAATGTTGTTTGAAGAGTTGAGCACGCTAGTGAGCATGGGTGCCCGTAGATCAACCTCTGACTTGAATACATCTATTGGAACACAATCCGGACCCGGTGACTTCCCCGACGGGCTTTCCTTCAATGCCCTGATGACTTCCTCGTATCGGAAGTGGATTCCCAGTGGGAAAGAGCTCGATAATTTATGTTCCACAGCTGCGCCAGGGTCTTTAGATACGCATCCTTGAAGCTCTACCTTGTTATATAAGCCTTCAAAGTGTCTGACCCAGGTTTCTGCCGATATAGCCAGGTCTATTTGGGGTCCCTGGTTATTTTGCAGGAAAGGGGCGTTTACTGCCTTCCAGAAGGCTATATTGTCCTTCCTCTCTGATGCTTCATGAAGAGCCGACCACGCCATCTTTTTTAGTTCCTTTTTCTGATGGTTACAGCGGCCCTGGCTATGTGGATATTTTCCTGCGACCTTGGGGAGGAGTGAAGAGCTTTTTTCATGGTGATAAGCACCCTGGTGCAGCTCCCATTAAACCAGCCCTGATTCTCCTTTGGGGCATGGTGAGGCACTCTTGTTAATAGACTTTTTATTCCTGAGCATATTTTTATGAAGGAATTGATAACAGTTTGGTGGTCACCTTCATTAGAGCGGCATATTAAGAATTCCTCATAGGTATTCTCAACTAAGGTTTAGATGAAATTCATAGGGACCACCTTATCCCATTTAACTCAGTACCCATTGCTGCTCGCTAACCTTGGTGTTAAATTATATACGATGTTATTCATTGGGTATACAGCAGGATCATTGGGCTTCATAGGTACAGAAATAGGATAATGATCGCTGAGGGGGGTGTCTAGGGTGTCCCAGTTGAGTACAGCCCCTGCATATCTTGATGATAAAAGCGTAAAGTCAATGGTTGAGTTACATCCCCTCCCATTAAAAGTGGGTCTCAATGGTTTAATAGGGGAGCATAATTCGTTGGCAAATGACAGAATAAAATGGGAGGTCAGGGAATTCAGAAGATCTTCTAATTTAGAATGGTGAAAGTGGGTCGGGCCTCTTCGTTATAGTCCCCCATCCCACAAACTCCGTCCTCTCCTCGAAGGGCAGAGAGGGCAATTGAAGTCCCCTACCCATAACAAGGCCATATCTCCCACCATCTGCTCCTCGATTTTGAAAAGGTCTGACAGAAGATTGTTCACGACGGACTCAATTAGAGAGGTAGGAATATTGTTATAAAAATTCACCAGTGTCATATTTTTTAGAGCGCCCCAAGAAGTAACTATGATTTGGTAAAATGTAGTAGTAGAGAACTTTAAATTTGGGGATCCCACCGTGGACATAATGTAAGTGCATAGCCCCCCCCCTGGTGTCTGCCGCTTTGGCTAGGCGTAGCTGGGGTATGAAATGTTTTGTATCCCAGAATGTGTAACTCCTTTCTGGTCCAAGTTTCTTGTACACATACAATACTGTGCTTAACCGCATGCGTGCGGGCGGAATTCCGCCCGTACGCTGGGTTTTTAAAAATCGCATGTTACGTGACGAGCTGGGCTCGTCATGAGCGTGCGAGGAGGCTACGCCATGACGAGCCCAGCTCGTCATGAGCGTCGAAGGGGTTAAGCACCACTTCTAACCATATTGGATTAATGATTTTATCGGACAGGCCCGCCACATTCCAGCATAGGATACCATTGGTGGGCAGCATTTCTGTGATAGAGACGCTCTTAACAGCCCTTATTATCGCTCCTTCAGCAATTCCCTGCGTTAGCGTTGGGGTAGTGTGCATTCGGTGCTCTTTACAATGCACTAAGGTGTTAGATGTAAATGATTTAACTATGTGAGATTTGGTTACGTTGGTAGAGTTAGAGATTTTAGCAGGGATATTAGAGGCCATACTTGTATGCAGAGAGTTTATAGTTCCCTTATCCTTGGCTTTATGATTTTTATGTGAGGGGCAACTAAGCCGTTTAAGATGATATTCCTTATTTCTAGACTCACCAGATGTAACTTTTGGGGTATATTTGTCAGGACCTCCTTCGGTAAAAGACACCGTAGTGGTGCCCAAAGGAGTATTGACTACGTGGTTTGCCTCATACTTCCTCCCCCCACCCCCACTCCATAAGGTTTCCTGTGTAGAAGGTTTTATTTTGGCCGTACAATTAGTATGCTCCATCCGGGGTGGGGAAACAATAGGAAAAACTCCCTTAGGAACAGTTGGTGAGTCGGTATATTTGGACATACACGTAATCATTGACTTTTCATTACGAAGTCAATCTACCCCTTCCAATCCCGAGATTGCAGCTAATCGGTTAGAGGTGAAAATGTTAAAGCTTGAACCCCCCACAGTCTTCTCGTATGGATTCATATGTCTTGAAGGCTTGGGTAGTAGGGACCTGGGGTAGAAATAGCTCAGATCATGTATCAGTATCCCTTCCCCACCACTCTCGAGATACCAGTCACTAATGTAGGAAATTACCCTACGGTCCCTAAAATTGACGATTATAACGTCCCCTGGATGTCTTTAGGCCTGTGCCCCACCCAGCTTAGCCTTCTCACATGTAGAATTTCTCCATTTATGTTGGGGGGTAGTGGCCTGTTGGTTCTTAGCCAGTAAATAACTTTGTTTTTAAGTTCAGAATACCCTTCAATTTTCCCAGTTACCAATTCGGGAACACCCGTCAGTACTGCAACATAAGGAGCCGCTTCTGGTGGCAGATCTATTTGTTGTTTAATGCTTTTGAAGTTCTTGGTAATTGGAAGCTCCCTGGCGATGTTTCCCTGTCTATCCTCTGGGATATTAGTGTGTCCTACAGGACCCTCTGCCCTAGATGTTATCGGGCCACTGTTTATTTTTGGTGGGGCCGATGTATTATTGTGCGGTGTTTGTAGGGGGTCTGGTGTTTTACTCACGTTGTCTGGTTTGTGCCCCATGCTTTGCCCAGATGTGGTTTTGTTCTGCTTAACGTCTACCAGGTCCTTTATTAAAACAGTATTTGAGGTTATAGCATCCTGAATGGACCCCAATTTATCACCTATCCTTTTCACTCTTTCCACCCGCGATAATAATAGTGGTTTCACTAAGAGTTAAATGTTCTCCATTAGCTCTTGGGTGGGAGAACGAGGCATGGGTAGCTGGTCAGGTGCTTTCTTCCCAGTTCCTATAATTTGTGCATTGAAAGGCTTGGAAGACATGGAAGAATCTTGGGTAGTTTGGCTTGCCTGCCCTTTCGTCTATCCCCCCCCCCCACGCTTTCTCTTTAGTGTATGCCCTTTTACCTGTAATAAACATCGAGTTTTGTTCTTAGGGTTGGGCTTTGGAGAATTACTTGTTATAGATTCCTCCAGAATATTTTCTAACACAGAAACGGTGCTATAATCCCTATTACTATGTGCCCTACTTATCTCAGATAATACTGTTGTGTCTTGTGGCTGGGAGGGGGTGCTAATATCACTATGTGAAGATTTTTCCTGCCCTGATGTCGGAGTGATTGCTAGTTAGAGGGATCCCAGCGAAGAATGTTTATTTTGGAGGAGTTCTGTTGACAGGCGGTGCTAAGTGATGGCTATCTCATGTTCCAGCACTGAGGCCGCCCCAGTGATAAACTGATCCAAAGTCCCTCTGACTCACCCACCCACTGAAGATTTTCTTCCTTTACTATGCCTTGAGGTCATCTTTCAGTATTATGTATGTTTCTACACTGGAAACCTTGTGTACAAATAATAAACCATTCACAATAAAGATTAGAAAGTAAACAATATTATCAATAGAGCAACTAGATGTTACTAATAGGGGAAATATATAATCTATCTTACAAAGTCCCGGATTACCTGTAGAAAAAAGGGTTAGCCCTGCCCGGCCACCTCTGGCCTCTGAGGGTCACAGAGGGCCTGCCCTTTGCCCGGTGCTGCCCGCGCGTCCCGCGCCGTGGAGGGAGCGCTGTACTTTTGTATGCCTTACGGGCGCGGCAGTGGGTGGAGATGGGCAGGGTTATGAAGCAGAGGATCCTGGGGGGTGTAGTCCTCCCGCTCGGCGGCCACATGGTGTTCCTTGGCGGCAGCGGGGGGGGACCAGCAGGCACAGGTGAGTTTGGCGCAGGGCTGCACTATACAAAAAAAAATCAATAAGATAGGGCGCATTCCTGGGCCCTATTCATAAAAAGTGTTCCATCATTGTGACAAAACAGTGTTGCGACAATTCTCACTGCGCCCTCTTTGTGGCACCATGGATGCGCTGTATTCAATGTACAGCAATCCATGTCGCAATCAATGACAGATACGTCTTGAATCCTGACATATTGGGCAGCGCTAAAGTCACGCAATGCTACAGTTGTGTTACAAGCATGACACAACTCTAGAAATGCATGCGGCCAGCCTAACCCTTTGGCACTGCATCCCCTTACGCCTGCCATGAGGTAAGGCTCTGACGCAGTGGCATCCTAAGATTGTCACAGTGAAATCAAAGAGACTTCACTGCGCCAATTCTACAAGGCTTTGTTGTGTGGGAACACCCACCCTGCATACATCATACCTGACGGACGTAGCATGTGGCATAGGGTTTCACAAGGCACAGCATATGCCTAGATGCGTGACTTTGTAAATACGGCGCAACATGGTGCCGTAGTCACGCTGCAAGTACATAAAAAAAATAATTCACCAGTGGTTTTAAACTTCCAGAAGGGCTCTGGATTAAGCCCCCCTGTCATTTTCCTGATGTTGTGGCTCCATCTCTACTCGAGATATCTGCAGGTGCATTTGGACTAGTAGAGGGACAGGAGTGAATCAGTTGGCCTTCTTGAAGTGTTGTTTGCTCAGTTTATACTTGAGGGGTGCCAGTGTGTTGGCGCAGTTAGAGATCCATCAGTAGAGATTGTGAGCTACAGTATTGTTGTCTGTAGCGTTGGTTGAGGTCTACAATGGTATCAGTGAATGGGGGGCCTTGAGACGGGGAGCTTGTAGATGAGGGTGCCTGCTGAGGGTAGTGTTGGACTTGGTCTGGATCTGGAGGTGGAGGTGTTCTATGGTGGCAAAAAAGTGATGTTGGGCTGACTGACGTGTGTTTTTTTGGCTAATTGGCCTTTTGTCACTTTTCTGTTGTTAACGTCAATTTTTTTTGCCTTGACGCTAGTGTTAGCGGCAATTTTCAATGCGGCTACCTGATACTGTCGCCATGTAGCAACGTATTGTAACTACATCGCTAACAGGGTGATAGTTTTTGGTGATAGGCTGTATTAAAAAACTGCTGCTAACGCTAGCAACAATTCTTGTAAATATACCCCTAAGTGTGTCGCTTTACAACTCCTCGCTTCTCATTCTTAAGTGTGCAGTCCTCCAGCCTGAATTCAGAGTCTTGGGTGCAAAGAAATCAGCACAAAAAAGTATAGGGAGTGCAGAGCCATAAAACTGTATGTAGTTTGTGAATACCAAACAGTTGTAAACTCATATAGAGAGTATGTTTACCTTTGGGAATCAGGCCGTTTTTTGCTAATTATGACTTAGCGAAATAGATGGCACTCACAAGCAGGTTTAATGTGAATTCTTCGGAAACCAATGATATAATACAACTGTTTGAGCTAACATTTCTGATCCACTAGGAATTCTCTAGAGCTGCATTTCCATTCTTTTAACTTATCTGTGCATTTGCAAATAGGGACCGAATTTATGCAAATTTGGAACACAGACATATCTCTGATGACCAAGACAATATGTCAAATGTTATCAAAAAAGTTAACTTCAATGTTGGCAGCTAGTATAGGACAGTTAAAATCTGTATCCAGCCTTAAGTAGCACTGACTGCCTACAACCTCTTGCCTTGCAGTGTTGAAGATTTCCAACCTCAGACAAAGTTTCTAACTGCAGAGACTAGTTTTTTGATTAGGACAAATCCTTTTCATACCTGACTCTATCAGGATCGTCCAAAAGCAATACCTAAATTTCTCAACATCTGGCTGGCTGGGATGACCTAATGCCAAAATGTGAAGCTGTTTCAACACTGGTCCTCTTCAGAGAGTACATCTATCTTGGTCACCTTTGGTTTTTGAATGTTGTACTATACATCTCTTAATTGAAATGTTCTTTTGTGTTGCTCTTCATGTACCTTATGCAAGACCTTGCTAATTGTGCCAATGTACAGAGGGTATGCTAGTAATTTCTCACATAAACCGTTGCTGTTAAAAATAACTAGGTTATTTTGACTCTATGGAGTCAGATTAAGGTGACATCCTCCATTCTCCGTAGTTTAAATATCTGTTTCTCAACATTACTATGGCCTGGTATTGCAATTCTAAGAGGAATTTTCATTTCAGCATTAGAGTTTCAAAGCGGCACATTAAGTATATGGTGAAATAATGAAAATGATTTAATTATTTGTATGCATTTCAGACTCAACAGACAAAACTGTTTCTCATTTACATCAATACCAAATGGTAAGGAAATAGATAGTACTCTTATTGCATAATACAAATATCTAAATTCATCATTCATATCATTCACCCAAAAATCAAAAAGTCCAAAATGATTCCAACAGTATTGTGGATGATGTCATAAATGATGTAAGCAATGAGGCCATTTAAGCTGTCATGTGTAATGTAAATAATAAATAAATACTCTGATTTATATAGCGGGGCTAATCACCTGAGAGGGTATCTAGTCACTGTTCCGAGGCACAAGGATATTAAGTGATTTGCACAGAATGTTGAGCTGACGTTGAGACTCGAACCTTGGTCCCCAGCTCCAAAGTTGGCAGTTCTTGCCATTACGCTGTCACACCACACCCTCTTCATTGTTATCAATGTCATCAATTATGCCATTTCAGATCTCATTCATGATGTAATATATGAGGTCATAAGAAGTTATGGTGTAAGCTACTAAGCTTACTGAACTATAACCAGTGAATTTGAATGTTTTTACGTTTCATTTTGGAACTATAACTGCACTTCAAATATGCTTGTTCATGAATTTCAGAGTTTTTTTTAAACATACATATTGGTGATAAGCAAACCTAACTAATACTTAACTTTAACATTTGCTTTTGTGTGTGCCAATCCCCTGCTGTGATAGGCCTTTGGCAATGTGCAGCGAGGCTGGGCCACAATGTCTAGCATCTTGCCAGGCCCTGAACTGCTCGGTTCGTGGGTTTCAGATCCCCATATTTGGCCTTGCACTGCATGGGTGGACCTCTGGTGAGGCCATGTGCACCACTGTGTACAGACATCCGACTGCCATTATGCCTGGCTTTTGGCCATACACAGAGCAAGTGAGCCACAGAACATGGCCTTTTGGCAAACCCTGGCACCACCATCCATGGGTGCCTTACCCCTTATGAGCACAGCCTTTGACAATGTGCAGTAAAGGCTGGGCATAGGGTCTGCCATCTGGCCAGGCCCTGTGCCCCATTCCCACAGGAGGCCAGCCCCTGCTGCACATGGCCTCTACCAAAAGCAGTGAGGATGTACTGAAAGGCCAGGAGTTTGGTAAACCTAACAACCCAATCACTTTGCATGGGTAACCCACTGCTGCAGACATTTTGCCATGTGGAGTGGGACTGGCTTACAGGGTCTAGCATGAACATAGACTATTATTACAAACCACTAGAGGAAGTATTTCTGACTTTGTTTTAGAGTTATGTTATGAATGACTCTTATCTGAGAACCTTGTTTTGTGTTTATTTGTTAAACTTTTCAAATTATCTTTCATTTTAGATTCAACTATTTTAAAACATTTTTTAATTTCAAATTTTGGCAAACAAATATTTTGTGATTTTCTTTTTTTTGATGGGCATTCATTGAAGATCACGTTTTTATTAATCTCCCCAGCACAAATAATTTCATTGCAGCAGGTGCAAAATGTTGAAAATGCTGGTGGTGCCGGCCTTCCTCCTATTGTTAGACATCTTGTGGCTGGGTTTCTACTTCTTCCTTCTCCTCCCTCCACTGCCTCTGAGGGGAAAACTTGTGTGGCAGCGGGAGACGTTGAAGTTGAAGAAAGAGCCACAACAACATCATTCTGCTGTTGTAAGTTGTGTATAAAATAAACCTTCTTCAGTCCTGACTACTTCTTTGCTTGCTTCAGTGGGCTGAGAAGCCATTATTGTGAGGGATTCAATTCTAGAATCCTAAAACTCTTTAAAGACAAAGGCTATACAAAATGGTGTCCTGCAAAGGATGGGTTTATTGTCACTAGAAACTGTGGGTTTTGCTTTTCAGATAGTGTAGATTCTCTGATGACGCCTGTCATTTATTTTTGTTTTTAGATTCAGGAATACTCCACAGTTCCCCTAGAAACAATGCTATGATGTTTCAGTACTCTCATTCATAAAATTGAAAATGCAGCCTTATCTTTCCAGGTACCACAACCCCAACAAAAGGTACCAAGTATCCTATAACATTTTACAAAGTTTCATTTTTATTGTTTGATGTGAGGGGCTTCCAAAGAAAAACGTGACACTCAGTACTGTAGTGGCACATTTCAAAATGCTTTTGTTTTAAGCCTTTTGGAAGTGCAGTATCAGGCATTGGCACTGTGACTCCAAGGCGTGCCCTTGGTACTGTGAACAATTTGCAAATCATAGGCCACCTTTGGAAATATAAAATGTGATCCTGTAATTATATTAGTGCACATTCAAATTGTTTTGTCACTTACACATATCACTATCTTCCTCGCTGTACCAGAGATCCACAGTAAAGGAGGTATCTGTTTTTTTCTACTCTTATTTTCGTTCTGGATAAAAAACTTTCCTATTTTCAGCTATGGCTTATGGCAGGATGACTAGTACCAGCAAACCCATAGGGAGCTGCTGAGGAGAGCACTAAAAATCAGGCCAAAGTTCCAGGATTCTATCTGTCTTAGTTTTTGATGGCCTTAGGAATCTGAGCACTTTACCACTGCTAACCTGTGCTAAAGTGCATGTGCTCTCTACTTAAACATGGAAACATTGTTTATATCAACAATTGGAATATTTTATTTTCTTATATATGTCTAGTAAAATGCACTAGATGTGCCCAGGGTCTGTAAATCAAATGCTACTAGTGGTCTTGTAGCACTGATTCTGCCACCCATTTAAGTAGCCCTTTATAAAGGTCTCAGGCCTGCCACTGCATAGCCTGTGTGTGCAGGTTTAAACTGGCTCTGGGAGTAAAACTCAGCTCCGCTTGCGGAGTTTGTGGATTTTTGGCAACTCCGAGTTGCGCGTACAACGCAGAGTTACTGAAAACTCGGCGCTCTGCACTGGAGCAGAGTGTTTTTTATGTTAACGCTGAATATGCGTTTTTTTTGCGAGCTGGAGCGACTTACAGGAATGCCTGTGATCACCAATGTGATTTCCCATCCATTTGCGTTCGCCATGAGATTTGGTTGCCAGACACACGGTCCTGCGAAAGGCTGTAAAAGTGAACATGTCATTCGGGTGCGCCATCAGACTTCCGGCAGAAGCTGTAGCTTCCTGAATGCTGAACCCCACATGATGCACATTGCCAAACAGGGTCCGATACATTTGTATTTTTGTTGTTCTTCTTCTTTCCTTTCCTTCCTCAGTGTACTGTACACTAGTACACCAACTATGAAAGCCCTTACAAACACAACAGTAGACCAAGGTCAAGCACCTCAACTCTTTTAGTTCCAAAAAGGCAAGATAAGTGCAACAACTTCAGGCATCCGCTGCTGAGAGATGCCTATTTACAATAAGAGTTCAAACCAAAGGAAGGTGCACTTGATAGAAGTCTGAACAAGTGACAAATGAGTGCTTCATACATTCTTCTTTTTATTGAATTCCTGTAAAAACACCCTTGTTTTTGTCAAAGTCTCACAAATGTCTACACTGTATTGTTATGTTTTTTTAATAACTGAGGTAATGAATTAAATAATAATATTGACAAGTTTGACCACATACAAAGTTATATATTATATTTGTTTGGTTGTGCGAGTAGTAATCAAACCACAACAATGAATACCACGTTTTTGCTTTTACGTGCACAAAAGAGAAGGAGGCTTCATCACCCATTGTACTGCCAGACAGAAGTCCTGCTGCGCAAGACGTCACGTGACTTGTGACCGCAGGCAACTCTTCAACTTGTGCCATGTCGTGCTGCTGACATCTCAAGAAGATGGCCCCAAAGAAAGGTACCAGGTCTTCCATTACCAATCCATTACCAAGAAAGTTACCAGTAAGATGAAGGCACTGCCACTTACCAAGACTGGTATGTTGCCCAAGATCTTTTTTGGGAAACCAAAAATGACGCCTGCAGCAGCGGTGTCTGGGGAGCAAGCTGGGAGCAGCACACCACATTAGTGGACCCACACCACCAACCTAGGCCTAAGCCTATGTCTGTTGCAGAAGCAGCCAGTCTAATCACGACAACGCCGATGAGCAGTGATGTTGAAATTTACTTATCGCAATTTCAAAGTAGTACCCAATCGATGCAGGGAACTGAGATAAGTGGCCAACATCAGCCGTAACTGCCCCCAATAGTAGTTGTTCCTCTTGAAGTAGGGGCAGTTCAGGAGATCGAGCTTCCTGCAGAGGAAGAAGATCAAGCCACTCTTTCAGATGATCCATTGCCTTCCAGATCCCATCAAGGAAAAGGAGGGTTAGTCCATCCACTTCTTCTGCAACCCTTCTGATGATCTAGACACCATTAGGATCACACCTCAGTCTGAGAGGGATATACACCACTAGGCAAGGCTAGGAAAAAGGAAGGTTCCAGGAAGCCTTAGAGTTATGGAGATAGATGTAGAAGAGGAGGAGGATGACGAGCCAGTCATCATAGACATTAATCCCGCCCCAGTGGAGTCTGACATGACCCCATCCCAAATTGCTGTGAGGGATGTTGCACGGATACCAACAACACAGATAATACCATCAATACCACCTCCAGCTTCCATATTTTTGCACCAGCTACCTACATCCACCACAAACACCTCAGTAGAAGTAGGTACTGCAGAGAGTCAAACTTCATGCCCACCTACGAGTTCATCAGGCATTGCAAGTGGAACCAGCAGAGCAGAAAGTTAACCTCACAAGTTTGGGACTTCAAAGTCAAAAAGTCAAAAAGGTTTATTGCATAATTAATTAAAATCATTACAATTTCCACATGTTAATGTTATGGTACAAAAAATGCTTACTAAAAAGATTAGACTCTTCCTTTGTTAAAATGATGTAACACAGTTTTAAAAAAGGGGTTTCTTTCGGGGAAACTCCCACCGGCATTAGGAGGTCAGAATGTTATTACATGTTTGTGCAGGGATTACCAGACATTGGGATCAACGCAGCGTTAAATAACCCACTACTTTCACCCTGTCCTTGTTCCACAAGACGCAGGCATTTTTTCACTTCTGCCAGGAATTTTGTTCCCCGGCATGCCAAGATAACTGAGCTCCCTCCCAGCCAAGAAGTTACCGCTTGCCTGCAGGTGCGGATTTTTAACTCGTTGCCGATCTGTTTTAGTAATCGACGACGTGGAGAGCCGGACAGACGCACAAAAAGTGAGCTAGTGATTCTGTTTTGTAGCCACAAAGTCTACAACTCTCGGTCTGGTGGTTACCTTTCCAGGATGGTACTAAGTCCTTCGAAATGTGCATACCATCCTATAGGCTGTAAAGGCTCTTTTTGTGTGCACATTGAAGTGAGAGGTTAAGTATGCATGCGGTCGACCAGCTTTGAAGGAGTTGTTTATGGTCCAACCATGTCGCCGCTTGAGAAGTAACGCTTTGTCGTCTTGGAAAGATTTCATCCTTGCTGCCTTGTTGGCTAATCTATTCATGGTTGCTTTATCCGTCACAGACTCCCATGCTCCTTCCAGTCCGAGTTCTATTGCGCAGGTTTTCAAATGTTTTCCCCAAGGGCACAGGATTCCCATCACTCCTTGATTTTTTATGGCTTCCCAGTTTAGCCAATCCATTGAATCCGGATCTGCAGATCTTAACTTATGACACAGTTTAATGAAGCCGCGCATGCTCCTATATTTCTGGTTTTGCAGACCGAATTCCAGCCTTACTTGCGGGGCTGAAGCACTCTTTGGAAGATTAAAAACTGCTTTATAGATTTTGGTTTGGAGCTCATTTAGTAGGTCTATTTCCTTGCCACACCAAGTGACGAGACCGTATGACAATGATGGTAAGATTTGTGCCGACATGACCTTCAAGAGGTGATTGTAGGTAGGGCAATTCATTTTTGTTTTTAGCAACCGGGAAGCAAATATTAGACTTTGGGCTTTTGCACGTATTGCAGTTATTTGCTCCTTTAGTTTTGCTCCCTGGGATATTGTTACTCCGAGGTATTTATACGAACCTTGCTCGTTCACCTTCGTCCCGTTGAACGTCCATGTGTATCTAAGTTTTTTAGGGTCTACTAAACGGACCACTTTGGTTTTTTCTTTGTTTAAGTCCAGACCTTCTTGTCTTAAGTACACTGATAAGATGTTTAGAGCTCTTTGTAGACCAACTGGGGTTTTGCTCAGCAGGACTATGTCATCTGCGTATTGCAGACAGGGAATTCGCCGGTTTGCCAATGAAGGAGGGTGCACTTTATCTGTGTCCAGCACTATTGCGAGATCGGAAAGGAAAAGGTTAAAAAGGGTGGGCGCTAAAACACAGCCTTGTTTTAGGCCTTGGTAGGTTGGTATGTTCCTAGTTGTGTAAGCTCCATTTCCCAATTTAACCTTTGCCCATGTATCTTCATGCAAAACTTTTATTGCCTGTATTAGTTTTGTTGGCGTCCCCCAAAGCTGCAATTTACCCCATAGACGCTCTCGGTTAACTCTGTCGAAGGCAGATTTGATGTCAACAAAACAGGCATATAATCGTGCACCCTTTACTGCTGTTCAGTCCGTTAATAATGACAGGCAAGTTAAGTTGGTAATTGTCCCCATATTCCGCCTAAATCCTGTCTGGAACCAGGGGATTCTGTGAGATTCTTCGATCCAGTCTTGCAGCTTTAGGAGGATACAAGAGGCGTAGAGTTTTGCTTCAACGTCTATCAGTGATATGAGTCTGTAATTTGTTGGGTTGCCATGGTCGCCATGTTTAAATATTGAATGTATCACATTTCCCTTCCATGATGCAGGTACCTGTGTGTCATGATAGATTTGGTTAAACAGTGGCAATAGGATTTCTGCCCAGAATTCCGGGTCATGTTTAAAGATGGCCTTGGGCAGTCCATTCGGGCCTGGTGCTCCTTCAGCCTTTAGCCTTGTGATGATTTTACAGAGTGCCCCTCTAGTTGTTAATTCTGGGACTGTCATCTCCTCTTTTGAGCAATCCTTTATCACCGGTCCTACTGTACCTGTGTTGTAAGTTCCCAACTGGCCATTCTCTACTGTATTTGTTACCCGTGTGTGGTTTTGGAGGCCCGCTGTTGTTATACCGTAAAGGGATTGCACATGTTGAGACCAAGAGTCGGCTCCTACTCCCGCTTCCTGGTAAAGTTTTTGTCCTTTATTTAGGTCGTTAATGATGCCCCAAAATTCTTGACTATTGGGGTGTTTTCCTGCACTTAGCAATCTATACCAAAGCTTTTCCTTGTAGGCTGATTTTGCGATGTTTAGAGACTTCCTATAAGCACTTCTGGCTTCTGTCAGATCCCCTTTATTGGTTTGTAACCCCAGTTTTTTTTGCCGCACTAAAACTCGGACCGCATTTGCTACCCTCCTTTTTTTTATTCTTAATTCGTTGGAAAACCAGGGCTCCTTTTTAAGGGCGGACTTTCTCGGTACACCTGGAGTTGCTGGAAATTTGTAAAGAAGGTCAAGGACCAATAGCTCCCAATTTTTTACCAGTTCCTCCTTTTTTTGCAGCCCTAACTCGGATTTGCGAGCAGTTGCGGCGAGCTGGATCTTTTCCAGCATTTCTCCTCGCCATTTTAGTTTCTTTAAATTGAATTTAGAGGCGTGGTGGAGCAGACTTGATATTTTCGGTGCCACGTTGGGCGCAGTGTTTAGGGAAGTTATTTGGGGGAAATGGTCGCTTTCTGACCGTTGGACGATTTTGAAGGTCTCGATGTCTGGAATTAAGTCGTCACTTACTATTGTGTAGACTATTGTTGAGTGGACCCTTCCACTCAGGTACGTAATACCCGCCGGCCTATCCCCCGTCGTATTGCCGTTTAAAATCGTCAGACCCAGGACTTTTGGATGGAAGGATAACATGAGGCCTCCTTTGGGCTGTCGCATGATTCTTTTTGCCCTATCTTTACTGATAATATCACAGTTGAAGTCCCCTGAGATTAGTAGTGGACATTTTAGGTAGGTTTTTTGCATCGTTTTAATCAGCGACGTCAGGCACATTTGTTTTTCTTGTTGCAACTTCCGATCCGGGTGTATATAGACATTGAGGATTATGATTTGCCACTGTTTGGGCCCAGCTGACATGGATTCAGTGATTCTGGTCACTTGTACCCAGTTGAGGCCTACATCCAGTGTTTCTGATAACCAGTTGAATTTTAGAGTGATGTGAGTTGATAGACCACCCCGGGGGTGCCCAAAGTTTGAGTGTCTTTCTGCCGGGATGTGGTGTGTCTTAAAGCCTGGTATTACACTTGGTGCTAATTTCCATGACTCCTGAATCAGGATTATGTCTTGGTTGGAAAAAAAGAATTGTGTTTCGTGGTCCAGCTCCATTTTTTGGAATCCATGTACGTTCCATGTGCATACTGAGATTTTCGTTGAGATTATTTTGGCACTCTGCGTTTCCTCCCTCCTACATGGAGACGATAAGATATGTTTCTCCGTGTTAGGGTCCCTTTTTACAAAGGAACATTGGGACCCAGGACCAATCTGTTTTGTCCCGATCGTGCTGCCTAGTTGGTTGGTTGGAATCAATCGAGATTGCCTCTTCCGCTACGCTAGCAGTGGCTGGAGAGGTAGCACGTGCTCCTAATAGACAGGAGAACGGAGGACGTTTTTTCCGTTACCCTTTGATTCGTTGTTGGTGTTTATTTGTAGCGGAAATGGATATCTTGGGCTTGTGTTTCTTACCAGCGAGATTCCCCATATTTCGATGTGATCTTTTGTGGAGAATATCTTGTCAGCGATGGCTTTTGAGGCCCACGTTGTGACGGTGACTTCAGATTCTGTATGATGGAGGATTCTTTTGAATTCAACTGTCAGAAGGTCCTGTGACGTTATCTCATTTAACTCCTCTATTTCCCGGAACAATTTTAGCAGGTTGCCTCGGTTTAGGAAGTCCTGAGGCCCCTTTGATGGATATTTCGGGATAAATGTTAGATTGTGGAGTGATGTTTCAGAATGATGAAGGATTTCTTTGGAATCTTTAGACTTTGTAATTTCGTTGAGTTTGGGAATTGTAGTGGTGAGGTCTCGCTCCCGGTCCGTATTAGCTGAGGATGTCAAATTAGTTGGACTTTGGTTTGGACCTGGATTGTGATGCCCCTTTGAAAAAGAGTTTTGTCGAGTTTGTAGTAGGGCACAGGTGCGCTGCTTTTCCGAAACGGTAACGCACATGTGGGTAGGTACAGTTTTTAGCTGTGATCCTTGAGTTTCTCCTGACTTTTTGTTCTGGGGGGATTCCGGTTTCTGGCGCTGGACTGTCTTCCGGTGGACTTCGGACTGTTGTTATCAGCCGGTTTTGACAGACCTTGTCCCCCTATGTAGTCTCCCGTGTTTTCTCTGGGCCTTATTTGCTCTGGGCCTCCCAATTCGGTGATCCGGGTAAAACCGTCGATTCCTTCCATGTGAATCTGGATGTTCTTTGGTACTGGTGTTTTTTCAATTGGGGCGCCAAGAGCTTCTGCTAGTACCAAGTTCATTGTACTGTGTTGGTTAACAGATGTTATTGTTGCGCTCTGCCTAGGTTTGTCCTCCCTCGAGGGTATTTGAGACTCTTGATTCACTGGCATTTGCATTAGGCCGACCTTGCCGTCTTGGGGCATGGTGGGAGAAACGGAATTGGGGTCCTGAGCGGTGTTTGCTTTAAAGATCGGAAACAGCTTCCCTGGGTCTGAAGTTTGTTGCTGCTTATATTTTAATCTGGCTTTCCTGGCCTTTTTCTTTTGTCTCTTGGTTGCTGTTTTTTTCTCCTTAGCGACAATTTTTTCCTCTTCAACTAAAGTTTGGAGGGGCAATGCTGGTTCCAGGTCTTGTGCTGATCTTTCTAGCCCCACTTCCCTCGAGATGTGTTCTAAGTCCTTTAAATAATTACTGGGTGAGAACTCCTTTACGTTTGACCTGTGGGGGGAGTATGATTTTTCCGGGGTAAGGTTTCTGATTTTTCCAACAGGATTGTGTGGGTGTCTTACCTCCCGTAAAATGTCCATCAGAATTGCAGGCAGACTTGCTAGTTTTTCAATTATTGAGCAACAACCGCAGCAAAGCTGTAGTTTATTAAGCTCTGGTTGGGCCTCTAGTTTCCCCTGATTTTTTAATAGTGAGGTAAGTGCGTCCATTTTGTAGTTTAAGCCCGCAATGTGGCCTGCCACTAGAGTGATGGAGTGATGATTGCACCTCCATTTTATTCGATTGAAGGTTCAGAACTTTTATGGCTTGATCTAAAGAGCTTAGTAAGGTCTTGATCCAAATAGTCGACTGATCTCCTTGAGTCTTATTTGTAACTTTCGTGTCAATGTCCATCGAGCTGCCCGACGAGATGGTTATTGGTGCGGTTTGATTTATGTAAGGGTCGTTTATTGTCATGTTGTTACTGTCATTTATGGTGAGGTTTTGCTGGTTTCTTTTTTCTACTGGCCCTCGGGGAATAGACATCGCCAGACCTAGACTCGGGTGTAGATTTTTCGGACTTGGTTCAGATCGTAAAGCTCTGCCTTGGGTTTCTAGGTACATTGATATCCTTTCCGTCAGTTCTTCCAGTTCAAAATCGTTTGACAAAAACAATGGTTTGTGCCATGGGTCACTATCGCACGGGGATTCAGCGTGTAAGTTGTCCTGGCTTGTTGGGCCTCCTTGGCTCTTGTGAGACCTTTAGGATCCTTTGCTTCTACCACATTGGTAAGTGTTGTACTGTCAGTTGTTTTCCGGCTGTTGTCCTTTGTGCTGGCGTCCGTCAGGGTGTGCTTTTGAGATTCTGAATTGTCGTACTCCCCTGCGTGGGGGCTTAGGTGGTGTACTTGTGTGGTAATTGTCAGTGTGCTTCCCTTGGGTGAGGGACCCTTGGATTTTATACAGGGATTTGGCCCGTCGCTCATGCTTGACTTGTTTTGGTCCAGAGAGGGTAGAACGTTGATTGGGGAAATTGGGTTTGGTAAGTTGCTGGCTTCAGCTGTTGACGTGTAGATCGCTGCAATTGGATCTTTTAAATAGAAGAATTTTAGGAGCCCCGACTTCCTTGCGAATTTTGACGTTGATTCAGGGGTGGGTGCTGAGACCAACCTCTCCCTTTGATCGGCTTGAGCCCCCTAAGTTGTGTCTGCTACTTTTGGCTTCTTTGAATTTTTCGGGGGTTTCTTGTTTTCCACCGGTCGTCGAGTTCTCCCTGACCTCATTGTCCCCCGGTTAGGGCTCTTAGCCCACTACTCCGTTCGGCACGACTTTTTGGGGATGCCCAAAGTTTCAGTGTCTTTCTGCCGGGATGTGGTGCGCCTTAAAGCCTGGTATTACACTTGGTGCTAATTTCCATGACTCCTGAATCAGGATTATGCCTTGGTTGGAAAAAAAGAATTGTGTTTCGTGGTCCAGCTCCATTTTTTGGAATCCATGTACGTTCCATGTGCACACTGAGATTTTCGTTGAGATTATTTTGGCACTCTGCGTTTCCTCCCTCCTACATGGAGACGATAAGATATGTTTCTCCGTGTTAGGGTCCCTTTTTACACAGGAACATTGGGACCCAGGACCAATCTGTTTTGTCCCGATCGTGCTGCCTAGTTGGTTGGTTGGAATCAATCGAGATTGCCTCTTCCGCTACGCTTGCAGTGGCTGGAGAGGTAGCACGTGCTCCTAATAGACAGGAGAACGGAGGACGTTTTTTTCCGTTACTCTTTGATTCGCTGTTGGTGTTTATTTGTAGCGGAAATGGATATCTTGGGCTTGTGTTTCTTACCAGCGAGATTCCCCATATTTCGATGTGATCTTTTGTGGAGAATATCTTGTCAGCGATGGCTTTTGAGGCCCACGTTGTGACGGTGACTTCAGATTCTGTATGATGGAGGATTCTTTTGAATTCAACTGTCAGAAGGTCCTGTGACGTGATCTCATTTAACTCCTCTATTTCCCAGAACAATTTTAGCAGGTTGCCTCGGTTTAAGAAGTCCTGAGGCCCCTTTGATGGATATTCCGGGATAAATGTTAGATTGTGGAGTGATGTTTCAGAATGATGAAGGATTTCTTTGGAATCTTTAGGCTTCGTAATTTCGTTGAGTTTGGGAATTGTAGTGGTGAGGTCTCGCTCCCGGTCCGTATTAGCTGAGGATGTCAGATTAGTTGGACTTTGGTTTGGACCTGGATTGTGATGCCCCTTTGAAAAAGAGTTTTGTCGAGTTTGTAGTAGGGCACAGGTGCGCTGCTTTTCCGAAACGGTAACGCACATGCGGGTAGGTACAGTTTTTAGCTGTGATCCTTGAGTTTCTCCTGACTTTTTGTTCTGGGGGATTCCAGTTTCTGGCGGCTGGACTGTCTTCCGGTGGACTTCGGACTGTTGTTATCAGCCGGTTTTGACAGACCTTGTCCCCCTATGTAGTCTCCCGTGTTTTCTCTGGGCCTTATTTGCTCTGGGCCTCCCAATTCGGTGATCCGGGTAAAACCGTTGATTCCTTCCATGTGAATCTGGATGTTCTTTGGTACTGGTGTTTTTTCAATTGGGGCGCCAAGAGCTTCTGCTAGTACCAAGTTCATTGTACTGTGTTGGTTAACAGATGTTATTGTTGCGCTCTGCCTAGGTTTGTCCTCCCTCGAGGGTATTTGAGACTCTCGATTCACTGGCATTTGCATTAGGCCGACCTTGCCGTCTTGGGGCATGGTGGGAGAAACGGAATTGGGGTCCTGAGCGGTGTTTGCGTTAAAGATCGGAAACAGCTTCCCTGGGTCTGAAGTTTGTTGCTGCTTATATTTTAATCTGGCTTTCCTGGCCTTTTTCTTTTGTCTCTTGGTTGCTGTTTTTTCCGCCTTAGCGACAATTTTTTCCTTTTCAACTAAAGTTTGGAGGGGCAATGCTGGTTCCAGGTCTTGTGCTGATCTTTCTAGCCCCACTTCCCTCGAGATGTGTTCTAAGTCCTTTAAATAATTACTGGGTGAGAACTCCTTTACGTTTGACCTGTGGGGGGAGTATGATTTTTCCGGGGAAAGGTTTCTGATTTTTCCAACAGAATTGTGTGGGTGTCTTACCTCCCGTAAAATGTCCATCAGAATTGCAGGCAAACTTGCTAGTTTTTCAATTATTGAGCAACAACCGCAGCAAAGCTGTAGTTTATTAAGCTCTGGTTGGGCCTCTAGTTTCCAATGATTTTTTAATAGTGAGGTAAGTGCGTCCATTTTGTAGTTTAAGCCCGCAATGTGGCCTGCCAGTAGAGTGATGAGGTCCATTTGCACCTCCATTTTATTCGATTGAAGGTTCAGAACTTTTATGGCTTGATCTAAAGAGCTTAGTAAGGTCTTGATCCAAATAGTCGACTGATCTCCTTGAGTCTTATTTGTAACTTTCGTGTCAATGTCCATCGAGCTGCCCGACGAGATGGTTATTGGTGCGGTTTGATTTATGTAAGGGTCGTTTATTGTCATGTTGTTACTGTCATTTATGGTGAGGTTTTGCTGGTTTCTTTTTTCTACTGGCCCTCGGGGAGTAGACATCGCCAGACCTAGACTCGGGTGTAGATTTTTCGGACTTGGTTCAGATCGTAAAGCTCTGCCTTGGGTTTCTAGGTACATTGATATCCTTTCCGTCAGTTCTTCCAGTTCAAAATCGTTTGACAAAAACAATGGTTTGTGCCATGGGTCACTATCGCACGGGGATTCAGCGTGTAAGTTGTCCTGGCTTGTTGGGCCTCCTTGGCTCTTGTGAGACCTTTAGGATCCTTTGCTTCCACCACATTGGTAAGTGTTGTACTGTCAGTTGTTTTCCGGCTGTTGTCCTTTGTGCTGGCGTCCGTCAGGGTGTGCTTTTGAGATTCTGAATTGTCGTATTCCCCTGCGTGGGGGCTTAGGTGGTGTACTTGTGCGGTAATTGTCAGTGTGCTTCCCTTGGGTGAGGGACCCTTGGATTTTATACAGGGATTTGGCCCATCGCTCATGCTTGACTTGTTTTGGTCCAGAGAGGGTAGAACGTTAATTGGGGAAATTGGGTTTGGTAAGTTGCTGGCTTCAGCTGTTGACGTGTAGATCGCTGCAATTGGATCTTTTAAATAGAAGAATTTTAGGAGCCCCGACTTCCTTGCGAATTTTGACGTTGATTCAGGGGTGGGTGCTGAGACCAACCTCTCCCTTTGATCGGCTTGAGCCCCCTAAGTTGTGTCTGCTACTTTTGGCTTCTTTGAATTTTTCGGGGGTTTCTTGTTTTCCACCGGTCGTCGAGTTCTCCCTGACCTCATTGTCCCCCGGTTAGGGCTCTTAGCCCACTACTCCGTTCGGCACGACTTTTTGGGGATGCCCAAAGTTTGAGTGTCTTTCTGCCGGGATGTGGTGCGTCTTAAAGCCTGGTATTACACTTGGTGCTAATTTCCATGACTTCTGAATCAGGATTATGTCTTGGTTGGAAAAAAAGAATTGTGTTTCGTGGTCCAGCTCCATTTTTTGGAATCCATGTACGTTCCATGTGCATACTGAGATTTTCGTTGAGATTATTTTGGCACTCTGCGTTTCCTCCCTCCTACATGGAGACGATAAGATATGTTTCTCCGTGTTAGGGTCCCTTTTTACACAGGAACATTGGGACCCAGGACCAATCTGTTTTGTCCCGATCGTGCTGCCTAGTTGGTTGGTTGGAATCAATCGAGATTGCCTCTTCCGCTACGCTTGCAGTGGCTGGAGAGGTAGCACGTGCTCCTAATAGACAGGAGAATGGAGGACGTTTTTTTCCGTTACCCTTTGATTCGTTGTTGGTGTTTATTTGTAGCGGAAATGGATATCTTGGGCTTGTGTTTCTTACCAGCGAGATTCCCCATATTTCGATGTGATCTTTTGTGGAGAATATCTTGTCAGCGATGGCTTTTGAGGCCCACGTTGTGACGGTGACTTCAGATTCTGTATGATGGAGGATTCTTTTGAATTCAACTGTCAGAAGGTCCTGTGACGTGATCTCATTTAACTCCTCTATTTCCCAGAACAATTTTAGCAGGTTGCCTCGGTTTAAGAAGTCCTGAGGCCCCTTTGATGGATATTCCGGGATAAATGTTAGATTGTGGAGTGATGTTTCAGAATGATGAAGGATTTCTTTGGAATCTTTAGGCTTCGTAATTTCGTTGAGTTTGGGAATTGTAGTGGTGAGGTCTCGCTCCCGGTCCGTATTAGCTGAGGATGTCAGATTAGTTGGACTTTGGTTTGGACCTGGATTGTGATGCCCCTTTGAAAAAGAGTTTTGTCGAGTTTGTAGTAGGGCACAGGTGCGCTGCTTTTCCGAAACGGTAACGCACATGCGGGTAGGTACAGTTTTTAGCTGTGATCATTGAGTTTCTCCTGACTTTTTGTTCTGGGGGATTCCGGTTTCTGGCGGCTGGACTGTCTTCCGGTGGACTTCGGACTGTTGTTATCAGCCGGTTTTGACAGACCTTGTCCCCCTATGTAGTCTCCCGTGTTTTCTCTGGGCCTTATTTGCTCTGGGCCTCCCAATTCGGTGATCCGGGTAAAACCGTTGATTCCTTCCATGTGAATCTGGATGTTCTTTGGTACTGGTGTTTTTTCAATTGGGGCGCCAAGAGCTTCTGCTAGTACCAAGTTCATTGTACTGTGTTGGTTAACAGATGTTATTGTTGTGCTCTGCCTAGGTTTGTCCTCCCTCGAGGGTATTTGAGACTCTCGATTCACTGGCATTTGCATTAGGCCGACCTTCCCGTCTTGGGGCATGGTGGGAGAAACGGGATTGGGGTCCTGAGCGGTGTTTGCGTTAAAGATCGGAAACAGCTTCCCTGGGTCTGAAGTTTGTTGCTGCTTATATTTTAATCTGGCTTTCCTGGCCTTTTTCTTTTGTCTCTGGGTTGCTGTTTTTTCCTCCTTAGCGACAATTTTTTCCTCTTCAACTAAAGTTTGGAGGGGCAATGCTGGTTCCAGGTCTTGTGCTGATCTTTCTAGCCCCACTTCCCTCGAGATGTGTTCTAAGTCCTTTAAATAATTACTGGGTGAGAACTCCTTTACGTTTGACCTGTGGGGGGAGTATGATTTTTCCGGGGTAAGGTTTCTGATTTTTCCAACAGAATTGTGTGGGTGTCTTACCTCCCGTAAAATGTCCATCAGAATTGCAGGCAGACTTGCTAGTTTTTCAATTATTGAGCAACAACCGCAGCAAAGCTGTAGTTTATTAAGCTCTGGTTGGGCCTCTAGTTTCCCCTGATTTTTTTAATAGTGAGGTAAGTGCGTCTATTTTTTAGTTTAAGCCCGCAATGTGGCCTGCCACTAGAGTGATGAGGTCCATTTGCACCTCCATTTTATTCGATTGAAGGTTCAGAACTTTTATGGCTTGATCTAAAGAGCTTAGTACGGTCTTGATCCAAATAGTCGACTGATCTCCTTGAGTCTTATTTGTAACTTTCGTGTCAATGTCCATCGAGCTGCCCGACGAGATGGTTATTGGTGCGGTTTGATTTACGTAAGGGTCGTTTATTGTCATGTTGTTACTGTCATTTATGGTGAGGTTTTGCTGGTTTCTTTTTTCTACTGGCCCTCGGGGAGTAGACATCGCCAGACCTAGACTCGGTGTAGATTTTTCGGACTTGGTTCAGATCGTAAATCTCTGCCTTGGGTTTCTAGGTACATTGATATCCTTTCCATCAGTTCTTCCAGTTCAAAATCGTTTGACAAAAACAATGGTTTGTGCCATGGGTCACTATCGCACGGGATTCAGCGTGCAAGTTGTCCTGGCTTGTTGGGCCTCCTTGGCTCTTGTCAGACCTTTAGGATCCTTTGCTTCCACCACATTGGTAAGTGTTGTACTGTCAGTTGTTTTCCGGCTGTTGTCCTTTGTGCTGGCGTCCGTCAGGGTGTGCTTTTGAGATTCTGAATTGTCGTATTCCCCTGCGTGGGGGCTTAGGTGGTGTACTTGTGCGGTAATTGTCAGTGTGCTTCCCTTGGGTGAGGGACCCTTGGATTTTATACAGGGATTTGGCCCGTCACTCATGCTTGACTTGTTTTGGTCCAGAGAGGGTAAAACGTTGATTGGGGAAATTGGGTTTGGTAAGTTGCTGGCTTCAGCTGTTGACGTGTAGATCGCTGCAATTGGATCTTTTAAATAGAAGAATTTTAGGAGCCCCGACTTCCTTGCGAATTTTGACGTTGATTCAGGGGTGGGTGCTGAGACCAACCTCTCCCTTTGGTCGGCTTGAGCCCCCGAAGTTGTGTCTGCTACTTTTGACTTCTTTGAATTTTTCGGGGGTTTCTTGTTTTCCACCGGTCGTCGAGTTCTCCCTGACCTCATTGTCCCCCGGTTAGGGCTCTTAGCCCACTACTCCGTTCGGCATGACTTTTTGGGGTTGGGGTGGCTGAGTGGCTGGGTCCACTTGTCCTCCGGGTCTGACTTCGGCGTTGGCGACGGCTCCAATGCTCTCTGTCCCCCCAGCTGTTCTCCCAGCGCCTTTCGACTACAGGGTGCCGGATCGGCTTTTGGGCCCCCCCTGGGAGTTTTTTTTCAGGGGGCTAGGTGAACTGGACAAGGCCGGCTTGGCTGGACGGGCTCCCCTTCCACCTTCCACTCGCGCGTGCCACCAAAGCTTCCACCAAAGCGTCTCCCTTCCGCACATGCGCAAGAAGCAGTGTCTGATCTGTCAAAAACTGCAAAGGTGGGTACTGTGGTTCATGTTCATAGCACTAGCCCGGGCGTTAGGTAGGGTAGGGTAGGAGTATGATGTCGGCTGATAATTGCGCTTTTAATCAGCGTCCTCAAATGCACCTCTGGCTTCCGTGCTAGGCTCTGTGTCCATTATATGCCAATTATGCAAGTAACCGCCCGTTGAATGCAGGGGTCCGCTGAAATTAATACTGATATAACACAATGCCTGAGTAGCTTTCCCTGCTCAGCCCCGCTCACCGTCTAAAACAGTCAATGGCCCTTCGCGGCTCGGCTCTTCCTCACCCTCCCTCACTCCTGGGTGGAGAGCCATATGCTGCTTGCCGTTTGTCATGTATTTTGAGCCGGGTGCAAGGAGGCTGCCTGGAGGCTGCCTGCAGGGGGGCAGGAGGCGGGAGGCAAGAGGCAAGAGGCAGAGCGTTTTCAGGGCGCCAATTCAATGCCAATTCAGTGCGCTTCACAGCGCCTCACCTCACCTCTATGCTCTTCTCTTCGCCTCGCCTTATCTCTTCGCTGCAGTCCCGACTGCAATCCCGGCTCAGTCTACAGGGTTGCCCACAGGTATCACGACGTTTGAACCCTGCTGCAAGCTGCTGAGTTTGGCAATGGTGACGGCGATGGCGTTTTCGGCTGCTTGCCCGCCCGCTCACTTGCTTGCCGCAGCTGTGTCTACTGTGACTGCTCTCGGCACGCTCTGACAGCTCTCTGCTGCGCTCTGCTGTCCGAAACTGGAACACCACCCAGCTTGGGACTTCTTTTCAGTTAGCAGGAAGGAGTTGAATATTGCTATATGCTCAATTTGTGGACAATGTGTTAGTCGGGGTAAGCTTGGTACAAACTATAGTACCAGAGGCCAAACAACCTATCTGAAAAAACACCACTTCATCCAGTGGGAGGCGCACCTTAGCGGCCAAAAAACTGCAACCATTACTGTTGGTGGGGATGAAGAAGTAGAAGATCCGATCGTGGTGGAAGGTGAACAAGAGGGGGACATGTTCTCTGGTACACAAAGTAGCCCTGTCCCCAGCAGTGCAGTGGTACCACAGACATCCTCAGTAGCAACATCGCAATGGCACAAGTGTAAGAGTCAGGCTGAGACACCAAAAGGTCCCAGGCAAGAGATTATCGCAACAAAAACAGTGTGTTGAACCTAACAACATCTGGCATCAACAAGTCACCTGTATTAGTGGCACCAGAAAAAAAAATCCAGGCTACCATTCTCCCCAAAAATTTAGGTCTGAGGGGAGGTACGAACGCAACCACCCAATGGCATGTTTGTATAATGCGAAGCTGGCTAAAGTGTTAGCGCTGGCCCTCCTCCCTTTTTCTTTTGTAGAAGGGGTGGGTTTTCTTGAATTTGTGACAGCCATCTACTCAGCCAGTCCTATTTCGCCAGGGTTGCTGTTCCAACACTATATCACGACGTGTTGGAATTGCTTGGACAAGTTTTGCAGCAGAGTGCTGTTCAGACTATCCACCTGACAACAGACTTGTGGACCAGTTGCCAAGTCACCTATTACATGTGAATCACTGCACACTGGATCTCTTTTGTGGGGGTTAGAGAAAAGATATCTGCAGAAGGTGTGGTTGACACTGCGATTTTTAATGCTACTTGGAAACATGCAATTTGTTCGCCATGGAGAAATCTCATACTGATGCAAACATTTTAGAAGACTTTGACAGCAAGGCCTTGAAATGGCTATGCCCAAGAGGGCTTAGCATTGGTTTTGTTGCTAACGACAATGGCAGTAATATAGTTAAGGCTATGTCCGATGGTGGCTGTTTCAGGGTCCTGTGTTTGCACACTGCATTAACATCATTGTTCAAGACTTTCTGAAAAAGAAGACCGATTCAGCAACTTACTGACCACCTGTAGAAGAATCTGCACATATTTCAGCCATTCTTTTAAAGACCAGAAGCACCTGAAGATCATTCAACGTGAGCATAGAATGCCAGTTAAAGCTCTCTTCCAGGAGGTGCCAACAGGTTGGAACCCAACTTATTACATGCTTGAACTTCTGTTTGAGCAGTACAGACCAATCAATGAGATGGGCCAATGGGGCCTAGTTAAATGCCTGACAGAGATTCTACTTCCTTTCAAGCTCTTCACACGTGTAGTCAGCAAGGGGGACTGTACTTTGCGCCAAGCTTTCCCTTTGTGGCATATGCTACAGAAACAGCTGAAGGGGGTGTCTGCAATGTACGCATGTGTGGGAGAAATAAAAAAGAAGCAAATGAGTTAGTGGAGAGCTTAACCCTTCACTTATCTAAAAATACAAGGGTTCAAAGAGGCATTGTGTCATCCAACCATTGCATTTCTGCCACAATTCTGGATCCACGGTACAAACCAGTACTAAACACATTGATTTCTTTTTCAGAAGGGGATGTTGCCAAGCACAAAACTTGGATAGCTGCAGAAGCCAGTCACCTAGAAAAAGAACGACTGGGAATTAGAGGCCCGCTACTCTAGAGCACAAGTACTGCAGGGCATCCGGCGTCAAGTTCTACTTCGAAGCCTGAGGGCAGTGCGGTTGGCTCACAGCAGTCAAAACCACCACACCAAGAACAGCATCAACAAGAATAGGACTATCAGCCCCACCAAAATCAGCACCGGAATGGTTTCCAAAGAAAGGGCTGTTAGGTGCAGTTCTGAGGCAAAGGCCAAATAGGCCGAGCAAAGCGGAGCCACCCTGACCATTGAACAGATGGTCCAGACCTATCTGGATGACCCAACAGAGGTCAACATTGACCAAAACTCATTGCTGTATTGGTGTGGGAAAAGGCGCCAAAGGCCAGTGCTCAGCAGGCTATCTTTCTGGTTCAAATCCATCACCACCGTCTTACTCTTTTATTGCCGGATTGGAGTTGCAACTGTGTACCCAGAAATCTATTTCCCTCAAGCCAGACATTGGATGGAGAATAGTACAAGAAATGTGTGCCTGCCTCGTCGAGTCCCTCCAAAGAACCTGACTATAGCTATCCTCCTTTACGAGCCTAAAGGGACTGTCCCTTAAGAACAGGTAAATGATGGCATGCATTGGACGCTGATTCTGAGTGATTGATGTATCTGTTGTTGTTGTGCATGATGTCTATTAGTGTTTAATCTACACACAAAAAAAGTGACTCAAGTCAATGTTTCCCTTCTTGCTGTTCAATAACAAAATTGTACTACTGCAGGCTGATCCATTGCATTTTGATTCTTGACCCTCTCAGTACACTTCAGAGTTAGACACCATGATGATCATACCATACTCACAGTCAGTCAGTAGGATCGGAGATGATTGATGGAATAACTGGAGTGTTTCATGAAGTGGCCTAAATTGTAAACAAGTCAACAGCAACCACACCATACCTACATGTCTGTGTAATGGTGGAGGCGAGTGTAGTGGTATGACAGTGGTGCATTGATTTAGTTACTTAATTTGGAAAATGCTTTGTTGCTTTGTATGTGTGCTCAGTGCTGTCTGGCTCAAAATCTAAGATAAGTGGAGTTGGGTGGGCACCGCAGGCCTGCTCTGTCCTGTTGTTTTACTTTTCTCCTTGATTTTTAAATATTCCTTTTGTTTTCCATCTACACTTACAGGCCGGTCTTTACCCTGTACTGTACTGGGAAATACAACTAACACTTACCTTACCAATCCGCATTCGCCAGGCAGGCAGTGGCACCCAAGATTGAGGGATGGAGCGTCCATGGAAGGAAGGACCAAGAGGAATGCCGAGATGCAGCTCCCAATTTGACATAGTTATAGTATCATCTTTTGATTTGTTCCATTTTTGTCTTCAATCATTATGACTGTGTGTGTTGTTATATATTATGTTTGCTTATATATTTGACTCCTACAGATAGTTTTTTAATTTTATTTGCTAGCTTTAAAAGGAAGCCCTGTACAACAGAACATAAAATGTATGTAATTTGGGTCCCTCTGGGGGCAGACAGGCAGGGCAATTGCATAATAATAAAAATTAATAATATACTGCTGCCCTCATCATCATGCATACATTTCCTTTTATTCCCATAACAGATTAACGATGGTCATCTGCCAATATTGTGTGTTGTCTGTGTGTAGCGTTGTCTTTGTCAAACCTTTCCCTCAAATACCCCTTCCAACCATTCATCAAACCCTAACCTTCTTCCCCCGGACTGTGTGATTTACATTGAGGTGTGACTAAATTAAATTTACACCAATAATTGATCACACACTTGCTGGGGTGGATGTGGTGAAAGCAACACTAACTCAAGGCAGGGCGTTGATCTTCGGCTCTAAATATATATATGTATATATACATATATATATTACCTACTGGTCGCCAGTAGGTAGTTAAAGTTAGGACCTATTTTCCATAGGAAATTCGCAACATTCTATTTGGAATAACTTTGGCGCCGGTTGACGAATCTTCGCAAAATTTTCAAACTTTTTGGCCAGCTCCGGTCCTCTCCTATCCTGAAAGTCTCTGGGTGATTCGTGAAGTGGGGGCAGAGAAAAAAGGGGGTACCAAAATGTGTTTTCCCCAAGCAATTTTCCATAGGAACCGTTCATCGCGGCTACAGCCCGAACTGCTGAATGGAATTTCACCAAATTTGGCAAAGAGGTAGTCCTTAGTTCAGACTAAGTGCCTTTTGCTTAAATGGTGTAAATTTTTTTCAGTAGTTCCTGAGAAAATGACATTTAAAAGTACATATATATCTATGGCCGGTGAATCCACGCATCCTGAACGCACACTAAGCGAACCGTCCCGATCGCACGCTGAATGCTAATTGGCTGTCAAGTGGTTGTTAACATTCGAAACCAGGAAGTGTTGGCAGCCATTGTGTTCCTCGGTAGATGTGAGGCTGAAGAAGTTACTGGAATAAGTGTGCAAAATGTATAAATGTATAAAGGGGACAGGGTAGAGATACCCTGACCCTCTAGACCTGCTTAGGGAGTTCTACAAGGACTCCCAAGGTCCCAAAAAATGTTTGTTTTTTTTGAAACGGCAAAGTACGCATAGGGTGCTCAGATCCTGCTTGGATCCCGGGGATTGGGTCCCCTGGGGATAATAGAAATTAGTGATGGGGCTAATTTTTTTTATGGTAAAATTAGGAGCTGCGCACCCAGTGCGGCGCTCAGTGCGGCCCCCTGGTGTGCACGCATTGGATGCACGACTCCTAAGGTGTAGATTGACCGACTCCAATGCGTTTGGTGCACGACTTGTACACATTGGGTGCACGACTCCAAGCAAAAAAATATATATATTTTTCAGATATACATCAAGCTTTTGTGTATAGTTCTTGGGTGGCTCTAAAAAGAGCCCTTGTGTTTATTGAGAGATTTTGGTACCTACAGGTAAGTACCTATGCAGAGATTAAAGTTCAAGAGGAAGACTCTGTTACCCTCATCTGTAAAATGTACACCATCTCTCCTATAGATGCCATCCATATTGAAATGCAGATTGTTGTGGTAAATGGACCCCATCTTATAATCTCGGAGAAAAGCAGAACCAGATTTATTGACATGTTTCCTAGCTTTCTCAATCTGTGGACAAAATTGATGAGACCAGTTCCATTTCTGCCTTTGGCATACGTTAGAATAGACAAAGGCAGTTTGGGAGAAAAGTGACATCATTTCTGTAAAGGTGTCCTTTATAAGCATTTCCAGACCTACCCCAGTCAAAGTGCCTAGGTCATTGCCACCACAATGCACAATTATGAGGTCAGGGTGTTGGAGATGCAAAAAGGACTTAACCAATGGCATCAATTGGTGCCACTTTAACCCTCTCTGTCCAATCCATTTAATGTCTACATTTGGAAAAGCTAGGTCTTTGTCCATTCCTCTGTTTTCTGCATACCTTTGGCTCCAGAAAATATAGCTGTGTCCCACAATCCACACTCTAAGCATCTTGAAGGGAGGTCTGGAGGTACTCAGATGGTCTCTGTATGTTAAATGGCAGTTTGAGAAGTGAGATTTTTCTAAAATTGTGGATAAGATACAGTTTTGAAAGAAGAAAATAAATCATTGGCTGTTTCAGATCATTCTATTCTGAAAAGTAGGCTGCATGTTTTTGTTTTTGAAAAGCATGTTTTTTATTGGTTAAGAAAAAGTATTTGAAAAGCACATTATACAGGATAAGCTGCTATTTTGAAAAGTCAAGCACACTTGCTGTTTGGATTAGCAACATTGTGCGCTAAACTTGTGACCTATGATTTTAGTTGAGTGATCCTTGAACTGTTTCTATGGTAACAGGCAGTGAGCAGATTGGGGGTAGGGTTCAAATTTATGTCATCTGGAAAGGGCTGAAATGTGTAACCAATAGAAACGTGTGTTAGCTTTTGAATTAATGTGGGAAGCAATGTGATTTGATATTTACATGTATATGTGTGCAGAATGAAAGGGAAAGCTTGCCATTTTTTTGTGTTGCTAAGAGCTGCACAGTATAGAGATTCTGTATAAGAAAATCTGGTTTGTGACTGAAATGCTTCTTAATCTACAAATCAAATTGAAAGGTAACTTATTCTTTTGTGAGAGGTTGTATGCGGTGTGTTTGTTTTTAATACGATTTATGTGTTTCTCTTGGTAAAGTCCAGGGAGTAGTCTTGCTTGTCTAGATTCACTTTGTGAGACTGTGTTCTAAAATATGTGGAATGTGTGCCGTCATGTCCCCTGTTCCAGACTAGTAAATGTTTTTTGCTAAAGTGCAAAGGATACTGTTATTTGTTTAGAATCACACTGTGAGTCAGTGTGCATTTGGGAAAATTTTGAGAGAAGCATTTGGTTGCTTGATGTGTTTGCAGACACATAGTGCTGAAAAACCTTTCTTGTTAAGTTTTGGTAGCATAACAAAATAGACATTGCTTATGTATTTGGAAAATGAGTTAGGCTTTAACATTAAAATGCAGTAATGAAATATGTGGAATGTGTGCTGTCGCCTTAGTTTTTGAACATCAGTCAATGTGTTTTGATGAAGGCCAAGGGATAGTCTTGGTTGTCTCGAATCACACTGTGAGTCTGTGTACATTTGGAAACTGTTGTGAGAGAAGCCTATCAGACCCTCTCCCATATGTGCTTCTTGAATCAAAGCACCTCTCCGATTCCTGTTTGGAATTACCCTATCCCCCACTCCAGGGATGCGAGCAAAAGGAACAGAGTTGGCATCAATTATGTATGTATACTCGAGTGGATAGTTTAGAGTAATGCAGCTCCGCTGCCTTTGCTTGTGGCATTGACAGCTAGCATTGTTTCGCCGTCTATTTTTGTTTTTGAACGAGTGATTGCAGCTACGAAAGCCTTTTGTACAGCTGCCTTTGCGGCTTCATCAGCCAATGAATTCCCTGCAACGTGAGTGCCATCACGCTGATGACTCAGTGTATGTATCACGTGAGTCTTTTGTAGTTCTTTCTGTAATAGAACTACTTTTTCCCAAAGCAATTTATGCTTGATTGTTCCACCTTTAGCGTCTTTGAAACCGTTTTGAACCCAATTCTGCAAGTATTCATTGTAAGACTGGACACAGTAATACGAATCGCACACTATGAGTATGGGGAATTTGCGAACGGTATTTTCAAGCGCCATCTTGAAAGCCTGTAGTTCAGCTCGCTGAGCTGTACAGTCTCCTAGTGATTGAGTTTTTGTTACCATAGTTCTGAATTTACCATTGAGCCAGCAACCTTTAACCATCGCGCACGCAGCACTATAAGCTTGTTTGTCCCCAATTGCGGGCTGTGCAGATCCATCTGTATATATTATACATCCGTAATGTTCTAGAGGCAGAATCTCAATGAGCAGAGGACATTCTTGTTCATATTGTAAAAATTCTCGAGTTTTCAAGTACGGGTCAAATACGTATTCCACGTCTGTTGCAGCAAGAGAGTTAACCCATTGTATCCATCTCGGATGTAAAGCTTTTGCATTTGGAATGCTTGCTTTTGTCATTGCCTCTAAGGCAGGTACCGGCGTAACAACCATTATGCGTTTACCCTGTGCGAGTGCTTTCTCTTTTTGCTACTGCAGTTTGAACTGCTGTCAGAATTTTTTCTGTTGAAGTGAATTTCGGTTCAGCTTGTGTGTACAAGTGTGATTTGTAAGTTATTGGTACCTTTTCACCTTCATTAAATCTTAGGTTTGTGAATCCGCATCTCCCTGGGATGATTCAGATTACAAGGTTGCGTACGTTGTCGCGTGTTTGTAAAATGTAAATGTTTTGTTGCTAACATATCTGTTTGCACTGAACACACAATTTCTGTGTGTTTTTGAGTCCAATTAGTTTGTATGAAATCAGGTTCGATTAAGTCGTAGAGAGGTTTAACCCTTTCTGCGTAGTTTAGAATGTAAGCTCTTCCAAAATTCAGGAAACCTAGAATTGACTGTAAGTTTTTCAGCGTTTTTGGAGGTTGGAGCAGCGCACATTTCTATAGAAAGTTAGCTGCTAGGCTTTTGCCTTCACTTGAAAGTTCGTATCCTAAGAATAGGACGTTGAGGTGGGCAATTCGTGATTTCTTAAAATAGAATTTGTACCCTTCAGAAGCTAACCCAAGTATTATGGTGCTCACTCTTTTCAAGTGCACATCCAAGTCATCGTCTGTAAGATGGATGTCATCGACTTAAGAAAATTCCCTCATCATCATACGTTTGTAGTAACTCTATTACTCTGGCTGAAAAATAACCCTGGACTATTCTTGAATCCTTGAGGGAGACGGCAAAAATGACCCTGTATCCCCATGATTGAGAAAGCGGTCAAATACCTGCTTTCCGGTGCAATGTTTTGACAAAAGAAACCGTTAGAAATATCTAATATAGTTTTATATTTTTTGCGCACGATGTTGTTCATCAGTGCTGCACTGTGTGCATTTTGTACTGCAAAAGTTTTGCAACAAGAGTTTAAGGGGGTCATTAGGATGACGGGCGGACTTTATCCGCCCGCCATCCTGTCGGTATGCGGGACCGCCCGCCATAAGGGCGGGAGTCCCGGGGTGGGATTAGGATGTGCCCGCCACAGTGGCGGGCACATCCTGCATGTTAAGCATTGTGGCGGGCAGTGCTCTTAAAAAGCACCTGACATTTGCATAATCAAAGCGGCAGGCACCGCGCGGTGCCTGCCACTTTGATTATGCACATGCAGGGGGTACCACAGGTACCCCCCGTGTGCACCCCCCTACTCTCCTTCACTCAGGGGGCCCCCAGAGGGAAGTCTGCCTGCCTTCCCGTGGCGGCATTGCCGCCACGGAAAGGCTTTGGCAAATGCCCATAATAATATGACTGGCGGTGTCTGATAGACACCGCCACGATATTATTCCTTTTCCGCCCCGGCCGCAAGGCGACCGGGGCGGAAAAGGCCGAGGTCCCCCCCGTCATACTAATATCCCGGGGTGGTAAACGTGAGTGGATGGCGGGCGGATTGCCCCCGCCAGCCTGTCGCGGGCAATCCCCCCGCCATCATAATGGACCCCCAAGTGTCTGTAGTCCTAAACTAGACAATACATATTGTCTGGTTTGGAGACAGGAAACAAAGGATTGTTCATGGACGAGGTGCATGTTTCAATCACCCCTTGGTATTCAAGTTAATCTAAGATCTCCCCGACCTGTTTTTTAGCCTCCTGCTTAACTGGATATTTCCTCTGAGCAGTAGGTTGATTTTTAAACTGGATTTTATGTGAAGAGAATCCTCATCCCATCCCTCATGATTTTTATATAATGCTGGAGCCTGGGCTACAGACCATTTTCTGGCATTGGTCTATTTTTTATGAATTGGAATATGATTCGAAAAGGCTGGCATAATGATGTCTTCGCCATGAGGGCACTCCCTGACAAATTGAGGTGGCTCCACTGTCTCCAGATGATCCTTCAGGATCCTGCGAGCTATTATAACGTCTGCTGCGCTGTCTAGCATTGTCTGGGCCCACTCCCCGTTCTTGAGTTGTGTCCTCAAGATCCTCGGCATGTCTGATTTTTAGACCTGCTACCTTTTTCTTGGTAAATTGTTGTTTCTTATTTTTTGGAACGTGCTGATCGTCTCTGAACTTCACGCGTTCTTCTTAGTGTTCTGATCGTCCTCTTCTTTCGGATTTCTGCAAGGAAGTCTGAAAGGTACGAGAGGAACGTGTATAAGTATCTTGATATCTATCAGGTTTTCTCAAATTATCCCTATTTCTGAGGTTATATCTCTTTTCAGAGGGCTCCCTTTGAGGAGACCTACCTCTTGATTGGGAACGCTTCTCTTTAGGAAGTGTCTGTCTAGTATTTTCCCACTTCTTTTAGGAGTGGTGAGAGTGTTTTTAATAAAAACCTTTTCAGGATTTTCTGTTAGTTCGGGCTTTGCTGGTTTCCCTCCCAAACTATCTCTACCTAGTTCTTCATATGATTTTTCTATTATCCTTGCAAGTTCATACGGTTGCTCAGTTACATCAAGTTCTTTTAATTATTGGCGGATTGCCACGGATGCTGCTTCGCCTTTAATGTTAGCTAATAATATAGCCGAGACCTGTTTGTAATCTTTTAGTAATTTCATACCAAGATTCAAGGCAGGTTCTGGTCCGTATTCATTTTGAATCTGTTTCAGGATGTCTGATATTACCGTCATAGACGGAACACCATGTGTTTTTGTATAGATTGAAGCAAAGACTGTACCCCAAGTGTCACAGTCCTCCACGTGTGGTGCTATCCCCATTGGTAAACAGATTGTTAGAATCCTGTGTTTCTCATGAGGTGTACTATCGGGAAATACTGCCTCTATTTGAGTAATTTTGTGAGCTAACCAGAATGGAATTTCTTCCCTTTTTGCGGGCAATTTACCAATGACTGATTGTATAGTCTGTGGTGTGATTTTATTTGTGTTCCCCTGATGAGGGGTGTGCTGTGGAATTCTTACAGCAGGTTGGACTCTTAGATTCTGCATGACATATTGTACCGATTGTCTATGTATTTTAATTAATTGTTTTAGCTGAGCTAACAGTTCTGGACCTGTCATCTGTTTAATGTCAGGTTGTGGTGTATAGCTGGCTAGTACCGGCCATGTGCGCTCCTGGTCTACCTAATGGACCACGCCTGGTAATGTGATTTTGATGATGTAGGGCGCCTTTAAACTAGAGCTGATGCTCTTGGTATGTTAATGGAATTTCATCATCCTTGAAAGGAACGTATTCCGCTGGAGGTTCTTCTATCTTATAGAAGTGGAACACATGTGTTGTTGGATTTGCTTGTGGAAAGTTAATCCATGAATAGAATACCTCTGTCTGCCGATATTCATGTGCCTCTATGACAAATATGACCCTTCCACCTCTAGGTGATAGGACATTTTCTATAATCTTTATAGCTATGTTTTTCTCAAGTTTTCCGGGATGATTATAGCATCATCGTTGTCTTCATTTAACACGCTGTAACGTCAAAGCCCGGTTGGTTTGCATTTACTGTAGCTCCACCGGTTGCGTTGTTGTCGCCGTTATTGAACATTGTTTAATGAAAGTTTGCAGAGCAAGTTTCAAGGAAACAAAGATAAGGTGCACAATATTTTGGAACACTGTATCCTTCAACGTTGAACTAACCAAAAACTAATACATAGGATTTTTCGTCCTACTCAGTTATGGCAGATATTTTATCCACTATATCACCACGTGTTGGAATTGCTTGGACAAGTTTTGCAGCAGAGTGCTGTTCAGACTATCCACCTGACAACAGACTTGTGGACCAGTTGCCAAGTCACTTATTACATGTGAATCACTGAACACTGGATCTCTTTTGTGGGGGTTAGAGAAAAGATATCTGCAGAAGGTGTGGTTGACACTGCGATTTGTAATGCCACTTGAAACATGCAATTTGTTAGCCATGGAGAAATCTCATACTGATGCAAACATTTTAGAAGACTTTGACAGCAAGGCCTTGAAATGGCTATGCCCAAGAGGGCTTAGCATTGGTTTTGTTGCTAACGACAATGGCAGTAATATAGTTAAGGCTATGTCCGATGGTGGCTGTTTCAGGGTCCTGTGTTTGCACACTGCATTAACATCATTGTTCAAGACTTTCTGAAAAAGAAGACCGATTCAGCAACTTACTGACCACCTGTAGAAGAATCTGCACATATTTCAGCCATTCTTTTAAAGACCAGAAGCACCTGAAGATCATTCAACGTGAGCATAGAATGCCAGTTAAAGCTCTCTTCCAGGAGGTGCCAACAGGTTGTAACCCAACTTATTACATGCTTGAACTTCTGTTTGAGCAGTACAGACCAATCAATGAGATGGACCAATGGGGCCTAGTTAAATGCCTGACAGAGATTCTACTTCCTTTCAAGCTCTTCACACGTGTAGTCAGCAAGGGGGACTGTACTTTGCGCCAAGCTTTCCCTTTGTGGCATATGCTACAGAAACAGCTGAAGGGGGTGTCTGCAATGTACGCATGTGTGGGAGAAATAAAAAAGAAGCAAATGAGTTAGTGGAGAGCTTAACCCTTCACTTATCTAAAAATACAAGGGTTCAAAGAGGCATTGTGTCATCCAACCATTGCATTTCTGCCACAATTCTGGATCCACGGTACAAACCAGTACTAAACACATTGATTTCTTTTTCAGAAGGGGATGTTGCCAAGCACAAAACTTGGATAGCTGCAGAAGCCAGTCACCTAGAAAAAGAACGACTGGGAATTAGAGGCCCGCTACTCTAGAGCACAAGTACTGCAGGGCATCCGGCGTCAAGTTCTACTTTGAAGCCTGAGGGCAGTGCGGTTGGCTCACAGCAGTCAAAACCACCACACCAAGAACAGCATCAACAAGAATAGGACTATCAGCCCCACCAAAATCAGCACCGGAATGGTTTCCAAAGAAAGGGCTGTTAGGTGCAGTTCTGAGGCAAAGGCCAAATAGGCCGAGCAAAGCGGAGCCCCCCTGACCATTGAACAGATGGTCCAGACCTATCTGGATGACCCAACAGAGGTCAACATTGACCAAAACTCATTGCTGTATTGGTGTGGGAAAAGGCGCCAAAGGCCAGTGCTCAGCAGGCTATCTTTCTGGTTCAAATCCATCACCACCGTCTTACTCTTTTATTGCCGGATTGGAGTTGCAACTGTGTACCCAGAAATCTATTTCCCTCAAGCCAGACATTGGATGGAGAATAGTACAAGAAATGTGTGCCTGCCTCGTCGAGTCCCTCCAAAGAACCTGACTATAGCGATCCTCCTTTCCGAGCCTAAAGGGACTGTCCCTTAAGAACAGGTAAATGATGGCATGCATTGGACGCTGATTCTGAGTGATTGATGTATCTGTTGTTGTTGTGCATGATGTCTATTAGTGTTTAATCTACACACAAAAAAAGTGACTCAAGTCAATGTTTCCCTTCTTGCTGTTCAATAACAAAATTGTACTACTGCAGGCTGATCCATTGCATTTTGATTCTTGACCCTCTCAGTACACTTCAGAGTTAGACACCATGATGATCATACCATACTCACAGTCAGTCAGTAGGATCGGAGATGATTGATGGAATAACTGGAGTGTTTCATGAAGTGGCCTAAATTGTAAACAAGTCAACAGCAACCACACCATACCTACATGTCTGTGTAATGGTGGAGGCGAGTGTAGTGGTATGACTGACAGTGGTGCATTGATTTAGTTACTTAATTTGGAAAATGCTTTGTTGCTTTGTATGTGTGCTCAGTGCTGTCTGGCTCAAAATCTAAGATAAGTGGAGTTGGGTGGGCACCGCAGGCCTGCTCTGTCCTGTTGTTTTACTTTTCTCCTTGATTTTTAAATATTCCTTTTGTTTTCCATCTACACTTACAGGCCGGTCTTTACCCTGTACTGTACTGGGAAATACAACTAACACTTACCTTACCAATCCGCATTCGCCAGGCAGGCAGTGGCACCCAAGATTGAGGGATGGAGCGTCCATGGAAGGAAGGACCAAGAGGAATGCCGAGATGCAGCTCCCAATTTGACATAGTTATAGTATCATCTTTTGATTTGTTCCATTTTTGTCTTCAATCATTATGACTGTGTGTGTTGTTATATATTATGTTTGCTTATATATTTGACTCCTACAGATAGTTTTTTAATTTTATTTGCTAGCTTTAAAAGGAAGCCCTGTACAACAGAACATAAAATGTATGTAATTTGGGTCCCTCTGGGGGCAGACAGGCAGGGCAATTGCATAATAATAAAAATTAATAATATACTGCTGCCCCCATCATCATGCATACATTTCCTTTTATTCCCATAACAGATTAACGATGGTCATCTGCCAATATTGTGTGTTGTCTGTGTGTAGCGTTGTCTTTGTCAAACCTTTCCCTCAAATACCCCTTCCAACCATTCATCAAACCCTAACCTTCTTCCCCCGGACTGTGTGATTTACATTGAGGTGTGACTAAATTAAATTTACACCAATAATTGATCACACACTTGCTGGGGTGGATGTGGTGAAAGCAACACTAACTCAAGGCAGGGCGTTGATCTTCGGCTCTAAATATATATATATATATATATACATATATATATTACCTACTGGTCGCCAGTAGGTAGTTAAAGGTAGGACCTATTTTCCATAGGAAATCCGCAACATTCTATTTGGAATAACTTTGGCGCCGGTTGACGAATCTTCGCAAAATTTTCAAACTTTTTGGCCAGCTCCGGTCCTCTCCTATCCTGAAAGTCTCTGGGTGATTCGTGAAGTGGGGGCAGAGAAAAAAGGGGGTACCAAAATGTGTTTTCCCCAAGCAATTTTCCATAGGAACCGTTCATCGCGGCTACAGCCCGAACTGCTGAATGGAATTTCACCAAATTTGGCAAAGAGGTAGTCCTTAGTTCAGACTAAGTGCCTTTTGCTTAAATGGTGTAAATTTTTTTCAGTAGTTCATGAGAAAATGACATTTAAAAGTACATATATATCTATGGCCGGTGAATCCACGCATCCTGAACGCACACTAAGCGAACCGTCCCGATCGCACGCTGAATGCTAATTGGCTGTCAAGTGGTTGTTAACATTCGAAACCAGGAAGTGTTGGCATCCATTGTGTTCCTCGGTAGATGTGAGGCTGAAGAAGTTACTGGAATAAGTGTGCAAAATTTATAAATGTATAAAGGGGACAGGGTAGAGATACCCTGACCCTCTAGACCTGCTTAGGGAGTTCTACAAGGACTCCCAAGGTCCCAAAAAATGTTAGTTTTTTTTGAAACGGCAAAGTACGCATAGGGTGCTCAGATCCTGCTTGGATCCCGGGGATTGGGTCCCCTGGGGATAATAGAAATTAGTGATGGGGCTAATTTTTTTAATGGAAAAATTAGGAGCTGCGCACCCAGTGCGGCGCTCAGTGCGGCCTCCTGGTGTGCACGCATTGGATGCACGACTCCTAAGGTGTAGATTGACCGACTCCAATGCGTTTGGTGCACGACTTGTACACATTGGGTGCACGACTCCAAGCAAAAAAAAATATATATTTTTCAGATATACATCAAGCTTTTGTGTATAGTTCTTGGGTGGCTCTAAAAAGAGCCCTTGTGTTTATTGAGAGATTTTGGTACCTACAGGTAAGTACCTATGCAGAGATTAAAGTTCAAGAGGAAGACTCTGTTACCCTCATCTGTAAAATGTACACCATCTCTCCTATAGATGCCATCCATATTGAAATGCAGATTGTTGTGGTAAATGGACCCCATCTTATAATCTCGGAGAAAAGCAGAACCAGATTTATTGACATGTTTCCTAGCTTTCTCAATCTGTGGACAAAATTGATGAGACCAGTTCCATTTCTGCCTTTGGCATACGTTAGAATAGACAAAGGCAGTTTGGGAGAAAAGTGACATCATTTCTGTAAAGGTGTCCTTTATAAGCATTTCCAGACCTACCCCAGTCAAAGTGCCTAGGTCATTGCCACCACAATGCACAATTATGAGGTCAGGGTGTTGGAGATGCAAAAAGGACATAACCAATGGCATCAATTGGTGCCACTTTAACCCTCTCTGTCCAATCCATTTAATGTCTACATTTGGAAAAGCTAGGTCTTTGTCCATTCCTCTGTTTTCTGCATACCTTTGGCTCCAGAAAATATAGCTATGTCCCACAATCCACACTCTAAGCATCTTGAAGGGAGGTCTGGAGGTACTCAGATGGTCTCTGTATGTTAAATGGCAGTTTGAGAAGTGAGATTTTTCTAAAATTGTGGATAAGATACAGTTTTGAAAGAAGAAAATAAATCATTGGCTGTTTCAGATCATTCTATTCTGAAAAGTAGGCTGCATGTTTTTGTTTTTGAAAAGCATGTTTTTTATTGGTTAAGAAAAAGTATTTGAAAAGCACATTATACAGGATAAGCTGCTATTTTGAAAAGTCAAGCACACTTGCTGTTTGGATTAGCAACATTGTGCGCTAAACTTGTGACCTATGATTTTAGTTGAGTGATCCTTGAACTGTTTCTATGGTAACAGGCAGTGAGCAGATTGGGGGTAGGGTTCAAATTTATGTCATCTGGAAAGGGCTGAAATGTGTAACCAATAGAAACGTGTGTTAGCTTTTGAATTAATGTGGGAAGCAATGTGATTTGATATTTACATGTATATGTGTGCAGAATGAAAGGGAAAGCTTGCCATTTTTTTGTGTTGCTAAGAGCTGCACAGTATAGAGATTCTGTATAAGAAAATCTGGTTTGTGACTGAAATGCTTCTTAATCTACAAATCAAATTGAAAGGTAACTTATTCTTTTGTGAGAGGTTGTATGCGGTGTGTTTGTTTTTAATACGATTTATGTGTTTCTCTTGGTAAAGTCCAGGGAGTAGTCTTGCTTGTCTAGATTCACTTTGTGAGACTGTGTTCTAAAATATGTGGAATGTGTGCCGTCATGTCCCCTGTTCCAGACTAGTAAATGTTTTTTGCTAAAGTGCAAAGGATACTGTTATTTGTTTAGAATCACACTGTGAGTCAGTGTGCATTTGGGAAAATTTTGAGAGAAGCATTTGGTTGCTTGATGTGTTTGCAGACACATAGTGCTGAAAAACCTTTCTTGTTAAGTTTTGGTAGCATAACAAAATAGACATTGCTTATGTATTTGGAAAATGAGTTAGGCTTTAACATTAAAATGCAGTAATGAAATATGTGGAATGTGTGCTGTCGCCTTAGTTTTTGAACATCAGTCAATGTGTTTTGATGAAGGCCAAGGGATAGTCTTGGTTGTCTCGAATCACACTGTGAGTCTGTGTACATTTGGAAACTGTTGTGAGAGAAGCCTATCAGACCCTCTCCCATATGTGCTTCTTGAATCAAAGCACCTCTCCGATTCCTGTTTGGAATTACCCTATCCCCCACTCCAGGGATGCGAGCAAAAGAAACAGAGTTGGCATCAATTATGTATGTATACTCGAGTGGATAGTTTAGAGTAATGCAGCTCCGCTGCCTTTGCTTGTGGCATTGACAGCTAGCATTGTTTCGCCGTCTATTTTTGTTTTTGAACGAGTGATTGCAGCTACGAAAGCCTTTTGTACAGCTGCCTTTGCGGCTTCATCAGCCAATGAATTCCCTGCAACGTGAGTGCCATCACGCTGATGACTCAGTGTATGTATCACGTGAGTCTTTTGTAGTTCTTTCTGTAATAGAACTACTTTTTCCCAAAGCAATTTATGCTTGATTGTTCCACCTTTAGCGTCTTTGAAACCGTTTTGAACCCAATTCTGCAAGTATTCATTGTAAGACTGGACACAGTAATACGAATCGCACACTATGAGTATGGGGAATTTGCGAACGGTATTTTCAAGCGCCATCTTGAAAGCCTGTAGTTCAGCTCGCTGAGCTGTACAGTCTCCTAGTGATTGAGTTTTTGTTACCATAGTTCTGAATTTACCATTGAGCCAGCAACCTTTAACCATCGCGCACGCAGCACTATAAGCTTGTTTGTCCCCAATTGCGGGCTGTGCAGATCCATCTGTATATATTATACATCCGTAATGTTCTAGAGGCAGAATCTCAATGAGCAGAGGACATTCTTGTTCATATTGTAAAAATTCTCGAGTTTTCAAGTACGGGTCAAATACGTATTCCACGTCTGTTGCAGCAAGAGATTTAACCCATTGTATCCATCTCGGATGTAAAGCTTTTGCATTTGGAATGCTTGCTTTTGTCATTGCCTCTAAGGCAGGTACCGGCGTAACAACCATTATGCGTTTACCCTGTGCGAGTGCTTTCTCTTTTTGCTACTGCAGTTTGAACTGCTGTCAGAATTTTTTCTGTTGAAGTGAATTTCGGTTCAGCTTGTGTGTACAAGTGTGATTTGTAAGTTATTGGTACCTTTTCACCTTCATTAAATCTTAGGTTTGTGAATCCGCATCTCCCTGGGATGATTCAGATTACAAGGTTGCGTACGTTGTCGCGTGTTTGTAAAATGTAAATGTTTTGTTGCTAACATATCTGTTTGCACTGAACACACAATTTCTGTGTGTTTTTGAGTCCAATTAGTTTGTATGAAATCAGGTTCGATTAAGTCGTAGAGAGGTTTAACCCTTTCTGCGTAGTTTAGAATGTAAGCTCTTCCAAAATTCAGGAAACCTAGAATTGACTGTAAGTTTTTCAGCGTTTTTGGAGGTTGGAGCAGCGCACATTTCTATAGAAAGTTAGCTGCTAGGCTTTTGCCTTCACTTGAAAGTTCGTATCCTAAGAATAGGACGTTGAGGTGGGCAATTCGTGATTTCTTAAAATAGAATTTGTACCCTTCAGAAGCTAACCCAAGTATTATGGTGCTCACTCTTTTCAAGTGCACATCCAAGTCATCGTCTGTAAGATGGATGTCATCGACTTAAGAAAATTCCCTCATCATCATACGTTTGTAGTAACTCTATTACTCTGGCTGAAAAATAACCCTGGACTATTCTTGAATCCTTGAGGGAGACGGCAAAAATGACCCTGTATCCCCATGATTGAGAAAGCGGTCAAATACCTGCTTTCCGGTGCAATGTTTTGACAAAAGAAACCGTTAGAAATATCTAATATAGTTTTATATTTTTTGCGCACGATGTTGTTCATCAGTGCTGCACTGTGTGCATTTTGTACTGCAAAAGTTTTGCAACAAGAGTTTAAGGGGGTCATTAGGATGACGGGCGGACTTTATCCGCCCGCCATCCTGTCGGTATGCGGGACCGCCCGCCATAAGGGCGGGAGTCCCGGGGTGGGATTAGGATGTGCCCGCCACAGTGGCGGGCACATCCTGCATGTTAAGCATTGTGGCGGGCAGTGCTCTTAAAAAGCACCTGACATTTGCATAATCAAAGCGGCAGGCACCGCGCGGTGCCTGCCACTTTGATTATGCACATGCAGGGGGTACCACAGGTACCCCCCGTGTGCACCCCCCTACTCTCCTTCACTCAGGGGGCCCCCAGAGGGAAGTCTGCCTGCCTTCCCGTGGCGGCATTGCCGCCACGGAAAGGCTTTGGCAAATGCCCATAATAATATGACTGGCGGTGTCTGATAGACACCGCCACGATATTATTCCTTTTCCGCCCCGGCCGCAAGGCGACCGGGGCGGAAAAGGCCGAGGTCCCCCCCGTCATACTAATATCCCGGGGTGGTAAACGTGAGTGGATGGCGGGCGGATTGCCCCCGCCAGCCTGTCGCGGGCAATCCCCCCGCCATCATAATGGACCCCCAAGTGTCTGTAGTCCTAAACTAGACAATACATATTGTCTGGTTTGGAGACAGGAAACAAAGGATTGTTCATGGACGAGGTGCATGTTTCAATCACCCCTTGGTATTCAAGTTAATCTAAGATCTCCCCGACCTGTTTTTTAGCCTCCTGCTTAACTGGATATTTCCTCTGAGCAGTAGGTTGATTTTTAAACTGGATTTTATGTGAAGAGAATCCTCATCCCATCCCTCATGATTTTTATATAATGCTGGAGCCTGGGCTACAGACCATTTTCTGGCATTGGTCTATTTTTTATGAATTGGAATATGATTCGAAAAGGCTGGCATAATGATGTCTTCGCCATGAGGGCACTCCCTGACAAATTGAGGTGGCTCCACTGTCTCCAGATGATCCTTCAGGATCCTGCGAGCTATTATAACGTCTGCTGCGCTGTCTAGCATTGTCTGGGCCCACTCCCCGTTCTTGAGTTGTGTCCTCAAGATCCTCGGCATGTCTGATTTTTAGACCTGCTACCTTTTTCTTGGTAAATTGTTGTTTCTTATTTTTTGGAACGTGCTGATCGTCTCTGAACTTCACGCGTTCTTCTTAGTGTTCTGATCGTCCTCTTCTTTCGGATTTCTGCAAGGAAGTCTGAAAGGTACGAGAGGAACGTGTATAAGTATCTTGATATCTATCAGGTTTTCTCAAATTATCCCTATTTCTGAGGTTATATCTCTTTTCAGAGGGCTCCCTTTGAGGAGACCTACCTCTTGATTGGGAACGCTTCTCTTTAGGAAGTGTCTGTCTAGTATTTTCCCACTTCTTTTAGGAGTGGTGAGAGTGTTTTTAATAAAAACCTTTTCAGGATTTTCTGTTAGTTCGGGCTTTGCTGGTTTCCCTCCCAAACTATCTCTACCTAGTTCTTCATATGATTTTTCTATTATCCTTGCAAGTTCATACGGTTGCTCAGTTACATCAAGTTCTTTTAATTATTGGCGGATTGCCACGGATGCTGCTTCGCCTTTAATGTTAGCTAATAATATAGCCGAGACCTGTTTGTAATCTTTTAGTAATTTCATACCAAGATTCAAGGCAGGTTCTGGTCCGTATTCATTTTGAATCTGTTTCAGGATGTCTGATATTACCGTCATAGACGGAACACCATGTGTTTTTGTATAGATTGAAGCAAAGACTGTACCCCAAGTGTCACAGTCCTCCACGTGTGGTGCTATCCCCATTGGTAAACAGATTGTTAGAATCCTGTGTTTCTCATGAGGTGTACTATCGGGAAATACTGCCTCTATTTGAGTAATTTTGTGAGCTAACCAGAATGGAATTTCTTCCCTTTTTGCGGGCAATTTACCAATGACTGATTGTATAGTCTGTGGTGTGATTTTATTTGTGTTCCCCTGATGAGGGGTGTGCTGTGGAATTCTTACAGCAGGTTGGACTCTTAGATTCTGCATGACATATTGTACCGATTGTCTATGTATTTTAATTAATTGTTTTAGCTGAGCTAACAGTTCTGGACCTGTCATCTGTTTAATGTCAGGTTGTGGTGTATAGCTGGCTAGTACCGGCCATGTGCGCTCCTGGTCTACCTAATGGACCACGCCTGGTAATGTGATTTTGATGATGTAGGGCGCCTTTAAACTAGAGCTGATGCTCTTGGTATGTTAATGGAATTTCATCATCCTTGAAAGGAACGTATTCCGCTGGAGGTTCTTCTATCTTATAGAAGTGGAACACATGTGTTGTTGGATTTGCTTGTGGAAAGTTAATCCATGAATAGAATACCTCTGTCTGCCGATATTCATGTGCCTCTATGACAAATATGACCCTTCCACCTCTAGGTGATAGGACATTTTCTATAATCTTTATAGCTATGTTTTTCTCAAGTTTTCCGGGATGATTATAGCATCATCGTTGTCTTCATTTAACACGCTGTAACGTCAAAGCCCGGTTGGTTTGCATTTACTGTAGCTCCACCGGTTGCGTTGTTGTCGCCGTTATTGAACATTGTTTAATGAAAGTTTGCAGAGCAAGTTTCAAGGAAACAAAGATAAGGTGCACAATATTTTGGAACACTGTATCCTTCAACGTTGAACTAACCAAAAACTAATACATAGGATTTTTCGTCCTACTCAGTTATGGCAGATATTTTATCCACTATATCACCACGTGTTGGAATTGCTTGGACAAGTTTTGCAGCAGAGTGCTGTTCAGACTATCCACCTGACAACAGACTTGTGGACCAGTTGCCAAGTCACTTATTACATGTGAATCACTGAACACTGGATCTCTTTTGTGGGGGTTAGAGAAAAGATATCTGCAGAAGGTGTGGTTGACACTGCGATTTGTAATGCCACTTGAAACATGCAATTTGTTAGCCATGGAGAAATCTCATACTGATGCAAACATTTTAGAAGACTTTGACAGCAAGGCCTTGAAATGGCTATGCCCAAGAGGGCTTAGCATTGGTTTTGTTGCTAACGACAATGGCAGTAATATAGTTAAGGCTATGTCCGATGGTGGCTGTTTCAGGGTCCTGTGTTTGCACACTGCATTAACATCATTGTTCAAGACTTTCTGAAAAAGAAGACCGATTCAGCAACTTACTGACCACCTGTAGAAGAATCTGCACATATTTCAGCCATTCTTTTAAAGACCAGAAGCACCTGAAGATCATTCAACGTGAGCATAGAATGCCAGTTAAAGCTCTCTTCCAGGAGGTGCCAACAGGTTGTAACCCAACTTATTACATGCTTGAACTTCTGTTTGAGCAGTACAGACCAATCAATGAGATGGACCAATGGGGCCTAGTTAAATGCCTGACAGAGATTCTACTTCCTTTCAAGCTCTTCACACGTGTAGTCAGCAAGGGGGACTGTACTTTGCGCCAAGCTTTCCCTTTGTGGCATATGCTACAGAAACAGCTGAAGGGGGTGTCTGCAATGTACGCATGTGTGGGAGAAATAAAAAAGAAGCAAATGAGTTAGTGGAGAGCTTAACCCTTCACTTATCTAAAAATACAAGGGTTCAAAGAGGCATTGTGTCATCCAACCATTGCATTTCTGCCACAATTCTGGATCCACGGTACAAACCAGTACTAAACACATTGATTTCTTTTTCAGAAGGGGATGTTGCCAAGCACAAAACTTGGATAGCTGCAGAAGCCAGTCACCTAGAAAAAGAACGACTGGGAATTAGAGGCCCGCTACTCTAGAGCACAAGTACTGCAGGGCATCCGGCGTCAAGTTCTACTTTGAAGCCTGAGGGCAGTGCGGTTGGCTCACAGCAGTCAAAACCACCACACCAAGAACAGCATCAACAAGAATAGGACTATCAGCCCCACCAAAATCAGCACCGGAATGGTTTCCAAAGAAAGGGCTGTTAGGTGCAGTTCTGAGGCAAAGGCCAAATAGGCCGAGCAAAGCGGAGCCCCCCTGACCATTGAACAGATGGTCCAGACCTATCTGGATGACCCAACAGAGGTCAACATTGACCAAAACTCATTGCTGTATTGGTGTGGGAAAAGGCGCCAAAGGCCAGTGCTCAGCAGGCTATCTTTCTGGTTCAAATCCATCACCACCGTCTTACTCTTTTATTGCCGGATTGGAGTTGCAACTGTGTACCCAGAAATCTATTTCCCTCAAGCCAGACATTGGATGGAGAATAGTACAAGAAATGTGTGCCTGCCTCGTCGAGTCCCTCCAAAGAACCTGACTATAGCGATCCTCCTTTCCGAGCCTAAAGGGACTGTCCCTTAAGAACAGGTAAATGATGGCATGCATTGGACGCTGATTCTGAGTGATTGATGTATCTGTTGTTGTTGTGCATGATGTCTATTAGTGTTTAATCTACACACAAAAAAAGTGACTCAAGTCAATGTTTCCCTTCTTGCTGTTCAATAACAAAATTGTACTACTGCAGGCTGATCCATTGCATTTTGATTCTTGACCCTCTCAGTACACTTCAGAGTTAGACACCATGATGATCATACCATACTCACAGTCAGTCAGTAGGATCGGAGATGATTGATGGAATAACTGGAGTGTTTCATGAAGTGGCCTAAATTGTAAACAAGTCAACAGCAACCACACCATACCTACATGTCTGTGTAATGGTGGAGGCGAGTGTAGTGGTATGACTGACAGTGGTGCATTGATTTAGTTACTTAATTTGGAAAATGCTTTGTTGCTTTGTATGTGTGCTCAGTGCTGTCTGGCTCAAAATCTAAGATAAGTGGAGTTGGGTGGGCACCGCAGGCCTGCTCTGTCCTGTTGTTTTACTTTTCTCCTTGATTTTTAAATATTCCTTTTGTTTTCCATCTACACTTACAGGCCGGTCTTTACCCTGTACTGTACTGGGAAATACAACTAACACTTACCTTACCAATCCGCATTCGCCAGGCAGGCAGTGGCACCCAAGATTGAGGGATGGAGCGTCCATGGAAGGAAGGACCAAGAGGAATGCCGAGATGCAGCTCCCAATTTGACATAGTTATAGTATCATCTTTTGATTTGTTCCATTTTTGTCTTCAATCATTATGACTGTGTGTGTTGTTATATATTATGTTTGCTTATATATTTGACTCCTACAGATAGTTTTTTAATTTTATTTGCTAGCTTTAAAAGGAAGCCCTGTACAACAGAACATAAAATGTATGTAATTTGGGTCCCTCTGGGGGCAGACAGGCAGGGCAATTGCATAATAATAAAAATTAATAATATACTGCTGCCCCCATCATCATGCATACATTTCCTTTTATTCCCATAACAGATTAACGATGGTCATCTGCCAATATTGTGTGTTGTCTGTGTGTAGCGTTGTCTTTGTCAAACCTTTCCCTCAAATACCCCTTCCAACCATTCATCAAACCCTAACCTTCTTCCCCCGGACTGTGTGATTTACATTGAGGTGTGACTAAATTAAATTTACACCAATAATTGATCACACACTTGCTGGGGTGGATGTGGTGAAAGCAACACTAACTCAAGGCAGGGCGTTGATCTTCGGCTCTAAATATATATATATATATATATACATATATATATTACCTACTGGTCGCCAGTAGGTAGTTAAAGGTAGGACCTATTTTCCATAGGAAATCCGCAACATTCTATTTGGAATAACTTTGGCGCCGGTTGACGAATCTTCGCAAAATTTTCAAACTTTTTGGCCAGCTCCGGTCCTCTCCTATCCTGAAAGTCTCTGGGTGATTCGTGAAGTGGGGGCAGAGAAAAAAGGGGGTACCAAAATGTGTTTTCCCCAAGCAATTTTCCATAGGAACCGTTCATCGCGGCTACAGCCCGAACTGCTGAATGGAATTTCACCAAATTTGGCAAAGAGGTAGTCCTTAGTTCAGACTAAGTGCCTTTTGCTTAAATGGTGTAAATTTTTTTCAGTAGTTCATGAGAAAATGACATTTAAAAGTACATATATATCTATGGCCGGTGAATCCACGCATCCTGAACGCACACTAAGCGAACCGTCCCGATCGCACGCTGAATGCTAATTGGCTGTCAAGTGGTTGTTAACATTCGAAACCAGGAAGTGTTGGCATCCATTGTGTTCCTCGGTAGATGTGAGGCTGAAGAAGTTACTGGAATAAGTGTGCAAAATTTATAAATGTATAAAGGGGACAGGGTAGAGATACCCTGACCCTCTAGACCTGCTTAGGGAGTTCTACAAGGACTCCCAAGGTCCCAAAAAATGTTAGTTTTTTTTGAAACGGCAAAGTACGCATAGGGTGCTCAGATCCTGCTTGGATCCCGGGGATTGGGTCCCCTGGGGATAATAGAAATTAGTGATGGGGCTAATTTTTTTAATGGAAAAATTAGGAGCTGCGCACCCAGTGCGGCGCTCAGTGCGGCCTCCTGGTGTGCACGCATTGGATGCACGACTCCTAAGGTGTAGATTGACCGACTCCAATGCGTTTGGTGCACGACTTGTACACATTGGGTGCACGACTCCAAGCAAAAAAAAATATATATTTTTCAGATATACATCAAGCTTTTGTGTATAGTTCTTGGGTGGCTCTAAAAAGAGCCCTTGTGTTTATTGAGAGATTTTGGTACCTACAGGTAAGTACCTATGCAGAGATTAAAGTTCAAGAGGAAGACTCTGTTACCCTCATCTGTAAAATGTACACCATCTCTCCTATAGATGCCATCCATATTGAAATGCAGATTGTTGTGGTAAATGGACCCCATCTTATAATCTCGGAGAAAAGCAGAACCAGATTTATTGACATGTTTCCTAGCTTTCTCAATCTGTGGACAAAATTGATGAGACCAGTTCCATTTCTGCCTTTGGCATACGTTAGAATAGACAAAGGCAGTTTGGGAGAAAAGTGACATCATTTCTGTAAAGGTGTCCTTTATAAGCATTTCCAGACCTACCCCAGTCAAAGTGCCTAGGTCATTGCCACCACAATGCACAATTATGAGGTCAGGGTGTTGGAGATGCAAAAAGGACATAACCAATGGCATCAATTGGTGCCACTTTAACCCTCTCTGTCCAATCCATTTAATGTCTACATTTGGAAAAGCTAGGTCTTTGTCCATTCCTCTGTTTTCTGCATACCTTTGGCTCCAGAAAATATAGCTATGTCCCACAATCCACACTCTAAGCATCTTGAAGGGAGGTCTGGAGGTACTCAGATGGTCTCTGTATGTTAAATGGCAGTTTGAGAAGTGAGATTTTTCTAAAATTGTGGATAAGATACAGTTTTGAAAGAAGAAAATAAATCATTGGCTGTTTCAGATCATTCTATTCTGAAAAGTAGGCTGCATGTTTTTGTTTTTGAAAAGCATGTTTTTTATTGGTTAAGAAAAAGTATTTGAAAAGCACATTATACAGGATAAGCTGCTATTTTGAAAAGTCAAGCACACTTGCTGTTTGGATTAGCAACATTGTGCGCTAAACTTGTGACCTATGATTTTAGTTGAGTGATCCTTGAACTGTTTCTATGGTAACAGGCAGTGAGCAGATTGGGGGTAGGGTTCAAATTTATGTCATCTGGAAAGGGCTGAAATGTGTAACCAATAGAAACGTGTGTTAGCTTTTGAATTAATGTGGGAAGCAATGTGATTTGATATTTACATGTATATGTGTGCAGAATGAAAGGGAAAGCTTGCCATTTTTTTGTGTTGCTAAGAGCTGCACAGTATAGAGATTCTGTATAAGAAAATCTGGTTTGTGACTGAAATGCTTCTTAATCTACAAATCAAATTGAAAGGTAACTTATTCTTTTGTGAGAGGTTGTATGCGGTGTGTTTGTTTTTAATACGATTTATGTGTTTCTCTTGGTAAAGTCCAGGGAGTAGTCTTGCTTGTCTAGATTCACTTTGTGAGACTGTGTTCTAAAATATGTGGAATGTGTGCCGTCATGTCCCCTGTTCCAGACTAGTAAATGTTTTTTGCTAAAGTGCAAAGGATACTGTTATTTGTTTAGAATCACACTGTGAGTCAGTGTGCATTTGGGAAAATTTTGAGAGAAGCATTTGGTTGCTTGATGTGTTTGCAGACACATAGTGCTGAAAAACCTTTCTTGTTAAGTTTTGGTAGCATAACAAAATAGACATTGCTTATGTATTTGGAAAATGAGTTAGGCTTTAACATTAAAATGCAGTAATGAAATATGTGGAATGTGTGCTGTCGCCTTAGTTTTTGAACATCAGTCAATGTGTTTTGATGAAGGCCAAGGGATAGTCTTGGTTGTCTCGAATCACACTGTGAGTCTGTGTACATTTGGAAACTGTTGTGAGAGAAGCCTATCAGACCCTCTCCCATATGTGCTTCTTGAATCAAAGCACCTCTCCGATTCCTGTTTGGAATTACCCTATCCCCCACTCCAGGGATGCGAGCAAAAGAAACAGAGTTGGCATCAATTATGTATGTATACTCGAGTGGATAGTTTAGAGTAATGCAGCTCCGCTGCCTTTGCTTGTGGCATTGACAGCTAGCATTGTTTCGCCGTCTATTTTTGTTTTTGAACGAGTGATTGCAGCTACGAAAGCCTTTTGTACAGCTGCCTTTGCGGCTTCATCAGCCAATGAATTCCCTGCAACGTGAGTGCCATCACGCTGATGACTCAGTGTATGTATCACGTGAGTCTTTTGTAGTTCTTTCTGTAATAGAACTACTTTTTCCCAAAGCAATTTATGCTTGATTGTTCCACCTTTAGCGTCTTTGAAACCGTTTTGAACCCAATTCTGCAAGTATTCATTGTAAGACTGGACACAGTAATACGAATCGCACACTATGAGTATGGGGAATTTGCGAACGGTATTTTCAAGCGCCATCTTGAAAGCCTGTAGTTCAGCTCGCTGAGCTGTACAGTCTCCTAGTGATTGAGTTTTTGTTACCATAGTTCTGAATTTACCATTGAGCCAGCAACCTTTAACCATCGCGCACGCAGCACTATAAGCTTGTTTGTCCCCAATTGCGGGCTGTGCAGATCCATCTGTATATATTATACATCCGTAATGTTCTAGAGGCAGAATCTCAATGAGCAGAGGACATTCTTGTTCATATTGTAAAAATTCTCGAGTTTTCAAGTACGGGTCAAATACGTATTCCACGTCTGTTGCAGCAAGAGATTTAACCCATTGTATCCATCTCGGATGTAAAGCTTTTGCATTTGGAATGCTTGCTTTTGTCATTGCCTCTAAGGCAGGTACCGGCGTAACAACCATTATGCGTTTACCCTGTGCGAGTGCTTTCTCTTTTTGCTACTGCAGTTTGAACTGCTGTCAGAATTTTTTCTGTTGAAGTGAATTTCGGTTCAGCTTGTGTGTACAAGTGTGATTTGTAAGTTATTGGTACCTTTTCACCTTCATTAAATCTTAGGTTTGTGAATCCGCATCTCCCTGGGATGATTCAGATTACAAGGTTGCGTACGTTGTCGCGTGTTTGTAAAATGTAAATGTTTTGTTGCTAACATATCTGTTTGCACTGAACACACAATTTCTGTGTGTTTTTGAGTCCAATTAGTTTGTATGAAATCAGGTTCGATTAAGTCGTAGAGAGGTTTAACCCTTTCTGCGTAGTTTAGAATGTAAGCTCTTCCAAAATTCAGGAAACCTAGAATTGACTGTAAGTTTTTCAGCGTTTTTGGAGGTTGGAGCAGCGCACATTTCTATAGAAAGTTAGCTGCTAGGCTTTTGCCTTCACTTGAAAGTTCGTATCCTAAGAATAGGACGTTGAGGTGGGCAATTCGTGATTTCTTAAAATAGAATTTGTACCCTTCAGAAGCTAACCCAAGTATTATGGTGCTCACTCTTTTCAAGTGCACATCCAAGTCATCGTCTGTAAGATGGATGTCATCGACTTAAGAAAATTCCCTCATCATCATACGTTTGTAGTAACTCTATTACTCTGGCTGAAAAATAACCCTGGACTATTCTTGAATCCTTGAGGGAGACGGCAAAAATGACCCTGTATCCCCATGATTGAGAAAGCGGTCAAATACCTGCTTTCCGGTGCAATGTTTTGACAAAAGAAACCGTTAGAAATATCTAATATAGTTTTATATTTTTTGCGCACGATGTTGTTCATCAGTGCTGCACTGTGTGCATTTTGTACTGCAAAAGTTTTGCAACAAGAGTTTAAGGGGGTCATTAGGATGACGGGCGGACTTTATCCGCCCGCCATCCTGTCGGTATGCGGGACCGCCCGCCATAAGGGCGGGAGTCCCGGGGTGGGATTAGGATGTGCCCGCCACAGTGGCGGGCACATCCTGCATGTTAAGCATTGTGGCGGGCAGTGCTCTTAAAAAGCACCTGACATTTGCATAATCAAAGCGGCAGGCACCGCGCGGTGCCTGCCACTTTGATTATGCACATGCAGGGGGTACCACAGGTACCCCCCGTGTGCACCCCCCTACTCTCCTTCACTCAGGGGGCCCCCAGAGGGAAGTCTGCCTGCCTTCCCGTGGCGGCATTGCCGCCACGGAAAGGCTTTGGCAAATGCCCATGATAATATGGCTGGCGGTGTCTGATAGACACCGCCACGATATTATTCCTTTTCCGCCCCGGCCGCAAGGCGACCGGGGCGGAAAAGGCCGAGGTCCCCCCCGTCATACTAATATCCCGGGGTGGTAAACGTGAGTGGATGGCGGGCGGATTGCCCCGGCCAGCCTGTCGCGGGCAATCCCCCCGCCATCATAATGGACCCCCAAGTGTCTGTAGTCCTAAACTAGACAATACGTATTGTCTGGTTTGGAGACAGGAAACAAAGGATTGTTCATGGACGAGGTGCATGTTTCAATCACCCCTTGGTATTCAAGTTAATCTAAGATCTCCCCGACCTGTTTTTTAGCCTCCTGCTTAACTGGATATTTCCTCTGAGCAGTAGGTTGATTTTTAAACTGGATTTTATGTGAAGAGAATCCTCATCCCATCCCTCATGATTTTTATATAATGCTGGAGCCTGGGCTACAGACCATTTTCTGGCATTGGTGTATTTTTTATGAATTGGAATATGATTCGAAAAGGCTGGCATAATGATGTCTTCGCCATGAGGGCACTCCCTGACAAATTGAGGTGGCTCCACTGTCTCCAGATGATCCTTCAGGATCCTGCGAGCTATTATAACGTCTGCTGCGCTGTCCAGCATTGTCTGGGCCCACTCCCCGTTCTTGAGTTGTGTCCTCAAGATCCTCGGCATGTCTGATTTTTAGACCTGCTACCTTTTTCTTGGTAAATTGTTGTTTCTTATTTTTTGGAACGTGCTGATCGTCTCTGAACTTCACGCGTTCTTCTTAGTGTTCTGATCGTCCTCTTCTTTCGGATTTCTGCAAGGAAGTCTGAAAGGTACGAGAGGAATGTGTATAAGTATCTTGATATCTATCAGGTTTTCTCAAATTATCCCTATTTCTGAGGTTATATCTCTTTTCAGAGGACTCCCTTTGAGGAGACCTACCTCTTGATTGGGAACGCTTCTCTTTAGGAAGTGTCTGTCTAGTATTTTCCCACTTCTTTTAGGAGTGGTGAGAGTGTTTTTAATAAAAACCTTTTCAGGATTTTCTGTTAGTTCGGGCTTTGCTGGTTTCCCTCACAAACTATCTCTACCTAGTTCTTCATATGATTTTTCTATTATCCTGGCAAGTTCATACGGTTGCTCAGTTACATTAAGTTCTTTTAATTATTGGCGGATTGCCACGGATGCTGCTTCGCCTTTAATGTTAGCTAATAATATAGCCGAGACCTGTTTGTAATCTTTTAGTAATTTCATACCAAGATTCAAGGCAGGTTCTGGTCCGTATTCATTTTGAATCTGTTTCAGGATGTCTGATATTACCGTCATAGACGGAACACCATGTGTTTTTGTATAGATTGAAGCAAAGACTGTACCCCAAGTGTCACAGTCCTCCACGTGTGGTGCTATCCCCATTGGTAAACAGATTGTTAGAATCCTGTGTTTCTCATGAGGTGTACTATTGGGAAATACTGCCTCTATTTGAGTAATTTTGTGAGCTAACCAGAATGGAATTTCTTCCCTTTTTGCGGGCAATTTACCAATGACTGATTGTATAGTCTGTGGTGTGATTTTATTTGTGTTCCCCTGATGAGGGGTGTGCTGTGGAATTCTTACAGCAGGTTGGACTCTTAGATTCTGCATGACATATTGTACCGATTGTCTATGTATTTTAATTAATTGTTTTAGCTGAGCTAACAGTTCTGGACCTGTCATCTGTTTAATGTCAGGTTGTGGTGTATAGCTGGCTAGTACCGGCCATGTGCGCTCCTGGTCTACCTAATGAACCACGCCTGGTAATGTGATTTTGATGATGTAGGGCGCCTTTAAACTAGAGCTGATGCTCTTGGTATGTTAATGAAATTTCATCATCCTTGAAAGGAACGTATTCCGCTGGAGGTTCTTCTATCTTATAGAAGTGGAACACATGTGTTGTTGGATTTGCTTGTGGAAAGTTAATCCATGAATAGAATACCTCTGTCTGCCGATATTCATGTGCCTCTATGACAAATATGACCCTTCCACCTCTAGGTGATAGGACATTTTCTATAATCTTTATAGCTATGTTTTTCTCAAGTTTTCCGGGATGATTATAGCATCATCGTTGTCTTCATTTAACACGCTGTAACGTCAAAGCCCGGTTGGTTTGCATTTACTGTAGCTCCACCGGTTGCGTTGTTGTCGCCGTTATTCAACATTGTTTAATGAAAGTTTGCAGAGCAAGTTTCAAGGAAACAAAGATAAGGTGCACAATATTTTGGAACACTGTATCCTTCAACGTTGAACTAACCAAAAACTAATACATAGGATTTTTCGTCCTACTCAGTTATGGCAGATATTTTATCCACTATATCACGACGTGTTGGAATTGCTTGGACAAGTTTTGCAGCAGAGTGCTGTTCAGACTATCCACCTGACAACAGACTTGTGGACCAGTTGCCAAGTCACTTATTACATGTGAATCACTGAACACTGGATCTCTTTTGTGGGGGTTAGAGAAAAGATATCTGCAGAAGGTGTGGTTGACACTGCGATTTGTAATGCCACTTGGAAACATGCAATTTGTTAGCCATGGAGAAATCTCATACTGATGCAAACATTTTAGAAGACTTTGACAGCAAGGTCTTGAAATGGCTGTGCCCAAGAGGGATTAGCATTGGTTTTGTTGCTAACGACAATGGCAGTAATATAGTTAAGGCTATGTCCGATGGTGGCTATTTCAGGGTCCTGTGTTTGCACACTGCATTAACATCGTTGTTCAAGTCTTTCTGAAAAAGAAGACCAAGTCAGCAACTTACTGACCACCTGTAGAAGAATCTGCACATATTTCAGCCATTCTTTTAAAGACCAGAAGCACCTGAAGATCATTCAATGTGAGCATAGAATGCCAGTTAAAGCACTCTTCCAGGAGGTGCCAACAGGTTGGAACCCAACTTATTACATGCTTGAACTTCTGTTTGAGCAGTACAGACCAATCAATGAGATGGACCAATGGGGCCTAGTTAAATGCCTGACAGAGATTCTACTTCCTTTCAGCTCTTCACACGGGTAGTCAGCAAGGGGGACTGTACTTTGCGCCAAGCTTTCCCTTTGTGGCATATGCTACAGAAACAGCTGAAGGGGGTGTCTGCAATGTACGCATGCGTGGGAGAAATAAAAAAGAAGCAAGTAAGTTAGTGGAGAGCTTAACCCTTCACTTATCTAAAAATACAAGGGTTCAAAGAGGCATTGTGTCATCCAACCATTGCATTTCTGCCACAATTCTGGATCCACGGTACAAACAAGTACTAAACACATTGATTTCTTTTTCAGAAGGGGATGTTGCCAAGCACAAAACTTGGATAGCTGCAGAAGCCAGTCACCTAGAAAAAGAACGACTGGGAATTAGAGGCCCGCTACTCCAGGGCACAAGTACTGCAGGGCATCCGGCGTCAAGTTCTACTTCGGAGCCTGAGGGCAGTGCGGTTGGCTCACAGCAGTCAAAACCACCACACCAAGAACAGCATCAACAAGAATAGGACTATCAGCCCCACCAAAATCAGCACCTGAATGGTTTCCAAAGAAAGGGCTGTTAGGTGCAGTTCTGAGGCAAAGGATAAATAGGCCGAGCAAAGCGGAGCACCCCTGACCATTGAACAGATGGTCCAGACCTATCTGGATGACCCAACAGAGGTCAACATTGATGAAAACTCATTGCTGTATTGGTGTGGGAAAAGGCGCCAAAGGCCAGTGCTCAGCAGGCTATCTTTCTGGTTCAAATCCATCACCACCGTCTCACTCTTTTATTGCCGGATTGGAGTTGCAACTGTGTACCCAGAAATCTATTTCCCTCAAGCCAGACATTGGATGGAGAATAGTACAAGAAATGTGTGCCTGCCTCGTCGAGTCCCTCCAAAGAACCTGACTATAGCTATCCTCCTTTCCGAGCCTAAAGGGACTGTCCCTTAAGAACAGGTAAATGATGCCATGCATTGGACGCTGATTTTGAGTGATTGATGTATCTGTTGTTGTTGTGCATGATGTCTACTAGTGTTTAATCTACACACAAAAAAAGTGACTCAAGTCAATGTTTCCCTTCTTGCTGTTCAATAACAAAATTGTACTACTGCAGGCTGATCCATTGCATTTTGATTCTTGACCCTCTCAGTACACTTCAGAGTTAGACACCATGATGATCATACCATACTCACAGTCAGTCAGTAGGATCGGAGATGATTGATGGAATAACTGGAGTGTTTCATGAAGTGGCCTAAAATGTAAACAAGTCAACAGCAACCACACCAGACCTACATGTCTGTGTAATGGTGGAGGCGAGTGTAGTGGTATGACTGACAGTGGTGCATTGATTTAGTTACTTAATTTGGAAAATGCTTTGTTGCTTTGTATGTGTGCTCAGTGCTGTCTGGCTCAAAATCTAAGCTAAGTGGAGGTTGGGTGGGCACCGCAGGCCTGCTCTGTCCTGTTGTTTTACTTTTCTCCTTGATTTTTAAATATTCCTTTTGTTTTCCATCTACACTTACAGGCCGGTCTTTACCCTGTACTGTACTGGGAAATACAACTAACACTTACCTTACCAATCCGCATTCGCCAGGCAGGCAGTGGCACCCAAGATTGAGGGATGGAGCGTCCATGGAAGGAAGGACCAAGAGGAATGCCGAGATGCAGCTCCCAATTTGACATAGTTATAGTATCATCTTTTGATTTGTTCCATTTTTGTCTTCAATCATTATGACTGTGTGTGTTGTTATATATTATGTTTGCTTATATATTTGACTCCTACAGATAGTTGTTTAATTTTATTTGCTAGCTTTAAAAGGAAGCCCTGTACAACAGAACATAAAATGTATGTAATTTGGGTCCCTCTGGGGGCAGACAGGCAGGGCAATTGCATAATAATAAAAATTAATAATATACTGCTGCCCTCATCATCATGCATACATTTCCTTTTATTCCCATAACAGATTAACGATGGTCATCTGCCAAGATTGTGTGTTGTCTGTGTGTAGTGTTTGTTTTTGTCAAACCTTTCCCTCAAATACCCCTTCCAACCATTCATCAAACCCTAACCCTCTTCCCCCAGACTGTTTGATTTATATTAAGGTGTGACTAAATTAAATTTACACCAATAATTGATCACACACTTGCTGGGGTGGATGTGGTGCAAGCAACACTAACTCAAGGCAGGGGGTTGATCTTCGGCTCTAAATATATATATATGTAGATATATATATGACCTACTGGTCGCCAGTAGGTATTTAAAGTTAGGACCTATTTTCCATAGAAAATCTGCAACATTCTATTTGGAATAACTTTGGCGCCGGTTGACGAATCTTCGCAAAATGTTCAAACTTTTTGGCCAGCTCCGGTCCTCTCCTATCCTGAAAGTCTCTGGGTGATTCGTGTAGTGGGGGCAGAGAAAAAAGGGGGTCCCAAAATGTGTTTTCCCCAAGCAATTTTCCATAGGAACCGTTCATCGCGGCTACAGCCCGAACTGCTGAACGGAATTTCACCAAATTTGGCAAAGAGGTAGTCCTTAGTTCAGACTAAGTGCCTTTTGCTTAAATGGTGTAAATTGTTTTCAGTAGTTCCTGAGAAAATGACATTTAAAAGTACATATATATCTATGGCCGCGTTGAATCGACGCATCCTGAACGCACACTAAGCGAACCGTCCCGATCGCACGCTGAATGCTAATTGGCTGTCAAGTGGTTATCAACATTCGAAACCAGGAAGTGTTGGCAGCCATTGTGTTCCTCGGTAGATGTGAGGCTGAAGAAGTTACTGGAATAAGGGTGCAAAATGTATAAATGTATAAAGGGGACAGGGTAGAAATACCCTGACCCTCTAGACCTGCTTAGGGAGTTCTACAAGGACTCCCAAGGTCCCAAAAAATGTATTTTTTTTTTTTAAACGGCAAAGTACGCATAGGGTGCTCAGATCCTGCTTGGATCCCGGGGATTGGGTCCCCTGGGGATAATAGAAATTAGTGATGGGGCTAATTTTTTTATGGTAAAATTAGGAGCCGCGCACCCAGTGCGGCACTCAGTGCGGCCCCCTGGTGTGCACGCATTGGATGCACGACTCCTAAGGTGTAGATTGACCGACTCCAATGCGTTTAGTGCACGACTTGTACACATTGGGTGCACGACTCCAAGCAAAAAAATATATATATTTTTCAGATATACATCAAGCTTTTGTGTATAGTTCTTGGGTGGCTCTAAAAAGAGCCCTTGTGTTTATTGAGAGATTTTGGTACCTACAGGTAAGTACCTATGCAGAGATTAAAGTTCAAGAGGAAGACTCTGTTACCCTCATCTGTAAAATGTACACCATCTCTCCTATAGATGCCATCCATATTGAAATGCAGATTGTTGTGGTAAATGGACCCCATCTTATAATCTCGGAGAAAAGCAGAACCAGATTTATTGACATGTTTCCTAGCTTTCTCAATCTGTGGACAAAATTGATGAGACCAGTTCCATTTCTGCCTTTGGCATACGTTAGAATAGACAAAGGCAGTTTGGGAGAAAAGTGACATCAATTCTGTAAAGGTGTCCTTTATAAGCATTTCCAGACCTACCCCAGTCAAAGTGCCTAGGTCATTGCCACCACAGTGCACAATTATGAGGTCAGGGTGTTGGAGATGCAAAAAGGACTTAACCAATGGCATCAATTGGTGCCACTTTAACCCTCTCTGTCCAATCCATTTAATGTCTACATTTGGAAAAGCTAGGTCTTTGTCCATTCCTCTGTTTTCTGCATACCTTTGGCTCCAGAAAATATAGCTGTGTCCCACAATCCACACTCTAAGCATCTTGAAGGGAGGTCTGGAGGTACTCAGATGGTCTCTGTATGTGAAATGGCAGTTTGAGAAGTGAGATTTTTCTAAAATTGTGGATAAGATACAGTTTTGAAAGAAGAAAATAAATCATTGGCTGTTTCAGATCATTCTATTCTGAAAAGTAGGTTGCATGTTTTTGTTTTTGAAAAGCATGTTTTTTATTGGTTAAGAAAAAGTATTTGAAAAGAACATTATACAGGATAAGCTGCTATTTTGAAAAGTCAAGCACACTTGCTGTTTGGATTAGCAACATTGTGCTCTGAACTTGTGACCTATGATTTTAGTTGAGTGATCCATGAACTGTTTCTATGGTAACAGGCAGTGAGCAGATTGGGCGTAAGGTTCAAATTTATGTCATCTGGAAAGGGCTGAAATGTGTAACCAATAGACACGTGTGTTAGCTTTTGAATTAATGTGGGAAGCAATGTGATTTGATATTTACATGTATATGTGTGCAGAATGAAAGGGAAAGCTTGCAATTTTTTGGTGTTGCTAAGAGCTGCACAGTATAGAGATTCTGTATAAGAAAATCTGGTTTGTGACTGACATACTTCTTAATCTACAAATCAAATTGAAAGGTAACTTATTCTTTTGTGAGAGGTTGTATGAGGTGTGTTTGTTTTTAATAAGATTTATGTGTTTCTCTTGGTAAAGTCCAGGGAGTAGTCTTGCTTGTCTAGATTCACTTTGTGAGACTGTGTTCTAAAATATGTGGAATGTGTGCAGTCATGTCCCCTGTTCCAGACTAGTAAATGTTTTTTGCTAAAGTGCAAAGGATACTGTTATTTCTTTAGAATCACACTGTGAGTCAGTGTGCATTTAGGAAAATTGTGAGAGAAGCATTTGGTTGCTTGATGTGTTTGCAGACACATAGTGCTGAAAAACCTTTCTTGTTAAGTTTTGGTAGCATAACAAAATAGACATTGCTTATGTATTTGGAAAATGAGTTAGGCTTTAACATTAAAATGCAGTAATGAAATATGTGGAATGTGTGCCGTCGCCTTAGTTTTTGAACATCAGTCAATGTGTTTTGATGAAGGCCAAGGGATAGTCTTGGTTGTCTAGAATCACACTGTGAGTCTGTGTACATTTGGAAACTGTTGTGAGAGAAGCCTATCAGACCCTCTCCCATGTGAGCTTCTTGAATCAAAGCACCTCTCCGATTCCTGTTTGGAATTACCCTTTCCCCACTCCAGGGATGCGAGCAAAAGGAACAGAGTTGGCATCAATTATGTATGTATACTCGAGTGGATAGTTTAGAGTAACGCAGCTCCGCTGCCTTTGCTTGTGGCATTGACAGCTAGCATTGTTTCGCCGTCTATTTTTGTTTTTGAACGAGTGATTGCAGCTACGAAAGCCTTTTGTACAGCTGCCTTTGCGGCTTCATCAGCCAATGAATTCCCTGCAACGTGAGTGCCATCAGGCTGATGACTCAGTGTATGTATCACGTGAGTCTTTTGTAGTTCTTTCTGTAATAGAACTACTTTTTCCCAAAGCAATTTATGCTTGATTGTGCCACCTTTAGCGTCTTTGAAACCGTTTTGAACCCAATTCTGCAAGTATTCATTGTAAGACTTGACACAGTAATACGAATCGCACACTATGAGTATGGGAAATTTGCGAACGGTATTTTCAAGCGCCATCTTGAAAGCCTGTAGTTCAGCTCGCTGAACTGTACAGTCTCCTAGTGATTGAGTTTTTGTTACCATAGGTCTGAATTTACCATTGCGCCAGCAACCTTCAACGATCGCGCACGCAGCACTATAAGCTTGTTTGCCCCCAATTGCGGGCTGTGCAGATCCATCTGTATATATTATACATCCGTAATGTTCTAGAGGCAGAATCTCAATGAGCAGAGGACATTCTTGTTCATATTGTAAACATTCTTGAGTTTTCAAGTACGGGTCAAATACGTATTCCACTTCTGTTGCAGCAAGAGAGTTAAACCATTGTATCCATCTCGGATGTAAAGCTTTTGCATTTGGAATGCTTGCTTTTGTCATTGCCTCTAAGGCAGGTACAGGCGTAACAACCATTATGCGTTTACCCTGTGCGAGTGCTTTCTCTTTTTGCTACTGCAGTTTGAACCGCTGTCAGAATTTTTTCTGTTGAAGTGAATTTCGGTTCAGCTTGTGTGTACAAGTGTGATTTGTAAGTTATTGGTACCTTTTCACCTTCATTAAATCTTAGGTATGTGAATCCGCATCTCCCTGGGATGATTCGGATTACAAGGTTGCGTACGTTGTCGCGTGTTTGTAAAATGTAAATGTTTTGTTGCTAACATATCTGTTTGCACTGAACACACAATTTCTGTGTGTTTTTCAGTCCAATTAGTTTGTTTGAAATCAGGTTCGATTAAGTCGTAGAGAGGTTTAACCCTTTCTGCGTAGTTTAGAATGTAAGCTCTTCCAAAATTCAGGAAACCTAGAATTGACTGTAAGTTTTTCAGCGTTTTTGGAGGTTGGAGCAGCACACATTTCTATAGAAAGTTAGCTGCTAGGCTTTTGCCTTCACTTGAAAGTTTGTATCCTAAGAATAGGACGTTGAGGTGGGCAAGTCGTGATTTCTTAAAATAGAATTTGTACCCTTCAGAAGCGAACCCAAGTATTATGGTGTTCACTCTTTTCAAGTGCACATCCAAGTCATCGTCTGTAAGATGGATGTCATCGACTTAAGAAAATTCCCTCATCATCATTCGTTTGTAGTAACTCTGTTACTCTGGCTGAAAATAACCCTGGACTATTCTTGAATCCTTGAGGGAGACGGCAAAAATGACCCTGTGTCCCCATAATTGAGAAAGCGGTCAAATACCTGCTTTCCGGTGCAATGTTTTAACAAAAGAAACCGTTAGAAATATCTAATGTAGTTTTATATTTTTTGCGCACAATGTTGTTCATCAGTGCTGCACTGTGTGTATTTTGTACTGCAAAAGTTTTGCAACAAGAGTTTAAGGGGGTCATTAGGATGACAGGCGGAATTTATCCGCCCGCCATCCTGTCGGTATGTGGGACCGCCTGCCATAAGGGTGGGGGGTCCCGGGGGTGGGATTAGGATGTGCCCGCCACAGTGGTGGGCACATCCTGCATGTTAAGCATTGTGGCGGGCAGTGCTCTTAAAAAGCACCCGACATTTGCATAATCAAAGCGGCAGGCACCGGGCGGTGCCTGCCACTTTGATTATGCACATGCAGGGGGTACCACAGGTACCCCCCGTGTGCACCCCCCTACTCTCCTTCACTCTGGGGGCCCCCAGAGTGAAGTCCGCCTGCCTTTCTGTGGCGGCATTCCCGCCACGGAAAGGCATTGGCAAATGCCCATGATAATATGACTGGCGGTGTCTGATAGACACGGTCACCATATTATTCCTTTTCCGCCCCGGCCGCAAGGCGACCGGGGCGGAAAAGGCCGAGGTCCGCCCGTCATACTAATTTGGCGGGGTGGTAAACGTGAGTGGATGGCAGGCGGATTGCCCCCGCCAGGCTGGCGGTGGCCACCGCCAGCCTGGAGCGGGCAATCCGCCCGCCATCATAATTAACCCCCAAGTGTCTGTAGGCCTAAACTAGACGATACGTATTGTCTGGTTTGGAGACAGGAAACAAAGGATTGTTCATGGACGAGGTGCATGTTTCAATCACCCCTTGGTATTCAAGTTAATCTAAGATCTCCCTGACCTGTTTTTTAGCCTCCTGCTTAACTGGATATTTCCTCTGAGCAGTAGGTTGTTTTTTTAACTGGATTTTATGGTGAGGAGAATCCTCATCCCATCCCACATGATTTTTATATAATGCTGGAGCCTGGGCTACAGACCATTTTCTGGCATTGGTGTATTTTCTATGAATTGGAATATGATTCGAGAAGGCTGGCATAATGATGTCTTCGCCATGAGGGCACTCCCTGACAAATTGAGGTGGCTCCACTGTCTCCAGATGATCCTTCAGGATCCTGCGAGCTATTATAACATCTGCTGCGCTGTCCAGCATTGTCTGGGCCCACTCCCCGTTCTTGAGTTGTGTCCTCAGGATCCTCGGCATGTCTGATTTTTAGACCTGCTACCTTTTTCTTGGTGAATTGTTGTTTCTTATTTTTTGGAACGTGCTGATCGTCTCTGGACTTCACGCGTTCTTCTTAGTGTTCTGATCGTCCTCTTCTTTCGGATTTCTGCAAGGAAGTCTGAAAGGTACGAGAGGAACGTGTATAAGTATCTTGATATCTATCAGGTTTTCTCAAATTATCCCTATTTCTGAGGTTATATCTCTTTTCAGAGGGCTCCCTTTAAGGAGACCTACGTCTTGATTGGGAACGCTTCTCTTTAGGAAGTGTCTGTCTAGTATTTTCCCACTTCTTTTAGGAGTGGTGAGATTGTTTTTAATAAAAACCTTTTCAGGATTTTCTGTTAGTTCGGGCTTCACTGGTTTCCCTCCCAAACTATCTCTACCTAGTTCTTCATATGATTTTTCTATTATCCTGGCAAGTTCATACGGTTGCTCAGTTACATCAAGTTCTTTTAATTTTTGGCGGATTGCCACGGATGCTGCTTCGCCTTTAATGTTAGCTAATAATATAGCCGAGACCTGTTTGTAATCTTTTAGTAATTTCATACCAAGATTCAAGGCAGGTTCTGGTCCGTATTCATTTTGAATCTGTTTCAGGATGTCTGATATTACCGTCATAGACGGAACACCATGTGTTTTTGTATAGATTGAAGCAAAGACTGTACCCCAAGTGTCACAGTCCTCCACGTGTGGTGCTATCCCCATTGGTAAACAGATTGTTAGAATCCTGTGTTTCTCATGAGGTGTACTATCGGGAAATACTGCCTCTATTTGAGTAATTTTGTGAGCTAACCAGAATGGAATTTCTTCCCTTTTTGCGGGCAATTTACCAATGACTGATTGTATAGTCTGTGGTGTGATTTTATTTGTGTTCCCCTGATGAGGGGTGTGCTGTGGAATTCTTATAGCAGGTTGGACTCTTAGATTCTGCATGACAAATTGTACCGATTGTCTATGTATTTTAATTAATTGTTTTAGCTGAGCTAACAGTTCTGGACCTGTCATCTGTTCAATGTCAGGTTGTGGTGTATAGCTGGCTAGTACCGGCCATGTGCGGTCCTGGTCTACCTAATGGACCAAGCCTGATAATGTGATTTTGATGTTGTAGGGCGCCTTTAAACCAGAGCTGATGCTCTTGGTATGTTAATGGAATTTCAACGTCCTTGAAAGGAACGTATTCCGCTGGAGGTTCTTCTATCTTATAGAAGTGGAACACATGTGTTGTTGGATTTGATTGTGGAAAGTTAATCCATGAATAGAATACCTCTGTCTGCCGATATTCATGTGCCTCTATGACAAATATGACCCTTCCACCTCTTGGTGATAGAACATTTTCTATAATCTTTATAGCTATGTTTTTCTCAAGTTTTCCGGGATGATTATAGCATCATCGCTGTCTTCATTTATCACGCTGTAACGTCAAAGCCCGGTTGGTTTGCATTTACTGTAGCTCCACCGGTTGCATTGTTGTCGCCGTTATTCAACATTGTTTAATGAAAGTTTGCAGAGCAAGTTTCAAGGAAACAAAGATAAGGTGCACAATATTTTGGAACACTGTATCCTTCAACGTTGAACTAACCAAAAACTAATAGATAGGATTTTTTGTCCTACTCAGTTATGGCGGATATTTTATCCTTTAACCCACTCCAGATGTCTATTGGAGTTTTTTATGGGAAAAAGGGGTATCTATGAAAAGCATGACTGAGTTACTCTAGTATGTAGCGTTAAATTAGTGCCTTACCAAATGTTGGGCGCCATGTAGTGTAGTTCCTATATTCCCAATAGGCTCTGCGCATTGGAATATTATATCCTAGAATAGACGTAGGTCTGAGGTCGACTAGGTCTCTATTGAATATATTAGACTTAATTGTGAGTGCCAGCTAGCTCAGAGGTCCCTAGATACTTTCTCGAATGAAAAGAAGGGATTAGTTTCTGACAACCGCATATACATGACAACTTTGTTTCCCCAAGATGAAACTGATCTTCAGAGTCATGGAAACAATAGGTAGATATTTTACTCAGTCAATCGTGCATGCTTCATTTCACCAGAGGTGCAGAGAAATAGAGAGACGGGCGTTTTCAATAAAAAGTATTTATTGAACAGTCTTCTTTCTCATGCAGAAGAAATTAACTGCTACAATCGTAATACTGGCTGCAAAGTATAATGCGTACAGCAAAAAGTGTATTATGAAATAATACTGTAAAAGAATGGTATCGTTTTTAAGCCATAAAATACATAGAATACATACATGAATAAATAAAGATTAAAAGTACTCAACTGGTGCTTCTAAAATACGCCTACCCTGGTGTACCTAACTATGGGGCCGATTATGATGGCGGACGGACCTGAGTCCGTCCGCCACCATAGATTAGGAGGGAACCTCCGCAAGGCCTGCGGAGTTCCCTCCTGTGCAATTAGGATGTGACCGCCACCCTGGCGGTCACATCCTCTATTTTTACCATTGCGGCGGGTGCTGCTTCAAGCTGCATCTGCCACAATGGTAAAAATGCATACACTGCATTTGTATGCAGAAAGCGGCAGGCACCGTGCGGTGCCTGCCGATTTCTGCATACAAATGCAGAGGGGTACCATAGGTACCCCCCATGTGCACCCTCAACCCCCCTTCACCCAGGGGGCACGCAACTGGCCCCCGCAGTGAAGTTACACATGCTTTTCCACGGCGGAAAACCCGCCGCGGAAAAGCATTTTTTACAACCCATCCTAATATGGCTGACGGTGTCTGAGAGACACCGCCACCATATTAGATCTTTTCCGCCGCGGTTGTAAACCAACCGCGGCGGAAAAGCTGCGGACGGAAACCAGGACCCACCAGCCATCCTAATGTGGCGGTGGGTCTTTGGTGGGTCCACTGCTGTTTTTCTGCATCCTCCGGGCCGGCGGTGGTTTCCGCCGGCCTGGAGGATGCGGAAAAACCGCAATCGTAATAGGCCCCTTATTCTAGTACGAGGGAAGTAGTAAGTGAGGTGTAGCATAAATCTAGTATTCTTTTGCCAAGAATCTATCCAAGATTTCTCCTAGGGTCTAATCAGCTCCGTACCTTGGTTTAGAGTGTGAGAGGTCTGGTATCTCTTTGTCTCAGGACTCGATTTTCCAGCAACCCGCAAGGGTAGCTTGGAAACACTGGAGCTGGATTTCTCGGCGGGAGAAAAGACAGCATCTCTCTCAGTGCGTCTGCTGGAGGATGGGCTTCCTTCGTCACTTGCTGTAGCGAGCTGCGTCAGGCAAGTAGATAGTCGAACTGCTCTAAACCACCGTGTGTTTGCTAGGTCAAGTGTGGCCATATTTATACCTTGAAGGTGCCGAGTTTGACATAAGGTTGTATATAATAGCGTCATCAAAGAGTCTCAGTTCTTTGAAAACTCCATGAGTTCTTGGACAAATCAATATTCAAGCAAGGGGAAGTCCCTGACTGTTGAAGGCGAGTTTTCCAAGAAATCGTTGTGGCTTTTCAGATTTAGTGGAAGTAGCCTTGCAGTATTTGGATTGCATGAGCTATGTCTAAATATGCTTATGATTTCTATGCCTATTTAAGGATAGGGTGATTTATACCTACATAAGGGCATTAATTGGGAAAATTACACTAGGGTCCTAAAATCCTATACAACACTGCATAGCTGCAGTTGCATGGAGAAATCTGGCGCAACAACCCGACTGCATGGGAATCATCAACACATCTCAAGCTGGAATAAGGATTACGGGACTTTAGCCCGGCAGGCCCTGAATGGGTCTAGCAGCCGACCTATCCTCCATCATGAGCGGCTTGAAGTCTTGACTTTGTCCCGGTTCAGCGTGATCCATTAACTCTTTGAGCATTGTTTGCTTCTGAGCGCTATTTTTGCATTTAATCTTTAAAAATTCCTATCTCTACTTCTACTAATTGGATTTTTGTCATTTTTGTCTTATTTGATTTATAAAAATATGCTCTATGTTTCGAAACAGGAGTGGAGTCTTTTGTGCTGTTTTCACTGTGTTACTGTGTGCTTTTTACACTAAATACTTTACACATTGCCGCTTAGCTAAGCCTGACTGCTCTGTGCCAGGGGGTGAACAGAGGTTTATTTAGAGTGCACCCATGTTCACCCTGCATGGACAGCCAACCCTTACTATGTACTTTTCTTTTGCCACATGCAGTGGTGCTCTGCCACCGGGCCTGGCTTCTGGTCAGACCCCACTCTTCACACTTGACAGATAGCGTATCACTTATGCACTAGGCCTTTAGCCCAATGCATCAAGAATGGGCAGCCTATTACCATGTTCTGTGCCTCTTCCGTCATGGGCAAACAAACCGCAAGGTGTCAGCTGTGTGCATGTGAGGTGTGTCACAGGCCCTAATCCCACTTTCCACATGCACCCAACCCCAAGTGCTCCTGATCTTCAACTTTGTACCCTACCCTCCACAGGCATATGATTCCTGCTGCACTTTGCCTCACCCAGCAGTGCGGGGCCCACTTTAGCCCTGTATTCCACCCTCAGTGGGCATGCAACACCTGCTGCACACGGCCTTCACCCCTCTGTGGGTGTTTGAATTCCGCTGTGTACAGCCTTCAACTGTGAACAGCAGTGGTGGAGCATATGATTTATCCTCTGGGCCCGCTTTGAGCCTCACCCTCCATGGGAGTCTGACTCCCACTGCTGACAGCCTGCTGCTGCTGTCATCCCCTGCACGCTGTTCTAAAGAGAAGCCTTGTGTGATTCCCAATCATGGTGCAAAGATGTGTCAGTACTGTATAGTATATGATTTGTACTGAAGGCATACACTTCCAATCTCTGAAACATTTCATACTTTGTATTTAGGCTCTGCAATGCAGAGCACACGCACTGTGAGTAATGTTTCAAGAAATTAAAACGTTTTTCTTTGTTATTACCTGCTTCAAGGAGGCATTATTTTTTAACAAGAAGTGTGGTCTGTCTATGTTAGTAAAAACTACGGGCCTAATTCACAAAAGTAAACATTTTTTTGATAGTTTACATATGTTTTAGAATTCACAAACTCCAGTTTAATAGTAAGTTTATGACTGCGGAGATTTTTTTTTAAGTACAGAGTTCTCCACCCTGACTGCAGGGCATCCGCAGTCATAAACTTACTATTAAATCGAAGTTTGTGAATTCTAAAACAAATGTAAACTTACACACTGGTTTGTTTATCTTTGTGAATCAGGTCCAATGAGTACTTATGCTGATCTCACCAACTTACACCCAAGTAGTAACCACTTGATTTAGTGTGGCGCAAAGCAGAGCAAATGACTAGAAAGCGCTATTTGAGCAGAAAGAAGGACATTATTCCAGTATGTTTTGTACTCCAAAGTAAATACTCATCATTTTGAAGCCATAAACCCTTACTAAATCTGGCACTGTGTGTGGAAATGACATTACCATGGTTAGGGCACCTGTAGTACTCCTTTGCTAAATCCGGTCTGTACAAAATGTATATTTAAAACAATACAACTAAATTGCCTTGAAACCTGAACATGCAAAATTTTACTTGATATTTTCTATAATGTATGTAGTTGTATGGTTAATGCATCTGCTGCTGTATTTCTCATAACTACAATTTAACTATGGTCCGCACTACAATTCTACACTGAAAATACATAATTCAACTTCCCTCTAATTTCTTTACAGTAACGTAAGAAAATAAATCACTAGGGGCCTCATTACGATGTTGGTAGCAGTTGCCTTTGACTGACATCGCCGCAGAAATGCAACCAACCGACATCATGTTCTCGACGGCCTCCGCGGTCCTGACCCTGCAGTTAGGATGCGACTGCACATAGAGAAGTCGCAAACTTCCATTTTGCAATGGGAGCTTGTGCAGTGGTCCGCAACCGCCCGCAACACTAACTCCCATTGTTAAATAGAAGTTTTCGCCCATCCCTGCACTGCGTGCCAAGCAGCTCATGGTGCCTGTCACACAGTACAGGGATGTGAAGGGGGCACCATAGGTCCCCCGTCTGGCCACAACCATAGGGCCAGGAGAGAAGGGGGCTGTTAGATTTGGGGGTCTCTAGTGGGCACAGATAGTCAAGGTAAGGAGGTACACTCCTAAAATAACCCCTGCTCACCCCTTGGTAGCTTGGCACGAGCAGACAGGCTTATCTAAGAGGCAGTGTGTAAATCATTTGTGACCACATACAGTAAGCAAGTGACAACACTACAGATGGACACCACACAGGTTCTATATCAAAAATAAGTATTCTTTATATAGACTTAACACAAGACCACAAATGACAAAAATCCACAATACTATACTTAAAATGGTAGTTTTAGCTTAGTTTTGTTCAGTTCTTAAAATGCGACACTTTAAGTCAATGTACCTTAAGATGCGTTACGCTTCCACAACAAAAGTGTTGCAGCAATGGAAATGCGACAAAGTTCCTGTGTAAAGAAATAAAGACGGGAAGATCTTCCAGATGCGGCACGCTTCTCCTGATGTTGCGAGAGGTCTCGGCTCGATGCGGCAGCTGCAGCAGCGACACCCTTGTTCAGAAATGCAATGACAGTGGCTTTGGCAGCGACACTCTTCTCCCTTGATGTGAGACGGTCCCGCTCGATGCGTCAGCCACAGCGGCGACACCCTTGTTCAGAGATGCGATGGCAGCGGCTGCAAAGGTGACACGCTACTTCCTCTTGAGTCACGCTTCCAGCTCCTTACGACACGCAGTCCCTCAGAAGACCTAAAACAGCAGCAGGAACTTCCCATGGAACTCTGGGGGGCTGGGGGTTGAAGTCTGTTGTCCCTGAGACTTTAGCAGGAGGCCAACTCTGTTCCAAGCCCTTGGAGATCCTTACAAGTTGATGAAAGTACACAGAGTTGTTTTCTCCTTTCTTTGGCAGTCAGGCAACCACTTCAGGCCAATCCTCCAAGCAGCACTTCAGCTTAGGGATAGTTTCTCCTCAGTTTCTTCTGATTCCACTCCTCAGCAAAGGTGTTTTCTTGTTGTCCAAAAGTGATCTAATTTCTTGGGATCAGGGTCCCTATATATAAGAGACATCAGCCACACCCCAGGAGGTGGAGCCGGCATTGTGGAAGGCAGGCACAGCCCTATTCAGGTCCCAGGTGCAACTTCTCCCACCCATCTAGATGCATATCTCTCTATTCATGACTGAGCTGACTCATTCTGTCTCCTGGATCCCGCAGCCCTGTCACTCAAAAACACCAGACAAGGAATACACAACCTAGCAGAGGCAGGCTTGGATAGTTAGACAAGAACATATCTACTTTCAAAAATTGGTATTTTCAAACACAGAATGTTAAAACCAACTTCACTAAAAGATGGATTTTATCATTCTGAGTCCATGCATACTAAACTCGCATTTCCACCATGTTCCCTGAGTTAGTTAGGATTATAAAATGTAATAATCTAACTGCCTATTCTGGCCAATGGAGAAAAGTTAGCCTTGCAATAGTGAAAAACAAAAATGGCTGTAATGCACTATTAGGACATGCCATATACATACAATGCACCCTGTCCTTGGCCTACCATGGGGGTGTCTGATATGAAGAAAAGGAAAGGTTTAGGGACTGGCAAGTGGGTGTACTTGCCCAGTCAGCATGACAGTACCAGACTGCACACAGGCTCTGCAATGGCAGACCTTAGACACACTTTTACAGGCTGCTTCTGTCAGTGGCACAACCACTGCTGCAAGCCCACCAGCAGCATTCGGATAACGAGCCCTGGGCACTCCTTGTGCACTGTACTAGGGTCTGACAGGTAACCTGAACCAGCCAATCATGGATTCACAAATTCATACATCAAATTACGGTAGGGAGCACGTGTACTGTGGCACTGGACAGCAGTGGCACAGTGCCCAAAGCATCTTACACCAGCAAAAACACATGAGGCAACAGAAAAAAGGTAGTGAGACCCATGCCAATGGTGCAAGTTCTAACAGGGGCCCTGCTAGGAGCCCCTAAATTTGCTTTGGAACAGCCTTTCCATGTCGGAAATGAAATCGACATCATTCCCAATGACAAAAACGCCATCCTTAAGGGATTATGAGCGGTTTCCGACTGGCCAACGGACTCCTTGAGCCCATCAGAAGCCAGTCGGTTTGCCCGGCTGGTTTACACTTCGACCGCCGACATTATAACTCAATGTAAATCTGACTACATCATAGTGCCTTGCCTGCCCTGGACAGTCACATATTCAGTGATGATGCGCTTGCTCAGGTCTCTGGGGTTTACCCGTGAGTGCCTCCATAAGTAAGTGGTGGTGTGATGACACATAACCCAGGGTACATCATACTGACTTTGGCTCCATTGGACTGTTGCAGAATCAGTGACGGTGTACGTGTTCAGATTCCTGAGTGTGCACCTGAGTGTCTAGAAGAGTGATGGTTTGCTGAGAGATGTCCCTGAGTGTAGCTCTAACTACCTAAGAGTGCCTTTGCATTTCTCTGAAATTTGCATGAGTCAAATATTTCTTGATATTCTGCATATAAGGTGTAGTTATGTGATAATGCTCTGCCATTGTATTTCTCACTGGTATAGGTTAACAATGGCCAACAGTACAATTGTTACTATTAAAATACATTACTCCATTTCCCTATAACTACTTTTCCACATGTATTATCTCATTAACTTGCCACTTAAAATCTTGACCTTAAAAATGCATCACGGGGGCGTGGCTACCGGCCGAGGGAAATGGCCGCCTAGTCTCGGAGCTCCGAGGCCGTAACAGCCCAATTCTTCAAATCCGTGCATTAATCCACTTACTAGGAGTCCGCTGAGGGGCTCCTCCAGCACTGGAACCCAAGCAGTGACTATCGGCAGTACGCCGATCCGAATCTGTCAACGACATCGGAACTTATCCCCGCTCGACTGCACGCGGCCTGGCAGGGCCTACGGGACCAGGGACTCGCGTGATCTGGGCGGCCGGCGACTGACACCCCGAGGCGCAGAGCTCAACATCCCTATGCGCCGGAGCATATGAACATCGATTCCGCCCCCACCGATCCCTCCTGCAGTGCCCGCCCTAATCCTGGTAGTGGGGGCCTCGTAGCGTGACCTGGACACACCTCTACTGTGGCTGTTCTGACCGGCTTCCATCCCCGGCTTTGCTACGTACCTGACGGCTCCAACACAGACCGATCCGGGTGAGAGACGGCAACACGGGGGCATCTGTGGCATCCTCGCGGTTCCCTCCCCCTGTTGCGAGCGGCTGCGGGCCAGCTTAAAAGGGACTTATATTCATTACTCTGGACTGCACTGACCCTGATCCCCATAACGCTCCGGCTCAGTGGGTGGGATCCATAACGTCTGCTTGCCTGCAGCGGTGCACGCTCTAAGATGCGGACCCTTGGTATTGATGTGTCCCGGAATCACCTAGTGGAGATGTTGCACTGCGGGGTGCACCCATCGCGTTTTGGTGATGCTGCAGGACCCGCTTTCCCTTCGAGAAGGTGGGACAGCCTTTTGCCCTGAAATGTAGCAGTCTGTAAGGTCCTCGGTGTGGCGACGACTGTCAAAGGGGTTATCACTCTAACGCCTGACTGGTCTCCAACCCCCCATCTACTACCCAGTGACTCTTGCCATTGCGGAACTCATCATACCAAATACTACACTGGGACAATTACGATCTAACTGGTGAGACATTTTCTTTTGCGCCTACGACGCACCCTGCACCCCGGTCAACATGGCGGGCAGAGGGCCTAGAAACCATGCTGCACAGATTAAACTGGATAAGTACGCTTACGAAAAAGGGCCGCACACAACCCCGCCCCAGGGCAAAACACAGGAGGGCGATGGAGGGAAGAAAGTCACTCTTGAAGACATCATGAAGGCCCTGGCTAATGTGCAGACGACAGTTGGAACAATCTCCACGGACGTCACCCTGCTTAGGGCGGACCTTCACAAAATGGCGGATAGGGTGAAAGAAGTGGAAATAGTGACAAAATCCCTGGTTCAGGACACGTCGGAACTCCAAATATCGATGGCCCGCCTGGAAAAAGAAAACAAGATGCTAACGGAAAAGCTGGACGACCAAGAAGGGCGCGCTTGGCGCAACAACGTGAGGATTATAGGTATTCCAGAGATGGAAGGGGCTCAGGCGATGGATCTCTATGTGGAGGAACTGATAAAAACCAGGCTACAGCCTAAGGGACTTTCGCATTTTTTATCGGTCGAACGTGCACATAGGGTACCTGGAGGGAGGCCAAAGCCGGGGGCCCCACCGAGACCGGTCCTCGCCCGTCTTTTTAACTTCAGGGATAGAGATGCAATTCTACAGGCAGCGAGAATCTCCCCCCTATCCGGGTACTGAACTCGGTCGTTTCCTTCTTCCCGGATTACACAGCGGCTGTTTCAAGGAGGCGCCTCAGCTTCTTCGAAGTCAAGAAATTACTCCGGGCTAAGGAGTTACAATATTCTATGCTCTTCCCTGCGAGACTAGGGGTGGTGGCTGAAGGGCAGACTTGGTTCTTTGACTCTCCAGAAGCGACTCACGACTGGCTGGAGGGATGGCGCCCAGTGCATGGAGCGGGCCGAAGACCGAGATCTCACCGCCGCGGAGACGGAGAAGATATCCCAGACGACCTGGACTATGGTAGCCAAGAGACCCGTCGCAAATTGCCCCTTGAGGAGGAATGACATTGGCAGTGTTGCGGACAATTCTTTGTGCATGATACGGAAATTTGAACATTTACGCTTTTACTGGCTTGTGGTCTTGGACTGGGGTGAGCCTGGTGGGCTACGAAAGGCTGTTGCCTCGTAGGACTCTTTCCCTTGACACGCAAGTATTGCAGCTATGGGAGGGAAGAAGCACTCTGCTGAGTTGGGGTGGCGGGCAGTTGTAGGTTCGCTAAGCAGTGAAGGGGTGGTGGGACTTGGGTTGGGAATGTAACTGATATGCTTAATTCTGTTAATTCTATTGCATATGGTTTTCTTTTTTGGTTTTGTTGAACACAAGCTGGACAGGACAGTAACATGGTATGCTACTTTAAAATTATGGGGCGATTGTACTCCTAAATGTTTGACACACCTCACTTTTACCGATGGCTGACACCTCCTCGCAAGAGCTGAAGGCTCCACTTACAACACTCACTCTAATGACCTGGAATGTCCGTGGGCTATGAGACAAGGTGAAGAGGGGTCTGGTACTGCAATATCTGAAACGCTGCGGTCCCGTGGTGGTCTTGTTGCAGGAAACACACCTGGTGGGATCCACGGTCCGGGCTATGGATCATCGGGGGTACAAGATGATAGCCCACGCAGAGTTTTCCTCGGGCTCCAGAGGCACGGGGATACTCATTAAGAAAAACTTCCCAGTAGTGGTCCAACAAACATGAGTTGACGAACAGGGCCGATTTGCGGCCCTGACCTGCCAATGGGAAGGACGGTTACTTAATCTTGTCTCTGTCTATGTGCCGCCTTCACTCCACACACAGGCCCAAGCAGCACTCACGGCATTTCTGTTGATGCTACCGGTAGCGGAACTTCTGATAGGAGGCGATTTTAATGATATACTTGACGACGCACAGGATAGATTCCCTATTAGACGGGACACACGGAGTGGGAGCTGTCTGCTTGGTCTTGTGGACGCCCTGGGACTTACAGATAGCTGGAGATTCAAACACCCGAATGAGACACGTTTCACTTTTTACTCCTCAGTACACAACTGCCTCACCCGCATTGACTATTTCCTGACATCCGTCTACACCCTGTAGGATGCCCTACAGGGTGTAGAAGAGGTCACTATACGCCCTAGGGGCATATCAGATCACTCCCTGATACTGCTAAAATGTACCCATCACCAAACCTGTAGGAGACGTATGTTCCCGATTCACGCCGGGTTCCTCCAGGTGGCACCTATTATGTCGACACTCACACTCACTACTAACCAATTCTTTCAAGAAAATCTGGGCTCGGTGTACTCACCCAGTGTGCTCTGGGAGGCATATAAAGCGGTCCTTCGGGGACAGGCGATGGCTTCCATCACAGGTCATAAACAAAAGCGGCGGGCGGACTTGGACAGACTTGAGGCTGAACTGGCCTATGCCACTGCTGAGCAGGAGGCCCTCCCTTCTCTAGGTGCTGCCCGTGAGGTTCGACTTAAACAAACTGACGTCCTATCCCTCCAAAGAGAAATGGCATATACGCAGATCCGAGCCACTCTGCATAGGGTCTACGAGTTGGGAGACAAGGCGGGAAAAATGCTGGCCTGGCTAGATAGGAAAGAAAGAGCGAATAAAGTCATTGCGCAACTAAAATCATCTGAAGGCTCCATGGTCTCTGACCCTGATGATATAGTCAATGTCTTAGCTGACCACTTTGAACAAATATATGCTCCCCAGGCATCCTACACGATTGCAGAGGCATATGACCACATTAGGGATCTTACGATACCTAAACTGTCCCCAGAGGCTGCGCTTCTCTTAGAGGCGGACATTACCACTGAAGAGGTGCAGGCAGCTACCTATGCACTCTCGTCTGGCAAGGCGTTGGGACCAAACGGGTTCCCAGTTGAACTACATAAGAGAACGATACAAACGACGGCCCCCTTTTTCCTAAATATGTTATCCGATAGCCTTGAGCATGGGGAGCTGCCGAGGGATCAGCGACTAGCTACAATTGTCGCAATTCCTAAGCCAGGAAGATCGAAGACGGACTGAACTTCCTACCGTCCAATTTCTCTCATAAATGCGGAGCCTAACATGTTGGCCAAATTGCTGGCGACGCGACTGACCCCACACCTCGAGTCACTAGTCCACCCAGACCAGTCGGGGTTTATGCCGCATCGGAGCATCGCCCTTAACCCCCGACGGGTCCATGCAGTCCTGGCGCGTGTCACAAATATCAAAGATCCTGCGGTTATCCTCTCACTAGACGCTACTATGGCGTTTGATACAGTAGAATGGCCCTACCTATTTGCAGTGCTCCAACACATGGGGTTTGGCCCCAAGTTCTGTACCTGGATTCGATTGTTGTATACTAAACCCGTGGCGCATGTCACTGCTAATGGACACATTTCACGAGACTTTCCCCTCAGCCGTGGCACGAGACAAGGATGCCCGCTGTCTCCGTTGCTTTTTGCACTGATCCTGGAGCCACTCGCGATCTGGCTTAGATGGGAGCCCTCTATCAAGGGGCTCCGTTGGACTGATGTATGGGAGGATCGCATATCCCTATACGCGGACGATATCCTTCTATACCTCACCTCCCCCAAAAAATCTATTCTCGAGTTGTTAAATGTCTGTGAGAAGTTTGGTAGAGTGTCCGGTTACAAGATCAACTGGACTAAATCCATCCTCTATGTTCTCGTGGGCCCCCCGCATGTCTTGCCCTTGAGTTGCCCCCTGAGGACCTCATGACGGCATTCAGATATCTGGGTATCTTCATTACACATGCAGGACAAGGCCACTGCCTTCACTTACAGGAAACTCATTTATAACCTCCCAGACGTGACGTCCGCATTGAAGCTGGCCTGGTCTGTGAAAGTGGGCGCCTTTGAAGACTCTGAATGGCAGGAGGCCCTCTCCTCACCACGGGAAACTACCATTCCCTTCAGGTTGGAGCTCGTACAACTTAAGGTACTGCATCGTACGTACTATACCAGGACGACCCTATACAAAATAGGGAAAGCTGCGCACAAATTCTGCCTGCGTACCTGCGGGGAAGAGGGAACATTCTTCCACACCACCTGGGACTGTAGATACATGACACCATACTGGACAGCAGTAATGCGCACAATTTCCCAAACAATAGACATCTCCCTGCTGCCGGCGCCTCGCCTATGTTTGCTTAATGTGTGGGTACCTAATGATCTTAACCACCGGAAACAAGACTGGGTGATGTTAGGCATGTTGATGGCGAAGCGCAACATCGCCATGCTGTGGGGTTCGGCTATAACACCGATGCTTAATAAATGGTGTAGAGACATGGATGAGGCAATGGTAGCAGAAAAAGCTGTTTACATCCACCGTGGCTGCCCCGGGAAGTGGGATAAAATATGGGGGGCTTGGAACAAGCTTTGGGGTAACATTTGTGAGCCACCAAGTGTCGTTGGGGTGGAGGAAGACCTGGACTAATCGACTAAGGCCACGATGCGGGGGTGGGGCAATGCTATGTTAAAGTACTTTGGGGCATATTATCAAGCCTGAGCGATAAAATTATCGCCGCTTTATCGGTCGAAAACGGCAGATAAAGCGGCGATAATGGGCTTGATAATATGCTCTATGGAATTCCAATCGAAGCCCATGTTAGATGTGAAGACATCTAACATGGGCTTCGATTGGAATTCCTTAGAGCATATTATCAAGCCCATTATCGCTGCTTTATCGGCCATTTTCGACCGATAAAGCGGCGATAATTTTATCGCCCAGGCTTGATAATATGCCCCTAGATTTGATATTTACTGCCTTACATTCATTGCAACTGAGATGCCCGATATAGCACAATTATGTGATGTAAACGGATTTGCACAAAACTGTCCAAATTGCTTTGTTCATATAGAAAATAAAAAATATTTTAAAAAAAATACATCACATAGCTCATAAACATCTGACCCTCTGTCCCTTTATGGAATATTTAAAAAAAATGCTGTGAAAACCTTGATCAGCACATATAACCACACACATGCCCTCGTCAAGTCTGTAATTTCATCTCATCTTTATTATGGAAAGTTTCCCTCATATGAATCCCAACGGTCTGGCTGTCATATTTAATTAAAAGTAAGCTTTTCAGAATTATATGTTGCAAACAATTGCATTGGTTGAATGTAGCATAAGCCTTATTTCTTTACTAAGTAATGAAAAGTCCTTTTCTTCTGTACACACATTTCAAAGATTATCAGATAAGAGCAAGTTCCCAGTTTCCAGCCAGGTCAAAAGTTTTCCATACAATAGACTATACTACAGAAAACTGCAAGTTTATAGAAAAAACTATGCTTTGCACTGGGTGTTGTCTACATGTAAACCCTAAAAATATTTAATTTTTTTTTTTTGCAAGACGAATTTTTAGAAAACATAAAGCGAGGGAGATAGGGAAGGAGGGGAAGAGGGAAATGCATAAGGAAGGTGAAGGTGGCAAAAGAGGGAAAGGGAAGTGACGAGTACTGGCAATCTCATCTAATTAAGAGATGCATCATTATAGTCAAATAATAACAGGTGATATTCCTCACATATATAATCATTCCTGATGGAGAACGCCAAAAACCTATATGAATAGAAGAGAATATTGCTTAAGTCTAAGCAATAATACAACAGTGGCAGTAGTGCATTGATAACAGCAAGAAGAAACTCTTTAGTAGGTTATGTTGAGGCGGTTTAGAAACTGTCTCCATCAGCACAGATCATAACTAATTCATAAATCCATGGCTAATTCTTATGCCTATCACAATGGCTGATTCTGCTCTGTTGAAATGAGAGATTGTAGTCGTGTGGTGTGTGCGGGCCGGAATAACAGGCGTGGAGGCCGTATGTGGTGGGCTCTGTCTCTTTAATTATTCGGATACAGAGTTCTTAAGAAGTAAACAAGGACAGGGGTTATCTCCGACAGAGAGGGTGCTTGACTGGAGGCCACCACGATGATTCCTCGAGGAGGGCTGTGTCTTGGCTGGACGTCTGTTGGGGGGGCGTCGTCCACCAGGTCGAGATGGTACTTCGCCGGGGTGGTGGTTCCTCGGAGGTGGGGTAGGGAGAGAAAAAAAACAAAGGGGCCATTAGTCCGACCGCTCTGGACTGCGTTGGCACTGAATACCGTCACCAGGAGTGCGGAAGAGAAACAGACCGTGAGGGAGGTAAGGGAACGGGTACGAAGAAGATTAGGAAGAGAGAGAGTGAAGTAGTACTATGTCAGGGGGGTTTCACACTAGTGCCGTGGCTGAGAGAAGGTGCTATACATTTTCTACAGTGGTCGGTGTGAAGAAGGGATGAGGTGTCCGTTTATTCTAGGGCTATTTACACGCTGGCTATACATGGGGTTCGTTACTCACATGCCCCCGCCGCAACTCTCCCGCGAGTTGCGACCGCTCTCCAGCGTCCTCCACTGGACTCCACCAGTCCTCCATCCACACTTCCTCGTCCTCTCCGTCTTCACCGTTCTGCTTCGCTGGGTCACCGCAAGCCGTCTCCTGCCACGAGTCGAACTCTGTTCTCCCTGCCGTCTTCTTTTTCGGCTTTTCCGTCTTCCGTCACTGAGTAGGGGGAGGGACTTCCGGGGTCACACAGGAGTCCTTCCGGGTTTCCGTTCTTCCGGATTGGGTCCTGCAATGAGGGAGATAGAAATGGAGTCCGGGTTGCTAGGGACGCTGTTGGATCAGTCTGCGCATTCCGGGACCTCAAGGGAAGCGTCGGAGCACGCGAGGTAGGGACCGTCTTCCGTTCACAGAGATATACAGTATGTGTCAACATAACATGTTTGACAAATGAAATAACTGTGAAATCTCCATGCTCTGGCATATCATGGTACAATAGGAGTTTACAATTGTGGAGATGGCAGAGGTATAGTTATCTACATAGGTCATAATTGATTGGAGTTAACCAATGGGAGAAAGTAACTTATGTCTGTTTAAAATTCGAAGGTTTATCAGCAGTTGTGTAGATAATATGTACACCATTTGCAAATGTTGGCAACTTGATTCTTCTTTAATGGGAAGTGGTTGCTATCGCCAATGGTGATGAATGCATAGTAAGCTGCCACCAAGGAGATAACTAGCCATGAATGGGAATGTCTATTCAAGCCCATGTGTGTCAGTAGAGTTTTGATGCATATCTGGAGACATAGATGGGATAATCTGGGGGATTATACAGACAGAACACTAAAGAGATAAAATCTCAGCTGGGTCCGGTCCTTTAAAAAGCGTGCAAAAGATATTCTCACTTGACGCTGTCTTAATCTTTCTCCAAATCCAGTGAGAGTGCCAGTACTTTCATCCGGGTTTTCCTCGATGTCCCAATGAAGATGCAATAGAATGTGCATATGGTTTCTATAAGTCACACCATGTATGAAGTAGGGGTAGGCGAAATTTGTGTAGTCGCGGTATGCAAAGCTTTGTGAAATGGTAAAAATCTCATCAAGCACACAGAGTTCCGCGAACACGTGGAATTGCTTCTTCCGCCCGTTCGCAATGCTTTTTTCCTGTTTGCGAATGCTGTTTGCATGCTCGGGGGGAAATATCTTGCGAACACGTATTTTGAAAGCGTGAACAAGCAAAAAATTCAGCGAAGCCGTGGAATTTTGGGCAATTCCACATTCTCCGTGGAACTCGAAATTACCCAAATTCTACGATCAGAACGGAATTTACTGCCCAGGCCTAGTATGAAACCTACATCTGATTTATGGACCAGTGATAGTAACACCTTACCTAGCCTAGTAGCTTAGATCTTTGCAAGAATTTTAATGTCTGTGTTAATTAGGGGGATCCTTACCAGCTCTAGGTAGTAGGAATATGATCACTTTATTAAACCGGGCACTTCCTTAAAAACTCTGTAAAGAGGTAGGACTAGCAGAGACTTTATGGTCAAGTAAAATTTGCCTGGATAACCGTATTCGCTAGGTGAGTGGCTAGTGGGGAGGTCAGATACATTAGCTGACATTTCCGCTTCAGAGATATTTCCATTCAAATATATCCCTGCCCTCTAGAGTCAGAGGTGGAAGTTGAAAATGCTGCAGGAATTCTTCCTCTATAGCTGGTGTACCAACTTATTGAGAATCATATTAAATGTTGCAGTAGGACATAAATCTGCTTAGTATATCTATTGGGTGTGCCATTCAGGTAGCCTAAGCATTTGGATGGCCAGTAGAGCAAATTGAGATTCCCTCTGCTATAACTTTTCCACAAGAGGATGTACAGCACTCTTCTCATTCTCAGAGTGGCATAGCTTCAGTTCTATTACGGCACATTCGGCTGCTTGGGCGTACAATTTATTCAAAGCCAGTTTGGCCTTCTTGGGTTTTGGTCTAAGGTTAGGGAGCGTCTTAGGTCTCTTACTCCTTGTTCAGCCTAGATGCAAGCATCTGCCAGGGGCCTCTTAGCTAGAGCAATGTGTTCTTCCCTGCAGCGCATGTAATCTGCGCTAAGAAGACAGAAACTAAATTATTAAGTAAGTAACTGGCAAGAGAGGGGGTGCTAGAGGGTGCCAGGCAAAATGGCAGCGCTTTAGTGCAGCTCTGCCGATCGGAGTGACAATCCTGCCATTATCCTGCAGTTCCTGTCCGAAAATCACAAACAGTTGGCGATATCCAGATAGCGCTACACTCCAGCTGCAAAAAAGAAATTGCAGAGAGTGTGCAGGTTAAATGCAACATCTCCTCCCTGCTGCCTGACTGTGCAAAATGGTGGCCTAATCAACACGCCGATACCTGCGGGACTGCTTTGGAGCTGAGGCAGCTGTAGTGGACTGATTGCCTGGCAAACCTGTGGGGCTGGTGAGTGTGTGCCGCTATGCCGGGTGCAGACTGCGGGGCCGGCCTGTCTGCGAGGTGTGGCGGCCATCGATACCAGGCTCCTGGAGGCCGCTGGGGGTGCAGCCTGTTCCGGTGTCTCCTCAGGGCCCGGGCCTTGAACACCAAGCCAGGTGTGAACGCCGCTACGAGTCCGCCTGCGCCTGGGGCCCTCCATGGGGAATTCTTCTGTGGCTGGGAGCGCGATGGCGAGCTAGTCGCTGCGGATCACGGGGCCCCGGCGGATCCCTCTCCGGAGCGAAGGGCACGGCGCCCTCTCTGTGTGCTTGCCTGCAGTTGCTGCAGAGGAACCTAGGCCCATCCCGAGTGACGGACTGCCAGCGCAACAGGGTGAAATTGACTAATGAGCCATCTAGAGCATTTGCTGGTGCGGCTGAGTTCACTACGCTCCAAAACACACATTTTGCGCTGTACTGCTACCCCAATTGCTTTGCTAACTGACCACGTTATACAAAGTGCAGTGTGGAGCTACTTCGGTGGTGGGCTGCATATCCCTCACAACGCTTGACCATTGTGGTGGGGGTGCAGACTCTATTTCAAGTGTGCAGCACCGGTGGACGTACGCGGCGAGGTAAACCAGGAACTTATGAGTCGAGACTGTGGTCCCTACCTGTAATACATATCACCGATATCTACTCCCTCACTGGGGCCAGAAAAAGACGCATTTCAGGTGAGCTGCACCTACTCCGCTGGGCTGCTGGGATACCTGTTGCGCACCGCACCCCCTATCTTCATACACACGAGACCAACAGAAAAGTACGTGCCCCGGCAGCATGATGGGCAAGACGAACTGTGTGCAGCCCCGGCTCACGTTTGAGCCTAGAAAATCCAGCAAAACGCAACAGCACGCGACCTTGGATTCGGAACTAGACAACCCCATGGACAGCTTGGCCGCCATTGAAAAAACACTTGCTGCAGTTCAAAGTAGTCTCCAGAGCACTGATGGCAAGTTAGATCATCTTAACTTGAGAATGGATCACATGTCAACTAAACTGGATAAACATGCTCTACGGCTGGGTGAGGCTGAGATGCGTATTTCTGATGTCGAGGACGGCCTACAACAGGTGACCACTAGGACGGCATCAATGGAGAGAGTGCTTGAGGTAATACAGGCTAAGAACAAAGCTCTTGAGGCACAATCGAGGCGCAATAACCTGCTCATTATGGGACTGCCTAAATCTACATACACGGGCCGTCTAGAAACGTTCTTGGAGTGTCTACTGAAGGCGATATTCGGGGGAAGAAAATCTGTCAGCTGTGCTGATTGTGTGGAACATGCACATCTCTCCCTCGCTGCGAGGCCACCACCTGGATCGCCCCGCGCCCTATCTTCGTTCAGCTAATCAATTATAGAGACCAGAATGCTGTTCTCCGCATGGCCAGGGATAAAGGAACGATTATCCATGAAGGTAACACTCTGGCCTTCTATCCAGATTTTACTACAGCTGTGCAGGCAGCTCGTAAAGAATTTCAACCGGTCAAGTAAATATTGATGGCCGAAAAAGTATCCTACGCTATGCTTTACCCTGCCCGGCTCCGCGTAGAAAAGTGAATGGCAGCTCTAGAATCTTCACCATGCCTTAAGATGCAATGGCCTATGCAAAATCACTAAAACGCAAGACCAAGTCCTCTCCCAATCCAGAAGACGGTGATGGTGCCGCAGGATCGCAGGGCATGGCAGATTGACACAACTGCTTGTAGAACAATGCAAATACTCTTACCGCTGAGAATTACTCCGTCCCAGGAACATAGCGGCAGACGTGGCTGCTGATGCACGATACAGCTAAGATCTTATTGTTATCTGAATTGGCTATATTCGCTTATACTGTTAATCTTAATATATAAGGTTTGCGTGATGGTCAGGATGGAAAGTTGAACTACTTTACTCCGATCACTTCCCTTTCACATTGGGAGGGACTTTGCGCTTCTACGCCCATGTGGGTGTTCCCCATTGGAGCTATGGGATGTTTTTATTTTCAAGGGCTACGGTTTGGGGTGGATGAGGATGGCTTTGGCAGGTTGGGGTTGCTGAAGTGGGTGGAGGGAAGGTGGGGGGCAGGGGGTGAAGGGTTGTTGTGGCTGAAATATACTAAACATTTGGATTGCATGACATACAACAATACAGTGGGGATGTTTTTGCAGTATTTGTCATATGCTATGCACACAGGGGTGAGATGACTCATGAAAAACGTGTGTGTCTAACATGAAACGTGCGCAGTCTCAATACACCTAAAAAGATAAAGTAGACACTAGCATACCTGGATCGGCATTATGTCAAGGTTGCATTTCTCCAGGAAACACACCTAACACATGACACAGCTGCGCAAGTGGAGAATAGATGGCCGAGTTATCAGCAGGCCTCTTCATTCTCATCATATGCGAGAGGGGTTCTTACCCTCATAAAGAGGAACTTACCCTATTCGATAATCAAAAGTTGCACTGATACTGCTGGCAGGTTCGCCATTACACACGGCAAGCTTGCGGGGTCTCTCATCACGCTGGTGAATGTGTATGGCCCTAATGTTGAGGACCCGGAGGTCTATGAGCACATATTGTCTAAATTGAGGGAATGGCCAGAAGCCACTATACTATGGGGGGGAGACTTAAATACCCATTTGGATCTATTGAAAGAAAAATCGAGTGTGGTGGCGGGACACTCTCCAAAATCTGCAAGAGTTATCAGCGCAGGTATGATGGAACTTGCATTAACATATGTGTGGCGCCTGAGAAAGCCAAACTTATTGCCAGGTACACATATCTCCACCGCCCACACCAGCTGGTCCCGCCTGGACTACTGGCTATTAAGTAGTATCAGACATAGAGGTGCTCCCTAGAACATTGTCGGACCATAACCCTATCAGGCTCGAACTTCACATCCAGCAAACCTTCTCCCGACAATTCATGTGGTGATTTCGCAGCGAGGCACTACTTGATCCTCTCTTCACACAAACCATACGAGAGACAATAACACAATATGTTTGCGGATAGCAAGGGCACAGTAAATAGTATGGGCACCTTGTGGGAAGCCTTTAAGGCAACAATTTGGGGAGTGTGCATTGGCACGTCTGCAGGCATCCAAAAGGATATTCGCGGACAGATGTCCTGGACTGAATGCACTCTGCAGGAGCTTGAGCGGGAGTATGATCAATCCCCCAACCTAACACTTCTAGCCCAAATAAAGGAACTTATTACCACATATAACTTGTCAGCTAAAGATGAAGCTCGCTATTTATCCATATGCCATGTTGCCTGCGCATACGCAGAAGGGGCAGACCAGGCCATACCTTAGCATTAAAGATTACAGTTAGAGAAAATACACATACCATTGTTAACATAACAGATGACACCGGGGTAGACCATTACTCAACCAGGGACATAGTCGGCCAGTTCAAGGCAGTGTACACGGATATGTATGCATCAAAAACTAGTGCTCTGGCTGCAGAACTGGATGATTATCTATCGGATATCGCCCTAGCGTGGCTCTTGGATTCCCACATAGCATATCTTTGGCGCCTTATCACAGAGGATGATATCAAAACGGCGATAAAATCCCTGCCAAACAAAAAAGGTCCATGCCCTGACGGCTTCACCTGCGAATTCTACAAGGAATTTGCAGAGGAACTGACACCCTATCTCCTTGAAATGTACGCTGAAGCGTATGAAGCTGGCTCACTCCCTGCAACCCTCTGGGAGTCCCTCATCATAGCCCTGCTTAAAAAAGACATCGCCCCCTCTCACTCATAAATAAGCTGCTGGTGAAAAATACTGGCCACCAGATTCACGCCGCTGATGCCCCTCCTGGTCTTGCCGGATCAGTCTGGCTTCATACCCAATAGATCTACATCTCACAACCTCCGTACTTTATTTGCGATGTATCGGTGATGCTTGATGCAGCCAAAACCTTCGACTCCGTACAATGTAGCTATCTATTTCGCCTCCTCGAACCCATGTGCTTTCCACCGCTATTTCTCAATTGGATTTGGTTGCTCTATGTCGCCCCTTTGGTGAGCATCCGCATCGAGGGAATTACCTTGGAATCCTGTCTATATCTGCAGAGGGACGCGGCAGGGCTGCCCTCTGTCGCCGCTCATATTCACGATAGCACTGGAGCCTCTCGCTTGCATTATTCGGCAGCGACACAGGGTGTCAGCGCTGCAATTTTTCCACTGCCCCGTGAGCATATCCCTCTACGCGGATGACATGTTGTTATTTGTTAGAGATCCACAGACCTTTTTAGCACCAGTGCTTTTGGAATATATTCGCTGAGCTCGGTTTTATGGTCTTACCATAAATTGGTCCAAGTCAGTGGTTGTCCCTCTTACTAATGGCACCTGTCCCCACGAGCTGGAGTTCCCTCTGCTGTAGGCGAGAGAGCCCAAAAAAATACCTGGGAGTGTGGGTGTATAGAGACCTAAAAGCCGTAATCCGCAAAAACTATGGGACAACCTGCACAAAATTAAGCAACCAGTGGACAAATGAATGCGCCTGCCACTATTGCTAGCAGACGGCATGGTGCTGGTAAAAATGGTCATTCTACCCAAGCTCCTCTTTTTCTTTAGCACCATCCGCATATCATTACCCATGACACTGTTTAAAGCAATATGCACACTTATAATTAAGCTGATTTGGGGAGGTTAACATGCCAGTGTGAGTCTTGCAACTCTCACTCTTTACTACATCAGGGATGCTTCAATGTGCCGGATGTATATCGATATTATTTCTGCGCCCAGACTCAGTATGCCTACTATTGGTACTGTAAACACGACTATGTTCCACATGTTGCTGTGGAGGATGGTGATATGCATCCTGTCCCTCTGCGAGCTATTCTGACCCATACACATAGGTGCACCCCATCGCAGAGATCAATCCAGTGGACTCCACCATCGCTGCCTGGCAGGCACTGGGTCGCAGAGCAGGCAAACTTCCTATATACTCTCCGCTACTCTTATTAGCACACCATGCTGGGCTTTCAGTAACACAAGAGATGGGCACGATATGCACCCTTGTCCGAGCAGGTATAGACAAAATGGAGGATTTGTTTGTTGACGGCAGATACATGCAGAAAGAGGACCTTCACTACATACGAAATCAGACCACTATGTTCATCTTCACTATTCATAGGCTTAGGAAGGCAATACAGGCACACTAACCCATGTTCCCAGTGGAACCCCAGATGCTTCAATTACTACATAGACTACTCGCTAGCTCTACGAGATGGAAATTAGTGACTAAACTATATTGAGTAGTGAGGGATGATGATATTCCACCAGCCTCCCTTGAAAGTCTTGAGACGTGGAATACAAAACTAGGCCCACCGCTCACACCAACGAACTGGGAATACTGCTGCCAAACGACTACCACATTAACGTCCAACATCAACCTCAGACTGATACACTCAAATATCTGTATCAGAGTCTACCACACACCAGCCAAGTTATATAAATGTCTCAGAGACCACGATAGATGCAAATGCTGTAAAGCCCCTATTTTATTTATTTTGACGGTTTTGTATAGCGCGAACAAGACCCTTGCAGGTATCGGAGCGCTTTATAGGGCAAATACAGGATGACAAATACATATAAAACAGAATTATGGGAGCACCGTACTGATAATTATTAAAAATTAGCATATATCTACAGGAATGTACAAGTAACAGCTCAAGTGAATTTAGACATGAGTATCGATTTCACCCCCTGGGGCGCATTTTTGGCACCTGGCGTGGGACTGTTATAAGGAGGCGGAATATTGGGCAGCGTTGATAACCATGCTAAATAACATAACTGGCCTCACCATAGAATGCACCCCACACACCTGCCTACTGTGTTTCATCCCAACCCTGAAGGGAACGAGACGGAGATTGTTCAACATAGTGCTCCTACTTGCTAAACGTTGTGTGGCTATTTGCTGGAAGAGCTGTGTCTGCCCCACAACCACACAATGGCTCAAAGATCTAGTGTACTGTCAAGAGACCCTGGCCCGATATGCTGAGGAACTACCCACCACATCAAGACCCAAGGATATTTGGGACCCGCTGCTACAGTATCTTCTCTCACAAGGTACTGCCACAGCTCCTGACTCTGTTGATTAAACTGACTGTGTTGCTGCAATATTGTCCACCCATTATGATGTATATACGGTAACCCTGATTGTATTAAATGTATATCTTGCTGTACTGCTTATAGCCACATGTTTCTATGGTTGGTTAGCACTGGAAAAAAAGGAAAATGATAGACATGATTGAACTATTTTGTATTACCATATTTGTACTGTGCATACTGTCAATAAAAACTATGTTTTTTAAAACCTTGAAATGGGGAACATCCCTCCCGGATGCTTCACAGTTAGAGGACATATTGCTAGACGGGTACTTACCAACTAAGGCGGTCTACCTGATTTACAAGAAACTGGTAAATAACACTCTAGACCCCCTCCAGGTGCTTCGTGACCGCTGGGGGAATGATGGGCTGGAATTCGACAATGAAGAATGGAAGGAGGCAGTGGCCTCCCCAAGGGAAGTAGTAATTTCATCTGGGCTATGTCTGGTCCAACTGAAAATCCTACAAATCCTACATAGGATTTACGTTACGGGGAATCAGCTGGTCAGTATGGGCAGAGCGGATGGAGCATGTGCAGGAGACATTGTGGACAGGAGGGCACACTCATCCATATCCTGTGGTAGTGTAAACATATACAGAGGTAGTGGAGGGGGCTGCATACCTATCTGGGGAGGTCCTCGGGCTTGCAGTTGGGCTTTAGATCAAGAGGTGTATCTTGAATGTCCGGGAGCCTACAGACTTGGGTAGGAAAGACTGTATTTGTGCAACCTTGAGGCTGATGATCGCAAAAAGGAACCTGACACGAATGTGGGGGGCCATGGCTGCACCCAGGGTCGAGGACTGGAAGGCAGACTTAGACTGTGTATGTTGCGTGAGAAGTTTGTGTATGTTTTTAGAGGGTGCCCCCAAAAATGGATAGACATATGGAGCATATGGAATAATTACCGAGGAAATATATGTGAACACCCTGTTGTTCTCTCCCGTAACACCTTAGAAATTGTATTCTCGTAATGATAGGAACTGACTATTTGTCTTGAACGTAGAGGGAAAATGGCTGAACTTTTTAAAGTGATAAGGTATTTTAACATCAATATCTATTGTTGCAGTATTGTTGTGAAATATTGCCGATTTTTACAGAAGTATCGGGGTACATACAATGACAAGTAATTACGTGATGGGTTAATGACTGCCTTTCCAAAAATTAAATGCACCCATATTATTTTTAAATGCACTTTGGCTGTGGTCTGCTCTATGCCTTCAAATCTAGGTAAGTATTACTTTTGGTAATTTTCCCCTACCTGTTGATACTTTAGTAATGTGATAATAGGTAGGGAAAAATATTTATGAGTTTCTCTCTATACATATTTTTTAAATTACAGAGTACCACAGTTCTGCCTTTTGGAGTGCAAAAATGTAAATGTATGTGTGGGTATGTAATTGGGTGTGTGAGTGCTTGAGTGGGCGTGTGACTGTCTGTATAGGTCTGTGAATTGGTGTGAGAGTGGCTCTATGGATGTGTGAGTGGTTGTGTGGGTCTATGAGGTAGTGTGTGAGTACCTGTATAGGTGCATATGTCTATGTAAGTAGGTGTTTGCATGTATAAATGGGTATTTGACTGACTGAAAGGAATGTTCAGTGTGTGTGAGTGGATGTGTGAGTGGGTCAGTACCTGTGTGAGCGACTCTATGGGTATGTTGGTGGGAATCTAAATGTCTGTGTGGGTATATAACTAGATGTATGGGTGTATAAGTGTCTGTATTTTTTTTTATTTATTTAGGAATTTTTCTATAGCGCTGCCAAGACCCGAGGGTAACAGAGCGCTTTACAGTAAGAGAATAGCATATAATCAACAGAAGCATGACATATGAAAGGTATTAACAATCAACAAATGTCAAAGTGAGAGGTGCATAATTGTAATGCAGAACTTCTTTGGTTACAAGATTCAGTGCAGTCGCATAGTTCAGGGGTTGCTGTCTGTTCCGAGTTATCCACAACCAAGGGAACGGATAAGGAACAGGGATTTGAGTTGACTTTTGAATTCCACAAAGGCTGGTATGGTTCTGATGTGCGGGGGGATGGAGTTCCAGATTTTGGGGGCGATTCCCGTGAAAGAGCAGTCCGCTGTTCTTTTCTTTCTAGTTTTCGGTAGGATGAGCAGGAAGGAGTTAGAGCTTCTCAGATTCCTGGCTTGGCCTGCTTTTTTGAGTTTTTTTGCCAAGTATTCGGGTTTGCCGGTATGGAGGGCTTTGTGGGTTAGGCAGGCCGTTCTGAAGTTACTTCGCATTTCTACTGGGAGCCATTTGAGTTCTTTGAGTGCCGGGGAGATGTGATCAGATTTTTTGATGCCGGTGATCATTCTGGCTGCCGCATGTAATGTTGTTTTGATCGGTGCCAAGTGCGATTTAGGAATACCTGTTAGGATTGCGTTCCCATAGTCCAGTCTTGACAGTACCAGAGATTGAGTGGCCAGTTTGAGATCCTTGTTAGGAATGTCGGGTTTGAATTTGTTCAGAAGTCTGAGGTTAAAGAATGCACTTTTGGCCGAGTTCTTAATGTGTTTTATCATGTTTAGTTTAGAGTCTAAGGTGACGCCAAGAGATTTAACAGAGTCTGCTAGAGTAAGATTCCCTTTGAGCGCATCGATTGCCTTTAAACATTCAGTGATTTGAGGGTTGTCTTCCTTGTTCGAGATGAGGAGTGTCTCGGTCTTGTCTGGATTTAGTTTCAAGTGATTGTTTGTTGGCCATTCTTGAACAGGAAATCATTTAGTCTTTGGATGTCATTGAGAGAGGAAGTTTCCAGATAGATCTGTGTATCATCCGCCTAGAGGTGGAAGCAGATGTTGGCTTTTCTAAGTAGCTTGGAGAGCGGTTCCATATAGATGTTAACAAGCTGAGGAGAGAGCACCGATCCTTGGGGGACGCCCTTGTTGACTTTCTGGGTTTCGGAGGTAAAGTTCTTAATTCTTAATTTTTAGTATTTGCGTGCGATTGTGTGGGTATGACAGTGGCACCATGGGTGAGTGAGTGAGGGAGTGGGTGTGTGGGTGGGTATGTGTCTATGTGAGTTTGTGTATGATTGGCTCTATGTGTGTGTTTGTGTATTTGTAAAGGACTGTGTTTCTGTGTGAGCAGCTCTGCGAATGTCTGTATGGGTGAGCAGGCATGTGTCTGAATGATCAGACTGTTTATATAGATGTGTGAGTGACTATGTTAGCAGCTATATGTGACTGTAAGTGGGTGACAGAATTGTAGTCATTAATATATTTTGAAGCCTCTGTTCTCCTGAGGTTGTAGGTGTTTTTTGGTGTTTCACAAGTAAAAGTATGTCTTACTGCGGGCATAAAACTGTTCACTCTTCCTTTTGAAATAACAGGTTTTGGTAATTCAGAACAACATTTTGCGTAGAATTTTCCTTTTGCCTGTATTTCCTCCAACAGAACATTCCACATCTATATCATCGGAAACACACTAGTTGCTGCTTTAAGCCTTTTTCCACAGTGTATTTTGGTATGCTACATATAATATACTGTTCTGTGAAAGAAATTACAGACTCATCCCTGTCTGTTCCAAATATAGGTGCATCTTTTACCCAATCAGTTTATGAATATGAGGAGCAACTCTTGTTTGGTACTCTTTTTGCTGAAAGAAATCAATAACTTCTCTAAGAGGTGGATTTTTTTTATTGCAGATAAAGGAGAGCATAGATTGAAATCTGTTGTTAATATACCTGCAAACATTTGCCGAATCCAAAGAGCAAAGTTCTCCTGGTGTCGTCTGAATGATGCCTTCAATGTTATAGTTTTCTTCTCTCAAAATCTCATGTAAATAATCCCATGCATACTCTGCACAACCCAGTGTTACAAACCAAGTTGGTGCACTGAAAATTAGCAACATACACTTAAGCTCACCATGACATCGATACTAATACTCATTAGTCTCATGTTGATACACTATCAATTTTTTCAAATCGTACTCGAGCTTCTGGTCTTTCCCATGAATTTTTTCAACCAAGTCTATAGAAGACATATTCTGTACATTAACTCCTTTCTTATGAATGTGATTAACAGCATGTGAAAGTCCAAACAAATCCCTTTCAAATGAGAGATGGAATACATACTGTTGGACTTGGCCCTTTTTGCAGTTTATCCACAAACCTTTTGCTTCATCCTCCGATTTTTATCCTGGCCTGTTGTTGTTGGCTATAGGTCTCTTAGGGCCTGATTCACAGAACTAACTTAAGACAAAATCCTAAACTTACTACCATTTTCGTATTCACAGAAGACACTTACTCATTTTGGTATTCACAGAAGACACTTACTCATTTCAGTATTCACAGAAGTTAGGAGTCCTAACTTTAGGACTCCTAAATGCCATCTGTGAATAACGAAAGTCTTAAAGTTAGGATTTTTCTCAGTTTAGGAGTAGTAAAATTAAGACTGCTAACTCTAGGACTCCTAAATGCCTTCTGTGAATACCGAAAGTCTTAAAATTAGGAATTTTCTCAGTTTAGTAGTAGTAAAGTTGAGAAAAATCCTAATTTTAGGACTTTCGGTATTCACTGAAGGCATTTAGGAGTCCGAAAGTTAGGAGTCCTAACTTTACTACTACTAAATTGAGAAAAATCCTAATTTTAAGACTTTAGGTATTCACAGCAGGCATTTAGGAGTTCTAAAGTAAGGAGTCCTAACTTTAATACTACTAAACTGAAAAAAACCCTAATTTTAAGACTTTCGGTATTCACAGAAGGCATTTAGAAGTCCAAAAGTTAGGAGTCCTAACTTTACTACTACTAAATTGAAAGAAATCCTAATTTTAAGACTTTCGGCATTCACAGAAGGCATTTAGGAGTCCTAAAGTTAGGAGTCCTAACTTTACTACTACTAAATTGAGAAAAATCCTAACTTTAAGACTTTCGGTATTCACAGAAGGCATTTAAGAGTCCTAAAGTTAGGACTCCTAACTTCTGTGAATACCAAAATGAGTAAGTGCCTTCTGTGAATACCAAAATGAGTAAGTGCCTTCTGTGAATGCCAAAATGGTAGTAAGTTTAGGATTTTGTCTTAAGTTAGTTCTGTGAATCGGGCCCTTAGCACTTTACCACTGCTAATCAGCGCTAAAGTGCATATGCTCTCTGTGTAAATTGTCATGATTGGTTATCCATGATTGGCATATTTGATTTATTGGTAAGTCCCTAGTAAAGTGCACTGAGTGTGCCAGGGGTTGTAGACCAAATGCTTCTAGCTGGCCTGCAGCACTGGTTGTGCCACCCACACGAGTAGCCCTGAAAAGGTATCTCAGACCTGCCACTGTAGTGTCTGTTCACAGTTTTATCTGCCATGTCAACTTGGCAAGTGCGCCCACTTGCCAGGCCCTATCCTTCCCGTTTATTACATGTGAGTCACCCCTTTGTAGTGTATGTGAAAGGAATGGCATGTACTGGTATGTGTGAGATGTCCTGAAAGTGAAATACTGCCAATTTTGTTTTTCACTATTAAAAGGCTATCTGCCACATAGGATAGAATGGAAAATATTTTGTAACATCTTACAAGTATAACTTTCCTTTGGGACAAGACAGAGAAGTAAAGTTTAGGCCCTCTGAACTCAGAATTTAATAACAAATTGTTTTGTAACAATGGTTTTTAAATTGTGTGTTTGAAAATGCCCCTTTTAGAAAGCAAGCAGGAATGTTCTTGTTTAACCATTTTGTATGCCTCTGCCTTTTTGTGTATTGACTGTCTAGTTTTGGAGTGACAGGAGCTGGGGATCTGCATTCACGGTAGACAGCCACTGGGGGGTGGGGGGTTAGGTGTTACTGGACCTTCCTGGATGACTCAGAACTGAGCTTGATGGGGCATGGTTGCATTAAGTGTAGTCGGAGGAGAATTCCTTGCACCTGAATAGGGCCTTTCTCCTTTGCACAATGCTGTCTCCACCTACTGTAGTCATACTGCACCAGTGAGGGCAGACCTGATTAGGACTGGGCTCAGAGACCCTTGCACATTAGGACTGGGCTCAGAGACCCTTGCACAAAGAGAACAAAGACATTCTAGGATATAGGTATTAGACCTAAAACCCCAGAACTTTAGATGACTTCTGGAATCAAAAGGAACCTTTGCCAAGGAGAAGAGCTGGAGAGTTGTGAGGAGGAGTATTGCCCCTTAGCTGTGTGCTGTGTGGGGGTGGACTGCAGTTGCTGCTTTTGCTAAAGGAAAGGACTGGACTTTGCTGTGTATTCTGCTTGTGAAGTTTCTACAAGGGCTTGTGTCTGCTTGCCTCCTGTTAAAAAGTTTCAGGGACACAAACGCCTTCCTACAAATCTGCTGGTGCTGCTGGACTATAACATCTCTGAGTCCTACCTTTGCCTGAGGTGCCTCCTTCAAGTTACAGGGCCTCAGAGGTGGGTTTTGTAGCTAAACTCTGCAAGAACAGGGGCGAAGCATCGCTAAGTCGTGCAAAGTCTCTCAGAACTGACTCTGAATGATGAATGGCCTCGCCGAGTCCCGCTGGATGACATACAGCGCAGCACCCAGCACCGAAACCTTTTTAAGGTCATATTCAATTAAATGTTGGGAGGGATCGATGGAAAACAAATCTGGCAGGCCGGATTAGATTCTCAATGTTGGCATTTTTATTTGGGAAAATAATGCAAAAAGAAGTTCACTGGGGGAACAGCCTAATTTGGGGTCGCTGATTTTGGTCTTTGAGTTCTTCGCCTTTCACTGGTAATCTTCTTTCGTCATTCCCTTTCTTCAGTTCAAGTTCTGGGCTTCAGTGGTGTGTCGTCCCAGGGTTGGGAGGAGAAAAGACAAGGAGAGCAAGGTGAGTAAAAAGGTCTGGGGTATTCGGGTTGAGAGGGATATGGACCATCACCACACCCAGGGGTGTTACGGAGATCACCTGCTACTCTTCAGTTGCCTCCTTCTCTCTTTAGCTGTTAGGTACTAGTTAGTTAGACCTCTTGTTTTTCTTCTTAGTCTTTGGGGAAGAAGAGGGGGAGGGGGATGGAAGTGTGCAATGAAAGCAAAAAAAAGTGTGCGATAATGCCCAGCATATTTCACTTTTCTCTCTTTGTGGTTTCTAAGCTTACTGGGCCCCTCTTGTGAGTTTCTCCTTAAATACTCTCCCTTTCACTTTTGGTTGTTTGGGCTTTCTCTCAAGCCCAAATTCAGACCTCCTTCTCCTCAGGGTTTCTTTCATGGTAACCTTTCTCCACACATAAAATAAAAAATTAAAGGAGCAAAAGAATAAGAAATGGTCTACAATTTTTTAAATCACTAGGTAGGCTCATGTCTTTTATGAACTCTACTGTTCCTGTGGTTGGGATATTTTTTCTCCCTGGCCTCTTAATTCCAGCCTGTCTCAATTCTTCCCTGTCCTTCTTTCCATTTCTCTGCACTGCCCCTGAAGCCTCCCTTCCCTTCCCAATCACGTACCAGGAAAGCCACAACTCTCCTGAGTTCCAGCAGGGGAGTCATGCTTCCCAGGGTGATCGCCACTCTTCAATCCAGGTTTCTGGAGCCTTGCTGTCTTCACTTGCTGTCCTCTGTTCCTCTGCAGTTGGAGACAGACTCCTGTCTCCATTTCCCCATTCAGTGCCTCTGATGACCTCTCTCCTACGGGGCTGGTCCTTTTCTCTCTCTGCAATTTGGGTCCACGCCCTCTTTTCCAGCATCTTCCGGGTGATGCCCCTTTCCTTTTCCTCCCATCCCGTTGTCTTTTTTCCTTTTCTCCTCCTCTCTCCGTGATTGTCAACTAGTGTCTGTAGGCCTTCCTTTTCCACCAGAAGTTTTTCGCTGCGTTGGTTAACCTCTTTGTCCTCTTTTTAACAGGAAATGATCAGTCGGAGCGGTTTGCTGGCCTGAGGTGAAAGCCGTAAGTGAGGGTGGATTACAGGTGTTGAGTTGGGGTCCCTTAAGGCGAGTAAGTTATTTGCAGGGGTGGGCGTGTTCTTTCTCACACATGTATTTTGCGTTTTTGTCATTCTGGTCTTGTTGAAGTTTAGATAAAGATACTTTTTTTTCCTAAACTGGTGTGGTGTCCCTTTGTGATGTTATTACTGTATTACTGTGTGTTTTGAGTACAAATACTTTAGACAATGCCGTTGAGATAAGTCTATATGCCTGTGCCAAGCTACCCAGGGGGTGAGCAGGGGCTATCTAACGTGTGTATCCCTCTTACCCTGACTAGAAGCAAGGGTCCCTACTGGGACAAAGGTACCTACCTCTGCCAAATAGAGACCCCCATTTCTAACACATAAGGAATACTTAGTTGAAATCTAGGGTCCACTGAATATAATCTTGTTGACCTGTACTCAGCTGCAGGCATTTGCACAGGGTGCTTCTAAACTTTTCTCCCACACACTCATTGGAGCTCCTTTAGCTAATCCTATCTGATACAGTTCAATAGCATCCCCATGCCCTCTTTAGAGTGCAGTGGATGGTTACTGTAGTGCTCATATATTTCTTCACATCTACTTCTATACACTTTTTCAAACTGTCGACTTGAAGGCGCCATTTCTTCCTCCATGTGCTTTACATGTGTGACAATATCTTTTAGTATAAATTATTCTCTTTAGGATAAAAAGCTTTCTTCACCTTATTTACATCCGCTAGTTCCTGCCAGATGTTTTGACTCTTTGTGGGTGCACCATTCACTAGAATAACAAGCGGCTCTTCCAAATCTCCCCCTACACCCACAGTTTCAATATTGCATTTAAAATCTAAAGCTAAAGACAAAACTCTAACTTTGAGTCCTTTCTGAAGCTCAGTGGGTGGTAGTTTCCCAGTCTTTGGTTCCATATGAACTATTGTTTAAAATGGGTGTATAGATGATGTAAATAGTTCTTCATAAACATTCAGATGTCGAAGTTGCTGTGGAACTTCAACCACGTCTAACTTATTGTGTATTACCCTGACAGGCATTTTGCTATCCTCGAATTCCTCATGGCAATACTTGCTGATCTGGTGCGTCAACAAATCAAATAGTTGTTCACAAATTCTAGTTGCTTTTCTCAGTTTTCTTGTTCAGTTTTCATTTAAAATGTGGCCTTTGTGGTGAATGCATCGACAACAAATACAAGCGTAGTTTGGTTTTGAACTTTACCATTTCTTGCCTAAAGTTATCAGGACTAATATCTTTATTTTGCTTCTCTATACCTGAACAAACCAACTCCTCATTTGGCTAGACTGAAGTTCAGGACCAAAGAAATATAAATGAATATATCCAGAAACATTTTCAGCCTCTTGTACTGTATTATACAAAGTGTGTTGTTTGTTTCTCCTAAATACAATACAGGACGTTATACAAAGTAAAGTATTCCAAAAATTGTTTGCATCTTTGAATAATGAGCAGACAACATTCGAAAATAATGAAAAGTGTGTGTTCACACTTTCCTGGATTGACACAACAGTGTGTCCTTTCCTGGCTTTGCAAGGATCTTATGCTTGCCACATTGAAATGTTCTACTTCACACTTGAAACTGTTGACGAAAATGTCAGAATATATCTATTGACTCCTGGTGAACACTTAAAAAACTACTGCAGTCCCATTTATACACAGAGCATACCTGTGCCTTCCTTGTACCTCTTCAGCTATTTCCTCCTGTACATTTCTAGGAACCATCTCTTCTTTTGTAAGGGAGTACCATATTTTACTTCATAGCATCATCCAGTTCTAAAAACTGCATGCACCAATGCATTCTCTTGTCAGCAGCTTTCTTCATTAAAGAAAACCTCAGTACTAGACTTATGCTTTCATTGTCCCTTGAAAAATTTGCAAAATGATTTTAATAATAAGCCTTTTTGGCCATTTTACTTCATAGACAAAACAGCTTTATCCAATTATTCTCACTCTGTTTACTATCAAGATAAATTAGTCATGCTTCAGGGCAAACATTTGATCAACCACACACTCAATATGTTGTATTTGTTTCACTGCACCCCTTCTCCTCTTATACTGATTCATATGTTGTCCCAAATTAAGTATTACTTTACTTCCAAACATTCTCATTCATATTTCTTTAAATTGTTTCTGCCTCTCTGTCAGATTAGGTGATTTTTAAATGTGTTCCACTTTCAATCTGACTCCTTAGTTCTCGTATCAGCAGCTCTTTTTTCCAGTACGTTCTCCACATCATGCACTTTTTATTTCTCACTTTGAAGCATATAGTACTGTTTCCACCATTTTTTTACCTTAGTATTTTTCTAAGTAGTATGAATCCCCCTCCTAAAACACAAGTAAGTCCCTGAAAAGCAAATATAGAATACATGTACCTGTATATTCTATATTATATACTACTTAATTACTTACTAACAAAAAATCTCTGGCTGCATAAGTGGTTATGTCAGTTTGAAACAGGCTATCTAAGTGTCTAAATATAAGTGTGTAAGTCTGTATATAAGTGGGTGTACTTGTGGGTGACTGGGAGTGGGTCTGATTGAGTAGATACCGTGCAGGGTGTAGGAGAGTAGGGTCTGCTATCCTATGGTCACCCCAAATTTTTGCTTTTTGCTTCACTGGTTTATGACTTAATGTGGCTGTGGCCTGCTAATCAGACCCACAGCCTGCTGTTCTCTCTCTAAATTGTTACCCATGTACTTTAGGTGCATAACGAAATTGGAACTGGTTCACCTTATTGGCCCCTGTAACAGTGTACCCAGGTACCCAGGGCATAGGTGCTTCCAAGGCCTACCAGGGGCTGCAGCATGTATTGTGCCCCCCCTGGCCTGGCCTCCATATTTGACACAACTGGCTGATCACTCAGCTGGGGTAAGTCGGTGTAACCACCCCTTACTTAGGTGTAGTATGCCTATACCTAACCTAAAATGGACACATATGTTCCTATCAGCCACTCCTATGGAAGGCCTCATCAATCCTGGAGGCAGAGTGCTTGGAAATATGTGAGATGGTGCTCTGGCATGAGCTGAGCCTGTCTGCAGCTTTCGGAACCATGTCCTTTAGCTGTTTCATGATATTGCCATACCATATACTCTTAAGTGCATTATGAACCACGCGGTTAAATGCTATCTTGGGTTTGGCTTTATCAAAACATGTCGAGTAAGGTGTCATACGAATTGGAATACTACCCCCTTGCCAGTTTTGGCGACGGGGGTAGCATTCCACCCTTCTAGAGGGACACGGCATGTACCTAGCCTGAACCCCGGTTAAAGTTAAACAGAGCCTTAGCATCCCAAAATGGATGCTGCCACCACAGACACAAGTCTGACCTCCTGCTGCTGGGAGTCCTTCCAGCGAGGGCAGCTTGGACAAAGGGTTTCCTGCCTGGGGAGGTGCTAGCACCACTCCAGACAGGATTTTGTGTATTGGGTAAGACAGGGCTGAATAGAATCAGACATGCCTGGGGCACACAAGGTGTCCCTGTGCATAGGCCAGTTCAAACCGGTGCTGGGGCTTTCCAGCCCCAGTCCTGGCGCAAAACTGGACAAAGGAAAGGGGGTGTAACCACCCCCCTTCCTGGTTCCACCCAGAGGAGGGACCTAGTAGGTGATCCGGCCCCCCCAGATTCGAATAAGAGTGGGAGCTGTGTCCTGAGACTTCAGATCATCCTGAATCAACTTGAAATACAGAAGAAGACTGGACTTCGACATTCTGCTGCACAGAAGACGGAAGAGAATCTCCCTTGTGGCCAAGGAGTGACCACCCTGTGAACACAGGCACCAACCAGCAACTCGACGTCTGCTTTGCCGCCGCCTCCTGCCGGAGCCCAAGCCCAGAGCCTGACAAGACCCAGACTCCCAGACTTCTCACCGCCCGATCCACAGTCCCTGCAAAGAAGGGACCCGTGGAGGCACCGAGAGACGTGGGACCGGACCTCTTGAAAGACCCCCGAGAAGCTGACTGCGCAACATCAGAGGCACCCTCGATGCTGTGCTTTGGGGTTTGAGAAGCCCTAACCTCGAGCAGCCCTTGCACCGAAGATCAGCCCCCCAGCATCTCCACAATCTGCGTGGGGCCCTTTTGCACTGTGCCACTTGACGCGCCATCCCGGCCACTTGCCACATGGCTAGCGGCCATCTTGGCGACAAAACCTTCAATTTACACTGCGGGTCTGGTTGCTCCAGACTTGCCCTCGCTCCTGTAAAAAGGAGCATCTGCTCTGACCTTGCTGGTCCGAGTAACAAGCCTTTTTCGATTCCTGCGTGGCTTGCATTAGCCAAGGCCTGTTTGCTCCAATCAAGTTGCCGACACCGCCAACAGCGAGAAGCCTGCGTGGGACAGCTCGTGACCGACTCCTGGACGTGTTCACGTGGCTGCAGAGAGAAGCTACACCTTGACGCCTGTTTGCACCCGACATCGCCTGGTTCCACTCTGGTTCCACGGTAGTCACTGGCTAGTGACTTTGAACATTGTCCCCTCTGCTTTCAGGTCTTCACCTCTTCAGATCCACCCTTGGATCCACCGGAACTCTTCACATCGAGCCGCCTGCAGCATCTTCAGCTCCAAGCACCATCGACCTGCGTGACGAAACCCGACACTACTTCGACCCTATGCACCCGCTTCCTGTGGGTGAGGTAACTCAGCTCCGCCGGTGTTCCCACACTGGTACTCACCTCTAGTGTCTGTGTCTAAAGTTTCATCCTTCTAGGTCACTCGGAAGGTTCCTTTTTAACTAACTTTGTAACTTTTACACACCATTGACATTGCATTGGTAAAGCGTGCACTTTCCGCACTGCACCCGAGTCCCGCGGGCCTTTCCCGACTTCTTCACTGCTAGTCCCGAACAGCTCCAGCGATTCCCCAGGCCCTAGGCCTCTTCACTTTCTCCATAGTGGTTCTTATACCACTATTTTAGTATATGGTTTAGGTGGCCCCTAGGGCTCATCCAAAATTGTGCAACTTTTGTGTATTTAAACTGTGTTTTGTTTTAACGCATTTGCTTCTGTGCTCATAAAGAGTATCAGGGTTATTTGTAGTAATAAATCTATATATATTTTCAATATATATCTGTGTGGTGTCCTTTCATTTGGTATTCAAGGGATTGTGTATGGTAAAACAGCTTGCTTCACATGCCTTTACAGAGTTTAGCCTAAGACTGCTTAGTCCATGCTACCCCTAGGATAGCTTGTCTATAAGGTTGACTTTACAACCTGCACCATAAGGGTTGCTTGGCATGGTACAAGGTGATCACTAGAACTAGTGAGCATCATATACCAGGCCAACTTCTCACACAGGGCAGCCACTTCAAAACAAAAAGAAGAGTGCCAAGGCTCAGATCTGCAAACCAGCATCATTTAATCACAGATAACACTGGCTGCAGCAAGTTATATCCAACATTGCTGCTGGTTTTGGATCTAGGCTTTTGTACTCTTCTTTTTGTTTTGAGGTATTTAGAGTGGGTGAATGAAAGGTTAATATGGGATGTGAGTAGGTGCATCAGAGATTACATGGATGATGTCATCAGGGATGTCATCAGTGATGTCACTATCCATGTCATCAGTGTTGTAATACATGACATCACCAGCATTGCGGGGCATGAGTTATAGTTACATCAGCTAACTATAACGGCAGAATTTCTCTGGTTTGGCATGAGTGAAATGTCAGCCTAACTATAACGTTCCTGTAACCTGTGGTATTTTCAGTGAACATCTTCACTTTTTTATAGCGTTATTTTTTTTGTAATTTGGTGAAAATTTGTTCAGTTGTTTCAGTGATATTAAGGCTCAAAAACGTTGAGTATTTCATGCCGCATAGGATCCGTGAAGACAACATATCTCAAGATGAGATCTGATTGGCTGCCACCACATTTACAATGATATGGCGGCAGCCTTCTTATGAAGCGACTCAGTCTTGCATCCCGGAAAATTGATAAAAAATGGGACACCCTGCCCTCCTAGGCCTGGTGGCCTTTGGCTAGAAACATATATTATTTTAAATGTTGGTGTGATTTTCAGTGGCACTGTGGAGCCATGGCAAAATAAAAAAAAACATGGAACCCATGCTTTTAAAAGTATAGCCCTCCGGGGTGGACCAGGTCCCAGGAGGGCAGCATCATTTTTTTATAGGCGAGGGTATCACCCCTCCATAAGCTGTGTTCAGTGCCAGGGACCCTATCCCTCGAGACCCAATAATCTGCAGTTTGCCAGGGAGACACTGTGCTTCATCACCCAGGAGAGTATGGGCATACACTGCCCTCACTCTGCTGGCCAGGGAACCGACGTTTGCTCCTCCCCAGCGGGAGCAGTCAGAAATGCTGCTTCTGCGAGGGCAGGGTCAGAGGAAAGGTGATGGTGTTCTCCAACACACAGTATGGTGCTGGCTGTGCAACCAGCAGGGGCCCGGGCAGGCAATGGAGCACCCATTTACATTTTTTAAAATGTCTGTCTTTCACTAGAGCAGCCTGCTGGGGCTGTGGCGGCCTTGGGGCTCTCCCTTTGGTCCTCAATTAAAATTTGAGCAATGGGTATCCCGGGAGAGCTCTCTTGCACCCATTTTAAAAAAACATGCTGCTCTTGATGGCATGCACAATGGGTCCTACAAGTGGAATCGGTTGGGGCCTTTGCAACCACAGAAGCCTAGGAGCTCCCCCCTCTGCAGCCTCAGCCACACTTAAAGATGTGGGTGTCCCAAGTGAGCACCAGGACACCCACAAAAGTTAACGAAAATAAGAAAAAACAAATAATAAATGAGCAGCCAGACACAGGAACACTTTTTCTAAAGCACTGGAGCTCTATGCTCTTTAGTTACAGTGCAAGGCCCTCTTGTGGTGGTTTTTATGATTGCATTTTGCTGGCTGAAAAATGTTAAATGAAGACTCAGATCCTTGTTGATTTTTTAAATAACATTGTATTAAACATTTTTACAAGGATCACTTTTATTACACATTTCATTGTGTGAATTATTGAAATGTACATTTGATTAAAATTATTGGTGATTCTTAGACAAAGATGATAGACCTGCTTTATATATGTCAATATACTCAACCCTTGGAAAAGTTGTTGGGACCCTTTGACAGAGTCGGTAAGTCTGTCTGACTGCTCCCAACTGTACACTGCACAGGGCCAAAGGAAGTGTGCTGTGGGGAGTATAGTGCTTGCCAGGCCCTGAGACCAATCCAAACCCACAAACAGGGCCAAAAGAGGAGGCTAGGTGCTAGCTAGGGGTTAGGCTCATACCCTAAATAACTGTAACATGCAACCTCAAAATGAATTCCTTATGACCTCACATATTACATCACTCAAGACTTGTCCTACCACAACATTAATAGCATCACTGCAAGAGCTGAAATTACATAGTTGTCGATAAAACTGTACATGGTGGAGGAGCGAGTTATGGTTGCTTTATGGTACAAGTTATAGTTACTTGAGACAACTATAACATGTGAATTTCAGAAATTTTGTTAGTGTAAAAAACATATGGGCCAATCATGATGTGATGCGTAAAGGATCCAATCAACGGTCGGAGCCTTCCGAGCTACATCCTGATCGGATGCTCAGTTTACTTAATGACCGCCGCATTACAATGCTGGCGGTTGGAAAGTAAACCTGCCGGTTATTAAGTCTGGCTTCCGATGGGCTCAAGGAACGGTTGGCCAGTTGGAACCAACTCGTTACCCCAAAGGGTGGTCCCTTTCGCCCTTGGGATTAAGATGCAAGTGTTTCGGCAAGTGTCGCAGCAGGGCCCCCTTAGGTATGCAGCCTCCAGTTGGGGGCCGAAGGGGCACCTATGGTGTCCCCCTGTTGGTCCCTGCACCCAGTAGCAGGCACCTTGATGTGCGTGCCACGGGTTCAGAGATGAACTGCACCTTCATTTCCCTATGGCAGCATGTATTATGGGCAGTATATGGCCATAATGCATGCTCCCATAGGGAAATACCAGAATGCACCAAAAGGTGTTTGGTCGCACCCTAATGAGGCAGTCAGGAGTGCCGGGACAAAGGTTGGTCAGACCCAGGCCGAGACGATGTGAGGCAGACTTAAGCCTGCCCAACATCCTATTTAGCCCCTATATTTTAACTGAGATTTTCCCTTCACAGAACTATAACATCAATTTAAGTTTTGTTTTTTTTCAACCAAAAATTAAAATGATACTGCAGTTAGGACTTTTAATAATACTAAAACTATTGCATTAAAACAACAAAAAACACTGAATTTCACCAATTATAGTTCACAAAGCTAACTATCAATTGCTCCCCACCATACACTGCTAATGGCCTCACATATTACATCACTCATGACATGTTAAATGAAACTATTGATGACCATACTGATGATGTCATACAGTGATTGTGACACTATCCAATAGGGTTTTGTCCATGAAATAATTCTACGCACTCAGGTATATAGAATTTTGTATTCACCTTATTGGGACAACAAACTTAAATACTTGACATGATGCACACATTTAAGTTAAGAGATTGGCAGATACACTTTTATCACTGTAAAGCCACTTTTCCCAGACCCTATGGTCTACACTAATTAGTTACACTACTTGCAATCCATAGATGGTCACAGTGTTATACAACCTTGTATTCATTGTTACAACACCAGTGAGAGATGAACCACTTGTAAAACTACATTTTAAATTATTCAACAATCTGCAGTGCCTCAAAATCTTCAGCAGAGTTCTGGAAACAAATATCCACACTATATAAATGGTACAGATTTTAGGTACAGGCTTTGTCTTTAAGCCTCATCCTGCTTTCAAATATAGTTTAATAGGGATTACTTGCACTCCAAACTTTAGTAATTTGCAAATGGTACAGCACATGATTTTCAACATGCACAATTATGCTTGCATCCAAGAGCATACTACTAAAAAATGGGTAGCATCAACCAAATCTGGGTGCTCAACAGATATGATAGTTGCCCAGCATGTGGTCAAAGTTAACAATAGCTGGTACATTTCTGTGTTGGTTTTTAGATGTTAGTTTTGTCCTATTTCAACATTTAACTATAAAGCCACTTTAACCTTTGGCTGTCTTAGTGAATTAATGTTATTATTTTATTGTAATTCAAAATCATATTAACATACTTAATTATAAAGACTATTTAACAGTTTTTTTCAGTGAATTTCTGTACTTTTTTTTATCATATTCAAAGATGTGCATGTGTCCAACCCCTACAGGAAACTTCAGCCAACATAGGGCCAACTCCCTTGTGCCCAGCTCTGCCAATGCCAAAGTTAGCCACAGTTAGATGCAACCACCTGCAGCACATGACCTTTGGCCTGTGGCCAGGCCCTGCACCAAATCCTCACTGGCATCCAAACTGCCTTTTCTTTTCTTTTTTTTAAATATATTTTGGCACTGAAGTAGCCCTGCAGTACCCACCACACAATCTTACCCCCATGGTACTGCATTGCATGCAAGTTACCTCAGGGAAGCTTTCTTGGTACCACAGTACCATATGGTAAAATTCATACATCAACTCCCACAGCAGTACTGTAATACCTCACGAGAGTCCCATGGTGGGTCCCAGGGGAGTACCAAAGTACCATCAGTCCCAAGTTTTTTTCTTGTAAATGGTGGTCTCTACTGGGATCCATCTGTGTCCCTTCCACACATGCCTCTGGTCAAGGTGTTCCTACTCTGCTCCCTTATATATATTTTCATAATATTTTCAGGACATGGGGATCGATTCCCCAAGTCTATACCAATAATATACTTGTAACATTTACCCCTGAGTTTCTATCAGCCAATCAGATTGCCTGGTACCATGGGACCATGTCAGATCCTGCAGTACTGAAATGGCCTTCGGGGTGGGCAGTAAACTCCGCTCCGTCTGTGGTGTTAAGAGAGTTTTGCCTACTTTGTGCTCTGCCTGGAGCGCAAAGCCCCAACAAAACTCCTCACATGGCTGCATGGCATAGTTTCCCTTGTGCATTCTTGTCAACGTTAAGTTGGAAAGCGTGAGTGAGAAAAATTGAGCACTAGGAAAAGTCCCGGCGTGATTTCCTGATGTGTGCTGTTGTGGCGGTTCACTACCCTTCACGCTCGAGTAACAGCAGAAGGATACAGCACCCTACAGGTGCAAAAAAATCAGCACAAGCAGCGCAACATGCCAAAATTCGCAGAACTCCACAGAATCTCCCAACTGCATTGTCTGATTTTACTAACTACCACAGTTTGTTTGATTGATTTGATTGATTTGATTTGAGCATTTGTAAAGCGCGCGATTGCCATAGGCGTCTTGGCGCTGTGATTCGATTCTGACTCTTATGATGTAAATTTAGGGATATGCGGAAAACAGCCACGTTTTTACTTGCTTTCTAAATGATTTCAGTGATGGACTTGTTTTTATATCTAACGGTAGTTGGTTCCACCTTCTTGCTGTATGTACCAGGAAGCTCCTTCCGCCCCAGTTTGCTCTCTTGAATCTTGGTACCGCAATCATTTTCTTTTGGCCAGATCTGAGGGTTCTATTTGGCTCATATAGTTTTAGATGAGTTTTTAGAAATTGGGATCCAGTTCCATTGGTTGCTTTATATGCTAAGCACAGTGTTTTGAATTGTATTCTTTTTTCGATTGGTAGCCAGTGTAGATCTCTAAGTTTGTGACTGATTCTTTCAAATTTTGGTATCCCTAATATCAGCCTGGCTGCTGCATTCTGCAGGCGTTGGAGTTTGATTAGAGTTTTCTTCCTGGCTCCAGCATATAGGCCGTTCCCATAGTCCAATCTGGTCAAGGCTAGTGCTGTCACCACCGTCTTTCGTGAATCAAGTGGTAGGTAGGGTAGAATTTTCTTGATCATTTTTAGAATATACCACAGTGATGATGCCAGTTTATTCGCTTGGGCGTCAAAGGAGAGATTGGTGTCTAGAATAATTCCCAGATTTTTTACCTTTTCCGTTGGTTCAGGACATCCTCCTAGTTCTTTTGGCCACCATGAATGGGACCAAATTTTTTTGTCTCCTCCTAGGATCATGACCTCACTTTTGTCTCCATTTAGTTTTAGACAATTTATTCTCATCCATTGGCTGATTTTATTCATGCAGATTTGAAATTTTTCTGCTGTGTTCTCTACGTCTTCGTTTATTGACACCACAATTTGGGTGTCGTCGGCGTAGGATATTGGGGTGAATCCACAATTCCTTATTAGTTGTGCGAGGGGGGTGACATATAAGTTAAAAAGAGTGGGGCTAATAGAGGAGCCCTGCGGGACACCACATGGTAGGTTGAATTGATTAGATTTTGCTTCTCCTGATTCTATTGAGAACGTTCTGTTCTCTAGATAGGAGGTGATGAGTGCACATGCTGATTCATGTAGTTGTACTGTTTTCAGGCGTGTGATGAGGATCTCGTGGCTAACCGTATCGAAGGCCGCCGATAGATCAAGTAATATCAAGGCGGCCTTCGATCCGTTGTCCAGTACTTGTCTAAGCTCCTCCACCGCTGAAATAAGGGCGGTTTCCGTTCCATGCCCTTCACGGAAACCGAACTGCGAATGGTCCAGCCAGTTGCCGTCCAGTAAGTATCGGGATAGTTGTTTATTTAATAATTTTTCTAAAATTTTGGCGGCGAAAGGGATCCTAGCTATTGGCCTATAGTTGTTTAGGAGTTTACTTATTATCCATACTTTCCTGTTGTATGTTGTAATGATTCTTATCTCATTCTTAGTGAATGAGATATGGAAAGAGATTGCTACACGTCACCAGAAAGAGTCTACCTGCAGGAATCACTCAACCTCATAGGCCTCACACAGGTCTGACATATGCCTATTAGATTCCAGGCATTAAAACATCTGGTTTGGAAGACACTTCAAATTCAATCTTTTATTGAGGACAAGGCTACTCTATCAAACAGACCACATGGGTGGATGATGCTAAATAACAATAAAGTTTTCACTCTTCACAAATATTTGAAACAGGGAACCCAAGCTGCAGTTCTTATGATATTGGCTGGGGGTATTACCTGAAAAAGATCCTCTTGCACCCTGGTTGTGTGGAAATCTCCCTGATGCATGCTGTCTCTGTGGGTTTGGGAAGGAAGACCTGCTACATCTAGTCCGCTCTTGTAAAATGGTTCAAGATGATAGGAGTCAGCTATTGACAGGGGCTTTCAACCAAAGGGGAATTCATCTGAAAAGATAGGTGGTTTTGGCTTGCTTCAACCCAGAGGACCCCGAGCTGAACTGTCACTTCATCAAATTTCTGCTGATGACTGAGAAAAGACTGCCCCACAGCCCAACTCCACCAGCCCTACTGAGTCAATCTGCGATGTTGGAACAATGGACAATCCACTTTCCCCCACAAAAACAAACTAAACTTAGGCTGGACACTATGTATTAACAAACTACTTATTAGGAATAGTCCAACCTTCCAATAGGTGATACCGCAGCAGAACCAGGTCATGGAATTTTTAAAATCCTATTTAAAAATCCTATTTATTAAACTGATACTCTTAATTATGTATTTACAAAACAAAATTAAAAATGGTATTTTACATGTTTAATTAAAAACTTCTTTTTACACCGCACCATGTAATTGTATCTGTCAAAATGTTGTTGCAATGGTTTTAAGTAACTCAGCAATTATTTAATACAATTATTTAATACATTTAAACTCATTCCCTTTGAGTTGTAAATTTGTTTTCGGTGCAAGAGGAGAGTGTGTCTCTCTTATTGTTTGAGTTGCCTGTTTCAGAATTATGTGTACATTTTGAATCTGACCCTTCCCATCATTCTCTGTAGGGTTATGCTGCTTCTATGCTACAGTTCATATTAGCCTTACCTAACTCACCATAGACAATGCTCACTTTGAACATTGTCGGGTGATGACTATGGATGTGCAAGATACAGTTTCGTTGCAATGTAGGCTTATCTCCAAGTATTGCCCATTGACCTTCAAGTGTATGTCCAGGAAATCAATTTTCAAGACTATTGATGAGGCTAGTGAATTCCAAATTTAAGTTTTTGATACTCAGATTATCAATAAATCTAAAGGCTTTTTTATTCTCATCCCCCCCCCCCAAATTTTGAGCAGGTCATAAATATAGTTGGCCCATAACACCACATGTTTCGTGAATTCCTCATTGTTAGATGAATCGACCATCTGCTTCTCCAACTCGCCCATGAACTAATTTGCAAAGCTAGGGGTGAAGCAGGTGCCTATTGAAATGAAATGAAACAAAAAATAGTATATAGTGCTCTAAACCCAAAGGTATCAATACGCTGTGTTCCAGAATTCCTAACACCCCTTAGGGGAGCCAAACCTAAGATTAAAAAAAAGCCAAGGTTTTAGGTTTTTCCAAAAAGATGCAAAAGAATCGATTTTTGCAATATGGCTTGACAGTGTATTCCATAATTTGGCAGCTGCAACCGCGAAGGAGTTTGTGCCCCATGTAGCCTTTCGAAATTATGGCACAGCACCTTTTCTGTTTAAGGCTGATCATATACAGAAGAAAGGCAGACCTGATGGCCAGATGTTTGCCTGTAGTATTTCTGCTCAAACATGAATATATTGTTCTGCAGACAGAACCTAATCATTTTAATTAGCATGTTTGTATGATTATAGCAGTACTATGGTGTGCTCTGAAAAATATTTACTGCCATCTAATCCTTTCTCATGTGCAATGCATGTTTAAAGCAGGTCACATCGAATGTGAGTATGAAAACTGTAGGTTCCAATCAATTTTGAGTAAGTCAGACTCGTGCTTACAATAGGAGTTATGATGAAGGACAACAGGCAACATTAAATTAATCAAATAGATGGTTGTGGTGTCTAGCAGACCACATATGGAAGACAAGATAGGTCTACCAGGCAACTTAGTGCGTGCTTATAGATCTTTGGCAGAAAATGGAAAACTGGTATCATTGATTTCTTGGTACTGAGAAATTGATACTTATCAAAGTCTAACCAGGCCTTTCCTTTCCAGTCCTAAAGATCAGTTTTGATAAACACCTATAACATTCTTATAGTCTACTACCTGTTTTACAACAGTTTAATAAAAAGAGTTGGTGGTAGACCTCCAATTTTTATTTTTCGAAGTTCCACAGGACAACATTATCATCTTTATCTGAAGCATCAACTGCCCCTCAATATGTCTTACATGAACAATTTAGTTTCTGACATCAAACTTAATTCTACATTTGCTATACCTGATACTCCATCTCTAGAATTAAAGCTAGGCTTGAGTCTCACTGAACTGAACTTCTAATATATCGTGTATTCACAGCACAATGCCCATTCTAGTAGTGAACATCAAGTTACTATCTCTTAGCCTGCCCCTTTTTCCTTAAGCTCGAATCCCATGTACTTCCCTTTGAGTGATAACATTCATTCTCATTTGGTTGAGGTTGAAATTGAAGACCTAATCCATTCTTACAACAGTGTGGAGCTCCCAAAATAGGCCAAGATCTACTCCAAGATCTCTATCATCTTGAGGGCTAGACATTTATTTATTTATTAATTTATTTATTTATTTATGAGTTTATATAGCGCTTGAATCACTCCGCCAGGAGTATCTCTGCGCTTTATGACCAGTAAAATAGCAGATATACAATGGAATGGCATTTAAATTTCATTTTTAAACAAGATAGTTTTTAACTGTTTACGGAAAATAAGGTGCTCTTTGCATAACCTTAGAGCCAAAGGTAACTTATTCCACATCTTAGGACCCATGGTGGATAGGGCTCTACCTCCATGTCTAGCTTTTTTGAACTGGGGGACCACAAAGAGGAAATTGTTGCTTGATCTGAGAGATCGTGCTGGAACATATGGTTTAAATCTCCTTTCAAGATAAACGGGTCCTTGTCCATTCAAGCACTTGTGAATTAGGCAGCATATTTTAAATTTTGCCCTTTGTCTGACTGAGAGCCAGTGCAATTGTTCAAGGAGGGGTTTGGATGCAGTTCTCGGGGGGGCATTCAAAACAAGGCGAGCTGCCGTGTTCTGAATAACCTGTAGTTTGTCTAACACTCCTTCGTTGACAGAGAGTAGCAAACCATTGCAATAATCGATTCGGCTCAAGATGAGTGCTTGAACGAGAGTTTTTCTTATTGAGTTAGGTAGGAGTTTGATGGTGGAATAATAAAATTTGTCACAGCAGCCTCATTAAGGTTCACATTCACAGAACCTGCATCACACAATATACAAATTTCTACTGTGGATGCTTAGTATACAACTGTAGCTCAATGACCAAACTTCGGGATCTATCTACTAAGATTTAATTCCGTGATTGCTTCACAACAGTGATGCAAAATTATGCAAAATCTTTTGTTACTAATTTACATTCCAGCGCTAAACTTGTTTAATGCTGGAAAACACTTGAAAATAGTGCAAAGCAGCACCTAGCACTGCTTTGTGTTACTTAGCGCCAAGCGGGCGTCCCAAGGGTAGTGCATGGGTCTTCCCATGCAACCACCCATGGTTTCTGACTTCAAATGAAAGCTATGAAAGGGAAATGCTTCCATTTTTCCCTTCTTTTCCGACTTTGTATGTGTGATGCACTTTACAGCACACACAAAAAGTGGAAAAAGGTTTCAAGTTAGTCTAAACATGATATTTTGCACTGGAAGGGTTCCTTCAAGAATAAAACTTATGCTAGACTCCAAGAGAAATCCTTGTACTATAGTGCAAAGGTGTGTCAGTAGCGCATGACAGCATTTCTGCTCCAACGCGAGTGTACCATATTTCTGTAAATATGGAGCTTTAATGCTCTCTCCTTCTCACACAGTACAGCAACGTATTTGAAGCTGCTACACTGCAGTGTGTGAGAAATGAGTAAATCTGCCCCATAGTGTTGAAAGTGGGAATGTGATATACTGAAACAATCTAAACATGCTATTTCTATCAGAATCCCAGCTGCAAATCTTTTATCAACTGTTTCTGAACCTCGATATCCATCAAGGCTATGAGAGCTCTCATTTGGTAAACTGGGTGGTGATGTTGCACGTATTTACTGCTCCTCTACTTTTAGAAAAAGCATAAATATAGATCAAACCTCTACCTCCCAGTATCTGTCTGTCGAAGCAAAACCTTCAGAAAAGAGACCCACAGTTTATCTATCACCTGTTTGGGGATAATCTCCTGTTTGTGGAACAACTGATGAGCAAGCGGCCTTTTTCGAAAATAAGATTAACGCAGCTGCCTCCAAACCTAAGGAAATATATCGAATCACAAAAACCCTGCTTAAACTCCCAGAAAAACCTCAAAATCCCCTTAATGCCCAACCCTGTTGTAACGATCTGGCAGAATTCTTTCACTGTAAAATTCAAACTATCTATTCCTCCTTTACCCACACTCAGATTCCCATTCCACCCATCAAACCTCCTGAGCTAGGGGTCCACCCCCCCAGCAATACTCAAAAAGCTTCCCCTTCTTGATTCCACCACACTACAATCCATTATGCTCCAGGTAAAATCCGGTTCCCTTAATGACCCAGTACCCCCGCGCACTCTACTGACCTATTACCTCGCACATCCTTCCCACCATTCTTGATTTGATCAATGCTTCTCTAGCCACTGGGATTGTCCCACTCCCCTGGAAACAGGCCATGGTCAAGGCGCTCCTAAAAAAAACAACTTGGATTCAAATAACCCAGGGAACTACAGACGAATCTCCCTACTACCCTGGACAAGCAAGATCACTGAGAAACACGTCAACAAGTCACTGACGGAGTTCCTAGAGGCCAACCACCTGCTCGACCCCTCCCAGACAGGATTCCGACCCATGCATGGGACTGAGACCACCCTCATTGCTGTGACAGAGGAGGCAAGGAAGATCATGGATCAAGGAGGCACCCAGCTATTATCTTCCATGACCTAAGTGCTGCCTTTGACGCTGTAAATCACAACATCTTACTGCTCAGACTCACCAATCTAGGAGTCTCAAAAAAGCACTCACATGGTTCGAGTCATTCCTGTCTGATCGCTCCTTCCAAGTCTTTGAGGGTGAAATCACCTCCCCCAGCAAGCCTCTTGGTTGTGGTGTGCCGCAGGTCTCTTCATTGAGCCCTACGCTCTTTAATATTTACATGAGTTCGCTAGCAGAGATTGTCCGCCCATTCGGGATAAAAATCATCACCTATGCAGACGATACTCAGCTAGTGGTGGCCCTAAACCAATTTCACACCAAGCCCAACAATCTGAGGGATTGCCTGGATGCAGTGACCTCTTGGATGACATCGTCTTGTCTCGAACTAAACGGAGATAAGACCGAGCTGATGCTCGTAGGTAACTCCATTAATCGTACTTTTTACTCCCTGTGGCCCTCTTGCCTTGGACCCCCCCCCCCATAACCAAGGACACTATCAAGAGCCTGGGCATCTGGCTGGATAAACATTTCAATTTCAACCTTCAAGCAGCGAAACTTTCAGCCACCTGCTTTGTCATAATCAAGCTTATCCGGAAAATCCTTCCATTTCTACCCCTCAAGGACAGGCAAATTGTGATTCAGGGTCTCATTCTGTCCCGCTTGACCTTTGAGAATGCCCTCTACCTAGGGGCCCCCAGGCTACCCTAAGTAAACTCCAGGTTACCCAGAACTGTGCAGCGCGAACCCTCCTCCAGATCCCTTGTTGCCTCCCGGTCAAAACCGAACTCAAGAATCTTCATTGGCTCCCAGTCAGGGAACTAATTGAATTTAAGGGACTATGTATCGCCCACCGAGCCTTCTGGAAAATGGGCCCTACCATCAATCATTCTCTGATCTCCCCCTATCACCCCAACAGACAGCTTAGATCAGCTTCTTCCTTCCTGGTCACAGTACCCACGATCGAGAGAGCCATATGCGGTGGCCGTTCGTTCTCCTACAACTTGGCCAGACTCTGGAACTCTCTCACCCTCCACCTGCGAACCCAGCCCAATCTCCTGTCTTTCCGCAAAAAGCTAAAAACACATCTGTTCAATAAATCCAACTAGGCCTCTACCGCTTATCCACAGGCGTCATTCCGCAGCGCTGGGAGGCCTCAGGGTAGCTATCGACCTATATATTCGGTCCTAACTATAGCTTCAATTTAGCTGGATTTTTTACACCCATAATGTGTTGAATTAGTACAAGGCCATGATGTAGCTATTTTCAGATTTAAAACATATTTGCATTTTAATATGAAACGATAATGCCATGATGTACAGAACTCTGATTTCATGGCCTATGCCAAATTAGGACTCTTTAAGCCCACAACTTCATCTTGTATTTGTATGGCTGCTTCATAATACTATTTGTGTGGTTATATTTCTGCACATGACAAAATGTGCACTGTTTGTTTTGGAATGACATGTTGTTCTCGAAGAGCTCCAGAGGAATCCTTCAGATACTTTTCAGGGCTCCTTCTGTTGGTTCACTCTAGGCTATTCCTTCATGAAGATTCCCATTGTTTCATAAACAAATTTGTCTGACACCTCAGATGATGTTAGGTCAGAAGGAACTTATCATAGAACATGTCATTAGTGATGCCATGTGTGAGACAATTAGTAGTGCATGGCTAGGGCACACGTTATATTTATTTTAGGGTATTAGTTATAGTTACTTGAGATAACTATTACTGGTGAATTTCAGTGGTGTTTTAAAATGGTATGCTTTAACTGACATTTACACCTAATTATAAAGTCCATTTAACCTTTGATTTTCTATTTGAGTTTCGAAAGGTTTTTATTAATGTAAAGTAAGGTATTATTATAATTCCTAACTATAACATCTATGTAACCTTTTCTTTCTGCAGGGTATTTCTCGATTTCTTTTTAACATAAAGTAAGATGTCCATTGCCCTGGCCAGGCCCTGAGCTAACCCCCGCCCACCCTCATAGACAACCAAGCCCCTGGGCATGCAAGGGTAACTTTATCATGACTTTGTCAAAGGGTCAGTGTACCAAAATGTTAAAAAGAATCTGACTTTTTGCTTTATCAAAAGGCCAGCTCATCAACATACAAAAATCAGACCTATTGGCTTTGTCAAAAATCATCAATAAGTATAACCAAATATATATTTGATAAATTCACACATTTCAACATTTAATAATTGTGATTGTTATTAAAATAGTTTCAATAAAGCATTACAAAATATATTAAACTGTCTTTTAGTCTTTTTAAACATTTTTCAGGACAAAAGGTGCAATCATAGAATGAACCACAAGGGGTCCCTTTATTCCCCCATATCTCTCCAAGTTTATTCAAGATGGATTTAGACTTCAATAGAGGTCAACTATCCAAACATAAATTCATACCGAATACAACTACAAAATGTATGCCATTTTAATATTAAAGTATCTTCAAAATCTTTTAACTTTTTAAATAGATTAAAACACAAATATGCCTTTGGAGTAGACAATATAAAGTGCAGAAATTAAAAAATCTGTAATAGGAGGGTTTTGAAAATCGCTTCAGAGGTTCAGCAAGTGTCAGAAAGGACAAAGACAACATGATTTAGTTGCTAATTGCCACTATTGCAGAGTTGCCATTTAAAGGGGTTATTTCGCTGGTCACCCCATATACCTGTGGAAGATCTAAGAAGAATATTACTCAACCATAGCAGTAATACCATCTTTCTTGCACCATAATAAATGAACAAGGATAATATCCTGCTTTTTACCACAGGTTTCTTGGTTGATAAAATATACAGAGAGTGTATAATACAAAACCTCAAGCTTGCCTGTTTTAAATATAAACACATCTGCCCAGGTGACCATTAAAAAAGGTGAGATGAGGTTCAATATAAATCAAATGTTTTCTATCAAAATGTATTTTATACCCCTGCATGTGCTAATGCATTTCCACTATTCTGAATAAAATCCGACCCCATCTACTCCTTGCAGAGACTGTTGTCTCTTCAAGTTAATAGTGTGATTCCTAAGCTTTTTGATAGGCATGCTACTCAGCGTTTTCCAGGGCTATAAGGCAAAACAAAGTGAAGAATGGAAGCGAAGTGAGGTCAACAATAAATTCTTTCCAAGTCAATTAAATATATTGAGCAAACTGAAAAAAACAACAAAATAATCCACTTCAGTCAGCGCCCCTCAGAGAGGGAGTCCCTTTGCCGCCACCACCAGCCACATGCTGAAATGGAGGCAAAAGTGCATAAGTGAACAGTCCTCCAGGAAGGAAATGCAAATCCTCCAGGCACAGTTACGGTTCTGATTGCCCAAGACCAGCAAACACAGAATGGGGGGTGTGCAGGGAGGGCCGTCAGTCTTTGACAGCACCAGCAGCAACACCTGAGCAGAAACAAAATTCCACTGCTGGCTCTCAGCGCCCATAGCAAAATGCAGGAACCCACTCAAAGCAATCCCACAGCTTTCTCAAAAAGTGAATCCCAGGTATGGGAGCTTGCAAGACTCTGTTTCTCTGCTTTGACAGCACCCATCATTTGAAACCTCCAATGCAAATCCATGTCCTCCATGTCAAGAGTATCAATAAACACTGATACTAAGCCTGGGGAAAGGCACAAGCATGGCAAGCCAAGATTCTGAAGACAATCAGGGTAATAGCTCTATTGGGAGTTTAATCAAAAATTATAGGCAGAGTTAATCCCTTATGCTTGTCTCAACCCCTGGAACCACAAGCCACATCATGGCTGCCTTTACACTAACCACCCCCCCTGCATGGCAATGTACCCCACGGGGACCAAACACTCAGCAACTACCTGACTGCCTCCGCTGTCCACTTTCCTCCTTCTACTAAACCCCACCCACAAAAAACCAACAAGATTCACCCCCTCCTCTCAGCACCCCACCACCACCAGTACTCCCAACAAGCCCCCTGCAAACCCACTCGCCAAAGGACCTTATCATCGACATGATGCATCGCTGAGTTAGGGTCAATAAACGTGAGGGTAGGGCGGACACTGCAGATGCCAGGGGAGGCAATGGGACAGACTTGAGACTTGACAGTGAGGCCAAAAGAAGCCAATACAGCACTTTGGGGGAACAGAAGGACCCGAGGCAACCTAGAACGGAGCACTACTCAGTGAAAGCACCAGATGCCAAGGCAAAAAAGGCAGGTGGAAAGAAGTGGAATGCCACCAAGAAACAAGTCAAGGGTAACATCCACCATGCCCACCATACCTAGTAAGCATGGGCGGATTTTGCGGATCCACGATTCACGAATTTGCGAATTCACGGATCGTGGATCCGCAAAATCCGCGGATTTTGCGGATCGGCGGATTTGGGGGCGGGGCTTCGTCGAGTGTGTGGGCGGGGCCAAACGGACGGGGCTTCCATGCGAGTGCACATGCCTCTTGTGTGTATAAAAGGTCAGAGACTGATCAGAGCAGTAGATGTAGAGACAGAAGCTCAGTGGTCACATAACAGCACGGGGATTGCGCTCGTGAAGGTCAAAGATGCAAAGGCCTTTGTCCAGCGTCACAGCTGATTTTCGACGGTATATTTGGGAAGAGGGCACAGCTGCCCAGCCTCCACAACGCTCACAGTTATATGGCAATGTCATATCTTGCAAATTCTCCAATATAAAGAATTATTCTCCCATGTCCTTACATAATCACGCCGTGAATGGGCAATCAAAGAGTACTCGCAGAAGGAGAGGAAGAGCGTATGGGTATGTAGGGTGTTCTCTAATGTTAAATAGCAGTGTTCTAGAACCCATATAACCCCATGTCTTGCATTAGATAATGCCCTGAATGGGCAATACCAATATTTTGGGGGGAGGTGTATACGTGCTCGTGGACGCTTCCCCAGCCCTATCTTTTCCAGTGTATCAAAGTCAAATACTACAGGTACCACCGCACACAGAATAGGTGATTTCGGCCCTGACAATTTCGTGACAAATGCAACGGCGCCTGAGAGAGAAACTTTTGAGATATGCGAATTTAAAGCTCAACAACACAATCTGCATTCATACTTCCATTTCGTCTCCGCTGTGAGTCCTCTCTTCCCCCTTGTGTTAGATCTGAAAACTCCTTTTCTGCTAAGGCTTTCTTTTTCTGAATCGAGGTTCGTTTAGATTTACTGAGAATGAAATGCATGAGTTATATCGTCTAAATCTGTCAGCCAATTAATCCTCGGTTAAACAAATTGAACCTTCCTAGAGTGTGCTGCAGCCTTTCTACACTAGAAGATGCATAAAATTAATAAGTTATTTTTCCTGGCATACTTTAAGGCTGTTAAGAGATTTGCGATTGTGGAACAATTATGACTTGCACTGGAGGTGAAAAGGGTTTGAATTGGAAATCTCTCATGTCTTTTAGCTACAATTTCAGCTTATTTGCCTTCTGCTGGCATCTTATTGTCATTTTCCAAAAGAGGCCAGAAAAGAAAATCAATTGGTATTGAAGGGTAAATTTCATCCCATTGAACTGACACTCACGATTGTTTTTGGGCACGTGCTGTACTGATATCTGTAAGTGCTTCCTGTTGAGGTTTAATTTTTGTGCCGGGACCATCGTGCCAGAATGAACCCTGCCCTTCATATTTATTCAAGAAGACACCACCGTTTTGTGCCCCTGCTGTAAATAATTTACGATGGCGCCGGCAAGCTGCCAGCGCCATCGTAAAAAAGTTACTTAATTAGCTTCAACAGGAAGCTTCAATTGGTAAAATAAAGCAGGCGCTCGAGCCCCTGCTTTATCTTATCTATTAGAGCTTCCTGTTGAAGCTAATTAAGTAACTATTTGAGGATGGCGCTGGCAGCTTGCCGGCGCCATAGTAAATTAGGCTTCAACTTTTGACCCAGGAATCCGCCGCTCGCGGATTGCGGATTTTCGGTAAATTCGCGAGAGTTCGCGGATCGCGAATTTACCGAAAATCCGCAAAATCCGCGATCGGAGCGGATTTTGCGCTCATGCTTAATACCTAGGCCCCCTGTGCTTCAATCGATTCTGGAAAACCCTGTATATGCAGAGAAGGAGAGGAAGCACTGGCACTAGCACTTCTGGCCACTTTGGTGTTCCCTTCTGAGTACACAACACAAGATGTGTACATGGGGGAGGAGCAACTCTTTATCCGCTCATCTGTCAGCAAGCCTGTCACCAACTAGCCTACACATCCATGCACTCCAGTTGAAGAGAATAGAGCTCCAGAGTGCTTTAAGAAATATGGTAATTTCTTGCTGTATTTTCTTCTAATGTTGATGGGGGGAGGCTGCTGTGCTCCCTGCAGCTCTCCACAACATTACAAAAATGCTTGATGGTGCCCCTAGCCCTTCTAGGGTCACCACCAGGAACTGAAAATATAAAAAACAGCCCTTACAGGGCATTATGGGGCACCTTTCTCTTTAAATTGTGAATAATAATACTGAGTGTATCTTGCTGCTAATGTATACCTATGTGTCAGACTTTCCACTGAAAATGCATTTTTTGTTTTGATAAAATCTTTGCTTTGATGTCCATGAAATGGTCATCCTCATTGGGATCTACAAGGCAAGCTTTGTGCAGATCTGTCAAGAGGGGGCTAAAAGATTGGGAGTGCGGTCCAAAAGTGATATTTTCCATGTTATCACCCATAGGATTCCTAGTGACTTGACATGTAAACAACCATTGGCAACACCAGTAGGTCTAGCTTATGAATGAATGACCTCCTTTAATGGAATAGTATAGAAAGATACAGTTGGCAATCAAAATACTATCTCTTATAAGATGACCTATGAAGCCTTCTCACTGTACAAATCCTCTATCCCCACAGTTTTTCAGAGGGGGTAGCCAGAACCAAAAACCTTGCCTACTAAGGATATCTGTAGGTTTCAGTACAATTTACTTGTAAATGCCCATTGACTTTAACATATGCTTCTTAGCACAGTGCTGTAACAGCCCATCTTGAAAAGACTATTGTCATTAATGTAAGATCAAGCCTATGAAATCTGGAATGAAGTTTCCCCACACAGTATTGCCCTATTCAAGGGTCAATAAACTGGCAACAATCATGCATATAATTATAAAATTAGAAATATGTAGAAAATATAGCTCTTTCAATAGGACTCTAAAAGCTCTTTTTTATTGATGACATTCGGTCATGCAGCAGTAGCACTGTCAATGCCAGACTTACAAAATACATGTGGATTTAGGTAGCACTGGGCTCTGAAAGACAAAACTGCACTCTGATGTCTAACGTTAATGTCTTCCCTCCTCCCATCTGTGCTGCTGCCAGAGAAAAACAAACACTGTAAATTTTGTAAGACACCAAGGGCCTCATTGGGATGTCACGCAAAATCACTTCCGCCCGACACCACCTCAGTCTTGGGACGTCCGACACCCGATTGGCGGTCCTGACCGCCTCATTATGATGTGACAGAACACTGTTTGGTCTCATTCCTACATTTTACTATGGGAGCATGAATTCCGGACGTAAACCGGCTGTCCTGCATGCTCCCATAGTAAAATAGGAGGTGAGGTTCATCCCTGCAGGGATCAAAAGCGGGGCACTTACAGCCTCCAACCAGAGGCTGTGCACCAAAGGGGGCTCTACTGTGGGCCCCCAAGGATGCTTTCTAACAGGGTTTCCATGTCGGACAGACCGCCATGGAAACCATGGTAGAAACCATCATCATAATCTCAAGGGCGGAAAGCCTACCCTTGACATTAATTGCCACATTGTGACTGGCAGACAGGCTCTCCGAGCCTGTCAGAAGCCAGCTGGAATGACCAGTCGGATTCCTTTATGAGTGCCTCCATCAAAATGAGGCAGTCGGAAAGGAATCCAACTGGCCCATTATGATGTGGCTCGGAAGGTCCGACTGTTAGTCAGAGCCTTCCCTGCCTCATCGTAATCGGCCCCTATATATCATGTGTGTGCCTCTGAAAATTAAAGCTCAGGTAACTGGATTAATAAACATATTGATCACAGTTCTGTGTAAGGGAATACCTTTTTTATGGAAGTACATACCTTCTTCCCAATTGAAACATGTACTTTTGGCTAGCAATAGGTGGATGGTAGAAAAGCCTCTCTTCTGATGGTGCTGCTTTAAGGCCTTCTTTTAGGTCGGTCACATATGGTCTGGGGACAGCTGTGATCCACATGTAAGTAGAACTTAACTCCACAAAATGTCTTTGCGTTGGTTTGTGTAAATATTTTCAGTAGCCTTTGAGAATGCATGCATCCTCTGCAGATTTGGGAATCCACAGAAGAATCACAAATCCAATTTAAAAATACAAAGGCTTACGTTTGGACTAGAAAGTTTTATCTTTCATGATCCATTGTCGATTCTCAAATCAAGCTGTGCATTCATGAATCTACCATGCTTTGATGGTCTGGCATCCACAGTAAAAGTTTCTGTTGTGGCTGCCATTAATCTACTCTGTGCACTGAGCACTGTCCTGGGGAAAAACGGAATACTTTAACCTCAAGACCCAGAGAGATGCATCGCAAAAAAACCTCTGGCATTAAAAGTGAGAATAAAAAAATGATTGCTTGCTATACTTTGTATTGCTGTTTTGCATATGATTTGTGGTAGTAAATATAACTTGCAAAGTCAGTGATTTTTCAGTTTCAATTAAGAAGCATATCTACACTTACAGGGGCAGATTTACAAGCCCCTTGCACCTCTTTTATGCCGCTGTTGTGTCACTTTTGTGACTCAGCGGCGGCGCAAATCCAGCACCATGGTGCGGGGTACTTACAACGTGACGCATCTGGGAGATGCCTCACATTGTAAAGCCCTGCGCCACGTGTAGGTGTTCCTGCATAGGGGGGGGGTGTTCCAGCGCAGGTATGCCTCCTAGAAGTGGCTGAGTGAAATCTATAAGATTTCACTCGGCCACTTTTAAGGCCATACTGCATCAAAACCCTGTGCCTGCTTGAAGCAGGCGTAAGGATTGGCACAGCATTTTAAGAATAGGGCACCCCCGAACCTTGCTGGAACTGCATCGCACTTGCGACGCAACTCCAGCAATGCGCCGCCCTTACGGCACCAGATGTGTCATGCATCTGTCCATTTTTGCCTCATGGTGCGCCGCATTGTAAATGCACCGCATCGATGGTGGCGGAGCCGTTGTTGCAAGGATCCTGCTCCTACACAGAACTGTGCACAGAGACCTATGACATCAGTGAATTGTGGTGTACCAGAAACTCACCTCAGTACCAAGAAAACCCCACCCAGCTAGCATCAGTGTCACATTAGCTCTTAGTCCTATAGCAAAGTAACCAATGATTAGACAACCTAGAACATGCGACTTAGGACCAACTCAGGAATGGTGGCAAGGGAGAACACTCTTTTGTTATACTCTCATTCCAGTCTACAACAGGAGTAAATAAGAGACACAGTTAAGGTTAAAATATTTATTTTAATGACATGCTCTCAGGTGCAGTATCTTTGCCAACATAAGCAGACATATGATTAGAAATAATATGGTCAGCATTGTTACAATTCCATAAAACACAAAGGGAGAAATCATATTACAATGATGGTGAAAACAGGTCATAAAGTGCCTAGTTATAACACCCTCCCTATCTAGGGACTATGTTTTATAAACTAAAGAAGGTCTCTTAGGTTTGTTTGGGGGACCCCATTACCTCTCAGCTCAGCAAGAGTGAATCACATCAGGATCTGCAAAAGCTCTCTGCATCCCTGGAAACAGAAAAACTTCCAAGTGTGTGAAATAATGGCTTCAGTGTAATAAAAAAAAGCGCCAGGATTTCAGTTGGCTCGCAGCTGCCATTTGTTGTGTCTAAAAACATTAGCCGATCAGTTTGTACAACAGCTACCATGTTATGATAACCTTGACAGCTGCAGCACTCACTGAGCAGACTAGGGTCAAGATGTAAGTTTAGGGATATCAAAAACAAGTCTTTCTCATGTGAAGACATTCGCGCAGCCTAACTTACAAAAACAGCTATATGCATTGTCGTGTGCAAAAAGCAGCAAAAGGTAAAATGGCGTTTAAACCTCTAATAAGCCATGCTAACATAACATGTGTGCAAACCAGGCCTAGCACACACTACACCGTGACACACAATAACTGGTGCATCCCTGCTGATATGCAGGGACGCGCCAGTTATTGTAAATCTGCCCCTAACTGTTTTTTCAGTGAATGTCAATAAATCACCACCAAGCCCTAGCTCCATATAGTTAAGAAAAAAAAATTACTAAATCATCTTCGTCCTGACTCGGCCATAAAAAATAGTACTCCCAATTTCACAGAACTGGGGAATAAAATGTTGTAACCATTGCAAATCAACATACATCTTTAATCAATTTCTCAGTACTCAGTCCAAAAAACAACTGCATGCATGAAGTGCATTTATCTTAGTGCCAGACGATTGGGAGAGACAATTGATCAAATTATCTTGTAATGTGATACAAGATATCAAAACACCCCGAAATTAAACTTATGAGCAGGATTGTTAACATCTTGATTACTGCAGGGGCCTTGGAGCAACAACAATAAAACAACATCTAGAGTCAGAATATACTTTGGTTTAGCTTGTTAGAGTTAAAATGTATCTGCTTGAGGTACACATATCAAATACGAACTACTTAGGCAAAAATAAAGAGGAAAACAGAAATGTGGGCCATGCGTATGGGTTTAGTAGGAACTGTGGTGTAGATACCAATGCTAGGGAAATAAAATAACATTTTCAAAACGTTCTTTCTTTTCGTAATTCAGACAAATGGTTTCTCATTGTCAGAAAAAATATTGATCAACGTGTTGTTTTTCAAGAGGACCTTTTTTGGCAAGTGTTAAATGTACTTTAGTGGTTTAATTTTGCATTGTTAGATTAACCTACAGTTGGAAGAAGAAATGCATGACAGATGGGTGTGAGAGATAGATGATATATTTGGTCTATGGCCGCTCTCTCTTGTTCCTGTGGGGGGCAATTTACAAACCGACACTGTGTGCTGGTTGAAGTCATTAATGTTAATAATTTAGTTAAGGTTTCATCTTTCCATTACATTTCTTTGTCTATTTCATAACCTCTACTTCACGGAAGAGGGTTGAGGGGGACACTGACAGCAGTCTCAGTTGTGCTGCACCCGGTGCAGGGAGTCGATATGCCTCGAAAGTATGCTCTAACAACACCTGCATTGAATGTGCCTTGTTGACAGTTTGGTGGCCATGGCTATTTTCAAGTTTACTAGCAAGGGAGGAACTGCACCAACGAGGGTGCATGAACATCACAGATTTAGAACCACTACCCAGGGGCCAGATTTATCAATATTATGGCCTGATTCGCAAAGGTATACTTTCAATTTTATGTATAATTACGGTTGCTTGCTATTCACAAAGGTATTTTGCCAGCAGTATGCTTAGGAGTGTGGAGTCTTTGTACATAAAAAGCTATGACAATCCTATCTTTTTGTGTGCAGAGACTCCGCAGACGTAAAGATACTACTTCTAAAAATCCTTTGGGAAAGCAAACAGTCGTAAAGTTTAGCTTTGTGAATCAATCCCTTGCACAGAGTTTGCTTTACTTTACTAACACAGATCTATTGCAAATCTCTTTTTTGTATTTTCAAAGCTACACAAATACCTATTTGGGCTACATAGTGAGCCATGATTGGTTGGTTGGTGTGAGTCGCGCAGGTACTGGACAAACGCTAACAAATAGAATAAGCAGAAATACGCAAGGATTTTGTTTTTGCTTGCTGAGATATTTAGCGTAAAAGAGTTGAAAATGAAGACGGTAAAAAAATAAAGGATTTCTTTAAAAAGGACAAGCTGTTAGTTACTAGAGACGGACTTCCTATACCTCGTCCAAGAACACCTGCTTCTTTAGTGATGTTGGAGCATGGGTATCATACGTGTACATGGTTAGAGAATTGGATGAGTTTTACGGAAGAAGATAGAGTTTTAGCTTTTCCAGAGCATGGTACATTTAACGTAAGGATTTCGGAGGATTTAAGGGAACAAATTAATTCATCAAAACCAAATCCTAGACTTATGCACTATGAAGCGCTTGAGGAATGGGAACATGAGGTTTTAAAACGAGAAAGAGGCAGGAATGGAATTAAAATATAGGAATATATTATCAAGGTATTCTGAGGCTAGATGTGGTAGATGGGATGATCAAATGAAAAGATGGAGGAGAGATGTTATTATTATTATTATTATTAGGTAAGCTTGTATAGCGCAACAGCTACCCCAGCAAAGAGGCGTCCCGGCGCTTGCAGCCATGCCAGAAGAGCGTAGAAGCTAGACCGTAGGAAATAGGAAAGTTTTGATAGCTTTACAGAAACACGGTAGGCAATCTAGCCGTCGGATCTGCACCGAGAGGGAATTCCATTTTTTGGCGGCAAGGTACAGAAAGGACCGACCCCCAGCTCTGATGCGCTTGATCCGGGGACTGTAGCCAGGAAATGCTCGTCCGAGCGCAACTCGTGTGTGGGTACATAGGGGATCAACAGATTAGACAAAATCTCAGGGGAAGATCATTTTAAGATTTTGAAGGTCAGGCAGAGTGTCTTGAATTGAATCCTTTGAGGCATAGGCAGCCAGTGCAGGCACCGCAGTGCGCCTGTCGCAGAGCACGTTCTAAGGAGCCGCAATAGGACACTGGCAGCTGCGTTCTGGACCTGTGAAAGGTGCGTAACTTCCACCTTGTTGGCTCCTAACAACAGTGAGTTAGCATAGTCTAACCTGGACAGAATAGTGGCTTGGACTATCAACTGGCGGGTGGGTGGGTCAAAGAAGCCCAGCATAGGTCTCAGACGCCTGAGGAGGCCAAAGCAGGTGCCAGCGATCTTCTTGGTGTGCTCCTGAAACCTAAGATTAGAGTTGAACCACACCCCTAAGTTTTTTACAGCCGACTTAGGGGTTGGGGCACAGCCCAAAGATTCCGGCCACCAATGCTTACTCCAGAGCCCCTGGTCTTTCCCCACCAGCAGCACTTCTAACTTGCTGGCATTGACTTGAAGGCAGTTGGTGGTCATCCAATGTGCGACCACTGCAAGGCCAGCCTGAAAATGTGCAGTGCCCCGAGTATGGTCTTCAGAGAGGGCCACCATCAACTGCGTATCATCGGCGTACGCGAACATGGTCAGACCAGAGTCACTTGCCCCCGCTGCCAGGGTTTGAACATAAAGGTTGAACAGGACAGGGCTTAATGCTGAGCCCTGAAGGACTCCCTGCTTGATGACATGAATATGTGAGAGGAAAGGGGTTGGCCGAAACCTGAAATGGTCTGTCAGATAGAAAAGAGCGGAACCGCTCCAGGGCCGGACCCACCACCCCCACCTCCTCCAGGCAGCACAGGAGGACCTTATGGGAGACCGTGTCAAATGCAGCGCTGAGGTCGAGCAAGATAAGAGCTGCAGTCTGTCCCTCATCCAGAATAGTCCGTAGGTGTTCACTAACTGCTACAAGCGCGGTCCCTGTGCTATGACCCAGGCGGAAACCATTCTTGGAGAGATCTAAGGCGCCAATGTTGCTCAGATGGCCCAAAAGAATGTTATAAGTGTGCGCCTCCATGATTGTTGCTACCCAGGGCAAGAGGGATATGGGACAAAACTTTTCCAGTTTAGTTGGGTCCAGTGTTGTTTTTTTCAGCAAGGCGACTCCCCTTGCTTGTTTCCATGGCGGGGGCACCACCGCCGTGGTGAAAGAGGCATTTATGATCTGGCATAATGGTGTCAATAGAACAGGTAGAGCGTCTCTAAATTGGGCAGACCTCATAGGATCAGTAGGGTAACCAGATTTGACCCTCTTACTCAAAGTAAGGAATTTGTCATGGGAGATAGGAGGGATAGCAGCCAGGGTAAATAGTGGGCCGAAGAACAGCAGTGGTTGCAGAGTCCGTAGGGCCAGTGGCAAAGTATTTATAAATAGTTTCAACTTTTTGAACAAAGAAAGTGGCTAGGTCCTCACATTGTTTTTCAGATGTGATCCACGGGGTGGAAGGATCTTTCCTGGTTTTAAAATCATTAAGTATTTTAAAGATGCTTTTGACAGGATTTTTGCTGGACTTAATCTCATTGGTAAGGAAGGCCGTACGTGCCTGATGTATGGCCTTGTGATAGCATTTAATCGCATCCTGGTACAGCTTTTTTGCCCCAGGGTCATAGGCCCTTTTCCAGGCTTGTTCTAGTTTCTTGAAAAAACTACACAAAACTGCCAGGGCATCATCAAACCAGAGGTTAGACTCCGAGCACCGGCCCTTTGACCATTTGGCTGGAATCAAAGAGTCTAAAGCATGGAGTATCCAGTCACAGAATGCTGAATAAGATTGCTCTGGATCAGTAACTAAAATTAGAGGGGAGGATGCCAGGGTGGAACACAGATCTTTTATATTAAGTTTATGCCAGCAAAGTCTCAATGTAGCTTTGAGGTTAGTTCTAGGTATGGCCTTGGAAAGCGGGATGAAGAAAGTAACTAAAAAGTGGTCAGTCCAACATATCGGGCTAGGTGTCTTGACCAAAAGCAAGGGGATGTTGGAAAAGACCGGATCAAATAAGTGTCCGGAAGAAGTGGGTGGGGCCCACAACCAACTGTTTTGATTGGCAAGCAGTGAAATCAGCAAGCAAGCTGCTGATTTTGGGGTCATTGGAATGGTCAAAATGAAGGTTAAGGTCCCCAATGAGGCAAAAGTTTGACGCCTTAAGCACCAGGGAGCTAATGGCATCGATAACAGCTGGCTTAAAATCAGAAATTGATCATGGGGGGTGATACACTAGTAGGCCAGAGATTGAGGAGTGCGCATTAAAGGAGATTGAGAAGCGGGCACATTCACACCCGGCCACCTCCTCCTTAATGAGAGTGCAGCTGTAACATGTTTTAAAGATCACAGCTATACCCCCGCCTCTGGACTCCCTATTGAGGGTTAAAATACTGTACCCCAGAGGAAGAGCGAGGCCAGGTTAAGCCACTGAGGCATCCGTCAACCAAGTTTCGGTGATAAAAAACACGTCAGGGGACTCGCCCTCAATGAGGGCATGGATCTCCGATATAGTGTTTTACCATGGAACGGACATTCAGATGTAAACTTTTCATGGTAGGTCTGGGAGGGGTATGGGACAATGGGGAGCGGAAACTATAGCCACATTCTGCACAGCAGAAAGGACCTTCCGCTACAACCCCCTGATGTTGACCACATGATCCGCGGCACAAACCTATGGACATCAAAGACTCCCTAGTGTAACTCAGCATCCCTGACTGGAAAACACCAGCATGTCTGGCGTCTGGTGGCGTCCAGGCACGGACCGGTGCAGGCGGGCTTGCCTTTGGCGCGCCTTCGGCAAGCCCGCTGTGCTCCTGCGCCATGGGCAGCTTATAAAGGAAGTCGTCAATCAGGGAGAGGGAAAGACTAGCCGCCTCCCTTACGAGATGGTGGCCATAGGATGGCAAACCGGAAGTGGAAAAAGTCCACGCCGGGCGGGCCCGAGCAGTGCTCCCTCCACAACAATCAGCCCACTAATGGCTGTGGTAGACTGGGAAGGTGCAGAGGCTGCTTCACCCAACTTCACAGCAGGTAAAACCCACCAGTAAAAATGACGTTAGAACTATTTCCAATTCAAATGTGCAGCAGGCCTAGCAAATGTAAAAAAAAATTGTTTTTTAAATAGATAGAAACACATGTAAATGCAGATGGATTATATCCAGTAATAGTTGCTGAAGATCAGACCGGAGGCAAATGTAAAGAGAAAGAGAATAACACTGAGACTTCAGAATTAGAAATAGACTTGAATGAAATTGATGATGAGTTAATGGATGAAATACTATTAAAGCGACCTCCACCATATCAGAAGAGTGCAGGAGAAATTATTCTAAATGCACCACTGATTGAAAAACAAATTCCTCAGGTTCCACAAGCTCTGCAAACTCCACAAATTTCACAGTTTACACAAGTTCCAGTAGCTTCACAAGTTTTATTAGGTACTCGAGTGTTACGGGAGAGTAATATTGACATGTAAAATAAGGTGAGAGAGGAGTTAACTCAGGGAATTATGGGGAAGCATCAAGGATGCTATGGAAAAGTAAAGTCTTGGAATACAAAAGTTTGATTAAGAAATCCAAGGCGGACTATTATTCCTCCGTGATTTGCACGGCTGCTAATAGCTCTAGGGGTATTTTCAACATATTAAATAGTCTGACCAGCCCTGAATGCTCTAAGAATGCCATTGTCCCGTCTGAAGGACTCTGTGATAACCTGGCTAAATTCTTTAAGGAGAAAATTGAGCACATTATTGAGGATTTGGAGGCCTCCCCCGACATTTGTCACTCTAATGACATCGAAGTTGAGGCATCGGCAGGCAGGGAAGATGAGTCGGCCTGGATGTTGGGGGAACCACTACTTGAATTCCTATTCCTCACGGAAGATGTATTTCGTGGGTTAGCCATGGGGATTTCTTCCGGGTCTCCTCTGGACCCTGTGCCATGCAAAATCTGGAAGGAGTACGAGGAGGAACTGTTTCCCACACTCCGCCTAATTTGCAACCAATCCCTTGCTACTGGTACTGTTCCAGCTCAGTGGAAACAGGCGGTGATCTCCCCCCTGCTGAAAAAGCCCTCTTTAGACCCGGAGTGTTCCATAAATTACAGGCCCATTTCCCTGCTGACTTTTCCAGCTAAGGTGGTCGAGCGCCTGGTCAGTGCAACCCTCTCTCAACATCTGGAACAGCATCAGTTACTAGAGAATGATCAATTTGGTTTCCAGCCAGCTCACGGGACCGAAACGGCTCTGGTGACTGCCGTGGATGAGCTTCAGAGGCGTGCAGACAGGGGACAGACAGCGTTCCTGATCCTGTTAGATATGTCTGCCGCCTTTGATACGGTTAACCATAAGATTTTGCTGAACCGTTTATTTGAGGCTGGGGTGAGAGGTAGTGGCCTGGCGTGGTTTCGATCTTTTTTACATGATAGGCAGCAGGCGGTGTCTCTGCCCCCTTTTCAATCGGCGTCAATCAGGTGCCTCATGGAGTCCCACAGGGCTCAGCAGTAAGTCCCATACTTTTTAATCTTTATCTAAAACCCTTGATCTCGCTAATTAAAACTTATAACATCAAGACTGTGAACTATGTTGACGACACGCAGATGATCCTCTCCTTTGAGGGAGAGGACTCAACATCTGTGGAAGTTTTCCACAACTGTCTGCGTGATACGTCACGGCGGCTAAAGGATAACTCTCTTCAGTTTAATGCTGGTAGGACGGAGGGGCTTTTTAGCGCCGGGAATAAGATCTCCCGTCCGTTTCCAGAAAACGTTTGGCCTCCTGAAACAGTGACTAAAGTACGGCCTGTGGCTTCAGTCCGTAATTTAGGGGTTATGCTTGATCAAAAGCTCAGTATGGAGACTCATGTAAAAAAAACGACCGCCTGCTGCCTTGCTAGCCTTCGATCTCTGAGAAAAGTTTTGCCACTTTTACCAGTCCAGGCACGTGCTCAAGTGGCAAGGTGCAAAATCCTCAGTAGATTGGATTATTGCAACACCCTTCTGCTGGACTCCCCTGAGTATCTGTTGGACAGGCTTCAAAGGTTGCAATCAGCAGCTGCTAGGCTGACTCTGGGGCTTCCTAGAAGAGCACATGGGCCGTCTGCCCTTGCGAAGCTGCACTGGCTACCTCTGCGACAGAGGATACAATTCAAAGCCCTTTGTCTGGTATTCAGGGCTCTTCATGGAATTGGTACTGCCTCCCTGCAATTGAAATTTACCTGGTACAAACCAGCCAGGCCTCTTCGATCTTCAGCGGCCAGGCTGGTGAAAGTACCTAGATTTAAGAAGGTCAGAGCAGGTGGCAGATCTTTCGAGGTGGCCGCCGCTAAATTATGGAATTTGCTCCCACCTGAGATTAGGCAAACCACGGAACTTCTCCCATTTAGGAGAAAGATTAAAACCTGGTTGTTTCCTAAGTAACCCACTGTGTGGTCTTGCCCTGCCTGATACTTGTTTGCCCGTGAGTCAGTTAGCGCCACGATGCCTTCAAGGTGACAGTGTGCTCTATAAATAAATAAATAAATGCAGAAGCATTATCTGTAACAGTAACAATTGGTCCTATAGTTCCATTGTATAGTGAGAGTCAACATATATCGAGAGCACATGCATTGACAGTTCCTGAGAATAATACCAGGAATGTTAGTGGATCAGAACAAGTTGAGATGAGTACTTTATTGATTGATCTTCCAGTTAGTGAAAACATGACTAAAACACCCAAGAGACATGTACAGATGGATCCTAGAAAAATAGTGCAGAATGTTAGAGGAACAACTCTGGTGTCAGGGAGTTCAGTGGGTCCTTCACCAAAGGAGTTGGATGACTGGAAAAGAGGAATGGAAAATAATGAGTCTCAATCGAGTATAGTTGTAGGTAGACTGAGGGTGGATCTGGAAGAAATGAATATTGGTACAATATGTTCAGATAGATTGAGTAAGTGCAGAGAAGAAGAGTTGTTATTTGTGTGTAAGAACATTAACCAAGAGACGTGTACAGATGGATCCTAGAAAAATAGTGCAGAATGTTAGAGGAGTAACTCTGGTGTCAGGGAGTTCAGTGGGTCCTTCACCAAAGGAGTTGGATGACTGGAAAAGAGGAATGGAAAATAATAAGTCTCAATCGAGTATAGCTGTAGGTAGACTGAGAGTGGGTCTGGAAGAAATGATTATTGGTACAATATGTTCAGATAGATTGAGGAAGTATAGAGAAAAAGAGTTGTTATTTGTGTGTAAGAACATTACATGGAAAGCAAAGAATCTGTATGAGAGATTGGCAGAAGCTCCACAAGAATATGGAGTAGACATAGAGCAGTCTAAAGTTTTGCAGAAAACATATAGACTGGATTTTACTGATAAAGATTTGGAGAGTTTGAATATGTCTGGCAAACGATTGCAAATAAAAGAGTTAATGAATACTTTGAAGAAATGGGGTGATTTAGAATTGTGGAATGGTAGATGGGCGAAAAAGAAGGAAGAAATGCATGCAAGTAAAAATGTGTCTTTATTTCCATAAGACAACCAGGACATGCTGAAATGGTATGTCCTTTAGAGAAGTTCCAGGCGGTGAATTTGTTCACGTTCCTTGGACAATACAGGATAGATTACCTTTTACCAATGATTGTTCCAGGTTGAGGGAGAAACCTGTCGAGGGGTACAAACAGGTTGAGAGGTTTGTAAAAGTTTCAAAGGTTCTGTTGAAAGATTTAGATGGTTTATTTAAGATTGTGGTTCTAGCTGATTTATGGACTGAGTATAAAATTACTATTGATTGGCCTAAAGAAGAATATTGTAGAGATGTGGAAACAGGAGCACCTTCAGAAGAAGTGATGCAAAAATATACTTTCTTGAAAGGTAAGCTTTCTCCAAAAGAAACAGAATGGGTTAAAATTTACACTACAAAACAGGACCCTAAAGAATCAGTACATGCTTATTATGAAAGGTTGTTACAGGTGTTTAAGCAGTATGGTGGTTTCGAGAGTATATGTGACAAAGATATGGGACATTTTGTATATAGGTTTGTGTTTGGATTAAAACCTGAAATTAGTAACATGATTCAGCAACATTTTATTTGTTGGCAGAGTTAAACAGTTGATGAGATTCTGAGATATGCTAAATATTGTAATGATGATATTGAATCAAGGCATAAAAAGCTGAAAGAGAAAATGATGTGGGCACAGGTGAAAATGGCAGAACAGAAAGATGGGAAAAATAGCTCTCAAACAGATTTTCAGATGAAAGGACAAAATAAGAATGGTTAGATACCAAATGGAGGTAATGATAGAGGTAAAATGAATAGGGAAGAGTTGAAAAAGAAATATCCTTCTCATGCGTGCAGAAAGTTTGGACATTGGAGGAATGAGTGCAGAAGAATAATAGAATAAATCAAAATTTAAATTCACAGATGTAGAATGAAGTGGTGTGAATAAACAGCGGCAACAACAGCAGCAGGTATTTACACCACAGGTACAACAAGTACATGTGCCTCAAGCTCCTATGCCAATTAATGTGAATGCTCAGGTACAGAGTTATAGTGTGAATGCTGGATTTCACGCAGGTGAACAAGTTGGCAAGAATCAAATGTACAAGTGGTTTCACAATATTAGTTGCAATGTTCAGAGAGTGACTCAGGCTCATCTCAATGACGGTGCCTGAGGGGGGGAAGAGTGCCTGCTTGGCGCAGCTCCAGAGGTAGATCAATCAGGTCCTTTTGTTGATGAGAAAGTGGAAGGTAATGATATTACATTCCTTGCGGACACTGGTGCTACCCGTTCTACTGTGAGAGAAGCAGAAATTCCAAACCTACCACTCTCAAGAGAAACTATCCAAATTGTGGGAGTTTTTAAATAAATATATTAAGACTCCAATAACAAGACCAAGTTCATATTGGAAAATTCAGAGACATGCATTGGTTTGTGGTATGTGATACAATTCCGGTGAACCTTTTAGGCAGGGAATTGCTATGTAAAATGAATTGCATCATCTATTGTACACCAGATGGTATTGCTTTTCAAACACCAGATGAAGATGTTGCTTTTAAAATGATGTTAGCAAAGCAAGGGACAGAAGTGAATGACTTGTATTCATTGCTTACAGAAGAAGATTTACCTGCAGAGTTAAGAAATGCAGTAAGATCTGATGTGTGGGATTTTACAGGAAAAGACATTGGTTTGATGAAACGTGTGGATCCTATACAGATTACAGGTAAACCAGTGCAATATATCCAAACACACCTCAATACAGGATGAGTCTTGGGATCACAGTAGCTGTGATTCCTGTAATTGATCAAATGATTGAGCAAAAAAGAAATACTAGGTAGTCCTTGTAATTCACCTATTATGTGAATTAAGAAACCAAGCGGAAAATATAGAATAGTGCAAGATTTACACAAAATCATTAAGATTGTTGTACTTTGTTTTCCAATAGTGCCAAACCCAGCAGTGACTCCATATCAAATTCCTTGTGATGCGGAATTGATCCGTGTCAGGCATTTTTCTCAATACCTTTACATCTGGATAGCCAATATTTATTTGCTTTCCGGTTCGGAGACCGTGTTTTGGCATGGTGCCGAGTTCATCAAGGGTATACAGAGAGTCCTTTGATTTTTTTTTAACTTCTTTTTATTTAAACAAGCGCCAGCATTCATATACATTTACTTAATTATCGGTTGAATTACATGTTTCTCAGCAGTGTTATCAAGCTACAACTTGTAGACCTGCTACAATAGTCACATGACAAGTCTGGACCTTCAATAGATTGTATACCTCCTCTTGCTCCTTGCCACCTAGCTATGTTATGCCCCCATAACCCCTATACTCTTCCCACCCCCTCCAAACTTTCTCCCATTTCTTGGGGCATTCCCGTCTCTCATAAATTGTCTTTTCTGCGGCACAACACCAATACATATCTCTCTTCCATTGGGACACTTTGGTGGCTGAGTTGCCCCCCATGCCCCTGCGATGTTCCTCTTGGCTACCATTGCTGCCACCTGTAGCCATATTCTTTGGTACTTGGGCCAGCTTTGTTCACCAGAGACACACAATACATGCCACCTAGCATCCAGGGGGACATCCTGTTCTATCACTTCCGACTTAATTCTGACTACTTTCCGCCAATATTGTTGTATCATCTGGCAGTCACATAGGATATGGAAGAATGTGCCCTTCTGGGTGCACCCCCTCTTGTAGTGTAGTTCGTATATTCCAAATAGGCTCTGCACATTGGAATAATATATCCTATAGATGTGACGTAGGACTTATGTCTACTAGGTCTCTATCGAATATATTAAACTTAATTGTGAGTGCCAGCTAGCTCAGAGGTCACTAGAAACGTTCTCGAATTCACAAGAAGGGATTAGTTTCTGACAACCGCATAAACATGACAACTTTGTTTCCCCAAGATAAAACTGATCTTCAGAGTCGTGGAAACAATAGATAGATATTTTACACAGTCATTCGTGCATGCTTCGTTTCATCAGAGGTGCAGAGAAATAGAGAGACGGGCGTTTTCAATAAAAGTATTTACTGAACAGTCTTCTTTCTCATGCAGGAGCAATGAACTGCTACAATCGTTATACTGGCTGTAAAGTATAATGCATACAGCAAGAAGAGTATTATAAAATAATACTGTAAAAGCATGGTATGGTTTCTAAGCCATAAAATACATACATAAATAAATAAAGACTAAAAGTACTCAACTGGTGCTTCTAAAATACGCCTACCCCGATGTACCTCACCTAAGTCTAGTACGAGGGAAAAAGTAAGTGTGGTGTAGCATAAGTTTAGTAATATTTTGCCAAGAATCTATCCAAGATTTCTCTTAGGGTCTAATCAGCTCCGTACCTTGGTTTTTAGAATGAAGGAGGTCAGTCTCAGGACTCGATTTCCCAACAATCCGCAAGGGTAGCTTGGAAACACTGGCGCTGGATTTCTCGGCAAGAGAAAAGACAGTGTCACTGTCAGTGCGTCTGCTGGAGGGTCGGCTTCCTTCAGCACTTGCTGTAGCGAGATGCGTCGGGCAAGTAGATAGTCGAACTGCTCCAAACCATCCTTTGTTTGCTTGGGCAAGTGTGGGCATATTTATACCTTGAAGTTGCCAAGTTTGACGTAAAGGTGGACATAATAACGTCATCAAAGAGTCTCAGTTCTTTGCAAACTCCATGAGTTCTTGGAAAAATCAATATTCAAGCAAGGGGAAGTCCCTAAATGCTGAAGCCAAGTTTTCTAAGAAATCGTTGTGGATTTTCAGAACTAGTGGAAGTAGCCATGCCGTATTTGGACTCCATGAGCTATGTCTATATATGGTTATGATTTCTATGCCTATATAAGGGCATGCATCGGGAAAATTACACTAGGGTCCTAAAATGCTATACAACACTCTGACATTCCTCTGATAATATTCGCCCCAGCTTAAACATGAGTATGCTGGTGTAGAAGGACCTACATAGTATCCTCAACTGGACCACTTTGAATCTTGCCCGGATTGCCATCTCCCTGGTACTCTGCACCGCCTCTGCCCAGTCGTCATCCTCCAACAATCCCATCTCAGATTCCCATGCCTCCCCCAACTTTATAAGTAGATCTGGTCAGTTATTAAGGATCTTCTTGTACGTGTAAGACAGTGCCTTCTCTGGAATTGGGTCCAACAATAACCTATCCTCTAGTGGACTATATTTGGGGATCTGATCCCCCTCATTGAGGTGCCTACCCAGCACGTGCTTCAGTTGTAAATATTGGTAATGTTCTGAGGCGCCACTTGAAATTCTATCTGTAGGTCTGAGAATGGTTTTACTTCCTGTTACCTCCACACATCACCTAGTCGTACAATATCTATTAGCTTCCACTTCGAGAAGCCCTGCAGCTGACCCACCTCCCGAAGCCTTCCGCTGGTCCACAGAGGAGTCTGCTCCGTTAGCCGGCTGGCCCAACCCAGAAATCGGTTAGCTTTGGCCCATACTGTCAACACGATCTGGGTGTGCTGGGGCATGGTGCCCTGCCTCTCACGACCATACAATGCCCCTAGATAGCCATCAGGCCCCATTGCCCAGTGATCCACCCTGTATGCTGGATCGTTCCAACCTGTAAATTCCCAGTCATTAATGACCATTAGGTGCAATGCCCAGTGGTAGTTTAGAAGGTCTGGGATGGCCAAGCCTCACTCATACACTCCCTTCTGTAATTTGGCCAGTGCGATCTGTGAGTCCCCTCCATCTCACAGCAACTTTCACAGCACACTGTCTACGTCTCTAAAGAATTTGTCTGATATCAGACAGGAAGTGTTTTGTATGACATACCATATCTGTGGTAAAGACATCATTTTGAAGAGGACCCCTCATCCCATGAGGGAGATCAGTAGCATCCTCCAGTGGGCAACGTCTCCCTTAAAGCGTTCCCGCTGTGGCTTAAGATTACCTGACAAAAACGCTGAGTCTGTTTTTTCTATCTGTATGCCCAGGTATTTAAAACTATCTTTAATCTGAAGCTTGGATTCTGTACCCAGCAGTGGTGGTGGCCCATTCGATAACATATATAGGAGGGATTTATCCCAGTTGGTATCCAGTGTTCCCCTCGAAAAGCTTGAAAATCTGGAGCAACCGGTAAACTGTAAACCGCGGTCTTGTTGCTTGCAACAGAACATCGTTTGCATACAAGGGCATCCTCTCCTCCTACTGGTCTCTTCCTTGTATGCCCAATATTACCTGGTCCCCTCTGACCCACGCCGTCAGAAGCTCAAGTGCTAGTGCAAATAAGATTGGTGATATGGACACCCCTGACTTGTACCCTTCTGTAGAGCGAAAGAGCGAGACACCAAACCATTTACTCAAACTCTGGCCAGGGGCTGCATATATCGCAGCTGAATCCATGAAAGAAACTGAGGGCTAAAACCAAACCACTTCAGGACTTCGAACAGATAATGCCACTCAATATTATCGAACGCCATACGGGCATCCAGTTATAATATTGTGCCTTCCACCCGCAGACTAGTCTTTACTAGGTGCATCACCCCATACAGTTGACAAAGATTGAGCCTGATACTTCGGTGGGGCATAAAGCCCAACTGGTCTGGGTGTATCAGAGGCATAATAGGTGCCAGGAGTCTGTTCACCAAGACCTTGGCCAGTATCTTAACTTCTAGATTCAGTAGTGATATCGGTCGGTATGAACTGCACTGGTCCGCTGGGTTACCGGCTTTGAGGATAACTGCGATAGTAGATGTTCTCTGGTCAACTGGCAGACATCCCCGGTCTTTCGCTTCATTAAACATAGCTAAAAGATACAGGGCCATGGAGTTAGATGTACACTTAAAAAGTTGCATGGGTAGAACATTCAGTCCTGGCGCCTTCCCTGCATGTAGGTCTTGAATGGCACCCACAATTTCTTCGTCCATTATCTCCCTTTCAATCGAGTCTCTGTCTTCCTCTGTCAGAGGGGGAAGGAGCATTTCCACCAATAGTTCACAACAATCCTCGGCGGACCTAACAAGGCTCGACTCATAGAGCTCCTCATAATAATCAGCAAATATTCGTGCCAGGGTCTCCTCTGTACGAATGCGTATTGCCAGTTTTGTGCCTTTATTTCTGCAACCCAATTCCTCTCTTTATCACATTTTTCTAACCTTGCAATCATCTTATTGGCCTTATCCCCCAAATCATATACTCTTCTCTGGGTGGCAAGTGCAGCCGATCTCGCAGCGTTATTTGCCATATCCTGCAACTCACATCTCTGGAGATCTAGTTGGTGTGCCCGCTCCTTATCCCTTCTCCCACCCGTCAGATAGGATGCTTCTAGTTCTTGTAGGTTTGTCTCTAATCTGGTCCATCACATTTCCCTTTCTATATTTTCCACACCTATACAAGCTGGGACATACCCCCTTATCACTAGTTTAATAGCTTCCCAGAAAGTGCCAGCTTTCTCCACTGACCCCTCATTCTCCTGAAAGTAAAGCTGCGCTCATTCTTGTACCTTTTGGGGATTGTCTTTATTCTTAAAAAAACAAGCGTTTATTAGAGGTGGCAAAGTATATTGCTGTGTCGGTCCTCTCACCGTTATTTCCACCGGCAAATGATCTGATATACCTTGCAGCCCATTCCGTGCATTAGAGAACCACTCCTCCCATTCCGTATGGGTCAGTATATGGTCCAATCATGAGTAACTACCATGGGCAGCAGAGTAAAATGTGTATTGACGGGTACCCGGATTATGTAACCGCCAAAGGTCAATCAATCCTAGTGCCTTAGTAAAAGCCTGGAGCGGTTCTACCCCTCTGTCCCTCATTGTCGTAGTGTCCCTGTCTTGCCCCATGTCCATTGTGGAGTTCATATCCCCACCCATCACCAACACTCCCGGTGGTAGGCCTACCAGCAAGGTTCCTGGCTCCGTAAACGCCTTGAATCATTCTATTGGTGGGATATAGCCAGAGACAAAATTGCTAGCCTCTCCCACCCAGTGCCAAGCGAGAGCCCGGAATCTACCCAAGGGGTCATGACAAATTTTGTCTATCACTAGTTGGAGACCTGACTTAACCGATATCTCTACTCCACGAGAGCCGGATGTGTAACCGGCGTGCGCCATCAATTTATAACAATATCTATCTAGGGCTCGATATCTGTGGTCCTTACGGTGCGTTTCTTGAATTAGTATGAAACCTGGGGAGCGGCGGTGCAAATACTGTAGCACAATACCACGCTTAATACGGTTACCCAATCCATTTACATTCCAGGATAAAACACATAGGCTAGTATTTCGGAGTTATCTCGCCCCCTCCCATCCATGAGGTATCTGTGCTGGTCCCTATGTAATTACCCATTCCTGAGTGGCCTTTCCTGCATTATTCATCTCATTATGTTACTGCCTGATCTTTTCAACCCATCGCCCTGCCTACGCAGTATAGAATAGCTGACTTGAAAACTAGAAAACCCTTCCAAAATGTAACATTCCCCACCCTGTTCCAGCCCCCCTCCCTGCTATGCTGCTAGATAGAACATCAACTCCCGCCGCCCTAACTCGCAGAGTGCCTGTTGCCCTAAACAAAAGTAACAAAACGGGGTTGGTCGCTGCTGAGTTCCAAAATCCCCCGCCCCGGGTCCCCACACTCCCATCCCTTAGCAAAATAGATATTTCAGTCCAATAGCAACTATGTGGACATTTCTTTTACTGAAGTCCTCGTTGAGCAGTGCATTTATAGGTACTTTTTCACTTCCCACCCTGCTTCAATGTTCACACGCTATAGTCTTATCTTAACAGTTTGTGGGCTGTCCCAGCACAACAGTATCGGGCTCCAGACACTCAAGTCGTCACCTGCTCGATTGGGCCGTTCAATCCGATTCTTCTCCTGCCATTCTGCGTATTTCTTGCCATTTCCCTCGTTGAGAATTGAGACCTACAGTGTGCCAACCTTCCAGCCAGGCCATAGCATACTCAGGAGACCCAAAGAAGCACACTTTCCCTTCTGCCTCAACTCTCAGCCTGGCTGGATAAATCAGTAAGTTCTTGATTTCTTTGGCCCGCAGCCACTTTTTCACAGCGTCGAAGGTACTTCTTTGCCGCTGCACGTTGAGTGTGAAGTCCGGGAAAAATCTAATCACTGCTTTTTCATGTATTAGGTCAGTGTTTTGACGTGCTGTTTACAAAATGGCATCCCTATCACGATAATTAAGAATCCTTGCTATGATTGTCTGTGGTAATGCTCTTGGCCTGGGTTTCGGGACAGAGGCCCAATGGGCCCGCTCAATCGTTAAGTGAACAGATAGACATTTCGGTTTGAGGTGTGTCAGGATCAAGTCCTCTAAGAAGAGGTCCAAACTAGGCCCCTCTATGTCCTCTGGTACTCCCACCACCCAGATGTTATTCCTTTGTACCCATCCTTCCTGGTCTTCAAGCTTATTCGGCATGAGTTCTTGTTGCTTCGTGAGACTCTGGACCCTCTCTTCCATACTCTTCGTGCTAGTTGTCAGATGCGTCACCTGGGCTTCTGTGACGGCGACTTTATCGGACAGTTCCCTGGAGTCCACTCACAGGAGATTCACTTTGAGCATTACTGCATCAATTTTAGGGTCACCATGATGGCGCTCAGCGAGGGATCCGCCTGTTCTTCTGGTGTCTCAGTCTGCGAGTCCCCCAATGGGAGAAGCACCGCATACTTGTCCATCTTGTTTGTCTGCACCCCTGCTTGACCTTTGGGCTTCATTTGATCGGATGCGTGTGCACCGCGGTGGTCGCCCCGTAGGAGGGTCTATATTGGTTGCACTGGTAACTGTTCCCGCTGTGTCTTGTGCAGCCCCTGCCCGGTAGGTTTGTCCGGGTTCTCTGTATATACTCCCCGCTGGTACTTGATGACTGGCCAACTGTTCCCACTACTGCTTACTACGTGGGATCACACCCCCCACCCAGCGCTCCTTGTATATGAGGGAATGCGCACATGTTACTCAGCTAGATTTCTCGCTTTCGTTGCACTCAGTAATAGCCCAGTATCCACCAGTCACTGTATGATGAACACCACGCTCTTCGCGGGTAGTGCCACTTGTCACCACTGGGACCGCCTCTTCGGGTCTCCTATACACACTCCCTCAGCAGCCAATGTCAGCAATCACCCTGCCGTCCATCGGTGATCCACCTTCTGTGTCCCGGTCTCACCTCTGCCCCAGGCGCAGGGCCCGCTGCCTGCTCACTCAATAGCCTGCTGAAGGGCATAGTTGGACACCGACCGTGTCACACCCCGCGGCCCCAGACCGCTACGGTATTGTGCAGCACCAAAGCATCTCACTTCCTCTTTGCCAGCTCTCACAGGATCCTGGGGCCTCCAGCCCGCTCTCCCGGCTGTCTCTAGAAGCAGCAGGACCCAGGGGTGAACCACAGCTCAGACAATTGCTTGCAGCTATTTTGCTGCACTGAAGAGGCTCATTTACTCAGCGCCAATACTCACAGGACCCCGGGGCTTCCGGTCCGGTCCCCCAGCTGACTTTAGTAGCAGAAGAGCCCAGGAGCTAATCACAGTTCTAGCAGTTGCGTGTGACCGCAGCCGCTCTTCACTCTCTCCCCCAGGATCTCTCCAGTCACTCGTACCTCTACACAACTGCCAGCACTCGCTTCTCCGGGCCATGGCGTTACTCCACTGCGCCACCAACCGGATCTCTTCTGGCCCTTCATCAGTGCTATCGGGGATGCCTCTCGAGTCTGAAGGCCTTCGCTTGTGTGGTGAGTGCTGCTGAGTCATGCCGGCCGGCCGCCTGGTAAGCGCCCACCAACATTTTTCCTTCGGTTATCGCAGTGCTTTATTGTTCTACTATTCGATTCCTCTGAATTGGCTGCTCATGGATGGCTAGAATGGTCGGATATATCGGGTTTTGGGGACCCAAAAGATGGAGCTCTCTCAACATGCCACCATTTCCCTCTGCTTCGAAGCCACGCCCGCCAAGTCCTTTGATTTTTAATCAGATTTTGAAAAAGTATTTGGAGTCATTGATCATGCCAGAAAATTCAGTGTTAGTGCAATACATTGATGACCTGCTAGTGGCATTGAAAACATGAGAGGCTTGTGTGACAGATACAATTTCCTTACTGATTCATTTCTTCAGCACCAGTACTCACGGGATCCCGGAGCCTCAGGTTTGGTCCCCCGGCTGACTTTAGTAGCAGAAGAGCCCAGGGGCTAATCACAGTTTTGGCAGTTGCGCACGACTGCGGTCGCTCTTCACTTTCTTCCCCGGACCTCTCCAGTCAGTCGTACCTCTTTACTGCTGCCACCACTAGCTTCTCCGTGCTGTGGCGTTACTCCACTGCGCCGCCAACCGGATCTCTTCCGGCCGTTTGTCAGTGCTATTCGGGCCGCCTCTCGAGTCTGAAGGCCTTCTCCAGTGCTGCGAGCGCTGCTGGGTCATGCTGGCCAACCGCCCGGTAAGCACCCGTTAACTTATTTTCCTTCGGTGCTCGCATCGCTTTATTGTTCCGCTTGTTGGTTCCTCTGAGTTGGCTGCTCATTGACAGCTGGAATGGTCAGATATATTGGGTATTGGGGACCCAAATACAGAGATTTCTCAACACGCCGCCATTTCCCTTGGCTCCGAAGCCACGCACTGAGTCCTTCGATTTTTAATCAGATGTTAAAAAAGTGTTTGGAGTCATTGATCATGCCAGAAAATTCAGTGTTAATGCAATACATTGATGACCTGCTAGTGGCATTGAAAACATGAGAGGCTTGTGTGACAGATACAATTTCCTTACTGATTCATTTCTTCAGCACTAGTACTCACGGGATCCCGGAGCCTCAGGTTCGGTCCCCCGGCTGACTTTAGTAGCAGAAGAGCCCAGGGGGTAATCACAGTTTTGGCAGTTGCGCACGACTGCGGTCGCTCTTCACTTTCTTCCCCGACCTCTCCAGTCAGTCGTACCTCTTTACTGCTGCCACCACTAGCTTCTCCGTGCTGTGGCGTTACTCCACTGCGCCGCCAACCGGATCTCTTCCGGCCGTTTGTCAGTGCTATTCGGGCCGCCTCTCGAGTCTGAAGGCCTTCTCCAGTGCTGCGAGCGCTGCTGGGTCATGCTGGCCAACCGCCCGGTAAGCACCCGTTAACTTATTTTCCTTCGGTGCTCGCAGTGCTTTATTGTTCCGCTTGTTGGTTCCTCTGAGTTGGCTGCTCATTGACAGCTGGAATGGTCAGATATATTGGGTATTGGGGACCCAAATACAGAGATTTCTCAACACACCGCCATTTCCCTTGGCTCCGAAGCCGCGCACTGAGTCCTTCGATTTTTAATCAGATGTTAAAAAAGTGTTTGGAGTCATTGATCATGCCAGAAAATTCAGTGTTAATGCAATACATTGATGACCTGCTAGTGGCATCAAAAACATGAGAGGCTTGTTTGACAGATACAATTAGCTAACTGAATCATTTGGCATAAGGTGGGCATAATGTGTCACCAGCAAAATTACAGTTTTGCCAAAGAGAGGCTCAATATGTGAGACACAAAATTGAGAAAAGAGTTAGAAAAGTAACTCAAGACCGAATTACTGTGATTTGGCAAATGGGTCCTCCTAAGCCTCAAAAAGAAGTTTGAATGTTTTTGGGAATGGTCGGATACTGTAGACAATGGATGAGTGGGTTTTTCGCTGATTACAAAACCTTTACAGAGGTTCAATCATAAAGATGGTTTTGATCAGATTGCATTGGATAAATAGTGTATGAAAGCTTTTATTGAATTTTGAGATAGTCTTTGCGAGCACCTGCATTGGGAATGCCAGATTACACAAACGATTTCGCATTGTTCTGTTTTGAGAGAGATGGGTGTGCACTTTCAGTCCTAACACAAAAACATGGAATTTCATGTCATCCAGTAGCATATTTATCTGCTACTTTGGATTGAGTGGTTGCAGCGTTACCAGGCTGTTTAAAAGCAGTGGCTGCTACTTGTGTGAGTCTTGAGCAGATAGAAGCAATTGTTATGGGACATCCAGTGAAAGTATATGTGCCACATTCTGATTACATCCTACTAACAAGGTCTCAGACTCAGCTTATGATGTATAGGTGGCTCACTAGATATTAAAGAGTGATTTTGGGTGCTGAACATGTGACAGTAACGAGATGTACAACATTGAATCCAGCAACTTTATTGCTGAGTTCAAGTTGTGAAGAAGTGAAAGATAAAGCAGATCATGAATTTTTTGGATGTGACAGAATTATGCATGAAACCAAGACCTGACATAAAGGATATACCACTAGAAGAACTAGATAGTGTGATGTTTCTGGATGGATCTTGTCTGAGAGATGAAAGGGGTGTGTTGAGTGCTTCTTATGCAGTAGGTACAGTGGCTATGGTTCCTGAAGCATCACGTCTAAGGGGAATAAATTCTGCTCAAATTTCTGAGCTAATTGCTCTGACTAAAGCATGTATACTTGTCAAAAATGTAAGAGTAACGATATTCACTGATAGTCAATATGGTTTTGGACTGGTGCATGATTTTGTTCAGCTGTGGATGCAACTAGGACTTTTTACTTCTTAAGGATCCCCAATCCAGAACAATAAACATGTGAAGGATTTAATTGAATGCATTACAAATGCCCAAAAAGATTGCTGTGGTTAAATGTTCAGCACATAAGTCAGGAAATGACTATGTGACAAATGGAAACAGATACGCAGACCAAGTGGCTCGTTTCTGTGCACAAAATTCAATTTCCATCAATAGAGGGAAGGAGAAAAACGATACAAATTGCCACTTGATGTTTTCTTCCTTGGAAACATTGGAGGAAATTAGACAGTTACAGGAAGAAGAAAAAAGGAAGAAAAATAAATTTGGATAAAATCAGGTTGTATAAAGAGAGCAGAAATGAAGTATGGGTGTATGTTGATGATTGACCAGTAATGCCAGATTGTTTACTCTCGCAAATGGCAAGGATGTACCATGGAATTGTGCATGTTGGAAGAGATGCTATGCTCAGACTCTTCAAGCCAAAATGTGTGAAAAGACTGTAATACACTCTTGAAAAGAGAAAGCCAGATTCAATAGATGAAATATCAAGTCAAACTGAACAAAGTGACTCAGACATACAGAGCTCCAGAATGGACATATGTGGTGTTGGAAGAAATTGAAAATATAAGTCAAAACGAAGAAGAAGCTGGTACTGATCAAAGTGATCAAAGCAAACTGAAACCACCTTAATAAGAACTGTGAAAATTAAGGTGTGACAAATTCAATAAAATTTTTTTTGAAAGTTTAAAAATATTTGATGAAGAAGAAGATATAAAAAAGAGGAGGTAAAGAAGAGAGGCATAAATTGTAAGGACACACTACTCTAGCTGGTTTTTGAATCATTGAATCAGTATTTCAAGTTTTTAAAATTTTTACAGTTTTTTCTTAGATTTGTAATTATTTTATATAGTGTCTACAATGGCAAAATTAAGAGACTGGATATCAAAATCATAGCTTTAAACTTAGATGTATTAATGCTTGCTTATGTAGTGTTTTATTACTAATATTGGTATACTTAACACTGATTGTTATTGTGCCTGTTTTAATGGTGACTAATCACAAAAATAATACTAATGATGTGGGAAGTGAGAGAATGGATTCTATTACTAAAAAAATGTAAACACTAATATAGAAAAGATAGAAGATGATAGTATTTATCATCCTGCTAAATAAATTAATGATTTTTCGTTAAACGTTCTTACTAAATTGTTGTATGAATATGTTAACACAACAAATGCGAGAGATTGTTATGTGTGTATACAATTATCATTGTCTGTCTCAGAGGGGGTGATATATCATCACCTACCTTTAACGTATGGTGTGTCTTGTAGTGTTTGAACAGTTTAGTTTATGAGAGGGAAGAATTAGAGTATTATTAATCTAATTTTAATTTAAGATTTTCAGAAATTCCTATTAGGAGAAATTAAAAAAATTGTTTATGGACCTGTTTATGCAGTATACATGGGAGATGTTTTCATTAGTAATAATCCAATAGATCAAATAGATGCTCATAAAAATAACCTAACCGGTAAACTACGACATGAAGAAATAGAATTTATGAATATGGTATAAGATAGAAGATGAGATTTCTAAAGGAAAGCTGCTGAGCAAAAGTCTCATGTACCTCCATGGGCTTTCAGAGAGAGTGATTACAAAAAGGGTGAGACTTACGCTGCCATGAATCTGGATTTTAACATGGAGGAAAGCTTAGTGTGTTTAGGGAAAAGACTAAAATTAATAGTTATTTCATTGGCTCTAGTGAATGTGAGCATACTTTCTTGATAAAAGGAAACTGGGGATTAAAAGGAGGAACTGTTCCTGTTTCCCAGGAATTTATTATGTGTATGGTAAGAATGCCTATTATAGGTTACCTGCAGGTTGGTATGGATGTTGTTATTTAGGCATAGTGTTTCCAAAAGTCTACCATAAAGGCAAGAATAATAGAGTTAATGAAATAAAACAAGGACTAATACGTAATAAGAGAGGAGCGAGTTATTCTGAGATAATGGGGGATATTTTTGGAGCACTGATACCTTCAGTTGGAGTCATTTTGAATTCACATCAAATTAGAAAATTCTCTACAGTGGTTGATCGTTTATCAACAGATACTGCTGGTGAGTTCTTTATGATTAATTTTGAAATGGTTGTGATTAGATAAATGGTTTTCCAAAATCGACTTGCCCTTCATATATTATTAGTCTCTAGCATGTGAAAAATACAACAATGCTGTACTTATATTCTTGACAAGAGTAAAAGTCTTGAGGGGTATATTACAAATATTACAGAACTTCATGAAGAATTGACTGAATTGAAGGTCGATGGTGCATGGGAGAAACTTGGAAATAATTATTCCTTAGTGTGAAATTGGTTTTCTATTTTTGGGAGCAGCTTATTAGGGAAAATATTAATACATATTATATTAGTAGTTGTAGTAATACTAATGATTAGTATGATTTATAAATGTTGAAAATGCAAATGTAGAAAGAAAGAGGTATCAAATCCTAAACGTAGAGCTAGAAAAAGAAAGAGAGAAGAGATAGAAGTAGATGATAAGAGGAAATTACTATGAAATCATGAAAGACTTAGATGGAAGAATGATAAAACGAGAAAGAAGTACAGCATTTAAAATAAGTGGCAAATTGTATTTGTTGGGTATTTTTATGATGGCTCATAAGACCATCAAAGGGGGGATTGATGGAGCGGGGTTTGCAAAAACAAAACCTGCTCGCATTAAACCCTCAATAACATTCATTAACAGTGTGCTGTGCAAAATATTATTAATAAATGCAAAAATAAGGGGAAATACTTTTGTGCATGATTGTACTAATGCATGGAACTAGGCTGCAATTGCTTTTGGCTTTGAGAAAAAATAGGACTAATGGTGATTTTGTGCACCTTAATAATTGCTAGGAAAATAATAAGGGTTGCGCATGTGTTAGTGCAACGCTGTGATGGTGTGCAACAAAATTATATTTCATGAGAATAATAATATTATGTGTTTGTTCTCTGTAGACGGTTTGAGTAGAGGGAACACAAAGGCTGAAAATGACCTTCCTGGTATGCTGTGTGACTGCCAAGCTACAGAAAACAAATAAGATATCAGTGAAAGCGGACAACTTCCTTCAAGGGATGGCAGAGGCAAACATCCTTAGCCAATGAGAGGCGGAGTTTATTTCATATTGAAACACATGTGCGTTGGACGTTTAGGTTTTAGGGTATAATTGAGGTGCCCCGGGGGTTGAGTAGGTGTGGGTCAGCTAGCGGGAGATCATCGCTGTCCTCGGTTTGCTGTTTCCAGATAGAAGCCTACCTGTTTCCTGATTGCCACTCAACTCTTCTTGAGGGCCTTACTGCCCTTTGGCCAGAGGGTAGATTTCCCTGTTTCCTACTTGGGTTAGTATAGATAATGTCCTGAATTTGCATATCCATTTGCAAATGTATTTAGTCTCTGAAACTTTTCTCTCTTCGTCTATCCACTCCTTCAATGCATTGTTTATTTGACCTGAGTTTGATTCTGTACATTGCTAATACATTTTCGCTGTGATAATCTATGATTTGCATTGTATAACCGTACTTAATGAGCATTTATTTCACATCATTTACGCTATCAACTTTTCAAATTTATGATCTGTCGCCACAAATAATACATACTATAAGGAGAAATGCAGGTTTTTCTGTGTATTTTGGTAAGTTGTGCATAAACTTGCATCACACTGATCCCAGCGTGAAGGGATTAGTTGGTGGTGTAAATGGGCCTTTCTTTGTGAAGTATTATCGATCCCTGATCACTGGATCAGTACCAATCCTTCTTCTGTTTTACACAGGTCCAGAGTTGTTGTGGGGACAGTACAAGGGGTGCCACATTTATGCCTAGTGCCAGCCTGCAGATAGGTGAAGCTCCAGGTCTCTCCCTAACCAATGGGGTTAAAGTTCCGAGGGACTACCTTACACATTTTTGTCCTTACACATCACTCCGCACACAGACGTGGTGGGTCCGGATCTACCCCTGCGCTAGATTAATTCCACATCAGGTTTCCTACAGTAAGGGCACCACCCAGGTGAAACCCAGAAGCGGATCATCATTCTTCGCCAATGTTCTTCGGAACACGGCGCCCGTTTTTGACACTACCAATCAAACTGTGTAAAACCCCAGGTCCTCCGACCACCCGCCGTGACGTCCGCCACCTAACCACAGGCTGCGCCTTCCTTGACGAGCCGTGCCTTCTCTGCACCGCTATCAATTACAACCCGGTCCTGAAGATGATCCTGATTGATAGGCTCGAAACGTCGTCGACCGTTCAGCACAATTGATGGCGCATTTTCCACTGTGGCTCTGCTAAATAACTCGCTAACTTCTAAAATCTCCCATTGTAAATCATTGCTTTGAGCCACATTGTTCACTGGATACACTGTATATATTCAAGCACCTTTGCACCATGCGCCGTTTCTGCTGATTACACAATTGTCACTTACGTCTCCACTTTTGTGTCACGTACACATTTAGAGCACCAAGTCCAATTCGGGTAGTTTTCGTATTTGTTTACCTACAGAGCTGCTACAAATGTATATGTATTATTTTGATTTCAATTATACGATGCCATGAGCACAATTCTCAAATCATTTCCTGAGTCTTCTTGTTTCTGTTCATGTAATGCTTTATGCATACATGTCTAATTGCCATTCAAAGTGATACCAGTTGAGATATTATTTGCTTATTCTCTTACACATTTTTGCAGCAGTTCCTATGTGTTTGTACTGTAAACTATCCCACAGTGCCACTCTCTATCAAACACAAAGATAGTTTGAAAATGTCATCCCATGTGCAGAGCTCCCTGTGACCACCCAGACGTGTGGCTATGATTATGTGCAAACAGTTTCTCATGGTCACTCCTAATCAATTCGGAGGCAGCTCTTTCCTTACTGAGATTGATGTCTGGCTATCTAGCAGATGATAGAGGGGACAAGCCCAGAAGTCAGCTACATCTGCTCATGACAGAGCATTCACATTTTTAAGCTGCTAAAATATCAGATGGCCATCCTGTCTCTCCTTGCCTCAGCTCTGGGACCATTTCACACCTAATTACCAAGTAATACAGCATACAGTAATCATCAGGACAAAACAATAGTTGCCTTTTTAGAATATGAGCCTCTTTAGCCAAAAGGGTAGTAGACTTAAAAGCTCACAGGTCCAGGGAATCCAGTGCTGCCGACTGACCTGGCCACCCTCTGGTTCCAGGACCCCAGCGCGACTCGGCGCTTTCGGTTACCTCGAGACCTTAAGGTACTAGCGGATTTGGCTGATTTTACCCATTCCGCCTCCGGACTATTGTTCCAGTACCCCAGCGCGACTCGGCGCACCCGATAACCCCGGGACCATTCGGTACAAACGGAAACGCGGTAATATTTCCATTCCGCCCCCGGACCAATGAATTATTGTTCTTCCAAACGGATAATTCCTTTAAATACCGGTCCTGCTCCAATTCTTATCCCAGGCTCGCCTGTAAGCTTTTAAGTCTACTACCCTTTTGGCTAAAGAGGCTCATATTCTAAAAAGGCAACTATTGTTTTGTCCTGATGATGGACCCCGTCATCTAGTAAGGGGGTCCGGAACGTCGTCGACTCTGTGTACCATATACTTATATAATGATTTACTACACTGAATTATGTAATGGTACCAACTAGAATCTCTCTGTTCAATTCTATAACTTTTCAGAGATTGTTGATTTTGCCTTACAAAGCCCTTTTTTTTGTATGTTGTCTGTGTCTATGTATTGTCGTGGTTTTATTGTGATTAATCCTTGTCTCCTTGCTTGGGACCACTGTTGTTTCTGTATGTCAGTTTAGTTATGGCACAAAATGTACATCAGCCTACTGTTGACATTTAACTTACAAGCCCTGTGTATACTTCAATACCATATACTAGGGATTTATTGGTAAGTGAATATGTCAATCAGAAGTGTAGCCACTTTCCATATGATTGAGGGGCCAGTGCACATGCATGGGGTCTGGCAAGCGGTGTCTCAGTGTGCAGAGCCAAAATACCAGCAGTATCAAGCCAGAAAAAACGGGGATGACCATACAAGTTCAAGTTCAAGTTCGGGCATTTATATAGCGCACTACTCACCCAGAGGGTCTCAAGGCGCTAGAGGGAGGGGTTCACTGTTTGTCGAATAGCCAGGTTTTCAGTTCTTTTCTGAAGGAGATGTGGTTCTGAGTAAGGCGGAGGTGGGTGGGGAGTGAGTTCCAGGTCTTGGCAGCCAGGAAGGAGAAGGATCTGCCACCCATGGTGGATTTTCGGATGCGCGGGACTGCGGCGAGGGCTTGGTTGGATGATCTTAGTTGGCGGTGGGATTGTAGAAGGACAGTCGGGTGTTGAGGCACTCGGGTCCTAGATTATAAAGGGCCTTGTGTGCGTGGGTAAGAAGGCGGAAAGTAATTCTTTTGTTGACGGGAAGCCAGTGGAGGTTTTTTAGGTGTCCGGTGATGTGCTCTTGGCGCGGGATGTCTAATATGAGTCTCGCTGACGCGTTTTGGATGCGCTGGAGTTTTTTCTGTAATTTTGTTGTAATTCCGGCGTAAAGTTGTTGCCATAATCCAGTCGACTCGTGACCAGTGCATGGGTGACAGTCTTTCTTGTCTCGAGGGGGATCCAGCGAAAGATCTTTTTGAGAATGCGAAGGACGTTGAAGCAGGAGGACGAGACGGCATTGACTTGTCTGGACATTGAGAGAGAGGAGTCTAGAATGAAGCCAAGGTTACGTGCATGGTCTGTGGGTGTGGGTGCTGAGCCCAAAGCGGAAGGCCACCAAGAGTCGTCCCAAGCTGAGGGGGAGGATCCTAGGATGAGCACCTCCGTTTTGTCTGAGTTGAGTTTTAGGCGGCTCTGTTTCATCCATTCGGCTACTTCTTTCATACCTTCGTGAAGATTGGTTTTGGCGGTGTTGGGGTCTTTGGTGAGGGAAAGGATTAGCTGGGTGTCGTCGGCGTAGGAGATGATGTTGAGGTTGTGTTGACGTGCGATGGAGGCGAGAGGACTCATGTAGACGTTGAAGAGGGTGGGACTGAGTGAGGAACCTTGAGGTACGCCGCAGATGACTTCGGTGGCCTCTGAGTAGAATGGGGGGAGTCGGACTCTCTGGGTTCTCCCAGCTAGGAACGAGATGATCCAGTCCAAGGCTTTTCCTTGTATGCCGATGTTGTTGAGCCGTTGTATGAGGGTGCTGTGACAAACAGTGTCGAAGGCGGCGGAGAGGTCGAGTAGAATGAGGGCCACTGTTTCTCCGTTGTCCAGGAGTGCTCGAATGTCGTCGGTCGCCGCAATGAGGGCGGTTTCGGTGCTGTGTTTGGCTCGAAAGCCGTTCTGTGAGGGATCCAGGGAGTTGTTGGATTCAAGGAAGACGGCGAGTTGGCTGTTGACGGCTTTCTCGATGACTTTGGCCGGGAAAGGGAGGAGGGATATGGGTCGGTAGTTTTTCAGTTCTGAGGGGTCTGCTGTGGGTTTTTTCAGAAGGGCGCTGAGTTCGGCGTGTTTCCAGATTTCTGGAAAGGTGGCAGAGTTGAAAGACCAGTAGATGACATCGCGGAGTTGGGGTGCGATGATGGAGTCCGCTTTGTTGAAGATGTGGTGGGGACAGGGGTCGGAAGGCGAGCCAGAGTGGATTGAGTTCATGAGGCGAATGGTGTCTTCAGTGGTGATTGGGTTCCAGGCGCTGAGGTTGTTAGTTGGAGGGGTGGGATCTGAAGGGGGTGGGGCGAGTTGATCACTGGGAGTATTCTTGAAGCTGTTGTGGATGTCGGCAATTTTGTTGTAGAAGAAGGAGGATAGCGCATTGCAGAGGTCTTGGGAGGGAGTGATGTCGTTGGATGCTGCGGTAGGGTTGGTGAATTCTTTGACGATATTGAAGAGTTCTTTGCTGTTATGAGAATTGTTGTCGAGACGGTCCTTGAATGCTGATTTCTTGGCGGATCGAATCAGCTGGTGGTGTTTGCGGGTGGCTGTCTTGAGGGAGGCCATGTTGTCTGAGGTTGGTTCTTTTCTCCAATTCTTCTCCAGGGTGCGGCAGGTCTTCTTGGATTTTTTAAGGTCATCATTGAACCAGGGAGCCTTTTTGCTGGATGATTTCAACTGGTGTTTTTTCAGGGGTGCTAGTTCGTCCGCACTGTGGGTAATCCATTGCCTGAGGTTGGTGGCCGCTTGGTCTGGGTCCATTGCTAGGGTGGGAGGGTTTTGGTTGAGTGATGTGAGGAGTTGGTCGGTGGTGATTTTGTTCCATTTTCTCCGGGGAATGGGTTGTGGACGGTTGTGGGACAGGGTGGTTTTGTAGCTGAAGTGAAAACAGCTGTGATCCGTCCAGTGGAGAGCTGTAGTGCGATCGAAGGAGATGTGCTTGCTGGAGGTGAAGATAGGGTCGAGCGTGTGTCCGGCTGTGTGAGTGGGGGTGTCAACAAGTTGTTTGAGTCCGAGATGGGACAGGTTGTCCAGAAGGGTGGTGGTGTTGTTGTCGAGTATGTTTTCAAGGTGGTAGTTGAGGTCTCCTAGAAGAATGTAGTTCTCGGAGGCGAGGGCGTGCTGGCTGATGAAGTCTGTGATGTCGTCGCTGAATTGAGTTCGGGTGCCTGGAGGCCTGTAGATGAGGGTGCCTCTAAGGGTGGTCCTGGGGTCGGAGTGGATCTGGAAGTGGAGGTGTTCGGCGGATGAGAGGTTGTCGTCGGAGCTGGTTGTGATTTTGATGGTGTTTCTGTGGACGATGGCGATGCCTCCACCAGTTTGATTGGTGCGGTCTTTCCGGATAATCTTGTAAGCATTCGGTATGGCTATGGCGATGTCAGAGGCAGAAGATGCGTTCATCCATGTTTCGGTAAGGAAGGCGATGTCAGGTGACGCAGTATCGATCAGGTCCCAAAGTTCCGTTGCATATCTGTGGACCGAGCGGGTGTTCAGTAGGATGCATTTCAGATGGTTGGGTTCGGAGATGTGTGTGGGGGAAGTGGGTTTGTCGAGGGTCCTGAGGCAGTTGAATTTGCAGGAGAGGCAGGCGAATGGGCCGTGGGTACGTCCTGGGGTAGCATGGCAGCATAGTGGAGTGCGTCCGGTGTTGAGAGCGAGGAGAGTTGCGGCATCATATGTGAGTCTAGTGGGTTGGGGGCGGCGGGGACCAGGGGGTCTGGCGCTGGGCGCGGTCCAGGCGTGGACGGGCGTAGACGGGCTTACCTTTGGCGCACCTTCGACGCGACCGCTGCGCGTGCCCGCTGCGCGTAAAGCCATCTGACATATATAGATAGTGGAGGGGGAGGGGCGAGGGCGGAGCAGCTGGGAGGCGGGAGGCGGGGTGGAGATCCGGGGAAGGAATGCAAAACAACAACAAGCAAAACAAGATGGCAGTCGGCCAAATTCAATGCAGGGTTGGGGCACAAACTGTGTAAATACGCTATGATACTTCTAGTGGGACCAGCACAGGACACAATTATTCAAAAACTTAAATGCAGCCAGCACAAACAGAGTAGAGCGTTGCAGCGCGCTATGGAAGGCTAGCGCTATGCTAATCAGCACAAATGGGACTAGCGCTACGCTCCTATGTTAATCTGCACAGAATGTAGATAATGAAGCGCTATGTGGCGATCTGGCTCACGGAGGAAATTAATTCAGCAAATCAAGCGCAGTTAAATGCAGGCAGGGTCTGGTGGTCACGATACCGGAATGAAGGTCGGGGAAGCAGCGTGAGGAGGAGCGACCGCTTCTGACGAGTCAGGACGGTCACAGAGGTCTCGTGGAGGGTCCGAGCCTGACGATCTGTGGGAGGGCGGAGCAGCTGGGAGGCGGGAGGCGGGGTGGAGATACGGGGAGGGAATGCAAAACAACAACAAGCAAAACAAGATGGCAGTCGGCCAAATTCAATGCAGGGTTGGGGCACAAACTGTGTAAATACGCTATGATACTTCTAGTGGGACCGGCACAGGACACAATTATTCAAAAACTTAAATGCAGCCAGCACAAACAGAGTAGAGCGTTGCAGCGCGCTATGGAAGGCTAGCGCTATGCTAATCAGCACAAATGGGACTAGCGCTACGCTCCTATGTTAATCTGCACAGAATGTAGATAATGAAGCGCTATGTGGCGATCTGGCTCACGGAGGAAATTAATTCAGCAAATCAAGCGCAGTTAAATGCAGGCAGGGTCTGGTGGTCACGATACCGGAATGAAGGTCGGGGAAGCAGCGTGAGGAGGAGCGACCACTTCTGACGAGTAAGGACGGTCACAGAGGTCTCGTGGAGGGTCCGAGCCTGATGATCTGTGGGAGGGCGGAGCAGCTGGGAGGCGGGAGGCGGGGTGGAGATCCGGGGAGGGAATGCAAAACAACAACAAGCAAAACAAGATGGCAGTCGGCCAAATTCAATGCAGGGTTGGGGCACAAACTGTGTAAATACGCTATGATACTTCTAGTGGGACCGGCACAGGACACAATTATTCAAAAACTTAAATGCAGCCAGCACAAACAGAGTAGAGCGTTGCAGCGCGCTATGGAATGCTAGCGCTATGCTAATCAGCACAAATGGGACTAGCGCTACGCTCCTATGTTAATCTGCACAGAATGTAGATAATGAAGCGCTATGTGGCGATCTGGCTCACGGAGGAAATTAATTCAGCAAATCAAGCGCAGTTAAATGCAGGCAGGGTCTGGTGGTCACGATACCGGAATGAAGGTCGGGGAAGCAGCGTGAGGAGGAGCGACCGCTTCTGACGAGTCAGGACGGTCACAGAGGTCTTGTGGAGGGTCCGAGCCTGACGATCTGTGGGAGGGCGGAGCAGCTGGGAGGCGGGAGGCGGGGTGGAGATCCGGGGAGGGAATGCAAAACAACAACAAGCAAAACAAGATGGCAGTCGGCCAAATTCAATGCAGGGTTGGGGCACAAACTGTGTAAATACGCTATGATACTTCTAGTGGGACCGGCACAGGACACAATTATTCAAAAACTTAAATGCAGCCAGCACAAACAGAGTAGAGCGTTGTAGCGCGCTATGGAAGGCTAGCGCTATGCTAATCAGCACAAATGGGACTAGCGCTACGCTCCTATGTGAATCTGCGCAGAATGTAGATAATGAAGCGCTATGTGGCGATCTGGCTCACGGAGGAAATTAATTCAGCAAATCAAGCGCAGTTAAATGCAGGCAGGGTCTGGTGGTCACGATACCGGAATGAAGGTCGGGGAAGCAGGGTGAGGAGGAGCAACCGCTTCTGACGAGTCAGGACGGTCACAGAGGTCTCGTGGAGGGTCCGAGCCTGACGATCTGTGGGAGGGCGGAGCAGCTGGGAGGCGGGAGGCGGGGTGGAGATCCGGGGAGGGAATGCAAAACAACAACAAGCAAAACAAGATGGCAGTCGGCAAAATTCAATGCAGGGTTGGGGCACAAGCTGTGTAAATACGCTATGATACTTCTAGTGGGACCGGCACAGGACACAATTATTCAAAAACTTAAATGCAGCCAGCACAAACAGAGTAGAGTAGAGCATTGCAGCGCGCCATGGAAGGCTAGCGCTATGCTAATCAGCACAAATGGGACTAGCACTACGCTCCTATGTTAATCTGCACAGAATGTAGATAATGAAGCGCTATGTGGCGATCTGGCTCACGGAGGAAATTAATTCAGCAAATCAAGCGCAGTTAAATGCAGGCAGGGTCTGGTGGTCACGATACCGGAATGAAGGTCGGGGAAGCAGCGTGAGGAGGAGCGACCACTTCTGACGAGTCAGGACGGTCACAGAGGTCTCGTGGAGGGTCCGAGCCTGACGATCTGTGGGAGGGCAGAGCAGCTGGGAGGCGGGAGGCGGGGTGGAGATCCGGGGAGGGAATGCAAAACAACAACAAGCAAAACAAGATGGCAGTCGGCCAAATTCAATGCAGGGTTGGGGCACAAACTGTGTAAATACGCTATGATACTTCTAGTGGGACCGGCACAGGACACAATTATTCAAAAACTTAAATGCAGCCAGCACAAACAGAGTAGAGCGTTGCAGCGCGCTATGGAAGGCTAGCGCTATGCTAATCAGCACAAATGGGACTAGCGCTACGCTCCTATGTTAATCTGCACAGAATGTAGATAATGAAGCGCTATGTGGCGATCTGGCTCACGGAGGAAATTAATTCAGCAAATCAAGCGCAGTTAAATGCAGGCAGGGTCTGGTGGTCACGATACCGGAATGAAGGTCGGGGAAGCAGCGTGAGGAGGAGCGACCGCTTCTGACGAGTCAGAGTCACTTTGCTACACCCCTTCCGGATTGCAAATTGGTATGGATTTCTAAGCCAATTTTGTGATTCAGAAAAGGTTTTCAGAATCACAAAATGGGATTAGTACATCAGGTCTGCAACTGCTAAACCACAATATACACTAGGCATAACATTCCTTTTCCATTAACGTCTTAATATCTTCATGTCTTCATATTTTCATTGTTTTTTTTACTTTGTTCCTTCTTACTAAAACGTGGCGTCAGAATTGTTTTCACCTAGTCTAGGCTGCCAACATTGAGAACAGGTTGCTCTCAATAATGTTGGCCTGACTCTATTGTCTGGACTATTGGGATTCCAAAGAGTTGTCAGTTTCTTGCAAGTATTGCATGTCACTGGCCCAAAGTTGTAGTATAGTATAAAAACCTGGAATTGACTTATATCCTCTTTTGTGAGCAGGAATATAAACACTATTCGAAGCACCTAGTTAGAAGCACATATAAAGAATGCAGTACCCATCTGCCACACATATAAACTTTTCTACACACCACTATTAGACCTGTCAGCTTTAGGGTAGTCTTTCCCCCAGACTTTTTGCATGCTTACCTCCTCTTTTTTGTTGACTCTGAGCACTTTACCAGTGCTGACTAGTGGTACAGTGCATGAGCTTCTCCCTCAAAGAAGTTATATTTGGTATATCCACAATTAGGACATTGTATTTGTCTGTAAGACCCTCGTAGAGAGCACTACCTTTGTCCACGGCTGTAAATTGAATGCTACTAGTGGTCCTGCAGCACTGATTGTGCCACCGACAACGTAGCCCATCAAACATGTCTCAGCCCCTCACTCCCTTCAGAAATTGAATCAGCCGTGAGCTCATTTAACTCATGGATTGTAGAAGGTGTTGCTTTTTCAACCAAAACAGGTCGTGTCTGCAGAGTTCGCTCCTCTCCCTCTAAACCTTGGTTCTCCAATACTCTTCGCGATCTTAAATCAGGCTGCAAAAAACTCGAAAGATGTTGGAGACAAGCATATCTTCCTGAGGCCAAGAAAGAATTAAGAATAGCTCAAAAGAAGTATTATGCTGCAATTAAAGTGGCAAAAAGCTCATACTATGACGGGCGCATTACCAAGGCCAATAACAATAGCGGAGAAATCTTTGCTATTGTCAAAAGCTTTGTCTCTCCCTGCGCCGTTCAACCTCTTCTAGCCTCATCGGCAAAGTGGTGTGAAGAACTCTCTGTGTTTTTTGTAGAAAAAATTGATAAAATCCAAGATGATTTGCTTACTGTATGCAGCAACTTTCCAGCCTCCATGATTATTCCTTCTCCCACTATGCCTATTGCTATGGATCAATTTGCTTTCTTCACTCCAGTGAACACAACAGAGGTTGTGAAAATTGTGGCCTCCTTACAATCGGGCTCTCCCGCTGACCCCTGCCCAGCCAAAGTCCTTGCGGGCTTGGCTGATATAGTCGGTCAAGAGGTGACTTATATTGTGAACCTCTCTCTTTCCAGCGCCAATGTGCCAGCATGCTGGAAGCAGGCAAAATTGCTACCACTTCTCAAAAAAAATGGCCTAGATCCAAAGACCCCCGCTAACTTCCGGCCCATATCTTTATTGCCAGCTCAGACAAAAATATGTGAAAAAGTTGCATTTTCACAGCTGGACAAATTTGTTGAAAACTCTCAAGCGCTTCACCCCGCGCAATCAGGCTTTAGAGCTGCTTTCAGCACAGAGACGGCCCTTGTCGAGGTCTCTGAGGCTATCCGTGAGTGTTTGGACGGAGGCGGCAGAGCGGCGCTGATTTTATTGGACCTCTCTGCCGCCTTCGATACGGTCCCTCACTCCCTCCTACTCACCAGACTAGCAGCCATAGGCATAACTGGTCCAGCTCTCGGCTGGCTAACATCTTTTCTAAATAACAGGTCCCAGCAAGTATGGATGCCGCCTTTCTCCTCCTCTCCCAAAAAACTCTCAACTGGTGTACCACAGGGCTCTACTTTAAGCCCCCTGCTCTTTAATATATACTTGACCCCCCTCATCTATCTTGCGGAACAGCTAGGAGCCAAAATTATGGCCTACGCCGATGATACTCAGCTCTTGTTTACATGGCCCAAAAACAACTTGGACACGTCGAGAGTTCAACTCTGTCTATCATCGGTTTTCCGTTGGCTGGCCCTGGCTCAACTCAAATGTAATGAGAGCAAATCTGAAATTTTGCTGTACGGCTCCTTTCCAGGCAACTTTTACGACTCTCTCTGGCCCACCGACTTTCCTAGCCCCAAATCCACAGGTGGACCTGTAAAAAACCTAGGAATTTGGTTTAGCAACAATCTCAGATTTGAAGACCATCTGAAAAAACTCACTGGAATCTGCTTCTCTACTCTCAAAACCTTGCGCAGATTCCTTCCTTTGCTTCCGAGACCAGCCAAGGAGATGGTCATTCGTGCCCTGATATTATCCAGATTGGATCACGCGAATGCTCTCTACTGTGGACTTCCAGCCTATCTGATTCACCGCCTCCAAGTCATTCAAAACGCGGCGGTCCGGCTGTTGTTCAACATACCCAGAAGATCCAGCGTCCGTCAACCGCTTAGAGATCTTCATTGGCTCCCAGTGGCTCAAAGGATCCTATTCAAGATCCTTGTTTTAGCATACCGAGCACTACACCTAACAGGCCCAACCTATCTGAGAAAGAGATTCTCCCTCTATGTCCCCAACCGCCTTCTCAGATCAAGTAGTCTTCACCAAATGATGGTTCCAAAGTTTAAATATAGCAGGCTTGGTGGACAATCCATTTCTGTTAGAGCAGCGAGAGCTTGGAATACCCTGCCTCTGCAGCTGAGGACAGCCCCCTCCATCATGGCATTCAGGAAAGGCTTAAAAACCCACCTTTTTAACATCACTGCCTAATGGCTGTTTCTCTTTTTGCATTTACTGTGATCTGTCCCCTTCTCTTCCGCGCCAGGATACTATACTATTTAGTAACAGAGCGCGCTACAAAAGCCTCTATAATAAGGTCTGCCACTGCAGAGCCTGTGTGTGCAGCTTTATTGCCATTTGGACTTGGCATTTAAAACCCCTTGCAAAGCCCTTAACCTTCCTTTTATTAAACATGTCGCCCCTAATGAAGGCCCTGGGTAGTCTGTAGGGCAGGATGTTGTGTAAGTAAAAGGTAGGACATGTACTTTTAGGTTTTGCATGTCCTGGTAGTGAAAAACACCTACATTTGTTTTTCAACTTTGGGAATTCCTTATTACACTTGTAAGCTGTAATTCCTGATTGAGATGGAGTAGCTATGTCATGCTTTATATCTTTGGAATGGTAATGATAAATCCTCTGGTAAGCTGGAATTAACATTACTATTCTACAAATACCACTTTAGAAATGTGGCATTTTGCTCCTCTTAAAGCTCTGTGTGCCTGCAGCCTGCCTCCAATACACGTCTGAGGTGGGTGACAGCTTGACTTTGTGCATTCCTTCTAGATAGCCCCACACAAAGTAAGGTTAGGTGGGTCTGAGTGCCCATCTGCATCTTGATGGCTCATCCTTGGCAAAATGGGAGGGAGTAGCTGACACACCTGAATAGGCAGTGTACTGTTCCCACACAAGGGGTTGATTACCCCCTGCAGATAGTCGGGAGCCAGGGCTGAAAAAACTACGTCTGCGCACTTCAAAGACCCTTCTTCAAAGGCACAACTTGGTATAAGTACTAGTTCGATGACCCCATCAAATCAGATACTTCTAGTCCTGAAAAGAACCTCTGTTACAAGGATGCTGTGCTGCTGTGGGACTGTCACTCTGCTGGACTGCTGTCCTGTAAAGATTGTTCTCCTGCTGTGCTACCCTGCTGCCTTCTGCTCTCTGACCATGCTGAGGAATGCTGAACTCTGCCTTGAACCCAGAGTGATCGCCAAGGGCTTGTTGGCTTGCTTCCAGAGACTGAGGGATATGAAAGTCTCATCATGAGCTCCTGTGCCTGGTCCATGGGAAGTGGAACAAGGAGCTTGCTATATTGGAACTGACACATGCTCTTATTGCCTGAAACAGAACCAACACATTGCCCCTGTTACAGGAGTGGACACAGCACATACCACTGAGAACCAGTGCATCACCTCTAGAAACTGACACCTCGGATCCAAGCATTGCCGATGCAGCAGTGAGGGAAGATTGACGCATCCCCTCAACTAAGTGTAGAAACCCAGTGCATCACACTCAGAACCAATGCCTCTCTGCTTGATCTTTGGCCCCGAAGCATCGCCACAACTGCGTGAAGAAAATCGACATGTCACCTCGACTGCAGGATCAACACTGATGCATCACTTGGCTGCACCCTGCATCTCGCAGTTGTGACCAGAATCAAGGTACTTTGTTCAGCAGGCCTGCGTTGCTTCTGTATTTCTCCTGTGCTCCATGGCGGTAGCCCTGAACATTTGACATTGGCCTGGTCCAGCACAAACAGATCACCCCCCTAGGCAATTATTGCTTCTAAATGTTAAGAACACTTTTCTTCTTTTAGAAATTCATATTTCAACTTCTACAGGGATTTTTGTCTTTTTGGTCTTGATTTACCCATAAAACTATTGTTTAATTTTCCTATAACCTGGTGTGGAGTCTTTTTGTTGTGTTTTCATTGTGTTACTGCATGTTGTACAAATACTTTACACATTGCCTCTTAAGTTTAGACTAACTGCTCTTTTTCAAGCTACCAGAGTATGAACACAGGTTAACTCTTAATTTCCCTGAGTAGGATTGTGGTTCTTGCTTGGACAGGGTGCATACCTCTGGCAACCAGAAAACCAATTTCTAACAATCATGGAGGACAAGACAGATGTATGGGGGTTATGACTTGTGTATAAGGAGAGAATGCAGAATTGTGCACTTAGTCCTATCCCTTATGTGCACTACAGAAAGGACATGATATGAAACACATGAAGTTGTGCCTAACTGTTAGAACTGGGGGTCTCTTGTTGGCAATGGTATACACCTTTGACCAAATAGAGACCCTTGATTCTAAGTCAGGGAAAGGGGATTACACAACTGGATAACCCTTGCTCACCCCCTTGATACCTTGGCACGAGCAGACATGCTTATCTCAGAGGCAGTGTGTTAAGCATTTGTGAACACACATAGTAATACAGTGAAAAGACTACAGATTGACACAACACAGGTTTTATAAAAAATAAGTATTCTTTATATAGACTTAACACAAAACCATAAATGACCAAAATCCACAATACTGTACTTAAAATAGACCTAAAGATGGTAGAAATCACTTAGTTCAAGTGGATGATAAATGTGACACAGTTCTCACAAAAGTACCTGGATGTGCAAAGCAGAACAAACAAAAGGCTCGCAGAGTTGGAGATGCGTCAGTTCCTTTCTTCGGGGGGGGGGACGATGCATCACGCCTCAATGCTTGAGCAGAGTAGGGGATGCGTCTTGGTCCTCACTGGAGAGGAGGTATTGCGTAGATTCTCATACTGCGGCCCGGTTATGATGCGGCAAGATGGCGCCTCGATGTGATGCGTCAATTTATTTATCCATTTATAGAGCACCTGGTTACACCAACGGTGTGTCACCACGCTGAGGCTCAGAACAAGGTACTAAAGAGAGAGAAGACGTCAGCTGTTACACCTGTCAATCGAACGTATGCTAATCTTTCCTACTCGTCTTTTTTATCAAACAGCCACGTCTTTAGTTGTTTGCAGCATCTACTTTCACACGTCTCTGTTCTCATATTCATTGGAAGGATGTTCCAGGTCTTGGCTGCTAGGTATCTAAAAGAACGACCTCTCCATCCTAGCTCTGTAAATTCTTGGTATAGTGACCATAGATTTGTCCATAGATCTTAGATTTCGTCCAGGGGTATAACGGGTTAGTAATGGTTGCAAGTATTTTGGGCTGTTTAGTGTCAAAATGCGGTGGCAGTAGCACATTTCCTTGAAAAGCACTCTTTTTTTCTATTGGTAGCCAGTGCAGGCCTACCAGTGCTTTCTTCATACTGTTTTTTTTTAGTAGTCTAAGCACCAACCGGGCGTCTGCGTTTTGAACTCTCTGTAATTTTGCTAGTCCTTTCTTTGTGGCCCCCAGGTCTAGCACGTTACCGTAGTCCAGTTGGGAGGTAATTACGGCATGTACTATCGTTTTTCTCACTAGGGCCGGGAGGAGATTAGGGGTGGGCTGAATTTGCGTAATCGCATTATGCAAATCTCTGCGAAACGGTAAAAAATCTCCGCGAACACGCAGAAATTCCGTGAACACGCGGAATTGCTTGTTCACGAGACTTTTTTACTGTCCGCGATTGCTGTTTGCGTGCTCGGGGTGAAATATCTCGCGAACACGCATTTGAGAACGCGAACAAGCAAAATCAGCTGCGTGTCGTCCATGTAGGATACGATAGACACATTATATTGCACTACTTGTTCTGCCAGCGGAGCAACATTCAGATTGAAAAGCGTTGGGCTCAAAATGTATCCCTGGTACTCCCTGTGCTAGTGTGTTAGTTGTGACACTTGAAAACTCCTTCCGGAAAGGTACGATGTCATCCATTTCAGTGCCCTACGTCTGATGCCACAGATACGGTATCAAACGGCGCACTGAGATCCAGCAGGATCAGTGCTGCTGTTTGTCCCCAATCTGCCTGCTTCCTCAGTTCTTCCATAGCTAGTAGATGGTCAGATTCTGTTGAGTGGGCCCTTCTGAAACCTGACTGAGAAGGGTGTAACAGGTTGTTTGAGTTAATGTGTTCTGACAGTTGTTTATTAACGATTTTTTCTGTGATTTTAGCTACGAAAGGAAGTAGTGAGATTGGCTGTAGGTTTTGTAGCACGGTACTAGCAATTGATGGTTTCTTTTTCAGTGGTTTTACAATGGCCTGTTTACATTTGGCGGGGACCAAACCTTGTTGGAAGGAGAGGAAAATCATTTTTGAAATATGTGGCATAATCACGGTTGCTCCCTCCATTATTATTCCTGGTTGGGCTGGGTCCCAGGGTGAACCTGATTTTATGCCCTTAGCTGTAGCTGTCAATTCTGTTAGTTCTGGGATACAGAATTCATCTAGAGTGGTCCATGTGGTGTTTATTTGCTCAAGATAAACGTGGCTAGTTCCTTGTATAGCTTCTGCTGGGAAGGAATCATATATCTTTTTAACCTTCTCTGAGAAAAAAATCTGCTATCTTATTGCCGTTCTCTACAGATGCTTTAGTGTCATCATTATCTATTGGTGTTTTTAGAGGCTTTAGGATAGAGAACATTTATCTCGGGGCATTGTTAGCTTTCTTTATACTGTCTGTGTAGAAGGTGCATCTGGAATGCTTAATCAGTGAGTGATAGTCTATTAATTCTTCCCTGTTGATCTTTTTGGCCTGGCTACAGTATTGCTTCCTCCATTGACATTCAAGTTTTTTACATTTTGCTTTAGCTTTTATCAGATCATCACTGAACCAAGGGGAAGTTGCTTGTTGCCTCTTAGGTATCCTCATGCTCCAAGGGGCTATCTCGTCTAGTGCCTCTGTGATCCACGAATCCCACTCGTTATTTGCTCTGTCAGCTTCCTCATCTAATGTGGGGGGGGGGGTTCTTCATTAGAGCCTGCTGGAAGGTGGTGGAATTGAAGTTATTCCATTTCCTGGTGGTAATCGCCTTTGTTTGTGAGGGTGATTTTTTCCTAGAAAGCGGTGTTTTAAAGGGCACTAGGTGGTGGTCTGACCATGGTATGGGCCATGGTGACTCCACATCTAATTCTCTAATATTAGTAAAAATCGTGTCTAGAATATGGCCCTTTTGATGTGTTGGGATTTCTACTTTTTGTACCAAGTTTAGTATTAGAAGATCTTTGCAAAGTGCATCGATATCCTGATTCAGTTTATTGTCGAAGTGTATATTCAGGTCTCACAGTACTAGAATTTTTTTATATCTTAGGGCGGGGGATACTATCTTCTCTTCCAGACTCGCTATAAATTGTGTAGCTGGGCCTGGTGGTCTATATATCAGAATTCCAGTTATTGAGGTGTCTTCTGCGCCTTGATCTTGAAGAAAAAAGCCTCAAACTGTTCCAAGTCTGCTTGTTTTATTTCGCATTTTATTGTGGAAACGTGGATTATGGCTATCCCGCCCCCCACTTGGCCAACCCTATCCTGCCTAACTGGCCTGTACCCTCTTGGAATGGCATCCAAAATATCTGGCGTGGAGTTTTCGCTAAGCCAGGTTTCAGTTAGGAATAGGACATTCAACGATATTTCTCTTAGTAGATCGTGGATCTCATGTTTGTGTTTGGCCATTGATCTGCAGTTTAGGAGCGCCATTAGAAGATTGCATCTGTTTGTCTTGTTAACTGCTACAGTTAGAGAGATATTGCAGTTCTCACATGTGAGCATTTTATGCTTGCATGCTTCCTCCATAGGTCTCTATAGTTCCCTTATTTCATCTCCTGAGTAGTGGGCCCTGCCTTGTAGCTAAAGATTGAAACGGCCAGGGGTCCTGGCCTCTGGGCTCGTTCGGGCGTGGACGGGCGCACATGGGCTTGCCTTTAGCGCGCACCAGTGGCGCGCCCACTGCCCGCGTCGGCTGCGCGGTCGCCTGCACATTGTTGTTATGTAGGGAGCGAGTGTAAGGCTCCTCCTCTGCCACTCCCACCGGAAGTGAGGTGCTCCAAGCCCTGCTTTATGCTTTCCTCAGCCACGCCCTCCACACAAACGGCACACATCCGGGGTTGACCGGGACGGTGAGTCAGCCAGGAAGTCAGGAAGTACAGGTAAACTATCCCAGTTGCCTGCATGTGCTTTTTGGTGTGATGCGATAAGATGGCGCCCTTGATGCGATGACCTGAAGACGATGTGTGCACGCCCGGCGGCTGTGCAGTGAACTTTGTGGGCCCGATTCACAGAATGAACTTAAGACTAAATCCTAAACTTACTACTATTTGGTATTCACAGAATGCACTTACTACTTTCGGTGTTCACAGAATAGATTTAAGACTACTAACTCCAAGTCCGAACTCGGGCCGGAAATTCCGGCCCGGAGGCGGAGCTTCCGGCTTAGGGGCGGAGCTTGTGGCCCGGAGGCGGAGCTTCCATCCCGGAGGCAGAGCTTGCGGCTTGGAGGTGGGGATTTTAGCCATGGCTGAAATCTCCACTTCTGGGCCGCAAGCTCCGACTCTGGGCCGGAAGCTCCGCCCCTAAGCCGGAAGCTCCACCTCCGGGGCGGAATTTCCGGCCCAAGTTCGGACTTAGAGTTAGTAGTCCTAAATCTAGTCTGTGAATACCGAAAGTAGTAAGTTTATTCTGTGAATCCCAAAAGTAGTAAGTTCACTCTGTGAATCCCGAAAGTAGTAAGTGCATTCTGTGAATACCAAATAGTAGTAAGTTTAGGATTTAGTCTTAAGTTCATTCTCTGAATCGGGCCCTGTAACTTTGGAGCCACAACAGGCTCAGCGATATTCTTCTCCGGTGATGCGATGGCATCCTCTGTGGCGGCGACACACTTCTCCAGTAATGCGTCGGGTAACAGCTTTGATGAAGGCACGCTTCTCTGGTGATGAAGCGGCGACCTCTGTGGTGGCAACGCGCTTCTCCGGCGATGCAATGGCAACAGCTTCTTCTCATTGAGTCACGCTTCCAGCTCCCAGCCACATGCAGGCTTTTGCAGACAGAATTCCCAGCAGGGAAATTCAGAGTGGACCTGGTAGTGAAGTCTTTTGTCCCTGAGACTTCAGCAGGAGACAAGCACAAGTTCAAGCCCTTTAGTAATATTCTGCAAGATGATGAAAGTCTTTTGAAAGTTCCTTCTCCTCTCCTTGGCACGGTAGACACCACTGTAGGCCAACCCAGCAACACAGCACACTGGCAGGGGGGGCAGTACAACTCCTACAGCTTCCTTGGTTCTTCTCCTTGGCAGAGGTTTGTCTTTCCCTTACCTTTCCCCTACCTTTCCCCCCCAGCACCTTGAGACCCTCACGGATAAGTAATGCTACACCAACCCCTGATTGATTGATTGTTCCAGAAGTGATCTAAAGTCTTGGGGTTTGGGTCCCCATATTTATACTGCAAAATCCTTTGACTGTACCTAGTCCAAACCAGTTCTGTGCAGTCCTGGAGAACTTTGTTTACAGGACTCCTTCTTTCCTTTGACAGTGTGGGCCAGGGTCATCAGACACACCACAGGAGATGGAGCCAGCTTGTGGCAGGCAGCAACAGCTCTATTCAGACCCAGGTGCTACTCCTCCCACCCATCTACATGCAGAAAGGTCTATACAGCCCTGTGCTGACTCACCCTGCCTCCTGGAGCCACCCCAGCCCCTGTCACTTATAAACCAGACATACAATACACAAGCTAGCAAAGGCTTTCTAAAAGTGGAATTTTCAAACACAGAATGTTAAAACCAACTTCTATTAAAATATGTATTCTATCATTCTGAGTTCAGGCATACTAAATTTGAATTTCTACTATGTTCCCTGGATCAGTTAGGATTATAAGATATTTAATCAAACTGCCCATTCCGGCCTATTGGGAACAGGTAGCCTTGCAAATGTGGAAAACGAAAATGGCTATAATTCACTATTAGGACATGCCACACCCACCAAGGCATGTCCTACCTTTTATCTACAATGCACCCTGCCCTTGGGCCTACCTTATGGGTGACTAATATGTAGAAAAGGGAAGGTTTAAGGACTGGCAAGTGGGCACACTTTTCATGTCAAAATGGCAGTACTATACTGCACACAGGATCTCCAATGGCAGGCCTGAGACACACTTTACAAGCTCCTTCTGTGGGTGGCACAACCAGTGCTGCAAGCTCACCAGCAGTATTTGACTTATAAGCCCTGGGCACACATGATGCACTGTACCAGGGTCTGACATCTAAATCAAATAACCCAATCATGGAGTCACTAATCAATTTAACATAGAGAGTATATGCACTTTAGCACTGATCAGCAGTGGTAAAGTGCCCAGAGTCATAAAACAGCCAACAAAAGGCCAGAAGAAATTACAGGAGGAAGGCAAAAAGTTCAGGGATGACCCTGCAAAAAGGGCCAAGTCCAACACTAACAATTTAGCAATACGCCTTTTTAAAAAATTTGCATTTATATATTTTTTTAGTTCTTTGATGCAAACATAGAAGTATGTAATACTGATTTCTTTATCATACTAGTTTATGATTCTTCTGCCTTCTTTAGGAACTATACAATGTGGGGCACATTAACAAGCTTTCACGTAGTGCAGCTTAGCAAGCCATCTTGCTGCGCTGGATGAAAGGAAAAGGGCAGGAATGCAGCATATATAACATTAATGGCATATTCCTGTCCATTCCTTGTGATAGCACACAATATGCTGCCTTGTAACAGCCAGGCACGCTTGTGCCATCCCTTCCTGCACAATGTGCCTGCATTGCAGGTAGGACTGTTTTTGTGCAGGAAGGGACTTTCCTGCACAAAACAAATCCGCAGAATGCAGAATGCAGCACACAGGGAAAGAGGAAATAACGGAAGAACCAAAGATATTTCTCCTTGTTACATATCACTTATTCCCAGGTCTACCAGTCATGGTAAATCTGGGAATCCACCAAATTCCATGGGTGGATGCGTGGGAACAACGACGCTCCACCTATGAAATGCCTCCCTGGGGCAGAGTAGCGCAACATAGTGATTTGAATTGCATTGAGTTACTCTAGATTTATCGAGCCACTGAGGGCTATGCAAGGTGGCCTTGTATGGCTTGATAAATCTGACTTAGTAGTTGTGTTGCCCTTGCATCCCCTTGCATGTCGCCCTTGCATCCCCTTGCATGTTGCAACTCATTGATAAACATATCCCTTAGTGTTCTTTGGAGATTTATTGATATATAGAGCTTTTGAAATACGTCATAATTTATACAATAAGTGCAGGTAATGCAAAGTAATCAATCAGAAGATTTATAGAGTGCTACTTGTCACCCATGAGGGTATCCAGGTGCTGGCAGGGTCCTGTTGATTAGCTGAATGTTCAGGTCTTCAGAGACATTCAGAACTCTGGAAGAGATGGGGATGTCTGTAGATGAAACAGTAGTTTGTTCCATGTTTATGCTATTATGTAGGAGAAGGAGCAGCCTCCGCATTTACTTCATCGGATACAAGGGGGGAGAGGGTTAAAGAAAGTGATGCGGAGTGGAGGTGTCTGGTTGGCTGATGGAAGTTTAGGTGGCGGTTCAAGTAGGTGGGTCCACAGCTGTGTAGGGCCTTGTATGCATGGGTCAAGATTTTGAACTGGCATCTTCTCTGTACAGAGAGCCAGTGGAGTTTCCTGAAGTATAGGGTTATGTAGGGAGATCCAGGATGAATCTGGCTGCAGCGTTCTGTATGGTCTGAAGTCATTGGAGGAGGTAAACAGAGATCCTCGCATAGAGAGCGTTGCCTTGGTCCAGTCAGCTGGAGATGATGGTCTTGGTGCATCTTGAGTTTTAGGGTAGCCATTTGAATATCTTACGAATCACACGGAGGATGAAAAAGCAGGAGATGGAAACAGAGTTACCTGAGTTATCATGGTTAGCTTGTTGTCCAAAGTAATGCCCAGGTTCCTAGCATGGTCAATGGGGGTAGGAGCAAGTCTGAGTTTTGGGGCTACCAGGATGATTCCCATGGGGTGCTTTTGTTTCTGCAAACCAGTTCCTCTGTCTTGTCTGTGTTGAACTGCAGGCAGTTGTCCTTAATCCAGTTGGTGACGTCTGTCATGCAGTTTTGGAAGATGGTCTTGGTGGAGGCTTCAGAGAGGGAGAGGTCGAGTTGTGTGCCGTCAGCATAGTTTGCGATGTTGAGTCCAAGGGTTTGGCAATGCTGGCCAGAGGTGTCATATACGTGTTGAAGAGGTTGGGGCTGAATGAGGATCCTTGGGTACTATTGTAGCATTCCCATAGAATATGGGATATGTCCCTCGGGCATCACTATGTCCTTAAGTATAAGGTTTCTAGTTCATATATCCAATAATTTGAAGAAGGTTCAGTTTCAATGAAAATTTAATTCATGGTAGTGTTTGTTGTACTTCACAAAAACAGGTATATATTCATTGAGGTTAATTTGTAGTTAATCATATCCATAGACTTGTAATGATTCTTAATAATCCCAATGCATTTCGGCAGATATACTGCCTTCATCCGGGGATGTTCTATAACAAAAGAAAATAGCTCTTATTTGTACTGTCACTAATGAATGGGGAGTCACAGCGTTACATAGATTTACGTTAATGGAGAGTTAAAGGTGAAGGGTGAATAGATATGGTTGGTGAAGGGGACTAAACTACAATGTGCCCGTGTGAAAATAAATAACGGTGCGATTTACATGCTTTTAAAATATTATCAAAGCATTGTTGAGTGGTACAGGAGTGTGACGTGAAGGGTCGTGTCTTAAGGGATTTACCGCATGGACGATGCATGCTGTTGATAATGGACGGCTGTTGTTTAATAAAGTCGCCCGGGATGGGTCAAAGTGAATAAATAAAGTTATCGTGGCTGTATAAGGTATAACCATGAGCTTACCAGAATGCTGTAAAGTCAATTCTGCATAGAGGTCGCGTCCATGAACCGGTAGTGCTGGTGTCGGGTTATGGGGTGTGTTTAAAGTTTGCAGAAGAATTGAAAAAAAGGAACATGCATCATAGATAGGCAAAACAAGTGTGGAAAACAAAGTAAAAACATCGTATTCAATGTTAAACGAAGGGAGCTTGTAAAGTGTGGTGTATAAATAAACATTACCGTGGTTGCTAATCCTTCAGAATCAAGATAACAATAATAAACATCAAAGGTGAAGAAATTACAGGTAACAATTAAATTCCATACGGTCATTGAGGCCATATGGTTTCATCGAGGATAATAAAGAGATCCAATAGTTCTCGCGTTGTAATAGCACGTTGTGAATGTCTTTACCTTCTGTTTTAGCCACATTTTCCAGAACACAGAATCTTAATTGGCTAACATTATGTCCAGCTTCTTTGAAGTGTTGAGCTACAGTGGATTTTATTTGCTGAGTCCTGATATTTGATTTGTGCTCATTGAGTCTTGTTTTTATTTTCCTCTCTGGCTGTCCCACATATATCATGCCACAAGGGCAGTTGAGCATGTATACCAAGTGGGTGGTATCACAGGTTGCTGGAACCTGAATTTTAATGTTATGCCTTTTCATGGGATGGTTGATGTAGGTGCCTTTGATTATGCTGTTGCAATGATTGCAATTCCAGCACGGTATAGTTCCTTTACATGGTGTTTTGACATGAGGGGATCCTGAATACTTAATGAGTTCACCTATATTTTTGCCCCTGGTGTGTGCAAAAATGGGTTCAGTGTCAAAAATATTATTGAAGTCAGGTTCTGTTTTAAGTATTTGCCAATGTTTTTTTATTATTCGTTTGTATGCATTACTCATTGTAGAATATTTTGAAACCACTGTGATGGAATCCTCAGGTTTTTTATGCTGAACATTTAAGAGTTCTTGTCTAGTTTTAGATTCACACCGTTGTCTGGCCTGTTCAAGTACCTGATTAGGGTAACCACGTTGTTAAAATCTTTGGGCCATGATGGTTAGTTGTTGGTTGGCCTTTTCCGAATTCGAGACGATGCGTCTGACTCTTAACATTTGACTGTATGGAAGGTGTGTTTTCAAAGGTTGAGTGTGGAAACTTGAATAGTGCAAAGTATTGTTTCTATCGGTTAGTTTTCTGTATAAGTCTGTTTCAAATCCAGTTGGTGTAATGTGAATTTTAACATCCAAAAATGTGATGGTTTTGTTTTGAATCTCATGGGTGAACTGGATTCGTGTGTCAATTTGATTAAGTTTGTGAAGTTCATCTCTTAAGGTATGTTCGGGCCCCTGCCAAATTATGAAAATGTCATGGATGAATCTCAAAAAAAGTTTGAGATGGTCTCTCCAAAGTGGTGTGGTTAGTATATTGTCCTCTTCAAAACGATGCATAAAGATATTCGCGTATGCAGGAGCTGCACAATTTCCCAGGGAGGTCTCCGTTTTCTGTTGGTACCACTCATCCTTGTATTTAAAGTAGCTGTGGAGGAGAGTAAATTCCATGAGTTCCATCAGGAAAACCTTAAAATCTTCATCATGTTCTGTTCTTAGAAGGGTGTATTCGATTGCCTCTATCCCCATGTGATGGGGTATGGAGGTATACAATGAATTTACATCCACCGTGCATAAAAATGTAGTATCCGGGTCGTCAATGTGGACCTGGTTCAGCTTTTGTAAGAAATCGGTGGTGTCCTTTATATATGTGCATGTGGTCATAACAATGGGTTGCAGACACCTATCCAAGAACTTCCCAACCGGTTCATGAATGCTGCCCCTGGTAGAGACAATGGGTCGACATGGAGGTCCCTTCAAATTCTTATGAATCTTAGGTGCCATGAAAAAAGTTGGACTTTTTGTATTGTTTTGTATCAAGTATTTTCTGGTTTTCTCAGTGATGATGTCATTGTCAAAAGCTTTTTGTACGATCGCCTGTAAGATTTGAGAAAAATGACTTGTTGGGTTGGTGTCCAATTTCATGTAAGTATCTGAATCAGAAAGGTGTAATGATACTTGGTTGTTGTAGTAATTGGTGTCTAAAATGACTAGAGCACCACCTTTATCCGCCTTAGTGCAAGTTATCTGTTAGTTTGATGATATGGCTTTCAATATTCCCATTTCTTTGGTGGTGTAGTTCTTGTATTTGGCTTTTTTATCACAGTTTAATTTCGATATGTCGTTCTTGACGAGGGATTCAAACATGTCTAAACTCTTATGTGATGTTGGTGCCATATAAATGCTCTTGGGTTGTAGACCTCTGAGTTGATCTTCCGTGGGTTCGGGTGATTTCTCTAAGACGTTGTCAAAAAAATGCCTTAAGCGAAGTTTCCCCATAAGCTTAAAGAAGGAAATGTTAAGTTCCAGTTTGTTAGTATTGGCTGTCGGGACAAAGGATGTCCCTTTTTGTAATGTTTTGATTTGTATATCACTAAAGTGATGCTGTGAGATGTTGATGACTAGGTTGTCTGTTGAGTTCCTATCTTCGTTTTGTCCTTCTTGGCAGTCACTGTTCGTGTCTGAGGTGGTTCTTTTTCTTTGGTTTTTTCTTTTTCCCCTCCTGGTTCTTCCAGTTCTCCGTGGCCTTCCTCTAAAAAAGAATGGCTAGTGGTTTCATTGCTTATTCCCGACGTTGAGGGCCCTTGTGTGGGAGTTGTTTCAGAAGGTGTGGTTTTTTGAAAAGTAGGTTTTGTCCATCTGGGCTGGCCCCTTTGGTCGCTATCTGATGAAGAAGTGTCTGTATTAGAAGTATATGGTTTATTTTGACGTCGCTTAGCATAAATGTCAGCCCATGTGTACACTTCACCCATTTTGTAGTCGATTGTGTCTCTTCTTAGTTTACGTATTTTGCGTTCATTTACCTCAGTGGTATGTTTGGCCAATTGGGTATTGATGTCATCCATAATTTTTTTGAGGTCTTCAGAGCTAAGGTTGTTATCGAGTTCAGTTTTTACCTTTGCTATTTCTTTGGCTAGATCTTCCAAAATGTTCGATAATTCCTCAATTATTAAAAGAATCAAATCCAGTGAACATTTGTTCAAGATAGCAAACCAGCGGTCTTTAAATTTCTGGTTGTTTTTGCATAATGACGGTTTTAAAGGTATCCTTAACCCTCTCGGGATTCTCTGTGCTCTGTGGGACTTAATCATGGTACTCGCGTGGAGGCGTTGATTAATCTCTTTTTTGGAAAGGTATAGTAGTTGACGAATATTTTGTTCCTTGGTTCTGGAGATGGTATATTCTGTGACTTCCTCGTTTATTAGTGCATAAATCCTAGATGCTTATTCATTGCCGTAAGCAAAGGTTTCTGCTCGGGTTTCTGTGAGATTGAGAATATCTTCATATTGCATGTTGAGGGAGTGGTGTGTGCTGAGTTATTGTTCAGAGCAATGAAACGATTCTAAGGTATGTCAAAGCGCACAACCTTGTTAAACGAAGGATTGAATAATTTGTTGGATGCTCCCAGGTATCACTCTCTGAGCACGAGTGTAGAAATGAACTATTGTAGCATTCCCATAGAATATGGGATATGTCCCTCGGGCATCACTATGTCCTTAAATATAAGGTTTCTAGTTCATATATCCAATAATTTCAGTTTCAATGAAAATTTAATTCATGGTAGTGTTTGTTGTACTTCACAAAAACAGGTATATATTCATTGAGGTTAATTTGTAGTTAATCATATCCATAGACTTGTAATGATTCTTAATAATCCCAATGCATTTCGGCAGATATACTGCCTTCATCCGGGGATGTTCTATAACAAAAGAAAATAGCTCTTATTTGTACTGTCACTAATGAATGGGGAGTCACAGCGTTACATAGATTTAGGTTAATGGAGAGTTAAAGATGAAGGGTGAATAGATATGGTTGGTGAAGGGGACTAGACTACAATGTGCCCGTGTGAAAATAAATAACGGTGCGATTTACATGCTTTTAAAATATTATCAAAGCATTGTTGAGTGGTTGGGGTACTCCACAGATGATTTCCTGGTATTCGTAGATAAAGAGGGAAGGCAGGCATTTTTGTTCTTCTGGTGAGGAAAGAGGTGATCGATCTGAGATTGGCTCCTTGGATGCCTATGTTGTGCAGGCTTGGGATGAGTGTGTGGCTGGAGACCATATCGAAGACAGCTAAGAGGTCCAGGTGGATCAGAAACACAGTCTCTCCTTGGTCGAGTAGGCTGCAAATGGCATTGGTAGCTGCGATGAGGGCTGTCTCTGTGCTGTGGTTACTACAGAATCCAGATTGGGAGGAGTTGAGTAGGAGGTTCTGATCCAGATGGGAAGGGAGTTGTTGGTTGATGGCTTTTTCCTATACTTTGGCTGGAAATGGGAGCAGGGAGACTGGCCTGCAGTTGTTAACTGGGGTCTGCTGATGTTTTCTTTAATAGGTTGTTGACATCTGCATGACTCCAGTCCTCTGGAAAGGTGGCTATGGTAATTGAGGTGTTGAACAAGGTGATGAGTATGTGGATGAATCTCGCATCACTTAGGCTGGAGATTGGTGAGTGCATGGGTCCGATGGGGCCCCTGAGCAGCCCGAGTTCATGATAGAGGCAGTGTCCTGCGGAATGAACTGGCTCCATTCTGTTAGTCGGACATCTGTGGTGGTAGCAGGGTCATTGTGTCGGTTGAAAAAGTCAGTGGCCTTGGGCTGGAATTTGAAGTTTCTGCAGATGTTGGCGATCTTTTCATGGAAGAAGTTTACAAAGTTGTTGCAGAGTTCCTGCAAGGGGGTGATGTTATTTGTTGCAGCTGAGGGGTTGGAGAATTATCTTACGATTTTGAAGAGTTCTTTGCTATTATTGAAGCTTGATTCAATGTGCCAGGCTAAGGCCTTTTTCTTTGATTCTCTCAAGTGCCTGTGGTAGAGTTTTAGGGCTGTCTTGAAGGCTTGTCTAGTCGGTCATATCCTTGCTGGTGCGCAAACTCCTTTCCAGTTGTTTATAGTGTCATTTAGTGGTTCTGAGGTCTTCAGTGTACCAGCTATCCTGCTTCATAGACCTTCTGTGGGTGTTGGTGCTGCTAGGGCAACACTGTCAGTGCAGTTGGTGATCCAATTTTTGAAGTTTCTGACTTTCTGGTCTAGGTTGCTGGAGGGGTAGGTGGTGTTGACAGCATTGATCCATGTGTCCTTTGAGACTTGATTCCAGCTATTGTGAGGGCATTGGGCAGACTGGATGTGGTGGTCTATGAGCAGGTGATGTTGAAATGGATGCTGGAGTGGTCAGTTCAGGTGAGTTCTGTGATGTGGCTGTGCATGATGCGGTGGCTGGAATATGGAGTCTAGCGTGTGGCCTGCGGTGTGTGTGGTATCGTGGATATGTAAGGTGAGTCTGGTGTTCATGCTGTTGAGGAGGTTTGTAGGGTTTATGTCATTGTGCTCACTTAGATGGAAGTTGAGGTCACCAACCAAAATGCAGTTGTTAGTGCCACATGCAAGGGAGGCGATGATGTTGGGGAATGCTGGACATGGTCTTGCAGGATTGTAGGTGGGGGTAAGTGAGGGTGCCCCTGATGGTGGTTTTGTTGTCTTTTCAGTCTGATGTTGAGGTGTTCCATGGCTAGGGTCATTTTTGGTGGTGCATTGGTGGTGTGAAGAGCAGGGTCAATAGTGATTTCCATATGACTGGGTCCAAGCTGAGGTGACATGGTGAGCAAAAGAACAGTGGGTTGGGATGCTGGCCCATGCAATTGCCAATGGTTAAACAAATTGCAAGCATTCCTTCCATCACCTTTTGTTTGTTTCATGTATTTTGGGTATTCCAAAACCTGGGTCCCATGCTTACTGTGTCACTGAAACCAAGCTGTACCCGGCCTGTGAGCCCATAACTGTTCCAGTTCAGAAAGAAACAGGCTTGGCAGTTTAGGCTGAGTCTAGACTGAGTTGCACATGGCTGGGTCCAAACTGAGGTGGCATGGTGATCAAAAGAACGATGGGCTGGCATGCTACAGTGAGCAAGTGCCAGTGGTTGGACAAATTGCAAGCACTCCTCCCATCCCCTTTTGTGTGTTTTATTTAACACCTATGCTCCACCCATGTAATGGCGACTAAACACAAAATAGCGCAAGTTAGTGCTACGCTCTGCATTGTCTTACTTTGCATTTACTAAATCATGCAAAGCCACGCAAATTGATTTTGCGTGGCTTTGTAAATGGCAAAAAGGATTTGGTGTCGATACCTGCCACAAAAGTGACACAACCCCAACACAAAATCTTTGTAAATCTGGGCCTTTATGCAATGTACCTATGTTATTCTACGCATAGTAATAATTTACAACACATCTACTTGCTTTTGCAGTTTTTACATTCTTCTGCTGCTGTTATACGTTTTAATCGCTGTGCAAGGACACCTTTTGGAATTATTTGGTGCATCTCTTTTATAAATCTGTTTGAAACATAAAAGTGCCTACACAATTGCGCCCTATTTACAACGTGACGCATCTAGGAGATGCGCCACGTTGGAAAGCCCTGCGCCATAAGGAGGCGTTCCTGCGCAGGGGGGGACGTTCCTGCGCAGGAACGCCTCCTAAAAGTGACTTTCTACGTCAATTCCTTACGCCTGCTTGAAGCAGGCGTAAGGGTGACGCACCATGCATTGAAGAGGTGGCCCCTGTGCATTGCAGGAGTCATGTCGCACTTGCGACATGACTCCTGCAATGCACCGCCCGTACGCCGAGAGATGCGTCACGCATCTTCACTGCCTTGCACCATGGTGCGCCGCATTTGGCGGAGCAGTGGCGCACATTAACTGGCGCATCCCTGGTAATGCGCCAGTTAATATAAATCTGCCCATAAATATATTATGGTCTAATGTTGTGCATTTCATGAATCCGTCTTCCCTTTTTAAAATGTGTTTGCAAAGCAAAATTAGTCAGACAATTGCTGCTTCATTTCAGTTGATTGTTTACGGAAAACCTCAAATGCCAACTCTTTCAGCATATCCTCAGCAGCATTTGCATTTTTTAAATGCTAAACAATAAAGATATGTTGAGCCGGAAAATAAGACGTATAATAGCTGTCGTCGTGGAGAAATAATTAGTTCCTAAATAGTTGTTTGGAGTAAACCTGGACAGTTATTTTTACTTGAAATATTTTAATGAGTGAAGATTAGATCGCGTGTTTAGAGCGTTTACATATTTCTTTGAATTTGAGGTGGCTGTATTGTGAATGTTGTTACTTAGAAACCAGAGTACAAGGTGAAGGGACCACAATGAAGGTTAATGCAGGTTTTATAAAAAAAACATCTCTATGGGTAACTGAATCTAAGGGCAAATATTATGTTGTGATAGCTAATGAGGGCTTATTCAAGAGGAATATGAAATAATTAGTCCCACGATTCATTCGACGGAGATAAAAACTTCTTTATTTGGCATGTTCGTTCGTCTTTTAAAGGCTAACTGTGGGCCTCATTTATGTGTTTTTGCCGTAGGAAAGCGCAGCAGGCCTTCCTGCTGCGCTGCCCTAAGGCAAAAGAAAAGAGCTGGAATGCGCAGTATTTACAATTTCAAATAAATCTGGGGCAGCGACAAAATGCCATGGATGTTGCTGGCAATGCCCCCGGCAACACCCATTGCATGCCACTTTAACGCAAAAAACTGTGTTAATGGTGACAATATTTATGAGGCAGCCTTAAGCCCAAAAAAATGGCTTAATGCTGCTTCATAAATATGGAGCATGCTCCTGCGCCATGGGTCGTCACAAAAAGTGATGTTGCGAATGAGCAAGGGGCCTCATAAATGACGCCCAAAGCATTGATAAGCAACAATGGAGGAGTACCCCCTGGGAGAAAAACAGAAAAAAAGTATTTTCTGTGTCTAGAGCGTAACGCTCAGGTTAGCACAGTCTGCTCCAACCCGTTCAAGGACAAAGACTGTCCTTGAAGAAGACCCCTCACTCACCAACCTAGTTGGTGACATGCTTCATCATCGGGGTCCCACCCCATAGGCCGAATGCCCATAGGGTGTGCTGCGACACCTGATTACAGTGGAGCAGGTTTTTTTGTTTATATGTGCAGAAAGTTACAGTGAAACGTGTGTTAAAAAAGGGGCCAATCTACTCACAACAAGACTTTATTCTTGAGTGTTTGGACCCTTATAAAAACAGTGTGGCACCTGTGCCTAACTAGGAAGGCTTTGGTGTCTCAAGAAGTGTGTTAAATTAAGAATAGCAAGCTGTGCTATGTGATTTATACAAGTTAGGTCTACATGCTTCAACCATTCAAAATTATTGGTTTTCGTCAGGACCGTGGTGGTTAAACTGGGTGGTCCGCACACGCTAAGGTGCGTCCAGCCCACGCTCAACTAAAGACCAAAAATGATGGTCTAGTGTAAAAAAGGGCCTTTATCCTGGGTCAGGAGAAAAACCTGCAAGAAAGAAATTGTTGTATAGGGTTGAGATTACAAACTGGGGATGACAAAAGACAAGGGTACACATTTAACAATTAAGGTGTTTAGTGAAATCGCCCAAGTAAGGTGACACAGGCACACCTTATTGATCAGCACGTACCCGTGGTCTATCGGCAATGATAGACTAATGTGCTTCCAACGGAAAATTACCGGAGCGTAGAACCACTCGACATTATGTGGATATAGTGGACTAATGGTATGGCAAAGATAGTGGGAGGGGAAGTGAGGGAGAGTGATCGGCATTCATAATGCGGCGTTTGGCAAGTTCAAGCATTGCAAATGGTGTGCAACGGCTGAGTAATCGTGCCGCCTTTAAGCGGGAGGTGCAATTGACCTATGTACAAAGCTTGTGTATTGTTCGGTTCGGCTTACACTTGAAGCGGTAATTGTCGCTTCATGGGCATCGGAGTATCCAAGACGGCAAGTTTCCGTCACCTGGAAAGTTTTGGGAACAAGGACAGGACTACAATTAGTAAAACCGTCCTGGCTTGGTGCCTCGAGATCAATATGAAAACGGTGTGTGGCAGGGAACGCCATACACATCCTTCGAGGACAGCACTTACTTGTGGCTTCTGCTCGTCTGGAGTATTTAACCTACTTGGCCATTTACTCAGGATGCCCCGTGGAGTGATCAGTTCGCTCTGCGGTGCTCGGGAAGTAAGCTTCACGCTACTTCCTGGGTGGGCGGGGCGCCAGGTCAGGGCCCTCCGGTGGGCCAATCAGAGCTGGTCACAGGGGCGGTGTCGACTCCAGAGCCGGTGACGTAGCCGCTGACGTGTCTTGTTGTGAAACCACGGCAACCGCGCTAGTTAGGACGGTGCCGTTTATGCAGAAATTGAGATAAAAAGTGGAAATTATTTACAGAACAAAGGTGGAATTTAAAGGAAGAATGCAGTGGCCGTCTATCTGGGTATGAATATAGACAGACTCGTGATTGTACAGACTACACGTCATGACAATCTTCATGGGGATTCCATTTGTACACGAGCAACTCAGTAGGTTTGAAGAGTTCGTTGTCAAGGAGGTTTTAGCCCATAGCTGTGTTCCAGGGGATATTATCATTTAGGCCAATTTTGTGGGTAGAAAGTCTATAGACCCACCTCTGTTCCTTTTCAAAGAGGCGTTGATTCAAATTGGCTCCTGGTTGGACTTGTTCAATGATGGTCCATTGTATTTGATCTGAGTTTGGCCAGCCAACAGGTAATGTTCCGTTAGCTTGGTGTTGGTCTTTTTACACCTGATGGTGCTTCTATGTTCACCAATGCGTATTTTTATCTTCCTACTGGTCATACCTATGTAATGTAGGTTGCAGGGACATGTCAATCTATACACAACATTCTCGCTATTACAGTTTGTATGTCCTCTTATCGTCCAGGTTTTTGCAGCTTCCAGCAGTAGGGTCTTAGTATTGTAAGTGAACGGGCAAACACTGCAACTCCCACATTTATAGTGGCCAGTCACGTTGGGTAGCCCCCAGGCATTGAGGACCGTGTCATTTTGTACTGCATTTTTCTTTGGTCTGGTATTCACTACCGCATCTTTTATGCTGCGTGCCCTTTTATATGAGAAAAGAGGTTTTTCCCATCTCAGGTTGCTAGTATTGAGTATACGCCAGTGTTTACCTATAATTTTAGTTATTTCGTTAGAGATGGTGTTATACGTGGTAACACAGGTTAGGGGGATATTCTCCACAGGTTTAGGCTGGCACTCCAAAAGAACAGCTCTCGGTTGATTACGAGTGCGTTTCTGGCTTTTCTGTAGAATGTTGTTGCGGTATCCCTGGGTCTTTAGTTTCTGAGTTAGATCTTGGGCCTGTTGTTTATAATCATCAAGCTCGCTACAGTTTCTGCGCACCCGTAGGTATTGTCCATACGGTAGGTTTTCACGCAGTGGTCTTGGGTGAAAGCTTTCAAAGCGCAGTAAATTGTTTTTAGCAGTTGGTTTATAGTGAGTGACCGTTGACAGTTTCCCGTTAGCTTTTGTTATGGTAAGATCTAGGAAGACCAAAGAATTATGATCCATCACGTAAGTAAACTTCAGGTGATCATCAAGTGTGTTGATCCAATTGAAGAAAGATAGTGGAGTGTCTTCAGTGCCTTTCCAAATGGTGAGCACGTCGTCTATATATCTTCTCCACAGTAGGATATTGGAACTGAAAGGGTTCGTGTTGCTTAGGATATGTTTTTCTTCAAAATCGTGCACATACAATCCCGCTACACTTGGAGCAAAAGTACTGCCCATCGATGTACCCCCAGTTTGGAGGAAGATCATGTCATCAAACTGGAAATAGTTCCTTTTCAGGGCCAGTCGCGCACACTCCAGAATGAAATCTCTTGGTGTTCTCGATGTCCATTCTTCTTTTCCAAGGGCCTTTTTGAGAACTTCTAGAGTGGCGTCTTGGGGAATGCTGGTGTATAAGCTCTCAATATCAAAACTCACCAGTATGATATCATCATCTATGGTGAGTTGGTCCAAGAGTCGTAGCACACTTTTGGTGTCCTGTATGTAGGTGCTTGTTTTTTGTACCATAGCTTTAAAGAACACGTCACAGAAACAGGACAGGGGTTCCAAAAGGGAACCTAGACCTGAGACAATCGGTCTGCCGGGTGGGGGTATTTTGTTCTTATGCATTTTGGGGAGCGTGTAAAAGTAGGGGATTCTCCCCTCACTTTTACATAAGAAATCCGCCTCTTGTTTAGAGAGGTGTCCTTCTGCTTCTCCATGCTCCACCAGTGAAATAATCTCATTTCTGAGATCTTCTGTGGGATCCATTAGTAGTTGCCGATAGTTTCTATGATCAGCAAGAAGTCTGAGGCATTCAGTTTGGTATGCTGATTTGTCAAGTATGACTATCCCTCCGCCTTTGTCTGCGGGTTTAATTACGATGGTATCAGACTTTTGTAGATTCTCAAGTGCGGTTCTTTCACATTTAGTGAGGTTCATGTATGGTTTTTTTGGGGAGGCATTTTCAACCTCATTGAAAACTGCTTGTTCAAATGTAGAAATTTCAACAGGGACCATGTGCGTTGGTGGTGTGAATGTAGATTTAATTCGTAACCCGGTTTCATTTGTATCTGGATTCTCCTCCATGGTAGTCCTTTTCTCAAAAAAGGCCTTTAGTCTTAATTTCCGAAAAAAAGAGGCTAGTTCGCAGTGGAGTTTGAATCTGTCCAATTTCGCGGTTGGTACGAAACCTAACCCTTTGTTAAGGACAGATTCCTCATCCTTGCTAAGTGGTCTAGTGGAAAGGTTAGTTACTAGATTTTCCGATTGCTCCGTCCTGCCTGTTGCGGTTTGTTTTTGCTGGTGCTCGGATCTTCCGGTGCCCAGTGTAGTTGGTTGCCTTGATTGGCTTGATTTTTTCTCCTTCCCCGGCCTCTCCCTCCCCGGTGTAAAAAAGGGGGGGCATAGGTGTTTTGGGGAAAAAAGGTTGTTGAAAGGGTGGTTGCCACCCATACATCGGGAAGTTAGGTGGATGGTTGTATACATCCTGGAAAGTTTGCATGGGCATTGGATTAAAAGCCGGCCAGTTACCTTTTCCCCTGCCTTGTCCTTTACCTTTCTGTTTCGTACTTCCACTACTCGAGTTGCCACTGAAATTGGAGGTGTTGCTCGATGCATTGCTTGAGGCATCAGAGTTATCGTCTCCTTTAGATGGTGGAGCATAATCAGGGTCTGAATAGGGGTATGCCTTTACCATTGAGAATCTTTTAAGGTCCTTCTGAAATTTCTGCACCTTTTGTTGGGTCAGGTTGTCTTTGTACTCCGTCATCTCTTTATTTAGCTCGTCCAGCTTCTTCTTGAAGCCTGTGATGGTGGCTTTCATACTGCCTTCTGCCGCTTGTATTTCAACTAGGATATTTTCGGAGAGTCTTAAGGCAGTTTTTAAAATCAGAACTATCCAGTCATGCGTGCAGTGCCACGCTATGGCAGCCCAATCTTTTCGAAAGAGTTCATCTTCTAAAAAGATACGGGGAGCGTTTGAGACCAAAAGTCCTTTTGGTGCCATGTTGTTGCTCAGATACTGTTTAAGAATTGTCCCATGTAGAATCGTCCTGATTCTGTTCCTTTTGAGTTCTGTCAGGTTTTCCCAATCTTTAGTTGCAGAAATGCTTTGAGCTATGTCAACATCCGCAAAAATAGAAAGGTCACTCATCACCTCCTCGACCTCCTCCGAGGTGTAGGAAAGTCCTTGATTTTCCACCATGGTTGTGAATAAAACTATGTGTCGCTCTCGCAGCTGTGCGCTGCCTAATGTATATATACCAATAGAGAGAGTGAGGGATTTTACACTAGCTATGTGTGGAGGGAACTCCTGGTCCCCGGGGTTAGTAATAAGCAACAATGGAGGAGTACCCCCTGGGAGAAAAACAGAAAAAAAGTATTTTCTATCTCTAGAGCGTAACGCTCAGGTTAGCACAGTCTGCTCCAACCCGTTCAAGGACAAAGCCTGTCCTTGAAGAAGACCCCTCACTCACCAACCTAGTTGGTGACATGCTTCATCATCGGGGTCCCACCCCATAGGCCGAATGCCCATAGGGTGTGCTGCGACACCTGATTACAGTGGAGCAGGTTTTTTTGTTTATATGTGTAGAAAGTTACAGTGAAACGTGTGTTAAAAAAGGGGCCAATCTACTCACAACAAGACTTTATTCTTGAGTGTTTGGACCCTTATAAAAACAGTGTGGCACCTGTGCCTAACTAGGAAGGCTTTGGTGTCTCAAGAAGTGTGTTAAATTAAGAATAGCAAGCTGTGCTATGTGATTTATACAAGTTAGGTCTACATGCTTCAACCATTCAAAATTATTGGTTTTCGTCAGAACCGTGGTGGTTAAACTGGGTGGTCCGCACACGCTAAGGTGCGTCCAGCCCACGCTCAACTAAAGACCAAAAATGATGGTCTAGTGTAAAAAAGGGTCTTTATCCTGGGTCAGGAGAAAAACCTGCAAGAAATAAATTGTTGTATAGGGTTGGGATTACAAACTGGGGATGACAAAAGACAAGTTGGGCGTGGGCTGGACGCACCTTAGCGTGTGCGGACCACCCTGTTTAACCACCACGGTCCTGACGAAAACCAATAATTTTGAATGGTTGAAACATGTAGACCTAACTTGTATAAATCACATAGCACACCTTGCTATTCTTAATTTAACACACTTCTTGAGACATCAAAGCCTTCCTAGTTAGGCACAGGTGCCACACTGTTTTTATAAGGGTCCAAACACTCAAGAATAAAGTCTTGTTGTGAGTAGATTGGCCCCTTTTTTAACACACGTTTCACTGTAACTTTCTCCTCCTTAGTGAGTACCACAGTACCCACGACCTGGAAGCACGCAATGGTAAGGGCCTTACTAAAAAAAACCTCCCTTGATCCAGCTAACCCCAGCAACTATCGCCCGATCTCTCTGCTCCCGTGGGCGTCTAAGATCTTAGAGAAGCACGTCAACACCATCCTGACGTCTTTCCTCGAGGATAACCACCTCCTCGATGCTTCCCAAACGGGCTTCCGCCCTAAACACGGGACAGAGACCACCCTACTGGCCGTAACTGAGGAAGCAAGACGGATCCTGGATCGAGGGGGGTCAGTGGCAGTGATCCTCCTCGATCTGAGTGCCGCGTTTGACACGGTACACCATAAAATCTTGTTGAACCGCCTTGCCGACTTAGGAGTGTCCGGAGACGCCCTGGCATGGCTCGAATCCTTTCTTTCAGACAGAACCTTTCAGGTCTTTGACGGTACATCTCGCTCATCCAGTAAACCTCTGGGATGTGGAGTCCCGCAGGGCTCATCCTTAAGCCCCACGCTCTTTAATGCATACATGAGGCCACTGGCTGGAATTGTTCGTCCGCATGGTGTTAACATCCTCTCCTATGCGGACGACACCCAGCTGGTGGTCTCCCTTGCACAAAAGAGCGGCCTCCAATCCCCACCGGATCTAGCGGCCTGTCTGGAGGATGTAAAGAGCTGGATGATGAGCTCATGCCTTAAGCTCAATGATGACAAAACTGAGCTCATGCTCTTGGGCCCGGCGGCTCCCTCCACCATAGAGCGGATACGGCCTTCAAGCATGGGTATGGCCCCACCCCCCAGTGACAACATCAAAAGCCTGGGAGTCTGGCTCGACAAATCTCTGAGCCTTAACACACAGGCCACTAAAGTATCAGCCACTTGTTTTGGCCTCCTTAGGGTGATTAAGAAAGTCCTTCCCCTCCTTCGATTTGAGGCCAGACAAATAATTATACAGGGCCTTACCCAATCCCGCCTGGATTTTAATAATGCCCTCTATCTGGGAGCACCAGACTACACCCTACAAAAGCTTCAACGCACCCAAAACTGCGCTGCCCGGGCGCTGCTGGGAGTCCCTCGGAGGACTTCAATAAAAACTGGCCTAAAAACCCTACACTGGCTGCCTGTTCAGGACAGAGTGGAGTTTAAAGCGCTCTGTATTGCCCACCAGACATTCTGGAAAATGGGCCCAGACATTAACTGCTCCCTGATCTCTCCATATCTACCCAACAAGACTCTTCGCTCCTCAACGGCATTCTTAGCCAAAATTCCAATAATCTGCAGAGCCAGAGCAGGAGGACGCTCATTCTCCTACAATGTATCTAAACTCTGGAACACTCCCCCCCCGCAGATGAGAAACAACCCTAACCTAACCAGCTTCCGCAAACAGCTAAAAACCCTCCTCTTCAACAAATAACAACCTTGAGGGCTCATTCTGTCTTCCTCAGCGCCTGGACGCCTCAGGGTAACTGCAGCGCTCTATAAATCCCATTTTCATTTCATTTCATTTCATTTCACATATAAACAAAAAAACCTGCTCCACTGTAATCAGGTGTCGCAGCACACCCTATGGGCATTCGGCCTATGGGGTGGGACCCCGATGATGAAGCATGTCACCAACTAGGTTGGTGAGTGAGGGGTCTTCTTCAAGGACAGGCTTTGTCCTTGAACGGGTTGGAGCAGACTGTGCTAACCTGAGCGTTACGCTCTAGACACAGAAAATACTTTTTTTCTGTTTTTCTCCCAGGGGGTACTCCTCCATTGTTGCTTATTACTAACCCCGGGGACCAGGAGTTCCCTCCACACATAGCTAGTGTAAAATCCCTCACTCTCTCTATTGGTATATATGCCCAAAGCATTGAGCCAGATCACTGCCAAACTGCTCGTATCTTCTCTGATATTAGTGGGGTATCTTCAGTTATACAAGTGCTCTTTGTCATCTTTGTCCGGCCTTTAGGGCAATCTGGCAGTATCAGAATGGCTGGTCTAGCAGGTCAATGTGTGACAGTTGTTTGGCTGTTTGTTTGCCTGGTTTATGGACTGGTGAAACAGTTTTTACTTGTTGATTTCCCTAATATTGCCATAAACATAGCCTGCAGCAAGCGCTAAGGCATGCAGTCAATCACACCTTACAAAACTCCTGTAGAGTGTGTATTTATATTTACAAGTTCAAAACTGCACTTATTTGCAGAATGTGGGACACCTTTTTAGCAATCTGATACACTAATGGAGGACACTTTAATTTTGCCCACTGGTCATATTTTCTATTCCCGTCCGACCCTGTTCTTAAGTTAGGCACTAATAGGCCCACATGCATCAACAATGCCATTTGCGATTCCTTATTAGCGAAAAATAAGGATTCGCTAATAAGGAATAGCAAAAGGCTATGCATGAAGAAGTTGCTAAAAAACATTGTGATTTCTAAATATTCCTTAATTGTGACTCGCAAATTGCGACTCGCAATTAAGGAATACCTTCCCATTCATTCCTACAGGCCTAGAGGCACATAGGAATGAATGGGAAGACATTCTCAATTGGGGATTCGCAATCAGCGAATCGCAAATTGAGAATCCAATTTCAAGGGTGCAGGGGTGTCCAAAGGACACCTTCTTGCACCCCTGAAATTGATCTGTGCACATATGTTGCACAAACACATGCCTTAGGGCATGTGTGTGCGCAACAGGAAACTTTGAAAAATGCACAAAAGTGCATTTTTCAAAGTTTTTGCAAATTACCATGAAGTTGAACTTCATGGTAATTTGCTCCCCCTATTTGTGAATTCGCAGATTTTTTAACTTTCATGCGTTGCATTTAAGGAATCGCAAAATGCGATTCCTTAAATGGAATCGCAATTTGAGAACTCGCAATTAATTGGGAATTCTCAAATTGCGAGGGCCTTAACCCTTGATGCATCGCAAAAGCAAATTTTGCAATCACAAACGTACGATTTTTGCGAATCAGACCGTATGCGATTGCAAAAGGCTTTGATGCATGTGCCCCTACCCCCTCATTCCTTCTTGCGCAGAAAATGGTCTTGTGGCAATCCCATCAACATGCATTTCAGTATTATCCCATTCTTATTTTAGAGACCTTTTCTATTGATTTAACTCAGAGTTTGGAATTATGTGTGGCTGGTGTTTTACCATATCTGCACTCTTTAAAGTTTAGCAGGCTGTCTTCCCTGTATATATATTCCACTAGGCAAAATCAGGAGACATTTGTGCGTTGGAAATTCATAGTAGAATGCTAATACCCGACGGAGGTAGGGATTTAGCCATGGCTGAAATCTCCACCTCGGAGCCGCAAGCTCCGCCTCCGGGCCGGAAGCTCCGCGGAGTGCGGACGTAAAGTTAGTAGTCTTAAATCTATTCTGTGAATACCGAAAGTAGTAAGTTCATTCTGTGAATCCCGAAAGTAGTAAGTGCATTCTGTGAATACCAAATAGTAGTAAGTTTAGGATTTAGTCTTAAGTTCATTTTGTGAATCGGGCCCTGTGTCTTAATTTAAAGCTCCCAGTGGTCACATAGTGAAACGGCCCTCGGTCTTAAAGTAGCATTAGCATTGCTCACTTTTTGTGATACACCCTCCAGTTTTAAATTAGCGTTTGCAGTGCTCACACTTATTTGATGACTTCAACAGGCATTTTTTTTTATCTGGCTGAATATTTAGAATATCTGAATTGCAAGGAATAATTAAGCATTATTCTTTGCGGCAGTGGTTTCGTAGATGAGATAACATCATAATTGCAGTTTGACATCTACCATGTAAGTGTTTCTCATTGAAATGTCAATTGTGAAGCATTGAGAAAGCAAGATGGCGATAGCTTAGAGCCTTTCCCCCCGAGTCCCACACGGAGTGGTGTAGGGGAAGCCTGGAGAGTTTTGAGGCTCCCACTTACCTGGTACAGTATCGAGCGGAGCCTTGTGACCTCAGACAGTGCTGTTTTTCTGAATTTGGAGGTGGTGCCGCCCAGGCGCCCTTCTCGGTCATCGCAGCTCAGAGGGCGCTTGCACCAACTGCACGATATCCGACTGGCTTGAAATCCACGAAACTGTGCAGCAGTGGCAGGGAGACACAGCGGATTGCGGGAGCTAGAGGCAGGGGCAGCTCAAGGCAGGGTTGCTGCTACGGCTCTACAGCCCAAGTAATGGGCTGAACTTTTGCGCTGCTCTCTTCGCCTGTGGGTTGGTCTGGTTTCTGCTACTGGTGGTGGAATAGCTGAAAAAACATGAAGGGCATGCTGCAGAAGGTGGCCGTTCACCGCTAGTATAGTGCCTCCTAAATTTTCCAGACTACAGAAGGAGCAGAAAGAGGCAGCAGCGTCTAATGCTGCTCAACAGAGGCAAGAGCATTCACCTGCAACTGTGGATACTAGTCTGGGTAAACCTCAAGAGAGCCGTATTCAGAAAAAACACAGGCTACGGGGACAGTCAAACGGAGACTGCTGCAGGAGAAAAAAAACAGGCAGCCAGCAAAAAGGGTAGCGTTTCAAAAGCTCTGGATGAAACAGGGATGGCTCATGTAGTAAATAATTCCGTCTCCACGTCCACACCACGACAGCTGGCTATAACTGCATTCTTTAAAACCAGAGAAGGACCTGCAAACAGGTAGGCTGAGGCTGAAGCGGCTAGTCTATTATCTAAAGGGGACACTGTTGCCATTGTTGGTCTAGAGAGTACTCCCCAAAGCAATGAGGAGACCCAGGTCTCACAGGAGACACAAGGGTTGTTGTTGGCTTATGAAGCTAATCTGGATATATCCTGTGTCGCTAGGGCTGTGGAGCAATCACTACCACAGGCGACAAAGTTGGCTGCCTTGCCCCCCACTAATGAGCAGTCTATCTCTCCTCCTAAAGCCTTAATGCTTACTGTCAGGTCAGGTAATTGACAGGGACATAAATAAGCCACCTCCCATAGAGATTATCTCAGAAGCTATCTCGGATGGGTGGGACAAATTATTTTTTCTGACAGAAGACTCCCATTCAGGGACTCCGAGTTACAATATGGAATACAGTGACTCTGACCACATTGATACCACCTCAGGGTCAAGCACATTGGAAGCCCCCAATACAGCTTGAAGGCAACATAAAAAATCTCGGAGGACTTCTAAAGGCTCAAAGGGGCCTAAGGAAATACGGAAGAAAAAGAATGTGGAGCCCCTGGACTGAAATCGGACTATTCAGATACTGGAATTACTCCCCCTTTAGAATCGGCTTCAGCTTTTGTGGATCCCTCCCTGTCGGAACATCTTAGCTGCCCTGCCCCAAAGGAAAAATCTTTGGCAAGTCTTATCTTGGAGACCATCAAAAAGCATCGTGCAAAAACCAGAGCCGATGGGAAAAAGACTAGACAAGGCACAATAACATTAGAGGGAGCCATTCGGAAAGTAGGTCGTACATGTGGAGAAATTTGTGAAAGGCTGGACGCTATGGAAGTTAGTACTGTGGCAGCTGGGAAAGATCTGGAGGTGGTGAAGGAGCAGACAAAGACTCATGAAGCCCAACTATCGGATGTAATGTGGAAATTGGAGGACATAGTGAACCGTCAGCGTAGAAATTATCTTAGAGTTTTGGAAATCAAGGAAGGCATAGAGGGAGATGATATTTAGGGCTTCATGCTTAGTCTTTTTAGGGAATCTTTTCCGGAGCTTAATGGGTGGGGTTGGGTGCAAGAAATCCAGAGGGTTCATAGATTCCCCTTTGCTCACCAGAAGGTGTCAAATAGAGATACCAGTCAACCTCGGGCAATTCTTGTATTTTTTGGCACCTTTGCACTTAGGCGGTCCATTTTTGCAAAAGCTCGCCCGAGGCTAGAAGGCAGTTTCAGGATGTCTCTTTCTCTGTACTCCCCAATTATTGTCATATAACCGTGGAGCGGAGGTGGCGTCTGCGGCAAGTAATAAAACCATTTCAGGATGCAGTGTTTGAAGCGTACCTACAGGTTCCAGCAAGGCTTAAAAAGATTGTTAAAGGGGCTATCAGATGTTTTTACTTCCAAAATTCAAGCTAGGGAGTATCTTGCTCAGGTTCACGGGGAGAAACGAAAAGAATACGAATGATTATGAATAGCCCCGGCTTCAGGCATTGGTCCTCCAGGCTTTTCCCCCTCAGATTGGATATGGATATCTTTTTTTCTTTTCGTGTGGGGGGAGGGGGTGCCATAGCGCTGTGTGCTTTCTCTATCACTCAGACCTGGGAGGTCTGTCAGCTTTCACGGGGTGGGGTGGTCGGGGCTTGGGGGAGGGAGGAGCTGGGAGGGGCGGAGGGTCTTGGGGGACTGGTGTTTTTTTTGTGTCAAAGACGAGAACAAACTACAGTTGACTGAAGCTATACTTTCTAATTAGATTTTTTGTGTGTATTTGATGTGTAAAAATGTTGAACTTGCCAGAATAAGCATTCAGTGCTTTCTCGGAAATGTGATGTGCATTGCGTGCTGTTGTGCCCGAAGTCTTTGTTTAATTTTGTTGGGATTTTTTGAAGGGATGTTTCTAATGAATAATGAATATTTGCATTGCCACTATAAATATCTGTAGCCTCAACAATAGGAGTAAAAGAAGAAGGGTACACGAAGACCTTAAAGTTCTACGCGCGGATTTGGTGTGTCTACAAGAGGCGCATATAGCTTGTAAAGACTTTAAAATGCTCGATACTCTAGGGTTTAAGCTGATTGCGCATACGACTCAGGATTTCAGGACTAAGGGAGTAGCAGTTTTGTCTAGAGATAAAGATATTATTTGTGAGAGAAAGATTGTTGATAAACATGGAAGGTGGATAATCATGGAATTCAAGTGTGGGGCTGGGGCATTCACTTTATGTTCAGTATATGCTCCCGTCTTAGATGATCCCTCAGTACTGACCCACCTATCCATTGAGCTCCCCTCTCCCTATTTGGTGTGTGGGGATTTAAGTGTGAATGGATACAGGGGGGTAGTCGGGCAGCAAGCACAACTTTCAAGCCTCAAATCTGTAGGGCACTGAAAAAGATTTATTAAGAGATGTAGGTCTGATTGACGCATGGCCTAACCTGAGGGACACTGACCAGGGATATACATATAATTCGTCCCCCGCCACAAATTTGCTAGGTTGGATTATTTTTTGGTCTCACTGTCACTTTTGAAGGATGCTCGAATAGAATTATTTCCATGGGTAATGTCTGACCACAACCCGGTAGTGTATGAATTTTCTCTAGCAGGGTTAATAAGGACACAGAAAAAATGAACTTTTGAGAGAGCACTCCTTTTTGATCAGGAGTACGTAAACTATATGAGAGGGTGGATCTGCAAATTTTTCAGGTTCAACAAAGAAAGTGCATCCCCAGGAATGGTATGGGATGCCTTTAAAGCTTCAGGTAGAGGAGGGACCTTGAGATTTAGCCTTAATAAACAAAAGAAAAGTGCTGAACAAATTAAATGTTACTATCAGAAACTAGCTCGTCTCGAGGCTGAATTAATCTTTACTGTGAATAATGGTGGGGATTTCTCTATGATCTCAGACTCAATCATGGTGACTAAAGCTGCCTTAAATGATATTTATGTAGACAAAATGGCCGGCAAGTACCACGCTAAAAAACAACAGTGTTACGAATATAGTGAGACAGTAGGTCGACTATTGGCAATCAGGTCCAGGCAACAGACAGCGGTGGGGTATATAAAACAAATTAGGAATATGCAGGGGGACATATTGGCTGATGCCACCGAGATTAGTGAAGCATTTAAAGAATATTATGGGGTACTTCATACGGCGTCAGTCCCGCCTGCCGAAGTTGACATTGTTTATGAGTCTGACTGTCCACCTAACGCGAGGCGATCGCAGGAGGAGGCTCTCTCTCTGGGCACTGAAATTTCTCAGGAAGAGCTTCAGGGGGCACTGCAAGACCTTCCCTCTGGTAAGGCCACTGGCACAGACGTTATACCGCTTGAGTTTTCTAAACTTTTTGTCAAGGAGGTCGTTCATGAGATTGCGGATTTGTTTAAAGAAGTTAGGGTAGGGGCTAGTCCTCCGGCCTCATGGGAGATTGCAAGTATTGTTATCTTTTTAAAGAAAGGGAAGGATTCTTTGAACTTGGGGTCTTATAGACCAATTGTTAAATAGTGACATAAAATTATAATCAAAGATTTTTGCATCACGTTTGAACAAGGTTATGCAGCATTTAGTTTCAGCATGGCAGCATGGCTTTATTCAGCGTATGGGGATGGACGATCACATTAGGCGGCTTATTTCATTATTCAATGCAGCAGACGTCCTAAGGAAACCCATAGCAGCGGCCTTTTTAGATGTCGAAAAGGCATTCGACCACGTGTCATAGAGTTATCTGTGGAGGTGTCTGTAAGCCAACGGCCTAGGCTCAGAGTTCATTAAGGCTATGCAGGTTTTGTATAATAACCCTACAGCTCGGTTACAGATTATGGGAGGGGAGTCAGAGCATTTTGTTATTGCTAGGGCCACAAGAAAGGGGTGTCCATCTTCCCCCTTGTTATTTGCGATATATATGGATCCCTTTCTCAGGCGTCTTGAGGCTTCTGTGAATATCTCCCCGCTTAGTCTGCACGGTAAAGACACAAAACTATTGGCATATGCAGATGGCGTCGCCATTATTACCTCCGAGCTGGGGAGTGCTATGATTGAAGTTGAGACACTGGCTGAGCAGTTTGGGTCATTTTCTGGCTATCGACTTAATAGGGGAAACCCCCAGATATTAGTTAATAGGCATATCTCTGCTGTTGATAGCAGGATTGTGGAAGAGGGTACATATCTGGGTATACAAGTAAGAGCTAAGGTCGAGGATATTATAGAGGCAAATATTACCCCCATAATCGGCAAATTAAGAGTGATATGTGCCGCTGGGACAATCTAAAGCAATCTATAATTGGCAGATGTAATCTGATTAAGCTGGTGATTCTGCTTAAACTGTTATATATCTTTCGCACGATTCCTTTAGAAATACATAATGCATGGTTTAGGCAGATTGAAAGGGAGATAGCCAGATTTATATAGTCTTATTAACAGACATGCAGATCGAATATATTATTATCTCTTCCTAGGGAAAGGGGGGTCTTGGCTTACCTAATTTTAAATTATATGACTTAGCAGCATCTCTAAAATACTATCAGCCTTTATTCAGCATTACAGAAAATGGGGATTCTGACTCCAATTATGTGCCCGTTATATTTGAAAATGTGATTGGTCCACGCGATAATGGCTGTCTGTTGAAAATATATGAGCCCGATTATTTCTAAAAAAAAGAGTTGTTTCAAGACTCTTATAGCAGCATATCTAAACTGGGCTTGGATCAGAAAGAAAATAGGGCTTGGTAGGTTTAGTAGATATACCCCATTAATGGATAATGATCAGATACCGGTGACATTGACATATGAGTATCTACAGAGGTGGGGGAAAGCAGGGCTCTCTAGGATAGGCAATCTATTGGCTGGGGAACATATTTGTAAAAATCCAAATAAAGGAAATAAATCTTTAGATATAGATTTGGTTTATTGTAAAAGAGCACAGTTCATCTGTCCACGCTGAGATGCAGATCAATAATGCCTAAACACATTCTGATAGTGATGTCATACAAACTGCAATGTCAGTGCACAGATTAAATGAATACACATTCTATATTAAAAGGGCAAGACAATAGAAAGGGAAAAAAGGATTACAAGATATAACACATTTCCCCCCTTAGAAAATTATGGTAATGCATTTCTGCATTTGGAAACTCGTATAACATTCCAAACATGTCCATCTTGTGTTATAATACTATTATGATAGACTTTAATAACTCTAACCGGTTTGCCAAATTTGTTAATGCCTTTAAGAATAATTCCTTGTCTTCTGATCCTAACAAATTCTCCAACTTTAAAATCAGGAACTTTAACTTTCATGCAAAGATCATACAATTCCTCACTCCTCTGTTCTTTCTTTTCAATATTACGGGCAAGCATTTCATTATCAACATCAGAACAACACTTCACATTCTTTTTAAGCCACCAGGGACATCATTTGGAAATAGGATCTCGACCCTTTAGCAAGCGGAAAGGTGAAACCTCTGTTGTTGAATGAGGAGTTATACGGTACGTCCACAACCTTTCTCTCAATTTATCTCTCCAATCAGCTCCAAAACCTCTAGCCCACATGATATCTTGCTTAAGGACCCAGTTAAATCTCTCTACCTGGCCATTTCCTTGAGGCTTATAAAGAGGAGTAGTGATATGACTGATCCCATGACATTTCAGAAATTCCTCCATTTCAAAAGATTTTAATTGTACTCCATTATCAGAAATTATAATTTCTGGAGTTCCTTCTCGAGCGAAAACTTCTTTTAAGAATAGAATGACACTCTAAGTATCAACCCGTGGAACCAACTTAACTTCAGGCCATTTCGTATGATAATCCGCCATGACAATGGCAAATCTACAATCTTGTGGCAAAATATTGACTGGACCAGCAATGCCCAATCCTAACTTCTGCCAAGGAAAACTGGGCCACTTGACTGGAACAAGAGGGGCAGGATGACATTTAAGAGTTTTCTCACTGATAACACACTATGTACATTCTCTCACAATTCTATCCACAAATCTATCCGTGCCAGGCCACCAAAATGTGGATTGATGAGTTTTTTCATGGATGACATTCCCAGATGTGTCTCATGACTCAATGATAAAGTCATTTCATGTAAAGAACTGGGAGGACTAAACTTCCCATCCCTATATACCATGTTACCTTCCACCACAATTTCTTCAGCAATCTTCCAAAATGGTTGCAATTCCTCTGTAATCTCATTCTTTGGTGGCCTACCGACCAAGGTAAATTTAATAACCTCTTGCAACAATTTATCTTCATTCATTCCCTTTATCCACAAATCCTCAGAAATAGCACTAAATCTCCTTGGTAACAACTCTGTGATACTGGAACTAATCTCGCCAGCACACTCTTCATGTTCCACTTCACAAGGTAGTCTTGACAAACAATCTGCCACAATATTACATTTCCCAGGAACATATTCAATACTAAAAGAGCACTCTTGCAACCTTGACATTAATCTTGCTATCCTAGCAGTTGCATTTTATCCTCCCCCTGGCGATAAAATATTAATCAAAGGTTTGTGATCAGTTTTGATCACAAACCTTGCACCCCAGATGTAATTCCTGAAAAGTTCTACACTCCACGCACACGCCAACAATTCTTTCTCTATTACTGCATAACGCCTCTCTGTAGCATTCAAAGTTCGGGATGCAAACGCTACATTACACGCCTCCTTACCAGCAACTTGAGACAAAACACATCCAAGACCGTAAAGACTAGCATCAACCGTAAGAACACATATCCTACCCATACAAAATGGTTTGAGAGATGAGGCGGCAACCATGTCCTTTTTAATATTTTCAAATGCAACTTGCTGCCTAGTACCCCACACAAATTCCTAATTCTTCCTTGACAATTCTCTCAAAGGTTCCATTTTTTCAGCAAAATTCCTTATGAATTTACTGTAGTATTCACATAGCCCTGAGAATGACAGCAATTTCTCTCTTGAATCAGGTGATGGTGCCTTAAGTATTGCATCAACTAATGATTTTTTAGGAATCACACCCTCCTTAGACAAAGTGTGTCCAAGGTATTCAACTGAATCTTGATATAACTTACATTTATTCTTCTTTAAAGTAAGCCCATGATCCCTAAGAATTTTGCACACATTTTTAAGATGTTCTGAGTGTAACATTCTGTTTGGTGAAAAAATCAATATATTGTCTTGAAAACATTTTACAAAAGATGCTACACTGTTGAATAAATGGCACATGGATCTTTGAAAAATGGAGGCTGCCGACGCCAGCCCAAATGGCATCCTCCTAAACTGAAATAAACCAAAAGGCGTAATAAAAGCTGTCAAATATCTAGATTCCTCTGATAACTCCACCTGATGATAGGCTGGTCTAAGATCTAAAGTCGAGAAAATTGTAGCTCCTCCCAACATGCTAACCACCTCATTTATGTTAGGTAGGGGATGACAATCTACCAACATGTTAGCATTCAAAGCTTGAAGATCAACACACAGCCTCAAAGAATTATCCGATTTCCGTGCCAAAACAATAGGCGAAACCCACTCCGATGACTCCACTTCCTCAATTACCCCCTCATGTAACATTTCTTTTAAAAGTGTACCTAGTTCTTCTCTTACATTCAATGGAACATTCCTCAATTTCTGCCTTACAGGAACTGCATCCTTCTTTAATTTAATCACATGGCGGAAACCTTCTAACCTTCCCAAAGTATCTGAAAATACCCCTGGAAATTCTTTACCAATGTCCTCGAAATTATCATTCAAGACCCCTTTACCTTCCACTACCATTACCCGGTTCTTTGTTGCAGGGATTAAGCGTAATCCCTAGTTTCCACTGATCACGCCATCCCAACACATTCACACCCTTCCTTGGCAACATATAATTTTATAACAGCCGTTCTTCCCTTAAATACAACATCTGAAGCAACAAATCCTATAAAAACAATCACAGTTTTGTTAAAACTTTGTGCTACAATATCCGGAGGCTTCAAATCACTCAAGGATAACACATTACCATACTTCTCCTTGAAGTATACCTCAGTTATGATGGTTCATGGAGAACCCGAATCCGCCATTAGTTCAAGTGTTTGACTGAGGAAAGTAACTACACATTTAGGTGATCTTAGACTGTCTTCCACTGCACACACATCAATAATAGAAACTATTAACCCTTTTTCTTCACAAGAATTGTCTACCAACTCTCTCACGCTGGACACTCCACTATTTCTACTAGATAAATTCTTCTGAGTATCAAAACTCTTCTTTCGATCATCTCTGCACGCTTTAGCAAAATGCCCTATATGTCCACACTTTATACATTCTTTACCTATTGCTGGACAAAATTTAAATGATGCCACATGGTTGGTACTTCCGCACCCAAAACATACAACATTCTTGTTGAACTGATGCATTGGTTTTGTTGGAACATATTTTTTAACAGCACAAACTTCATCAATGAACTTACTACTATCACCCTTAGCACTCACATCATCATTCGCTCAAAAGCCTTAGCTGTAGAGGTAGTATCTTGCAGGTTAGGGTTCCCTAAAATCCATAATTGCTCCTGCGTTTTCATGCTTCTTACATTGACAATAATTGGATCTCTAAACATTTCATCAGCTAAATTTCCAAAGTTACAAGAAATTACTAAACTTCTAAGAGCAGTAAGAAAATCATCAAACGTTTCTGACTCTCTTTGTGCCCTGGTATAAAATTTGTATCTATTGAGTGCTATACTCGTGGTAGGTTTACAACGTGTTTCCATCCGCATTAAAGCTTCATCAAATGTACCCAAATCACCACTGGCAGTAGGTAAAGTTCTAAACACTGCCTGCCCTTCAGACCCCAAGCAGTGCAATAAAATGTTCTTTTTCCTTTCATTCCCCATTCTCCCCCCATCAATAGCCTTTAAATATGTTATGAACTCTTCTTTCCATCTAGACCATGGAATTGGTGGTTCTCCTTTTGACTGGAGAAACTTACTGGGTGGGTCAAACTGCATGTTAAATCAGTGTTAGAATAATAATAATGTCCAAATGCTAAATGGAGAAGAAAACTAAAATATAAATTAAAAATTGTTCTGTAAATGTAAACTTAAATAGTAACTCATAACCACATAAATAACCTTAGTCAAATTTAAAATATAGTTACTGCTGTGCACATCAGTGAGATATGGTGAAATCTTTGATTGCAGCGCATCTTTCAAATTAGATCGTTGCAGTAAGGTAAACATTGTGGGCAAAATATACAGAAAATAAAAGACTTGGGTAAATCAGTAGTTTGGTAAATCTGTAAAATTAGTAGATTAGTCCAATTTCGGCAGATCGGCAGATGCTTCTTTATAATACCCAGAATAATTCTGTGGTATTGTAAATTAAGCCCAATACACTTCCAAAATACAACAAAAAGCAAAGTCAAAAGTACCTTACTGTTCTCTTGTAGTAAAAATCATAATTCAGCATCTCCGTATTTTTTAAAATGTGATATATCCAAATTCACGAATAAATCTTCAAAAATGTCAAAAAATAAAGTCCATCAAACTAAAAATTGGTACCACTCCTGTGCTGTTGAATGTAGTAGGTACCTGTTGTTCTCGTCGCCAATGTAAAAGTCCAAATAAAGGAAATAAATCCTTAGATATAGATTTGGTTTATTGTAAAAGAGCACAGTACATCTGTCCACGCTGAGATGCAGTTCAATAATGCCTAAACACATTCTGATAGTGATGTCATACAAACTGCAATGTCAGTGCACATATTAAATGAATACACATTCTATATTAAAAGGGCAAGACAATAAAAAGGGAATTGGGAAAAAAGGATTACAAGATATAACACAATTGCTTCTTTTGATTTAATTATGGCTCTATTCAATTTTAATCGCCGGGCCTTTTTTAAAGTTCTTACAGATCAGGGATTTTCTTCTCAAGAAAGCGGGTGAGACATTGGTGTTTTCAGTGACTCCACTGCTGGAAGCCTTCACTGGTATATCTGGCCCGTCAATTTCATCGGTGTATAGCATACTGCTCGAGGGGCTAACTGATTATATTGAAAAGCACTCTGTGAAATGGCAGTCCAGAGTGGATGTCGTACACTCATGTCTTCATAAATCAATAGAAATGGCGAATGTTGTGCCAAGCACAGCAAGTTAACACGCTCAACACTTTAAGACTCTTTATGATTTATATATCACTCCGGCAAAAATTGTTAAATGAGGTGGTACCGATGGGGCCCACTGCTTTAGGTGTAATAGGCACGGGCGGATATGACCCACATTTTTTATACATGCTCTAATTTAGACATATTAAGAGGCGAGGCCTCAAGTTGTTTGCAATATGTTTTAAAAAGAGAAGTTCAGCTGACACTTCACCTCATGTTATTAGGGGTAACTGCTCAAGATGACTCTAGTAAGGAGTTTGTATTTATAGCTATGACTGTGCTTAGATTATGTATCGCCTCAGCCTGGCTGGATCCTCTATCTCCAACCTTTGGACAATGGAAAGCTCTGCTTTTACATATTTTTAACTTGGAAAAAGCACTTGAGGAACAAAAAGGACTGGGAGAGCTAAAGAGCTAAAGATATGGAGCCCGCTCAAAGATTGGGTGGAAGGATTAAGCTGGAAGATTAAGCCTTGAACTTAGGATGAATTTAATAATAATTATTTGTGTTTTGAAAACCCATCTGTATATTCTATGTGTCTATCGTTGTCTGTCTTTTGCTCTGTTTAAATTTTCATCTTCATTTTTGTGAATTTATTGGTGCTATGACAAGGATAAGTTAGCTTTTGTTAACTCTGTTGTAATTTGCCTATTGGTGTTCTTGTGTATGTTTGTTCATATATATATATATGTCAAAATAAAAAATATAATAAAAAAAGAAAGTGTTCCTTATTAATTGAGGAGCAGTTCAATGTAAGAGGCCTGTGAGGAGGGCCAGACTTAGAAAAAACTCAGCTTTCGCATACAATGTTTTAAAGATGAAGTGAAGGTGGCTTTCAAGGCTGGGTCATGACAGCCCATCTAGCTCTGAAAACAAGCCCCAAGCCTGCAACCCATAGGGCAAATGCCAGAAGTGGCAGAATGGCCAGTCCCACATAAATTGTGAGGATAAAAAACTCCATTGAATCTTCTAATTTGGTAGCACACATAAAGTAAATGTTTTTCCTATGCTAAAGTGCAATCATAAAGATGGTTGGCTCTTCAGTATGCTTTTATTGTTTTTCTGGTGGTTGTCAACAGTAGCAGTTAAACTTGTTGGGAATTAATGAATGTAGTTCACATTGATTTTTTTTCTGGTGTATAATAGAATATGAATTATTACTAGTGCAATCTTGACTGGTTGAGGGATCCCTCATGATGATTTATCAATTCAGTATCCAGAATAGAACATTTGAGGTTACCTAGAGCATTATTTATGAGGCGTGATCTAAAGGGGGTGTATTGGAATAGGAAGGGGGATCTGCAAAGGCAAGTCAGAGAAGAATTTAAAATCTCCAAAATGGGAGCACAACACATGAGAGCACCCATCTGCCATTGCTGCTTGTGGAGATGGTATTCACTAAGAAGGACATTTTCACTGTCACTCAATTAAGGTCCACTGAGTCTAACGTTTCAAAGGAGTGAGTCTGAAGTGCCTGGAGAACCAGTGGCAAGTGCCAGGTGGAGGAACTTAGCTTAAATTACTGACTGAGAAAAAGAGAGGGCCTATCCATGAAGGCCACGAGCCGCTGGTATGTCACTTTTTCCCATTTTAAAAGTGATGCACCAGCGGCTCATAAATAAGGCTCTGAATCTTCTGAAGCCTAGCTGCCATGAACTTTCATAGTCTAAAATGCATCAGTAGTGGCAAAAGCTCATATCTCAGCCCACTGTTTTCTCAGAATAATTAGAGACAGACATAAGCCAAAGATGTCCTAGAGAAATTGGAGGATGAGCTGAAAATCCACCGTCTAAAGGTAACAGCAATCAGCTCACCTGAACCCTGTTCAAGCCCCTATTGTGATCAGTATTCAGGAATGAGATACTGTAGATCTCTGTAAAACTGCCCAGCTGAATTACCTACCAGTCACACAGTTGTAGAGTGAGTTATCTCTGCCTGTTTACGTAGGCATTAATGACAATATTGTCCAAACCCACTAGTACATGATAACCTTGCATGTTGAGGCAGTTGTGCCTGAGTGGCCTTAGTACTGATGACAGTTTCTTGAGCTCGAAGACCTCTCACCATCCATCTAAGAGCACTGGGCTTGAATCATAAATCCTCCTATGCCCCCCACCTAGCATCTGTGGCAGGAATTAATTGGGACACTGGAACGAGTGGAATCTCAGTAGACAAACAGGCACAAATGTATCTGCAATTGCAGAAAGAAAGTCTTGAGACCATTGAATGTGATAGAAGATGCTGAAAATGAAGATGAGACTAAGGGACTGTGGACACACTTAAAGGCATTAAACAATGAATGCTGAGGCAGAGATCCACCACGACTTCCTTATAACCCATCAAGGAAGAATGCTACAGCTGCATGAAAACCATTCTAGCAAATGGGAGAACACCCCAAGTCCTCTTCTGATGCTAGCCAAAGTACAAGCCCATTGAGTTACCAAGCTGCCATTTTTTAACGTTGAACAGGAACCCCTGGTTTGCCAAACAACCATCTCAAGTGATTACTTGCAAAGCCCTTAAAGGGGACAGAGTATAAAATAACCAATTGTCTAGCTAGAGGACCAGAGAGTATCGCACAAGTGAAGAAGATCAACAATTGGAGCCCCCATCATTAGTAAGATGAGGGCAGAGGATCAGTTGAGGAATTGAAGCTATCTGAAGTGTTAAAGTACTCTTTAAACAAAGAAGTGCATGCAAATCTCTATTAAAAAATGTACTACCTTTTTTTGTCATCATCACTCAATTCTATTTTGCCTGTCTGGAATTGCACGCTTAAGTACTCTATGTACTATATCACTACTAAGCTGTAGTGAAGCTGTAGTAAATAGCTGTTGCTTCCTCTGTAAAATGCATTATACATTGCAATTGTGTCATCCACATATATGATACAAATATATGTCTGTTGTGAGCACAAATGAGCTTTGGCTGAGTTGATGCTCAAGTTGATGCTCAATTCCACTGCTATGACAAATGGCATTGAAAAATACTTTGGTCATACAGAGAAAGCTTATTTTTATATAAAAGCACAGGTGCACACTTCTCAATATACAAGAAAATACAATTATACAATCTATTCTTGAACAACAATATTATTCCAAAATTTCCTTTATTCCAATATCAAAATGAGAGATTTATAAACACAAAGTCAAAAGCATCACTTGGTGGAAGCGGCACAGCCGACGTGTTTCGTCCTTGAAGCGGACTTCTTCAGGGCTGTAGATGCCAAAACATATAAATATACATATAAATACATATAACTAGACATAATTCAAAAACACATTACTTTATTATTTACAAACAAATAAAACAATTATTTAAAACACATAAGGACTCTTTTTATAGACTAAAACAAACATCTAAAGCACATATAACATGTACTAAAACAAGGGACTGAAAAAGGCAGCATTCTTGTAGTATGATCAAGTATGAATAAAGTTTCCAAACCTAAAATCAATAACACGCTTGATCTAGCCAAGGAGGCTACAAGGCCTATGTACATATAAGTCAATAATATGAAGTGAAGGAGACAGGGAAAAAGAAAAAAGAGAGAGAAAAGAGGGGAAGTGAGAAAGATGGAAAGATCAATAAAGTTGCCAAACTCATAAATAAATTGCAGTCCATCCAAAGCCTGCAAACCAGGAACAACAAGTGCTATCACAGCATAATCAAGGATATACCATCCCGGCAAGCCAACCCTATCATTCTGGTGGTAAGAGGACAGAACCTCAAAAAAAGGAAGAGCATGCTATGTTATACCTGAGTCTTAACTACTGACCTAAACGAATCACTATAGGTGGAATTGCAGGCCAATATTAAAAACATAGTCCAAAGTACAAGGACATTTGTCGGAAGCTTCAAGGTAGGGAACGGCCCTTGAACAGGTGATCGAGAAGCAAAAAAAAAATTATACATATTGAACGTCTGAAACGGGACCCCAAGCCACTTACCATTAGTTTTTCCCAATCATAAAGGGGTGACTAAATAGGCAAAAGTGTGGATCCAATCGCAAGATGTCATAGACAGCAAGAATTCAGTCATAAGTGTCCAACTGGTGGCTATCCACAGCGGAAACTACTGTGTGATCTATACAAAAGATATATAAGGGGAGCATATAATCAATAACAAACTTCCGTACAATTCAGGGTAAATATTACAGAAAATAATCTGCATCGCAAATATACTCATTTGGTTAAGTGTCAGACAGCAAGATCATAGACGGAAGCAAAACATTTCTGCTTGAAGGCACTTCCTCCCAAAATTAAAACTCTCAATCTCAATCGATGGTTTTCTATAAAATGAGTAAAACCCGCAATAATGCACATACACAATAATTATACACAACAAAAGAGAAAGAAAATTTGACTCTCATTTTAAGTAATGTTCACTGAAGTGGTATGCGTACACAAGGCCCTTATCAACAATAGTTGATGGGCAGTAATAATCTACCACAAATACAACGTCCTCTCATACTTACACAGGGTGCGCGAAAGCTATCAGTCACACCCAACAAAGTGCCTCATGTATGTAAAGGACACAGAACCATCATTATTTGGCCCGCAGTCTGTTAAAGAAATTGAAAAATGGAATGACATAAAAAGCAAGTCTGTAATGCAACACAATGTCCCCTAACGGAATATCCTGCTCTCCGCGGGCCAATCCAACCCCCAGCCTTAATCAATAGAAGAGGGAAGCACCAAGCATAACGAAACATGTAATTTCAAGTATTGTAACGACGCGTGCCAGAAAAAAAGGCGACTACTGGCTCGTCTAACCTGCACTAGGTGCCAGATTTCAGGGGGACAAGTTAAAAACGGTTAATCCTGTGGGTGCACCTATATCATAAACCTTAAACTATAATGCAAACCATACACACGTAAAGAGACGCAACCTCAAGAAAGTTTAGATGAGGTAAAACGTGTGCTATATATAACCGGACTCTCATGGTTTATGTAGCATGAGCCGAAATTTCTATTTATTACCTTCCGTATTCAAAGTCAGTAAAAAGAACCTGCTAACTAACCGTATCCCGTTCTTAGTTCAGAGTAGAGTTACCCCCTTTCCCCTCTTACCAGAGGTATGCTGTCAGGCAAACTTTTCAGTATCCATCAAAATAACAGGCAATGTGGCCGGCGAACAGAAACAGGAAGTAAAGCCTGCCTCGTTCTAAATGCGATTTAAATACTTGCGATAATAGGCAAAAGAAGCAACAGCTGGGAGTCATCTCGATCGGTGCGCGCACTGACGCACCGCCCCAAACTGGCGGCTATCTTGGACTAGTGTGATTCAATCTAGGAGCACATAATTTCGACCAAACAATAAAGTAAAAAAGCCGATACTAAAGGCATTTAGACTATTGAAATTCATATAGAAGGAGTAAGACTAAATTAACACGAAAATAGCAGCAATATATAATGATTTGAATAGTTTCTGTCAAAATGACCATCAGAAACCGAGAAATGAATCGACACCACGGGAAATGAAACCCTACACAATCTGACCTACGAAGACAAGCAATCCTAATATGAGCACCGGCCTGTGTAGAATCCATCTACAATTTAATTGAGACCCCGTAATTTAATGCAATGGAAATAATAGAAGGATGTAAGCTCTTGTTTGGTGGCCATCTTAGCACTGATACAAGATAACAGAGACAAATAACCAAACAGGCATGCTTGCCAAATCCGCAAAATCATAGCCCGTTTTGCTTTGAATACTGGTCCACGATGGGCAACATTAATTGAGAGTTAACTGCTCATGAATAGAAAATAGCCATCTTTATATGTGAATATAAAGACAGTAAGCAGGGGATACAAATAACAAGGATAGAAAGGAGATAGTTATATGTGAATGGTGACCTTAATAAGTAGGTCACCGAAGAGTGCATAATACTATGAGAAATAGTGATAGTGACATTCCAAACAGTATCACAACAATCGCATTTACAATTGAGAATACAAAATCAGATAAAATTACTCACAAATGGTGAAAAACCATGGGAATTATCAGTTCAGCATAACAGCAGTATGACTCACATTTTAGTTTTATACAGGTAATAATGTCAAATGTCAAGCTTAAGTCAGGTAAACATGATCAGGATTTCAATAAAAAGAGTACCACCCTTATCCCTAGACTAATTAGTTTGATGAAACCACAGGGGGTGCTCAAGAGGACACTTTCTAAAAGCTTTTCTTATTAAACTAAACAACAAAAAGAATTCATTATATTGTATGTTTGGTAACTCCTAGGCAAACTGTAACATCCAACTGGGACGGGGCCATGTTTTCACAAGAAATAGTGCATCTCATCATCACTATTATGCCCCAATTCCACACATCGTAATTTACTTATCCACCCATCTTCATTCTTCCTCAGGGCTAATTCCCTATTGCCTCCTCTTGGGTGGACTGGGGTATGGTCAATGCCCATGAACCAGAGCTCATCAGAACCTACATGTTTTTCCTGCATGTGAAATGTTAACGGGTATCGAAGATCCATGTTACGGAGTGCACGTAAGTGCTCCTGAATCCTTATCTTTAGTGGTCTCTTGGTGCTGCCCACGTATATTTTTTCACATGGGCAGCCCAATACATATGTCACATATTTGGATTTACAATTGATCAGATGGTTAATCGTATGCGTTCGTTTGGTATTGAAACAAAATGTTTTCGTCCGATTTTTACCACACTTAAACACATTACACTCATTGCATGTAAAAATGCCCTTGGTAGAAGTAGTTAACCACGTTTGAGGTTTAGTTGTGGTCACTTAACTAGGGCATAGTAGGTTATGTAAGTTCTGCCCCTTTCTGTATGTTACATTTGGTCTCATAGTTAAGGTTTCTTTCAAGCTAGGTATCTCTGTTAATAGATGCCAGTATTTCCGCAGGACATTGCACACCCTGTTACTGTCATCATTAAATTGGGTGTTAAATGAAATTGGAACCCACTTGGACCTTTTTCCCCAAGGGAATCAATGTGTCCGCTCTAGGCACTTGCATGATTCTCTTTTGTGCTCTGTTTAGTATTTTATTAGGATACCCTCTAGCCAAAAAACGTTCCTTTGATTCTCTGATGTTCTCTAGGAAAGTTTCTTCCGTACTACAATTCCATCCCATCCGGATCATTTCCCCATAGAGGATATTATTGACCACATAACGAGGATGAGCACTCTGGAAATGAAGTGTACTGTTACATGCAGTACTTTTTCTGTGTGTACGGCTCTGAATGTGGTTATCTTGTATGAAAAAATTGACATCCAAGAAGTCAATTTCCTCTCTGATGTAGTTAATCGTGAACTTGACATTAAAGGAGTTGTCATTTAAATAGGTGTAGTACTCGAGGAGTGCTGGGGCAGGTCAATCCCATAGCATGATGACACCATCGATGTACATGCCCCAGAAAATGACATGCTGCATCCAATCTGCAGCATGGCATCCCCAGGCATGCCCCCGCTCATACCAGTCCATAAAGAGTCTGCCATAAGCAGGGGCAAACCTGGAGCCCATTGCCGCACCCTAAATCTGGTGGTGCCATTCTGACTCATGTAGAATTTTTTTTTTAGGTAAGATAATGTCAGTCATTTCTAGCAGAACCTCATTATGTGAATAATGGCCTGCTGTTCTTTGTCCAAGATAAAACTGTAATGCTTGCATCCCAAAGTCCTTTTTAATGCATGTATATAAACTTGCCACGTCCAGCGTAACAAAGATAAGATTTTCCGACCAAGTGACACCCTCAAATTTGCCCAGAATATCCTTGATGTCTCTATTATAGGCAGGCAAATTTCGAACTAAAGGTTGTATGTAAAGATCTACGTATTCTGAGAATTTTACCGTAGGGAAATTGATGCCTGAAATAATCAGGCTGCCCGGTGGCAAGGGGCCGCCTTTATGTATTTTCGGTAGAATGTGAATACAGGGTGCCGGGGTTCATGGACAGTCAAGTACCTACATACTTCTTCGCTAAGCAAACCCCTTTCCCGCCACTCAATGAGTCGCATATTAATGTGATCACCCAGAATTTTAATTTAATTGCTCCTAAACTTAGTATAAGTTTAGGTGTATCTGATGATTGACGGGCAATTTCCCCCATGTAGCATGTTTTTCCCATGATGACTACATTGCCCCCATCATCTGTTTCACGAATCATGATGGAGGGATCGGACTTTAGATTTTTCAAAGCCTTTTGCTCACCCACCGTTAAGTTGTACTTTCTTTTGTTCAGGGGAACGGGATGGTCCAAGAGATTATAAAATCCCTGTGTGACCTTATCTCGAAACAGATCTATGTTGGGATGTGTACCCTGAGGGATACATTTTGATTTAGATTTTAAACCGCTCTCCAATGTGACATCCTCAGCAATTTCTAATTCATTTCTAATCAGATCCATTGCTATTGGAGTTTCATATTCAACATACATCATCGTTTGGATAACATTTATTTCATTCACAGTATATGCGGGTGGTGCACAATCCTCTGAGGGCAAATTGCAAACAGATGGGTTACGAACAAAATGATCTTTAAGTTTTAACAATCTTGTGAATTTAAACAAATCAACAAAAATATCCACATCTTTACCCACATGTATTTATACGTATATTTATATGTTTTGGCATCTACAGCCCTGAAGAAGTCCGCTTCATGAACGGAACGCGGACGCTGTGACGCATTCACCAAGTGATGCTTTTGACTTTGTATTTATAAGTTCTCATTTTGATATTGGAATAAAAGAAATTTTGGAATAATATTGCTGTTCAAGAATAGATTGAATAATTGTCTTTTCTTATATATTGAGAAGTGGTGCAACTGTGCTTTTATTTAAAATGTCTGTCAGGAACAGCATTGTGACAGCGGGTGTGATACGGCGTGCACACATACCCTCATGAGTATATATGAGATTTAAATAATGGAGGGACAGTGACTCAGGTTCTGTCTTGTGTAGGGATCCACTGTCAGGCGCCTTTGTTATATGTAGCTTATTTTTATATATTAATAAGTCTACCTGGAAGCATGTCTTGGAAACCCACAAAGAAAGATGCTAATATGTCGAAATAGTGCACACAACCTATCAGGGTTAGTATGCCCTCACAGTGAAATAAAACCCCAGTGTGTTTTTTTAGGTTTCGCCTGCACAGCATTTGCACTGTGCTCGTGACATTTCTTTCATTTAATATATATTAAGAAGGGGTTTGTATCAGTTTCCATGGCCGAATTACTGTGTTAATTCACTTTTGTGTGGAACATTTTTTTGTACCTTCGGCTGGCTTCATGCATTTACAATACTTCTACTAAAGCTGTTCACACCGTTTAAGCCCCATTCACTGTCAAGATAAGATCTCTTCTCACGGAAATGGCAGATAGCTTCTAACAGTATGCTGGAATGCTAGCCTTTTAATAATCAGTTGTGTACAGCAGATACTTTAGCCTTAGAACATTTTTGGCATTTCCTGTTAATTTCTTTGCACTTTTTGCAGGCATTATCAGATTGATTTTTTCATTCTGATCAAATTCTAAATGTTATTATAAACATTGTGTGTTAAAAATAAATAAAGATAATATACAAGATAATATACAAGAGCTATGCTATATTTTACTACTAAACAGGCAGCCACAAGTGTAGTTACCTTGCAGACAACATGGTCATGATTTGGATGGTGCAGCAGGTGCAGTAGCAGCAGCCCACACAGTTGTCAGATGTCCTCTAAACACATAATATCACTATATTTGACTACTAAATAGGCAGTCACAATTACAGCTACCTCACTGTTAAAAGGGACTGAATTTGAATGGTGCAGCAGGTGCAGTGGCACAGGGGCCAAAAGCTCCAGGGACCCCACTAAACCCAGATTATTGCTAACATTTTAAACTAACCATGCAGTCACAAGGGCAGTTATCTAGCAGACAGGGTCATTATTTCAATTGTGCAGCAGGTGCAGAGATATCAGGACCAAAAGTTCAAGGCACCCCACTAAACACCCACAATTGCTATGTTTTACTACTATACAGGCAGTCACAAGTGCAGTTGCCCTGCAGACAGCAGGGTAATGATTTGAATGGTGCAGCAGGTGCAGTGGCACCTGGCCCAAAAGCTGTCCTCTAAACACCTAATGTTGCTATATTTCACTATTATACAGCCAGTCACAATTGCAGTAACCTTGCAGTTAAAAGGGCTTGAATTAAATAGTGCATCAGGTACAGTGGCACCGGGGGCAACAGTTGTCATAACTCCACCAAACACCAAATATTGCTATATTTTACTACTCAACAGGCAGTTACAAGTGCAGTTATCCTTCAGACACTAGGGTCATGATTTGAATGGTACAGCAGGTGCAGAGGCAGAACCCTTTTATGCACCTATACAGGCAGTCACAAGTGCAGTTACCTTGTAGTTAAAAAGGGACTCGATTTAGAGGTGCAGAAGGTGCAGTGGCTCTAGGGCCAAAAGCTCTAGGGGCCACACTAAACCCAGAGTATTGCTAAATGTTACTACTAAACAAGACAGTTACAAGTGTATTTATCTTGCAGGCGGAATGGGTCATGATTTGAATGGTGCAGCAGGTGCAGTAGCAAAAGGACAAAAAACTCTACGTACCCCACTAACCACCTACTATTACTAAATGTTACTACTGAACAGGTAGTCACAAGTACACTTACCATGCAGACAACTGGGTCATGATTTGAATGGTGCAGCAGGTGCAGAGTCCCTAGGCCCAAAAGTTGTCACAACTTTTCTAAAAACCTAATATTGCTATATTTTACTACTATACAGGTAGATACAATTGGAGTTGTCTTGCATTTGAAGGGGCTTGATTTGAATGGTGCATCAGGTGCAGTTACACTGGGGCCAATCTAGGGACCACACCTAATGCAGAATATTGCTAAATTTTACTCCTAAACAAGCAGTCACAAATGCAGTTATCTAGCAGGCACTAGGGCCATGATTTCAATGGTGCTGCAAGTATAGGGGCACCGGGGCCAAAAGTTATCAGAACTCCTCCAAACACCCAATCTTGCTATATTTAACTAGTAAATAAGCAGTTACAAGTGGAGTTACCTTTCAGGAACTAGGGTCATGATTTTAATGGTACAAGAGGTGCAGCGACACTTGGGTCCAAAGCTCCCATGAACCCCTCAAAACACTAGGGGGCCCATTAGGATGGCGGGCGAACTTCCGTCCGCCACCACCCTAGCGGTCCTGGGACCGGCCGCCAGTGGTGCGGCGGTCCCGCCCTGGCAATTAAGATGCCACCACCACCATGGTGGTGGCATCCTCCAATCCCAGCATTGTGGTGGGCGGTGCTCACAGCACCGCCCGCCACAATGCTGGGAATGAACTGCGTGCATTGTCATGCACAAGGTGACAGTCCCTGCGAGATGCGTGCCACCATGTCCATGACAATGCAGGGGGTACCATAGGTACCCCCATGTGCACCCCCCAATACCCTGGGAGCCCGCAACGGGCCCGAAAGCAGATTCTGCATTCCTTTCTGTGGCGCAAATGCCGCCACGGAAAGGCATGTTTCCGCCCCCATACTAATACGGATGGTGGTGTCTACCAGACACCGCCACCCTATTAAACCCTTTTCTGCCCGGTTGACTTGTCGACCGGGTGGAAAAGCGGCAGACGGTCTTGCCGTCCGCCGCCGTACCCCCGCCATACTAATATGGCGGGGGTAAATGGGTGGCGGGCGGGGAAGCATGTAGGGCAGATCACCACCGCCATGCTGGCGGTGGTGATCCACCCTACATCCTAATTACCCCTAAATATTGCAATACTTTGCTAATAAATAGTCAGTCACAAGTGCAGTTACCTTCCAGGCAATAGGGTTAATATTTGAATAGTGTATCCGGTGCAGTGGCATGGGCACAAAGGGTGCCAGAACTCCTCTAAGCGCACAATATTACTATTACATCAATTCATTCAATTATTTCCCTCTTTCATTTAATTTTTTTTGAATTTTGCTATTACTAAGTCACACTATGCCACTAGTAGCAGCACAATATATTGCCCTTTTGTACATAAACAAGTCAGAATACCTTAACAGACTTTCTGTAACTTAGATTGCTCAAATACTCAGCAACAAAAAACTGCTTATTATTAATCACGTAAGCAAAACTTAATGCATTTACCAATGCTTGTTTCACTATGTACACCTTGATAGACTTGCCTGAGTAAGCTTAGGTGTGATTAGAATTATATGTCATAGGACATAATCAACATGTGCTATGGAGGACGAGATATCAGTGAAGTTTGTCAGGTAGTAACCCATCTGCCAATCTGTAAATCAGGTCCTTGATTCCCTTCCATCACTTAGGAAAAGGGTACAAATGCATCAATGTCATTTCCTGACCAGTTTTTAAAATCTGATGCTTTGGTAAAATCAGACTTTTGATAACTTAAGCTGAAACATATATCCTAGATAGAGGCAGGAGTTGGGAGTCCTGGAGCCGTTTTCGAGTCCTCGTCCTCCAGCGGTAAAGCATTTTCTTCTAGCAGGTCCTTCTTCTTTAGATGAATTTCAAGAGGCTATGGCAGTTGAGGTACCATATATATCGGCCAGAATGGGCAGTTGGATTATCACATTTTATAATCCTAACTGACCCAGGGAACATGGTAGAAATTCGAATTTAGTATGCCTGAACTCAAAATGATAAAATACATCTTTTAGTTAAGTTGGTTTTAACATTCTGTGTTTGAAAATACCACTTTTAGAAAATAGGTATTTTCTTGCCTAACCATCCAGCCTGCCTCTGCTAGGTTGTGTAATGTATGTCTGGTTTTGTGGGTGACAAGGGCTGGGGTGGCTCCAGGAGACAGTGTGAGTCAGCACAGGGCTGAATAGACCTATCTGCATGTAGAGTGGTGGGAGGAGTGGCACCTGGGCCTGAAAAGGACTCTGCCTGCCTTCCAGAATGCTGGCTCCACCTCGTGTGGTGTGTCTGATGAGCCTGGCCTATTCTGCCAAAGGAAAGAAGGAGTCATGTAAACAAAGTGCTCCAGGACTGCACATAACTGGTTTGAACTAGGTACAGGACCCTCTGCCTTCAGAGGACAAAGGATTTTGCAGTATAAATATTGGGGCCCAGACTCCAGGATTTTAGATCACTTCTGGGAACACAAGACAAACCTTTGCCGATGAGAAGAACCAAGGAAGCTGCAGGATTTTGGCCTGCCCCTCTGCCAGTGCGCTGTTTGCTGGGTTGATCTGCAGTGCTTTCTTTTTGCCAAGGAAAGGAGAAGGAACTTTTTAAGGACTTTCATCATCTTGCAGAATATTACTCCTAGGGCTTGATTTGAGCTTGCCTCCTGACGGAAGTCTCGGGGATACCATACCGCACCCCTTCTGTTTGCCTGCATCGGGAACTTGCTGTTTTGACGCCGGCGAGCAACGCCGTCATCTGCATCAAAGCCGTGAGCGCTGCTCCGGCTTGCAACATAGACCGGCCTGCGGCCGCCGTGCCACATCGACGCCAACTAACAACATGAATGCTGCTCCGACTTGCGACCTATGCCCGATGCCTGCAGCTGTGCCGCATTGACTCTGAATCCGACATCATCGTGGAGCAGATCGTTGATGTGGGTGGTCAAGAATCCCTCGACATCATGACATCCTATGGAACCGTGGTTTCGGCACCATCGTGATGTCACCTCCTCTCCTGTCAGGAACCGACGCCTCCCCTGTCTGCACCAGCATCCAGGCCACTGACGCATCATCTCCCCCGAAGCAAGGAACCGACCACGCAATGTGCCAACGATGCCGCACCTCCCTGATTCCATGAGCTGTCTTTGTTTTTGCTTTTCCTAGGTACTGTTCTCTGTGGGTCTCCCAACGCCACGCACCTCGCAGTCGGCACCGTACTTTGAGATTTTTTTGACTTTGATGTAGTGATAACTCCCGTTGGAATTATCGGTTGCTAAAGACTGTTTTGTGAATAACCTATTTTTGAACTATGCATACCATCTTGATTACAGTATTGTGGATTTTTGTCCTTTGTGGCCTTGTGCTAAATCTATATAAAGAATACTTATTTTTATAAAAACCTGTGTGTTGTCCATCTGTACTGTTTTCGCTGTATTACTGTATGTGTTCACAAAGCTCAATACACTGCCTCTGAGATAAGCCTGTCTGCTCGCGCCAAGCTACCAAGGGGGTGAGCAGGGGTTATCCAGTAATGTAATCCCTTTTCCCTGACTTAGAAGCAAGGGTCCCTATTTGGTCAAATGTGTATACCATTGCCAACTAGAGACCCCCAGTTCTAACAAAGACATTGTGATGTAAAGGGGTTACTTAGCTTAGGCAGTGTTGATGAGTGATATGCATGAAAAAAAACCTGTACCACGCTCAGATAGCAGATGATCAGGTGATCCTTATGTTGCCACTTTGAATAGGCAAAACTATATGTACTGCCAAGGTATTTTGTTTTCTGTACCATACCAAGTCATGTAGATCAGGGGAGACATACCTTTAATGTGCAAAAATAACCTGTACCACGCTGAGATAGCATCCTTATTTTGCCACATTGAAAAGGCAAAACGATATGTACTGCCAAGGTATTTTGTTTTCTGTACCATGCCAAGGCATGCAGATCAGGGGAGACATACCTTTGAGGTTATGTTGGCACACAATAGCCTGAGATTATCTTGAAAGCCCCTGGAGGATGATTGATTACAGGGAGAAAGAGGTTTCAAGATGCAGCTGGTGGGAGTCGGGAGGATCCAAGCTTAAAAAGAAAACTGTTAAAACCATAAGAACGACTTGCACAGGAAAGACAAATGATTTTGTACAAGTCAGCTTATAGTGTAAGGAGGGCTGCAGATGATTCTGGGAAGCTCACATACTGAGTCATGCAGATTTGCTATTGGCCACAACTGCTGTCGCTCTACACTATTTCCAAAAAGAGTTTGGAGTGGGTTTATTGATATGTACTTTATAAATATAGCTGGGGGTAATTGCAGGCAAGCAGTCCAACACACTACTTTTACAGTATTTCCTTTTTGCCTTAGAGTAATTTTACCAAGTTGTCACTGTTTCAAGATGGCAAAAAAACCTTTTTCTACTAGGCCTATCTTCAGCTCCTTGGCCTCTTTCCCTATTTAGATGGGTTCTCCTTACACTTAACAGGGCCAAACCTGTTCCTTCTATCACTTTGACTGGAGCCTGACTCTCAGTGAGGGTCCTTGAGATCAAAAGAAGAAACCTTCCTCTGCATCTCCAACAGAGGTAGAGCTAAGGCTGTCCTTTGTTCTGCAAGCTTATACTGTCCACCCCTAGATAGCCAATCCCTGCTAAGTGGCTAGCAGTTAAAACCCATATGCTCTTTTTGAGATCAGAGGCATCCTGTTGCCCTCTGAGCCAGAGTCATTGTTTCCCCATGTCTGCGGCTGATGGTGTGCAGTCCTGTGGAAGCATAATAAGATCACTAACCTGAACTCAGAACTCCACCACTTGGTTAACTGGACCCAAAACCAAATTGTAACATGGGAATCAGTCAACCACCTAAGCGGGAAAGGAGAATGGAGCTGAAAGGAGAAATGAAGGTTCCCTCCACAATGTTTTCTATCAGTTCAGTTGTATCAGGCATGCTGCTCTGTCGTGTAGTTCCTAGGACCGCCCAGGACCGACCCGTTTTGGATGACCTAAACTGTGGGCTTGGTGTGCAGACAGACTCTGAACACTCCCACAGGATGAGTCAGCCATTTAGACGTGCTAGCTCCTCAGTGCAACTACCTCCCCCCGGTACTATACAGTGTGGTAAGTAGCTTCTAGCAACCACTGAACATGACAACCCTGATTCCTCAGGTATTGTGGAAACAATACAGTATCTTTCCTTCAGTCACTTGTGCTTACTGTTCTCAGAATACATAGAATTACGATTGGAATGGTTTCAATACGAATGTATTGGTCAAGCGTCAGTCTAGTATAAAACATGTTAGCTGCGCCAATCAAAAGAAAGGAGCAGACAAATGTAATCGCTAGTAACAATATTGTAAACAGTAGATACATTTCTACCATAGTGCTAATAAGATGAATAAAAGCATATTACATAAAGCAATAGCATTGGCGTACCCTACCTAACGATGCCTAGCCTAGAGGTGTAGGTGAACCATGTATGTGTAAGTGCTAGGATATGTCCTAATGGAACCTAATGGAGCCAAGAAATCCTCAGGGAAGTGCTAACGCCTCACCTAATGATTCAGAATGAAGGATCATGTCTGTGCGTCGAGGATGGCACCCCGCAAGGGATGTCAAATCTCTGCTTGTCGAACGATCAGCTTGCAGAGCCTCGTCTCAGCTTGGAAGGTATTTCTCCTCTGTTTTTGCAATCGGGAGTGAGAGTCTTTTATACTAAAGTGGTAACTCCGGGGTTTTTCTAGAATCAATATGTTTTGAAAACATTTGCTAATCACCGGGTAATCCTTTTCTAAAAAAACATGAGCTTATGCAGCTGGCTGTTGGCCATGAATGAAGAAAAGTGGTGACCCTTGCACAGAATAAATCTACCGTGCCTGGGGACATGTTTTGTGTACATCAGGTACAGGGATTAAGATAAGGTACCAAGAGCCTGATGTCGGAGAGACAGTAGTCGGCTACTGGGTAAAAGGTGACCTGTGTAAGACTGTTATATTATGTGGATGGAACGCAATGTATGTAATTGGTACATCCATGATGGAACTAACCTAAGGGACATGACAGCTCCCAGCATCAGGGGAGGGTTCTGATCATTCAGTGGACAGCGTCCAGAGAGCTGTAGAGATTCAAGCCACAATGTTTTAGCACATGAGTATGTACTGAGTTCGCTTTTATTCACAATGAGTGAGTGAGAGAAAAGGAATCCTAGTTGTGTTCCCCCCAACTATAATCACAAACACAAATGGGCAGCTAGGATAGAGTTTATAGAAGGGACAGTCATGGGGAAAACCAAAGATTTAGGAGGATACCTCACCCACTTAATAGTGGCATGCTTCATTATCAGTGCCTATCCACACCGTGGTACAACCACGGTGGACTCAACCAAAAAAGGATGGGAGTTCTTATACCAATCATAGCTGGATATGTTGCATAGATCCAGAAGGTAAGAGGCAAACATATCTCAGGGTAATATCACGGAAATTTCCTTCAATAAGTAAATTCCCTAGACAAAACTAAAATCAAAGTTATGTTCTTGCAGTTTAGTTTCAATGTCTCTAAAAGACCCTAGTCAAGCCAAAATGTTTCGTCCTGCCTTAAAAGCCTGCTTGGGTCTTGGGACTTCAACAGGGATAGGGATGTTCCTGCCTTTCTAAGCAATCATGCTATGCAGAAATGAGGCCTAAGGCTGTCACCTCAAATCAAGGAGAATTTCCTTTAGAAACCTAAATACATAATGAGTGCACCATAGGCTTAAAAGGTGTGGGACTGTAACTGGCATAACAACACAGTACAAACAATGGTGACTTAAATAAGCCATTTATCCAGTGAGAGGAGTCAGTGGGAACTTTCAACTGGTAAAACAGCTCCTGTACTCCATCAGCCTCATTTTCTTTTTCAGAAAAAGGGGAATATGTTGCATATTTAGTAATGTTACATTTTGAAGCTACAAAGTAAAGCACATCAAACCAATGGAATACTTCCCACGTTTGCATGCACCTAATGCAGTAGAGGGAAAACATGCAAATAAATTAAAAATAGAACAAAACACACTCTTGTACTTCTTATCCTATATTCAGGTGGTTCAGATATCATGTACATCTAGTGGGAGGCTCCCACCTGTAGCCACAGACTTAATTTATTATTTAGACATCTTGTGCTAAATTGATATAAAACATCTGGAGCTGGGATAGTCCCCAGATTATGTGACACATGGCACTTGCATGCACAGGATATAGAACCTACTGGTAGCCAAGTGTCCTAGGAGGCGTGAGTACTTTTTGTTTTTTACTCAAAAAAGATAAGTGCATCTCACACAGGTACATGGTGGGGTTCTTTCAATTATGGAGGCACCAAAGATGTGTCAAAATAATCACAAGCTGAGTGTCCATATGAACATGGGATGCCTTAGCCAGCCGAATGCAAAGGACCCTCTCAGAGCTGAATGTCTAAAGACCATTTTGGGAGTAAAAACTATTGTGCACCTAATCTCGTTTGCATCACTCCAACCTGACTTCCAAATACATGACTCCTAAAGAAACAAATATTTACAGCTGCAGTATGCCTGGAAGGCGGAGGCAATAGACCATACTTCCATTCCTGGATTTGCCCCACTTGAGGGTAGGTTATTACGGGAAACAATTCCAGATAAGCCAGTCTTCTGGACCTACAAAACGTTAATCAATAATATTCCAGACAAACTGATGACCCTTAGATCCAAATGTGAAGCCATGACTGGTCAGTTACCTGACATAGACTGGGAGGCTGCCCTGATGCACCTCAGAGAGGTCGCAATCAAACTACGACTGTGGTTGGTGCAATCTAAAATCTTGCACAGAATCTAATTTGATACAGAGTGTCACCAAGCAATGGGAAGAGCAGAAGCGCCTAACTGCCTATGGTGCAAAACAGTAAGTAGTACCTTCATACACATGCTGTGGGACTGCTACCTAATTAAGAAATACTGGAGACAAATACTAGGGGAAATGGGAGAGATAGTGGGAATCCATCTATAGAGAGATGTGAAACACGTGTTACTAGGTGTCTCCACCGAGATTGATCTACCCTAGATACCAACTCCTGCTATATAAGTTGGGGTTGGTGGTAGCCAAGAGGGACATTGCAAAACACTGGGGGCACCGGACCCTCCAACACTCATGGAATGGAGGACAGGTGTGGACTTATACATGGCCGCAGAGAAAGTGACATACAAAGCCAGAGATTGCCCCAAAAAGTTCACTAAGATTTAGACCCCATGGCTATGGTATTATGGCCTTGAGGTGGATAATGAGGAGATGGACAGCACCGACTTATTGTTGTGATACCGTTCCGAGATGTACCAATGTATATATATGTTTCCCTGATACGACTTGTTAACACTGTAACTTATGTCAAGAAGAGAACTTCATTACGTGTAATGCATATGTCATTAAATGCTGGCTGTTTTAATGAAAACTGTTTAAAAAAACTATTGTGCGCAAAGATTTGCAGTGAGATAATCTATGTGGTAGTAATTGTTGCGTGTAGGTGACCAAAAGCATAAAAATCTTCCTTCACATTGCAAAATCCTCATTTCGTGGAAACTAAAGAAAGGTGTTGATGTGTAGCCTCATTGAAGAAAGAACTTCTAGTAGCACACCACTGAAAGTTTATTGTGACATTCCATCACATACTGCAACAGTGTAATGGAATGATCCAGGGACCACAAAAGGAAGTACTGCCTTTAATTTCACTATTGGTGTTAGTGCTGTGAGATTCCTATTGCGAGGAAGAAGATCTGGCTCCAACTGATGACATAAATCAAGAATAGTTTGCATATTTGATCTGAAATGTTTGAATATATCCTGTTCTTCCATGGTGGCAAGACCTGGAAATGGTCACAATATTGAGGCTGTCGTCTCCTGACTCTCCCTGTGTTCATATGTCTGCATTAAAAGTAAAAATAGTGTCCTAAAATGTTTGCAAACATTTTTTGGGAAATAAAACACACATTTCATTTAGTTTTCAAAAACATATTGTTGTTACATATTTTAACACAACATGAATTATTTAATTTTATTTTTTTAATTTGCATTTTTCAGTCTAGTTATTTGTAAAAAGAAATGTGTAAATAATACATCTTAAATGTATTATATACACACTCAATTTTTTTGTAAAAAATGACCAATGGAAATGTATACAAAACTGTGCAACTGACTCATTCAACCACAGTAACACGCTACATTATACTATTTTTGTCAAAAAAATGAATAACATTAACATTTTATATATGTAAGCAAACTAACCATTTTGAGTGGGGGTGATGCACTTAACATTCACTAACTCACCATTTCATAATCTAAAATGATGGACACCAGACCACGCCATGTGGACTTTGCCAGCTAGATGGAAGTTGGCAGAATTTGACCAGGTAGTGGGTGGGAAACTCCACATCAGACACAGCCATAGGCTAACATATGTGAAGGGAACATATGAATGCCAATGGATGTATCCATCTCCTTTGCCGATCTTGCACGTCATATAAATGTATGAAGCATAAAAAAAATCTCATGTGTCTCCTAAAACTGCAACCACCATCACCTCCTCAACTTTTACTGCAATTTCCAACCTCTGTGAGCCATAATGATAGGAAAACCAGGAGACAGGGCCCCAAATTACTCAGGATAGGAGCTGGAGTTGCAGGCTATTGAGGTCCTGTCCCTGTACATCCAGCCGTATGGCTCACTAGAGGAACAGGTGAATGTTTATAATGAAAATGTAATTCTTTAATTGAAACACAGGAATGTCCCTTTCAGCTCCTGAGTAAAGTGTAGTGATTGAAGTGAAGTTTCAGTTTTTCTTTTAAATTACATAGAAATATTATTGTATGTATTTATAAATACATTATAATGAGACAATACCACAACATTAGTATGTTATGGTTATAATAATTTATTATGAAATCGATAAAAGTAACATTATGTTAATATGTAAAATATATCACATTTGGAATACAATTTAACATAGATACATTATTTTACATACCAAATATTTTAACCTAGTTGATGTCACTGGCCTGGATTAGTAAAATATACACATAACAAGGGATGATGGAACTCAACAGGTTACTACAAAATAATTTTAAAATAAAAAAATAGAAAAATGACATGATGTAACTTCAATACAAACAAACAAATAGTCACACAACTTCTTTTTGTTTTTTGTAATTTTTTTATTCATACAGGGCAACTCCCATCAAAAGAAGGATATCTGCAAGGCCATCGCCAAGAAGGAGCAGACCCTGGGGGACTACAAGTGGTGCAGCATTCACATGGAAGGACCTATGATACTAGACCAATAATTCAACAGAAGTCCAGCTCGATCAGTCCTCCCAAACATGCCAAAAGAGTGCACAGCGCCCTGACCCCCCTAATGGCCTGAATACTTGGGGTGGCATATCCCCAGGTTGATGGGCAGTTGAGAACCTGGCAGCAGCACAAAGGGGGTAACTTTTCCATTGTAGATACCTATTTTGTTTTTACAGCAACTAGGTGTATGATGATGTGTTTTGTATATTATTTTGTGGAAAAGGATACCAATATATTTCTGATGACTACCAAAGGACTGTTCTGAGCAGACACAGGCCTACTTAAAATAATTAAACATGAGTTTGTTTGATGTTATAAAGAACAGTTTTACCAAACAGGCCAACATTTTTAATTGTTTCAGGTGTGATGCTCTATCACAATTGTGAATGATGTAACGTTACCCCTATTACAGGTGACATCGTATGAAATGCACTTATGATACAGTGGATGTTTCAAACTTCACAATTCAGCATTAGTATTATAAGCAAACAATAGTGAGCATGTGAGCAAGTGAGAATGTGAGTCAAAATGACTGGAAACATACAAGTCAAAGGCTACATTTTCAGTTCAATCACATTACAAGTATGTTTTCAATAAAAAATGCTAATTAATTAATGTTAAACGTGAGAGATTTGCAAGTTGTCTTACTCCTTCACAAACGTGCATATAAGTCAGTCTGTTTTTAACAATGATTTTGACAGGAATACATTTTTAAACAAAACAAACAGGATTGTGAACACAATGGTGACAAAGTAACACATGTTTCAAAACACTATTTTAATGGCCTTTCCTATGTACAGATGATAAATCAATAGTGACCAAAAGGGACTTTTGCAGATAGAATATTACATCACATCTATGTTGACGTATCCCATCTGGAAATATCAATGTCAGGCATGTAAAATGACTCATTAGGACATTTTATAAATACATCAAGGTTTCATCTTTATCATATTGTATTGTGCATGTTTTAAAATATATGTGAATCACTGTATTTATATTTTATAATGTTGTACCAATTTTTGACTAAACTGAAAGTCGGAATATTTTTTTTTCACAATGCTAAAACAAACAAAAAATAACTTTAGAAATGTATCAAGCCCTAAGCATTTACTGATGCCGTAGAAGTAATTCGAAACTACCCCAAAAATATTCATGAATTTCTGCTACAGCATACGTAAATACATAGAGAGTGATAAACTAATAAGCAATTTCAGTACTGATTCCATAAAATTAATTTTAATGTTTGAAAATACCTAAGTTACTTGAAGTACGTTTTACGTTGTGAAATGACCAATCAAATGAAACAAGCTTTCAGTTTATACAAATATTGGTACAACTTGTATGTTTAAACATATTTAAAAAACAGCTTTTTTTGCCCCTGTATGCACAATGTGTAAAGGGATTATAGTTTTTATTAATTTTTATGACATAAGTTTACTATTCAAATCAACAAATCAGAAGCATTCAGATGAGTTAAACAGTTCCAGGAAAGAATTCCATATAGTTAAGAGAAATGATCACAAATAATATATGAGCAATAATGGGAAAGAACAAAACTGTGACCAAAGGTTTCTGAAGAAGTTCCCTACATGAAGGAGATAATAATAAATATAAATGGGGCACGTGAAGGGGCCATGGCTAAAGAAGGCAGGGAAGCAGCTGGCCTCTGTGTTTTGGGTGGTAAAACATTTGACACCAATGGACACAGTGGCATGGAATGTGAGGGGATTAGAACTGAGGCCACCAGCTTTTTATATTTGGAGGTCTCCACAATTGAAAAATCCCAAGTGGTAGTAGACCCTACAGGAACTGTACTAACCTCATCCTTGCCCAGGGCATTAGCTGTTGTTTGCCATTCAAAATTCAATGTCTGGCATGCAGAGTCCACTTGCAAAAATAGATACTCACTCACTCACCCCCAAACTGAAACCAGCCAACCTTCTGCCCCAACCCTGGTCCTTGCTCAACCGAAATCCCAAATCCCATCCAAATCCCAAGCACACTCACTTCTTTTCAGGCACCCACTCCAACAGACTTACATAAACAGAGACACTCAAACAACATGCACATACTATTGACACTATACTCACAACCACCACAGGTACCACCGTACCCACAAGCAACACAACCCCAAGCACATCCACAACCACTGCAACTTTGACCACACCCACAAGCACCACAATCACCAAAACACCCATAACCATACACACAATGACACCCATAAGCACCACAACCACCACCACACCCACAACCAGCTCCACACCCACAAGCACCACCACACCCAGACGCACCACAACCACACCAACCACCCCAACAGCACACTAATAAAAACAAACACATTTACAGAAAAGCACACCTATTCTCAAAAGCAAACCAACCAAAACCAATTGCACACACTCATCCAAATACCAAACACCTGACAAAAAACACAGATCAAAATATACAAAACATACTCCAGACCCCCATAAAACTGCCAAACATACAGACACACACACATCATTCACTCCAGCTGCTTCTACCTCCAAAGCCCAATCCTCTCCCACCCCTATGCCCCTTTCCTTTCCTCCCTAATTCACATTTTACCTGTACCTAACCCCTGTCAAACCCCAACCCACTCCTCCAAAGAAAGATCTTTGAGATGCTCCTTCCTGTGGAGGTTACCCTTTGGCTGAATGTTTAGGAGGCAAGTTATGGGCTACAAAACAGTAAATAAAACTTTAGGAGAAGTATCTCATTTCTGAATCGATTTAAATTTTACAAAGTTTGTCTTAACATTATTATTCATCTGTAAGTCATTGATTATTTAAAATATTATTGATGAAAATGTAAAATACACATTCTTACTTGCATTTATTACAGAAAATACATGTGTTGTTTAAATTGCAAATTTGTACAGACCAAACATTGGTGATAAAAAGCTGTTTTGGACATCAAAATTGTGGTGCAGCATTCATTATGATAATAAACACTTACACCAAATAAGCCAGTATTTTTATTTTTTAAGTGTTAATACAGGTGTTTTTAGTTTAACTTGATTATTGATCAAATTAAACACATATGCTTTACACCTTAAAAAATGATTAAAACATATAGACCCTTCGGTGCGACGGACGCACTTGGGGCAGATTTACAATAACTGGCGCATCCCTGCATATCAGCAGGGATGCGCCAGTTATTGTGTGTCGCGGCTCCGCCACCATGTATGCGCCGCATTTACAATGTGGCGCTCCATGAGGCAAAAATGGACAGATGCGCGACGCATCTGCTGCCATAAAGACGGCGCATTGCTAGAGTTGCGTCGCAAAGTGACTGAGTGAAATCTTGTAGATTTCACTCAGCCTCTTTTAGGAGGCGTTCCTGCGCCGGAACAACCCCCCAGCACAGGTACGCCTACATGTGGCGCAGGGCTACACAACGTGACGCATCTCCCAGATTTGTCACGTTGTAAGTACCCCGCACCATGGTATAGGATTTGCGCCGCCGCTGCTTCACAAAAGTGACGCAACGGCGGCAAAAAAGAGGCGCAAGGGGCTTGTAAATATGCCCCCAAGTCTCATGTGCGTTGGATGGCCCCAGGCCGTCATAGCACATTGCACAAGGAATCCCTCTGGTGTGGGCACCAAAGGGATTCCCTTTGAACCCCAACAGCCTCGGGAGCTGGGGAAGAGCTTCCCCAGCTCCAGAGGCTGCAGCATTGGTTTCCCTGAAATGGCGATCAGGGCGTAAGTCCCGCTGACGTCATTTCACTTAAACCAAAACTGAAATGAGCCAAGAGGCTTTTTTCAGTTTCTCTTTCAAACTGCTCAGGAGGCTATCTCGTCCCTCAATTCACGTACAAAGACGGGAGAGGTATTATTGGAAAGGGGAGAATCTTGCCCCAGGAGGGTGATCCCCAAGCAGGGACCCACCCACTAGCCACCAGGGAAGTGGGAGCAGCCCCTTGGGCAAGGGCCTCTGCTCATCCCTAAACATTGGGTACATTCAGCCTCTTTGCCCACTAGAAACCAGGGATGTTTAGGGCAATTTCAATTAGGGGTGGGGGCTGTTCAAAATGGGCATGTCAATGCTCCCACCTCCCTGCAAAAATTACAGTCTATCTGACCCCCCGAGGGCATAAAGCCCACTAGATTAGATGCCAGGGATTTTTTTGCCAATCAGAATAAGGGGTGGGGCCCTCCCAAAATGGGCATGTCAATGCCCCCACCCCCTCCCACAAAAATGACAGTCTGTTTGCCCCCCGGGGGGCAGAAGGGGGCAGAAAGCCCACTACATGCCAGGAACTTTTCCTAAATTGAATTAGGGGCGGGGGCTGCCAATATGGGCATGCCAATGCCCCCATCCCGCCACAAAAGTGCAGTTTTTCTGTCCCCCTCTTGGGGCAGATGGGGGCAGCAGCCCCAAATCTGCACCCCAGGGGTGGCAGAAAGCCCACTAGAAACCAGTTTTTTTAATGCAAATTAGGGGTGGGTCTGATCATTATGGGGATAACAATGTCCCCACCCCACCAAACAAGTACAGTCTTTCTGCCCCCCTGTTAGGCAGATGGGGGCAGTAGCACCCAATCTGCCCCCGGGGGGCAAAATGCCCACTAGACACCAGGGTTTTATTTTCCCAGTGAATCTAGGGGTGTAGGGTGCCTAAGATGGTCATGCCAATGCAGCCCCAGGGGGTAGAAAGCCCACTAAGCACCAGGGATTTTTTTTATAGAAGTTGGGTTGGTGGCTGTCCAGAATGGACTTGTCAATGCCCCACCCCCAAAAAAATGCTACAGTCTTTCTGCCTCCCCCTGGGAGCCATCTGGGGCAAAAGCAAAATCCCACTAGCCACCAGGGATTTTATTTCTGTAGTTTGGGTGCCCCCACCCCCCCAAAAAAAGATGCCACAGTCTTTATGGCCCTCCCAGGAGGCAGATGGGGCAGTAGCCCTTGATCTGCCCCCAGGGGGGCAGAGAGCCCACTATGCGCTAACGATTATGCTGGCTCTTTTTCAGGTAGGGCTGGGAGCTGCTCAGAATGGGCATGTCAATGCCCCCAACCCACCAAAAGAATAGCCACAGTCTTTCTTCCCCCCTTGGGGGCATATCAGGCATATCAGGCAATAGCCCCTGATTTCCCCCCTCCCCAGGGCAGCAGAAAGCCCACTAGGTACTGACTTTTTTCTGGAATGGGCCTACCTGTGAATTTTGGGTACTAGCGCAGCAGGCACCTAGAGAAACATAGCAAGCCTGTGAATATTTGAAAACTACACACCAAGGGGAATCCAGGATGGGGTGACGTGTGGCTCTTACTAGGTTCTGTTACCCAGAATCCCTTGCTAACCTCAAACCTTGGAAAAAAACACATTTTCCTCATATTTCAGTGATGGAAAGTTCTGGAATTTGCGCAGATCCACAAACTTCCACACACCCAGCATACCACAACGGTAAAAATAGTACCTCACTTGTGTGGATAGACCTAGTGCTCATGACAGGAAACGGCACAAAAAGCAACGTGGACACACCACATTTTTACGGTGAAAACTGACCCTTTTTTTGCAAAGTGCCTAGCTGTAGATTTTGAACCCTAGCTCTTCCGTCACCCACGGTAACCTAGCAAACCTATACAATTTTGAAAACTAGACACCCAAGGGAATCCAGTATGGGGTGACTTGTGTGGCTCTCACCAGGTTCTCTCACCTAGAATCCCTTGCGAACCTCAAACTTTGTTAAAAAAACACATTTTCCTCACAATTCTGTGGTGGACAGTTCTGGAATCTGTGTGGACCAACAAAATTCGACCCACCCCGCTTTTCCCAAAGTCTTCTGAGAAAAATGGTACCTCACTCACATGCGTGGGTCAAGTACCCGCGACAGACAAGGACCCAAGACATATTGAGGAGACATCAAAATTGCATATCACAAAACAACCTGGTTTTGGGGCGTCACCTGGGGTTTTGGCCCTCGGCTCGGCAGTCATCTTGGGAAACTTCCATACCAGGGGGCAGATTTATGATGACTGGCGCATCCCCAGAGATGCGCCAGTCATCCTGCGCCGCTGCTCCGCCACCCATGGTGCGCCGCATTTACAATGCGGCGCACCATGGGGCAAAAACGGCACAGATGCGTGACGCATCTGTGCTGAAAAGGTGGCGCATTGCTGGAGCTGTGTCGCAAGCGCGACGCAGCTCCAGCAAGGCTCGGGGGTGCCCTATCTGACCAATGCTGCATCAAGACCTACGCCTGCTTCAAGCAGGCGCAGGCTTTTGACGCAGCATTGGCCTGAAAGTGACTGAGTGAAATCTTATAGATTTCACTCAGCCACTTTTGCGAGGCGCACCTGCCCCGGAACGCCCACCCTGCGCCGGAACGCCCACAAGCGGCGCAGGGCTTTACAACGTGACGCATCTGCCTAGATGCGTCACGTTGTAAATCGTTCGTAGGGATGCGCCACGTTTACGCCGCCTTGCGTGACGCAACAGCGGCGTAAACGTGGCGCAAGGCCTTCATAAATCTGCCCCCAGATAATTTAGGAAGGAAAACTGGCAGGAGTTTTTAGGTTAAAAGAGGGAGGGGTATGAAGTGAATGTTTTATAGCTGTAATGGAGAAGCGGAGGGTCCATTTTAAACGCCTGTGGCAGGTTTGAAAATATGCACGCTATTGTCATTTTGTAAAAGCTAGAGGGAAAGTGGGTGATTTAAGAAGCCACGTGGGAATGTAGGAAGTTGAGGACTCCAATACATCTAAACAGTTAGATAATGGGGAGAGTGCGAGGGTGGCTGTGTGTGGTTGGAAATAGGTGCAGGGTGTAAGAAGAGGGTTAGAGGTTACACAGGAATGAAAGGACATTAGAGGTAGGATGTTGGTTGCATGCAGAAAAAATAGAAGGGTTTGTTATTGATAGTAGCAATCATTTGTGTAAAGCAAAAATTCGACAACACATGCTTGTATAAATAATGGAGGGTGATGAAATAGATCCTTTAATACAGTGTTTCACTGAGGAAATACTTGAGCAGAATATAATGTGAAGTGAAATTGTAATGAACTTGTTGTTTTTGTGTGTATATGAAGATGAAAAATGTAAAACTGTGAAACTAAAGGTGACTTTGAGGAAAAAGGGTTCAGTAGCACCAGCCAAGAGTGCAGGGACTCTGGATTGCCTCTTGGGAGATAGAACTCAACATCCCACAATACACCTGCACAGTGGAGGAAAACTCAACTTGCAACTGGTCAGCTGGAGTGACCCTCTCTTTTTTCCAGCTCTGTTGCTTCTGCTGCTGATCAGGGAGACCACTTATTTTCCTTTGAGTAAGGCGCAGTACTTTCTTGTTGGAGCTTTGTGTCTGCAGCAGGTGTAGTCCTTTTGAGTGCAAGTCTCCCGTGGCGCAATTTAAGGGTTCAGCAGGGCAGCCCTTTCTCTTCTTTTGTCCCAGGCAGTGATTTGAGGAGATCCTGCAGCACTCCCATATGTATCCTCCATTCTGGGCTGGCAGGAGGGGAGCACCCAAATCAATAGGGTTAAAGCTGCCTCCCTCTGCTATGACCACTTCCTGTGGAGTGTCACATATATTTGACCTAGAAGGCACTGTTCTCCCAAAAATCTGAATGGAGAAATTATCTCCTTGGTGTGTGTGGCTGTGTAACCCAGCCCCGAGGTGTGGCTAATATCTGACTCCAGCCCCTCTCTGAATCTTATTAGGGGGCTGGCCTGGGTCCTATTTTATCTGTTCTCCTGCCTTTGAAGTCGGGCTTATCTCCACAGCCTCCTTCCTCTTCCTGACTTCTCCAGGAAGCAGATTTTCTCCCACTAAATGACCGGCTTGTTGCAGCCCAAAGTATCTTCACATCTACTGAGTTAGCAGCTTGGCCCAGGCTGCAAATAGGCTGACAAATCAGAAGAGTCTACTACAGGGCTGCTTTCGGTAACTTCGGGATAGCCAGTTGTAAAACGACTTTCATGTCATTATTTACAATAAATGCAAATTATCAAGTTGTTGGATTTATAGTAACCATTATGTTGACACTTTGAATGACACGTCTAGCTAGTTTCAATCAAAAGTTAGACATTATTAAGTTTAATAATGAATGAATTAATTAATTAAGATTTCTAGAGCGCAGATAGCTGCCCTGAGGCGTCCAGGCGCTAAATAAAGCCTTCTCATGTTAGCTTATGGGGCTAACAAGACTACAGTAGAGAAACCAGGGCATATCAAACATATTTTATATAAATCCTTCTTTTAAAAACATTGCAACCTCCCTTTAGGGCACCTAGAGCAAACCTTAGGGGGACTTAAATGTAATAAAAAGGTAGTTTGGGATTTTGGAAGTACTCCTAATTCTAAAGTCGATTTTGGACATAGTTTTATGTTAATACCAGACTGCTGCAGGTCCTGAAGCACCTTCATCAGGTTGACCAGTTGAACTCCCAGGTGGAGCTCAATTCAGCTATATCATCCAGATAAGCTGTACTGAATGTTTCCCAAACAGCTAGGACTCTGTTCACCAAACTTTGGAAGGTGACAGGAGCATTCTTCCAGCCAAAGGGCATCACTTTGAACTGAGATTGGCCCTCTGGTGTGGAAAATGCCGACCTCTCCTGTGCTCCTGGACTTGGGACAATTTGCATGTAACCTAAGGTCAAATACAATTTACTCAGGTACTTTGTTTGCAGCCCCAACCTGACAATCAGCACAACAGCTCTAGCTATGTTGTGAATATCAGTCTTGATGACTGCCTTCAAGCCTCTGTAGTCCTCACAAAACCTCAGTTCTTTCTTTCCCCCTTGGATATTAGGCTTTGGCACCAGTACCACTTGGGTGGCCCATGGACTATCAGAGAGCTCAACAATTTCCCCAGCTGATGCATCTTGGCTACTTCATCTGTAATGCAGCTTTTCACCTGATCACAGAACCTGTACCACTTGTTTTTGACAGGTAGGCTGTCTATGTCATGGACACACCAAGCAGTGAGTCCAGGGGTCAGGAAGAACAGCACAACAAACTGCTCCAACACTTGTCTGTAGTCTTTCTGCTGTTGGTCTGTCAACATGGGAGAGAGTACTACTCCCTTCACTAACCCCTCTCCTGCATTGATGGAATGGAGGTTTGGGAGAAGCTCACTCTCCTCTTCCTTTCCTTCTTTTGTGACCATTAGCATGGTGATGTCTGCCCTGCCTTGGGGTTTCAATCGGTTAACATGGACTACCCAGCAGGGACTCTGGGCGTGCCAAGATCTAACAAGTAGATGACCCCACCCTTTTTCTCCATAAAATGTTAGGACACAGTCCCTTGTCCTAAAGGGCCCTGGGAGCCACAGTCTCCACCACCCACACCCACAGTCCTAGGTGATACTCAGAAAGAGTAGCCTTCTGGTCATACCAGTGCATAATAAGATCTTGGTTGGCTACCAGGTTGCTGCTTGCTCTCTTCATGTACTCTGTCATGCGGGGATGCAGGCCAAGCACATAATCCATCACATTTTATTTGGGCTCTTTAAGAGGCTTCTCTCATGCTTTCCTGACCAAACTCAATGCCCCCTTACAGGATGACCAAACAGCAACTCAAAGGAACTAAAACCAGTCCCTTTCTGTGACATCACTCTGTAAAAAACAGCAGGCATAGGATAAATTCCCAATACCTTCTGAGCTTGTGAGATAAGCCCATGATTATGTTATATGTTATGTTATATGTTATATGGGATTTATTACGCGTACAATTACTGTGGAGTATTATGTCCTTCAGGGTCTTACTGTATCTTTCAAGCAGACCATTGGTCTGAGATCTATATGGGGTAGTAAATGTGCAGGTAACATCACATTTATCCCACATCGCCATCAGGTATGTAGACATAAAATTAGTCCACCTATCTGAGATCAGCTCCTTGGGAAAGGAAAGACCACCATGGTGAAGATTCCAAGTAGGGCTTTGGCCACTGTGGGAGCAGTTACCGTCTTGAGGGATATTGCCTCAGGGTATCTGTTGGCATGGTCCACTTACACCAAGATATATGCTTTCAGAGGCAGTTGGCAGGTCTAGGGGAACCAACAATGTCAATCCCCGGCCTCTCAAATGGAATCCCATCCATGCCCAGAGGTGTCAAAGGAGCCTTTGACTTGGCCTCTGTCTTGCTACTAGCTTAATAGGTGACACATGAGCTGCAAAATGTCTTTACCTTGTCAAACATAAGGACCCTAAAGAAATGGATGACCAGCCTGTTCAAGGCCTTTTCCTGTCTCAAATGTCTGACGAAGTGGATGTCATGAGCCAATGTGAAGAGGAACTCTCTATACTTCTGGGAGACTACAACTCTTCTGGTTGCCCCTGGTTTTGTGTCCCTGACCTCAGTACATTCACCCTCTCAATAGGCTCTGTGGAAACCACTCAAATTCCCCTTCTCTTGCCTGAAGACAGTCTGCCTTCGGCCTTCAAGAGTGGGACAATCCCTTTGCTTCTGGCACTGCTCCTTTGTAGAGAGCCTACCTGCTCCCTGAAATTCTCCCAACTCAAACAGATCTTATTGAGGTGGAGGCCCTCCTTCTGAGGTCAGATCCTCTCCTCCAGGACTGGATTCCTCCTAGACCACTTGAGTTGTTTAAGATGGCTAACCAGGCCCTTTGCCCTTTATCTTACTCTTGGAGGGTTGGCCCATTATTCCAGGGTCCAAGTGTCAATTACTCCCCAGATATGCAGCCTGTGCCCTCGTCACAGCACAAACCCACTCAGGGAGGTCCAGCATCTGAGCATGACCTGCCTTTCCCCCTTGACCACGCAGAATCTACAAGATCATTTCCCAGTAGACACTCAACTGGGAGGGTAAGAGACACAGTTACTATTTTAGAGCCAATCACACCTCCTCATTGCAAGCTCACCATTGCCATGGGTTGGACCATGGTTCTGTTATGTGCAAAGATGACCAGTTGAAATACACCAACTAGGATCTGCTTTGCGGGAACTAGTTTGTCCAACATCATGGTTACACTGGCTTCTTATCCCTCAGAGTCTCAACCTCAGTCCTGTTGATCTTAGTCCTGTGCCTGTATTTCTCCATGCTTAGAGGTAAGGCTGCTAGGTTGCAACTTCCACCCCAACCACAGAAACCAAGGTTACCTCTAGATACCTATTCCCCATCTCTGAGCAAACATACATTAACATGCCCCTTGGGCTGCCCACTGTTGGGGCTTCTTTGTGCATACTGCATCAGCCCTTTGTGTCCTAGCTGCAAACAGTCAAAATACAATCCTGCCTCTGTAGGGTCATAATGTCTTCCCTGATAGCTTTTGAGGTAGCTTGACTCTCGGTATTCCTTCCTTGGAATGGTGTGGGGGACCTTTTCATGACTCTTACTGATTTTTTATCTTGTTTGCACAGGGCTTACCCTGGGGAAGAGACCTGTCCGCCTTTCTTCTGATCACCTCCCTGTTCCTTGCGGGTACCCTGGTGCAAACCCACTCATCTGTTGTCTCACCCAGGTCCCTGGGACTAGACATATTAGAGTCAACTAGATAATTGGGCTACTCCTCTGTGAGGCAATTGGCCAATATGTACTCTTTCTTTATCAAATTTTACACCCCTCATAGGTAGTTACCTTGTTACTCTGTATACTGCCCACTCATGCCTTGACGAATATGTCTACAAAGTCAACTCAGGTTTTGGTACTCATTTCTTGGGTGTCCATAAACTTCATTCTGTACTGCTCTGGGGTTAGCCCAAACCTTCTGATCAAGCTCTGCTTCATGTTGTGATATGATTCAGCCTCCTCTCCCTCTAAGTCAAGGGCCTATCTCTTCCCACCACTGGATTCAGTTTCCACAGGAGTGTACCTAGGTACTGAAAACTCTCCCTCCTCATCTTGTAGGCCCTCTCAAAAGCTGTCATCTGTTTGTTAATGTCATCCCCCTCCTTGTACTTAGGGAAAATCCCTTGGGTAGTCTTGTGTCAAACTCCTCCACCTCTGGAAACTTCTGTCTCCTCTTCTCTGCCACCGTCTTCCTTGCTACCACCGCTTGTGGTATTTCTCTCCTCACATGTCCACTTCATCTTGGCCAGGGCCAACATCTCTGTTTTTAGAGCTAAATAAACTAGCTGTACCATAAGCTCCCTTTCCCTAAGGAATATACTTAGCTCCCCTTTGGTGGATCCTCTTCCCACATTAGGGTTCGGCGGGGCCCTAATTACTATGTGTAGGGAGAGGTGCTCATATTCTTCATCACTGAGGTCTAGCGGGCCTTCCTCCTCTTGTCCCTCTATTTCTGGAGCCTCTTTTGTTTCAAAGGCCTCTATATGGGCCCCTGCCCACGGCATAAGGGCCTTTATTAGCACTGCTTTCCTTGAATTGAAGGGTGCTGATAATTCCCTAACCCTTCACAAGTCCCTTAGCTCTACTTCTGGGAAAGTAGGTAGGTTAACTAGATCAAGCTCCATGGACCCATTCGTTTTAGGTCACAAAAACATTTTCAAAATTGAAGTCAAATAAACCTAGAAACAATTAAAAAAAAAGCAGTGAATTAATATTAGTCCAAATTAAAAATCAATTTGTTTTTGCAATACCTCAATTTATAGGATTTGTAATTGTGCAATCTAAATATTGAATGGTGTTACTAATCACAGGTTATGGATCCCATCAATGCGCACTAAGGGGTCCATTAGGATGTCGGGCGGTGGCACCACCGCGGTGGTGGCGGGGCGGAAAAACAGCTTTTTCCGCCCGCGAGCAGCGGAACTCACGTCCGCCACATTAGGATAGGTAAACACAGGTCATTTCCCGTCCGACGCGGAGCGCCGCGCCCCGCCATCAAGGTGCGCCCGCCACCGCGGCGGCGGGAGCCAATCGAGACCCTCCGCCGCGCCCAATGACGTCCGCCCCGCTCGACAAATTAGGATGGCCCAAACACGCAGACGCACCGCAGAGGAGACACCGCACAGCTGAAGCAGGCGGAAAGTCGACAGCGGAGCACGAACGCCGAAACCCGACATGAACCCCATGGATCCAGCCCTCCACATGCATCCAGTCATGTACCTGCTGCAACACTATCGCCAGATGGGCCGCCGCGGATACCGCCGCAGGTACGCCACCACACATATGCACCACACAACACACATGCCGACACAGGGCCCAAGCACAACACTGGCATCCTGTTGGGGGGAACAACACATACACATGGGCACCCACACATCACCCACCTCACAACAAGACACCCCACGGCATCCGGAACACACAACGTCCGCCAACCTGCAGCAATGTCACGGTCACGGACACGTCACCGCCGCGGTCAACACATGCGCACTATGCAGAAGGCAGGGCTACACCAAGGCATGGGCATGGCACAAACATCACAGGGACACACCACCCCAAACAACACTGCACCCCACCCGAGCTAGTCACAGGCAAGGTGCCTATCCCGTGCACCCCCATGCACACCAACAAGCACTGTAACAACAAGCACACTACACACACACTGCAACACACAACACACAACCAGGGACACAGGCACTGCAGGATTGGCTGACAAGGAACACACAACACCAGTGCACTCCCCACAGCCCACACAATTGCATACAATCATCCACACAGGGCAAGACAAAAGAAACAACAGGCATACAACTCCTGGCTGACACATGTGTGTCTCACACCATACAGGGGCACACATACATACACTACAAACTAACACCCTTCACACTGCACACGTCTGCCACACCCAACACCACACATGCCATGTAAGCCATGCCACCAGGACTAAGGGCCAACACAAGATGACCATACACATACACGCCTGGGCACACAGAAAGGAAAACACACACATACCTCATGACATGACAGACAGCTACAAAACCACTGAACAGCTGCACACCCTGTTCTGCCAGTGTCCCCCAAGGTGACCTGTGAACAGTGTATGCAGCACAAGCAAATCACCAACAAGAAAACTGCATGGGCTGTAAAATAGCCATCACAGAGTACAACATCAGCAGGGCCAGAATGGACTGAAGACCCTGTCACCCCTGTCTAAAAATCAGATGGCCACAAAGAGCCTTGCAATGGTGACCTTTAAATAGAGCATGGTACTCAGACAAGCAAATGCAAACAAGAAAAGGATTTAATCAGCAAGGAGACTGAGAAAACACACCAGAAGTAACTGTATTTATTCACATATTGCACAGATGTAGCAATACAACATTAGTAGACAACAGCAAGCCACAAAATCATGTACAAATGGTAGAGACTATGCACAGGTCAAACACAAACAGGAAGTGCAGAGTCCATGGCAGGGGAGAGTACAACACATCAGAGCAACATGCCCAGAGTCCTTGGCAGGGCAGGGGTGAGTACAGCACATCAGAGCAACAGGCCCAGAGTCCTTGGCAGGGGACACAGCAAGTACATAAGAGGCTGCACAGGGGAGAGTACAGCACATCAGAGCAACAGGCCCAGAGTCCTTTGCAGGGGAGAGTACAGCACATCAGAGCAACAGGCCCAGAGTCCTTGGCAGGGGAGAGTACAGCACATCAGAGCAACAGGCCCAGAGTCCTTGGCAGGGGACACAGCAAGTACATAAGAGGCTGCACAGGGGAGAGTACAGCACATCAGAGAAACAGGCCCAGAGTCCTTGGCAGGGCAGGGGTGAGTACAGCACATCAGAGCAACAGGCCCGGAGTCCTTGACAGGGGAGAGTACAGCACATCAGAGCAACAGGCCCAGAGTCCTTTGCAGGGGAGAGTACAGCACATCAGAGCAACAGGCCCAGAGTCCTTGGCAGGGGAGAGTACAGCACATCAGAGCAACAGGCCCAGAGTCCTTGGCAGGGGACACAGCAAGTACATAAGAGGCTGCACAGGGGAGAGTACAGCACATCAGAGCAACAGGCCCAGAGTCCTTGGCACGGCAGGGGTGAGTACAGCACATCAGAGCAACAGGCCCAGAGTCCTTGGCAGGGGAGAGTACAGCACATCAGAGCAACAGGCCCAGAGTCCTTGGCAGGGCAGGGGTGAGTACAGCACATCAGAGCAACAGGCCCAGAGTCCTTGACAGGGCAGGGGTGAGTACAGCACATCAGAGCAACAGGCCCAGAGTCCTTTGCAGGGGAGAGTACAGCACATCAGAGCAACAGGCCCAGAGTCCTTGGCAGGGGAGAGTACAGCACATCAGAGCAACAGGCCCAGAGTCCTTGGCAGGGCAGGGGTGAGTACAGCACATCAGAGCAACAGGCCCAGAGTCCTTGGCAGGGGTGAGTACAGCACATCAGAGCAACAGGCCCAGAGTCCTTTGCAGGGGAGAGTACAGCACGTCAGAGCAACAGGCCCAGAGTCCTTGGCAGGGGAGAGTACAGCACATCAGAGCAACAGGCCCAGAGTCCTTGGCAGGGGACACAGCAAGTACATAAGAGGCTGCACAGGGGAGAGTACAGCACATCAGAGCAACAGGCCCAGAGTCCTTGGCAGGGCAGGGGTGAGTACAGCACATCAGAGCAACAGGCCCAGAGTCCTTGGCAGGGGAGAGTACAGCACATCAGAGCAACAGGCCCAGAGTCCTTGGCAGGGCAGGGGTGAGTACAGCACATCAGAGCAACAGGCCCAGAGTCCTTTGCAGGGGAGAGTGCAGCACATCAGAGCAACAGGCCCAGAGTCCTTGGCAGGGGACACAGCAAGTACATAAGAGGCTGCACAGGGGAGAGTACAGCACATCAGAGAAACAGGCCCAGAGTCCTTGGCAGGGCAGGGGTGAGTACAGCACATCAGAGCAACAGGCCCGGAGTCCTTGGCAGGGGAGAGTACAGCACATCAGAGCAACAGGCCCAGAGTCCTTTGCAGGGGAGAGTACAGCACATCAGAGCAACAGGCCCAGAGTCCTTGGCAGGGGAGAGTACAGCACATCAGAGCAACAGGCCCAGAGTCCTTGGCAGGGGACACAGCAAGTACATAAGAGGCTGCACAGGGGAGAGTACAGCACATCAGAGCAACAGGCCCAGAGTCCTTGGCACGGCAGGGGTGAGTACAGCACATCAGAGCAACAGGTCCAGAGTCCTTGGCAAGGGAGAGTACAGCACATCAGAGCAACAGGCCCAGAGTCCTTGGCAGGGCAGGGGTGAGTACAGCACATCAGAGCAACAGGCCCAGAGTCCTTGACAGGGGAGGGGTGAGTACAGCACATCAGAGCAACAGGCCCAGAGTCCTTTGCAGGGGAGAGTACAGCACATCAGAGCAACAGGCCCAGAGTCCTTGGCAGGGGAGAGTACAGCACATCAGAGCAACAGGCCCAGAGTCCTTGGCAGGGCAGGGGTGAGTACAGCACATCAGAGCAACAGGCCCAGAGTCCTTGGCAGGGGTGAGTACCGCACATCAGAGCAACAGGCCCAGAGTCCTTTGCAGGGGAGAGTACAGCACATCAGAGCAACAGGCCCAGAGTCCTTGGCAGGGGAGAGTACAGCACATCAGAGCAACAGGCCCAGAGTCCTTGGCAGGGGACACAGCAAGTACATAAGAGGCTGCACAGGGGAGAGTACAGCACATCAGAGCAACAGGCCCAGAGTCCTTGGCAGGGCAGGGGTGAGTACAGCACATCAGAGCAACAGGCCCAGAGTCCTTGGCAGGGGAGAGTACAGCACATCAGAGCAACAGGCCCAGAGTCCTTGGCAGGGCAGGGGTGAGTACAGCACATCAGAGCAACAGGCCCAGAGTCCTTTGCAGGGGAGAGTGCAGCACATCAGAGCAACAGGCCCAGAGTCCTTGGCAGGGGAGAGTACAGCACATCAGAGCAACAGGGCCAGCAACACACCCAGATCGCAAACAATGGTCTTGACTAGCACACCTCTGTGTGGCACAGGCGTATGAGGGTGTTGACAACTCACTCCTGGCTGTCATGTGGAGTGGGACCTGGCTGTGTGTCAGGGACTGCAGGTCCACTTGACTGGTGTGACAGAGGGACATGTGATGTGGTAATAACAGAGGGCCTGCAAGGTGGAGGGCTGTGCGGACCAGGTGGCACCGTGGCACGTGGAGGTGGAGTCATGCTCACCCTTGACACAGTGTGGGTGGGAGAGGTTGGAGGGGTGCCCTTCCACTTTTTCGGAATATGAATTCGCTTCCCTGTCATGGGGTTGATGGGAAGTGGCGTTGACACCGCCGGCACACACCCCAACTGTCCCACTTCAGGGGCAGACACTGGTACTCCCTCTGGAGAATTGCTTGATCCTGCTGAACGCTTGGGCTGGCTACGCCTCCGGACCACCTTACCCTCTCGGGAAGGTGTACACCCTACAGTGACCACCTTCCCACTTCCCCCAGGGGTGGTGTCTACAGTGCCCTCCTGTCCCTTCTTGCCAGGGCTGCTCACAACACTGACCTCCTCTTCCTGAGTCACTGGCCTGGACACAACACTGCCCTCCCTTGCCTTAATCACTGGGCTGCTCACAACAGGGGTCTCCTCTGCCACAATGACTGGGCTGGTCACAACAGGGCTCTCCTCCACCTGCCTCGATGTACTTTGTTGTGGGGTTGATGTGGTGGGTGGTTGTGTCCCTGTGCTCTCCCCAGGTGTAGCCATGACATCCCACACATCCTCTGTGGGCATAGCTGAGTCAATTTCAGGTGATGCCTCTGCAGCATGTGAGCCTGATGTCTGCCACAATTATCTTCTGGCCTTGCTCTTCTGTGACTTCACCTTGTCTGTGCATATTGGGGGGGCCCTGCTCTTCTTTGGGGATGGAGTCTGTGGACGGGATTGTTTGCTTTGGGTCTGACCTGTGCTCCTAGTGTTGTATTGTTTAGTTGATGTAGGTCCCAAGTGGTCACTGTCATCTGATGTGGCCACTGACTGGGTGGACGTCACAGGCACCTGAGCTGCAATGGGAGCATGTGCCTGTTGGAGGGCTGACTTGACTGTTGCTGACAATGACTGGAGTGTACGATGTAGCCCACCCACGTCAGAGTGTATGCCCTCCATGAATGCCAGAACCTGGCCTAATTTGTTATTGTGGGCACTGAAGGCATTGAGCAGGGCGGTCTGGCCCACGCAAAGTTGGCGCAGGAGCTCTACGCACTCTGCACTGAGGGCAGCAGGGGGGACAGGTGCAGGGGCAGCGGTGCCATGTGTGAATGTTACACGTCCCCTCTTAGTGACACGGATACGGGCAGCACCAGAGGAAGTGGATGGGAGGCTGGGCAGTGGCCGCTGGTTGTCAGATGCTGCAGCATACTCCCCATCCCCTGTGGCTGCTAACAGGGACGCATCCCCCCTGCCATCAGATGAAGTGGTACTCTGTGTCTCAGCCACAGATTCCTCATGCATACTCCTGTCACCCCCAGTAGCGCTGGTGTGGTCAGTGTCACTTGGTTCAGTCTCACTTTGCTCTGCTGCCGCTGTCGTGCTGGTCTCGCCACCACTTTCAGGATCATGTTCCGCCGTGGTGTCTTGCAAATCTGCATTAGTGAGAGAAACAGGGTTGTGTAAGTGTCATCATCTGGTCACACGATATCAGATCAATGCAGCACATGAGAGGCCTAGAGCTACATGGTAACCACCACACCCTCCAATCACTGTGCAGCTACACACTATATAGACCACAACAGTGCCTGTCATGCGGACAAACAGCCAGGAGTGGAGCAATGTCGATGCCACACAGCACTACACCCTGCCCATGGATGGTGTTCCCCAGCCCACATTAACCTGCCCATGGACATGATGTAGCCACAACACACATCACCACTCACAGCCCAAAAGGGAACCAGAGGGGACCACACACACCTGTATTGACTACACATGCCACATTGCCAAATAGGCCATTACAATCACCAATTAGGGTTCACATTGTCGTCAGATGTGTGGGCCTCTAACATCATGGTGCATGCAAAGTAGACAGACATGGTGTCACACTCATTAAGTGGGTATTAACAATATGAGAGAGAGGGAAAAAGGCACCCTCAGTCCCCCGGGCTAATTTTGTAAAACAACAAGAGAGTGTCGAAAAACAATATTAGTTATTAGCACATGATCAGAGATCGATATGGCCCTATTAACTCCACATTGGAAATAGTTATGGATTTTATTGGAAGCCGTCACTCGCCACCCTGTGTGGTGACATGCTTCATCATCGGGCCCACCAGGAGAAGCTGAATGCCTCCCTGGTGTGCTACAACGCCAGATTACTGCGGAGCTGGTTTTGTGACAGTGGTGTGAAAAATGTGGTGTTTAAAATTGTCAAGAAACTGTACCAGAATTTTTTTTTATTCTGTGGTCAGTCTGACAAGGTTAAAATATGTGTCGGGAAATCTGCCAATTAATGTATTGGTTAGAGTGGGGTCGACATGTTTCAGCCCTTATGTGTAAGATTTACCGGGCTTTTTTCAGGACCATGTAATATGTACCTCGGCGGTGTGGGCGCGCTAAGGTCCACCCTACCAGAGGACGTGAAAGTTAAAAACGGTCGTGTAAAAATTAGTGCAGAAAAAACAAACCACCAAGTAGTGGAATAAACCTCTGATTTAGAGGGACCTGTGTGGTCTGGAAAACAGGACATACAAACATACAGGACATACAAACAGAAAAGACAAACAGAAAATTAGAGATGTCTCATCATAGATGTTGTCTGCAAGATAACTCTCTGAATATTTGTGCTTATGGCTAATCAAGATGGCGTGACCTTTGTGCCATACACGCTATGTTTACTCAATCACAAGGATGTCTAGTGCATGCACCTTTGCTATGGAAGCTGTTAAATGGTCTTTGAAATATGTTAACAACTAAGTTGGTTTATATCATCCATATGGATGTTTGGAGCATGCAAAATTGCGAGAGGAATTCAGACCGTGGTCGTGGCACTCGGGAGGTGGGTGGGGCGACAATGGCACACCCTGAAACAGAGATATAGCGAGTTTATAAATGATACGAGAATGCAACTGGTACTTAGCTCAATGAGGGAAGGTATGAGCCGTCCTTACGCCCGCTACGCCCAGCACCCATTTGGCACCTAGCGCTCCCTGCAACCGGACCTCGTGGATGGTCTCCCGCCGGCAGGGAAACGCTAAATGAAAGCAGTCGTTCGGTGCGTGGGCACGGTCTGCGCGGAGGGAGCCAATCCCGGTCTAGAGCCATAGTGAGGCTTGACTTGGACTGCCAATCACGCTCGCGCCCAGCAAAATGAGGCTTGGAACGCAAGCGTGCCGGTGTGCTTTGGGTGAAGTCTCGAAAATTACGAGGCTTGAATCTTGAGAACTTTATCAAGATTGACAACATGTATGGGCAAATAGACATTGTTCTAGATGCAAATTACATTATGCAGGATTTACAACTGAAACATGAAGTTATTTTAAATAGTATTTTGGAGAATAAACATTATTATATTTTGGAGAAAAAACGAACAATTATGGGAACTAGATTGAAGTTAGCGTGCCAACCACAGTTTAGTATAAATTCATACAGACCAATAGTGGTCTAATGGCAGTCATGTGAACCACATTGAAAAATGTACATAGGTTTTAATTAGGCCTTCTCAGTGATGGTGTACTGGCCTGTAGTGGGAGCCACATTGCAACTGTGGCTGTGCCTCAATTGTAAATTAACTATGGTTTGACATGCTCATTAATTTTGAGGAAGGTGTAGAGACTAACGTTTCAGTACAGAGGACCATGAAATTTGGTCGTTGAGCCCCGTGAGGTGGGTCCCTAGTCTGTATACCCAACGCTGTTCTTTTTCAAAGAGGACACTAGCAGTGTTTTTAGTGGTAGTGACTTTTTCAATGACGGTCCAGCGTAGGTCATTTGGTGTGTGGTTTTGTTGTACAAAATGCTCGCTCATTTTGGTCACCATTTTGCGACATCTAATATTGCTACGGTGCTCGCATATACGTGTTTTGACCTTGTGAGTTGTCATTCCCACGTACCTTTTGAGGCAAGGACATGTAATCAGATAGACCACATTGTTAGAATTACAGTTGCTGTGTGTCCTTTGTACCCAAATTTTACCAGGTTCCAGTGAGAGTTGTTTGGAGTGTGTAGTCAGGTGACACACACTGCAATTTGAACATGGGTGATGTCCAGTGACTGGTGGTAGGCCCCAAGCCTCTGTGATTGATCTCTCTATAGGTACAGTGGGCATTGTTGTATCTGGCCTCGTATGTACAAGTGAGTCTTTCAAACTCCTGCCTTTTTTGAAGGAGAACAGTGGTTTCTCCCACTTCCTCTTATTGCTGTTGATAATTCTCCAGTTTTTGTTTACTGATTTTTTCATGGCAACAGATAAACTGCTGTATGTGATTACACATGTCAGGGTTATGTTAGATGGTTCCTTTATGGTTTCTTCCAAAAGTGCTGCCCTTGGTTGATTCCGTGCTCTTTTATTTCCTTTGTTGAGGATGGTAGTGGGATAACCTCTTGATTTTAGATTCTCAGTGAGCTCCTTCGCTTGAATTTTATAGTCATTGGTGTCACTACAGTTTCGTCGCAACCTCAGGTACTGGCCATAAGGGAGATTCTCTCTGAGGGGCCTTGGGTGGAAACTGGAGAACTCAAGCAAGTTGTTCTTTGGTGTCGGTTTGTGATGCGTTCTGGTTTTAAAATTAGTTCCATTCACCATGACGACTAAATCCAGGAACACTACTTCCTGTTTGTTAGAGCAATGGGTACATTTTAGATAGGGATCTAGAGTGTTTACCCACATAAAGAATTGTTCAAGAGACTGGACATCACCCTTCCAGATCAGGAAAATGTCGTCAATGTACCTCCTCCATAGTCCTATGGAGGAGGAAAAAGGGCTGTTGCTTGACATGATACATTTGCACTCAAAATCATGGACATAAAGTCCGTCTACGCTAGGAGCAAATGTACTGCCCATAGACGTGCCGGTACTTTGTAGGTACAGTTCTCCTTTAAACTCGAAGTAGTTTTCTTTTAGGGCCAAGGTAGCACAGTTTAATATAAACTGTTTTGGTGTTGTATACTCCCATGTGATGGAATCTAAAGCTCTCTCCAGGACGATAAGGGTTTCGTCCTGGGGGATGCTTGTATACAAGCTCTCGATGTCGAGTGTCACAAGTATGATTGAGTTTTCATCAAAGGTCATAGGTTCCAGGATTTGCAACAAGTTTTTTGTGTCCTTTAGGTATGTGGGTGTGTTCTGTATTAGAGGTTTGAGATAGTAGTCACAGAACGTTGACAGTGGTTCAAGAAGTGAACCGATGCCTGAAACAATGGGTCTTCCAGGAGGAGGATTCACATTTTTGTGAGTTTTAGGCAGGGTATAAAAGTATGGTATTGTCGTACCTCCTGCTCTCAGGTAATCAGCCTCATGTTTAGAGATCCATTCGAGATCTTCTGCTTCTTTTACTAAATCGTGAATACGTGACTTCAGTTCAGAAGTGGGATCAGTGGTTAGCGGGGTGTAGCTGATCCTGTTGTGCAGAAGGTTAGTGCACATTTGTTCATAGTCAGTAGTATTTTGGATGACTATCCCGCCTCCTTTGTCCGCTGGCTTGATAGTTATGTCTTTGTTATTTTGCAGTTTATCAAGAGCCTGGTATTCTAGTGCTGAGAAGTTCTTAAATTGGTTGGGTATTGAAAGAGTTTCCATGTCATTATACACCGCCTGTTCAAATGCTGTTATTTCAGCTGGGATCGAGTGTGGCGGAGGAACAAACGTAGATTTTAGTCTGAAGTTGGTATTGAATTGGGAGAGATTCCTTATTGAATCATCCTTTGATTCAAAGAATGCTTTTAATTTTAATTTTCTAAAGAATTCAGCTAGCTCACAGTGGAGTCTGAATTTGTCTGGTCTAGCTGTAGGAACGAAACCCAGGCCCTTTTCAAGAACTCTCATTTCTGTTGGGCTAAGGAATTTATCCGAGAGATTGGTGACTCGGCTCATTGTGCACTCGTGCCCGGTGTTGAAGTTTTGCTTCGGGTATGGTTGCCCACTGGGTCCTCCTGTTCCCACGTTACCTGGTTGTTGCCTCCTCTCTTTCCTCTCCTTCTCCCGCCTCTCTCTAAAAAAGGAATCTGATGATGATTCTGGGGAAAGGGGGACTGCATATAGGGATTCCAGCCCATCATTGGGGGTGGTGGTGGTTGTTGAAAGGGAGGTGGAGGTGGGGGTGGGCCCATCATGGGTGGACCATATGATGGCCACATCGGTTGTTGGTTGTAATAATTAGATCTGCCCCTTCCTCCTCTTCGTCCGCTCTGTTTCTTCCCCTGATAGTTTGAGTTGTTGCTTCCAGTCGAGGAATTACTATCCGAGTCTTCCGTTTTGTTGGAATCTCTCCGTGGTGGGGAATACTCTGGATCAGAGTATGGATAAACTTTAATGAACTCGAATTTTTTTAGATCTTTTTGGAATTTTGAGACTTTCGATTGCATCAACGAGTCTTTGTATTCGGTCATTTCTTTGTTTATTTCATCTAGACGTTTTTTGTAACCTGTTATTGTTGCTTTGAAGTATGTCTCTGTTGTTTGAATTTCTACCAAAAGGGCTTCTGAAAGGCGTAATGCTGTTTTTATTATTAAGACCAGCCAGTCACGTGTACAGTGCCAGGCTATCATCGCCCAATCTTTCTGAAATGTTGCATCATTTAGGAATATGCGTGGGGCATTTGTGACAAGAAGACCCTTTGGTGCAGTGTTGGTTGACAAGTATTGTTTTAAAATGGTCCCATGTAATATTGTTCGTATTCGATCACGTTTTTGTTCCGTGAGTTTCTCCCATTCAGCAGTGTGTGAAATTGCTTGTGATATTGCTGGATCCGCAAAAAGGTTTGGATCAGCAAGTAAAGCTTCTATCTCTGCCTCAGTATAGGTGAGTCCCAGGTTCGCCATCGTTATAGTTGGAAAATAGTGGTTTGAAAAAACTGGGTTCAAAAGCCACTATGTTTGTCAACTCTCAAAGCTGTGCGCTGCTAAATCAGTATTAACAATATGAGAGAGTTTTTAACTTTCACGTCCTCTGGTAGGGTGGACCTTAGCGCGCCCACACCGCCGAGGTACATATTACATGGTCCTGAAGAAAGCCCGGTAAATCTTACACATAAGGGCTGAAACATGTCGACCCCACTCTAAAAGTGGAAATAACCAATACATTAATTGGCAGATTTCCCGACACATATTTTAACCTTGTCAGACTGACCACAGAATAAAAAATGTTTCTGGTCCAGTTTCTTGACAATTTTAAACACCACATTTTTCACACCACTGTCACAAAACCAGCTCCGCAGTAATCTGGCGTTGTAGCACACCAGGGAGGCATTCGGCTTCTCCTGGTGGGCCCGATGATGAAGCATGTCACCACCCAGGGTGGTGAGTGAGGGCTTCCAATAAAATCCATAACTATTTCCAATGTGGAGTTAATAGGGCCATATCGATCTCTGATCATGTGCCAATAACTTATATTGTTTTTCGACACACTCCTTAAGTGGACACAGCAGTACGGCAGAATATCGACTCCACCCACCATCACAAAGAAGAGTGACCATGTGGACACCAAAAATCTGTCAAGGACTGAAAACTGCAGGCAGGAGCAGCACAGTAAGGCCATGGTGGCCCAATGCCTCATACAGACACACATCACAGTTGCCACTCACATCACATATCACAGCATGTCAGCACACGCACATCACATGTGTCACCGCTGCCACAGGCACTCTACACATGCATCCACTCCCAGACAAACTCTCCCTCCCCGGATACTCACCATCTCTCTCTTGCTGCTGATGCCGCTTCAGACGTGCATCCAGGTCTGGATTGGTCACTGCCAGTATGGGTCCCATCAGCGGAGTCATGGTGCGCCGGGCCACACGCCCTGTGCGTGGTACCATCCCCAAGGTCATCTCTGCCACTTGCTTAGCCAGCCGGCTGATGTTGTCCCACCTCTTGTGACAGTGTGTGTGTCGTCTGTTTGATACCCCCAGGGCTCGCACCTTTGCTGCTATGGCCCTCCAGACAGCCTTACGTTGGTGTACCTTGAGCTGCAGGTATGAGAGTAAAGAAGGCCAAATGTACAATTACACAATGTCATATGTCAGCATCTATCAGTACAGCAGCCAGACACTGTCTCGGGACTTACAGTAACCTCCCTCCCTCCAGAACTGGGGGTACCCTCACAAGGCCACTCTGCATGGCATGAACATTAGTGAATGCATGCACACATTGAGGTTCCTAGTCTCCATGATAATCACACTAAAGCATGATGCTTCAACACAAATGCATCAACAGCACTGTGTAATTCAGAAATTGTACAGGGCACTGATGTGGCATATCCACTAATCAGTGTGAAGCAACTGTAGCATGTAAGTTGGCTGATGTTCAATGTTTGGCTGTGCAGCCACTGAACCTACTCTGTGGGTCACACTGACTATGACTACAGGGGCACCCTGAAATGTCATCACAAGTGTACACTGTCCTGGCATCTACAAGGCTAACAACCGTTGGTTATGTCTGCCCGAAAAAGTAGCACAACCCACTCACACATACAAGTACAGGCCTAGGACAGAGTCACAATGCAACACACACACTCCCTCGACTTGGAAACAGCTTTTCTGTCAGTGTTTGTCAGCAGCCCACATCCAAAAGCACATACTGCAGCATCATGACTACACGTCTGACACCACCCTGCCCTACTGCTCCCTTCATGGTGACTTACCACGACATTGGGGCCACCAAACAGGCGTGGGTACTGTGCCAGCACCTCGTTCACAAGGACATCCAGCTCCTCACTCGTGAATGGACTGGCACGGATCTTATCTGTTCTTGACATCCCTGTGGATATGGCAGACCTGTGGCGGAAGTGAGTTGTGAGGGGTCCCAGGCAGCAGGCTCTTGAAGCAGCAGGACAGGGTCCCAGGCAGCAGGCTCTTGAAGCAGCAGGACAGGGTCCCAGGCAGCAGGACAGGGTCCCAGGCAGCAGGCTCTTGAAGCAGCAGGACAGGGTCCCAGGCAGCAGGCTCTTGAAGCAGCAGGACAGGGTCCTAGGCAGGAGGACAGGGTCCCAGGCAGCAGGCTCTTGAAGCAGCAGGACAGGGTCCCAGGCAGCAGGACAGGGTCCCAGGCAGCAGGACAAGTCCCAGGCAGCAGGCTCTTGAAGCAGCAGGACAGGGTCCCAGGCAGCAGGCTCTTGAAGCAGCAGGACAGGGTCCCAGGCAGCAGGCTCTTGAAGCAGCAGGACAGGGTACCAGGCAGCAGGCTCTTGAAGCAGCAGCAGCAGCAGGAGATGGTCCCAGGCAGCAGGCTCTGTGAGCAGTGGGAATGAGATTTATAGCCCCCTGGGGTCGTTAGGAAGCTTAAAAGCTGCAACAATTGGTTGTCCGGGTCTGCCTTATTCAAAAGCATCCAGTGACTGCCTCCGCAGCAGCGGAGCACAGCTTCCGCGATTTTTAAATCTGCATCATGCCACCGCGATCATCCATGCCATTGGCTGTTTGCAATGCTCTACGGCGGTGACGCATCGCGGGTGCCCGGGGTGCGCTACCGCGATGGTGCATCATTCAAAAGCATCCAATGACCGCCTCCGCGGCAGCGGAGCACAGCTTCCGCGATTTTCAAATCTGCATCATGCCACCGCGATCATCCATGCCATTGGCTGTATGCAATGCTCCACGTCGGTGACGCACCGCGGGTGCCCGGCGGTAGGTACCGTGACTCATGCGGCGGAGCATACCCACCGCCATGTACACAAGTCCATGTGCCAATGGCTACCTTGGCTGGGTAGATGGTGGTGCTGGGGTCACACCGCCGGGGCCCGGCGGTAGGTACCGCGACTCATGCGGCGGAGCATACCCACCGCCATGTACACAAGTCCATGTGCCAATGGCTACCTTGGCTGGGTAGATGGTGGTACTGGGGTCACACCGCCGGGGACCGGCGGTAGGTACTACCATTTTAGTACACATTGCTGTGTATGTCAATCCTGGACACTGTATCAGCACCCTGCAGCTACATGGTGTAGGGCACATCATTGCACACACAATGCCACACAGCCATGTCATCCACAGGAGGGCGCACGTTCATTGTGAGCCACTTTTGCCTGTGTTTCTGCCATTTTTGTAAGGGTTTTGATGGCTGATGATGATTGACAGACATCAGGTGCTCTGCATTGATGTCGTGACGTTTAATGTGTTGTTGGTCAGTGCAGACCTTGACCTGGCTGGTGTCACTGCATTGTATCGTTCCTGACTTTTGCATTCACAACTGATCATGCACACAACCGGAAGTGTCCCTGCTACTGTGATCATTGTGTTAATGAATGGTTGCAGAATGTACCTGATGCATTGAGGTGTGGCAGGTACAGCAGATGGGTATGACAGACATGTTAAGTCACATTACATTGGCGGTTCTTGTTGCACCATGTCTGCACATGTCAAATGTTCAACCATTATATCCGCATTCACATTCCTCGATGTGTTACTGTCATTTGGGTATTGTCACTGGAGAGGCCTGCCCTCTGTGTGTAGCTATTGGCCAGCCATGTAACCAGATGTGCCATGCATCTCTCTGGCCCTTGTTCTATTCCCATTACATCATTGATGCTTTGTGCTATGGCCATCTCATGATGCTTGTCACTGACCTATTCATTTTACTCCTCAACTAGGAGGAGGCCGAATCTCCTACGTCAGTTGACTGTGCTTAAGGACATGGAGAATGAGGCAATCATCAGGAAATACAGGCTGGAAGAGACCAACATTGAAGATCGTGTGTGATCTATTGGAGCCCCACCTGCAGCCTCGCCGTCACTATCCTACGGCATTCACACCCACCTACAAGGTGATGGCAGCACTACACTTCTTTGCGACTGGTTCCTTCCAAGAGAGCGTGGCTAACGCTGGGGAGATGTCGCAGCCCATGTTCATCATGGTGCTGAGGGATGTACTTGAGGCCATGATGATATATCGCAATCGCTACATACATTTCCCCAGGTGACGTGAATTGGCTGCCGTTAAGGGGGACTTCTATCCACTTGGGGGCATCCCACATGTAGTCGGTGCCATAGATTGCACCCATGTAGCTCTGGTGGCACCGCAGGCGACGGAGCACATTTATCGGAACCGCAAACACTACCACTCCATGAATGTGCAGGTGGTGTGCCTTGCGGACATGACAATATCACATGTGTGTGCAAAGTATCCCGGTTCGGCCTATGATTCGTACATTATGAGGAACAGCATGGTGCCACGGATGATGGAGAATCTGCATCCCGAACGTGCCTGGATTGTGGGTGAGTATCACTACTGCTATCACGTGCTGTGTGTCACTTTCTTTACTGTGGCCGTACAACAATGCAATGGGTGTTTATCATTCACAGGTGACTCTGCATATCCCAGTAGGCCATGGCTGTTGAGCCCACTCCGGAATCCCCGGACACCAGCAGACATCCGCTACAATGAGGCCCATGGCAGGACACGACGGGTAATCGAACGGACTTTCGGCCTGCTGAAGTCAAGGTTCCGGTGCCTTGACAGGACGGGAGGCGCACTCGCATGCTCGCCTGGGAAGGTGTGCAAGATCGTTGCGGCATGCTGTATGCTGCACAACCTGGCCATCCACAAGGGGGTCCCCCCTGCTCCTGGACGATGGTGAGGAACCAAGGCCACAACCTGCTCAGAAACCAGAATCCAGTGATGAGGACAGTGGAGAGGAGGAAGGAGTTGACCTGAGCCAGCAGCTAATCCAACGCTACTTCACTTGAAGGTGTGTGACGAGTTACAACGTGTACATACTCTGGTGTGGTTGCTTTTGTTGTGAATGGATATGCGCAGATGTTCCCGATAGCCACATGTTCTGTCACCTATGTATGGTATTGGTGGAATGGACGTTACGTACAGAGATGTATGCTGGACCATATTTGTGCGTATCTGCTAGACAATGTGTAGTATGCCTGTGATATTTTGGATATTTTTGGAGCAGTGATCTGTGTGTGTTGCCACGATGAGACCAGTGACTGTAGTTCTGTTGTGTCTCCCTAGGTGCTACAGAGTGTTCCTGCCCTGCATACTGTACATCATGTTTACACATCATGGACATTATCAACAATGTTAATACTGCACTAAAGACTTCACTACACAAAATCTGGAGTGTCAGGTATTTTATTTTCGGAGTGGACATGTGAATTGTGCGGGAATATTTACAGGAAGGTGGGGAATGAGCAGTGAGTTGACAGTCATGGTCGCAGAGATGCAAGAGTAGACACCACATGGATATGGATATGGTGACCCAGTCCAACAGACAGGTGCCATTGCCAAGGCAATGTGGGGAAAGACAGTCCAAACAGTGAATGCAGTTGGGGAGAGGGTTGTCTTCACGGCTGGCTCCGTGACTGGCGTGTGGCAGGTGCTTTGCCTCCAGAGACTCCCAGGCTCTTCTTTGGACGCCCCCTAGATCTTTTTTGTGGTGGGGGGCCTGCTGAATGGCCAACGGCGTCAGAGTACTCGCCCCTCTCAGTTGGCCCAGGGGAGGATGCTGGACTGTCATCCTGCTGCACAACAGGAGGGGACGGAGGTGGTGGTTGGGACACAGGCCTGTCCCTCTGCAACGCCACTTGCTGGCCCATGAGGTCCACCATCTGTCCCAGGCGGTTATCGATGGACCTCATCAGCAGGATGAGCTCCCTTAATAGTTCATCCGACCGGCCACTTTGCCCCTGGACCTCTTGGTAGGCCTCCACAACTCTGGTGAAGTGGTCCAGGGATGGTGTCCACTCCTCCCGAGGTCTGGTGTTTACCCTGGCCCTCCCACCTGCTCTGCTGCCACGGACCTCTTCCCCTTGCCACTGGTGCGCCACGCACTGCCTCCCTGCCCTCCACAGGTGTTGCTGTGGGCTGGTCATCCCTAGGGACAGGGAGGGTGCTGCAGGTGGTACTGGTGGTAGTGGTGGTGTTGGTGGCAGTGGCGGCGGTGGTGGTTGCGGTGGAGGCAGAGGCCGTGACAGCAGGGGTCTGCTGCGTTGTTGTTGCAGCAGAGGTGGTGTTGGCGAGGATGGGGGCCTGGGACCTATGGGTCTGTGGCACACCAGATGGGCCGGCCTGGAGCTCATCGTCCAAACTGTCCTGGGAGTCCGCATCTGTGGGTCCATGTGCCGGAGGTGGAGACTGGCTCTGCTGGTCGTTGGTGTGGTCCCCAGCAGTGAGTTCTTCATCACCGGTGGAGTAGATGGGGAGTGGTCAGTGTTTCCGTCATCTGCGTATCATCATATGTCTGTACACTTGTTATATATGCAGTCATCAGTTGGACAATTCATGGCAACACAGTGTTACATTTCATAGTGCAGAGTGACATCATGGAGTCATACAGGTTGAATGTCAATGCATTGCGTCCAATAGTTATTTGATTTCTACACACACACACTTCATGAAGCATTACGGTTGTTACATACCTGTAAGGTGAGTGTACAGGGTGCAATGTCTGACACTTGCTCCTGGGTGGGGGAGGCCTCCCTGCTGCTGGGCTGTGGGCCAGGGGGCATGCTGGGAGTAGTGGTACAGGCCTCCTACCCACAAACACCCTCCAAGTGAAGATGGCTACCTATCTGTAGGTTTGTTTGTTAAACAGTGCAATGGCTGACACTTGCTCCTGGGTGGGGAGGCCTCCCTGCTGCTGGGCTGTGGGCCAGGGGGCATGCTGGGAGTAGTGGTACAGGCCTCCCATCACACACCCTCCCAGTGAAGATGGCTGCCAACCTGTAGGTTTGTTTGTTAAACAGTGCAATGGCTGGCACTTGCTCCTGGGTGGGGGAGGCCTCCCTGCTGCTGGGCTGTGGGCCAGGGGACATGCTGGGAGTAGTGGTACAGGCCTCCCATCACCCACCCTCCCAGTGAAGATGGCTACCAACCTGTAGGTTTGTTTGTTAAACAGTGCAATGGCTGACACTTGCTCCTGGGTGGGGGAGGCCTCCCTGCTGCTGGGCTGTGGGCCAGGGGGCATGCTGGGAGTAGTGGTACAGGCCTCCCACCCACAAACACCCTCCAAGTGAAGATGGCTACCTACCTGTAGGTTTGTTTGTTAAACAGTGCAATGGCTGACACTTGCTCCTGGGTGGGGGAGGCCTCCCTGCTGCTGGGCTGTGGGCCAGGGGGCATGCTGGGAGTAGTGGTACAGGCCTCCCACCCACAAACACCCTCCAAGTGAAGATGGCTACCTACCTGTAGGTTTGTTTGTTAAACAGTGCAATGGCTGACACCTGCTCCTGGGTGGGGGAGGCCTCCCTGCTGCTGGACTGTGGGCCAGGGGGCATGCTGGGAGTAGTGGTACAGGCCTCCATCACACACCCTCCCAGTGAAGATGGCTACCAACCTGTAGGTTTGTTTGTTAAACAGTGCAATGTCTGACACTTGCTCCTAGGTGGGGGAGGCCTCCCTGCTGCTGGGCTGTGGACCAGGGGGCATGCTGGGAGTAGTAGTACAGGCCTCCCACCCACAAACACCCTCCAAGTAAAGATGGCTACCTACATGTAGGTTTGTTTGTTAAACAGTGCAATGGCTGACACTTGCTCCTGGGTCGGGGAGGCCTCCCTGCTGCTGGGCTGTGGGCCAGGGGGCATGCTGGGAGTAGTGGTACAGGCCTCCCATCACACACCCTCCCAGTGAAGATGGCTACCAACCTGTAGGTTTGTTTGTTAAACAGTGCAATGGCTGACACTTGCTCCTGGGTGGGGGAGGCCTCCCTGCTGCTGGGCTGTGGGCCAGGGGGCATGCTGGGAGTAGTGGTACAAGCCTCCCACCCACAAACACCCTCCAAGTGAAAATGGCTACCTACCTGTAGGTTTGTTTGTTAAACAGTGCAATGGCTGACACTTGCTCCTGGGTGGGGGAGGCCTCCATGCTGCTGGGTTGTGGGCCAGGGGCTATGGTGTGAGTTGTTGTACTGACCTTCCTCCCCCATACAGGCCTCCTCAGCAGACTGGCTGGCTACATGTTGGGTAGGGATGGACAGTGTATTGGTGGTTGGGTATTGCAAGGAGGTAAATCTCAATGTGGTGTTAAACGTTTGTCTGTACTTACCAGCCTCCGCTCCCCCGGTTACTCCTGTGAGACTCTCAGGTAGCAGGATGGCAAGCACCTTCTCCTCCCATGGTCTTCTGTGGGATGGGAGGGCCACTGCCAGTCACGTTTGCCAGAGTCCAGTTCTTGCTCCTCTTCTCCTTGACAACCCTCTTGAGATCATGCCACCGCTTCATGATCTCCTTCTTGGATCTTGGGGTGGCCCCAACTGCATTCACCCTTTGGACTATCCTTTCCCACATTTGTGTCCTGGTGGCTAATGGTGTCTGTTGGACTAGGTTACCAAATAATTGTGGCTCTACTCTCACAATCTCGTTGACCATGACTGTCAACTCACTCTAGGTGAATTTTGGCATTTTTTGTGATGTCATTGTGTGTGGGGGTTGAGGTGTTTGTGGGTGCAGGGGTGTGTGGGTGCAGGGGTGTGGTGATGAGGTGTGTTGTGTGCTGGGGGTTTGTTTGTGATGGTGTGATGGTGGTGTTGATGGTGGTGGTGGGTGGGTGTGGTGTGCTGTTTTGCCTCTCCTCTCAGATGTGGTGTATGGCCTTCTGTTCTGGAATGATGCAAAGGATTGTGGTGAGTGGAGGGGGTGGCTTTGTACTCAGCTGTGTGGTTGTGTCCAATTGGATTGTGGTTGTCAGGTGTGTTGTGGGTGTGGTTCTGTAGTTTTGTATATTTGTTAGAGTAATTTAGGTATCTGTGTGTGTGTGTTGTATATTTTGGGGGCAGGGCTACTTTGTTTATGCAGTATTTGGCATCAATGCGGTGCTTTCACATCGACCGCCATGTATTTCATGTTCGTCCGCTGCAGTGGCTTTACTGCTGCGTGTCCGCCATTTCTCCCATTCACTCCTGGCTGAGACCGCGGCGGTCGGTGTCGGCGGTCCCGGCCGCGACACCCTCGGGGATATCGTAATTTCCCGTGTGGTGTCTCCGCTTTCCCTGTGGACGGTTTTGTCTTTTCCGCTGCTTTTCCGACCGCCGCGGTCGGTGTTTTGGCATCACCGCACACGTCCGTGGTTCATTTTCACCGCTACCGCCGCGGTCGGTCTGTAGTGGCGGTCGATCCTAATTTGACCGCCGGTTTAACCGCCTCCATGGCGGACGGTTGTTTTCCGCCTCCATGGCGGGCGGGGTGGTTTTCCGCCCGCTATCCTAATGGGCCCCTAAATGTAGGAAAGTGAGTTATTAGTAGGTGGGAATATTCACCCTCAGCTATTAATAATACCACAATCACTTATAGGTCAAATCAAGTCAATCAATCAATCAGAGTACTTGTAAAGCGCGCCACTTTCCCGTGAGGGTCTCAAGGCACTGAGGGGAGGGGGTGCCGCTACTGTTCGAAGAGCCAGGTCTTGAGGAGTCTTCTGAAGGCGAGTAGGTCTTGGGTCTGCCGTAGGTGGGTGGGGAAGGTGTTCCAGGTCTTGACGGCAAGGTAGGAGGAGGATCTGCCACTGGGGGTTGTTTGTTGGATGCAGGGAACAGCGGTGAGGGCGAGGCTGGCAGAGCGGAGCTGGTGGGTGGGGGTGTAGAAGCTGAGTCTGCTGTCAGGTAGGCTGGTCCGGCGTTGTGGAGTGCTTTGTATGCGTGGGTGAGGAGCTTGAAGATGATCCTCTTGTCGACGGGGAGCCAGTGTAGGTCTCTCAGGTGGGGGGTGATGTGGCTGCGGCGGGGGATGTTGACGATCAGTCGGGCGGAGGCGTTTTGGATGCGTTGTAGTCGTCGTAGGTGTTTGGCTGGGATTCTGCGTAGAGTGCGTTGCCGTAGTCCAGTCTGCTGGGGACGAGGGCCTGTGTCACTGTTCTTCTTGTTTCGATCGAGATCCACTTGTAGATCCTGCAGAGCATGCGGAGGCTGTTGTAGCAGGAGGAGGAGACGGCGTTGACCTGTTTAGACATGGAGAGGGAGGAGTCGAGGATGAATCCTAGTTTGCGTACATGGTCGGTGTGTGTCGATGCTGTTCCCAGTGTGGTCGGCCACCAGGAGTCGTCCCAGGCTGAGGGGGTGGGTCCGAGGATGAGTACCTCCATCTTGTCCGAGTTCAACTTCAGACGGCTGTTCCTCATCCAGTCTGTAAATGAATACTTGCTCAACCCTTGGTACCTTAGCAGACAAGAAGTCAGGCATAACTTAGGAGACAGATATGTGTAAAGAGTTTATTGCACGGAAAGGGGACTCGAGATCAATGCCTTAAAAACAAAATATATGATCTTAAACCCCACCCCCTCAACACGCACTACCCCTATGCTTGGCTCAGTCCGCTTAGAGAGGGTTTCCACGTTTGAGTACCTGGGGGTAACTCTAAACGTGAAAACGACCTGGGAAACACACAAGATTAAAGCCAACATAAACTTGTGCAGCTAGTGGGTGGTATCTCAAGGATGGTGAAGAACTCTACATACCGCCCACTGGGTCCAGTTATTCAAATTTATAAATCACAGGCCCGGGGGGCAGTTACATACGGGGGCGAATTGTGGGGTCACACCACTGCTCAAAAACTGATGTATACAGAAAACAAGTTCATTAGGCAGATGGTAGCTCTCCCCTCAAGTACACCGCTGCTTCCTTTGAGACTCGATCTGGACATCAGGCCAATTGCAGATGAATTGGGACTCAAGCCACTAACCTTCTGGCGACGACTCTGGAGCAGTAACGATCTCACCAAATACAGGACTGAGCTCCAGGAGTTCCTAAATGTACCAAATGCAAGTGCTATCCCATGGCTAACCTAGATAAAAAGGTCACTTGAGACCCTTGGCTTATCAGAACTCTGGACTGATCCGGAAAATGCAAGTACCAGGATCTCACGGAAAGAACTATCAAAAGCTTATTACGATCTAAAGCTTACCGTTGCCGTGAATGAGACGCGGGTGGGCTCTCTGACAAATGTATTCATCCAAAACAAAGACTACTATTCTTTCGAATGTGTTTTGGAGGGCATGACTCCCGCGCTATCCAGGAAGCTCTTTCTGCAGTGGCGGTATGGCACTTTACCTCTAAGGTCATTTACAAGTTCATGGTCTTCGCCCCCGACTACTGAGCGATGACCGGCATGCGCGCATCCCCAAGAAAATGACTCACATGTGGTATTTTTTTGCGAACCCTACCAGAAAATCAGGAAATACTGGCTTATTCCCCTCCTTAAAAACATGGGTTTTAGAAATTTTTTACCTGCGTATAGAATCTTATTTATTTATTTATTTATTTAAAACATTTATATAGCGCAGCTATCACCTTACAGGTATCCTGGCGCTGAGATAGCTCCTAAGAGAGATGCACTGGGAGAACAACAGTTGAATAAGCAGCGGCTAACATTTTGGAAACAGCCTAGTTTTAACCGGTTTCCTAAAAGGGAGCAGTTCACTTGTTTGACGGACATCCAAAGGCAAGCTGTTCCAGAGTTTCGCTGCAGCAACCCTGAAAGATCTTCCTCCTGTCCTGACTTTTTTAAATCTTGGTACTTTGACAAGACAGGCAGTTGTAGATCGGAGGGCTCTGGTTGGAATGTACCAGTCAAACATCGATTGCAGGGGGCCGGGCCCGACTCCATGCAAAGCTTTAAAAACAAGACAGAGAGATTTAAAAGCAACTCGCTGTTTCATAGGGAGCCAATGAAGCTCGGCCAGAGCCGCAGTGGCCAAGGATCTCCTAGGCCAGCCCAGGGCCAGTTTGGCAGCTGCAGTTTGAACTCTTTGGAGTCTGTCTAGCAGCACAGACGGGGCCTCAAGCAACAGCGCATTGCAATAGTCAAGGCGACTAAGAATGGTGCACCTGACTATTAAGGTCCGGGCCTGTGAGGAAAGGAGTGGCAAGATCTTGCGAAGTGATCGAATAAGGACGGAGCAGGTGGACACTGTTTTTGCAACCTGGGCTTCCATGCTGAGTTTGTTGTCCATCATAGCCCCCAGATTGCGAACAGTGGTGACCGGCTGTGAATCTTGAAGACTGATCCTTCCCCACAGTTAGTGTTTGCAATGGCGAAGTATCTAACGGCAATGTGGCACGCACGTTCACGCTTCCTTAAGCGGGACGCGGATTTATAACTTTGTTTTAACAAATTGCAACTGGTAACTGGTTTTAGCTCTCATTGAGATCATTATGACTTATATTGTAGAGACCAATTTTATAATTATTGGTATAATGCATTGTTCAAATTTTATGTGATTGTGATGTGTGTATATCTTTTATGATCTTATTGGTCGAAATAAAGATTCCAAACTGTGTAAAGAGTTTAATACCACTGAAACAGTAAATAAGTAAAAGATACAACACATGCCAAAAGAAATAAAGAGCCACTCATGGCTATCTAGTCAGGCTGGACTGGGACAAAGTCAAAGTTTTAGGCCAACAGCTAGTCGAATAGGATGAGTGATATGTCTCAGTCCAAAAATGTGCCTTTGTAATTAGCCTTTTTTGTGTGGAGCTCTTTTCTCAACTATGTACTTGGCGGGTTCTTGTTTTTTTCAGTTCCGATGTTCGAGTAGATTACGGCAGCCTGAAGCAGCTCAGTGGCTTGGTGAAAAGGTGGGCATCAAATCCTCGTATCAATGGCAAGGAGGGTCTCAAAGTGGTCATCAACAACTTCCCTTTCGACTTCAAGTTGGGCTCTGCCTGGAGCTTTTTAGTGGGAAGAACCAGAAATGTTGATCCACTTGATGATCCGTTCATCAGTGGTTTGACTCTCAACACTGAGTACATCTGCTCCTGGAGTTTTCTGCAAAACTTTGCAGAAAGTTTCCAAATGTTTAATTCCTGCAGTTTCTTGGTTCCTTTAGGGAAAACAAGGGTTCAGTAGTACCAGCCAAGGGCTCAAAGACTCTGAATTGCCTCTTGAGGAGCTAGAACTCAACTTCCCACAATGAAAAATCCAGTTGCAACTGGTCAGCTTGGGCGATCCTCTCTCTGGCTTTGCAGGTGACTTCTTCCATATCTGTTGTACCTGTTGCTGTTCAAGGAATCCACTCCTTTTATTTGAAGTCAGATAATGTCCTTTCTTTGTGGAGCCTTGTGAGTTTGACAGTTTAGTCCATCTAAGTGCAAAATTTCTGTAGTGCAGTTCAAGGGTGCACTAGAGCAATCCTTTTTCTTCTGATGTTCCAGGCAGTGATCTGAGAAGGTCCTGCAGATCTCCTGTAATAAACCTCCATTCTGGGCTGGCAGTAGGGGGACTCCCCAACCAATAAGGGTAAAGCTACCTCTCTCTGATATGACTACTTCCTGCAAAGTGAGTTATAGGTTTACCCAGAATGTGCTGTTCTCCCAACAAATAAAATGGATACTTTCTCTCCTTGGTGCTTGGGTGTGTCTACCCCCATCCCAGAGGTGTGGCATCTTCTGACTATACTCCCCTTCCAGCCCCTCTCCTAATCTAATTAGGAGAGACTCCCCTCTGGCTGGGGATTAAGGAAGTGGGGGCTGGCCTGGGTTCGATGACATCTGTTTCCTGACTCTGAAGTCCAGCTTATCTTCCCAGCTCACGTCCTCTGACTGGCTTCTCCAGTGAACAAACCTCCACCCACCAAATGGCTGTATTGTTGCAGCCCCAGGCCTCTTCACACCTACTCGGGAAACAGCATGGCTTAGGTTGTAAAAGGCTTGCTAATCAGAAGAGGCTGCTACAGGGCTGCTTTAGGTAACTTCAGGATAGTACGTTCTAAAATAATGTTCCTGTAATAATTATAATAAATCCAAGCTTGCCACTCGTTGTAACTATTATTTTGATACTTTGAATGACAAGGCTAGAAACCTCCAATCAAAACATAGACTTTATTAAGTTTAATATAGCTGACCCATGTTAGCCTATGGGGCTAGAAATAGTACAATAGGGAAAATGATTTTGAGTGTTTTCCTTACCAAGACATATAAAACATATTTTATACTGGCCAAGGTTTTTTATATCAGTGCACCCTACCCTTTCAACACCTAGGGTAGATCTTAGGCATGGCTTAAGTGTAGTAAAACGTTTTGGGGAACTTTGGAAGTACTCTTAATTCGAAAGTCGAATTTGGGCATAGTTTATATCAAAACCAGCCTGCAAGGCAGGCCTGGCTCTGAAATAACATCAGACACCACATCAGTGTAAACTTAAGTGCATTAAGTCCACTGGAATCTCTGAACCTACATGCCCTACCATGTACTAGGTACTTACAGATAGGTTGTCTTTGTCAATTAGTATTATAATTATACCAAAAAACGATATACCTTTAGAGAACAGGACATTGGCCCTGGGCCTGGTTAGCAGAGCCCAGGGCACTTTCAGAGCCAGTAACCATCACCATAAAGTCAATAATATGAGAGTGATCAGGACTTTCCTACACGTAATACTTATTTATTGCAGTCCTCGGAAAGCCTGACCCCTCTGAATTATTATTGCAGCTCAAAAGAAGTGCAAGAAAAATGATGCTGGGGAGAGCACTCCCAAGGATGGTAAGTGCATTTCCTCTGTGGGGCACGTGGTTGTTGTCACTGTTGTCATTTTGTCTTGGAGGTATCTAGGAGAATAATGGGATCATTTGAAGACTGGTGAAACGTCAGGAGAAGAAGCCCACTGGAACTTGCGTGGGAAGAAAAATAAGATTGCTGGGGGCCCCACTGCAATACAACTACTCATGCAGGTAGGTTCGAACAGTCCGAACAGTAGGCACAAGTTAGATGGGCGTGACCTTCTAAAGGTAAGCATGCCCAGCAGAGATTTCCGATCCCACAAGAGTTTCCTACTCTCATGAGAGCTGGATCTCAGATTTAAGAGTAGTTGTGCTGAGCAGTAACCTCTCAACTTGATGTAGATTAGTGCCAAAAGGGGACAGGCCTGGGGACCATGAACTTCTCCCAAGTGTGAGTCTCCCATGTTTCTTTGTGACATGAGGGTTTGGGAATATTGGGGGTCTTTGGAATGCTTGTTCCTTCCTGGTATGAGGGCTTGAGGATTTCTCTTTAGAATGAGCATTATGGCCTGGTGGGTTCTGGCCTCCTGTGTCCCTGATGAACTTGGCTGAGGGCAGTCGTGACAGGACACACGTTGCAGAAAACTCCCAACCATTTTAGGTTTGTCTGGGTGCCGGAGGTGAAGCTGTTGGTATAGGCATGCAGCATGGTCATGTCCTACCGGTTGCCAGGGTCTATTCTCTGGTCCATACCCCTTCCAGGATAGAAAGTAGTGAAGGTGCCCCCTGATATGTTTCGAATCCAAGATTGTCCTTACCTCATGTTCTGGGTGGTTATCTACTAAAGTGGGTGGGGCTGGTGTTGTTGGACAAGTGTTTTCTTTTGCATGTTTTACTAGGTATTTATGAAGCACTGGGTGGACTGATAGGGTAGTTTGCAATGTTTCTGTAACTGCAATGGGTTGATAATTTTTCCTGTCAAAAAAGGTTAGATGAATTTTGGATGGAATTTGTTCGCATTTTGTACTTTGCTTTTGCTTTCGTCAGGTTGGTTTGCGCTGTTTTGTGAATGTGTGCGAGGTGCTCTTGAAAGTCATGTACTGGTGGTACAGATGTTGGGATTTGAGCTTCAAGATTGAGCAATTTTGGGTGGATACAAGTGGCACATTAAAAGGGTAAATATCCTAAAGACTATTTGTGGAGATGTTATTGGCAAACTCCATAATGACTACCCTCAAGAGGATCCATCCTGTAACATTTGGCTACCATAACCTCACAGAGAGCTTTCCAAAAATGAGAAATACATTAGGATCACCAGTCAGAAATTAAAGTAGATGGTACAACATGTAAATGTGCTACTGCTTGAACAAACACTTTAGCCTGTTTTTGAGCTGAGGGTAAACCTTTCAATGGTGCAATGGTGCAAAATGTGCAATTTTAGTTAATTGCTAGAAAGTTAATATTATGGTGTTGTAACCCTCTGTTGTACAAGGTAATTCAACAACAAAATCTAAAGATACCATGTACCAGGGATTTAGGAGCTCAGAAAACAGGCCATCCGGAGGTAAATGCGAATTTATCCTTGAGGACTTATAGCACAGATAGTAGCGAGGGATTTGGAGTAATTTCCTAAGATGGGCCAACAAAAATGTCATCAAATATTCTCTAGAATTTTTTTTCCGCTGAGATGTCCTGTCAAAGAGTTAGTATGGCACCATCGAATGCTTTGTCCTGTAAATTTGTTGTTGGGAGATATAACTTATCATGTACATTACTGAGACAGTCCTTTTGTATTCCTTGACATCGTTCCACCACTTCCTTTGCTTCTTATGTGTTTTGGGTTCGGTTCACTTGCGTCATGAAGACTTCCACAGACATGAGTCCTGCCATCTTGTCAGCTGTGATAATTAGCAGAGGATCTGATTCCTATATTAGAAGGGAGCATCCTCTTTCCCATTTTTTTTTTACTGGCCAGAAGGTAATGACAAAGTTGTAATCACTGGAAAAATTGTGACCATCACAACTGCCTGGCTGAAAGGGCTCAGATTGATTTTAAGAACAGTGAATTCTGGTGATCAGTTAAGACCGTGATAGTATGATGAGTCCCAAACAAATAGTGCTACCACTCCTCAAAGGCTGAAGTATTACCCAGCAGTTCTGCCGGACTTCGTTTTCTGGATAAATATGCCACTGGGTGCAGCTGACATGTGGTGGGATCCTTTTAAGATAGCACACCCCTAACAGCCATTCATTTGGGGAGTGCCAGCTTCCATCTAAAAAGGACATGAAGGATTCAGATGATTTAAAATTAGAATGTGAATGTGCCTTTTAAATGATCAAAAGTCTTTGGAGCATAAGCATCTCAGAGAAACCCAACTCCCTTTTTGAGCAATTTCATAATTGGCACTGCAGTAGTTGAAAATTGATAGATGAAACAGCTTTAAAAATTGGCAAATGCAGGAAAGCTCTGTGTTTACTTGATGTTTTGTGGAGCCCTCTACTGGATTACATTCACTACCTTCTTTGGATCCATTTGAATTACCGATCTGTTTTAAATTCAGCAGTTATGTACTATCTACTATAGTTGTATAGGACAGTTAAATAAATAAATGAAATGGGTGAAGCAAATTTACCAATCTCATTTGAGGACCAGAATACACTCACTGCATCCCTGAAAGCACAGTGCATAATACTAGGAAAATTAGGGTCCGGAATTTAGGACAATATGTTTGGGGTGACCATGCAAAACAAATGAATTTGCTAAACGTCTTATCCTGCAGTTTGACTCCAAACAGATGAATTCACCTATAGATAAAGTAGAAGCTAGTCTTTCCAGCTAGCTCTGAGCTGCCAATGTCAAGGTGGGAGAACATACCACATCAAAAGAAGCATCTGAGAGGAACACAGCTATTCATTCCATATCCACAAAAAAGGCAGAACACCAGTACCCTCTTCCCAAACCCTTAAAAGGCCCTTAATATCTGATATGAAAAACAGAGCTATAAGGGATCCAGGAAGTCCTGCTCAAAACTCATATGGTCTCCAGGTATACCTCTTGGAGTGATGAGTATACTTTCTTATTAGTGGCATCACTGACAAAAGCTTCTTTACTCACCGGAAGCCTTCCCACCAGCAATCCTACAGTATCTCAGTTAGGCAGTATCATGTGAAAATTAGGCAATGTTTGAGAAGTTAACTTCTCTGTGTTCATGCATTTCCTACCGGTGATGCTGGATGATAGAGAGTCCAACCAGGGGAGTGTGCTGAAGCTATATGAGCACTGTGCCAAATACAATACCTGAAACATCAGCAGGGGATTAACACATATACATTTGAATCTGCAAAAGTACCAAAAAGACCAAATCCAATGTGGATACCCTGCATCACTACCTCATATCAAAGCTTAGAATCTTCCAAAAATGAATGAGGCACCACGGCAGGAGCCTCTGCTTGAGTGATGTAAATGTAAAATATAAATTGATACTTGTATAGCACACTACTCACCCGCAAGGGACTCTTGGCGCTTGTACGAATACCGCTGTGGAACCCATCCTGGCTTTCCCTGTGAGGTGTCCACTCCTGGGCACCCCCAAGGTGGAGGCCAGGCATCCTTAGCGTTGTGGGGGCAGTTGTGGAGATTAAGCAAGCTATTCCCCAGAGTTGCAGAGTGGGACTCCATGATTGGAATAGGCACCGAGGCGAGAATTATCAGGCCAGTGGAATTTATTTTTAGCCCAAGACCCGCCGAGGCGGGGAATTGAACCCTGATCCTGGGCTAGACCTCTGCATCAGGGTCTGCCGCTCTAACCATTGAGCCACATTGATCCTTTGGCTACTTTGTGTGCGTGTGTGGCGGGGTAAAGGGGGGTCGCAATGGCTTTCACCACCTTGTGCTTTAATCACTTTCCAGATTTCAACTGTCCCTCTACCTGCTTATTGCTGGCCAGTTTTCATGGACAAGATAGAGAACAGAAGTGGGCGAAGCAAAGGATAACAATGATGTCTCGACATGCTGCCACATCGAGGAGTGTTTACCCATGGTAGCTCTACACTTCACAGGTCAGAAAAAGCACGTTCTTGCAAAGACAGGTAAAGATCGTGCACATTACCCGGCTGGTGGATGGCCACATAAGCAGAGATGGAGGCCCATTGCCACCAAACAAAATCCTGCACACGAGCACAACATGCTCAATGCCCCACACGTGACAATAACATGCATGGGCGTCGGAGGAATGCTACTCTCCTCCAGGAAGATATCATCCCCTAGCTGGTTGTTGAAGGATCTCACAATGGCAGTGACCTTTGTGTCATGAAACTCCTCGTGTTTGTTAGAGACAGGGTAGAATAATTTGTCACTATAGGGAAATGTACCCGCTGTGCACAATTGTTTGTGTGAATTGTAATGTTAAGAAAGGTAATAAAAATATGTTATAAAAAAAATGTTTGTTAGAGACAGAAAAGCATATTTCCAGTGGGCTTGCTTCAGTAGCTTCCTGTCTCAAGGAGGGATTCATCTCATATCTAATGATTGGGGTGAGGAAGAGGAACATGTGAAAGATTGATACCTGTTTAACACTCTGTGTGTCACATATCATCAGTTTCCGAAGAATTGTAGCTCTTACTTCATAAAGCCATAACAGGACTACAAGTACATACTAGAACGCAAACAACAAGCCTGAACTGGATGAGGTTCAGATGCATATATCTTTTCTAAACGTCTTAAAGAAATACGATCAATAACTTACAAATCTGAGGACTGCTAACACATATTTGTTGAAATTTAAGACTGAAACGCTAATGGAATTCAACTATATATACACTATACATTGGCCTATAAATGCCTATAGTAAAGTATGTCTGTCTCTTTGTTCGACACTCGTGGCAAGGTAAATTAAGCTTGGTGGACAGGGTTTGTCTGAGCGAGAAATTTCTTCATTTGTTCTCAATTCGTGAAAATATCACACAGCCTCACTATCTGATTCTGCAACGTGCGACTATGAAATTCTTTTGTTTCAACCAACGAGTTTAGAAGCACCATGTGTTAGTACATATTAGAACACGTGGAAGACTGAGAAGTGAAGGAGTTGCTATAGAAACACCCACGGATCATTTGGGCAATTTACTGCTTATTATTATGAAGAAAAAAACGGAGTTGTCTCGAACAACCGCTATTTATCCACATGACATTTAAAAAATGCTACGTTTTCTGTTGGAAAAAGTAGGTTTAAGAATTAGCACAGTAATTGGGAAGTGCTGTCATTGTATTGCTGAAATCAACAGTAAAACACATGTTTAAGCATCTGGTAATAGAAATCTAGGAACCCAGCGTTCAAGTTTCCCCGCATACTTTGAAATAAATACTCAGTGATAAAAGTTTATATATTAAACCAAACTTGTTTGACTAAGTATCTGTAGTGTCACAATCAGTACACAGACGACACTGGTTCAGGTATTCAGTTGGAACTTTATTCAGTCAGCGTCCTCACTATTGCATCGCCTACTTCTTTCTGCCCCTTGACTCCTCCTGTTCCGTTTCCCATTCTCCTCCCACTTTTAGATCCACTGTGCCGGTCCTAGTTCCCTGCCCAGATACAACATTACATCTCCCCCTTCTTTAACAACTTGAAACACCTAAGATGTGTCTGTGCATGTCAGAGTAAAAAATAAAAGAAAACAACTTAGTTACAGTTCTTCATTGAGGCAAACGTGTCTTCGATGAATTCGCTGCGGCCAGTGGGCTACATCCTGAGTGGCCGGCTCCTCTTCACCAGGAGAAGTGGAAACCCGGTGATCACTTGCTAACTCAGTTGCGTCCCCTTTCAAAGCATTGTTAGGCACGGTCAGTGCTTCTCAAACAGTGGGCGTGCATTTCTAGAAGTGCCCCACATTCCTAGTAATCCTCTTGTCCTCTGACATGGCTGTGATCATTGTCCCTTTTTGTTTTGTTACTAACAGTGGGCAAGCATGATATCGACAGTCTGCTTTTCTCTGTTGTTCTTGCCGCACCAGCATCCAGTCTCCTTCCTGGATGGATGACTGCGCAGCTTTTCTCCGACTGCTGGCGTATTCTTTCATCTTCTCCTTTTTCAGTCTGTTTCGTGCTACTAATACTTTGTGATCAGATTCTTAATGAATACCACTAGCCATGTCTTTCCAGGCCGGTATTCTAGTGCGCACTGTGCGACCCAACAGTAAGGCTGCAGGACATCTACCTATGGTGGTATGGTGTGTGGTTTGATAGGCTCTTTTATACCTAATTCAAAGCCACTTGAACATCACACTTTGAAAGAGTGGCCATAAATATTTATACCATCCTACTGGCCTGTGGCCACAGGGGGTTGATCTTTATGTGTCTGTAATTCACGTGGTTGGCATAAGCGGCAAAGTCTTGCCCACTGAACGGCGGGCCATTTTCTGTTTTCACTACCTCAGGTAGGCCTCATGCTGCAAAAACCTCATCCAACACAGGTATAGTGGTGGCAGCTTTGGGTGACGCTCTGAGGTGTGCAATTGGGAAACTCATCCATTTTGACTAGGATATACTTGACAAATTGCAACGGGCCAAAGAAATCTACAGCAACATGTTGTCAGAAACCGTCCGGCAATTCTGACATTTGTAGAGGCGCAGGTGGATCCTCTCGACTTACTAGCTGACACTGCAGGCAGTCTTTCAGGGTTAGTTCAACCATCTGATCGAGTGCAGGGAACCACACTTGCTCCCACAGCACTCTCTTTGTGGCTACGATACCTCTGTGCCCTTCATGCGCTAGGTTGATGACTCCTTGGCGCTGCTGTTTCGGAATAGTGATCCATTGGTCTCGTAGTAGAAGAACATTGGAGGTGATGGACAGTTCATCCTTCACATGTCTACAGGAGGACAGTTCCTGTCTACCACCAAGCTTTCTTTTTCTGGCTGAGAGTATGCTCTCTCTGTGTCCGTGAGACTCCGACTTGCATATGCTACAATGTATCGTTGATCACCCTCCCTGTCTTATTGAGCTAATATGGCTCAAAGTCTCATGGGATTTGCATCCACAGTGATTTCAGTTTTTCGCCGAGGATTGAAATAAGCAAGGTTGTTGGCTGACTCAACGGAAGCTTCGATCGCGTGGAAAGTTTGATCACATCCCGTGGTGCATTGGAATGAGTGGCTTTGTTTGGTCAGCTTTTCTCAGTGGATAACTGATGGTGGCGTAATCCATGATATAAAGTGCAAGCTGCAAGCAAGATGGCCGACTAATAGGAGCTCTGGCAAAGAGCTCGGGGGTTTAGGATTACCAAATTGGTTTAAATCTCTGATAAACCGTGCCATCCAGCCACCAACCACCGACCACCCGACTAACGAAATAACAAGGAACATAGGGATATCAAGAGAGCTTACCCGGAGAAGATTGAGGATGGATCGGCACGACCTCACCAGCACCAGCACCCATCCGGCGAGACTTGGAAGACTCGGCAATGAAAGTGCCCACTAGGAGACAGCTGAGGACATTGGGCTGGAGGGCTGCAAACTGAGCACCATTGGACAGAGGTGACTCGGCCGCCACGTGACTGCCGACTGTGGGACGGGGATATAGACATCAATGTCGGGACCCCCAATAATAATTTATGTCCTATCGCCGCCATGATGGGAGCTACCTCACGAGCACCGGAGAAAAGATGGAAAGTGCCCACGAGCACCGGAGAACAGATGGAGAGCTGAGGCTGAGATACTGGTACGTGAGGGAAACAATGCGGAGCCGGCCCCGGAGCAAACTGCTCTCCGACCCACCTCCAGACTCCAAACAAACTGGCTGGCCATCCGGAGCTCCGGCCGTCAGAGGACCGTGCACAGCCTTCGTGAGAATGCCGACTTGAGCCCCGGAATAGACATTCTGCGTCGGAGAGCCCGATGGGGGAAGTATGAGGACAGGCGATGAGAGGGAGTGCTGCTCGGAAGAGACAGAGACGCAATGCCCCATGGGACGGCGGTTCTCACGAGAAGCGGCATAATTCCAGCCACATAACCATACAAGGCCACATCTCGCTGGAAGATTTAGATCAGGAGTGCTGAAGTTAGGACTGAGCAAAAATCGATCGAGAAGGGGCAGAGAGGGAGACTGGGGAGTCAGGACCCGGCCTGCCTGACCTTAAAATGGCGGCCGCTACAGACACTCAGATCTAAACAAATAGATGGTGGCAAATGAAAAAGGACAATGAATGGAAAAAGAAGAGGGCAGCAAGACATCAGTTAAATCTAACTGCTAAAAAGGCGGCCATCTTGAAATATCTACTTACAAAGAAAGAAAGGAAAAAGAACGTGAACTGAAAGCCAATAACCTATCTTTAACAATAGTGTACCGGCTTTATGAAATCCTCTCTAAACTCTGCTCCACACCCTAGATAGGAGAAGAGATCTAAATCAAGAACAGGCAGACTGTCCCATAAAACTAGACAAAGGGAGCTAGCAGAGCAGACGAACAGTCAAGTAGAGAAGAGTCACCACAAGGTATCAACAAGGAGCAAAACATGGAAGAAAGCTTTTTAGAACCAGCAGGCATGAATACACATACCATAAAATATCCAACCAATTTATCCAAAAATGCAGCCCAAAAATTCAAACACAACATAATGAGAAAAAATCCGGACAAGCTGATCTCCGACTACTACTTTAGTATGGAGAATGGCATTATAGTAAACGACTTGTTATTCTTCACAAGAAAAACGGATAAATGGATCAATGCCATTACAAGAAGGCTCATCATAAAATCAATAAACAATATCCCACATGGCACTAAAATTAATATCACACCATCACCAAGATGTAGAGCGAACCTGTGCATAACCATATAAGAAAACGGAATAGTGCTTATTCAAGCAACCAACAGCGAATTAGATGAATTCGACATGGTGTTCTCTACTCTAAAAGACTCAGTAGAGACATCAAGATACTCAGTTGAGAAATCAAGATGTCAACTACTCCAGACCCCACAAGAAGACTCGCCAGACACCAACAATTGTATTGTAAGGGGAATTTATAAAGCGCGCTGACACCATGGGTTTCCTGGCGCTGGCAGACAACTGGGGGACTGGGAGGGTTTAGCCAGATTGAGGGAAGAGCCAAGTTTTTAGGGATTTACGGAAGAGGGTAAGGGAATTGGAGGTTTTAAGAGAGAGGGGGAAGGAATTCCAGAGTTTGGGGGCCAGAAATGCAAATCTCCAGCCTCCGGATCTGCAGAGTTTGACAGGGGGAGTGAGTAAGAGGTGCAGATGAGAGGATCTCAGGTTCCGAGAGGGGCTGTAGGTCCTGATGAGAGATTTTAAAAAAACAGGACAGGAACCAGATAAGGATTTAAAGGTGAGGCAGCCGATCTTAAAGGCTGCCCTCGAGATGACGGGGAGCCAGTGCAGTTTTAGAAGGAGGGGTTTGGCGGATTGCCATTTCGGAATCCCAAAGGCCAATCTCGCCGCTTGATTCTGAACGAATTGTAGTCTGCAGAGAGATGTTTTGGGCAGACCATGATAGATAGCATTCGAAAAATCTAAGCGGGAGAGGACAAGGGCCATGATTACTTGCAGGAGAGCTTCAGGAGTGAGGAGATAAGCCACCTTCCTGATCCTGCGCAGCTGGAACATGCAGGAGGAGACAACTGTCCCCACCTGGGGCCCGAGGGAGAGACCGGAGTCAATAGTGATCCCTAGGCTTTTTACCGAGGCCACAGGGGTGGGGGGAAGGCCAAGTTCTGCCGGCCAAAAATGCGGACCCCAGTGGGTAGAGCTCTTGCCAGGGAGAAGAAGCTCCGTCTTTCCGGGATTCAGCTTAAGCTGATTTTGGCACATCCACGATAGGATGTGGGACATAACTGCCTGAAAGTTGGGAATAGCAGAGGGGGAATCAAGAGGGAAGATGAGTTGCAGGTCGTCCGCGTAATTGAAAACGGTGACGTCCCACTGCCTCAAGGAAAAGAGAAGGGGTCGAAGATAAAGATTGAAAAGAAGGGGGGACAGAGAGGAGCCCTGAGGGACCCCGCAGTGCAAGTGCTCCCGAGGAGCTCTAAAAGTGCCCAGGCTAAGGGTCTGAGACCTCCCGGTCAGGAAGGATTTGACCCATGCCAACGCCAGGCCCTGGATGCCAGCTTGCTTGACACGGTGGAGAAGGATGTTGTGGTCCACCGTGTCGAAGGCAGCCGACAGATCTAATAAAACCAGGGCCTGGGGGGTACCCTTGTCAGCACCGTCTCTCAGGGCATCCAGCACAGCCAAGATGACAGTCTCCGTAGAGTGGCCGGGTCTGAAGCCGGCCTGGTTAGTCTCAAGAAAGGTGGAGTTCTCAATAAACTGTGAGAGGCAGGTGGTGACATGGGCTTCCAAAATTTTGAAGAAAAAAGGCAGGAGAGAGATGGGGCGGTAATTCGCCGGGACGGCGGGATCAGCCCCAGGCTTCTTCAGTAGAGGCACCAACACGGCCTCCTTGAAGGAGCGGGGTACCGTACCGGACGACAGAGAAGAATTCAGCAGGGGAAGGATACAATCAGGTAAAGAGTGGCAGATATTTCGTAATATGGTGGGGGGACAACAGTCGTCTGGGGATCCAGATTTAACGCGGGTGGCCAGTGTGGCCAAAGCGGTAGGGTCTAAGGGAGGGAAAAGTGTAAAAGAAAGAGCATTATGGGGGGGAGAAGCGGGGCCGGCGCCAGGGGGCGTAGTCGGAATGGTATCTTTGATCGAGGCAATTTTTTGGACAAAGAAAGTGCTCAGCGCGTTACATGATTCTTGTGTGGGGGCCTGAGTCGGAAGTGTCCTAGGATCGGAGGTAAATTCGTTGAGGATTTAAAAAATCTCCTTAGACTTGCAGGGGGCAGATAAAATTTTGTCTGAGGCATAAGCTTTTTTGGCGGCGGAAATGGCTGTTTTATACTCATTCCGCGCAGCCACATATGCACTTCTGCTAGGTAAGCAGTAGTCTCTCCTCCACCTGCGCTCGAGTCGGCGGAGTTCTAACTGCAAAGTCTTAAGGTGAGGGGTAAACCATTTATGGGAATGACAGTGTCGGGATCGGGGAAACTTGGTTAAAGGTGCGAAAGTATCGCTGGCTATAGTGAGCCAGTCAGAAACTTGCCCCTGAAGCTCGTCAGTGCTTGAGTCTGTGGGGAACAAGGGACGGGTGAGAGAGAGATGAGATAAGAGTTTGGAGGAGTCGGCGGCTCTCCACTTGCGTGCGGTACCGCCCTCCTGCAGTGGGGTCCTGATCTGGCCAACGGCCGAAAAGGTGGTGTCAATTAAGAAGTGATCAGACCACACACAAGGTGTTATGAATGGGCAGGAGGACTTGACCCCGTGGGCCCAGATGTGGTCAAGGATATGGCCACCGCTATGAGTGGCAGACCTGACTAGTTGTGTAAAATCCAAGCTCGAGAGGGCCTCGAACAGTTCGGTGGCATGGGGGCCGGCATCCTCATTCTGGAACCAGTAATTGAAATCCCCGACAACGATAGTACGGGGGGAAGAGGTGGCAAGATTGGTTAACTGTTCAATAAAGGAGGAGGGGAAGGAAGGCATGGGGTGGGGGGACGGTAAAGTACCATAAGGGTGACAGCGCCTACCTCGGTCCCAAGACGGAGGACCAGGTTATCCACATCGGGGAGGGTCATATTGGCAGAGGCAATGATCTTAAGATTCTTCCGTATTACCGCTGCCACCCCTCCACCGGAGCGGCCTCCAGGTCGGTTGGTATTCAGCAGAAAGTAGTCAGGAGGTAGTGCAGCAAGGATGTCGGGGAGGGAGTCGTCAGTGAGCCAGGTCTCAGATAGTAAAAGGACATCTGGCTTCTCTGTCATAAGAAGATGGAAAATATCGGCTTAATGCCTGACCATGGAGCGAGTGTTGAGGTATAATACCCGGAGCTGCGACTCGGCAGAGACAGGAAGGGTGGAAGATGACGACGGCCCCAGCAAAGGGGAAGAGTGACCTGGGATCCCCAATAAGGAGATCCTGGTCCAGGTCTCGGGAGGTAGAGGGCAAGCAATGGTTTGTAGACTCATTAGAGTGGAGCGGGAATAAGAGATGGCAGAGGCAGCGTCCCTGGCCCCTGGGCCCGTCCGGCCGCGGACGGGCGCAGACGGGCTTAACTCTGGCGCAACTCCGGCGCGCCTCGGTCGCGCCCGCTGCGCTCGTCCGCTGCGCTGACGCATGGGGGACGTTTAAATAGGCTGATGATGAGGGTGGGCGGAGCCAGCAGGGCGGGTTGGGAAGGGTTTTTTAAAAAGAGATAGGCGTCCACCGCTCGTAGTCAGCGGGACTGAGAAGGAGCAGGGCTGCTTGCAGTCAGCAGAGGAAGCAGGTAAGTTTTAAAATAAATGTCAAGTGCCCCCCACGAGCAAGCCCTCTGCCACAGGGCTGCTCGAGTACACTCGGCAAAAAAAGGGGCGGAGCCTAAATAGGCTGATGACGAGGGTGGGCGGAGCCAGCAGGGCGGGTTGGGAAGGGTTTTTTAAAAAGAGATAGGCGTCCACCGCTCGTAGTCAGCGGGACTGAGAAGGAGCAGGGCTGCTTGCAGTCAGCAGAGGAAGCAGGTAAGTTTTAAAATAAATGTCAAGTGCCCCCCACGAGCAAGCCCTCTGCCACAGGGCTGCTCGAGTACACTCGGCAAAAAAAGGGGCGGAGCCTAAATAGGCTGATGACGAGGGTGGGCGGAGCCAGCAGGGCGGGTTGGGAAGGGTTTTTTAAAAAGAGATAGGCGTCCACCGCTCGTAGTCAGCGGGACTGAGAAGGAGCAGGGCTGCTTGCAGTCAGCAGAGGAAGCAGGTAAGTTTTAAAATAAATGTCAAGTGCCCCCCACGAGCAAGCCCTCTGCCACAGGGCTGCTCGAGTACACTCAGCAAAAAAGGGGCGGAGCCTAAATAGGCTGATGACGAGGGTGGGCGGAGCCAGCAGGGCGGGTTGGGAAGGGTTTTTTAAAAAGAGATAGGCGTCCACCGCTCGTAGTCAGCGGGACTGAGAAGGAGCAGGGCTGCTTGCAGTCAGCAGAGGAAGCAGGTAAGTTTTAAAATAAATGTCAAGTGCCCCCCACGAGCAAGCCCTCTGCCACAGGGCTGCTCGAGTACACTCGGCAAAAAAGGGGCGGAGCCTAAATAGACTGATGACGAGGGTGGGCGGAGCCAGCAGGGCGGGTTGGGAAGGGTTTTTTAAAAAGAGATAGGCGTCCACCGCTCGTAGTCAGCGGGACTGAGAAGGAGCAGGGCTGCTTGCAGTCAGCAGAGGAAGCAGGTAAGTTTTAAAATAAATGTCAAACAATACTACCACCAGAGATATCACACGAACTGGAGACCATCAGGATCAATCTACACAATTAGGAGACAGAATTGGAACAGGAATGACAATAACTGAGGAGGACACAGAAAGAACAGAGATGTCGACACGACTTGCAAGCCGCGACCAGGAGCTGTTCCAAAGGGAAGAACTGACGCCGCACCCCAATGTGGAGATATCTCACACATCTCGCATATCTCAGACATCTCATTCAAATAGGCCGATCAATGGTAACCTGGAAATTAATACGTTAGAAGATATCAACCACGCCTTACCTCAATCTAGCACAACACAAGGGACATCTAGAGACATACCCCCAAACGTACTACCAATATCAAATAACATAGATATCACATCCTACATCGAAAATAGAAATGGTACAGACAACCGAACGGAGGACAAAAAGAAAAGGATCCCGGCAAAAAGAACAGATCAAAAACACAGGAAAGCAAAGCGCATATCCCGAAAAGAGAGAGGAACCATTCCTAAGAGGTCACTCCAAAATCAGAGAGATATCAAAGAGCTTCAGACACTAATTGGCAACATGGCACAAGACACACGAGGCACGCTACAAGCAATGGAAAAGCTGCTCGAAATGACGGCCAGCACTCATTCTAAAGTCGTACATATTCAAGAGCAAGTACACTCATCTCAAAGAGAGAGCAATGGGACAACCATGCCATTATCACAAAGAAAGAGCAATGAGAAGGCCATGCCATTAGTAAGTAGGCACAACCGACCAGATAGGACTAGTGATTACCTGTCGGAAGAAGAAACCCTCGCCTTACTCCGAACATATGAGACATCAGACTGCACTAGAGGGGAGGAAATTAAAACAGTACCTATCGACCCAAATAGAACATCCAGACAGAATGAAAGAAAACCCAAGCTTAACAATCTACAACATGTCCAACTAATACCAGAATCACAAAATCCAAACCTAAGTGGCTCAGGGAAACCACTAAGATGCCTTCTTCTCAATTGTCGGTCTGCAACAAAACATGCATCAGACATAGTGGACCTCATCGTCAGCAAGGAAATTGACTTGACAATCCTTACAGAAACATGGCTGTCAGGGTCCTCGTCTCCAATCATGGATTTTTTAGTACCCCCTCAGTACAACATTGTGAGACTAGATAGACTAAAAAAGATAGGAGGTGGCATAGCCTGCATTCACTGATCGGAGATAGAGGTCAATCAAATCCAATCCAACCCACCAGAATCCTGTGAATACCTAGGTCTAAATATAAGATCGGCAGACAATAAAAGATGCAACCTACATGCGTTTTACCATCCACCAATAGATAACGCCTCGTTCATAGATGAGTTAATGGAGATCATAACAGCCAACTCTAACACCAACGCCAATAACATATTTCTATGTGATTTTAATATACACTGGGACGATTACAATGACAAACAGGTCGACGCTCTCAAAGACTTCCTAACGGAGCTAAACCTCACCCAAGCATGCACGCAACCTACACACTCGAAAGGAGCTACGTTAGACTGGATAATATCAAGACACAAAGATACTTCAATCATCTCTATAACGCCATGTGACTGGTCAGACCACTATGCCATAACTTTCATGATTCCCACAATGAAAAAGAGCATGACCACGCAACCCATCAAACATAAAAAGAGGACCCGAGATACCAAAGAGTCCAATATTGATCTATTAGTAGAAAGCTGTGAGAGGGACCTAAATCCACCTAATAACCTTCAGGATGTGAATGAGCTAACACACCACTACACTATATCAGTAGCGAATATTGTCAACACCACCATGCCGCTAAAACTGAAAAGAGTCACAGAGAAGATAAAAAATCCATGGTTTAATGGGACATTGAATGAAGACTGGCGAAAACTGAGACTGGCTGAAAGAAAATGGAGGCAACACCCATCATCCCCCGAACTGAAATCCCTCAGAAAAATCAGAAACAAATACAACAAAAAGATCCTCAATTCCAAAAAAGAATTTATAAGAGCAGAATTGGATAATGCCAAAAAATAGACCACAGAAACTATTCGAAATCTTAAAGCAACAATCCAATAAGCTAGCCAAATCTACCCAAGAGACCACAAAAACGAAAATAAGCTGTGAAGAATTCGCGACATTTTTCACTGAAAAGGCCAACACTCTTGAAAGAGAACTCAAAAGCGCAGCGGACAACCTCCCCAACCACCGACCTTCTACGATCGACACTCGATCGAAAACGGCCGATAACAGTACAAAAAACAAGGCACATTGGGATACCTTCAAATTATACGACCAAAATACCATCACCAGATTACTCTCCGATATCAAACCTAACAACCACTACAACGACCCACTCCCGTCTAAATGCCTAAAAAGAATCAGCCATATTGTGACTCCTATTTGGACCAATATAATAAAAGCCTTGTTATCCCAAGGGATCCTTCAAGATTGCCTAAAAACAGGTCAAGTCGTCCCCATCATCAAAAATCCCACAGCAGGCCCGGCGGATCCTAATAATTTTCGCCCAGTGACCAATATTCCATTACTTGCCAAACTAGTCGAGAAGTGCGTGCAAGATCAACTGAGCCAACACATCACCAACTTCTCCCTCCTAGATGACTACCAGTCAGGATTCAGAACAGGACATAGCACGGAAACGGCGATCCTTCATATTGTCGATGACGCACTACAGGCCCTTGACCAAAATCAAACATGCCTACTGATCCTCCTGGACCTATCGTCTGCTTTTGACACGGTAAACCATGAAGCACTACTGACCAGGCTCAAGGACATGATGGGAATGTCGGGAAATGTGCTGAAATGGTTTGAATCTTTCCTGCAGAACAGAACACAAAGATTCCTGGTCAACCAATCACTCTCACCATCTTGTCCTAACTCAATTGGAGTACCACAAGGATCTACATTATCTCCATCTCTGTTCAACCTGTATGTCGACACACTTACAGAAATTCTTCGAAATTCAAAGATATCCTATCTCATGTACGCAGATGACACGCAAATATATATCAAGATTGCGTCTCTGGAAGACATCAAACTAATGAATGAGGCACTTAAAATGACACTGCAATGGCTAACGACCAATCATCTGAAGCTAAATGCACACAAAACAGAGTTCATACCAATTTCACCACCAAACAACCACACAGAACTGAAGGAATGGATCAAGCTGGTGACAGCACTAAAATGCACCCCTACCCTAATTAACTCAGCAAAATCACTAGGAATTACATTAGATGAGAACCTAGACATGAAAGCCCACATTAAATCAATGGCAAAAAGTGCCCGCTTTCATTTGAACTACATAAGAGAAGTGAAACCTTTCATATCAAAGACAGATCTCAAACTGGCAGTCCAGTCCTAAGTTATTTCGAGGATTGAATATGGATGCACTACCTTAGCCGGTCTACCAAAAATATCCACAGCACCATTAAAAGCATGCCTCAATGCAGCGGCAAGACTCATCACCGGATCTAGAAAAATTCGCCCATATCTCTCCTTACCTGAAAGCATTAAATTGGCTACCCTATGAAGCCAGAATTCAGCTAAAAATAGCCTGCATCACACACAAAGCACTCCACTACAATACACCGAGATACCTCGCCGAGAAAATTGAATTATCAGGAGGAAGCAGACCAGCTAGAAGTGCTAAGGAGCTGTCGTTGAGACCACCCATTTTCAGGAAGAAGAAAACCTATGACAGAGCATTCTCAGGAGCAGCCCCCAAAGTCTGGAACTCACTCCCTCCAAACATTAGGAAAATTCGAAACACAGCCACATTTAAGAGGGAACCGAAGATCCTCCTGATGAGTAAGTTCCTTGCACAGGTAAGACAACTCATCACCAAAACTGTTGAAATATTGAAACTGACAAAGAAATATTGGCGTTCCAATACAGAACATCTAGGTAACTAGAAGGGAATGTTACCGGCGTTAATGGAGATAAATGCTCTACGATATGAATCAGGACCTATGAACCAAGACTGGCGGTACACATGGTGAGCAAGCTATATGTTGATATTTACCTTATGCTACCATTGTTGTATGTATATATATATATGCCCACCCCCTTAGAGTCGAATAATTATGTACTTCGTATCTCTTTAAATCATGTTACTATACATGCGTAATATCTAAACTACCTCATGGAATGTGAAGCGCTCTGATACCTACGGGTCTTGTTCGTGCTATACAAAACTTTCAATAAATATAAATAAATAAATAACGTGCACAGTAGCTTGCCATACCTAGAAACAAGCTCACATCCCCAGCATCTCTCGGTCTGGGAGTATCGATTAAGGCTGCAACCTTTTCCCGATCCAGTCTCATACCGGCACCTGAAAAAATGTGTCCGATGAACTGTAATGTATATGTGTGGAATTCGCATTTGTCTTTATTTAATGTGAGGTTGTCATCCAGTAGGACAAACTCGGTCCAGTGCCTTGTAGTGTTCTTGCATCGTTGCTCCATAATGTCATTACTGTGGTTTAGAGCGTTGGGAATATGATGGATTACTTTCCTGATGGCCTCTTGAAAGATCTCAGTGGCAGTTAAGACCCCAAAGCTGAGCCTTTTGTATCCAGTTGTTGATAACCCTTGTTGAGGTCTAGTTTGAAGAATATTTGCGCCCCATTGAGGGACGCAATCATGTCGCTGATATGAGGTCCCAGGTGTCTCTCTCTTTCAATGGTGGTGTTGGGTGCTCTCATATCCACTCAGAGACGCACTTTTCCAGGCAAGCCCTTTTTCTGTACTACGACCACTGGAGAGACCCAAGGAGTGGGTCCTGATGTTCTCTCGATGATGTCAGTCCGATGAAGATCCTGCAGTTCCTCTTCCATGGACTTTTGAAGGTGAAATCGAATTTTCCTGTGATGTTGTGCTATGGGTGTCACCTGTTCATTTATATGCAGTTGAACTTGACAATGAGCCATTAAATAGTTTTGAAAATTTGTGAACTATATCAGATTTGTCATCAACTCAATATAGTATTTCTACTAGTTGCAGTCATTCCGCCGTAGGCAAGCTGAGAAGACAATCTGCTTCAGGACTGTCAATGACATGAATGCGGGCGGAAATAGTCCTGTCCTTGTATGTGAGATTAGTCTGAAATTGTCCTAAACAGGGAAGAGGTTCCTTTGACATCCATGCGTATACCTGCACAGCAGCTTTATGCATGTGTGGTTGTGGATCCATTTGATTGTATTCTGCAATGGAAATATAGATGATAGATGCCCCACTGGCCAATACGAACTTGGCCATGTGGGTGTCCATTTGAAGATGTAGTTGCGGGTATTTCTTCAGTCGGCCAGGATCCGCGACCATGTAGACACATTCATCAATGTCTTGCGATGCTGGTGACAGCGACCTCGACTCAAATTGTGATTGTGATCGACAGACTTGTATGTGCCATGAGACTGACGGCTGGACCTTGAAGAGCCAGTAGAAGAATCTCTGCAGTCTCGCACTACTTTGGCATGATGGCGAACAGTGGATTGTCTTGATTGTCTTTAAGTATCTCTATGAGTGTCTTTGAGAGGTGCTCTGCAGACGTTTTCAAGGTGATTGTCATGGCCACACTTCCTACATCTTTGGCCTAGAGCAGGGTAAGGCTCTGTGTGAGGTAAGTCATATCCACAGTAATAGCATTTAAGTTGGCGCTCCTGTCATTTATCAGTCCAACTGGGACTATGACGACGATGGCTCGTATAATGAGACTGAACTTTGGGTCTCGATGACTGTTCTTTTTCAGGGAAAGACCTGTCAGGGTTGCGAGATTGGAGCCTGAATGCCTGTTTCGTTTTTCGCCTCTTCCAGTTTCCATTTGCTTTGCATGTTCTTCCGTTTCATCATGTACCCGCGTCATTTCTTCAATCTCATCAAGGGAGTAGCTTTTTTTCAATGGACGTCTACGTAACAACTCAGACTGGCATCCTTCTATGATTCGCAGATGAAGGGAGTCTTTCGTCGTGAAAGAGTCAAATTCACAGTAGCAGGCCAAGCGAGATGCGCGTGATGAATGTACTCATGGATTCATCTTTCTCTTGAGATGCCAGATTGAGTGTGTATCTTTCATAGTCAATGTTTCTTTTGTGAAGAAAGTTTCAATTTAGAGCTTCACGCACATTTGCGTAGGACGACGCAGCAGCAGCCGGAAGTTCCTTTATGATCTGACCAACATCTTTCCCAATTAGATTGCTTAGCCCAATCAGTTGCTGATCCTCCTCAGTTACATGGGAACTTTTTATGAAATTTTCAAAATCCTCTAACGATTCCTGCCAGCGAAGGCCCATGCTTCCCCCAGATATGAGGAATAGGAGTTCCGGCTGACGTAGAAACATGCCAAGTCTATGGCCTCCAGTCTGGGACGTAGATGTACGGGACTCCAGCCTGTTGCTGGCACCAGCGGCGGTGTGATGCTGTCTGGACGTTGGGGACCGAGACATGATGTATGAATGTGGACAGTATAATTGAGTGGATGGTTTGTCTGAACGTGTCTAGACACAGTGAATCTCACAGCACCAGTCACTTGGTGCAAGTACAGTAATGTAGGCAATGGCAGCACTTAAAGTAGGATGCAAAATTAGCACTAAGTAAACCCAGGAATGCATCAGTCGCACCAGCCACTTGACGGGGACTCTCCACTATTATTTTTAATGATGTAGAAAGGCAGGCAGCAAGAAAAACTTGTGGTCCACTCCTCCATTTGATGATGGCCAGTAATTACACTAAAGAACATGCATGTAACATCATTTGCAGTGTCATTAAATGATGGCCAGTAATTACACTCCAGAACATGTGTTGGAAATCATTTGCAGTGTCATTAAATGAATTTTCGGTGCTTTCCTGACATAAAGATGGCCGCCGGGCAATCCTCGAAGGGGACTGGCTGAGGTGCCTGATTCCCAGATCGCCACCGGGGAGATCTCCCTCCTCTGGAGAGTACAGCCAGAATAAGTGGCTCAGCAGCGCAGCAGTAGGCAGGCACTGAAATTTACCGGTACTTGTGGGGAAGCAGTCACTGGGTCAAGGACTCGTCCCCACACATCTCCACCGACACTCTCAGGCAAAGCAGCAAAGCGGGCACTATGCAAGCCGGATCCTGCGCGACCGGGGTCGGCTCCCGGTTTGCGTCTACAATGGTATGCAGCAGGAGACACACGTGACCGGGGTGGGCTCCCGGGTCGCCCCGCAAATCCACAGCTCCTAGGCAACGGACGCTTGGCAGGACCGCAGGCACAGCAGGGGCACGATGCGACCAGGGTGGGCTCCCCAGGTTGCAGCATAGTATAGCAGCTCCAAGACAGCGGAGCGCTCAACAGGATACGTCTGCACCAGGTAAGTGCAGCGGAGGTCCAGGACCACCTCGTCGCCAGCCGTAGTGTCACAATCAGTACACAGATGACACTGGTTCAGGTATTCAGTGGGAGCTTTATTCAGTCAGCATCCTCAATATTGCATCTCCAGCTTCTGTCTGCCCATTGACTCCTCCTGTTCCGTTTCCCATTCTCCTCCCACTTCTACATCCCCTGTGCCGATCCTAGTGCCCAGCTCAGCTACAACATTAAAGTATCATAGCACTGGAATGTGCTATAAAAATACCTGGGGCCTTCCCAACTTGCTGGAGGCTGGGCATGCTGCTTTCAAAGCTGGAGGGGTGGTTTGTTAGCCCTAAAATTGCAGTTCTGTCCAAACAGTTTCACCTTCTATCATCATCTCTGAGTATAAAACATCTTAAACTATTTAAGATATACAAACCTAGGTTTTGGTGTCCAGTTACAGGTATTTTTAGCTGGTTACCAGAGCTCATCAACTAAGTGTACAAACAAAAATACTTTTGCCAGCCCCGTTATGCCATTGTGGTTCAGGTCCATTGTTGGACCTGTCATCCTTAGGATGTTCTTCCCTTAACTTTTTGCCTGCTTTCCACCACATTTTGGTGTATTTTTTGTTGGCTATAGGACTTAGAGCACTTTACCACTGCTAAACAGTGCTAAAGTGCATGTACTTCTCCCCTAAAACATATTAACATTGTTGTATTCCTGATTGGCACATTTAATTTACCTGTACATCCCTTGTAAAGTGGTATATCATGTTCCCTGGGCCCTTAATCTAAATGATACTCGTGGGCCACCCAAACAGGCAGCCTTTCAAACCTCTCTGAGGGCTGCTACTGCAGTGACTGTGTGTGCAGTTTACTGCCACATTGACTTGCCATTTAAAACTATTTGCCAAGCCTTAAACTCCCCTTTTATTAAATATAAGCCACCCCTAAGGTAGACACCATGGACCCTAAGTGCAGTGTACTGTGAAACTGAAATGCAAGATATGTACGTTTAAGTTTTACATTTCCTGGCAGTGACAAACATCTAAATTAATTTTCACTGCTGTGAGGCTTACTCCTTCCATAGTCCAGCTTTGTGGAATCCATAAAATACATTTTAGATGTAATGCCTATTTGGAAAGGCTGCTTTCCTTTGCACAGCCACATGTAACATATTTTATTATTGTGCCATTATATATTTTTGGCCCAGAACATGTTTTTATTATTCAGTTCGTCTTCCTGGGATTCAGTTAGAACATTTTGTATCAGGCCAAACAACATGTTTTTCTGTGATCAGTCAGTACCATGTCCTACCATTCAGACACAACACAAGGAGCACCTCTGCTGTTTTCCAACACAGCCCTTTCAATCATATATACTTAGACTTTACCTTTGTTTTAAAACAGAGATGAGAATTCGAGCAGAAGTGAAAGGAGCTGAACAAGTGCACCAGCCTTGTGCAACCTAAAACACAGACCACCTAACTACAAGCGCCTGGTATGGGGTCTGGTTCTTGTCCCTGAGATCAATGATATATCCCCTTGCTCATGTAGGGAGGGCAGACTTAGACAGATATATCATTAGCCATGATACAGCTTTTCAGTGTATTCAGCTTGCTTGTAATGCTGAATACTTTGCTCAGTTGTGTGTAACAGAGCACGATTGTTTCAATAAATATTGTACATTTTCCTTGTTTCTCTCTTTTGTTTATTGTTGACATGCATGAGTGAGAAAACAAAAGGAGATGATCTGTTTGGGCACAAGAGGGATGTGTTCTACCCGTTACACTGAAACGTTTAGGAGAGAGGGAAGGCACTGTGAGCTAGTCGGATGTTGGCCCCTAGGTACTGATGTGTTATGGTCCCTATATTGTTAAGTTCTATTATCCCAGGCACATTTCATTTTCAAACATAATCCCTGCAAACCCGGTAAACCTCTGTGAATCTGGGCCTGAATGTGTATGCCCCTTCTATTTGCAAACTCACTAGCTACTACTTGGTGGAATATAAAACACATTTATGTATGCAATTAGACGTTCTTAAAGCAGTTGTAGTCTTGTAGCTACTACAGAGATATAAAAGGAAGAAAAAGAGCACACAGGACCATAATGGGAGGTGACAGATTCCAACTAAATGCAATGTGACACATTTCTAATCAGTATGTATCTAATTCTGTTTTTTTGGCACAAACGATAAGATCAAGGTTCAACTAAATAGTTTAGTTTTCAGAAGTTTTCTCTGAAGGAAATGATTAGGCTCAGGTCTAATTTTAGGGTGCAAGATATTTCACAGTTCGATACTCTAGACACTCAGAAGCCTGCCATCATTTCTATATAATTTGAAGGTTTGTTGCTGAACAATTTGAAGGTTATGTAACCGAAAGTTGTAACGTGAAATGAAACATGCAAGGTAATGTGTAGCTAGAGTTTGGAAAGTAGCTGGGTCCTTTGTACAAGTAGTCAAATGTGCAGAGCTTTAGTGCAAGTTTGGCTGTCTTAATGTGCAGTCATTGCAATCTGTCAATGAGTTTTTAATCTGTTAATGAACTATTCAAATAATTAAACTAAATCATTGATATGGCTCTTGCTATTTCCGCTTGACGACCAGTTTATATCACAGGCCAAATCATCCAGATTATGGTTATTGCCACTAACTAAAGTATTACATTGAGCAATCAGTGGCAGCTCTAAATCAAAGATAAGCCCCATTTTTATTGTTATTGAGATATGGATCATGGAGACACCCAGGACTTGGTCAATTGAAAAGGATACTTGTAAATATCAGGTCCGCTTAGTTTCTTTTACCTCCATTGCATTTTGTTCCACCTAATATGAAGTGTGCCCAGGCATTTTGGTGATTGTCTGATTCTTTGAGCTATCGTCAGATTAAAAGTTGATCAAGATATCAAGAGCATCAACTGTATCTGGTAATGTACTAGCATATTTTCTAGTGGAAACCTGACAATTTTCCACAGCAGCAATAGGGTGAGGAACCCAAGGGGCAAAGAAAGTCACAATTCACATTGAAGATTCCTCTGTTATGATGTCACTTCTCTACATGTTTTAAGAAGAAAAAGGCAAATCAATTGTGTCACTGTGTCAGATAACCTGGCCTATCCATTAAGGGGCATCTTTAAGAGAGGGTTGTACCAGCCTTCTGCTACGTAATGTGACAGAAGTGCAGCACAATCAGTAGGTATTATTCCAAAAATTACTCACCTTCATAAAATCGTCATTTTAGGTTGAGCATTTGAGTCCTCTTGTATATACTTTAGTATATACTTATATGTGGATGTACTTTGTAGGCTCTGAAGATCAGCCCTAGGACTTGTCTGCTTCTGCTTAGGGACTTTTTTTTTTGTTCAACTGCCTTTATTTAACTGTCTTGTTAGAAAACGACCAGCAGAGGTCAGTAAAATACCAGAATCACTTTAGTATTCTCTAGATTCCCGTCCATAGAAATTGTCTTCCACAAGCACCCGAAGACATTATTATTTTTTTCAAATCTTGTATTTTCGGTGATATGACCATCAAAGGCCCTGAATTTATATTAAAAACAGAGATTTGGACTATACCATTTCCCGCTGAAAGTCAATATTTCTCTCCATGTATTCATATAAATGGCATGTCATACAGTTTGATGTTTACTTTCCCTCTTTGTTAAAGAACAGTAGACCCAGGCTAATGTGCTGCATAGCTAAATACATATAAGGTCCCAAAGGCGAGACCGATTGCATTGCAAATGCTTGTTTAAGGTTTGCTTGGGGCAAAAGGTGCGCTGAATCCTACTGTGCCATGCATTATTTAATATATGCAATGTAGGCGTTCCCCCTCAAAATCTGACAAATCTGGATGTAGCATCATGGGGTAGCGCGACACAAAGGTTGAAATGCACCGGAATTGTTGCACATCGGCAAACCAGGTATAAGAAATGATGCAGTGGCTGAAGTATAAAATGGTCAACATCACAGAACACTTTTACAAGCTCATCTACATCCATTGAGGTCATCATACTGCAGCTAGAACTAGCAAGGAGACTACAACTTAGGCAGCCTTGTGCAACCTAAAACACAGACCACCTAACTACAAGCGCCTGGTATGGGGTCTGGTTCTTGTCCCTGAGATCAATGATATATCCCCTTGCTCATGTAGGGAGGGCAGACTTAGACAGATATATCATTAGCCATGATACAGCTTTTCAGTGTATTCAGCTTGCTTGTAATGCTGAATACTTTGCTCAGTTGTGTGTAACAGAGCACGATTGTTTCAATAAATATTGTACATTTTCCTTGTTTCTCTCTTTTGTTTATTGTTGACATGCATGAGTGAGAAAACAAAAGGAGATGATCTGTTTGGGCACAAGAGGGATGTGTTCTACCCGTTACACTGAAACGTTTAGGAGAGAGGGAAGGCACTGTGAGCTAGTCGGATGTTGACCCCTAGATACTGATGTGTTATGGTCCCTATATTGTTAAGTTCTATTATCCCAGGCACATTTCATTTTCAAACATAATCCCTGCAAACCCGGTAAACCTCTGTGAATCTGGGCCTGAATGTGTATGCCCCTTCTATTTGCAAACTCACTAGCTACTACTTGGTGGAATATAAAACACATTTATGTATGCAATTAGACGTTTTTAAAGCAGTTGTAGTCTTGTAGCTACTACAGAGATATAAAAGGAAGAAAAAGAGCACACAGGACCATAATGGGAGGTGACAGATTCCAACTAAATGCAATGTGACACATTTCTAATCAGTATGTATCTAATTCTGTTTTTTTGGCACAAACGATAAGATCAAGGTTCAACTAAATAGTTTAGTTTTCAGAAGTTTTCTCTGAAGGAAATGATTAGGCTCAGGTCTAATTTTAGTGTGCAAGATATTTCACAGTTCGATACTCTAGACACTCAGAAGCCTGCCATCATTTCTATATAATTTGAAGGTTTGTTGCTGAACAATTTGAAGGTTATGTAACCGAAAGTTGTAACGTGAAATGAAACATGCAAGGTAATGTGTAGCTAGAGTTTGGAAAGTAGCTGGGTCCTTTGTACAAGTAGTCAAATGTGCAGAGCTTTAGTGCAAGTTTGGCTGTCTTAATGTGCAGTCATTGCAATCTGTCAATGAGTTTTTAATCTGTTAATGAACTATTCAAATAATTAAACTAAATCATTGATATGGCTCTTGCTATTTCCGCTTGACGACCAGTTTATATCACAGGCCAAATCATCCAGATTATGGTTATTGCCACTAACTAAAGTATTACATTGAGCAATCAGTGGCAGCTCTAAATCAAAGATAAGCCCCATTTTTATTGTTATTGAGATATGGATCATGGAGACACCCAGGACTTGGTCAATTGAAAAGGATACTTGTAAATATCAGGTCCGCTTAGTTTCTTTTACCTCCATTGCATTTTGTTCCACCTAATATGAAGTGTGCCCAGGCATTTTGGTGATTGTCTGATTCTTTGAGCTATCGTCAGATTAAAAGTTGATCAGGATATCAAGAGCATCAACTGTATCTGGTAATGTACTAGCATATTTTCTAGTGGAAACCTGACAATTTTCCACAGCAGCAATAGGGTGAGGAACCCAAGGGGCAAAGAAAGTCACAATTCACATTGAAGATTCCTCTGTTATGATGTCACTTCTCTACATGTTTTAAGAAGAAAAAGGCAAATCAATTGTGTCACTGTGTCAGATAACCTGGCCTATCCATTAAGGGGCATCTTTAAGAGAGGGTTGTACCAGCCTTCTGCTACGTAATGTGACAGAAGTGCAGCACAATCAGTAGGTATTATTCCAAAAATTACTCACCTTCATAAAATCGTCATTTTAGGTTGAGCATTTGAGTCCTCTTGTATATACTTTAGTATATACTTATATGTGGATGTACTTTGTAGGCTCTGAAGATCAGCCCTAGGACTTGTCTGTTTCTGCTTAGGGACTTTTTTTTTTGTTCAACTGCCTTTATTTAACTGTCTTGTTAGAAAACGACCAGCAGAGGTCAGTAAAATACCAGAATCACTTTAGTATTCTCTAGATTCCCGTCCATAGAAATTGTCTTCCACAAGCACCCGAAGACATTATTATTTTTTTCAAATCTTGTATTTTCGGTGATATGACCATCAAAGGCCCTGAATTTATATTAAAAACAGAGATTTGGACTATACCATTTCCCGCTGAAAGTCAATATTTCTCTCCATGTATTCATATAAATGGCATGTCATACAGTTTGATGTTTACTTTCCCTCTTTGTTAAAGAACAGTAGACCCAGGCTAATGTGCTGCATAGCTAAATACATATAAGGTCCCAAAGGCGAGACCGATTGCATTGCAAATGCTTGTTTAAGGTTTGCTTGGGGCAAAAGGTGCGCTGAATCCTACTGTGCCATGCATTATTTAATATATGCAATGTAGGCGTTCCCCCTCAAAATCTGACAAATCTGGATGTAGCATCATGGGGTAGCGCGACACAAAGGTTGAAATGCACCGGAATTGTTGCACATCGGCAAACCAGGTATAAGAAATGATGCAGTGGCTGAAGTATAAAATGGTCAACATCACAGAACACTTTTACAAGCTCATCTACATCCATTGAGGTCATCATACTGCAGCTAGAACTAGCAAGGAGACTACAACTTAGGCAGCAGGGGAGAAAGGAACGTATTTACTGCCAGTGCATATCCCTCATTGACCTCTAGGAGTAGGAAGTTATGTTATGTTATGTTATGTTATGTTAAATTGGTTTTTGTAGAGCGCACGGCTACTCAAAAAGAGTGTCCCGGCGCTTTTATTTAAAGTAGGCTGCTAACATAACACATTAAAAGGAAAGAATACCAGATAAAGGAAAACACAAACAAACGCCCTACTGGGTGAACAACCAAGTTTTGAGCTCCTTTCTAAAAACTAATAAACTAGTGGCTCCCCGAAGTGTTAGAGGCAGAGAATTCCATAACTGGGGGGCCAGTAGTCCAAAAGACCGGCCTCCCAGGCGCGCTCTCTTCACTCGCGGGACCACCGCCAACCATAGAGATTCGGACCTCAGGGAACGGGCGGGTCGATAAAAGGCGAGTCTCCTTTGGATGTACTTGGCTCCCGTCGCATGGAGGGCCTTGTACGTCAAAGTCAAGGTCTTAAAGGCGATCCGCTTACGGATTGGAAGCCAGTGCAAGGTCCGGAGCAGACCAGTAGCACTGGTACGTCTATTCAATCCAAAAATCGCCCTCGCTGCAGCGTTCTGCACAACTTGGAGCCGCTGTAGCAGGTACTCTGGCAGGCCCAGGTATAGAACGTTGGAATAATCCAACCTGGAACCTATCAGTGCCTGCACAGTCAGCTTCCTGTGGTCCTCCGATAATAGGGGCAGAAACCGCCGTAGCATCCTGAAGAGGCCAAAACACATGCCTGACACCCCCAGGATCTGGGCCTTCATAGACAATTCCTTGTCCATTTTAACACCCAAGTTTTTGGCCATTTGGGAAGAACACGTGGGGGGGAACATGTTGGTAGGCCACCAAACCCGCCAGTCTGGCTCCGCATCACACCCAAAGAAGAGTACCTCCGATTTGTCGGAATTGCACTTGAGGCTGTGCAGTTGGAACCATTGAAACACAGCCCCAAGGCAATCCCGGATACTCTCCCCCTCAAAATCTCCTCCTCTCTTACACAAGAAAAGGAGCTGGGTGTCGTCAGCATACGATACGATCCGGGCCCCAAACGACTCCGCCAGCGCCGCCAGTGGGGTCATGAAGATATTAAAGAGGGTAGGGCTCAAAATAGAGCCCTGAGGGACCCCCACTCCCAGAGGCGGCATCACGGCGGAGTCTGGCGAGGCCCAGACCGTTTGCCGGCGGCCAGCTAGGAAGGAGGAAAACCAGCTGAGCACCGTCCCCCGTAGTCCTATCTCATAGAGTCTTGTGAGGAGACCGTCATGGGGGACGGTGTCAAAAGCCGCCGACAAATCCAGCAGCACCAGCATGGCTTTACCCCCAGAGTCCAAGGTCTCCTTGATAGTTTCAGAGACCTCGAGGAGCGCCGTCTCCGTGCTGAGGTTGGGGCGGAAACCCGACTGGGTGGCATGCAGAATCTCGTTCGCCTCCAGAAAATTGGAAAGCACCGTCTGCACGTGCTTTTCAACAACCTTCGTAAGAGCCGGCAGCAGAGAGATTGGCCTATAGTTCACAGGGGCCTTAGGGTCCAGACCAGGCTTCTTGAGCAGCGGGATGACCATCGCCTGCTTCCAGGCCTGCGGGACCTCTCCCTGACTCAGCGAGAGATTCATTAGCGGGTTGACTAATGGGTTAATCACCTCCGCCAATTTCGCCAGAATTTTAGCGGGGCAGGGATCCAAAGGAGAACCCGATTTCAAATTGCCCATCAGTGCTAAAGAAGCGGGCGCCAATAACGGTGGAAATACGCCCAGTGTCACGCCTGGCGAAGCCTGAGGTGCACGATTGGCCTCAGAATCAGTCCGCTCCGTGAGTGTAGTGGCCGGAAAAGAGTCCTGGATGAGTTGGATCTTGTTAGTAAAAAAAACAGCAAGATCTGCTGCCCACGAATCAGAGGGCCTCTCTTCAGCGATATTAGTCCGTGGGGATGTAAACTCCCTGACAATAGAGAAGATCTCCCTACAGGAATTGGAGGCAGCTTCGATCCTCCCTGCCAGGTAGATTTTTTTACCCATGCGTATATCCTGATGATACTCTTTGACCATGCTCTTATAGATCATCTTAGCCTCCACCTCATATTTTGCCCGCCACGCTCTTTCAGCCACCTTGCACTGCTGCCGCTTAGCCGACAGTGCAACGGTGAACCAGGGGGCGGAAACTCGTTTAGGAGTAAGTCGGGGAACTAATTCCGGAGCAAGGTCGTTGAGTCTATCGGACAGCCAATCCTGCAAGGAATCCAAATCCCCAGCCAGATCACCCGAGAGAGGACAGGGATGATCCAAAGCCGCCTGAGCCAACAACTCCGGGGTTACTCGATGATAGGCCCTATGTGTTCGACCATGCTGCTGAACGGCAGCAGCCGCCAATTTAGCTGTACCTTTGATGGAAAATTTAACCAGCAGATGGTCAGACCATAGTACCGGGATAGTCTCTAGCTCCTCTAAAAGGGAAGTCGAGAACACCTGGTCCAGAGTGTGCCCCTTGACATGTGTCGGCCCCTGCACGTGGGGAGACAGTCCCAATGGTGTCATAGCCTCACAGAGTTTACTTACGGCCGCGTCAAAAGGATCATCCATCCGGAAGTTAAAATCTCCAGCCACTATGCAGTGCTCTGCTTTCAAGGCCAGTCTAAGTAAGACGGCATCAAGATCTTCAAAAAACATTCCAGGTGGCCCAGGCGGTCTATAGACCAATAGTCCCTTCACAGATTGATATGGGGTCAGAACGATGGAGAACGCAACGGCCTCCGATCCACGAATATCCTCCACAGGCAAGATAGTACAAGCCGTGTCTTTCCTCACCACCAGCGCCACTCCACCGCCCCTTCCCTTCGCTCTGTCCTTCCTGAACACATTGTAATCAGGCGGGATTGCCATGGCAACATCAGGGTTCGAAAATTCTCCCCACCATGTCTCGGTGAGCATGAGGCAGAGTGGCTTAGCCGTGTCCAGCAGCTCAAAGATGTCTTGAGCGTGTCTGCAAGCTGATCTGGTGTTTAACATCAGGCAAGGATATCTCACACTGGTACTGGTAAGGTCAGGAGGCAGTGGCAGAGCACGAGAGGGACGCCAACCACAACCAGGGCAGATGGACTTACCATGATGGCGCCTCGGGAAGACAGAGCAGCAGCCACCAGCGACCGAGCGGAGAGCTTGGAGCTCCTCAGCAGTGTAGCGCGGCGCCAGAAATCCCGGTCGACACATAGTGAGTGGCCGAGCCTGCCCTACTGCCCGAGCGCCTCCGAGTCGCTGACGGGCGCAGACGGGCAGGACTCTGGCTTGACTCAGGCGCCGAGCAGGCGCTACCGCTGCGCGTCACCGCTGCGCGGGTCAGGCGAGCGTTAAGTAGGGCACAGCTGAGCATGTAAAAAGCGCTAGAGCGCTCACCAAATGGCCCACTCGCCACTAGCCACCCCCAAGATGGCCGCCACTCGCCAAAACGCTACAAAGAGATCGCAAATCCGCTCAAAACGCGGTGAGGGGCACTATTATTGTGCAGGTATGTGGGCAGTACAGCCAGCATTAAAATCAGGGCAAAATGGAACTCCAATACAAATGAAATAGAAAAAACGGTAAGTTTTTAAAATAGACAGCGCTGCAGCCTACAATACAGCAGCGAGGCACGCGTGCTGTTCCTTGTCCGAGGGCGAGCTGAGAAAGTGCTCACCTTAAGTAGGGCACAGCTGAGCATGTAAAAAGCGCTAGAGCGCTCACCAAATGGCCCACTCGCCACTAGCCACCCCCAAGATGGCCGCCACTCGCCAAAACGCTACAAAGAGATCGCAAATCCGCTCAAAACGCGGTGAGGGGCACTATTATTGTGCAGGTATGTGGGCAGTACAGCCAGCATTAAAATCAGGGCAAAATGGAACTCCAATACAAATGAAATAGAAAAAACTGTAAGTTTTTAAAATAGACAGCGCTGCAGCCTACAATACAGCAGCGAGGCACGCGTGCTGTTCCTTGTCCGAGGGCGAGCTGAGAAAGTGCTCACCTTAAGTAGGGCACAGCTGAGCATGTAAAAAGCGCTAGAGCGCTCACCAAATGGCCCACTCGCCACTAGCCACCCCCAAGAAGTCATATGGTTTTATACAGTAAAGAAGGAACCCATCCTGGAATTGCTAGAGAAGATTGTGCCAAGTCTCCAAATATCAACTACAACGATCAATGCCATTACAGCACACGTAAAAAATTGAGGACAGTGCTACACATTTCGTCCTCGGGGAAACTACAAACAACAACAGCAAGATTGGCAGGCATATCAAAGGGTTCATTATCTGCCTTTCTCCCATCTGTGTTGGATGCCATAATCAAACTGACCTCAGACCAGAGTACCTACTCTTCCCCAAAACTAATGAACAGCAATTGGAGAACAAGCAAGGGTTCTACAATATTGCAGGATTCCCCTATTGTACTTGGTGCCATAGATTGCACACATGTGCAATTTGTGCCCCTGCATACACTGCACTACTATTCAGGAACTGGAAAAATAATTACTCACTTAGTGTCTAGGCAATAGTGGACCATCAGGGACTCTTTGCAAACATGCTGACTAAATAGCCCAGAAGTGCCCATGATTCATACATTTTCCACCACAGTTTCATCAATGAACGGTTCAAGAGTGGCCATTATGGGAATGGCCTGCTCAGTGGCAAGGAAGGCAGTATTAACAATACTTTGCCTATTTTGAAATGAATGACTGAATGTCCATCTCTGTGTTTGTGTTTGTGGTGTGTGTGATGTGACCCTATTGGTAGTATGTCACTCAAACATGTGGCCACTGATGTCCCAATGTGTGATTTATATCACAGATTCATAAATGGAAGGATGAAGAAATATTGTGACCTCTCATGTTGTGTGAGCTGACAGAATCAGAAGTAGTGTAATTGAATTGAGAGCAAATGTTAAACCAAGGGCCCCACAATTGGTGTGAAGCTAACTTTAAAGGAACAACAAAAAACATGTGTGGGATGTGAGAGTGTGTGCAATGTGTATGAAGGTGGAAAGATATGTAATTCTCCTGATATAAAACAATTGTAGTCAAAATCTTTACACCCAACGTATCTGTATCACACAAGGCAATATATCTGTTGCATGATAAATTTCTTAGGACCACAAATGTGAAAGGACCATCAAATATCAATGACTGTCATGCTCTGAAAGTGTTGGTTCAAGTAATGTTACAAATATGTACTTCAGGTACATTAAGCAATTTAAAAGAGCAAATGGCAGATATACACCAGCTATTACAACATTCAAAGTCATGAAATACATAGATAGATGAATACATACATGCTGCATGTGGTCTACATTTGCTGCATTTCACTTCATTACATTAATTGTCACACATTGCTAACATAGGCCAATGCAGAAGCCATATACTAGCATCGAACCTAGGTTACATAGTGATGAAGGAAAGGTATCGCAGTGTAATAACCACTAACAAATGTACATACTTATGATCCAGAAATAGTGTAAGAATGAAGGCCAATAAATACTGATTCCTCAACATTGAAATTACACATGCATACAGTTTCTGACAGAAAACTAACTGTACAGATCTGTTGGACCAAGGTGGTCTTCCAAACATAATGAATGTTGAACTATATCTGGACAACTTGGCATGGCAAAAATTATACCTGAGGGATGATCATTCCAAAGTGAAATATCCATTTCCAATGACAAACAATGGAAATGTTTAAGAAACAACTGGACATGCAATGCCATACCAAACTATTTACGGTCTGATGTACCATGACTCAGAACAGGGTGGAGCGGCATACTATCAGCCCTACCAACCCTTCTACTAATACCCGAACGCCCCGCCACCTTTTTTAGACAGAGGGGGACGCAGAGGCAGAGGTTTCAAAAGAGGATGGAGGCCACCACAATTTCAACTCCCCCAGAATCAGAACCTTTTTCGTACCAAACAAAGGGTATACAGGCGGTAGATTGTGACAGGAACTATGCCGAGCTGCGGATAGCTCCCCTTCCCATGTTAGCTTCAATGAATGACGCTGAACCAATACCGATATACAATTTATCTAAACAATCTTTGACCCCGGTGGAGCTTAAAGTATTACAAAAAGGCCTTTACTTTGTCTCTTTAATGGTGCAGGACCCCGTAAATACTAAGACGGAGGTTTTACAGTTCTTAAAGAAAAATAAGGTTAAAAACCTATTTTTTAGAACAAGAAGAGACACCAGAATTGAATGTAAGTGGCCTGAAGTTAAAATCTACCTTTTGTCCTGACAGCGCTAGTATGCCAGATAAAATCATATTTTTTTTAAATCAAATTTTGAGAGAAATAGATAAACTGAGTATGAAAAAAATCTCATTCAAGTCCAATTTCAATAGAGAACATCTTGCTCTACTTAACTTAGCTAATAATCCATTGACGGTAATAAAGCCTGCCGACAAGGGAGGGGGAATTGTTGTGTGGGATAGTAATGATTATGATAACGAGGTGTTAAAACAATTCCGTAATCCTACAGATTATCGTAAAATTCAGGATATTCCAGCAACCATGTTTAGAGCTAAGATTCTGTATCTTACCACCGAAGCATTAGATTGTGGATATCTGAGTAAAAAGGAGTATGAGTATTTAAATTCCTCCATGCAAAAAATACCCAATTTATATGTACTTCCGAAAGTACATAAGGATGCTGAAAAACCTCCTAGACGCCCACTTATTGCCGTTTGTGGTTCATTGCGTGAGCCTATAGCAAAGTACATAAATACTTTTCTAAAGCCATTTGTCAGTACCACGCGTGCTTATATAAGGGATACCATGGATTTCATCCATGAAATTGAGAACTCGGTGTTCGATGGAGACCAGCAGCCGCTGGTCTCCTTCGACATCGAGAGTCTATATACCAATATCCCGCAGGATGAAGCGCTACTTTTGCTGGAGTTGGTTTTGGATCAAAGGAGTAGGCCCCACCAGGTCCCGACTAAATTTATTTTGGATTTGGCAAGAATTTGCCTTAAAAACAGCTTTTTTTCATTTAGGGGGGAACTCTTTTTACAACTTAAGGGGGTAGCAATAGGGTGTTGTTTTGCCCCGGAGATAGCCAACCTCGTCATGGACCATTTTGAAGGGAGGTTTGTCTTTGATGAGACGACTCCATTTCGACATCACTTGTCGAGGTGGGTGCGTTTCATCGACGACATCTTCCTAATTTGGAATGGCAACAGTGAAGAATTTGACCAATTTCCAATTTCATAGGTGGCTCAATGCTTGCACCCCTGACTTTAAGTTTACCATCACTTTTAGTAAAGACAGAATCAACTTTTTGGACTTATGGATTTTCAATGATAACGGCCATCTAGAGGTGAGCCTGTTCACCAAACCAACCGATCGAAATACTCTGTTAGAGTTTACAAGTGGCCACCCAAGGAGCCTTAAAGAAAACTTGCCCTATGGGCAATTTTTACGAATTTGTCATAATTGTTCTAACAAGTAAACTATTTTGATAACGCCGAAATCCTCCTGAAAAAATTGTGTACCAGAGGCTACCCTAAGAAATTAGTGAAAGCTGTGTTAAAAAGGGCATGGTATACGCCTCGAGAAACTTTACTCACTCCTAAAGAAAAAAACGGAAATACACAAATGACCTGTGTGTTGACTTTCAATCCGAAGGCAAATAAAGTCAAACAGATAATCCTTAAGAATTGGAGGTTGATTGAACACCTTAATATCCCCAAACCACTTTTTGCTTTTAAAAAAGGAAAAAACTTAAAACAACATCCGAGCAAGCAGAGGACCAGTGGCCAAACAAGATACCAGAAGCCTGTTAGGTTTGCCAGCTCTGGTGGGGCACTATCGCTGTATGAATTGTGCGGCTTGCCCCTATTCCAGAGATTTTAAATCTATTGTAATTAACGACAAGACACACACTAGGCAGTCTTTCTCTAACTGCAACACCAAAAATGTGGTGTATGTGGTAATGTGACCATGTGATCTCGCCTATATAGGCCAGACGACTCAAGCAGTGAAAATGCGCATTGGCCTTCACAAGTCCCACATAAGATGCAGGATGCAAGGAGTACCGCTGGTACAACATTTCATTGAAGCTGGGCACAATGAGGATGACTTGATTTGGTCAGTACTAGTGGTAATTGCGGCAAACAACAGGGGTAAATTAGAGATGAAATTAAATCGAACAGAAGCCCGGTTGATTGAAAGATTCCATACTGCTACTAAGGGACTGAATGACCGCGATGAACTGTGGCATTAATTTAGATATTAAGGGTGTCTCTCTATGTAGAGTAGGCCTGTATTGGATGTTGAGATGTAGAGGTATTTTAGATACAGAACTCTGAACATTGATTGGTACATATTTACTCACCCCTATAGAGATACATTACAGACTGTTGATAGTATGTGAGTATGAGATTGTAAGTCCAGGTGTGCACATGCAGTGTCAAAAAGCTTCGCTTTCTTTGTAGATGTTGTTTATATTACACTATCCTTGGTTTGTGGGTCACTGTGAATTGACTTCTCTTTTTGTGCATTTTTCTTATTAATTCTTAAAGGATACATTTAGTGTTGTGTGTACGAAGATATAGTTGTTTGCAGTAGACTACAGATGTGGACTGAGTGTGCTGAAGAATATTGGTATTTCAATCGGGCAGAACTAGGTCCAGAGCATGTGGTTCCGTTTTGAAACTAACCTGCCCGTATAACATTTCTCCCGGTCCTTTACGTGCATATTGTGCTGCCAAATCGTTTCCCCGACCCCTCATTTTAAATCCGCTTACCGCCACTACCCCCGCTTTTCCAGACCATTTTATTCTGGACGCTGGGTGAAGCATGTTAGGAGTTTCTTAACACTGCACGTAGATACCTTCACTCGTGTTATTCCGTATTGTGTGGACTGCACTGTATATTGGAAGGACCTTCCCTTCTGGAGTCCTTCTTTAGGGTTGCCGGATTGATCTTGAACACACTGATACGTGAATGTGAGTCCGTTGTTAATGTTGGTGGACCCGTCACGTGTGACGTCAGTGCGCTTTTTAGTCTGAGCACGAAGACAGCCCCTCTGTGCTCCTCATGACGGAAGTGGACTGCTTTGCGTGAGGACCGCAACCCAATGACTGGAATTCCCTGTGAGAGGTATGGAGTGGGCTTGTTAGACGGGAAAAGGGGTGTAATTCTCTGGCATTTGCGTTAGGTGAATGCCGTTTGACAGGCAGAGTGTGTTATGCTGCTGTACTCAGCGTGGAGGCAGGGTATGAACGTATTCTAAACCAGGCCTTTCTGTTGATTTTCCATCAGGAGAAGGATAGTGGCGAAAATTGGTTACGGATTAAGAAGTTACCTCGTGGACATTGAAGTGGGCTCATAAGGGCGGTGCCCGTTTAGGTATGTGATGCGGTTCACTCTATACTATATGTCCTATATGAGGTATTTTGTGTTTGTCCTCTGCATGTTACTTTTTGGCCACTCAGAAATATGTACATATCGGTTTGATATCTAAGGTACCGTGGGACCGAGTGGCTGTAGTGACCCATCCCTGTACTTTAAGGATTGTAGAGTGCGTGCCGCACAAACATTGAAGGTATTTATAGGATTTGGATGATTTTGATGTTGGGGTCTCTAGCTTTTTCTTGCTCTTTTCTGGTACACCCGGTTCTTTCTTTAAGAGCACGTATGGCTGTGGATTGCACGCCTTGTTTTAGTTTTGGTGTCTCCATTCTTTTTGTTTGTTGGTTTTTAGGTATCCTTTTACCTTCGTTTGGAGCCGCACTCGATCTGTTTGGCACTGCATGGTCACATAGGGGATAGTGTTAGAACTGACTGTTGCGTTTAATATTTATCATTTTCATTATTGTAGTGAAATTATACCCTTGTCCTGACGAAGCCTATAGAAATTACTGGCTGAAACGCGACCGCGACTGCGTCGACACTTTGATAAGGAGTCCCCTAAAGTGTTGAGTTGGTCCAAATTCTAATTTAAGCGCCTCTATAAATAATGAGCTAGGGTTGGCATACCTTCGGCATTTTTTGGACTTCCAAGAAGTGTATTACCTTGACTTACGAGTGTACACTGTGAGAACCTTTTGTGCTTCCTTAGGGTATATGGATATATATTTTTTCTGTATGAAAGAATTCTTTGTGTATGTATTGTACATATTGTATATGTGATGTATATATTGTATTATGTATCGTGTATAGACATAATTTAAATTAGGGTGTTTCATTATTGTACAGTCCTGATTAAGTATATGTATACATTTATGTTTTTTTGTGTGCCCCACCTCGTCATTTGACACGTATATATTTTGTCTTGATTTTTGATTATATATGACATGAAAATATTATATTGAACATTAGGGTAATTAGTTATACCTTGTATGCAAATAAATGCGTAATTAATTCCTCTGTACTACTTCCTCTTTTTAAACATCGTTTGATGTTCCTTACTCATGTATAGGAGGGTGATTTGGGCATAACTCCTGTTTTTTTTCCAGTGATGTACCATGTAGGCAAACAAGCACATCATTGTTAAAATTATGTCAAACTTACTGTCACTATTCCGACCCATAGATCTCATTATGGCTACAAGAGACTCCCCATGTATTTTTGGAGACATTTTGAACACATAAAGGTACATGGATCAATGTAGGATTTTGCCATTCCTTAATTGCGATTATTAGGGGATCGCAATTAAGAAATTGTAAAAGCCTATGCATGTAGGAATCGCTATAAAATTAGCAATACCCAAACATTCCTTAATTGCGACTCGCAAATTGCGAGTCGCAATTAAGGAAAGCCTTCCCATTCATTCCTATGAGCCTACAGGCCCATAGGAATGAATGGGAGATTGCATGTGCAATTTGCGAGTACCAATAGGTACTCGCAAATTGCGCGTGCAATTTCAAGGGTGCAAGGGTGTCTAAAGGACACCCTGTTGCACCTCTGAAATTGCACTCTGCACACATGTTGTGCACACACATGCTTCTAGGGCATGTGTGTGTGTTACGTAACAAGTTGTGGCAACTTACCATCAAGTTCAACTTGATGGTAATTTGTGCCCCCTAGTAGCGAAGTCGCTATTCCTAAGTGGTTCTTGCATTGCATTTAAGGAATCGCAAATTGCGATTCCATAAGTGTAATCGCAATTTGAGAAATCACAATTTATTGCAAATTGTCAAAATGCGAGTGCCTTGAACCTTGATGCATCGCAAATGCCCTTTTTGCAGGCGCAAACGGCTGATTTGTCCCCAATTTACATTTAGTAGATACAAATAGACAAATAACATTATCTTGACAATCTTCTGTCTAAATACATTAACTCTCATGTTGATGTGCTCTATCCCTCACATGCTTTAAAATACATGAAAATAAACAAGATCGTGGGAGACACCTGTCATGGTCAAAGGCAAAGTTTAGATGTCAAAATGTCATTTGTAAAAAATGCATTCTTGCAGGTTTGGAAGATCAACAAAATAGCACACATGTAACAACTATACAGGGCTGAGTGATGTGAATAAAACATTTGCCAACACTTGTATATCACTGCAAGGAGCCTCAGAGGCATGTAATAAAACATAATCAATTGCTGAATCAGCGATGAGTGGCATTTAGCAGGAATCTAAGAGACAAGTAGATGTTTTCCAACCATCATATCACGTTAGGAAGACAGAGATGGGTAATATGTGAAGCGTGTATGTCAAAATGCAAGCATACATGATTGGAGTTGTGTACCCCTGCCTTGAGTACCCAACTGTATTGTTTTTAGATCACTAATAGGGGGACATGAATTATGCGTGAGCGCAGTGACATAGGCCTGTGTAGTTGATTGGAGTGTGGTTAGAGCAGGAGGGCCACCCAAAGACTTACCCTGAAATTTGTTTTACGCTACTGCCTTTGCCAGGAGTACAGCAGAGAGAACGTGGGGGTGACAGCATGCTACATAATGATCAGTAGTAGTGAACATGACCATTCAACCTTGGGTTACCACAGTGAGGCCTACAAGCTTGCTCACCTCTTCCAAAGTTCTGCTACTGTGTGTTTCATTCACCCCTACACAACATCAGGTTGATCTGGAAGTGTGTGTGAGAAACTCATGTGCAGAATTCATGTGCCTGAGCAAGACATACACAACACATAGGTTGAAATGTGTATAGTGTGCAGATGGTAAATGTGTGTGTTTGCTGGTAGTTTGTATGCCGTGTGAAACACTTTAATAGAGTACAAAGGGACAGTAGTACAGAACACTGTGTGCAGACTAAGGGGCTGATTTTGATGTGAAAGAAACCGCTCACACGGATGGTTGGAGCAGTTTCCGATAGCATCGAAATGCCCCGTTCGGATTCCTTTCCGACCGACCCACTATGATGGGGTTGATCGGAAAGGAATCCGAACGGGCTTTCCGAATGTCTTCCAACAGGCTCGGAGAGCCCATCTGCCATGCAGAAAGGGGCCAGTAATCCCAAGGGTGGCTCCTTCTGCCCGAAGGATTAAGATGGAGGATTCCTACAGCCTTTCTGTGCCAGCCATTTGGACACAGAAAGGCTGTTGGAATCCAAATTTGGGGGCCCCCAGCAGTGCCGCAATGGGAGCATGCATTCCAGTAGGAATGCATGCTCCCATTGTAAAGAATAGGATTGCTACCGAACAGTGTTCGGTCGCATCCTATTGCTGGTTTGGTAGTGCTGACAGGTCGTCGGTCCCTGTTCCAGATCAACGTAGGACAGACTCTGGTCCGTCCAACATCAAATTTTGTTGCGCGCACTGCATCTTATTTGGTGATGCAGTGCACAAAACGAAGTTCGTTTTATTTATTTATATGTTTACTTACTTGTTAAAATCCGTAATCCATACATTACTACCCCCCACCTGCTCCCCCTCCCCACGTCACCGCCCTGCAGGAACTCCTACTACCGACCGCGGCTGATATACACATACATGCCGCGTCTCCACCCAGCGCGTAGAAACTTCGCAAAGGAAGGATAGCATGGACACGGACCAAGTACGTGCTGATAATTTATTAGTGCAAATTCAGCCGCATGATGTTTTGGCTCCGAGGAGCCTTGCTCATATATATATATATATATATATATATATATATATATATATATATATATATATATATATACATACATAATATATACATACATACATACACCGATAACATAAAATCTAATGAAAAAACATTATATTATAAATTAAAACATTAAAATATTTAATAATTTTTAACTCTGTTGAGTGCAACAGTAGGAAAAGTGTTGCATAGCATAGGGGTAAAAATTATTATTCCCACTCCAGTGTGTGCAACAGTAGGGAAAGTGTTGGATAGCGTAGAGGTAAGAATTACTCTTCCCACTCCAATTAATGCAACAGTAGGGAAAATGTTGGAAAGCGGTGGGGTAAAAATTGCTATTCCCACTCCAGTGAGTGCAACACTAGGGAAAGTGTTGGATAGCGGAGGGGACACATTTACTATTCCCGCTCTAGTGAATGTAACAGTAGAGAAAGTGTTGGATAGCGGATCAGTAAAAATTACTAGTACCACTCCGATTAGTTCAACATTAGTGAAAATGTTGGATAGCATAGGGGTAAAAATTACTATTCCTACTCCAGTAAGTGCAACTGTAAAAATTGCTATTCCAACTCCAATTACTGCAACAGTAGGGCAAGTGTTGGATAGTGGAGGTGTAAAAATTACTATTCCCACTCCAGTGAGTGCAACAGTACGGAAAGTGTTGGATAGCGGAGGGGTACAAATTACTATTCCCACTCCCGTCAGTGCAACAGTAGGGAAAGTGTTGGATAGCGGAGGGGTAAAAAATAATATTTTCACAGAAGTCAATTCAAAATCAAAAAAACTACAAAGCAAAACATTTAAAAAAAATATGTATATACATAAAAAGATAAAAAGATTACAAAAGATAGAACATATAATGTTAAACAAATATACATGATTTTCTAACCATTTCAAAAATAATTTACAAACAAATAACTATATGTAATAGAAATTAATTATAATCAAAAACATTAAATGTTACATAAAACTAATATTTTTTATTTCCTACCCTATAACACCACACAAGTCACAAAATATATCAAATTTCTAAAAAAACGCTACCTCCATAGTTACCATAATTAATTATCAAATACACAAATATTAATAATTAAAAACAAATTAAAACATATATAAATGTATTTACTCACCAAACATTACACCTATAAAACAAAAAATCCACAGACAAAATACAAATAAACAATTACCATAAATATTTATCAATTAATAAATGAATAATAATGAACAACTAATTATTCATTAATAAAACCTAAAATACTTTCCACCCTGTACCCAAATAAACACCACAACACAAACCTAAAAATCATTACACATTTTCCATAACTATTTTTAATTATTACAGTATTATCAATTAACAACTTATTAATTAATTGAAAATAATTTACTTTGCATCCTTTACCACTATTAACCCCACAACTCACATCTCAAATGAATTACACAATTGGTATATTTAATATTTGATTCATTATTTTTCATGAATTAACAAATCATTATTAATTATTTTATAATAACTTACTTCCCACCCTATTCCCTTATAAACTCTACCACCCATTGCTAAAAATTGACACAATTAACATAATTATTTACCAATTGATGAATTAATTAAGATTATTTACCAAACTGTTGATAAATAAGCATTAATACATTCATTCCCACAATTAACACGGTAAATGATAAAATAAGTACATATTAATATATACAAATTATTATTAAATGTATTTAAATTAAATTACTTCCCACCCTATTTCCCTATAAACCCACAACTCGCTCCTACAAAAATTGCACTATTAGCATAATTATCAATTAATTATTAACAATTAACAACCAATCAATAATTAATTAATAATAAATTAATTCCCACAAGTAACACTATAATATCTAAATTAAATAAATATTAATAAATAAACATTTTTTAACTAATTTATTATAATTAAGTTACTTCCCACCCTCTTCCCCTATAAACTCACAACCCGCTCCTTAGAAACATAACACAAGTAACATAATAACCAATTAATAATAATTAACAAACAATTAATAATTAATTAATAATACATGAATTCCCACAAATAACACTATATCATCTAAATTAAATAAATACTAATAAATAAATAAATATATAAAATAATGTATTATAAATACATTACTTCCCACCTTATTCCCCTATAAACCCACAACCCGCTACAAAACGCAAAATTGATTAACATAAAATGAATCACTACTAACAATTTATCACATATGTTAAAAAACAAAAGCAGTAATTAAACAAAAAATAGATCACATACTAAAATACATAAAACGAATTTAAAAAACGAGATTTTAAACAACTATATTTATGCAAATGATATAACTAACTTTAATATTTAAAAAAAAACGATATTTTTTAACTTAAAGTCGATATTCTTGACCACGATATTCTTGCTGTCGATATTTCTGTATCACGACATTCCCAAATCGATAATTTTTGTATTTCGATATTTAAATCGAGATATTAAGTCTGGTCTGTCCCTTTTTTTAATCTAGTGGGTACTTATTGTGTCTTTGTGTTGTAATTTGTATTTGTATCTGTCTTTGTATTGTCCGGTGCTTGTTGTTTTGGGGGTATTTGTGCATTAGGCCTATTTATTCATTTATGGGGTGTTATCGTTGGGTTTAGGGTGTTAAGGAGGGATAGAGTCATTCCTGGGTAGGGTAGAGGGAGAAATTTCACTGAGGGAGAGGTAGGAGGACTTATCTCACTGGTGATGCACTACCTGCCACAGATGATAATGTCGAGGGTAGGGTGAGCCAAGGCTACCCCCCAAAGGATTGGAAGGACAGATGGGAGAGAGTACAGTGGCTCATGGGCCAGGTTTTTGGGTGAGGAATAGACATTCAGCCGGATCAAGCACTGTTGGCGGGATGTGATAGTCTGTGAGGGGGATGTCAAGGACCTGATGGGTTTGAAGGTTGGAGGATCCATAGGTATTTTATATGTACTTTCGGCATGTAGTAATGTTGCTATATTGGTCATCCGAAAATTTAGACGCAAAATGAAGCTGCAATGTTTGGATACCTTGTGACACACAAGGTAATAGAGTGAGTGACACCAAGTCGCAGAAGTACCAAAGGTCACATTTAGCCAAATTGGCTTAGAATCTGTCTTGCATTAGATGGAGCAAGAAGTCTTGGGGCCAAGTATTGACAAGCTGCGCTTTCCCCAATTCAGTGTCAATATGGACTAGTTACCAGCCCTGATGAATGTATTGGAATGTCAATGTAATGGTATACATGATATTTTGCTGTTCTGGCTCACTTAGCTGATGCTGATACTGCACATATTATTGCAAAATGAATAGCTGACTTTTTAGGGATGTATTAGATGTATTTTTATATATCGACAATAATACCTAAAGTATTGTAGGATCATCTTGACATTTTAACAACACTTATTAGTCATTTCAAACACTTCCAGGGCATGACTGTCTCTTCAATATTTTAATGATTGTATTCACACCTTTGATATACATTACTTCTTAAAAACAAAGATTTATACACTGTCATTGTATATACATATCGATTTCACATAGAGATGAATGCCCAAAGTCCTGCTTTGTGCTTTGTGTCCATCTAACAAGGTAATACACATGCAAAATACCAGTAACTAAAAACGCAAATTTTCAAAAAGTCCCACACAAGGTCTGATTAAGCTGAGGATCCTTGGCCCAATTCAACATTTCAACTGTTGGTGTACTCTTTAAATCTGTAGACGGTTGACCTGCTTTGGCCAGGTAAGTTCCGGCCTCCAATGGACCATATAAGGAATGTAAATCCTTTATCTAGTGAAAGGAAAAAAAACTACACTGGACATGGTATTACTAAATATATACATTTACACAAATTCCAAATTATTTTGAGAATAGATGGTGCCAATGGGGGACATAGGAACCCTTTATATGTTTATAAAGGGTTCCTTTATATGTTTCAGAAGCATGGGACACAAAAGTGTACCTTCTTGTGCATAGTGAATATTTTTCTCATACATTGACAGCACAGAAAACTTGTGATATCAATGCAAAGCTAACACCACATTTAAGGTAGTGTGGACATCCATTGTTAATTGTATATATTCCTAAGGCTTTAAACGTGCCATAACTGGTTTTTTTTAAGTTCGAAGAAATGTTTATTAATAAGATATAACAGCATGATAAACAATTCTATAAAAGCAAAGAAAAGTAATAAGGGTGAAATTAATACATCAATAAAAGTAATCAGGGTTGAAACAATACATCAATTGGATTGGAGAATAAACATGAGATTCAAAAATATTCGAAAAAATAGTTGGGATAACAACAGTAAAGGCATCAAAAATCATATATAAAGTATGAATGGAAATAAATAATATATAACAATATGTAACATTGGAAAGTGTGTATATAAAAAGATATGAACAAAAATGAGGAAGTCATGGAAGTTTAGATACTTCTTGCTGTATTGGGAGAACTGAGGGGAGACGTCTGGCACTAGCGTGCTAAGTGTTGTGGATATACAAAGGTAGTGTCTAATCTATGATTATAACAAATAGCATACCACCATGCTTGGTATGAGAGTTTACTTAACTCTTTCCAATTTTTAGTGATTTGTTGGAAGGCCACTGCTAATAATAAGTCAATGATTTTAGTATTCATGTGATTATGTTTCCAAATTGGAGATAAACCATCAAAAAATAAATGTAATACAGAAAAGGAGTGTGTGGTATGAAAAATAGAATTTAGTTGTGACCAGATCCGATCCCAGAAAGGACAAACAAATTTACAGGAGAACAACATGTGAAGCAAGTCAGCATATGGTTCTGAACAAGACCAGCACAAATGAGAGTTGGTGGAGCGAAATGTGTGTAGAATGGATGGAGTGAATAAGAGTCTATTATAAATAAAGAAAAGGGTTTGAGTAGTGTTTGCCGCCCTAGATGATTTTCTAATTTTAAGCCATATGTCATTCCAAAGATCTACATTTCAAGAAGTTTCTAGGTCCTATTCCCAAGACAACTCTATCTTTGTTTTGTCTCTTGGATTGGGTGAGGCATGTAGGAATTTGTAAATAGCAGAAGCTTTAGAGCAATGGAGTAATAAGGTGCGTAGATTAACTAGAGCTATAGGTGCAGGAGGAGTGGGAGGAGAAGAAGGTGTGGTGTAGTGTACATGGGCAGATTGAATGGCTTGTATTCAAATGGAATGTTTAGCATGAAATGAAAGAGGAAGATCTAAAGCAATACTCGCTTGTGCAAAAGGCAGTAGTAAGTTCTGACAGTACAGTTGATGAACCCATATAATTCCTCGGGAATGCCAAGATTTCCAAAAGAAAGGTTTGTTATGTATTAAAATGTGTTTGTTGTGCCAAATAGGAAGTTCATAAAAAGTGATGATGGAAGGAGCAGGAATAAGCTTTGATGTGAATTTAAGGATAGGGGTTGAGATAGATTGTGGTTTACGAGTAAAAGAAAGGTATTCTGAGAAGGAAAAAGGGGAAAGAAAAGATCGTTCAAGATTTGTCCAAAGAGGAGAATTATTAGGGGAATCTGAGAGCCAGTGTGAAGATTGGGTTAGAATAAAGGATCTGTGATAAAGAGAAAAGTTCAGGAAATTTACCCCTCCTTCTGATTTAGGACGGGAAAGTCTACAAATAGAAATTTGTGATTTTTTGTTTCCCCATAAAAAAGTAGATAAGATAGAATTTATTTTTTTGAAATATTTAAGGGGGATTGACAGTGGAATATTAGAAAGTGTGTATAGGACAATGGGGGAAAGCATCATCTTGATGGTGTATAAGCATCCCCACCAGGATAAATACAGAGGATGCCATTTCGTTGTTAAGGAGGATAGCGTATCAATACATTTGTCTTGACATCAGGATATAGTACCCGAAATAGAAGGAGAAAATTGTAGACCCAAATATTTAATGGCGTGGGGGCTCCAAGAGAAGCCTGATGCATTAAAATCAGCACTGAAGGTATATTTCGTCAGGGGCAAAATTTCGCACTTATCTTTATTTAATTTATATCCGGAGACTGATGCGAAGGAGTCAACCTCTGACAAAAAAGCAGGTAGGGAGATTTGAGGATTGGACAAAAACAGAAGAACGTCGTCCGCATAAGCTGCCATTTTAATTGTGGAGTCCTGAAAAGTAAAACCGTGTATGTTAGCATTTTGACGAATTCTAAGTAAGAAGGGTTCGAGGGCAATATTAAAAAGAAATGGGGAAAGAGGACAACCTTGTCTAACTCCTAGTGGAAGATTAAAATAAGAAGAAATGCTGCCATTAGCGGTAACAGCGGCTATTGGGTTAGAATATAGAATAGAAATTAAAGCAAGAATTTTAGGGCCAAATCCAAACCATTTAAGTGCAGTAAAAAAATACGGCCATTCAACCCTATCAAATGCTTTTTCTGGATCTAAAACAATAGCAGCTAGGGGATGAGATAAATGCGAGGATTTGGTGAGGATGTCAAAGAACAACCGTGTGTTATCCGTAATAAGCCTACCCTTAACGAAACCGGATTGCTCGGGTCCCAACAGTTCTGGCAGTTGAGATTCTAATCGTAACGCTAGAGCTTTCGAGAAGATTTTATAATCGACATTGACCAAAGATATGGGTCTATAGTTTTTACAATGTTGGGGATCTTTACCATCTTTTGGTATAAGGCAAATAAGAGCGTCTGACAAAGAGCCAGTTGAATCCTTAGAATCTAAAAAAGAAAGGAGAAGAGAATGTAGTTTGGGGATCAATAGAGAGGCAAAGTGAGTGAAAAATTCTACGGTAAAGCCATCCGGACCTGGTGCTTTATCTTTTTTGAGGGTGCGAAGAGCAGAATGAAGTTCCTTTTGAGTAATTTCTGTTTCTAAAGAAGACAAAATGAGAGATAGAAGAGTCAGAGGACACAGTCTCAGAGGAATACAATGTTTGGTAAAATTGTAAAAATTTGTTTAGGATATCTGCGTCTTTAAATTTTAACGTGTTATCAGAGCTATGGATTGATTCAATATTTAACTTATTTTGTTTGGTTTTTAAATAATTGGCCAATAATTTCCCAGCCTTATTTTGACCACCATAGAATTTCGCACTTAATTTTAATAAATAGTTAGAAGCATTATTAGTGGTGTCTTGATTAAATTGAAATTTAACTTTGAGGAGTTCAGAAAGACAATACTTCGATTTGGAAGAGTAAAAGTCGTGTTCTAAATGTTTAATTTTAGTAAAAAGAGTGGTAGTTTTTTGACGAGCTAACTTCCGTTTGTTGGAAACGTAACAAATAATAAAATCTCTGGCTGAGGCTTTAAATGCGTCCCAAATTGTGTGATAAGAAAGATCATCTGTCTGATTAAGAATAAAGTACTCATTAAAAAAAGAAGTAAAAGAGGAAGAAAAGACAGGGTCCAAAAGAAGAGTGTTGTTAAAGAGCCATTTACGAGGGGAATTTGGTTTATGTAAAACATCAAGTGTTATGGTAACAGGGGCATGGTCCAAAATCGAGATGGAACCAATATCTGATCTAATCAGGGATTGAGAAATATTGTGAGATAGAAAAATGTAATCTATGCAAGATTGGGTTTGGTGCACGGGTGAGAAAAAGGAGTATTCTCGCAATTTAGGATTGCACAATCTCCATGCGTCAATAAACTTGTGATGATGTATGGTGTGCAGGAATGACTTATGAGATTTATGTGGGTTAAACTGACTTAAGGAGTTGCGATCTAAAAAAGGGTCCATGACATCATTGCAGTCGCCTGCAAAAATAAAGTTATCATCATAACACTGTGTAATTTGTTGAGAGAGAGAGGTCCAAAAGGAGGAGACACCTATGGTAGGGGCATAGATATTTAGTAGAGAAACTGGAACATTGTCTATCATGTAATTAACAAATACCCATCTCCCCGCTTGATCATGGCAGTGTGACAGGACCTTAAAAGATAGGGACTTTCGAAAAAGAATAACCACTCCATTGCGTTTGCCATCCCCCGGGGAGAAGAAAAGCTCTCCCACCCAACCTCTCTTCAATTTTGCAGATTCCTCATCTGTTAAGTGAGTTTCTTGAAGGCATGCAATATCTGCGTCCAGTTTAGTTAAGTGTGTCAAAACTCTTTGACGTCTGATGGGCGAGTGTAAACCTCTGACATTCCATGAGATAATGTTTAGGGGCATAGAATAAGAGTACAACAATATAGCAAATTCCAATGAACATAACATTTTAAAAGGATTCGAACATAGTGAATAATCAACCAATTAAATGTAAGATGAAGTAAGAACTGAACATAATAGAGATAAGAAAGTGAAAAGAAGCTGTGAAAAGAGATCATGGAATAAAAAGTAAAGAGTAAGAGGGAAGTGAAGAAGTGAGCATATCTAAAGCCGTACCGTAGGATATAAATACCGTAAATATACATTAAAGGCCATTTAAAGCAACATCGTAAAAGATAAAAACTGTATTCAACAACATTTGAACTATATGTAATGAGAAATAACGGGAAGTAAATGAAGAAGGAGAAGGAGAGAAAAAAGAGAAAGTAAGAAAGTGCCCAGTGAAGATTGTGAAGAAGAGGTAGAGCAGAGAAGTATGCGAAGCCAAAAAGACGATCAACAGAGATATATGAGAGAAGAAAGAAGCAAAGAAAGAAAAAGTTGACAAAAAATTAGATAATGGAAGGAATAAACAACTTACATAACGTCCAAAACATACAAGGCGTGGGAGGATGGAGGCCACATAGAAGAATGACGGGCCCAAAACTCAGGAGGGAAGGCGGGGAGGGAAAGCGACTCCAGCAGACTCCAAGGACCTAAGGAAGGGAGATAGCACGTGGGAAGGAAATCTGTATAAAAGGAGACAAGAACAATGCATACCAACATTAATTAGCAAAGAAATAGATGAAGTATACATCATGAGTCATTTCCTATAAGTAACAGTCAAAAACAGCAATCATGAGCTCAGCAAGGTCATGAACTATCAGCAAAGAAAAATTATTTAGAGTGCGGTGCGGAGGCAATATCCATCGCGGCAGTAGTGTGGGAATAAAGAAAGCTCTTCAGCTTCAACGGGTCATCATAAGTGGTGGTTTTGTTGTTGAAAGTTACTTTAAAAAGACAAGGATGAAATACTCCAAAACGTGCTCCCAAGGAGCGAAGCTGTGGTCGGAGGGACAAAAACTCCTTGCGCTGGTCAGCAGTGGATTTAGCATAGTCCTGTGAGAAGAAGAGAGGATTCCCTGACCAGGTAATTCGATTCATGGTTCTGGCAGCTGACAAAATGTTAAGCAGATCAGTGTATTCAAGGAAATAGATGATAACCCGCCTCCGTTTCCTGGCTGCAGAGGCAGATAACGCAGTTCAAGGAGGACCTAAACAGTGCGCTCTCTGTATATTAAGATTGGTGCTTTCTGGCAATTGAAGAACTTTTGGCAAGAAAGACTTGAAGAAAGCAAGGGGATCGGAACCTTCTGATCCTTCCGGAAGACCATAAATGCGGAGGTTATTTCTTCTGTTTCTATTTTCCAAATTTTCAATTTGCTTATGGAGAGCTGAAACTTGTGCGCATAGCGGGTCAACCTTGGGAACAGAAGAGTTAAGAGAAAAAACGTTTTGTTCCAACTGGGTAACACGTTCGTCGACATTTGACCACTTCTCAGAGAGCATTTGAAGTGTAGTTTTAGTCTCTTCGATAAAAGGGCGCAAGGCCCTAATTTCATCTAATAAAATATCCATTGTAACTTGAGTAGGCTGCTTGGGAGGGGAAGGAGGATTTTTTTTCAATCTTTTAATGACACCTTTAGTAACAGAAGACACTGATTGAGCTGAGGATGTTGATGAACTTTTAGGCAAAGCATCAGGCAAGTCCTCCATTGTGAGGCACTGATATCGAGAACTTGTGTGAAGTAAGAATTTGCGTGAGGAGGAGGAAGATTTATGTAAGTCGTTATATAGCTTGCCCATAAAGGAAGTGAGCGAGTCAAAAGAATATAGGTGAGATGCAATGAAATCGCAATTCACAAACAGCTTAAATATTGTTACAATTAAGCAATGACTAAAAAGATGTATCTAGTACATAGGACAATATAGACAGATATTAATTGTGACAGCAGAGGACATAGGTCAAGCCTATGGTAGAAATGCCGCAAATAGTGAATTCAAAGACACAATAGTCACATATTGCAATAAGCAAAAACGATGTCATAGATATGCAGCAAAGTAATGTGAGTGTAAATAGCAGCAATATATAAACATAGCTGTGTCAAAAAGAGTCAGATATATGTCAATTAGGAAGTAACATCAAAAATACAGGGCAGCAGCACAATCCTACCATGCATTATACAACTGGTGTCAAATAAGGAAAGAATCCAGTCAGCTAAAGGGCAGTTGAGCAGCACAAATGGTGAAAACGTCACCCAAAAGTGAAGAAAGTCACAAAATGCTGAAACATGAGGAAAAAACATCAGAAATATGCATCAATTGCTGAATGTTGACAAAAAATCCACTATGGCAGGAATGGTTGATAGTTCCTTTGAAACAATTCCATGTAAAAAAGGCAGCGTTAGAAATAAAAGAAAAACTGACTCATTAGCGCCGTCAGTAATGCATGAGGAGCCGCATTGAAATGGGAGCCGTTACGATATTACATCAGAAAATGGCGGCGGCAGTCTGTGAGGAGAATAACAGCGCGCGAAGCAGCGCTGAATGCAGGCAGCATGAAAGGAATCAAGGTGGGACGCAGGAGTGAAGGCAAAGCGGCATCAGTATAGTGTGCAACAATGTACACGCGAAACACAGGATACCACGTTGGAGCGAAGCTCCGTCAGCGAGTCTCTTGTGATGGCGGCCGCAACCTCACATCCCTAAGTGCCACTCACTTGTAGGGATAAATGCTGACAAAGGTCGTATAAGGTCCCCGAATGGAAACCTGACGAGGCTTCAAGGCTTCCCACAGCCCTTCCCACAATCCGGCAGCATAATTAGGTGCGAGGAGTCGCGCCGGGCTCGTCACCTCCTCCGCCTCCCGGGAGAGCTAAAGGGACACCGCCATCTTCTGTGGGTGCAAGCCACGCCACCGCCATAACTGGTTCTAATGTGGTCATTGTGAGCCTCCTACATTCAAACGTATCAAAGCGCATGGCAGGTGTGAAGCACTCATGGCAGGTGAAAATGAAGCACCAAAGTGTAACCGCTGTGGTCTGAACTCGCCTCTGGGAGAGACTGTGATTATGTGGGGGTGGTCAAAAGCATATTTTACACCTTAACGTGCAATCATGAGGGTGCAATGGCGCTCCTACAAAGTTGCTCTACTGATGAGGCTTCATTTCAGTTGAAGGCTCTCAGCCATCCCGTAGGGATAACACATAGATACCATCAAATGTGGTAAATCCCACCAACTGCATAGTCCCATAGTCTAAGTTAAAATGTAGCCAGGGACATGCTGATGCAACAGTTACTTATATATCTGAGTGTCGAGCGTCTGCGTTGCCCGTGCAGGCATCTCCCAGTGCTTTTTCACATTGCCAGGTGTCTACATCTGAACTAGGGAATCGGTGTCCTGGAAATGACGTGAGTCATCAATCCGTCATACGCACACCGGAAGCCTAGCCTTGTTTTTTAGAGGGCTGTGCGACCGGACGTGGTGCGTCTTTTCTAAGCATGGGCGTAAAATCCGTTCCGCTCCCGGATTTTGCGGATTTTCGGCAAATTCGCAATCTGTGAACTCTCTCGAACTTGCCGAAAATTGGCAAATCCGCGCGAAGCGGATTTTTTGCTTAGTCGCACTTGCCAACTAGAATACTATACAATTTTGCGGCGCGCAGCGTTCACTTACCGTCATTCAGCGTTTGCAGAGTTGTTTTTCTCCATGTTTGCATGTGCTGCGCCATTTTGGATCTTGCTGCAGGATCCCGCGGAAGTTTGTCGACGTCATCGCAGCTTGCCACCTTGCACAGCGAGAGTTTGGCAATGTGAGTACATCATAAAGGCCCGTGATCACGCATCGCTGGAGTAAACACTTGCGAACATGTAGATGCGGCGGGAAGCGACAATCTCGCAATTGCGAGATTGCAAAATTTGCAATTTCGCACAAGAAATCCACCAGCAGGCAGCATAAACCTTGAAAATTATGATTTTTATCAGAATAACTCCTCAGGTTGACATTTGCCTGCACTTTTTGTTTGCAAGGAGTCCATTTTGGGGGGGCGGGTGGGAGGAAGGAAGTGCCCCACAGTCTCCAACTTCCTGTTCCTGTCCAGCAGGCTCCTCCCAGTGCTTTCTTCATGTGCTGGTCACTTTGATTTGGATCTTGACCTGGAAGGATTACTTTTTGTGGATGCTGCTGGATATTTGGATTTTTGCAAAACTGAAAGCACTCAGCAGGTGCAAAAGTTCAATCTTATCATTAGTAACCATTCCCTGTAGTGCTTCCTGAGGGGCCCCTTCAGAGTTCAGTTGCCTACTTGCAACTATTCTATGACCCAGCTCTGACCCTCACAGCAGGCTCAGAGAATAGCTACAAGTATGCCACAAAGGTCCTGCTAAAAAAAATTACACTGCAACAGAAAGCAATTACAGATAAGGAAGCAGGTGCCAGACTGGAAGTTCAAATTCAGTGACACATTAATCAATCAGCCCCTAATTCATTCATGTTAGTTGAGGCAGGGCAGGTGTGCTTTTCCCCCCATAATCTACAGTGATGAAACAGAGGGTGGCATGGGTAAGCCAGAGGGTGGCATGGGTGAGCCAGAGGGTGGCATGGGTGAAACAGAGGGTGGCAGTGGTGAAACAGAGGGTGCTGTGATGAACCAGACGTAGAAACAACATGGTCGCGACCGTTGCTACCCGACAAGTAAGTTCAAGTTTGCAAACTTGTAAAAAACCCTTGCGAAATGGCATAAACACTTGCGAACACAAAAAAAAGGAATCCACAAAATTCGCGGACTTTGCGGATTGCGAATCCGTAAAAACGCAATATCGCGGATTGCCAATTCGCAAAATCCGCCCATGCTTAGTCTTTTCTAATCGGCTACTAGAGTTTGTGTCAGAGGGTGGTGTGCACATACTTTTTTTTTTTTATTTAGAAAGTTTTCTTGACAAACAGCAAAAGAAAACGACATTCAAGTAAGTTACACAGGTTCACATTGCATTCCTAAGCATACCCATAAATAAATATGTAGGTCGGCTAGTCCGAGCAGGCCGGAATTATGTAGACATCATCTCTCAGGCTGTTACTACATCACGTGGCCTACCCAATACAAAACAGCAAGATAGTACAACAAAGGTAGACGTTTCCAATGGGCATAGCGAAACAACAGGCAGGGATATTATACACACAATCATTCATGCATCACAGTTAAACTGAGTCCGGGCTATTCCAAGACATACACCCCGTCTCGCATAGACCCCTGTACGTAACACATAGCAAGCGGCAGTTAGGCAGGGGATATCCCCCACACAGGCTTAGATGAAGATAGCGTCCCACAGAGGAATCCATTGAGCACCTACCTCTATGGCAACGAAAAAACAGGTCACAAGGGAGCAACCGCTGTAGCCTTCACTCCCGACTATCAGTATCTGAGTCTGCTGATGCCGCTGCCTCTTTCAATAAATATTTCTGTAGTGGACCCCATATATCATTTGGTCTGCTCCGTACAGGTATCAGATCAGCATACACATTGTTTTGATCCTGGCAATAAATCATATCAGCAATCCAGTCCTTAAACTTTGGGGCCCTCCCTCTACCCCAGCGGCACGCAACACGCCTCTTGGCTAGTAGCAGTGCAACATCCATAAACCTGCGAACAGTCCTAGATATATCTCTTGTGTATCCCAACAGCATTATTAATGGATCTTTATCGATCAGCCCTCCAGTCATAGTCTGTAAGGCTTCCTGTACCTGCAGCCAATAGTCGTTCACACCAGGACACTCCCACGCCAGGTGAACGAATCCCGCCCCTTCCGCCCTGCAACGGTCACATCTATCATTGTCCGCTAAACGAAAGCGTAGCTTTCTAGCAGGTGTATAATAAAATCGTTGTAAAAACTTGAAATGAATAATCTTCAACCTGCTACTAGGCGAAATTTTAGCAGTAATGGCACAACAATATTGCCATTGATCGTCAGTTATAACTTTGCCCAGATCCTCACTCCAATGTCTACGAGCTGAGCTCTCAGTCCCTTGGCGTTGCAATCTGATATTGTTATACAACCTGGAAACAAGATGGCGGCCATCGGACGTCAGCATGGCAAAACCGCATCAGGTTCCTTCGAGAAGTCAGGCAAGACTGCTCTCAACCCTTGTCGAAGCCTGACGTAATAGAAGACCTCCAGAGGAGTAGGCATAACACCCTGAAACATTTGTTCCCTGGTACGGAATTGCCCGTTGAGGAACAGGTTCCCCCACGTGGCAATCTGCAAGCGTTTACACATTAACTGAAAGCCCGCCTCCTGTAGGAGCGATATACAAGGGTGATACGTGAGGGGCAGAACAGGTGAGTACAGGTGTGTGGCATTAAGAAGCCTCACAATTCGAATCCAAGCGTCTATGGTGCAAGTCACCGTAGTAAACAGCGTGTCTATGTCCCGCACTGAGCCTTGTATCAGGCCGTTGAGTGGAAGAGGACGTGCGATCCAGTCCTCCGCAGCGACTTGCGGCATAAAAGGCGTGGGGTTAATCCAGTGATAGGCGTATTGTGCCTGGGCAGATATATAATAGGTTTCGAAATCAGGCACGTCGAAACCACCTTTCTCATAAGGCTGGGTTAAAATGCTCCAACGCAGCCGTGGCTGTTTGCACACCCAGAAAAGACTAAGAAGTTCCGACCTCAGCTGTTTGAAAAAGAATGTGCCAGGGTAATAGGGTATGTTCTGGAATAGGTATAAAAACTGTGGCAATACCACCATCTTTATCAGCGACGCACGCCCTGCCATCGATAACGGCAGTGTTTTCCATCGCGTAACATTATCCGCCAGTTTCGATATGGCTACCCCGTAATTCAACCTCAGTGTCTCCTCCTTATTCAGGGATATCACTATTCCCAGATATTTAAGGTCTGAATCACACCATTCTAGTGGGTAGTCTAATTGGAATTTCTGAACAGCGCCCGTGAGCGGGAAGAATTGAGACTTTTTCCAATTTATGTGCACCCCTGACAGCCGTCCAAAAACTAGAAACTCCCGCAAAATAGGATTAAGATTAGTTTGCGGATCTTTAACATAAATCGTGTAGTCGTCCGCATACAAAGACACACCAATCTGGCGTTGATTGCAGCGAAAAGCACTGTCTCTGTACAATTGTCGGATACGACATGCCAGTGGCTCTATCGCTATAGCGAAAAGCAGTGGGGAGAGAGGACATCCCTGTCTAGTTCCTCTGGTTATCTGTATCGTGGCAGACAGTAATCCATTTATTACTACTCTGGCCGTCGGTGCTGTATACAGGAGCTCCACCCAGCTGACAAATATTTTCGGAAACCCCATTCTATGCAACATATTAAATAGATACGGCCACTCAACCGAGTCGAATGCCTTCGTGGCATCTAGAAATATTGCAGCGACTGGGATATCCGGGGCAATCGTCTGTATTAAAGAGAACAACGTCCTGAGATTATGCGAGGTAGCACGGCCTGGCACAAAACCAGCCTGATCCGGCAACACCAACTTAGGCATAATCAGCGAGAGGCGCGTTGCGAGGACTTTGGCTAGAATTTTCGCATCGCAGTTGATAAGCGACAGCGGACGATAGGAGTCCGCGTCTGTCGGGTCCTTCCCCAGTTTCAACAGAGAGGTAATGACCACCTCCCTCATCGATCCCGGCAATGTCCCAGCTTCCAAAGATTCTACATAGACTTCCCTAAGGACCGGTGCCTTTATCTCTATGTAACATTTATAGAACTCCGCAGGGAGTCCGCCCAGTCCCGTCGCCTTTCCATTAGCCAATGACATAATCGCGTCGCGGATCTCATCAAACTCCAGCGGCGCGCTAAGGAACGCTCTATGCACATCGCTGAGCCAGCACAGTGCAATGTCGTCAAGGAAGTGTCCCATGCCCTCTGCATGCGTCTGTCGCGAAGTATAAAGGTGACCATAATGCAGCAGAAACTCCCTCTGAATCGTCTCAGTGTCTCGAAACCTTTCCCCTTCTTGCGTGACAATCTCTAATACATTGGAGCTAAAGCGTGGTTTTCTCGTCATTGCAGCCAACACTTTGCCCGGCCGTTCACCCTCGCAATATCTACGCGCAGTCCAATACTTCCCCCTGAAGTTGACTTCCCTTGCCGCCTCTGCCTCAGACTCGGTTAGCTTTTCACTAAATGTTTTATGCAAACCCGCGTCCGGCCTTGTCGCCATATCAAGTTCTAATCCTCTCAGCTCGTGCTCTAATCTAGTCAGTGTCCTCTGTATATCTCTCAGCACCCCCCGCCCTTGGATATGCAAACCCCTCTGATCGTGACTTTGAATGCCTCCCACACCGTTTCAACACTAGCCACCGAATCCTTGTTCCTGGGAAAAAAATTCCTCAATTTCAACCCCCAACTCAGTCTTAAATACCGTATCTAGTAGCATGGATGGAAGCATTCTCCAGGGGGGCCTCTGTCGATCATGACCCGGTACAGCGAGGGACAGCAACACCGGGCAATGATCAGAGTAAGTTCTGGGCAAGTGCAACACCTTCCCCATCCCCTCACAAAGTCCTCTCGTCACAAAGCAGTAGTCCAATCTGGCCCATGTATTAGTGTGTGAAGTAAAGTGCGTGCCCTACCTGTTTGTATGATGTGCGTGTCTCCAACTATCCACCAGCCCAGCCTCCTCTATAATGCCCATCAGCACATCTCGCGCTTGTCTGTTATATTGCACGCAACCGTCTTACCTATCCATACCAGGAACCAATGTAACATTAAAATCCCCCCCCCAGATGACATGAGTGGTGCCCACCTCCAATATGTGTCCCCAAAGTGTCGTAAAGAAATCCGGAGTGTCAACATTAGGAGCATAGGATCTCACAATCACAACAGTATCCGTGCCCAGCCTCCCCCACAATAGCACAAAGCGACCATTAGGGTCCAGGATCTCACCCATCAGTTGAAAAGGAATAGTTTTTTTGATCAACACAGCAGTTCCCCGTGAGTAGGAGGAATATGATGAAAATTTCCTGACCATAGCCCATTTTCTAGCAAATGTGGGGTCCAATCGCGGCCTAAAATGTGTCTCCTGTAACAGTGCTATATGCACATTATGTCTATCCAGATAAGCAAGTATATTCCTGCCTTTCCTAGCATCATTAATGCCCTGCACATTCCACGACAATATCGATAGTGTAGTCCCAGACTTATCAGCCATTAGCATTTGTGACAGATATAACGACACACATCCCCACCTGCTCTAACCACCTGCCAACCATCTCACAGCAATCCCTCCAATGGACATGCAATTTCCTGTGTAACCATTGCCCGCAGTAACCAACCTCCTCAATCACACCCCTCATCCCCCACCTCCCCCCACCCATTCCAAACATCCCATCGAACACCCTCCTTCCCAACCATGCATTATCCTAGCATTTTCAGTCCTTAACCTACCCAAAACTATTCTAAACATACATATCGTGTGCATTCTTAGCCCACCCCCTTCCACTAAAGCAACCCCAACTCTCCATCAACCCCCCCCCTCATTACCGCTAGCAAACCCCCAGTTAGCTGCAGTGCAAAAAACAATGTCAATGGGCCACTCCCTAGTGGGGTCATCTAAGGTACGCACTTCACCACCCCCTTCACCCCGCCCTTCGATCCGAACCTCCCCACGGAGGGTTCTTCGAGGGAAGGGGGTGCCGCCTGGCATACATTACCACCATTAGTCCAAACGCCGAGTTCAGCATCATCTTGTATCTACAGTAGCAGTGTCCATGCAGAGTCCCCATGTCGGAAGCACAGCGGATGGTATTCAAAATGACCCAAGCTTGTCACCCTTCAGGCAGCAATAAAGGTCAACAATGATCACTGAAATTTTAATCCCCTTCCTCCTCCACTTCTTCTTCCGCTCGACGTTGTCCTCGCTCTCTTCTCAGTATTTTCAGGAAGTCCTCAGCCTGTTGTGGATTCAGAAAGAAGTGTTGTTTCGCCTGATGAGTGACGCGTAGTTTCGCAGGGTATAGTAAGGCATAGTCAATTTGTAGGGCTCTAAGTTTCTTTTTCACATCCAGAAACTTCCGTCGCTGGTCTTGCACCATTGGTGTGAAATCTGGGTATAAGGAAAAATTCACTCCATCACATGTCAGCTGTTTTGTGTTCCTTGCAGCCCGCAACGCTGTATCTCGGTCTCTATAATTCAGTAGCCGTGCTATGATTGGCCTGGGCGGTGCACCTGTTGTGGTTGAGGACCCAGAGAGCGATGTGCCCTCTCGACGATGAATTGCTGTGAAAAGGCTTCCTCCCCCACCGCCGTCTTTAGAATCCGCTCCACATAGTCCTCCATCCGCCCTGTGTTTTTCGATTCCGGCACACCAACCACGCGTATATTATTGCGACGGCTGCGTGCTTCCAACTCTTCGTTCTTTGCAGCTATTACCCGGAGGATGTTGTCCATTCTTGTCAGCCGCGTAGCATGTGACGCCGTGGTATCATCATTTTCCGAAATTCTCCTCTCCGCCTCCGTAATGCATTCCTCGTGCACGTCCATCTTTTGTACAATAGCATCCATTCTGGAGGATATCCGATCTACCTTGTCCACCACTGTCGCGAACCCTTGCTTCATCTCCTGCAGCAGAAGGTGCATATCCAGCATATCCGTGTCGCGACTAGACCCGGCTGTGGGAGCGCTGTGAGGCCCTCCAGAGTCCGACTCCACTCTCGCGTTTTTCTTCGGCGGTTGAGCCGATTCAAAGGATATTTTCGGCTGCCTGGTGTCCTGCCGCCCCATGGGAGCGCCTTTAGCTGATCGAACTCTGGTTACAGAGGTCCCCTTACCCCCACCGCCACTGGGCGATCCAGAGGCCTCCGTCATGAACTATTGCAAAAAACAGACCGTTAATGATCCACCAAGCCAGCACCGAGTCCGCCAAACGTAGCTGTGGCCCCTCAAAAGCGCTTCACTGTCACCAGCACACGTGCCCGCAGATCCCTGTGCTCACTTGTATGTGTCGGTACGCTATGATGTAGCCAGCATGCAGGGTAGAACTGGCCAAGTCTTGAAAGGTCACAGCGCAAAGGGCCAGGGGTCAGTCCCTTGGAATCACTCAGCCACCTTCGCCGCGGCCAGCGTAGTGCAGGGGCAAGCGGTTCTCAAATAGTCTCCAGCTTTCACCCTCTCGTCTACAATCTCCCCTGCAAGGACCTCACCAGCAGAGGCATTCCACTCCATGCAGCAGTAGTGGGAGCGCCGTCTCCGTGCCTATTTCCACGATATTGCAATGAATAGTGTACCATACGACTACTAGTCACTGTTCCTCATCGAGTGGCACGTGGTGTGTCTCACCGGTAGTCTAGCACTATCAGTCCACTGAGCAGGTATACACCAAAGTAACACGACCTACACTTTCCTCACTGCTCGTCTCCGGCGGTATAGGTCTTGCTCCCAGCCCTCAAGCAAAAATGTCCGTCACTCAGATTGCGGCCACAGTGCCCCAGCCACGCTGGGGAATCCAACGGCTGCTCTCTCCCTCTGCGTGTTCCGACCTATTTTCGGCGCCAATGTGTCTTCAGCAGTATCGTCCCGAACAGTACTCTGTGGAGCAGCCCGCCTCGCTCCCTCCAGCGGGGGATCAAGGGGCAGGTAGGAGGAAATAGGCCGGCAAGGCAGATGACGAAGTGCACCGCTTCCCGCACTCACCTCCAGCTCGGTGACTCTCCGCGTCTAAGTCCTGCCCGTGAATATTTCGAGTCCCCGGCAGTCAACACAGTATTGTCTCTGATCGGTCCTGTTCCGCCAGGTCGGATATCAGCGTGCACCGCACTACACCCCAGCGCCTCGATCTGCAATTGGGGACGCTCGCACAGCCTCCCGTAGGACGAGGCCTACAGACCACGTGGGCTCCTCCGGTGTTGCGTAGTTGTGGCGCCCAGCCTCACGCAGCGCAGGCTCCACCGCAGCAGTCGGTCGGGCACTCCCGCTGAGATATCTCTGCAAGCACGGGTCTGTTTCACTCCAAAATTTCACCGAGCGTCAGTCCACCGGTTCTCAGCAATCCCACCAATTTTCATTGGCGTCGGAGGTGGTAAAGGAAGTATTATAGCAGGATATCGGCACAGGCTGCAGGAGCCTCACACAAGTGCGGCCATGCTGCTCATACGCCCTCTAGAGCCCCCCGGTGTGCCCATACTTGGTGCTTACTTTGTGGTCGACTCATGTTGCACCACTAGATGGTGGAGTAAATCCTACACCGGGCTAGGAAGCAGCCCTCGCTGTAGAGTACCGGGGGAGTATACTAGTATGTATCCAATGAACTAGCATACATAAAGGGAATTAACTGTAATGGAGTGCAGCTTCAAAGCATAGTATCATAGGATGGCCTGCACTATTGTATGGAGTACTATACAAATTATCAACATTCAATGCATCACCATGTCAATATAACAAAAACAGATCCGTGCATAGACACCACTACACAAATGGGTATAATTTACTCTATGAACAAAGCCTTTAAGCTTTTTTGTATATATCTTCCCACTCTAGCGAGTATAAATATATGACATACTTCTGATTCTCACCACACTTTGTGATGTAAATTCCTGTGTATTTCAACGAAAACATAATGTATCCATACAACAATAAGCCTTAACTGTATAGGTTACATTGTATATGTAGAGTAGGTTCCATATTTTGTCATTTTCATTTAATCCTTGTGTTCCTGTTTGGAATTTAGTGCAAACTAAGTCAGACAAACTGCCACATTGGCTAGAGTTACATGACATATCACCATCCACACTGCACACGGTATAAGGCATGTGTGAGTGGCAAGGCTATTATGAATGTCCCAAGTTTCACATTTCTCATTATTACACACCGCACAGCAACTCACCTTGTTTTGCGGTGTGAGAGTGAAAAGGCAGGAATGCATCACATTTAACCTTTACGGTGCATTCCTGTCCTTGCTGATCACAGGAACACATCTTACGGTGCATTCCTGTCCTTGCTGATCACAGGAACACATCTGTGTGCCCAGTGCCGATAGTCGCACCATTGTCTCTTGGTTCAAGAGGGCCAGTGATGATGCTGGCCAGGAGTACTTCAAACATCACATGCCTGAAGCATTAATCTGCCATGTGATGTCAGATATCTCTGATCGTGCACCTATAGCCATTTGTGCCCTGCAAGGTGACTATCTCCTTTCCATGTTCTAACAATGTGTATATATGGGTGTGCAAGGCTGTTGAAATATGCCATTAAACTGGGATGTCATTGTGCTTAGTTTTGATTTTGAAATGTGTGCAGTAGCACCATTTACAGTGCAATTTCTCAAGTAATATCTTGCAGGTGAACATGTGCCTTTCACCTGAAGAGAAGTGTACAGCTGTTGGGACCCTGATGTGAAGAGTAAGTGTAATGAGTAAATGGTAGTAACTCTCTGACGTCTGTGTGTGATCCATGATAGTTGTAACAGTTTGATGGGTATGGGGAGGTATAAATCATCCGGAATTAATGCCAATCAGTGTGTCAACACAGCTGCCCGTTTCCCTTAAATTCTTTTGGAATTGATGAGGAGGCATGTGAATGTACTGTCAATAGAGGGCGGGCCATTGGAATTTTGCAATTGTGCGGTTGTCGCAATTTTTGTATATGGATAGATTTGAGGCATTTACAACATTAACCATCATCTGGCGCATATGCTGCAGATTTTAAAACGTATTTATTCACATGGATTGACATATCAATACTAGTATCATGGCCAGTATATACTCTACATGGCATTTCTGTGATGCAATCATACAATGCAAGGTGTGAAGCCAAATTGCTGCATTGGGTAAAGGTTAAAATGCGGGAACGGGATTAATATGCCTTCCTACTGATGATGTACTTTTTCCGGGATAGCACCAGCGCCTGCACCCTTGCATTATGGTACAAGGTGCCTGCATTGTAGGCTACATAGTCCTGGGCTAAATGAGTACTCCTGGATGCATGCACCCACTCAAAAGATACGTTTGCCATTTTCTTTGTGCGCTGATTACTGTACAACTAGGTGAATGAGTGTACAGAAAACTCAAAATCAAAAGTGTTACCTGGTGCTGGTACACCAATACACAATGTATGCTGCCTTGTGTAACTCCAGGCTAATAATGAAATGCAGAGTTACAGAAGCTGACCTACACTACTTTAATACCTCCCAAGTGGGTTTTGGGAAGACTTTACTCCCCCTTGCATGATGCAAGACCAACACCAAAAGCGAACATATCTGGACCATGTCTAGATTTTGCCATTGACTCATCTGTATGAGTGTTTTTTCAATGGTATGAGTGTTATGCATGTAATTTAATTCTGACTTCATGGCTATATTGGACACCTACCTCACTTGAGTCAGTTTGAAATATTGTATTATTGGGGAGAACATGGCGGCAGACGGCTGAGCTGCCGTGGTGCTGCGTGAGTCAGGCTCCCGTTTGCTTCACCTGAGCCCTGATGTTCATTCAGATTTTGCCTGCCTTTTCCTAGTTTCAAATGCGGCAGTGAGTTTGACTATTTTGGTTATTTTCGTGCCAATAGAGAGAAAGTGCTTTGCTTCATGGTAAAAAAAAAAATAACTCCCTTTGCTGGCGTGGACTTACTCGGACCGAGGTCTGTCTTCGTGTTCCATGACAGGGTCCTTCGACAGTGTTTACGGCCCTGGGAAGAGCGTCGGTGAGCCTCCCGTGACCGGTAGTCGAGCGGATTCCATTCCTGCTTCCTCCGACGCTCCAGGTGCTCAGTTGGTGTGTTGGCTGTGGTCCTCGGCCGCCCTGGAGCTGCGACGTGGCAGGAAAGCACGCAGTTTGCTGCACACCTCTTGCGTTGGGTCTGCGAAGACTCGGCTTCTTGAGTCCACTCCCCTGGGTACAGTGGAGGGTGCAACAGCAGTGGAAGAGCCCGGTGGCCCCAAGGGGAAAAAGAAGGAGCTTTGTGTGGAGTCTGGAGAATCGATAGTGTCTGAGGAAGAAGGTTTGCTCACCCAGCACCCTAAAGGTAAGGGGAGAGGAGGTTGCAAAAGGGGCAAGGCGCTGGCCAAAACACAATTAGGAGAGCCTGCCCCTCCTGCAAAATCAACTGGCGGCTCCGCTCCATCACCTTCAGGTAAGAGAGTTTCATCTTATCTCTCGACCGAGGTGAAATCAAAAAGCACCAGAGGGAAAGCAAAAACTAAACGTAATTTTACTCCTGTGGCACCTGTGGTTCATGTAGGATCTTAAATCACGCCATCCCTGCGCTCATACTTTAAAGTAGTCCCACAGGTTCTCCATCTTACTGAGACGCAGGGCATGTCTACAGGGATGGTCTTAGACCAGGTACCTCAGGGTACTTTAACCACTTTAACAGATCTAATTTCCGTTCCAGCAGTCCTTTCTCCCTTTGGCGTTTCGTCTACACCATTTGTTGATGGTTCTGACGGATCCATTGATGGTACCACAGTGGCATCAGCAGTATCTGCGGTATCTATACCTGTAATTAATCCTGTAATTTTACCTACCATGACTATCGTTGAAGCCTCACCCTCCAAGGAGGGTAATAGTAGTGATAGGCTTGATGGAAATGTATGTAGTACACATGAGGCATCTCGAGACAGCAAGAGTTCTCCCATTGCTTCGGCCCTCAGGAGACCTGGATATCCAGGGCAGGGGGGGTTGGAAGTTGTGGCATTGGTTTTATCGCTTGACCCTGCCTAGCAACAAATCTTGGGGGACGCTCTACCTTTTGTCCTAGCCACTGCTTCAACTTCAGCCTCAACTTCCGCTTTACCATCTGCCCCACTTACTGGGGCAGGGGGTAACATCTCAGCTGCCTCTCTGCTGGTTATGTTTTCTACCCTATCTCAGGACTTAAAAAGGGGTTTCGAAAGGTCCTCAGCCATTCAGCTTGAGATTCGGAATTATTGCGAGTCCCTCGATAGTAAGATCGATGGTTTATCATCAAGAACGGGGGTTTTGGAAAAATATAACTAACTTTAATATTTAAAAAAAACGATATTTCTTAACTTAAAGTCGATATTCTTGACCACGATATTCTTGCTGTCGATATTTCTGTATCACGACATTCCCAAATCGATAATTTTTGTATTTCAATATTTAAATCGAGATATTAAGTCTGTGCAACGTCTGGTCTGTCCCTGTTTTTAATCTAGTGGGTACTTATTGTGTCTTTGTGTTGTAATTTGTATTTGTATCTGTCTTTGTATGGTCCGGTGCTTGTTGTTTTGGGGGTATTTGTGCATTAGGCCTATTTATTCATTTATGGGGTGTTATTGTTGGGTTTAGGGTGTTAAGGAGGGATAGAGTCATTCCTGGGTAGGGTAGAGGGAGAAATTTCACTGAGGGAGAGGTAGGAGGACTTATCTCACTGGTGATGCACTACCTGCCACAGATGATAATGTCGAGGGTAGGGTGAGCCAAGGCTACCCCCCAAAGGATTGGAAGGACAGATGGGAGAGAGTACAGTGGCTCATGGGCCAGGTTTTTGGGTGAGGAATAGACATTCAGCCGGATCAAGCACTGTTGGCGGGATGTGATAGTCTGTGAGGGGGATGTCAAGGACCTGATGGGTTTGAAGGTTGGAGGATCCATAGGTATTTTATATGTACTTTCGGCATGTAGTAATGTTGCTATATTGGTCATCCGAAATTTTAGACGCAAAATGAAGCTGCAATGTTTGGATACCTTGTGACACACAAGGTAATAGAGTGAGTGACACCAAGTCGCAGAAGTACCAAAGGTCACATTTAGCCAAATTGGCTTAGAATCTGTCTTGCATTAGATGGAGCAAGAAGTCTTGGGGCCAAGTATTGACAAGCTGCGCTTTCCCCAATTCAGTGTCAATATGGACTAGTTACCAGCCCTGATGAATGTATTGGAATGTCAATGTAATGGTATACATGATATTTTGCTGTTCTGGCTCACTTAGCTGATGCTGATACTGCACATATTATTGCAAAATGAATAGCTGACTTTTTAGGGATGTATTAGATGTATTTTTATATATCGACAATAATATCTAAAGTATTGTAGGATCATCTTGACATTTTAACAACACTTATTAGTCATTTCAAACACTTCCAGGGCATGACTGTCTCTTCAATATTTTAATGATTGTATTCACACCTTTGATATACATTACTTCTTAAAAACAAAGATTTATACACTTTCATTGTATATACATATCGATTTCACATAGAGATGAATGCCCAAAGTCCTGCTTTGTGCTTTGTGTCCATCTAACAAGGTAATACACATGCAAAATACCAGTAACTAAAAACGCAAATTTTCAAAAAGTCCCACACAAGGTCTGATTAAGCTGAGGATCCTTGGCCCAATTCAACATTTCAACTGTTGGTGTACTCTTTAAATCTGTAGACGGTTGACCTGCTTTGGCCAGGTAAGTTCCGGCCTCCAATGGACCATATAAGGAATGTAAATCCTTTATCTAGTGAAAGGAAAAAAAACTACACTGGACATGGTATTACTAAATATATACATTTACACAAATTCCAAATTATTTTGAGAATAGATGGTGCCAATGGGGGACATAGGAACCCTTTATATGTTTATAAAGGGTTCCTTTATATGTTTCAGAAGCATGGGACACAAAAGTGTACCTTCTTGTGCATAGTGAATATTTTTCTCATACATTGACAGCACAGAAAACTTGTGATATCAATGCAAAGCTAACACCACATTTAAGGTAGTGTGGACATCCATTGTTAATTGTATATATTCCTAAGGCTTTAAACGTGCCATAACTGGTTCTTTTTTAAGTTCGAAGAAATGTTTATTAATAAGATATAACAGCATGATAAACAATTCTATAAAAGCAAAGAAAAGTAATAAGGGTGAAATTAATACATCAATAAAAGTAATCAGGGTTGAAACAATACATCAATTGGATTGGAGAATAAACATGAGATTCAAAAATATTCGAAAAAATAGTTGGGATAACAACAGTAAAGGCATCAAAAATCATATATAAAGTATGAATGGAAATAATAATATATAACAATATGTAACATTGGAAAGTGTGTATATAAAAAGTTATGAACAAAAATGAGGAAGTCATGGAGGTTTAGATACTTCTTGCTGTATTGGGAGAACTGAGGGGAGACGTCTGGCACTAGCGTGCTAAGTGTTGTGGATATACAAAGGTAGTGTCTAATCTATGATTATAACAAATAGCATACCACCATGCTTGGTATGAGAGTTTACTTAACTCTTTCCAATTTTTAGTGATTTGTTGGAAGGCCACTGCTAATAATAAGTCAATGATTTTAGTATTCATGTGATTATGTTTCCAAATTGGAGATAAACTACCCAAAAATAAATGTAATACAGAAAAGGAGTGTGTGGTATGCAAAATAGAATTTAGTTGTGACCAGATCCGATCCCAGAAAGGACAAACAAATTTACAGGAGAACAACATGTGAAGCAAGTCAGCATATGGTTCTGAACAAGACCAGCACAAATGAGAGTTGGTGGAGCGAAATGTGTGTAGAATGGATGGAGTGAATAAGAGTCTATTATAAATAAAGAAAAGGGTTTGAGTAGTGTTTGCCGCCCTAGATGATTTTCTAATTTTAAGCCATATGTCATTCCAAAGATCTACATTTCAAGAAGTTTCTAGGTCCTATTCCCAAGACAACTCTATCTTTGTTTTGTCTCTTGGATTGGGTGAGGCATGTAGGAATTTGTAAATAGCAGAAGCTTTAGAGCAACGGAGTAATAAGGTGCGTAGATTAACTAGAGCTATAGGTGCAGGAGGAGTGGGAGGAGAAGAAGGTGTGGTGTAGTGTACATGGGCAGATTGAATGGCTTGTATTCAAATGGAATGTTTAGCATGAAATGAAAAACGAAGATCTAAAGCAATACTCGCTTGTGCAAAAGGCAGTAGTAAGTTCTGACAGTACAGTTGATGAACCCATATAATTCCTCGGGAATGCCAAGATTTCCAAAAGAAAGGTTTGTTATGTATTAAAATGTGTTTGTTGTGCCAAATAGGAAGTTCATAAAAAGTGATGATGGAAGGAGCAGGAATAAGCTTTGATGTGAATTTAAGGATAGGGGTGGAGATAGATTGTGGTTTACGAGTAAAAGAAAGGTATTCTGAGAAGGAAAAAGGGGAAAGAAAAGATCGTTCAAGATTTGTCCAAAGAGGAGAATTATTAGGGGAATCTGAGAGCCAGTGTGAAGATTGGGTTAGAATAAAGGATCTGTGATAAAGAGAAAAGTTCAGGAAATTGACCCCTCCTTCTGATTTAGGACGGGAAAGTCTACAAATAGAAATTCGTGATTTTTTGTTTCCCCATAAAAAAGTAGATAAGATAGAATTTATTTTTTTGAAATATTTAAGGGGGATTGACAGTGGAATATTAGAAAGTGTGTATAGGACAATGGGGGAAAGCATCATCTTTATGGTGTATAAGCATCCCCACCAGGATAAATACAGAGGATGCCATTTCGTTGTTAAGGAGGATAGCGTATCAATACATTTGTCTTGACATCACGATATAGTACCCGAAATAGAAGGAGAAAATTGTAGACCCAAATATTTAATGGCGTGGGGGCTCCAAGAGAAGCCTGATGCATTAAAATCAGCACTGAAGGTATATTTCGTCAGGGGCAAAATTTCGCACTTATCTTTATTTAATTTATATCCGGAGACTGATGCGAAGGAGTCAACCTCTGACAAAAAAGCAGGTAGGGAGATTTGAGGATTGGACAAAAACAGAAGAACGTCGTCCGCATAAGCTGCCATTTTAATTGTGGAGTCCTGAAAAGTAAAACCGTGTATGTTAGCATTTTGATGAATTCTAAGTAAGAAGGGTTCGAGGGCAATATTAAAAAGAAATGGGGAAAGAGGACAACCTTGTCTAACTCCTAGTGGAAGATTAAAATAAGAAGAAATGCTGCCATTAGCGGTAACAGCGGCTATTGGGTTAGAATATAGGATAGAAATTAAAGCAAGAATTTTAGGGCCAAATCCAAACCATTTAAGTGCAGTAAAAAGATACGGCCATTCAACCCTATCAAATGCTTTTTCTGGATCTAAAACAATAGCAGCTAGGGGATGAGATAAATGCGAGGATTTGGAAGGATGTCAAAGAACAACCGTGTGTTATCCGTAATAAGCCTACCCTTAACGAAACCGGATTGCTCGGGTCCCAACAGTTCTGGCAGTTGAGATTCTAATCGTAACGCTAGAGCTTTCGAGAAGATTTTATAATCGACATTGACCAAAGATATGGGTCTATAGTTTTTACAATGTTGGGGATCTTTACCATCTTTTGGTATAAGGCAAATAAGAGCGTCTGACAAAGAGCCAGTTGAATCCTTAGAATCTAAAAAAGAAAGGAGAAGAGAATGTAGTTTGGGGATCAATAGAGAGGCAAAGTGAGTGAAAAATAATTCTACGGTAAAGCCATCCGGACCTGGTGCTTTATCTTTTTTGAGGGTGCGAAGAGCAGAATGAAGTTCCTTTTGAGTAATTTCTGTTTCTAAAGAAGACAAAATGAGAGATAGAAGAGTCAGAGGACACAGTCTCAGAGGAATACAATGTTTGGTAAAATTGTAAAAATTTGTTTAGGATATCTGCGTCTTTAAATTTTAACGTGTTATCAGAGCTATGGATTGATTCAATATTTAACTTATTTTGTTTGGTTTTTAAATAATTGGCCAATAATTTCCCAGCCTTATTTTGACCACCATAGAATTTCGCACTTGATTTTAATAAATAGTTAGAACCATTATTAGTGGTGTCTTGATTAAATTGAAATTTAACTTTGAGGAGTTCAGAAAGACAATACTTCGATTTGGAAGAGTAATAGTCGTGTTCTAAATGTTTAATTTTAGTAAAAAGAGTGGTAGTTTTTTGACGAGCTAACTTCCGTTTGTTGGAAACGTAACAAATAATAAAATCTCTGGCTGAGGCTTTAAATGCGTCCCAAATTGTGTGATAAGAAAGATCATCTGTCTGATTAAGAATAAAGTACTCATTAAAAAAAGAAGTAAAAGAGGAAGAAAAGACAGGGTCCAAAAGAAGAGTGTTGTTAAAGAGCCATTTACGAGGGGAATTTGGTTTATGTAAAACATCAAGTGTTATGGTAACAGGGGCATGGTCCAAAATCAAGATGGAACCAATATCTGATCTAATCATGGATTGAGAAATATTGTGAGATAGAAAAATGTAATGTATGCAAGATTGGGTTTGGTGCACGGGTGAGAAAAAGGAGTATTCTCGCAATTTAGGATTGCACAATCTCCATGCGTCAATAAACTTGTGATGATGTATGGTGTGCAGGAATGATTTATGAGATTTATGTGGATTAAACTGACTTAAGGAGTTGCGATCTAAAAAAGGGTCCATGACATCATTGCAGTCGCCTGCTAAAATAAAGTTATCATCATAACACTGTGTAATTTGTTGAGAGAGAGAGGTCCAAAAGGAGGAGACACCTATGGTAGGGGCATAGATATTAAGTAGAGAAACTGGAACATTGTCTATCATGTAATTAACAAATACCCATCTCCCCGCTTGATCATGGCAGTGTGACAGGACCTTAAAAGATAGGGACTTTCGAAAAAGAATAACCACTCCATTGCGTTTGCCATCCCCCGGGGAGAAGAAAAGCTCTCCCACCCAACCTCTCTTCAATTTTGCAGATTCCTCATCTGTTAAGTGAGTTTCTTGAAGGCATGCAATATCTGCGTCCAGTTTAGTTAAGTGTGTCAAAACTCTTTGACGTCTGATGGGCGAGTGTAAACCTCTGACATTCCATGAGATAATGTTTAGGGGCATAGAATAAGAGTACAACAATATAGCAAATTCCAATGAACATAACATTTTAAAAGGATTCGAACATAGTGAATAATCAACCAATTGAATGTAAGATGAAGTAAGAACTGAACATAATAGAGATAAGAAGGTGAAAAGAAGCTGTGAAAAGAGATCATGGAATAAAAAGTAAAGAGTAAGAGGGAAGTGAAGAAGTGAGCATATCTAAAGCCGTACCTTAGGATATAAATACCGTAAATATACATTAAAGGCCATTTAAAGCAACATCGTAAAAGATAAAAACTGTATTCAACAACATTTGAACTATATGTAATGAAAAATAACGGGAAGTAAATGAAGAAGGAGAAGGAGAGAAAAAAGAGAAAGTAAGAAAGTGCCCAGTGAAGATTGTGAAGAAGAGGTAGAGCAGAGAAGTATGCGAAGCCAAAAAGACGATCAACAGAGATATATGAGAGAAGAAAGAAGCAAAGAATGAAAAAGTTGACAAAAAAATGAGATAATGGAAGGAATAAACAACTTACATAACGTCCAAAACATACAAGGCGTGGGAGGATGGAGGCCCCATAGAAGAATGACGGGCCCAAAACTCAGGAGGGAAGGCGGGGAGGGAAAGCGACTCCAGCAGACTCCAAGGACCTAAGGAAGGGAGATAGCACGTGGGAAGGAAATCTGTATAAAAGGAGACAAGAACAATGCATACCAACATTAATTAGCAAAGAAATAGATGAAGTATACATCATGAGTCATTTCCTATAAGTAACAGTCAAAAACAGCAATCATGAGCTCAGCAAGGTCATGAACTATCAGCAAAGAAAAATTATTTAGAGTGCGGTGCGGAGACAATATCCATCGCGGCAGTAGTGTGGGAATAAAGAAAGCTCTTCAGCTTCAACGGGTCATCATAAGTGGTGCTTTTGTTGTTGAAAGTTACTTTAAAAAGACAAGGATGAAATAGTCCAAAACGTGCTCCCAAGGAGCGAAGCTGTGGTCGGAGGGACAAAAACTCCTTGCGCTGGTCAGCAGTGGATTTAGCATAGTCCTGTGAGAAGAAGAGAGGATTCCCTGACCAGGTAATTCGATTCATGGTTCTGGCAGCTGACAAAATGTTAAGCAGATCAGTGTATTCAAGGAAATAGATGATAACCCCCCTCCGTTTCCTGGCTGCAGAGGCAGATAACGCAGTTGAAGGAGGACCTAAACAGTGCGCTCTCTGTATATTAAGATTGGTGCTTTCTGGCAATTGAAGAACTTTTGGCAAGAAAGACTTGAAGAAAGCAAGGGGATCGGAACCTTCAGATCCTTCCGGAAGACCATAAATGCGGAGGTTATTTCTTCTGTTTCTATTTTCCAAATTTTCAATTTGCTTATGGAGAGCTGAAACTTGTGCGCATAGCGGGTCAACCTTGGGAACAGAAGAGTTAAGAGAAAAAACGTTTTGTTCCAACTGGGTAACACGTTCGTCGACATTTGACCACTTCTCAGAGAGCATTTGAAGTGTAGTTTTAGTCTCTTCGATAAAAGGGCGCAAGGCCCTAATTTCATCTAATAAAATATCCATTGTAACTTGAGTAGGCTGCTTGGGAGGGGAAGGAGGATTTTTTTTCAATCTTCTAATGACACCTTTAGTAACAGAAGACACTGATTGAGCTGAGGATGTTGATGAACTTTTAGGCAAAGCATCAGGCAAGTCCTCCATTGTGAGGCACTGATATCGAGAACTTGTGTGAAGTAAGAATTTGCGTGAGGAGGAGGAAGATTTATGTAAGTCGTTATATAGCTTGCCCATAAAGGAAGTGAGCGAGTCAAAAGAATATAGGTGAGATGCAATGAATTCGCAATTCACAAACAGCTCAAATATTGTTACAATTAAGCAATGACTAAAAAGATGTATCTAGTACATAGGACAATATAGACAGATATTAATTGTGACAGCAGAGGACATAGGTCAAGCCTATGGTAGAAATGCCGCAAATTCTTGCTTATTCTTGGTTATTCTTGCTGCTCCCTCTGAGGCGGAAAGCCGGAGGTCTATTGTGCTCTCTTGCACCTGTTTTTGTTAAAAAAACGATCGACTCGAAAATCGTTTTAAAAACTGTACTATATTTTAACTGGTGTGTTTTAATACTTCTCTGACCCCCCATCAGCGAGATTACTTCGCTGGGCACCCCATTTCCTTAGCCTCGATCCATTGAGGCGCAGGGAACACCTCTTGACAATTTTGGCGGCCATCTTGGATTGGGCAGGCTCGCCGGAGAGCTCGACGCCCCTCCCGCCCTCCCTGGGTATTTAACAGGGCATAACTCGCCTCCGCGAGGTTATTCTTGCTGCTCCCTCTGAGGCGGAAAGCCGGAGGTCTATTGTGCTCTCTTGCACCTGTTTTTGTTAAAAAAATGATCGACTCGAAAATCGTTTTAAAAACTGTACTATATTTTAACTGGTGTGTTTTAATACTTCTCTGACCCCCCATCAGCGAGATTACTTCGCTGGGCACCCCATTTCCTTAGCCTCGATCCATTGAGGCGCAGGGAACACCTCTTGACAATTTTGGCGGCCATCTTGGATTGGGCAGGCTCGCCGGAGAGCTCGACGCCCCTCCCGCCCTCCCTGGGTATTTAACAGGGCATAACTCGCCTCCGCGAGGTTATTCTTGCTGCTCCCTCTGAGGCGGAAAGCCGGAGGTCTATTGTGCTCTCTTGCACCTGTTTTTGTTAAAAAAACGATCGACTCGAAAATCGTTTTAAAAACTGTACTATATTTTAACTGGTGTGTTTTAATACTTCTCTGACCCCCCATCAGCGAGATTACTTCGCTGGGCACCCCATTTCCTTAGCCTCGATCCATTGAGGCGCAGGGAACACCTCTTGACAATTTTGGCGGCCATCTTGGATTGGGCAGGCTCGCCGGAGAGCTCGACGCCCCTCCCGCCCTCCCTGGGTATTTAACAGGGCATAACTCGCCTCCGCGAGGTTATTCTTGCTGCTCCCTCTGAGGCGGAAAGCCGGAGGTCTATTGTGCTCTCTTGCACCTGTTTTTGTTAAAAAAACGATCGACTCGAAAATCGTTTTAAAAACTGTACTATATTTTAACTGGTGTGTTTTAATACTTCTCTGACCCCCCATCAGCGAGATTACTTCGCTGGGCACCCCATTTCCTTAGCCTCGATCCATTGAGGCGCAGGGAACACCTCTTGACAATTTTGGCGGCCATCTTGGATTGGGCAGGCTCGCCGGAGAGCTCGACGCCCCTCCCGCCCTCCCTGGGTATTTAACAGGGCATAACTCGCCTCCGCGAGGTTATTCTTGCTGCTCCCTCTGAGGCGGAAAGCCGGAGGTCTATTGTGCTCTCTTGCACCTGTTTTTGTTAAAAAAACGATCGACTCGAAAATCGTTTTAAAAACTGTACTATATTTTAACTGGTGTGTTTTAATACTTCTCTGACCCCCCATCAGCGAGATTACTTCGCTGGGCACCCCATTTCCTTAGCCTCGATCCATTGAGGCGCAGGGAACACCTCTTGACAATTTTGGCGGCCATCTTGGATTGGGCAGGCTCGCCGGAGAGCTCGACGCCCCTCCCACCCTCCTACCGCCCCGCCCAAAGTATGCATAAAAACAACATCACCGGCCGTCCGCGCAGCGGGCGGGCGCAGCGGGCGCGCCGGCGGCGTGCCGGAGGCGCGCCAGAGGCAAGCCCGTCTGCGCCCGTCCGCGCCGGACCCGCGCCCAACGCCGGAACCCCTGCTCCACTTGCCCAAAAAATTCGTTGGTCCTTTGATCAACTTCTTTACCTCCGTCCTGATACCTGTGCCCCCTTTACTTGCTGTAACATCGCTAGCCTAGATACTACTGTTTATTCCTGCCCTCACTGTAACTTTTCTCTTCCCATAGTACCTAGACCTCGGTGTCTTTCCTCTAAAATCAATGATCAGCCATCCACCATCTTAAAGGCCGCATTAGTCAATTGTAGATCTCTCCCAGCCCATGCTCATGACATATGGCTATCTCTTGAAACCCACAATTGGGACCTATTGTTTCTTACTGAAACTTGGTTAAAAGACTCCTCCAAACCGGATATTACTCTTGCTACTCCTCCTGGTTATCATTTTATTGGCATTAATCGAGATAACTCTAAGACCGGAGGAGGTCTTGCGATCATTGCTAAATCCCATCTCAAATTAAACCTCACGAAAATTCCCAACCTTGGCATCATCGAAGCCGCTCACTTTTCAATTTTGGACCCAGCTTGTTCCATCTGTGCAGGCATACTGGTCTATAATCCCCCGGCCGTCACCTCTTCCTCCCTTATCACTTTGATTCACTCCATCGCCGATTTCTCTCTCAAACACTCCCATTTTACTGTTTTAGGAGATTTTAATATTCATATTGATAATCCCTCCTGTACACTTGCCTCCTCTCTGTTAGAAACCTTACAAGGACTCACCTTGCCTCAACTAGTGACAGGTCCTACTCATATAGCAGGCCATACTCTTGACCTCATTTTTTCCAATCTTCCTTCCCTCTCCACTCTTCCCCCCACTCCTTTGACTTGGACCGATCATTATCTTATCCCTTTTTCTTTCACGGCCCTTTCCCCTCCTCCCCCTATCCCCCTTAATCGAGTTAAAGGTCGTAAATGGACCAAAGTTACATGTAACTCCCTGGAAGCTCATTTACATTTTCATTTTAACCAGCTAAATAACCTCAATTCAGAAACATTGAGATTCAATTCGGTCCTCTCGAATGCACTTGACTCGGTTTCCCCTCTGGTCCCCGTCACTTCTTCCAGATCCCGTCCTTCTGCCCCTTGGTTCTCCCCTCTGTTGCGTGAGGAGAAGAGCAAGTGTAAGCAGCTGGAACATAAATGGAGATTGAACTATCATCCTGTAGCCAAATTGGCCTACAAATCTGCCCTGAGTAAGTTCCGCAAACTAACACGCTCGTCCATGAGAGCTTACTTTTCCAATTTAATTCAACAGGCGCAGAATTCCTCCAAAACTCTTTTTTCCATAGTGAATGACTTCGTAAATCCTCCTGCTTTGAAATCCCTCTTTACTCCCACTCAAGATCTCTGCAATGGATTGTCTGATTTTTTTCAAGAGAAGATAGTTAAACTCTCTTCCTCCTTTGCAGCAATGGCTCCGGATTTCTCTGATGATTGCCTTGGCCTCCCCTCTTGTTCTCTCAACTCTTTTAGCGAGCTAACTCCTGATCTCGCGTTAGCTTTATTACGCAACGTTAAGTCTGGTTCCCCCCTGGACCTTGTTCCTGCCAAAATCATGGGTAATCTCGCCCCTATCCTTGTGAACCCTTTCCTTTCCATCTGGAATGCCTCTTTGACGCAAGGTCTATTCCCCTCAGTTTGGAAACAGGCCAGGTTGGTCCCCATACTGAAAAAACCTGGTGCAGACCCTATGCTTTTTAGCAACTATCGACCTATTTCTCTCTTGCCTAAACCCGCCAAGATACTGGAGAAGGTGGTTCAGAAACAAGTGGCGCTGTACTTAGAGTCAAATCAGCTGCTACACGACACTCAGTCCGGTTTTAGATCCGGCTACAGCACCGAGACTGCGCTGCTTGAAGTTTCTGATACTATTAGGGAATCAGTGGATAGGGGCGAGGAGGCCATGTTGGTCCTCCTCGACCTATCCGCTGCTTTTGATACTGTCTCCCACAAAATACTTACCTCCCGCCTACAGCAGCTAGGGGTCGGTGGGACAGTGCTGGCCTGGATTATTTCTTTCCTGTCTAGCCGTTCCCAAAGGGTTACGATGCACCCTTTTGAATCTGAAGACAAACCCCTCCTGTGTGGAGTGCCCCAGGGCTCTGCCCTGAGCCCTCTACTGTTTAATGCTTATGTGGCTCCTCTGGCCAAGGTAGTTGAATCCTGGGGCGTCAGGGTGGTCTCCTACGCTGACGATACTCAGCTTATCTTTTCCTTTCGAGACCATTCTGACTCCCTCTTCTCCAACTTTAGAAACTGCCTTGGTAACATATGCTCCTGGATGTCAGCCAATCACCTTGCCCTTAACACCGACAAAACCGAGGTTCTCTTTTTTAGTAAAAAATCCCCCCCCCCTGCAACCCTCTGGTGGCCTACCATTCTGAATCCCCCACCCTCTCCCGTGAAGGCAGCTCGTAACCTGGGCTTTATTTTTGACAACTCTTTGTCCGGAAATGCCCAAGTTAACAAAGTGGTAGGGGCCTGTTTCTCTAAACTCCGCATGATTAGAAAAATCTTCCCCTTCCTCCCACTATCCTCACGCAAAACCGTAGTCCAGGCCCTTATCATCACCCATCTGGACTATGCTAATAGTCTATATGCAGGTGCCCCGCACTATCTTATTGACCGCCTGCAAATGGTCCAAAATGCGGCAGCCCGGCTCATCGGGAACATCCCTGCCCGTACTTCAGTTAGAGCCTACCGAGAAGAACTCCATTGGCTTCCCATTTTACGACGTATAGACTTTAAAATCATGACCCTGACATTTCGGGCTATCCATGGTACTGGCCCACTTTATCTGAAAAAGCGTCTCAAGATCTCTGTTTCAGCCAGACATCTTAGATCCAATAACCTCCGTCTTCTGTTGGTTCCTAGATTCAGGCTTTCTCGGACTGGCGGCAGATCTTTCACCGTCACTGCCGCCAAGCTCTGGAATAGCCTCCCCCTTGACCTCAGGTTCTGCGAATCTGAGCCAGCCTTCCGCCGCAAACTCAAGACCTGGCTGTTCACTAGGCGGTAGGACTTGGAACTTCCTACTCCTCACCGTTCCCCTTTTTCTCTGTAAGATATGATCTTGGTTACTCCTCATGGGGACAGTCATGTAATTTTAGCGCCGGGACACCTCCATCGGAGGTAGCTGCGCGCTCTATAAGCTTCATAAATAAATAAATAAATAATAAATAAATAAATAGTGAATTCAAAGACACAATAGTCACATATTGCAATAAGCAAAAACGATGTCATAGATATGCAGCAAAGTAATGTGAGTGTAAATAGCAGCAATATATAAACATAGCTGGGTCAAAAAGAGTCAGATATATGTCAATTAGGAAGTAACATCGAAAATACAGGGCAGCAGCACAATCCTACCATGCATTATACAACTGGTGTCAAATAAGGAAAGAATCCAGTCAGCTAAAGGGCAGTTGAGCAGCACAAATGGTGAAAACGTCACCCAAAAGTGAAGAAAGTCACAAAATGCTGAAACATGAGGAAAAAACATCAGAAATATGCATCAATTGCTGAATGTTGACAAAAAATCCACTATGGCAGGAATGGTTGATAGTTCCTTTGAAACAATTCCATGTAAAAAAGGCAGCGTTAGAAATAAAAGAAAAACTGACTCATTAGCGCCGTCAGTAATGCATGAGGAGCCGCATTGAAATGGGAGCCATTACGATATTACATCAGAAAATGGCGGTGGCAGTCTGTGAGGAGAATCACAGCGCGCGAAGCAGCGCTGAATGCAGGCAGCATGAAAGGAATCAAGGTGGGACGCAGGAGTGAAGGCAAAGCGGCATCAGTATAGTGTGTAACAATGTACACGCGAAACACAGGATACCACGTTGGAGCGAAGCTCCGTCAGCGAGTCTCTTGTGATGGCGGCCGCAACCTCACATCCCTAAGTGCCACTCACTTGTAGGGATAAATGCTGACAAAGGTCGTATAAGGTCCCCGAATGGAAACCTGACGAGGCTTCAAGGCTTCCCACAGCCCTTCCCACAATCCGGCAGCATAATTAGGTGCGAGGAGTCGCGCCGGGCTCGTCACCTCCTCCGCCTCCCGGGAGAGCTAAAGGGACACCGCCATCTTCTGTGGGTGCAAGCCACGCCACCGCCATAACTGGTTCTAATGTGGTCATTGTGAGCCTCCTACATTCAAACGTATCAAAGCGCATGGCAGGTGTGAAGCACTCATGGCAGGTGAAAATGCAGCACCAAAGTGTAACCGCTGTGGTCTGAACTCGCCTCTGGGAGAGACTGTGATTATGGGGGGGTGGTCAAAAGCATATTTTACACCTTAACGTGCAATCATGAGGGTGCAATGGCGCTCCTACAAAGTTGCTCTACTGATGAGGCTTCATTTCAGTTGAAGGCTCTCAGCCATCCCGTAGGGATAACACATAGATACCATCAAATGTGGTAAATCCCACCAACTGCATAGTCCCATAGTCTAAGTTAAAATGTAGCCAGGGACATGCTGATGCAACAGTTACTTACATATCTGAGTGTTGAGCGTCTGCGTTGCCCGTGCAGGCATCTCCCAGTGCTTTTTCACATTGCCAGGTGTCTACATCTGAACTAGGGAATCGGTGTCCTGGAAATGACGTGAGTCATCAATCCGTCATACGCACACCGGAAGCCTAGCCTTGTTTTTTAGAGGGCTGAGCGACCGGACGTGGTGCGTCTTTTCTAAGCATGGGCGTAAAATCCGTTCCGCTCCCGGATTTTGCGGATTTTCGGCAAATTCGCAATCTGTGAACTCTCTCGAACTTGCCGAAAATTCGCAAATCCGCGCGAAGCGGATTTTTTGCTTGGTCGCACTTGCCAACTAGAATACTATACAATTTTGCGGCGCGCAGCGTTCACTTACCGTCATTCAGCGTTTGCAGAGTTGTTTTTCTCCATGTTTGCATGTGCTGCGCCATTTTGGATCTTGCTGCGGGATCCCGCGGAAGTTTGTCGACGTCATCGCAGCTTGCCACCTTGCACAGCGAGAGTTTGGCAATGTGAGTACATCATAAAGGCCCGTGATCACGCATCGCTGGAGTAAACACTTGCGAACATGTAGATGCGGCGGGAAGCGACAATCTCGCAATTGCGAGATTGCAAAATTTGCAATTTTGCACAAGAAATCCACCAGCAGGCAGCATAAACCTTGAAAATTATGATTTTTATCAGAATAACTCCTCAGGTTGACATTTGCCTGCACTTTTTGTTTGCAAGGAGTCCATTTTGGGGGGGCGGGTGGGAGGAAGGAAGTGCCCCACAGTCTCCAACTTCCTGTTCCTGTCCAGCAGGCTCCTCCCAGTGCTTTCTTCATGTGCTGGTCACTTTGATTTGGATCTTGACCTGGAAGGATTACTTTTTGTGGATGCTGCTGGATATTTGGATTTTTGCAAAACTGAAAGTTCAATCTTATCATTAGTAACCATTCCCTGTAGTGCTTCCTGAGGGGCCCCTTCAGAGTTCAGTTGCCTACTTGCAACTATTCTATGACCCAGCTCTGACCCTCACAGCAGGCTCAGAGAATAGCTACAAGTATGCCACAAAGGTCCTGCTAAAAAAAATTACACGGCAACAGAAAGCAATTACAGATAAGGAAGCAGGTGCCAGACTGGAAGTTCAAATTCAGTGACACATTAATCAATCAGCCCCTAATTCATTCATGTTAGTTGAGGCAGGGCAGGTGTGCTTTTCCCCCCATAATCTACAGTGATGAAACAGAGGGTGGCATGGGTAAGCCAGAGGGTGGCATGGGTGAGCCAGAGGGTGGCATGGGTGAAACAGAGGGTGGCAGTGGTGAAACAGAGGGTGCTGTGATGAACCAGACGTAGAAACAACATGGTCGCGACCGTTGCTACCCGACAAGTAAGTTCACGTTTGCAAACTTGTAAAAAACCCTTGCGAAATGGCATAAACACTTGCGATCACAAAAAAAAGGAATCCACAAAATTCGCGGACTTTGCAGATTGCGAATCCGTAAAAACGCAATTTCGCGGATTGCCAATTCGCAAAATCCGCCCATGCTTAGTCTTTTCTAATCGGCTACTAGAGTTTGTGTCAGAGGGTGGTGTGCCCATACTTTTTTTTTTTTTATTTAGAAAGTTTTCTTGACAAACAGCAAAAGAAAACGACATTCAAGTAAGTTACACAGGTTCACATTGCATTCCTAAGCATAGCCATAAATAAATATGTAGGTTGGCTAGTCCGAGCAGGCCGGAATTATGTAGACATCATCTCTCAGGCTGTTACTACATCACGTGGCCTACCCAATACAAAACAGCAAGATAGTACAACAAAGGTAGACGTTTCCAATGGGCATAGCGAAACAACAGGCAGGGATATTATACACACAATCATTCATGCATCACAGTTAAACTGAGTCCGGGCTATTCCAAGACATACACCCCGTCTCGCATAGACCCCTGTACGTAACACATAGCAAGCGGCAGTTAGGCAGGGGATATCCCCCACACAGGCTTAGATGAAGATAGCGTCCCACAGAGGAATCCATTGAGCACCTACCACTATGGCAACGAAAAAACAGGTCACAAGGGAGCAACCGCTGTAGCCTTCACTCCCGACTATCAGTATCTGAGTCTGCTGATGCCGCTGCCTCTTTCAATAAATATTTCTGTAGTGGACCCCATATATCATTTGGTCTGCTCCGTACAGGTATCAGATCAGCATACACATTGTTTTGATCCTGGCAATAAATCATATCAGCAATCCAGTCCTTAAACTTTGGGGCCCTCCCTCTACCCCAGCGGCACGCAACACGCCTCTTGGCTAGTATCAGTGCAACATCCATAAACCTGCGAACAGTCCTAGATATATCTCTTGTGTATCCCAACAGCATTATTAATGGATCTTTATCGATCAGCCCTCCAGTCATAGTCTGTAAGGCTTCCTGTACCTGCAGCCAATAGTCGTACACACCAGGACACTCCCACGCCAGGTGAACGAATCCCGCCCCTTCCGCCCTGCAACGGTCACATCTATCATTGTCCGCTAAACGAAAGCGTAGCTTTCTAGCAGGTGTATAATAAAATCGTTGTAAAAACTTGAAATGAATAATCTTCAACCTGCTGCTAGGCGAAATTTTAGCAGTAATGGCACAACAATATTGCCATTGATCGTCAGTTATAACTTTGCCCAGATCCTCACTCCAATGTCTACGAGCTGAGCTCTCAGTCCCTTGGCGTTGCAATCTGATATTGTTATACAACCTGGAAACAAGATGGCGGCCATCGGACGTCAGCATGGCATCCAATGGCAAAACCGCATCAGGTTCCTTCGGGAAGTCAGGCAAGACTGCTCTCAACCCTTGTCGAAGCCTGACGTAATAGAAGACCTCCAGAGGAGTAGGCATAACACCCTGAAACATTTGTTCCCTGGTACGGAATTGCCCGTTGAGGAACAGGTTCCCCCACGTGGCAATCTGCAAGCGTTTACACATTAACTGAAAGCCCGCCTCCTGTAGGAGCGATATACAAGGGTGATACGTGAGGGGCAGAACAGGTGAGTACAGGTGTGTGGCATTAAGAAGCCTCGCAATTCGAATCCAAGCGTCTATGGTGCAAGTCACCGTAGTAAACGGCGTGTCTATGTCCCGCACTGAGCCTTGTATCAGGCCGTTGTGTGGAAGAGGACGTGCGATCCAGTCCTCCGCAGCGACTTGCGGCATAAAAGGCGTGGGGTTAATCCAGTGATAGGCGTATTGTGCCTGGGCAGATATATAATAGGTTTCGAAATCAGGCACGTCGAAACCACCTTTCTCATAAGGCTGGGTTAAAATGCTCCAACGCAGCCGTGGCTGTTTGCACACCCAGAAAAGACTAAGAAGTTCCGACCTCAGCTGTTTAAAAAAGAATGTGCCAGGGTAATAGGGTATGTTCTGGAATAGGTATAAAAACTGTGGCAATACCACCATCTTTATCAGCGACGCACGCCCTGCCATCGATAACGGCAGTGTTTTCCATCGCGTAACATTATCCGCCAGTTTCGATATGGCTACCCCGTAATTCAACCTCAGTGTCTCCTCCTTATTCAGGGATATCACTATTCCCAGATATTTAAGGTCTGAATCACACCATTCTAGTGGGTAGTCTAATTGGAATTTCTGAACAGCGCCCGTGAGCGGGAAGAATTGAGACTTTTTCAAATTTATGTGCACCCCTGACAGCCGTCCAAAAACTAGAAACTCCCGCAAAATAGGATTAAGATTAGTTTGCGGATCTTTAACATAAATCGTGATGTCGTCCGCATACAAAGACACACCAATCTGGCGTTGATTGCAGCGAAAAGCACTGTCTCTGTACAATTGTCGGATACGACATGCCAGTGGCTCTATCGCTATAGCGAAAAGCAGTGGGGAGAGAGGACATCCCTGTCTAGTTCCTCTGGTTATCTGTATCGGGGCAGACAGTAATCCATTTATTACTACTCTGGCCGTCGGTGCTGTATACAGGAGCTCCACCCAGCTGACAAATATTTTCGGAAACCCCATTCTATGCAACATATTAAATAGATACGGCCACTCAACCGAGTCGAATGCCTTCGTGGCATCTAGAAATATTGCAGCGACTGGGATATCCGGGGCAATCGTCTGTATTAAAGAGAACAACGTCCTGAGATTATGCGAGGTAGCACGGCCTGGCACGAAACCAGCCTGATCCGGCAACACCAACTTAGGCATAATCAGCGAGAGGCGCGTTGCGAGGACTTTGGCTAGAATTTTCGCATCGCAGTTGATAAGCGACAGCGGACGATAGGAGTCCGCGTCTGTCGGGTCCTTCCCCAGTTTCAACAGAGAGGTAATGACCACCTCCCTCATCGATCCCGGCAATGTCCCAGCTTCCAAAGATTCTACATAGACTTCCCTAAGGACCGGTGCCATTATCTCTATGTAACATTTATAGAACTCCGCAGGGAGTCCGCCCAGTCCTGTCGCCTTTCCATTAGCCAATGACATAATTGCGTCGCGGATCTCATCAAGCTCCAGCGGCGCGCTAAGGAACGCTCTATGCACATCGCTGAGCCAGCACAGTGCAATGTCGTCAAGGAAGTGTCCCATGCCCTCTGCATGCGTCTGTCGCGAAGTATAAAGGTGACCATAATGCAGCAGAAACTCCCTCTGAATCGTCTCAGTGTCTCGAAACCTTTCCCCTTCTTGCGTGACAATCTCTAATACATTGGAGCTAAAGCGTGGTTTTCTCGTCATTGCAGCCAACACTTTGCCCGGCCGTTCACCCTCGCAATATCTACGCGCAGTCCAATGCTTCCCCCTGAAGTTGACTTCCCTTGCCGCCTCTGCCTCAGACTCGGTTAGCTTTTCACTAAATGTTTTATGCAAACCCGCGTCCGGCCTTGTCGCCATATCAAGTTCTAATCCTCTCAGCTCGTGCTCTAATCTAGTCAGTGTCCTCTGTATATCTCTCAGCACCCCCCGCCCTTGGATATGCAAACCCCTCTGATCGTGACTTTGAATGCCTCCCACACCGTTTCAACACTAGCCACCGAATCCTTGTTCCTGGGAAAAAAATTCCTCAATTTCAACCCCCAACTCAGTCTTAAATACCGTATCTAGTAGCATGGATGGAAGCATTCTCCAGGGGGGCCTCTGTCGATCATGACCCGGTACAGCGAGGGACAGCAACACCGGGCAATGATCAGAGTAAGTTCTGGGCAAGTGCAACACCTTCCCCATCCCCTCACACAGTCCTCTCGTCACAAAGCAGTAGTCCAATCTGGCCCATGTATTAGTGTGTGAAGTAAAGTGCGTGCCCTCCCTGTTTGTATGATGTGCGTGTCTCCAACTATCCACCAGCCCAGCCTCCTCTATAATGCCCATCAGCACATCTCGCGCTTGTCTGTTATATTGCACGCAACCGTCTGACCTATCCATACCAGGAATCAATGTAACATTAAAATCCCCCCCCAGATGACATGAGTGGTGCCCACCTCCAATATGTGTCCCCAAAGTGTCGTAAAGAAATCCGGAGTGTCAACATTAGGAGCATAAGATCTCAGAATCACAACAGTATCCGTGCCCAGCCTCCCCCACAATAGCACAAAGCGACCATTAGGGTCCAGGATCTCACCCATCAGTTGAAAAGGAATAGTTTTTTTGATCAACACAGCAGTTCCCCGTGAGTAGGAGGAATATGATGAAAATTTCCTGACCATAGCCCATTTTCTAGCAAATGTGGGGTCCAATCGCGGCCTAAAATGTGTCTCCTGTAACAGTGCTATATGCACATTATGTCTATCCAGATAAGCAAGTGTATTCCTGCCTTTCCTAGCATCATTAATGCCCTGCACATTCCACGACAATATCGATAGTGTAGTCCCAGACTTATCAGCCATTAGCATTTGTGACAGATATAACGACACACATCCCCACCTGCTCTAACCACCTGCCAACCATCTCACAGCAATCCCTCCAATGGACATGCAATTTCCTGTGTAACCATTGCCCGCAGTAACCAACCTCCTCAATCACACCCCTCATCCCCCACCTCCCCCCACCCATTCCAAACATCCCATCGAACACCCTCCTTCCCAACCATGCATTATCCTAGCATTTTCAGTCCTTAACCTACCCAAAACTATTCTAAACATACATATCGTGTGCATTCTTAGCCCACCCCCTTCCACTGAAGCAACCCCAACTCTCCATCAACCCCCCCCCTCATTACCGCTAGCAAACCCCCAGTTAGCTGCAGTGCAAAAAACAATGTCAATGGGCCACTCCCTAGTGGGGTCATCTAAGGTACGCACTTCACCACCCCCTTCACCCCGCCCTTCGATCCGAACCTCCCCACGGAGGGTTCTTCGAGGGAAGGGGGTGCCGCCTGGCATACATTACCACCATTAGTCCAAACGCCGAGTTCAGCATCATCTTGTATCTACAGTAGCAGTGTCCATGCAGAGTCCCCATGTCGGCAGCACAGCGGATGGTATTCAAAATGACCCAAGCTTGTCACCCTTCAGGCAGCAATAAAGGTCAACAATGATCACTGAAATTTTAATCCCCTTCCTCCTCCGCTTCTTCTTCCGCTCGACGTTGTCCTCGCTCTCTTCTCAGTATTTTCAGGAAGTCCTCAGCCTGTTGTGGATTCAGAAAGAAGTGTTGTTTCGCCTGATGAGTGACGCGTAGTTTCGCAGGGTATAGTAAGGCATAGTCAATTTGTAGGGCTCTAAGTTTCTTTTTCACATCCAGAAACTTCCGTCGCTGGTCTTGCACCATTGGTGTGAAATCTGGGTATAAGGAAAAATTCACTCCATCACATGTCAGCTGTTTTGTGTTCCTTGCAGCCAGCAACGCTGTATCTCGGTCTCTATAATTCAGTAGCCGTGCTATGATTGGCCTGGGCGGTGCACCTGGTTGTGGTTGAGGACCCAGAGAGCGATGTGCCCTCTCGACGATGAATTGCTGTGAAAAGGCTTCCTCCCCCACCGCCATCTTTAGAATCCGCTCCACATAGTCCTCCATCCGCCCTGTGTTTTTCGATTCCGGCACACCAACCACGCGTATATTATTGCGACGGCTGCGTGCTTCCAACTCTTCGTTCTTTGCAGCTATTACCCGGAGGATGTTGTCCATTCTCGTCAGCGGTGTAGCATGTGACGCCGTGGTATCATCATTTTCCGAAATTCTCCTCTCCGCCTCCGTAATGCGTTCCTCGTGCACGTCCATCTTTTGTACTATAGCGTCCATTCTGGAGGATATCCGATCTACCTTGTCCACCACTGTCGCGAACCCTTGCTTCATCTCCTGCAGCAGAAGGTGCATATCCAGCATATCCGTGTCGCGACTAGACCCGGCTGTGGGAGCGCTGTGAGGCCCTCCAGAGTCCGACTCCACTCTCACGTTTTTCTTCGGCGGTTGAGCCGATTTAAAGGATATTTTCGGCTGCCTGGTGTCCTGCCGCCCCATGGGAGCGCCTTTAGCTGATCGAACTCTGGTTACAGAGGTCCCCTTACCCCCACCGCCACTGGGCGATCCAGAGGCCTCCGTCATGAACTATTGCAAAAAACAGACCGTTAATGATCCACCAAGCCAGCACTGTGTCCGCCAAACGTAGCTGTGGCCCCTCAAAAGCGCTTCACTGTCACCAGCACACGTGCCCGCAGATCCCTGTGCTCACTTGTATGTGTCAGTACGCTATGATGTAGCCAGCATGCAGGGTAGAACTGGCCAAGTCTTGAAAGGTCACAGCGCAAAGGGCCAGGGGTCAGTCCCTTGGAATCACTCAGCCACCTTCGCCGCGGCCAGCGTAGTGCAGGGGCAAGCGGTTCTCAAATAGTCTCCAGCTTTCACCCTCTCGTCTACAATCTCCCCTGCAAGGACCTCACCAGCAGAGGCATTCCACTCCGTGCAGCAGTAGTGGGAGCGCCGTCTCCGTGCCTATTTCCACGATATTGCAATGAATAGTGTACCATACGACTACTAGTCACTGTTCCTCATCGAGTGGCACGTGGTGTGTCTCACCGGTAGTCTAGCACTATCAGTCCACTGAGCAGGTATACACCAAAGTAACACGACCTACACTTTCCTCACTGCTCGTCTCCGGCGGTATAGTTCTTGCTCCCAGCCCTCAAGCAAAAATGTCCGTCACTCAGATTGCGGCCACAGTGCCCCAGCCACGCTGGGGAATCCAACGGCTGCTCTCTCCCACTGCGTGTTCCGACCTATTTTCGGCGCCAATGTGTCTTCAGCAGTATCGTCCCGAACAGTACTCTGTGGAGCAGCCCGCCTCGCTCCCTCCAGCGGGGGATCAAGGGGCAGGTAGGAGGAAATAGGCCGGCAAGGCAGATGACGAAGTGCACCGCTTCCCGCACTCACCACCAGCTCGGTGACTCTCCGCGTCTAAGTCCTGCCCGTGAATATTTCGAGCCCCCGGCAGTCAACACAGTATTGTCTCTGATCGGTCCTGTTCCGCCAGGTCGGATATCAGCGTGCACCGCACTACACCCCAGCGCCTCGATCTGCAATTGGGGACGCTCGCACAGCCTCCCGTAGGACGAGGCCTGCAGACCACGTGGGCTCCTCCGGTGTTGCGTAGTTGTGGCGCCCAGCCTCACGCAGCGCAGGCTCCACCGCAGCAGTCGGTCGGGCACTCCCGCTGAGATATCTCTGCAAGCACGGGTCTGTTTCACTCCATAATTTCACCGAGCGTCAGTCCACCGGTTCTCAGCAATCCCACCAATTTTCATCGGCGTCGGAGGTGGTAAAGGAAGTATTATAGCAGGATATCGGCACAGGCTGCAGGAGCCTCACACAAGTGCGGCCATGCTGCTCGTACGCCCTCTAGAGCCCCCCGGTGTGCCCATACTTGGTGCTTACTTTGTGGTCGACTCATGTTGCACCACTAGATGGTGGAGTAAATCCTACACCGGGCTAGGAAGCAGCCCTCGCTGTAGAGTACCGGGGGAGTATACTAGTATGTATCCAATGAACTAGCATACATAAAGGGAATTAACTGTAATGGAGTGCAGCTTCAAAGCATAGTATCATAGGATGGCCTGCACTATTGTATGGAGTAGTATACAAATTATCAACATTCAATGCATCACCATGTCAATATAACAAAAACAGATCCGTACATAGACACCACTACACACATGGGTATAATTTACTCTATGAACAAAGCCTTTAAGCTTTTTTGTATATATCTTCCCACTCTAGCGAGTATAAATATATGACATACTTCTGATTCTCACCACACTTTGTGATGTAAATTCCTGTGTATTTCAACGAAAACATAATGTATCCGTACAACAATAAGCCTTAACTGTATAGGTTACATTGAATATGTAGAGTAGGTTCCATATTTTGTCATTTTCATTTAATCCTTGTGTTCCTGTTTGGAATTTAGTGCAAACTAAGTCAGACAAACTGCCACATTGGCTAGAGTTACATGACATATCACCATCCACACTGCACACGGTATAAGGCATGTGTGAGTGGCAAGGCTATTATGAATGTCCCAAGTTTCACATTTCTCATTATTACACACCGCACAGCAACTCACCTTGTTTTGCGGTGTGAGAGTGAAAAGGCAGGAATGCATCACATTTAACCTTTACGGTGCATTCCTGTCCTTGCTGATCACAGGAACACATCTGTGTGCCCAGTGCCGATAGTCGCACCATTGTCTCTTGGTTCAAGAGGGCCAGTGATGATGCTGGCCAGGAGTACTTCAAACATCACATGCCTGAAGCATTAATCTGCCATGTGATGTCAGGTATCTCTGATCGTGCACCTATAGCCATTTGTGCCCTGCAAGGTGACTATCTCCTTTCCATGTACTAACAATGTGTATATATGGGTGTGCAAGGCTGTTGAAATATGCCATTAAACTGGGATGTCATTGTGCTTAGTTTTGATTTTGAAATGTGTGCAGTAGCACCATTTACAGTGCAATTTCTCAAGTAATATCTTGCAGGTGAACATGTGCCTTTCACCTGAAGAGAAGTGTACAGCTGTTGGGACCCTGATGTGAAGAGTAAGTGTAATGAGTAAATGGTAGTAACTCTCTGACGTCTGTGTGTGATCCATGATAGTTGTAACAGTTTGATGGGTATGGGGAGGTATAAATCATCCGGAATTAATGCCAATCAGTGTGTCAACACAGCTGCCCGTTTCCCTTAAATTCTTTTGGAATTGATGAGGAGGCATGTGAATGTACTGTCAATAGAGGGCGGGCCATTGGAATTTTGCAATTGTGCGGTTGTTGCAATTTTTGTATATGGATAGATTTGAGGCATTTACAACATTAACCATCATCTGGCGCATATGCTGCAGATTTTAAAACGTATTTATTCACATGGATTGACATATCAATACTAGTATCATGGCCAGTATATACTCTACATGGCATTTCTGTGATGCAATCATACAATGCAAGGTGTGAAGCCAAATTGCTGCATTGGGTAAAGGTTAAAATGCGGGAACGGGATTAATATGCCTTCCTACTGATGATGTACTTTTTCCGGGATAGCACCAGCGCCTGCACCCTTGCATTATGGTACAAGGTGCCTGCATTGTAGGCTACATAGTCCTGGGCTAAATGAGTACTCCTGGATGCATGCACCCACTCAAAAGATACGTTTGCCATTTTCTTTGTGCGCTGATTACTGTACAACTAGGTGAATGAGTGTACAGAAAACTCAAAATCAAAAGTGTTACCTGGTGCTGGTACACCAATAGACAATGTATGCTGCCTTGTGTAACTCCAGGCTAATAATGAAATGCAGAGTTACAGAAGCTGACCTACACTACTTTAATACCTCCCAAGTGGGTTTTGGGAAGACTTTACTCCCCCTTGCATGATGCAAGACCAACACCAAAAGCGAACATATCTGGACCATGTCTAGATTTTGCCATTGACTCATCTGTATGAGTGTTTTTTCAATGGTATGAGTGTTATGCATGTAATTTAATTGTGACTTCATGGCTATATTGGACACCTACCTCACTTGAGTCAGTTTGAAATATTGTATTATTGGGGAGAACATGGCGGCAGACGGCTGAGCTGCCGTGGTGCTCCGTGAGTCAGGCTCCCGTTTGCTTCACCTGAGCCCTGATGTTCATTCAGATTTTGCCTGCCTTTTCCTAGTTTCAAATGCGGCAGTGAGTTTGACTATTTTGGTTATTTTCGTGCCAATAGAGAGAAAGTGCTTTGCTTCACGGTAAAAAAAAAATAACTCCCTTTGCTGGCGTGGACTTACTCGGACCGAGGTCTGTCTTCGTGTTCCATGACAGGGTCCTTCGACAGTGTTTACGGCCCTGGGAAGAGCGTCGGTGAGCCTCCCGTGACCGGTAGTCGAGCGGATTCCATTCCTGCTTCCTCCGAAGCTCCAGGTGCTCAGTTGGTGTGTTGGCTGTGGTCCTCGGCCGCCCTGGAGCTGCGACGTGGCAGGAAAGCACGCAGTTTGCTGCACACCTCTTGCGTTGGGTCTGCGAAGACTCGGCTTCTTGAGTCCACTCCCCTGGGTACAGTGGAGGGTGCAACAGCAGTGGAAGAGCCCGGCGGCCCCAAGGGGAAAAAGAAGGAGCTTTGTGTGGAGTCTGGAGAATCGATAGTGTCTGAGGAAGAAGGTTTGCTCACCCAGCACCCTAAAGGTAAGGGGAGAGGAGGTTGCAAAAGGGGCAAGGCGCTGGCCAAAACACAATTAGGAGAGCCTGCCCCTCCTGCAAAATCAACTGGCGGCTCCGCTCCATCACTTTCAGGTAAGAGAGTTTCATCTTATCTCTCGACCGAGGTGAAATCAAAAAGCACCAGAGGGAAAGCAAAAACTAAACGTAATTTTACTCCTGTGGCCCCTGTGGTTCATGTAGGATCTTAAATCACGCCATCCCTGCGCTCATACTTTAAAGTAGTCCCACAGGTTCTCCATCTTACTGAGACGCAGGGCATGTCTACAGGGATGGTCTTAGACCAGGTACCTCAGGGTACTTTAACCACTTTAACAGATCTAATTTCCGTTCCAGCAGTCCTTTCTCCCTTTGGCGTTTCGTCTACACCATTTGTTGATGGTTCTGACGGATCCATTGATGGTACCACAGTGGCATCAGCAGTATCTGCGGTATCTATACCTGTAATTAATCCTGTAATTTTACCTACCATGACTATCATTGAAGCCTCACCCTCCAAGGAGGGTAATAGTAGTGATAGGCTTGATGGAAATGTATGTAGTATACATGAGGCATCTCGAGACAGCAAGGGTTCTCCCATTGCTTCGGCCCTCAGGAGACCTGGATATCCAGGGCAGGGGGGGTTGGAAGTTGTGGCATTGGTTTTATCGCTTGACCCTGCCTAGCAACAAATCTTGGGGGACGCTCTACCTTTTGTCCTAGCCACTGCTTCAACTTCAGCCTCAACTTCCGCTTTACCATCTGCCCCACTTACTGGGGCAGGGGGTAACATCTCAGCTGCCTCTCTGCTGGTTATGTTTTCTACCCTATCTCAGGACATAAAAAGGGGTTTCGAAAGGTCCTCAGCCATTCAGCTTGAGATTCGGAATTATTGCGAGTCCCTGGATAGTAAGATCGATGGTTTATCATCAAGAACGGGGGTTTTGGAAAAATCAATGGCTGCGATGTCTTTACATTTAGATAAAGCAGAAGAGGACATTAGTAAACTCAAGAAAGAGGACCAGGCTCTGTTAGACAGGATGGAAGTGCTGGAGAACAATGCGAGAAGGGGGAACAACCGCATTCTTAATGTTCCTGAAGGATCAGAAGGTGCTGATGTCAAGAAGTAGGTGGTGCACTTACTAAAGGAAGCATTATGTTTGGATCAGACTTTGGAGGAGTTGACAATTGACATCCAGAGGGTCCACAGGGACCCATTTAGACAGAACCCTCAGAGGTCGAAACCAAGCAAGATTCTTGTCAACTTCCATACATATGCTCTCAAAGAGCAGATCTTAAATCTAGCTCTAAAGCAGAAGTCTTTATCCGGTAAGGGGTTTACCTTCCTCGTTAGGTCAGATTTATCTGAAGCCACGCTAGAGAAGTAGTGGGAGTTCGGGAGGCGTTTGGGAAGCTGGGCGCAACTGCCCAGCTTCACTAAAGGTCATGCACAATAATAAGATGACGAATATTAGATCTGTCCAAGCAGCAGATGAGCTCCTATTAGATCTGGGCGGGAGGTCTTCGGGGAATTAGGGTTTGCTTCCATTGCTGACATGGCTTAATTAATAAACGTCTATGTTATCATTGACGCAGACAACTACCTTTCATTTTTTTTGGTAATGGGTAGGTAAAGGAACAGATGAATTTAAAAAAAAAAAAACAACAACAAAATTTCTAAACAACAAATTTAAAGAAAAAAAAGAGAAAAGAAGAAAAGAAGATGGTAAAATTTTTCATAGAGTGCACATTTTTTTTGACTGTTTTTTTATTATAGTAGGGAATCTCCTACTTTTTCCTTTTCACTGGGTTCAGGGTTCAGGGGGGGTAGCGGGAGCTTGAGGTAGGGGTGCCATCTACTGGACTTGATCCGGTTAGATACACCACGGGTTCTCCAAGGGTGGGGGAGGGGGGGGGTGGGGTCACGGATTTAGGGGGGGAAATTTACATAAAATTCCTCATTTGCCAATCTTTTGCCTCTTCTTTTTATGTTCGCCAATTGTGTTGCATATTGTGATGCCATTTTTCTTAGGGGGTGGGCAGCTTAATGCTGGCCTTTGTATTAAATTAAGGTTGAGCGGAGTTTGGGATAGTGGTCATGGCTAGACTAAAGATATTGTCTTGGAACATCAACGGCCTCCGTACTAAATCTAGGCCCAGAACTTTGTTGCAGTATCTTCGGGACTCAGATGCACAGGTCATCTTACTCCAAGAACACACTTGATCCAAGCTGAGATCCACATTTTAGTGAAAGGGAATAAATGGATTGACTTCGCAATTTCAACATCACAGTCTTTGACCTCCAGAGGAGTATTACTCATCTTCAAGAAACAACTTAGGGCCAGGGTCTTAGATTCAACGGTGGACCCTGCTGGTAGATGGGTTATTGCCTCTCTGTCTGTTTTGGGTGCCCAACTAACGATTGTAGGGTACTATGGTCCCAATCAAGACGATCCATCATCCTTGGAAGTAATTTTTTCACAGCTTTTGTCGTTCCCCGAACCTCTGATACTTGCTGGTGATTTTAATATCGTCCTAGACCCTGTCCTAGACAAATCACACAATAATAGATCCCGGGTACCGTCGAAATCAAGATCCTACTTGCTGGGTGTAATGAAGCAGTACGGATATGTGGATATCTGGAGATTAAAGGCAGGGCAACAGCAGGGTATGTCTTTTAGGAACTACAAGTACCATCATCAGTCCAGGATTGATTTTATATTAATCCACCAGAGGTTAGTTGACGCTGCTAAGGACATTAAATATCTCCCGTTGCATTTATCGGATCATTCAGCAGTAGTGTTGGAACTCACGACCCGTTTCTCTACTCCTGTTAGGTCTTGGTCATTCGATCGCGCTTTGCTTTCCCATTCTGACGACATCAGCTTTCTAAAAAATGAGGTGGCTTTTTTCCTAGAGGTAAATTCAGGCTCAGCTGGCATCGGAATAGTGTGGGACTCTCTTAAGGCGTTCTTGAGAGGTCTAATTACAGGTAAAAGGCCTATAGAAGGAGGGAGTATAGAGAGGCCGTGGTTTCAGTCGAGGCAAGTATAGCTAAGACTCAGCTTGACAATGACGCTAACTCTGCCTCTGCGAGATAGATTACTCTCTTTAAAGGGCCACTTAGCTTCTATTCTCAACCAACGAATACAAGAAAGGTGGAATGCCAGTAAAATTGCCCACTTCCAGTATGGGGAGGGAGCTGGGAAGTTACTGGCATGGAAAGCAAAAACGGATCAGGTCCGTAACAACATTGACCCGATTAAAGTCAATGAGGTCCCTTTGTCCCTAGACGTCGATATTAGGTCAGCCTTTAGAGATTTCTATCAATCTATCTATCTTGAGGACAAGAGGCTTGAACCTGATATTATTAAGGACTGGATTAGTTAAATTACCCTTCCAAGTCTTTCTGATGATCAGAGTGCTATGCTAGAAAGCAGAATTACAGAAGAAGAGGTGAGGGAAGCTATTCAGAATGCCAAGAAGGGCAAAGCGTCAGGGCCGGACGGCTTTCATGCTGAAGTTTATAGAGCTCTGGAGCAGGAATTTGTCCCTTTTCTGGTAATTTTGTTTAATGAGATTCTGCTGAACGGGGTACGTCCTCCAGTGTCATGGGACAATGCTTCCATAACCGTAATTTTAAAACCTGGGAAGCCGTCAACTGCTTGTGGTTCGTACAGACCTATTTCGATCCTAAACGGGGACTACAAGATACTTTCCTCAATTCTGGCAAAGAGACTGGCCCTAGTTGCTTCCACCATTTTACACAGTGATCAGAAAGGGTTTGTTAAGGGCAGGCAGTTGTATGAATTAACTTTTGATTTAATCGGAGCTATAGATTTAGCTGTTCTACATTCTCTTCCCTTGGCGGTCCTTACGTTGGATGCCACCAAGGCCTTTGGCAGGGTCAATTGGATGTATCTGTCGGAGGCCTTGGCAAAATTCAACGTGGGTGAGAAATTTCGTCAGGCAATTAGTCTTCTTTACCAGAACCCTAGTGCCTGTGTTCTGGTTAACTGTGTATTATCAGATCCTTTTAACATCTCGAGGGTAACGCGGCAGGGCTGATCGCTCTCTCCACTCCTGTTCGATCTATATGCTGAACCATTTGCCCAGAGTTTGAGGGACAATTTTAACATCAAGGTGTTCGCATACAGGGGTTGGGAGAGAAAGGTGGCACTCTATGCCGCCGATATTCTCATTTTTACTTCTGATGCATGCACGGCCCTTCCTGAAATATTTAAGTTGGCCTCGGAATTCGGGGAGGTGTCCGGTTATGAAGTCAACACACTAAAGACCGAGATGTTGACTTGGAATATCGACCAGAGTACTTTTAGCTCCAGCATTATGCCGGGGAAAGGGTTGAGGTATCTGGGCTTGGATATTGTAGGAGATATTGATCAGATCGCAACCAACAATTTCTCAAAGGAGGCAAAAGAATGTCGTAAGCTGCTTCAAATATGGGCTCACCTCCCGCTTTCTCTATTGGGTTAACCTTGTCAAAATGTCCATTTTACCAAAGATTTCTTTTTTGCTTAATACTATTCCTTTACATTTTGACCCCTGCCTTATTAAAAAACTACAGTCCGATTTCAACATATTTATTTGGAATAAACATCTTCCAAGAATTTCCTGGAAAAAAATCAGGAGGCGTAGGGAGAAGGGGGGACTCGCTGCCCCGGATCTTCAGGCTTATGCCTGGGCTTTTCAGCTATCTCATGCCAGGATGTTACTAAAAAATCCAGTTAATCATGGAGTGGGGGCTATTTATTTAATGTTGTTGAAGGCAGAAGGTCTGGGCCAGTCAGGCTTTCTCTTTAAATTCGGGGATCTCAAGTTTTAAAAAAAAGTTACGCTGAAAATCTTACGAGGTATGGCAAGAACCTTGGCCCAGATATCCAAGGCTATTAAAATAGGGTACTATGGAAGTAGGACACCTCTGTGGGACCTTCCAGACAGCCCTGCCTGGTTGGGGGACGTACTTGCCGTACCGATAAGAGAGGCAGGGTTGGAGGTTTGGGGTGATCTATTCGTTGAAGGGGACTTGCTTCCTTGGGACAGTTTAAGTAATAAAATTGGCCCAAATTTTTCTAGGCTTAAATATTTGCAAATTTCCAGCTGGTCTCGTGCATACTCTGTTCAACTTCCGCGAGGAGGTAAATTACCCTTGGGTGTGTATAGCTACCTTATAACCCTTCTAGTTGACAAACCTCCTGCCAAAACGGAGATCTCAGTCTGGTATAATTTAATCTTGGAAGAAATGGATGGAGAATTCTTATTGCCGGATACGCTTTGGTCCTCGTCTGTCTCCAACTCTAATTTGCAAGATCTTTGGAGTGCATCATGTAGAATGATGTGGGACATCCTGAAACCTGCCTGGTTACGCAGGAACCATTTTTTTACCATTCACCGAGCGTATTATTCACCACTTAGGCTTTCTAAATTCACACAGGGAAAGGCTGTGGCCTGCGCGAGATGTGGGCTGTTGGCCGCTTCTGACATTCATATGTTTTATGAGTGCCCTCACTTAACCCGCTTTTGGGATGACATAAGTAAGACTCTTTCAGTATCTGTCGGCTCCAATATTGTCTTGAATATTGCCTCAGTAATTTTTGGTCTTTTTGAAGGGGTTCCTTCTTCTGAGAGGAAGTTAATTTTTTATTCTATTCTGCTCGCTAGGAGGGAGATATGCAGGAAATGGAAAGACTCTCTTCCTCCCTCTATTAATGATTGGTACGCTTCCGCCTTGCAGGTTTCCAAGTTGGACTTGGCCAGAGCAGGGAACCCAGAAAAAACATCTTTCTGGCATTTGCTGAAATGGGACCATTGAGTATCTGTTTTTTTTTTTTTCCAGGTCCAATGATTAAGCCATCGATCCCATTATTGGGCATAGCCGCGTCTATATGCTCTCACCAGCATCTTGGCTGTACTCCAGTGACCTCCGTATGGTTTTATTCCAGCGATCGTTGTGGTTGAAGTTTAGTTGCTGAGGGACGAGGCCCACGCTCCATTACTGTCCCCACCAGTTGAAACAACTGAGGCAGCACAATGCTTGTAAACCTATAGATTGCTTATTTAGAACCTAGGTGGCAAATGAGGACACAAAAAAAAAAAGAAATATTGTATTATTAGATGTCATTGAGCTGAAGGTATTTGGTACATATATGTATCTCAAGACTTTGTGTAGGAGTAGACTGGCATTTATGAATGTATGTCAATGTAACGCTACATTTGGCGAATGCCCTGTAAATTTGCAACTTTAGCTAAAATCTGTTTACATTTACTTTCAAGATACCAGGACAGCAGACATGGCCGAACCATTTGAGGGTCCAGGGACACGCTATGTCCATGGCAGGAAGATGGTGCATGGCTATACCAACATGGGATGATTTTATGAAAATACAAAGACCAGTGGAATCTGGGGATCTGGGAGTATGTCTGGGCCACAGTAGACCCCTGTAGAAACAGTGAGCCAGGGTGGCAAGCAGCAACACAGCTGACTCCGTGACCTTCAAGCGAATCAACCAGGCCAGTCACAGGGAGTAAGAGGGTCAGATATGGCCCACCCTCCACCTTCAACTGTTCCCTAATGAAAAAGAGGAGACGTATGGACAGGAGAATGGGTCCCTTGGAGAATGAGGTGCCAACATAAGGGAAATCCTTTTAATATGCCAGGAGTCACTGGAAAAGATAGACTCAAATCTGACTCTCTCTCCTTTGTAGTTAATTTGATTATTTTCTTAGTAGACATAGTGATACTAAGATGTTATTATAGGTTTAGTTAGATAGTTTTAAGATAAGTAAGTAGTTCGTAGATAGTAGTTTTTAAGTATGTACTTAGTATGGTAAGCTTGCTAGTGGGTGGAAAGTGAAGTTTTATACGTAAGATCAGTACAAAAAAAGAAAAAGAAATAAATAAATACCAAAGAAACAATTATAGTTGTGCAGGTGTCTATGTGTAATTTGTTAAGTTTAGGATGTAGTTAATGTTTGTCTTGTGCTGATCAATGTGTATTAAAGAGGGTGGAGGATTGATGTTTTACTTGTCATGTGTGAATGGTGGAAAAATAGGTGTAGAGCTAGATTAGTTAGTATAGGCTGGTGTTAAGGAAAGTAAATGTAGGATGGGTAGGCTTAATTCGTTTTTGTAGGAAGTACTTTTTTTAGATTAATAAACATTTTACATTGTTCTCTATCTGGATGTTATTTGGTTAATACACATTGGTAATATTGTATTAGTTGAGTGAAGAACTTGATAGACACATTTGCAGGAGTTCATTTTTGGAATATGTTGCTTTGTTAGAGGCCTCTGAACAACTGTAAGTCTCCATCAGACTTAAGTTCTGTATAGAAACATTTCCACACTTAAGACACTGAAGGTGGGGCTCAGAAATTGAGATTACACACTGCACATCACAGGTAGACCTACAGCACCACACTGTGTGAAAATGATTGGAAATGTGTCAATATTTTATTTTTTAACAGAATGCTGCTCTCTTATGGCATTGTGACTTAAACGTCTGCAATGCACTAAAACTTACACCCTTGCTCCATTGTGCAAGTAGGTCTACTTTACCATGTGGATTTTAAATGTGCACCAAGTGACACCTGCCTGAACAATGTCCTTCATTTGGATTTATTGCTTAGTGTGCCAGATCCTGCAGCTCACTTAGGAAGAGCCAACAACGTTTTAATATGTCTTCCATCCCCCCTCATACAGTTTCACTTTTCTTCCACCGATGATAAACTTGTGACAAGGAATGCTTTGATATGTGGATGCACTCACACTCAACACGTTAGGCCTCTCTGTGGCAGAGTAACATAAGTCAACTCTTTTGGCCTGTTTTGAGTTACTCAACACTTATGAATATACACAGGGGGAGGGAAGGTGCACTTGCATGCCTTTTCACTGTTGTTTACAGTATTGGATTGTCCTTGTGCACCCTTCTGTGGCAAAGGTATTAGACAAATCCATAAAGACTATGGGCATGGCTATCTGGCTAGAATTGGTACAACCCTACGGAGGATTTTTATTGGTGGTTATGTTGTTGTCTTTGGAAATTATGTTGTAATCTTTACATTGCAACACTGATGTTGACATTTGTTACAGTTTTTTGACTTCACATACCTCACACATAGGTGCTAAATGTATGTGTATATTATCAGAACATTCTCACTGTGCGTCTATTAACCGACTACATCTTGTTGATACACTAGGCGAGAATATTTAAACATGTTCGTTCCTCTTCCCTTTTAATACATCAAAACCAAACAACAACAAGCTATCTACTATTAGACCCTATTGCTACAAATGTTTTTAAATCATGGCCCATGGGGACCAGTTTCCTGCTTAAAATAACTCCCACTCACCAACTTAGTTGGTGGCATGCTTCATCATTGGGTTCCCACCCAAGATGCCTTTCGCATGTTGGGTACGTTCTCTGATGCCTGATTACAGCGGAGCCTGATTTTTATTATGTGATGGTGAAGGTGTGAGTGGATGTAAAACGATCTCAAGGTTGTCCGTACCAATCGCAACTTTTATTTATGGGTACACATTGCTCATCATAACATTGCAATGGCTGTATTGGTGTATGTGCAGCAAAGGCAGCATGTCCAATTAAACTGCTCTCTCCCTTCTTCAGCTTGATAAAAGAGACATTGGGGTGATAGTTACTATATGTTTCTAGATCTTTGAAGAACAGCCATACAAATCTGAAGATGCTTTCCAAAAATCATATTTATTTTCTTCCAGAGGTTCCTATCTGCACATCACCACATGTGAGTAGAGTTTGCTTTTGGAAAGTTTTTCTAACACAAATATCAAATTAATTAGGCATTGTTATTAGGTAAAAATCGATGACTTTACACATGCTAGAACACATTTAAATGTGCATAGTGCACTCAATAAAGAGGAGAACATTGTCAATATCAGGTGTTGTATATGATTTACGGGACAAGTGGACAAAATCAAGTATAGCACAAGCAAAGAGTAATTTCCTGGCATACAAAGAGGGTAGCACGATGTCCTACACAGGACTGATAGGGAACATGTCCAGAAGGCATCTACAAATGTTTATCGGGATGTTCTTCCTTGGAAACTAGTGAGAGCTACGTCTGCCTACTCTGATGTATGTTCTGCTTCCCTTGGACTTTGTGGCGTTTGAATGGGAGACAGCTGAGAGATGATACTATCCTCAGACACACACGTATCAGAGGCAGAAGATGTGACTCCTATGATCCCTACAACAATTCAAAGTGCCAGTAAGGTAACATGTTAGCCCCTGGCAATAGTTTGATGGTTAGCCAACAAAGCAACAATGTTGCTATTAAGGGCACTTGTTGCTATGAAGGAGTCAGTGCCTCCAGGGACGGCATGGTTGTATTAAGGATCCCCAGCGGCCTGGCAACTTTACTGATGTCAAGTGTAGAAGGCTGGTGTTGTTGTTCCTTCTGCATCATGGCAAGAGGGATGTAAGCTAAGGACTCATCAATTCCATGAAGCCTAGGGTAGGTGTTTTGATAGCCTTTCTCAAACCCTCACTAGGGGTACGACACCTATGGACTCCATCAAGAGTGCACTCTATGATCTCAAACCCTGACCCAACCTCATCAGCCATCTGCTGCTGGACTCCTACCATTCGCCATTGAAAAGCAACTTAGGGGTACTAAGAGTTTGGTTGGTAGTCTATTTTAAGTGTGTGTCGGTTCATCTGGAGACTCAACAACATTGTCTTCCCTTGTCAGTTTCAGAGGAGAATTGTCAAAAGTGTCCAGGAGCTGTTGGAAGAAGACATAATCCACAGGGATCAGAATGATGTCCTTAACAGGTTGGGGATCACTGACATGCTGATCTCCAGAAAGTATGGTTTCTCCGTCTGGAAAGAAATAGAAATATGTTAAGAGGATTCCATGATTGATTATGGCATAAGGGATTTCTAGAACATTTGGACAGTATTTGTCTTAACTTTAAACCACACAGGAATATGTGTAACATACATTTCTACAAGATCATATGCCCATGTTGTACTTTTGTTGATTTTCACATGTCAATGCATGTACGTTGTTCACACAACCTCAGAATTCACTGCCTATTTGTGTAAACATCAGACTATGCAATGCAGCTGAACAGCTTGCTACCCTGCCCGAAAAAGTGAGTGCAAGAAATGGCCACACTTTACATGTTTTTGCTCTCTACCTGCACTGTTGCTAATTTGGCCTCTTGGCACTACTGCAGAGATCATTTCAGCATGTTGCAAGGGTCTTTGCATTTACTCTAGTTGTTTTTTGCAGACTGGCCAAAACATGTCTAGGTGCGGCTCCTTCATTTGAGCAGAAAAGCATCACCCCTGAGGCCAGAGGTGAAAAATAAAATGGTAATAAAGTTTATTTATTACCATTTTATTTTTGAGCAACCGACCCATCCTGAACTGAGTGACAGGTTGAGGCGGGGCCAATACTGCCTAGTGGCAGCAGCAGGGAGCTCTGAGAGTGCACTTTAAAATATGCATGTTTCTTTGGCCGGCTAACTATGTAGAGAAAGCGCAGGCCTTCCAGTGCACATAGGAGCACTGCAAGAGGCCACTCCCCCAATCCTGACGCGTCTCTCATGCTGAGAGATGCACTAGGATTTGTGAGTGCAGTTGCCTGGTTCTGCGTTGGAGCCTGCCTGGAAGGGAGATGGTCAGTGGAGGGGAACATTGCATCGCACCTCAAGGTAAGTGTATTATTATTTCTTTTTTTTAATCCTCACGCCTTACCACCCTCGGTACGTGGCAGCTGCCACTAGACATGTCTATTGTTATTATACATCACACTATCCTGCACTCTGCCTTTCACACAGCACTACACAACAAGCTGCCTTGCTTTACTGTCTTGCATGCATTTTGTGCATTATTGGGCCCTTGTGTCCATTCACCAAAGGACCTCTCTAATTCTTCTGTTAACTCTTCTGTTAACCTGGTGTACCATGCACCCATGCATTTCTTAACCACATGGACAGTGATTACATAAATCAACACTCCGCAAATTTACATGATCACAGGCTTCATTGTTTGCATATTGTTTACCAGGCTTGTATTCGATTACTTTCACATATTTATCACAAGTTTAACTTTTTTGCTTGATTTCCCACACTCCAAGATGGCCACGATTTCCACTCAGATATGATTTGAGAACACACTGTTTCATTGTCACTTGGCACATCTTATTGCGCCAATGCATTTTGTCTGTTTATATTGGTCACATGACCTCGAGTTCAGTCCTACTCTAGACCTTTCCTGGGTAGAATGTACCCAACCATTTTCTTTGTTTTTTTTTACACTTTGGAATTAGTTTACTATGTTTTCACATTCCAAGATGGTGACCACCATGCAATCCCATCACTTCCAAACACTCCATTGTTTAGGTTGACCCTGTAACAGTGTGTCAGAGCTGTTCTGGCAACGACTTTATATAGGGGCTTTTGAAATTTGCCCTCACACTCACACACGCTTGTGCGTGTGCTTTTTCTTTTGTCCTACGCTATTGGCCTTTGCGTGCGTCTTTTTACCAAAGACAGCACACAATAGGCCAAAGCCGGGCGCATTGCTCCGCCTATGGCCTATTGGTGGCGGTTACCGGCATGGCCGCCATGTGGTTTCAATGATCATGCCCAGACACAGGCGAGATAATTGAAACCACAGGGCTCGCTGTAGCGCACGCACCACTCGCTTGCTTGTTTTTCTTTTAATATACATTTGCAATACGATGATGATTGCTATAGAGTCGCAGATAGTGCCCCTAGAGGCTCCTCAGCGTTTATGCTCTTCTGTAAAGTTATTCCATTCCTACTGCTTTTAGGTCAGCTGAACTCACAGTGTTCATAGTACTACTCAGCACAGAGAGTTCCAGGAATCAGAGCTGAACAAATCGGTACTCTGAGCAGAGGGAAGTGGCTTCTTTCCTCCAGAAAAAAACGTTTTTAAAAACCCTCCTATTCACGGATCACGCGGTACATCCAAACCGATACCTACGTAGGCCACACTATAAACCAGCAAACGGAGAAGTATCTTACTTGATTACTCAGAAGCGCTTGGAGCTTCTTAAGGTGTTAGAAGCACTAAACTATTCCATTTACAATGCATTATCAAATCTGTAGAAGTTTGCACGACCAGGCAACAGTATATCCGGAACTGAATGAAGAGATATACTCTGAGAAGACTGCTGAGGTGTCGTGAGGAGGGAGGGTTACCCGGGTGTACCGAAGGCAGGGACAGCTGACAGCAGGGGTTCAGCGCCATCCCCGGGATGTGGAATGACTTTTCCTCATGTACTCCTGATGCCCACTTGCTGCTACATTTTGCAAGCTGTTGAACCCCTGGCGTTTTTTTTAAACATTTTTTAAATGCGGTTGTTCGCTTTGTTTTTTTCTTTTGCGTATCATAACAGTTTTTTGGTGCAAAATCGGTGTTTTACTCGTATTTCTTACAAATCAGTTCACAGCTGTATGTTGAAGTGATTGTCCACTTATACTTGTGGTTACTGTGTTATGGGCGGATGCAGGCACGCAACGCCCATTGTACTAAAAGGGCTTCAGCCCCCCCACCCCGTCGTGTGTGGCAGCCAGGGATGAGACAGTTTCCTGGGCACACACAGCAGCACCTGAGCACTTCACAAGTCTTTAAAAGACAATTTGCATATTAATGAGGCATTGTTGTTGTATCACCCCTTCTAAGAGCCCCTGCAGCTCCACTCTGACTATTGCTTAAAGATTCAGACCCCACCTGACATTTTTTCTTAGCCCCCCCTCCCCGAAATTTGGCTCTAGTTGCGCCTCTGGGCGAATTGTGTTTGTTTTTTTGTGGCTGGAAGACGAGAACTTATGTCCGCTTAACTGGAAGAATAAACATGAAGCCACGCGAATCACAAGCAAAGCCCTTCACATATGCCCGGTCTCCAGAGCCTCTTAACTATCTGTTGTCTGGTCAAATCTTCAAGGAGCCCTGTCTGGTGGGCAACAGACTAGTTGCCCTCAAGTGTTCCGGATGGAGAGCCTCTCGCCTGTACAGTGGTGTGGCAAGGGGGCCACGGACCCTAATGTAAATAAGCAAATTGCCCTCAACTTCCTTTGAGCTTATGGTAAAAATAGCCACTGATTTCTGTGACTTGGGCTCTTCTCACACGTTGGCCCAGGGGCAACTGCACCTGCTGCACAATAGAGGTTACGCCCTGTCTGGAAACCTGTCACATGCCTTGTCTGCCGAGCACCGAGCATGTTGTATGTCAAGAGAACAACTCACCGGGGCCCGCTACCAGGACCATGACTCGTTCCGAAGGGTACACGTGGTGCTGTGACAGCAGAGCCGCTACTCTGTTTAGTCAGTCTGAGGCCCCCAAACCATTGCCGTGTCTAGAGCATCTCCAGTGTTTGTAGAACCCATTATCCCTGCCATGTCTGCAGTGGTCCTCTCCAGATCTCATCGTACCTGTCCACAAAATGCCTCGCATATAGCGTGTCAGACTAGCTGGTTACAACAGTACTTTAAATGGAACCATAGAAGTGCAGGTACCGGCTATTTAAAGCATATGTTTGGTCAAGAGAGGTGCTGCTACTCTCCTGTGCCGGTCTGGATTACTGGGAACTCTTGCGTCCCCTGACTGATTCATGGAGTCAGTGCAACGGCTCTCCACTGCCCTTGTGGTAGAGTTCCGATTTTGTACCTCAGTTTATATTGATTAGGGTCATACACTTTGACCCCTGTCGATTTCACCTTCAGCAGCCCTCTGGCTACTGTTTGCGTCCCTCCGACCAGCTGGAAGTCGCTTTGCTTTCCTTTCAATCACATTAATCTGGCTTGGTCCAGGTGGCTCTTCCTTCAGTGCCACCTTGAAATAAGCATTGGCATAGCCAGTAGGTCTCGCCTTTGGGACCTTATAAGTGTTTAGCCATGCAACAGTTGATGTTGTTGCACCAAAGACATTGTACTGCATAACTAAATACTTATAAGGTTCCAAAGGTGAGACCTATTGGCTATGCCAATGCATGTTCTTTCTAGACTCTACCTTCCATACGCAGCACATTCGCATTTCCAAATCACAAGTAACCAACAAACAACTTGTAGGTGACAACACGAGTTTTATCACACTGTCACACTCTGAGAATGTAGTCTTAGATAATGATACACATTTAGTGTCAGTTTTACTTTTTCACTCAGGTATACTTCACGCTTGAAGATAGCGCAGTCACCTAAAGGCTGTATCATTAAGTATATATCCAGGAATTTGAACTTGTTTATCATGGTACGTTTTTCTTACGGCCGTTTTAATGTTTTATTCACCATATTTGAAAGTCACACAACAGGTTTAGACTCAACAACGCCTTTGGACTAACATTCGAGTATGAACGTGGGTAACTAACACCTTGATGTTTGACACTTTTAACACATGATATAAGCATGATTTGTTATGCTCATACACTGACTGATAAAACTGCTGTCTTTTTTAACATGAACCTCAGTAGCACAACACAGAGAAACATGATATTCCTTAACAACACTCAGCATTACCAGAAGGAACTTGGTAATCTTACTGTCTTCTACTATGCATGATACATGCATGATTTTGACTACTCAACCTGAACAGTGAATAAGGCTTGGGCACTATCTTTTCACTAAGATTCTCTCAATCTCCATCTTTCCATATGAAGAGAGCATCCCTCGTTTTCTAGGTCTCGCCTACGCAGTGCACATGCGCTGCTTAGGAGGAGACCTAATGCCATCGGTCCCCTTTTTCACCCACAACCGTGCACACGTTATATAGCCTTCAATGGCAGCGCATGCACGTGTGGAGATTCACTTGAGGGAGCGAGCGCCACCATATGATAGCAATTATCGCTCCCGCAAGTGATTCGCGCAGGCCCCACTCCCGCGCGCGCCTCACCCTGCTGCAGCGCAAGTTTGTTTTTCATCTAGCCATCGTTTTTTTGGTTCACTAGAGCATAGTAGCATTGTCAACAATAATGTGCCACAAAAATCATGATTAAACAAAACAAGCATTGACACAGCCCAAAGACTGCCAGCTAACACCAGACATTCGCTTTGTCGAAGCTTATAAAAAGGCAGTGTATTATAATCCATTGTTTTCTCAATCTGTATCGTACTGGCTATGTCAACGAGTGCCATATTGTATATGTGTGGTTGTTTGCTGCCAGATGTGTTTCTTACATGCACATTACTTGCCTTTGATGTTAGTGTTGCTGCTACGTGTGTCACCCGTGCAGTGCGCGTTCTAGTTGATCAAAGCTTACAGCATCATCTGCAAACGTTTACTGTTAGTGCAAGCTGCCGTGCCTTCCTGGATGCTTTTGACCCAGAAGTAGATTCTCTGATGAAGGAGGTGCACTGGTTGTTGTTGCCGGTGCTCGCTGCTTTTGTCATGGGATAAGCCGAAGTTCCTCTCCCGGGCATCTTACGCCAGGGAGCCTTGCCCTGATCCCCCTACAGGATGGGGAGCCCTCAGCTGGACCTCTATGTGACAGAGTGCAACCCATAACCGATCCCTCCAAGCTCCCCTGTTTCAGATGAGCCAGACATGGAGCAGGACCAGCGCCGTACACACTTATCTCTTCTGCAGCCCGCTCCCACCGATGTCACAGAGGTCAGCCTTAAAGAGCAGCTTGAAGCCTGCAGGGCCCAGGAGCAGCAGCTGGAGAAGCTTCAGAGCCAAAGCCAGTGAAAAGAGTGCATCACTGACACCTACAACCTGGACCTTCGGCAGCAGGTGAACCGGATAGAGACGCCTTGTCTGGGATAGTAAGCTCTTAATAAATGCAGTTACAGACTGGGCAAAACAGCATAAGCTTTCTCGCATGCACACTGTGGTCTTCAGGCACAGACCATGGCGACTGTTCACTCCATGGACCCACATAATAATCAGTGTTCCCCAGGCTCAGATTGTGACACTCAGTACACTCAGAACAGGGCTTTTAACTACCTGAAACGCAGCCTGGGGAAGGAGCTCAATAATAACATAATCCCATTTACACAGCACCTAAATCAGCCACAGACACACCCACTATACCTGAACGCCAAACACAGTGTGAGGCACAGTCACTAATGCGTCAACACTACAATATAAAATCTAAGGCTTTTAGAAGGCTGCAGCAGAAATGTTTAGTTTCCCCACAATAGATATTTGCTTTGATTAAACAAACGGCATTGTGCAGTACAATGTGGTAGCTAGCACCTTTGAATCTGCAATTTAAAGCATTTTAGGCTAGATGACGTACTACATGTTTGCTTCTCTAAATGATGCCCTTTGTTTTTTTATAACAACAACCTAAATTCATGGGCCCTCACCTTTTTATATGTCCTCGCATGTTCTTTTATATACCCATACCTCCTAATTTAGGAGCTTGTTTTCAAAATACTTTTGAGGTGGCATGTCTTTTTCTGAGAAAGTTATAGAGACAAATGTTATGTTGATGGCATTTGTATAACTCACTTTCTGCAAAGCTGCCCGTTTCTGGTTGTATGGCAGTTGTCAGCTCAGTCAATCAATCAATCAATCAATCAATACATTTGCAGAGCGCGCAACTCACTCGTGAGGGTCTCAAGGTGCTGAAGGGAGGGGGGGGTGCCGCTATTGCTCGAATAACCAAGTCTTGAGGTGTTTCCTGAAGGTGAGATGGTCCTGGGTCAGTCGTAGGTGTGTGGGGAGGGAGTTCCTTGTCTTGGTCGCCAGGTAGGAGAACGATCTTCTTCCGGTGGTGGTTCTGCGAATCCGTGGGACAGTGGCGAGGGCGAGGCTGGTGGAGTGGAGCTGGCGGGTGGGGGTGTAGAACGAGAGGCGGTTGTTGAGGTATTCGGGGCCCATGTTGTGGAGCGCTTTGTGTGCGTGGGTTAGCAGCCTGAACGTGATCCTCTTGCTAACGGGAAGCCAGTGCAGGTTTCTCAGGTGGACGGATATGTGGCTGTGGCAAGGGATGTCGAGGATGAGTCGTGCGGAGGCGTTCTGTATGCGTTGAAGGCGTTTCTGAAGTTTGGCTGTGGTTCCTGCGTATAGGGCATTCCGTAGTCCAGTCGGCTGGTGACAAGGGCCTGGGTGACCGTCTTTCTGGTTTTGGTGGGGATAAACCGGAAGATCTTTTGGAGCATGCGCAGGGTGTTGAAACATGAGGACGAGACTGCGTTGACTTGCTTAGTCATCGTGAGGGAGGAGTCTAGGATGAATCCCAGGATGCGTGCGGGGTCCGTGGGTGTCGGTGAGGTGCCCAGCATCGTGGGCCACCAGGAGTAATCTCAGGCGGATGGGGATTGTCCGAGGATGAGGACCTCCGTCTTGTCCGAGGTGAGCTTCAGACGGCTTTGCTTCATCTACTCTGCGACATCTTTCACTCCGTCCTGGAAGTTCGCTTCGGTGGTGAGAGGGTCTTTGGTGAGGGAGAGTATCAGTTGGGTGTCGTTGGCGTAGGAGATGATGTTGATGCTGTGTTTGCGTGCAATGGTGGCGAGGGGGCTCATGTAGATATTGAAGAGGGTTGAGCTGAGTGAGGAGCCCAGGGGTAGGCCGCAGATGATCTTGGTGGCCTCGGAGCGGAAGGGAGGGAGTCGGACTCTCTGAGTTCTGTTGGAGAGGAACGATGTGATCCAGTCCAGGGCCTTTCCTTGGATCCCAGTGTTGTAGAGGCGGGTTATTAGGGTGCGATGGCAGATGGTACCAAAGGCTGCTGAGAGGTCCAGGAGGATGAGAGCGTCTGTCTCTCCATTGTCCATCAGGGTCCTGATGTCATCGGTGGCTGCGATGAGGGCGGTCTCGGTGCTGTGGTTGGCTCGAAATCCAGACTGGGATGGGTCGAGCGAGTTGTTTTCTTCGAGGAATGCAGTCAGATGTTTATTGACGGTCTTCTCGATGACTTTAGCCGAGAAGGGGAGAAGAGAGATGGGGCGGAAGTTCTTGAGGTCGTTGGGGTCCGCTGTTGGTTTCTTCAGAAGGGCGTTGATTTCTGAGTGCTTCCAGCTTCCAGGGAAAGTGGCTGACATGAAGGAGCTGTTAATGATGTTCCGGAGGTGGGGTGCGATGATGGTGTCGGCTTTGTTGAAGATATGATGAGGGCATGGGTCGGAGGGGGAGCCGGAGTGGATGGTGTTCATGATGCGGGTGGTGTCTTCAGTGCTGACGGGGGTCCATGCGCTGAGGCTGGTGGTGGGGGTCATTGGTTTGGTGGTTGGAGGCGGAGTCTGTGGTCCGAAGCTGTCGTGTATATCTGCGATCTTGTGGTGGAAGAATGTGGCGAGGGAGTTGCAGAGGTCTTGCGACGGTGGGATGTCTTGGCTGTGTGATTTTTGGTTTCTGAGATTTATGCCAGTTTATGCCAAATGCTTATCAACCGCTTAAGCGGGTAACATGCCCCTTGCCCCATGATTAACATAGTTTAAGACTAGAGATGATGGCTGTGTGAATGTTTGTGCTTGGTTTATTTTGGTAGGAAGTATTATTGGGAGCACTGTGATAGCCCGCTGGAGGTCTCATTAGCTCCATGTTGGATATAGGTGAAATGTTTTAACAAAGGTGTACTTTGGTTGTGTTGTGAGTGATTTCAGGGTGGCACAGTTTTTATCTCAAACTAATCCAGAAGCTCAGTCTAGTGCTGTGCATGTTGCTCTGAAAAAGTGTAGTCACAGCAGATCAGGACTAAATGTTGACATGAGAAGTGATATACGTAACCTTTTTGTTATATCCTACATAATTATATAACATGTTTCCTAGCCCTGCTGCCTCTAGCTGCTCAGCCAGAGTGTGTCTTGGTATTAGAATGTTGGTGTGCCTGTGATGCGTGGAATGCCTGGGTGACTGAGTGGGGTGAATGTGGCAGTTGGAGATGGGCTGAGCAGCTAGGCAGGCTGCTCCTGGTGGGGCTGGTACCACACTAGGCTGGCTGGAGTACAGAGATTTTGTAACCTTAACAGAAGACTGAATAAAGATGTCCTGAGAACACAACCTGGCTCCTGGTGTCTTTCCACTTAGGACACAACACTTTTCAAGATAGAAATACTGCCTACTGAGAGAGAGAGAGAACTCTGTTTATTTAGACAATAGTCTTTAAACTCCAAAGGTCTTACAAATACATAAAACTCTACAATACCAGACAAACACTGCCTACTGATGTACATTTACATCACATAAGCGTGGTTACAACTTGAGCAGAACTTATGCAATGTTAATACGGATGTCTCCCACTTGCCCTGTGTTTATTGTGGCCAGTTTTGGGCAGGGATTCTTGGCCACACTCTTCTCATGCTCCCATAGGTTCGCTGAGCTGATGATCTCCAACCAATGCAAGCAATACTTATGTAATGCGTAAATAATAAAAGATTAATTTGGAAGGCTACTGCATTGTGAGAACAAGACAGATAACTTCTGCCTCATAATAACCCAACCCCCCCTTCCATTCCCAATTCTGTACTTTAGATTCCCTGGCAGTGTTTTCTGTAAATGGTATGGAGTCCTCTTCTCTTTTTTTAAAGTTTCCACTCAGGCATTTTAACTTTGATTTATTTTAAGTTCGAAATACCCTTTTGGGGCAAGCCAAATTAAAGGGCCTGATAAAGAAAAAAATATACATCTACACCTGTAGATGTACTACTATGTACAGATGTGGATGTATGACTTTTGGGAATCCATGACCATTTCCAGTAGTAAGTTTGGAAACTTGACATTCATGTGACATTTTAAATGCTGAAATTCCCACAGTGTGGACTTTTGTGCGCAGTGGAAGGCACTTGCTCTGTGGGAAAAAACCTTCCTCCACACCCTCATGGTCCCATTCCCCTTCCCACTCGGACTTACAGAACCCTTTAGCAAAGTAAATCTCCAAACATTTCCAGAGTGGATGTTTTAAAGGCAGTTTGTTGATGCTTATAAACTACCATGCTAGTTGGCGTTCCCATACTCACAAGGCTGATCAGAGCTTGTAATAAACACTTCCCACCCGCAGCGTAGGACTTATTTCCACACCGGTATGGTGTAAAATTATAAGTAAATGGATTTAAGCATGCCAGGTACCTTTTTGTAGACACCTCAAAGGTGTTAATCCAACTTTAGTCAAAAATAACTTTATGAATCTAGCTGCAGAAATGCAGCATTGCTCGGGCAAAGTTGTGGGAAAGAAGGCTCATGCTGATTCTCTTGGTTTGGTTAGGATAATACCTTCATAGTATGGATTTATTAAAGGTTCCTTTTCATGTTTAGCACAGCTGTTATTGAAAAGATTGACAAAAAGTTCGTACATCAGCCCATTAATGTTTCGACATACAGGGCTTTTGTTTCAATTGATTGAATTGCTCTAGTTAGGGTTGTAAATAATAATGCTAAGTTAGTGGTGATACAAGGGTCTCTTGGGGCCACCTTTCCCAGTTCTAATGCCACATTGGCTGAGTCTCAACCAATTTATTTCCAGCAATCTGAATGCGCTATTCAGCTCTGTAAATCTGTCTCTCTTGCCAGTACCTCTCCCTCTGGCAATTGTTAGGAAGGCCATTGACATTATAAATCCTATTTTAAATTGGTTATTAACATCAGCCTACGGGCTGGAGATTTGGAAATTGGCCATGGTCAAACCTTTGCTGAAGAGGCCTTCTGCTGATCCCAATATTGTGTCAATTTGCAGACCTATTTCTTTGCTACCTGCACCTGCAAACATTTTAGAAGCTCTATACATGCACAATTAGTGAATTACTTAGAAATGTTTAAGCTCTTTGCAATCAGCCTTTAGACCATGACATTCTACAGAATCAGCTCTCCCTGATTTGTCTGAATCAGTAAAGATCACACTGAATACAGGTTACAATGCTGTTATTATTCTCCTTGATTTGTCAGCAGCATTCAACACTGTGTAGCATGCTTTGTTACTTCGCCTTGTCAACATTGAAATTTGTGGCCAGACTTGATCTTAACTTCAATTCTTCATTGCTAAAAGGAAGCAGGTGCTTACATTTGTTCATTTCTTTTTAGGAGAAAAATCAATAAAGTATGAGCTCCCACAGGGCTCGTCCCTTAGCCCAATGTGAATTAACATTTATATGTGCTGCTTTGATTTATTTAATTGAATCTTTTGGAATTATCACCATTTTATATGCAGCCAGTATTCAATTGATATTGTCTTTGGATTAGAATTCAGTCGATTCTGCACAAACGTTTAAGAATTGTTTTACCCAAGTTATAAAATAGATGAAATGTAATCATCTGAAGTGCAACATGGAGAAAACAGAAATTATTTTGTTTTGGGAGAAAAACATGTTGCGCCCCTGGATTGGATGCCAGATAATCTTGATAGCTGTTAACTCCGACCTCCTACCCTCCCGCTCAGCCACCAGGCGACTGTAGCTAGGAATCTATGGGTAAAAATTGACAGTGATAAATTCTTTCTTTCACAAATTCTGTCAGTGTCTGAAATCTGCTTCTCCCTCATGAAATCGTTAACAATTCTTATTGAAATGCTTCCAATGATTGCCCATGCTCTTATTAATTCTAAGAATGGATAAGAGTCACTGGTAATAAGGGCCTAGGTAATGTATCTTTCTTAATTGTCCAGTTCACCTCCAACATTTACTGCGACTGGCTAATGGGTCAAAGTTAATTTTTTGTGCATAAGTGAATTTCTAGTCCTAAGTGAACCGCTCATAATTGTTAAAGAGAAAGTACCAGCTGCACAAGGGTATGCCATGTGGCAAAGAACAAGAAAAAGTACTCATCTCTGGTAACAGAACTCTGAACAAAATACAGATTCTGAGAAATTGTGAGCTAGATTACCAAGAGAAGCAGCTGTGTGCAGGAAATGCTATAAACTTTGAGCTCCCATTCACCACACATGGAAATAGTTAAACCAGGTCAACTGTAAATATGAGACGATGGTGTTTCCCTTTTACCTAGAGTTTTTCAATATCTACTGCAAAGTTTGCAGATATCATCGAGGACAAATCGTCTTCTTACAAATTAAAAAGGCATGGCATAGTCAATAGGTCTCGCCTTTGGGACCTTATAAGTGTTTAGCCATGCAACACTTGGTGTTGTTACACCATGGATATTGTTCTGGATAACTAAAAACTTATAATGTCCCAAAGGCGAAACATATTGGTTATGTCAATGTTTCTCTAACTCAATATCCACTTCATCACAGGCATGATTATTGCATGGTTTCACTTCTTCTATTTTTGTGGCTTGAACGCCTCCTGAGTTACTGAATTTTGCAATCTTTTGATCATTGTTTAAGAACGATTTCCCTGATAAAGGGCACCGTCCAGAAATGCATTGGAAATTTACATAAAGCGATTCACAAATGTAATCATACATAATGATTTACTGACAACGGTTCAGTGTGAAGATTTCCATTGTCTATGGTTAAAAAACATTTGAGTGTGACGTAACACGATGTTCTCAATCAACTAAAGGCAAGGATACAATTGTCTACAATTCATTCGAATTTTATTACTTCTACAAAATCAAGCAAGGGTCTTTACCCACGGACCACGGAGTGCACTGAGGGGACGTTGTTTATGGTCAAACAACGCAACTGCCCCTTTCACAAACATACACACAACACTACATAGCACCTTGCTGCACTGCATGTATGGGGTAGGCCGTGTACATACCATAATCCCTATTTATCTGGTGATTCCTGTAGTTTTCTGGTGCACACACAGTCTACTCCAGACTCCTCAACGCTAGGAACTAAGGCGCATCTATGAAGTGGGTAGCCTCCTTCATATTTGGTAGTATGCAACAGCTCATGTTCACTCCATTCCCTAAGAAACCAAGGTGCTCATCTGCGGGGTCTAGCTAATCTCTTCATTCTGGTCCAACTTCTTGAACATGGGCATGACTTCTCTGACAATAAGCATTCAGACTCAGGCACTTTACATTATTTCTTACACTGATGACACCCAGATTACACATTAACTCTCAGGAGACACCAACACCACCAACAGTACTTGCATTATGCCGTTCAGAATACCATGGCCAACTCTATGTGAGATTAGTTGCTCATACCCAACTTGACAGGAAAGAAGTGATGATATGCTGCATCATGTAGTCACCCTGGTTGCCCATATGACTAGGCACAAACACTCATACTCCAAACACCCCAGACACCTGTCCAGCATCCTGGACACCTATCTCACATGAGACTTCTAATTGACACATTCACCTCCACCTACTTTCACCTTATTTGCATAGTCAGACATTCCTTCATCTGGATCCCTCCTACCACCTGTACGACCATAAGCCAAATCATCATCACATATTGCCTATAGTACACTAACAACCTCTACAATAGCATCTCAGCACACCTGATACATAGGAGGCAAACTATCCAACACATCTCTGCCTACGTTGCGGCACACCCCTCACACCTCACTTCAGAAAATTACATTGCCTGTCCATTCAGACACACTGGCAGTTCAAGATGCTCAGCCACACCTACAAGGCACTACACTACCAGTGACCCACCTAGCGGACTCATCATCTACGCCTCCACTCTGCATCACTTGCATTTAACCACATCCCCAAAATCCATATGATCATGCCAGGAGTTAGGGTTTTCTCATACATGGCAGTCTACACCTGGGACAACCCCACCCAGCACATCAGGTCAGGTGCGTAAAATATTTATTTGTACTAGTCAATCAGTCAGTCATAATAGCTTTATTTGACAAATAGTCATGAAAGCTGAATCCAGTACAAAATTTATGACCAAAGTATACAAAGCTGGTAAAAGGGAAATTTCCCGCAAATATAAAAATCCATGAAAATATACAGACGCAACAATAAAAATTCATACGCTCATCTCAAGAATATGTACATGTATACAATGGAGACTTTTAACATTAAAACATTAAAACGTGGAAAACACAAACCCCAATATCATTTTAGCAGCCAAGAAAAAAAAGAAAAAGTATACAGCATACAATATGCATTAGTTATAATGCCGCAATGGCTTTTGATCTTATAATCAATGCCCATCCTAGAAATTTAGCTAGGGATATGAAAAGTGGTGACCATGTTTCAATACAGATTAATCTAAGTGCTACCTCACATTTTGGAGTACCCAAAACTCTACAAATTGGAACCAGCCATATGTGCTGCTCCTGTCCAGGTTTTCAACTTTGTATTCTGTAGCTTATAGTCCTGCTTTGTAAAGAAGAAATGATACTACAAACCCAGTATTGAGAGGTGGTAATACTTTTACTAGGGGAGCACATCGCGCATGGGCCTGGAAAACTGGGTAAGCCTGGACTGCGCTGTTAAAATTGGTACTACCCAAAGTAAGTACAGTTATTTGATGGATGAGTTGACATGTGGGGCAGTCCTGCCCTTTCCTTTTCACGTAGCACAGCGCAGAACAGTGCAGCAAAGTGTGTTGCTGAATTGCCCTGCATGACAGTTTGCTAATATCTGGTCCCATGTTTTGACCCTGCAGTTCTTCCTTGTCTTCCACTTCAGCACTGTCCTGCTCTTCTACTCCAGCCACCAACTATGTTGGGATGAGGGATGCCACCTGCTCCTCCAATGGATCCAACTCGATCCAACTCTTCCTGGTTCTCCTCTGTCTGTTTCTCATGGCTGCCTTTGGGTTCCTGGACAGGTTTTCTTTTGTCCTGCGCTTATTATCATGCCACAGTTTTTTGCACTGGTCCTCTTTGTTTGTGTGACACAGTTGATTTTTTCAACTATGGATTGCCCAATGTCCACCTATCTCCCTAACAGCAATTATGAGTTGACAAATAGTAGATGTTCATTTTTTGTCACCTTACTTAATTAAATCTGGTTCTCCTCCACACTGAAGTTTGACTTCCTCTTCCTCTTGGATGGTGGGGCATCTCGGGGGTGGGGTCGTTTCCCTCCTGGCTCTCTGAGGCTCCTTTCATGCATCTCAGTACTGTGGAGTATTGCTGAGTTGAATGCATAGCTTTTTTAAGCACTCCTTTGATGCAAAGCACTCCTACATGACGTAATACTGATTTGCGGCTCGTAAGGTTGCTTTATGACACGCAAATCAGCTTGGCGTCATGTTGGGAATACTTTGCGGCTCCTTGTGTCATTCCTGACACCGTTGTGTTGGAATTTTTTATGCATCTTTGGACCATGCGCCATGGTGTGCCATACCATAAATACAGCAGATCCATGAGGCAAGTATATGATGCAATGAAGTAACAACATTTCTGCTGCTGCGCCGCGTTGCATCTGAATTCATAAATATGCTCCTTAGTTTTTTCAAAATGATTGGTGTAATTCATTGCATTATAAACTACAGAGAGATAGTAAAATAAATGTTGCCATTCTGCTTCATTCAAGGTAGAAATTAGACCTTCTATAATGTTAGCAGCTGCATATCCTTTACTCTACAGGGAACCCTGAGCCTAGTTGTAGAACATGGAGGATGTAGATAGACTTAAATGTTTGGTAGTAATGATGTTTTCCAGGGTTTTGAGGATTTAAGGCAGGTATGAAACAGGATTGCTGGACTTTCTGAGTTTTTTTCAGGATATGTAAATATTACATGTTTAAGTTGACCAGGACCAGAGCTTCTACAAAGGGATGTGTATGATGTCAACTGCAAGAGTTGAGAACAATTGCTCAGTTGGGTGCAGGCTAAAACTCTACTTTCAGGATAAAGATTTAGTTTTTTGGCCAAAAGGTGATTCCTAATCAATTTACACTTATTTGATGAATGAGCAGGAAGCTTGATTAGAGCAAGCTAGCCATGGGGTATGGTGATGGTTCTTGGTTGTGTGCCACTTCGACCTAGCTATTTGAAATGACGGCCTTAAAAAACCTCAGAAGGAACTTGAAGATATTAGATTTTTTCGGTATGACAGCCTTTCCTAAGTCTTTTACAAAAGTCGTATTCTCTGTCGATAACAACTTGTGTCCATTTTATGGTTGTCAGTGGTCTAGCCAACCACATATCCTAGGCTTTTGGTCCAGTTTTTCATGAATGTATTTTGGGCAAGGGAATATTGTTGAAAGCATTATTAATGTTGTGTTGCAGATTAGCAGAAGGATCTATGGGTCAGGTGTACTTTGTGGTTCATATCTGACAAGTTATGCAAGGTTCTGAAATGTTCAGAATTTTCATGGTAAGGTCTACTCTGAGAGGTCTTGTGGTTAATCCACTATGTGATGAAATATGATGGAGCATGTTTGAAAGTGAGACTGCAATTGGAAAGTGACGTGTCCATATATATTGTTGTCCCAGAGTACTTGTAATGGCTATGTTGAATGTAAAGAGTAAAGCATGTATTGTGTTGAAACCTAGGGTATATAGGTGTTTTGATGAGGTCTGAAGCTGGTTTGCAGACTGATTGGTCACCAGGAGGGTTTATAGTTAGGACCATGTTTCTATGGAAAAAAGTGTTTTGACTTGCCTTTATCTTTATCACCATTTAATGAGTCTTCATGAAACGTTCCCAAAAATCTGTCACAGTGAGTCTTGTTGTGCATAGAATGCTTTGGAGTGATCCGGCAAGTGGGGCACAAAAAAAGGGAAATTGAACAAAATACAATTTCCCATGTTAATTCTCATAGGCGCTTTGAACATGAATACAGCCTGAATTGCTGGACGGAATTACACCAAATATACCAGGAAGGATTTTGGTTCGTAGATCATTCTTCCAGTTATTTGGTATAAATCTGTTCAGTAGTTGTTGAGAAATTCAAGCGAAAAGTTTGGCACATGTGATGGATTCGAAGTGACAAACTGAAAGTATTTTCTACTGAGGATACTGCAGTAAAGGAGGAGATAGGGAGCTTCATAATAAATACGTCTCCCAAAATGGGCACCAGAGAGAAAAGAGCCCAAATGTAGAACAAATATCACCCAAATGTTGCCAAAGCATAGCTCAAAGTCAGCAGTGTGCCAAACACCCACACGTATTGTGCTTCTTTATAAAAGTGCATACAAGGGTTAACACATACTAAACATTCAGGAATGGAGTGACAAAATACAAAAATGGAAGATATGTTTTTATTTGCTGCCTTATGCACTATCAGAGGGTGCATAGTTGAAAATGCTGCCATTAATGGTTGCTTTGTGGGAGAGTTGTGTGCCATTTTTATGTTTAGTTTTTACATTTTCTTACATGATTGTATCTATCTGATAAGACCAAAACATTATATTTGCTCAACGAACAAAATTTTCCAATATGTGAATTACATTTAATTGGGAGAAAAAGATTATTGAAAATGTATATGTGTTTTTGATCAGAAAAACAACCCCCTTTCGCAAGCCCAAAACTTGGACGGATCCCCATGGCACATATGCAGCAGTGCAGGAAACGTGGGGCAGGAGGGAATTTACCCTAATTAGTGCATACACCCTGCCACGACTGCAGAGCCAAACACTTGGCAAAGTAGCTGAAACACTCCTGGGGTCCAGCCCCTGGACACACATGAAAGGGGGTGACTTTAATGATGTATTAGACCCAAACTTGGGTCGGTCCAGCATAAGTGATGGAACATGGATATCCAACCCGCTAGCAGACTTTGTGTATTCCGTTGGGCTCACGGACCTCTGGCGCAGATACAACCACATGACACATTGCTACTCATACTTTTCAGGGACCCATAGAGTCTTCTCTAGACCGGACCACATCTTTGCACCTGCGTGGGAGATAAGAAGAATGAAGAAACCCGAATACTTAGCAAGGGGCATATCCGATCACTTGCCTTTGTGACAGACGGTGGGAGGACGGGTCTTGAGTCTTGACAGGATAGAGACTGTCCGCTTAGGATTTACGGGATTCCTCAATATCTAAAGAGATCCTGATGGCCACAGAGCTATACTTCTGTGAGCAAAAGGGTTCTGTGTCCTCAGCAGTTATTTTATGGGCAGCATAGAAATCGGTGCTGCAACAGAGCGCAAAACATAATAGCCTGCAAATGAAAAGAAGAGATCTGTCAGAATGAGGCTCTAGAAAACAAACTCCTTGACCTAGAAAGACACATTAGCCCTGACACAGACACTTACCTATGAACAACTGTGCCCCACACCTCTTGACCATATTACAAGCGGCCTTAGAAGAAGGGAAACCCCCACCTGGCCTGTGTTGGGCAACAGTAGTGGTGATCCACAAACCTGGAAATCCCCTACAGATTGCAGATCGTATCGCCCGATATAATTATATAATTACTTAATGTGCGAACGAAGATACAGGCCTTTATCTTAGCAGCCCACCTGCTGTTGGTGATCGCATCCTTGATAAACTATGATCAGTCCGGCGTTATGCCCAAATGCACTACATGCTTTAACCTCCGCCGCTTTGCCAATTGGTTGGAAACAGTCAGAGACAGACCAGCCCCACATGCCCACCTCTCCCTCGATGCAGAAAAGACATCTGACGCAGTACACAGGCCATTTATGTGGCAAGCCCTGCCTGTTTTTATGGCATGGCAGACCTACAATACACTAACCCTAGGACTAGGGTGCATGTCAATGGGGCAACATCAGCAGAATTTCTAGTGAAGAGAGGCACCACAGGGCTGCCCATTATAACCTCTTTCATTTGCTCTCTTGCTTGAGCCGCTGGCATGTAGGGTCAGGACGCATCCTGCCCTGAGTGGATTTAGTGGCAAGGCTAGGCACCTGGTAGATGAACGGATTTCCCTATATGCGGCCAATATATTATTAGATGTCAATGACCCAGTTAGGAAACTTCCACTGATTCTACAGTTGTTTAGGGAATACAGTAACCACTCAGGCTATAACATCAATTGGAATAAGTCCAGTCTTTACATGATGGAGAGCTCATTAAACGCCCACAATCTACCGGGACCACTCATGGTAGTGACAGATGAATTCCAATACTTGGGGCTCAATATCTCCACAGATGACACAATATGTTTCAACCGCAATATCAAACTAATCCTGGCAGAATTCCGTGTGGATGGAGCGAGATGGAGAAGGCTGCCATTGACACTACTTGGGAGAGCTGCATTATACAAAATGATAACACTCCCGAAATTACTCTACATACTACAGAACACATACTGTTGAATACCGGACGCAGCCTTCCCCGCCGTCAAAGAGGAATTACGCACACTTCTTTGGGACAGGTGCCAACCGTGCATAGTGCTACAGACACTACAGCAAAGCCAATATAATGGAGGGATAGCTTTGCCCGATATACCTATTACTGAGTGAGCCACCTTGTGGTCATCAACGAATGGGAGCACATGTCAAGGGATCACCCCACTTACTCCAGTTTAAAAAAAACAGACAGCTGATACCTGCCACCCAGAGGACAATAGACGCCTGGAAGGGAGCGGAATGACAAATGAAGTGGGACAAGAAACCGATAAAGATGACACCACTTTGGGAGGGCACAAGACTGCCAGAAATAAACAAGCTCCAAGCCTTTAAACAATGGAACACAATCGGGATCTCTAGTTTGGGAGACATAATCAGAGAGGGAACCTTGATTTCATTTGACACACTTCAATACGAATTCCAACGACACAACTCTCAGAGGTACAAGTACAAACAGCTACAACATGCTTGGAAGGCAGAAGCTATAGACTCCACCGCTATCCCAGACTTTGACCCACTAGAAGGTAGATTATTGCAAGAAGAAATCCCTGACAAAGCGGTCGCATGGACCTATAAAACACTAATCAATAACAATCCAGACAGGATGACAGCCCTCGGATCCAAGTGGAAGATCACGACTGGACAACTACCAGACATTGACTGGGAGGCTGCCTTATGCATCAGAAAGAGGTTGCATTCAAACTACGGCTACGTCTAGTACAATATAAAATTTTGTACTGAAAATACAATGCCACGGGAAGAGCTGACACACCTAATTGTATACAATATAAAACAGAGCGTGGCACATGCACGCACACACTGTGGGACTGCCCCCTAATAGAGAAATACTTGAGGCGAATATTGAGGGAATTAGGCAAGATACTGGCAACCCGCCTCCAGAGAGATGCTAAGGATGTATTGTTGGATTTTTCCAGCGATGTAGACCTCCCCGGTGTAAACTCCTACTCTATACTCTGGGATTGGTAGTGGCCGAAAGGGACATTGCCAAACACTGGGTAGCTCCTAACTTCCCCACACTAGCCGAATGGAGGGCAGGGATGGTCATATACATGGTCGCTGAAAGAGTGACATATAAGGCCCTGGCTACCCTTACAAATTCACTAAGATCTGGACCCCATAGCAGAGGTATTATGGTCTCGAGATGGAGACCGAAGAGACAAGAAACAACTGAACACAGACCTGAACCAAGAGGGTAGAAAGTGAAGAGATCAGAGGCCCCTTCCCGATCAGGGAACTGCGTGGTGGGAGAGGAGGAGATATGCTGCACTGTACTGTAACTTGTATTAGAAATGCAACTTTGCTGCCTGTAATATACATTTCCCTAAATGCTAGTTGTTGTTATGTTAATACATTTTTTTTTAAAAAGAAATGGTACCAGCGAGGTGGGGGACTGCAATCATACAAAAAGTAACATCCCTATAACAGAAATAGACATCTTCAAACACAATTTATTGGAATACCTAATCGCCACCATAAAGACATCAGACAACAAAACACTTTCTTGCCACCTCCCCTACCATCTACCAGGCAACACCCCTGCATTTGGAGAACATCTTGCCGACCTAATAACAGACATCTCACACTCAGAAGTGAACAGCCTAATACTAGGAGACCTAAACCGTCACTGGAATGAGGTAAACAAACTGCTGATACAATCTTTAAATGAGCTCCTTCACAATAACAATCTGACCCAACACTGCACTGAACAAACCCACAACAAAGACTCAATCCTAGACGCCATCATAGCTCACGAAGACTCAATCACCATTGACTGTACCCTCCTTTTTGACTGGTCAGACCACCATGTCATTCTTTTCCATATTTATCAAAAGACCCAGCGACTGCCTCACACAAATCAACACTTTCACTGGACGAGAAACCTGAGACAGATCCATCTTGAAGAACTAGAAGAAGGTTAAGTACACTCCCCTCCATCGCATGCGACAGGTCCACAACTGAACTTACCTCACAGTACAATGCGGCTATGACTGCCATGCTGGACTAAATTGATCCCTTGATGAAAAAACAAGAGCATTCCATTGAGATTGTGGTTCAACACTGATCTAAACTCGGATAGAAGAAAATGAAGAGCGACAGAAAGACTTTGGCGCAACAATCCTTCGACAACCCACCTTGATTAACTCAAAAAGGAACGTAGTAATTATAAAAATCACTTAAAAAACGAAAAATCCACCTTCTTCTGCGGTGCTCTAAATAATGCTAAATATCGCCCCAAAGAACTCTTCAATATCATTAGGCAGCAAACATCCAATCCACCACCCTCTGCAATTCGGCCTCCAAAGACTTACGTGACAAATTTCTTTGATGAAAAAATAATAAAGATTGAGCTCCCTCTAGAGGATCACCTCTGAACCCCCAATGAAGGTCAGCCCCTCTATAGAGAAGACATGAACCCACTCAGTGAATCCACAAACAACTGGAAAACCTTCAAACCCATCACTGAAAATGAAATTATTGAATTAACCACTGGATCCAAACCCTCTCCACACGTTGAAGACCCCCTCCCTGCCCAAATGGCTAACTCAAATTCTCACTAGCCCCACTCTGGGCAAGGATTATTAGCAGCTCCCTGAAAACTGGAATAATGCCTGACTGCCTCAAAATTGGTCAAGTAACACCCTTACTGAAAAAAGCTGGTGCTGACCCAAACGATCTCAACATCTTCAGGCCTGTCTCCAATCTCCCATTTTTAGCCAAAATACTAGAAAAATGTGTTCTCTGTCAACTCACCCACCACATGGACAACAATGACCTCCTCAACCCTTTCCAATCGGGCTTTAGAAAAGGATGCAGCACAGAGATAGCCATCCTGAATGTCATTGATGATGTCCACAAATCACTTGACAAGGACCGCTGCTGCCTACTCAAACTCCTGGACCTTTCGGCGGCCTTCGACCCAGTTGACCACAAACTACTCATCAACGTACTCCGAGAAAGGGTAGGAGCAGAAGGGGTTGTCCTACAATGTTTCACCACCTTCCTGCAAAACCGCTCCAAAAGAATAAAAATAAAAAACTTCACATCTGACCTACACCCCATAAACAGAGGCGTTCCCCAAGGATCAATTCTCTCTCCCACCCTGTTCAAAATTTACATGGAGCCACCCACCACCATCCTCAAAAAAGCCAACATACCCTTCCACCTCTATGCAGATGACACCCAGATCTACCTTGAAACCTCAGCCATAGTGGACATATAAAGACTCAATGACACTCTAATAGAAGTCCAAAAATGGCTGTCCCAGAGCCATCTGAAATTCAACCATTACCCCTCATCAGCCAGGCTAGCTTGACTCAGTGGCATAGAGAGCACGGGACCCACATCTCGGAATACCCGTCCCAATTGGGTGATAAATGCAAAAAGATCACTTGATGGACAGAATGCAGAATAATGTCATATATTTACCCCAGTACAGAGATCTGGGCCTAAATCCATTGTTTGTTTTGCTCCCCATGCCATTTCAGTTTGGACCCAGCTGTATGCAAATAAGATACAACGGAAATCCTCCTCATAGCCAACAAAGACCCCCGAATCATGGAATGGATAAAGTCTATTGATGCTCTGAACTGCACTCTCATCCCAGCAGACTCTGTGAAATCACTGGGACTCGACCCGGACCCTAACCTTTGCAAGGTCAAACACATCAAGAACACCGCAGGATGTGCTTTCTTCAACTTAAAACTACTTAACAAAATCAAACCCTTCATCCCTCCAGAAAACCTTAAGCAAGCCACTCAATCCCTCGTGCTATCCAGATTAGACTACGGGAATGCCACCCTCACATTCACAGCTAAATCACACCTTGCTCCTCTCAGATCAACCCTAAATGCGGCAGCCAGAATGGTGACCGGAGTAAAGAAATTCGAACACATCTCCCCCGCTCTCAAAGAACATATTCAAACATAGTTGTAGTCACATCTATATTGCTCTCTTTTCCATAACACATGCACTGAGGTGTTTATAGTCACTTACAAAGATTTTTAGAAAGTCATAGAGACACTAAACTAGACAGTCACATGTAAGCACATTTACTTAAATGTCTCATGGCACTGCTACAATTTCTCAATATGTTGGCAAGTACTGACACAACTGTCTCATGCACGTACAGAAATACTCATTCATCGTTGGATGATGCTTAGTAGTATAGGTCCTATGTGTGCACTTTTACTTGTAGGTTGATTTGCTATGTGAAAGCTGTTTGTCAAGTCTTAAATCCAAGTTTCAGTATGCAAAAGTCACATGTGAGATATGCTGTAGGTGTGCTACAAAGCATAAGAATTGTGCTTCAAAGATGAGACATTTCTGCTTTAGTTCATGAAGTTATTTGTGCACTTGCATGCTCCTATCTCAAGTATTACATAGAGTATGCCATCCCTAAAGCAACTGACATATATGTTCAGAAAAACATAAAGCTTCAGTTTCAGCTATTGAGACAACTACAGAAGCATACATAGATTGAGTCACTCACTAGAGAGACCAGGAGAGAGCAGGCATTGAAAAGACGGTTCTAAAATGGTTCTCCTTTCTCAACAACTGCACCCAAAGAATAAAAATCAACAGCTTTGAATTGGACCCCCACCCCATTCGTAGAGGAGTTCCACAAGGGTCAGTACTCTCCCCGCAACTTTTCAACATCTACATGGAACTCCTCACCTCACTTCTAAGGAACTCCAACATCCCCTTCCACCTCTGCGCGGACGACACACAACTCTATCTGGAAACCACATCGATCGCAGACATTCACAGACTGTACGGTACACTCATGGAGGTCCAACATTAGCTCTCATCCAACCACCGCAAACTCAATGAAGAGAAAACAGAAGTGCTCCTCATCTCGAATACAGATGAAAATCCCCAAATAGTAGATTGGCTCAAAGTCTTAAACGCCCTCAATGATACTCTTGCGCCAACGGACACTGTAAAATCCCTAGAGATTACTCTAGATCCCAAATGGGACATGAAAAAACACATCTCAAAAACCGCCAAAAGTGCGTTCCTTAACCTGAAACTTCTCTACAAAATAAAACCCTTTCTCCCCCCGAAAGATCTGAAACAGGCCACTCAGGCACTGGTGCTCTCCAGAATTGACTATGGCATCGCAGCTCTGACTGGAACAGCCATATCTCACCTGGGACCTCTTACCACTACCCTCAACGCCGCAGCAAGAATGGTCACAGGAACAAAGAAATATGAGCACATCTCAATGGCACTCAAGGAACTGAAGTGGCTCCCTATAGACCAACGAGCCAGCTTCCGTACAGCTTGCCTCACACACAAAGCCCTGCATACAGGCAAACCAGAATATCTGGCCGCCAAACTCAAAAGGGCTGGTCAGTCTAGGAACCTCAGAAGTTCCATCACGCTCCTGCTCATCCCTCTGAAATCACAGAAATACAAAACCTCAAATAAATCCTTTGTGGGTAATGCTCCCAGGATCTGGAAATCCATCCCCCCAATCTCAGAATGACCGCCTCCTTCCCAAAATTCAAGATGCTTCTCAAAGCCCTCTTCCTTGAGTACTCTGTATCGTAACGAGAACCCCACATTTGACTGTGAAAGACAGCTATCTCTTTGATCCCAGAGCCGGATGATTCGCTCCTGATCTCCATCCCGTAGTGCGCTCAAGTTGATGTTGTGCAGACTTTTACTGTGTTCCTTGTTCTTGTTTACCATCCACATTTTCTTTTTGGTGCATATCTGTATTTGTTGTGAAGCGCTCTGATACCCTCGGGTCCAGCTAGTGCTGTACAAAACTTCAATAAATAAATAAATAAATAAATAATACATGCAGCAGACTAAAATATAGTTGGAGTCGCACATATGTATCTCTGTATTGCCTACAACAGGCCCAAATGTATTTCTGCAGCTGGTTACATACACATTTAGATAGCCATAGAGGTGTCATAGCAGGCAGTTACTTTACAGAACCTTTACTTAAACATCTCATGGCACTGATAAAGTTGCAGTTCTACACTCTCTCAGATATGTCTGTGCACTGTTATTGCAAGTTTCACTTGGCAAGTTATAGGTGTTTCTGAAGTATGAACCCACATAACACACTTCTAAGTTATGCTGTACGTATGCCATAAAGGATTCTGTTTTGTGCATAAGAGATTGACAGATGTCCTTTTGCGTTGAATAAGTTACTTAAGCCCTTGTAGGGCCCTATGTGAAGTACTACATAAAGTGGGCACCCCTAAAGCAACTGATATACATGTTCACAAAATGAATAGGCCCTCTCTGTAACCTAATCAGACTGCTACAGAAGCACAAATATATTCAACCACTTACTAGAAGTTACTTATGCCAGCAGCAGACTCAACTGTAGTTGCAGTCACACATTCATAGCTCTCTATTCCCTTACAGACGCACTGAAGTATTTATGCAGCCACTTACACACACATCTAGACAGCCACAGAGCTTCTAAAATACATTCACACACCAGCATACTTACTTAAACATCGTATGGCACTCACTCAGGTGTACTGCTACATTCACATCCATATGTAGGAAAGTACTTACACAGCCTTCTGAACCATGCAGAGAAATAGTTTGTGAATCATGAGTAATGGTGACTAGTGCAGACCCTCTCTATGAAATCTTACACTAAGCTTCACTTGGCACGCTGTAGGTTCCAGAAACTATTTATGCTTGCAGCAGCTTCAAATGCAATTGCAGTGACACCTACATATCTCTCTATTCCATAACACAGGTACTGAAGTATTTGTGTAACCACTGATAAAGACATTTAGATAACCGTAGAGGTATTATAGCAGACAGTTACATACCAGCATATTTACTTAAACATCTAATGGCACTGACAGAGGTGTACTCCTACATTCTCTCAGCTACGTGGGTAATTACTGACACAACCTTGTCAACCATCTGCAGAAATAGTCCTTCAAACATTGGTGATGACTAGTAGTGCAGATCATGTCTGTGCTTCAGTTGGCTTACTATAGGTCTTACTGAAATGTCAGACTAACGTTTTAGTGCACAAAACACACTTCTAAGATATGCTGTAGTTATGCCATAAAAAATGCTGGTTTGTGCCAAAGACATTTACAGATGTCCTTTTGCATTGAATAAGTTACTTGTGCACTAGTAGACCTCTATGCCAAGTACTTAGTCAAAGGGAAATCCCTGGGTGTACGTTCAAGCAAGTACGTGTTGTGTTGCTATATAGGTTCTACCCAGTCATGCACACTTTTCTTCTACAGACCTCACGGGAAAAATATATGAAAATAAAAATAGATTTCCACACTAAAAATGAACGATCACAGTCTTTTTATTATTATAAAAAGTGAAGACTCCTCTTCACACAAGAATGGTTAAAATTTCAAAGAAAACTCTTTGAACAGATACCATAAAATTAAATAGACAGTTAATAACAAATCATTACATACATGGTCAAAAACAATATCACATTCATTAGAATTATATAACACGAGATAAAAAGGAGAAATAATCAATACAAATACCATACAAAAATACAATTGGATCCTTTTCACAAACCCCCTACCACTGTGGCCTTAAGATTCTCCCGCCACTGTTATTATAGATCCACTGGTCTTTCTTTAATATTGGTGGTGCAGTAAACAGTAACAATAATATATGAATATCTGTTACTTCCTCGACCTTGTTTGGATTCTAATACAGTAAAAGTGCGTCGACGCGTTTCGGTGTTATATCACTTGATGTTGTAACACCTTCATCAGAACATGCCGTCTCTTTGGGGTCACCGGCTTCTAGACTATGCCAAGTACTACATAGTGTATGTCATCTCTAAAACAATTGACATAGATGTTCACAAAAGCATAGATCCTCTTTTTCAGTTACAGATACAGCTATAGAAGCACGTATCCATACAGTCACTCACAAGAAACTATGCATGCAGCATACTCAAAGATAGTTGCAGTGACACCTACATAGCTCTCTGTTGCCTAACACAGACACCGTCGTATTTGTGCAGCTACTTACCTACACATTTATTCAGCCATAGAGGTATTTTAGCAGGCAGTTACATACCAGCATACTTACTTAAAGATCTCATGGCACTGTTCAAGTTCAAATAACTTTATTCGATTGTTAACATTACAATCATAAAAGCACAGGTTAATAAGCATACAGTTAAAAAGATATAGTTGATCCATTACATTTATGACACGAGAGGTTGTATAGACAATATAAGACACGAGTAACAGGCAGAATATACCCTTAAAAAATATAAATAATTGTAACAAAGATAAAAAGTTAGCATTATACCTAACTACAGCAGCAAGATTATCCCTCCATACTTTTCCTGAGTGTAATTGCTAGTTTCAAAAAGCTGCATACATGTAAAGTGCAGTCACAATTCAGGAGTTGAAGGTAATAAAGTGCTGGTTTAATCTGTGCAAATTTCAGCTCCTTTAGACGTGGTTTTAGGTAGAGTTTCCGGGGTAATATATAATAAGGACAAATAAATAAAAAGTGCGCCAGATCTTGCGGAGACTTTCCGTCGCAGCCGCAAGTTGGCAACACTTGACCTCGATGGGCTCCACTCGGTACTGCCAATAGAAGATGAAACAGGTCAAAACGGAACCTTGTCAATAGAAAACGTTCATAGCTGGTCATGGGCCATGTTAGATATGGTTCCATTTGTAGACAGGTTTTAAGTAGTGCGTGTTTCCTAACACTGTCTTTCTGTAACTCAGCCTCTTCACGGTCTAAGTACCTGGTTGACATAAAAGTATTTTTCACAAAGACAACGTCCAATTTGTTAATGGAGTCTGGTGTTACAAACAGGTCAGGCCGTCCTAAATCAGTGAAACAATAGCTAATGTACTTCAGCCACGGGACCTTAAACCTACCCTCCCATGTTAGGGCTTCTTTTAATATATCATGAGTAAGGGGTATGTCTTTGTTAAGCCAACAGTTCAGCCAGCACAACAAGGGATTAGCTGCTATTCTGTCACTTAGGTAGGACACCCCTAACTCCTCATGTACCGGGAAATTTCCTGTTCCCCTTGGCAGCCTCAGTATCTTTTTCAGGAAGTTATTTTCTGTAACCTCCAGGTCTCGCGTCCGGCTATACCCCCAAAGTTCGCTTCCGTAGCAAGCAACGGCAGTACTCTTTGCCTGGTACAATTTAAGCAAAGCAGCCACAGGGCTATTGCCAATTTTTCTTGCAAAATTGAGTATAGCTGCGTTGACGCGCGTTACCTCACCCTTCTTCTTCAAAATGGCTGGGCCCCAAGATGATTGGTGATCAAAAAGGACCCCAAGGTATGAGAAGGTTCTGGTGGATGGAATTTTTTCCCCGTTAATGTTAAAGTGATTTAATTTTCGTGATCCCAGGCCTGTTTTCATCACATAGGACTTAGAGTTATTAATACTTAAGCCTCGAGACTCCATGAAGTCGAAAAAAGAATTTAAGAGAGTCTGAAGGCCGATTGCTGTCCTTGAAATAAGGACAGCATCGTCCGCGTAGAGCAGAACTGGAACGCCTTTCCGTCCTATGTAGGGGTAATCTGCACCAGTTTTTAACAAGTATTCTTCCAACTCGTTAATATACAAGTTAAAGAGAAATGGAGCTAAGATACACCCCTGTCGAACACCCCGATTTATTCTAATATCCCCCGTCACTTTCAGATCTTGGGTGTATCGAACATTAGCCCTTGTATCAGAGTGCAGGTCAGCCAGTAAATTAATTAAATTCTGCTCTACACCCATTTTTAGCAGGGTGTCCCATAGCTTACTTCTGTCCACGCAATCGAATGCGGACGATAGATCCATAAAAGCCATGTGGACTGTTCCCTGCCGGGCCATGGTATATTTACCTATAATTAAATACAGGTTCAGGCATTGGGTGATTGTCGAGTGACCGTGTCTGAAACCATATTGTATTGGGGATATAACTTTGTTCTCATTTGCCCAAGCAGTTAATCTGTTCAGGATTACACCCCCTACCACTTTTGCTACAGAATTAATTAAAGATATTGGCCTGTAACATGACGGACTACTGCGATCACCTTTTTTGAACACAGGCACTATAGTCGATACACCCCACGACTTTGGGCATCCAAAGACCGCGGCTGCATTTACTACAGCAGTAAGGACAGGGGCCCATAGTGAGATACAAGATTTAAAAAGGTCCGGAGGCAAGCCATCCGGGCCAGGAGCCTTATTACTAGTTAACCCTTGGATGCCTTTCTCTACTTCATTGATTGAAAAGCACACAAAATTCTCCATAGGAGACAAATGGCCGTATTCTGCCTGCTGCTCATTACTATTAAAAATTGCGCTAAAATGAGTAACCCAGTCCTCCTCTGGAATGTTTGTGCCAAGTGCAGCGTCACTGGGATCGTCAAACAGGGGTTTGTTGATAATTTCCAGAATTTACTGCTGTTACCCAAAACTGACGGGTCAAGCAGAGACTCCCAGGTACGCGCCTTAATTTCTTTTTTTCTGATTGAGAGTGATGACTTATAAGCCAGTCGCAAAATTTTAATTTGACCTGGATCTCTGGGTTTGGTTTTTAATGCTTTTCTCAGGTCTCTACTTGCCTTAGAGCAGGAGTGGTCAAACCATTTAGGTGTACTTCTGGTATGGCCTTTCATTGGGGCTGTTAACATAGATCCAACTGTTATCACCACGTCCTCAAAGACAGCTAATATTTGCTCTGGGGGTGTGACTAATGACACACAAACAGCAAGTTCCTCACCACATGACCTATTGATTTCGGTGTACAGGTTTTCACAATTTACCAATGACCATTTCAATCGGCGTTTACCATTTATACATTTCAAGGTTCCCCTGTCTTCACAGTTCATTCGCCGTTCAAATACTCCACCACCCAATCTAATAGTTATAGGGTTGTGATCACTATAGATATTGGATATAATGGAGAATCTGGAAGCCTTATTGGCGAGGTCTGCAGATAAAAATATGTGATCTATAAAAGACCCATGACCTGAACCTTTAAATGTAGTGATATCAAAAACCTTGGACTCCGACACCATAGACATAGCTACAGTTAAATTGTTCTCATTCAACAAGTCATTGAGACAGATTCCTCGTTTTGAATGTTCAAAATGGAAGCCATTCACACTGTTACAGCCCAAAGATCCCATGGAGGTAACTCCTGGGTTACCACACGGGTGAACATTAAAATCACCTGCAATCAGTAAGTTTTGTGACAGAGTTCCTTCTCCCTCTCTCAGCATCTCATTCAAAGGCAGTATGTTACATTCCCCTTGACTATTTATGGCGTTATAGAAATTAATTAAAGTCAGGGCATGTTTACCTCTCTTTAATTCCAGCACTTGGATATTCCGATTTTCATGATAGCGATTGCTTACTTGGCAGGTAAGAGCCAGGTTGATAAAAATAGCCAGGCCCCCCTTTGCTCTTCCACTAGGTGAGGGAGCTGCTGGCTTCAGGAAACTTTGATAGCCCTCAATGAAAGCGTTATTGTCTTCTATCCATGTCTCCTGGAGGCATACAACTGCATATTTCTTAACAAAGACCAACCAGGCAGGATCACACAATTTATCAGCCAGGCCCGCTATATTCCAAGAGACTAGACTCTCATTACAAACATCAGCCCATTTCGTGTCACTGATAGGTTTTATGGTTATAAGTTCTGGTGGCAATCGGATAAGTTGTTCTACATGAGTGTCTCCCTGAATTTCCACTATAGAGGGGTTGGGTTCTGTATAGGTTGGAGGGGGACTAAGAGCCCTGAGCAGATCATATGTTATACTAGTATGCTCGTGTGGTGTGGGGCTATTCATTAAGAAATCTAAGTCTGGTTCTACCTGTCGATTGTTAACTAATTCCACGGCTGAAGAGGGAACAATTGTTGTATGTATAGTCCTAATATCCCCCTGTACCAAATTTCTTTGTATATGACTTGTGTGTGATAGTGTGGTCGAAGCAACATTTAGTCAGTCAACCCCCTCCAGACCACTCTGATCATAGAAAGCATCAAACCTGTTTGAGATGGGTACGTTATAATGGATGTTAGGATATGTTAAATAAGAATAATCACGATGCTGATGCATCTCGTGTGGGGCCTCCCGTCTCTCCTGATAAGTGACTGGGTGGTTAACTTGTCTAGTCTCCCACGATAAATCCCTCCCATACTGTCTTTGATCTCCTGCGGGGTACTGCCCGCGAGTCCTCGGAATTGCCCCATCATGATATTGGTTAAAGTTATCATGATTGTTCACCTGCTCTAATGTGGAGTATGGGTACACATTACCAAGACTATGATCATTTGAGGGGTAAAAGTAACTTAAATCCATGGTGCGGATCAGACTGCTAATCGGGCCATCCTTCCAACTAATAATATGCCTTACCACACGGTTATCCTTGAAGTTGACAACAATACAATCACCCTCCGTGGATTTAAATCTATGACCCACCCAGTCAACCCTCCTAACATTTGTTATTTTACCACTTATGTGAAGGGGGATTGGTCTGTGAGCAGTTAACCAGTGGCTCACTTTGTTTTTCAAATCCCCATAACTCTCTACCTTACCATCTGCTAGTTGTGGTACACCAATCATTACTATGGTGTATGAGTGGGATTCAGGGGGGAGGTTAATATGAGTGAGTTTTTTTTGTTGTTTCAACTTTGGTGTTTGCGCTAATCGTGCGTTTGTGACTATGTTTTGTGTTGGTAATGGCCTTAAAGGCTCAGCCTGGTCATCAGGTGGGTCAGGGGATGAACCTTCCGCAGCCCATTCACTCTCCTCATTTCCAGTTATGGAACTATCTGAGACACTTGGCAAAATTGGGGCTAATGCCGTTTGAATATTTACACTTACATGCGGAATTACGATGTTATGATCTAAAACACCCAGAGAAGAAGTGGGTAACAGACCAGGGCTATCACTATGGGTGTTTTTCTTATCTCGTGTCTTTTTAGCGTTAGATTGCTTATTGGTACATGTATCCTGCGAGGGGCTAACCTTCTGTATGCCTACGTTAAGAATTTTTAACATATTCATGGAGTCATCTTTTTGGGACTTCTCGAGCTTCGCTAAGGTTTGCTCTATACTAGAGATTTTTTCACTTATAGGCTGCAAAAGGGACCTGATTAGGTGTTCCAGATCTGTAAGGTATGAGTTATCTGGTGTACTTGCCTTTTCAGTTTGACTTGTCTGATCGGTAAGAGACTCAATATGCTCTATTTGTACATCATTAGGTGCTGGTAGAATACCCTGGCTAAATGACATTTCAGTCAGATTAGATGTTTTGTTAGTTGATTTAGCCAGTCTAAAATTTGCCCAAACATCCTTTGCTGAAGGTTTATGATTACCTAGAGGTCGATATGTTTTCCTCACTATAGATTTAGTTTTTTTCCTGTACCGTCGCTTCGTCTTTTTTGGGGAAGAAGGTTTGTCTACTAGTATTATATTTGTTAGGGGTGAGCTTCCAGCGAGTTCATCCCCTGACCTTGGGGAGTTTGGTAGTGCAGATTTTCCCCAGAATTAAAGATTAGCACAGGACTACCTTCTATACTATTTGGTAGTGTAAGGGGGGCTGATATTGCATTTTTTCTATTACTTTGGCCACTAGGCAGCCCAGTGAAGGATTGTAATAAAAGTGACTCCTCTAAATTAATGGAGGAATCTGCAGTGTTATCATTAGCAGTAGTATGCAAAGAAAGATTGGGGAAGCACAAATTAGGTGTCAGGGAGAGACGCCTCTCCGTGTTTTGTATAGCATCTGCTACTATACCAATAGTCTTTTGTAGCATTAAGTCTATGGCTGTGATAGTCGGTAGAGGTGTAGATGGTACAGTCTTGTTTCTAGTCGACGATCTTGTAGCCACAGGAGTCTTTCTGACTTTAGTCATCATGTGAGATGTATCCACAGTGAGGCAATAAAGCACAAAATACTTAATTTAAACTTGACGTTACAGATGTATCAGCACTTACGAGTAATACTTGAGCAGAGTATTGCACAGTTGCCTTAGGCTGTGTTCCAAGATAATGGCGTTTAATGGGGGGTGGCCCGTCCCGTCCGCCTCGGTCCCCTGAGGGCCACAGAGGGCCCGCCCTTTGCCCGGGCTTCGCCCCGGGCGCTCCCGCGCGCTCCCGCGACGCGGGCGATGACGTCTATTTAAAGCGCCTCCTGGCGCGTGCCTGCCGTGTCCGCCACTGAGCCCACTGGGAAAGGTAGTCCCCCGCTCGGCGGCCGCTTGGATGGACTTGCGGCGGCGGGGGGACTACAGGGCAGGGCCAGCGGCAACACAGCAGGGTTTGGTGGTCTCAGGTCTCAGAAGACAGGCAGCAAGGAGATTTACAGCGGAGCTCCAGCTCCGACGCTGTGTAAGTTTTAAAAGCGGAACCTGATGGCACTGATAAAGGTGTACTCCTACACTCTCTGAGATGTGTAGGCAAGTACTGACCCAACCTTCTTAACTATGTACAGAAATAGTCCTTCAAACATGCGTAATGGCTACTAGTGTAGACCCGTTCTGTGCTCTCTCACTGAAAGCTTCAATTGGTGTGCTGTAGGTCTTTCTCAAGTGTCAAATCCACACAAAAAAACTCATGCACCCAGTCACTGACACACTCAGACACTCATGCACCCACTTAGACATCTACTCAAACAGAGATTGACTCAAACATTGATGCACCCACTCAGACACCCAGTGAGACACTTATGTTGGTAGCCCCTGACCCATCCAGGCACACACACACCCAGTCATACACCTATTGAGACACTCACGAACTCAGTGACACTCCCACTGAGGCACTTTTGCACTCACTCACACACTCATTTTCGTTGCTTGCAAGTAGGAAATAGAACGTAAAAACCTTAGAAATTCACTGAAAAAAACAAAGGTTACAGGGACGTTATAGTTAGAAATCGAATTTTTAAAAACCTTAGAAATTCACTGAAAAAAACAAAGGTTACATGGGTGTTTTAGTTAGAAACAGAATTTTTAAAAAACTAGAAATTCACTGTAAAATACAAAAGGTTACAGAAACATTATATTTAGACTCACATATCACTCTACATACCCAGTGAAATTGAGCACTTATAGTTACCTGAGCTAACTATAACTTATGCCCTCACAATGCACTGCTTATGAACTCACATATTACATTACTCATGACATGTAATGTCAATCACTGACATAACTGATGACATCTCAAATTACATCACTGATTACATCATCCAGTGATTGTGAGTGTTTTCCAAATGTTTATGAGTGTTAAAGATATATACTAAGGTACCACAAAAGTTAAATTAGTATACTTTCTGTAACCTTATAGAGTGATTCCTTTTTTTAACATAGTTAATGTGAGTAGCTGTGTGACTACGTGCATCTGCGTGTGAGTGGGTGTCTTAGTGCCTATACAGGTGTCAGAGTGACTGTATGGGTGTATAAGTGGGTGTCTGAGTAGCTATGTGGGTGACTTACTGGTTGTTTAAGTGGCTGTATTGATGAGTGAGTGGGTGTGTCAGTGGCTGTATGGGTGGCTGAATGAGTGGCTGTGTGAGTGGCTACATGGGTGGGAGAGTGGGTGTGTCAGTGAGTGTATGGTTGAGTGTGTGGGTGTCTGAATGGCTGTATGAGTGAGTGAGTGTGTAAGTGGCTGTATGGGTGAGTGAGCGGTTGTTTGAGTGAGTATTTAGTTAAGTGAGTTGGTGTGTGAGTGGCTGTATGGAAGAGTGAGTGTGTGGCATTGGCTGTATAGGTATAAACGTGTGAATGTAAATGTGTTGGACTTGTAAAGCGCACGGCTGCCCGTAAGCGTCCCGGCGCTGGAGACCGCTGGGGAACCCGTTCTGGCTTTCCCTGTGAGATGGTCCCTTCTGGGTATCTCCAAGGTGAAACCAGGCATCCCCGGCGTCTGTGGGGGGCCGTTGTAGAGATGAGGCAAGCTTAATGCCCAGAGTTGCCGAGTGTGATCCCTGGTTAGAGTAGGCACCGAGGCGAAAATTGTCGAGTCCGCTGACCCTGGTCCACGACCCTGCCGCGTCGGGAATTGAACCCTGGTCCCGTGCCGTTCTCTGCTTCCGGGTCTGCCGCCTCTAACCAGTGAGCCACACCACTCCACTCCCCAGGTGAGTGACTATGTGAGTGGTTGTATGGATGTGTGAATGGGTTTGTAAGTAGTTGTATGGGTGTGTGAGTGAGTGTGTGAGTGGTTGTATGGGTGAGTGATTGGATGTATGACCAGGCTCTATGAGGGGGGGAGTTAGTGAGTGTGTGAGTGGCGCTATGGTTGTGTAAGTACATGTATGGGTCTGTGAATGGGTATTTGAATGACTAAAACGTCCTGTAACCTTTGTTTTTTTCAGTGAACGTCTAAGGTTTTTTAAATAATTATTCCTAACTATAAGGTCCCTGCATCCTTTGGTTTTTTCAGTGAATTTCTACATTGTTATTCAGTGAACATATATATATATATATATATATATATATATATATATATATATATTACCTACTGGTGGTCGCCAGTAGGTATATATAGTTAGGATCGATTTCCATAGGGAAATCGCAACATTCTATTTGGAATAACTTTGGCGCCGGTTGAGCAATCAGGCGGAATTTTTAAGAAACTTTGCCTCGCGGCTCTCCGCTCCTTCCCTGAAAGTTTGGGGGGGATTCGTCAAGCGAGGGCTGAGATAAAAGGGGGGTCTTAAAACATGTTTTCCTCATGTTAATTTCCATAGGGCGGTCTGTCGCAGTTTTAGCTCGAACGGCTGAATGGATTTTCACCAAACTTGGCAAAATTGTAGGGACTGGTAGCCCGATGTGTCTTTGCTATGTCTCAAGATATGTGCTCCAGTGGATTTTGAGTAATTTAGGTTTAAAAAAATGTATATATCTGTAAGCGCGCCCCGGGGAGCGCTCCGGGCGCGCCACGCGACTTGCGTACGGCAAGCTGATTGGTTCTCGGGTGTCTGTAAACATTCAAAACAGTCAGCAGCGGCCGCCATCTGGTGTCTCGGTAGGATTGAGATACAAGAGGTGGCAAAAATCAAAGGGGGAAATGAGCAAAAGGGGGCAGGGTACACCCCCCCTGACCCCCTAGGTTTGATGTGGGGGCCATAAAAGGGTCCCGTGGGACAAAAATCATTATTTTTTTCGATTTTCGCGGGGGGGCGCCCGGTACGCGCACCGGGGAGCGTACCAGGGAGCTTACTTAGGTGAAAAATAGTGAAAATAATAGTGTAAAATAATCATTTTGAGTGATTACAGGTAGGGTAGCTCTGAAAAGAGCTTTTGGGTTCTGTGGCTGTTTTAGGTACCTACAAGTGTGTCCCACACACACCCACATGCACACAACCCCACACCCACACACTCCCCACACACACTTCACACATGCACACTTCCACCCACAGTCAAACACCCCACACCCCCACATCGACACCTTACACATCCACAGCTACACCCACATCCCACACACCCACACTCAAACACACACCTCATCCCCCTTCCACCACACACACACACACATGCACATACACACAGATATCTCACAGACACACCACACACATCCCACACACACATCTCCCAAAAACACACACAGAGACAACTCACAGACACATCCACACATCTCATACATACATACACATCCTAAACACATACCTCCCACACCCACACACACCCCACACACACCTCACACACCCACACTCCCACCTACACTCAAACACCCCACACACCCACACACACACCTTACATACCAATATCCCCACCCACATCCATATACCCCACACACCTATACACCTCATCCCCCTAGACACACAGACACACACATACACACCTCACAGACACCCCCCGCACATCCCCCACACACACCTCCCCCACCCCCACACATGGGGAAAACTCAGTGAAACACTAAAATAATAATTTAAAGTGCTTAGAGGTAGGGTATCTCTGAATATAGTTGTTGTGTTGTGTGGGTGATTTAAGTACCAACATGTAGGTACCAATGCAGAGTCTTAAATTCAATGTACACCGTTTACTCTGTAGATAATTTGCATGTTGTTATAGAAGTTATTGTGGTATATGGAATCCATACCATAGTCTGTCAGGAAAGCAGAAACAGATCCTTTAAGTACTCCCTGAGAAAACATACGGGATCATGGGTAGTCTACCCTGCTCCCTTATGATGTTTTAAAATTGCACAGTATATTGTAAGTTTCACTTTATACTATAATATAAACATAATTATTTTGGAAGTACTTCATGAATTAGATATAAAAATGAATAATGTCTCAAACAATTTTTAATTATTAAATAAAAATGTATTGGTCAGAATTTTCATAGTTCAATAAAACTTCCAGCATTAACATCATCTGGAATCTCCTCAAACATGCATGTTTCTATGTCTTGTAAACATTCAATAAATTATTCATCCAAATACTGATCCATAAAATCTTCATCCAAAAAATCTTCATTTAGAATCTCCTCAGATGTAATCTCGAAGGAAATATTGATATTCTCTTGCTTCCCTTCCATTTTTTTGCTGTAAATTGCATAAAAAATAACTATATCAGTAGATTTAGGGCAGTGTTGTGTTTAAGTTCAGACAGGTAGTTCTGTTTTTTTAACAGTTAAGTTAACTTTGGGTAGTGTATGGTAACATGCAGGAAGTAGAAATAAAAAAAAGTGCTTGTGAAGAAGCGTAAGTAAATTCATATTTATAGCAGAGAAGCCTAAGTCAATCAATAAATATAACAGAGGAGCCTATCTCTATCTACAACTATAGCAGAGGGACAGTAAATAATTATCAGAAAACGTTTTTACAAATTAACTTAAAGTGCCCCTTACAAATTATCAACTTACTTTAGAGAGAGGTGGAGAAGAAAAAATGCGAAAATCCTTTCAAGATGTACCTCAGGTAGTTGTAGTCAAAATGGCCGTGTTTCCCTCTCATTTTTCATTTATATTCATGTACATAACCAATCAAATGTCGGGAAAAAAAAATAGAAAATGAAAGTAACATTTTAATTGGCTGTCAATTCTAACACTTCAGATGTGTTTTTGTTATGTAATTTACCTCAGGATATTTAGACAGGGCTACAGGCCAAATGGCTGAATGGAATTGGTGAAAGTGTCTCCAGTGGTTTTTATGTAAATTAACTTTTATTATTTTTTTTGGAGCGCTTCCCGGTGCGCGCCCCAGTACGCGTACCGGCAGCGCTACGGGAGTCCTCCATTTTGTGTTTCAGTAGATTTGAGTCAGAAAATGGCGGACAAACAACGTTGGGAATGGGTATAAGGGGGCACGGTTGGCACTCCCTGACCCTCTAGGTTTTCTGAGGGGGTCTTAGGAGGCACATATAGGCCCAAAAAATATATATTTTTTTTAATTTTCGCGGGGGGAGCGCCTGGTACGCGCACCGGGAGGCGTACCGGGGAGCGTACTTTGGTGAAAAATAGTGAAAAAAGTTAGAAAAAGATAATAATTTGGAGTGATCAGAGATAGGGTAGCCCTGAAAAGGGCTTTTGGGTTCTGTGGCTGATTTAGGTAACTACAAGTAGGTACCAATGCACAGTCTGAAATTCAGGAGGAATATTCTATTCCCTTCATCTGAGAAGTGCACACCATCTTCTCTGTAAATATCTTGCATGTTGTAACGCAAGTTGTTGTTGTATATTGAACCCATTCCATAGTCTCTCATGTAAGCAGAAACAGATTTATTCACATGTTTCCGTGCTTTTTCAAATTGTGGACAAAATTGGTTGGACCACTTCCATTTCTGCCTTTGGCATATATTGGAATATACCAAGGCAATTTGGGGAAATGTGCCATCAATTGCTCAAAGGTGTCCTTTAAAAGCATTTCCAGACCTACCCCAGTCAAAATGCCCAAGTAATTTCCTCCACAGTGCACAATTAACAGGTCAGGGTGTGGCAAATGCAAAAAGGTTTTCACCAATGGAATCAATTGCTGACATTTTAATCCTCTGTGGCCAATCCATTTTATGTTCCCGTTTGATAAATCAAGGTTGTGTAAATTTCTGGTACTAGCATACCTTTGAGCCCAGTGGATATAGCTATTTCCAATAATCCAGACAGAATACATGGTCAGAGGAGATTCTGGTGCAGTTAGATGAAGTGTGGAAAAGAAATGGCAGTTGGAATAATAGGAGTTTGCAAAAAAAAACCTGTGGAGTTTCAGTGCAATGATTGGTAGAATGAGATAGGTGAAAACTGAAAGTTAGGGTACATGGTTGTGTTCTGTGTAAGAAATAATTTGAATGGTTAAAAAAAAGTTATTTAAAGAAACCTTACACCAGATAAGCTGGTGTATTTGCAGGTCAAACATCCTTGCAGAGGTGATTTGCAACATTGTAGAATAAACTTTTAACCCTGGCAGCTCAGTGAGGAGGGAGTTGCTATGGTAACAGGTAGAAAGGGCTGAGGGGGGAAGGGTGTTGGTTTGAATAAAGAGAGGGAAGAGTTTTAATTGGTTAACAAAAAGGGATATCTGTGTAGAATTAGAGGTTTTCTGTGCCTTTATGGTTTGCAGTGCTTGGAGAACATACCTTTTGCTCTGCTAAAGAAATATTGGTGTGTGTATCTGACACTGTTGTGAATGTCCTAAAGCATTTGTAAAGGTGAGTTATGATTCATTTAATATACATAGAGACTTGTATACTCTATGGAGAAGATTTGGAAGAAAATTGTGGTCTTTACATGTTGCTTTGTGTCATGCTTTTTGATAATGCTTGGTAAAAAGTTTTTACTGCATAGAGTAATTGTATTTTGTAAAATTGTGATTTTTTTGTCGTGACATGGAATGCTTCTACGTAGGACTTGTGCTGTGTTTTGTAAATGTGATGTAAAAAACGATTTTGGGGGAAAAAATAGTTTTTACATTTTTTAAAAGGAATAAAAAATGTGTGCATGTTTAATATAAATACATTTGACTCTTTACAATTATGTTACCTGTGTTAACTCAGTGTAGGAAACATATTGAGTTTGTTTGCATAGAGGAATTGTAATTTGTAAAATTGTGAAGCTTCATGTGAAAGCTTTTGCCTTAGTCTTATCATTGCTGTGAGGCAGATGGTTGTACATAGGATCTGTGCTGTGTTTCCTAAATGTGATGTTAAAAACGATTTTGGGGAAATGAATGTTTTTTACATATTTGAGTATATTGTGGCACAGAGGTTTAAAAAGTGATGCATCTAATTACATGTGTCTCTTTTTAAATATGGTGCAAAAAGGTACATGTTTGGGCTTTCTTGGGGAGCGTAGGTGGTGAGGCTTGTGTCTAAGAGTGCAGTGGACTAGGCTTCATGAAGCCTATCCCTGACTGCACTGTTAGACAAAGGTGTGAATTTGACTCTTTACAATGATGTTACATGTGTTAACTCAGTGTAGGAAGCATATTGAGTTTGTTTGCATAGAGGAATTGTATTTTGTAGAATTGTGAAGCTTCATGTGAAAGCTTTTGCCTTAGTCGTATCCCTGCTGTGAGGCAGATGGTTGTACATAGGATCTGTGCTGTGTTTCCTAAATGTGATTTCAAAATCGATTTTGAGGAAATGAATGTTTTTTACATATTTGAGTATATTGTGACGCAGAGGTTTAAAACGTGACGCATCTAATTACATGTCTCACTTTTTAAATATGGTGCAAAAAGGTACATGTTTGGGCTTCCCTGGGGAGCGTAGGTAGTGAGGCTTGTGTCTAAAAGTGCAGTGGACTAGGCTTCATGAAGAATAAAAATAGTTTTTACATTTTTTAAAAGGAATAAAGAATGTGTGCATGTTTAATAGAAATACATTTGACTCTTTAGAATGATGTTAGCTGTGTTAACTCAGTGTAGGAAGCATATTGTAAAATCCATTTATTTTCCCCAAAATCGTTTTTGACATCACATTTAGGAAACACAGCACAGATCATATTTACAACCATCTGCCTCACAGCAGGGACTGAGGCAAAATCTTGCACATGAAGCTTCACAATTTTACAAAATACAATTCCTCTATGCAAACAAACTCAATATGATTCCTACACTGATTTAAAACACAGCTAACATCACTGTAAAGAGTCAAATTGACACCTGCGTCTAAGAATGCAGACAGGTATATGCTTCATGAAGCCTAGTCCACTGCACTCTTAGACACAAGCTTCACCAACTACGCTCCCCAGGAAAACCCAAACAAGTACCTTTTTGCTGCATATTTAAAAATTGATGCATGTAGGTAGATGCGTCACTTTTTAAACCTCTGCGCCACATTATAATCAAAAATGTAAAAACCAATCATTTTCTCCAAAATCGTTTTTGACATCACATTTAGGAAACACAGCACAGATCCTATTTACAATCATCTGCCTCACAGCAGGGATAAGACTGAGGCAAAATCTTGCACGTGCCTCACAACAGGAATAAGACTGAGGCAAACGCTTTCTCATGGAGCTTCACAATTTTATAAAATACAATTTTATATAACTATATAACTCAATATTTTCTTGGGAAGCATAGGTGGTGAAGCCTGTGTATAAGAGTGCAGTGGAGTAAGACATAGGTCTGATCTTCTTTGCAGTTGTGGACAGAGCTGTCTTCCACTATATTTTTCAATACAGTCCTCACCTTTTGTGCACCACTGGAGAATCCTCACCTGATCTGAAACCCTGTATTGATCGTTTGCTTTTTGTCATTGCTTTGTTGTTTGGTAATAGTGGTCTATAATGTGCTACTGTTTTTCTTTAACACAGATTGAAATCGTTATTTGAAGAAAAAGCAAAGATGCCCACAAAGGAAAGGACAAAGAAAGAACGTAACCGGGAAAAATCAAAAACAGCAACGGAATTACAGCATTCTTCCACAACAGATACTTCAAAAAACAGGAACAAAGCTCCTGGTAAGACAACTAAGTCTTTTTTACGCAACATATGACATCCAGAAAAAATAATGGACACCATGTAGAAAAAGAAAATGAGAGAGTAAAATTGAAAAGGAAGGAGAGAACTTCAAAGAATCCTAAAATTGGAGCAGGAGAGAATAATATGTATAGGAATAGAAGGCACAATCAGTTTAGAGACATTTGTAGACGAATGTTTCGCAATAGGGTGGTTTTAAATTTGTTAAAAAACATTAGGAAAGGTAAACAGAGAGCTGCTTTTTATAAGAAAAAGAAAAGTGTAGAGAAGATTGTTGATCAGGCTTTTGAAGTTAAGAAACAATTATTTATTTTAATAATCAATAGAATTAGGACACTTAACAAGACAATGGATGTTTTCAAATCAAACAGTAGATGGAAAAGAGTAATTAATCGGACTAATTTTTGTAAAGTTTTTTCTGGAGAATGGATGCACAGTTCAAGTTGTGAGCCATTTTTTAATGAGGAGAGTTACTTCCAGGAGAATGATTTAGTGCATGCAGTTGACACCAGTGGTCGAGCGTATGAAGTGAAAGACGGTTGTCCGATTGAAAAAGAGAAACTTGTGCCTAGAGAACCAGAAGAGGTGTTATCTGATGGAGTTTTAGGGAGACGTACTAAGGGTCCAGTGTACACTTGGAAGTGTAGTAGTATTTGTAGTGTGCGACAGGAACCAATTGATTTGTTTTGTAATTTCTTACGTACATATAGTAAGAAAAGTCTAAAGCAGAAAATGAAGTTGTTGCAAGACTTAGATCCTTGCAGAGTGAGAGAAATCACAGGTTTGCAAGGCCATTCACTGGCTTGTCTTTCTAGAAAAGTCTGTCAGAGTGTTTTTCATCATTTTAGGATGTTAGCAGTGCATCATACCTAAATGAGGAAATTAGTGAGAATGTTGTATTATGCAAAAAGTCCAGCACTTAAGCTTAAACAATTAAACAGTGCTCTTTTGCATGGAACAGAATTAGATGTGAAGAAGATTTGTGAAGAAATTGAGATTTGTTATTTTCGTGAGCAAGAGGACAGTGTAGAAATTGAGACAGCAATTCAAGGTAATGTGGAAGACAATGTACAGATTTCAAATACAGAAAAGTTTGAGAAGGAAATTACCAGGTTTAAGGTGAAATCAAGTGAAAGGCCGAATTTTACTTGTGTGTGTTGTCGACGGACTCATTATAAGATTCAGACTAGGTTAGTTGATTTATATGCAAAAAGTGAAAAGATGGATAATTATGAGTGGAAAGATTTAGCAACTTATTTGTGGGTGGAGAAGTCTTTTGATTTGAGTTCTGATCAGCGTATTTGTAAATATTGTTATGACAAATTAAATCAAAACAGAATGCTTGCTAGAGCTGTTCATAATAATCTGGAGTTGATAGACATTCCCCGTGAATTGATAGATTTAAATACATATGAGTCTATTTTGATTCAATGTGTCCATACTTTTCAGGCAATTGTTCGCATGGAGCCTAAGATAGGGAAATTACCTCCTACAGATTTGCAGATAGGATTAAAGGGAAGAGTTGTTTATTTGCCCCTAGATTTGGAAAAAAATATTGATACAATTGGTATAGAAAAAGTAAAAGAGGAACCTTTAGTCATTCTAGTTAATGGGGTTCCAACAAAGAGTAAAAAAATCTGGCAAGATTTAGTGGATGTTAGGAAAGTCAAAAAGGCAACGTTGTATTTAGTCAAAAACAATGAGTACTACAAAGATGTATGTGTTGCAGTAGAGGAAACAGCTACAGATGAAGACAGTGATTGTTCAGGCGGCCAAATTGAAAAAGTTGATGTGTCTAGAAGTGAAGAAATATATGAACATTATACTGTTCATCCTTTACATTCCAAAGAAGTAATGGGGAATGCAATTGACTTGTTTCAAATGAAAACAGCAAAAGGAAGTCCCATTAGTGTATGGGAAGAAAGTTTGGAAGCTCGTTGTTTTCCACAGCTATTTCCAACAGGTCGAGGTGGACGATATGACGATCGACCACTTCAAATTCCTGCATCTGAATATCGAACTGTAAGATTATATGCTGAAGATGCAAGGTTTCGTCAATGCATTCCCTATTTGTTTCATCTACTGTATGAAAGTGACCTGTCTGGGCTTTCTTATGCAGTAAACCATATTCTGAAAAGTGGAGCACATCTACAAAATGTTTCGGCGAGGGACTTTATGGAGAAAGTGAATCTGCAAGATAATATTTTAGAATCTCATCTAATCAATCTCATGGCATGTCAGCGTGGTACAAATGAGTATTGGTACCGTCGCCATGGGGAATTGAAATGTATGCTAAGAAACTTAGGAACTCCTACATGGTTCCTCACTCTTAGCTGTGCCGAGTATGCATGGGAGGACTTACTTCAATTTCTACGAGAGGCCAATGCTAATATACAAAATATAGAATTCAAAACACCTGGAGAACTGTGCTCTTTGGATCCAGTGAATGTATGCAGATATTTTAATCATAGATTTGAAGCTATGATGTCTTTTATTACCAACAAAAAAAATCCTCCCCTTGGAGAGGTTTTGGATTTCTTTTGGAGAAAGGAGTATCAAGCGAGAGGTGCTCCTCACATAGATATGTTGTTATGGATTAAAGATGCACCCAAATTTGGAACAGATTCGGATGAGACAGTGATGAGTTTCATTGAAGAGTATTCAACATGTGCTGTTCCGAAAACTACGGAAGAAAACAGTTTAAGGCAACAAGTTTTACGCTTTCAATCCCATCGTTGTGGAAAGTACTGTCGTCGAAAATTCAGAAACAAGGACAAGTTCTACAAAAAATGTCGTTTCAGCTTTCCACGACCAGTGATTTTTAAAGGAAGAGTAAATAATTTGATGTCTTCTCTGCGACATACTGTGACGAGGAAATCACCAAAAAATACATACAATTTAAAAAGAGACGAAGAGTCCAAGTACATCAACGACTACAACCCAGTGATTTTGTCCATGTGGAATGCTAACATGGATATTCAATTAGTTGCTGACAACTCTATTGCTGTGGCTCGATATGTGACGTCTTACATCACAAAAAAAGAAAAGACAGAACTAAAGGAAATGTGGGAGGACATTTCACATGAAAAGAGTCTAAGCAAGAAATTATACAGTTACAGTCTGAAGATGTTGTCGCATCGAGAAATTGGAGCGTATGAATGTTCTGATCGATTGTCGTCAGCAAGTCTCTATGCCAAATCTAGAACCATCATTTGGGTGAGTCTAGGTCTTGCTGCAACACGAAATCGAGTTTTTAAATCTGTACAATAGATAGAGTATTTGGCGGAGAAAGAACCAGAAAGTACAGATATTTTGAAGACAAACATGTTGGATACATACTATCCAAATAAGTCATCACCTTGAGAACGCTTGTCTCTATGAAGTTCTGCAGAGATATATTTATAAGAGGAACATCAGAGACGATATCAATAATGGAATATTTGGAGTCATTGGATGTGAAGGATGTCTAGTGAAACAGAAAAAAGGTCATTTGATTAATCATCGCAAATTGAGTTGTGATAATCCAGATAAAAGAGAATTTTATTATTTGGCTCTTTTGCAACTGTTTAAACCATGGCGTGAAGAAGAGGAACTTCTTGGAGATTTTCTCTGTTATGAAGACTCCTTTAATGCAACGAAGGATACCATAGAATGTCCTGTTTTTCCAAATTAACTGCAAATGTTGAATGAAGAAATAGAGCAAGAAGCCACAATTGCTGCAGAGATTGCGAGAGACAGTTCTCAAGGCAGTCAGAGTTCTTCTTCATTGAGTCAGGATCCACTAGGAGGACCAATTATCCAAAATGAAGCTGCTACTGCCATGGATGAGGTGGAAAGAGCTATGGAATAAGGTCAAGATGATGAAGTTAACTTAGAAGATTTGGTGAAACAACTAAACCTTGAGCAGAAACAGATATATGACGAAGTCACAGAACAGATTGAACATGGATTCAGTCATGAGAAAAAAGAGTGCTCATGTACATCATTTAAGCCTGTCCAACTGTACATGAGTGGAGAAGCGGGAACTGGAAAAAGTTTTCTGATTAAAGCCATTGCAACTTATCTGCAGAAAAGGACTGAATCACCGCTGTCTTGTGTTGTTACTGCTCCAACTGGGCTGGCAGCACATAACATTAAAGGGATTACTTTACATCGTTTACTGATGCTGCCAGTGGAGCATGATAACAAATTGGAGTATCACAAGCTATCAGGAGATGCGTGTTCCGAAGTTTCGAGAGTCCTGAAGAAAATGAAACTTCTTATCATTGATGAAGTAAGCATGGTGTCAAATATCATGCTTGCTTTTGTGCATTTGAGAATGCAAGAAATTCTTAGAACAGACTATGATGTCTTATTTGGTGGAAAACATATTATTGTTTTTGGAGATCTTCTGCAGTTGACTCCAGTGAAAGGACAACCTGTGTTCAAAATGCTCACACATGAAGATACCAGGAAGTGCTCAGGGAGCATCGGAAACGTTAATATATGGTTATACTTTAAATATGCAGAACTGCTTCAAAATATGCGGCAGGCAAATGATGAAGATTATAAAAATATTCTACAAGATGCAAGGATCGGAAAAGTAAGTCAGCAAGGCAAAGAAGCTTTGCATGCACGATTAATTTCAAATTTGTACCCAAATGAAAACATTCTTCCAGAGAACATATTTAAGAAAATTAACGAGAAGAAATCTGGCATATGTTTGTTGCCAACTCTGAAAGAATGTTCCATGTTCAACAACAAAATGTTACAGTTAGAAAATGAAGAGATAGTGAAACTGGAAGCTATTGATAAAATAGAGCATATGGGAGCAACAATTATTTTGTCTGAAAATTTGAAATCAAAATTGGATTCATTAGAGAAGACTATCTAAAACTGCTGGTTTTGAAAAGACTCTGAATGTGTGTTTGAATTGTCGTGTCATTTTAAGAAGGAATTTAAATGTTGAAAGAGGTCTAGTAAATGGAGCAATGGGTTATGTTGTTGGTTTTCTGAATTACAAAAATAGAGATGGAATTGAAATTTTAAAAATTAAATTTGATGACATTGATGAAATAGAACAAATTTGTCGTTGTTCAGCTAGGTTTTTGCTCGTGAAAGACTTATATGTTCGCCGAAAACAGTTTCCTATTTGTTTGGCATATGCGGTGACAATTCATAAGTCTCAAGGTTTAAGTGTAGATAGCGCTTTGGTGAACATTGGAAGTTCTGTGTTTAAAGAGGGTATGGCATATGTGGCATTATCACGAGTCAGAACTTTAGCAGGATTGTACTTGCTTGAGTGTGATGAAACAAAGATTTGTGCAGATTTAGAAAGTGTAAAAGAATACAATAGGTGAAGAAGAGAGTATGCTCCACATTTGCCTCAATATCCTCTGATTGAAAAACGTGTGGTAGGCCGAAAAAGAAGAAATGAGAGTACTTGCAGTGAGGTATCAGCAAAAAGGCATAAAGTAGATAAAAGTGTAATTGTAAAGAGAAACAAAAAGGATTCTGTTGAAGATGGTGTTGGATTTCAGTTTGAAAACAGTTCTGGTGTCAACTGCTATGCTAATGTAGTAGTTAATGTTGTTTTTTTTCTTCAAAATTTACAAAGACATATTGTTGAAAATCGGGAACAAACGTTGTGCTGTTTATTGAATTCTGTGTTAGAGAAATGTAGTAGTGATAGAGCTAAAATAGAAAGTGTTTCAGAAATTAGAAATCTTCTAGATATATGTTCAGGTCAAAATCAATTTTCACAGAATATTCAGCAGGATTGTCAGGAATTTTTTATGTATATGCTTGATGTATTACAAGATGAAGGAGTAGATATAAAAAATCTATTTGGCCTTTCTTATCAATGGCAACATGACTGTGATAACTGTGCTTCATCAAGTACTACTAGAATAGACTCTGAAAGATTTATATATTTAACTTTACCAGACTGCAAATCAGTGTCTTTCAATAATCTAGTTAAACCAGCGGATCATAATATGGTGTGTACCCAATGTAAGTCTGCAATGCTGTCCACTTTATTTCTACAAAATGATGGTCACTATGTTATTTTAATTTTCCAACGATGTAGACCTGATGGAACTAAATTGACAACTTCTATTAAAAATTTTGTGGCTTCTCAGTTATCGATATCAGGAAGAACCTTTGCAACTGTAGCTATTATTTTTCATGACGGTCCTTCTACAACATCAGGGCATTACACATGCTATTTAAAAAGTTGTAAAGGTTGGACCCAATGTAACGACAATCATTTGACTTTCAAACAACGTTTGCTTTTTGGCTTTATAAATTCATATCTAGTGTTTTTACAGCCAAAATTTAGGTAAAGGTAATTGGACTATGAAGACGGGAGGAGTACTGATATATACTCATACATCTGACACTATTTGGCCAAATGGAAAGGTGCAGGAATGAGAAAAGAGTCATGACTGAAAAAAAGGAGTATATGAAAATATTGAAAATATTTCAGAAGTTCTTGGAGTTTTTCTTCTAGAAAGTCGATGAAATGGATTTTTTACTGAACAGCAAAGTACTTTGCAACGAGAAAAGGACCTCCATGATATACTATTTGGCCTCAAGGAAAAGTAAGTCAATCAAAGATTAGCCTACATTTGTCGTTTGTCAGTATGTAGGGTTTTTTTTAAAACACAATCTTTTAGATTGTGTTTTTTTTTTCCCGGCTGTCATATGATGACTAATTTGAACTCACTGCTTTAAGTGAAAATCAATATATTCTGAGAACAGCAAAAATAAACTATGTAACATGTTGTAGAAATGATTCTATACTTTGGATTGTGTAAATTAAATTGTATTCCCATTCTCTGACATCCACTCTCCCTCGCTTATCTTTGTTTGCTTCTTACTTTTGACCTCTTCTCTCCATTTTTCGTTCACTACTTCTCTGTGCTCAGTGCCTCACTCTACTTGTGTTATTTTCACTTGTGTTTATCTACCTTCTATCACTTCTTTTACAACAACTTCACTGCTCCTCTCTCGTCGTTCTTCATCCCATTTCTTTTACTCTGGTTCCGTTACTATCCATCATTTCCTTTCTTTCAATGTCCTTCTCTTTACTTTCATCACCAAATTATTTTTTCTCAGTAGCACTGTTTTAGTCGTGTTCTCCTCTCTTTCCTTTTTTTTGCTCACTTACTTTTTTCTTTTCTCACTCATTGTACTCCACCTCACTCTGTTTTTCTCTTAGTGTGTCTACCTTACAACTTCCTCAGTCAATTTCCTTAAATTGTTGTATATTATTCTGTCTCCCTTCATCCTTTCACTCTATGACTGTTCTTCACTTACTCTCAGTTATCTTCTATTCCTCATTCTTCTAAATGCATCATTATTTAGACTGTTTTCTGTCTCAGTCATTATCTTTTTACTTACGTGTGTTTCCTGATTTAGTTTTGCTAACTCACATTGTTTTAGTATCTTTCTTACCTTCAGTTCATTTCTCTGTACTTCTCTCTCTTTTTCTTAGTGAATCTATATGCCTTCCTCATTGTAATTTGCTCTCCTTCTATTTCTTTTTCCCTTTTTTTGTCCTTCTACCTTAGTTTATTTCTCTTTCTGTGTTCTTGACTCTCACTTTATTTCTAAATAGAGTGTTATGATGTTTTTAGCTCTTCATTTGTATCTTTTAATTTAAAATACATATTTTACTAATTATAACTTATATAGTTTGTCTCTCTTTCACAGATACCAACTGTAGTAAAAAAAATTATAGTTACATTTATTATATTGTAAGTATGACTAAAAAAATGTAGTTTGTTATCACCCTTTGCTTTAAGGTCACTAACATTTTCTCAATCTACCTCACTCCTGTGTTTTTACTCTGCTTCTCTCACTTATTTTTATTCTCCATGTTTACTCCCCTTTCATTATTTACCCTCTCATATTCAACTTCTTTTGATCCCTATTCTTTACTTCACTTACCCTCTGTTCCCTTCCTTTGCTTATTTACTCAATCTCTTTTTCTTAATTATTTACCTTACTCCTACACATATACCTCATTCCCCTCCCAACACATACACACACCTGTAACATACACCCCCCACACACACCACACCTACACATCATACACACAAAAAAAAACTCCCACACACACTCCTCAAAAACACACACACATTCCATACACACACATACATCGAACACATATACACCCCACACTCATACACTTCTCACACATATTTCACACACCCTCATCTCTACCCACACCAAAACACTCCACACAACCACACCCACAGACACACCTTACACACCCACACTTTGACCTACACCCACTAACTCCCTGTAAGTCACACACACTGCATTACTTATCTCTTTTTGCTGTTGTACTCAAGCCCATTCAGGTACTGTTCCCTTTACTCTCTTTGTCCTCTCTCTTTGTCACTCACCATGTGTTATCCTAATTCAATATTTCTCCCTCTATCACCCCTCTTTACTTTTACTATGGGTAGCGCACCGGGGAGCGTAACAAGGGGAAAACAAAGAGAAACAGTAAAATGTTATTTTAGAGTGCTTTGAGGTAGGGTAGCTGTTGTGTTGTGTGGGTGATTTACTTACTGCACTCCTTCCACTCCTTTTCTCAGTACCTCTGTTCTCACAGTTCTTCATTCCCGTTCACTCAGTCCGTCTATCTTACTGTAATTGTCTCTGTCTCTTCACTCTTTCACTACTTGTTCATTATGCTTTCTTCCTGAAGTTCAAGCACACTACGTTATTTACATTTCTTTGCTGCTTCAATTATTCCCTTTCCTTTACTTCTTCTTTTCTTCTTTTAGTTTTTTTCTCTGTCAATCCACATGTTTTAACTTTATTCGATGTTATCCATCTAATTTCATCCCTCTTTAGTTATGCACACTACTTTTTTCTCTCTCTCCCTTACCAGTGTTATTTAAATCTGGTTCCGTTATTACCTTTTATTTGTACATCATTTTTTCTCTTTCCTTTTACTCTTTACAGCCACTCACATTCTTCATGTGCCTCTGCTTTAGTATTCTTCTTCTCTCTTTCTTTGTTTCACAGCCTTATATTTTTTACATTTTCTCTCTTACACTTTGTTATATCTTTTACACTGTTTTACTATGTATTACACAGTACATCTGTGTTGCTCTCTCTTGCTGTCTGTCTCTTAACATTACTCTCTCTTTCTCTTTCTCTTATGCTCTCCTTCTCCTTCTTTTTTTTTCTTGTTTTTTTTAATTGCGCTAACGGTGCGCGTACCGGGAAGCGCACCCATGAGAAAAATGAAGTGAAGAGTGCTAAAAATGTTAGTAATTTTTTAAAAATGGGAGGTAGTTCCGAAAAGAACTTTTTTTTTAATGTTTTTGTTGTTTTATATATTTTTTTATTTTTCTGAACATTTTTTTTTTTTTGTATTTTTTGAACAATTTTATGTTTTTTTTTTGTTTTTTTGGGGGGGGAACAACGAAAAACAGGCATTAGAAAGGGCTCAACAGGAGCAAAAAAAAAATTATTTCTTGGGGCGTTTTGAGCACTTGTGGTTTTCAAATGCTCTGTTTATCAAATTGATACTCATATTTGCACATGAAAGTAGGTCACCACAATAAAGGCACACTATCTTCATGTGCACAAAATTCTGTTGGATATTTGGGACCGTCTCCCTCGCCTCTGGTCCTGATAGAGATACCTGTGCCGATGTACTGGCCACAGGAGTTGGTGGGTTATCTCGGAGGTGACGCATCTCTGCAACGCTGTAATTGAGTGGATGCCACCTCTGCATATGGCGGTGCATAGTATAGTTACCATAACTATACTTTTTATCTGTACCTCTAGACAAAGCATCTTTACAAATGAGGCATGTCACATGTCGGGCATTGACTTTTTTTTGGCCTTGAGGGTATGAATAAAATTGCCAAATAAAACTGTCTTTGTGGTGGGATTTCCGGGGCTCTTCACGTAAGAACTGCGTCCGCTCTACTTCCTCTTCCTCTTCTTCTTCCTCTTCCTCTTCCTCTGGGTTTGGAAGGAACTGCGCAGGTGGTCCTTCCTTCCTAATTGGTTGTGGTGGGGGTGGGGGTCCACCAGCTGCAGCTACTACAGATGCCATTATTTCAACAAGGAGAAACAGGTCTTCCTCTCACAAAGATGAAAGTCAGAGTGAGGAAAGAAGGAGGGGTTTTCATCATTTGGAAAAAAAAAAGTTCTAAACCAATGAAAAGTGTGATTTACAGGTCACATGACCTGTTACGCTTACGTTACGCGTCCTGCTCCGCGCCCGGAGCGCTTCCGGTCTGCTGCGCTTCATGCCTCGTTCGCGCACCGGAGCACTTCCGAGTGCGTGAACGCGGCACGTCATAAGACGTATTACGCGGCAACGCGATACGTCGCGCTTACGCGACGCGTCGCGATGTTGTTCTCGAACGCGGCAGTTGTGCAAACGGTACGTTTCCCGGTGCGTGGACCGGGTCGCGGCATAAAATTAAGCTAACGGGAAGCTACCCGGTGCGCGGACCGGTAGTGAAACTAAAAAAAAAAAAAAAAATTATATACATAAAAAAATTATATTAAATACATATAAAATATATTTTTCCTTTAAAAGAAGAATACATTTAACAGCTTTTATTATTTGCTATTAAAAACCATTGAAATTCACTGAAAAAAACATAGGTTATAGATCATATATAGTTAGGAATTAGCATTTACAAAACCTTGAAAATTCACTGAAAAAACCATAGGTTATAGACCATATATAGTTAGGAATTAGCATTTATAAAACCTTATTTTACTTACAAAAAACCATTGAAATTCGCATATATAGTTAGTTGCACTAACTATATATTTCGCGCACCCGCAATCCACTGCTGATGACGTCACATATTACATCATTCATGACATGGTCAGTGACATCACTGATGACATCACTGATGACATCTCAAATGACATCACTGATGACATCACTGATGACATCTCATTTGACATGACTGATCACATCACTGATGACATCATTCAGGTGATAATACGATGAACTTCTTCAGACTCTAATATAACCTTATATACACTCTGTGTAAACGGACACTCACAGACTGTCACTCATCCATGGAGTTACTCACACACCTAGTCAGTCATGCAAAGAATCAATCACACCTCCATTTCCTCAACTATACAGTTATACACACCTTACTTATTCAAACAGATACTAACACATATTTACACTCTTATACAATCCCTGATACAATTTCATAATGATCCATACAGCCACTCACACATTCACTGGCTCTTATGCACAGTTATTTATATATGTCAACTCTCACATATACTCTGTTTTACATATGTCTTTACTTTGACATGTAGCACTGAGATATCCATTCACTCACCAATACACTCATGCACACAGTCAACAGCCCATACAGCTGTTTCCACATGCACTTTTGAACCCATACATCTAGTGAATCAACTGCTCACACATCTGTGCACAGAGTCATACACCTCTCAACCACCCACACACACACTCAGTTTCCCATACAAATACTTGTGCAACTAATCAATAACCCATATAGTTACTCATATAGCTACTGATCAACACATGCAGCAGTTTACAGAACAACAGACATAATGATGCACAAATTAAGACAGTTTAGTCAGTAACCCATGCACTCAGTGAGACATATTTAATCACTCACTCATACAGTCAGTCATGCACCTACTAAATCCTTCATCCAGACACTTCTACATCGACTCATTCTTCAATATGTAAGACATATTTAAACTTTACAGAAACATAAAAACACTGGATGTTGTTTTCAGTGATGTCATCAGTGATGTCATTTGGGATGTCATCAGTGATGTCATCAGTGATGTCACTGACCATGTCATGAATGATGTAATATGTGACGTCATCAGCAGTGGATTGCGGGTGCGCGAAATATATAGTTAGTGCAACTAACTATATATGCGAATTTCAATGGTTTTGTGTAAGTAAAATAAGGTTTTATAAATGCTAATTCCTAACTATCAATCAATCAATCAAGGCATTTATAAAGCGCACTACTCACCCGGAGGGTCTCAAGGCGCTTGGGGGGGGGTGCCGCTACTGCTCGAACAGCCAGGTCTTGAGCTTCTTCCTGAAGGAGAGGTGGTCTTGGGTCAGGAGAAGGTCGGGAGGGAGGGTGTTCCAGGTCTTGGCGGCCAGGTAGGAGAAGGACCTTCCTCCTGTTGTCGCTCTTCGGATGCGGGGGACGGCGGCGAGGGCGTGGTTGGTCGATCGGAGGTGGCGTTTGGGAGCGTAGAAGTTGAGGCGGTTGTTGAGGTAGCTCGGGCCTTGGTCGTGTAGGGCTTTGTGTGCGTGGGTGAGGAGACGGAAGGTGATTCTCTTGTTGACGGGGAGCTATATATGGTCTATAACCTATGGTTTTTTCAGTGAATTTTCAAGGTTTTGTAAATGCTAATTCCTAACTATATATGATCTATAACCTATGTTTTTTTCAGTGAATATATATATATATATATATATATATATATATATATATATATATATATATATATATATTACCTACTGGCGGTCGCCAGTAGGTATATATAGTTAGGATTTTTTCTCTATGGGATTTTTGAAAATTCTATGTCTAATAACTTTGGCGTTTGTGGACGGAATTGGCTGAAATTGTCAGGAAAATGGAACATTTTGTTTCTGAGCAGCCACTGAAATTTTGGAGGAGAATCGTCAAAGGGGGGCCGAGAAAAAAGGGGGGTCCCAAAACGCGTTTTTCCCATGTTAATTTCCATAGGGCGGTTGGCCTCACTTTTAGCTCGAACGGCTGAATGGATTTGCACGAAACTTGGCAAAATTGTAGGGACTGGTAGCCCAATGTGCCTTTGCTAGGTCTCAATATATGTGCTCCAGTGGATTTTGAGAAATTAACGTTCAAAAAAACATATATATCTGTAAGCGCGCTCCGGGCAGCGCCCCGGTTCGCGTACCTGATGCGTAACGGAACTTCGCGAAGCAAAGTTGATTGGCTCTCGGGTGTCTGTCAACATTCTAAACAGTCCGGAGCGGCCGCCATCTTGTCTCTCGGTATGATCGAGAGACAAGAGGAGGCCAAAACAAAGGGGGAAATGACCATAAGGGGGCATAGTAGATACTCCCTGACCCCCTAGGTTTGATGTGGAGGCTTTAACCCCTTCGATGCTGATGACGGAACCGTTCCGTCATCAGTCACGGCTGAGCTGTGCTGATGACGGAACGGTTCCGTCTTGACCGCGCCCTGTTCTGGAATGTCCAGCACAGGGCGCGGCTACGGCGCCGCGGTCAAGGTGTTAAAAGGGCCCCGCGGGGCAAAAAAAAAAATACAATGTTTTTGTTCTTTTTTGCGTGGGGAGCGCCCGGTACGCGCACCGGGAAGCGGTCCAGGGAAGGTACTATAAGTAAAAAAGAATGATAGACTATGATATTTTGAAATATTGTATGTTTATTGATTGTTCTTTTTTTTTTTTTTTTTTTTTTTTATTGAAGTAGCAGTATTAATGATTATTAAATATAAATGTATTTTTGGAATTGTGAACAGTATACTATAAGTATGAATTTACATTATCATCAATTTGGTACTAGTTTATGAATTACATATAAAAATGATTAAAGACTCAAACAATTTTTTAATAGTAAATATAATTTTATTTTTCGGATTGTTTTTCAAAATTTAATAGAACGTCTAACATTTGACTGTCCGATATGTCCTCTTGTTGAGTGAACATAACTTCCCACATTTGACCGTCATCATAATGAAGTAAACAATCCACAGATTCTACACATTGTAGAAGTTCATGGTCTCGTGATTCATCCATGAATTCCAAGTCAATGGGTTCAATTATTTCCTCATTGTTCATGTCTAGGACAATTTCAAAGGAAACGTTCTGTTCTCCTTGCATTTTTGTGCTGAAATTTGAATAAAAAATAAATATATCAGTAGAGATAGGGCACTGTTGAGTTTAAGTTCAGACAGGTACTTTTGAGGCATGAAGTAGTACTATTAAAAAATGCCTGTGAAAAAACCTATGTAAATTCATAATTATACCACAGAAACCTAAATCAATCCATAATTATAATAAACAAGCCTTTCTCAATGTCTAACTGTTACAGAGGGATAGTATATAACTATCTGAAAATGTTTTCAAATTTATAAAATAACATCTTACCTTTTAAAAACAAGTTTAAGTTGTGAGTGAAAATGATCTTGCAATGTAGTTCAGGAAGTAGTAGTCAAAATGGCTGTGTTTTTCTTTCTTTTTTTATATATATTCAGGTACATAACCAATCAAATGTCAGGTAAAAAAAGTAGAAAATGAAAGTAACATTTTAATTGGTTGTCAATTCTAACACTTCAGATGTGTTTTGTGAAGTAATTTACCTCAGGGTATTTAGAGAGGTCTACAGGCTAAATGGCTAAATGGAATTCCAACCAAATTTGTGAAAATGGTAGGGATTGGTATGTAGTATGAGTTAATCTATATTTGGTGACATTGTCTCCAGGGTTTCTTCTGTAAATTACTTTCCCACCTTTTTTAATGGAGCGCTTCCCGGTGAGCGCCCCGGTACGCGAACCGGCAGCGTTACGGGAGTCCACCATTTTGTGTTTCGGTAGAATTGAGATACAAGATGGAGGGCAAATAATGTTCAGAATGGTTAGAAGGGGGCACGGTAGACGTATCTTGACCCCCTAGGTTTTCTGAGGGTGGCTGAGGAGGCCCATATGTGCGAGAAAAAAAAAATAATGTAAAAAAAATTTGCGCGGTTAGCGTCCGGTGCGCGTACCGGGTAGCGCTCCGGGGAGCGTACTTTGGTGAAAATTAGAGAAAAAAGTTAGAGTAAAATAATAGTTGTGAGTGATCAGATGTTGGGTAGCTCTGAAAAGAGCTTTTGGGTCCTGTGGCTGATGTAGGTACCTACAAGTAGGTACCAATGCACAGTCTTAAATTCAGGATGAAAATTCTGTTCCCCTCATCTGAGAAGTGAACTCCATCTCCTCTGCAGATATCTTGCATGTAGTAACGCAAGTTATTGTTGTAGATGGAGCCCATTCCATGGTCTCTCATGTAAGCTGAAACAGACTTATGTACATGCTTCCTCGATTTCTCAATTTGTGGACAAAATTGGTTTGACCACCTCCATTTCTGTCTTTGGCATATATTTGAATATACCAAGGCAGTTTGAGGAAAAAGTGCCATCAATTGCTCAAAGGTGTCCTTTAAAAGCATTTCCAGACCTACCCCAGTCAAAGTGCCCAAGTCATTACCTCCACAGTGCACAATTAACAGATCAGGTTTTGGCAAATGCAAAAAGGTTTTCACCAATGGTATCAATTGGTGACATTTTAATCCTCTGTGGGCAATCCACTTGATTTCCACATTTTGTAAATTGAGGTTAGGTAAATTTCTGTTATCAGCAAACCTTTGAGCCCAGTGGATATAACTATGTCCAACAATCCAGACAGAAAACATGGTGAGAGGAGGTTCTGCTGCAGTCAGATGAAGTGTGGCAATGAAATGGGAGTTGAAAAAATAAGAGTTTAAAATGAAAAAAGCTGTGGAGTTTCTGTGTTAATGAAGCAGTAGCAGTGATTGGTGGATTTTGATTGCTGAAAACAGAAAGTTAGGGTGCATGGATGCGTTCTTTGAAAGATGTAATTTGAATGGTCAAAAAAAATCATTTTATGAAAGATTGCACTGGATATGCAGGTGTACTGAGAGTTCAGAGTTCAATTGAAACATTGTTGTGTGAACTTGCAAACATGAGAGGTCTTTCAGGAGGTGGTTGCTATGCAAAAAAAGGCAGAAAGGGCAGAGGGGGGAAGGGTGTTGATTTGAAAAAAGTGAGGGAAGAGTTTTGATTGGGTGACATGAGAGATATGTGTGATGAATTACAGCTTTTCTGTGCTTTTTATAGCTGCAGACTCTGGAGTGCATACCTTTTGCTCTGCTAAAGACAATTTGGTGTGTTTCTGAGACTGTTTTGAAACTCATAAAGTATTTGCTAAGGTGAGAAAAGATTCATTTAATTTAGATAGAGAATAGTATGTTTTAGGGAGAAAATTATGAAGAAAGTTGTGTATTTAAAATGTTGCTTTGTGTCAAGTGTTTTACAAATAGATTTTGTTTCTTTGTGTTACATAGCCATGTTAAAAGTGACGCAAAAAAGTGCAAGGGTCTTACAAAAATGCTTTAATGTGTCTTAGGGTATTTTAACTCACTTCCCCATGAATGTATGAATATAATTGCTTTACAAGATGTGTTTAAAAACGTTTTTGAAATCAATTAGGTTTCTTGATATGTACTGCTAGAGTTTCATAGGTTGCTTGGGGTATATTTTCAAGGCTTTTGAGTTCCTTTGATGTAATTTTTCCCATTTTAATTTAAGACCTTTCCCCGTGGTGCAAGGTCCTTGTAAATATGCCCCCATCTGTGCTTGGCAAATTTAGATTTTAATTCTTTGACTAACATAGCCATGTTAAAAGTGACCCAAAAATGTTGCAAGGGCCTTAAAAAAAAACGCTTTCATGTGTCTTAGGCCATTTTAAGTCATTTCCTCTTGAATGTAGGTATATAATTGATTTAGATGATGTGTTTAAAAACGATTTTTGAAAACAATTAGGTTTCTTGATATGTACTGCTAGAGCTTCATAGGTTGCTTGGGGCATATTTATAAGGCCTTTGAGTCTCTCTGATGTTATTTTTCCCATTTTAATTTAAGACCTTTCCCTGTGGTGCAAGGTCCTTGTAAATACGCCCCCATCTGTGCTTGGCAAATTTAGATCTTGATTATTTGACTTACATAGCCATGTTAAAAGTGATCCAAAAATGGAGCAAGGGCTTAAAAAAAACGCTTTCATGTGTCTTAGGGCATTTTAAGTCACTTCCCGATGAATGTAGGTATATAATTGATTTAGATGATGTGTTTTAAAACGTTTTTTGACATCAATTAGGTTTCTGGATATGTAGTGCTAGAGTTTCATAGGTTGCTTGGGGCATATTTATAAGGCATTTGAGTCTCTCTGATGTTATTTTTCCCATTTTAATTTAAGACCTTTCCCCGTGGTGCAAGTTCCTTGTAAATATGCCCCCATCTGTGCTTGGCAAATTTAGATTTTAATTCTTTGACTAACAGAGCCATGTTAAAAGCGACCCAAAAATGGTGCAAGGGCCTTAAAAAAACGCTTTCATGTGTCTTAGGCCATTTTAAGTCATTTACCCTTGAATGTAGGTATATAATTGATTTAGATGATGTGTTTAAAAACGATTTTTGAAATCAATTAGGTTTCTTGATATGTAGTGCTAGAGTTTCATAGGTTGCTTGGGGTATATTTAAAAGGCATTTGAGTCCCTTTGATGTTATTTTTCCCATTTTAATTAAAGACATTTCCCCGTGGTGGAAGGTCCTTGTAAATACACCCCCATGTGTGCTTGGCAAATTTAGATTTTGATTATTTGACTTATATAGCCATGTTCCATACAGTTCTCACCTTCTGCGTAGTCTTACATATGCTAGACTCCATCTGCACTATGAGATACCTAAGCAAAGGAAACACAGGTGATGTGATTGTGAAATGAGGAAAAGAATCTCCACATTTTTCAATTACATCACCTGTGTTTCCTAAGTTTACGAATGACATTGTGCAGATGAGGTTTAGGCCTGTCCACAGACACAGAAGAGGTCTGGCCTTTGTTCAAGAGTGAAGTGGACATTACTTACTTCATTTTTCAGACACACTGTTAGACAGATGTTCAGGTCAAACACAATTCTCTCAAAATATTCAGCAAGATTGTCAGGAGTTTTTAATGTATATGCTTGATGTATTGCATGATGAAGGTGTAGATGTAGATCACCTGTTTGGGCTTTCTTATCAATGGCAGCATGACTGCGAGAACTGTATGGTATCAAGTACTACTAGTGTATATTTAACTTTGCCAGACAGTAAATCAGTGTCCTTTAGTAAGCTAGTAAAAGCAGCTGATCACAACATGGAGTGTAGCCAATGTAAGTCTGAAATGTTGTCAACATTATTTATACGAACATATGGCCAGTATGTCATTTTAATGTTCCAACGATGTAGGCCTGATGGAACAAAATTGACAACTTTGATTAAAAATTTTGTGGCTTCACAGTTGTCAATATCAGGAAGGACTTTTATAACTGCAGCAATTATATATCATGACGGTCCTTCAATAACATCAGGACATTACACAGCTTATTTAAAGTCTAGAAATGGCTGGTCATTCTGCAATGATTCTGTTTTAACTTTCAAAAAAAAATTGCCTTATGACCTTAAAAATTCTTACCTGGTGTTTTTAAAACCAAAATTTTAGGGAAAGAATCTCGGGATGTGCTCTGAGGAAATTCAAGAGGTTCTAATGGCTCCTACACAATTTGGCCTTGAGGATAAAAGTGTAGTACAGAGTCAAAAGTTATTTTTGAGTTTTAAATAGTTCCTGGAAAAAAAGAAGGTTTTCTTACAGAAAGTGGTGGGCACGGATTAGTTAAAGGACAACAGAGTATTTCCCAAAACAAACGGTGTTCTTACCATAACACTTGACGTCATGGAAAAATAACTGCACTTTGAATGAGTTCAGAAAAACTGTTTCTTTTTATAAGCTAATTGAAGCAGCCAATAAAAACATGGAGTAGAGGTAATGTAAGTCTGCAATGCTGTCTAGATTATTTGACCAAACTTTTGGTTATAATGTCATTTTAAAATTCCAACTATATAAACCTGATGAAAGTAAGTCTTCAACTTTAATTACAAATGTTGTGGCTACATAGTCGTTTATTTTAGGAAGAACATTTTTAACTGCAGCTATTATATGACATGATGGTCCTTTGACAAGATCCGCTTATTACACAGCTTATTGAAAATGTAAAAAAAGCTGCTGTTTCGTAAATGATTCCTATTTGACTACGATACAATGTTGCCTTTTTATTTAAAAATATTCTTACTTTCTGTTTTCAGAAAAGAGAATTTAGGGTAGGTAACTGGCCTATAATGATTCTAGGGGTTGATATAATTTTATCTACTGTTTTAAATTGCTTTGTGATTAAAAGTGATGTAGAGAATTAAATAATTGTAGTAGTCATAGAGGTAGTGTAAGTCTGCTTCATAGTAAGTAAGCATGGGCGTAAAATCCGCTCCGATCGCGGATTTTTCGGATTTCCGGCACATTCGCAATCCGCGAACTCTCGCGAATTTGTTGAAAATCCGTGAATCCGCTCGCGGCGGATTTTTTGCTTGGTTGCGGCGCGCGGCGTGGTGCACGGCGTTCACTTTCCGTCATTTAGCGTTTGCCGAGTTGTTTTTCTTTGCGAGTGCCGCGCCATTTTGGATCTTGCTGCGTGATCCCGCGCGAGTTTGGCGCCCGCGAATACGTAATCGCGGCTTGCCACCTTGCACAGCACACCTCGCGAGAGTTCGCAATTGCGAACACGTAGTTGCGGCGGAAAGGAACAATCTCGCACTCGCGAAATAGAGCTTTTGCAATTCTGCACAAGAAATTCACCAGCAAACAGGATAAACCTTCAGAAAATTATGATTTTTATCAGAATCACTCCTCAGGTTGACATTTGCATGGCCTTTTTTTTTGCAAGGAGTCCATTTTGGGGGGGGGGGGGAAGGAAGTGCCCCACAGTCTCCAACTTCCTGTTCCTGTCGAGGAGGCTCCTCCCAGTGCTTTGTCCATCTCCTGGTCACTTTCATTTGGATCTGGAGCTGGAAGGATTACTTTTTGTGGGTGCTGCTGGATATTTGGAGTTGAGGCCTTTTTGACTGTCTTTGGATCACTTTTGGATTAGAAATCAACTTTCACAAGTAAGTTTGTTTGGGGCATTACAGTTGCTGCAAGTACAATTTTGGAACTTTTTCAGAACATTAAATAAATTATATTGTGGGTAGCCACAGTATCCAGTAGGACCAGGGTTGGTTAGGGGTGCATGATACAACTGTTTTGTTGAATTTAAACACCATTGAGGCCATGGATGGGCTGGGATTGTGCTGATTTTTGTCGTTTTTTTGGGCCTGCTGGTGTGGCCCTTTGCCCAGGGGTGGTGAGTGTTGCATGGGCCTAGTCTTTCTGTGGGGTGTCTTCTTGAATTTAAACATAATTGAGGCCATGGATGGGCTGGGATTGTGCTTATTTTATTGTTTTTGTCGTTTTTTGGGGGCTGCTGGTGGGGCCCTTTGCCCAGGGGTAGTGGTGCATGGACTGAGTGTGCCTGTAGTGTGGTCTCACTCTCTTTAATGTAAACATCATGGATGGCATTGGATTGTGGTGATTTCTGGCTGTTTTTCTGTTTTTTGGGGGTGTACTGTTGATGTGGACTGGCCATGTGGGTGGTGGTGGTGGCCATCTTGAGTGCTGGCTGGTACAGGCAACATGTGCTTGGGGTGTAAGGAGCCATTTTGAGGAGAGGCAGTGTCTGAGGCCTGCACTTATTTTGCCTACTTTTCATCCATTATGCCCAGGGGTAGTGAGTGTTGCATGGGCCTAGTGTTTCTGAGGGGTGTCTTCTTGAATTTAAACACCATTGAGGCCATGGATGGGCTGGGATTGTGCTGATTTTATTGTTTTTTGTCGTTTTTTTGGGCCTGCTGGTGGGGCCCTTTGCCCAGGGGTGGTGAGTGTTGCATGGGCCTAGTCTTTCTGTGGGGTGTCTTCTTGAATTTAAACATAATTGAGGCCATGGATGGGCTGGGATTGTGCTTATTTTATTGTTTTTGGTCGTTTTTTGGGGGCTGCTGGTGTGGCCTTTTGCCCAGGGGTGGTGGTGCATGGACTGAGTGTGCCTGTGGTGTGGTCTCACTCTCTTTAATGTAAACATCATGGATGGCATTGGATTGTGGTGATTTCTGGCTGTTTTTCTGTTTTTGGGGGTGTACTGTTGATGTGGACTGGCCATGTGGGTGGTGGTGGTGGCCATCTTGAGTGCTGGCTGGTACAGGCAACATGTGCTTGGGGTGTAAGGAGCCATTTTGAGGAGAGGCAGTGTCTGAGGCCTGCACTTATTTTGCCTACTTTTCATCCATTATGCCCAGGGGTAGTGAGTGTTGCATGGGCCTAGTGTTTCTGAGGGGTGTCTTCTTGAATTTAAACACCATTGAGGCCATGGATGGGCTGGGATTGTGCTGATTTTATTGTTTTTTGTCGTTTTTTTGGGCCTGCTGGTGGGGCCCTTTGCCCAGGGGTGGTGAGTGTTGCATGGGCCTAGTCTTTCTGTGGGGTGTCTTCTTGAATTTAAACATAATTGAGGCCATGGATGGGCTGGGATTGTGCTTATTTTATTGTTTTTGGTCGTTTTTTGGGGGCTGCTGGTGTGGCCTTTTGCCCAGGGGTGGTGGTGCATGGACTGAGTGTGCCTGTGGTGTGGTCTCACTCTCTTTAATGTAAACATCATGGATGGCATTGGATTGTGGTGATTTCTGGCTTTTTTTCTGTTTTTGGGGGTGTACTGTTGATGTGGACTGGCCATGTGGGTGGTGGTGGTGGCCATCTTGAGTGCTGGCTGGTACAGACAACATGTGCTTGGGGTGTAAGGAGCCATTTTGAGGAGAGGCAGTGTCTGAGGCCTGCACTTATTTTGCCTACTTTTCATCCATTATGCCCAGGGGTAGTGAGTGTTGCATGGGCCTAGTGTTTCTGAGGGGTGTCTTCTTGAATTTAAACACCATTGAGGCCATGGATGGGCTGGGATTGTGCTGATTTTATTGTTTTTTTGTCGTTTTTTTAGGCCTGCTGGTGGGGCCCTTTGCCCAGGGGTGGTGAGTGTTGCATGGGCCTAGTCTTTCTGTGGGGTGTCTTCAATGTAAACATCATGGATGGCATGGGATTGTGCTCATTTTTCTGTGTTTTGTCGATTTTTTGGGGTGTATAACTGAACTGATGTTCCTCTGTCTTCCATTGCTTTTAGGTGCACAAGAAGACTCAAGAGAACCACCAGTGCCAGGAAGAAGTCCTGCAGCGGTGTGTGTGTGCAGCATAACGTCAGGCGACGTCACGTCTGGACACAGAACCCTCTGCAACTCGTGCAACTGCTGCCTGCTGACCTGCTCTGAAGAAGATGGCCCCAAAAAAAGTAACCCGTAGCTCCTCTAGCAAGAAAGGTGCCAGTAAGGAGCAGAAGAAGCAAGTTACCAAGGACCGCCCGCCCCTTTTTTTGGGAGTAAAAAAAAAAGTATGCCTGCAGCAGTAGCGGGATCTGCTGGGGACCAAGCTGGCAGCAGCACCCCCGCTCCATTGGGCTCAGTGCCACCACCACCACCACGCCAACTTCAGTCCAAGCCCTTGAGTGCTGCAGAGGCAGCCAGTATAGTTCTTCAATCACCATCGACCAGTGATGTTGGCTCATCGCAAGAAAGCAGCAGCAATGTCCCTCAATCAACACAGGTTGTTGTAGCTCATCTGATGAGTGTTGAACAACCACAGCCGCAACAACAATCACATGTGCAAGTACAAGCCCAAGTACATGTGGAAGGAGAGGCAGCGCAAGGAGATGCGCAAGCAGAGGTGCATGGAGGGTCACAAGTGCCCACAATAGTTGTTCCTCCCGAAGTAGGGGCACATCAGGAAATCGACAATCAAGGCGAGGTATCATTTGAGGAAGCCACTCCTCCTGATGATCCTTCATTGTCTTCCACACCCCTAGCAATGAAGAGATCAAGGGTGGTGTCTACATCTTCTGCAAGCACACCTCCTTCTGATGATACAGATCAAACTTGGGAACCAGCACCACAGCCGTCTGAGAGTGAGGCACACCATGATCCGACAAAGGTAGTTAAGCGTAAAAGGAAGCTCGTCCAAAGTCTCAGAGTTATGGAGTGTGATGAGGCTCAACAAGAAGTGGCGGATACTGCTGCTGATGAAGACTCTGCCAACGACGACCCAGTCATCATAAAGGTCACTGCAGCCCCAGCGGGCATGCAGCAAACAGACATTTTGACCCTAGCCCGAAGAGCTGCTGAGCGTGATGATGATGATGATGTTGTCGATGAGGAGGCAGTGGAAACACCACAATCATTGGAGTTAAGTAGTACACCAACTCGTCCCGCTTCCATATTTCTTTCTGGCAAGAAGAGACCTCCGTCAACCTCGACCTTAATTAGTGGCGGTGAAAGTGCAAAACGTACAAAAGTTGGGCAATCCAGATCCTCCACTTCATCTGGCATTAGCTTCATGATGACCACCACCACCAGTATCGCCGCCTCCTCCAGGTCCCACAGACACTTCAAGTCCCCAGTTTGGGACTTCTTTACTGTTTGTCAAAAAAATCCAAAGTTTGCCATTTGTACCCTTTGTAAGGCTGCAGTTAGTCGTGGTAAGCCAGGTACCAACTATGGTACCGGAGGCCAGAGAGGTCATCTTAGGAGACAGCACACTGTCAAATGGTTTGCGCACCTAGATGCGATCAAGAAAGGCCGAATTCAAGGAAACGTTGATGTTTCATCTGATGATGACGAGGAGGAAGAAGACGTGTCAAACACTTCCCTTACACCCAGTACCCCTGTCAGCAGCACACCCAATGTGAGGCACACTAAGAGTGTTGGAGCGAGTGAGACACCAACGCACAAAAGTTCACCAGCGAGCAAAATTGGGTCAACGAAGTCATTATCAGCCCGTAAATGCTTGGTCCAGGGCAACATTAGAACAATGCTTACTTCAGACGTGCCATATGAACGCAACCACCCACTGACGCGTCTGTATAACACTAAGCTGGCTAAAATGCTAGCTGTGGACCTTCTCCCTTTTTCTTTTGTAGAAGCAGTAGGTTTTCTAGAATTAGTGGCAACGCTCTGCCCTAAATGGAAGGTTCCTAGCCGGTTCTATTTTGCCAGAGTTGCGGTTCCAGCACTACATGAAGATGTGCTGGAGGCGATTGGGGCAGCTTTGCAGAAGAGTGCTGTTCACACAATACATCTGACAACAGACATGTGGACCAGTGGCGCAGGCGCTGTTACATGTGCATCACTGCACACTGGGTCTCTTTTTCAGGTGTTAAAGCAAAGCTAAACGCAGGTGTTGACCCGGACAAAGTTTTCAAAGCTGCTCAGAAACATGCAACACTAGCCATGTTTGGCTTGGAGAAAAGTCACACAGCAGAAAACATTTTGGGAGAGTTTGACAAAAAGGTCTTGAAAATGCTATCCCCAAAAAAACGCAAGATTGGTTTTGTTTCCACGGATAATGGCGCCAATGTAGTTAAGGCCATGTCGGAGGGTGGCTATTTCAGAGTGCCATGTTTGGCGCACTGTATCAACCTGGTAGTTCAAAAATTCTTGAGTGATAGAGACAGTGCAGCGTTCGCGGTAATGGCCACCTGCCGCAAAATGTGCAACCATTTCAGCCATTCTTTTAAGGCCCGGAAGCATCTGAGGAGGCTGCTACTTCAAAGTCGAATACCAGTGAAAGCACTCATCCAGGAGGTGGCAACACGTTGGAACTCAACCTTCTACATGCTTGAGCGTCTGTATGAGCAGTATACGGTACTCGATCACTATTTCTTCACAGAGGGTACATCTCAGAAGGAGGACCTGCGGATGAGTGCGGCGCAATGGGACATAGTTAAAAGCCTGACAGACATGCTTCGTCCTTTTGAGTTCTTCACGCGTGCAGTCAGCCAGGAGGACTGTAATTTGGGAAAAGCTATCCCATTGTTGTGCATGCTGGAGCACCAACTGATGGCGGTGTCTTCTGAGTTTGAAAAAGATGTACAAAAAAAAGACCATTTTATTTTGTCTGAGAAATTATTAGAGTGCCTACGTGGTGATGAACGTCTTCAAAAGATCAAGTCAGAACAGCATTACATTTCTGCTACTATTCTGGATCCACGCTACAAAAAGGCGCTGGCAGGCGAAGCATTCTTTCCTTTTGCTGATGCAGATGTTCAAAAGTACAAACATTGGTTAGCCTGGTCAGCCAAGAGGTTTGAAAAAGAACGGCAGGTTATTGAAGGAGAAGACAGTACATCAGCATCAGCAGGCCATCCCCAGTCACAAGAATCCACTTCTGCACCTGTGGCTGGGGCACAAGTGACCTCTCAGCCGTTAAAGACACCAGCAACTCGATCATCTGCACCACACACAACAGTAACAGTGGCTGCTGTAGAGGATTGGCTAAGTTTGCTTGGGTATGGTTATGTCACAGGCACAGCAAAAAGTAAGCAAAGTGGAGGAACCGTTGATGACCTTGAGTCGATGGTGCAGGACTATCTGAATGACTCAACAGAGGTCTTTCTTAATGATGAGCCATTGCAGTATTGGCATGGCAAAAAACAATTGTGGCCACAGCTCTACAACCTGGCTATAAACTATTTGTCTTGCCCACTCGCAAGTGTGTCTTCTGAACGTGTTTTCAGTGCTGCTGGTGGCATTGTAACTCCCAAACGGAGCCGCCTCTCGCCCAAAAATGTGGAGCGGCTGACAATGATCAAGATGAATCAGCACCTCATACCACCAGATTACAAAGTACGAGAAAGCACGCCGCATGAAGACGAGGAGGACGGCAACGTAGATGAGGGGATTTGTTCTCTGTTCGGTGGCACTGACCTCATCCTGCCTGAATTCGCAGAGTATGATGACGAAATCTTCTTCTTATTCCCTGACACCGAGCCCTGAAAATGAGACAATGAACCAAGAAGTTTCTTTTTCGTCCTTATTCACTTTTATTCCTGTTTGTCTCTCTTTCTTTGTTGTGCACAGTTAATTTAATTCAAACTTTAATCACCTAATCCCAAAAACAAGACCATCAGCAGAACTGTCTTCACTTGTTTGCTTATTGATTTGAAGGTGCCGCAGTCTACATTCCTCAGGTTCACAAGTTCTGAAGAACATGCTCCTCTATCCTCCTCCTCCAGACTCCGATTTCCCTCAAAGCAGAGGGCTGGTTTACGCCCAATGAAGAAAGACTCAGCACTTGTGGGGGTGTTCTACTTCTTTGCGGGTGAGTTGACGGCTCTGGGCCCATTGCTGTGAAGCTCTAATAACGGATAAAAGTGTTTTGGACCAAATATGAGGCGGAAATTTCTTGCCGTTTTTGCTGACTTGCTTGCCTTTGAGGTGCTCTTTGGCGGGGTTCCGGGTGTTTGTGGGTGAGTTTTGGGGTCTGGGAGCACTGCTGCAACAGTCTAATGTTGATTGCATTTGCTTTTCAGGAAATCCATGGTGGAAAACAGGAGTTATGATGATGACCCAGCTGCACAGCGCGTTTGGACCGAAGGCCGAGAGATATTGTAAGTATGAGATTTCGCTTTTTTGCTGTTTGGGGGTGTTGTCGGGTGGTTTTTTCCGGGTGGGTTGGCGGGTCTTGCCTGGGGCATTCCTGGGAAGGTCTAATACCGGATAGAAGTGTTTTGGACAAAATCCTTAAGGAACAGCCTTTTTTTTGCTATTTCTTCTGTCATCTTGCTCAATGTAGCGTTTTGGGGGGCTTCCTGCTGTTCGTGGGTGGGTTGCGGCCGGGGTCTCTGTCGAAGCACTGCTGCGACAATCTAATCTTGATTGCATTTGCTTTTCAGGAAATCCATGGTGGAAAACAGGAGTTATGATGATTGATGATGATGACCTAGCTGCACAGCGCCGCGTTTGGACCGAAGGCCGAGAGATATTGTAAGTATGAGATTTAGCTTTTTCGCTGTTTGGGGGTGTTGTCGGGTGGTTTTTTTCGGGTGGGTTGGCGGGTCTTGCCTGGGGCATTCCTGGGAAGGTCTAATACCGGATAGAAGTGTTTTGGACAAAATCCTTAAGGAACAGCCTTTTTTTGCTATTTCTTCTGTCATCTTGCTCAATGTAGCGTTTTGGGGGGCTTCCTGCTGTTCGTGGGTGGGTTGCGGCCGGGGTCTCTGTCGAAGCACTGCTGCGACAATCTAATCTTGATTGCATTTGCTTTTCAGGAAATCCGTGGTGGAAAACACGAGCTATGATGATTGATGATGATGACCTAGCTGCACAGCGCCGCGTTTGGACCGAAGGCCGAGAGATATTGTAAGTATGAGATTTAGCTTTTTCGCTGTTTGGGGGTGTTGTCGGGTGGTTTTTTTCGGGTGGGTTGGCGCCGCGGGTCTTGCCTGGGGCATTCCTGGGAAGGTCTAATACCGGCTAGAAGTGTTTTGGACAAAATCCATAAGGAAACACCAGTTTTGGCACTTTTTGTAACTTAGGGTTCGTTAGGGTTAGCCCTAGCAGCAGGATTGCATGTGTTTCGGGGGGTTCTATTGCAACGCAGTTCTGGTGTTGTAGAGCACTGTTGGAGCGATGCTGGCTATGGATACTTTTGCTTGCTTGCAAGTGGTTTGAATACAATCCACGGTCTGTATTTGGGCCTACTGTTACTTTCAAAGTACGTTTTGTTACCATTTTTCTGCTAGGCATCGTTTTTGGAGATCTGATTGGGGTTCTTCTACATTTTTGCGACTGGCTTTAGTAAGGGTCTTGGTGGGAGCATTGCTGGGAAGGTCAAATTGTGTTCTAAAACACAGTTTACAGTACACCTACCTTGAGGGGAAAGATCCGCTATAATATTTTGGCCATACTTATTTATCCTTAAAAAGGTGACTCAGACAGAGCACGCAATTTCAAAAATATTGTACTGTCTATTAGGGAAATCAAAGTCTCACTTTTTGAACCACACAGCGTACATACCTTTTATTTATTTATCAGTGGTATTGTAATAGCACTTCCTGTTTTCCGTTCAATAATTACAGGCCGGGTTTCAGTCAACATCCGCCAGGCAGGCAGTGGACAGGGTGTCTTCTGTCAGTGGTCACCAACATTGATGGACGAAGCGTCAGCTGGAATGGAGGAGTGCCGCCAATAAGAGGAATTGTTTGCTGCATGCAACTTACTTACCAAATTCAACAGGACAACTCCAACAACATCCGCAATACAGATCCAGTATCCATTGTTTTATTCTATGAGTGTGACTGCATGTGCTTAGCTTTAGTTTGTAACCAAAGATTGTCTTTATCTTCAATTATTGTTTGTCCATGCTCTGCTTTTTTTTTCTTCTCTCAACAAAACCTACCCAAAAAGAAACCCCCATTCCCATCCATTTTACAAACCCTAACCCTCTTCCCCCGGGCTGTGTTGTTTTGCTTGATGTCTGACTAAAATGACATCAATAATTCCACACACTTGCTGGGGAGGATAAGGTCATAGCAACAGGCTGGTGAAGGAATACGAGGATATCTTCTAGACTTACTCAGCTTCAGTACTATATCTTCTAGTAGTAGTAGCCAATGTCAAATAAATTCAACGCAAGTACTAGTTATACTTGCAAGCAAATATTTTACCACCATTTGTTAGGCTACATTATGGCACTGTTCTAGTGTACTGTCACCTGCTATATTCTCGATCGTACCGTAACCGTTGTAATGCTACAGTAAGGACAAACAAGGTTTCGTTTTCTTTTTTTCCATAGGCATGCAACTGCCACTGTGTGTCACACCACTAGTACCACCGCAATGAGGAAATGTCACCCGCCCAGGATTGACAACGTTAATCCCCATTTCACGTGGAGCCAGCCCTGGGCCTAGCCCTAATTTCTAACACAAATTACAGGTAAGATAAGCGTTTGGTGGGAGGTAGTATAATGGAGTATTATTTCGGAGTAGACAAGAGATTGACGGTTGTACTACTAAAGTCCTACGACTGTTCAGGAAAACAAAGTTACTGTTACACCCCCGTCCCCCACCCACCAGACTGAAAAGCAGTAAAAAACAGGTATGGACAGATAAAGTTGAAAAATGTATATTTATGTAGCCCTAACAAAATAATCTCCCTCAAGACCCACCCTAACCCCAACGATTGTCTTTGAAACGTCCCAAAACGATCCCAACTCCCAAATCCCACCCCCCAAAAGTCTATAAAAAAAGGGCAAGGGACACTCCACTACTGGAGGGTGCTGCTGGTGCATTTTGCGGCATGGGCATCATACTCCTTGCGGAGGGTGGCAAGCTCGGAGCGGAGGCCCTTCACCAAGTTCTTATACTTCTGGACCTCCTGCTCCAGGTTGGACATTCGGACTCGTAGGCGGCGTTGGCGTTCCTTGCAGCTACTGTGGGGGGCAGCTGGTCTTTCTGTTGCTTGGCGGTGGCGGTTGGCTTTGTTAGCCCGGCTCGGTCCCGCTGGAGCACTGCGCATGCTGGCGTCCCGTGGGGTCACGGAGGAGGATGCAGCGGTCCCAGCCGAGGATGTTGTTGTTGCACCGCTCGACTGCGTGTCCTCCTCCTCCTCCAGGGCCACCAGCCGCCGATATTCGGCGACAGTGGCATCCAGCCTCCGTTGCCGGGCCATTCTAGCCTGCTCCCTCCGTGTTGTTGATTTGGAAGGAGCAACTATATGAAGAAAGAAAGACATAGTCTGTAACCAATGCTCCTTAGCATTAATAACACAAAGTGATTGAGCTGAAAGTTGGGTCACAGTACAAGTAGCAAATTGAAAGCACAGTACATAACTATTGAGGACAGTATCTATGTAACCTCCCACTTCTGCATCCTTGCTCTAACATTAGTGGTAGTCTAATGAACAAATTCTACGACCACTATGGACTTCCATTACATTCGACTATGACAGTACACCAGTCTTATTCTTCTTCTTCTCTCTTGTTTAGGAAAATTGGTACGTTATCTTATGCAAGCCGGCAGAATGACATGGACAGCACAGTGAACTTGCACCCGAGAAAAAAAGTTGCACACCATGATGAGTGAGACAGACTTGCGTTACTGTACCGTTCCAGTACATGCAGGTGGTGAAGCTATTACTTTTCTATTACGGGTGGCACTGAGAATACTCTGTTACAAGGGCTACTGCTTAATTAATTTACCTTTCACCCTACAGTGCAAATGAGTACTAGAAAAGGAAAATGAAGAAGCTAACTAATTTGATTATCTATCACTTCACATGGGACGTAGTTGATGACATATGGGATGACTTTAGGTGCTTTGCTTAATATTGAGTGAACAGTGATACACCCACACATGAATGACGTACTACAAGTAAACTAAAGTTATTAAGAGAGGTACGGAGTGTCCACCGTAATAACCAGATATATGCTGTGATTGCAGACGCAATACAAAGTACTGCTACTATTCATGGTAGTATTGGACACATTTACAATTTCTTTTCCTTGCCTTCCCTGCACTGGAACGGACGTGCGGGTGCGGTGGTACATGCTCTTCAAGGTAACACTTAGTTCATCCAGCGACCATCTACTCTCTCTAGATACACATGTGCTATCTAAGAGTCAGAGAATACCATGCTCCAGGCATCCATTCAGTCAAAGTATACGCACACATACAGTTTCTGTTTCACCCACCCAGGCTGCTGTCCTTCCACCCATCCTTGCTTCATCATTGACCCAGCCACGCACCATACCATATTCTTTCTTCCCAGCCACCTCGGGGGCCAAGCAAACACATATCGTTCTTCTTTGCCAGCCATCATACAATTTCGCGCCCCACTTACTTACACCCTTCTTTCGCTTTTCGTTCATCCCATCCATCACGTTCGTCTAAGAACTTATTGGGATTCTTCTCACCAAAAACTTCACAGCTAAGTCGAAGTACATTTCGAGGAGGCTACTACCTGGTTGATTTGTAATACACCCGTGCAGAAAGCACACTATGCAGTCTTCAATCTCAATAAGTAAGGAATATATAGCTTACCTGTTTCCGCCACCACCCTTTGAACCCCCACAGGACCGTCCGCCGGCTCTTGCACCGCCTCCTCCCCAGAGTCCTCCGAGTCCTCGCCCAACACAGCCACCTCCGCGCTGGCCCCGTCACCAGATGTTACACCTACAAAGTACATTTAAGAATGTTAGAATACACCACTCACTACTATATAATATTTGGTCTAGGAGAAATGTTAAAAAAACAGAATACAATGTAATAATTTGTGACTGTCTACTCCAAAGTAAAAATGTCCCTTTTTCCAGGGAAGGCTGTTGTCTTGCTGCACTTTTATGCACAACTGATGAATGCTTGCTTTTTATTTTTAACACGCACCACTTTCTCTCCTAACAGACAGAAGCTTGACTCCTAAGAACACGACCAGGATCAAGGTTAAACCAGGTGAGAGCTCGGCTCGACCACAAGAAATGTGTCCAATTAATCGTCAGCACTAACCACTTTTCCGTTTTCAGTTAAATAGTTTTATGACAAAGTAGATTTTAATAAATGTGTTTACTTTTAATAAAGCTTTTAAACTTAAATAGACTCTGTGGTTTTTGGTCCTCCAGACTAGAGTGGATGAGCTAAAGGTTTTGGAATTTTTGCAAGCATGAGTGCCTCTGACACTTCTTGACTGTGCTGTGACTCCGTACTCTCTTGTCCTGCGTACGATAATCTAGAGATCATTGGGGATCAATAATCGGTGACTTCGGGAGCTGAATGACTCTGCCACACTATCTAGTCAGTAAGGAGACAGTGCATAGAGCTATTGCTGAATAGAATGGGAGTCCAATGCAATTGCCAAATGTCCAATCTTAGTTAGCTACACAGACAGACTAATAAGAATAATCTAGTAATACCACAGGGAGTCATATTAGAGCCAGGATAAGAATTTATATCCAGTCTACAAGAAGATCAAAGACGATTTAGAAAAAATCGAATGAGGAACGCTAGGAAAAAATAGGTACTCTTTATTACAATTAAAACTTACTGGGGCCAGCAAAGGAGCCCTCGCCTGCCCAATCCTGGCCTGCATCCTCAGCAGCACCCTCCTCCTCCTGTGTCCTCTTGCCCTTGGGGGGAGCTGATGTACAACATGAAAGAAAGAAAGACCAGAAAACATGGATGAGATTTGTCAACCAAATCAACCATTTCAAAAGAACAATAACAACATTTTTTGGAGAAATAGCAAATAGATAGACAACTATTCCACGGGATCTATCTCATGTGGTATACTACGTTATTCGTATTGCCTGATTTGCGGACCGTAGACTTAGAAAGTTCCTATGTAACTCAATAAACAGACTACTAAAGAGGTTTGCCTAGGCCTGGCACTGCAGGCAGCAGTCCGCAGCACGCGAAGTGACAGACAAAGTCCATCCTGCTTGCAGATCAGTGAATACTCAAACTATCAATCCACCCACCACCACCACCACTATTTCTTCTTATAGCCATGTGTCTAAAGGAAGGAGTGGACTTCAGTCTGTTGGGGCTGATTTAGAAGTCCCTTGCGGCTCATTTTCCGCCATTGTTGCGTGACTTTTGTGACGCTGCGGCAGAACAAAAGACTCGCCATGGTGTTGGTGCGGCGTATATATTAAAAAAAAAGAAATTATGGGCGATGCATCACGTTGTAAAGCCCTGCGCCATCAGGGGGCGTTCCGGCGCAAGGGAGGGCATACCTGCGCAGGGACGAATCCTAAAAGTGGCTGAGGGAAATCTACAAGATGTCAATCAGTCACTTTTAAGACAATGATGCATGAGTCAAACCCTGCACGCTTGAAGCCGACGTACGGCTTGATGCAGCATTGGGGAGATAGGGTACCCCAGAGCATTGCTGGAGCTGCGCCATCGTTGGCACGCAACTCCAGCAATGCGCCGCCTTTACGGCACAGATGCGTAAGGCTTCTGTGACGTTTTGGGCCAATGGGTGGTGGTGGCATGGCACACAATTACTGCCGCATCCCTGCTACTTTGCAGGGATGCGCCGGTAATTGAAAATATGACCCTTAGTGTCTAGCATTACGCAGTTCTTATCTTTACACTACACTCATACATAATTTCTCAGGCCAATGAAATGAACACAATGTACAAAACAAATAAGCATAGTAGCAAGCAAGGCTACTGAGAAGGAGAGCAGTGCACCTGAAATGCATAGAAGATTTTGAAATATAATTTACCTACAATGTAATCGGCAGCATTATTGCTCTTGGTAAAGAACAAAGATTTGCAAATAACAGAGCCGGATAAAACAGAGTAGTGATGAATAGCTACTACTACTCACCAAGCCCGGGGACCTCTACGCCGAGCGCGTCCAGCAAGTCCCGTTCCCGGTCCATGACATCGGTCCAGTGGTGGGTGGCCTGGTTATATGTGCGCCGGACCCCAGAGAGCTGAAACATGGCCCGGCACACCTTCTCCCACCGCTTCCGGCGCTCCCGGATGCCATAGCCAGTCGCGATCTTGCCGCCTCCCAGGATCGTCTTGGGGAGGCGGCGCTGGACGTGGAAGATGAGTGCCGCCACTTCCTCCGCGCTGAAGATCTCCCGCTGCACCACTTGCTCCCCCCTCAAACGCCCGCACGGGAGCCGGGCACGGGGTGCGGGACCCTTCCCCTTCTCAGGGTGCTTCCCGGCTCCCTTTACCATGGTCTGGGCAGAAATAAACTTAAATGATAAAGAAGAAATAGAATAGTGTAGAAGAAAAGAAAAGAGTTTAAAAAATTAGTTTAAAAGTAACTAAAAGTAGCAGAAAACACAAAAATATACAGCTAGAAAAATAGAGGGATAGATAATAAGTAAAATAGATTAAATAAACTTCAAACAAGCAAAGGATGGCAGAGATTCAGAGAGGATACAGAAAGCATGCCCAGAACCATAGCAATGAATGAGAAACAAGATGGCCGCGCCCGTTCACAACCGCGTGGGTAAGTTCGCGCGAGATTTTCCTCGCAAGCACGCGCGAAATTGTACTAGCGAGCAGCACAGTTTGCGAGATTACACATAGCGGCCGGAAACGGAATTACGTCACGCAAGCAAGATGGCCGCGCCCGTGTACGACCGCTAGGGTAACTTGGCAAACGTATAGCTACAAGCGCCTCGCGAACACGCGCAAAAGCACGCGAACATACACGTCGCACAAAAAAAATAAGTGTATTCGCAAACATTCGCGGCTCCCGAAATCGATCTCGCACGGATTCGCGCCCCAAAAAACGCGCGAAAGTGCAGAAAAAACGGTTTTTGCTAAACTGAAAGCAATGAGCAGGTGCAAAAGTTCAAACTTAACATTTGTACCATTCACTGTAGTGCTTCCTGAGGGGCCCCTCCAGAGTTTGCAACTATTCTATGACCCTGCTATGACCCAAACAGCAGGCTCATAGAATAGCTACAAGTAGACCATAAAGGTCCTGTGAAAAAAAAATTCACTGCAACAGAAAGCAAATTACAGATAAGGAAGGAAGCAGGTGCCAGCCAGACTGGAACTTTCTAAATAACTGACACATTAATCAACCCCCAATTAATTCATGGCAGTTGAAGTAGGGGAGGTGTGCTTGCTTTTTTCACCCCCCATAAACTACAGTGATAAACAAACCTAATGGGTGGCAGTGAGGAATGGATGTACCAGAGGGGTGGCATGGGTGTCCCAGAGGGTGGCAGTGGTGAAACAGAGGGTGCTGTGAACCTGTGATGATAAACCAGACGTAGAAACAACATAGTCGCGGCCGTTGCGTGCCGAAAAGTAAGTTCGCAATTGCGAAATTGTCCCAAAATCGGCGCGAACGCGCGCCAACAGAAAAAACGGGAAAATCCGCTAGAGTTCGCGTATCTTCGCGGATTGCGAATCCGTAAATCCGCAATTTCGCGTACGCGAGATCCGCTAAATCCGCCCATGCTTAATAGTAAGCAGTATCAGTGTCATAGGAAATGTGGAACATGAGTGAGCAAGAAGGGTGAGATATTACTAGTACAGGATTGTGAAAGTGATCTTGAACGTTTTCTTTCTGAAAGTTGCGGAAATACAAAATGACGGGATTTGCTTACAAGAATTCCAAGAGTTATAAATGGCTCTTACACGATTTGGCCTTGTGGAAAAGTGCGGTGGAGAGCGAGAAGTCATTTATTGTATGTAACATATTTTTCAAAACGATGGAGCTTTTCTTTCAGAAAGTGGCGGGCTGAAAATAATAGCAGCACAACAGAGTGTAAGCTGTTCATAGGATATCCTTCGACGTCATGGAAAGTAAGTTACTTTTCAGGAGTTCTGATTTCTGATTGGTTATGTTATATGGGTTTTTTAAACACAATCATTTTGATTGTGTTTTTTTTTTCCCGCTGTTATATGATGAATACCTTCAAGTCACTATTTTTAGTGAAATTTGATAAATTCTGAGAACAGCAAAAATAAACCATTTAACATGTATAATTAATTCTGTACTTTTTGTATTTATGATATACATTTAGAACTGTGTAGGAGGCATGGAGAAGCTGAGGCTTCTGTAAGTGTCAAAGTTGTTGCATACAGTGCTCACATTCTACGTAGTCTTTCATATGATAGACTACATCTAAACAATGAGATACCTAAGCAAAGGAAACACAGGTGATGTGACTGTGGAATGAGCAAAAAAAATTGCACGTTTTTCAATTAAATTACCTGTGTTTCCTAACATTACACATCACATTGTATAGATGAGGTTTAGGCCTGTTCCAGGAGACAGAGGAGGTCTCACATTTGTTCAAGAGTGCAGTGGACATGACTCACTCCGTTGGTAGGCCTGCACATGTATTATCTCCTCTATACTCTTCAACAAGCCTAAATTTCATCTGCAACCCTGAGTAGGACTTACCTGAAACAAATCTCTGGATAGGCCACACCTTATCAGCATCTAGAAACAATCATTTAAAATGTTAAGTGCAGATTTATGATGGCCATACGCCTCTTTTGCGTCACTGTTCCGTCACTTTTGTGACGCAGCAGCAGTGTAAAAGAGGCACCATGTTGCAAGATAGGCCTCAGTTCATCTCCAGCAAGATACCGTCAGTTTAAAATGTATATAATTAGGACTGTGTAGGGGGCATGCAGAAGCTGAGGCTTCAGTAAGTGTCAAAGTTGTTGCATGCAGTGCTGCACTTCTGGGTACTCTTTCATATGCTGGACTACATCTGCACAATGAGATACCTAAGCAAAGGAAACACAATTGATGTGATTGTGAAATGAGCTAAAGAAATTGCACGTTTTTCAATTACATCACCTGTGTTTCCTAACATTACACATCACATTGTGCAGATCAAGTTTAGGCCTGTCCAAGGAAACAGAGGAGGTCTGGCCTTTGTTCAAGAGTGAAGTGGACATGACTCACTTCATTGGTAGACATGGACATGTATTATCTCCTCTGTACTCTTCAACAAGCCTAAATTTCATCTGCAACCCTGAGTAGGCCTCACCTCAAACAAACCTCTGGATAGGACACACCTTATTGTCATCCTGAAACAATCATTTAAAATGTTAGGGACAGTTTTATGATGGCTGTGCATCTCTTTTGCGCTGCCGTTTCATCACTTTTGTGAGACAGCAGCAGTGCAAAAGATGCACCATGTTGCAAGATAGGCCTCACTTCATCTGCATCAAGATACTGTTAGTTTAAAATGTATATTTTTAGGACTGTGTAGGGGCATGGAGAAGCAGAGGCTTCTGTAAGTGTCAAAGTTGTTGAAAAACTGTTTGTCCTTCAATCTTTTCCCTTGTCTTTTCTAATTTTTAAATACATGTTTTAATATTTTTCAAATGTTTGTTCTTTCTTTCACAGATTGAAAGTATAAAAATAACAAGTGACTAAGTTAACGACAATTATAAGGTAAATGTTTTGTACTCTTTTCATTACATTTCTATCACATTTAACTACTATTAGTTAAACTGCTTCATTTCTTTAACCCTCACTTTCCTGCCTTTGCTACTTCCCTCATTCCTTTCTCTATTACTTACTTACTCTACTCCTTCCACTCCTTTTCTCAATCCCTCTCTTCTCATAGTTCCTCACTCTTGTTCACTCACTCCGTCTCTATTACTCTTAGTGTTTCTGACTGATCACTCTTTCACTACTTGTTCATTATGCTTTCTCTGTGTAGTTGAAGCACACTAAGGGGCATATTATGAACACAGCCAATAAAATTATTGCTGTTTTTATCGGCAGAAAACTGCTGCAAAAGTGGTTTTCGCGGCAGTTTTCTGCCGCAAAAGCGGCTTTAGCGACACATTTCTGCCGATAAAAGCTGCAAAACTTTTATCGCCTATGTTGATAATATGCCCCTATGTTATTTACATTTCTTTGCTGTTTCAATTATTCCTTTTCTGTTACTTCTTCTTTTCTGCTTTCTGTTTTTTCTCTCTGTTATTCCACATGTTTTAATCTTATTTTGAACATTCACTCACATTCTCTAAGAAACTCTTCTTTGTTATTCTTCTACTCTCCTTTTTTTCTTTCACTTCCTTATCTATTTTGTTTTTCACAATTATACCCTCTTCCATCTTTTCTTCGGTAAATAGATCTATTAAACAGTATCTCTGGTTTAGTCCCTATAGCTGTCTTTCTTTTAACATTACTCTCTGTTTCCTTCCCTTATACTTACTCTTCTTTTTTTTTTTTTTGGATCGCTCCCGGTTCGCGTACCGGCGAGCGAACCGGGAAGCGAACCAAAAGAAATAGAGGTTGCCAGAGTGCTAAACATTCTAGCAATTTTTTTATAAAGGGGAGGTAGTTCTGAAAAGAACTTTTTTTTTTAATGTTTTTGTTGTTTTATATTTTTTTTCATTTTTCTGAACATTTTTTTTTTTTTTGTATTTTTTGAACAATTTTATGTTTTTTTTGTTTTTTTTGGGGGGAAACAACGAAAAACAGGCATTAGAAAGGGCTCAACAGGAGCAAAAACATTTTTTATTTTTTGGGGCGTTTTGAGCACTTGTGGTTTTCATATGCTCTGTTTATCAAATTAATACTCATATTGGCACATGAGAGTAGGTTACCACAATAAAGACACACTATCTTCATGTGCACAAAATTTTCTTGAATGTTTGGCACTGTTTCCCGTGCCTCTGGCCCCGACAGAGTTACCTGTGCCGATGTCCTGGCCACAGGAGTTGGTGGGTTGTCTTGGAGGTCACGCATCTCTGCCATACTGTAATTCAGTGGATGCCACCTCTGCATGTGACGGTGCATAGTATAGTTGCCGAAACTATACTTTTTATCTGTGCCTCTAGATAAATCTTCTTTGCATATGAGGCATGTCACATAGCGAGCATTCACTTTTTTTTGTCCTTGAGGAAAAGAAAAAAACTGCCAAATAAAACTATTTTTGTGGTGAGATATCCGGGGCTCCTCACGTAAAAACTGTCTTGGCTGTACTTCCTCTTCCTCTTCTTCGTCCTCTTCCTCCTCTGTGTTGGGAAGGAACGGTGGAGGTGGTCCTCTCTTTCTAGAAGGTGGTGGTGGTGGTGGTGGGGGTGCACCAGCTGCAGCTACTACTGAAGCCATTTTCTACTCAGCAAAATAGGTCTTCCTTTCACAAAGTTGAAAGTCAGAGTGAGAAAAAAGGTGGGGCTTTCATCATTTTGGAAAAAAAATAGTTCTAAACCAATGAAAAGTGTTATTTTTAGGTCACATGACCTAGCCTTACATCATTAGGAAACCAAAAGTGAAATGAACCAATGAAAAGTTTTATTAACAAGTCACATGACCTGTTACGCTTAAGTTACACGCTGCGGGCCGCGCCCCGGATCGCTTCCGGGGAGCTGCGCTTCGCGCCTCGGTTCGCGCTCCGGAGCACTTCCGGGTGCGCTAACACGGCGCGTCATAAGACGCATTACGCGGCAACGCGATACGTCGCGCTTACGCGACGCGCCCCGGATCGCTTTTGGGGAGCTGCGCTTCACGCCTCGGTTCGCGTACCGGAGCACTTCCGGGTGCGCTAACGCGGCGCGTCATAAGACGCATTACGCGACAACGCGATACGTCACGATGTTGAATTCTAACGCGGCAGTTGCGCAAACGGAACGTTTACCGGTTCACGTACCGAGTCGCGGCACCAAATTGAGCTAACGGGAAGCTACCCGGTTCGCGGACCGGGAGCGAACCAAAACATAATAATATTTTTTTTTTATTAATAAACATATAAAATATATTTTTTCATTTAACGAAGAATACATTTTACAGCTATAGATATTAGCTTTTAAAAAAACCAATGAAATTCACTGAAAAAACCATAGGTTATAGACCATATATAGTTAGGAATTAGCATTTACAAAACCTTGAAAATTCACTGAAAAAACCATAGGTTATAGACCATATATAGTTAGGAATTAGCATTTAAAAAACCTTCTTTTACTCACACAAAACCATTGAAATTCCATATATAGTTAGTTGTACTAACTATATATCGCGCACCCGCAATCCACTGCTGATCATGTCACATATTACATCATTCATGACATGGTCAGTGACATCACTGATGACATCACTGATGACATCTCAAATGACGTCACTGATGACATCACTGATATTTTTTTTTATTTTTCTGAACATTTTTTGGTTTTTTTGTATTTTTTGAACAGTTTTATGTTTTTTTTTTGTTTTTGATGGAGGGGAAACAACAAAAAACAGGCATTGGAAACGGCTCAACAGGAGCAAAAAAAAAAAAGTACTGTCTGGGGCGTTTAGGGCAATTGTGATTTTCATAAGCTCGGTTGATTAAGGTAATACTCATATTACCACAAGACAATAATGCACCACAATACAAGCAGGTAAACTTCATATGGACAAAGTTGTCCTGAATGTTTGGCACGGTTTCCCGTGCCTCTGCTGGTGTCAAAGATATCTGTGATGATGACCTGGCCACAGGAGTTGTTGGGTTGTCCTGCTGGTCACGTATCTCTGCCCGGCTGTAGTTTAAAGGATGCCACCTGCTCATATGACGATGCATGGTGTAGTTACCGAAGCTGTATTTTTTTAAGGTGCCTCTAGATAACTTCTCCTTACATATGAGGCAGGTGACATATCTGGCATTTACTTTCTTCTGCCCTTCAGGGATCGAAAAAAACTGCCAAATAAAACTGGTTTTCCGATGAGAAACCCGGGGCTGCTCTTCTAAAAACTGTGGTCCTTCTGTCTCCTCTTCCTCTTGCTCATCCTCTTCCTCCTCTGTGTTGCTGATGAACTGGGGAGGTGGTCCTCTCTTCCCATGAGGAGGTGGTGGTGGTGGTGGGGGTCCACCAGCTGAAGCTACCAATGAAGCCATTGCTGAACTATCAAAAAAGGTCTTCCTCTCACAAAGATGAAAGTCAGAGTGAGGAAAGAAGGAGGGGTTTTCATCATTTGGGAAAAACAATAGTTCTAAACCAATGAAAAGTGTTATTTTTAGGTCACCTGACCTAGCCTTACATCATTATGAAACCAAAAGTGAAATGAACCAATGAAATGTTTTATTAGCAAGTCACATGACCTGTTACGCTTATGTTACGCGCTGCGGAACGCGCCCCGGATCGCTTCCGGGTCGCTGCGCTTCGCGCCTCGGTTCGCGTACCGGAGCACTTCCGGGTGCGCTAACGCGGCGCGTCATAAGACGCATTACGCGACAACGCGATACGTCGCGCTTCCGCGACGCGTCACGATGTTGAATTCTAACGCGGCAGTTGCGCAAACGGAACGTTTACCGGTTCGCGTACCGAGTCGCGGCACCAAATTGAGCTAACGGGAAGCTACCCGGTTCGCGGACCGGGAGCGAACCAAAACATAATAATATTTTTTTTTTTTATTAATAAACATATAAAATATATTTTTTGATTTAACGAAGAATACATTTTACAGCTATAGATATTAGCTTTTAAAAAAACCAATGAAATTCACTGAAAAAACCATAGGTTATAGACCATATATAGTTAGGAATTAGCATTTACAAAACCTTGAAAATTCACTGAAAAAACCATAGGTTATAGACCATATATAGTTAGGAATTAGCATTTAAAAAACCTTCTTTTACTCACACAAAACCATTGAAATTCCATATATAGTTAGTTGTACTAACTATATATCGCGCACCCGCAATCCACTGCTGATCATGTCACATATTACATCATTCATGACATGGTCAGTGACATCACTGATGACATCACTGATGACATCTCAAATGACGTCACTGATGACATCACTGATGTCATCTCAAATGACATCACTGATGACATCTCAAATGACATCACTGATGACATCACTGATGACATCACTGATGACATCACTGATGACATCTCAAATGACATCACTGATGACATCACTGATGACATCTCAAAAGACATCACTGATGACATCAATGATGACATTATTCATGTGACAATACGATGAATCTCTTCAGACTCTAATAAAAACTTAAATACACTCAGTGTAAACAGACACTCACAGACTGTCACTCATCCATGGAGTTACTCACACACCTAGTCAGTCATGAATCAATCTCACATCCATTTCCTCAACTATACAGTTATACACACCTTACTTATTCAAACATATACTAACACATATTTACTCTCTTATACAATCCCTGATACAAGTTCACAATGATCCATACAGCCACTCACACATTCACTGGCTCTTATGCATAGTTATTTATATATGTCAACTCTCACATGTACTGTGTTTTACATATGTACTTACTTTGACATGTAGCACTTAGATATCCATTCACTCACCAATACATGCACACAGTCAACCGCCCATACAGCTGTTTCCACATGCACTTTTGAACCCATACATCTAGTGAATCAACTGCTCACTCATCTATGCACAGAGTTATACACCTCCCAGCCACCCACACACACACTCAGTCTCCCATACAAATACTTAGGCAACCAATCAATAACCCATATAGTTACTCATATAGCTATTGATCAACACATGCAGCAGTTTACAGAACAACAGACATAATGATGCACAAATTAAGACAGTTTAGTCACTAACCCATGCACTCAGTGAGACACATTTAATCAGTCACTCATACAGTCAGTCATGCACCTAATAAATCCTTCATCCAGACACTTATAAATCCACTCATTCTTCAATATGTAAGACATATTTTAACTTTACAGAAACATACAGTCACTGGATGTTGTCATCAGTGATGTCATCAGTGATGTCATTTGAGATGTCATCAGTGATGTCATCAGTGATGTCATTTGAGATGTCATCAGTGATGTCATCAGTGATGTCACTGACCATGTCATGAATGATGTAATATGTGACATGATCAGCAGTGGATTGCGGGTGCGCGATATATAGTTAGTACAACTAACTATATATGGAATTTCAATGGTTTTGTGTGAATAAAAGAAGGTTTTTTAAATGCTAATTCCTAACTATATATGGTCTATAACCTATGGTTTTTTCAGTGAATATATATATATATAGTCACTGAAAAAAAAATTAGATATCCACTGTAAAAAACAAAGGTTACAGGGAACTTATAGTTAGGAAATAAAATGTAAAAAACCTTAGAAATCTACTGGAAAAAAATATATATATGGCATTGAGGGACTCATTTATGGGGTTTTGGCATAGGTCAGAGCAGCAAGTCACCTTGCTGTTGTTCTCTATGTCAAAATGAAAGGGCAGGAATGCACCATATTTACCCAATACTGTGAATTTCTGTCCTTTCCCCCTGCACTTGCGCCATTTCAGCAGCCTAGCACCAACGCAAACACCTTTACACTATGGTGCAAGGGTACCTGTGTTGTCAGCATGGTTATTTTTGTGCAGGAAGGGGCACATACCTGCACAACAACAATCCTAGGAGAATTGTTCCTCTTTCATTGTGTGAATGCAGCACACATGAAAAGAGGAAAAAACGAGGAGAAATAAAGTTATTTCTCCTCATTGCACCTCCCCTGTCTAGGCATAAGGTTTTGGCACATTCCCAGGTTTACATGGTTTAGTAAATCTGGGGAAGTACTAAAATCCATGGGTGATGCTTAGGAACACTCCTGCAATGCCGATGGAATGCATCACAGCGGTTTGGGCAACTTCATAAATATGATTTTGTAGTTTGTGCCAGCGGACCGTCACAAAAAGTGATGATGTGGCGGCGCAATGGGGCTCATGAATATGCCCCTGAGGGTGGGAAATCTGTTGGGGAAACAGGGCCACCTCGTACAGTAGTATCGGGATGAGGAGGAAACCATGAGGGGGTAATGTAACATGTATTGACTAGCACTTCTGTCACGTCGCTCACACTTCCTCATCCATGACACCATTTTGTGCCGCTTTCCATAAGTTATAACACGATAACCACACCTTGGTGGGCTCATAATGTAGGATGTTGAAACATTTGACCATGGGTTCAAAACACTCTTCCTACCATACACCCTCGAAGAGTGGCGTACTACACACATGGGCAATTGCTTTGGCGCCCCTCGTAGGAGTGCTGAATGTGATACAAATATTATAATACCTTACAATACAATGCCGAGTTCATGTAAATACATTATATCAAGCTGAGTATTTTATGTTTTTAATGATTGTATATAATGCTGTTGCATCTTACGGCATTATTTTTCTTTACAGATAACCAAGGAGACAATAAATGAGAAATAATAAACAATTTGGAATCACGACAGAAATGTGCCAAGCTAGGTGAAGGTTATCCTGCATTGTGTTCACGGTTATTTAATCTGTTGGAAACATTTGTATTCTCAAGATTACAAAAGGAAAATTAGCGTGTATAACTAGGGCACTCTAGTTCATAACATCTTCATTGAATCATCTTTTGGCAATACATAAATAACCTCTTTTAAAATATAGTTAACAGCAGACCGAATATATCACCAACAAACAGAAAAAAATATGTTCCGGCATATTTTTTCACCGCATAGAGAGCGACTTTGTGATTCATATGAACTTCAAATCAGCAACATTTTCAATCTCTGTTAGTTCTTTCATCTTTTCCCTGTGGCAGTGCAGTTCGTGTTAGTTATATATTTCAAACAGACTACTTAATATGAAGTTCATATTGAGGTCAGTGCGAGCGTGGGGAACTGCACGATGCACGTTATACAGTTCTGCGCACTGCTTATCCTTCTGACTCACTCAGGCGCCATCTGTGTGCTGTCTGATGACTTGTGTCAATCATGTCCCTTGCTTTTATTCAATGTACAGTGAACTTTGGGCCCCTTCGAGCGCTTCTTAAATCGGAAGAATTGCTCAGTGAGTCCAACGCACAGCATTGAAATATGTGGTAATCTGCAAGTCACAGGTGGCGTCGGCTTTATATCCTTCTGCGATCAGGGAATCAAGTACCATTAAGTGGAGTGATGTTAATTGTTACCTAGAGCGCTTAGAAATTACAGAAGTGCAAAATGAAGCACTATATGAGAACTTGGTATTGCCATCCTTTGCAATCATCATCATGGCGTTGCATACATTTGTGGTAATTCTCGTTCGGTATGTGAAAATTCAACCCTTCATAAGCATCTTCTTGTGTCACAGAGGTGAGGTAATCATGATACTTTTAAAATATGGATTATATATGGCAACGTTTGCATGATCATGATAGTTTTAATGATAATTTATAAAATATTTTTTTTGTGGGTTCCATGAATAATGTCTATAACAGCAATTGCATGCTTTTACAAAGGATGAAAGAATTGACATGTTTGTTTATTTGGGATTTTGGTTGGTGCAACATAGTACTATACAGTTTGGCTTTGTTGCATGGCTCTAGCCTCTATGTGTATGCATTAGTGGTGTACGTTGTAGGGAGAGGACGAGTTTGAAAATATTCGATTCTTCAGATTGTTTGATTCTGTTTTCTTAACCACACGTATAATTGAAGGGTGTCCTCCTATAGAAACCTGCAGTGCACGCCATGGCATTATCTGACAAAAAGCCATGCATACAATTTTTTTCTCGAAGTAAGATGATGTGCAGTCAAGTAAAGATGAACAGTGTTCCACAATATAGCCATTGTCTCTGAAAATGATCGGCCTCCCATTCAGTTGCAAATAAATTATGGAACGTTTAATTGGGCTTTAGGGACAGATTTCAAAGCATTCACAGGATATCGTAAGAGAATGTGTGAGACAGGAAGGCGAAAAATAATTTCAGAGGGCCATGGGGCACGCAAGGGCTACTGGGTCCAACCTTTTTGGTTGAGGCTTTTTAGACCTGATGTCCTAGGGCCCGACCTACTATGGATCCCACTCAACTGGGCTCAGTGGTAGCTGTGGTCGGGCAGCCAAATCTCTCTCGGGAGGAATGTCGATAGAGGTCAGTGAACACAACTCATAACACAATGTGCAAACAGTACAAACAATAAATCACTGTACAGCCAAATTCTTGCTTTTAGAAGAAAAAGTTGTATTTTATTTTATACACTAGAAATGCAAAGGTATACAACATTCAGAAGCAAAAAAAAATCCTCCTTGAAGTTGGGGCTATAGTAGTTGTCGGTCACATTCCTATCCCACCCTTTTCATGTAATGTGTTCAGGATAATTCCCCATTCACTGGTAGCTGCATCAGGGAATGCTAACTCTTAGGCCATACTCAAGAGTTCCCTTTTGACTCTGAAGGCTTTCAGCTGTCAAAAGTGTCCATGTGCTGCAGCATCTTAAGCTGTGAATCCCCCTGGGGCCACAAAGTCTCAGTGTTAGTCTTACCTGCTCTGGCAGTGTTACAGTGTTTAGTGGTGCAGCAAATGCCCTCTGTTTGGGTGCTCCAAGTCCAGATCCTACGCAGCGAATTTGGGCTGCTCGCAATGGATGCGGCTGCACATGGCAGTGCAGGCTCTTCCCATCAAGCAGGGATGCCAGTTGGTTTTCAGTGACTGGAGCTGCTCTTTCTTGACAGACAGAAAAGGTAAGTTGCTCTTCCCCCCTAGGGGGATGGGGATGCTGGTGTGCTCCACCAGCCCCTGACTGAAGCTCCAATGATGATTTGACATCCTTGGCTGTGTCTCTGTGAACCCCATGGACTTCGTCAGGTGCAGATCACAGTGTGCAGGTGGGAAATGGTGAAGATGATCAACAACACTATCAAGGAAGAACTAAAAGCTGTTCGCCTCGTGGTGATGCAACATTGGTATGAGTTGGACTTGATGACAGCGATGGAGGGTCGGGTGTGTGTCACGATTGGTGCTTCCTGTTGTATGTTTATTCCTGGAAATGATCTCGAAAACATAACTCTTGCTCTTGCCATCCAAGCACTGCATCGCCTACAAGCTGGCATGAAGAAAGAGGGAGCTGCCCCTGAGCAGGCTGGTTTCATAGTATTTTTTTCCTGGCTCCCCCTATGAGTGTCCAAACTGTTCACATCATTGCATCCAATATAATTTTTGTACTATTGGTGTATAGTTTCCTACAAATGGGTGTTTCCTGCTGTAAAGATGCAGTGCTCAAATTAGGTACTACACAAATAGCTAGAGAAAGGATAGGAGAGGGAGTATGTTAATATTGGTGAATGTGCTGTCAATGTACGCCATGATATATGCACGCATAACAACATCAACACCAATAATTGCAATGTGTATGTACACCACAATCTATGCATGCAATGCCAGTAAAAACAATGTTGATGTGCGCTATGACAAATGTGCACATAATAATGAGAATGTCAGTAAATATTATATCAACGACGCCATGTTATATGTACGCGCAATAATGAACTCGTATCATTACTGTCAAATTTACCCGGAGTGATGTCCCCATCAATCCTGAGTCAGAAATACGTGGTCAGACAGGGCCTGCGACCTAAACCCAAGTCTAACGATTTATAGGTCACAGGTGGGGTTACACTTAGACTGAAAATAAATGAGCACACAAGGAAAACCCTGATCAATACCACAGATAAGCAGTTACACCACAAACACATCTGAGGATATTAGTCCCAATAAAACACGTTTGCCCAAAGGTACACGTTATCAAAATACCACAAAGTCAGATGCCATATATAGTTAGGAAGACTCAGCCAATCAGAACACATCTACACACCCCATGCAGTGATCACACGCTCCCTATGCCGGACATCTGGACACATACACACTGGCCCACAATAGCTCATCACGAGGTCTTGTGCCACCTGTGTCCGAATTTCAGATGGTTGTATTTATGGTTCACGAATAGGCCCAGATCTACATGCTTTAAAGGAATGTGTACTTCAATACAAAAAATGGTACCTTGGTGCACACGGTATGTATAATAATTTGAAATGATAAGGAATAAAAGTAAAATACTCCCTATATTAGTGTTTGTATCACTGTGACAAAACTAAGTATATATATCTCTTTTATATAGTCTCCTATCTCATCTTGACCCACAGACACGTTAGAGGTTATTATCAAATGATTTTTCTTTTTTCTTTTTATCAAATAAAAAAAGTTTATATATCTCTCAATTATAATTTCAAACACATTTGTATATACAAATACTTTTTACATATATACAACAAAATAGAAGCCCTTCGTTTTGAGTTAGGATGTCTCAACAAAACTTAAAACAGACATTCCTATTGAGATCATGCAGACTCATATGAGGAAAACAATTAGGTCGAAATGATTTAAACCCAATGTCTTAAAGATCCCTCATCACACTATTCAAATTAATCAAAATTATTTATATGTATCTGCCGTCTCTTTATGGTCGACGCGTTTCAGCCAATCAATTCTGGCCTCTTCAGGACTAGGGCTATTTACAATCCATCTGTACAAACAACAAATAAAAGGAAAGGAAACAGACATTATTTTTAAGGTCCAAACCTCAATAGCCAAAATATCTATCTACATATTTACATGTGCATTTTCAATCAAACAAAGTTTTTGAGATCTTCTTTCTGTGAGCGAACTGACCATTATAACCTGCCATTTGTTAGTATAATTCAATTGAATTCATTAAACCAGTCCGGGCATGGTATCTAGATAAAGTTGATTTCTATAGTTGATTATTATAGTTGATTTATATAGTTGATTTATTATAGATACTTTCTGTTGTTACTGGTCATATGTATTTTACAAAGAACCATCTACCCCCGTTGACTATATCAAAAAAGAGAGTGGTATTTACCGTGTATTCTAGTCGGCAACCCTTTACAACTATTCAATTAGCTCTTATATGTGTGTAGACCCTCTCTGCTCGCTTGGAAATCCAGGTCAGGGTAATACTGCAATATCGGTAAACCTCACGACTTCAGCGTCTAGGGTAAAGAGACCACTATAAGTACATCAGTCATTTGACTCCCGGTTCCCGCCAAGTTAACTAAATGAAAGGGGAACGAACTTACTAGGCTCGCGCTCCAAGCGCTTCTTAAAGTATTTATAAATCACGGGTGAAAGCCTCAGTCATGCGCGTTCCTTTTTCCCCCGGGGTCTGAAAAAATATAAACATGACCCGCTTTCATAAATACCGCGTAGTGTGCATACGTTTGTACAATCTTTAACAGGCATACAGCACTTACGTTTTGTGTTGTCTCTCCTAGTTTTCAAAAAAGGTTGTCTCTCTGTCGTGTTTGAAAGTGTCCGCCTCTACAAGTTAACGACACTAAGGAAGGACTCCCATTTCCGTAGTAGTTTATATGGAAACTGAAAAGGGGAACTAATAGTGCTTCCTGTTTTCCTGCATTGACACAAATGAGGGACTATTTCAGTTCTCTTATAATACAGGCATTACTGATGCCTACCCTCATTAGGATACAACAAATTTATTAAAAAAATCGGGTTATAAGTTCTATATTTTATTTATGGGTCATGTTATCTTTTAAGGCTTATCTAATTATATATTCTAAAATAATAATGTCTATAATTAATAAAGTGGTCAGTCGCTCCTCACAATCTAAACAATGTTTTCATTACTATATTTCCACAGTATCCATTACATGTCATATCAAGGAACAAATTAACAGTTGTTACATACCAATTTCACACAGTTTTACAATAAAGACCAGATTTCATCTTTTTCATTCAACCCTGTGGTTGCTGTTTTGTATTTTTCAATTAGTCTTGCTTCTAATCTGTTTAGTTTAGATTCAAGGTCTTCTGGTTTGGTCTTTTCTAGTACACATAACACTGACCAGATTATATCCTCCTCTGAATGATGATGCATTTCAAAATGCTGTACTAAAGGAGCCCCTGTAGTTTTGCATTTGATACGTGACTTGTGTTGCAGGATGCGTTTCTTGACCATTTGGGTAGTTTGCCCAATGTATGTCTTTTTGCACGGACAAGTAATACAATAAATTGCATTCCTTGTGTTGCAATTAGAAAAACTCTTTTGTTGGTGCATTGATCCATTGATCTCTATTTCTTTTGAGTCCGATGATAAATTACAGGCCACACAATTCAAACACCTATAATGGCCAATTATAGGGGGCAATTTTAACATTCCTCTCAGATCTGTTGTTTTTTTGTCCTCTTTTCTCTCGGCTCTCACAAGCATTTGTCTTATATTTTTGCCTTTCTTAAACGCAAATAGAGGTTTCTGGATTCCTAGATGTTCTATGATTTTCCAATGTTTTTGGATAATCTTTTTGATTTTGTGAGCTTTTGGGTCGAAGGTCAAGACACATGTTAATGGAGACTCTTTTTCCGTTGTTTTAGGTGTTAAGAGATTTTCTCTTGGAGTAAACCACGCTCTTTTAAGAGCGTTTTTTACTAACCTCTTTGGGTAACCTCTGTTAACCAATTTTTCTTTGAGGATTTCTGCACTCAAAAAATAGTCCTCCTTTTTGCTGGAGTTTCTTTTTATCCTCAAAAATTGGCCGTAAGGCAAGTTTTCTTTTAAAGTTCTAGGATGTGTAATCAATTTATTATACCTCAAGAGATGTATATATTGACGGCCAAAACTCCTGCACAAAGTAAAATCCATATCCTATCAACAGCTTTTAGAAAAACAATATTGATTTCAAATCTGTTTGGGGGACAAAAGATTGGCAAGTTCAAAGCAATATGGCTTTGTTTAAAGTGTGTCTAATACCAATACAACTGATTTTTCTGAACAAGACTCTACAGCAAACATCTTGCCTGGGCTTGGCTAAGATAAAGGATTTGTACACATCATACATTACCACATTTGTACACTTTGTTAATTGTCAACAGTTCACAAATCATACAGAGGAGCAGCTCAACAGTATGCTTCTGAATGGTACATATAATTCTTCACATTCCAGTACAGAGGAATGACTAGTGTGGCCATTAGATACTAATAGTTGTCATGCACAATTTTTTAACAACACAAAGAGGTTTAGAGCAAACAGACTAGACCCATGTTATGTGTAGGTACAATACTCAGGATTTTTCATTACACCCAGCATGGGAAAACTATTCCTTCAATGGTTACACCATTAAATGTAAGATGAGGAGGAAAAACACTCTTCTCTCCTTCCCAATGACATGGGTTTACAAGATTTTTGTTAGGTCCCAGAAATCCGCATAAAAAAAGCTTTATGTATGCTGTGTATGAGAAGCTCTGGAAGGTTTCACAACAGGAAGCTGCTAAGCTGATACATGAGTTGACAAAGTAAATCTAGAGAAGGCTTTAGCAGTAGTTGACACTGGTATGACTATTTATCCACTGGATGAAATTTTTGAGTAACATTGTGTTGTTAGCTATTGGCAACGTCAGCTTAGATCTCTCATGCTATTAAGCTGGACATTACAGACTCTGAGCAGTAGTCACGTGCCCTGGAAACACTTAAGCGCTACCAATTTATTTCTGCTACATTATTTAACAGGAGCGCAGAAAATAATGGCATAAAAGGACTCAACATACACAATGTTAAACATAGAACATTTTGAGAAATTACCATTTGAAGTGGCCGAAGCATCATCAGCAGAATGGTTAATGTTTAAAAACTCTTTCAGGTAGGTAGATATAAAGCGATAGGGGCAAGATCTGTATAAGAGACATGGATAATACCTTTTGATTACAGGTGTAGGAATAGGGAAACATATTGTTTTAGCGGTGCATACTGCGAGAATATCTTTGGCCATTCTTTAGTTTGCAGGAGCTTACACTTCACAGAGCTTGCAATGCTTCAAAAGAAAACTTAGCTTGTTATATGAAGGGTTCCCCCAGCTGCTGTAATTCGTCTGGTATTCAGATTGCTTTCCAATGAAAGTTATTTGATGTTGAACGTCCAAGGTTGCTGTGGGAAGAGACCCTACGTGGTGACTGTTTACAGGGTTGTATGAATGTAATTTTCCCACTGGCCCTTACAGTTAGGCGAGTGATGGTTTGGCCTTCAATTTCTATTGTTAAAGTGAACTTTGTTAGTCTGAGCAAACTGAAAGCCTTATTGTTTCAGAAGGAAGTTTCTTAAACATCTGCAAAAGAGACGTTTGATTTACAATTTGCAAGGTTTTCTTCTGAAATACAATCACTACTGCGTACTAAAGTCCCACAACACTTTGGGAAACTTATGCATCACATATTTCATATTTCTAATACTGCAGGAACAGTTCATTTTCTGAAAGCAATTGGATCTGGGTTTGTTAGCACTTTCCAGGCTCTCTTCAGAGTGATTCCAACTTTTATAAACTCTCTGGTTTCCAGGGTCTTTGGAGGAATTCTGCTTATTCTATTTCTGATTGTCTGCTTCTACTCCTATTTTTGCTGCTCTTCAGTAGATGTTCCACCAGGTGACCAAATGGGAATGGCACTACCACATGTGCTGATGTGTCTTAATCACATGATACAGTATATTGGTGCGTCCATACTTCAGGAACTGAATGGCGACTGATCTTTGTCCTTTTGACCTGTATGGTTATATTGCGTGCAGCTTGTGTTCCACTGTCTATTGTGCACTTTCGAGTGCTGCCTTGGATATGTGCCTTGTGGTACAATATACAGATATGTTACTGCTGATGGTTCCATTAAGAATCAATTTTCAGTGATGTCTTATGTGATTGCCGTTGCTGCAAAATGCATATTTTGAGCCTTCTGTGGATGCTTTGGCCTTCGGATCCTGGCTCATCCTCTGTGGATGCACTACTCATTGTCACACCTTCAGCACCTGCTGTTTGAGTTGGACACAACCATGTTTGTTCTTTGGAAATTGTGACTGGGGCATCAGTTGAAACATTGTCTGCAACAACTAGTAATATCATGGTTTCTGATGGCTGTCGGAACGCTTGAAGTATTCTTGGAGTTTAAAGAATTTTAATTTGCCATCTTTTTATTGTAAATGTTTGTAATACAGATATTAATTGCATATTTTGTAATTACTATTCATGCAATTTGGCTTTCTTTATGCTTTATTATTAAAGTAATATAATTTTAGGTATTTATATCTTAATTTTTGAAGTTAGGATATGTTTTTATATTTAGTTTGAAGTTTTTAGTCCCCTTACAGACAAGAAGTAAGTCCCATGAGGGGAATAGGGCCTGTGCACAAACCCTTCCACTTTTACATCTTCACCTTTTAGGTTGACATCTTTTTAGACAATTATTTTACCACATTTTGCTTGAGTGCTTTCATGCAATAGTGTACTCAGAAAGTGGTTTGCTTACAACACCATGTCTTCAAAGACACATTATCCTACCATCATACATTTTATCCAAGGACCAAGTACATTGTGTCCTTTTCTAGTACCTTCCATCATAAAGTTGAACACAGTGAGGCTGTATTTTCAAGCTTTTGGAGTAACAAAATACCTCCACCATCCCATATTTTAATCAAACAGCTTCCACGAGATAATCCGCTTAGTGGGTATTGCATCAGATTTTAGAAAATCTGTACTCTCTATCTGTGTAATATGATGGCTGAGCAATACTGAAAGACATAGCAGATTACAGTAAAGTTATTTTAATTGCCAATCAAATAAAGCAATGACGTGTCTGTAATTCACCAAAACATTAATGCTGAAGCCATGTTTTATAGAACTCACATCACAGAATTATGAATTGCATTGCTTGCAACCTATTTCTGCTTTTTTGAACCATGTTCACTCATGCACAAAAGGTATTGGCAATGCTTCAAGATTTCTCGACGGTATCTTCATGCTCATTATTCTAATATCGAAAAGATGTCTATCAGCCCTCAAAAAACATTGACAATATATAAAACTGGTAAGATTTTACTCAGAGCCAGATACTACATATGTTTGGCCACCAGAGCATGTGAAAAATTTTCTTTGAATTTAAGCGAGAAGTAACCATCCAAGCTTTCAGCAGAAACTGTAATTACATCTCTCCTGGTTAAGCTAAAGGACAGCTTCACAATTATCTGAAAAGGCACTTGCTCAAAGGACTCACTAATGTAAATGCCTATGGGCAGCTTGAGTAAATTGAACTGTCCATAGGCACTTTTATGAAGGTGCCAGGAAATATTGCACCCGTCTTGAACTGGTGTTTGCATTGACTGATTTTTGCAAAATGTATTCTTTTCATTGGTCAGGCTGTGCTTAGCAGATTTACTACCATTTCATGCTACACTGCAACCAAAGTTGCTGTGCTTCGCTGCATGAAAGGGACAAAGCAGAAAAGCACCACATATGCTAAGATATAGCACTGTTTTCTTCTCTCCAAGTCTTGGTGCACTTTAGGCTGACAGGCGCTAATGCACACACTCTACAGTGCAGGGGTGTGTCCTTTCTGTCAAGCAAAGGTTTTGTACTGAAAGGCAGGCCTTCGAGTACAAAAACTATGCTTTAATACTTTTCCCACTTTGTATGTGTGCTGCGCTTTGGAGCAGACATGCAAAGATTGAAATGTATGGAGAAATTAAAACATTTTATGCCTGCCTCGAGGAAATGTAAGGCATTGGCACAAGTTCCTCACTAGCAATTTTAGAACATAGGGATTTGTGACAAAACCCATGGGTGTTTGCATGAAAGTGCCTATATACACCCCCCCCCCCTTTGCTGGGAACACCTTGACTCAAAGTAGGGCAAAGTACTTGCAATAATATGGTAAACTTTCCAGCACAAATTCTGATTTGTATTGAAAAGTAAATACCCACATAACTTTTTGCACTGGGTTGTCATTACAAAAGTAATGCAAAGTGTGGGTAAATATGAGCTGTCATTTTCAAGTCCTGTCTCTGGACAGCTTTAGATCATGTTGTCACACTCTGCAAACCACACACAGCACACAACATTCACATAGTCATATGTACAGATACCGATTGAACAGTTTCTTTACGTTATTACTATGGCTCAGCCAGCTTTATGCATTTTGTTCAGGGGTTGTCCATCATCCTATGTACAGTACAGGAATATAAACGTGGTCCGTGACAAGTTTATCATAAGGTAAATTAATTACATTTACCAGTCTGTATTGTGTGGATTACTAAAATACTGATAGTCAAGATCTCCGCATATAAACACAAACATGCACTCCAATCACAATTTATGAAAGCATGTATAGGGAGACCACATAAGTAGATGCGCCAAACAAACAATAGTTATTCATAAAACATTTATTAGTTTGTCGTGATTTGTTCAATGAAAAACAGGTTGCGCGCAGAAGGAGGAAGATGGGGAGGGATGTGGAAGTGTTGGGTGGTAGGAGTGTGAATCAAAGAATTGGGAGAAATAACACTTTGATGCTTTCCAAAACACTGGTAGTCAAGTCCAGTTATAGCGACCTGTCCGATGTATAACATTCATTTACATGTAATATGCAAATTTACATCATGCACAAAATGCATTTTCAGGGGAACGAAGAGGAGAAAGGGTACAGGTCTTGATACAGTGGGAGGCGTCGACGTTTCGACTCGTCTGATGCTAGGAGGGAAATTTTAACCTCAGCGGCGAGTCTTCATCAGGGCGGGGTTCGGCAATCTATGGAATGAGAATGCTAATTAGGCGAGGCGCTATGTGTGTAGTCAAACACAGTAAGGTCAACTCAGGAGATACTGACCTATTCCTGGTGCCATGTCTGGATGATCAGGTATGACGTTTAAACATGTAGCCCAATGGTCCCTTGTCGCCACAGGCACAATTGTAGGTGGTGGGTAGTTACTTCACACCATCCAGGCATACAAATCCATGGTAACCGGGTGTGAATTAATCACAGACCTATAAAACAAATCAATACGATAGTGACCCTGGAAGCAAGGTCATGTGGGGTGCAAAGGCTCAAGCAAACCTAGGGTCTCGGTGAGTTATTGTGAAAATACTCAAGGAGCGGTACTAGGCATGATCCTAAAGGTGTTGTTGAGAATTATACCTTACTCACATCCGACCCAAGCTCCACGGTTGCCCAACTCATCAAGAATGCCACAGTGGTGGGCATGAATGAAGGGTTTTTGAGTAAACATAACATAAGCATGACTACCTGAACAACAGACAGCCTCGGATGCTGACAATTTATACCTTGCCAAAAATCCATAAAATGATGTAGAATCCCCCTGGAAGACACATCATTTCAGGGTGCGGCTCTTTGTTAGAACCATTGTGCAAATTTATTGATTATTTCCTGAAACCCATTGCTATTGAAAGACCCACTTACATTAGGGACACAATGGAAGTCATGAACCTAGTTGACAGCTTTCCATTCAACCCCAGCAAGGAAATACTGGTGACTATGCATATCTCCTCGTTATATAGAGCATTCCCCAAGATGCAGCATTAGAGGCCATCAGGGAAGTATTGGAAAATAGACCTAGACCCACTATAATCCCGAATGAATTCATCCTTACCCTTCTAGATATTGCCATGAGCAAAAATGTCTTTATGTTCCAAAATAGATATTATTACCAGACCAAAGGCGTGGCCATGGGGGCAAGTTTTGCCCCAAACTTGGCTATCATTTTCATGGATGCTTATGAACAACGCTTTGTCCTTAATACTCAGAACACGCATAGGGACAATATCGTTCTCTGGCGGCGGTACATCGATGATGTGCTGATGATCTGGCAAGGGACAGAAACCCAACTTAATGACTTCCACTGCTGGCTCAACGCCCAATTGACTGACATTCAATTCTCCTTGGATCACAGCACCAATGAAATAAACTTCTTGGATATCACCATTAGGGTCGAGGAAGATAAACTGCATTCCACACTAGCTAGTGAAAGAAACGCAATATTAAGCTACTCTAGCCACCATCCACGTAGTTTAAAAGACAATTTGCCCTATGGCCAATTTTTGAGGGTGAGGCGCAACTGCTCCAAAAGAGAAGATTATTTTTCTAAATCTGCTGACCTTCTCAATAGACTCAGTGACAGAGGCTATCCGATTAGGCTCCTCCAAAAAGCCCGCAAGAGAGCATGGTATAACCACAGGGAATATTTATTGACACCAAAAGAAAAGGCCCACACCACCCAAGAAAGGCTGACGTGTGTCACCACATTTTGCACAAAGAGTAATCAGATAAAAAAAAATATCAACAAACACTGGCATATGGTCGCAGATGACCCCTGCATGCATTCCGCAAAGGAAAGAGCCTCAGAAACGCTCTGGTGAAATTGCTCCTTCCACAAAAGGATTCACACTTTCGACACCATAGATAAGGGACTGAATGAATATGAGGAAATAGCAAGACAGGCTCACAATTTGCGCATTGGTTAGACATTCTCTCCCTTTAAATTACCTAGAATCTTTACACACACATGAGTACCTCACATGATGTAAGATATTGCACTTTGTAAAACACATTGGCCAATGTGTTCTCAATTGTATATACACTTGTAAATATGCTGATTTTATATTGTTGTACTGCCTAAAACACTGTCAAACTGGCTTTACTTTACTGTATATTGCCAGGTATGTAAATAGCATGTAAATAGACGTATAGAATTGTATCATGACTGTAGGGCTCACTCGCCATAACCGTAACAAGATATAGTTGTGCCCTATTGGAATGTGTTGGTGACAATTGCAGTACTGAATGCATCGCTGAAATTAATTGTATGGTGTATTATTCCACATATTGCCCTAACCGTCCAGTATCATCAGATGTTCCTTGTTCCGCTATTCAATCAATGATAACTAGCTTACTGGTGACAGTGGAGCCCCACCAATTGTTATTAAAGATGATATTGTATTCAGGGACGGGCACTGAGTTATTTACACCACGTCATCCATACGCTTGGGGATCCTCCGTCCATCCCTGTGACACTCGTATACATACGCATTCCTCTTCAAGCCCTGGTGCATGTCTGTTTGTACGGGCACGGCGCTACCAGCGTGCACGTTACGCACGTTCCTGACACCGGCTTAATTACCGTCGTGTCAGTTTTCCCAGTCCTTGTGTGTCAGCCTGAGGAACAACATGCAACTTGGGGCGGTCAGCATCACTAAGGTAAAGCCGGGGCCTTGCAGGCATTCTTGAGGGTCACGGGGCACTTCTGCCATCCTCCACAGGTCCCGCATCTATTATTATTTTTCAAAGTAGCTCCGGGGATGTTTGTGTCTTTAGAGATCTCTCTTAAATACGCCTTGAATTCCTCACTCCCTGTTGATATTATTCTTGCGCTGTACGTTGCCTCAGTACAATAATTTCTGCCCGTGCAATTGTATTAGTTTTTTGGAAGTCACTATATATATGTAAAGTTTCACCCTTTTTTAATCGCTTAGTCACCAACCCACACTTCCCCTTCTAGGCTCTCGTTTGAATGACATGTACCTTGGAGTTGGGCCTTTAGGATTACGCCTAGTACCGCTCCTTTAGTATTTTCACAATAACTCGCCGGGACCCTAGTTTTGCTTGAGCCTTTGCACCCCACATGACCTTGCTTAAAGGTTCACTATCGTATTAATTAGTTTTATAGGTCTGTGTTTAATTCACATTCAGTTTCCACTGATTTATATGCCTGGATGGTGCTGAAGTAACTTCCCACCACCTACACTTGTGCCTGTGGCGACAAGGGACCATTGGGCTACATGTTTAAACTTCATACCTGATCAGCCAGACTTGGCACCAGGAATAGGTCAGTATCTCCTGAGTTGCCCTTACTGTGTTTGACTACACACATAGTGCCTCACCTAATTAGCATTCTCATTCCATAGATTGCCGAACCCCGTCCTGATGAAGACTCACCGCTGAGGTTAAAGTTTCCCTCATAGCATCAGACGAGTCGAAACGTCGACGCCTCTCACTGTACCAAGACCTGTACCCTTTCTCCTCTTCGTACCCCCTAAAAATGCATTTTGTGCATGATGTCAATTTGCATATTACATGGAAATGTATGTTATACATCGGACACGCCGCTATAACTGGACTTGACTACCAGTGTTTTGGAAAGCATCAAAGTGTTATTTCTCCCAATTCTTTGATTCACACTCCTACCACCCAACACTTCCACATCCCTCCCCATCTTCCTCCTTCTGCGCGCAACCTGTTTTTCATTGAACAAATCACGACAAACTAATAAATGTTTTATGAATAACTATTGTTTGTTTGGCGCATCTACTTATGTGGTCTCCCAATACATGCTTTCATAAATTGTGATTGGAGTGCATGTTTGTGTTTATATGCGGAGATCTTGACTATCAGTATTTTAGTAATCCACACAATACAGACTGGTAAATGTAAATAATTTACCTTATGATAAACTTGTCACGGACCACGTTTATATTCCTATGGTATTTTATGGCTATCTACATTATCCCCAGTCTGTTAGTACAGTTCGAATTGATGATATGTTCAAGGGTTCCTCTCTTCGATTGCAGCTGTTCACACAATGAGGCATACATACACACAGAGCAAACTTAATTTTATAGCTATTCTGTCAAGCATGAAATACGCTCCTAAGTGTAAGCTCATTTGCATTATTGTTTGGCAAAACACAAACATGGCACCTTGACAACCACAATACGATGACCAGTAAGTAGCATCCCACTCCTTCCAGAAGTCCTTGCTTTCCAGCTTTCCATGATGCTCTATTGTGCTGGCTCTCTTCTTCCGATTGCTCTGTGTTCTAGTGCTGTTCCTCTGCTCTTTTCATGTTAACAAAACTGTACCTCCTTGCTGTGTGGTGTAGGGTGTCTCTCAGCTTTTATCATATTAGGCAAAACTGAGGATCCATCATTTTGCGTGACCTGTGTTGAGGTCTTTGGCTCAAGATCTAATGCAATAAATTCACGATGGTACTCATGTATATAAGATGTTGGTTACTCTGTGGTGAGATGAGATGTGCTGTAGTGTGTCCAACTGGCTTATCAGTTGCAATGAGGTGCAGGAAAAAGGAAACAGTTGTAAACTAATCACATTACCACCTACAAATTAACAAGGGAATCTGCTGGAGGGCAGAGGCTGCTACTATCAGGGAAAAGTGGTGAGGCAGCGCTGGGACAGTATTAAAAGGAAAAATAAGAAAACGTATCTGCTGGTTTGCTGCCTCAGTGCTCTTCATCTCACAGTGCACATACTACAATACTTTCCTGCACCAATACAGATAGTGCTCTTATGCTGGTATCACCCGGCATGAGAGAAACACTGGGATTGGGCCACCCAAGCTGGCTTTACGGTCCAGCAAGGACTTGGAGCCTGAGCCTACTGCTCTCCATGCAACAGCATGGTGATAGGAAAGTGCGCATGACTGTTTGGCCATGGTAAGACAGCCGTCCAAACCATCAGGCGCACTTGCAGTGCTCTGTGCCCACCAATCCTCCTGCTGCTGTCAGGCATCACCCTGAAGACTCGGCTGCTGCTCCGCATTGTAAATCAAAATGATAATAAAGCAGTTTTATTAATTGCTTTAATATAATTTTATTTTACATGTTTTAAATGCTGGCTCCAGCAGTGGGAGGGTGAGTATCTTCAAAATGAGAGATCAGGTTATTCTAATAATTAATATTAATAGTTCATAAAGATTATGGAATAGCGATAGCAAAACAGATATAATTTTGTGTGTGTAGAATGGGCCAACGTAGGAAGAGGGACAAGCCATGGGCACTGGGCAGGCAAAGAGCTGGTTAGCAGCTGTTGGCATGAAGCGAATTCTCAAGCAAGGAATATTTAGATCTAGTCATCATTTGCAATGACAGACTCTTTATCTGAAAGTACCTTACATCTATGGTTTAGAAAAATTATGTTTTACCTGTTTGAAAAAACTGAGAGATGACTGATCATTTACATAGCTGCGTGTGATATATCAATAACATGAGAGGGTGTGGTCCCCTTATCCCCCACAGAGTTCAACAATACCCAAAGCTGTTCAAGACATATTCCTGTCTCTGTCGCCTTTCTGAAAAGATACTTGTGGGTAGTTTTGACAATGCTTTTAGAATGGTCACCCATTCAGTATTTAAAAGAAATAACACACATTTCTATTGCTGGTAATTAATTATTGCTAGGCAGTTTTTGTGCTGTTTTTGCTGAAAACTCACAGGTCAAACAACTCTCCATTCACTTTTTGTTCTTGTTCTCTTATTTTCACACAACGGCCCAGAAGCTGATAGGTATCACAGAATGCAGTGCAGCAGGCACAAATGCTGTGCTGCGTTGGGTGACAGGGAGAGAGCAGGAGAGCACCACATTCACAGACATATGGAACTCTCCTCCCCTCTCCCTAGCACCTGTGCTGATTTCAGCTGGCGTGCACCAGGCACACATTTTAGCACCAGTGCTAGGGTGCATGCCTGAGTCTACCATAGGTTTTGTACAGGAAGGCTATCCTTCCTGTACAAAATTCTATGGCAAGAGACACCTTAACATTTTTTATATGAAAGCCTTTCTCCTTTTAATGCATACTTTCTAGTTGTGTTAATTTTTTATGCTAACCTCTGTCTACTCATGTTAGGAGAAAGGGTTTAGCATCAAAAAGCATGGTCGGTTGCTTGTGAATGCCCATGAAACACCCATGTAATGCCCCTCTGACGCAAAGTGATACAAAGCAGCATTTTGCGCAGCTTTGTTTCACTTTCCCATACAAACCAGTTATTTTCCAATTCTCTAACTACAGAGGATAAGATCAGAACAAAAGGGGCCCAGATATCAGGATAGGAGACACTTCTGGAATCTACAGATATGGATATCACTTGTTGTGCCACCCCCAGCAGTAGTGACATTTGTCTGCCTTGGTCGGAGGGGGTAGGTCAAGGGATTTGACAATCCTAGAATAGAGTGAGCTGATAACCTAGAGCTGGAAATATTGAAAGCAGTGTCAATGTCAGTTAGCACCTGGTTCCAAAATTGGTTGACTTTTGGACAGTGCCGTAGGAGATGAAGGGGAGTCCCAGTGAGTCCATTGACTGGAACACCCGGGTTTCACCTATGTGGTAGCGCAGGTGATAAGTACCAACAGGAATCAATTTTGGAAGCAATCTCCATGCTAGCCAGTTTGTGTTCCATGTGGAGAGCTCTATAAAAGATGTCCTCCCATTTTTTGGTGGTTATGGCCCGCACAATCTCTGCCTCCGAGTGTACCTACCCTTTGTCTTTATAGTGGGACCATCCCTAGACACAAAAGCATATAATTCGGTTATGAGGCATTTATCATCTGTTCTAAGAAGCAGCCATTTCTCTGAGGGAGCCAAGGGTCGGGATGCCCCTTTTTAAAACTCTGATGATGTCACCCAGTGGCAAAGCTGTAAATAGGAAAAGTGGTCTGCTACAGTCAAAGAATAATCAGTTTTAAATTGGTCATAAGGGGTAATCCCATCTAGATCAAAGAGATAACCTATGCGTTTGCAGCCCCCATCATACCCTCAATGAAGCACATCAGGATCCTGGCATGGAGGGAAGTCATGGTTAGCTGATATCGATGTCATTGGGGAAGGAAACATCGTAAGGCTGGACCGAAGTGCTACTGATTCCCACACTTTAAACGTTAAGCTCATCGCTAGTGAGGAGTAGAGGTACCATTCTCTATGCAGTAGCTAGACTTCTTTCCAAATACTGGAGCCAGCCACAGACTGGTCCATTATTGTCTAATGTCTTTCAGAGAGCAGGCAATTCCACTCCACCAGAAAGCAGAGCTGTGCGGCTTAATAGTAGTTGAATATTAGGGGGACTGCATCTTCTATCTCCTTTCTGGCGGTATAGTATCTTTTGATTGAGTCAGGGTTTCTTGCTGTTCCATTAAAAGTTATTAATAGTCAATTGCAGAGAACAAAGAGCGTTGTGGGGCAGTAAAAATGCCTGGAAGATGCAGTGTATGTGTAGGAGAATAGTCAGTTTAACTACCTCTATCCGGCCTGTATGCGAAAGTCAAAGTCGGCTCCAAGATGACAGGGTCCCATTGGTCTGGGAGATAAGGTCAGAGTAATTCAAAGCAAAGATCTTATGGAGGGTCTCAGACAGTTTAATGCCCAAGTAGGGTATAGAGTATTTTGCCCAGGCAAAGAGAAACTGAGAGTGCTGGATGCATTCATGTGGAGGAATGACTGAGAGGTTTGGATTTTGAGATTCATGTAGATTTACCAGAGGCCGCTCCAAAGAGCCAAAGTTCTTCATCGCCCATGTCACCCGGCTGCATGACCTCAACATCATCTATTATGCCGACAACACCCAGCTGATCCTCTCCCTCACCAAGGACCCCCTCACCACCAAAATCAACCTCCACGAAGGAATGAAGGCCTTCGCCGAGTGGATGAAGAACAGACGTCTGAAGTTGAACAATAACAAGGCGGAGGTCCTCATCCTCTGCCCCACCCCTTCAGTCTGGGACGACTCCCGGTGGCCGACCGCACTGAGCCCAGCACCAACACCCACCGACCATGCACGCAATCTCGCGTTTATCCTCGACGCAACACTCTTCATGACCAAGTAAGTCAATGCTGTCTCATTCTCCTGCTTCAACATCCTCTGCATGTTCCGCAAGATCTATAGGTGGATCCCCACCGGAACAAGAAGAACAGTCACCCAGGCCCTCTTCAGCAGCAGGCTGGACTATGGAAACACCCTCTATGCAGGAGCCTCGGCCAAACTCCTGAATCAACTCTGCACGCCTGATCCTCGATATCCCTTGTAACAGCCACATCACACCCCACCTGAGAAACCTACACTGGGTTCCCGTCAAACAGAGAATCACCTTCAAGCTCGTCACTCATGCTCACAAGGCACTCCACAACACCGGACCGGCATACCTCAACAGACGACTCACCTTCTACACCCCAAACCTCCAGCTCTGCTCTGCCGACCTTGTCCTTGCCACCGTCCCCCATATCCGAAGAGCGACTACCGGTGGCAGAGCGCTCTCCCACCTCGCCTCCAAGAACTGGAACACCCTCCCCATCCTCCTACGGCAGACCCAGGACCTACTAACCTTCAGGAGGCTACTCAAGACCTGGCTATTTGAGCAGTAGCAGCACCCCTCACCCACCAGCACCTTGAGACCCTCACGGGTAAGTAGTGCACTTAACAAATGTTGTAATTGATTGATCGATCGATTGATTCGATCAGAGCAGGCAGGGAGGACAATGGTTTAGTCATCCTTAAGATAACATCATCAGCATAAAGGGTAATAAGGGGATAATCAACCCCAAAAGGAATCTCCGTGATATCCAGGTTGTCCCTTCTCTGCTGCACCATGGGCTTCATGTAGAGAGCAAAAAGCAGAGGGGAGAGGGGGCAACCCCGGTGTGTTCTCCGTAGTATGAGGAATGGACGAAACCCCATTGACCAGCACTGAAGTACAGGGAGCCCTGTGTATGCAATTGCTCCATCTGTTGAATTTGTTGGTTCAGCGACAAAATATTGAGTACAAAATATCTAATTACAAAAATATTGAGTGAAAAATATTGATTTTAAAAATATCGACTCCCTATACTATTGATAAATATCGGACAAAAATATAGTTTTCATTAATATAGTTGTGTAAAATAATGATTTTTAAATGTATATAAATTTAAATAATAAACATTAGTTAAATTAAATATGAATACTAATAATATCAAAATAGAATATATTCGGGCCTCATTACGATGTTGGTTGGAAAGGCTCTGAATGGCATTCTGATTTATCCAATCCAAGTCAGAACCCTTGGTTCCGACCGGCTCGGAAACATTTCCGACCAACCGATTCCAATGGTAATTAACCGTTCGGTCTGTCCGACTCAGATCCGACTGGCATTAGGAGACTCTCAGTCAGTCGGAGCTGAATCGTACAACTCTACGAACCTTGTTTCCGACCGACCAATTACGATGTCGGATTCAGACTGCCTTTCCGAATCAGTCTTTCTGACACAAAAACGGCTGTCGGAAATGTACTGGGCCTGTAGCAGGCAACCCTTCACCTGGAGGCCTCTAGTTGGGGCTTGTGGGGGTACCTATGGGACCTATCTTTACAACCATGCACAGTGTGGGGTGCCTGCCACAGGATGTAGTGTTCTCAGCAACCACCCCTTTTTTCAATGGGAGCCTGTGTTGTCGGTCAGAACACAGGCCCCCATTGAAGTAAATTGGGGTCCGACCGAACAGTGTTTGGAAACATAGTAATCAGTCGGTCGGACTAACTGAACCCGAATTGGTCAGAAATGGTTCCAACAAGGAGTCCCCCAGAATGCTTTCATTGTAATGAGGTCCATGTTATGGTCACAAACTCCCATTTCTCTATGGGATCTTGTGCTGTTGGTTGTTTTCCGCCAGCAGCAGAAGCTCCCATAGAGACCTTATGATGCCTGTCACATGGTGCAGGGATATACAGGTGGCACCATAGTTGCCCCCAGGCCCCAACCGAGGCCACAAAGGCATAGGGCTTCCTCCAAGGAGCCCCCAAAGTCGCTAATTGACAGGCTTTTCATGTTGGAAAACCTAGACTCTTGACATGTAAAATTTACAAGTCCCACTACAGTCAACGCAACAATAGGGAAAGTGTTGGATGTTGGAGGGGTAAAAGTTACTAGTCCCACTTCACTTTGTACTACAGTAGGGAAAGTGTTGGATTACAGAGGGGTAAAATGTACTATTCCCACTCCAGTCAGAATACCAGTAGGAAAAATGTTGGATTGTGGAGGGGTAAAATGTACTTTCCCCACTCTAGTCAGTGCAACAGTAGGAAAGTGTTGGACTTTGGAGTGGTAAAATGTACTGTTCCCAATCCTGTCACTACAACAGTAGGGAACGTATTGGATTATGGAGAGGTAAAATTTACTATTCCCACTCCAGTCAGTGCAACAGTAGGGAAAGTGTTGGATTGCGGAGGAGTAAAATTTACTCTCCCCACTTCAGTCAATGTAACAGTAGGGAAAGTGGATGATTGTGGAGGGGTAAAATGTACTACTGCCACTGCACTTTATGCAGCATTAGGAACAAACTTTTTCACTTCAAGTACAATAAAGAATTTCAAAACTATAGAAAATAACAAAAGATAAAAATATTTAAATGTAAAAAACTATACATTTTTAAAATTAACAAATTAGGTATTTATTACAATGTTTTATAAATATAAATGAATGCCAATATCATTTTTGATCAACATATCAACATCTATGATCAAAATAATTACAACCAATGCATGCAATCTTATTTATAATAAAAAAACATAACACAATTAACACATACAATAATAAATTACAATTTAGAACCATGTATTTACTCTTTTTGATGTTCTTATTACTTACATACCGTTCTACCTCATACCTCTACATGCTACACACCACACATCTAAAATGTATATTTGAATGTATAATATTTACACATTTTTGATAATTATTTTTTATAAAATATTAATACTAAGTAACTACTAATTAAACAATTACAATCTATTACCTTTAAATCCTTTATCCATACAAAATAAACAACCCAAACACATTAATTAATTAATGTACATTATTGATAATAAATTAAACAATGAATTACTAATTAACAAAGAATAAAGTAATTATATTTAATTAACTACCCACCGATTACCCCTACAAGTACAACTCACACATATAGCCTAAACAATACTTAAACTACATATTTACATATTTAAATATCATTTAAACAATTATTAAAAATTAACAATATGTATTCATCATTATCATTTCCTACACACCCTTTACCAATTAGCCCCCCACAAAAATATATTGTACACAATTTACATAATGAATTATTAATTATATAGGTATGTATAATGATAAAAATTTAAAAATAATTATAATTAATTTACTTGCCATCCAGAATGCTGCATGAATGGTTTTAATCCCTATGTTCATGTAGTTGGTAAAGTGGTGTTTACATTTTTTTTATCTCCAGAAAATTGGATGATAAACTGTCATCTATCTTTGTATAACTCTGGAGAAAATGCACTTTATACTGATTTTGACCTAGCATGATTGCAATGATTTTAATTATTTTGAAATAAAAAATGATCTATCTACCTTACTTAACACCCTATACCCATACAAAACCCACAAACAGCATGTTAAATGTAACTTAAATTTTTTTTCTACAGTTATCATAAATAATTATCAATTAAATAATTATAAATAATTAAACATTAATTATTAATACATTTTAATTAATTAACATCCCACCCGTACCCACACAAAACAAAGAACACACACCTCAAACTTAAAAACAAAAACGTAATAAGTAGACTTACATAAATCATTAATTAAAGTAATTATAATTAATTTACTTCCTACCCTATACACCTACAAATCCATAACCCACCCCTAAAACTTAAAAAAAATATTATTCATACAATAAACATGAATAATTAACAATTAAATATTTGATATTAAGTTAAAAATATGTATTAATAAACTCTAATTAATTTACTTCTCACCCAATACCCCTAGAAAACCCACAAACCTCACCTAAAACTTAACTAAACAAAATATGAATTATACAATGAACATAAATAATTATCAATTAAATAATTGATATTAATTTTAAAATGTTTTTAATTATTATTAATTAATTCACTTTCCACCCTATTCCCCTATGAACGTCACAGCCCGCTACTGTACTGAAAGTAACAAAAAACTATTACATGAAATTTAATAACTACTAATAATTTACAAACCAAAAATAAAAGCCTAACAAAATGTAAATAAACATTTTAACACATATACAAAAATAATAAAAAATCCATATTATTAACAACAATATTTTTAGCATTGATATTCCTTACCTTAAAATCGATATTCTTGTCCATGATATTCTTGTTCATGATATTTCAGTGTCACGATATTTCCAACTCGATAATAGTTTCAGTCAATATTATTGAATCAATCTCTTGTCTGAACACCGAATTTGTTGACAAGGCTGAACTTTTCTTAGGGTCGTGAAGAGGTAGGGCCAGTGGACGCGATCAAATGCCTTTTTGGCATCAATGGGGAGAAGCACTGCTTCCTTCTGTGACCTGTGGATTTTTCCAGAAGGTGCATGAGGCGCTTAGTATTATCGCCACATTGCAGCACTAGGATAAAACTTGCCTGGTCCGCATCAATCAGACCAGGCATGGGTGGATTCAGACAGTTTGCCACGATGCTAGCGAACAACTTGGCTTTTATGTTGAGGAGGGAAATTGGTTTATACAATCCACAGAGGGTAGAATCTATGCCTGGCTTGGATTTATCTGAGATAGAAGCTTCCAACATGGAATCAGTAAGAGAGCCAGAATCAGCAATGGAATTGTAGAGACGTAATGATAGGGGGCAAGCTTGTAACATAAAGTTTAATAGAAATGGGCGTTAAGCTATCAGGTCCTGGTGATTTCAGAGTCTTTAGGCAAGTGATCGCCGAGATCACCTCATCTATTAGTATGGGTTGGTCAAGCGCAGCAGTCTCTGCCAGGGCCATCGGAGGTAGAATATAGGGAACCAAGAAAAGCCTGGGAGGCTGAGGTGATCTCCAAAGTGTAGCAGGCATCCGCAGAGAAATCAGTGTGGATCACCTTCACTGTCCCCGAATGGATTTTGCTACAGAAGCAGTGTGCAAGCATTTGCCCGCAGCGATTAATGCCAAGCTAGAATGTATGCTTGAGTAGTAGCAGTGCATATTCTGCCCTATCAAGGTCAAGGCATTTAAGAAACCTCATTTTTTCCAGTTCGAGACATATTCTGGGGGCTACTGTCGACTTGTGGATAGCCTCTAGCTCTATGAACAACTATTCTAGAAGTTGTTGTTTGTCCCAGTATCTGGTTTTTTTTTCCGGAGAGATGGCTATGAGTTCTCCACTCAATCCCAGTTTCAAGACTCTCCATACCTCCCCAGATTTGTTGGCGCAAAGGTAGTTTATCAGGGTCTTACAAAGAGATTTAACCGTGGCGGGGAACTGCAGCAAAAAGCCTCTAAGTTGCCCTTTTGAGAACTTTGGCTACGTGACATCCGGCTGGATAGATATTGAGAGGGGGGTGTGATTCTAGAGCGACCAGGGAGCAATGATTGCTTCGGTGATAAGGGCTGCAAGAGTCAGGTTGTTAGGACATGGTCAATATGTGCATATGTTTGGTGTGCCACAGAGTAGAAGTATAGCCCCTTATCGATGGATGATGTGGACACCAAACATCTCCCAGTCCACAATCTGCCATCGGCTGTAAGCTTGAAAAGGAGAAGGTGCCCGTTTGACTGGAGCGTTGTCCAGAATGGTAGAGATCAGCGTCCATTACCAAATTCATGTCCCCCCATCGGAATGGAAGCATCAGGAGATCTAAGGGCGGTCATTAAGGAGCTTAAAACAAAGGATTCCTGGTGGTACTTTGGGGCATATATATATTTACCCGGGTGAAACAGAAAGTGCCCGGTTTAAGTTGGACTGTGAGGATACACTCCTTGGCCTCAGTAACGATAGACAGAACCTTTCATCTGCACATAGGGAGAAGAGAATGGCCACCCCCCCTTTTTGAAGGAATACGAAGATAGAGCTGATAAGGGAACCATCAAGACTGGAGAAGTCATAGCTCACCATCAGAGTTTTCTTGTTGTGAAAGCACTAAATTTTGACCCCGGACATTGAGGCTAAGAACCCTAAGATTTGGAATGTAGGGTTAGGTAGAGGAGAAGCTGTGTAGTCATCCCGGCCCCCGAGATTAAAGGTACCCCGGAGGAAAATTCTTCATAGAGGTGAGCCCAGTAATTAGCCAATAAAGGGCCCAGAAGAGGGCCTATATGGTGTAGCACAAAAAAGGAGAAATCCCTGTAAAAAGTAACGTCAGAACAAACATGAGCAACTACAGAAATGACAACAACTAAAGTCTGTCATGGAGTGATTCAGTTCAGGGAACATGCACCAGGCAGGTGAGGAAGCAATCAATCGTGGTCAAATGTGAAAACATTGTCCCAAAAAGGGGGAAATACTGGAGCTGACAAATACCTATGGCATGCTCCAGCCTCAAGCCTCCATCTCCACTGTCGTGCTACCCCCTTGTCTAGAAGGGCAAAATTGTGATGGAAGAGTTCCCTTGACCTCAAGACACGGCAGGCATCTCAGTGTCTCCCGATAATGTCTTAAGGACCAATTTTCTCTCTTTAGCTATGGTTGCAAGGTCAGGTTTCATGCCAAGAGAGGAGCCCTTGGTACATTGCAATCGAGAGTGATTATGAGCCTTATCTGAGGGATATTGTGGGGAGCTTCTATTGGTCAATATGTCAGAATGAGGGCTGTTGTCTGGTTTCGGTGGACCTACGCAATGGACATAGTTGAGTTTTACGTCTGTGTCCCCCAAGACTCCTAGTATATGACGAAAGAGGGCCTCAACATATTCTTATAGGTTGGCCCCTCTGCATGGATTGGGACTCCCCAGATATGCACTTTATGTGCCCGAGACGGTTTTCCAAATCCTAGGCGTGAGCTTGGAGATCGAGGTGCTGATCCTTCAGGCAGAGAACTTGTTGTTCGATCCATTCCACATCTTCATCTCATCCAGACTCCCGTTCCTCCATGGCACACATCCTATCCCCCATTTCCTCTAAGTCTCAGCGGACATCACACGGGTCAGCTGAAAGCCCGATTCACCATCTGCAAGTTGCCTCAGAGGGACGAGAAAAGTGCCTCCAATAAATACCTCATCACTCGGTCCTTCTGGGTCCTCAGGCTTGGAGAGATGGTCCATATGAGGTGTAGGAGGATTGTTACTAACTGCATGCCCCGTAGGCTTCATTAACATATCCTTCAGAGTGCAATCCTAATTTTGACCGGGCCGCACACATTCATTCAAAATACTTTATTAGGTTTTTTTTGTACAAAACCATAAAAGTACATAGAACAAAATATATTTCAAACTTTCAATTAAAATACATGATACAATATACACCAATTAAAACAAATTTTTCATAACGTTAAAAACTAGATATTGGACATTAAAAAGAGCATCATTCAGAGGATTACTTATACAGTTCTAGGTATCCAGGCATTTTCTATACTTCATTGAGCTTTTTAAAAAGCCGGCACATGGGATATGCAATCAGGTTTTAACAGTTGTAAATAAAGTAGTGCAGGGCGAGCTTGGACAAATTTCAGTCTTTTTAAGATAGGTTTAAGATAAAAAGCCCTGGGGGATTCATAATATTTACAAAGAAACATAAATCCTGTGGAGACAGATTGTCGCAGCCACAGGGTGCTAACACTGTCCCTCTATGACACCCCCTTGGGACTGCTATTAAAAGATGAAATAAATTAAACCTGAACCTAATTAGTAAAAAACGCTCATAGACTGGTAGTGGCCAAAGTAGATATGGTTCCACACCAGGCGAGGTTTTGAGCATCATATATAGACACACATTGGGCTTCAACAGGTCCTTTTCCTGCCTTTCCATTATTTTGCATGCAATGAAGGACTCTTTGATATACGCTACGTCTTTACTAGTGATTCCTTCCGGTTTTAAGAATAAATCCAAGGGCCCTCCTTACCAAAACTAGTTTTAAGATATTTCATCCAGGGAATTTTGGTCATACAATCTAGGCTCAATATCTCTCTTAAGAGACTATGAGTTAGACCAGGCTGTTTATTGAGCCAGCATTGTAGCCAAAAGGTAAGGGGTCGCAAGGACAGGGTGTCACTGATAAAAGGCATGCCGGTCTCTTCATGCACAGACATATTCGGTGTACCCTGTGGGACACACAAGAGCTGCTTTAGGAATTTGTTTTCGACCACCTGGAGACCCTCTAGGTTGCAGTATCCCTATAATTCACTTCCATAGCTTGCTATCGAGATGCTCTTTGCACGATAAACCTTCAACATGGCCACCACTGGTCTATTGCCCATACATGTAGGCACCCTGGTGCCATTTACCCTAAATGGGTACTGTTTTTTTGCTGCTTTCCCCACCTGCATCACGTAGGATTTTGTGTTGTTTATGGATAGGTCACGGCTAGCCATGAACCTGTGAAAGGCATTGAGTATAGTTTGTAACCCTTTCGGGGTGCGGGCTAGGAGGACAGCATTGTCTGCATACAGCAGAACGGCAATCCCCGGCGTCCCACGTAGGGGTAGTCCGCCCCTGTGTCAACCAATGTTTCTTCAAGGTCATTTATATAAAGGTTAAAAAGAAAGGGGGCCAGGATGCACCCTTGCCTGACCCCCCGGATAGTACTAAAGTTTCTTGTTACCTTGAGATCCATGGTGTATCTAACATTTGGCTTTGTGTCTCTATGTAGATCTTTTAGGAAGTTCACCAGTTGTTGCTCTACCCCCATGGCCTCCATGGACTGCCACAGCTTTCCCCGGTTGACACAGTCGAAAGCCGAGGAAAGGACCATGAAGGCCAGGCAGATAGTCCCGGGAAGTGAAAGGGTGTACTTACCCAAGATCAAATAGAGGTTTAGGCATTGGGCCAAGGTTGAGTGCCCTGTGCGGAACCCGCACTGAATGTCGGAAAGAATCTTTTTCTCCTCCGCCCAGGTAGTCAACCTCTTTAATATAGTGCCCCCTAGAACTTTTACAATAGAATCGATTAGGGAGATAGGCCTATAGTTTAAAGTACAGTTTCGATCTCCCTTCTTAAATACGGGCACAATTGTTGATAATCCCCAGGAGGTTGGACAGCCCTTTTCCGCTGCGGCATTTTCCGATGCTGTCAGAATTGGGGCCCAAAATAGAGGGTTAGATTTAAATAGATCAGGGGGGATGCCGTCTGGACCTGGGACCTTCTTGTTTGAGAGGTTGTTGATTCCCTCCGTCATTTCCATTACTGAAAACACCATAGGGTCCGACCCCAGCATCTCTTTTGGTTGGGCTGGGCATATGACGGTATCCTTAAATATTGTGGTAAAGTGGGACACCCATTCATCCTCCGTGATATTTGACCCCGCTTCTTTAACCCCTGATGTTAATAAAGGTGAGCGGTTAATTATGGACCAGAATCTTGAGCTGCTTGCTAGGGTCAAAGGATTTAAAAGCTCCTTCCGAAGCGCATTTTTCAACTCCATTTTCCTATTAGCCAGCACATTTTTGTAAGTTGATCGGAGTGTACGGATCAGGAATCTATCCCGGGGAATTGTTTTGAGGGCCATCTTTAATTCTCTGGCTGCTTTAGAGCAATTGTGGCAGAACCATTTAGGTTCTCCAGATGGAGTTATTCCCCCCGTGGCATGTAACATCTGAAGAGCAATACTTTCAAAGGCTTTAAGGACTCCTTCGCCCAAGGGTTCAGTACTAAGACAGATTGAAAGTTCAGCAGCACAATCTTTCTTGAGTTTGTCAAGGAAGACGGGCGGTATAACCTGATTCCATTTAATGCGCCGCCCTTCATTTATAGGTTGCAGCATATTTCCTCCTACGACTTTATCCTTTTTTTCATGAGATTCCCTCCTAACAACACACAGACTGGATTGTGATCGCTGTGTGCACTCGGTATTATACAAAAAGCCAGGTGGAGGCTCATGATAGTTCTAGAGACTAGGATAAAGTCTATAAAGGTCCCGTGACTTCTACCTTTAAAAGTGGGTTCCTTTTGTGTGGATAATGGTGGTGCAATACCATTGGTAAACAAAAGGTCATGCTCATCTAACATAAGGTTCAGCGCGTTTCCCTGTTTTGTGTGTTCAAAATGTAACCCCGTTATCGTGCGGCAACCCATGGTCGCTAAAAGGTTTAACATAGGGTCGCCGCAGAGGTGTACGTTGAAGTGGCCTGCAAGTAGCAGGTTCCTTCTTGTCGGTCAACGACACTGAGTAATAAAATTATGCAATTCAGTAATCCTACATCCCTCGCCCTGGTTACTTGCATTATAAAAGTTTATCACACACAGGCTGCTGTCTTCTTTTCCCAAAATAATGGCCTGAATATTTCTGTTACCTGAAGAAAAGGTCCTTATGCTGCATCTTAATGCCAGGGAGGTAAAGATGACCAATCCTCCCGGTGCGCGGCCGCTATTTGAACTTATTGCTGGAACACAGAATGATTTATAACCCTCCAATGGAATATTGCAGTTTGTAGCCCATGTCTCTTGGAGACAAATAATAGAGTGTTGGCTTACAAACTGCACCCATAAGGGGTCTGAAACCTTTCCTGACAGCCCTGCAACATTCCATGAGAGAACATTAAATTCTGAGTTAACCTCTATGGTCACAGGAACAGGCTTTCTAGGTAAATCAAGTTGAGTTTTTCCAGAGAGGTTAACCTCACCTGAACCGTCTTCTACTGATAGTGCCGTTTTGTCAGAGATAACATCAACTGGATTATTAAAACCTCTCACTGAACTAACCAGGGGTAGGGGCTGTACAGGCAGAGTGCTAAGTCCATTGGGAAGGTGATAGCTAGTCAGATTACCACACAGTCAATCGCAATCATTAAGGCCCGAAAGGGCATTATATCTGTTTGTGACATCCATATTTGGGAGATGTCCCGGTTCACCCCTCAACTGGACTCCTTTAGGGCTCAGAGGTATTGTGTCCCACCCATCTGGTCCTCTAGGGTAAGATAACTTGTTAGCGAGCATCCTGTTCCTATTGTTGAAAGCACCCTGCTGCCCTGGCCTATAGAAAAACCCAAGGGGCAATATTTCTATACCCTGTCCCCCCTGTGGGGTACCTCCCTCTACTTCCCTAAGTATCCTCTCCACTGGTACCGAACTGTTAAAGTTTATTACTATATAGTCTCCATCTCTGGTTTTCCTGGAGTATCCCAGCCAGGCTACTCGTCGGGCCATAATTATGTTGTGCCCTACCATTTGGCCTCCTACAGTATTTCGGGATAGCCAGTATGTAACCTTGTTTTTAATCTGGGAAAAGTCCTCTTTTTCTCCTTGACGGAGGGGGGAACATTTCCCAGGACTATCACTAAAGGGGTGCTTTGTGAGGGTAAGTCTAGGATAGTTCAATTACCCACACCCAGGGCCAACTTATTAGTCTGAGATCCCTTAATCAGTGGGGCTGGTGGTGTGCCCTCTTCCTGGTGTACCTCAGGGGCCACCGCAAGACTGCGACTTCCCTCCGTGCCCTGGGGTCTGTTCTTTATGTCCACTGATCTAGTATCCCCCTTAGTCAGAGTCCCTCGTTTTATTGACATTATAGGTTGACTGGGACTGGATGCAGGGGATTGCTTAGTATCAATCCATTTGCTTGGGTGTATAGCTTGTCCCCCCGACCTCTTGTTGTCTATTAGGGAGTGTAACAGTTGGGTGTTATCTGATGTGGCCTGTAGTAACTTGCCTAGGTTTTCATTAATTATTTTCAGTCTCTCAATGAGGGGAAGCATTAAGGACCTTACAATCTGTTCCACCTGCCCTATCAACCCACCATCTCCCTGTACGGTCATTGGCAATCTTTTCATCAGCTGATGATTGCCATTATTAGATGGGAGGGGAACACTCTTAATCTGGGCAGCGGCCTGTGTGTGGTTATGTATGCCCGATGGGTTAGCCATTTTGTTCACTAGTTTGGGGATCTTTGCCCGTTTGCCTTTCTGTCCACCCCCGCCCGCTTTCTTTTCCTTATTAGTTTGGTGCTTGTGGTTATCATTTCTACAGCGGGACATACATGTATCTTCGTGGGGGGTGTCTTACAAGGCCACTTTCCTCGTGAGTGGTATTACTGTTCAAAGTACTATTCCCCAGGGTAATGTTACTTTGTGTATCCGACCCTATGCTAATCTCTGGCAGTCCTAAATTAACAAGACATTGACTTAATCGATTTTCAGGAGTTATACAGCTCTTGATAGTTCCCAGTGAGGATCGTTTTGAAAAAATTTCTAATGAGAGCCGTTTTTCGGTGTCTGCAATCTCCCGATCAAGGGCAGCTGCTGCCCGGGTGATAAAATTGTCAAGAGTTCCAATGATACTTCCACCAGTGGGTTTTGATGTTAACTTTTCCCCTTTATCTGATCACCTGGACATGACTAGTAATACAACACGTGCTTATAATATAAACAAATAGCAATTATTTTAAACAGATATCGGCTCAGTCCTCTAGTGTACACAATCGTCTTAATCACCTGATTTTACAGTCACACCGATGTTCGAGCCTTAGGGGGGTGGCCCAGCCCGGCCTCCTATGGCCTCTGACGGCCACAGACGGTCCCGCCCTTGTCCCGGGCTTCTCCAGGGATGCTCCAGCGCGCTCCCGCGACGCGGGAGATGAGGCCGTAATTTAAGCGCCTCCTGTCACGATTGTCCCGGGTGCGGCTTCCGGCCGCACAGGCTGTTGGGATCTGTAGTTCTTATGTGCCACGGGCCCCCCCTCCACACAGCGGCCGCACTACGATGGAATTAGTTTGCGGCAGCGGGAGGCGGGCTATCGCGGCAAGACAGGCAGCGGGATCCGTGAAAATGGCCAGCAGCAGGTAGGGTCGTATGAGATTGCCACCAAATGAGCAGAGTTCCCCGCTCCACCGGAGATGAGGCCGTAATTTAAGCGCCTCTTGGCGCGATTGTCCCGGTGCAACTTCCGGCCGCAAAGGCTGTTGGGATCTGTAGTTCTTATGTGCCATGGGCCCCCCCTCCACACAGCGGCCGCACACATACAATTAATGTTCTCTTGAGAAAGGGTTTGAGGGTGGGGCTCGCCTGAACACCAACGTGTTTCTGGTTATAGGCCAAGAGGGCCAATTCAAGGGGAAGGAGCAAGGAGGGGTTGCAAAACTTATCAGAGAGTCCATCGAGGTAGACCCAGCACAAGAGAAATGACTGCAAAGTCAATGTCCAGTTAAGCAAGTAGGTGGCTGCAAGCAGGCAAGGGTATCAGCGGTCTCTGGGCGGACCCCCACGGAGCCCACAGTTACACCCCCTGAAGCTCACATCCTTGTCCTCTACATGGCTTAAGGAAAGGGGGGCTTTGATCCATGCCTCCCCATGCCCATTAAGAGAGGACAGCAGGACAGATCACCCACCCCGGCTACCATTAGCTGGGCCTGAGGGCCATGCAGTCATGGTCCCACCTGTGCAGGTGCTGCAGGCTGTGGAGTTGGATCCCCCAGGGGCCAGGTTCAGGGGATGGATCTTCTGGGCCGCCACTGTTCGTCATGTCGTGGTCGTCTCTGTCCATGGAGGGACGCAGTTAATGCCAGGCAAGCAAGTATGAAGAGGCCGCCCAGCCACACACAACTTTCCTGTCCCTGGGCCATAAAGGACTCCTTTGTGAGACCCGCTGGTAAACTATCGAGGCCCCCAAGGCCTCAGCGCAGGAACTGTCCCCTGACTCCAGTCTAATAAGACCAGGATTGGCTGCGGGCTCCCGGAAGTTGCTAAAACATAGTGGCAGCAGTAGTGGGCTCACCTCGTATCCCCAGGGGAACCACACAGCCCAGCCTGATGGTGCTTCGAGGGCGCTGGTTGGGGGCCGCTGCACGGATGCGACTTGGGACAGACTCAGGGGCCGCCCTTCACTTTGGCATCCGCTACCCTGCCTCTAGCAGCTGCTGTTCAGCCCTAAAGGCTGCGATCCTCAGTTGCAGTTCAGAGCCGTGAAAGGAATCTGTTGCATCGCCAAGTGCATCTGTCAGTAGTTGATGACTTCTGCCATGTGAGGGAACCAGGCAAAGCCGACAGGAAGGGCGCTAACACATGCTAATTGGGTGGCGGGGACGAAGACAGTAGAAAACGCGTCTCACCTGTCTGCCATGTTGGTCACACCCCTTCCTTTGTGAAATTTGAAAGCATGGCTGACAGGTGGCTCCATGTGATGTATAGAACATTTAGCCAAATCTGGCATTTAAGGCACCAGCAAGCTGATGTTCTAAGCGCATAACGAAAGGCAAAACTGCAAGCCCCACAATACAACATGCTGCTGCCTAAAAGCTGAGGAAGGGTGATGGTATCATATGTTATAGTGCCTACAGGCAGACTAAGGAAACGCAATATAAAATGTATTTCTCCGCTATCTGCTTTTTTTTCTTATATGCAATCATGGGTCAAACAGGCCAGTGAGTTCGAGAGAATAGACAGTATTTCAAATGCAGATTTGAGCATCTCATTGCTAATAGGCTAACATTAACATAGCATGGTAAACCAAAGGCCTTGTTTTTAAAACAAAGGGAATAGCCTCAGTTAGACGTGTCTCACTGTCACAGAGAAAGCAAATAGAGGTGCAGCACGGGCTGCAGGTGCTGCCCCGCGAGGGCCGCCAGTGGACCTGAAGCACAACTGTGATGTAAATATTGAGCCTTTAGAGCTGGGAAAGAGCTCCATGATGCTGGGTATAAACCACTTCTAGACCCATGCACCTGTTTTGTCATTTATATACTCTGGGTACATACATTTTCATTGTGTTCGTTCTTTCATTATTAGAGCCTCCCATGCTGCAATAATGAAGGAAAGGACCAGATGGAAGGAATCTATGGGAAAAAGTTCAATACATCAAACTTGAAATAAAGTATAGAGTAAATAAGAAATAACCACATACCACACAAACCCAACCAGAGACGTGCACCAACCCAAAAACACATACCATACTACACACATGTGAACACATCCCAACCACACAGAGAGATACATACGTAAACCCATGAACACTCCACACTCACCAGCCTTATACACCATATACACAGCAACCACAGAGGTATGATAGACACCGACCACAATGCATGGCACTTCACATAAATCTCTTCCATTACATTGATACAATTACCTAAATTCCATAATTCCCAATTTTGCATCTTTCTGTTTTGCATACATTTCATTATTTCCGCCCGACTTGCCAAACAATTATTTTAGTCAATGCCTCGTTAGTATTTATTTCAGACCCACAGCCCTAAGCCCACCAATCAGTTTGCTGTCTTCCCGTCTCCCCTAGAAAGCCCCCTTTATTGTCTGCCCTGTAGCTGGCTTTGAAGCTGTGGCGATTTCCATATGGTATATATTTTAATTTACGATGCTAACATTAGTAATTGATTTTGTAGTTCTCAGTGACATAAGGTGGAGATTCGATTAATTGGATTACTCTGAAATCGGGATATTTAAGTTTAGGCCTGAAGCTAAAATGCGGTAGAGGGGGGCTTAAAGACTCCTTTTCATCTTTTTCCTCTCAGAGGCACTGGTTTGTCAAGACATCTCCCAGGTTCTCTGTAGGCCAAAATAACCTGGCTTCACTGCACTTTTTATGGCAGTGATTATTTCCCCACCTCAATTAATCTCTTTGGCATGTGTCCCATGTCCCGCCAACTCCCTGTCCCTGTTCCTTGCTTTGTCCAGAGACCTTGCTCTGGCTGAGGCCAAGAGATCGCTTTACTGTCCAAGGTGTGAGTCCGAATAATGTGCTTTAGAGACTTGACTATATGAAATCTCTGACCCAGCCTTCAGTCCTCCGCAAAGCCCCACCACTCGAAATGATGCATTTTCTACCCTAGAAGCAGTGGCCAAGTGGATGGCAGTAATTTCGATACTTTTGCCTTTACTCTGAATTATTTTTTCTTAAGATTATGAACATTAACATTTTTCAGATTGTAGTTGAAGCACACTTTTTTCATTCAAAATTGTGCTTTAAGCTCTGTTGGACATTTCTTTCTAATTCTTCAAATGAGCGAATATATGATGTTACCACGATTTCAAATACAACACATGGCTTTACCACGCGAATTTTACATCGCTAGAGTCTTTACCACGCAGAATAATAGAACGCAGCATTTTACCACGCATAAATACGTTAGTATTCATCCAGCGTCGATTATGCCCCAAAAAACACTGATAAAAACATATGAAACGTATAGGCAAAAAAAATATGTCTTCAGTAGTGACATTGTTTGTCTTTTGTCACTTTCACTGACCCTCTAAAATCGTGTCCGCAACCAAGATGGCTGAATATTTCGTCAAAGAAGGTCATTTGTTAATTCGTAATACACGTTTTATTTACACATTCAGTTATCTTTTTTAATTGGTTTTTAATGTAGATTCCTTAATGTTTTGTGTTGTTTGTTTGGGGGGAGACCCCCCCCAGTCCCCCTTTTTAAAAAATAAAAAAATTATTTGATTTTTTTAGGGGGGGGGGGAGACCCCCCCAGCCCCCCTTTTTTATTTTTTTCCATTTCCACCCATCCCTTTACTACTTATCACGTATTTAATTTATGCGTGAAAACACTTCTATCAAAATAAAAAAAGGACTTTTCTTTTTACGTACACGCAGAACGTAGGATGGTTGACCGGAACGTTTCTTTCGTGGTAAAAACGATCGTGGAAGGCATACGCGTGGGAAAGACGTTTACGTGGTAAGTGCCTCGTTGTAAACGTTACGCGTAGTAATGCCTTCGTTGTAAATGATGTTTCCCCAAATGAGCAGGGAGAATGCGACCTGTTCAACCTAACAACCTCCATCCTCAGCCATCCTTTCCAGCTCCATCCCAGCACAGCTTATCACAAGTCCACTACTTGTCACACTCCAACCTGTGTCTGGCAGAACATCTGAGTGATCTGTGAGCAACCCAAAGTGTTTTCTGTCTCTGTTGATTCCAAGAATGAACTATCCAATGAAGCAGTTACGAAACTGACATGACATTTTTTCTTACCCAGCCAAGACTCTTGTTAACTGGAAGACGCAAGAGTGGAATATGGTGGAATTTGCCAGAGCCATATGTACACTGGCAGGACTGGCTTTGGCACTGGTGGTCCCCAGTGTGACAATCATTTTTGGCAGTTCCCATGGTGCCTGCCCTTCTCCACGGATTCCCTCACTACTACCCACCAACAGTGCCCATCATCTCTCAATATCTCCATAGCCCCTCTCTCACATAAATGTCATTTATTTTATTTTGTAGCGCTACTCATACCAGTGTAGGATGTCAGAGCGCTTATCATTATAGACATACATTATACAGAGGCAATACATCATACGTGTGTAAATCAGTCAATAGGTAATGTCACATGAGACAATGAGGATTATATAGCATAGGAATCACATTCTATCCATACTAGTAAAGTGTGTTTGGGCTGGGAAAGCACGAACTCACGATTCAAAACGTACCACAGTGGCTGGGCTTGGTTCTACTGCTATTAAGAATGTTTTTCTATCCAAACAAACCTTTTAGCAACATTAGGGTAATGTAAGACTGAGGGAAAACACATAACTTACTAACCCATACCATGCAGTTTGCATGCAGCTCTTTGATGACAGTTCATTCAGTTCATATGCCACTGAAGCTCGAGGATCCGGCCTAAAAACTACTGGTGAATGCAATGCGATAAGATTTGAAGTATCATCTTTGGCATGAAAATATTCCAACTTAGCCATCGTATGCTCACTGGTGCCACTACACATGCATCTTCATGCAAGGTTGTCACTTAGACCTTTTTAAATTGTACCATTCCAGGATTACCAATGGCCATGTTATAACCATAATATAAACAAAATGACAATGCCAATACTTCTGCATTTACCTGTTAAAGGTGAAGCATACTGGCTTTGCCAATGCTGGTTGAATTCATCTCTGCAAATGCTGCTTTAAAATTCCCTCACACTATTGCAAAATCGTCTGGAACTGTTGAGAAATCACCCAATACCATTGCAATGTATTTCATCAGGCATGTTGAGTCAGAGAACGCTACACTTCCAAAAACATATAACTACAAATAACACATACCGCACCTTGAAATACAACATCCTGACTCTGGTGACACATACGTCAACAACTTGCTTAAGATTCTGCATTAATGTTATATTAAAAAAATAGTTGAAACATTTAATATTTCACAAGGACTATTTTTAAGTCTATACTGGTGGTGCGCAGTGCTTTTTGAAGGGAAATCAAGTCAATGTATTAAAAAGCATTTAACTGTTCTGGTGGAGCAGTGTGTTATACCTGATAATGTATGCTAATGGCGTACAGTACATTTCTGAAATGTCACATTTGGTGTGAATCACTGTCAGGTTCATTAATCCCCTTAGCATCATGTCAGAGTTTAATGAATTTGAGAGACAGCACATTCCCTTTAATACTTGTCTGCTCTAAACACTTTATTATACGATAATTAAATTGGTAAGTTATTAAGAAAATGGTTCCATAATAAAAAAAGTAATAAAACAGTGATACTGATGCATATGCACTCCCACATTCCTTAGCTCGTATTCCAAAGCACTGGAATAGCACCCGACTGTCCAGAGGACCGCGTTGACTCTAAATGGAACAATGAGAAATGTATGTCAAATGGTGCATTCTGATCAAACAGTTGTGTAGAAATTAAAATTGCAAATACCATATTTTGTGAAAACGAATTGCATCTGATGGCATGGTTTGCTGTCCAAGCTTTAGAGGTTCCACTGAAAACCATATGAAATTCAACATAGATAGAAACACAAACAAATGGCAAGAAGAGCCCATAACAGGTGTGTAGACTCTCTCGCACAGGTTGAGTCAAACCTAAGTTAAAGGCAAGTGGTTACTCAGTTTTTTCACTATAATATGACTCATGCTCAGGTAGAAGAAATGAGAGGCAACCCCCGCGTCTAGGGGAGGGGTGCCTTTAGTGGGATTTAGTGCTGAGGGAACAGTTTCGTTTCCCTGAAAGTGGGCAGGGGGAGGGACGCCTGAAATGCGTGTAAGAAGGAGGTGCATTGGCGGCCCCTCCTCTGTAGCAGATAAAATAGCCGGACTCTAGGGAGTAGCCCTCTTTGTCCTCTCACCGCTCGGAGTGGCCGGAAAGGCGCAGCGGGAACAGTTGCGGTTTTTCCCGGCGACTCTCAAAGGTGAGGGGGCCTCACGCGTAGCGGAGGGATGGGGTGCGAGTTGGCCTACGGGCTATAAGAGAGCAGAGTGGGAACCTCGATTTCGGGCCTCGGGGGAAGCGATTTAATTGTAGAGATATATTTTCCCATATTTTGAGCAAGAATCATAAATATGCGGGGCGGGCTATAAGGGAGCGCTTCTTTCCGACCCGCGTGACGGGATGGGGTGCGAGTTGGCCTACGGGCTATGAGAGAGCGGAGTTCGAGTATTTAGCTTAAAAAAAAACAAAAAAAAAAAAAAAAGAGAGAGGAAGCGCGGTCGCGAGAAGCCTGGGGTATGATACGGCCAGACTTGGGCAACAGGATCGGTCCTCGGCAACATCTCGGATTCTGGGCGAATACCTTAATCTCCCTACCGAAATTATTGTGTATGGATGTAAAGTAACTGGTACTCGGTAAAGCGCTCCGAGACACCAGGTCGAGTTTGCATTATATGAATCAGAGGCAATTGAATGGGGACCGGAGAAATCAAACACTGGCGCCATTGAGTCACGTGGTAACAGTACCACCGTTCTTACTGGAAAGCAGAGTGGCGTAGTTTGTAGAGCAGTTGACTGTGGTATGGGAGACCTGGGTTCGCGCCTAAGGGCAGCGCAACAAGCAGTGACAGGCTGTCTGTGTGCATTCTCCTATTTCATCACGATCAGTTATTTTTACAAAACTGAAGAACGTTGTGAGGAAGAGGGAATGTAAATAGGAAACGACATAGACTTCAAGTATTAATTCGGATGGGAGTGATAATGCTCACGAGCCGGGGAGGCACTGTTAGCGAGCAAAAATAAGTGCAAGCCTAGGGAGCGGGCCTTCCCAAAAAAGTACACTGATAGGAAATGTATTCAACCAGGTAAATGTATAAATGTCTATATTTAAATGAACATTTTAAAATGCATCATTCGCAATTAGGTTCCCTTAAAAGAACCTAAGTAAACCAATAACAAATTGTAGGATTCTAATAGAAAGTAGCGTAGTTTTAGAACTGGCTCTATTTGAAGGTATTAACATAACCTTCACCAGAAGATGGCAGTGTTTCCTACAAAAGTACACTATAGGATGTGGGCCTTCGGGAGGTGGCCAACTATCGATTCACGCGGTTGGGATAGCGGGACTTTACCCGAAGGTGTCAGAGAGCTCCACAATAGAAACGGTAACAATGCGGGCCCTCGGCAAGGGGTCAATTATTTATGCACGCGATGGTCTATAGCGCGGACATTACCCGAAGATGTCAGAGCGCTTCACAATAGAAACGTGTACGGCATTAAGTAGACTGCGGCCACAAACGCCCTTACGGAACTAAAACCCTTTCCAACCTTTAAGCGAGTTTCTTGGGTTTGGTGTAGTCAAATTGCACAATATGAACTGGGTAATGCAAATCTGAACAGGGTCTTAAACATGGTGTCTGGGGCATCGTCTTCTCTGGGGTTCGTGCCTCGGGTGGAAGGATATGTTTGGGTGGCGCGGGGGTGATCACGGTGCTCAGGAGACAGCATCTGCTCAAGCAGAGAAGATGTGGGCCGTTGGCTAAGCTGTCGAGTTTGTGGTTGGAAAGAGCAGGGTTCGACGTCCACACCCTGCGATTCTGGCCAAATCTATTAAACTCCCGTAACTGAATGCGTAATGTAAATGCGGTGCTCATGTAAGGCGCACCTTTACTTGTAAGTCGAGTTTGGGCTATATAAATATGCAAAAATAAAAGCAGTTGTGGGAAACAGAAAGTTTAAGCTTGGTGCTCAGGACATGCTCCCATTTATGGCTGCACAGTAAATAAGGCGGCGGTGGGGGGCCGCGGGGTCGGAGCCTCACGTCCACATCCGGTGATTGATTCTGGGCAAATCACTTAAACTCCTGTAACGGAATGTGTAATGTAAATACGGTCGAGTTTGTGCTATGAAAATAGGCAAACATAAATTAAAGGAAGATGTGGGAAACGGAAAGCGATATATGTGCTTTTAACAGGAGTGGTCAATGTATTACAGATGTACACGTTACTGTGGGCAATATGGGTAATGTAAATACGGTGCTCATGTAAAGCGCACCAATGCTCGTGGGTCGAGTTCGTGCTATAAGGCAAACATAAAATAAAGACACTTGTGGGGAACAGAAAGCGATATATCTGCTTTAGCAGGAGTGGTCAATGGATTACAGATGTACACGTTACTGCTTTTAACAGGAGTGGTCAATAAATACGGTGCTCATGTAAAGCGCACCAATACTCGTGGGTCGAGTTTGTGCTATAAGGCAAACATAAAATAAAGACACTTGTGGGGAACAGAAAGCGATATATGTGCTTTAGCAGGAGTGGTCAATGGATTACAGATGTACACGTTACTGTGGGCAATATGTGTAATGTAAATAGGGTGCTCATCATGTAAAGCGCACCAATACTCGTAGGTCGAGTTCGTGCTATATAAATAGGCAAACATACAATAAAGGAAGCGATATATGTGCTTTTGGCAGGGGTGGTCAACGTATTACAGGAGTACACGTTACTGTAGGTAATATTTGATACTCCTGGCAGTCTGGTCAATGATACATTGGAAGCAATGCCCATAGCGTAGTGGTTCAAGCCAGGATTGCAGGAGTCTACAGTCCTCAGTTCAATTCCTGCCATTGCCTAGGAGGGGGTATGTTAAACACTGGGGTCAGTTATATTTATTAAATAAATAAAAGAGGGCGGTGGTTGGGCGAAATTGTTTCATTTTCATTTTCGGTTCATTACTCAATGATTCTCGATGGCAACAGAGAGGAACTGGATCACCGTCTCTTCCTCACGGTTCCAGATTGATAGCCTGCAGGCAAATAAAACAATTTCAGTCAAATAGCAGGGACAATAGGACAATTTTTGTTTCGGTCTTGAGGGTGGGGCTCCAAATGCTGGTGTCTTCTATACCGCTCGGATTATAACGTGCTCTAAGCTTCGGGGGCCTGCAGGGGGGGATACACCATAGGGGCCTGCAATAAATTACACACTGGACTTTCTGATAGACGGTATGCACCAGACATGTCTGGGCCCACAAGGTATCTTGTCCTGGTCCTTTCGCGCTAGGGGCCAGCAACTGTAGAAGTTGGGGAGATGAGTTGGTGATTTATGGTTTTTCTGGGGTATTCCCAAGTGCGTTTTTTACATTTGACAGGATATGAGGCCGATTGTGCAGTGGTTAAGACGGGTGGCTCTGGAAGCTGTGCTGAGTGGTTCAATTCTTGACATATTCAAATGATGAGGGAGGGTGTACCCATAAATAAAATAAATGCACATTTTGGCACAATGAATAAACATTACGATTTTCTTTAATCTTACTTTACTTATTTATTCGTACCGCTTTGGTTTCATGTGTCTGAACTGAGGGTATAACGCGGCATAGTTTAAAAGAACAAGTTATTTATTTATCTTTGCACAAATGAGCCTCGCTTTCAAAACACATTAAATAAAGCGACCGCTGATAGTTCCCCTTGGCGGGGCTTCAGTGCGGGTACACTGGTGAAATTCTTTTGCAAATTGGTGCGGCTTTCAGTTGAGAGGCATTCAAGGTTATCAGCAAGCGGTGCCCAGGAAGCAGTGTCAATAGTGCAGCAGGCACAGGGGCAACAGGCCCTAAGGGGTGAAGGTACCACGGCACTCCCATAGAAGGTACCACGGCATTCCCACAGGGGATTCTTGCTGCATACTCTAAGGAAGGGAAGGGTGGGGGACAGGTTACAGGTTTGCTCCTAAGCCATAGCTTAAATGGCACCATAAATAGCAATCCATTATCTGTATGAGAATACCTCAGTCTTATTAATTACTATATTATCCCTTGGCTCATTAATTAATTCCTTTCAAAATCAAGAATAGGTGGAGGTACAGCTAGACTTGCTGACCTAGTACAGGCCTAATGCATGCAGAGATATGCATAACTTCTCGGTGGGCATAAGAGCCTGGTTTCAGTCAGGAACTATTGCAATAAGTAACTTTCAGGGTTACGCGGAATTTAGAATACGTGACATTATAGCCACTTATAGGGGAGTACAAGTTTCAAGTCTCGGCGCTGGATCCGCACATCATGTCTGAGGCTTAATGTATATATTGTATTCAGTCAAGATTAAAGGCAAACCTCATAAGTCGCAGCAAAATAAATGCTTCTGTTTGTGTACTGCATATGTAAACGTTCCACTTATTGATGGCTTGTTTTTCTCTTCCCTTATATGATCATGGGAGGCACATAACGTGGACATGGCAGCAACATGTTTTCGAGACAGCGACTAGCAGTCCGTGTCACGTGTGGTCACTGGTTTGTATGGGATATGAAAATGGGCTCAAGGTACATATAGCCAGTGTTGCCGTGGAGTAGCAGAGCCTAGATGCGATGCAAAGCCTCCCTCTTAACTGTTTACAAAATCTATCAGGTGTCAGTTGGGTGGATGGTCCGGTTGGGTCATTATGTAGATGGGTGGTTGAGTACCATTGCAGCTACACATTACGTAGTCAGGCAATGCTGGGGGAGCAGACCCAGCGAAGTCGGGCTGTTCGATTTAGTATAACTTACAGGGCTGAGTTCCGTACCATTAACAATAGAGGACCCATGGATGTCAGTAGGTTGGTTAATATCGGGAACGTATTACCTCAGGTGTGTTGGTCAGCAAATGACGTACATTGGTTGGGTTTAGCGTATTCCTTAACCTTTGCGAAGCATTCAGGTTATACGACCTGCCTTGAGAATGTTGGGGGAAGAGACCACTCATTTAATATCAGGGTCTGTCTTCTGGGGCAATCAAGTAAGTGGACAGAGGGAATTCATCTGATTTTGAGCGCTATGTCAGACCACAGCTGGTGTAGTTCGGAGCCAGGGGTTTCGGCGGTTGCCCCTCTTCTGTCTTTCGCTTTGGGCTTATAGGCAGTGGTGGCAAGTAGGGGGAGGCAGGTATGCTGGCTGGAGACTCGGTTATACACAGAGCTGGGCAAGGGTTCAACAAATCCGGAGATTTGGGAATGCAAAGGGCCATGGGAGTCAACCATAATTGGTTAGGTTGGGATGGGCAACGTGTGGAGGACGTCGCAGCCCATTCGCAGAGTGCACTGGATAATGGTATGCCCATTTCAGATGTGTTGGTGATGCACTCAGGAGGTGTAAATAGGATTCCGGGGGGGCAGGAGGGGAAGGAAGAAGCCCCCTTTTCTCTATCTTCTCTTGGGTCAGGAGAGTATGGCTAGACACCACTATCGTGGGGTCAGAGGTGCTCACTCATAGAGTCTGGGGTGATGGTGTGTCTATGGCTGTGGCAAACACATCGGTGAGAAAACTGAATCGAGAGGTAGTGAAATTATTGCGGGGTTCGCAAATTCATCTCATTAGGCATCGTATGCTGCAAGCATTAAACTTGATTCTGTATTGGGCGGAGGGATTGCAGCTGTCCAGGCAAGGATTGGAGCTGTTTTTGTCCAAACTATACTGGGGGGCTATGGAATTGCATTAAAAAAGTATAGCCCAGAGCATCACAAATGGAAGGTGAAGTAGCTTGGGGGGAGGGCAAGAGCGCCAGTGGGCTACTTGCCCTGTGGCGGGGTCCCGGACAACAGGAAAAGGCCGGGGGACCTCTGTATGCGGAAACTGCCCGACCCTGCAACAGGGAGGCAGTCATTGGGGCTCTGGGCAGGCGGGAGAGGGGGCCGTCCTGCTGGTGGTCCTGGACTCTCCGGCTCTACCCCAGTAGCCGGTGCTTGGATGAAGCAACATGTTATCTCATATGGATGAAGCAGTAAGGGGTTGGGTTGTGTCCTGCTGGTACAACACGCCTCGAGGGGATCTAGAGCTGAAGAATTGTAAATACATGATAACCTGTGGCACAGATGTATACTGCGCCTCCCTATGTTTGGTAATGGGATTTTGATGGTTAATAAAATTGGTCAAAAGTTGGAAGTTTTTAACAACTAATAAAGATGGTGTTATTGACAAGTAATAAAGCTACGCAGTGAACACCAAGATCGGGTAAGGTGTCTTTGTGGTGGGGGGAGTGTGGTGGACGAATGGCACTGATATCCCCACTATGAGAGGCAACCCCCGCGTCTAGGGGAGGGGTGCCTTTAGTGGGATTTAGTGCTGAGGGAACAGTTTCGTTTCCCTGAAAGTGGGCAGGGGGAGGGACGCCTGAAATGCGTGTAAGAAGGAGGTGCATTGGCGGCCCCTCCTCTGTAGCAGATAAAATAGCCGGACTCTAGGGAGTAGCCCTCTTTGTCCTCTCACCGCTCGGAGTGGCCGGAAAGGCGCAGCGGGAACAGTTGCCCACCCACCCATCCCTAAGTTTTAAAGGAGGTTTGGCGGGGTCCCGGACAACAGGAAAAGGCCGGGGGACCTCTGTATGCGGAAACTGCCCGACCCTGCAACAGGGAGGCAGTCATTGGGGCTCTGGGCAGGCGGGAGAGGGGGCCGTCCTGCTGGTGGTCCTGGACTCTCCGGCTCTACCCCAGTAGCCGGTGCTTGGATGAAGCAACATGTTATCTCATATGGATGAAGCAGTAAGGGGTTGGGTTGTGTCCTGCTGGTACAACACGCCTCGAGGGGATCTAGAGCTGAAGAATTGTAAATACATGATAACCTGTGGCACAGATGTATACTGCGCCTCCCTATGTTTGGTAATGGGATTTTGATGGTTAATAAAATTGGTCAAAAGTTGGAAGTTTTTAACAACTAATAAAGATGGTGTTATTGACAAGTAATAAAGCTACGCAGTGAACACCAAGATCGGGTAAGGTGTCTTTGTGGTGGGGGGAGTGTGGTGGACGAATGGCACTGATATCCCCACTATATCAGATTCCATTCAGAATGCGTTCTTAGTTGTAACATCAGTTTTACTCTCAAATAAACTGGAATAGGACATTTGCACTGTAGTAATAAATGCCAAAGGAAATTGAATTTTTCTTTGCACTTTAGTGATACATGCATTATTAGTACAAGAACATTAGTACATTTGCTCAAATAACACGTTATTCATATTGTCAAAATATGTGTTAGTGTATATGTATATATGTGTATATGTGTGCATATATGCATACTTACTAAAGTGGAGGTAGCCACCTAAATGTTGTGGATAGGATTCCGAGAGATAGGAATTCCTTGGTTGCTAATATATTTGCGCTGGTTTGACTAATCTTTGCATACCTATTTCTTTGTCCATATTGGCAGAAAATGCAAAGTTTGGTAGAGATTTGTCATGAGGCTGCAACAAAAAGAAGAGGGTCCCACATAGGATTTTGGCACAATCCATTTTTATAGACTTGGACTCACATGTGGCGCATACAATGGCTGAAAGGATTTCAATTTAATTTAGCAGAAATATAGACTATGATGTGTAAATGACAGTAGCGGTCGGCAGTAGGTGTTTCTGTAGGGCGGTGACGTGGGCAGGGGGAGGGGCTGGGTGGGGGGTAGTAATGTATGGATCACGGAGTTTTACAGGTAAGTAACCATTTAAATAAATAAAACGAATTCCGTTGCGCGCACTGCATTACATTTGATGATGCAGTGCGCACAATGAAATTCGTTTTATTTATTTAAATGTTTACTTACCTGTAAAACTCCGTAATCCATACATTACTACCCCCCACCCTGTCCCTCCCCTGCCCATGGCACCGCCCTACAGAAACACCTACTGCCGACCACTACTGGTAAATGATTCTTGTGGGTAGTACAGGTAAGTAGGTTAAGTATTTTTTATTCTATACACCATTTTATGTTAGAGCTATCTGTTATTGTTGTAGTTCCACAAAACTTCACGTTATTTCGCAGAAGTACTGTGGTATATAGCAAAGGCAAGGCATTATGTGAAAGGCTAATAACTGCAATTGCAAAATTTAAAGGCAGTTATGTTGTTTTAAGTATCTTAGGCAGTGTTCTGCATTACGCCCTTAGACATAAGTAACTATTATGTTTTATATTTTGTATTAAAATCGAAATAGGTAGGGAAAATTATTTACAGGTATCTATATATTTTTTTTTAAATGTACAGAGTACCACAATATTTAAAACAATAGTTTAAAAATAAAAAATACACTGTACTACACTATATTTTACAAATATATTGTATTCCTGTGATTTTTTTTTACCTATTTAATACTTTACAAAAAAGTCTGTGCTGTACTGCGGTAATACCTAAAAATAATGGTACCGCTTGAATTTCTTTAAAGAAATGCATTTTATCATAAACTGTCTTAAAAATATATAGAAAACTATAGATACATTTCTCTACATTTTACCACTTTAATAAAGTGGAAACCGGTAGGGAACAACAATAAAACATACTACTTTCCTTTATCTAAGACAAAACTGTGCTGAAAACTACATGACTGCCTTTTACATTTTGTAAAGACAGTGTTTAGTCAATCACATAGATCCTTCTCACGGCTTCTGGTGCTGTATACCAGTAAGTTACTGAGATATATTGCGGTAGAATATATAACTAACCCCCACATGCATCAACCTATTTAGGAAGTGCAAACGGTGCGAATCGGTAAATTCGGCCGTTTGCACTTCCTAAATACGTTTTTGGGATGCATGAAAAAGAGTGTCAAAATTCGCTATTTTTTGCATTTCTTAAAAATACGAATGCAATTAAGGAATCGCATTTGTGCGATTCCTTAAATGCAATGCATCATTTTTTTAAAAATTGCAAATTTTGAAATAGGAAGTGCAAATTAACACGAGGTTGACCCTCGTGTTAATTTGCGAAAAATTTTAAAAAAGCAAAAAAATGCATTTTTTAAACTTGCATGTTACAGACACACATGTCCTTAGGACATGTGTGTGTGAAACATGCACTTTAAAATACATTTCAGGGGTGCAGGGGGGGTCCTTTGGACCCCCCTCTGCACCCTTGCAATGCATCAACAAATTGCGAGTGCAAAAAAAATAATGCAAAACGGCATTGATTCCTATGGGCCTCTTGGCCCATAGGAATCAATGTAATGCCATTCCTTAATTGCGATTCGCAATTAAGGAATCGCAATTTCCGAAAATTAAGAAATCCTAAAAACTTTTAGGATTTCTTGATGCATAGGATTTTGCATTTCCTAAATAGCGATTCCTTAATTTTCGCTATTTAGGAACGCCAAAATCCTAGATTGATGCATGTGGCCGCAAGTACTTTACCAATTATATCTTTGATACCACTTACATGCTACGTCTGTTTTAAGTACCACACTCCACTTTACACACTCCACTCTATGCCACTCCTCTGTAAGCTATTACACTCATTGCCACTCCACTCTGCGTCAGGCCACTGTACAGCACTCCACTCTACGCTAATCCACTGTATGCTACTCCATCCTACCCCACTCCAATCAATGCCACTCCACTCTCCACCTCTCTACTGTACGCTTTTACACTCTACACCACTCAATTCTGCAACACTCCAGTGTACACCACTTCATTGCATGCCCCTCCACTGTATGCTACTCCACTCTACGCTATTCCATTGTACCAAACTCTATTGTGCAACACCATGGGCCATATTATCAAGAACGGGTGATAACATTATCGCCCGTCTAGCGGCAGGAAACTGCAGCTAAAGGCGGCGATAAGGGGCTTCATAATATGCCATATAGAATTCCAATAGAAGCCCAGGTTTGATGTCCTTCACACCAGAATCTGGGTTTCTATTGGAATTCTATTTGGCATATTATCAAGCCCCTTATCGCCACTGTAGCAGCAGTTTCCTGCCACTAAAGCGGCGATAATGTTATCACCTGTTCTTGAATATATATATATTCTACACCACTCCACTTTACACCACTCGACTGTATACTACTCCACTGCAGTCCACTCCACTCTGCACCACTCTACTGTCGCTATTCCATGGTACCCCACTCCAGTCAACTTCACTCCACTGTATGCCACTCCACTCTACCCCCCCTGTACTCTACACTATTCCTTAGAATGTAACTCCAATCTACCCCATTCTCCTCTATGCTATTCCACTCCACTCTATGCCATCACTCTACTGTATGCTATTCCACTGTACACCATTCCACTCTATGCCACTCCACTGTATGCTACACCACTCTAGGTTACTTTACTCTACACTATTCCTAAATATGCAACTCCACTCTACCCAACTCCACTCGATGCCACTCTACTGTACTCTGCTCAACAGTGCTGTACTTTGCGTATCAACAGTTTGCACCCCTCCACTCTACTACACTGTACAGCAATGTAGCCATGTCAGTGTCAGACTACAAAGCTCTACTTTACTCTATACCACTGTACAATGTTCTACTCCACTCTACAACACACTACACAACTCCCTCAATGTGTCTCCACCCCACATTACAATATTCTGCTTTATGAGACACTACTCTACCCCACTGTACTATACTACTGTACTCTATGCCATTCCACTCTACACTACTCTATGCCACTCAATTGTACCACAGTTTATTCCACTCCACTCAAACATACTGTATGGCACACTACTCTACTCCACGCCACTCCACTGTACAACAGTGTAATCCACTCAGTGGCACTATACTATAACCCACTCTACAACAGTTTCTGACACTCAACAACACACCAGTCTACTTCACTGTACTGCACACAACTCCACTCTACAACACATTACTCCACTGTAAGCTACGCCAGTGCAATCTATACCACTCCACAACATTCTACTCAACAATATGCTACTCAACTCTATGGCACGCCACTCTATTGGCTGCCACTCATCTCTATTCCACCAAATGATCATTTACCCCACACTTTATGGCACTCTACACCCTTCCACTCTACCACACTCTACTCTACTCTATGCAACTACACTCTAAACACTCTACTATACCCTGTGACACTATACCACACTGCACTCCTCTCTATGTCCCATCACTACACACTACAAACTTCTACTCCACTCTATTCCACTCCACTCTACTGTACAAAACTCTACTTCACTATGACACGTTTTAACATTCTGCAACACACCACTCAACTGTATTGTACAATACGCCACTCCAATTTGTTACTCTGTCTTTGACTCTATGTTGCACCTATCCACTCTAGTGGACTACACACCACTGAACCATACAATGCGCCACAGCACTCTAGGGCATTTTAGCTCACTGTACACTACACCACTCCATTCTTCTCCATACTATGACACTATTCTGTACAACACTACAGTATACAATACCTCCCTCCGCTCTACTGTACAACACTCCACTTAACAATATTGTACTTTACAATTTCAAACACATTTTTACTAGAGAAAAAGCGTTGAAATTCAATTAAGAATCCAAAGGTTAAACCTTTGTTATGATTAAGAAACCTGTATTTATTATTTCTATATAGTTAAACTACGCAAACATTAGAACTGCTAAAGTTATAATTATACCTTCAATTTATTATTTACACACCATCTTAAAATTACTTTAACTTTATTTATTATTTCTATACAACAAAACTTAGCTACACCTTTTTACTCTAACATGCATAGCATTCTCACAGATAATGTAATTTGCGATGTCATGTGTTTTTATCAATGCTATGATTTCACATGGTGTAAGTGATGTAATCTGCGGGAAACAACCTTTACAACGCAGCTTTTACAACGCACTACCATTACAACAAAAATTTTACAACGCAACATCCATTACATCGCATGCCATTACAACGCAACCATCACAACGCATGACAATACAACGCATACCACTACAACGCATGTCATTACAAAGCAGTCATTACAACACATACCATTACAACGCATACCATTACCATCCAAAACCTACCCTACTGTTGCACCCCCTGGAGTTATAATAGTAATTTTGCACCCCTACACTATCCAACACTTACCGTTCTGTTGCACCCCCTGGAGTTAGAATAGTATTTTTTACCCCTACACTATCCAACATTTACCCTACTGTTGCACCCCCTGGAGTTAGAATAATAATTTTTACCCCTACACCATCCAATACTTACCATACATGCATTGTAATGTTATGCGTTGTAATGGTATGCGTTGTAAAGGTAGTATGCGTTGTAATGGAATGTGTTGTTAAGGTAGTTTTTAAAAATTCGTTGTAATGGCATGCGTTGTAATGGAATGCGTTGTAATGGATGTTGCGTTGTAAAAAATGTGTTGTAAAGGTATGTGTTTTAAAAGTGTGCATTGTAACATCATACATCTGTAATCTGCAAGGGTATAACCAGTTCCTGAAGAAGGCACAAGTTATAGTTAATGTAGTGTAGCGAGTGAGGTGATAACACTGTGTACGGAGGTGCACGATCTATGGTAATTTGAAAGTGTTGTATTAATTATAAGTCTGAGGTATAAGTTTAGAATTTTGAAAATGTATGTAGTTTAAGTTCTGTTTGTATAGAAAGAATTAATAAAGTTGAGGTCATTTTAAGGTTGTGCATAAGTCATAAATGTAAGGCATAACTATAATTTTAGGATTTCTAGTATTTGTGTAGTGTATGAGCACCCAAAAGTAAATACAGTACCCTTTCAGACTTAGAACGCTGCATAAATTATGTAAAAATGAAAACAGGGTACTCTGGGGAGTTCAGAAGTATAAATGGTGGGACGCTTTTTTATATGGAGCACCTTAAAATGCCACAGACTCTCTGAATCTGCTCACCTTAAATGTATATTTTATAGCAGAGTTTTTAAGCATTGGATTAGCACCATGCCATCCATACTAAGCTAGAAAGTGGCAAAGCTTTCTGCTATTTTCACAACAAAGTTTTTATACATCAGATTAACTAGTGCCATCCAAGCCGTGCTGAAAAATGACAAAAGCTTTTTACCACTTCAGGCGGGGTTGGACTGATCTTTGTGGCAGTCAAACAGTGATAGTCATAAAGTATTAGGAGACAATTTCACCTCAACTATTTAATCAACATTTTCTAAAGTAATGACATTTACTATTTATTAGAAACCAATCAATCAAATGTATTTTCAAGGTTGTGTTTAACATGGATTTCTGAATGTGCAAATGTATCACTGTATTGTTTTATTCTACAAGGTGTGCATAGATCTTTTTTCCTTTTCCTTTGATTCAATTCTCTTTGTGCATCATGCCACTAGATGACATGTCCCTTTTATTCTGTTGATGTTGCTGGTCTAGGGGGTTACATTTAAACCCTCTACCCTCGTTTGACTGCTACTCCAGGTTTCTTCCTGTTTCCCACTCCTTCATTCCTCACTATCTTCTTGTTTTGTGGTAGGGAAATACTCCCACTCTTCTTTCTATTATATTGAATGTGAGGTCCTCCCTGAACTGGAAACAAACATCCTAGGACCGGTTTCGGGGTTTCAGCCCTGATCAGCCAGGATAGCTTGACTCCAGTGGCATGGAGAGCACAGGACTCACGTCTGAGCATACCCGTCCCAGTCGGGGTGACAAATGCAAAAAGAACAATTGATGGGCAGAATGCAGAACAATGTCAGACATTCACCCCAGTACAGAGACCTGGGGCTAAATCCATCGTTTTTTTGCTCACCATGTCATTCTTGTTCTACTTTTTTTTAGGGGGCACTTCCACACTACCATTCATTATCCTATGTCTCTCTCTACACAGCCGCCATTACATTTGCCCCTTACATCCTTTTCCACGTTAATATGAAAATATGAATGAGAACTGCATGCATATTATTATAAACATGCCAGACGTCAATAGTACCCTAGGTATTTAGAAGCATCAAAAGGCAAACAAATCCAATCTCTTGTTTACTCAGTGGCATTTGCCAATCAATTGATGCCTTTCCATACTCTTGTTCAATCTCTTTCTAAAGATGTGGACTTTTACTATCCTTCTCAGTTCCTTTATGAACACGTGATAGACAATAATGTAAGCCATGTGATTGAGTTTGATGGTTTCCAACAGAATCAAAAAAATTATCATTAGGTTTTATCTGTTGGGAACATTATTGGTGTTCCTGCTAATTCTCAATTACTTTTCTGACCTTATAACTCCTCATTCCCTTGCAATTCCTGAAATGGCCAGTAATAGGTTTATTGGCCCTATTGGAAATGACAAACCTCTCATATTTACAGCCAGACAGTATAATTTTTGTAGAAACCATTCAGGTTTCTAAGGTATGCCTATAGTACAATTCCCACCTGAAAAATTTCCCTTAAGAATGTGACGTCTTAATAAAAAAAATTGTAAATATGGTGCTTTTGTGGTCTCTCCATTTGTAGCAGTGCCTTGCAGCAGGTTGTATATTTCTCGTTATTTACTCTTTCTATGTGTGCTGTATAGAAAGAGGTTAATGCCTCTGAGGTGTTCCATCCTGCACAAAAACAATTGGTGCCTTGCATTACTCTGTGTTGAGGAGCCACGTTCCATGGTTGACGTGTGAGTGTTGCCTCGCATCCACCCATGGATTTTGGTGCATTCCCCATCTAAACATAGCCATAGCGAGGAGAAATATGCAGCAAATGAAATATGCAGCAAATGTAGAAGGAGAAAAATGCCTCATAGCATTGTTTTTTGTACAGAAAGGTAACTCTTCCAGCACACAAATAATCTTACCAGTAACGAAGGCACATGGGTACCTGCATTGGCGCTAGGCAGCACTCAGTGCCCCAGCGCAGCGAGAGAGCAAAAAGGTACCATATATCAGTAAATGTTGTGTATTTCTCCTCTCTCCATTTGACACAGCGCAGCGTAGCGAGTTGTTTTGGTGTGTTGCACCAAATGTTTGTAAATCTAGGCCTTGTTTTATTTTCCGACTGGGTGTACCGGACAACTTTGGCTCCTTTAACTGAGATTTATATTTCCCAAAATATAGTTCCTTCTGCAGTTAAGCTAGTTGTGACGTTTTACTAACCCTGGGCCTAGTGTGCGTAGTGGGGCTACGCAAAGCTACGCAAAGTGGGCGAGAAACAACTCCCACCTGCGCACTTCACATAGCCCCACTATGAGCCGCATGCCCCCCTCCCCTAATTACCTAATTTTATTAAATGGGCACATAAAAATAAATAAAAGGCACTTACCTTGTCCGCGTCGTCCCGGGGCTGCCTCTGCTCGTTCACGTCGCCGTCTTGATAACCAATGCGCATGCGCGGGCAGCCGCGCATGTGCACTGGTTAGCAGATGGCGGCGTGAACGAGCAGAGGGAGCCCCGGGATGCCGCGGACAAGGTAAGTGCCTTTTATTTATTTTTATGTGCCTATTTAATAAAATTAGGTATGTTCGGGAGGGCGGGAGGGAGGCGGGTGGCGGGCAACTTCGCTACGCCCAAGGAGTGGGCGTAGTGTTGCCTGCTTCGCCTACTTTGCAAAGGGCGAAGTAGGCAACACTACGCCGACTTCGTGGGCGTAGCGAAGTCCTTTGCCCAGGGTTACTTTTTACATGTTCATTATATGCACAATAGCAAATTAAATCATTGCACAATTTCAATCGTGGACTATTTTTATGTTTTATTTCTGTCAATGTGCGAATCTTGTGCACCGTTCTGATCAGCGCCTCAGCGTTAGGTGGTGCTTGCGTGTTTCCACAGTGCACACATAGTGCTTGCTTTCATTTCGACTCAGATTTGTTAGACTAGCTCTCAAAACATAGGAACAGACATTCGTCAGCAGTAGGTCCATTAACTGTTTGAACTTCGTGACCCAGAATTCTTGCTCTTGTTTTCATTCCTGGGAACTCAACTCAGAAAGGTTCACCATAATGAACATCCCAGCAGTGCAACACAAAATGTGCTCATATTCTTTAATGTTTCATAGGCGCCAAAGAAACAGTACTTCTTGAAATATTTTCCACTCAGAACTTAGTCATCATGACTGCACTAGATGTAAAGAAAAAAGTCTTGGCAGAGAAATGAAGACATCTTAAGCTTGACTTCAAAAGCTCTCTACAGCAAACAGTAGCTGAAGAGATACCGTTTCATCTTTGCCTTTGGGATATTATTAAGCTTTTCTAGTAGCTCTAACTGCAAGAGCAGGGATTATAGCAGTTTCTGTTGTGTAGCTGCCTGCCATACAAATATACAGAGAAGCATGTGTGAAGTCTCTTTATCAGAGCCACAGATTGGATACAAAATTATTCTTAGCCTAGAATAAATAAATCGTTATAGCTATGGACGCACACAAGTATGCAAGGTACATAATAATGCCTTTATGTTTTTCAACCTTAATGAAAATGTATGCATCATTTCGTAAAGTACAGTTTGCTATAATTCGTACATGGGAAATCGGGTACATTTTTTCCTTGTAGACATTAACATGTTACTGTTCGGCTTTTTTTTTAATGGCTGTATTGAATAATTATTCTAGCAGACAGTTATTTCTATTGGAGCTTTTTGTCAATATGATTTCATAAATATTGAAAACACCATTTAAAAAAGTTCTTACCAGCGTAAAATTACTTTTAGGCTATTAGGCCCTTGTCAAAATCATCAAGACCCCGTAATTATTTTTTGCTCCGTTAGCTTTCTTTGTAAAACAAGATGTGTACGGTGGATAATGCCAAGTCTTATAATTGCTTGTCAAGATGGTACACATGTGGAGTGAAGCAGAGGAGAAGGGAAAGCATGCAATGAGAATGTTTTGTCTTTTATTCGGATAAACTGCTAGGGCTGTGTTTCAGACTATGTCCTCTAAGTTTAAACAGCGGTCCTTGTAGGACAGGGAGATCAGAGAGGCATTACTAAAATGTCAGCAGGAGGGCACACGGCCTTTCTTGTAATAGCAATTAGGTGTGGGAGATTTTAGCACTGGTGTAATAGAAACAACGCATGCCTTCTTTGTGGCTTAGAATAGTCCAGTTATGGAAGCATAGCCAAGTAAAAAGTGTCACCTGTATTTCGTGTTGCAGGTCTATAACAATTTAAGGGCCATATTATCAAGAACCTCAATAAAATTATCACAGTTTTAGCGGCAGGAAACTGCTGCTAAAACAGCCATAATGTGCGTGCTAATATGCATTATAGAATTCCAGGTTAGATGTGCAGGACATCTAACCTGGGCTTCTATTGGAATTCTACAACGCATATTAGCAAGCCCATCGTCGCCGTTTTAACGGCAGTTTCCTGCCACTAAAACGGCGATAATTTTAACGAGGTACTTGCTAATATGCCCCTTAGTTATTTACATCTAGCATGTTTCCAGGTAGGGATTGTAACTAGGGTGCCAAAGGGATCTTATGAGGACTCTTCACGAGGGACGCCAGTATGGCTCTGCATCATCTACTTTGCAGTTCGTATGGCCCCTTTTTATGGTCTGTCGCTGGAAAATGATGTGAGCATCCCTAGAAAGGGGTTTTGTCTCTCCCACATGTTGGAAGCCAGAACTTGTTTTGATTATTCAAAAGCTGTGTGCTTCCACAGACAAGGGATTGCGATTCACACAGCTGTGATAATTGTGGGGCGTATTATCAAGCACGGCGTTAACATTATATCCGCTTTAGCAACAGAAAACTGCAGCTAAAGCGGGGATAATGGGCTTGATAATATGCCATAGAGAATTCCCATAGAAGCCCATGTTCACATCAGAACATGGGCTTCTATGGGAATTCACAAGGGCGTATTATCAAGCCCATTATCGCCGCTTTTGCGGCGGTTTTCTGCCGCTAAAGCGGCAATAATGTTAGCGCTCTTTGATAATATGCCCCTTTGTTTTTTTATCCAGCTGCCGAAGCTTGAAATTTCTGGGGCACACACATGACATTGTAATACTATTAATCTGTCTCAGTTCATTCACTGTATCTTTCTCTGGAAGCAGCACCGATGGCAGGAAGGCAGTCATTTATTTATTTATTTATTTGTGAGTTTGTATAGCGCTTGAATCAGTCCGGCAGGAGTATCTCTGCGCTTTGACCGGTAATCAATGACATGCAAATGGGGGAGTGATTTAGATTTCATTTTTAAACAGAATGGTCTTTAGCAATTTTCGGAATGTTAAATGCTCTTTAACTTGTCTCAGAGCCAGGGGGAGTCTGTTCCACAGCTTGGGTCCCATAGTGGACAGTGCTCTGCCTCCATGTCTGACTTTTTTAATGTGGGGAACCACCAGGAGAAGACTATTGCTTGATCTAAGTGATCTCGATGGGACATAGGGAACAAATTTCCGTTCGAGATAGACAGGTCCTAGTCCATTCAAACACTTGTGAATCAAGCAACATATCTTGAACTTTGCCCTTTGTCTAACAGTGAGCCGATGTAGTTGGTCAAGAAGGGGTTTGGAGGCTGTTCTAGGGGGAGCATTCAGAACCAGGCGGGCTGCCGTGTTCTGGATGATCTGAAGCTTATCCAAAACTCCTTCATTGGCTGATAGTAGTAGGCCGTTGCAATAATCGATCCGACTCAGAATCAGTGCCTGCACGAGAGTTTTTCTTACTGGAGTCGGAAGGAGGGGAAAGATTTTGCGTAACAAGCCTATAGTGTGGAAACATATCCCTGAAATGTAGGTGGAGTGTTGCTTTAGTGACAGGTCGTGATCGAACCGAACTCCTAGGTTCTTCACGACCTGTTTTGGTTCAGGGACTGCTCCCAGCTCTAGTGGCCACCAATCTGGGGTCCAAAGTATCTTAGCTTCCCCGAAGAGCATGATCTCCGTCTTGTTGACGTTACACTGGAGATAGTTGGTCGCCATCCATCTAGCCACTTCTCTCATGCCAGATGAAAAGGAGTTCCTGACCTCAGTGGAAAGAGTTTTAAAGGGGAACAGGAGCTGTGTGTCATCTGCGTAAGACACGGGGACAAAGCCGTGTCTACGCAGTACTCCTGCCAGGGGTGCCAAATAGATATTAAAAAGCGTAGGGCTCAGACAGGAGCCCTGTGGCACCCCTTTAGAGATTTTATTTTCCACTGAGCGGTATGCACCCATGGTGGCTCTCTGGGTGCGGTCGACCAGGAAGCTCTGTAACCATTCCAGGGCCTTGGTTTTCAGGCCAGCGTTTGACAACCTTTGTATCAGAATTGGATGGGACACGGTGTCGAACGCTGCCGACAGATCTAACAAAACCATGATGACAGAAAGGCCCTTATCTTGGTAGACATGGAGATCGTCTGTAACAGACAGTAGCGTGGATTCAGTGCTGTATTTCAGGCGAAATCCTGACTGGGATTCGTCCAAGGCCTGCACTCGTTCAACATGTGCGGAAAGGTGGCAGTTAACATGTTTTTCAATTATTTTTCCAAGGAAAGGTAACAAAGAGATAGGTCTTAGATTTGTCAGGTCAGACCATAATAAGGCGGTGTTTTTCCTTATAGGTCTGACAAGTGCTCTTTTCCATTCCTTGGGAACAATACCTGAGGTAAGAGAAAGGTTAACCAAATCCATTATCATTGGACTCAAATGTGACGCTAAAAGGGGCATTAGTCTGGCAGGAATAATATCCTCTGGGCTTCCACTTTTGATCTGATTTATAAGGATCAGTGTATCTTGAAGTGAAATGTGAGGAAAGCAGTCCAGCGACTGCAAGTCAGGTATGGGATCAGGGGGGTTGGATTGAGGTGTGATATCAGACAATGAGTTCTGATTTGTAGATAATATTTTATCATATATCTTCTCAATTTTATCGACGAAGAAACAGGAGATTTCATCGCGTAACTTTTGAGAAGACATATCCGGGGCTTCGCACGCAGGGGGATTGACAAAAGTTTGTATAATTTGGAAAAGAACTCTGGGGGAGTTTCCTGCCTCATGAATTTGGGTAGTAATATGCGCCTTACGGGCATTGCGTATGGCTTTATGATAGAAGGAGAGAGCCTTCCAGTAGTTATTCTTATCCTCAGGGAGGTGAGAGGTTCTCCATCTTTTTTCTAATTTCCTCGCTCCTTGCTTGAGAGTCCTTAAGTGGTCAGAGAACCATACCTCTTGTTTCCTGACTGGTTTAGGTTTGAAAGATTTTGTTGGGGCGATTCTATCTATCGCTTTCCTGGTTTCACCCTTAAATTTAGTAAGGGCAGATTCTATGTTATCCGAGGGCTGAAACACAGGGGGATTAAAATTTCCTCCAAAATTGGAGTTAGTGACTTTGTGCCATTGTCTCCGAACACAAGGTAGGGATTTGGAGCAGGCGTTATTGGATACTCGCGACGGAATAATAAATTCCACCACAAAATGGTCAGTCCAATTCACTTGAGTGGCAGGGGGGCATGATATCGTGTGCACATTAGAAAAAATGAGATCTAAAGTATGCCCAGCCTGATGAGTGGGTCCCTTATTTTTTAATGTCAGGCCCAATGTTGATAGGTCAGTTATCAGTGCTTGTGCTTCATTACACTCCGGTCTCTCACTGTGGACATTAAAGTCCCCAACTAATGTGAACTCGCAATCATTTTTGATATATGGGGCAAGTAATTCGACTAAGTAAGTAGCGAAATTCTTGCACGGGCCAGGCGGTCTATAGACTAGAGCACCTCTGTAATCCTCTTTGATGGAGGACTGTATTTTAAAAATCAGGATTTCAATATCAGGGGAGCTAAGTTCTTCTAGAACAGTTACTCTTAGGTCATCTTTATAGACCACGGCAATTCCTCCACCTGTTTTCAGAGGGCGATCCAGTCTTAATATTTTATAGTTACAAGGAATAGCGAGAGTTATGTCTGGGCTACAATGTGGTTTAAGCCATGTTTCAGTGAGATAACACACCTCAGGTTGCTTAGAGGTAATCATATCCCAAACCTCTGCTGTATGTTTGGAAAGAGACCTGATATTACAAAGGATATACCTTCTTCCTACTAGGGGGGTATCTGTGGCTTGAAATGGCGTGGGTACCAATGGCTTGGGGCAGGGTTTGCGATGGGTCATGGGACAGATGGTAGAAAATTGAGTATGGCATAGACGGCAGGAGAATGCTCCTTCCACCTCTAATTGGGCGGTACACGGGACGCCCGAGGGTGGATGTCCATTTAGGTAGTGTAGTATCGTAGGGGAGTATGTTAGTATTTCCAAGCCGTCAGCATGCGGTGGGATAACCGAAATTGCCATGGCCCCTGGCCCAGTCTGGCGCGGACGGGCGCAGACGGGCAGGTCTTTGGCTTGTCTTCGGCGCGTCAATGGCGCCTCCCTGCGCGCAACCGCTGCGCGCTTGTGCCGACGAGTGGCTAAGTAGCCCCTGATGCCTCAAGCCTAGAGTGCTAACCGCTCGAGTCTCTGGCGGGAAGCAGGAAGTGTTGCACTCAGGCTCGTACCTGCCCCGCCCTCCGCTCAACGGTATTGGCTACCGAGTCGGACCGGGGCGGGCAGGCTGAATCACAGAGTCCTGAGGTATTACAATGTTTAAAGCACCTGGCTGCGCCGAGGGAGTTACACAAATCACAGGGACATAGGTATTACAATTATTATTCAATCATAACACACTATTTAAAAATATTTTAAATTTGGTAATCAATCTAAAATCATTTAAAATTCTGTTAGAAGTAAAACTAGCGTTTCCGCCTCCACAGCATCAGCGATAGAAAGTGCTATGTGCAATGTGCAAAGATTATGCCTGGCGTCAAGCGGGGTCGACAGACACTGCCACTGTCATTCTTACCGTCATTAACCTACATAGCTTTTTAAGTATGGTTTGAACTCATAAGACAGACCATACTAGCACTGCCAACGCCTGTACATAAGTGGACCGCGATATCCAGCAAGCTTGGTTGGGTGAAATAAGTTATACCTGCACGCTGGCACCTTGGTGCACAAGAACCTTCTTCCAACTTTGACAGGGGCTAGGATGCCTTCTGTATAGTGTAACTGCCCTAAAACATTAAATCCATGTCCTTCTCCACAAAAACTGTTCTTGTGACTTCAAAAGGTAGTCTACATTTTCTGAATCTGTTGGCTAATAGCTTAAGGTAGTTTGTGGTTAGTTACAGATTGAAACGGTCAGTTGCAATGGTCAATTTTGCATGTTGCATGCCAAATGTGAATCAGATTTATTTATTTATGTGTTTATTTAATTATTTATTTGCAGTATTTCCTAGACATCAATACTCTACCAATTGGGTGTCAACACGATTTACAGCAAACCAGCCTATCCGAGAAGGTCCAAGTGTGCATATAACAGCTTCTGAGAAGAATTACATCTTTTTGCATGATGATCAAATCTCCCATTCATTCCTGTGTACGACCGTGGTGGTCGGAAACAGCGGATCGTACCGCGGGACCATCGAGGATATACTAATTTCCCGTGCGGTGCCTCCGCTTTACTTGCCGGGGTTGTAGCTTTTCTGCAGCGTTTCCGACCATCGCGGTCGGTTTTTGGACGTCACCGCCTGTGTCGGGCGGTTTTGGTTTGCCCGCTACTGCGCTGTTGGTCGTTTTTAGCGGTTGATCCTAATTTGACCGCCGGTTTATCTGTGGGCCCGACGGGCGGTTATTTCTTGCCACCAGGGCGGCCGGAGTGGTTTTCCGCCTGCTATCCTAATGGGGTCCAAAGTATCTGGGCAGTAACTCAAACAGTGGAACTTTCAAAAAAGCATTTAAAAGACTTAGGATACTTGAACTTGCAAACATGGTAAAAGTGTCTCACACCCAATCGGCAGATTGAATTAGCTTGTAATCCCTAGTAAAGTGGTACTACATGTAATCAGGTCTTTTAAAATAAATGTGACTAGTGGGCATGTAACATTCATTGTGGCCTTTTTAAATATGTCTCAGATATGCTATCGCATCCTGAATGTGCAGTTTTAAACTGTCACTTCGATCTGGCAAAATACACCTTTTGCTAGGCCTATACCTTCCTTTTAATACATATAGGTCAGCCCTCCGGTGAGCCCTAAACACCCCATAATTTCAAGTTTTACATATTTTGGTAGAGAAAAAACTCCTGAATTTGTTTTTCCATAGGGTAAGGCCTTCTCTGCCACAGGATAACATGTGGGTTAACTTATTACATTAATACATAATATCTTTTGTATGGTAGCAGGTAGGAATATCATGTTTGGTTTTATACATTTTTATTGAAAACCCTCTTTAATGGTAAAGTTAGATTTTGAGTCACAGTTTTGAAAATACAGGTTTAGTAAGTTGGAATTTTTGCCTCATAACCATTTGGTGCCCGCAGTCTGTTCCTGGGCCACATGACTAGGTGTAGTTGGCAGTTGGCCTTTATGTATTCATCACAGACAATATCAGAATACAGGGTCTGTATGCTGATAGGACGGGGCATCCTGGCTTGATGGAGGGGGCAGAGCTGTTGCTCTACTACACTTGCACGTCCAAGGCATTAGCCTAGCTCCTACACAAACGACTTCACACTAGCCTATTGGACCCCCAGACAGACTGGATTGGGGCAGGGAGGCAGGAATTTCTAGATATATCTGATGGAGAAAATCACCATTTATTACACTCCTGTACCTGTAGTTACTACAGAAGAAGACTTCCCTGCGGTGAGAGGACTTGCCCTACTGCCCATGTCCTTCCCTGCTGTCTGAGAAGTAAGTCTTGCTTAATCCCACGCTACCTAAGTGACTCCATGGGTCAATAGACTGACCTCCTGTACCGAGCTACAAGTACACAAAAAGCTCCAGAGGCATCACCCCCCAACTGCCCAGCTTGCTTGCTGCACTAGATGTGCCTGGATCTGCCTGAGACCTGCTGGATTCTGCTTGAGTGAGTTCTTGAGCCCGAAGTGGTGCCTCCCCAGGTCCTGGGCCCTTGGCTGGCATCAGAGAGTGATCCTCCTGGCCTAACTGAAGGCTCCACCAAATCCGTTGAGAGGAGATGTATAGCCCTGCAAAGCTGCACAGCACAGCTACAAGCTTATTGAAACTAACACCTAGCAAAACAAAGCCCTGAAAAAGCCTTGCTGCACAGCTGGCAGCTTCATCTGAACTAACGCAGAGCAACACAAATCCCTGCAAAGCTGTGACGAATAGCTGTATTGGAAGCAAAGCCGGATGACAGACAGCTCCCAAAGCAACAAAAGGTACAGTCTTCAGCGGGCCAATCTTGATCCTCTGCCCAACTTGTGCCCCATTGTGGTCACCCTGAGCTTTGATTTTGTCCCGGTTCAGCTTGACCAGACACCCTCAGTTGGCGCTTTGCACTTTTTGTTGCTACTTTTGATCTAAATCTTTCAAACTGCATGTCTCCAGTTCTACTGATTGAATTTTTGTTGTTTTGGTCTGAAATAATGTATGAAAATTGACTCTATTTTCTAAAGTGGTGTGGGATTTTCCTTGTGTTTTCAGTTTATTACTGCTTGACTGCAGCATAAATACTTTACAAATTGCCTTATAAATTATGGAAACTCTAAAAATGTTTGGTTTTTTGGATAACAAATTCAATAAATTGATAAGTCAAGGATCTATTAGTGATAAACACATAATAGTCTTTAAAGTACAATATGAGTAGTGGATCAAATTAATGAACCTTAAGAAAAAGCAAAACAAACAGGGTTGCATGCTAACTTTATGTTAGAATACCTTAAAGCAGGAATCATACCTATGGGCTTAAAGGTCAGAAACATTCGAGATGTATTTGTTGAGTTACGTAAATATTTTTAGAAAAGTGGTCTCACATCTCTAACAGATGCTCAAGAGACTGGATAATCTTCATAATAGAAACCGCAGGAGAAGTGGGGATCATCCTGAATAAGGAAATTGAAGCACTTGAGAGTAAACTCAAAAGATCCAATGTACTAAAGGAAGCAAAAAATAAACTAGATGAGCTAAAGAAGGAGATCAATTCCTTCAATCACTATTTCCTTGAATAGAAAATGGAGAAACTTATGAAGGAAATTAGATACTTCTCCGAAGTACTTGTGATCCCAATACTGGTAAAAAAAACAGTTACCTTTTCTGACACATCAGAGTCACATGGGAAAGATGGTTCAAATAGATTTAACCAGTTTGGAGATAGACACCAATCCTTTTCTCCTAAGAGCAACAAGCAACATTTTTTTAGAAACAAAACAGGGTAGATACTGGGACCGATATCAGAACTCCAGGAAGGGCAGGTATAACAAACCAGATCAATATCTGCAGATTCACCGACAGAAGTATTGCCAAACTTAGTCTCCCCAGCTGATGACACGCTGCTCCTGAGGCGAAAAGCCGGGAGAGCGCTCCTTTTTAAAATTGTTTACCTGTGTGATTTTGTGCTTTTAAATCAAACTCTACTCACCCCAAGCCTCTGTTATTCAGAAGCGGACACTCCGCTGACCAGAAACCGGCGCGCAAAACGCTTGCCAGCGCCTCGGCCGATTGATAGGCCACGCCCCCTTTGGAGGCCACGCCCACCGCCCACAGCATAAAAGAGACGCTGAATACTAGCGTCTCCAGCTGATGACACGCTGCTCCTGAGGCGAAAAGCCGGGAGAGCGCTCCTTTTTAAAATTGTTTACCTGTGTGATTTTGTGCTTTTAAATCAAACTCTACTCACCCCAAGCCTCTGTTATTCAGAAGCGGACCCTCCGCTGACCAGAAACCGGTGCGCAAAACGCTTGCCAGCGCCTCGGCCGATTGATAGGCCATGCCCCCTTTGGAGGCCACGCCCACCGCCCACAGCATAAAAGAGACGCTGAATACTAGCGTCTCCAGCTGATGACACGCTGCTCCTGAGGCGAAAAGCCGGGAGAGCGCTCCTTTTTAAAATTGTTTACCTGTGTGATTTTGTGCTTTTAAATCAAACTCTACTCACCCCAAGCCTCTGTTATTCAGAAGCGGACCCTCCGCTGACCAGAAACCGGTGCGCAAAACGCTTGCCAGCGCCTCGGCCGATTGATAGGCCACGCCCCCTTTGGAGGCCACGCCCAGCGCCCACAGCATAAAAGAGACGCTGAATACTAGCGTCTCCAGCTGATGACACGCTGCTCCTGAGGCGAAAAGCCGGGAGAGCGCTCCTTTTTAAAATTGTTTACCTGTGTGATTTTGTGCTTTTAAATCAAACTCTACTCACCCCAAGCCTCTGTTATTCAGAAGCGGACCCTCCGCTGACCAGAAACCGGCGCACATAACGCTTGCCAGCGCCTCGGCCGATTGATAGGCCACGCCCCCTTTGGAGGCCACGCCCACCGCCCTTCTACGCACTATTCCATAAGTATGTGCCTCCCTAGGAAGCGCAGCGGACGAGCGCAGCAGGCGCGCCGTTTGCGCGCGGAAGGCGCGCCTAAGGAAAGCCCGTCTGCACCCGTCCGCGACCACCCGAGACCAGAGGCCATACACCCTGCTCCTCGCATTCAATATTCCCACTCGCAACTCACTGCCCATCAAGGCAAGTGGACTCTACCTGCCGCTATCTTAGCTCGCATTTCTGATCTTGGACTACTAACTTCACATGATTCAGTCCACACCAACATCTTGTCCACGCCCCTAAAAACCAGTTACTCTAATCCTCTCCCAAATGCCCTCCCCCCCACAGCAATAACTGCTTTGTACTTAAACACAAGATCGGCAGTAAAACACCAGCTCGATCTTTTCACCCTACTGGAATCCCATAAACCTGATTTATTATTTCTCACCGAGACCTGGTTCTCGGACAGTTCTCTTCCCTCCCTGCTGGCAATACTCCCCCCGACCTATTATGCCATTCGAGCCGACCGCCCCTCGGGCAGGCCTGGTGGAGGGGTAGCCCTGATCGCCCGTAAGGAATTCACTTTCCACCCTCTAGTCTCCCCCTCCATGGGAATCTCAGACTGTTTAGTGGTTCGATCCCTTTCCTTTACTCCACCCCTCACCTGTGTCCTTGTGTACCGACCCCCGTCCTCCCCTCAAACGTTCCTCCCCTGTTTTCAAGACCTAATGGCGACTTTGGTTGTTAACCATTCCTCCATCATTGCTCTGGGAGACTTTAACTTTTGGCCCTCCGACCCTGCGGAATGCGCCACGTCCAAGGAATTCTCAGACTCTCTTCAGTCGCTCAACTTTACGTCAGTCGTCAATGCTCCCACACACAGGTTGGGACATATTCTGGATCAAATCTGGCAACGCGATTGCCCGGTTAGTTCTATCTCCATCTCCCCATGTCCATGGTCGGATAACTCATTGATCACCTTATCCCTATCCCCCGTTCCACCATCTAAGCCCGTTCCTGCGAGGAATGTCTGGGCGCGCTCATGGAATCGTGTTGACATCGAAGCCCTATCGACCCTCCTCTCCTCTTCCAGCCCCGATCTGACCGCGCTGCCCTCCTCTGGTCAGGTAGATGCTATTACCAATTGGCTGCGAGCTGGGTGCGACACCATCGCCCCTCTAAAACGCATCGCAACCAAACGCCCTAAAGATGCAAACCGCTGGTTCTCAGACGATCTAAAGACCCAAAAACTCACTCTCTGCCAAGCTGAACGACAATGGAGACGAAACTACTGCCCCTTGGCTAAAACCCGGTACACTGAACTTCTCACTCAGTATAAGAAAGCCATATTAGACACAAAGAAAAACTATTTCTCCTCTAAAATCCAACTCGCGGAGAACCGGCCAAGAGAAATCTTTTCTATCGTCCAAGACCTTGCCTTTTCCGATAGAGCTTCACTCAAACCATCACCCTCTCAATCACTATGCGACTCCCTTAATCACTATTTCCTAGATAAAATCAGCAAAATTAAAATTAAAATTCCTCCTCCATCCCCGACCTTCACCGACCCCCGACGTCCTCCAGTCACTGCACATCTAGATTCAATTCCCCCCCTATCGACCGACTCATTTCTTTCCATTCTTCCGTTGGTCAAGTCCGACTCCCCGCTGGACCCCTGCCCTGCCTACATCCTAAAGCAGATCTATACCTTCTGCCCCTCACCACCTTTAGTGCTTCTCAATAGCTCACTGGCTCAGGGCATCGTTACCCCTGCACTCAAATCGGCAGTGATCGTACCGATCTTAAAAAAACCTGGAGCGGATCCCTCCGACCCAGCCAACTTCCGCCCAATTTCCCTCTTGCCTTTCCTGGCAAAGGTATTGGAACGACACGTGGTAAAAACCCTGAGTGAGTTCGTGGAAAGTCATGGTGTTTTGGCTTCAAGACAGGCCGGCTTCCGCCCAGCCCACTCAACTGAGTCCGTTATAACATCGGTTCTGGATAACCTCTGACAAGGAATGGACACCAATCAACATCAGGCCCTGATCCTCTTAGATCTTTCCGCCGCATTCGACACAGTGGACCATACCATCTTACTCTCACGTGTCGAGGCGGCGGGAATCCGAGGAACAGCCCTACTATGGCTATCCTCCTTCTTGAGCGGCCGGACTCAGGCGGTTCGTCTGGGAGAGTTCTCTGCGGAATTTTTACCCATCCAGTGTGGTGTCCCCCAGGGTTCCTCTTTATCCCCCCTTTTATTTAATCTTTACATCGTCCCCCTTATTTTTGCTTTACAGCAACTGGAGGTCTCTGTGTATAACTATGCAGATGATCTCCAGCTCATTTTCCACCTTTCCTCTGCCCCTGAGTCTATGTCGAAGGTTCAGTCCATCATGAACTTCATCCAGGACTGGATGAATTTCAACCACCTGAAACTCAACCCCGATAAAACGGAGCTGGTGTTGACAGGTGGTTGCTCCAGTCCCTGGTCCCCCTCCTTCTGGCCCCCCTCCTTAGGTCCCCCACCCACTCCTGTATCCTCTGTCAAAACACTTGGTTTCAAAATCAACAACCAACTTTCCCTACACTCTCAAGTCTCTGCTGTGGTTTCCTCAGCCTTTCTTTCACTCAGGACTATCCGCAGAGTCTCACGATTTTTTGACCCAGACACGCTCAAACTAATTCTTCTGGCCATGGTGACTTCTCGCCTAGATTATGGCAATGTCCTCTACCATGGCATGCCCGACTACCTTATGAGGCGTCTCCGGTTCAAAATCAGGCCGCTCGGCTGGTTTTTAACCTTTACAAATCACGCCATGTAACTCCTCTCCTCTTTTCCCTACACTGGCTCCCCGTTCGGCAGCGCGTCCTATTCAAGCTCGGCTGCACCATTTTTAAAGCCAGGACAGGTTCTGCCCCCTCCTTCATTAACTCGGCTATTCAAACCTACACTCCCTCACGAGACCTCCGATCCTCCTCTCACCACCTTCTCTTGGTTCCCCGCTTCAAACGGAAGAAGTGGGGTGGTTCCAAGTTTGCGACCACGGGCCCAGCTTTTTGGAACTCTCTCCCATTGTCCCTCAGAACCTGCACCCAGTACCCCCTCTTCCGCAGAGACCTCAAGACCTTCCTCTTCACCCAAGCCTTCCCATCCTGAATGTTCACCTTTCCCCCTTTTCCGTCCCACCGAGTAGTGGTCGCCAGTTAGCGCCAAGAAACCGCCAGTTGTACGAGCGCTCTACAAATCCCTTCAAACTCAAACTCAAACTCATATTCAACCTGTCTAACTTTGAATTTGAATTACCTAGTACTGAATTACTTACTAAAGGTCTTTACTTTGTACTGAGTCAAAGAATAAACACATTTGAATTAATCAAGGACCATCACGCTATCTTTTGATTGATTAGAATCAAGCAGTTTGTCTTTTACAAGAGAACAGATTGTTGATTTAAACCCCTGTAGCTTAACCCTCCCCCCAACTTCATATTCCATTTTGACAAAGTGGGTCCTAAAGTAGATGTCATTGAAAAACAGTTCTTAACAAAATCATGAAGATCCTGAAAGTTATTCCAGGACCCTTACACAATCATTCTGAAGAACAATATGAGGCCCTGCTGGCTTTAATACACAACGACACCATTAATATCAAACTCTGTGATAAAGGGGGTGAGACTATACTGTTCAACATGGACAGATATAAAGTTAAAATGAGAGTTAAGCTCTCAAACTCTGAACATTACGTCAAAGTAAAGGGAGATCCCAGTAAAAGAATCTGTCTTAAAATTGAAAGGATCTATAAACCTGTACTCTATATGAGATAGATCAGTAAGGCGGAGTTCCTTTTACTACAAGTTCAATACCCCAGGAACTCAGCTATGTACAGGGTCCCTAAGACTCATGTATCCTCCTTTCAAACCTATTGCCTTGATTATTGGATCTCAGACAGAACCCCAGTCAAAGTACATTGACACGTTTCTGACGCCTCTTATTGTATTGTATTGTATTGTATGACATATTTATATAGCGCTATACTGTCACCCTTAGGGTATCCTGGCGCTTGACTTGGTCTGCCATACTCAACTTTATACTGCCTTAAGACTTTACACCGACCTGGGGAATAGGTAAGTTTTAAAACTTTTTTTAAAGAAAGGGAGATCTTCAATGGTTCTCAAGGACAGGGGTAGACCATTCCATAACTTGGCAGCAGTGAACCTAAAGGAACATCCACCCATCCGCGTCCTTAGGATTTTGGGAATTACCACCAGACATGCCAAGGAGGAACGAAGAGATCTGGTGGGAACATACCAGGAGAACATCCTCTGTAAAGAGGAAGGTCCCTGGCCATGAAGGGTCCTGAAAACAATACATAATGCCTTAAAATCAATACGCCGGGAGATAGGCAGCCAGTGGAGATCCAAGAGTGCTAAGGCGGATGAGTCAAAACGCCGCCTGGAAAGAGCCAACTTAGCCGTCATATTCTGCACTCGTTGCAGCTTACCCACTAGGACAGCCGGTGCCCCCCAAAGTAGCGCGTTGCAGTAGTCAAGCCTGCTTAAGATGATACTACGCACTACCTCTGGTCGAGCATGGGCCGGAAGCAAGGGTAAAATCTTCCGCAGTGTTCGGAGCAGCAGCATGCACATTGCCACGCTTTTATTGACAAATGCGTCAAGCTGCAGATTGGATTCAAACAGCACTCCCAGATTTCGAGTGGAGACTGCCGCTGCCCCTGTACCCTGAGCGGAAGGGGGCCAAAACTCCGATGGCAGAGGACGAGGGATACAGTCCGAGGAGCAATGTAATACCTCGGTTTTTGTGCTATTGAATTGCAATGAGTTTAGACTCAGCCATTCTGACTAACCCTGGGCGTAGTGGGCATAGTGGGGCTCCGCGGAGCTACGCGGAGTGGGCGAGAAGCTACGCCCACTCCCGCACTCCACGTAGCCCCACTACGCACCTCCCTCCCGCTCTCCCCTACATACATTATTTAAGCAACTACCCTGAATAAAACAATTTTAAAGCACTTACCTAGTCCGGGGCTCGTCCGGGGCTCCCTCTTTGAATAGCGTCCTTTCCTGGATACCAATGCGCATGCGCGGGCGGCCGGGCATGCGCATTTGTTTCCAGGAAAGGACGTTATTCAAAGAGGGAGCCCCGGACGAGCCCCGGACAAGGTAAGTGCTTTAAAATTGTTTTATTCAGGGTAGTTGCTTAAATAATGTATCTAGGGGAGGGCGGGAGGGAGGCGGGTGGCGGCCGACTCTGCTACGCACACGGAGTGGGCGTAGTGTTGCCGGCTACGCTGTCTACGCAAAATGCGTAGAAGGCAAAACACTACGCCTACTCCGTGGGCGTAGCCGAATCAGACGCCCAGGGTTAATTCTGACGTCGCTGACATACAGCGATGAAAGGTCTCCTGAGACACCGCATCCCTACCCTCAAACGAGAAGATGAGCTGCGTGTCGTCCGCATAATTGATGACCGCAATGCCAAAGGTCTTCATTAAACTGACCAGGGGACGGAGGTATAGATTGAATAAAATAGGGCTGATGGCCGACCCTTGCGGGACGCCCTGGCCTACCTGCCTGATCTCCGAGCGGTAGGGCGGTAAGGCTACCACTTGATGTCTGTTAATAAGGTAGGAGGCCAACCAATCAAGGGCTCGGCCTGCTACCCCAACCTCCTCAAGTCTCCTGATCAGAATGGCATGGTTGACCATATCGAACGCGGCCGACATGTCGAGCAGCACCAAAAAAGCTGCTCGACCAGAGTCGACACGCGAATGAAGGTCATCCAAAGCGGTCACCAGTGCAGACTCAGTGCCATGGGCTGGTCTGAAGCCAAACTGAGCCTCGTCCAAGCTGGTGTTAGTCTCTAAAAAACTGGACAGATGTTTTGTCGCCAGTTTTTCCAAGATCTTGATTGGTAGAGGAAGCAAGGAGATAGGCCTATAATTTGCTGGACAGGCCGGGTCCAGTGTGTCCTTTTTTAAAAGAGGCGAAACCACAGCTAACTTCCAACAGTCTGGGACTTGAGCTGTACTAAAAGATTGGCAGCAGATGGCATGAAGAGGGGGGGAAAGCTCTTCTTGAAAAAGTTTCCAGTATTTGGATGGCAGTGGGTCGAGAGGGGAGCCCGACGAGATCCCATTCACCACTGTGCAGAAATCCTCAAAGGACGGGAGAGGAAAGCTAGTCAGTTGGGCCCGCCCAGTCTTCAATTCCAACTGGATGTCCGAGATAGTCCCTCCTACCAGGTTAGGCGTAGCCTGGGTGGACATCACAGGTGACGACCCTAGATTACTCAGAATAAGAGTAATCTTGTCCTCAAAGGCTTTAGCCAGAGAGTTACAAAGCAGCTGGGAGGCTGGAATGTCCTTAGAAGCGCATGCTGGATGCGATAGTTCCCTGACAACCCTAAACAAGGCCTGAGATTTATTTGCCGCAGTCAGTAGGGTTTCTTCCAGGAAGGTAGCTTTGGCATGTTTGATCTGAGTTTTATAGTTCTGTAATACCTGCTTATAAAGAACTCTATCAGAAGCAAGATAGTGTCTCCTCCAAGTACGTTCTGCTCGTTTGCACTGGAGTTTCGACTGAAAGAGCTCTTTAGTGAACCAAGGCATAGCCAATCTAGCCCTATCTCTAATTTTCCGCACTGGGATCAATTCATCCAAAGATTTGGAGATGTTCTGACTAAAAATTGCATAGCTATCCTCCACACTGTTGCCCAGGGAAAAACCATCAGGCAGCAGGGTTGGCAGATTCGGTTGTTTTAGGAGTCGTGACCATTGTCTACCCAGCTTTGAGGCAGCATTGGACCTACCACAATTTAACGAATTGGCTGGTACTGACAAGGAAAACAAAATCAGTGAATGATCCGTCCAGCATTGGGGGACAATATCTCGTATCGATATCCGATTGGCATCTGCTAGGATCAGATCCAGGACGTGACCCTTTAAGTGAGTTGGGGAAGAGATCAGCTGCTGCAGATGAATATTGCGGCATGACTGAGCCAGCTCTTTATAAGCCGAGTCAGTCGATCCTCCTGGCCACAAGTTAAAGTCTCCCAGAACCAACAACCTAGTGTGTGAGTTGGCGAGCTCGTAGATCAGGTCTACCAACTCAGGTATGGCCGATAAGGCGTTGGCTGGGGGTCTGTAGCACAACAACCCAGAATAAAGGACACCTCCTTGTCCCTTTAAAGAGAAGCCCATTGTTTCACACCCTGGTATTTCTCTTATTACTAGCTGGGAAAGGTCTAAGCCTTCTTTATAAATAAGGCCAAGCCCCCCCCCTATTCTTTAATCGGGGTTTATGTGTGATTTTATAGCCCGAAGGGCAATCCAGACCCAGTTCTACCGTGCTACCTGGCATAGTCCAAGTCTCTGTCATGCAGAGCATATCTAAATCATATGACTCTATCAATGATCCAATTTCAACATAATGTTTACTAAGGGATCTGACGTTAAGCAGCCCACAAGACAGACTCTCAGGAGTGGTGGCAATAGTAAGGGGCTGATAACTCGATGAGGAGAGAGGATCTATGCTTAAAAGTTCGTCCCTAGAATACACAATGGGGGTTAGAGGCGGAGGTGCAGCATTCCCGGCGCCCAGCGCGATCTGTGCGCGAACGGGCGCAAACGGGTTTACCTCTGGCGCACCACCGGCTCGCCTACGTCGCGCCCGCTGCGCGCCATCGCTGCGCGCTGAAGGAGTATCCATCTTTTATACCGGAGAACGCGGAAGTCCCGTGAGGGCAAGCCACTGGCCCCACCACCAAGATGGTGGCTAAAGTATGTCGCCTCCTAAAGCCCCCACCCAATATGGCGGCGCAAATACGGCGGTCAGGAGCACCAGCCCACCCACAGAGTCCCTCTGTCCCGCAAATGCGGGTGAAAAAACAATTATGATGCGGGTAAGCCCTATCAAGAATGACCCAGCGTTCCTAATCCGGTAATGTGGCTATAAGCGCCTGCAGTTCAAATATACACGCAGCGCAGCGCAGTAGGGCAAAGTATCCAGCAATAACCGGCAGCGTTACATTAAGGAAAACAAATGTTTTAAAACAAACAAATCCAGTTCGAAATTTAAAAGATTAAAACAGCGCGGTCGCGCAAGTCAGCAAGTCTAACCTGTCACACGGCCGATCCAGCCTTAAGTAACCTCCACCTACGATCGCGGAAGTCCCGTGAGGGCAAGCCACTGGCCCCACCACCAAGATGGCGGCTAAAGTAAGTCGCCTCCTAAAGCCCCCACCCAATATGGCGGCGCAAATACGGCGGTCAGGAGCACCAGCCCACCCACAGACTCCCTCTGTCCCGCAAATGCGGGTGAAAAAACAATTATGATGCGGGTAAGCCCTATCAAGAATGACCCAGCGTTCCTAATCCGGTAATGTGGCTATAAGCGCCTGCAGTTCAAAGATACACGCAGCGCAGCGCAGTAGGGCAAAGTATCCAGCAATAACCGGCAGCGTTACATTAAGGAAAACTAATGTTTTAAAACAAACAAATCCAGTTCGAAATTTAAAAGATTAAAACAAATTACCAAATTAACATCTTTTATTATAGACTCAGGCCATATGTTATCTAGGCGAAAGGGCCATGAATCCAATTCCAACAGAGAGTTAGCTATGGATATCGAGGCTCTCTACACAAATATACCCCAGCAAGGAGCATTGGTAGCTGTAATATCCTTACTTTTTTGGGGATATACCAGATGGGCCACATGAATTCATTTATCAATGTTTGGATATTGTCCTCTGTTAGACCTGGCATCATTGGCATGAGTCTCTCCTCCATTTTTTCTGTTTGCCTCCTCTGTTTACGATGTTTTTGCTGGTAAATGCTTTGGGCACTGTGCCACTGCTGATCAGTGCCACAGTGCAAGTGCTCCCTATGTGAAATTGCTGTATTGATTGAGTTCCATGTTTGGCTTATTTGGTTTACTGTCAGTCCCTAGTAGAGTGCACCAGGAGTGCCAGGGCTTGTAAATACAAATGCTGCTAGTGGGCCTGCAGCACGTGTTGTGCCACCCACAAGAGCGGCCTAGTAAAAGTATGTCTGAAGGTCTACCATTGCTAGACCACGTGCAGTCTGGTACTGTCACGCAGACTGTGCAAGTACACCTACTTGCCAGTCCCTAAACCTTCCCTTAACTTCATGTTAGTCACCCCTATGGTAGGCCCAAGGGCAGGGTGCATTGTAAGCATAAGGTAGGACAAGCCTGACAAGGTTGGCATGTCCTAATAGTGAATTACAGCCATAGTCGTTTTTCACTATTGTAAGGTAACCTGCTCTCCATCAGTTAGAATGGGCTGCCAGGATTATTAATGCTATAATCCTAGCGGGCTCGGGGAGCATGGTGCAATGTCGAGTTTGGTATCCCTGAACTCAGGGTTTAATAACGCATCCGTTTGTGTGGATGGTTTTTGGACTCTGTGTTTGAAAATAGCACTTTTAGAAAGTAGCTATTTTCTTGTCTAACTGTCTACTGGTCTCTGCTGGTTCTGGTGTGCGTGTGACAGGAGCTGGGTGGCTCCAGAGGTCTGAATGAGTCAGTGTGGGGTGAGTGGGACATTTGCATTGAGAGTAGGGGAAGAGTAGCTCCTGATAGCCTGCCCTGCCTGATACAATGCTGGCTCCACCCCCCTGCCAGGCGACTGATGACTCTGTGCCTGCCTGGGACTTTCCTGGCCCACCTCCTGCCGGGCAACTGATGGCCCTGCCCCTGCCAGTGACAATGCTGGCTCCGCTCCAGCTGGGCGGCTGAGGACTCTGCCCTGCACAGTGAATAGGCCAGGTGCTTCGGCCTGGCAACACCCACAACAAACCCAAGATGGGGGGAAATTCCCCTGCATGGACAAAGGGATCAAAGCCAAAAAGGGGTATAAGAGAAGGACCCCTGAACCAAGAATTTAGATCACTTCTGACAAGGAAACCTGTACCAAGGACAAGAAGCCTGCTGATCTAAGGACTGCCTACCCCTTCTGCCAGAGTGCTGTTTGTTGGGGGAATCCTGCATTGCTTCTTTATTTTTGCCAATGAACCAGGAGAGAGGAACTGTGTGTGTACTCTCAATCTTTGCTAAGAAAATCTCCAAGGGCTGGAAGAGTGCCAGTCTCCTGTTGAAGTCACAGGGCTAAAGGACTTCATCTGCTTAAGGTGCTGTTTGCTGGAACTTGTGAATCCAGCACCTCTGAAAGAATCCAGCAATCTCGACGCCGACGGACGCCGCCGAATCCAGCTCGACATCGTGAGTAACGGCTCCAGTGTCCTGCTTCCTCGACGCCGGCCGCCGGGCCCGATCGACGCCAGCAACAACGCCAGTGAGTAGTGAGTTCGGCTCCAGCTCCAAGTGACCTCGTGTCTGCACCGCTGCTGATCGCATCGACTTCGAGCCCTCTCGATGCCGTGAGCGCTGCTCACTCTTGCAACATCGACATCGACGACGCCGTATCCTGCTTCATCTCGTGAGCGCTGCTCCCGCCTGACTTCGGTCGACGCCGCTGCAGATCGCCCCGACTCCGAGGCCCGATCGACGCCGAAGACGCGACGCCGGACATCTCGACGCCGCTGATCATCGAGTGCTTCACTTTTCCAAGGTACTGTGTTGTGGGTGTCTGTGCGACTCCGGGCTCGACGTAGCGCTCCTCGCGGTCGACGCCGAACCTTTGGACTAACTTTGCCTCGACGTCGTGTGACTCCCGTGTGGGTTACATTGTTGCCAAGAACTGTGTTTTAAAGAAGAAGAGTTGCTTTTGATACTAAAGACTTTGTGCTAAGAAGAAACCGTTCTTGAACTATTATTTTTCCTTCCAAGAGTATTTATTAAGATTGTGGTATATTTTTGTCGTTATTTGGCCTTATATAAAAATCCTTATTTTTATAATACTACTGTGTCGTGTCCATTTGTAATGTATTCACTTTATTACTGTATGTGGTCATAAATGCTTAACGCACTGCCTCTGAGATAAGCCTGTCTGCTTTGCCAAGCTACCAAGGGGGTGAGCAGGGGTTATCTAAGTGTGTGATCCCCTTGCCCTGACTAGAAAAGGTGTGCCCCTATTTGTCAGAAGTGTATACCTCTGCCAACTAGAGACAGCCGCTTCTAACATCCTCAATAAAACTATTTTGAATTTGATAGTCACCTTTTTAAACATATCAAAGGAATCAGAAGGGGGCTGTCTGTACCCCTTGTTTGGCTAATATGCATATGGTTATCAAACTAGGTTTATCTATAATGAAATAGCCACTTTTGTTGAAAATATTACATTTTCTCCATCTGGGAAGTTGGAGAAGATTCCTTGAATGAGTTTGTAAGCTGGATAAATCTATGTGAGGAAAGCCTTAAATTTGTTCCCAACATAGGTAGAACTCAAGTTCAGTTCCTTGAATTTGGACCTACAATGACGAGAGCCAACTTCAAGTTTCTTCATATACTAAACCTACAGCATGCAATACCATCCTTATCTTCCAAAGCTTTCAACCACGATGTCAAAAGCAGAGCATCCATTTTGCTAATTTCTTCGTATTCAAAGAAATTGTAGTACCATACAGGAGAATGAACGGAATGCAGAAACAGTCAAAGACAAGTTCCTCAAAAGGGGGTACCGCAGGAGACTGATAAGGGAAGCCTATAAAAGTGCCTAATACTGTAACTGAGAGAGAATGTTTGAAGACAGATGAAAGGAGACTAAGGACAACGTAGTCTGTGATTCCAGACATTACAACACCAATAGCAGGATTAGGCAGGTTATTAAAGCACAGTGGAATATTTTGAACACTAATGATGATGGCCTCATCTTTTCCAAACCTCTTGCATTTAGAAGTTAGAGAAATATGAGGGATCAGCTGGTCAATGCTTGACCATTGTTGCAGTGGCAATTTAATCAGAAATATATTACTGGGGCTTCTGCAGTCACGGGCAACCACTGATGTGGCCAAAGTCATGCCTTTGACAGCGCGATTGTTTCCAATAATAATACATGTGGTTATACCATGGTGCGACTGAATAACATGACTAATTGCAGAACTAGCAACATTGTGTATTTCATCATGGGCCCATGTAATGTGGACTATATTGGGGAGTCAGGGAGAGGATTCAGGAGTAGATATAGCAAGCATAAATCTGCAATCAGGAACAATACACTTCTTACTCCCATGGTGGATCACTGTATCTTATTGGACCACACTGAAAACTAACTGAAATGGACCATTTTGGCATAATAATTAACAGCAAGAACAGGGCCTGTAGGGGATTATCAGTGCTGATCTTGGTAAAGTTCAAACTTATTACCAGGATCCATACCTTGCTAGGTTCATTTATTAACTGTATGGTTTATGTTTTTAAAAATGTATTTTGATTCATTTGTCTTTGTCATAGCATGTAGTTATACGTTTTGGTTGTTATATCCCTGAGACTCCTCATGCTTTCATCCGCGTTGGGACAGCTCAATATGTGAATCAGCTTGGCTTTTCTTTGATAATTTTCAGGACCAGAGGAAGGACACGGTCCCCTAGGTAACGTTCATAGCGCTTAGGAGTTTGATAGTCATGCACTTCTTTCTGCATCTGTATGCCTTACCTGTCCCTATTAACACTTTATAGCATCATCCCGAGAATTAGATTCAAATGTCCATCAGGGCTCCTATCTTCCTAAAATCACATTTGGGCCAACCATAACACGTTCATGCTCAAGTAGCCTACATGTACTGGGTGGTTTATATGTGTAGTTCTTTTTACAGCTCTTGTTAACCACAGGCACTTGCGATTAGGTGTGTCTTCCATGTGGGTATATAATTTTAGTGTACCCGGTGGTGCAGGGATATGCGGTGTCCACTCAGGATTCTACACTGGTATTCAGTGTATTTAATTCTAAAAAGTCATAAATAAGGTCTCTAAGTGTCTGCATGTTGAGTCTTGGTGTTATGTTTGGAATTTACTTTGCAGAAGAGGTATCTACAGGAATTTGTGTTCCCTGAAGAAGGTGTGTGGTCGGCTGACTACTTGACACCGAAATGTTCATCGGCACCTGTGCTACAGTTGTGAGACACCAAAAGAGCTTACAATATACCTATGGGATGTGTTTTCCTTCTTATCCTCATAATTGACATATGATGTATAGATACATAGATACGTTTTGTATACAGGAACACATGTCCTGCTAGATATGTAAATCCATTAGTTCTAGTTTTATATTAGCTCTGTCTGACGTTTCTTGAAGATCTTGCATTGATTTGGGCATCTCCAGGAGGATTGATTGATTGAAGATGGTGATATACAATGCTGATTATATATACATTTTAATGTTTTTCTTTTTAAGTATGGTATGAAAGGTATGAGTGGTATATATGCAGTTTTGATAGTGTGTAGTGATTTTGTCCTCTATTTTTGGATCAACGGTGTGGCAAAATTAAATATTTTGTTTCAATATTTGTACAAAAGTTCTAAGTAAATAAAAGGAATCTATTTTTCATAGTTTAAAGAGTTTGTGGTGTTGTATACCTTCTATGACTATCTATGAGTGTGTGAGATGGAGGTGGGTTGCTCTTCCCTTTTTTCTCTAAGTTAAGCCTGAATGCTTTTGTGCCAAGCTACAGAGGTTTGAGCACAGGTTAATTTTGTGTTTTACCCTGACAAGGATTGTGGTTGTTTCTTGAGAAGGGCTTGAACCCCCCTCGACCAACGACCCAATTTCCCACATTTGGGCTCCTGAGTTTAGGCCACAGTGACTATACAGGCTTAGGCAGCAGATATGACATACACAAGGCTGTTCTCACTGGTTTAGGATGAAATCATGAGTAGTGATAATACTGCATAAAATGTCATTAATGCTTTATTAATATAGAATACCATATGAGACATGAAATTGTCACCACCTTAGCAAGTGCACTATTGCACCAAGAAAATAACTTTATAACAGGATCAGTCTAACAGCATTATTATTGTGAAAAATGCAAGAATTTCCATAGGGTGTGATCTTTCAATTTTCTTCAAATACACACACATTGACCTCAAATGCAAGCTTTTTGTCTCTTAATAAACTTAGTTTATTAGGTGAACCTGCATATTGTGCTCCCATATTTTGAGTAAGTAATGTATATTCCCCTCAAAAAAGCTTGTTTTCATCTTTAATTAAACATTTGTTTTTATATACCAAATATCAGCATCCAAAATTAATAGCATACATGTACTACAGATGCATGGTTAGACTCTATCTCACATGAACATGACCATAAAACCAAGTCAGTCACAACCCAACATTAGCCAGTGATAGTCAGGTTATACATGCAATGGTCACTATTAGCTAGATGTGTTTAACAGAACACCTGCCGGGTCTTTCATCATAAATAATGCCAAGAAAAATGCAATATGCCAAGGCATCTTTTGCAAAAAGAAGAATTGATGGACAGAATGCAGAACAATGTCATACATCCACCCCAGTACAGATATTTGGGCCTAAGTCCATTGTTTTTTTGCTAACCATGCCATTTCAGTTTCCACCGAGCCATATGCAAATCAGTCTTGACCCTGCCCCCAATGAGAACAGTCTAGCCCGAACTGCCAGGCCAGGTCCTCACTGGACTGGAAACAAGCATCGTAGGACTGGTTTCGGGGTTTCACCCGTCATCAGCCAGGATAGCTTGACTCCAGTGGTATGGAGAGCATGGGACCCACGTCTGGGCAAACCCATCCCACTTGGGGTGACAAACACAAAAAAAAATTGATGGACCGAATGCAGAACAATGCCATTCATTCACCCCAGAAGAGAGATCTGGGCCTAAATCCATCTTTTTTTTACTCACCATGTCTTTTCAGTTGGACCCAGCCATATGCAAATCAGTCTTGACCCTGCGCCCAATTGGAACATTCCAGCCCGAACTGCCATGCCAGGTCCTCCCCGGACTGGAAACAAGTATCCTAGGATTGGTTTCAGGGTTTCACCCCTCATCAGCCAGGATAGCTTGACTCCAGTGGCATGGAGAGCATGGGACCCACATCTGGGCATACCCATCCCACTCAGGGTGACAAGTGCAAATAAAGAATTGATGGACAGAATGCAGAACAATGTTATACATTCACCCTAGTGCAGAGATCTGGGCCAAAATCCATTGTTTTTTTGCTCACCGTGCCATTTCAGTTTGAACCCAGCCATATGCAAATCTGTATTGACCCTGCGCCCAATGGGAACATTTCAGCCCGAACTGCCATGCCAGGTCCTCCCTGGACTGGAAACAAGTATCCTAGGATTGGTTTCAGGGTTTCACCCCTCATCAGCCAGGATAGCTTGACTCCAGTGGCATGGAGAGCATGGGCCCCACGTCTGGGCCTATCAGTCCCACTCAGGGTGACAAATGCAAAAAGAAGAATTGATAGAAAGAATGCAGAATAATGTCATACATTCACACCAGTACAGAGATCTGGGCCTAAATCCAGGCATAATTTCCATAAATGTGCCAAGGACTTGCAAGGGATAGTACTATTGTGCAAAAGCAACATGAGCAGAATCCACCAAGGCCACCATATTGTAAAGGGTAGCAGCAAAATGCAGGGCTACAGTAATGCCTCATGTCATCACAACATGTCTGCATGGAGCCCTAGCACAGTCTCCAATTATGTCTGTTGTAACAACATTTTTCCAGGGCCACCATAATCTCAAGAGTGGCTAAAATGGGCAAGGGCTACAATCATGCCTGTCAGGGTGAAAATTATGTCAGGTCTTTCCATTATTTTTTCATGAGTGGAAAGCAGTACTCCATCATTAGCATTGTGAATGGTGGCAAGAATATGCACTGATGCATACACTTACACATGTAAGATGGGATCCATATTAAAATTGTCCTACATGTGCATGTACAGTTCAGACCTATGAATCGTTTGAGAACAAATACAGAGAACTGGTTTTATTCTCAGAACTACAAGTGAAGCTCCCTTGGTAGACCTGACAGCCTTAGGATGGTCTTCCACCAAACCATTTGCCCGCTTGCCTGCCATTTTGTTATTTCTTTTGGTTGGCCTTAGGACCCTGACCACTTTTCTTATGCTAACTTGTGAATGTGCTTCTCCCCTAAAGCATGGCTCGATTGACTTGTCCACAATTTACATATTTAATGTTTTTATATGTACTGAAAACACTGTTCTACATGTGCACAGGGCCTGTAACTTAAATGCTACTACTGGTCCTGCAGGACTGATTGTGCCACGCACAGCAGTAGCACTTTGAACATGTCTCAGGCCAGCTGCTACAGAGCCTATGTGTGCTGATTTACTGCCATGTGGACTTCTTTTTAAAAATCCTTGCCAAGCCTTAAACTCCCTTTTATTACTTATAAGTCACCCCTAGGGCAGGATGCTGTGTAATTACAAGCTAGGACATGTACCTTTACATTTCACATGTCCCTGTAGTGAAACCCTCCCAAATTTGTTTTTCACTACTGTACGGCCTACTCTTTTCATATGTTAACGTTGGGAATTCCCTATTAGATTTCTAAGCTGATTGAGGAGGAGTAGCTCTGTTATGTTTCATATAATTGTAATGGTAATGATAAATCCTCTTTACTGGTTAAGATGAATGTATCAGTACCCTTTTAAAAATGGCACTTTTAGAAAGAATTTCATTTATTTAGTTTATGATTATGAAACTCCCTGGAGGTTCACATAAACTAAAAAACCAACAACACAAAAAAAAGGATTCTATTTTGATAATAAAATTAGCATAGAAAATGTTCCTTCTCAACAAGACATCAAAGACTCCTTAGCAGAATCTAAAATTAAAAAAGTTTTCAGAATAAAAACATAGCAATATATTGAACAGTACAAAATGATTAAAATGTCCTTCATGCATTTAGTGCAAATGTTTAGGAGGTAAATAACATAAGATAATATATCTACCCTAAAATACCATCACAAGATAAATGATAACATTGCCCACACAGAGCAAATATTAGCAGCTACCTCCTACAAACCTAATGAACCTTAGTAGAAGTTTAAAAAAACACTTTAAAAAGTAAAAAATTCTATGAGAAAACATTTCATTTGGCGGCTCATAAAGAGATTCAATTAGTGCAGAGGACAAAAGAATAGATAGTTGTAGACATATTTGTCTCAACCATTTTCGTCGACACAATAGTAATGTTGGGTAAATAAATAATACATGATTAACATCTTGCAGGCAATTTCTGCACAAATTACAAATAGGTGATGAACCATACCATTTTGCCAATAAAGAATTTAAAGGGAGCATGCCCTGCCTCAATAGTAACCAAAAACAGCTCACTCCATGTTGCAAGTTCCAAGAAGTATATGCCTATACTTTATTTATCATGCAGGAGTCAATAGCTGGATGGTTACCCCTCTTTAAAGTGCATGCTTTTATATCCTTAGAGAACCTCATATCCCAAGTGGCCTGTTTCATGGTGGCCCTTAAGTAATATGGAGGTAAAGTGAAGAGCAGGGACTGATCTAATTACAACAAATCAATCGCAGTCATAACATTTCTAAAAATTAATGTCTGTTCTTTTAAACATTCTATGATTTTTTTCTGAAGCAAAGACCTTAGTGTGCCATAATCCTTCTTTGCCAAACCTAAGGCCCAATGCACTACCCCCGTGAGGTCCTGTGCCCAGATACTCCTCAATCCAAACTCAAACCTGAGGGCAGCAGCGGAACTTGCCAAATTAACAGAGGCTAAACTTCTTAAAATTCTGCCTTCTGTTGCATATAGAAATACCCATTTCTCTACATCAATCAATTCTATACCATACGGCAAGAAGGCAGGGATGTTTGCACGAAACACCTCCAATAAAGGTAGACATATAAAGGGAAACCAAGCTTTTCCCCTGAGTGGTGGCTTTAGAGATATTATTTTCTATATGGGCTTTATTGCTTAGGTTGCCACACATTATTTTTTCTAAAAAGGTATATGATTTTACAAGTTCCAATTTTTGGCCGTCTACAGATCATTCAAAATTTCCATACTTCTTACATGCAATAAACATACTTTTACTTTTTGATGTATTAATCTTTAGGTGGTGAGCCTCAGCAAATTTATGGAGCACCTGCAGATGACTTTTTAATCCCCTAGGGGTTGAATCCCAAATGATTATGTCGTCTGCATAGAGTAGACACACAATCGTTTTTTCCCCAATAACCGGGGCAATGCCTTCACTTTGGGCCAGGTAATGAGGGAGATCTGAGATGTATAAAGAGAAAAACAGAGGGGCAATAAACATCCTTGTTTTAAACCATTTGCGGCAGGGATAACTTGGAAAAGACCTCTGTCCCTTCCCATTAAGATTCTACACCAGGTATCCATATGAAGGGCACAAACTAACTCCCAAGGGTTGCCTGGCCTACCCACATTTAAAAGCTTACTCCACACCAAAGGACGGTCAACTTTGTCAAATGCTGTGGAGAAGTCAATAAAAGCTGTATAAACACTTCCTCCTCTAGTTTTAACATATTTTTCATTTATTACCTGAGGGGCAGTCAAAATATCAATTGTACCATGTTTCATCTTAAACTCAGTTTGCTCCAATAGTAAGATGTTGGTGGCATCTGCCCAATCACTAATTTGGGTCAGGAGACATTTAGCGAAGACTTTACCCACCGCATCAAAAAGCTCAATCTGATGATAATTTTGAGGAAGATCACGGTCTCCTTTCTTGAACAGTGGAACTATTATACTCTAGTGGCGGCTCGCATACCCCCCTCGCCACGCGGCTCACCAGCTGTAGAGCGTCTCCGCCCTGCGCCACAGGTTCGTCCCTGGCCTCGGTGCCCCCGCTGCTGCTCGTTTCCTTTCTGCCCCGCTGTTGCCCTCATTGTGTACTTTCATCATTTGTACTTCGTGATTTTTTAACCATATTTTTTGTGCCTTCTTGATTCTGTAATTGTCCTTGTGCCTTCTTGCTGATGTAATTCTTTATCTTTTTGCCTTGTGATACCGTTACCCCTGGTGTGCCCCCTCCCCGCTTCCCGACGCTGCTCCCTCGCGTCCCTGCCCCCTTTTTCTTCTGTTCCCGATTGGCCGCCCCGCTCCCGCCTCCCAGCTGCTCCTCCCTCCCACTTGGCCTCATATGGAGCCCGCGCGGCGCAGGTGAGTGTGACCTGTCCCAGGACACCCCCCACGCCGCGCGGTTCACCAGCTGTAGAGCGTCTCCGCCCTGCGCCACAGGTTCGTCCCTGGCCTCGGTGCCCCTGCTGCCGCTCGTTTCCTTTCTGCCCCGCTGTTGCCCTCATTGTGTACTTTCACCATTTGTACTTCATGATTTTTTAACCATATTTTTTGTGCCTTCTTGATTCTGTAATTGTCCTTGTGCCTTCTTGCTGATGTAATTCTCTATCTTTTCGCCTCGTGATACCGTTACTCCTGGTGTGCCCCCTCCCCGCTCCCCACTTCCCGCCGCTGCTCCCTCGCGGCCCGCCCCCTTTTTCTTCTGTTCCCGATTGGCCGCCCGCTCCCGCCTCCCAGCTGCTCCTCCCTCCCACTTCGCCTCATACCGATGGTGCACCGAAGGCGCGCCAAAGGCAAGCCCATCTGCGCTTGTCCGCACCTGGACCGCGCCCAGCGTCAGGACCCCTGGCCCCCGTCGATGCCAGCCCACACGACGGACCTACGACGCCGCCACCCTCAACGCACTCAAACCTGACCGGAACCCCGCTGCTACCGAGCCACCCCGAAACGCACCCACGGACCCTTCAGCTGCCAAGCCTGCAAGTACACCTGCCTCCAGACCTGCACCGCACCCAAAAGGCCAGGCACCAGCAACAACCACCTCAAGTGCATCCTGCTCAACACCCGCTCCGTCCACAGACACGCCGTCGAACTCTGGAACCTGCTCGACACAACATCACCAGACGTCGCCTTCCTCACGGAAATCTGGATGAACGCCTCCTCAGCACCTGACATCGCCATAGCCATCCCGGACGGATACAAGATCACCCAGAGGGACCGCGTCAACCAGACTCGAGGAGGGATCGCCATTGTCCACAGGAACACCACCCACATCACATCACCAACTCCGACGACACCTTCTCCGCCGCTGAGCACCTCCACTTCCAGATACACACCGACCCCAAGACCACCCTCAGAGGCACCCTCATCTACAGACCCCCGGGACCACGCACCCAATTCAGCGAAGACATCGCGGACTTCATCAGCCCGCACGGCCTCCCCTCCGCTGACTACATCCTCCTAGGGGACCTCAACTTCCACCTGGAGAAAAACAACGACACCAACACCACCACCCTGCTGGACAACCTCGGACTCAAGCAACTGGTAAACACCCCCACCCACTACGCCGGCCACATGCTTGACCCCGTCTTCTCCTCCAGCAAGCACATCTCCTTCAGCCACTCCACCGGACTTCATTGGACGGATCACAGCTGCGTCCACTTCAGCTTCAAAAGAACCATGACCCACCACCACCCGCAACAGGTTCCTCGCAGGAGCTGGAGCAAGATCACCACCGACCAGCTCACCACCTCCCTCAGCCTGAACCCTCCCGCCAGCAAAACGGACCCCAACGAAGCAGCCCGCACCTTCACACAGTGGCTCATCAACTGCGCCGACGACCTCGCACCACTGAAGAACCCTCCCAGCAGACCCGGCAGCAAGAAAGCCTCCTGGTTCACCGACGAACTCAAAACATCCAAGAAAACGTGCCGCACCCTTGAAAAAGCCTGGCGCCACCACCAGACCACAGAAAACATGACTGCCCTCAAGAACGCAACCCGCAAACACCACCAGCTGATCCGCACCACCAAAAGGACAACATTCAAAGAACGACTGGACAACAACACCCACAACAGCAAGGAACTTTTCAGCATCGTCAAAGAGTTCTCCAACCCCAACGCAGGAAACAACGACATCACCCCCTCGCAAGACCTCTGCGACTCACTCGCCACCTTCTTCCACCGCAAGATCGCCGACATACACAACAGCTTCGGCGCACAGACCATGCACCCAACCACTGAACCAACGCCCCCCACCACCACCCACTGCAACTGGACCCCGGTCAGCACCGAAGACACCACCCGCACGATGAACACCATCCACTCCGGATCACCAACCGACCCCTGCCCCCACCACGTCTTCAACAAGGCCGACTCCATCATCGCACCCCAACTCCGGGACATTATCAACAGCTCCTTCAACACCGCCACCTTCCCGGAGAGGTGGAAGAACTCCGAGCTCAGCGCCCTCCTGAAGAAACCAACAGCGGACCCCACCGACCTAAAGAACTTCCGCCCCATCTCGCTCCTCCCTTTTCCTGCCAAAGTCATCGAGAAGATCGTCAACAGACAGCTTGCCACCTTCCCCAAAACAAATGGATCCCTCGACCCTCCGCAGTCCGGCTTCCGAGCCAACCACAGCATCGAGACCGCCCTCATCGCAGCCACCGACGACATCAGATCCCTGCTCGACAACGGGGAAACAGCGGCCCTCATCCTCCTGGACCTATCTGCGGCGTTTGACACTGTCTGCCACCGCACCCTAGTACAGCGCCTCAGCAACATCGGAATCCAAGGGAAGGCTCTGGATTGGATCATCTCGTTCCTCGCCGGAAGAACGCAGAGAGTCCGCCTCCCCCCGTTTAGATCCGAGGCCACCGAAGTCATCTGCGGCGTACCACAAGGATCCTCACTCAGCCCCACCCTCTTCAACGTCTACATGAGCCCCCTCACAGCCATCGCACACCAACACAACCTCAACATCATCTCCTACGCCGAGGACACCCAGCTTATCCTCTCCCTCTCCAACGACCCCGCCACCGCCAGAGCCAGCCTTCACGAAGGGATGAAAGATGTCGCCAAATGGATGAAGAACAGCCGCCTGAAACTGAACTCAGACAAGACGGAAGTCCTCATCCTGGGATCATCGCCCGCCGCCTGGGACGACTCCTGGTGGCCCCCTGCCCTGGGCACCACCCCCAAGCCAACGGACCACGCAAGAAACCTGGGCTTCATCCTGGACTCCTCCCTCTCGATAACCAGACAAGTCAATGCCGTATCGTCATCGTGCTTCAACACCCTGCGCATGCTCCGTAAGATCTTCCGATGGATCCCCACCGAAACCAGGAAGACGGTCACCCAAGCACTCATCACCAGCCGACTGGACTACGGGAACACCCTCTACGTAGGAACCACTGCCAAACTACAGAAAAGACTCCAGCGCATACAGAACGCCTCCGCACGACTCATCCTGGACATCCCTCACCACAGCCACATCTCGACCCACCTGAGAGACCTGCACTGGCTCCCCGTCAACAAGAGGATCACGTTCAGACTCCTCACCCACGCACACAAGGCTCTCCATGACAGCCGCCTCAATTTCTACACAACCCACCCGCCAGCTACGATCGGCCAGCCTCGCCCTCGCCGCCGTACCACGCATTCGCAGAGCCACCGCTGGAGGAAGATCCTTCTCCTACCTGGCGGCCAAGACTTGGAACTCCCTCCCCATCCACCTACGGCTGACACAGGACCACCTCTCCTTCAGGAAGCAACTCAATACCTGGCTTTTCGAGCAGTAACGGACCCCTCCCCCCAGCACCTTGAGACCCTACTGGGTGAGTAGCGCGCTATACAAATTGCTGATTGATTGATTGATTGATAGGGCATGCTGCTGGCGGTGGGGCGGGGAGGGCAGGGTGAGGGGTAATAAACTCGGAGATACGACAGAACAAAGGAAAGAAATTATTACGTTCCTCCATTCCGTCGTATGTCAGAGTTTACTACCACCCCACCCTGCTCCTCCCCAACACCACCGTGTGCAGCACGCCCTATACAAGCCACCACGGTTATACTCCCCCTCCAGGAGGAGGTAACCATTTTTTTCATAACATTGCTTAAAAACTGGGCCAAGAATTTTTCTTCACAATGTACTGTTTTGTTTTATGACAGTAATTGGTATTTTATCAGGGTCAATTGCTGCTGAGGTATGCATTCCCCTGATCGCAATTTCTATTTATTTTTCAGAGGGCGATCCATACAAGATAAAGTCTTCCTTTGAAACAAGGTCCTTAATTGCCGCCTCATTTGCTGTATTTAGTCCCCGAATATAACAAACCCATTTATGTTCTTCAATAGCTATAGGGAGTGATCGGGCTCTGGCTCCACAATCCTCCGCTACAAGAGACCAAAAGGTCCTTAACTGGCCTTGAGAAGCTGCTTCCTTAAGTGTTATCCAGATACTGTCTTCCCTCTCCTTTCTTAACCTGACCTTTACCCAATTCCTCCTCCTTTCTAATAATATTCTATAATAGCTAGTATTTATTTCATGATATAACAGAAGGAAGACTCAGGGGACCACTGCTTGTTGCATAAATGTGTTAAAACTTGCTATTTCTTTTCCTGTCCAGCTGGGCAATTTCTCTAAGGTAGTCTCCAGGATACTATCAAGGCCTAGAGTAGCCTTGTTATCCCAATTGCATCTCCCTGTTTTCTTTGCAAAGCTAACAGTCTCACCATCTATTACCCAAGGGTCAAGTGGAGAAAAAATAAAAAAAATGTATAAGGAGAGTCAATAACTTGTGATCACTACAAAAAGAATTAGGAACTTTTATGTCTTTCAACAGGAAGAAAAAAGCACTTCCCCCACCACGTAGTCCAAAATCGACTCTCCTGTAGAGGTTTTACTTGTAAAAGATGCTGGTGAGTCAGAAGGACGTCTCCTATTCACTAAAACACCATCAACCATTTTTAATTCAACCGCTAACATTTTCCCTCTCTTGTTAGTTCTTATTTTTTGTGGAAAAAGAGCTTGTGGGATCACCATGGATTCCTCTTTTTCTTTATCCAGAAATCTATCCAATATAGAGTTAGAGATCTTATAGTTCAGGTCTCCTACCAAAATTATGAGATAGGGAGATTCTTTATCATAGACTTTTTTAATATAGGCAAAAACCTCTTGTAGGAGGGCATCATAATAAGCGGCTGGCTGAAAATAGGCATTTATCAGCATTAGTGGTGTACTTTTTACATTTCTATCGGGGTTAAACAACATTACTAAAAGAAATAAATTGCTGGGATCTTTGTAGCAATCATAATTTTATTGGATCTTATTTGACAGTAGACAGGCTATCCCCCATTGTGTGTCCCTTCCTAGAAGGTGTTGCTTTGCAGTCTAAGGTGAGAAAGTCCTTACACATCAAGTCATCCATGCAAAAAGTCTCCTGGTGGCACACCACATCGGCATTTAAAGTACTCAAATCGAGTAACTTCTCCCTACTATTCTTTATTCCTGCTGCATTCCAGGATATGATTTGCAAATAATTGCTAGTAAGATGGCCAATGTGAGTGGTTACTGTTAGACACACTTGACAGTGCACTGGAAAACCAGTTCCATGTTGGGCTCTCATCTTTAGAATTCCACTGGATGGAGAGGGAGGGGCAATCTTTGTGTACCATATTTATCTATGCAAATGTATTTCCTTTGCTTCAGGCAAAGACCCTCCACTATTTGGAAATAATTGGGATGGCAAAGACCTATTGTCTAGGGCTCTGTATCAGGCTTCTTCTGAAATTGGAATAACATAAATCCCCCTCTTTTGAAAGCCTTCAGACCATTTCAATATCAAATTTACAATAATTTTGGAATTAAACCTTCCCCTTGACTCATGACCAACTTCAGTGGTTAAAAAGGAGACTAGATTTATATTGTTACTTCGTATAAGTTTCAAACTTTGGATCCCCGAGAAGCATTTGAACAGTGAGGCCCTATTTAGTATTAAGTCTGCATCAAACAAAGATATGAAGTCTAGTCTACAAGTATCCACATTTCGCTAGATAGGTTCAATGCCAATTATCTTTGAGCGACCTCCCATTTTAACAGAATCAGGGAAAGGGACTGACAAGGGGTTACGTGTGGATGGGGTAAAGTTAAAGGACACCCTTTGTTCCATTCTTGTGACAACTAGAGGCCCCTCAAATGGGGCATTAACATAATCAGCTTTGGAACCGGAATATTCAAGGAGGTGCCTCATACACTGTCATTGGCCCCAATATTAATTCTTTGCCCTGTAAGTTCCCATAGGAGTGTGAAAGATAACCAAATTTCCATATGATTCATGTCATTGAATACCTCCCTTTCCCGCCCCGACTGTTGTAATTTGGCAGCGATCAGGGTTAGCATTTAGCTGAAGCCATCTTCTATTCTGCAGCCATCTTGTCTGCCATGTGCTCACTATGTGCTCTGTCCTTCTTTGCTGTTTTTACTCTTGTATTCTGCTTATAGACAGACTATATTTAGGCTCTGCTACTCTGCACATGCACAGAAGAAACTGTAAATGTTCATACACCTGTCTTTAATCTGTTACTGTCAGGTTATTCTTACCGGAGTCAGCAAACTGCTAGCTCCACCCTACTGTTGACTGTGCTTTTCTGTAAGACCTCTGTTCAGTGTGCTACTTCATACACTACCGTAGGATGTTGTGTGAATGTGGTTCCACCTCATGAGGTTTAATAAAAGCTTTGCTTTATATTTCAGTTTCTGTGCAAACTTCTATCCCATTGGTCTGAGGACTTTGTGCAGAGAAGGGCGAACCCCTTGTACTGGTAGGCCTAGCTGAGGCTCACCACGACACAACAGCATATGCCTTTCCACCTACTGTTACTCCATTCTTGGGTAAAATATGTTGTACAGAGGAATGATTTACAAAACGGTTTGTAAAAGACAAAAATTTATATTTACTAAAAAATTAAACCTTTTCATACCAACATTTTAGGCATGCAAATGGATTTGTAAACACGAGACACACTGAATAAAGAGCTGCACTCATGCCACATTACAAGTCTGATATACTGGTGTCATCAATTTAAAATGTGATTAATGGAATGTTAGAAATGGGCGTCTCTAGGTGGCAGGTTTCTAGTCAGGATAAGGGAATAACTCTTCTAAAATAACCCCTGCTCATCCCCTTGGTAGCTTGGCACAAGCTGTCAGGATTATCTCAGAGGCAATGTGTAAAGCATTTACACATACCACATAGTAACACAGTGAAAACACTACAAATGGACACCCCACCACTTTAGAAAAATCAAGTATCTTTATGTAAACCAAACAAGATCAAAACAGCAAAAATCCAACATACAGATATCAACATATGACTTTCTAAAAGTTAAATAGAGTTCTGTCTATAGAAATATATGGAAACATGTATTTTGCATAAAGTACCTTACAACATAAAAAATATGGGACAAAACAGGTGCAGGGAAGGTGATACATTGGTTCCGTACTCGCAGGGGAGGTGATGTGTTGGTTCCTTGCTCCATGGGAGGTGATGCATCAGTTCCTTACTCCAGGGCAGGTAAAGCATTCATTCCTTACTGAAGAGGAGGTGATGCTTCAGTTTCTTTCAGCGAGAGGAGATGGTGCGTCGGTTCATAACTGAAACCTCAGTATTGTCATGGATTTGACACATAGATTAGATGCATGAGAATATTCATCCATTTTGGATCGATGCTTCGGCGATCAAGGTGCTAAGTCGCTTTCCATAGCCGCCAGGACCAAGGAAGGTGATGCGTCGGTTCCTTGCTCTAGTGGAGGTGATGCGCCAGTTCCTTACTGAACACAGGACAGGTAAAGCTTTCGTTCCTTACTGAAGAGGAGGTGATGCTTCGGATTCTAACAGTGAGGGGAAGTGATGCGTCTGTTTCTTACTGAAAGTTCAGCGTTGTCATGGATTTGGGGCACAGATGAGATGCATATGAAAATGTATCCGTTATGGGTCAATGCATTGGCAATCAAGGCACTGAGTGAATTTCCACAGCAGCCAGGAGCGGCCTGTGGCGGTAAGAGCATTGAGGTAGGGTGGATTCAGCAGACGACGAGGAGGGAAAATTAATTGTTTATTTAATTTTTCCTCTGCAGTGTCTGTCGAATCCAACACACCGCTCTTATCTGCATAGGCTGCTCCAGGCGATGCGTCGATTCTTTTTGCCACGCAGCGGGGCCTGCCTCGGAGTAGGTGTCTCCTTCACAGCTGTGTAGCATTGAATAAAACACCTGCAAGAAGAGCAAAGCGTTGATTTTGTAGTTTGTTTTAGTTGTTCACAGCTTTCTGTAGCAGGAACAACCTCCACGGGCCCAGCGCTGGGATAGGCACAGAGAGGCAGGTCAGAACTCCCACCAGAGGAGTTCAAGAAGGCTGTAGGTGAAGTCTTTATGGCCCAGAGAACTTTAGAACAGGAGGCAATCACACACAAACCCTTGGAGATTCTTCTAAAACATATATCACAGCGACGTCCAATCTTTTTCCTCTCCTTAGCAGAAGCAGCAACTGCAGGCCAACCCAGCGATTCTATGACAAAATATCGACTACAAAAATATCTACCTACCAAAATATCGCAAACAAATATCAATGACAATAATATCGAGATCCTATCTCTAACAGGGTAAGTACAAAAATATCGAAAAAAATATATTGATGTCAAAATATCGTTTTTTAGAAAATATCGTTTTATTTTTATAAAAAAATGTAATATTAACAAAATAATACTTATAAATGTAATAAACATAGTTAAAAATATATTATAATATTTAAAATTAATAAATAATTTAATAAAAAATATTAATAATAAAGATATAATACATAGTATATACTTCTGGGTTGAATTCATCATTATTCTTTAGCTCACTTTGCCACCCCGGTTCAGACCCAGCCATATGTAAATCAGTCTTGACCATGTGCCTCATGGGAATAGTCCAACCCGAACTGCCCAGCTAGGTCCTCCCTGGGTCGGAAATAAGCATTTTGGGACCAGTTTCCGGGTAACACCCCTCATCAACCAAACTAGCTTGAATCCAATGGCAAAGTGAGCAAGGGACCCACATCTGGGCATACCCTGCCAACTTAGGGCGAACAAAGCAAACACAAATAGATAATGGACGGAGCAACCCAGCAAAGCAACAAACAGCAAATGGCGGTTCTCCTCCTCAAAGCTCTTCTTCCTTAGCAAAGGTTCCTCTTGATTCCAGAAGTAAACTTCTGGAATCAAGAGGCTCCTGGACGACGCACCTGCGTGCCGGTTCGGGCATCGAGGCCATTGACGGTTGTTTGGCGGCCTTCTCTTCCACCCCTAACTATTTTCTCTACTGATGAGGGAAGTTATCCCGAAACCCGAGCCATGTCTCGGGCGATATCCAAAAACCCGGGACATGTATCGGGTCTAGAGATCATCAGTTCTACAAGTACCTACTTGCACCCACTGGGGTGAACCACTCAAGAACTCCATGTACCAGATTCCCTAGTGGCGATCCGGAGGAGGGGATAGCAGTGTGCGCTCCATTGCAATTGCTTCTAGGGGACAAAGAGTACTTCCTTCCCAGCTCAAGGTTACCCCCTCCCTCAAATCTTCTATAGAATTCTCGCATCACCAGGTTCCCAAAGTAAAGGACGATGGTCGGATGTAGTCATAAGCCGGAAGTGCTCAAGTATGGATAATGTTGGCACGGAGCCTGCAATGGATGCCCTCGCAGTTACGGATGAGCTTAGTTCTGCTGAAGGGCACCTCTACCAGGCGATGGATACTGGGAGTGCTGACAGGGGCAACCAGAGGAGTCTTTGGGCACCATCCTCTTAGGCTTAAAAGGAGAGATGAGGAATAGATGTAAGTGTTCTGAGAACAACCAGGCTGACATCCAGGCATCCTGTGTAGTATTAGCCCAAAAACTCGAGGAAGTGGCCTCTCAGAAGGGAGTATTGGAGGAAGTGGTGGCTTCCAATGCTACTGATTTAAGTATCCTGCCGAAATAAAGCTAAGGTTTAAAGGAGGACCTTGCGAGGTTTGAAAATCACTCTCATGGGAATACCCTCAGGCTTTTGAATATCACGCTCACCAACTACACCTTGGCGAGCGCGTGCAAGGAATAATCTCGCTGGGAGGTGGATTTTCCTCGCTCCCGCTCGCCAACTTGACATTGACAAGCACAAGCGAAGAAAAAAATACGCTCCACTTTGTGGACCAGAGTTTTTGGGAACTCCATGTGCTCTGTAGAAAACAGAGCGGAGTTCCCTGCCAATGTTTACTTTAAGCTGGACTAGAGTATCGTGATTAGAGCCGGATCTCGTATTTAAGGATAACAAGGGGGGAGGGGACTAATGAGCTCTCTTTGTTATAATTTTTTCTTTTCATGCCCCAGGATAAAAGCGTTCTGGAGTGGCCTAGAGTCTCATCTAAAATACATTTTTTGGATACTAATTGTTAGAAACCCATTGTTAGTTTTGTTGGGAGTAGATAACATCACAAGCAGTGTTTTGTGCAGGGAGCAGAGGGGTCTATTGTTTTATTTGATACTCATAGCCCACAGGGAAATTTGTAAACAGTGAATCGATCTATTTCCCTCGAAGGTTGCAGACTGGACCACAGCAGCCTCGGGTTTGGCGCTTGGACTTGGAATGTAAAACAGGAAGTACATCCGGGATATGGGAAGATTTCTCTAGACAGAGTTGAACATTAGGAATAATTTCGATAGAACAATGAGTTCCTATGATTTCACCGAAGCACCACCCTAGGTGAAAGGTACGCTTAGGCGGTTTAGAGTGCAGGACTCAAGAGAGAATGTAATGGAGTGTGAGGTGCACAGAGAGAACGGTTGGAGGTTTTCAGGCGATCCGGTGCTATGAGGACATTAAAAAAAGAACACGTAAAACACACTAGTACATGTCCTACTTTTCACATACACTGCACCCTTCTCCTGTGGGTACCTTGGGCCTACCTTAGGGATGACTTGCATGTAAAAAAAAGGGAAGGTTAGGGCCTGGCAAGTGAGTGCACTTGCCAAGTCGACTTTGCAGGCAAAAACTGCAGTGGCAGGCCTGAGACACATGGAAAGTCTACTTGTGTGGGTGGCACAATCATTGCTGCGTTCCCACTAGTAGCATTTGATTTACAGGCCCTGGGCACACCTGTGTACTTTACTAGGGTCTTATTGGTAAATCAAGAATCCCAATCATGGAGAGAATATGCACTTTAGCACTGATTAGCAGAGTCCAGAGACCTAAAACCAACAAAAAATGTGTCAAAAACGAGGCCAAAACAAAATGTCTGGGGGTAAACCCTCTAAAAATGCCACGTCTAACATGGGAGTATAATATAGATCTAAATATTTAAAAACAGCGCCTTATCAGCCAGACGTAAGTCAAGTGAAGGTGAGTTATTGCTCGCATTAGAATTGGAAAACCATTTTAATTTCAATGTGGAGTGGTAGAAGTAGTTTCTCGTTGGGTTGCATTTCATGAAGTGAAGACAAAAAAAAATATTTATTACATTTTCAAATCAACGTGTGTACTCTTGGGTTACACCTAAGAGACATACAGTTTGTTACTCCATACAATATTATATTTTTACCCTTTGTCCCCTAAAATTATACACTGAATACAGAATATAAAATTTCTATTATGCTAAACCAATTTAGAGATACACAAGCTACATCTTCAACCTTTTAAAATAGAGTATTATCTTGATGTTTCAGCATGATAGAAATCATAGAAGTACAATGTTCCGTACAGCAAAGGCTACTCATCTTGTTATGCTTTCCCTGAAAAAGCCCAGAAAAACGCCAAGTAACAAAGGGATGTTTAAAAGAAGCTGCACAGAAGTCCCCACAAAATAAACCAATCAAGCTAAATCTTAGAGCAGATTGGAAAATGTGAATTATCTATGAAATGCAGATTTGGGGGCTCATTATGATCGCGGACGGACTTGAGTCCGTCTGCGACCATCGAGGAGGAGGGACCCTCCGCATGGCCTGCGGAGTTCCCTCCTCTCCAATTAGGATGTGACCGCCACCCTGGCGGTCACATCCTCTATTTTTAACATTGCGGCGGGTGCAGCTTCAAGCTGCACCCCCGCAATGTTAAAAATGCATGCATTGCATTTGTATGCAGAAAGGGGCAGGCACCATGCGGTGCCTGCTGATTACTGCATACAAATGCAGGGGGGTACCATAGGTACCCCCCATGTGCACCCCCCAACCCCCCTTCACCCAGGGGGCCCGCAACGGGCCCCGCAGTGAAGCTCCGTATGCTTTTCCACGGCGCCACCATATTAGGGCTTTTCCGCCGCGGTTGTAAGCCAACCGCGGCGGAAAAGCTGCAGACGTAAACCTGGACCCACCAGTCATCCTAATGTGGCGGTGGGTCTTTGGTGGGTCCGCTGCTGTTTTTCCGTATCCTCCCGGCCGGCGGAGGCTTCCGCCGGCCCGGAGGATACGGAAAAACCGGTATCCTGATTTGGGATTATTCGACAGAGCATACTGTTCATAAATCGTGTATGTGTTTCCTATGCTACAACTTAACTTAACTTAGACAAAATAAAGTACATTTTTAAAGGTTGAGCAGCCGAATTCCAAAGTGCATTTTCTGCGAGTATGTTGCCTAACGGCTAGACCGGTTGACCTTGAAGCTGGAGAACGGGGTTTGTGTCTTGGCAGGGACGCTCAACATCCTGTGATTCTGTGCAAACCACTTAATCTCTCCGTGCCCAACAAAATGAATGTGCCAGTCTGTAATGCAACTGGTGCTCATGTAAAGCACTCTGATACCTTCGGGTCGAGTTCGTGCTATATAAAACTCCCCCCCCCCCCAAAAAAAAAATCACGCGATTTTCTATTTTTCTCTAATGTGTGAGCAGCTCTACTTGCTTTAGGAGTTTTTTTTTATACCATATGTCATGACTTCGGACCTCTGAGGTGTTGAAGGTGGGGCTAATCCCCCCTTCTCCACCTTGGGAGTCTGCCTAGCATGCCTAGAAATGTGAAAGGTGGTAAAGAGGACCCAGACTTAGGGGAAAATGGGTTTATAGAAGAAAAGGAGAGACAGTCTCTTGTATGTAGGTTGCCAGAATACACTGATTGGATTACACACAGCACAGGGCCATGGATCACAAATGACAGTAGATCAAACCTACACCTACAGGTAAGAGGACATGCATCATTGAAGGAGCAAAGCCAGGAGGAAAATGATAACATATCAGTGGAGCAAGCTGCAGATAACTGAAACTAGTTGCAGGGCATACCAGGATTCTTGCTGAGGATCCGAATAGGGATGGAATGCCACAGCAGTACCAGGAAAGAACTGACACACAAAAGTGAACATGAAAATAACAGATAAATAAAAAATTAGATAAATACAAGGTGACTGAAGATACCAAAAAGTGAGAAAAAATGAAGGTGGGTGAGCGTAAAGCTATGTGTGAACTATAGCCAGTTTTAAGAGAGCCACAATAAACCATAATGTCAGAAACTTGCCCTTGTACATCCTATATATTTTTTTAGCCACTGGAAACCCAGAAGTGTAATAGTGAGGGAACGTCCCTAATGGCATCGGAGGTGCTTGTGTTACTGTGTGTGTTAAAGTTCTGGTGATTTAAATCCGTATTTTCGTGTTCAAAATGTTTTTATTGAAGTTTTATGCAACAAAAGAAATAAACAAGTACAATACAGAAAGAATAATTCGTATATGCGTATATGAGCAATTGATAAGTATGAAATGCAATAATCCAAAAATGAAGAGGAAGGGAAAGGGGAATAAAAGGAAGGGAGAATGGGGGAATGAACATATCATAGAATCATAAAATCAGAACATATAGAGTTACCAGTTGGTTGAATATAACAAAGATGGCAAATAAAGAAAAATTAATCATCAAGAGACATAAAAGCATACTAATCATGTCATTGCAGAACATACGAATCAATAGGCGACCAAAAAGATTGAAATGACTGTGAATTGTGAGTAACGCCTTTAAGAGACAGCTGAGCTCCTCTTCTTGTAAAGGTAATCCAAGACCACCAAGCATGAACTGAAAGAGAAGAAGCGTCTTTCCAACAAAAAGTAATGGATTTTAAAGCAGCTGTTATTAAAAAATTAAATAACTTTGTCTCTGAATCATGGGAGAGGGCAACCGATTTGCATATTAACACAGCAATAGAAATATCATCATGTAAAGGCAAAATTTTCAAAATGACATTCCAAACATCCAACCAAAATTTCATAATAATTGTACATTCAAATAACATATGGCGAAGTGATCCAGAGGTTGACTTGCAGTGCCAACAAACATCAGATGGTATCAATTTAGCATGACTTAATCGAGATGGGGTCCATAAAGCGTTAAATAAAATATAAGCATTAGTCTGCTGCTGAGCCATATTGAGGACCATGAGTCATCTGATAGGGAAAGGGAAAGTTCAGTGTTCCAAAAAGATGATATTGCACCAACATTAGAGCCCTGGAAAGTAATTTTTTTTTTATAAAAAAAACAGAGACAGCTTTGGAGGATGACGTAACAGCCTTAAGGTAAATCAAAAGGTCGTTAGTGGTGGAAGAGGGAATAACATCGGGAAAGGAATCTAAAATAGAGTTACATAAAGACTGGTATTTTGAAAAATTAGAAACCAGGATATCAAACTGTAACTGTAGTTGCTCAAAAGGAATAAAGGCATTGTTATAAAAGACATCTTTAAGATATAAAATTCCTTTTGAAATCCATGAGGACCAAAAATGTATGTTTCTGTTTAGTTTAAGTAGAGCACTATGCCATAAAGACAAGTGGACTGTAGAGAGTAAGGGTAATTCAAAATTAGAGTCTAAGTCATTAAGTATTAATCTAGAAGATTTAATTATAGATGACCGATGAATTACCTTAGAAGCAGAGGACATTGACATCAAAGAAAGCAATGTAAAGGGGCGTACAATTGAGGTTTCAATATCTAACCAAATTGGAGGCTTGACCACATGTGAATTTGAAAACCACAAGGAACTTTGTTTTAAGATAAAAGCTTTATGGTAAAGGTAAAAGTCTGGAAGGGCAAATCCTACCTGGGACTTGGGGAGTTTTAATTTTCTGTAAGCAATACGAGGAACTTTGTTGGACCAAAGGAATTTAGATAACAGCTTATCAACATCTTTATAGAATTTGAGAGGAAATTGAGTGGGAATCATAGCCAAAGAATAAAAGATTTTTGGTGCAATATTCATTTTTATAGCCTCCATTCTCCCCCACCAGGTGAGATGAAGGGGAGACCATTTGGACGTTTTGTCTTTGATGTAATCAAGTATAAAATCCGTATTCAATTTTAATGTAGCAGGCAATGAAGAGGCAAATAGAATACCCAAGTACTTAAGCTTAATGTTTTGCCAAAGAATATTTGCGTTTGGTAGCATATCCGGTGTACAAAAAGCATTTAAAGGAAAAAATTCAGTTTTACTTACATTTAACTTGTAACCTGAAACTACAGAATAATTTGTAATAATGTCTAAGAGGGAGGGAACAGAGGAGAGAGGACTGCTAATAAACAATAACACACCATCTGCATATGCTAAAGTTTTAACAGTGACATCATGTATCGCAATACCTTGAATAGTATCACAGCAGCGGACATAATTAAGAAAAGGCTCAATTCCTAATAAAAATAACAGTGGGGAAAGGGGACAACCCTGCCTAGTACCTCTAAAGAGTGGAAATTGAGTAGAAATTTGACCATTAATAAACAAACGAGCAGTGGGGCAAAATATAAAGCAGAAATCATACGAATAAAATTGAGACCAAAATTAAAAGACAATAAAGTTCTAAATAAAAATTGCCAATGAATTTTTTCAAATGCTTTTTCTGCATCTAAAGCCATCACTCTCGCAGGAGAAGTAAGGTGAGAGCTCTGTTCAATAACGTGTAAAAGCGTTCTGGTATTATTCGCAGAGTATCTATTTTTCATGAAAGCAGATTGATCTGGATGAATGATGGAATGAAGGATAGGAGCCAATCTAGTAGCAAGGATTTTAGCATAAAGTTTACAATCATGGTTTATTAGGGAAATGGGACGATAATTAGAAACCAGGGTAGGGTCCTTATCAGGTTTTGGCAAAACAATGATTAAAGCATCCGTAAAGGAGCCCGAAATAGTACCAGAGGAACCAAAATGGGAAAAAAGGGCACTTAAATAAGGTAAAAGGTGAGAATTAAATTCTTTATAAAATTCAGCTGGGATACCATCCGGGCCTGGGGATTTATTCTTAGGAAGTGATTTAATAGCAAGTAAGATCTCATCACAAGTAATTGGGGAATCTAAAGTTAATCTATCGGATAGAGAAACTTGAGGCAAATTACATTTATTTAAAAAGGAATCTATTAAAGAATCATCACAGGGATCAGGTTTACTATATAAGATAGAGTAAAAAGTTAAAAATTCTTGGACAATATCATTATGGGAAATAGCTACTTGGCCATTAGCACCACGTATCGAGGTTATTTGGGTCTTATCCTTCTTGATTCGTAAATAATTTGCAAGGAGTTTCCCAGACCTATTGGCATTAAAGCGAAATTTAGCATTGGATTTTGCGAGTTGATCCCTGCTCTAGTACTAAGTAGAGCATTAAATTCATAACAAAACTTTTGTAGTGTCAATTTGTGTTGAGGGTCATTAGAAGAAATAAATAAACGTTCATATTTGGCAATTTGTTTGTCCAAAAGTTTAATTTTAGGGTTAAATTGCTTGTTTGCATGGGCCATAATAGAAATCGTGGTACCTCTAATGTAGGCCTTAAACGCATCACATCTATTGACAAGTGAAGTTGAACCTTCAGGGTTAAATAAAAAATAGTCCTGAATAGCTTGTAATAGTTTAGGTTTATGCGTGTCATTAAGTACAACATTCGTGTTCATACGCCACCTATTTTGTTTGGTAAACATAGAGGAGATATTTAAAACAAAGGAAATTAAGGCATGGTCCGAGATATCAATATTACCTACAACAGGAGTGTCAGCTGATTGGAGTAAAGAAGGCGAAAGCAAAAAGTAATCAATCCGTGAATGAGAATTATGGGAATTAGAGAAAAAGGAAAACCATTTATCAGTAGGAAAGTGTATTCTCCAAATATCAGCCAACTTGGTGGATCGAAGGAAAGATTTAAAGGCATAAAAAACTTTAGAAGGGCGGAATTTTGCAGAGGAAAGCCTATCTAACAACGAATCAATAATCACATTGAAATCCCCCCAACAATCAAAGGAACTTGTCCCAACTTCAGAACTTCAGTAGTTATAACAGACCAGAACGAAGGGTCATCAGCCGTAGGGCCATAAATATTAAGCAAATAGAAGGTTGAGTCATAAATTTTTACCTTAACTACAAAATATCTACCTTCTGTGTCATTAAACTTACTAAGAATCTGACAGTGTAACCTTTTTGCAAAGAAAATTGCAACCCCATTTTTCTTCCCCAGCGCAGGCGAGGAAACAATATTATCAACCCATTTTTTCCTCATATATTGTAAAATCTTATCATCAACATGCGTTTCTTGAAGAAAACAAATGTCAGCTTTGCATGCACCCAGGTAGTCCAAGATTTTCGTACGTTTTACTGGATGCCGCAGGCCCTTGACATTAAGTGAAACAAGTTTAATAGAATGAGTATTAGCCAGTAGGAGTTAGAAGGAAGAGAATAAGAAAAGATTCAAAGGAAGAGGAACTGAAAAACAGCCATAGAGAAAGAGTAACTCTACGTAGAGAGTAATAAAAGGAAGGACACAAAAGGGAGAAACACAAAGGAAGGGAAACAGAAACATAAATAAGAAGATAGAGACGCACACACATTCCTCAAGCATGGCCATATAAACCGTTGGAGCCCGTGAAGAGAGAGAAGTATAAATGTCAGGAGAAATCAGAGTAGACGTCTTCAAGTAACAGGATCATGAGTGTCCATTGACGGTGAAGCTTGTTGTTCCAGAAAGAGTCTCAAATCTTCAGGACGATGAAAAGATTTAGAAAAGGTGTCTTTCCAGATTCTCATCGTAGAGGGATCAAATAGACCATACTTAAAACCAAGGCTTCGCAATTGTGGACGAAAAGAGGAAAATTCCTTGCGAATAGCAACCGTTTCCTTAGCAAAATCTTGATGGATAAAGATTTTACAGCCATCTACTAAGAGGGAGGGAATATCTCTTGCTGCTTTCCTGATAAGGACCAAATGATGGTGTCGCAGAACCTTAAAAATCATTTGCCGGGGTTTAGTGTGGCGAGGATTCCTGTGTGAGGGAATTCTGTGAGCCTTATCTATTTCAACTTTTTGGGGAAATTTGAAATTTAGGATGCCAGGAAGCAAGGACTCTAGATATAATCGACAATCAGATCCCTCAACCTCTTCAGGAAGACTGAAAATACGAAGATTGTATTGTCTATTACGGTTTTCAAATTCCAGTAGTTGAGTATGCATTGGTAATATTTGACTCACCAAAGGAGTAAAAGCGTCCAATTTATTTTTATTGTCCTGAATTTTGATAGTATTATCAGACACTTTCATGGAGATAGAAGCCATATCTTTGCGCACATTTTTCACTTCAGTGGCAATAGTGTCCGTATTCAGACGCAGCGCTTGAATTTCCTCGAAAATCAGAGCAAGGGAAGGTTCAGAAAATTCAACAACCTTAGACTTATTTGGAGGAGGTGAAATCTGCTGTTTCCTTTTATTAGTAGGCACATTTTTATTTTCCATCTTGAGGTGAAAAAACAACCTTTTGCGTCAGAAAACTGCAAAAAATAAAAATCACCCCAAATTTTTAATAAATATGTAGGAAAAAGGATGTAAATTCACCAAAAGTACTGCAAAAGGACTGGTGCAGCAGCTAAACAGGGTTGTGGGTGTGGCCAGGCCAAAGCCAGGCCCTTTCTTTATGTTCACTCCGCCCCCCAAGCAGAGCAAGCCGGCAGAAGCTAAAGCAGAGGCAGGGGAGAGGACCAAGGAGCGAGCAAAAGCACTTTCCCTCGACGAAATCGCCCAGAAATAGAGCAGCAGGTAGGGGACAGTGAGAAAAAACAAGCACCGCTATAAATTGGCGGGTCCTGACTAAAAATTTGTAATTTTCCGGCTAATTGGGCCGGGAGACTTACAGAGCTCCAGCGGTGGCGGCCATCTTGGTCGACGCGCTCGCGCGACTCTAAATCTGTATTTTCCATTGTCCTATTTTCCAACTTTAACATTTACTCTGTGTAGTGATTAACTCCAGGTAGCCGTGATGAATTTCAGAAGATTTATTGAAGATGGTTACAGGATACATAGATGAGTAGTTCAAAACCCCACCAGGAGCAGCCAGCATGCTGCTCAGCCCAATCAACTGTGACTTCTCTAATAGATTCCAAACATTATGAACAGCATCATCACAACAACATTCCATTGGTGGTAAAATAGCATTGCATATACAGGAGCAGGATACAACATATCCCCCTTTCTTATACAGAAAAACAAAATAGATAGAAATCGAAAGAGGAGGACCAAATATATAGAGAAAGAATATACAGAAGCAACAAGAATAATGAAACAAAGAGACAACAAGAGAGTACATGAAGAATGCAAAGAAGAGACAACAAGAGAGATGGAGAAACAGATATAAGAATGACCCATACTACCATTCTACAAATAAAACAGGAAAAAATGGAAAGATACAGGGAAGGAAAACAGCGCAAAAGAGGAAGAACCCAAAGACACCAAAGACAATCTCCCAAACACACCAGCTGGCCAGGCAAGCATGCACGGAGGCACGAAATATCACAGAAATAACACTGGGGTGAACCCAGACATGAACAAGATCAGGCAAGCAAAAGAGGAATGAAAAACAAGCACGTAGGACAATAAGAGAAATAAAACAGGAGACAGAGAAGATAAAAAACCAGAGAAAAAGCTAAAAGACCAGAAACTGAAAACATGAGAGTGAGAGGACAGATGAGAAAAACAAAGAAATACAAATCAGATAATAAAATTAGGTTGCAAAATTAAACAATGCAATGAGAAAAAATGATGTCGGGAAAACAATGTAAATAGGAGTGAGACTAAGATAACACATCCATTGTAAAAGTAAAGATGAGCCCAACACATGGGAACATGGGACGAAAACCATGTAAATAAATAAACCATGTAGAGGCAACGTAATCTGGAGTTGACAATGAGAGCAAGGTTGTAATGGGACATGGACCCATCCAACATACATGTAAGGGAACATGTGAATAAAAACTCAGAGCATGTTAGACAATGTCAACAACAGTTTATGGGTCAGAACCTATGAGATCTCCAAATACAACAGGGAGATTAGTTAACGTTAACCAGAACATATGGGTCTGAACCCATGACTTATACCTAGGAATAAAAATGGTTAACAAATGTAAAAAGGAAGAAAATCCATGAATAAATGAGTAGATGGGACTACAACTCATTGTGATACTCCCCCCCATAAAATGTTAACTGAAACGATGGAATCTTAAAGGTGCGTACCTTGGGTCCATAAACGTACAATGTTAATCAAACTAAACTCATTGTACAATCCTATGAAGAATAGAATAAAATAGAACTGTGATTAAATAAACTCGCACAATGTAGATCTAACTGAACTCATTGTACAATCCTATGAAGAATAAACATTAACATTAAAAAAAACATCGCCGGTGAGCGACCTCTCACCCGAGTAGTCCATAACTAGAACATCACTTGCATAAGAGAAATTAAGCTTACTAAATAAATGGGTAGGTAAACCCATAACACAATCCCACATGTAAGGGATTTAACAATAAATGCAGAGGATATGACCACAAATGTACTGTCAATAGTAAGCATCAAACATAAATGTAAAGCAGTAACAAATTTGGAGCAAACTGACAAGAAATTAGAACGCACTAATAAACCGCATCAGACACAATTGGGCACATGCATCATTCGAAATTGCATTCGCAAACGGTGCGAATCGCTAAATTCGGCCGTTTGCGAATGCAATTTCATGTTTTGGGATGCATGAAGTTTTAAGTTATTTCGCAGTTTTTGGAATCGCAGATATGTTTTGCGAATTTCTAAAATATTCGCAAAAATTAAGGATTCGCATTTCTTTGGTGAAAAAGTGCATGCATGAAAAATCGCAATTTGAGATTTCTTAAGAAATGGCAAATTGCCATTCTTATTTTTAGAAGCACTCTGACCAGGTGAAACTCATTTCAATTGCATAAAAGGGGTGTTACAATGCATTTTACATTTTTCCACAATGGCTGTTGTCATTGCATTGGCACGTAGGAGGAGGTTGAGAGCTGCTGCAAGGGGGAGAAGGATGATCAATGATAGGATTTTTAGAGTGCGCATTACTTTGTTTGGGCAGACAGAGGCAGAAATTTATGATAAATATAGGCTTAATGGGGACTCTATTTTAGCGCTCATAGCAGATTTGGAACCCATCTTGCAAAGACAAACACTTAGGACCCAAGCCATTCCCACGCATGTACAAGTACTGCGTTCCCTTCACATTCTTGCCTCAGGGTCTTTCCAGGGTGTCATTGCTATTGCTGGTGGAGTCTCACAGAGTTCCCTTTCTAGATTTTTCAACAACTTTTTAAATGCCATGCTACAAAGGATCAGGCATTATATCACTTTTGAAAGTACACAGCAGGAATTGCTGCAAACTAAGTAAGACTTTTACAACATTGCAAACTTTCCTCATGTAATTGGCTGTATAGATGGCACACATATTCCCATATACCCACCTTCTGAAAATGAGTATATTTTCCGCAATAGGAAATGTTACCATTCCATGAACATTCAAGCAATTTGTAATGCAAAAACGATTTTTACAGATTTAGTGGCTAGCTACCCTGGTAGTGCCCATGACTCGTATATATTCAGACATAGTGCCATCCATAGGCAACTGCTTGCTGGAGAGTTTGATGATGGATCTTTGCTTGGTAAGTACTTCAATATTTTGATACTTATGAACATAGCATGTTACTATATGGTCATAATCATGCATTGTGTTTTCTATTACTTAAACCCAAAGGTGACAGTGCATATGCTGTGAGATCATTTATACTCACACCCTATCTCAATCCATCTACCCGCAAAGAGCAGCAGTATAACCATGCCCATATTGCAACTCGCAATGTCATAGAGAGGACTTTGGTGTCATGAAATCAAGATTTTGCATACTTCATAAAACTGGAGGAGAATTGCAATATAGACCAGATGTATGCTGTAAGATTGTTGCAACATGTGCCATGCTTCACAATGTAGCTACCAAGAGAGGCCTTGAACTTGATTTAGAGGAAGATTTTCCCAACATTGACAACCAACCACAACAACCTCTTGCAAGAGTTCATGGACCAGACGCAGCAGAGGGTAGGAGAAGGAGGGCCGAGATCCCACAACATTACTTTTAGCAGAGGTATGACGCTTACAATGGTTAGAGTGTGCTTACATGTTATGTTTATTAAGTTCACAAACAAAAGTAATTCTTGAAAATGATGACATCTGATTTGCTTATCCACAAAGTAAATTATTAAGCATTACTTTCTTAATTTTCATTAAATCATTACTTCTTATGATGTAAATGAATGAACTGGAAAGTGCAAAAATGTCACTTTTTCCTACCACACACCCCTAAAGCCTTAGATGTTACAGTAGCTGTGCCAATGGCTTTACAAATTGCTGTGTCTAATTTTCTATTGCTACGGCGTTCCCCAATTTTATTGGTACTTCCTTCAACACTCTTGCTTGAAACAACATCAATAAGTGACCCTTCCTTTGGCATTCCTTTTGATTTACAAAGTTGCATGTCATTTGCAATGGTTTCAAGTGCATTCATTCCTCTGGATATGTCCCCACAGCACTGTGACAAATCCTTCTGCATGTCCAGGATATGTTTAATGAGCTGCGCATTGGCGCTGCACATCCTATTCATTGACCTACAGCATGCCTGTGTACTTAACAGTGACCTACTAAATCTTTTGGCATATGCAATTTGCTGAGACTGCATTGTGGTGCACATTGCTTCCATGGCAACTGCCATGCGGTCCAGTTTGTCTGATGACACCAAATGTGCTTTTTTAAACACCTTTGTCATGTGAGAGAGACTACTGCTAATGGTACTGATGTCCCGAGTGACCTGATTAAATTTTCCCTTCATCACCCTTAGGTCCTTTCCCTGCAGACGTTGCACTTTGAGCAGCTTCATCTTCACTATACTGGCACTTGTGTCACCATCTATGGCTGATCTGCGCATTGAAGGACGTGCCCTCCGCCTCACAAATTGCTGGATCCTATGTCGCCTGCCAAGTGACTTTGAACAGGAGCAGGGGTTTCAACAGAGTTTTGCACTTCAACAGGGACATTTGTGTCCTCATCACTATCTGACTCTTGAATATGACGCACTCTGCGCAGTGAGTTTGTAGGCTGCACTGTGGGTGAAGGTGAATTCATTCCAGCAGAGTTCAGCAAATCCTGAGTAAATGACTCAGCATACTCAATGAAATCAGTGTCCAGTTCTGCATCTAAGATTTAAAAGAGTGGAAATAACTTGTTAGTACTAAAGTGTTGCACTTGTTGTGTCATTTAAATAAAACAAATTAAACCAAAAAAATCATATGTCAAGGCTAATGATTTCCTATAAATAAATCATGTTTGGTCAATGCTTTTTTTGTTTTAGAAAAAAGGATTTATGTCAGTTTAATGTAAAGAAAACTACAAAAACCATGATGCACTGCTTCTACCACTGCAGAAATCATTGACAATACAGACATCCTGTAAAATGCACAACTGCAGCAAAGTTTAAATAAATAAAGTCATTAAACAATTAAATGTGTCATGCTAACACCAAATTCAGTTTAAAAGTAGACATTTAATTTATTACCTTGAGAGGGTCCTGGTTGATCTGAAGTATCAATGTCTATGACTCCAATGACCGCTTCAGTGGAAAGGGTTCCTTCTACCAGATCCTCCAGAGGGGTGTTTGGTCTGTCCCTGGGAGTACCACCTCCAGTTTTTTTGGCAGACTTGGTGCGTGTCGCAATCCTTTCTTTAGCACGACTACGCAGGTCATACCAGCGCTTTTGAAGGTTATTAATGTCTCTGTGAGCAACACCAACTGCATTAACTTTAGCTTGTATAGCAAGCCAAAGTTTCCTTTTTACCCCTTCAGGAACCTTCAGGGACTGTTTTCCAAAAAGCTGCTCATTGTGCGATGTGACCTCTTCAATCAAAATCTCTAGCTCCTGCTCACTGAATTTAACTTTCCTTTTCCTTCCATGTTGCTCCTCTGAAACATTTTCTGCCATTTCTCCAAGCACACCACACAGAGAGCCTCTAACTGTTGCTGCAGACTGAGTACAAACTGCCAAAAGCCACTCCAGCAGTTCAAACTCGGCCTCAGGTGGGTCTAATTGCTTGCAGAGCTTGCAGGCTGAGATTAAGATGAGATGCATCATGTGTGTGAAATCGCAATTTGCGAAGTCGCAAACTGCGAATTCGCAATTAAGAATTCGCATTTTACCTGCGATTCGGTAAAAATTGCGATTTCTACGGATTCGCAAGAAAAATGCGAAAAACATGCTGCATAGCTTTTTGCGATTCGTTATTTGCGATTCCTTATTTTTCGCAAATAACGAATCGCAAAAAAGAACATTGATGCATGTGGCCGAATATCTCAGACAGAGTGCAATAGAAATGGAGCTTAGAAGTTCAGAAACTAACTTCATGTGCAAAGGCAGTCATGAGCATGATGTGACTGTCACCTGGTTGAATTGGCATGCATCTTTGAAACAAACAGCGGAGAAATTTCACATTGAGGATTAGTGTGAGAATTACTCAGCAGAAAAAATGGCTCCAAGACGCATGAGGCAGAAAAGTTCAATAGTGTACAGATAACGCCCACCGAAGATCGTAGAGCACCAGAACTTGTAAAGAAATTTGAACTCACCACACAAACTGCCAGTCAGGGCCGGACTGGCTACCGGGCAGTTAGGAATGCTGCCGAACTGCTTCCTGATTTTATTGCACTGGAAGCTGATTTCGTCCATGGAGACCTGCGTGTGCTGTGAAATACTGAAAGCAAGACGAATTTCGTTTAGCTCACGCAGGTCCCCATTAACGAAATCATCCCCCAGCTCAGCAGCATTCCTAACTGCCCGGTAGCCAGTCCGGCCCTGCTGCCAGTATAATCCAGTGTTCTCAGAGTGATCAGAACCTACGAAGACTCGAACCACAACCCAATCGTAGAATCTGGCAAGAAGTTAATTACTCCAAAGATAGAGTTGATGTGACCACAATCAGGAGAAAAGAAACTTTCACTCCAGCACGCTCAATTTACATTAATTGATGGAAAAAAGGTGGTGGCACAACACGGTCCATTAAAGGCTATGTTGAAAACCCTGCAGTCTCCAACCCAAAGATGGCGGCACGCAGACAAGCCAGCATGGGGTGGCTCACGGCATGTGCGTGTGCACAAAGATGCAGTGCAGTGAGGCTTGAAAGTCCCAAAGACAACAATGGCAGGCCTGTCACAGAAGAGGATATCCATAAGTGGAGAAAGTAGGAGCGCACGCATAGGCAACAACACAAGCCTCATTTTTAAATTTCAACTCAGCGGTTGTGAACTGCCAAAAGACAATGAAGCTATCAATTAAAATGTCAATGGAGCAATTAAAAAAGATGTGTATACTCACAAAAACAAAGTCCCGCAAAAAACCAACGTAGAAGGGTACATCTCGCATAGATACTTGTAAAGATTAGAAAAATATGCACGAGCAGTGTGAGGTTGTAGGCTTGCTTCAAAAATGAAAACCTTTCACCATGGGAAACGATCCTTGACCAAACAGCCTCCAGAACAGATAGATTTCATATGAAAGTACAAAATGTTCATAGCTGGTCCAGTGCTTTAGAATTCCAAACATCCATTTTTGTGCAGGATCCAGTGTATATAGATTTCCGCTGAGCTTGTAGACACCTTACTTTTAAAACTGAGGACAGTCAGCAAACAACATTTCTAGTAAAACTCTCATGTGTGTAACGTTCAAATAAGCAGAGTTGACATGTAGATTGAGAAACATTGAAGTGGCTAAATTTGTCTTGACTGTGCGAATTCTGTACATTTTTGCCATTACTTATAGCAGTGCCCAAAACTTTGTGTTGCACATGACAAATAACTGAATGTGGAAATCTGTAGAAAACTTAATGAAAGTTATGCTGAATATCGAACTGTGTTTATTCCTCCACAACGTACCTCTTGATAGTGGAGAGAATGTCAGAAGGTACTGGTCTTCCTAGACAGCAGGATGACACCAGGCTCCTCAATGTGAAATTGGCACGCTTCAGTAGTGGGCGACCAATGGCAAGGTCACTGGTGGGGTTTGGATTGCCAATAAACATAAAATACGCAAGTTAGTTAAATAGGACATGTTAGAAAATGAAGGTCTTGACAGGAAACACATGCAGGTTCTTTGCGTCAACTCGTCGCCATAAATTTGTAGTGATCAACTCCAGGTAGCCGTGATGAGTTTCAGAAGATTTATTTGAAGAAGGTTACAGGATACATAGATGAGTAGTGCAAACCCCCACCAGGAGCAGCCAGCATGCTGCTCAGCCCACTCAACTGTGAATTATCTGACAGATTCCCAACATTCTGAACAGCATCATCACAGCAATATTCCTCTGGTGGAAAAATAGCATTGCATATACCAGAGCAGGATACAATACTCTGTCTTCGTGGACTCTTATGCCCGAGCCTATTGTGTGATCTGACACTAGAGTGAAAATGTGCAATTCCCTAGAACCATATCACATAATCAAAATTACCAAGCTGGGTTTTTTTAACTTATTTTTTTTTTACACCTTTTCATCTTTAAGTAGTTCTGTATGTTTTGATATGGGGACTTTTCTTCTTTCTGGTCCTTCTGGTCCAGGAGCTTTCTATTAGAGTCAAGTATATGTTTTCAAAACTTTAGTAAGGAGATATGCCACCAAACTCATGGTTCCCTGTCTCCGGTAGAGGTGTGGGAAGAGGCAGATTTACAACAGCATGGTCTTAGTATGCTTTGGTGAAAACCTTTGAAATAGCAACCAATCAAATGCAGGGATGCTAGTTCACATTACCTGCTCCCTGAGTAGTGGGGAGACTACAACTAGATGTTGTGGGAGTCTGTGTCTTGAAAGCAAAAAACCTTTGTTGAGCAGGCCCAACACAAAAGGTCCCCACAAGGCAAAGTTCAGTGCCTTCAGCAGAGCAGCTGCATCAACAGCTGTACTGAAGGTACAAAGCTCTATCTGACTAGTGGGGGTCTCTTTGGGAAGTACTTTACCAGGTTAGCAGATGCCATAGTCTGAGCTGACCTAGCAGGTCTAAATGGCTATATAAATATGCCTCAGAAAACATCACTGTTACATTTTGTTTCTTTCTTCATTTAACTGTATGCTTTTTTATGTCTGTACTTTGAGGAAATATAGGTTATTAGGGGGATTTTCTTTACCCATGTTACCATTCAATAACTAAATATGTGTTCCCATAGATTCTACTTCAACATTTATAAACATTTCTCTCTTCCAAATAAAAGTATTGTTTTCTTCTGATTACGCTCCCCAAAAAGGAATTTATTTTTTCATTCTTTTCTCTTACTCATCTGAAAACTAATGACAACTTCATCAAATCTTTCTAAAAATCTTGCACTGATGCTGCTGTCTCATCCAAGAGATTACTTAGAGAGATTCAAGATTTACTTCCAACGCTACAGCTGGATTAAACGTAAATCTGTGGAAATACCTGTGGTTGAGTACACCAAGGAATATGGAAATTCCATCAAAGAAGTTGCAGTAATCATTGCTCCCAGTCCACGAGGTGAACATTTTGAAGAAATGTTGACTCTTCATGAATGCAAATTAACTAACCATATTAAGTCCATTTTACATGGTTTGAATGAAGTGGAAGAATGGGGACATTTAGCACCACTCTATACTCAACTACTTTTCTTGCTCCGAAATTTCACTTCTGCACATAATTTGTCGACCTAGGAGCCACAAACTGTCCATTATTTTTCACCCTTGTATATCATATAATGGTTTATCACTATATGCTTTGAATGAATTTATCATATTGTATTTTTTTAGCGCAACATTTTTTTAATTCATTGAATCATGATGCGCTGGATGTTAATTTAGTGAGTCAATGTGTGAATGCAGTCTTTTGTTTATCTTCATTGTGCGAGTATAGTGGCAAATGCAGTCTGTTTTTCATCTCTACTTAAGTTTGTCATGGTTGGTTGTACTGTTGCTAATGATGCCCATCAACTAAATTTTCCATTTTCATTTGTCAAAGATTTAGGACAATCTCATACATTTTTCCACCCGCCAAATTGCACCGTCGGACGGCCATTTACCCCCTGCACATTAGCATGGTGGGGGGTACTGCGGTGGATGGAAAGTCCCTCTGCCACTTTTCTGCCTGCAGGCAATCGTCACGGAAAAGGCCCATATTATGGTGGTGATGCCTTGCAGGCATCGCCATCCATATTATGATGGGTGCGTTGTATGCCGTTCCATGGTGGAGACTGCACCATGGAAAAGCGTGCAGAGTTCACTATGGGGGCCTGTTGCGGGTCCACGGGGTTGGGGGGCTACACTTGGGGGGTACTTATGGTACCCCCTATACTGGCATACACAAGGTGGCAGGCACTGAACGGTGCATATCATGTAGTGCATGCCAATGCACAAAAGGCATATTCTACATTGTGTCGGGTGCTGCTCACAGCACCACCCACCACAATGTTGAATCTGCGTGATCCAAATTGACATAGTGGGACCGCTGCACCTCTGGCGGTCGGTCCTGTTTACCGGTACAGTGGCGTGTGGACTAAGTACTCCCACCATCTTATTAGGACCCTAAATGTATATTCTTTTGGAGACTGGATTGATACAGTAGTTTGCACGCCTGAGACAATTCCTTTGCACAGTCAATATTGCCTTTTACCTTTATTGCTCTGCAGTACAGATTCAAGTTTTCTGACTGGCTACCTGCACTGTGCCCTCACATGGAGAACCTATTGCATTGTGACCATCTCTATTGTATATTTCTGGGGCAACCAAGAAAAGCACGGCCATTCCAGGGAGGGAATTGTTCAGATTTACGTGATGCATCAGAGACTCTTGTTTTTTGCTTTGCTGCAAAATACCTTTGCTGTGGGTATTTGGTGCTGCAAAGTAAAAGAGAATATTTAGTGGGCAGGTTCAACACCAGTGAATGACTTTGCTTTCAGATATCATACCAAAGATCTTTAAATATGGGAGGCACTTTCCTGATTCTCAACCTAGAAACACATTTACTTGTGCCCTGACATCAGTTATGGGGCATTTCTGAAGGGGTGATTGAGAGCCATCTGCCAAATGTTGGCAGGTGATACATATTCCCACTTCCCTCATACCTCACCTTATTTAAACATTGCAAGATTGCATATTTCCAGGTTATAGAAATGCAGCCAGCTCTTGAGTAGGGGTTCCTTTGTGGAGGGGCAACTTACATCAGTCATGATGTCCAATGGTACACCCTGTTTAAGGCCAGATGCCCAATACCATTTTTGTCAGCTTTTTTCCTCTCTGGTACCTTTTGTAGACCAAGGATATACCGGAAAGGAGTAATATTCAAATTTCCACGACGCTGGGACAATACCCCCAGTGCTTCAATGAGAGTGGTGGCTGGTCTGCCATTCTTACAAGGCTTCATAGACCAACCGTCTGTCTTTTTTTACCAAAGCATCTACTGACTTGGTAGAGGGATGCAGTTCAACAAAAAAAGATAATCGGCCCCATTAATCATTCTAAATTTGCACAATGCTCACCCCTGGTGTGACAAAACTACTACCTCCATGGCCTGGATATTTGGTGGTCGGCCCCCAAAGTCAAAACTACCTTCTACATTGTTGAACTGATTTAGGGTGATACACATCATGTAAATTGTTGATGAATACCCACAAATGTTTGAAAATGTGGGCTTTCAGCATATTTTAAAGGTGAATCGATCCAGTAATACCCATACATCCACCTCTACCACTAAACTGGTCAATGCAACATTTCTGCAAAATTATATCACGCATGGACATTCTAACTAGGGGTGAGTGAAATATTCTGTTTCTTCCACGGAAATGGAGGAATTTTGACAACTCCACATTAATCGTGTAATGCAGAGCTCTGGCCAAATTCTGCCAATCGTTGCGTGGCAGAATTTTTATTGTGTGTGGCTCCAGATTTGTAAGTTGATGAGAACAAGCAAGATTTGGAGTCCCCTAGACTAGGGGCTAGAGTGAACTCCGGTCACTAGAAAAACATTGGCGAGATTTTTCTAACCCTAGCGGTCGAGACTGTTTGTGGTCAGATGGCTGCCTCACTAGGAACAAAGTTTACTACAGCTGCAGCAAAATCAACACGAGTAGCTGCTCACTTTTGCATGCTGCATCATTCATTTCCTGCTGATTTTTCATCGTAGAACTGCTCCTGGTGCGAAATCACAGCATGAGCAGCACAAAATGCCTATTTCTGTGCGTTGGCAGAACTCTGTAAAATCTAGCCGAGTTTTAATGTAACTTTGCGGAATTCCTTGGAGTGAAATTCCATGAGTTCCGCCCACCCCTAATTCAGCCAGCCCTGTAATAAAATTTAGGAATCTCGGTGAAGTAGGTGAAATATCTTTTTGCTTATGTTGAATGTACATGGTGAAAATGATGGGGAAATCATGCCCAAATTCCCACATTCCCTACATATTCTTAAAAGTGGCAGGTGAGCTGAAAATGTCAACATTAGACTTAATGTAAGTGGCTGGTATATGGTGTTGGAGCTAATTAGTTGACTTTAAATTCAACCCATCTAACAACAAATGCAAACTGCACTTCTGTAGTCATCTAACCACCATGCCTAATTTTAGATGTGGTTGACAGCACTCTTAAATTTTTAGATTGTACAGTGAGTTAACACTGGTTTTATTGTTAGAAATAATGGTCTCAATAGTTTGTTTAAGCTTAAAGCCTGCTATAGGTTTATTCAATGCATGTTGATTGGATATATGGGACAATTCATTTTTATTTCATAAAACAACCACATTAAAATTCCTTCGTGGGACATGTCATGTGAAAAAAGATTTGAATGGAGACAGTTCAAATGAAATGGCAGACAGTCTTTGTAAATCCAGTCTACCATTGAAGTAACAATGTTTCTTCATGTTGTTGACTGTCTCATTTGAGTTGTATACCTACTGGTGACATCATGTAGCTATGCGAGGAGTTAATTAGCGGCAATTAATCAAATAGTTGTTTTTGCTTTTTTTTTACTTTCTAAACGTGCATAATATCCATGCATTGTTTTCAGCAGCTGTTAGTCAAGATATATCCAATAACAGACAAGCCTTGCCTTGCCAATTAACATAATTAGGTACCATTTTCTTTGTTATTAATAGCAACACAGTTGAGCCATTGGGGTGAGAATTGTGCTAGTTATTTCTAGAGACCCAGTTCTGTGTTGAACAGATAACACTTGCACGATAAGCAGCACATTTTATTTTGCTGTGCACAATATCTAATTATGGCTCAAATCTTAATGTTGAGTTTCAGTAATATATTTTGCAATAATTCCTTGCTCTGCACATGCTGAAAACAGTCAGAAGAAAAATATTGTGATAGTATGGGGCCTGATGCAAAATTGCTAAACACAAAGCAATCTGAAGATGCAGTTAACAAACTCATTTTCTGGAGTAAGGAGAGATGTCAGGCGGATTTAAGTTGTGCTGAGAAACTTGTGATCTGCTCGCTGTATTTCGCCATAGGAGGTCTAATCTGCTAGATAATATCTTTGAATGGCGCTGAGAATTACAGGACACGCAGAGTTCAGGATACAGCTCAGTTCGATGTTGCAATTTAACTCTTTGTTCGGAGGGAAAGCGTTGATAAATGTGGAACACTTTTAACCAACTCAAGAACGACTACCAAAAATCGTTGACTCTGATTTTTTGGATCGAAGGTCATCCCAAGTCATCTTTCATTATACTCACATGATTTTACTGAGAGTTTTTTCAGGACTCTACTTGAGCGTCCGTGCTAGAAACCAGGCACAAGACTCTAAAGGTCTGATGCACAAAGCTTGGGTTGTGAGCAATGTGACTTACACTTGTAGAACCCGTGGCATAGTCCTGAACATCTGGAGCACTACAAAAGCAAGTCACAACAAATATTTTTGAATATGAACAGGTTGCCCTATTATTCTATGTGAAACAAACGTAAACAAAAAGGCATTTAGAATGTGTTGACACATAGTCACATAGAAGCGGTCTCTCCCCACGCTGCTCCCTGCTCCTACCTGTGGTATCGTAGCGCTACATTGCCAGACCGCTGAACTATTTGTGCCTGCCTAAACTACCATCGTAGCGCTATACTGCCAGACCGCCTATCTATTTGTGCCTGACTGTAGAGTTTTCGTGGCGCTGGACTAGTAGATTGATATTTAATTCATTTTGCATTGTGTGCTGCTCGCTTGCCTGATTGCGCTGTTGGTGCCTGATTGTGCCAGTACTGCTTGCCCATTTGTTCGCGTTTGCTGAGGCTGTGCCCCAAACTCGCCCTGCTTTGCTTTTTGGCTTGCTGCCATTTTGTTGTTGTTATTGTGCCTCCCAGCCCGGCTCTCCACCCCGCTCCCGCCTCCCAGCTGCTCCTCCCTCCCACAGAAAGGTTAGGCTCTTCCCTCGATAGCAAACGCTGTGACCGTCCTGAGTGCTTCAGAAGCGGTCGCTCCCCACGCTGCTCCCTGCTCCTACCTGTGGTATCGTAGCGCTACATTGCCAGACCGCTGAACTATTTGTGCCTGCCTAAACTACCATCGTAGCGCTATACTGCCAGACCGCCTATCTATTTGTGCCTGACTGTAGAGTTTTCGTGGCGCTGGACTAGTAGATTGATATTTAATTCATTTTGCATTGTCTGCTGCTCGCTTGCCTGATTGCGCTGTTGGTGCCTGATTGTGCCAGTACTGCTTGCCCATTTGTTTGCGTTTGTTGAGGCTGTGCCCCAAACTCGTCCTGCTTCGCTTTTTGGCTTGCTGCCATTTTGTTGTTGTTATTGTGCCTCCCAGCCCGGCTCTCCACCCCACTCCCGCCTCCCAGCTGCTCCTCCCTCGCCCCTCCCCCTCCACCATCCACATATGACAGATGCCTTTGCACGCAGCGGGTGCGCCCCATGCGTGCCGAAGGCGCGCCAAAGGTAAGCCCGTCTACGCGCGTCCGCGCCTGGACCGCGCCCAGCGCCAGACCCCCTGGCCCCCGCAAAACCCATTCCACCCGCATAACTGACGACGCCGCAACCCTCTCAGCCCTTAACCCCGGCCTCACACCACAATGCTACCAAGCTGCCCCAGGACACACCCATGGACCTTTCACCTGCCACTCCTGCAAGTTTGATTGCATCAAGACCCCCACCAAATCCACAAACTCCGAACAGAGCTCCGACACTAACCACCTCAAGTGCATCCTGCTCAACACCCGCTCGATCCACAGACACGCCATTGACCTTTGGAACCTACTCGACACTACATCGCCGGACGTCGCCTTCCTTACAGAAACCTGGATAAACGCCTCATCAGAGCCCGACATCGCCATAGCCATCCCGGACGCCTACAAGATCATCCGAAAAGATCGCACCAACCAAACAGGAGGAGGCATTGCCATCGTCCATAAGAACACCATCCGCATCACGACCAGTTCTGACAATAACCTCGCTACCGCCGAACACCTTCACTTCCAACCCGACCCCAAGACCACACTCAGAGGCACCCTCATCTACAGACCTCCAGGACCCCGCACACAATTCAGCGAAGACATCAGTGACTTCATCAGCCCACATGCCCTCACCTCCGACAACTACATTCTACTGGGAGACCTCAACTTCCACCTAGAAAAGAAAAATGACAGCAACACCACCACCCTTCTGGCCAATCTGGCCAATCTCAGACTCAAACAACTTGTTGACACCCCCACCCACTTTGCCGGACACACGCTCGACCCTATCTTCACCTCCAGCAAGCACATCTCCTTCGATCACACCACAGCTCTCCATTGGACGGACCACAGCTGCGTTCACTTCAACTACAAAAAGACCAAGACCCACAACCCCCCACAACCTATTCCTCGAAGAAATTGGAACAAAATCACCACCGACCAGCTCTTCACATCACTTCACCGAAACCCTCCTGCCAAATCATCGGACCCAAACCAAGCAGCCACAAACCTCACACAATGGATCACCCACAGCGCCGACGAACTAGCACCCTTGAAAAACCATCTAATCGAGCAAGGTAGCAAAAAAGCCCCCTGGTTCAACGATGACCTTAAGAAATCCAAGAAGCTCTGTCGTACTCTCGAGAAAGCCTGGAGAAAAAACCCAACCATGGACACCCTGGCCACCTTCAAGAACGCCACCCGCAAACACCACCAACTGATCCGATCCACCAAGAAATCAGCTTTCAAGGATCGACTTGACAACAACGCCCAAAACAGCAAGGAACTATTCAACATCGTCAAAGAATTTACCAACCCCACCGCCGGCACCAACGACATCACGCCCTCCCAAGACCTCTGCGACTCTCTATCCTCATTCTTCCACAACAAAATCGCCGACATACATAACAGCTTTGAAAACCAGTCCGAAGACCAGTCCACTCCACCAACCTCCGAACCAAAATCGCTCTCTAACAACCTTTGCGCCTGGAACCCAATCTCCACCGAAGACACCATACGCCCGATGAACTCCATCCACTCAGGATCGCCAACCGACCCATGCCCCTACCACATTTTCAACAAAGCAGAATCCATCATCGCACCCCACCTCCGCGATGTCATCAACTGCTCCTTCCACTCCGCTACCTTCCCGGAAAGCTGGAAACATGCCGAACTCAGTGCCCTTCTGAAGAAACCCACAGCAGACCCCACTGAACTTAAGAACTACCGCCCCATCTCGCTCCTCCCATTCCCTGCCAAACTCATTGAGAAAGCCGGTAATAGTCAGCTCGCCGCCTTCCTTGAATCCAACAAATCCCTCGACCCCTCACAGTCCGGCTTCCAAGCCAAACACAGCACCGAAACCGCCCTCATCGCAGCAACAGACGACATTCGAACTCTACTGGACAACGGAGAAACAGCCGCCCTCATCCTACTTGACCTCTCCGCAGCCTTCGACACAGTCTGTCATAGCAACCTCATACAACACCTCAGCAACGTCGGAATACAAGGAAAAGCATTGGACTGGATCATCTCGTTCCTTGCTGGAAGAACCCAAGGAGTCCGCATGCCCCCTTTTAGATCAGAGGCCACTGAAGTCATCTGCGGCGTACCACAAGGATCATCTCTCAGTCCCACCCTCTTCAACGTATACATGAGTCCCCTCGCATCCATCGCGCGCCAACACAACCTCAACATCATCTCCTACGCAGACGATACCCAGCTGATCCTCTCCCTCACCAAAGACCCAAACACCGCCAAAACCAACTTACACGAAGGAATGAAAGAAGTAGCCGAGTGGATGAAGAACAGCCGTTTAAAACTAAATTCGGACAAAACGGAAGTCCTCATACTAGGATCATCACCCTCTGCCTGGGACGTCTCATGGTGGCCACCGGCCCTGGGAACCGCACCCATACCTACGGATCACGCACATAACCTGGGCTTCATCCTGGACTCCTCCCTCTCAATGACCAGACAAGCCCACGCCATCTCATCATCATGCTTCAACATACTTCGCATGCTCAAAAAAATCTTCCGTTGGATCCCTACCGAAACAAGAAAGACGGTCACCCACGCACTGGTCACCAGCCGATTGGATTACGGAAACACCCTCTACGCCGTAACCACAGCAAACTACAGAAAAAACTCCAACGCATCCAAAACGCCTCAGCCAGACTCATATTGGACAACCCTCGGCAAGCTCACATTTCCGGCCACCTGAAAGACCTCCATTGGCTCCCCGTCAACAAGAGAATAACGTTCCGTCTCCTCACCCACGCACACAAAGCCCTCTACGACCTACGACCCGAATGCCTCAACACACGACTGTCCTTCTACACCCCCTCCCGCCAACTATGATCGTCCAACCAAGCCCTCGCCGCAATTCCGCGCATCCATAAATCCACCATGGGGGGAAGATCTTTCTCCTATTTAGAGGCCAAAACCTGGAATTCTCTCCCCACCCACCTCCGCCTTACACAGAACCACCTCTCCTTCAGAAAGCAACTAAAAACTTGGATATTCGATAAGTAAAGCACCCCCCCTCCCTCATGCGCCTTGAGACCCTCTGGGTGAGTAGTGCGCTATACAAATCTTTGAACTTGAACTTGAACTATAGTCGGCTGGTTTTGTGACCTTGGTTCCTCTCCACCTTCAACGAATACTCCTACAACTGAAGTTTCCACGTTTTGATGTGTGGAGGAAACTTGGAGGATAAGTGGTTTACGGTCCATGTTAACCACAATCATGTGTCCAAGTACATATAAATCAAAATGCCCCATTTCTGCCACTGAAACGCCCTGAAATATGAGGAGGGCATTCTCCAACTCAGTGGCATTTACCCTTCATGCACATCATACCAGTCCTAGTTTTTCGGTCCTGTTGCAGCCTAGCAGCACACCGGTACCCCTGCAGTGGGTGGGCCGGGTGGGCCAGGCCCACCCAAACATGAGCCTGGCTCACCCAAAGATGAGCCTTGGCCCTCGCAGCGACGTCAAGAAGGCCAACAGAAAAAGGGCACTATAATTTCTAGGAGTTGCGTGATTGGGCCTCGGCTCTTTCTCACAGGCACCCCCAATCACGCATCTCCTTTTAGAGAGACATGAGCTGTGTCCCTGCCCACTCGTGCAGGTAGAATAGGGGCATATCAAGGAGACAAATCCCTTCTTTGGTACCGGGTAACTTTTGCATGCTGCGTGGATATTTTCTTCTTTATTCAGCACTGGAGAAAAGGCGTTTGTTTATGCTAATTCACCTTTCCTGACCCATTCAGCTTCTTATCAGATCGGGGTGTGAGACTGAGTTCCAATGAAGCAGGTAAGAGAATGTGTGGCTATTCTGTTTTTTAAATTAAATCTGCAAAGGGCCAGCAAGATACATACTTCATGTATGCTTTCAGAATTTGTGGCTATTTGTTTATATTTTTAAAATCTGTGAGTGGCCAGCAAGACGCATATGTGTATATTTAATTTAAATCGTTTGTATCATTTTCATGACTGGCTCTGCCACAAATGCAAGACAACAGTAAAAATGCCCAGATAACTGGTGATTAATGATCCTGCTGGAGAGCAATCTTTTGTCTGATAAGTAGTTTTCAAATGCAGATAAACTGTAGTTTATGTGGATATCTCAGTGAGTTACTGCCTTTGTTACAGAGATCATTTTATTACTTGCAGTTCAGAGGTTACAGTCCTAACATAGGACAGTCACCTATTAACTGTCATTAAAGAGTTGCATACAAACCTGAATGCTATAATTAGAACCTCTTTTTTGTGTGGGTTGTGATAAAGTTAGAATTCCCCCAGTCTTTCATTATTCTAATGTTGCTATAAAGAGTTTGTTTGGGAGATATACATTTTAATCCATAAAGGCTTCCCCCCAACCACTGGGGTATGCTTTAAATCCTGTGTTTGTGCTTTTCCAGACATAACCCTCTAAAAACATACTGCCCAACAGTATGGATGATGTGATTCCTACACCTTGTAATCCTCATTGGCTTATGTGGCATTCCCTATAGGCTGCTTTACATACTTGTATGATTCATTGTCTCTGCATAATGTGTGCATGATATAAAGTACTGTGAGGCCCTACACTATGAGTACCGCTATACAACACATGAAATGCATATGAGAGAGGGGCTAAGGAGAGATGATGGGCACTGTTGGAGGGTGGCAATGTGGGAATCTGAGGAGGAGGTCATGTGGTGGGGGGAGCTTTGAAGAGATGAGGGGCACAGGTGGAGGATGGCAGCGAGGAAATCCGAGGAGGAGGTCAATGGGGGGGGCTACGAAGAGTTGAGGGGCGCTGGTGGAGGATGGCAGTGAGGGAATCCAAGGAGGAAGAGGTCATGGGGGACTACGGAGAGATGAGGGGCACTGTTGGAGGGTGGCAGTAAGGGATTACGAAGAGGGGTAATGGTGGAGGGGCTATGGAGTGATGAGGGGCACTGGTGGAGGGTGTCTACAACGTAATCCCAGGTGGTGATCATCGGGTGTAGGGGGGCTTTGGAGAGATGAGGGGCACTGGTGGGAGGGTGGTAGTGAGGGAGTCTGAGGAGGAGGTCATAAGGTGGGACTCTGGAGACACAATGGGCACTGATGGAGGGTGGTAGTGAGGGAGTCTGCGGAGGAGGTCATGAGGGGAGAGGCTATGGAGAGATGAAGGACACTTGGAGGGTGGTAGTAAAGATATCTACGGAGAAAGAGGTCAGTGGATGGGCATCAAAAAAGACTTTTGCACTAGCTCTAAAGTCGGCCCTGTCATGGCTTTTCTGTTTTTGTTTATTTACTTATCAGTCGGGCCATTAAGGGTACTGTGAAACATATTTTAAACTGTGTGCTAATTATATTTACCGTTATCTTCAATGTTTTAGGTTTGAAGGTCATTGTACTAATGTTTTTAACCTGGAATAATGAAAAAGGAGCCGGATACCGGCTGATATGGGGCTGGGGCCCAAGGTCAGCTGTGAGATAAGGTGCACGAGAGATGAATGGTAGACAATGGAAAATCAGCCCTGGAAGTTAGTGTGCTGCAGAGTCCGGGGTCAGGTGGAGGTAGTAATGAAGAGAGATTCTCTCTGAAGGTTGGAAACGAGGGAGGCTGAGGAGTGTTACTTGCCTGATATTCCCACCTCAGAAACTTCCTTGTCCCATCAAAGGGACCTTATATTATTATTATTATTTATTATAGGGGTTTGTAAAGCGCCTGGTGACGCCTCCCGGCGTGTCCCCGCGCTGTGGAGAGAGAGTTTTTTGCAAAGTGGATCCAGAGACAAATAATTTAGAGAGTGAAAAAATAAGTTTTTAACCTTTTTCTAAAGGATGCCTCATCGTTATCTTGTCTGATGTGCATGGGAAGGGTATTCCATTTTTTTGCTGCCAGAGTGCGGAAGGATCTGCCTCCCATTCTAGCTTTTTTAGGGAGCGTTGTATTAAGCAGACCTGTTCCCTTAGACCGTAAGGATCTGTTTGGTTCGTAGAGTGTAGCTAGATCAGACATGTAGGGAGGGGCTTTAAAATGAATAATCCTGTGGCACCAGAGGAGCGCTTTGAATAGTATCCTCTTGCTAATAGGCAGCCAATGAAGGGCAGCCAGGGAAGGTCTAGAAGGAGCTCTACGGGGGAGTCTTAGCACCAGGCGCGCAGCTGAATTTTGCAGGACTTGTAATTTCCTCATGTTTTTTTCGGAAGTGCCCAACAGCAGCACATTCCCGTAATCTATACGGGAAGTAATAAGTGCCTGAGTCATGGTACGCCTGGAACTCATCGGTAGGAGATCCAGGGTACGATTGAGAGTTTTCATGACTCCAAAGCACTTACCTACTGTTTTTTTGACATGGCTGTCATAAGATAGCTTATTGTCTATCCAGACACCCAAGTTCTTGGCTTCCTGACTGGGAGTAGGTACAGGTCCCAGACATGTGGGCCACCAGTCATTGGTCCATTTTGTGTTGTTCCCACCTATTATGAGCACCTCAGTTTTTGTTCCATTTAATTTGAGGCAATGCTCATTCATCCATGCAGCAAGCTTGCACATGCAGGATTTAAAATTGTCGGCCGCGGAGGAAGGAGCTTGGGACAGGGAGATCAGAAGTTGAGTATCGTCGGCGTAAGAGACAAGCTCTACGCCGAACGATTGGACTACCTCTGCCAATGGAGCCATTTATAAATTGAACAGGGTGGGACTCAGGGCAGAGCCCTGAGGCACCCCCTGTTCTAATGTCATGCTGTCCAAGAAAAAACTTCCCCTTTGGACCTGAAAGCTCCTGTTGGTAAGGAAAGCTTTCAGCCATCCCAGTGCCTCTTTGGTGACCCCCGCTCTGTTTAGACACTGTAGCAGGATGGAATGTGCTACAGTGTCAAACGCGGCACTGAGGTCCAGCATGATCAAGGCCATGGTCTTGCCCTCGTCGGCTCCTTCCCGCAGAGTTTCAGTAGCTCTCAAGAGTGCTGTCTCTGTGGAGAAGCCTGACCTAAAACCCGACTGTGATGTGTGGAAGGCGTTTTGGGCTTCAAGATGGGCCATAAGTTGGGCATTAGCTACTTTCTCTGCTAATTTAGCAAGATAGGGCAGCAGGGAGATCGGTCGTAAGTTCTCCATTATGTCTTGACTCATGTTGGGTTTTTTTTTGATGGGAAACACTATGGCTTTTTTCCAGTCTGCAGGTAGACAGGCCGTGGAGAAAGACATTTGAAGCAAGTGTCTAAAGTGGGGCTCTAAGACCGAGAGACTCGCAGTTAAAATTTTAGGTGGCGCAGGATCTCGCGGAGAACCAGATTTGATACTTTTGCAAATTTTTATCAGAGTTACTGCGGGAGGTACAGAGAACATACATAGGCAAGGTTGAGTACGTGTGTGGTCTACATTCTCTACAAAGTCAATGCCAGGTTTTATATTGTTAGAAAAATTCGCATAGATGTTTGTGATTTTATCAGAAAAATACTTAGCAATTTTATTGCAGGTTTCCACTGAGTCATTGTGGGAAGTAGGATTAGCGTCAACTATAGAGATGTCTTTGTAGATCTGGAAGAGCTCCTTCGAGGAGTTTTCAGCTTCCAGGATTCGGTTATTGTAGTACGATGCTTTGGATAGGCGTACCTTTTTATAATATTCTTTTTGTGCTACTTTATATCGGGCTTTGATTTCAGGGCAGAAATCAATGCGCCAATCTCTTTCGAGCTTCTTACAAGCCGTTTTCGCCGACTGGAGCTCCTGACTAAACCACGGGCCGTTTTTTTTGTTCTCGTGGCGGTAGTTATTGTGCGAATAGGAGCAGTAGTGTCCAGTGCTTTCGTGATGCAGTCTTGTAGGTGAGCATATGATGTCTCACAATCAAATCCTTTAGGAGGGCCTGCATCATGGATGATTTTTACGAAGGAATCCTTAGAGAAGTTTTTCCATCTCCTGCGTTTAAAACGCTGTGAGTTTTGTTTGTGCTGCTCAGTCTTTCCTAGTTGGAATACTATCGGAATTATGAAGTGATCGGACCAAGGTATTGGCTGAGGAGATAAAGTCTGAACTCCCTTCCAGTTACCAAATACTGGATCTGCGCGGTCGCTGGCCAACACACATTTATAGGAAGTAGGGGCAACTAGAACGCTGACCTGGCCGCCCGGAGCCCGGAAGTGCTAGGCTCCTCCTCACCCTCCGCATCAAACGCCCAGAAATGGACGCGGCGGACCGGGGCGGGAGTAGGCGAAATGCGATTCAGCTAGGCTTAGTAATCAGCCTGAAGGTGAGGTGCAGTCAAGGAAAGTGACAGAAATTATTACACACACAGTTTTAAAATTTAGCTTCACTCGCTAGAATTAAAAATAACACGCTATGCAATCAGCGCTTCCAGTGTGAAAATAAGGTAGAGCACAGCGCAAGCGGATAGAGCCTGCCACTGCCACCGGCAAGACTCTTCTCCACAGCGCGACTGCGTTCCACTACAGTTTAAATACAGAAACACCTACAGCGCAACTAGAACGCTGACCTGGCCGCCCAGAGCCCGGAAGTGCTAGGCTCCTCCTCACCCTCCGCATCAAACGCCCAGAAATGGACGCGGCGGACCGGGGCGGGAGTAGGCGAAATGCGATTCAGCTAGGCTTAGTAATCAGCCTGAAGGTGAGGTGCAGTCAAGGAAAGTGACAGAAATTATTACACACACAGTTTTAAAATTTAGCTTCACTCACTAGAATTAAAAATAACACGCTATGCAATCAGCGCTTCCAGTGTGAAAATAAGGTAGAGCACAGCGCAAGCGGATAGAGCCTGCCACTGCCACCGGCAAGACTCTTCTCCATGGGATGCATTTAAAAAGAAAAATAATGAAACTTTTCTGCTGAATTTTTTTAAAGTAGGCAGTGGTCCATAGGACCACTGCCTGCTATTAAATAATATTTTTGCATCCATTAACAAAGGGGAAGAGGTCCCCTGGTGACCTCTTACTCTTCCTACTTGAAGTAGGTGGTAAACTGCGAGTATTTTGTGACTGCAATTGTGGTCGCAAAACAATGATACATACAAATGCAGCTCGCTATTAGGAAGGAAAGCCACTTCCTAATACCATATTGCAAAACAGCGTTTGTACATGTGCGCAGGGCCGCGGAGGAGTGGTGTGCCCACTCCTGAATGCACAACAACTGTTTGGCCACATAAGCCCCTGGCTGGGCGGCGTCCTGACCAATCACGGAGGTGCTTGCGGTGTTGTAATTGTCTTAGGGGAGGGAGTCTGGCTGCCTGCTTCCTGTTTCTTTTTAACGAATATAATTAAATTAAACCACCCTGCCTGACTTACCCGCATGAACCCCTGCCCAACCCACCACTCCCCCCTGCCGCAGTGGCGCACCCGAATGCACCAGTGGCCCATCCAAATAAAAATTCCTGGAGCCAGGCCCGAGTGGCATAAACTTTGTCCGAACTGTGTGGCAGTCTTGGGATATGCCCACAGTGAATACTCCACCTAGTGAAAGGGGCTGTCTCTGACCCTATGCACAGAGTCTCGCAGTTGCCTTCCAGAGGGAAGGTCAACCTGACAGTGTCTCATACGTGTTTGCTTGACATGATATTCATTGACTCTCTGGTGTCTGTGATAGCAGCCACTTGCTTGTTCCCCACAGTCATTAGGTACTTTGGGGGTGAGTGAGACTACATGAATGTGGCCAACTGTGAACATTTTGTGGACAGCCGCCTCTGGAGTGTCGTCATCCATGTCGTCCTCTCCCTTATTCTGGTCGTCTGCAACAGCAGTGACAGCCAGAGCTGCAGGGGATTTGCTGATCCTCATGGATAGACAGACTCTTGAAAAGCAGTTTCATTTGCCACAGGACGTGAATTTCTTTCCTTCAGCAGCTGACTCTGCCAGCTGATTGGCCATGCCCCCACAGCATCCACAGGACTGTCATGCATATTGTCGGGTCTCGCTCTTGTCACCAGTTTGGCTTGGGTGATTGGATTCACTGGCTCACCCTTGTTGTGCTTATTAAGGATAGCCTCCACATGTGTTGCTCAGGCAGAAGACAAGTCCTTGGAGAGGCCTAGTGTCCAGGAGGCCCAGTGTCCAGGAGTTTGTGCTTTCTTAATTCCAATGATGCACACCCTTGTATTATCTGAGCCCTTATTTCTTTTTGATCATTTGTGAACATACATGAACTTGCTTGTTCCTTTAGCTTTGAATAGAAATTATCCAGTGATTCCTCTGGCTCTCGCTGGACCTGTCGCAAAATACATCTCTTGTTTTGAGGGTTCACCATGGGCTCAAAGTATGTGTTGAGTGCTGCCACCTATGTAGCATATATGGGAGTCGCTGCTTCTTGCACAGTATGAGATGAGGTTAGGTTCAATAATAATGCCCGCTTCCATTCTTCCTGGACAATTGTGGCCATAAAGTAGAGGTTCAGCCATTCCACCCACTGTCTCCATTTAGCAGCTTGGGCTGATGGACCCCTCAGTTACGAATGGTTTGATTGCTGGTATGCCCGTCATGACAAATGCCCCCCCATAACCCGGAGAGCCACTCCAGAAGTATGGATGCTCAAAGACTCCTGTGGTGCCTCAAACAACTGTTCCACCCACTGCAGCACACCTGGTAGCCTTTGATGACCTCACAGCTCAGATATGAAGATTGGCGCCCTCCGATGAGGTGCCTTGGAAATATACACCCACTTGGATAAAATCTGAATGTACTGCCCAATTCCTGTAAGATAAAATTCATAAGAGCAGGCTTTGTCTTTTCACCAATGCTCCCACAAAGATTGGAATGAGGGAGTAACGCAGTCCTAAACTTGTTCCAAGCTGACAAACTGTCATCTGGTGACATTTGTGAAAAGAAAAATGTCGAGGTCATGAGGGTATTTGCTAGACAGTTGAATGCACATTCAGGTGGAAATACCTGTTTGCACCTCAGTTGGGATGACCACTTTACCTCAATTAAGTACCTTAGTATCATATAGCATTGGGAAATGTATCCTATATATTTATGGAAAGCAAAACAACTAACTCTGAGTTTTCATGTCAGACATATACATTCTGAATACTGCAGTGTAAAACGGTGCTTTGAGGCCCTGCAATAATGAAAGTAAAAATAAGGAAATCCATTCAAATGAGGAGAGCGTCATCAGTCACAGCTGCATGAGCTCATCAAAACATTATTCAGTGAGTTGCACTATAGCACTATGTACTACCAGTAGTCCCTGGAAAAGTATTGGCAAACCCCTTCATCACGAATGATCAAATGACGTCCAAGTGGGCACCATCATTATATTATCAACGTGCCATGATGCTATAATCAAGGGGAGACAAAAGGCAGATTATGATGAAGATACATAATAAATCTACGGTATTTTAGAGACAGGCTTAAAAAAAAAACCCTATGAGGTTTACCATTACCACCAACCATAAAGTAAGCAGAGATAAACAAATGAGCTAATATTAAAGTGGTCTTGCTCTGTCATGCATTGTCTGATTGTTCTATCCAGCCCAAATGGGCACAAACGCAACCACAGTATGAAGCTGTGATAATAATTAAATGAACTAAAACACAAAAAGTGTGAGAAAAGGCAAACCTGTGGACGTTTTTGATGGTGAACAGCCTTTACAATGAAACTTTTACAACGCACTACCTTTACAACGCAACTTTTACAACGCAAACTATTACAACGCATTGCTCTGGGGGGCGCTCTAGGATAGGGAATAGGTTAATTTACTATCCAATAACCTTCCCTAGTGTCCACGGGGACTGGAGTTGGAATAGTAAATTAAACTATTCACTATCCAGCACCCCAAAGCACTATGCGTGTAATGGACTGCGTTGTAATACTTACGTTGTAAAGGCATGCGATGTAAATGCATGCGTTGTAATGTCATACATGCGTTTTTGATCAGTGGAAGAGTTGGGTAGGGTGCCTCAGCCTGGGCCGAAGCACCCTCTCTTTTCCCAGCAAGGAAGAGTCCCTTCCACTCCCCCTGTGAAATTAGAGAAAAGAAAAAGTAGATTAAACCTGCTGCTCTAAGAAAGCATTACAACATATGCAAGCACATTATTAAACACACTGTGGTAACTCAAGCTCATCACCCATGAGCAGGTAATCAGGCAGGCAGAAACACATAGATTGTTTTGTTTCCCTACCACATGCTGTACTTGGTGGCTGACCTTATGAATTAAACTTCTTTTCACTACACATGGCCGGAGTGCACGTTAACCTTAGGAGAAAACAGAATCGAAGAGTCAGTACGCGCAACACTGCCGTTGAGTTTGGACTTTGAGGCAGGAGGCCTTTGTAACGTTTCTTTTTTCAATTCTATTTGTGTGGATTGTCCAGAAGTCCTCTATTACAAGGATATCAACATCAAAGATCTCCCAGGTGCAACAAAAGATGCAACAAGGAGCAGAAACCCCAGGAAATGGGCGTTTGCTTATCGGAACAGAGGACGCATTGTTTGCGATCACAGTTACCGGGTGAATAAGCCCCTCGCTTGCCTTTTGTCGTATACTTGGTGCACTGACTGGTATTTTCATATACATTTAAACAAGTGTATTTATATGCTACAGGGGGCTCTTCAACAAAGAAGCAAGCATTGGGGACATTGGTACAGCAAGGTCAAATGCTTGTTAGACATTGTATCGTCATAGTTTGATTGTGGGATCTCAGCTCCCAAGCAACACAAGGTGGTATGAAAAGGAGAGACTCACTCAGGAGAAAGAAAACAGATGAACTATTTGCTCACCCATTGGTAATAAGAATGATGAGAAAGATACAAGCCTGTCTTCAAGACAGAAATATTTCTAACCTGAAAGATTGTTCCGCCAAGAAGTTACTAAACGGTGGGAGGCAGCAACTCATGAAAAATACTTAGAATCCAAGAGGCCTTCGCATATTGATTCCTAGACTCAGCAACTGCATACACAGGTGATAAGTTCTTTAACCTAGCGAACATGGGATTTGATCTTGAAATGAAGTGGCATAATAATTTTAAAGTGAAATCCACCTTTACTCCCAGTCTTTGTCATGATGCCCTTGAAAGTCATGGTGATCCGTGACCTGAAGAAACTGCCCAAAAAACTTCACTGGTGTTATACAGCTTGTACTTTCTTAGTAAAAACTGTGTGTTTGTTGGACAACATAAACATTAGAACTCTGGGAGACTGACTCCACACACTCTGTCCGATAAGTTGACCTGTGTCTTGCTAGCTCACAATGCACCATATGTACTCCTAACCTAACATGGTAACACATGGATTTTGCATCCTCAGAACATGGCATCTCTGACTCCCTAAGGAAATCATGGTAACAGATAAAGAATCCTTTCATTTGGTTACTCATGGATTTCCAAGGAGGTACACAACAAATACGCAACATGTAGTTTCAATATTTATTGAGGCAATGTGATTCTTGAGTAAAATACGCACGGTGCAACAACCAATAGAAGGAAACAAAGTAATGCTATTACCATAATGAGAATGGTGTAAAAAATAATCAGTTTAACCATTTTGTTATTGCAGAGAATATATGCTTGCATATAAGTACTGTGATATATTGTACTCTTACCGAGCGCTGCCTAACCTAGTGTATCTAGGGTGAGTGAATCTGCCAAATCCCTGTAGGGTGATTTAACTCCCTGTTACATGTGGGTGTCATCAGCCTTCCCGTCTTAGTGGAGAGCTGGGCAACATCTCCCACGTGAGTTAAACAGGAATCAGCTGGGCTAGAATTCCAGCATGGTTCGACCTCTCAGTGCCAGTGAATTGCTCTTTGGTCTAAACAAAGGAGTGATGTTGTTTATATAATAAACATCATCCATATTGCCATGCCAAAGCCCCAGTCAGGCCACTATTGTTTATTCTATTGTTTTAGCTCTGTTGCTAAACGGTCAAAACAAATAACATTTTGCGTAGTAAACTTAGCCCTTATAAAGAATGTTCAAGATTTTTGATAATGTGTCTATGAAGTGGAAATGTAAACAAAGCTGGCTTCAGACAATATTATCTTACACAGACACGCAAACAAATGTGTGTCCAATGTCATCATGTTTAAGAAAGAAGACAACTTAATAACTTGAGCATATAAAATGGAGGTGTTTCTATCCGGGCCAATAATGTGACCATATAACACTGGCATTCTGATAACATTACCAAATCTGAAAGGATGGCACTTTGGAGTCTTCAGACTAATAATAACATTGTAATCAGGCAATTAGACAAAGGAAGCAATGTGGCTGTTCTATCCAAAGAACAGTACCTGAAAAAGGGGTTATCGTCAACTGTATGATATTGCCTGCTATGAGGTTACCTACCATAAGAGTATTTGTGACCATAATGCAGTAGTCAAAGACAAATTGATTGAAGGGCGGGAGAGGGGGCTAATTGAATGGGAGGAACACAATTTTCCGTTTCTACATTGTGAATATCACAGAATACCTACTGTGTACCTGCTACCAAAGATACACAAAGAACTTGACTGACCCACCAGAGAGACGCATCGTATCATCTATAGTCTTCCCTTTAGAAAACACATCTAGATACATAGAGTTTTCCTAAGTCCATTTTTCACCTCATTCCCCTCCTACATTCAGGACAGTAGGGAATTCCTTAAAAGGATTGAGGATGTGGTGTGGGAAGACGACTTTCTGTTACTAACTCTAGATGGTAATAAACACTCAGATAGCATCTCAGCATGCAGGAATTTCCTAAGGGCAAGGCCAATATCAGTCTTCTTTCACACTGAAGTATTGCGTGGCATGATTCAGTTTTGCCTAGAGAATATTTTTTTTATTTTTTAGGATAAACTGTTTAGGCAGAAACCAGGTGCAGCGTTGGGGACCTGTTTTGCTCCCAGTAATGTGACTCTCTTCATGTGTTGACGGAAGCAGCAGGCAGCAGAGACACTCGAGGAACTCAGTACCAAAGCTGTCATGTGGTTTCGCTACATAGATGACCTTTTTGTAATCTGGAGGGGCACCAGTGAAAATGCAAAAAACTTTGTGAGGAAACTCAATGCCAATCCCTTTAATATACGACTTACAACTCAGATTAGCGAAAATAGTATTGATTTTCTAGGCATCACAGTGGAAGTCGTAAATAAGAAATTGACTACCAGACTTCATAAAAAGGTACTGCTGGCACTCCTTCACTATTAAGTGGCCTCTCACTCATTGAAAGAATTCCTTATGGGGAGCTCCTTGGAGCTCATAGTAATTGCAGTACTGAAGTGGCATTGCAACATGAAAGCGCAGTTATGATGGAGAGATTTGAGCAAAAGGGACATAGGCCGGCAATCCTGAAAGCTGTACTATAGTGGGCACAAAAAGCTAGAAGAGAAGAACTGTTAGTCCCTAAAAAGAAACTGGAATATGATCCCACTGGTACAAACAGATTCATCACCACATACACCAACAAAGCAGATGATCGGGGCATGGTCAGCAGCCCAAGGGAACGGCTGCACACTAGCCCGGCTCCAGGGGTCTAAATCGCAACATGAAACCCAGTAAAAGGTGGACCCCAGCGAGCATCTGTGGCTTACTAATTCTGTGCCTGGAGGTGCAGCAGAACAACAATAGAACTGCAAGTACGGATGGTACAAAATGGTGGCAGTGCAGCTGCGGTGATCCCTAAGGAAGCAAGTGAGTCGGGAGGTGGGGGAGTTGTGCGCTAACCCCAGCTGCCCGCAACGGAGCTCAGGGATACCTGGAGGTCCAGGGCGTTGCCACGACACGGAGATTGACTGCAGAGGATGTGAAACCCACAGCCATACCTGCAAAAGAGGTACGCGGCTATCTGCCGATTTAGTATCAGAGCGCCGGCACAGAGGGGGAAGGCAATGTCACATCGCTCCAGGAGGTAACATCTCTGCAGGGACTGCTCCGGCAGCCAAGAGGTGACAAACTACGACCTGCACTGGTATAGCAGTGGTGAGAGGTGATGCTTACGGACCCTGGGTAGAGCCACTGGGAAAATCACCTCATACAGGCTGTTGAAGCATACATGTAAGGCCCCAGAGGAGCAGTGGGCCCTGGGCCCAGTGAGTTGCGATGAGGGTGGGGTCAAAATTGCCGGGACAGCTCACCTGTGTAGCGAAGGGGGGGAGAGAGACCCCATGCCTGCCCACACTTTAGGGTACAGGTGGGTCAATCTCTCTGCCTGCTACAAATTTGCATGTACCAAAAAGGGAGATGACCAGGATGTCGCCCAACCAGAGGTCCAGGACAAGACACAATCCCCCCCTGCTCCACAGGATTTAAAACTCTAAGATATTATGGCCGCCATTAATGGGGTGCTCACTTCCCTGGAGTCCTGACTTGATGTAATGAATATCGAGGTCTCTTTCATAAGGGCAGACCTTCGTAATATGGACACCAGAGTTAAGGAGATGTCACCTCAGAACTCACCAAAGATGCCTCTCAGCTTAAACAAGAAGTTCAACAACTACGAGACAGCCAGGTCAAAATAGAAGTGCAACTGGACGAATACGAAGGAAGGGCGTGGCGGAATATTGTGCGCATCCTGGGGGTCCTGGAACGGGCTGAGGGCCCGGAAACAGACCTTTTTTGTCAAAGAACTAATCTCCAAACACCTGCAACCGAAGGGGCTGTCAAACTTTTTTTCCATTGAACGGGCTCATCGAGTTCCTGGTGGGCGGCCTAAGCCAGGAAATCCCACCGACCGATAATTGCAAGAGTCTTTCATCTTCGGGATCGAGATGTAATACTCCAAGCCGCGCACACAAACCCACCAATCAAACTGGAGAACAGTGTGATATCCTTTTTCCAGCTTTCACTACGAAAGTTCAAAATCAAAGGCGCAGATTCCTGGCGGTCAAAAAGGCGCTGAGAGAAAAGGACATATATATGCTATGGTTTTCCTAGCTAAACCACATATATAATAAAAATCAGCAACAGCTTGAAAGCGAGTTTTAGCAGCTCGAAACAGAACATTCACGGTCACCTAGCGAATCCACAAAACATCAATTAACCATTAAACAATTTGAGCCTCATTTATGAAAAGTGACGCATCGATGCATGAAAACAGCGATGCGTCAATTTCCATTGCGCCCTCCTTGCAACATGCTGAACGCATCATGTCACAAAGAGTAACAGATACGTGAGTATTTCTGACGTATCTGTAGGCACAAAAATGACGCATTGCTGGAGTGTGTCACAAAAGTAACGCAACTTCAGCAAAGGGTAATTTAACATTGGCAAGTCTCATTTCAATGTGCCTGAATCAGTCTTACACCTGCTGTGAGGCAGGCGTAAGATATTGAAGCATTTGCATCCTAGAAGTGGCCCAGTGAAATCTCTCAGATTTCACTGCGTCACTTCCACGAGGCTTACTTGCAGGGGAACGCCCACCCTGCATACATTATACCTGGCGTCGGTATAGTGTGGCACAGAGGTTTACAAAGTGATGCCTCTACCTAGACACATCACTTTGTAAATATTACACAACATGATACATTTTTTACGCCGCTGGTGTGTCACAAAAAGTGAGGCACCAGCGGCGCAAAAGTGACGCAAGGGGTCATAAATAAGTCCCCCTTGAATATAGAACCCTAGCCCGGGAGCAGGTTGGAGCCAAGTTACTGTCCACACATCAAAGACTTTATGAAATGGAAGAGCGGGCAAGTTGCTCACATGGTTGGAAAAAAGGGAACAAACAAAACGTTGGGTCCCCAAAATAAAAGTAGGCCTGGGCGGTAAATTCCGTTCCGCTCGCGCAGAGAATGTGGAACTGCCAAAAATCTGCAGCTTCGCTGAATTTTTTGCTTATTCAAGCTTTATAAATGCTTGTTCACAAGATATTTCTCCCCGAGCACGCAAACAGCATTCGCGAACAGGAAAAAAGCATTGCGAACGGGCAGAACAAGCAATGCTCGCAGATATTTTTCAACGTTTTGCGGAGCTTTGCGTAGCGCGAATACGCAAATTCTGCCCACCCCTAATTAAAAGTCAATAGCACACAGACTCTCTTAGACCTGCAAGGAATTGCAGATGCCTTTGCGGATCAACTGGAGAGGATCTTTATAGCCTATGTCAACACCACAGTGGAGGACTCTCTCAAACTACTGGCAGATATGCGTATGCCTACACTGTTAGAAGCACTGGCAACATGGGTCAGGGCAGAGCCACTGTGGAGTGGGTTTAAGTGGGCAGAGGGGCAGGAAGACAGGATATCCCTCTATGCCGATGATCTTCTGCTTTATCTTGCATCGCCAACAAAGTCAGTGCATAGAATTTTAAATATTTTGGTAAATATTCTGGATACTCAGTTAACTGGTAAAAATCAGTTATGTTTGCTATTCAAGGACCGATCCCTGAGCTCCAATTAGGATGCGAAGGGGAGATAGCTGTGGAGGGATTCCGGTACCTCTGGATCTATGTGACCCCAGATCCCAATATGTTTTACACAAAAAATCTGGCTGGGACTCTGGATAGACTACGTAATGATGTCAAACACCTCTCCTTACTGGGTCGTGCTGCCCTTTTGAAGATGGTGGCTCTCCGATGATTTCTAAACATCCTTCAGTATTGCCCAAATAAGGTCCCAGAATCTTATTTTAAGAATATTGAGAGTGAGGTCAGGACTTTACTATGGGATGGAAAGGCGCCTTGCATTGCCTTACATAAACTAACCAGAGGATGGTATGATGGAGATATAGCACTCCCTGACATGCTTCTATATTACTCAGCTTCAAAGTTGGTGGTGGTGAACCAATAGCTGTATCGCCCCCGTCGGACCCTGCATATCTCCTAGATAAATATCAATTGGGAAGGGAAGGTTAAGTAGGGGCCCTTCATTCGAAAGTCAGGAGGGGTAGGTACCTGGGCCCAGTGGCCCATACTGTGGAGGTCTGGCGTCAAACCAATAGAAGACTTGGCTGGCTGGCTTTATGTACTGACTCAAGCCCCCCCTTTGTGGTCAGCTCAAAAACTAGGTACGTTATGTAACCAACCCAGATTTGATAGATGGGACACTATAGGTATCTCTACAGTAGGCCATTTGTGGAAAAAGGGGAAGATACTAAAATTTGCAGAATTGAAGGAGGAAGATGATCTGGGTCAGGGGGAGGTCTTCTGTTATTTACAGAACCACCACGCCCTCAAAGCAGCACTCTTAGGTAATGAGAATATACCAGAGTCATCCCCCCTGGAGGACAGATTGCTTTCTGAACCATTGTTAAAGAAAGCTGTATTGCTAACATATCAGAAACTCTGTAATAATCTACCTGACCTGCTCCAACCCCTCCGAGAAAAGTTGCAAACCGATCTGGGACCAATTGATGATGACAACTGGCAATCGGTGCTCCAAGGAGGCAGCCATCCCTCTTAGGCTGCATCTTATCCAACTAAAATCCTGCCCAGAACTTACCTAATTGATTGTGGTTACTCTTGTAAAGATTGGGAGGAGACATGATTCCTTGTGTCTCAGCCGAAATCATGAGGAGGCAACCTTTTATCATATCATATGGGAATATCCCTACATACGGGCCCTATGGGAAAGGGCTACACAACACATGCAAAGTGCCGTAGGAAATGAGGTTAAAATGACACCACAATTGGGTCTCATAAACATATGGGAGGCAACAGACCTTACAGGGTGGAACAACAGTGGGTTAGCCTGGGATATACACTGGTGAAACACACAATAGTGATGAAGTGGGGAGCAGCTGAGGTTGCCATCATCAAGGAGCTGGGCAAAGGAACTAGATAAATGCATGATGGCAGAAAAGGAGGTATTTAAATCTAGAGGATGTCCCACGAAATGGGATAGAAAATGGGGCAAATGGAATAGGTGAACTGTGTCTGTCGCCTACTTGTGAGATGGAGATGAAAGAGAACCGATGGAACAGATAAGATATAACTGGTTAAACAGCAGTGACATTGTGTTACATATATATTGTGGGAAACAACTGTGTTGAAATGTACTAAATGCTGATATACCTGTGACTTATTATGTTTTTCAAAATAATAAAAACATCTTTAAAAAAAACTAAGCAGTTGACCTGAAAAGACCCTAAAAACATAGGCCCATTCTACCTCTGAAAAAAGCCTTAAAGGCTGTATAGATGAGATTCCCAGGGTAACATTCAGAAAATGAACCACACTCAAAAATAAACTTAGTTATAATGATGTCACTATTAAACTTGACAACATATCACAAGATGTGAAGGGTTTTTTCCTCCTGTCTAAAGTGTAAAGCTTGCAAACACAGTACGACTGTCACAGAATATCTGTTCCCCCTTACTGACCTGGTCACGAAAATAAATCAACATTTCACTTGTACCTCAGATTCTGCTACACATGTAACACAATGTCTGTGAGGATTTAGTTATGTAGACAACACTATACATCCAACCAAGAAAAGGATACTGAAACAGGCAAAAACAATCAAACATGTAGATCAACAGTATTCTGTTGCTCACCCTTTCAACATGTTTCACAATAGGGACACTTCAAAACTGAAGTTCTTTATAATTGACCAAGTAGAAGTAGAGAAAAGAGGAGGGGACAGGGCATGTAAATTAAGACAACTAAAATCTAAATACATACTAGAACTCAATACAAACCCCCCCAATGGCTTGAACAGGGATAAAGAGATGCCTTTTGGGATAGTTTTTGAAACAGATATTATATTAATAAATTGTGCAAACATGACAAATGGCTTTCTTCTCCTGAGTTCAGTTTACTGTATAAAATAGTTGTTTATAGTTTTTATCTGTTTTACATGGAGTATATAGCATTTGGCATTTCTTTCCTTTTTCTTTTAATACCAGTGTTTTAACTTTTATATGCCTTTTTCTTCTGTTTCTTTCAAGGTTGAAGGATACAGGAGATGAGTACCGGATGTTCATATGGTGACCACTTACCTAACAGTTCATTTACTACAGTCAATGAAACTGGTTCTGCCCATTTGGCATGATTGTTATAAATGCAGATATGCAAATATTTGAAAAGAATGTTTATACTGCAAGAACTATTGTGGGAGACACATCATCTATGACCGTAAGTAGTGGATTAGTAACGGATGTATGACATTACAACACATGCTTTTACATCGCATGCCTTTACAACGCAAGTATTACAACGCAGTCCATTACAACACATAGTGCTTTGGGGTGCTGGATAGTGAATAGTTTAATTTACTATTCCAACTCCAGTCCCTGTGGACACTAGGGAAGGTTATTGGATAGTAAATTAACCTATTCCCTATCCTAGAGCGCCCCCCAGAGCAATGCGTTGTAATAGTTTGCGTTGTAATGATTGCGTTGTAAAGGCTCTGCGATGAAAAAAAAGTTGTAAGTGTTGTTCACCATTAGGAACATGCATGAGATTGTCCACTTGGGCGTTATGTGCAGACCAGAACTCTCCCCTTTCTCCCATTATCCCTGTTTTCATGTCTGTTTTTCATAATTTTCTGAATAGAAGAATCTAGTATTATCTTGTGAATGAGAAATCTAAGAAGCACTTCAAAGCATCTTGCAATGTATTATTGACCACTCTACCGCAACCTAGTTAATTTACTATGATCGTATTCAAACCCGTCTATGCTGATCACTGATGTACCACTGCCCACTTGGCATACAAAGATTCCCCCGTGGTCACTATTTACTTTTTCATGTGGTAGAACTCATCCAATTAATCCATTAACCTTCTATTCAATATAGGTATCACACAAGCAATAATTTCATTTCATGATTATATTTATTTTTGTTTTTTCGTAGTGTATAAAAAGATATATTTTATTCTTTTTTTCTCTTTTTTAACTCATTTCTTCCATGTACAGCAGTATCATGATTAATGGTATAAATCCAATCAATTTTAAAAATTACAGTGCAGTATATCAGAAACATTTGTAACATATATATAAATAAATCATCACCCTGATTTGCACACATCAAACCTCAGACATACTTATACATTCATACAACTTCACATTTATCCTACTAACAGCCTGCTACCAGTCAAAAAAACAATTCCTAAGGTTGAGGTAACACAGTTGTTGCTTGTGTGTAGTTACACGCCAGGTCTACGCACGTTTCGGTGGGATACCCCCGCGCCGCACGGCCACCAGCTGCTGCGTGTGCCCCCAGTGCCTGCCTCTGTCTCAGCGCCGGCCTCGCTGCCGCCCTGAGCGCTCTCCTTGGTTTTCCCCGTATTTTGCCTGAAAATTGTGCTTGTTTCCTTCGTGTTTGTCTGACTTTTTGCCCGTATTTTGCCTAAAATTGTGCTTGTTTCCTTCGTGTTTGTCTGACTTCTTGCCCGTATTTTGCCTAAAATTGTGCTTGTTTCCTTCGTGTTTGTCTGACTTCTTGCCCGCATTTTGCCTAAAATTGTGCTTGTTTCCTTCGTGTTTGTCTGACTTTTTGCCCGCTTTTGCCTGCATTTGTGCCTGTCTTTGCATCTGCCCATCTCGCCGCCCCCCGCTCCCGCTTCCCGCCACCGCCTTAGCCCCGCCCCTTTTTTCTTCTGTTTCCCTCCCCGCTCCCGCCTCCCAGCTGCTCCGCCCACCCGCGCACTTGGCCTTAAATGGCGACCGTGCGACACAGGTGAGTGTGACCCACTTGTGGGACACCCCCGCGCCGCACGGCCACCAGCTGCTGCGTGTGCCCCCAGTGCCTGCCTCTGTCTCAGCGCCGGCCTCGCTGCCGCCCTGAGCGCTCTCCTTGGTTTTCCCCGTATTTTGCCTGAAAATTGTGCTTGTTTCCTTCGTGTTTGTCTGACTTTTTGCCCGTATTTTGCCTAAAATTGTGCTTGTTTCCTTCGTGTTTGTCTGACTTCTTGCCCGTATTTTGCCTAAAATTGTGCTTGTTTCCTTCGTGTTTGTCTGACTTCTTGCCCGCATTTTGCCTAAAATTGTGCTTGTTTCCTTCGTGTTTGTCTGACTTTTTGCCCGCTTTTGCCTGCATTTGTGCCTGTCTTTGCATCTGCCCATCTCGCCGCCCCCCGCTCCCGCTTCCCGCCACCGCCTTAGCCCCGCCCCTTTTTTCTTCTGTTTCCCTCCCCGCTCCCGCCTCCCAGCTGCTCCGCCCACCCGCGCACTTGGCCTTAAATGGCGACCGTGCGACACAGGTGAGTGTGACCCACTTGTGGGACACCCCCGCGCCGCACGGCCACCAGCTGCTGCGTGTGCCCCCAGTGCCTGCCTCTGTCTCAGCGCCGGCCTCGCTGCCGCCCTGAGCGCTCTCCTTGGTTTTCCCCGTATTTTGCCTGAAAATTGTGCTTGTTTCCTTCGTGTTTGTCTGACTTTTTGCCCGTATTTTGCCTAAAATTGTGCTTGTTTCCTTCGTGTTTGTCTGACTTCTTGCCCGTATTTTGCCTAAAATTGTGCTTGTTTCCTTCGTGTTTGTCTGACTTCTTGCCCGCATTTTGCCTAAAATTGTGCTTGTTTCCTTCGTGTTTGTCTGACTTTTTGCCCGCTTTTGCCTGCATTTGTGCCTGTCTTTGCATCTGCCCATCTCGCCGCCCCCCGCTCCCGCTTCCCGCCACCGCCTTAGCCCCGCCCCTTTTTTCTTCTGTTTCCCTCCCCGCTCCCGCCTCCCAGCTGCTCCGCCCACCCGCGCACTTCGCCTTAAATGGCGACCGTGCGAACGCGCAGCGTTGACGCGCAGCGGGCGCGCCGATTGTGCGCCGAAGGCGCGCCAAAGGTAAGCCCGTCTGCGCCCGTCCGCGACCGGATCGCGACCAGCGCCAGGACCCCTGGCCCCCACCGACGGAAGCCGACCCGACGAACCTACAGCGCCGCCGACCTCACCGCACTCAACACCGGCCACATCCCAGGATGTCACCGAGCCGCCCCGAAGCACACCCACGGACCCTTCAGCTGCCTCGCCTGCAAGTTCACCTGCATCCGGACCGTCCCTGCACCCGACAAGCCGAACTCCAGCAGCACCCACCTCAAGTGCATCCTGCTCAACACCCGCTCCGTCCACAGACACGCCGTAGAACTCTGGAACCTGCTCGACACCACCGCCCCCGACGTTGCCTTCTTCACCGAGACCTGGATGAACGCCTCCTCAGCCCCAGACATCGCCATCGCCATCCCAGAGGGCTACAAGATCACCCGGAGGGACCGCGACAACCAGACCGGAGGAGGCATCGCCATCATCCACAGAGACACCATCCGCATCACGACCAACACCGACGACACCCTCACCACCGCTGAACACCTGCACTTCCAGATCCACACCAACCCGAAGACCACCCTCAGAGGCACCCTGATCTACCGACCCCCGGGACCGCGCACACGATTCAGCGAGGACATCGCCGACTTCGTCAGCCCGCACGCTCTCCCCTCCGCCGACTACATCCTCCTGGGGGACCTCAACTTCCACCTGGAGAACAACAACGACCGCAACACCATCACCCTGCTCGACAACCTCGACAACCTCGGACTCAAGCAACTGGTGACCACCCCCACCCACCTCGCCGGACACACACTCGACGCCATCTTCTCATCCAGCAAAGACGTCACCTTCAGCCACGCAACAGGACTCCACTGGACGGACCACAGCTGCGTCCACTTCACCTTCAGAAGAACGACGATCCACCACCTCCAGCAACAGGTTGCTCGAAGAAGCTGGAACAAGATCACAGCCGACCAGCTCACCGCCTCCCTGAGCCAGCACCCTCCCGCCAACTCAGCGAACCCCAGCCAGGCCGCCGACAACCTCACGAAGTGGATCAGCAACTGCGCGGACGAACTCGCCCCTCTAAGGACCCCGCCCAGCAGATCCTGCAGCAGAAAAACACCATGGTTCACCGACGAACTCAAGTGCTCCAAGAAGAACTGTCGAGCCCTCGAAAAAGCCTGGAGAAGGGAACCAACGACGGACAACATGACCACCCTCAAGCTCGCCACCCGGAAACACCACCAACTGATCCGCGCCACCAAGAAAAATGCATACAAGGACCGGCTGGACAACAACGCACACAACTGCAAGGAACTCTTCAACATCGTGAAAGAGCTCTCCAACCCCAACGCCGGAAACAACGACATCACACCGTCGCAAGACCTCTGCAACTCCCTCGCGTCCTACTTCCACAACAAGATCACGGACATACACAACAGCTTCAACAACCAACCAACGCAAGCCACAACCGCAACGACGCCACCATCCACCACCCTCCGCACCTGGACCCCGATCAGCACCGAAGACACCATCCGCACCATGAACTCCATCCATTCCGGATCTCCGACTGACCCCTGCCCTCACCACGTCTTCAACAAGGCCGACGCTGTCCTCGCACCCCACCTGCGGGACATCATCAACACCTCCTTCGACTCCGCCACCTTCCCTGAGAGCTGGAAGCACGCCGAACTCAGCGCTCTCCTCAAGAAACCCACAGCAGACCCCACCGACCTCAAGAACTACCGTCCCATCTCGCTCCTCCCGTTCCCGGCCAAAGTCATCGAGAAGACCGTCAACAAACAGCTGGCCGCCTTCCTCGAGACGAATGGATCCCTCGACCCCTCACAGTCCGGCTTCCGAGCGAACCACAGCACCGAGACCGCCCTCATCGCCGCCACCGACGACCTTCGAACTCTGATGGACAACGGAGAAACAGCGGCCCTCATCCTCCTGGACCTCTCCGCGGCTTTCGACACTGTCTGCCACCGCACCCTAGTACAGCGCCTCAGCAACATCGGAATCCAGGAGAAGGCACTGGAATGGATCACCTCCTTCCTCGACGGAAGAACACAAAGAGTCCGCCTACCACCGTACAAGTCAGAGGCCACCAAAGTCATCTGCGGCGTACCCCAAGGATCCTCGCTGAGCCCAACCCTCTTCAACGTCTACATGAGCCCCCTCGCGGCCATCGCACGCCAACACAACCTGAACATCATCTCCTACGCCGACGACACCCAGCTGATCCTCTCCCTGACCAACGACCCCGCCACCGCCAGAGCCAACCTGCACGAAGGGATGAGAGACGTAGCCGAATGGATGACGACCAGCCGCCTGAAACTGAACTCAGACAAGACGGAGGTCCTCATCCTGGGCTCCACGCCCTCCGCCTGGGACGACTCCTGGTGGCCCCCCGCCCTGGGCACCGCACCCAAACCGACGGACCACGCACGCAACCTGGGCTTCATCCTGGACTCCTCCCTCTCCATGACCAGACAAGTCAACGCCGTCTCCTCGTCATGCTTCAACATCCTGCGCATGCTACGTAAGATCTTCCGGTGGATCCCCACCGAGACGAGGAAGACGGTCACCCAAGCCCTCGTCACCAGCCGACTGGACTACGGCAACGCCCTCTACGCCGGTACCACTGCCAAACTCCAGAAGAGACTCCAGCGGATCCAGAACGCCTCGGCGAGACTCATCCTCGACATCCCCCGACGCAGCCACATCTCCGGACACCTGAGAGATCTGCACTGGCTCCCGGTCAACAAGAGAATCACCTTCCGGCTCCTCACCCACGCGCACAAAGCCCTACACGACCAAGGCCCGAGCTACCTCAACAACCGGATCAACTTCTACACTCCCAAGCGCCTCCTCAGATCAACCAACCACGCCCTCGCCGCCGTCCCCCGCATCCGAAGAGCGACAACAGGAGGAAGATCCTTCTCCTACCTGGCCGCCAAGACCTGGAACTCACTTCCGACCAATCTGCGCCTGACCCAAGACCACCTCTCCTTCAGGAAGAAGCTCAAGACCTGGCTGTTCGAGCAGTAGCGGCACCCCCCCCCTTCCCAGCGCCTTGAGACCCTACGGGTGAGTAGTGCGCTTTACAAATGACCTGATTGATTGATTGATTGATTGATAGAACCACCTTCCTCAGGACCAAAGATAGAAAGAGTTTTATTCTCACTTCTGCGTGTGTGTACAGGGTACCAGGAATTGCAATCAAAGATGACTTGCGGTATAATCTCATCAAGTCTGTGTTTTATTGTGGAGATATCTGCATATCTTTATGAGTATGTGTTAATTTTTCTGTTGTTAGTAGGTATAAGGTCAAACCCCTTATGTTATAAATGACGTCGTTTGGGAAATATTCTTTATTTCAATCTGCTATCCCGGGCAAGACATATCTTGGTAAGATTCTCGTGACAATAATCCCTCTTATTTAGCGAGAGATATTCAATTTATTTAATCTTCTTTTATATTTACAGCACGTAGTCCTTTATGTATTTCTTTTAGTAGTTGATTCTTTTGGGTGGTACAACTTTAGTGACAACGACATCTTCCTATTCTGTCCAGCCTTGAGTAAATAATTCACAGTGCCTAAACTGGTATGTTTCTATTTAGTCTTGCATTCTTTATCTCAAAAAGAAGTTGGAACCAAAAATCTCTTATCCTCCTTACAAGTCTTCCTGATCCCAGACGGTATATCATAAAGATATATCTAAGAGGAGCAGTCAAGTTCTAAGTGTTCAGAAGCTCGTCAGCCTCAGCCTTCTTCTGCGTGCCCCCCCCCCCGCAGCGCGGGACACGTCCTTGCCCATCAGGAAGAGGCAGGGCTGGGCCCGGTCTCATTCATCTTCCCAAGAACATTGACTCCAAGTAGAAGTTCTTATCTAAATTAGGATGGCAAAAGAAGAGGGATTATTGTCACGAGAATCTTACCAAGATATGTCTTGCCCGGGATAGCAGACTGAGATAAAGAATATTTCCCAAACGACGTCATTTATAACATAAGGGGTTTGACCTTATACCTACTAACAACAGAAAAATTAACACATACTCATAGAGATATGCAGATATCTCCACAATAAAACACAGACTTGATGAGATTATACCGCAAGTCATCTTTGATTGCAATTCCAGGTACCCTGTACACACACGCAGAAGTGAGAATAAAACTCTTTCTATATTTGGTCCTGAGGAAGGTGGTTCTATCCCACCAAAACGTGCGTAGACCTGGCGTGTAACTACACACAAGCAACAACTGTGTTACCTCAACCTTAGGAATTGTTTTTTTGACTGGTAGCAGGCTGTTATTAGGATAAATGTGAAGTTGTATGAATGTATAAGTATTTCTGAGGTTTGATGTGTGAAAATCAGGGTGATGATTTATTTATATAATGTTGCAAATGTTTCTGATATAATGCACTGTAATTTTTAAAATTGATTGGATTTATACCATTAATCATGATACTGCTGTACATGGAAGAAATGAGTTAAAAAAGAGAAAAAAAGAATAAAATATATCTTTTTATACACTACGAAAAAACAAAAATAAATATAATCATGAAATGAAATTATTGCTTGTGTGATACCTATATTGAATAGAAGGTTAATGGATTAATTGGATGAGTTCTACCACATGAAAAAGTAAATAGTGACCACGGGGGAATCTTTGTATGTTCTATTGGTTATTTCCTCTCTTTTCCCTGGTCCTTAAATTATCAATAGAGGGGGTCCCGTTATTTATGCTATTCCACTGCCCACTTGGCATCTCTACAGATGGCAAAGTTTATTGAGTGTCACTCACAAGATAATTGTTCCAATCAAAAGTGAATGTATGTCGGTTATCACAATTACATTGCCTTCTTTATGTAAAACAACCTTTGTGTTTACAATGTAACAACTTGTCCAATACTACCATCCCAAAAACCTGGTCAACTAGTATCATTGTGCCCATCTTTAAGAAGGGCGATAGACTTAATCCCAGTTGTTATCACCCTATATCTTTGATAGATAATACTCTGAAGATTTTGGGCAGAGTGGTTTTTAATACGATCAGGAACTGGGCAGAGGACAACCAAATTTTAAATTATTGCCAATTGGGATTCAGGAGTAATGTGGGAACTGTAGAACAGTGTTTGAATCTAAACCTCATACTGGGCAAATATACTATTGCCAAAAAAGTCCCACTATTTTTAGGTTTTATTGATTTAAGTTCGGCCTTCAATTTTGTTAACCGCTCACGATTATGGGAGATCCTTTTAAATTATGGGTTGGATGAGGCACTCGTACATTTTTTGGCGCACTTGCGGAAAGACCTGAAAGCACGGGTGAGGATAAACAATGAAGGAGAGGTCTACGGGGATAGTTTCATTGGTAGGGGGTCCGACAAGGCTGTGTCCTAGCCCCCCTACTTTTTATTTTGTATATAAATGAATTAAACAATTCCCTGTCTATATCAACATGTGATGTTCCAAAAATTAATGGCAAACTGCTCCCCGTACTCTTATTTGCGGACGATGCGGTCTTGATGGGCCACACACCAAAAGCACTTCGCACTTTAATTACGGGTTTTGTATCTTTCATGGTAGATTTGGACCTGTGTACTAATTTTAAAAAATCATACATAATGTCCTGCGGGCCTAAAAAGCATCGCATTAACCATATAGTGTCAGGAAATGATCTCCTAAAAAGCACTAGCACTTTTCCTTACCTGGGTTTAGTTTTTTCAGACTCAGGATCATGGCAAGCACATGTGGTCCTCGGTAGAAATAAACTCGGTAAGGTGGTTAATTCCATTATCAGCCTTCGACAGCCAAAGCAGGCAGAGGTTGTGATACCGTTACTACAGATTTACAGAGCCCAATGTATACCAACTGAGACTTATGGCGCAGAAGTGTGGGAGTATACAAATTGTAGCGGCATCCAAACCGAGGAAAATAGATTTTGTAGAAAGGTACTCGGGGCCCAAATCTAAGCACCTACTTTTATATGCCATAAAGAACTAAGGGGCATATTATCAAGGGATTTATCTCCGCTTTTTTGGCTTTAAAAGCCAAGAAAGCGGAGAAAAAATGTTCTCCCTATAAGCAACAGGGTGCTAACGCGCAAATTCGCATGTTAGCACCCTTTTTCTCTACGATTCCCCTTGCATCTCTAATGAGATGCAAAGGGGGCGTTCCAGAGAAAAATAATAGGAGAAATGTTGTTAAGCGACATTTCTCCTATTATCAAGGATTTCGCAAACCCTGTTAGTGATAAAAAAGCAGCGCTAACCGCGGTTAGCGCTGCTTTTTTTACACCTGGTATTTTCCTGACTTAGCCATGATATCCTATGGAAGGTGGATATCATGGCTAAGTTTGTGAGCCCCTATTATCAAGCTAACACCAAACTTCGAGAGATTATCGTTGGTTTTGCAGCGATAATCTCTCATTTGGCAGTTAGCGCGAAGATTTTTATCACTTCTGAGATAAACCTTGCTAATAGCAAGTTATCTCTGCGATAATTTCCGGCGATGCTTAGCGTTAAAAAATTTGTTGCTAAGCCTCGTTAGCGATAAATATCGCTAATCGTTGGTAATATGCCCCTAAATTTACATTATGTGGAGGATTTCATTAAATCTCGGCCAGCATTATTCTGGCTAAAGATATGGCGAAATCCCGCCACATTATTAACACAGGAAATAATCACAGATTGTCTTAACTGTGACAGGGGTAGTTGTATACCTTGGCTTGGCGCAGTAAAGAAAAGCCTAGCCAGTGTAAAGCTGGAGCATACTTTTTTCTCTCCCATAGTTACAGACGGCATAAATTTAAAAACTGTAAGAGGGGCACTGTATGACTTATACCATAAGGAAAGAGGAAATACGGAGCTCCATAAACCGTCAATTATCAGATACATCCCTTTTCTGGTGTCACCAGGCAATAAAAATAATATGCCACAGGAATATCTCCGAAAAAACATCGGAAGATGGAATAGGAGTCTGCTTTTTCGTCTAAGGGACGGAAGTATAAAATATTTACTTTTTTTTCCGCTTGGTTTTAATAAAAACTTGGAGAACCTGTCCTGCCCGTGTGGCATCGGCTGTAAAAAAACACTGGTACATTTTTTGTTTTTCTGCAAATTTTATGTTAGATACACTCAACAGTATTTAATTCCTTATTTTAAGGTACATGCTATTATTGATTACAATTTGGCATTTCATGAAATACTGCAGCTAGGAAGTAATGATATGATTCATAGAGTAAGCTCATTTTTGCAATCTGTGGTACGCTCGCGAGTTTCCATGAACACGCCATAGATAAAGTGAACTATTTGCACATAAACTTGCCGTTTTTTGCACCTAGCCTAAAGTTTACGTATTGCGAATTTGCACAATGATATTGCTAGAACTGGTGTTTACATAATGTATATATAGTATTTATTTGCACTTTATCGCTATTCTTGCACATTGGTCTCACGTCAATATTGATGTAAGATTGACAAATCCAACCCGTTTCTATGTATGTGTTTTATGTTGACTGTATATTTATGTCCTACTGGTGGTGGTGATTTGTACTTTTATGGATATTTTATATCCGAATAAAGACCATTTGACTTGACTTGAAAACAACCTTTGTGTTTACAATGTAATGTACACCATTCTATAATGGCCGTCATGGTACTGTAATGCTTTATTTTGTCTGCAAGTCCTTCTTTTATGTTCAAACTTGATGTCACATGATTTGTGTCAAATGCACTAAGGAAATTCAAGCTCATCACCTGGGAGCAAGGCGTCAGGCACGCTGAAATGCATAAGGTGTTTTGTATCCCTAACAAATGCTGTACTTGGTAGCTGACCTTAACCCCTTCCATGCTCATGACGAGCTCAGCTCATCATGCAGTACACTGCTTGTGTGCTCATGACGAGCTCAGCTCGTCATGAACAATGGGATTCAAAGATCATCAGCACAGAGGATGAATTGCTGTAGCATTGATGTGGTTAAGAATTAAACTTATTTTCACTGCACACTATCGGAGAGCGCATTATCCTTGGAGCAGACAGGGAGATGTATTTTTGTATGAATACAAGTGGGCTGGCTCAACCGTATGTGTACCACTTCCGTATGGACTACGGGGCAGGAAGCCCTTGTAACTTTTCTCTTTCCGATATATATATATATATATATATATATATATATATATATATATATATATATATATATATATATATATATATATATATATATATTATACCAAAGAAACTGCTCGCACAGTGAAGCGCCCACACAGCTTCGTAAATTACACCTTGTTTATTCAACCAGCAGCAGTGAAGGCAGCACGCAGGTACACGCAGATTAACTGCAAGCCTTTAACCTCGACGCGTTTCTGGAGCTCAATGTCCCTTTTTCAAGTGGCTGGCTGGTGGAGGAAAGAAGCGGCTGTCTTACGCTCTCATGCTTTTAAAGTGTTCATAGTCCCGCCCTCTGGGGCGTTAATTCGCATGGTTTTCTGGTCTGTGTAGTCAAGTACGTGTTGCCGTAGTGATTGCAGCTGTCTCTACACCTTCCACAATTAAATGCCTTCAGGCTGCCTCTGCCTTGTTGTGCCGTGTTCACTGCTTGTCTTTAGCGGGCTGAATGGCAAATGCTGTTCCTCAATGGTTGCTTTCATCTTCAAGCAACCAGACCCGCACCGTCAGCAGGGGGGCTGCCTCATGACCTGGAGCTGGCCACATTAATTATACCAAAGAAACTGCTCGCACAGTGAAGCGCCCACACAGCATCGTAAATTACACCTTGTTTATTGAACCAGCAGCAGTGAAGGCAGCACGCAGGTACACGCAGATTAACTTCAAGCCTTCAGCCTCGACGCGTTTCTGGACCTCAATGTCCCTTTTTCAAGTGGCTGGCTGGTGGAGGAAAGAAGCGGCTGTCTTACGCTCTCATGCTTTTAAAGTGTTCATAGTCCCGCCCTCTGGGGCGTTTGTTCTCATGGTTTTCTGGTCTGTGTAGTCAAGTACGTGTTGCCGTAGTGATTGCAGCCGTCTCTACACCTTCCGCAATTAAATCCCTTCAGGCTGCCTCTACCTTGTTGTGCCGTGTTCACTGCTTGTCTTTAGCGGGCTGAATGGCAAATGCTGTTCCTCAATGGTTGCTTTTATCTTCAAGCAACCAGACTCGCACCGTCAGCAGGGGGGCTGCCTCGTGACCTGGAGCTGGCCACATTAATTATACCAAAGAAACTGCTCGCACAGTGAAGCACCCACACAGCATCGTAAATTACACCTTGTTTATTCAACCAGCAGCAGTGAAGGCAGCACGCAGGTACACGCAGATTAACTTCAAGCCTTTAGCCTCGACGCGTTTCTGGACCTCAATGTCCCTTTTTCAAGTGGCTGGCTGGTGGAGGAAGGAAGCGGCTGTCTTACGCTCTCATGCTGTTAAAGTGTTCATAGTCCCGCCCTCCAACATACCTAAAGAGCCAGTCTTCCTACCACCTCATGCCACTGTTACACATATACTATACCAATACCTTGCATTTGGTATATATTTTAGACGATGGATCTTTCTCCAGTCATCTGATAAGCAATTCCTAACCCGTAATGGGGAGGGGTTGCTTTGCTCTGCAGTCAACCATCCAACCCTGCATTAAGCCATTCCTCACCCACCTCAATTCAAATTCTACTGGTGTAATTTGCTTAATTTCAGAAATGTTTGTGTTACGCTAGTTAAAGTTTCTGTACTGCTAATAAGTGTACCGTTTTACACAATGCTTGGCCTCCTAAGCGGGGTTGTGTGTGGAGGGTGTGGACTCTCCATCAAAAGTTGTCAACAGGACAATGGCTGTGCTTAGTAGAGCTTTCATCACTCTACAGGGTTTCAGAGTCTGTAGACAGTGGACTCTGCGTGAAAAGTTATGCACGGTTCAAATGACATTTTCACTTAACTATAATGTTCCTTTAATAAATGAATATATATATGAATATAAATCTATATATTTAGAGTTTTCCGTACTCCGTGTTACGTCGAGCTCAGAGTTTTTTCCCTCACTTGTGATTGTCAACATCAAGTTGGCGAGCGTGACCGTGGAAAACCAACCTCCCAGCAACACTTCTCAACACGGGCAGGAAATTTCTCATTGTAAGTTGTCCCGTGTGCTCGCCACTGCTCGCATTGCAAAACTGTTTGTTTGCGTTGAAAAAAGCTACTCGAGCCGTAGAAAGAAAGCAGCGCCCACTTGCACTGTGCATGGTACCGATTGCAATGATTACACAGTGAGGAAAAGCACCTGGCACTGAAAATCACTGTGAAAAGGATTTATCTAACACACTCTGCTGCTTGTGGAGTCCCGCGTCGCGCGCCAGAGTTTTTTTCCACTTTACGTGGTTATTTGGTTTGCTGGTTATGTGCCACCCCACCTGTGATCCGTCATTCAGTAGCCTCAGGCCTAGGTCGCAGGGCCGGCCTGACTATGTATTTCTGACTCAGGGTTGATAGAGAGGTCATATCGAGGAATTTCATGAACAGTGATTCTATTTAATTTTTGTACATACATATATCATTGTGTACATCGAAATCAATATTAACAGGTAAGAGGAATCTTGATCCTGACGAATGCCATTGTCCCTTAGTGGCAAAATTGAAAATAATCTGGTAATGGGAGGGTGATTATGCCCTAAGACCATCCATGTATCCCTCTGTTAATTCTGTCTAGGGAACCCAAGAATAAAAGTTGATTGAATGGGTATTCCCGGAGGCAATAAGCAACACGAAAATAATTAGTTTTTCTAGGAGGCAATTTAATGCCACTCTCTATAAAATCCTTATCTCTGATATAGAGCTGAACATTCTAGGCTCCATCCCTGTACACGACTGGACATGATGTGTAGAAGGGGAAAGAGACTAAGGGCCCCATTAGGATGGTGGGCGGATCGCCCCGCTGAGCTGGCGGGAGTCACCGCCAGCCCGGCAGAGGTGATCTGCCCACCATCCTTACAGCAAAGACCTCCCACCATATTACATGGGCTGTCGGGTCCGCGGCGGACGGAAAGACCGTCCACCGCTTTTCCGCCCCATCGACAAGACGACCGGGCGGAAAAGGGTTCAATATGATGGCGGTGTCTGTTAGACACTGCCAGCCATATTAGAATGTGGGCGGGAACATACCTCCACGGAAAGGCATGCGGAGCCTGTTGCGGGCCCCCAGGGACTCCGGAGGGTTGGGGGTGCACATGGCTTTCGATGTACAACGTGGCAGGAACCGCGTGGTGCATGTCACGTTGTGCATTGAAACGCACAAACTGCCTCTGTGGTATTGCGGTGGGTGGTGCTCTTTGCACCGCCCGCCGCAATGTTACAGATGCTCCATGCGCCCAACAGTGTGGCGGGCGCATACTAATCGGGAGTGCGGGAGCCCCGCACCCTCAGCGGGCGGTCCCGTTTTGTCTGCCCGCCATACTAATGGTGCCATAAATATCAAATTTTTTGTATCGAAAGGACACAATATCGACTCCAAAATATCGAGAGGACAGAATATAGAATAGACATAATATAGTTGAAAATAACGTCGACATACAGGTAAGTAATATCGAATGTCATTATATCGAATTTCATTATATCACATTTTTTTGATTGTATTATTTGTTAGCATATTTGTTAAAAGTATATAATATTTTTTTAATGTATGTTACAATTTTTTTAAGATAAATAAGTTTATGTTAATTAATTTTTGCGTATATTAGTTCCGTAGCGGGTTGTGGGTTTTTTAGGGGAATAGGGTGGGAATTCATTTAATTTAAATTATCAAAATTAACTATGTATTAATTCATCAGTTATTGTTTAGTAATTAATATCATTAGTTATTTTTTGCATATATTAGTTCGGTAGTGGGTTGTGGGTTTATAGGGGAATAGGGTGGGAAGTAATTTAATTTTAAATAAAAAATATATAATTTATTATTTCATAATTTATTGCTTAATAATTAATATTTTTAATTATGTTTGTGTATATTAGTTCCGTAGCGGTTTGTGAGTTTATAGGGGAATAGGGAGGGAAGTAATTGAATTTAAAAGAAAAAATATACAATTGATTAATTAGTAATTTCTTGTTTAATAATTAAGATTGTTAAATAATTTTTGCGGAAATTAGTTCCGTAGCGGTTGGTGGGTTTATAGGGGAATAGGGTGGGAAGTAATTTAATTTAAATTAACCAACATTATATTTTATTAAATAATAATGTATTTCTAATAATTATTATTGTTATTTAGGTTAATTAATGTATTATTACATATGTAAACAGTTATTAATATTTTTTTTAATTAATTGCTAATTATGTAAATTGTGTAATTTGTTATTAATTAGTAATTAATTACATATTACATATTAATAATTAATGTGTAACCATGTTAATAATGTACTTTTTTTAGAAGTGTGTTGAGTGTTTATAGGGTAGTACGGAGTGTAATAAATCAATTTTTTTTAAATTAATATTTCTATAACATTTAATCAAAGTTATTTTATACTGTTAATTGTCTTAATTAATTTAATTTAGATATATTTGTTATCAATGTTATTGTTAATTGTGATAATATTGAGAATAATAATTATTTTTTAATAATATTAAGTTAATATATGTTAAAAAAACAATTCAAGATTTTTTTACATTACATTTATTATTTTGACATTAAGCTTTTTTACATTATTTTAACTATATTTTACTTAATTGTGTTTATTATTTAATTACTTTAATATTAGTTTTAATATATCTAAAACATCGATATTTTAGTTACATATATTTTGAACACCAATATTTTGTACTCGATATTTTAGTACTTACCTGTTTGCAAATAGGGACTCGATATTATGTCCCTCGATATTTTTGCTTCTATATTGTGGACACTCGATATTGTGTCCCTCAATATTTAGTCACTGATCCGTGTAGAAGCATGCTCGATGATGAAGCATGCCTTGAAATGGGTGAGGGCATAGCTTTCAAATTAATAAGATTATTGTAGAAGATAAATTGATCTTCATCAATATTCGAGTTTTGAACAGGTAGAACTAGGAGGATGATTGGTGATTAGCAGCCTCTTTCCTTCTTGTGTGTAGCATAATTTAAAGTTTGCCCAGGCCTACTCATAAGCCACTACAGTGGGAAAAAAAAGTTGTGTGCAGTACTGGGTTATCTGCCTCAGGTTGTTGGGCTGCAGGTCCTAAATAGAGTCCTGTCACTGCAGTCCACTCCTGATGTATATGACTAAAGTGTGTGTCCTATGGGGGTCAGCTCGCTGTGAAATGTCAAGACCTGCTGTCTAACCCCACTGTGAAGTGGGATGTTGGGGCAAAGGGCTTGGAGGGAGAGCATGACATGTGCCACATTACTACTATGCACAACCAAAGACTGTGTGCAGATCCAATTATGTTATGGCACCATCCAGAACTACATTACATGGTGTCCTAACATCACTGCAACCTTCTATCCACGTACAAAAGTAATACCCATTGTGCTATCATCCTCTCACGCAGCCCACAGGGTATTCCCTACCCTTTCCAACTCCACACTCAATGAAAAAGCAGAGTACCAACATCATGCTGAGCGACTGTCAGCAGACAGATCTTAGATTTGCCTCAAGGCTTCACATGTGTGGCTGGCATTGGAGATGGAATTTAATGATGCTTGAGCACCAGCTATAGTCCTGCGCTTCCTCAATTCCTCCATCTCCCATCGGTCCGGGGAGAATTGAGAGAGGAGGAAGTTAAAGCCTATCCTTTTTCACTGGAGACCCAGACAAGACATGGAAAGGAACAAAGTACCAAACTTCCTCATGTAATTAATAATTGTTGTTTGAATATTGTCTGATGAGTGCATGTATGAATATATTTTTTATGAATCCTTTGATTTTTCCAAAAGGTGATCTGGTTTAGATCAGTGATTAGCCTTTTTGTTTGCTCATAATCCAGACCAACGTGCTTCATAACTTTGCCCTGCTTTGCTGTTTCAGGAGGCTCTGGTAACATTTTTGGGATTATGAATGGGTTTTGTATTCTATTTATCACTTACAAATCAGTATGCTAGTTAGAAATTATGAACCTATTAAAATGATAAGCCTAAAATAATCTCATTGTATTTCTAATGGTTAATAGTTATTTAAGTAGTTCGAACTGCCTCATAGATTGGCCTTTTCACTTTTTAAAGCAAATCGTGTTGTGGTGATTGTTGTCAAGCTTTTCTTTCAATTTCACATGTCCCTTCTGTGGACGAGGTCCTCTAGGCGATGTGACAGGCTCTGCGGTTGGCTGCATTGTGTTTCATGATCCATCACTGATGCACGCCATAAAATATTTTCATGATAGAAGAAAAGAAAGGAGTAAAGATATCTCATGTCATAATAATACATGTCAGTTCTGGTCTTCTGCTTCTACTTTGAAAACATCTTGAAAGCTTCAAGCTGTCTAAAGTTGAGGGAAAAATAGAATAACCATCAGCTTTTTTTTTGCTTGTGTCATGAATATTTGCATTTTCAAAAAGGTTCATAGTCCTACTCGAGATAAATATGCAGGCGATTTGCAAGACTCAGCAAGATTTTGTGACACATGCCATTGTTTGTTAAATGATATTGTTTCCCTGAAATTTTTGTAGGAAACACTTATAACACCCAAAATAGAAGGCTCACTATATTTATAACGTTTTGTGTGTTTACAAGTGCAAACAAATGTGAAAATCAAAGTAGCCAAAACAATGAAAATTCAAAGGGCCCTATTCACGAAGGCTTATTAAGACATTTACATTTGTTTTTGCGTGCCTATAAACAAGTGCATGTGTGGGCACTCACCTTCCCTTTATTAGACGGGAAATGGTAGGAGTTTTAGTTCAGCATAGTGCTGAGATAAATCTTTCTCAGGCTGGAAGGGGAACAATTCACCCCTAAAGTGGTTGGAGGTGTAAGGAAAGTGCTTCCGCTGCAGATAAAGGTATTTTCGTTGCCAAGGAAATCTTGTGGCTTTACCCAATGTTTCCACAATGTTTCCATGAAAAGGGCAGATTGTTAGATCTGGCTTATGTATGAGTCTTTGACGAAGTTCTAGACATAATATACATTTCAAAATTATATATGAAAATTCACACAGGAAAATCCATATGAGACAAGCTTCAAAATACAAACAATGAATATTTATTTAAATTTAAGAATCAATATAGACGGCAAAAGGGTTTTGTTAATCAATCAATTCAAAATGCTCACAGTGCAAATAAAGACAAACTATTGTTTGGCAGCGGAAACTGAACCCTAAGCAAAATCAGAAGCCAGCATCATTTACAGTCGAGCACAAGGCAAATGAGAAATAATGAGCATTCCTTATACAAACTGATCAGTTAGTAGACAGGGAACCTGAAAGTATTCTAAATTCTGCTCAAAGGAAAGTTTAGAGTGAAGTTTCCATCTAAGTATTGCAGGGGGAATCTCGGGCTTGCCTCCCATAATGAGACTTTTTATAAACCTTTAGACCAAAAAACTCTACAGTCACAGTGGTCGAACTTAAAAAGTTTAATTGAGCTACCCAATAATAAGACAGTAAACACATCACATGAAAACATGACTTTACTCTACATCTGTTGAATAATCCTGTATTATGCTCCACACCAGAAACAATTGTAAATTCTTCCTCTCCAGTCACATCAAGAACAACATGAGCAGAAATAAATACATTTTTAAAGTGATACACTTCTAGCTAGACCTTAGAACTAACTACATCTGAAACATTTAATCAAGTAATGAAAGTCACATTTGAGGTTTCGAGGCAGAGAATGAGACAACAAAAAGTGCTTGGCTGTGTCTCACAAGCATTTGAAATGTGTAATTTGAAAACATGAGGGCAGTGTGGGCAAGACGGGAGCTGTGGGACTGGACCATACGGCTGGTGACGTTTGGAATATTATCTCATTATACGTGGTTGACGCTCTGTTTTACCTTTACTCTACACCGGAATCCCTTGAGATCCTGTTATGTATTCTAGATGACTGTGGGACCTTATCGGGCTGCAGCTTAACTGTGGTAAGTCCATACTGTTCCTTTTTTGTGGTGCTAATTGGGACCCCAGTGAAGATGCCTATACGTTATTAAACTGCTATCTCATTTCTCAACCTTCCATGCAAAGGGCCACACTGGCTGATCGCACAAAATGGCTGCCAGCCAGTGCCAAATTTTCATCAACAACACAACCCTGAGCAAGAAGGCATTGGGAACAAAGAGAAGACATGCAGGGCTACGGCAAAAGCACACTGGCCTGCACATAATACCCACCGACCACATAGTGAAACAGCAAGCAAGGAGACATGGCCACAGCAAAATGATACAAGAACAACACATGCAGGCATATGGCAAAAGCACACTGGCTGTCTACACGAAATGGCAAACAACCACATGGTGAAACAACAAGCAAGCAAGAATGCATGGCCACAACAAAAAAACATGCAGGCCTAAGACAAAAGCATGCTGGCTGCCTATACAAAATGGCCACCAGTCACATGGTCATGGTCACAACAACAACAACCAACAAGAAGGTAATGCCATAACAAAGAAGACATTGAGGTCTATGGTAAAACACACTGGCTGTCTACACAAAATGACTGCAAGCCACATGGTCACAACAACACACAGTGCTCCTAGAAACAAAGAGTACATGGAGGCTTATGGACACTGACTATACAAAATGGCCCCTGGCCACCAGGCATGTGGAACAAAGGCAAATAGTGGTCTACGGCAAACACACACACACACACACTGGCCAGACAAAGGAGGCATGGTAACACAGAGAACACAGCATTAATTTAGCAATGCTAAAAATGAAAATTAACAAGGCTAAAAATGTTTACAACAATTCACATCCTCCAAAGACATTACCCCACCTATAAACTAAATGTACGGGAAAAAAGTGAAATACTAAAAAAAAATGATTTATTTTATTCCAATTCCATCCATGGCCTAAATGTTGTTTCAATTCAATAGACACAACAGAAACAGTTGTTTCATGCTCCCATGACTAGTACTGGGCCAACTAGCTAAAGGCCCATTGACAGACTAGTCTACATAGTGAATTAAATGATTATTGCAATTTTTTTTTAGAAAACATGGAGAAAATGTACAAAGCTGTGCTACATTTTTCTTTAACAAAATAGGAATAATTAAGTGAAAAAAATAACTATAACAAAACTTGAATAAAAGAAATAAATCTTGGTGTGTGCCCTCTATCAAACAAACTAAACCCTTATGCAACAGTTTTTTTTAACTTACTTGTGAAATCTCAAATACAAAGTCCTTAAATCCAATGGTATACATGCAGCAGACACCAAGAGAGATCCTTACCAGCTCCAACCCAAATGAAAAGTGACCAGGAGAAACATAAAGCACTGGGAGAAGCCTGCTGGAAAGGAACACGATGTTGGAGATTCTGGGGCACTTCCTTCCTGTATGGAAAAAACCCCAATTTTTTTTTTAAAAAGGACTCCTTTTGCAATAAACCAAAGCCAACAGCCTATTTGAGGAGGTTTTTTACTGCAAATAGTTATTTCTGGAAGATGTTGATCCTTCTTGAGAAAATACTCTTTCCCCAGATTGCAGCTGCTGTAGTTTGTGAGTGTTCGTGATTGCGTACCTTACAAAACATCCACCAGAAGTCACTGGCGTGGCTGAAAGATGTGTTAGCGACTGCAAAATATGATGGGAGTTGCCGGCAGCTAGCAAATATCATGACACTCCCGAACGGCTAGGACATCTCATGGGTAATCGCAAGCACCTGGCAAGTCACTCCCATGTATGCAAAAGGACATTTTGAGCGCACCAGCAAAAAACTCCTGTCTGTTTCAGAGTTTATTGGTAACTCTGCATTCTCCGCAAGAACCCAGAGTTTCAGAATTACGCAAACTTCTCTAGCGGAGTGGAGTTTTACACTCAGGCCTACCTACACCTTGTCTCCAAGATCCACATTTTCAGTATTGTCCGTATCACCCAAGACACCAAAGAGACATGCATACCTTCTGTGTCACAGCCAGTGGTCCAAGCGGCTATCACCTCTCACTTCTATCAGACACTACACTTGTTAACAAAATAACAGAACTGAGAAAAGGCTTTAGGCTTAAAAATTAGATTGAGGTGTTGGCCCTATCTCACACCCAGGGCCTAAGCATAGTTTCTGTGTTACACCCAGTAGTCCAAATGTTGAGGCCTCAGCCCTGTATCACTTTCATGGGATAAGTGAACCGACTGTCTCATGCCCAGTGGTCCAAGTGATAAACAACATATACCTTTCCTAGCATTTTACTAGAGAAGAAAGGTGACCTCCGCAGAATCGCCTCCGAGGCAGCCTAGCGCACATTAAGTGGGAAATATTTCAGATTTCTGTTAGAGGTAGGGCACTCAGGATAATTTCTTTTGCACTTCTTTCTAGTTTACCATACACCAATTGCTGCATGTACTGTGTGTGCATGCTCTGATTGGCTAAGTGTTAGTAACTTCATGTGGCATCTAACTTTATTGTGTTTTGGGAATGTGCGGACCCCTCTGCCCATATGTGCTTTATTAGGGACAATCTCCTGGTACCATTGTGGTGTTGCTGTCTATCTGTGGGATTAATCTGGGTTTTTCCTGTTTGCCTCTTTGTCTGGCTAGTTACGTGCCACTCCACCTGTAATCTGTCAATCAGTAGCCTTAAGCCTAGGTTGCAGGGCCTGCCTGACCACGTTTTTCTTACTCAGGGTTGATGGAGGATTGATGGAGAGGTCATCTCAGGAGATTTTGATTACAGTGACTCTATATAGTTTTTGAATATACATGTATTGTTGCGTAGACTGACATCAATATTAACAGAATCACAAACTAACTTGTGAGTTTGCATTGCAAAGCTTAGTTTAATTCATAAAAATACTGCAAAAAAAGAATTCTGCATAACAGTTAACTTTTGCCAATAGCAGGTCCAGGGATGCATCAGATAGTTGTCCAGCTTCTCCATGGCATAATGAAGATTAAAATGATTTGGCACTACCTTTGAAACCATAAGTCACATCGGAAGCTCTTCCTGCAGATTGAGCCATTTTTGTGGGGAAGACATGGCCTTCATGGCGTACCATGACACATTATTGATTCATCATGATTATATTTGTGGAAGGGCCTGATTTCTCATTTGCAGTGCCATCCATATAGCTGCCAGTGTGAAAGAAAAGCTGCCTCTACCACAATGACTGCAAACCACCTGTTCCCAGAAACCACACCTATCTGCTTGGAAAGAATCATTTTGAGATAAAACGTCAGTGATGCCAAGACCACCATGCTGTGCCTTCATGGTGGAAATGCTGTCACGTGAGATATGTACTTAAATGTCAAATGTACAGGTAAGCTCCAATCTATTTATTAAAATAATCCAGATGTCCTTGGAGTTTTTTCCATGAATTTCAGGAATATCGCTCAATGCAGTCTTGCACAGAAGGAACGTCATGTGAAATGGGGAGTCCAACACAAAGAGAGCAGTATGGAAGAGACAGTTTGGGGGGTTTCCAATTATCACATGTCTCAAAATCAGGCCCTTCAATCTTTTTGACTTGGTTCAATGTACACAGTTTCTGTGCAGCTGCTGTAGATTGTAATTAATCCCACTGTAACCTCTAATTTGCATGCACCTATTTTCTAGTGAGTATCTCATTTGCAAGTGATGCATGACTCCAACACTATGGGTCCGATTATGACTTTGGCAGTGCAGCACTGGGTCTGCCCCAGTGCTTCACTGTTAAATCAGTCCTGTCTGGTGGGCTGGTTTTTGGCATTCCTTCAGTGGTGCCTCTAAAAATAGGCATGCAAAGGAAAAGTTAAAAACAGTTCCTGCACAGCATGAACTGAAAAGTTCATGCCGGGCAGGAACTGGGGAACATGCACACAGAGGGGCCCCCTGAAATGCATCCCCTTGCGGAGGAGGCACATGGGGCCCTGCAGGGCTCTTTTTGTTTCCTCTCAGCCACAGTGCTTATGGAGGAGGAACCTCCATGACAGCGCTGGTAGAGAGGAAACTTTTAATAAGCATGGCCCCACCAAGCATATTAATGCCTCCTGACAGCAGAAATACCACCAGGGAATGATGGTTCTCTGTCAGCTGTGGCGGGGATGTGGTGGTCTAACCACCCAACTCTTAACCTTTTCAGTTCTCATGACGGCTCCCAGCCGTCATGAGTCATGGTAGGCGTGTGCTCATGACGGCCGGGACCCTTCAGAACATTGCCGCTCCACCCACGCGCTGTTAGTTCCCCACCTGTGCGGGAGAATCAATCAGTGGGTGGAGTTATGACGGCTCACGGCCGTCATGAGCACACGCCCACCATGATTTATGAAGGCCGGGAGCTGTCTTGACTACTGCAGCGTCATGCCCAACCCCAAACCCCTGGCACCGGGGCAGAATTCACGCCATGGTGAAGGGGTTAATAGGGTGATCAGGAAACCGCAGTGCCCCCACGAGTCTGGTGGTCTATGGATCACCAGACTTTTAATCAATGCATATGTGGAAAGGAGCTTTGAGGCTGGCAATATAATATTTCTTGTTTACTCTTTTATGGGGGGGTCAATCAATACTCTCTACCAATATCGACATTTCACTTCTGTAGGCCTGTTGCTCTTCTACTGTGTACCAATGCAGTCCTCTCCAGACTTCAAGAAAGTCACCCTTTCTTGCCAAAAGGGACAGGGTGCGTTATGCCACAATCAAAGAAGATCCCTTTTGTGTAAATGTACTTATGTATGTATCCCTTTATTTGTTGCCCTCGGCTAAATTAGAATGCACTAAACAATAATATACAGTGAACACTTCAATTACAATAAAAACAATTACAATTCTGTCTCCTTTTTATCTTGCCTATCTGCTTGGCATGAATCATTTTGAGCTATAACGCCATTTTTGGGGCGGTCTTAAGAGTCACAAAGAAGAACAATTACTGTTTTCGTCATTTAAACAAAAAAGTTGTTGTCCTGAAAAAGGCTGTGCAAACCACCTCAAGGACCACTGAAACACTGCGCCAGCAGATGTTTATTAAAAAAAAGTTGTTTTTTATTGTTTGCATTGTTGAAATAATAGAGAGGTTTTTTATTTTGGGTACAGTATTTGGTGTACAAACAGCAGATTTAATTGTTAATTTTTTTTAAAGCAACAATAAATATAATTGACTTTTTATAAAAAAAGAGACAGTGTTTTAAATGTTTTTATTGCAGAGGGCAGAACATATTTGGATACATACATAAGTAAGGTTGCACCAAAGGGAACTTCTTTTGATTGTGCCAATACAGTCCTCTTCCATGGACACCTGCATGTGCAAATAAAAAAAAAATCAGTTACTCCTGACTTTGAACTTCAAAGTGGCTCTTTGAAATCTGAGCCTTGCCGTGGCTTTTCGAAATCTGAGCCTTGTAGTGTGCATGTTTAAAGGTTGTTTGTACTGGAGCCTGAAACATTCTTCATTTATAATTCACGATCTCACATAGAAATCATTAGTCCCAAATATCCTAGCATTACTGTTCATTTGTGTAAATGAATGATTACACAAGATGTTGTAACCTGTGTTAATGCATCTGTAATTTTTCTGCGTTCATTGTCTTCATTTTGAACTTACATGCCTCTACTATAGTCAGTAATACATTTTGAATGTTTTAAATGTGTTGACTCTATGAGCTAGAGGTAAATTCTATCATGTCTTCACCACACCATTAGAGAATTTATATTTTATCGTAAGGACAACATCTGTATTTGAACTGGCTACCTCACTGTAGGTATTATGGGACTGATGTACCAAGCATTTGTGAAATGGTAACCAGTCGGAAACTGGATACTGACCACAAAAAATGCCTTTTTAAATGTGCAAATAGCATACACTGCACTATTTAGAATCGGTATTTTAGCGACAAGACTTAACAAGTCGCTTATACTGAATCCTCGTTACCAATTCGCTAACTGAATGTGTGAACCATTCACAAATTAAATAAAGGTGCAGAATGAACATTTTGCACTTGAAAATTACTACCAACTCTCATCAGATGGAAACCAGGTGCATCATATATAAAATCCTCAAAATGCATCAGGGTGTTCCGCATTGGCAATGTTGTATGTGATTTTGAGGAGGATGCAGATTCTCCATGGATTGCAGAGAGGGAGGAGGAGACAGGAACAGATATTCAGACTGAGAGTTATACTTTTCCCAAAATAGAGGAGGAAATATATGATAAATACAGGCTAAGTAGTATAATAATTTTAAATCTAATTGCAGAAATTAGGCCTCAGCTTCTAAAAACACTTTCAGTAGCAATTCCATATCCACCTATGTTCAGATATAATGCTCTCTCCAACTTTTAGCCTCTGGGGGTTACCATGCTGTGATTGGTGCTGCAGGTGTGGTGTCACAGACTGCTCTTTCAAGCCATTTTCGGCTTTCCTGGATGGTATGTTAAAGAAAATTAACAATCATATTACTTTCCCTAGCACATTGCAAACGGACAAACTGAAATGTTGCCTCATTGCCCAATTTCCTTATGTTATAGGATGCATTGATGGAACTTATGTTCTTGCATATCCTCCATCTTACAATGAGTACATATTTAGAAACAGGAAAACCACTCATTCCCTCAATGTCGAAATGTTGTGTGATATAACAAATATAATATTAGAGATTGTTTCAAAGTACCCTGACAGTACACATGGCCCATTCATATTCCGGCATACTGGCATATACTCACACATTCTCAGAGTAGAGTTTGTAAAATGCTTTTAACTTGGTAAACATACTATATAATTATGACATATATGCCCTGTATGTGAATAGTGTATTAATGGTACCCAAACTGTCAAATTGCATTGTAACTAATAGTAAATATGATAGATATTAACATAGTATTTTAATCCTTCAAACCAAAGTGAGTGACACTAAAATGTAGGACACAAACGTACCAGGTCTTTCATTGAGAGGACGTTTGGATTCCTGAAAAGTAGATTTTGCTGCCTACTGGAGAATGGTGGTGATGGAGCAAGGTGAAGAAACAAAATTGTGTACACCCCTTGTGAATTGACACTTCGATAACATGTAATCTGAACTAATAGAGTGGTGCATCAGAATAACCAACCTAGAATAAAAACTTGGACATACACACAAGTGGGAAACTAATCTCTGCTTATGTTGCAATTATAATTAACTAATAATGTAATTTTGTCATGTCCTGTACTAATATGCTGCATTGATATAATGGAATGAAGCATAAATGTGCTTTTGTCTATGTATTTGTGGCCAGAAACGGGACCTAAAGTGAGTATACCGCGCATAAGTGTCGCTTATTTGCTAGGTAACTACTAATAGGGAAAATCTTAGTAAGGGGGAGGTAAACAGAAAGGCTATTTTTCTAAATGTAATGTTTATTTGTGTTTGTTTCTATGATAGTTCTCATTCTGACTCGAGAGGCCCCTGACAAAATGGAGTCACTGGTTTACTGTCACAGCCAAAGGCAGAACGCATGCGCAGCCGAAAAGATGAGAATGAATGCGAGCTTCTTGGGCCTGTGCGGAAGGCGGTTCAAGGCTGCTGTGACCTGGAAGTCTAGATGGTTGCCAAATGATGAGAGCAATGGTTGTGAACGTGAGAATTTTACTGGAAGTTGTGATTTAAGGAAACTCGACTGGGCCGGACTTTGAGAGGCAATGGGGGCATTAAAAAACCCCTAACAGGAAGAAATTGTATAACGTGGAGATGAGGTTATGCTCATCCACCCCCGAACTGACCAATGAGGACTCGACTTTTCTTTAAAAGTTACTCTTTTAGATAGATAGAGCTAGTGAAAAAGGTATAAAAAGTGCTAATTTTACCGAGTAAAAAACGTCTTCTTAATTTCCTCCAGAGATGCTGTCGGATTGCTGAAGTTCCTGTGATGTAAGACCCCTTTTTCTCGACTTATGACTTTTCTTTGCAGGAATGGAACTTTAGTGAGGGATTTTAGTTAGGGAGTTAGGAGAATTGACTTTGGGAACTATCTGTCTTTTGCTAATACTTTTTTTTTGCAGAGTTTTGTATAGCGCGAACTGGACCCGAACTGAATCAGGTATCAGAGTGCTTTACATAGCACCAGTTACGTTACATGAGGACACGCAATGTAACTTGTGTTCTGAACGTAAAATGTTAACGTTATTTCTGAAATTTTCTAAAATAAATGAAATTAACTGTTTTGAACTAAAAACTTTCGTTTAAATGCCATTTGAAGATTTAATAAATAAGTAAAGAAAATAAACTTTTAGACATGTTAAAATTGCTCTAATAAAATTAGATAAATCGGAAATTAAAGCTGGTCTTGAGTTTTCCTACGCCTAATTTTCTTACTAGCAGACTCATTGACCCTTACGGCGATATGTCTAAATGTATACTTTCTGATGTTAAAACCATGGTACACTTTCAAAAACTGTAGATGTATATAATATAAACGTTTGGTTAGTTTAGACATTTTGTTATGATACAGCAGCTCTCCACTGAGATTCACTGACCCAAGAGTGAGATAGAAATTGTGTGTATGAAACTCACAGTGATATGGGCCCCACTGGTGAGTGAAGGTATGTTCTGGTGTTTCAGGGATAAGTGATATGGTTTCAGAAATTATTTTTGGAGTAACGCTGCATCAGTGGTGCCCTACAATATTCGCAAGAAATAAATTGCAAGAGCATTGCTATATGTGCAATGCTTCATAATGTAACAACGTGGAAAGTATTGACAACATTTATGACAGACAGAGACTCTGATGATGAAGCAATACAGACAGGATGGTTCAATGACAGCAATGGGAAGTGCCAGATGTAGTGCCATTATAAACCATCACTTTTAAGATATGTAAATGCTGTTTGTTTAATATTTTGTCCAAAGCTATACACAAGTTTGTCTGTATTAAACAAAATAACCATTTATTTTCAGGTTTATGGTTGTGGGTTAACATCCTTTTCGAACCTCAGAATATTTTGATATAAATAACAGATATCATTACACATTCTTCAGCAATTGCAAAGCAAATCACAATATGTGGTGGAAATTAAAGATTGATTACTGTTAGCATCCACCACGAACAGAACTTTGTTTCTCAGTTGTAGCCTAAATAACCCAGAACATCAATTTGCGTTCTACTACAACGCAGGCTCATAACTTCAGTCACTGATACTAGACTTGATAGCTCCTCATTTTCTGCAGCACCAACTGTTCCTCCACTTGCAATTTTAGTTGTTTGCAAACTTTTTATGGCATTAGTTAATTGCACATGGCCAAATGCAACATCACGACTATAGTGAACCACTTCTACCGTCAAACTTACAGTACTGCTTGAGAGTGTAGAAGTAGTCTGAGCGAGGCAATTTATGGAGTGACTCAACACATCCACACATGAAAAAAGTTATGTTGTCGACGTCTTTCTGTTACAATTTCCTATTGTAACGGGTCACATAAATGACTTCTGAGATGTCTCCGTAGTTGTTGATAGATGTTGTAAGTACGCCACTAGTGATGCCTCGTTCTTGTCCAGATATTTTGCTGTTCATAAGTCTCATGTGTTTGTGTTGTAGGTGCTAGACCTTCAACATCGAGCCTCTCAACTTCCCAACAACTCTGTGCCATCGCTGGTATTTTGTGCTGACACAGGCCAGGAATAGGTTGACTGACAACACTGTGATACTGCACTCTGTTTCTCTTACACAGTAAATCAAAATCAAAGATTAGGGAGTGTAGAGGTGGTGCTCCTGAGAGTACTAAGATGGATGCATCCTCCAAACAAAGTTCATGAAACAAAAGGATCCACCTCAAAGAGGTTTATTGTATGTCTAGGAGTGTAAGGCATACACAATGTTTGTTAAAATACCCCTCACACACCAAAAGGACACTTGGTGTCATGCTTCATCATCGGGGTCTTCCCGCCTCGCTGCGGGACGGGGCGTGCTGCGACTGGCGACTACGCTGGAGCACTATATTATTGTAAGTGCTAAGTGAGGTGTATTTGTTGTCAGTGAAAAAGGGTCAGGGGTGGATGAGAAAGTGATATTAAAAAATACTTGGCCTTATGGATTTAAAAAATGTTAATTGGTCAAAGGCTGGTATTGTTAAAAAATGTAAGTCTGAGAAATCACGCTAGTAATGTGCGTATTCTCCTTTAAATGTCAACATGTTTCGAAGCTTAAGGTGCTTCTTCGTCAGGACAGAGTATGATCCCTCAGTTACTCAATATGTGCTATCCATATGTAAAGAAAAGAATATATACAAGTGATGATAAAAATACAATACCTAATTGGTACAGGTTTTTTTAACTTAATTTACAATAAGTTAGATTTCTGCTTTAGATGTTTGTAATGGAGTCCAACATCTTCCATATTGCACTACTAGGGTAAAATTAATAATTCTAATGATGTTTAGAAAATATGATATGTTAGGTAAGGAGATACCAGACCTAACCATATTACAATGTTACTCAAACATTGCTACAAATATTTTTATGTAACACTGTAAGTGTATGCAGGAGTCTTACTGACTGATGGAGCCTTAGCCTCAGAAGTGTCCATATTTCTGAAGCCATACGCAATTTCTGAATCAAGAGTGGACGAGTTGGTAGTGATGTCCTCCTCCTGTTGCACAGGCCCCATTTATGCTGGTTGCCAATTTCTCTTTCGTTCTGGATCAGAGTTCATACCACCTGTTCCAGATTCCTTTTTTGATTGATCTCTGAGTGACGCTCACGGAGTTCATGCGCTCCTATATTTAGAGCCATATTTGTTTCGTCTGTGACACAGGCACAAAGAGTGATGTTTTACTAAACGAGGCATCATGATGGGCCACATACTCCTCTGGTAATATCTCTAACTTTTTCTCAGATCATTTTATTTTTATTTGTCTCCCTCCAAGATTCTGCTCCTTTTTTGGTTTCTGCTGAGACATCTTGGTGCTTTCAAAGGGTGGATAGCTGAGGCTGGTGCTGATTCCCATTGGATTTAAATGTCAAACACCAGTTTCAATGCTCGCCAGTCTTCCTATAGGCATATGCCCCCAACTTCCTGTTTGTGAGATCATCAATCAATGTGAGTCCATAAATTGCGAATGCGAATCGTGCTCAAAAGGGTAAAGGTCAGACGAACACATTCGTACAAAGCAAATACAAATTTGTAAATTGCAAATCTGTAAGTATAGCATATTACAAATCAGTATTTGTTTGCTTCATACATCTGGCCCTATATCCTTAGTGAGGTCTTCAAATTGAGTTTTTGTAGAAACCCAGAATATTCTTATGAATTCATTCTCAAGTGACCTTGGGGCATATTATCAACAACTAGCAATATTTATTGCTAAATAAGCTTAGCGATATTTTTTCTATCGCCGCGCATCGCCGGATTTTATCGCAGAGATAAAGTGCGATTAGCAACGTTTATCTCCAAAGCGATAAAATATCCAGCAATAGCTGCGAAATGCGTGAATATCGCTGGGAATTCAGCGATATTCAGGCATTATCGCAAATAGGGACTTAACCTGAATATCCGCCTCCCATTGGATATACAGGCTAAGAAGTGGTCTGAGCAGGCATTAGGATTTGTCGATATTCACGCTTAGCGCGAATATTTTAATCTCTACGCCTGCGTTGATAATAGGCGATAGCGATGTTAGCGACTGCTTTCAGTTGCTAACAGGTTGGGTATGCCCACTTTGCATGTCATTAGCGATAAATATCGCCGACATGCAAAGCGGACACCAAACCGCTCGCTATCACCTAAAAGCTGTCGTTAACTGATGTTAGCGAAAGCTTGCTAATAGGGCGACTTGTTTTACATGGGGAATTTATTGCTTCTTGTTGCTATTGCTGATCACTCATTATAACACCCAAAGAGCTTATTAATATCCCCAAAATGCTAAGTAGAAATGAACCCATGCTTCATTCACTTTTAATACCACAGACTGGTTCATGATAGTTATTACCATGAAGAAAGACAGTGTTCATACACGATTGTCTAAAACCACTAGAGTCACTTGCATATACTGTAGTGCTCTTTAAAGGAATGGTGGGGTATGATCAAATATTTACTGTATACCTAATTAGAGAAATAATATGGCACAATCAAATAATTACTGTAACCTTAATAAAGGAATGGTGTGCCTTGATCAAATGATTACTTTTTTTGAAACCAGACTTCTTTAACAATAGCTAGCGTTTAGGTCACAAACATGATTAGTCTATTTTGTGGGTGTAAATTGTACATCTGCATCTTTGTATTAGCCCATGGCATGCAATTATGGGGAACACAATGTTCATGGCATATGACTTTACCTGCTACCAGGTGCCCAAATGTTTTTTTTTGCTAGTTGTATCCATGATTTGCATTATGGAATTTCTGCCTCAAATCATTGGTGCAATCACATGCAAGTTTTGGCCAGAAATTAATCCTGTGTTGGGTGTAAACTCCCCTTTTTGGACTCAGCAGCAATTTGTGATTGGGTCTAAAATGTGAAATTACATTTCTACTCTCATGTGACCAATATGAGGTGTATTATTTGACCCCCAGATGCACAATTGTCACAGCCTAGCACATATAAACAGATGTTCTATTTTTCAATTTTGATTTATTTTGTATTATCAAGATGTATTTTTATTAGTGAAAGTGGTACAACAAAGAAGGGCCCAAAGTACAATCCACAAGGGAGTGCCATAACAAGAAAATCTGCACAATGCGTAGCAAAGTAATCAGGGTAATAAATATAATGATATGCAATGGAACCAGCCACCATTTATAGTTCTGGATAAGGAACATGAGGAAATAAATGTCTGCTTTCAGAATCAGTCTTCAGTTGTGAAAAGCTCCTTGCCTGGTGATATCCGTGCCCACACCCCTTACCAGCAGACGTCAAAAGGGGGCATAACCACCATGGCCATGTCCAGTTCAAGCCAGGTATGGGCCCCAGATGGCCTCAAAAGTATATAGCTGTTATAGCCACCCAGTTTGCAGAGTGAGGTGTTTCACAGAAAATCCCAGGGAGTTGGATATTTTGAGTACATTTGTAGGAATGCAAAAAGATGGTTCCCACAGTAACGAGGGCAGGAGGGAGTAAAAAATGTTCAAATATAATAGAACTGTAACAAACAAACATACTTTGAGACTGTTGGTAAATGGAAACAAGGTTGTCAACTAATTGATTATATATAGACTTTGAAAACACATTGCAATCTATCTGCAGCAATCTAGAAGCTTCTGGAACAAGCCAGAAGGTTGAGGAATAAACCCAAAGGTTCTGAAATAAGCCAGTAAATAGACATTGATAGTACATGGCAATCCATCTGGAACAAGCTTGAAGGTTCTGTAAACAAGCATGTGATGGTGGCAGCCATCTCTGATTTTCAGAATGGTATACATATCCCTCCCTTGGGCCACACCCTTTGCTAGGCAATCGGAATTCCAATGAAGACATGACCCATATTTCTCCCATAGACCCAGCTCACCTGCGCATCCATGAAAACGTCTTCCTCTCTGAACCTTGCACTTCCTGGAGGGAGTTCTTGATGATCTCCAAGAGATAAAGGAGACATGAGCAAGCTAACTACATTTGCAGGCACATGCATCAAGCGTTTAGGAATTTGCAAAAATTGCGAATCGCAAAAAAATAGCAATTGCGATCACAATTTACCATGTCGGAATGCATTAACCTTATTTTTTTTCCGCAAAAATAAGGAATCGCAAAAGAATTCTGTGAAAAGCCGTGCAAATTTTTATTTGCGATTCTCAAATACAGAATCTCAAATAAGGAATCGCAATTGAAATGCATAAAAAAATCGCAATTTGCGATTTTCATAGAAATCGCAAAATTGCTATCGCAATTTAAGAAGGGACTGAACCACGTGGTAATCATGAGTGCAAATCTGAAACAGCTGAAGAGCAACAGAAAGTGATTTAAACACACCCACAATGAGGTCTCAGAAGTCAAAATGGCTGGGCTGTACCTGATGGCGAGGAGGATGAGGCTGCAGGCTGCGCGACAGAGAGGGAGACAAATCGCATCTTCAGAGTCCGCATAACGTTGCTAGGACAGCAGGAGGATGAGATATATGATAAGTATAGGCTGAATGCCCATATGATACATGATTTAATCAATGAATTGGACCCCATCCTGCAACGACAGACTCATAGGACCAATGCAATTCCAACGCATGTTCAGATTTTATGTTGCCTACATCTTCTGGCGTCAGGCAGTTTTCAGGGAGTAATTGCAGTAGCAGGAGGTGTGTCGCAGAGTGCATTGTCACGAATATTCAAAGCGTTCCTGGATGCCATGATGGTGCAGATACACTCACACATAAGTTTCCCTAACACAGCCCATGAAATTGCTAAGACCAAGCAGGATTTTTACCAAATAGCAGGCTTCCCCAAAGTACTGGGTTGCATAGATTGCACCTATGTGGCAATATGTCCCCCTGCAGCACAGGAATATTTGTATAGAAATCGGAAATGTTACAATTCCCTAAATATTCAGTTCGTGTGTAATGCCAAAAACATTATAACGGACATTGTTTCACAATTTCCTGGCAGTGCATATGATTCCTATATCTTCAGGCAAAGTGGTATTCAGACCCGTCTAGCAAGGGGAGAGTTTGGAGAGGGACATTTGCTAGGTAAATATGTGCAAAACAGCATTCCATTCCTATTACATATGTTAATGTCAAACATGAACTGACAGCCTTTCATCCCTCACATGTAGGTGACAGCGCATACGCCTTGCGAAATTACCTGATGACACCATATCTAAATCCTACGACTGCCGCACAAAGGAGATACAATGCAGCACATATTTCTACAAGGAATGTGATAGAACGCACATTTGGGCTGCTAAAGAGCCGATTTAGAAGCCTCCATAAGACCGGAGGAGCAATGAAATACAATGCTGAACAATGCTGCAAAATAGTTGCAGCATGTGCCATGCTGCACAACATTGCGACAAAGGGAGGTTTGGAAATGGAGCTGTCTGACAGTGACTCAGAGAATGGGAACCAGCAAGTGCAACACCACCCTGCCCTACAAGGGTCAGGCGCAGCAGATGGGTGCAGGCGCAGAATGGAGATTACACAGAATTACTTCTAAGGTGAGTAATGATGACACAAACACAGTATATGCAATGCAAAATAAGCTTTATGAAAAGGTATTGTGACCAGGGGAGTGTAGTAAACTTCAAGAATGACTAGTGGCTCAAGAGTATTGGCCAAAAACATTGTTAACATTTTTAAAAAACAAATTACTTTAAAGTCAGTGTTTAGGTCACATTGTCACAATGGTTAAGTCACCATTTCAGGCACATATTCTGCATGGGAGCCTAGCGCGTCTTCCCTCGTGCACCCAGACGCCTGTCTGCGGCAGCATCTTCTTGCCTTACGTTGGTAGTGGATGGGGTGGCGCTGCGTGTATTGCGTCTCACTGCACTTGCAACTGGCATTGTTGTACTGCTCAGGCTTGAGGCACACTCGCTACTTTCATCCTGTGCAGTCATGTTCACTCCGCTAGTGGATGCAGTCCTCATCTCTACGGCATTTGTGACTTTATCTAGTGCTTTTGCAACATCTCCACTCCAATGACACATTTCGGTCTGTATTGTCACAGATCTACGTGCCAGCAGTGCTGTAGCTGTGGCAAGCCTATTGTTAGCCTTTCCTTGCTGTTTGAGCTGCTGCATTAGTTGATGGTGCTGTCTATTGTGCGATGTTTGGCCCTCCTGCATGACCTTTGTCAGTTCCTGGACACTACTGGCCAGTACTGCTAAGTTGGCAGACATTTTTGCTATTTCCTCCTTCACTAATCGGGTGTGCTTTTTCTGCAGGTGATGTGAACGGAGCATCTGTCCCTCCAAGCCACCCCAGACCTGATTTGTCTGCTCAACCTGCTGTGGTCCGCTTGCTCTGCGTCTTCTCCGTTGCACTCTGCAATTGCCTCTCTGGATCATTGTTGGTGTACGTGTGGCGCTGATTCTTTGATGAACACTGACTGCAGGTGCAGCACTGGCCTCATGATCTGACTCCATGGGAAGCAGTGTTGGGACAGGTGACCTACGGGAATGAGGTACACATGACTGTGTAGTTGGCAGAGCTGGTGTGTTCTCATGTTCAGATGCGCTACTGTGGTGCATTTCCGGCTCCTCAATATCCCCCGCCTCATCACGTTCTGCATCTGTGAGGTTAAACAGTGCAAAACTTCATTAATGTATGCTTGTGAGGTTAGGTCACAGTTGAAATGCAATAAATTTCATATTCTTTTGAACATCTGCTACACTATTAGAATTCGTTTTTTGACATTTGTGTGTGTTTGTCATTGTAACTGCTTGCCCTGACTACAACTCCCATGTTGCACTTCCCATAGTAATGTTAATCTAGTACATGCTATACAGTGTGCGCTTACGCTGTCCTGAGCTGACATCATGACTGCAGTAATTTGGACAATTTGAACATGCATTCCTCTTACCTTCAGACCTGTGTGCAGCTCCTGATGTGTCCAGCTGCGTGACTCCAACAACAGCTGCAGGCGGGATTGTTGACTCCACCAATTCCTCCATGGGAGTGTTTCCAGAGTGTGGTGATGTGCCCCCTCCTGTTTTGTTTGCCTCCTTTAACCGGTCTGCAATGCGCGCCTTAGCCCGACTGCGCAGATCGTACCATCTCTTTTTCAGTTCTTCTGTGGTACGGTGTGTCACCCCAAGGGCATTGACTCTGTTCTGAATCCTAATCCATATCTTCCTTTTTTCCTGCTCAGGTACCTTCAGTGAAGCTTTTCCAAACAGCTTGTCATTGCTGTGCACCACTCCCTCAATCAGAGTTTCTATTTCATTTTCAGAAAATGTAACTTTTCTTTTCCTAGCACTTTGGCTGTCCTCTGCTGTATTTTCAGGTTCCGTTTTTCAGTTGCTTGCAGGTGTTCTCAGTCTCCCTCTCTCACTCTCCTGTGCTCCCAGAGCCAGCTCCCTCCTCTTCCTGAGCCTCTGCACTGAAAATGAGGCTTGGAGGGCACATTTCCTGGTTCTGATGTCATCAACATGCATTATTTTCTGCGATTTTTACCGATTCCTTATTTAATCGCAATTTTCGTGATGCATCGCGTTTTGTGATTCCTTATTTGCGATTCCTTAAAAATTGCAAATAAGGAATCACAAACTCATTTCTTGATGCATGTGCCTGTTGATTTTTACCTCCTTCAAGCGTGCATGCATGTCAAGAATTTGAGACAAGGAAATCATATTTGAGCATCAGTAAAAGAACAAGAAACATGCTAAATACTTGATTTTTTAAAAGATACTTAATTATTATTCAGCAAATCGCACAATCTGTGCTAAACAAAGAGATACATTAAGGAGACTAGTTTAACTCTTGTGAAGATGCAGCTAGAAGAGAAAGAACTAATGTTTTGAAAGATTCTCACATGAATTCACGGGTATATTGAGTTTAGGTAGAGAGAGATAATGTAAATGATAGAAACTGTAAATTAAAAGCTATAAAGTTTTTTTTTTTTTAAACTAAGTATTTCATCTTGTTCTTATTCAGGCACTCACACTGAGAGGCAGATGGCAGACAAGCCTGAAGGGTGATACAAGGAAACTGTCATACATTCAGCGTTTGGCGATTTTCTTTTTTTGTCCCATTCTCCCATTCTTCTTGGTGTTCCTCCAGAAGGAGTGCTATGTACAACTCACTTGGTTGAACATCGGGGTGTGTGATAGGTCAAGCATCATGTATTGCTTCTACCAGGCCGGTTATCACAGGTTCAGTATTTGTGGTATCTAACACTAGCTGATCATTGAGTTTATAAATGAGATGTTCATGGGATGTTCAGCATCATTGTCATGCTGAGACCTCGAGAGTCAGAGGTGTGGGTGACCATCATCGGCAATGGATTCACAGTTTCACTGTGGCTAAGGCTGAAGCCAGAATCTTATGTGATTGTTCGCAGTTGGAAGGGAATAGATATAATGAAGTAAAGGCAATTCACGTGTAGGGCAGAGAGATGACATCTCAAATGACATCACTGATGACATCATCGGTGATGTCATCAGTGATGTCAGTGATCAGTGATGTCACTGACCATGTCATGAATGATGTAATGTGTGACATCATCAGCAGTGGATTGCGGGCGCGCAAGTTATAGTTAGTACAACTAACTGTAACAGGGGAATTTCAATGGTTTTATACGAGTGAAATTTGCAGTTAACTATAACACCCCTAAAACCTATTGTTTTTTCAGTGAATTTCTAAGGCTTTTTAAATGCTAATTCCTAACTATAACTTGTCTGAAACCTATGGTTTTTTCAGTGAATTTCAAAGGTTTTTTAAATGCTAATTCCTAATTATAACATGTCTGAAAAACTATGTTTTTTTTCAGTGAATTTCTAAGGTTTTGCAAATGTCAATTTTTAAATGTATTAATTGTTATTATTATTTTTTTATACTGATTTTCTACATTTTTTTAAATAATTTATTTTTAGATATTTTATTTTTTAAATTACATTATAATTACATTATACATTACATTAAAAAATATTCTTTCTAGGAATGAATTACTTTAGTTTAAATACTTTGCAAATAGGCAATAGTCTTCTATGTAAAGAAGTTACAGTTGTAATGCGAAACACAATTTCAGACACAATGCAACATTGAGGTCAATGCGAATTTCTAGTTAAATGCAATTTGTTACTTTTTGGACTACTTTTCTAACGACAGGACTGGATCCTAGATTCAGTCCTGGGACATCTCCTGTAAACAGTTGAGTAAAAGCATTTTTGGTTACAGTAGTGATTTTTAAGGAATATTTTTGTATTTTAAAAGTTGACACTTAGAAACTTTTTCACATAGATTCACCAATGTTATCCTTTGGGAGGAAATTCACTTAGCAGGTAAGTAGTGTTAACGTTACTTTCTCTTACTCAGTGGTGGCTCCAGTATCCAGCACGGGTGCATCTCCTGTAAACAGTTGATAGAATGCGTTTAAGTCATACAGGCAATTTTTAAGTAATATTTTTAGTTTGTGAAAATAGGGGTTCAAAGAAGCAGCACTGAGGTCACTCCTGATAACAGGTGAGTAAAAAGGAATTCGTAGTTCTGCTGATTTTATAGGAATTTTATAAAGTTCAGAAACTCCACACTTAGAAGAATTTCCAAGTGAAACCAGTCAATGATAGCCTATAGAAGGAAATTCAAGTTACTGCTAAGTATGGTTAGAATTACTTTTCAGGATCAGTACTGGGTTCAAAGATGCAGAACTGAGGTCTCTCCTAATAACAGATGAGTAAATCGGAATTCGTTGTTAGGCTGATTTTCGGTGAATATTTTAAAATTCCAAAACTCCACACTTAAAAGAATTTCCAAGTGAAACCAGTCAATGATATCCTGTGGAAGGAAATTCAAGTTACTGGTAAGTTTGTTTAGAATTTCTTTTCAGGATCAGTACTGGGCTCAAAGGTGCAGCACTGAGGTCTCTCCTGATAACAGGTGAGTAATCGGAATTCATTGTTCGGCTGATTTTAGGTGACTATTTTAAAGTTCCAAAACTCCACACTAAAAAGAATTTCCAAGTGAAACCACTCAATGTTACCCTATGGAAGGAAATTCACATTGTAGGTAAGTAGTGTTAGCATTACTTTTTCTTACTCAGTGGTGTAGCCTGGATCCAGCACTGGTGCATCTCCTGTAAAGAGTTGAAAGAATGTGTTTAAGTCATACAGGCGATTATTTAGGAATATTTGTAGTTTGTGAAAATAGACACCTAGAAACTTTGCTGCTGAAAACCAGACAATGGAGGTCCCTGGTGGGCTAGTTGGCCTCCAGGGACCCACAGGATTCAAGGGGAATTTGTTGCCCCTCTGCAAGTGCGCCAGGGCGTGCGTTTGCCGAGTGGTGCTGGTAGGGGGTGTGGCCTCTGGCCCGATCCTGTTTTTTTTAATTTAATTTTTTTTTAAAAAGGGAGGCTGTGTAGCCCCCTTATTTTTCTAATTTATTGGCCCCAAGGCCTGCCCCCAATTCTTAATGAAATAAAAAAATCGGGAAGGGGGCTGCGTGACCCCCGCCCATTTTGAATAAGCCCCTGGGGGTGGCAGTCCCTGGGGCTGCAGGGGGCCCCTGAGCCCCCCGCATATATTAAATTAGAACCCCAGGAGTGGCGGTCCCCGAGGCAGTGTGGGGGGGATTGGGACCACCCCAACACTTTTTTTTCAATAATGCCCCCGGGATCTGGCCCACCGGGGCAAATTTAAATATTTTCCGTGGGAGACCGCGTTTTTTTTTTTTAATATTGCTAGGATTCGTGGATCCTATGCGAAACCTGCTATTTAAAAAAATAATAATAATTTTTTGAGCCCTGGGGGTCCTTGTGGGACCCCCTGAGCAGGCCTAGGGGGTCAGGGTGTGTCTACCCTGCCACCTTTTCGCGTTTTGCAGTGTTTGTTTTTGTTTTCTTGTGCCTCGGTTCTACCGCGGCACAAGATGGCTGCCAACACTTCCTAATTTTGACAGTTGGCCGCCAATGAGCATTCAGCTCGTGCACGGCAGGGTGATTGTAGGCTGCGGGTAGGGTATGCGGATACTACTCTGGATCCACCGCGCCCATAGATATATAAATGACTTTACCCATAATTTTCTCAAAAAGTACTGAACAGATTGACACTAGATACGCGAAAGGCACAATTCGGAACTGAGGACTATGGGAAATTACATGGGAAAAACTGGAAAACATGTTTTGGGACCACCCATTTTTCTCGACCCCGGCTTGTCCAATCTCCCCTGAGTTTTCGGGGAAGGAGCTGAACTGAGCTGGCCAAAAGTTTGGGAAATTTCGTGCGATTCATCAATCGGCGCCAAAGTTATTGTCAATAGAATGTTGCCTATTTCCTCTGGATAATAGGTCCTAACTATAACTGTCTACTGGCGACCGCCAGTAGATAATGAATATAAATATATATATATCAGCAGCGCGCAAGGCGTCTGAGAACGCCGAAACATGTTTGGATTTCCTATTCGGAATATGCACATTTAATTAACATGCAGAATAAACTTTACCTGCGGCTGTGGTAAAAAGAAAAATTTCCTGGAGTCCGTCTCTCTTTTTCCTTGAAAATTGGGACGCCGCGCGGCAAGCGGCGTGAAGAGTGGTCTAGTGATATATATATATATATCTGGCGGTCGCCAGTAGGTAGTTATACTTAGGACCTAGTTTCCATAGGAAATCTGCAACATTCTATTGAGAATAACTTTGGCGCCGGTGGACGAATCTTTGCGAATTTCTCAAAGAAGATGGCCTGCTCCACGCCGCTCCTTCCCTGAAAGTTTGGGGGGGATTCGTCAAGTGGGAGTTGAGATAAAAGGGGGGTCCCAAAACGTGTTTTCCCCATGTTATTTTCCATATGGACGTTTAGACACGGCTACAGCTCGAACGGCTGAATGGATTTATAAGTAATTTGGTAGAAAGGTAGAGCCCGGCGCGCAGATTACGCTTTTCTTTGAATGGTGTAAATCTGTTCAGTAGTTGCTGAGAAAATTAACTTTGAAAAAATATATATTGGGCTACATTGGGCTATATATATGTTAGAGCCCAAATGTAGCCCAATGTAGCCCAATGTAGCCCAATGTAGCCCAAAGATGGCCACCAGAGACAAAAAAAACAAATGTAGCCCAAATATCAGCCAGATGTAGCCCAACTGTAGCCCAATGACAGAATGTCCCAGAGTGTTCTAAAGAACAACTAGAGCGCTAACAGTCTTACTTATGACAAAAGTATGGCACACCTGAAGTCATCTTGATTGGAATAAAGTGTTAACACTTAAAACATTTAATTTGCAAAGGAACAAAATGAGGGGGTTCATTTTGCCATAGAAATTATGATTAGTGCTCAAGAAAGAAAAATTAGGGCACATTTTGAGTGACTTCTCAAATCCTCTTATATTTCATTAAAAAAATTCTGATATGCAGTCTCCCAAGATGGCCACCAGAGACAAAAGAGCACAAATGTAGCCCAAATATCAGCCAGATGTAGCCCAACTATAGCCCAATGACAGTAGTTAGGACCTAGTTTCCATAGGAAATCCGCAACATTCTATTGAGAATAACTTTTGCGCCGGTGGACAATCTTTGCGAATTTCTCAAAGAAGATGGCCTGCTCCACTCCGCTCCTTCCCTGAAAGTTTGGGGGGGATTCGTCAAGTGGGAGTTGAGATAAAAGGGGGGTCCCAAAACGTGTTTTCCCCATGTTATTTTCCATATGGACGTTTAGACACGGCTACAGCTCGAACGGCTGAATGGATTTATAAGAAATTTGGTAGAAAGGTAGAGCCCGGCGCGCAGATTACGCTTTTCTTTGACTGGTGTAAATCTGTTCAGTAGTTGCTGAGAAAATTAACTTTGAAAAAATATATATTGGGCTACATTGGGCTATATATATGTTAGAGCCCAAAAGTAGCCCAATGTAGCCCAATGTAGCCCAATGTAGCCCAATGTAGCCCAAAGATGGCCACCAGAGACAAAAAAAACAAATGTAGCCCAAATATCAGCCAGATGTAGCCCAACTGTAGCCCAATGACAGAATGTCCCAGAGTGTTCTAAAGAACAACTAGAGCGCTAACAGTCTTACTTATGACAAAAGTATGGCACACCTGAAGTCATCTTGATTGGAATAAAGTATTAACACTTAAAACATTTAATTTGCAAAGGAACAAAATGAGGGGGTTCATTTTGCCATAGAAATTATGATTAGTGCTCAAGAAAGAAAAATTAGGGCACATTTTGAGTGACTTCTCAAATCCTCTTATATTTCATTAAAAAAATTCTGATATGCAGTCTCCCAAGATGGCCACCAGAGACAAAAGAGCACAAATGTAGCCCAAATATCAGCCAGATGTAGCCCAACTATAGCCCAATGACAGTAGTTAGGACCTAGTTTCCATAGGAAATCCGCAACATTCTATTGAGAATAACTTTGGCGCCGGTGGACGAATCTTTGCGAATTTCTCAAAGAAGATGGACTGCTACGCTCCGCTCCTGCCCTGAAAGATTGGGGGGGATTCGTCAAGTGGGGGCTGAGATAAAAGGGGGGTCCCAAAACGTGTTTTCCCCATGTTATTTTCCATAGGGACGTTTAGACACGGCTACAGCTCGAACAGCTGAATGGATTTATAAGAAATTTGGTAGAAAGGTAGAGCCCGGTGCGCAGATTACGCTTTTCTTTGAATGGTGTAAATCTGTTCAGTAGTTGCTGAGAAAATTAACTTTGAAAAAATATATATTGGGCTACATTGGGCTATATATATGTTAGAGCCCAAATGTAGCCCAATGTAGCCCAATGTAGCCCAATGTAGCCCAAAGATGGCCACCAGAGACAAAAAAAAACAAATGTAGCCCAAATATCAGCCAGATGTAGCCCAACTGTAGCCCAATGACAGAATGTCCCAGAGTGTTCTCAAGAACAACTAGAGCGCTAACAGTCTTACTTATGACAAAAGTATGGCACACCTGAAGTCATCTTGATTGGAATAAAGTGTTAACACTTAAAACATTTAATTTGCAAAGGAACAAAATGAGGGGGTTCATTTTGCCATAGAAATTATGATTAGTGCTCAAGAAAGAAAAATTAGGGCACATTTTGAGTGACTTCTCAAATCCTCTTATATTTCATTAAAAAAATTCTGATATGCAGTCTCCCAAGATGGCCACCAGAGACAAAAGAGCCCAAATGTAGCCCAAATATCAGCCAGATGTAGCCCAACTATAGCCCAATGACAGTAGTTAGGACCTAGTTTCCATAGGAAATCTGCAACATTCTATTGAGAATAACTTTGGCGCCGGTGGACGAATCTTTGCGAATTTCTCAAAGAAGATGGCCTGCTCTCCTCCGCTCCTTCCCTGAAAGTTTGGGGGGGGATTCGTCAAGTGGGGGCTGAAATAAAAGGGGGTCCCAAAACGTGTTTTCCCCATGTTATTTTCCATAGGGACGTTTAGACACGGCTACAGCTCGAACGGCTGAATGGATTTATAAGAAATTTGGTAGAAAGGTAGAGCCCGGCGCGCAGATTACGCTTTTCTTTGAATGGTGTAAATCTGTTCAGTAGTTGCTGAGAAAATTAACTTTGAAAAAATATATATTGGGCTACATTGGGCTATATATATGTTAGAGCCCAAATGTAGCCCAATGTAGCCCAATGTAGCCCAATGTAGCCCAAAGATGGCCACCAGAGACAAAAAAAAACAAATGTAGCCCAAATATCAGCCAGATGTAGCCCAACTGTAGCCCAATGACAGAATGTCCCAGAGTGTTCTAAAGAACAACTAGAGCGCTAACAGTCTTACTTATGACAAAATTATGGCACACCTGAAGTCATCTTGATTGGAATAAAGTGTTAACACTTAAAACATTTAATTTGCAAAGGAACAAAATGAGGGGGTTCATTTTGCCATAGAAATTATGATTAGTGCTCAAGAAAGAAAAATTAGCGCACATTTTGAGTGACTTCTCAAATCCTCTTATATTTCATTAAAAAAAAATGATATGCAGTCTCCCAAGATGGCCACCAGAGACAAAAGAGCCCAAATGTAGCCCAAATATCAGCCAGATGTAGCCCAACTATAGCCCAATGACAGTAGTTAGGACCTAGTTTCCATAGGAAATCTGCAACATTCTATTGAGAATAACTTTGGCGCCGGTGGACGAATCTTTGCGAATTTCTCAAAGAAGATGGCCTGCACCGCTCCGCTCCTTCCCTTAAAGTTAGGGGGGGATTCGTCAAGTGGGGGCTGAGATAAAAGGGGGGTCCCAAAACGTGTTTTCCCCATGTTATTTTCCATAGGACGTTTAGACACGGCTACAGCTCGAACGGCTGAATGGATTTATAAGAAATTTGGTAGAAAGGTAGAGTCCGGCTCGCAGATTACGCTTTTCTTTGAATGGTGTAAATCTGTTCAGCAGTTGCTGAGAAAATTTACTTTGAAAAAATATATATTGGGCTACATTGGGCTACATATATGTTAGAGCCCAAATGTAGCCCAATGTAGCCCAATGTAGCCCAATGTAGCCCAAAGATGGCCACCAGAGACAAAAAAAAACAAATGTAGCCCAAATATCAGCCAGATGTAGCCCAACTGTAGCCCAATGACAGAATGTCCCAGAGTGTTCTAAAGAACAACTAGAGCGCTAACAGTCTTACTTATGACAAAAGTATGGCACACCTGAAGTCATCTTGATTGGAATAAAGTGTTAACACTTAAAACATTTAATTTGCAAAGGAACAAAATGAGGGGGTTCATTTTGCCATAGAAATTATGATTAGTGCTGAAGAAAGAAAATTTAGGGCACATTTTGAGTGACTTCTCAAATTCTCTTATATTTCATTAAAAAAATTCTGATATGCTGTCTCCCAAGATGGCCACCAGAGACAAACGAGCCCAAATGTAGCCCAAATATCAGCCATATGTAGCCCAACTATAGCCCAATGACAGTAGTCAGGACCTAGTTTCCATAGGAAATCTGCAACATTCTATTGAGAATAACTTTGGCGTCGGTGGACGAATCTTTGCGAGTTTCTCAAAGAAGATGGCCTGCTCCGCTCCGCTCCTTCCCTGAAAGTTTGGGGGGGATTCGTCAAGTGGGGGCTGAGATAAAAGGGGGGTCCCAAAACGTGTTTTCCCCATGTTATTTTCCATAGGACGTTTAGACACGGCTACAGCTCGAACGGCTGAATGGATTTATAAGAAATTTGGTAGAAAGGTAGAGTCCGGCTCGCAGATTACGCTTTACTTTGAATAGTGTAAATCGGTTAAGTAGTTGCTGAGAAAATTAACTTTGAAAAAATATATATTGGGCTACATTGGGCTACATATATGTTAGAGCCCAAATGTAGCCCAATGTAGCCCAAAGATGGCCACCAGAGACAAAAAAAACAAATGTAGCCCAAATATCAGCCAGATGTAGCCCAACTATAGCCCAATGACAGAATGTCCCAGAGTGTTCTAAAGAACAACTAGAGCGCTAACAGTCTTACTTATGACAAAAGTATGGCACACCTGAAGTCATCTTGATTGGATTAAAGTGTTAACACTTAAAACATTTAATTTGCAAAGGAACAAAATGAGGGGGTTCATTTTGCCATAGAAATTATGATTAGTGCTGAAGAAAGAAAAATTAGGGCACATTTTGAGTGACTTCTCAAATCCTCTTATATTTCATTAAAAAAATTCTGATATGCAGTCTCCCAAGATGGCTACCAGAGACAAAAGAGCCCAAATGTAGCCCAAATATCAGCCAGATGTAGCCCAACTATAGCCCAATGACAGAATGTCCCAGAGTGTTCTAAAGAACAACTAGAACGCTAACAGTCTTACTTATGACAAAAGTATGGCACACCTGAAGTCATCTTGATTGGAATAAAGTGGTAACACTTAATACATTTAATTTGAAAAGGAACAAAATGAGGGGTTTCATTTTGCCAAAGAAATCTTATATATATATATATATATATATATATATATATATATATATATATATATATATATATTACCTACTGGCGGTCGCCAGTAGGTATATATAGTTAGGATTTTTTCTCTATGGGTTTTTTGAAAATTCTATGTCTAATAACTTTGGCGTTTGTGGACGGAATTGGCTGAAATTTTCAGGAAAATGGCACATTCTGTTTCTGAGCAGCCCTTGAAAATTTGGGGGGGGTTCGTCCAGTGGGGGCCGAGAAAAAAGGAGGGTCCCAAAACGTGTTTTTAACATTGAGTTTTCCATAGGGCGGTTGGCCTCACTTTTAGCCCGAACGGCTGAATGGATTTGCACGAAACTTGGCAAAATTGTAGGGACTGGTAGCCCGATGTGCCTTTTGTAGGTCTCAATATATGTGCTCCAGTGGATTTTGAGAAATTAACGTTTAAAAAAAGATATATATCTGTAACAGCGGACCGGGCAGCGCACTGGTTCGCGGACTTTTCGCGCAACGGAGCTTTGTGAAGCGAAGCTGATTGGTTCTCCGGCGTCTGTCAACATTCCAAACAGTCCGTAGCGGCCGCCATCTTGTCTCTCGGTAGGATCGAGAGACAAGAGGAGGTCAAAACAAAGGGGGAAATAACTATAAGGGGGCATAGTAGATCCTCGCTGACCCCCTAGGTTTGATGTGGAGGTTTTAAAAGGGCCCCGCGGGGCAAAAAAAAATAATAATAATAATAATTGAACGGCTGAATGGATTTGCACGAAACTTGGCAAAATATTAGGGACTGGTAGCCCGATGTGCCTTTGCTAGGTCTCAATATATGTGCTCCAGTGGATTTTGAGAAATTAACGTTCAAAAAAAGATATATATCTGTAACAGCGCTCCGCTTCGCGTAACGGAGGTTTGCGAAGCTGATTGGTCATTCTGTCACTGGGCTATAGTTGGGCTACATCTGGCTGATATTTGGGCTACATTTGTTTTTTTGTGTGTCTGGCGGCCATCTTTGGGCTACATTGGGCTACATTGGGCTTCATTGGGCTACATTCGGCTAATTAGCAAATAGCTCATCGCAAACTAGGAATGGTAAAGAATCGCTATTTATTCCTTAAAGTTCGCTATTTAGGAAATGCAAATAACTTTGATGATACATATGGCGGTTCATCTCTAACAAGATAAGAAGCATAGGGATACATTTATGATGACTGGCGCATCACCAGGGATGTGTTAGTCATTCTGTGCCGCTGTTCCGTCACCTATGGTGTGCTGCATTTACAATGCGGCGCATCATGGGGCAAAAACAGCACAGATGCGTGATGTATCTGTGCCGTAAAGGTGGCGCATTGCTGGAGTTGTATCGCAAGTGTGATGAAGCTCCAGCAAGGGTCGGGGGTGCCCCTGTCGCAGGGTTTCTGTTCTCACACAGAACTGTGGACAGAGGATTGGAACCTCGGCGAATGCATTGCTGGAGTTGTATCGCAAGTGTGATGAAGCTCCAGCAAGGGTCGGGGGTGCCCCTGTCGCAGGGTTTCTGTTCTCACACAGAACTGTGGACAGAGGATTGGAACCTCGGCGAATTAGGGTGTCCCAAAACTCACGTTAGTAATCAAAAACTATTTAGCAAGCTAGGTACAGTGTCACATTGGATATAACAAACTCTCAATGTTTAGACAATCCAGAATATGAACTTATAGTACCTCAGGATACGTGGAACTCATGAACAGTCGGTCGTTATAGATTTCTTAGAAACCAGAACATGGAGTTAAGAAGAACAGATGTGTATTTGAAATGTTTATTTACTAATGCCGTCTTCTCAGGCGTAGTACCTTAGATAATAAAAGTACACATATTATCAGTAGCAAAATTACCAGCATAGTTACTAGTACATAAAAAGTGAATGGTGATAGTATGTTAACATGCTGTAAATGAATAAGAGTTAGCAACACTTATAAGCAGCCGCGGGCCGTGGAGGGAGTTACGGTGAGGCAGGGAGGCGGGGAGGGGGAGAAGCAGGGTGGAGAATACAAGTACACATATTATCAGTAGCAAAATTACCAGCATAGTTACTAGTACATAAAAAGCGAATGGTGACAGTATGTTAACATGCTGTAAATGAATAAGAGTTAGCAACACTTATAAGCAGCCGCGGGCCGTTGAGGGAGTTACGGTGGGGCAGGGAGGCGGGGAGGGGGAGGGGCAAGGTAGAGAGGGCTCCACCCTGCTTCTCCCCCTCCCCGCCTCCCTGCCCCATCGTAACTCCCTCCACGGCCCGCGGCTGCTTATATCTCACCCTCCCTAATACACATATTATATTATTTGCTAAGAAGGTCTCTTTGTGTTGGTTTAGGGCGTGCCCATACTTTAGTGTCTTAGATTTGAAGGAATCACATCAGCATACACCAGCTCTCTCTTCATGTGAACCGCATCAACTGTTGTGTATGTGTGTTCGGCAAAGCAATATAAAACCCGCCTCATGCCCAGAATTGGCAGAAGTTGCACTTATGTTATGAGTATGAAGTCGTGGAGATCAGACCTCATAACAATTCTGTATCGTGTTGTTCTTGAAACTTTAGCACTCGCTGTACAGATATAGTTTAACAAGTAAAGCAGATAGTAGACCAATAACATATTATTCTCATGTAAACCACGATGAACTACTAGGTGGAAAGCTAAAGCAACAACTAAGTGTCGTGTGCAGAAGTTGCAAAAAAGGAAAAATGGCGTTTAAACCGGTAATGAGCCCATGCTAACTTAACACGGTGTAAAGATATCCAGGACCTAGATGACACCTCCTCATGATCCGGAAATGAACTGAATAAGATAATAGAAGTGCCATCTCATGAGAGCAGATTGCAAGTTTATATGTGGACGGTCCGCAAGGTAAAGCATTAAAAACTAGGAAAATTTAATGCTAAAGAAAAATAAAACAGCCAAGTACTTTATCGAGTCTTAAGCCAATAGGCAAGGTAAATAATAAAAACTTGACAAATAAGTCAATGAATTGTCAATGAAATGCTAGTACTCAGCATATCAAACATGAAAAAGGTCTATGACATAACTGTGTATGCAAAATAAGCTGCAACAGCCTCCAATAGGAAGTCACCGTCTTCGTCCGAAAACAGTTCAGCCATCCAATTTAAAAGCGGAAAAGAACATACGTGCTCTCCCAGCACCGGATCCTCTATCACCATCAGAGGACAGCTCGGTGGGTTTTCAAGAAAGCTCTGTTCCAAGAAAGACTGTGCTGCCGCCAGTAAATTCCAGGGACCAAGTAGTCCATGCATCAATGCCACAGCCATAATCCTTTCGTCAGGACAAACCAACTCGTGAGTAATGATAGGAGTCATCAGCTGATTAAAGTCGACGTCAGGAGAAACCGGTCCGCAGAGACACAAATCAATGGCCCAATCGAAATCACAGGTCAGGCAGTGAAATACAGGCTGGACACAGGTGAAGTAGGAGAACCGAAAAGATAATCCATATGCTGTGCTTAATATCGCCAACGGCATTGTGCCATAATATTCTAGCATGCGATTGCGGAACAGTGTCAGCAGCTGCAGGGTCGGAGGTTGCATAGGAGGGACATCCATATTTAAAAATGTAAAAAAGCACAAGAGCGTCCGCTGGTAATGCAAGTAAAAATGCCAATCCACGAACCAGAGTGCAGAAAATACAATGAAAGGAAGCAGGGATGACTCCAAAGATTTTCTCAAATGAAGTCACGAGACCACTGGTAACAACTTTAAAAAAGTGTGCCAGGGATTTTGTGGAGGATGCGTTAAAGATAGTCGGAAACATGTTGCTGAAATTGAAAGGCAAACCTGTGTACGGGTGTTCGCTATGTGAAGTACGAAAGTTTCACGGGCCGAACTCAAGGCCACCTCTCTCTGAGACAAAAGAGCTCTTATTCTTGCCATGCCGTTGAAACGTGTCCCAAGGTTGGTATTTGTGGCCAGATTGAAAACTCCCTATGTTCATGTGTGGGAGGAAATAGAACATTTCTGCAGCAAATAACCCGTTCACTTACTGTTACGATAAAAGGAATACTTTTAATTAACTCAGAACAATCTTCATTATTGAGCATCAAATAACTACCATTTTCCAACAACTTGAACGTGGGGATGATAGCAGGAACTGGCGTGCCTTGCAACACGCAAGCCATATTTGGTCGGTGTTTGTTGCATGAATCGTGTAACTGTATGTGCCTACACATTAGTGAATGATCTGGCGTCTCAGTGCATTCCTCTCCATTCAGATAAACTTCTTGATCATCTTTGAAACATCTGTATGTGTATGGAAGCGACCAGACCTCATGAAGAAAAGCACTACCTAAAGGTTCATAACGACCTATTGGTATATATTTCATACAATTTGAAAACTTATATAAAGCAAAAGGCAGCGTTATTAAACCGTGGATAAGGCATGTTGCCAAAAAACCCGCAATCCTCTGCTGATGATGTCACTGAGCATGTCATGAATGATGTAATATGTGACATCATCAGCAGTGGATTACGGGTAATGGTATCTCTAGTTTACTCCCCTATAGCTGTCTTTCTTTTAACATAAGTGTGTGTTTCCTTCCCTTATACTTACTGTTTTTGGTTCGCTTCCAGTTCGCGTACCAGCGAGCGAACTAGGAAGCGAACTAAGAGAAATAGAGGTTGGCACAGTTCCAAATATTGTACCAATTTTTTAATAACGGGGAGGTAGTTCTGAAAAGAACTTTTTTTTTTATTTTTCTGAACATTTTTTTACTGTTTTTGAATTTTTCGGAACAGTTTTATATTTTTTTGGGTTTTTCTTGGAGGGGGCAATGAAAACGATTCATTGTAAAGGGCTCAACAGGAGCAACAAAACAAAAAAAAGAAGTATTTATTATTTTGGGCGTTTCGGACAAACTTGCATATGATAGTCAATAGCTCTGTTGATCAGAGTGATGCTTTTTTCTCCGTAGGAAATGAATCCATCGCAAAATGCGCAGGTGTGTTTTACATCACCAAATCTCATTTGTATATTTGGCACCATCTCCCTGCCCTCTGGTCCCGTTACTTCCGGTACAACAGATCTTCTGGCCATAATAGGGAGATTATCTAGGTCGTTCCGAAACTGTGCAGCACTGTAGTTGTTAGGATGCCACCTAGTCATATGGCGATGCATTGTGTAGTTTCCGAAACTGTATTTTTTGTCGGTCCCTCTGGACAGTCTATCTTGACATATAAGGCAAGTTACGTATCTTGCATTTACTTTTTTCTGACCTTTGGGAATTTTAAAAAATTGCCAAATGAAGTTTTCTTTCCGGTGAGACGTCCTGGGCTGCTCAGGCAAAAACTGCCTCTCTTCGTGCTCGTCCTCCTGTTCCTCTTCTTCTTCTTCTTGTTGAATTAGAACTTGAGCAGGTGGTCCACTCTTCCTTGGATGTGGTGGAGGTGGTGGGGAAGCACCAGCTGAAGCTACTAAAGAAGCCATTGCTCAGTGATCACAAAGGGTCTTTCTCTCACAATGATGAAAGTCAGAGTGAGGAAAGAAGGAGGGATTTTCATCATTTGGGAAAAACAAGAGTTCTCAACCAATCAAAAGTGTTCATTTTAGATTATATGACCTAGTCTTACATCATTAGGAAACCAAAAGTGAAATGAACCAATGAAAAGTGTTATTACCAAGTCACATGACTTGCTGTGTTTACGTTAAGCGCTTTGCAGGGCCTCCCGGTTTGCTTCCAGAAACCTGCGCTTTGCGACTCGCTTCGCGTACCAGTTCGCTAACGTAGCACGTCATATGACGTATCACGCGACAACGTGAAACGTCATGCGGACGGGAGGCGTCACGATGTTGTTTTCTAACGCGGCACTTGCGGTAAAGAAACGTTTACCGGCTCGCGGTCTATTTCGCGGCATCAAGGTCAGCTAACGGGAAGCTTCCCGATTCGCGAAGCGGGAACGAAGAAAAAAAAATATTTAAAAAAAAAATTATTCATAAACATATAAAATATATTTTTGGATTTAAAGAAGAATACATTTTACAGCTACAGATATTAGCTGTTAAAAAACCAATGAAATTCACAGAAAAAACCATAGGTTATAGACCATATATAGTTAGGAATTAGCATTTACAAAACCTTGAAAATTCACTGAAAAAACCATAGGTTATAGACCATATATAGTTAGGAATTAGCATTTAGAAAACCTTATTTTACTCACACAAAACCATTGAAATTCCATATATAGTTAGTTGCACTAACTATATATCGCGCACCCGCAATCCACTGCTGATGATGTCACATATTACATCATTCATGACATGGTCAGTGACATCACTGATGACATCACTGATGACATCTCAAATGACATCACTGATGACAACATCCAGTGACTGTATGTTTCTGTAAAGTTAAAATATGTCTTAGATATTGAAGAATGAGTGGATGTATAAGTGTCTGGATGAAGGATTTAGTAGGTGCGTGACTGACTGTATGAGTGAGTGATTAAATGTGTCTCACTGAATGCATGGGTTAGTGACTAAACTGTCTTAATTTGTGCATCATTATGTCTGTTGTGATGTAAACTGCTGCATGTGTTGATCATTAGCTATACGAGAGGCTATATGTGTTATTAATTGGTTGCCCAAGTATTTCTATGGGAGATTGAGTTTGTGTGGGGGTGGCTGGGAGGTGTGTGACTCTGTGCATAGATGTGTGAGCAGTTGATTCACTAGGTGTATGAGTTCAAGAGTGCATGTGGAAAAAGCTACATGGGCGGTTGACTGTGTGCATGAGTGTATTGATGAGTGAATGGATATCTCAATGCTACATGTCATAGTAAGTACATATGTAAAACACAGTACATGTGAGAGTTGGCATATATAAATAACTGTGCATGAGAGCCACTGAATGTGTGAGTGGCTGTATGGATCATTGTGAACTTGTATCAGGGATTGTATAAGAGAGTAAATATGTGTTAGTATATGTTTGAATAAGTAAGGTGTGTATAACTGTATAGTTGAGGAAATGGAGGTGAGATTGTTTCTTTGCATGACTGACTAGGTGTGTGAGTAACTCCATGGATGAGTGACAGTGTGTGAGTGTCTGTATACACTGAGTGTATCTAAGGTTATATTAGAGTCTGAAGAGGTTTATCGTATTAGCACAAGAATGATGTCAAATGAGATGTCATCAGTGATGTCATCAGTGATGTCATTTGAGATGTCATCAGTGATGTCATCAGTGATGTCACTGACCATGTCATGAATGATGTAATATGTGACATCATCAGCAGTGGATTGCGGGTGCGCGATATATAGTTAGTGCAACTAACTATATATGGAATTTCAATGGTTTTGTGTGAGTAAAATAAGGTTTTCTAAATGCTAATTCCTAACTATATATGGTCTATAACCTATGGTTTTTTCAGTGAATATATATATATATATATATTCACTGAAAAATATATATATTCACTGAAAAAACCATAGGTTATAGACCATATATAGTTAGGAATTAGCATTTAAAAAACCTTATTTTACTCACACAAAACCATTGAAATTCCATATATAGTTAGTTGCACTAACTATATATTGCGCACCCGCAATCCACTGCTGATCATGTCACATATTACATCATTCATGACATGGTCAGTGACATCACTGATGACATCACTGATGACATCTCAAATGACATCACTGATGACATCACTGATGACAACATCCAGTGACTGTATGTTTCTGTAAAGTTAAAATATGTCTTACATATTGAAGAATGAGTGGATGTATAAGTGTCTGAATGAAGGATTTAGTAGGTGCGTGACTGACTGTATGCATGGGTTAGTGACTAAACTGTCTTAATTTGTGCATCATTATGTCTGTTGTGATGTAAACTGCTGCATGTGTTGATCATTAGCTATACGAGAGGCTATATGTGTTATTAATTGGTTGCCCAAGTATTTCTATGGGAGATTGAGTTTGTGTGGGGGTGGCTGGAAGGTGTGTGACTCTATGCATAGATGTGTGAGCAGTTTATTCACTAGGTGTATGAGTTCAAGACTGCATGTGGAAACAGCTACATGGACAGTTGACTGTGTGCATGAGTGTATTGATGAGTGAATAGATATCTCAATGCTACATGTCATAGTAAGTACATATGTAAAACACAGTACATGTGAGAGTTGGCATATATAAATAACTGTGCATGAGAGCCACTGAATGAGTGAGTGGTTGTATCGATCATTGTGAACTTGTATCAGGGATTGTATAAGAGAGTAAATATGTGTTAGTATATGTTTCAATAAGTAAGGTGTGTTTAACTGTATAGTTGAAGAAATGGAGGTGAGATTGTTTCTTTGCATGACTGACTGGGTGTGTGAGTAACTCCATGGATGAGTGGCAGTGTGTGAGTGTCTGTATACACTGAGTGTATCTAAGGTTATATTAGAGTCTGAAGAGGTTTATCGTATTAGCACAAGAATGATGTCAAATGAGATGTCATCAGTGATGTCATCAGTGATGTCATTTGAGATGTCATCAGTGATGTCATCAGTGATGTCACTGACCATGTCATGAATGATGTAATATGTGACATGATCAGCAGTGGATTGCGGGTGCGCAATATATAGTTAGTGCAACTAACTATATATGGAATTTCAATGGTTTTGTGTGAGTAAAATAAGGTTTTTTAAATGCTAATTCCTAACTATATATGGTCTATAACCTATGGTTTTTTCAGTGAATTTTCAAGGTTTTGTAAATGCTAATTCCTAACTATATATGGTCTATAACCTATGGTTTTTTCAGTGAATTTCAATGGTTTTTTAATAGCAAATATCATAAGCTGTCGAATGTCAAGTACGTGGTAAGTGAAAACATTTTCGTGTTTATGCACACTGATCTGCTTTGAATGGTGCCCCCCCCTCATTTCTATTAGGAGTACTCTCTCTTTGCAGATAGTGAAAGGTAGTTAACGCAGGCGTTTGCCCCCGTTGTAATCCGTCGTGCCTGCTTCTCTCTCCATTTGATTGATTGTTATCCAAGTATTTACTGTTTTAGAATTAGTTCTCTTTGGTTCATTCTCTATTTACAAACAAACACAGAGTCGCAATACTCTGTTTAGTCTTTGCAGATAACGAAAAATCGTGTAAAAAAAAAGAAAAGGAATCGAGCAAAATCAGTAGGCCACTAATGGGATCTCTTTTTGACCTCGCTAAAATAGAAACATTAGGAACAACCCCTCATGACAAATACAAAACTAGTGAGATGAACTGAACTCCACACAATGATGGCTGCAAAACAGCTCGGCTCCGCCACCCACCCCGCCCAAAATAACGATAAAGAACGGCTGCCATGATTGGTTGCGGAATGACCACGACGGAGCTACGAAATGGTGCTGCTCTCATGCTAACCCCAGCTTCAGTCTGAAACATCCAGAAACACTGTAGACTACCAATTCGATCAGTTCCGGTAGCGCCCCAATGTAACCCGGTAGAGAAGAACTAGCCCTCCCCTCTTTGACTGATGGTTCTTGTTGCCTGTCCCTTCTGTTGCCATTTAACAGAACTATTTAGCCTGCTGAAAGGGGTTGTGTTCCGACCGCTGGTTGGTGGAGACATTTTGACTATATTCTGTACCTGCGTTGTCAAGTAATGCGTCATATGACGCGCCGCGTTAGCGCATCCGGAAGTCATCCGGGGCGCGCAGCGCGTAACGTAAGCATAACAAGTCATGTGACTTGTTAATAAAACTTTTCATTGGTTCATTTTACTTTTCTTATTGTAATGATGAAAGGCTTGGTCATATGACCTAAAAATTACGCTTTTCATTACTTCCGAACATTATTTTTTCTTAAATATATGTTATAATGTTCCAGGCTAATGTACTTTCCCGGAAATTTTACAACTGTCCTGCAAGTAAAATATATTCTTTTTTCGAGAAAAAGAGCGTTTCTTCGTCCCATGACGGAGCCGTTGAGCAAAAGAGGGTCGACCTGCTGTCTTAGTCGCCGATACGCCTGAATATGAGATTCTTATCGATCACTTTATGTTGCAGGAATAGAAAACACAACAGCCCTTGACCATTTATCTTTACTGCGTTCCTTCGTATTATACCTTTTACCCTTCATGTAATTGGTCTGCTTTATTTCACTTGCCTTTTAATGATTCTAAAACAGTCACTATTATTAAAAACTTTACCAATGTATATACTACTACCATGTTTTCTTTTAAAAACCTTTATTGTGAAAATGTCATTATACAAATACGAGCCTATAACCACGTGGGCCTGCCACAGAGCAAACTGTAATCATATATGATGAATAGACATTTACACTGTAGAGGAACGTAACGGGCGGGCCATTAGGTTGCAAGAACTAAGGTGTCTAACAGTTACGGAATCGGTGGACGTACATTTTATAATTAAAATACGACAGGGCCAGTTACAATAAAATTATCTAGATATACATTTGCGGGCAAGTACCATGGGTGACGTTAATTCGAACTTTCAACAGTACAGTAATCAATAACACATCAGAACTTAATATCAATAGGGATGTCGAAATAGTCAATCAATTCTCGTCCCCGCCCGCCATGTGCTTCAAAACTGCATACGTATCTCGTGATTTCAAGGTTCTGCAACCAGTACACAACAAGGAGTTATGAGTCCCATTTATTCCGGCGCCATTTTGGGCGAGGACGGGCAGGTCCAGGATATAGTCAAAATGTCTCTACCAACCATCGACTATGATGATGTTCATATGCTGTATTTATTAGAGTAACACTCATCTGTCCACATGAAATTAATTTGCCACAATCTAAACATGTCATTTTAATCTTTCCAAAGTTCTTCTAAATATTTGGGACCGTTTCCCTTGCCTCTGAAGCTCTCAGTGCCACTTCTTTGATGAATGTACTAGCAGGTCAGGGGTTCTCCTCCAAATCTCTCTTTTATGCAGCACTATAATTAATTGGTGCCACCTCTCCATATGACGATGCATGGTATAGTTACCACAACTATATTTTTTTTCGGTTCCTCTGGAGAGTTCATCGTGGCAGATGAAGCGTGTAACGTACCGGGCATTTACCTTTTTTTGCATGTACAGGAAAGGAAAAAAAAATCGAGCGTCCGAGTTCTAAGGTGTCCCAGGGCCATTTTAGTGGACCAGGCCCAAATCCAAAGAACAGGCCGCCATTTTGAGAGTCCTCTTGCAGCCGCCTGTCGCTGTAGCATCAAGAGCAGCCGAAACTCAGCTGAATGGCAACTGAAACGGTAAAGGGGCGCCCCACTACAGCAGACGAGCCTCCACCTAGGAAGGCCCATTCACGCCGGCTCCCCGCCCCCTTCGGGCACCCCACGCCGTTATTCGGAGCAGTATTGTAGGATGGCCACACCAGTGCGGCAACTTGCTAGACATCACCTCGGTGGTAACCGAATCTCAACGCCTTGTGGTGTCTTCTATTCAAAAAACATTGTTATGCTGCCTTCGACCTATTCGCCGCAAGTGCGCACACAACTCAACTGCATAGCTTGCTAGACACCACCTCGGTGCCATCCGGATCTTGGAATCTCAGCACCTTTTGGTGTCTTCTCTTCAGAAAATATTGTTGCGCTGCCTTTGGCCCCATTCGCACATCAGTCCGCTACTGACGCCATCTCACAGGCTAATGGGGCGCCCCACGCCGACTTTCAGCATTGTAGAATGACCACACCAGTACAGCAACTTGCTAGACATCACCTCGGTGCCATCCGGATCTCGGCGCCCCACTGCAGATGAAGTGCCTCTCAACTATGAAACCACCACGGTGACATCCGGATCTTGGCGCGTTGTGCTGCCTTCGGCCTATTCGCACATCGGTCCGCTACTGACGCCATCTCACAGGCTAATGGGGCAACCCACGCCGAGTTTCAGCATTGTAGGATGACCACACCAGTACATAAACTTGCTAGACATCACCTCGGTGCCATCCGAATCTTGGCATCTCAACGCCTAGTGGTATCTTCCATACAAAAAATATTGTTACGCTGCCTTTGGCCCCATTCGCACATCAGTCCGCAACTTAGACATCACCTCGGTGCCATCCGGATCTTGGCATCTCAGCGCCTTGTGGTGTCAGTCAGAAAATATTGTTGCGCTGCCTTTGGCCCCATTCGCACATCGGTCCGCTACTGACGCCATCTCACAGGCCAACGGGGCGCCCCACGCCGACTTTCAACATTGTAGGATGGCCACAGAAGTGCGACAACTTACTAGACACCACCTCGGTGCCATCCGGATCTTGGCGCGTTGTGCTGCCTTCGGCCTATTCGCACATCGGTCCGCTACTGACGCCATCTCACAGGCCAACGGGGCGCCCCACGCCGACTTTCAACATTGTAGGATGGCCACAGAAGTGCGACAACTTACTAGACACCACCTCGGTGCCATCCGGATCTTGGCGCGTTGTGCTGCCTTCGGCCTATTCGCACATCGGTCCGCTACTGACGCCATCTCACAGGCCAACGGGGCGCCCCACGCCGACTTTCAGCATTGTTGGATGGCCACACCAGTGCGGCAACTTACTAGACACCACCTCGGTGCCATCCGGATCTTGGCGCGTTGTGCTGCCTTCGGCCTATTCGCACATCGGTCCGCTACTGACGCAAACTCACAGGCCAACGGGGCGCCCCACGCCGACTTTCAGCATTGTAGGATGGCCACACCAGTGCTGCAACTTGCTGGACACCACCTCGGTGCCATCCGGATCTTGGCGCGTTGTATTGCCTTCGGCCTATTCGCACATCGGTCCGCTACTGACGCCGCCTCACGTGCCAACGTATTTTCTACGCATTTTATACCCTATGCCGCATAACAGGTCATGTGACTTGTTTATAAAACTTTTCATTGGTTCATTTTACTTTTGGTTTCCTAATGATGGAAGGCTTGATCATATGACCTAAAAACAACACTTTTCATTGGATGAAAACTTTTTTTTTTTCCCCAAACGATGAAAGCCCCACCTTGTTTCTGGATGTTTCAGACTAAACTGGCGTCAGCATGAGAGCACCACCATCTAGTAGCTCCGTCGTGGTCATTCCGCGAGCAATCATGGCAGCCGCTCCCCACCAGAAGCCTGCAGGAGTCGGGGCCCCCAAAACTTTTGATGAATTCTCAAGGCGGAGGGGACGCTTTCGAGAATGGGGTCCAAGACCTAGCAGACAAGCGTCCGATTTCCAAGGTGTCCCAGGGCCATTTCAGTGGACCAGGCCCAAAAAGGAAAGAGCCTGCCGCCATTTTGAGAGTCCTGTGACAGCCGCCTATTGCTGCACCGCAAGAGTGGGCGCAACTCAGCTGAATTGCGGCTTTTGACACAGTGGACCAAAAACGGACGGAATGGCAACTGAAACGGTAAAGGGGCGCCCCACTACAATAGATGACACTCCACCTGGAGAGGCCCGTTCACGCCGCCTCCCCCGGGGCGCCCCACGCCGTTATTCGGAGCAGCATTGTAGGATACCAAAACCAGTGCGGCAACTTACTGGACATCACCTTGGTGCCATCGTTCTGCTGCCTTGGAACTATTCGCACAACAGTTTGCTACTGATGACCCACCCCCCGCGACGCCCCACGCCGTTATTTGCTGGGTGGCAACTTACTAGACATCACTTTCGTGTCATCTAGATTTCGGCGCGTTCTGCTGCCTTGGAACTATTCGCACAACAGTTTGCTACTGATGACCCACCCCCCGCGACGCCCCACGCCGGAAATCTGGACGTTGTGCTGCGTTGGGACTATTCGCACAGCCGACCGCTACTTCGTTGTTTTTCCCTAAAATGTTTATATGTTATTACTATTTTTGTTTTCTTGTATATATTTATAAATTATTAAAGTTTTATAATCTTACTACTTTGTCGGAGTGCTATATATTTTTAATGTGACACATAATTGTAAAAACTTTCATGTACAAAGAGTCATCCCTGCAATCTTCCGCTTCACGCTCGGTCCCCTCCCCAATCACAATACAGGATGGTTTTCAGATAATAGCAACGCTTCTGCTGTGACGGATCTCATCGAGTGTGGGCCTTGATCTACTATAACTCCTTTGAAGAGGGGTGATTCTTTACAGCTGTGGCCATAAACTACATCTGCAGGGCTAGCTGATAGCCTAGGACCGGCCTGGACAATCGGACACAGAGGAAAAGAAGTGTCAGAGGGTGCGGTAGTGAATAGGGCGAAAGGGAGGTGTCGGGCGGGCACATGGTGTGATTCTCAGGGAAGAGCAGCGCAGATGGGGGGAGGTTTATTACCCATGCATAAGACAGAGAGCGGGGGTGACCACTGCCTGGGTGAGATGCTTGCGAGGGTGGGGAGCCATGCTAAGGATCGACAGCGTGCACAGAGTGGGTCTGGTCAAGGCATCTAAAATGGCTGCCGTGCACGACAAAAGTGTGGCATTTGAAAAAAGACAAGATGGCGCAGACAATGTTTTTCAACACTTCCTGATTTCCTTCGAATCGAACGTTAACAGACGTTGGGGCATATTACCAAAGTTAAGCGATATTTATCCCTAACGATGCATTGCAAAGATTTTTTTACCGTCAGAAATTATCGCAGATAAACCTTGCTATTATCAAGGTTTATCGCAAATACGATAAAAAACGACCGCAATGCATTAATATCGCTGAAAACTCAGCGATATTCATGCATTACCGAGCTAATGCTCTTAGCCATGTTATCCACCTCCCATTGGATAACATGGCTAAGAACTGCTCAGGGCAGCTGTTACTTTTTGGAGATATTCGCGCTTATCTCGAATATTTCCAAAAGTTGATAATAGGAGATAGCGATGTTAGCGACTGTTTCCAGTCGCTAACATCTTGGCATGCCCACTTTGCATGTCATTAGTGATAAATATCACTCACATGCAAAGTGGGGCCCAAGATGGTCGCTATCTCCTACTAGCCGTCGCTAACTGGTGTTAGCAACAGCTAGGTAATACAGATATAATTTTATCTCCGCGAAGCGGAGCGCTGTTACAGATATATATCTTGTTTTTGAACGTTAATTTCTCAAAATGCACTGAAGCACATATATTGAGACCTAGCAAAGGCACATCGGGCTACCAGTCCCTAATATTTTACCAAGTTTCGTGCAAATCCATTCAGCCGTTCGATTATTATTATTCTTTTTTTTTTTGCCCCGTGGGGCCCTTTTAAAACCTCCACATCAAACCTAGGGGGTCAGCGAGGATCTACTATGCCCCTTATGGTCATTTGCCCCTTCGCTTTGGCCTCCTCTTGTCTCTCGATCCTACCGAGAGACAAGATGGCGGCCGCTACGTACTGTTTGGAATGTTTACAGACACCGGAGAGCCAATCAGCTTCGCTTCGCAAAGCTCCGTAACGCGAAAAGTACGCGAAGCGGTGCGCTGTTACAGATATATATCTTTTTTTGAACGTTAATTTCTCAAAATCCACTGAAGCACATATATTGAGAAAACTCAGCGATATTCATGCATTACCGAGCTAATGCTCTTAGCCATGTTATCCACCTCCCATTGGATAACATGGCTAAGAACTGCTCAGGGCAGCTGTTACTTTTTGGAGATATTCGCGCTTATCTCGAATATTTCCAAATTTGATAATAGGAGATAGCGATGTTAGCGACTGTTTCCAGTCGCTAACATCTTGGCATGCCCACTTTGCATGTCATTAGTGATAAATATCACTCACATGCAAAGTGGGGCCCAAGATGGTCGCTATCTCCTACTAGCCGTCGCTAACTGGTGTTAGCAACAGCTAGGTAATACAGATATAATTTTATCTCCGCGAAGCGGAGCGCTGTTACAGATATATATCTTGTTTTTGAACGTTAATTTCTCAAAATGCACTGAAGCACATATATTGAGACCTAGCAAAGGCACATCGGGCTACCAGTCCCTAATATTTTACCAAGTTTCGTGCAAATCCATTCAGCCGTTCGATTATTATTATTCTTTTTTTTTTTGCCCCGCGGGGCCCTTTTAAAACCTCCACATCAAACCTAGGGGGTCAGCGAGGATCTACTATGCCCCCTTATGGTCATTTGCCCCTTCGCTTTGGCCTCCTCTTGTCTCTCGATCCTACCGAGAGACAAGATGGCGGCCGCTACGTACTGTTTGGAATGTTTACAGACACCGGAGAGCCAATCAGCTTCGCTTCGCAAAGCTCCGTAACGCGAAAAGTACGCGAAGCGGTGCGCTGTTACAGATATATATCTTTTTTTGAACGTTAATTTCTCAAAATCCACTGAAGCACATATATTGAGACCTAGCAAAGGCACATCGGGCTACCAGTCCCTACAATTTTGCCAAGTTTCGTGCAAATCCATTCAGCCGTTCGATTATTATTATTATTTTTTTTTTTTGCCCCGCGGGGCCCTTTTAAAACCTCCACATCAAACCTAGGGGGTCAGCGAGGATCTACTATTCCCCCTTATGGTCATTTGCCCCTTCGCTTTGGCCTCCTCTTGTCTCTCGATCCTACCGAGAGACAAGATGGCGGCCGCTACGGACTTTTTGGAATGTTGACAGACGCCAGAGAACCAATCAGCTTCGCTTCACAAAGCTCCGTTGCGCGAAAAGTACGCGTCCTGGGACGCTGCCTGGTCCGCTGTTACAGATATATATCTTTTTTTAAACGTTAATTTCTCAAAATCCACTGGAGCACATATATTGAGACCTACAAAAGGCACATCGGGCTACCAGTCCCTACAATTTTGCCAAGTTTCGTGCAAATCCATTCAGCCGTTCGGGCTAAAAGTGAGGCCAACCGCCCTATGGAAAACTCAATGTTAAAAACACGTTTTGGGACCCCCCTTTTTTCTCGGCCCCCCCTTGACGAACCCCCCCCAAATTTTCAAGGGCTGCTCAGAGACAAAATGTGCCATTTTCCTGAAAATTTCAGCCAATTCCGTCCACAAACGCCAAAGTTATTAGACATAGAATTTTCAAAAATCCCATAGAGAAAAAATCCTAACTATATATACCTACTGGCGACCGCCAGTAGGTAATATATATATATATATATATATTCACTGAAAAAACCATAGGTTTTAAACACGTTATAGTTAGGAAGTAGCATTTAAAAAACCTATGAAATTCACTGAAAAAACCATAGGTTTTACACACGTTATAGTTAGGAAATAGAATTTACAAAACCTATGAAATTCACTGAAAAAACCATAGGTTTGACACCAGTTATAGTTAGCTGGAAATTTTACTCGCATAAAACCAATGAAATTCCCACGTTATAGTTAGTTGGACTCACTATAACTTGTGCGTGCAATGCACTGCTGATGACGTCACATATTACATCACTCATGACATGGTCAGTGACATCAGTCATGACATCACTGATGACACCATCCTTGTGACAGAGTGACAGACCTCTTTTCACTGTAATGTAACCCTTGAAACACATATTCAAAAATAGAAACTAAAATTTTAAAAGAAATGGAGATACCCATACCAGTTACAACAACCAATTTAATAATTCCACCATCTATATACACATCCACTAATTGATCAACAGATCTATATAGTCACTCGTACATATACTCACTCATGATATGTAGTGATACACCTATACATCCTGTTACACACCGACAGTCATCCAAAAGATACTCTCACACATATTCACACATGCAAATAAACTATTGAACATCCATTTATTTGCATATATAGCTATACACACACAACCACCTTACTTCTATGGAAACTTACACATACTTACTCTCTTAAACAATCACTTATAGAAACACATACTTATCTAAACAGGAACTCTTACAATCTCTTTCTCTCACATATACTCACTTATATACATCAATATTCACATATATTAGATTAAAACATATGTAGTTACTGATAAAGACACTAGTGAGACAGTCATTCACTCACTAAGACACACATATACACACTCTTCCACCCATACAGTCCTGCACATATGCTGTCTTCAAAACACATACAAAGAGAGAGTCAGTCATTCATGCATCTATGTGTTAAGTAATACCCCCACCAAACCATACAAACACTCATACTGATACTAACAAAAACATCTAATAACCCATATACATACACATGTAGCTACTCACCAACCCATGCAACCACTTATACACAAAGTGAAACACTAATACATATATTTAAATATTTAAACATTACTCTCTAATATATGTATTCACTAAGATACACTTAAAACCAGTTAACCAATCAATTTAAAAAAAAAAAACATCCAAGTAATCACTTATTTAAACATTTATTCTTCCATCAACTTTTACATATACATATATAACACATATTTATTTTTTAAAAAGACACACATTCACTGGATAGTGTCATCAGTGATGTCATGACTGATGTCACTGACCATGTCATGAGTGATGTAATATGTGACGTCATCAGCAGTGCATTGCACGCGCAAGTTATAGTGAGTCCAACTAACTATAACGTGGGAATTTCATTGGTTTTATGCGAGTAAAATTTCCAGCTAACTATAACTGGTGTCAAACCTATGGTTTTTTCAGTGAATATATATATATATATATATAGGTAGTTATAATTAGGACCTATTATCCATAGGAAAATCGAAACAGTCTATTCCCAATAACGTAGGCACCGATTTACGAATCTTCACAACATTTTCAAAACATATTGCCCGCTCCGGTCCGCTTCTATCCTGGAAGTTTCCGGGTGATTCGTTAAGGGGGGGGGGGTGAGAAAAAAGGGGGCCTCAAAACATGTTTTCCCCATGCAATTTTCTATAGATACGGCTTCAGCCCGAACTGCTTAACGGAATTACACCAAATTTGGCAAAAATTGTGTAAATCCATTCAGTAGTTCCTGAGAAAATCAAAATTAAAAAAATATTGATATATAGAGGCGCGCAGGATCCGCGCACCCTCCCGATCACGAGCTAAGCCTGCTCCGGGGGTCCCACAAGGACGAATAGCAGCCAAAAATATTTAAAAAATAAAGCGCGGGCTCCCGCCCGTTCTTTCATTAGGCCTCCGGGTGAGCCAGGTCCCGGGGGCAGTTAAAAAATTTAATACATGGCAATATGTTCATTTAACTTTTGCCTGTTTTCCCAAACAACGCCCCAAAAAACCTTAGCCCCAGAAGGACTAAAAGCTTAACCTGAAATCTAGGGCCGCCATCTTAGTTCGAGTGGGCACGAAAATCTGTATCAATCGAGACAGTGCTGCGGCTGTCCATGGTGCTGAACTCTCATTGGCTCACACTGGTCTTGAAAATAATTTAAAGGAATTTAGATTAAATAAACCATGAAAGAAACGGGGTAATGTGGTTGAACATTTTAGTTGAGGATGGGTGTCTTTAGCTGAAGATGACCTGAAATGATTGCAACTATTAATTTGCAACGGAAAACAGAATCCAAAAACACTGTAAGTAGTGTGACGCAGAGCATAATCGATGAATCGGTTATGCATTTGAACGTCTTGTAAGTACTTGGCATTATATACAGCACATGGTGGGGCTGGGTGCAGTAAGGTGCTCAGATTAAATCCACGCCCTGTAGCTATCTGTGGCGATGTTTTGGGGTACAGTCGGAGCTATATGGGTCCGCCTGTGCGCCTCTTAGAGTGGAGTTGCCCGAAGTGTGGTGAGTTTCAGCCAGCACCCTGTGTTTTATGGCATATCTCAGTACTAACACATTCCACGGCCGGGCAAGAAGAAAGGGCACGTGGTAGTGTTTCTATTAAGCACCCAGGATCGAGAACTCGAGTTGCCACGTTTGGATGAGCTCCCCGATGACACTGAGTTGGGGCAAACAGTCCCAAAGCACACAGTGGGGCGGGAGACTGCGCTGAACTACGGCTTAAAACCCTGGAACGGCTGTCAGGCCTGCAGTGCGCAACAGCAAGGGTCTCTTTGCCTTACGACGACGTCAGAGTCACTGTCTTTTTGGCATGTACTTCATCTTTTAGAAATAATCCAGACATTGTCCGTCTGTCCTACATAACCTGCGCCATACATATATGCCTACATGAACATCTGAACACGATGAAAGATGTGCGATTATGGAAAATGATGCTTTGCACTGCACATGTCAGCCTGTTGTGGTTTGGTGGTGTTAACTGAGGTGTAGGGCAGGAGCGTGCGGCCTCTGTGGAGTAGTGGGCCCCATTCTGCGCAAGGTCATTGGTTATCTGTGAGAATGGAGGTGCAGGAGGTCCTCATCACATTCTGCAGGGGAGCCCCATCAGTTTGCATGTTATTCCACAGGTGCAGGAAGGTGAATGTACAGGAGCACCTACAGAATGTGACCTCAATCTGTGGTAAGGGCTCTGTGCACGCAGGGCTCAATGGGATGGTCATGGGGAGCAGCCTGTAGAGTTTATTCCAGGGGAGGGGAGACCTGCAAGGCGGAATCACGCCTAATTACTGGCTTTCTGTAAAGTATAGTCATTCTTCCTTTTCTATTTATACATGATGCCACTGTTATGTAATGTGTTTTATGACATACACGTTCTGCTTCTTCCATCCTTTGTTAATGAGTTCTATGTTATGCTCACTCTTATGTTATGCACGCTCCACTGTTACATCCTCAAGAGTGTGTGTATCTTCAAACATATGTTAATGTTTGAAAATGCATCTCACGAGGATAATTTATCGTGCAGAACTACAGTGGTGGTTTTAGACAGTAAGCTTTTGGTCATTCTCAGAGGCAGTGGTGCTCCCGTGGAGATGCCGTTTTACATGGAATAAACTTCATTTCTTTTCACTCCTGGATTTGTCCATCATCTTTTTTGGGAGCTTTATTCTTCGTTACATTTGGCGACAGGATTTTGTGGAGTTTGAAGCATTTTCGGCATTTCTACTAATTTCTCGAAAAGTTACCCTTCTTCGTAACGCTCATATTCAAGGAATGTATTTGCTCTACTGTGCTCATTTTAAAGTAAAGCGTGCGCTTTACACTTACCTTTTCAAACGTATGTCATACGAGGAGTTTTCATCCGAATACGCATTTTAAAGTGAATCCGTGATTTTCGACGTAACCAAAGAGGCTTGAAGTTACGCAAGAACGCGGTTACGTCATCGCAAAACGGAGGAAGTCATTAGTTAATGCTGATTTCATGAGCGGAAAGATATTTTCACGACTTACTTGGTGAAAGTTAACATTTCAATTGAAAGTCGTTGTGCTAGCAGTCAGTTCATACGGAGATCTTTTGTACATTTCTCTAGAAACTTTTGAATGGTATGTGCGACTGGTGTACATTCATGGTAAGCCGATTTGGAATTTTTTTGGGGCATTTTAAAGACTGTGGAGATATAAAAGACTAACAGAAATATTTAAAGTTTAAAGAGAAAATTTTAAGCTATTACATTACCTAAGAACCGGTGGCGCTCCTGTGAAGTGCTGGATCTACTTGGAATAATTTTTATTTTACTTTTCAAAACTGTAATACATTTATGGGAAGGAGGCTGTAAATAGCTCCTTTGGCTCTTTAAATACATTTGACATTTAAAAGATTGCAGAAACGTTGTGAAGCACATTGCTGGTAAGGAGATTGGAAACATCTTCTTAGGCATTTTTAAAGGTGTTCAGCATTTTTTTTAAAGACGTTTAACATTTTAAAGACATTCAACATTTTAAAGACATTTAACATTTTAAAGACATTCAGCACTTTAAAGACTTTCAACATTTTAAAGACATTTAGCATTTTAAAGACGTTCAGCATTTGAAAGGCATTTAACATTTTAAAGACTGTAAAATTTAGTTTAAAGCTAAAAGAAAGGAAGAGCACAAAAGTTATTTACATTTTCTAGATAGTATATTGAAGCATATTTACAAACTAGATAATATTCAGGTTATATTTAAGCATATTTACAAACTATATTATATTCAGGGTAATTATTTATTTAAAAAAACAAAATGGCTAATAATCAACAGGTGATTATTCTGAACAAATTCTTACCTGTTAATGGAAAACCTGTGGAACCGTGGAAAACTTGGTTTAGAAGCTTCGAGAATTATTTAGTGGCAATTGATGCAGAGGAATATGCTCCTAAAAGGAAGCTTGCTATTCTTTATAGTCACTTAGGGAGAGCTGGTAGAGAAGTTTACGATAACTTACCCCTTTCAATTCCACCTTCAGGAAGAGGCGAAGGCTGGAATGTTTACAGAGATGCAGTTTAAAGACTTAATAGGAAATTTTGGGAACTTCCGAATGTCATTCTGGAGCGTTTTAATTTTAGAAAGAGAAAGCAAAACCTGGAGGAAAGCGTAGAAGATTTCATTTCAGTTTTGAGGAACATGTCAGCTGATTGCAACTTTGGGGCTGATCTAGACATTTACATCAGGGATCAATTTGTTTATGGTTGTTGCCATAAAAAAAATCAAGAAAGAATCTTAAGTTGCAGGGATCCAACATTGGCTGAGGTGGTTGATATGGCTAAAAGTATCGAAAGGAGCATTGTTTCTTCAAAAAGTATTATGGTTGAAAATGTTTCTCCTATTAACTTTGTGCAGAATGATGTTTCTGTTAATGCAGTGTCATTTAAGAATAGTATTAGTAAACCTCAACAGAGAGGTAAGAACACATTTTGTTTCAGGTGTGAATCAAGAACACATCTCAGTAACAGTCCCATGTGTAATGCTCTAGGGAAGAAATGTACAAACTGTCAGAAGTTTGGTCATTTTAACCGCACCGATCCAAACATAACATCGTTTGGATCAGCGAACATTCAGGAAGCAGACTGGATTTCATACCTAACAAAACATTTCCAGGCACAAGACCACCCTGGCCGCCCTGGATCAACATGGGCTTTTGACACTGGCATGGGCGTAGCACCGAATACCCCACCCGAGTTAATGCAGGGGCTTACCACACTTGATGAACTGTCTGAAGAAAGAGAAGCCAAAGCACTGACAAAAGGGAGACAAGATGGAGCACCAGGCCTGAATGGCCTGCCACAAAGGCTATTCAAGTCCGACGTCCCCTTTTGGTCTATGGTGCTATTAAACCTCTTTAACCACACCTTGAGCTCTCAAACAATTCCGGACTCTTGGAGAGGGGCTATCATTCATCCTATTTATAAAGCTGGGGCACGAGGCAACCCGAACAATTACAGATTAATCGCCCTGTTGGATATAGAGGCAAAGCACTTTGCAGGCCTCATTCTGGAAGATCTTAGACAATGGGCAAAGGATAACAATCCGATTCCCTTGAATCAAACAGGGTTTGCTCCTAACTCAGGCACAATGACAAACCTGTTGACAATCTCCACCATCATTGACAAAGCTCTTTCAAGCTCCAGGTCGATTTTTTGTTGCTTTGTTGATTTCAAAGCAGCATTTGATAGGGTGCCCAGGGCAGTACTCTGGCAAAAATTGAGGCAGTGGGGAATCCCAGACAACATTCTGAATCCAATTATGCTGCTGTATTCCAACACATGGGTTCGAGTGAAGTTAGGGCCTGGCTCGCATCTCTCCCGGAAAATCTCGACCTTTCGTGGTGTCAAACAGGGATGCGTGCTTGCCCCCCTCCTCTTCAACCTATTCATTGCTGACCTGTCAAGCACTTTAGAGAAGGTAATCAGCCACCCACCCAAAGTAGGAGGTACGGCATTATGCAATCTCTTATATGCCGACGACCTGGCACTGTTCAGTCTCACCAGAGTGGGGCTACAAAGACTCCTTGATGCCTTAATGCAATATACGGCTAACAAACAGTTAGAAATTAACATGAAAAAAACTATGATTGTCCCGTTTGGCAAAAAACGCTACAGCGGTGGAAGCTGGTCGATAGATAAAGAAAGCCTTTCAATCTGCCAATCTTACAAATACTTAGGGGTCCATCTTGACTCCAGGGGCAGTTTTACTAACCAGAACACTGCGATTGCAGCCAAGGCTACAGCCTTATTGGTATCCTTGGCTAAGTTATCGAGGAGACTCTCAGGCCCCACTGTCTTGCCCTTACTGGAAGTGCTTAGAGCAAAGATCGGCCCTACACTCTCGTGTGGCATAGAGATTTTCAAGGGTAAAATGAACATTACCTTAAACAAACTTACAACCAAACTCTACAAGAAATTGCTTCACTTGCCGAGCTCCTCCTCGCCAGCACAGGTCAGACTAGAGTTGGGGTTAATCAATTATGAAGCCTCCAATGTTGGCTCATATCTTAAGCTGATCCACAAATTAAGACAGGCAGAAGCAGGTACCCTGGAATTCCTAGTTTGGAAGAAAATCAGTGTGAACAACCCTGGGGGATCATTTGGCCGCCTCCTAAATGACCACATTCAACGAATGTCTGCTGCGGATCTCTGGGCTCTTAATGCAAGCCAGACTGTCTTTAAAAATACAATCAAAAAATGTATAAGATTGAAATCCCTGATCATGGACAAAACCCTTCTTGCGAAACGCAGTCATGCTTGGGCAGTAGCCAACTCTTACAAACGACTATCCCCGGCCAACTACCTTTCGGCAACATTTTCTCATTATCTAAAGCGATGTCTGATCGCCCTTAGATTGGGAGACTGGCGTTTCCTTAAAAATCTTCCAGCTTGGCGTCGAAAACGGGACGATCTAATGTGCAGAGGGTGTGGGGCAGCAAATGAAACTATTCTGCACGTGCTTTGCATATGCCCTCTATTTACTCTTCAACGCAGACGCCTACTCAGGCCAGAATGGAACATGTTGGGAGTCCGGACATGCAGGCACGCCCTTATTGCTGCTCTGTCTTTAGAGAACACTGTTTTAAATATAAAATTGGCCAAATTTGTTCAGCAAGTTTACAGCATTTTAGAAAAATTGGAAACGGCTAAGGCTTCGCTGATAACTATGTAGAACGATAAGTATTTTAACCTCATCTGCTTTGTCCGGGAGTGTTAATTTTTAAATTGATACGTCGCAGTAAGCACTGATAAGAAAGGCCGAATTTTATTTTGTTTTTTATATTTTTTTAATCTGTAAAATTGTACTTAATGTGTTGGAAGAATCTTTTAAAGATATGTTTTTATATATCTAAATAAAGAAATTATTACTGGTCATTTTAATAGTGTGTGCAGGGCTAGGCCTACTTTACACATTAGGCCTGTGTCAACATTTGAGAATGCTGATCAACATAATCAACATGATGTTCTTTCAGGGTTTGATGTGGTTCCTTTAGAATCTGACATGCAACATGTTAATATTAACACCTTAGATTTACCTTCAGTTTCTAATGAGTCTCTGCAGGAAGGAATTGTTCAACTATAGAAACATTAGTTTGCTTGGGGGCAGTTGAGAAACCTAAGAGTGTTAGTTGGAGCACACACTTTATCTTATTGGGTGTCCACAAAATTAATGCCAAGATTTACCAAGAACTTTTCATTTTAAGTAATATCTTGATGTATGGAGATAAAGAGATCACACCTTTTTCTCCCCACATGGCATCAGTGGAATGTGTGCATGGAGTTTACTTGGGCTTTGGTAAGCTTAAAGTGTATTATTGTAGAAACTTGCAAAAGGAGTATTTTAATGTTTCTTCTGATTCTTTTCTATTTTCTATGAAGGACTATAAAGACTTCAAAATGTCCGGTTTTATTGAAAAGAAGGGGTGGTGGTGTAAAAGGGCTTTTGTGAAAATGTTCATGGTTCAAGCATTTTCATGGTTATAGCTAAAAGAATTCTTTGTTACAAATCTGATTCTCCTTATGATGTATTTTCAATTTTTTTTTTAGGTACACTCTCTGATTATCCTCATAACATTCTTTCTTTTCCTGTTTCACTCTCCCTATGATGTATTTTCACATTTTTATTTAGGTACACTCTCTGATTATCCTCATAACATTCTTTCTTTATGAACATTTTCATGATTCAAGCATTTTCATGGTTATAGCTAAAAGAATTCTTTGTTACAAATCTGATTCTCCCTATGATGTATTTTCACATTTTTATTTAGGTACACTCTCTGATTATCCTCATAACATTCTTTCTTTTCCTGTTTCACCTTCCACTTCGTCATTGGAAAAGTTCTATGCTCACAAAGTTTAAGGATTTTTATATGTCTTTTTTTATTTTATTGTTTTTGTTACTATAGGAAGGGAGATGATGTGAGGTATTGTCTTTCTTCCATTTCATTGTCCTCATGATGTTATTATGATATAATGGCATTCTGTATGTTTTCTCGTTCCACTTCTTGCATTAAGGATTTTAATATGTTTTATTAGTTTATTTATTTGTTTTGCATTTTTGTTTATTATAGGAAGGGAGATGATGTAAAGTATAGTCTTTCTTCCTTTTCTATTTATACATGATGCCACTGTTATGTAATGTGTTCTATGACATTCACGTTCTGCTTCTTCCATCCTTTGTTAATGAGTCCTAAGTTATGCTCACTCTTATGTTATGCACGCTCCACTGTTACATTCTCGAGAGTGTGTGTATCTTCAAACATATGTTTATGTTTGAAAATGCATCTCACGACGATAATCTATCGTGCAGGACTACAGTGGTGGTTTTAGACAGTAAGCTGTTGGTCATTCTCAGAGGCGGTGGTGCTCCCGTGGAGATGCCGTTTTACATGGAATAAACTTCATTTCTTTTCACTCCTGGATTTGTCCATCATCTTTTTTGGAAGCTTTATTCTTCGTTACACTTTCCCTGAATCCCTAGTACACACGTGTGTTCTCCGTTTCAGGTAAAATATTTGAAGGATGAACTTATCATGACCAACGGTGGTCCTGCCAGTGAACCCTCCCCTCCCCTACACACATGCACGCTATTGCTGGGTACAGCGGTTTTAGCGGGTTAGGAACACGTGCATCTTGTCGGAACGTGTGTTGATTTCCAGGGAGGTGTTAAAGGTATAGCGGGGACTTGTGCCAAGTTCAGTGATGCAGGGTGAGTGGGGGGGAGACAGAGGCCTCTCTGGCCAAGGCCTTTTACGGTGGTCTGCCGCATTAGGGGCCCTGGGTGTGGGCTGGGGGAGTCCCGCTCGGCATCAACAAGCTATCAGAGAACCTGTATAAAAAAGCTCTCTCACATTTGCGCGTGGTCCAGTGCGCCACTATAAAGGCAGCAACTGCTGTGGTTGTGTAAGGGTGGGGTTATTCGGCCCGAAAAACTAGATAGTAAATATGTGTAAAAATAAAAATAAACTAATAATCCTTTGCAAGATTACTTCTATTTTAAAGAACAATTTATGTCTATTTCAGTTGTTGCTCCCCGTGCTGTCTACTGGGGCCGAAGGGGGGTAGTGGCCTGAAACACAGGGCCAAAAGCGTTCCACCAGCCGAAGCAGATGTGTTGTAATCAAGTCCCTTCTCAGATTTTAGAGTTAGCCGGCCTGTGTCCCGGCACATGCTTGTGTATATTTCTGCCACCGGCTGAAGGCGCAATGAACACTAGTAAATACCGTTCAAAGACATGGATAGCACTGATCACGTAACCATGTGTGCACAGGCTTTGACAACACAAACTCAGCCGAGAGGAAGTGAAGCAGGGGGAAACAGTTGTGATTGTGGTGGGGTCTTGGCTCTGCACAATATATTGTGTTTATTGTTTTAGCTAGTCTACTAGAAATGGGGTGCATATATATCAAAAGGTACACCCGGTGATTGAAACAGGGGTTGGGTTAATCAAGTGGGCAGGTGTTGAACATTGAAAAAGGTAAGAAAGAGACTTTCATGAGAAATGAGAGAGGAAGGAAGAGATGAAAGAGGGAAGGAGGGGAGAAAGAGGGGGGGAATGAGCAAGGGAGAGAGGAAATGAGAGAAAGAGAGAGAGACAGAGAAGGAGGAAGAGAAAGAGAGAGTGAGAAAGGGAGAGAGAGAGGGAGGGGGAGGGGGAGGGAGAGAGAGAGAGAGAGAGAGAGGTGGTAATAGAAATACGACAACAGACCCACGTTGTTGGTGTGAATGTAACAGCTGCGAAGCTTTAGTTAAAACATACATTAAAATCTTTTAAAATAATTAATTAATTAACACAAATGTTATTGAAAAAATAATAGCAAATATAAAGGATCTAGTTGCGTAAGAGAGACAAATGTGGTTGTCCCATTCAGCAGTTGGTTCATCAGTTCAGCTTTTCAGTCGTTGCCTGTTGCGAGTGCAGCAGAGAATGGGGGCTGCAGAGGGGCCCAAAACGTCTTGCCTGGATCCTTCCTTGACCAGGAGTGGCCAGACATGGCTTGAGCATCCATGGCTGCCCGGGCACCTCCCGGGCCCTTTGGTGGACACAAGTCGGAGCTAAAACACCAAAACGGAAGCCCTCCACAAAACATCCCTTCAGAGGGAAGTTAAGATTTCACGCAAGCTGGCGATCTGATGTATGAATTAACCCCTTGGCCGCTGCGGCACTGGGGTGGAGGGGGGCCGCGCGGCACCACCATGTTTGTGACGGAACCACTGCGTTCACGAGCCATGGGCGGGCTGTGCTTATGACGGAGTGGTTCCCTCACAGCTCCGCCCACCCACTAATTCGTCAGCACAGGCGGGGAATCAGTGCCGGGTGGGTGGAACGGCCGCGGCATGACGGACCCACTCCGTCATGAGCACACGCCACCCGTGGCTCATAGCGGAGTGGTTCCGTCAAAAGCATGGAAGGGTTAATTATACGCACTACACTGCACACACAAAAACTGCCAAATAAACACACCTTTAAACACTATTTAAAGTGCATAAGAAAGTTATGCACATGCAAACACCCACACAATGTAAACCTGCAAACTGAGAAGCAGAAGGCCAGGACTGAGTCCAGGCTTCCCAATTTGAGCACTGTTTTCACATCTTCAAAAAAAGCTGTCACTAAAGGCAAACAAATAAATTCCCCACCTGAACTATATCAATTTACTCACAACACACAACTCATAAACGCGAGCAGATCATCAAACACACTTAGCAAAAAAATAAACAAACATGAGGTCCCTCACACAAGTACAAATAAATGAGTGGCAAAACACGAACAACTTCATGAGCATCATAGGAAAGCGAATGAAACATATCCCTTTTATTTAGAAAAAGTTGCGCTATTTTTGTTGCAAGATGCGGTGACAGGGAAAAAGTACGATTAACCGCATATTGACATCTAGACCTAGTTGTCCATCCGCCACTTCTAACGTGCCCAAAAAATGCCTGCCCTGCCCAGTGACATAAAAAGTTTCGTAGCTGGGAATCTTCACTTCTCCTGAGCTTAAAAAGAGGCCGGAGTCTCTGAGTCTGTGGCAGGCTGGTCAGGCAGCTGCCAATTCATATCACGCAAGCACGCACACCTGGCACTTGTCACCAGACACCTGACAGCTCTGCCTCACGCAACACACCTGGCCCCTGTCACCCACACACACCCACACACACCAGGCACCTGTCATGCACACGCTTCCTCACACATCCACAATTATTGCCTGTCACACTCACCCGTCCTCATACACTCACACCTGTCACACACAGCCTGCCTCATGCACACATCAGGCACCTGTGAACTAAGTATGGGCGAAATTTGCAAATTCACGTTCCGCGAATTGACGCGAAATCGAATTCGCAATCCACGAATTCGTGCGTGTTCGCGGGTTTTTTGCATGTTCGCGGGGCTTTTTGCGTGTTCGCGGGCCACTTGCATGGTGAACTTACCCATGCGGTCGTGTATGGGCACAGCACCCTCTGGTTCACCACTGCCACCCTCTGGTTCATCACTGCCACCCTCTGGTTCACCACTGCCACCCTCTGGTTCACCCCTGCAACCCTCTGGTTCACCCCTGCCACCCTCTGGTTCACCACTGCCACCCTCTGGTTCAGCACTGCCACACTCTGGTTCACCCCTGCCACCCTCTGGTTCAGCACTGTCACCCTCTGGTTCACCACTGCCACACTCTCGTTCATGAGTGCCACCCTCTGGTTCATCATAGCACCTCTGGTTCACCAATGCCACCCTCTGGTTAACCATTGTCACCCTCTGGTTCAGCACTGCCACCCTCTGGTTCACCACTGCCACCCTCTGGTTCACCCCTGCCACCCTCTGGTTCACCACTGCCACCCTCTGGTTCACCCCTGCCACCCTCTGGTTCACCACTGCCACCCTCTGGTTCATCACAGCACCCTCTGGTTCACCCCTGCCACCCTCTGGTTCAGCACTGTCATCCTGTGGTTCACCACTGCCACCCTCTGGTTCATCACAGCACCTCTGGTTAACCACTGCCACCCTCTGGTTCACCACTGCCACTCTCTGGTTCACCACTGCCACCCTCTGGTTCACCCATGCCACCCTCTGGTTCACCACTGCCACCCTCTGGTTCACCCCTGCCACCATCTGGTTCATCACTGCCACCCTCTGGTTCACCCCTGCCACCATCTGGTTCACCCCTGCCACCCTCTGGTTCAGCACTGCCACCCTCTGGTTCAGCACTGTCACCCTCTGGTTCACCCCTGCCACCCTCTGGTTCATCACTGTCACCCTCTGGTTTATCACTGCCACCCTCTGGTTCACCACTGCTACCCTCTACCGAGACCTTTTGTGGCGCAGGGGCAGCACAAAAGATACGCCATGGTGCTGGGTATTAACAACGTGACCCATCTGAGAGATGCGTCACGTTGTAAAGCCCTGCGCCATCAGGAGGCGTTCCAGCGCAGGGGAGGGCGTTCCTGAGCAGGAACGCCTCCTAAAAGTGGCTGAGTGAAATCTACAAGATTTCACTCAGTCACTTTTAGGCCAATGCTGCGTCAAAACCCTGCGCCTGCTTGAAGCAGGCGCAAGGCTTGATGCAGCATTGGGGAGATAGGGCCCCCCAGAGCATTGCTGGAGCTGCGTCGCAAGCGCGCACCATGGGTGGTGGAGCTGCGGTGCACAATAACTGGCGCATCCCTGGGGATGCGCCAGTTATTGTAAATCTGCCCCTATACATTCAGCCACTGAGGGAGCACTTACTGATTAGACAGTTGAAAGTACTCCAGTTGAGTATTGCACAAAAAGGTGGCATCTTCGTGGACAAACACGCAGGGCGGGATTCATTCTGCCCCCTGTTAGACTCGTTTTTTGTGCCCTTCTGCCCTCTGTTAGACTTGTTTTTCCCTTGTTTTTTTGCCCTTCTGCCCTCTGTTAGACTCTTTTTTCCCTTTTTTTTCTGCCCTTCTGCCCCCTGTTAGACTCGTTTTTTGTGCCCTTGTGCCCTCTGTTAGACTCATTTTTCCCTTGTTTTTCTGCCCTTCTGCCCTCTGTTAGACTCGTTTTTTGTGCCCTTCTGCCCTCTGTTATTGCCTTGTTTTTGTGCCCTTCTGCCCTCTGTTAGACTTGTTTTTTGTGCCCTTCTGCCCTCTATTAGACTCGTTTTTGTGCCTTTCTGCCCCGTTAGACTCGTTTTTTGTGCCCTTCTGCCCTCTGTTAGACTCGTTTTTCCCTTGTTTTTCTGCCCTTCTGTCCTCTGTTAGACTGGTTTTTTGTGTCCTTCTGCCCTCTGTTAGACTTGTTTTTCTCTTATTTTTCTGCCCTTCTGCCCTTTGTTAGACTGCTTTTTGTGCCTTTCTGCCCTCTGCATCACCACATCATCACTCAGCGCTACCCCAGCATCACTCAGCACCACCACATTATCACTCAGCACCACCACATTATCACTCAGCACCACTCAGCACCACCACAGCATCACTCAGCACCACCACAGCATCACTCAGCACCACCACAGCATCACTCATCACCACCAAAGCACCACTCAGTGCCACCACAGCATCACAGAGGACCACCACAGCATCACTCAGCACCACCACATTATGACTCAGCACCACCACAGCACCACTCAGCACCACCACAGCATCACTCAGCACCACCACAGCATCACTCAGCACCACCACAGCACCACTCAGCACCACCACAGCATCACTCAGCACCACTACAGCATCACTCAGCACCACCACAGCACCAATCAGCACCACCACAGCACCACTCAGCGCCACCACAGCACCACTCAGCACCACCACAGCATCACTCAGCACCATCCCAGTATCACTCAGCACCACCACAGCACCACTCAGCATCACCACAGCCCCACTCAGTACCGCCACAGCACCACTCAGCGCCACCCCTGCATCAATCTGCGCAACCATTCAACAACAACTGGTTCAAATATGTTCTCTCAATGTTTCAAACTTTATTACAAATGTCACAAAAAGATGTTAATATTTCACTTCTGTTCTTGGATTTTCGTCACAATAAAATACACTGAACATAATCTTCACAAAAGTTACTTACAAAAGTTTAAGCTATTGCCATTATAAATTAAAATCACTTTTATTTAAGTATTAATTATTTAAAAAAATTAAAAGCCATTGTAATTTGTAATATTAATACAGCTAAGTCAGGTAAATAAAAAACATGTTGCATTACAAATACTATAGGTGTCACATTTGCGAAAGTTATAACTATTGGCATTGTAAATGACAAAGCTATTAATTTAGCTATTTTCAAAACCAACACATAAATAAAAAAAATTGTCAATAGCTCAAACGTTCCTGATGCGAGACCTATTGCATTGCAAATGCTTGTTTTTATATCTGTCAGTGCTTCCTGTTGAGGTTTAATTTTCGTGACAGGCACCTCATTGGCTACTTGTAACTATTCTTTGACCCTGCTTCAAGAGTCAGAGCAGGGTCAGAGAATAGTTGCAAGTAGGTAACGAGGCACCAGGAAGCACTTACAGGCTTACAGCAGCAGGTGCCCAAGTTGAAGTTAATTTCTTTATAACCCTTTTGTAAAAGTTTACAAAAAATTAGCTTCAACTTTTGCACCTGCTGCTGTAACCTTGCAAGTGCTTGGCTGAAAATTCGTCCTCTCTGATTTTTCCGCGATTTCGCGAGATTTGCGGATCGCGAAATCGCGGAAAATCCACAAATTCCACGAGCAGAACTAATTTTCAGCCCATGCTTACTGTGAACCACATGCACACCCGGCACCTGTCACCCACACGCACATGCTGCCTCACACAGCAACACCTGGCCCATGTCTCCGACACCCGGCCTACGCGCACGCCAGCCACCTGTGAGAAACACGCTCAACAGCACATGTCCCACACAATCACATAGACTTGCCCCTGAAGGTGTGCGCTCAGGGCAGGGTGGCTCTCGCCGGTGCCTTCAGCGGCGGCCACTGAAGGTGCCTCATTCATATCATTAGCATCCCCCTCCCTTCCCCTTGGCAGCAGTGATGTCCCCCTGGAGTTGGGGACAGCAGGGGAAAGTTAGGGAGCCCCAGCCCCCTCCCACCCCCTCCTCGCCTGTCACAGCTCTTATCCCGGAAGAGCCTCATTCCAGGGGTTGCAGCTCGAGGCAGAAAGTAACTGAGAGGGGAGTGAAGTTCCGGACACCTCCACCTCACCCCAAGGAGCCCGGCCAGTGCCTTCCTCGCACCTGAGGCACACACTCAACCGGAGGCACTGGAAGACACGGTGGCAGCAACCACTGGGCTGCTGCAGAACAAGGGCCTTTTTGTTTGTTTTTTGGGGAGCAGTAAATAAGAAATTGAGGACTGACCAGGGAGGTCCCTGAAGGAAGTACACCCAGGGCTGCTGGAGGTGACCCCTGCTTGAGGTGGACAAGGCCTCCGTGGAGAGGACACTGCCTCTGAGGAGCAGAAGAATGTCCAAAGAAGCAAGAATTGTGAGGATAAATCCTGAGAAGAGGAGCCCGGGAGACTTGAAGTCCGCCTAAAGCTAAGAGCTGGGGCAAGATGAGCAAACCACCGGGATCAACAAGTGGGTAACGTGCACGCCCTTTTTTACACTTCTCTGCAACTCAGCTCTGTGGTGCTAACTGGAGGTACCTGGTGAGCTTGTTGGATCCCAGGGACCCTCAGGATTCAAGGGGACTTTATCCTCCAACTCAAAACAACGCACAGGGTGCGTTTGCAGTGGTGAAGGGAGGGGGCGGAGCCTAAGATGACATGTGTGCAAATACACCCTTTGGCGCGTTTAAAGTTGGGGAATTAATTCCTCTTCAATCCTGAGGGTCCCTGGGGGCCAACTAGCCCATCACTTACCTCCAGCGTTGCAGGGAGGTGCCCAGGCCATGCCCCTTTTTACACCACTCTGCAATGCAGCTCTGTGGCGCTTACTGGAGGTACCTAGTGGGCTAGTTGCACCCCAGGGACCCTCAGGATTCAAGGGGACTTAATCTCCCAACTTAAAATGGCCATAGGGCGTGTTTACACAGTGGTGAAGGGAGGGTACGGGGCTTGAGGTGATGTGTGTGCAAACATGCCCTGTGGCGCATTTTAAGTTGGAGAAATAATTCCTCTTCAATCCTGAGGGCCCCTGGGGGCCAACTAGCCCACCAGGGGCTTCCAGTAAGTGCCACTGCAGAGAGGTGGTCCAGGCCATGTCCCTTTTTACACCTCTCTGCAATGGCACTTACTGGAGGTACCTAGTGGGCTGGTTTGCCCTAGGGACCCTCAGGATTCAAGGGGATTTAATCCCCCAACTTAAAACGACCACCGGTCGTGTTTACACAGGGGGGGAATGGAGGGGATGGTGCCTGAGGTGATGTGTGCAGACATGCCCTGTGGCGCGTTTTAAGTTGGGGAAATAATTATCCTTGAATCCTGAGGGCCCCTGGGAACTAAAAAGCCCATTAGGTGCTTCCAGTAAGCGCCACTGCGCTGCATTTCAGAGAGGTGGTCCAGGCCATGCCCCTTTTTACACCTCTATACAACGCAGCTCTGTTGCACTTACTTGAGGTGCCTAGTGGGCTAGTTGGACCATAGGGACTCTCAGGTTTCAAGTGGACTTAATCCCCCAACTTAAAATGGCCAAAGGCCACATTTACACAATGGTGAAGGGAGGGGATGGGGCCTGAGGTGACGTGTGCAAACACTCCCTGGGGTGCATTTTAAGTTGGGGAAAAATCTCCCCTTCAATCCTGAGGGCCTCTGAAGGCCAACTAGCCCACCAGGTGCTTCCAGTAGGTGCCACTGCACTGTTTTGCAGAGAGGTGGTCCAGGCCGTGCCCCTTTTTACACATCTCTGCAATGTAGTTCTGTGGCGCTAACTGGAGATACCTATAGGCTAGTTGGACCCAAGGGACACTCAAGATTCAGGGGGACATTATCCCCCAAATTAAAATGGCCACAGGGCTTTTTTGCACACATGTCACCTCAGACACCCCGCTCTCTTCACCAGTGTGCAAACGCACCCTGTGGCATGTTTTAAGAGGTAGTTTTACTCCCCCTGCCATATAATGTACTAGGGTCTTACAGAGGAGGCCATGGTAATCACAGTAACTATAACGTGCCTGAAACCTATGGATATTTCAGTGAATTTTTAAGGTTTTTTAAATGCTAATTTCTAACTATAACGTGCCTGAAACATATGGGTTATTTCAGTGACTATATATATATATATATATATATATATATTACCTACTGGCGGTCGCCAGTAGGTATATATAGTTAGGATTTTTTCTCTATGGGTTTTTTGAAAATTCTATGTCTAATAACTTTGGCGTTTGTGGACGGAATTGGCTGAAATTTTCAGGAAAATGGCACATTTTGTTTCTGAGCAGCCCTTGAAAATTTGGGGGGGGGTTCGTCAAGGGGGGGCTGAGAAAAAAGGGGGGTCCCAAAACGTGTTTTTAACATTGAGTTTTCCATAGGGCGGTTGGCCTCCGCCCTATGGAAAACTCAATGTTAAAAACACGTTTTGGGACCCCCCTTTTTTAGCCCGAACGGCTGAATGGATTTGCACGAAACTTGGCAAAATTGTAGGGACTGGTAGCCCGATGTGCCTTTTGTAGGTCTCAATATATGTGCTCCAGTGGATTTTGAGAAATTAACGTTTAAAAAAAGATATATATCTGTAACAGCGGACCGGGCCGCGCTCTGGTTCGCGGACTTTTCGCGCAACGGAGCTTTGTGAAGCGAAGCTGATTGGTTCTCCGGCGTCTGTCAACATTCCAAACAGTCCGTAGCGGCCGCCATCTTGTCTCTCGGTAGGATCGAGAGACAAGAGGAGGCCGAAGCGAAGGGGCAAATGACCATAAGGGGGCATAGTACATTGTCGCTCACCCCCTAGGTTTGATGTGGAGGTTTTAAAAGGGCCCCGCGGGGCAAAAAAAAATAAAAATAATAATAATCGAACAGCTGAATGGATTTGCACGAAACTTGGCAAAATTGTAGGGACTGGTAGCCCGATGTGCCTTTGCTAGATCTCAATATATGTGCTCCAGTGGATTTTGAGAAATTAACGTTCAAAAAAAGGTATATATCTGTAACAGCGCACCGCTTCGCGTACTTTTCGCGTTACGGAGCTTTGCGAAGCGAAGCTGATTGGCTCTCCGGTGTCTGTAAACATTCCAAACAGTCCGTAGCGGCCGCCATCTTGTCTCTCGGTAGGATCGAACAGCTGAATGGATTTGCACGAAACTTGGCAAAATTGTAGGGACTGGTAGCCCGATGTGCCTTTGCTAGGTCTCAATATATGTGCTTCAGTGCATTTTGAGAAATTAACGTTCAGAAACAAGATATATATCTGTAACAGCGCTCCGCTTCGCGGAGATAAAATTATATGTGTATTACCTAGCTGTTGCTAACACCAGTTAGCGACGGCTAGTAGAAGATAGCGACCATCTTGGGCCCCACTTTGCATGTGAGTGATATTTATCACTAATGACATGCAAAGTGGGCATGCCAAGATGTTAGCGACTGGAAACAGTCGCTAACATCGCTATCTCCTATTATCAACTTTTGGAAATATTCGAGATAAGGGCGAATATCTCTAAAAGCTACCACCTGCCCTGAGCAGTTCTTAGCCATGTTATCCAATGGGAGGTGGATAACATGGCTAAGAGCATTAGCTCGGTAATGCATGAATATCGCTGAGTTTTCAGCGATATTAATGCATTGCGGTCGTTTTTTATCGTATTTCCGATAAACCTTGATAATAGCAAGGTTTATCTGCGATAATTTCTGACGGTAAAAAAATCGTTGCTAAGCATCGTTAGGGATAAATATCGCTTAACTTTGGTAATATGCCCCAACGTCTGTTAACGTTCGATTCGAAGGAAATCAGGAAGTGTTGAAAAACATTGTCTGCGCCATCTTGTCTTTTTTCAAATGCCACACTTTTGTCGTGCACGGCAGCCATTTTAGATGCCTTGACCAGACCCACTCTGTGCACGCTGTCGATCCTTAGCATGGCTCCCCACCCTCGCAAACATCTCCCCCAGGCAGTGGTCACCCCCGCTCTCTGTCTTATGCATGGGTAATAAACCTCCCCCATCTGCGCTGCTGTTCCCTGAGAATCACACCCTGTGCCCGCCCGACACCTCCCTTTCGCCCTATTCACTACCGCACCCTCTGACACTCCTTTTCCTCTGTGTCCGATTGTCCAGGCTGGTCCTAGGGTATCAGCTAGCCCTGCAGATGTAGTTTATGGCCACAGCTGTAAAGAATCACCCCTCTTCAAAGGAGTTACAGTAGATCAAGGCCCACACTCGATGAGATTCGTCACAGCAGAAGCGTTGCTATTATCTGAAAACCATCCTGTATTGTGATTGGGGAGGGGACCGAGCCTGAAGCGGAAGATTCCAGGGATGACTGTTTGTACATCAAAGTTTTTACAATTATGTGTCACATTAAAAATATATAGCACTTCGACAAAGTAGTAAGATTATAAAACTTTAATAATTTATAAATATATACAAGAAAACAAAAATAGTAATAACATATAAACATTTTTAGGGAAAAACAACGAAGTAGCGGTCGGCTGTGCGAATAGTCCCAACGCAGCACAACGTCCAGATTTCCGGCGTGGGGCGTCGCGGGGGGTGGGTCATCAGTAGCAAACTGTTGTGCGAATAGTTCCAAGGCAGCAGAACGCGTTGAAATCTAGATGACACGAAAGTGATGTCTAGTAAGTTGCCACCCAGCAAATAACGGCATGGGGCGTCGCGGGGGGTGGGTCATCAGTAGCAAACTGTTGCGCGAATAGTTCCAAGGCAGCAGAACGATGGCACCAAGGTGATGTCCAGTAAGTTACCGCACTGGTTTTGGTATCCTACAATGCTGCTCCGAATAACGGCGTGGAGCGCCCCGGGGGAGGCGGCGTGAACGGGCCTCTCCAGGTGGAGTGTCATCTGTTGTAGTGGGGCGCCCCTTTACCGTTTCAGTTGCCATTCCGTCCATTTTTGGTCCACTGTGTCAAAAGCCGCAATTCAGCTGAGTTGCGCCCACTCTTGCGGTGCAGCGATAGGCGGCTGTCACAGGACTCTCAAAATGGCGGCAGGCTGTTTCCTTTTTGGGCCTGGTCCACTGAAATGGCCCTGGGACACCTTGGAAATCGGACGCTTGTCTGCTAGGTCTTGGACCTCATTCTCGAAAGCGTCCCCTCCGCCTTGAGAATTCATCAAAAGTTTTGGGGGCTCCGACTCCTGCAGGCTTCTGGTGGGGAGCGGCTGCCATGATTGCTCGCGGAATGACCACGACTGAGCTACGAGATGGTGGTGCTTTCATGCTGACGCCAGCTTCAGTCTGAAACATCCAGAAACAAGGTGGGGCTTTCATCGTTTGGGGAAAAAAAAAAGTTTTCATCCTATGAAAAGTGTTGTTTTTAGGTCACATGATCAAGCCTTCCATCATTAGGAAACCAAAAGTAAAATGAACCAATGAAAAGTTTTATAAACAAGTCACATGACCTGTTATGCGGCATAGGGTGTAAAATTAGGAGAAAATACGTTGGCACGTGAGGCGGCGTCAGTAGCGGACCGATGTGCGAATAGGCCGAAGGCAACACAACGCGCCAAGATCTGGATGGCACCGAGGTGGTGTCCAGCAAGTTGCAGCACTGGTGTGGCCATCCTACAATGCTGAAAGTCGGCGTGGGGCGCCCCGTTGGCCTGTGAGTTTGCGTCAGTAGCGGACCGATGTGCGAATAGGCCGAAGGCAGCACAACGCGCCAAGATCCGGATGGCACCGAGGTGGTGTCTAGTAAGTTGCCGCACTGGTGTGGCCATCCAACAATGCTGAAAGTCGGCGTGGGGCGCCCCGTTGGCCTGTGAGTTTGCGTCAGTAGCGGACCGATGTGCGAATAGGCCGAAGGCAGCACAACGCGCCAAGATCCGGATGGCACCGAGGTGGTGTCTAGTAAGTTGCCGCACTGGTGTGGCCATCCTACAATGCTGAAAGTCGGCGTGGGGCGCCCCGTTGGCCTGTGAGTTTGCGTCAGTAGCGGACCGATGTGCGAATAGGTCGAAGGCAGCACAACGCGCCAAGATCCGGATGGCACCGAGGTGGTGTCTAGTAAGTTGTCGCACTTCTGTGGCCATCCTACAATGTTGAAAGTCGGCGTGGGGCGCCCCGTTGGCCTGTGAGATGGCGTCAGTAGCGGACCGATGTGCGAATGGGGCCAAAGGCAGCGCAACAATATTTTCTGATTTGAAGACACCACAAGGCGCTGAGATGCCAAGATCCGGATGGCACCGAGGTGGTGTCTAGCAAGTTGTGGCACTGGTGTGGCCATCGTACAATGGTAAAAGTCGGCGTGGGGCGCCCTGTTGGCCTGTGAGATGGTGTCAGTAGCGGACTGATGTGTGAATGGGGCCAAAGGCAGCGCAACAATATTTTCTACTATATTTTCGGAGTAGAAGACACCACAAGGCGCTGAGATGCCAAGATCCGGATGGCACCGAGGTGATGTGTAAGTTGCGGACGGATGTGCGAATGGGGCCAAAGGCAGCTCAACAATATTTTCTGAAGAGAATACACCACAAGGCGCTGAGATGCCAAGATCCGGATGGCACCGAGGTGATGTCTAAGTTGCGGACCGATGTGCGAATGGGGCCAAAGGTAGCGTAACAAGATTTTCTGTATGGAAGATACCACTAGGCGTTGAGATGCCAAGATTCGGATGGCACCGAGGTGATGTCTAGGAAGTTGTGCCACTGGTGTGGCCATCGTACAATGGTAAAAGTCGGCGTGGGGCGCCCTATTGGCCTGTGAGATGGTGTCAGTAGCGGACTGATGTGCGAATGGGGCCAAAGGCAGCGCAACAATATTTTCTGTATGGAAGATACCACTAGGCGTTGAGATGCCAAGATCCGGATGGCATCGAGGTGATGTCTAAGTTGCGGACTGATGTGCGAATGGGGCCAAAGGCAGCGTAACAATATTTTCTGTATGGAAGATACCACTAGGCGTTGAGATGCCAAGATTCGGATGGCACCGAGGTGATGTCTAGCAAGTTGGTGTGGTCATCCTACAATGCTGAAACTCGGCGTGGGTCACCCCATTAGCCTGTGAGATGGCGTCAGTAGTGGACCGATGTGCGAAAAGGCCGAAGGCAGCACAACGCGCCAAGATCCGGATGTCACCGTGGTGGTTTCATAGTTGAGAGGCACTTCATCTGCAGTGGGGCGCCGAGATCCGGATGGCACCGAGGTGATGTCTAGCAAGTTGCTGTACTTGTGTGGTCATCCTACAATGCTGAAACTCGGCGTGGGTCGCCCCATTAGCCTGTGAGATAGCTGTTCTTTGGATTTGGGCCTGGTCCACTAAAATGGCCCTGGGACACCTAAGAACTCGAACGCTCGATTTTTTTTTCCTTTCCTGTACATGCAAAAAAAGGTAAATGCCCGGTATGTTACACGCTTCATCTGCCACGATGAACTCTCCAGAGGAACCGAAAAAATATATAGTTGTGGTAACTATACCATGCATCGTCATATGGAGAGGTGGCACCAATTAATTATAGTGCTGCATAAAAGAGAGATTTGGAGGAGAACCCCTGACCTGCTAGTACATTCATCAAAGAAGTGGCACTGAGAGCTTCAGAGGCAAGGGAAACGGTCCCAAATATTTAGAAGAACTTTGGAAAGATTAAAATGACATGTTTAGATTGTGGTAAATTAATTTCATGTGGGCAGATGAGTGTTACTCTAATAAATACAGCATATGAACATCATCATAGTCGATGGTTGGTAGAGACATTTTGACTATATCCTGGACCTGCCCGTCCTCGCCCAAAATGGCGCCGGAATAAATGGGACTCGTAACTCCTTGTTGTGTACTGGTTGCAGAACCTTGAAATCACGAGATACGTATGCAGTTTTGAAGCACATGGCGGGCGGGGACGAGAATTGATTGAATATTTCGACATCCCTATTGATATTAAGTTCTGATGTGTTATTGATTACTGTACTGTTGAAAATTCGAATTAACGTCACCCATGGTACTTGCCCGCAAATGTATATCTAGATAATTTTATTGTAACTGGCCCTGTCGTATTTTAATTATAAAATGTACGTCCACCGATTCCGTAACTGTTAGACACCTTAGTTTTTGCAACCTAATGGCCCGCCCGTTACGTTCCTCTACAGTGTAAATGTCTATTCATCATATACGATTACAGTTTGCTCCGTGGCAGGCCCACGTGGTTATAGGCTCGTATTTGTATAATGAAATTTTCACAATAAAGGTTTTTAAAAGAAAACATGGTAGTAGTGTATACATTGGTAAAGTTTTTAATAATAGTCACTGTTTTAGAATCATTAAAAGGCAAGTGAAATAAAGCAGACCAATTACATGAAGGGTAAAAGGTATAATACGAAGGAACGCAGTAAAGATAAATGGTCAAGGGCTGTTGTGTTTTCTATTCCTGCAACATAAAGTGATCGATAAGAATCTCATATTCAGGCGTATCGGCGACTAAGACAGCAGGTCGACCCTCTTTTGCTCAACGGCTCCGTCATGGGACGAAGAAACGCTCTTTTTCTCGAAAAAAGAATATATTTTACTTGCAGGACAGTTGTAAAATTTCCGGGAAAGTACATTAGCCTGGAACATTATAACATATATTTAAGAGAAAATAATGTTCGGAAGTAATTAAAAGCGTAATTTTTAGGTGATATGACCAAGGCTTTCATCATTAGAATAAGAAAAGTAAAATGAACCAATGAAAAGTTTTATTAACAAGTCACATGACTTGTTATGCTTACGTTACGCGCTGCGCGCCCCGGATGACTTCCGGATGCGCTAACGCGGCGCGTCATATGACGCATTACGCGACAACGCAGGTCCAGAATATAGTCAAAATGTCTCCACCAACCAGCGGTCGAAACACAACCCCTTTCAGCAGGCTAAATAGTTCTGTTAAATGACAACAGAAAGGACAGGCAACAAGAACCATCAGTCAAAGAGGGGAGGGCTAGTTCTTCTCTACCGGGTTACATTGGGGCGCTACCGGAACTGATCGAATTGGTAGTCTACAGTGTTTCTGGATGTTTCAGACCGAAGCTGGGGTTAGCATGAGAGCAGCACCATTTCGTAGCTCCGTTGTGGCCATTCCGCAACCAATCATGGCAGCCGCTCTTTATCGTTATTTTGGGCGGGGTGGGTGGCGGAGCCGAGCTGTTTTGCAGCCATCATTGTGTGGAGTTCAGTTCATCTCACTAGTTTTGTATTTGTCATGAGGGGTTGTTCCTAATGTTTCTATTTTAGCGAGGTCAAAAAGAGATCCCATTAGTGGCCTACTGATTTTGCTCGATTCCTTTTCTTTTTTTTTACACGATTTTTCGTTATCTGCAAAGACTAAACAGAGTATTGCAACTCTGTGTTTGTTTGTAAATAGAGAATGAACCAAAGAGAACTAATTCTAAAACAGTAAATACTTGGATAACAATCAATCAAATGGAGAGAGAAGCAGGCACGACGGATTACAACGGGGGCAAAGGCCTGCGTTAACTACCTTTCACTATCTGCAAAGAGAGAGTACTCCTAATAGAAATGAGGGGGGGGGGCACCATTCAAAGCAGATCAGTGTGCATAAACACGAAAATGTTTTCACTTACCACGTACTTGACATTCGACAGCTTATGATATTTGCTATTAAAAAACCATTGAAATTCACTGAAAAAACCATAGGTTATAGACCATATATAGTTAGGAATTAGCATTTACAAAACCTTGAAAATTCACTGAAAAAACCATAGGTTATAGACCATATATAGTTAGGAATTAGCATTTAAAAAACCTTATTTTACTCACACAAAACCATTGAAATTCCATATATAGTTAGTTGCACTAACTATATATTGCGCACCCGCAATCCACTGCTGATCATGTCACATATTACATCATTCATGACATGGTCAGTGACATCACTGATGACATCACTGATGACATCTCAAATGACATCACTGATGACATCACTGATGACATCTCATTTGACATCATTCTTGTGCTAATACGATAAACCTCTTCAGACTCTAATATAACCTTAGATACACTCAGTGTATACAGACACTCACACACTGCCACTCATCCATGGAGTTACTCACACACCCAGTCAGTCATGCAAAGAAACAATCTCACCTCCATTTCTTCAACTATACAGTTAAACACACCTTACTTATTGAAACATATACTAACACATATTTACTCTCTTATACAATCCCTGATACAAGTTCACAATGATCGATACAACCACTCACTCATTCAGTGGCTCTCATGCACAGTTATTTATATATGCCAACTCTCACGTGTACTGTGTTTTACATATGTACTTACTATGACATGTAGCATTGAGATATCCATTCACTCATCAATACACTCATGCACACAGTCAACTGCCCATGTAGCTGTTTCCACATGCACTCTTGAACTCATACACCTAGTGAATAAACTGCTCACACATCTATGCATAGAGTCACACACCTTCCAGCCACCCCCACACAAACTCAATCTCCCATAGAAATACTTGGGCAACCAATTAATAACACATATAGCCTCTCGTATAGCTAATGATCAACACATGCAGCAGTTTACAGAACAACAGACATAATGATGCACAAATTAAGACAGTTTAGTTACTAACCCATGCATTCAGTGAGACACATTTAATCACTCACTCATACAGTCAGTCACGCACCTACTAAATCCTTCATCCAGACACTTATACATCCACTCATTCTTCAATATGTAAGACATATTTTAACTTTACAGAAACATACAGTCACTGGATGTTGTCATCAGTGATGTCATCAGTGATGTCATTTGAGATGTCATCAGTGATGTCATCAGTGATGTCACTGACCATGTCATGAATGATGTAATATGTGACATGATCAGCAGTGGATTGCGGGTGCGCAATATATAGTTAGTGCAACTAACTATATATGGAATTTCAATGGTTTTGTGTGAGTAAAATAAGGTTTTTTAAATGCTAATTCCTAACTATATATGGTCTATAACCTATGGTTTTTTCAGTGAATATATATATATATATATATATATATATATATATATATATATATATATATATATATATATATATATATATATATATATATATATATTACCTACTGGCGGTTGCCAGTAGGTATATATAGTTAGGATTTTTTCTCTATGGGTTTTTTGAAAATTCTATGTCTAATAACTTTGGCGTTTGTGGACGGAATTGGCTGAAATTTTCAGGAAAATGGCACATTTTGTTTCTGAGCAGCCCTTGAAAATTTGGGGGGGTTCGTCCAGTGGGGGCCGAGAAAAAAGGGGGGTCCCAAAACGTGTTTTTAACATTGAGTTTTCCATAGGGCGGTTGGCCTCACTTTTAGCCCGAACGGCTGAATGGATTTGCACGAAACTTGGCAAAATTGTAGGGACTGGTAGCCCGATGTGCCTTTTGTAGGTCTCAATATATGTGCTCCAGTGGATTTTGAGAAATTAACGTTTAAAAAAAGATATATATCTGTAACAGCGGACCGGGCAGCGCTCTGGTTCGCGGACTTTTCGCGCAACGGAGCTTTGTGAAGCGAAGCTGATTGGTTCTCCGGCGTCTGTCAACATTCCAAACAGTCCGTAGCGGCCGCCATCTTGTCTCTCGGTAGGATCGAGAGACAAGAGGAGGTCAAAACAAAGGGGGAAATAACTATAAGGGGGCATAGTAGATCCTCGCTGACCCCCTAGGTTTGATGTGGAGGTTTTAAAAGGGCCCCGCGGGGCAAAAAAAAATAATAATAATAATAATTGAACGGCTGAATGGATTTGCACGAAACTTGGCAAAATATTAGGGACTGGTAGCCCGATGTGCCTTTGCTAGGTCTCAATATATGTGCTCCAGTGGATTTTGAGAAATTAACGTTCAAAAAAAGATATATATCTGTAACAGCGCTCCGCTTCGCGTAACGGAGGTTTGCGAAGCTGATTGGTCATTCTGTCACTGGGCTATAGTTGGGCTACATCTGGCTGATATTTGGGCTACATTTGTTTTTTTGTGTGTCTGGCGGCCATCTTTGGGCTACATTGGGCTACATTGGGCTTCATTGGGCTACATTCGGCTAATTAGCAAATAGCTCATCGCAAACTAGGAATGGTAAAGAATCGCTATTTATTCCTTAAAGTTCGCTATTTAGGAAATGCAAAAAACTTTGATGATATATATGGCGGTTCATCTCTAACAAGATAAGAAGCATAGGGATACATTTATGATGACTGGCGCATCACCAGGGATGTGTTAGTCATTCTGTGCCGCTGTTCCGTCACCTATGGTGTGCTGCATTTACAATGCGGCGCATCATGGGGCAAAAACAGCACAGATGCGTGATGTATCTGTGCCGTAAAGGTGGCGCATTGCTGGAGTTGTATCGCAAGTGTGATGAAGCTCCAGCAAGGGTCGGGGGTGCCCCTGTCGCAGGGTTTCTGTTCTCACACAGAACTGTGGACAGAGGATTGGAACCTCGGCGAATGCATTGCTGGAGTTGTATCGCAAGTGTGATGAAGCTCCAGCAAGGGTCGGGGGTGCCCCTGTCGCAGGGTTTCTGTTGTCACACAGAACTGTGGACAGAGGATTGGAACCTCGGCGAATTAGGGTGTCCCAAAACTCACGTTAGTAATCAAAAACTCCTTAGCAAGCTAGGTACAGTGTCACATTGGATATAACAAACTCTCAATGTTTAGACAATCCAGAATATGGACTTATAGTACCTCAGGATACGTGGAACTCATGAACAGTCGGTCGTTATAGATTTCTTAGAAACCAGAACATGGAGTTAAGAAGAACAGATGTGTATTTGAAATGTTTATTTACTAATGCCGTCTTCTCAGGCGTAGTACCGTAGATAATAAAAGTACACATATTATCAGTAGCAAAATTACCAGCATAGTTACTAGTACATAAAAAGTGAATGGTGATAGTATGTTAACATGCTGTAAATGAATAAGAGTTAGCAACACTTATAAGCAGCCGCGGGCCGTGGAGGGAGTTACGGTGAGGCAGGGAGGCGGGGAGGGGGAGAAGCAGGGTGGAGAATACAAGTACACATATTATCAGTAGCAAAATTACCAGCATAGTTACTAGTACATAAAAAGCGAATGGTGACAGTATGTTAACATGCTGTAAATGAATAAGAGTTAGCAACACTTATAAGCAGCCGCGGGCCGTGGAGGGAGTTACGGTGGGGCAGGGAGGCGGGGAGGGGGAGGGGCAAGGTAGAGAGGGCTCCACCCTGCTTCTCCCCCTCCCCGCCTCCCTGCCCCATCGTAACTCCCTCCACGGCCCGCGGCTGCTTATATCTCACCCTCCCTAATACACATATTATATTATTTGCTAAGAAGGTCTCTTTGTGTTGGTTTAGGGCGTGCCCATACTTTAGTGTCTTAGATTTGAAGGAATCACATCAGCATACACCAGCTCTCTCTTCATGTGAACCGCATCAACTGTTGTGTATGTGTGTTCGGCAAAGCAATATAAAACCCGCCTCATGCCCAGAATTGGCAGAAGTTGCACTTATGTTATGAGTATGAAGTCGTGGAGATCAGACCTCATAACAATTCTGTATCGTGTTGTTCTTGAAACTTTAGCACTCGCTGTACAGATATAGTTTAACAAGTAAAGCAGATAGTAGACCAATAACATATTATTCTCATGTAAACCACGATGAACTACTAGGTGGAAAGCTAAAGCAACAACTAAGTGTCGTGTGCAGAAGTTGCAAAAAAGGAAAAATGGCGTTTAAACCGGTAATGAGCCCATGCTAACTTAACACGGTGTAAAGATATCCAGGACCTAGATGACACCTCCTCATGATCCGGAAACGAACTGAATAAGATAATAGAAGTGCCATCTCATGAGAGCAGATTGCAAGTTTATATGTGGACGGTCCGCAAGGTAAAGCATTAAAAACTAGGAAAATTGAATGCTAAAGAAAAATAAAACAGCCAAGTACTTTATCGAGTCTTAAGCCAATAGGCAAGGTAAATAATAAAAACTTGACAAATAAGTCAATGAATTGTCAATGAAATGCTAGTACTCAGCATATCAAACATGAAAAAGGTCTATGACATAACTGTGTATGCAAAATAGGCTGCAACAGCCTCCAATAGGAAGTCACCGTCTTCATCCGAAAACAGTTCAGCCATCCAATTTAAAAGCGGAAAAGAACATACGTGCTCTCCCAGCACCGGATCCTCTATCACCATCAGAGGACAGCTCGGTGGGTTTTCAAGAAAGCTCTCTTCCAAGAAAGACTGTGCTGCCGCCAGTAAATTCCAGGGACCAAGTAGTCCATGCATCAATGCCACAGCCATAATCCTTTCGCCAGGACAAACCAACTCGTGAGTAATGATAGGAGTCATCAGCTGATTAAAGTCGACGTCAGGAGAAACCGGTCCGCAGAGACACAAATCAATGGCCCAATCGAAATCACAGGTCAGGCAGTGAAATACAGGCTGGACACAGGTGAAGTAGGAGAACCGAAAAGATAATCCATATGCCGTGCTTAATATCGCCAACGGCATTGTGCCATAATATTCTAGCATGCGATTGCGGAACAGTGTCAGCAGCTGCAGGGTCGGAGGTTGCATAGGAGGGACATCCATATTTAAAAATGTAAAAAAGCACAAGAGCGTCCGCTGGTAATGCAAGTAAAAATGCCAATCCACGAACCAGAGTGCAGAAAATACAATGAAAGGAAGCAGGGATGACTCCAAAGATTTTCTCAAATGAAGTCACGAGACCACTGGTAACAACTTTAAAAAAGTGTGTCAGGGACTTTGTGGAGGATGCGTTAAAGATAGTCGGAAACATGTTGCTGAAATTGAAAGGCAAATCTTAATTGAAAAGGGTGTGCACCTCTGTACGGGTGTTCGCTATGTGAAGTACGAAAGTTTCACGGGCCGAACTCAAGGCCACCTCTCTCTGAGACAAAAGAGCTCTTATTCTTGCCATGCCGTTGAAACGTGTCCCAAGGTTGGTATTTGTGGCCAGATTGAAAACTCCCTATGTTCATGTGTGGGAGGAAATAGAACATTTCTGCAGCAAATAACCCGTTCACTTACTGTTACGAAAAAAGGAATACTTTTAATTAACTCAGAACAATCTTCATTATTGAGCATCAAATAACTACCATTTTCCAACAACTTGAACGTGGGGATGATAGCAGGAACTGGCGTGCCTTGCAACACGCAAGCCATATTTGGTCGGTGTTTGTTGCATGAACCGTGTAACTGTATGTGCCTACACATTAGTGAATGATCTGGCGTCTCAGTGCATTCCTCTCCATTCAGATAAACTTCTTGATCATCTTTGAAACATCTGTATGTGTATGGAAGCGACCAGACCTCATGAAGAAAAGCACTACCTAAAGGTTCATAACGACCTATTGGTATATATTTCATACAATTTGAAAACTTATATAAAGCAAAAGGCAGCGTTATTAAACCGTGGATAAGGCATGTTGTCAAAAAACCCGCAATCCTCTGCTGATGATGTCACTGAGCATGTCATGAGTGATGTAATATGTGACATCATCAGCAGTGGATTACGGGTAATAGTATCTCTAGTTTACTCCCCTATAGCTGTCTTTATTTTAACATAAGTGTGTGTTTCCCTCCCTTATACTTACTGTTTTTGGTTCGCTTCCAGTTCGCGTACCGGCGAGCGAACTAGGAAGCGAACTAAGAGAAATAGAGGTTGGCACAGTTCCAAATATTGTACCAATTTTTTAATAACGGGGAGGTAGTTCTGAAAAGAACTTTTTTTTTTATTTTTCTGAACATTTTTTTACTGTTTTTGAATTTTTCGGAACAGTTTTATATTTTTTTGGGTTTTTCTTGGAGGGGGCAATGAAAACGATTCATTGTAAAGGGCTCAACAGGAGCAACAAAACAAAAAAAAGAAGTATTTATTATTTTGGGCGTTTCGGACAAACTTGCATATGATAGTCAATAGCTCTGTTGATCAGAGTGATGCTTCTTTCTCCGTAGGAAATGAATCCATCGCAAAATACGCAGGTGTGTTTTACTTCACCAAATCTCATTTGTATATTTGGCACCATCTCCCTGCCCTCTGGTCCCGTTACTTCCGGTACAACAGATCTTCTGGCCATAATAGGGAGATTATCTAGGTCGTTCCGAAACTGTGCAGCACTGTAGTTGTTAGGATGCCACCTAGTCATATGGCGATGCATTGTGTAGTTTCCGAAACTGTATTTTTTGTCGGTCCCTCTGGACAGTCTATCTTGACATATAAGGCAAGTTACGTATCTTGCATTTACTTTTTTCTGACCTTTGGGAATTTTAAAAAATTGCCAAATGAAGTTTTCTTTCCGGTGAGACGTCCTGGGCTGCTCAGGCAAAAACTGCCTCTCTTCGTGCTCGTCCTCCTGTTCCTCTTCTTCTTCTTCTTGTTGAATTATAACTTGAGCAGGTGGTCCACTCTTCCTTGGATGTGGTGGAGGTGGTGGGGAAGCACCAGCTGAAGCTACTAAAGAAGCCATTGCTCAGTGATCACAAAGGGTCTTTCTCTCACAATGATGAAAGTCAGAGTGAGGAAAGAAGGAGGGATTTTCATCATTTGGGAAAAACAAGAGTTCTCAACCAATCAAAAGTGTTCATTTTAGATTATATGACCTAGTCTTACATCATTAGGAAACCAAAAGTGAAATGAACCAATGAAAAGTGTTATTACCAAGTCACATGACTTGCTGTGTTTACGTTAAGCGCTTTGCAGGGCCTCCCGGTTTGCTTCCAGAAACCTGCGCTTTGCGACTCGCTTCGCGTACCAGTTCGCTAACGTAGTACGTCATATGACGTATCACGCGACAACGTGAAACGTCATGCGGACGGGAGGCGTCACGATGTTGTTTTGTAACGCGGCACTTGCGGTAAAGAAACGTTTACCGGCTCGCGGTCTATTTCGCGGCATCAAGGTCAGCTAACGGGAAGCTTCCCGATTTGCGAAGCGGGAACGAAGAAAAAAACAATATTTAAAAAAAAATTATTCATAAACATATAAAATATATTTTTGGATTTAAAGAAGAATACATTTTACAGCTACAGATATTAGCTGTTAAAAAACCAATGAAATTCACAGAAAAAACCATAGGTTATGGACCATATATAGTTAGGAATTAGCATTTACAAAACCTTGAAAATTCACTGAAAAAACCATAGGTTATAGACCATATATAGTTAGGAATTAGCATTTACAAAACCTTGAAAATTCACTGAAAAAACCATAGGTTATAGACCATATATAGTTAGGAATTAGCATTTAAAAAACCTTATTTTACTCACACAAAACCATTGAAATTCCATATATAGTTAGTTGCACTAACTATATATCGCGCACCCGCAATCCACTGCTGATCATGTCACATATTACATCATTCATGACATGGTCAGTGACATCACTGATGACATCACTGATGACATCTCAAATGACATCACTGATGACAACATCCAGTGATTATGTGTTTCTGTAAAGTTTAAATATGTTTTACATATTGAAGAATGAGTGGATGTATAAGTGTCTGAATGAAGGTTTTAGTAGGTGCGTGATTGACTGTATGAGTGAGTGATTAAATGCGTCTTACTAAATGCACGGGTTAGTGACTAAACTGTCTGAAAGTGTGCATCAGTATGTCTGTTGTTGTGCAAGCTGCTGCATGTGTTGATCAGTAGCTATATAAGTAGCTATATGGGTTATTGATTGGTTGCACAAGTATTTGTATGGGAGACTGAGTGTGTGTATGGCTGGCTGGGAGGTGTGTGACTCTGTGCAGATCAATGTGTACTTGTATCAGTGATTCTATAAGAGAGTAAGTATGTGTTAGCATATGTTTGAAAATGTAAGGTACTCTATGTTTAACTGTGTAGATTAGAAAATGGAAGTGTGATTGATTCTTTACAGGACTGACTAGGTGTGTGAGTAACTCCATGGATGAGTGGCAGAGTGTGAGTGTCTGTATAGGTGTATGAGTGCATATGATAGTGTTGTAAAGATGAGTGATTGTATGTATGAACGATTGTATGGGTGAATGAGTGAATGTGTGTGTAGACGTAGGAATCAGTGAGTGCGTATGTAGTAACTAGTATTGGTGTGTCAATGGTTTCAAAAATTATACTCTGTATTTAACACTGGGTGTAACAGAGGTTATATTAAAGTGTGAGGAGATGCATTGTATTGTCACATTAATGATATCATCATTGATGTGACCATTGATGTCAAATGAGATATCATCAGTGATGTCATTTGAGATGTCATCAGTGATGTCATCAGTGATGTCACTGACCATGTCATGAATGATGTAATATGTGACATGATCAGCAGTGGATTGCGGGTGCGCGATATATAGTTAGTGCAACTAACTATATATGGAATTTCAATGGTTTTGTGTGAGTAAAATAAGGTTTTTTAAATGCTAATTCCTAACTATATATGGTCTATAACCTATGGTTTTTTCAGTGAATATATATATATCCAAACGAAAGAGACACCACAAACTTGGAGGCACTCACACATCCGTGTACTTTATTCAGTTTCCTTCAGCAGCATATTTAAAATCTTGACTAGCTCGAGCAGAAATAGCCATTCAAGTTCCAACGTGTTTCGGGCGTCACTGCACCCTTCATCTTGGGAAATGGCCTACAGGGAGAGGCAGTGAGATCTTTCTTTACATAGTGTTCTTAAGTCCCGCATCCTAATTTTGCCGCTATGCTGTGTGGTACTTGTGGTTCAATAAGGCAATCCTCTAGTAGGTTCTCACAGCCACTTTCTCCTCCATGTAGTAAACATCCCGTAGTGGGTTGCTCTAGATGTACATAGATGATAAATGCACTATCCTTAACTGGAGGTAACATCACGTTGTTCCGTTAGTGCCATAGCCCACCAGGAACCTCCAGTATGCGCCAGGGGGCTGCGTTGCAGAGACGTGTGTTGAGTAGGCAGTGGCAGTGTCTACAGCCACTGTGCTCGGCGCTGGTGCATTTTAAACGTGTTTTAACTCTGCTGCTGAAATTGCATATTTACACAGGGGCTTTTACGGGATAGCGACTGTGGCCTCCCTTTTAAATTACTGTGCTAAGACTTGCTGGCTTACCTGACTGAATCCGACGCCGGAGGCTGATCTCTTTTTCCCTCCTTCCCGCCCCAGTCCGACGCGGTGACTAGCACCGTTGCGCGGAGGGCGAGGAAGGCCGAGACTGCCACTTCCGGTGCGCGGGGGGGCGGTTAGCGGTCTAGTGCTCCTGAGGCACTCACGCTGTGGGGCATAAAAGGCACTTAAGGAGCCGGGTCGCGTGGTGGTGAGTAGGCAGTGGCAGTGTCTACAGCCACTGTGCTCGGCGCTGGTGCATTTTAAACGTGTTTTAACTTTGCTGCTGAAATTACATATTTGCACAGGGGCTTTTACGGGATAGCGACTGTGGCTTCCCTTTTAAATTACTGTGCTAAGACTTGCTGGCTTACCTGATTGAACCCAACCCGGTCCGACGCGGTGACTAGCACCGTTGCGCGGAGGGCGAGGAAGGTCGAGACTGCCACTTCCGGTGCGCGGGGGGGCGGTTAGCGGTCTAGTGCTCCTGAGGCACTCATGCTGTGGGGCATAAAAGGCAGATGCCTTTCCGGCAGCGCAGCGGGCGCACTTAAGTCAAGCCCGTCTGCGCCCGTCCGCGATCGCACGCGGGCCAGGGCCGGACCCTATGCCCCACGGGGGGCCACTTAAGTGGAGCGGAAGGGAGCTGATGGCTCTCCGCAGTACCACCACCAGCTCATGTTTACACAGTGTGAGAGTGGAGGAGAATACGGGCTGCGAGTACTGCCACTTTTCCTACAACTTGGACAGGGATGTGGGCCGTAAGCACCACAGCCTGGCCTGCGGTCTGCTAAATGTACGCTCCCTGCGGAAACACAAGTGGGATCTTTACGATCTACTCACTGAGAAGCAGTGGGATCTTGTGTTTCTCACAGAGACTAGGTTAGACGAGTGCTCTACTTCTGACGCTCTGGAGGCGTTACCAGAAGGCTACACAATGCTTAGGCAGGACAGACCTATCGGAAGAGGAGGGGGCATTGCTATTGTAGCCAAGCAACGCCTACGGTGCCACCTAGACCACTTCCCCATCCTGGACAGCGAGGCGGGTAGCTTTACCATTAAGGTAAATGACGGCTAAACATTGAGGGGTCTTTTGATCTACAGACGCCCTGGCCCCATGGCCAGGTTTGGGGAGAGCCTGGTAGAAGGCATTATTGAGGCTGCGCTGCGTAGGGACAAGTTTTTGGTACTGGGGGACCTCAACATACACCTAGAGGACCCCATGGACAAAGCAGCCATGGATTTCCGCCAGGCATTGGGGGCACTTCAGTTGAATCAGATAGTATGTGGCCCCACTCACCAGCTGGGCCACTTGCTAGACCCCATATTCGTCAACTGGGGGGAAGTAGACGCCCTGACTCCCATTCCCATTCCCTGGTCGGATCATCACCTGGTACCTTTTTCCATACACATCCCGGGGGTTAGATTACCGGAACCAGCACCACTGTACCACCTTAGGCGGATATGGGCTACCTTCTCCCAGGGTAAGTTCAGTGCGGCACTTACCAGAGGGGGGAGCCCGGGGGGGGATGATGTGGATACAGCTAATACCAACCTCTGTAAACGCATCACCGAGGCACTTGACTGCACGGCCCCACTCTCCCTTGCAAAATTGGGTGGCCGCACTCAAAAAACAGCCCCGTGGTATAGTGATGAGCTTTGAGTTGCTAAAGCAGCACTGAAGTGGGCTGAAAGGCAGTGGCAAGGGGCTTTCGCCACAGATGCCAGGGTGATTTATCTAACTGAGAGGCGCACCTATCACGGGCTAATTAGGAAGTCCAAGGCGGCACACTATGCCACTAGGATTATGGAAGCTGGGAACTGCACGAAGGAACTGTTTATGCTATATAAAACTCTTTCGGGCGGGATGCCCTCCACTGCTCCAGATGATTGTTCAGTGGAATCCTGTAATAGGATTGCGGACTTCTTTTCCGAAAAAGTAGCGAAAATTTACTCGGCCTTCCCTAGCCATCCTACCATAGGGTCGGAGTTTGTGGAAACCCCGAGGGAGTGGGGGGATAGACACATCTTGACCAACTTTGTCACCCCATCCCTGGAGACTCTCCTGAAGATCTGTAGGTCTGTTAAGTCAGGCTCCCCGCGGGACCCCACCACGCCTAAACGGCTAGCCGACAGCTTGCCAGTGCTGGAACCACACATCAGACATCTTTTGGACGTTTCCTTCAGGACCAAGACTGTGCACAGAGATTGGAAACAGGCGGTGGCGCTACCTCTTCAAAAGAAGCCTAACATCAGCTTCGAAAAATTGGAGAACCTCCGGCCAATCTCCCTCCGACAATACCTGGCTAAAGTGGCGGAGAAAACGGTAAACACACAACTGATGTATTTCGTGGAAGAGGCTGCCCTCCTGCACGAGACCCAGTTCGGTTTCCGTCCCCGCCACTCTACTGAATCAGCGCTTCTGATGGCAGTGGAGACCTTACGTCAGGGGGTGGATGAGGGCCAGACTATGGCTCTCATCCTACTGGATCTAAGTGCAGCATTCGACACTGTAGCTCATACCACCTTGCTACAGTGTCTGAATAATGGTGGGATATCAGGAGCTGCACTTGAATGGATCCAGTCCTTCCTGACAGGGAGAGGCTTTCAGGTTCGCTGGGGAGATTGTTACTCTAGGGAGATTGGCTTGGGCCAGGGCGTTGCCTCAGGGCTCGTCCCTGAGCCCAACGCTATTTAATCTCTATGTCTCCCCGGTGGCGCCCATCGCTGAAAGCCATGGTCTGCACATAGTGTCCTATGCCGATGACACGCAGTTGGTCATCTCCCTATCGCGCGTGCCCGGTCTTGCGGTGGACAGATTCAGGGCGTGCATGCAGGAACTGGCTACCTGGATGTCCACCAATTGTCTTAAGCTAAATGGCAGCAAGACTGAGGTGCTCGTGGTGGGGGGGAGCCCATCTGTCTGGTCATCATGTCTAGGGGAGGTCCCTATACCCTGTCAAGAAGCTAGGAACCTGGGAGTGTGGCTCGACGCAGACCTGTCTTTTGGACCCCAGATAGGCCGTGTGGTGGGGGTCTGCTTCAGCGTCCTAAAAAGCCTGCGGAAGGTATTAGATCTTCTCCCTACGTCAGCCGCAGGACGCTGGTGCATGCCCTTGTCACATCGCGCCTGGATTATGGCAATCTGCTGTATCTGGGAGCCACCAGTAAGGTGATTAACCGCCTCCAGGTGCTGCAGAATGCAGTGGCTCGCTTGATTCTGAAATTCCCCAAGAGATCAGCATCCAAGGCAGCCCTTCAGGCCCTTCACTGGCTCCCAGTAAGGAGCAGGGTCGAATTTAAGGCCCTCTGCACATGCCACCGCATCCTGGGTGGTAAGGCACCAGCTCCCCTTCAGTGTTTGATCACCCGGGACGCGCCTGTGCGTGCTTTGCGATCCTCCTGTGTAGGGCTACTAAAGGTCCCCAGGATAAAAAAGGCACGCATGGGAGGTAGGTCTTTCAGATACCTGGCCGCGAAAAGCTGGAACGCCTTGCCACTGGACCTCCGCCTGGAGCCATCTGAACTTGGCTTCAGGAAGAAATTAAAAACCCACCTTTACACACAGTAAGCCGAGCTGACCTTGCGGCACGACTCTGCTGACCCCACTCGCCACAGCGTGGGGACACGCCATCTGTGCGTAACCAGGCGCTTTATAAATTTCCCTTAATAATAATAAAGTAAAGAGGCCACGCCACTTTTTACACCTCTCTGCAACGCAGCCCCATGGCTCATACTGGAGGTTCCTGGTGGGCTAGTTGGCCCCCAGGGACCCCAGTATTCAAGGGGATTTAGTTCCCCCTCTGGAAAACGTGCCAGGGGGCTGCGTTGCAGAGAGGTGTAATGAGGCCACGCCCCTTTTTACACCTCTCTGCAACACAGCCCCCTGGTGCATACTGGAGGTTCCTGGTGGGCTAGTTGGCCAACAGGGACCCGAAGTATTCAAGGGGATTTAGTTCCCCCTCTGGAAACATGCCAGGGGGCTGCGTTGCAGAGAGGTGTAATGAGGCCACGCCCCTTTTTACACCTCTCTGCAACGCATGCATACTGGAGGTTCCTTGTGGGCTAGTTGGCCCCCAGGGACCCCCAATATTGAAGGGGATTTAGTTCCCACTCTGGAAACGTGCCAGGGGGCTGCGTTGCAGAGAGGTGTAATGAGGCCACGCCCCTTTTTACACCTCTCTGCAACGCAGTTCCACGGTGCATACTGGAGGTTCCTGGTGGGCTAGTTGCCCCCAGGGACCCCCAGTATGCAAGGGGACTTACTCTCCCAACTTAGAACAGGCTATGCGGCGCGTTTGCACAGTAGTGAAGGTAGGGGGCGGGGCTTGAGGTGATTTGTGTGCAAACATGCCCTGTAGCGTGTTTTAAGTTGGGGAATTCATTCCTCTTCAATCCAGAGGTCCCCTAGGGGTCACCTAGCCCACCAGGTACCTCCAGTAAGTGCCACGGGGTTGCGTTGCAGAGTGTTGTGAAAAGGGGATGTGGCCTCTGAACATCTCCCTGCAACGCAGCTCCCTGCACACTTGTCACCTCAGACCCCCCCCCCTTCCTTCACTATTGAGCAAAATATTCCTGTAAAATCAGCTGAACTACGAATTCTGATTCACTCACCTGTTATCAGGAGATACCTCAGTGCTGCATCTTTCAGCACACTACTGATCCTGAAAAGTAAATCTAACCGTACTTACAGTAACTTGAATTTCCTTCCGTAGGCTAACATGGACTGGTTTCACTTGGAAATTCTTCTAATTGTGAAGTTTTGGAGCTTTAAAAAATTCCTATAAAATCAGCTGAACCATGAATTCAGATTTACTCACCTGTTATCAGGAGAGACCTCAGTGCTGCATCTTTCAGCCCACTACTGATCCTGAAAAGTAATTATAACCATACTTACAGTAACTTGAATTTCCTTCCGTAGGCAAACATTGACTGGTTTCCCTTGGAAATTCTTGTGTTTGTGAAGTTTGGGAGCTTAAAAAATTCCTTTAAGATCAGCTGAACTACAAATTCTGATTTACTCACCTGTTATCAGGAGAGACCTCATTGCTACATCTTTCAGCCCACTAATGATCCTGAAAAGTAATTCGAACCATACTTACAGTAACTTGAATTTCCTTCCATAGGAATCCATTGTCTGGTTTTCACCAGAAAAGTTTCTAAGTGTCTATTTTCACAAACTAAAAATATTCCTTAAAAATCGCCTGTAGGACTTAAACGCATTCTTTCAACTGTTTTCAGGAGATGCACCAGTGCTGGATCCAGGATCCACCACTGGGTAAGAAAAAGTAATGATAACACTACTTACCTACTAAGTGAATTTCCTCCCATAGTGTCAACTTTTAAAATACAATAATATTCCACTTTTACTCAACCGTTTAAAGGAGATGTCCAAGGACTGAATCTAGGATCCAGTCCTGTGGTTAGAAAAGTAATACATAAAGTAACTAATTGCATTTAACTAGAAAAATACATTAAGGTAATGTCGCATTGTGTTTGAAATTGTGTTGCCCATTGCAACAGCTGTAACTACTGTACTTAAAAGTCTATTGCCTATTTGCAAAGTATTTAAACTGAAGTAATTCATTCTGAGAAAGTATATTTTGTAATGTAATGTATAATGTAATTACAATGTCATTTAAAAAATAAAATATCTAAAAATAAATAGTTTAAAAAATGTAGTAATTCAGTATAAAAAAATAATATAACAATGAATGCATTTAAAAATTGTCATTTACAAAACCTTCGAAATTCACTGAAAAAAACATAGGTTTCCGGCCTGATATGGTTAGGAATTGGCATTTAAAAAACCTTTGAAATTCACTGAAAAAACCATAGGTTTCAGGCCTGATCTAGCTAGGAATTAGCATTTAAAAAACCTTAGAAATTCACTGAAATAAACGTAGGTTTTAGGGGTGTTATAGTTAGCTGGACATTTCACTTGTACAAAACCATTGAAATTCCTCCGATATAGTTAGTTGTACTAACTATATCTTGCGCGCCCGCAATCCACTGCTGATGATGTCACATATTACATCATTCATGACATGGTCAGTGACATCACTGATAACATCTGAAATGACATCACTGATGACATCATCCACGTGACAATCAAATACACCTCAATATACACTAGTATAACCTTTCATCACTCACTGTAAAATATAGAGTACCATATTTTAATCCATTGACACACCGATACATGTTTCTAAATACCCACTCAGTGATTCCTTGATGTATACACACATCTAATCACTTACCTACAGATTCACTCATACATGCAGTCAATGATCAATAGAACACTATCAAATATACTAATACACCTATATCGACATTACACACCAGCACTCATCCTATTCACTTATGAAGTCATCCTATTCACTTATGCAAACTATGGATCCTACTTACATTTACTTAGCTATACACTTATACAAACACCACTTCATCTATTCATAGAGTAACTTATACTCAGTGTGTTATACAATCACTATTACAAGTATACAGTTATCCATACAGTCATGCATACAATCACTGAGTCTTATGTATACTTATTTATAAACAAAAACTGACACATACATTGCCTTTTATTTTTCTACTATGTTGGACATGTATCATTGAGAGACATATTTGCTCATCATCACACCCATAAAGATATTCACTCACCCAAACAACTGTTATAACATGTAGTCTTAACGTCATTTACCTACTAAATCAACTAATCACACATCTTTGGGCAGTCACACACCTCCCACCGAGCCACACACACATTCACTCGCCCATACAAATACTCAGTTAACTAATCAATAACTAATATAGACTTTCAAATAGCTAGTAACCAACTGGAGTAGTTTATACAACAACTGACAAAGAGATACAGATGTTCACACAGTTTAGTCACTATCCAATATATTTAGTGAGACACTTTAAATTAGTCAAGTAAACAGTCAATCACACTGCTACTAAATCCTCCATCCAGATATTTATATGTATATATCTACTCATTCTTCAATGCAAATTGCTATATATATAATACATATTTAAATAAGGAAGCAAACCACATTCACTGGATGATCATCGGTGATGTCATCAGTGATGTAATTTAAGATGTCATCAGTGATGTCACTGACCATGTCATGAATAATGTAATATGTGACATCATCATAAAACAAAACACAAGCCAATGCTGAGACTCCCTGTTCAACAACCAATATTTTTCAACAATAGCTGTTTTGAATTAAACAAATACAACCTGCTTTTAATATAGCACCATGCGGGATTTATTCTCTTTAAGTAGAATTTTTCTTTTTTTAGCACACTATTTTTCGTGCATGGAAATACACAATACAAAATACAAAGAATTTTTTATATACAATATATACATACAAATATATAAACAATATTTTACAAATTTCATGCACACTTGGCCATACAATCATACACAGACCACTCATACAACTGAAAGTAGAAAATAAACAAAGAGTCCACGTATCGGTGACGTATTTGATGAAAAACAATTCTTTTCGTGATTTCTAATTCTTAGAGTCTGTATTAGTCACAGTTTTACCAAAGTCACTCATGTGACAACATTTTTTAAGGGCTGTTCTAAGGCACCAGTGGTAAACAGATACGGGACAAGACTGGTCGACGCGTTTCAAACCCCTGCGTCTTGGTGGGGTTCTCCTCAGGACCGAATAGGTTCTGAAAAATAGAAATGACTAGCTTAGGATAGCTTACTAAAAAATGAAAAGAGACATCCTCCAGTGAACCAAAGCAGCTCCCTACCTTTGGCTGATAGTCAATAAATCGCAAACAGTGGTGGGCGGGTGAATTCCCAAAGTCGAGTCTAATTTGTATTTCCCACAAAGGAGTGATCACAGGGACTGTGTGAGGAAAAACACAAACGAAATGCAGTGTTTAGTCATACATACCGACCCACTCATTCTGGTGATCTAGACAGACAAGGGGGGGGCGTCCTACTTACCCGCTAGTTCCACAGCTTTTGACTCGCTGTTCTCTCCTCGTTGCTCGGGAGCGGCCGCTCCTTCACTGCAATAATAAGGAAAAGTGTGTCAATATTCTGCGTCTCAGGCGTAGTGGCGGTGCGGATCAATCTGGCGAGGTTACACACCGATTTAGGAAAAAGGCGTCCGTCCTTCTCCTCGGTTCAAATGAATGATTCCCTCGAGTTGGGAACTAACACAAGTACTTCCTGGTTATGGATGCAAACCCGGTGGTCCTGGGACTTGTAGTTCATTGTCCATGGCGGTCAAGTTACGGTGTAAACGTAAACAGTGGACTGAGTTGTGAACTGGAATTGGCGAACCCATTACATAGGGCGGATCAGACGTTAGGCTTATAAATTTCTGAAATTTCGTTTAATCCCCGTATCGCGGTATTAAACTTCATTATAAGCATTGCTTCGCGCTGTGCTAATTTGGCATCCAGGTCGCCGCCCCTAGGATCTTTTTCAATTTTGGATAACACTGTCCATTTCAAGTCAGTTTTTTCGTGTTTACATTTTGTCCAATGGTTAACTAGTGGGGCATTCTACACTCCTCTGCGGATACGCGATTTATGTTGCGTTATCCTATTCCTGATTTCTTGTGTAGTCTTCCCAATATAGACTAGAGGGCACGGGCAGATGATAGCATACACGACATTCTTGGTTTTACAATTCGTGAAAGTGTCGAGCTTCCAATGGATATTCTCAAATGTGAACACAGAGTCCTCAATGGTTTCATTACAACAGGTGCACGTTCCACACTTATGATGTCCTTTAGGTGGAGGTAATCCAAAAAGACTTTGTAGTGTTGGTGCCTTCACAATTGGTAATGCCGCCCTTACAATATGGTTAGCCACGCTCTTGTCCTTTTTATATGCAAAAAGTGGCGGTGCCGAGAAATCCTCATGAAGGTTTTTTAGTAAGTGCCAATTGGACAATATGAGTTTCTTATGTAGGTTTGCAGCTGGACAGAAGGTGGTGACACACACCATCCTTCTGACATCTTGTTTGATTTTTTTCTCCAATAAAGTTTCTCGTGGAGTCCACCAGGCTCGTTTAAGGGAGTTTTTAAATAATTTTTTAGGGTACCCTCTCTGGATGAGTCGATTTTTCAAATGGTCGGCATGTTTAAAATATTCCTCTTTATTCGAACAATTTCGGCGAATTCTTAAAAATTGTCCATATGGTAAATTCTGTTTCAAGCTACGCGGGTGATTGCTGTTAAAATGCAAAGCTTTATTCCTATCTGAGGGTTTCCGGAATAAGGTTGTGTTTAAGCCTCCCTCAAAAGGTTCCACTTTCACGTCCAAAAAGGTGATCGATTCATTGGATGCTGTGACAGAGAACTGGATGTCAATTGTTCTCGAATTCAGCCAACACACAAATTGGCCCAAGTCTTCATTTCCTCCTGTCCAGACAAGGAATATGTCATCTATGTACCGCATATAATGAGAAATGCAGTTACCATAGGGGTTCTCGTTGTATATGAATTTTTCTTCAAATAGACCCATGAACATTATGGCTAGCTCTGGGGCAAAGGGGCAACCCATCGCCACCCCTTTTATCTGATAGAAAAACTCTGCATCAAACGTGAAAAAGTTTTTTTGTAATGCAAAACGCGCAAGGTCAAGGATGAAATTGGTAGGGACTCTTACTGGTCTTTCTCTTTTTTCCAAAAATACAGTCAAAGTTTCCAGTGCTTGTTCTTGCGGGATTTGGGTGTATAAAGACACCACATCCAATGTGACTAGGAGCTGTCTGTTATGGTCAAAGTTGATGGTGGATATTCGATTTAGGAAAGCAGTTGTATCTTGGAGGTGGGCTGGGATGGTCTGAATAAAGGGTTTCAAAAAGAAATCAATGTATTTTGCAATTGGTTCGAAAAGTGAATCACAACCTGAAATTATAGGACGTCCTGGTGGGTTGTTTTCATCCTTGTGCAATTTGGGGAGCACGTAGAATACAGGTGTCCTGGGATTCTTATTTTGTAAAAATGATAATTCTTTAGGTCCTACAAAACCTTGGTCAAAGCCTCTTTGGATAACGTCGAACAATTGGTTCCTTATTTCGGATGTGGGATCTTTACCAATGCGTCTATAACAGTTCTGGTCATTAAGCTGGCGGTGTACTTCTTGTTTATACTTGGTAATGTCCCAAATTACCACTGCTCCGCCTTTATCAGCTTGTTTGACTACAATGGTGTTATCATTCTTCACTGTTACCAATGCATCTTTCTCAGCTTTAGAAAGGTTAAATTTGACGAATGTTTTCTTTTTTTCAATTGAGGAAATTCCAGACAAAACAGTACGTTCAAACGTTATAACCTCCTTCGGGACTTTGGGTCCTTTTGGACAGAATGCCGATTTTCTCTTCAGACCTGTTGTTTCCTCATGTGTGTTTTCGATTGAGTCCTGGAAGAATGTCTTTAGGCGAATCTTCCGGCAGAATTCCAATGTCTCAAGTTTCATTCTGATGAAATCCGTGGGTCTGGATGGTACAAAATTGAGTCCTTTGGTCAGAACAGATGTTTCAGCTACTGAGAGTGCCCTGTCTGATAAATTATAAATTGGTGAAATTTCTAATTTTTGTAGAATTTCTGACGTGTTCTCATTTCCCATGGTTGGGTGTAGCGTACTCGGCCTCTGGGTTTCTGTTGGCCCCGTCCTAAAAAAGGCTGTTGGTTTTGGGGTTGTTGTTGGTATTGATCCGATCGATTTCCTGTCCTATTTTGAGGTGGTCGGTTACTGTTATCTGGTTCACTTCCTGACGATGAAGTGGTATCCGAGAAAGTTAAGAATTTTCGACGCGATCGTCCTTGGTTATCCTGTAAGTAACGGCGTGAATCAGAATGTGTATAAAAGTCCTTATTGAGATACGGATAAATGGATTCTAAAGAAAAGTTTTTTTTATCCAATTCGAATTTGTTATTTTTTTGAGTAACTGTGAAGTCCTTGAATTCCAAGATTTCCTTATCAATTTTTTCCAGAAGTGTTTTGGAATCTGTAATTAATTGGTTGGTCTCAATTTCCCTTTTTAAAGTTTCTATCTCCTCCAATTCCTTAAGTGATGTCCTATGTGCAGTCTCGATGGTCAGGACCATGAGGTCCCGACTGCACTTTGTTTCAATCCCACTGAAACCTTTTTTGTACACTGGATCGTCAGTGAACACGACTGGTATATTGCGGATCACGAGCCCCGCTGGGATGGTACCTGACCGGAGGTGCTGGAGTAGAAAGTGACCATGCAGGTCCGTCCGGATCTTTTTTTTACGTAGACGAGTAAGTTTATCTGACTCGTTCTGAGTGTTGGCAGTGAGGCTGAGGGCTGCAGAGGCAAATACTGGAGGGTCCCTAATCAAATTCTGTATATGTTCTTCACTAAAAGCAAGTGTATCTCTTTCAGCCATAGCATCAAAGTTAAACGTTTAGACAAAACACACAAAAAACATGTGAGTGAGACAAGTGAAAAAGTGAAAACTAGAAACAGAAATGCAAACAAGACTAAACACGGGGAGGAAGAATCACCTCCTCTGTCGCCATACACAATTGCCCAACAGGACACCACTAATACCCTGCGGTAGAAATTCCTACCTATCAGGACCTCGCGAGCATGTGCCCGCTCAAAAGTCAAAGAATCAAAAAAGGGTCTTGACTCCTAACTCAGCAAGGCTGAGTCCAACCAATATCATAAAACAAAACACAAGCCAATGCTGAGACTCCCTGTTCAACAACCAATATTTTTCAACAATAGCTGTTTTGAATTAAACAAATACAACCTGCTTTTAATATAGCACCATGCTGGATTTATTCTCTTTTAGTAGAATTTTTCTTTTTTTAGCACACTATTTTTCGTGCATGGAAATACACAATACAAAATACAAAGAATTTTTTATATACAATATATACATACAAATATATAAACAATATTTTACAAATTTCATGCACACTTGGCCATACAATCATACACAGACCACTCATACAACTGAAAGTAGAAAATAAACAATGAGTCCACGTATCGGTGACGTATTTGATGAAAAACAATTCTTTTCGTGATTTCTAATTCTTAGAGTCTGTATTAGTCACAGTTTTACCAAAGTCACTCATGTGACAACATTTCTTAAGGGCTGTTCTAAGGCACCAGTGGTAAACAGATACGGGACAAGACTGGTCGACGTGTTTCAAACCCCTGCGTCTTGGTGGGGTTCTCCTCAGGACCGAATAGGTTCTGAAAAATAGAAATGACTAGCTTAGGATAGCTTACTAAAAAATGAAAAGAGACATCCTCCAGTGAACCAAAGCAGCTCCCTACCTTTGGCTGATAGTCAATAAATCGCAGACAGTGGTGGGCGGGTGAATTCCCAAAGTCGAGTCTAATTTGTATTTCCCACAAAGGAGTGATCACAGGGAACACTGGAAACTTTGACTGTATTTTTGGAAAAAAGAGAAAGACCAGTAAGAGTCCCTACCAATTTCATCCTTGACCTTGCGCGTTTTGCATTACAAAAAAACTTTTTCACGTTTGATGCAGAGTTTTTCTATCAGATAAAAGGGGTGGCGATGGGTTTCCCCTTTGCCCCAGAGCTAGCCATAATGTTCATGGGTCTATTTGAAGAAAAATTCATATACAACAAGAACCCCTATGGTAACTGCATTTCTCATTATATGCGGTACAAAGACGACATATTCCTTGTCTGGACAGGAGGAAATGAAGACTTGGGCCAATTTGTGTGTTGGCTGAATTCGAGAACAATTGACATCCAGTTCTCCGTCACAGCATCCAATGAATCGATCACCTTTTTGGACGTGAAAGTGGAACCTTTTGAGGGAGGCTTAAACACAACCTTATTCCGGAAACCCTCAGATAGGAATAAAGCTTTGCATTTTAACAGCAATCACCCGCGTAGCTTGAAACAGAATTTACCATATGGACAATTTTTAAGAATTCGCCGAAATTGTTTGAATAAAGAGGAATATTTTAAACATGCCGACCATTTGAAAAATCGACTCATCCAGAGAGGGTACCCTAAAAAATTATTTAAAAAACTCCCTTAAACGAGCCTGGTGGACTCCACGAGAAACTTTATTGGAGAAAAAAATCAAACAAGATGTCAGAAGGATGGTGTGTGTCACCACCTTCTGTCCAGCTGCAAACCTACATAAGAAACTCATAATGTCCAATTGGCACTTACTAAAAAACCTTCATGAGGATTTCTCGGCACCGCCACTTTTTGCATATAAAAAGGACAAGAGCGTGGCTAACCATATTGTAAGGGCGGCATTACCAATTGTGAAGGCACCAACACTACAAAGTATTTTTGGATTACCTCCACCTAAAGGACATCATAAGTGTGGAACGTGCACCTGTTGTAATGAAACCATTGAGGACTCTGTGTTCACATTTGAGAATATCCATTGGAAGCACGACACTTTCACGAATTGTAAAACCAAGAATGGCGTGTATGCTATCATCTGCCCGTGCCCTCTAGTCTATATTGGGAAGACTACACAAGAAATCAGGAATAGGATAACGCAACATAAATCGCGTATCCGCAGAGGAGTGGAGAATGCCCCACTAGTTAACCATTGGACAAAATGTAAACACGAAAAAACTGACTTGAAATGGACAGTGTTATCCAAAATTGAAAAAGATCCTAGGGGCGGCGACCTGGATGCCAAATTAGCACAGTGCGAAGCAATGCTTATAATGAAGTTTAATACCGCGATACGGGGATTAAACGAAATTTCAGAAATTTATAAGCCTAACGTCTGATCCGCCTATGTAATGGGTTCGCCAATTCCAGTTCACAACTCAGTCCACTGTTTACGTTTACACCGTAACTTGACCGCCATGGACAATGAACTACAAGTCCCAGGACCACCGGGTTTGCATCCATAACCAGGAAGTACTTGTGTTAGTTCCCAACTCGAGGGAATCATTCATTTGAACCGAGGAGAAGGACGGACGCCTTTTTCCTAAATCGGTGTGTAACCTCGCCAGATTGATCCGCACCGCCACTACGCCTGAGACGCAGAATATTGACACACTTTTCCTTATTATTGCAGCGAAGGAGCGGCCGCTCCCGAGCAACGAGGAGAGAACAGCGAGTCAAAAGCTGTGGAACTAGCGGGAAAGTAGGACGCCCCCCCCCTTGTCTGTCTAGATCACCAGAATGAGTGGGTCGGTATGTATGACTAAACACTGCATTTCGTTTGTGTTTTTCCTCACACAGTCCCTGTGATCACTCCTTTGTGGGAAATACAAATTAGACTCGACTTTGGGAATTCACCCGCCCACCACTGTTTGCGATTTATTGACTATCAGCCAAAGGTAGGGAGCTGCTTTGGTTCATTGGAGGATGTCTCTTTCATTTTTTAGTAAGCTATCCTAAGCTAGTCATTTCTATTTTTCAGAACCTATTCGGTCCTGAGGAGAACCCCACCAAGACGCAGGGGTTTGAAACGCGTCGACCAGTCTTGTCCCATATCTGTTTACCACTGGTGCCTTAGAACAGCCCTTAAAAAATGTTGTCACATGAGTGACTTTGGTAAAACTGTGACTAATACAGACTCTAAGAATTAGAAATCACGAAAAGAATTGTTTTTCATCAAATACGTCACCGATACGTGGACTCATTGTTTATTTTCTACTTTCAGTTGTATGAGTGGTCTGTGTATGATTGTATGGCCAAGTGTGCATGAAATTTGTAAAATATTGTTTATATATTTGTATGTATATATTGTATATAAAAAATTCTTTGTATTTTGTATTGTGTATTTCCATGCACGAAAAATAGTGTGCTAAAAAAAGAAAAATTCTACTAAAATAGAATAAATCCCGCATGGTGCTATATTAAAAGCAGGTTGTATTTGTTTAATTCAAAACAGCTATTGTTGAAAAATATTGGTTGTTGAACAGGGAGTCTCAGCATTGGCTTGTGTTTTGTTTTATGATATTGGTTGGACTCAGCCTTGCTGAGTTAGGAGTCAAGACCCTTTTTTGATTCTTTGACTTTTGAGCGGGCACATGCTCGCGAGGTCCTGATAGGTAGGAATTTCTACCGCAGGGTATTAGTGGTGTCCTGTTGGGCAATTGTGTATGGCGACAGAGGAGGTGATTCTTCCTCCCCGTGTTTAGTCTTGTTTGCATTTCTGATTCTAGTTTTCACTTTTTCACTTGTCTCTCTCACATGTTTTTTGTGTGTTTTGTCTAAACGTTTAACTTTGATGCTATGGCTGAAAGAGATACACTTGCTTTTAGTGAAGAACATATACAGAATTTGATTAGGGACCCTCCAGTATTTGCCTCTGCAGCCCTCAGCCTCACTGCCAACACTCAGAACGAGTCAGGTAAACTAACTCGTCTACGTAAAAAACAGATCCGGACGGACCTGCATGGTCACTTTCTACTCCAGCACCTCCGGTCAGGTACCATCCCAGCGGGGCTCGTGATCCGCAATATACCAGTCGTGTTCACTGACGATCCAGTGTACAAAAAAGGTTTCAGTGGGATTGAAACAAAGTGCAGTCGGGACCTCATGGTCCTGACCATCGAGACTGCACATAGGACATCACTTAAGGAATTGGAGGAGATAGAAACTTTAAAAAGGGAAATTGAGACCAACCAATTAATTACAGATTCCAAAACACTTCTGGAAAAAATTGATAAGGAAATCTTGGAATTCAAGGACTTCACAGTTACTCAAAAAAATAACAAATTCGAATTGGATAAAAAAAACTTTTCTTTAGAATCCATCTATCTGTATCTCAATAAGGACTTTTATACACATTCTGATTCACGCCGTTACTTACAGGATAACCAAGGACGATCGCGTCGAAAATTCTTAACTTTCTCGGATACCACTTCATCGTCAGGAAGTGAACCAGATAACAGTAACCGACCACCTCAAAATAGGACAGGAAATCGATCGGATCAATACCAACAACAACCCCAAAACCAACAGCCTTTTTTAGGACGGGGCCAACAGAAACCCAGAGGCCGAGTACGCTACACCCAACCATGGGAAATGAGAACACATCAGAAATTCTACAAAAATTAGAAATTTCACCAATTTATAATTTATCAGACAGGGCACTCTCAGTAGCTGAAACATCTGTTCTGACCAAAGGACTCAATTTTGTACCATCCAGACCCACGGATTTCATCAGAATGAAACTTGAGACATTGGAATTCTGCCGGAAGATTCGCCTAAAGACATTCTTCCAGGACTCAATCGAAAACACACATGAGGAAACAACAGGTCTGAAGAGAAAATTGGCATTCTGTCCAAAAGGACCCAAAGTCCCGAAGGAGGTTATAACGTTTGAACGTACTGTTTTGTCTGGAATTTCCTCAATTGAAAAAAAGAAAACATTCGTCAAATTTAACCTTTCTAAAGCTGAGAAAGATGCATTGGTAACAGTGAAGAATGATAACACCATTGTAGTCAAACAAGCTGATAAAGGCGGAGCAGTGGTAATTTGGGACATTACCAAGTATAAACAAGAAGTACACCACCAGCTTAATGACCAGAACTGTTATAGACGCATTGGTAAAGATCCCACATCCGAAATAAGGAACCAATTGTTCGACGTTATCCAAAGAGGCTTTGACCAAGGTTTTGTAGGACCTAAAGAATTATCATTTTACAAAATAAGAATCCCAGGACACCTGTATTCTACGTGCTCCCCAAATTGCACAAGGATGAAAACAACCCACCAGGACGTCCTATAATTTCAGGGTGTGATTCACTTTTCGAACCAATTGCAAAATACATTGATTTCTTTTTGAAACCCTTTATTCAGACCATCCCAGCCCACCTCCAAGATACAACTGCTTTCCTAAATCGAATATCCACCATCAACTTTGACCATAACAGACAGCTCCTAGTCACATTGGATGTGATGTCTTTATACACCCAAATCCCGCAAGAACAAGCACTGGAAACTTTGACTGTATTTTTGGAAAAAAGAGAAAGACCAGTAAGAGTCCCTACCAATTTCATCCTTGACCTTGCGCGTTTTGCATTACAAAAAAACTTTTTCACGTTTGATGCAGAGTTTTTCTATCAGATAAAAGGGGTGGCGATGGGTTGCCCCTTTGCCCCAGAGCTAGCCATAATGTTCATGGGTCTATTTGAAGAAAAATTCATATACAACGAGAACCCCTATGGTAACTGCATTTCTCATTATATGCGGTACATAGACGACATATTCCTTGTCTGGACAGGAGGAAATGAAGACTTGGGCCAATTTGTGTGTTGGCTGAATTCGAGAACAATTGACATCCAGTTCTCTGTCACAGCATCCAATGAATCGATCACCTTTTTGGACGTGAAAGTGGAACCTTTTGAGGGAGGCTTAAACACAACCTTATTCCGGAAACCCTCAGATAGGAATAAAGCTTTGCATTTTAACAGCAATCACCCGCGTAGCTTGAAACCGAATTTACCATATGGACAATTTTTAATAATTCGCTGAAATTGTTCGAATAAAGAGGAATATTTTAAACATGCCGACCATTTGAAAAATCGACTCATCCAGAGAGGGTACCCTAAAAAATTATTAAAAAACTCCCTTAAACGAGCCTGGTGGACTCCACGAGAAACTTTATTGGAGAAAAAAATCAAACAAGATGTCAGAAGGATGGTGTGTGTCACCACCTTCTGTCCAGCTGCAAACCTACATAAGAAACTCATAATGTCCAATTGGCACTTACTAAAAAACCTTCATGAGGATTTCTCGGCACCGCCACTTTTTGCATATAAAAAGGACAAGAGCGTGGCTAACCATATTGTAAGGGCGGCATTACCAATTGTGAAGGCACCAACACTACAAAGTCTTTTTGGATTACCTCCACCTAAAGGACAACATAAGTGTGGAACGTGCACCTGTTGTAATGAAACCATTGAGGACTCTGTGTTCACATTTGAGAATATCCATTGGAAGCACGACACTTTCACGAATTGTAAAACCAAGAATGTCGTGTATGCTATCATCTGCCCGTGCCCTCTAGTCTATATTGGGAAGACTACACAAGAAATCAGGAATAGGATAACGCAACATAAATCGCGTATCCGCAGAGGAGTGGAGAATGCCCCACTAGTTAACCATTGGACAAAATGTAAACACGAAAAAACTGACTTGAAATGGACAGTGTTATCCAAAATTGAAAAAGATCCTAGGGGCGGCGACCTGGATGCCAAATTAGCACAGCGCGAAGCAATGCTTATAATGAAGTTTAATACCGCGATACGGGGATTAAACGAAATTTCTGAAATTTATAAGCCTAACGTCTGATCCGCCCTATGTAATGGGTTCGCCAATTCCAGTTCACAACTCAGTCCACTGTTTACGTTTACACCGTAACTTGACCGCCATGGACAATGAACTACAAGTCCCAGGACCACCGGGTTTGCATCCATAACCAGGAAGTACTTGTGTTAGTTCCCAACTCGAGGGAATCATTCATTTGAACCGAGGAGAAGGACGGACGCCTTTTTCCTAAATCGGTGTGTAACCTCGCCAGATTGATCCGCACCGCCACTACGCCTGAGACGCAGAATATTGACACACTTTTCCTTATTATTGCAGCGAAGGAGCGGCCGCTCCCGAGCAACGAGGAGAGAACAGCGAGTCAAAAGCTGTGGAACTAGCGGGTAAGTAGGACGCCCCCCCCTTGTCTGTCTAGATCACCAGAATGAGTGGGTCGGTATGTATGACTAAACACTGCATTTCGTTTGTGTTTTTCCTCACACAGTCCCTGTGATCACTCCTTTGTGGGAAATACAAATTAGACTCGACTTTGGGAATTCACCCGCCCACCACTGTTTGCGATTTATTGACTATCAGCCAAAGGTAGGGAGCTGCTTTGGTTCACTGGAGGATGTCTCTTTTCATTTTTTAGTAAGCTATCCTAAGCTAGTCATTTCTATTTTTCAGAACCTATTCGGTCCTGAGGAGAACCCCACCAAGACACAGGGGTTTGAAACGCGTCGACCAGTCTTGTCCCGTATCTGTTTACCACTGGTGCCTTAGAACAGCCCTTAAAAAATGTTGTCACATGAGTGACTTTGGTAAAACTGTGACTAATACAGACTCTAAGAATTAGAAATCACGAAAAGAATTGTTTTTCATCAAATACGTCACCGATACGTGGACTCATTGTTTATTTTCTACTTTCAGTTGTATGAGTGGTCTGTGTATGATTGTATGGCCAAGTGTGCATGAAATTTGTAAAATATTGTTTATATATTTGTATGTATATATTGTATATAAAAAATTCTTTGTATTTTGTATTGTGTATTTCCATGCACGAAAAATAGTGTGCTAAAAAAAGAAAAATTCTACTAAAAGAGAATAAATCCCGCATGGTGCTATATTAAACGCAGGTTGTATTTGTTTAATTCAAAACAGCTATTGTTGAAAAATATTGGTTGTTGAACAGGGAGTCTCAGCATTGGCTTGTGTTTTGTTTTATGATATTGGTTGGACTCAGCCTTGCTGAGTTAGGAGTCAAGACCCTTTTTTGATTCTTTGATATGTGACATCATCAGCAGTGGAATGTGGGCGCGCGAGATATAGTTAGCACAACTAACTATATCGGAGAAATTTTAATGGTTTTGTACGAGTGAACGGTCCAGCTAACTATAACACCCCTAAAACCTATGTCTTTTCAGTGAATTTCTAAGGTTTTTTAAATGCTAATTCCTAACTATATCAGGCGTGAACCTATGGTTTTTTCAGTGAATTTCAAAGGTTTTTAAAATTCCAATTCCTAACCATATCAGGCCGGAAACCTATGGTTTTTTTCAGTGAATATATATATATATATATATATATATATACACAAGTTGACTTTACCAAAAAAGGTAGGGAGTTGTGCGAACCCCCTCCCAGGCCATATTCAGCCCTAGAGACCACGACCTCCCCAGGGTCGGCCCATGCATACTAAAGAAGGGGAGGCCTCACAGACCCTTTCTGAGCCATTAATGGCCCTGGGTGCCGCCACTCCCCAGGGACGGCTCCTTTTATCTTACAAGGTGCTGACCATCAGGAGATAGCAGTTAGCTTTCGCTTGGCAGGAACTGTGACACTACCACCAAGTAACAGCAAACCTTAACTCCACTCACAGCAAGCAGGGGCTGTCAAACTGCTCCCGCTTGCAGGGAGCAGAGTTTTAATCAGTTGTGGGCTGGGAAACTGATGAAGGATTGCTCCTGCATGCAGGGAGCTGCACATTTAGCAGCTTCTTGCATGCATTAGCAATTCTGGGAATATAAGAGCATTAAGGCTCCCCCGTGGTCCCAGCATAGCACTCTGGGAGCAGTGGGTGGGGTAAGGGCACCCAGGTAGATGGGGCCGGGGATGGGGTGCCCATTAAGTTTTGGCACTGCTCTTTTGGCCCTGATGCTCATTTCACAGAAATTAAACCTCAATGTGAAGCACTTACTTATTTAAACATAGCAGGTGCCCACATTGAAGCTCCACTTCTGTGAAGGACAAATGATCCTGACCTTCTGGGCTTGACAAAGGCAAAGCAAGTGTGTTTCTTCAGAAATTCCACAAAGAAAGATGATCTGAAATGCTTTGTGGTGGTGAATGCTTTGTTGATCTATTGAAGCACTATCTTTAGTGATTGTGATGAGTGGTTTCTTTCTTGTCCTTACATGGTGGGAGGTGAGTATATTACAGATATAAAAATGTGTAATATCACCTGAATCTCCACCCATTGGCCCCACCCTGACCCTTTCTTGTTGTCGAGGGCATCTCCTCCAAACAAAGAAACACTTACTTCATATAGTTAAGAGGAAGAACCCCTGTTTAGTGGGGATTCACCTCTTTGTAGTCTTGTTGTCTTCTCTATAGAAGGCTTCATGTTATCACAAATTTCTGGATAAATAGACATGAGAAATAATCACATTGCAAAATGCACGCAAAGTCACTGGTGACATTTCCTTGTGGTCCATTACACAGCTGTAGTGTAGATTATGTCGTGGATAATTACCCAACAAGGTAGCACCTACTAGTTAACTAGTAGAAAGTATTCTAGTTGAGTAGACATTTTTTTCAAAGCTGTGGACTCCTGTTGAATAAAGGGGCAGGTGAAGTTCCATTCTGGTACAGTCTCTCACACAGCTACTGATACACCCATTCAGACAAACACTCACACACCCATTTCTCCACTGTCACCTCTACCCACACATTCACTAACCAACTCACACAGCCACTCACAGACCCACTCATACAACCACAAAATCAATCACACCCCTAAATCCGCGGCCTATGTATGTAACTTCGGTGGGCGGTAGGCGCAGGTGGGGGGATTTTGAGGAACGATGCAGAGGGAAAATTTAAAAATAATTAATTTTCTCTCATCATCAAGCTCCCCTCCCCCACTCCTGTTACCTGCATGGACTGCGGCTGCCTACCCATTCACTGACCCATACAGCCACTCACAGACCTACTCACAAAGGTTACAGGTTACAGTTAGGAAATAAAATTACAAAAAAAACCTTAGAAATCCAGTAAAACATACAAAGGTTATAGGGTTCATTATAGTTATGAAAAACATTTTTAAAATGTAGAAACTCACTGAAAAAATAAAAGTTACAGGGAGCGGCCGGCGTGACCCTCCTCCTTCTATTTGCATTAGCCACCCCGGGGAGGTAGGCCAGCTCCTTTAAAAAAAAAAAGAAAGTCCCAGGGAGGAGGTGGTCCCCGGGATGGGGGGATCACATGACCTCTCCATGTCAATTTATTTCTAGCCCTGGGAGGTGGTGGTTCCCGGTGCTCGGGAGATCCATGAGACCCCCCATTTCTCTGTATTTAGCATGGGGGAGATGGTGGACCCAGGCCTCGGGGTCCAATGGCCCCCCAGTCAATTTATTATTAGTCCTGAGGAGGCTGTTGAAGGGTGTTACACCCAAACCGGTCCCAGGATACTTGTTTCTATTTCAGGGAGGACCCTGCTTGGCAGTTCAGTCTGCACTGTGCCCATTTGTAACAGTGTCAAGACTGATTTGCATATGGCTGGGTCTAAACTGGAGTGGCAGAGTGAGAAAAAGAACTGCGGATTTAAACCAGATCTCTTGACTGGGGTGAATGATTAATTTAGCATTCCGTCCATCATTTTTTGCTGCAGCACTTTTCGCCATTAGTGGGATGGTATGGCCGGACATGGGTCCCTTGCTTGCTGTGCCACTGGATTCAAGCTAGCCTAGCTGATGAAGGGTGTTACCCTGAATCTTCTCCCAGGATTCTTGTTTCTCATACAATGAGGACTTGGCTGGGCAGTTCATGCTGGACTGTCCCCATGAAGAACAGGGTCAAAAATGATTTACAAACGGCTGGTTCCAAACTGGGGTGGTGGAGTAAGAAAAATAACAATGGATTCAAATGAGATCTCTCCAATGGGGGTGAATGTTTAATGTATTCAGCATTCCATCCATCATTTGTTGCTGCAGCACAATTGCTTCTCTTTTTGCGTTGAAGCCTGCTATGGTTTCACTGGTTGATCTGGACACGCACCTGCAAAAGTCGGGGCTGGGGTTGAGGGTCGAGCTTCTACAACTGTATTGTGCGGAATAGGGGTCGTCTCCTAATCGGAGAGGGGTATAGAGTCCAAGGAGTGTTCTGCCTCGTGGAATTCATAACATTCTCTTGTGTCCATCAGGATCAGGTCTGCTGGATGGAGCAGACCATATCTAATCCCTTTTTATTTGAGTGTTGATTACATTAGAAGTGTGAGAGAAATCAGATGGAAAAACACATGTACATTCTGATAGGTGTAACGGTGTGGGTCTTGGCCACTTGCAAGGTATAGAATGCTTGCAGTGATTGGTCATGGTTGGGAGGTTGGCACATGTGTACTGTGTGACCATTTATGGGCCCCTTAAACTTCAGTTGCAGTCTGAATGAGAGGTCCACTATGTGGGGGTAAAGGATTACAAGTACTGGAATAGGTTGTCTCCATCTTCAGATTTGGGTATTCCATAGATGCAGACATTGTTTCATCTGCTTTAGTCCTCTAAATCCATTAAGTTCCTAAAGAGGGTCTATATTTAAGAACCCCAGTGTGAACATGTTCTCTATTTGTTGTTCCGCAGTGGTAATCCACAGTTCATTCAATCCAAGAGGAGGTGGAGGGTGGAGACATTAGAGTGGAGAGATTTTAATTTCATGATGATTTCCTGTGACTAGCTTTCTAGCAAGCCTAGAGTAAGCTTGATGTCCTTAAGTTCTTTCAATAAAACGTCGAAGGAGGGCAACTCAATTGAGGCAGTTTGAGCGGTAGTGGTAACTGCCTCAGAGAATGACAGTTGTTGGGTGCCCTTTGTCTTAGACATCAAATTGGAAGAGGCTATTAACCAGACGATGGTGCCTCTGCTATGTGGATATAGTTTTCAAAAAGCAGCGGTTTCCGAGCATGGGTTAAAGACTACAGCATAGACTTAGTTCAAGTGTGGGGGACTGATGGCTTGTTTTTCCCGCCAACCTCCTCCGGATGGGTCCCTGGCGAGGTCGGCAGTAAAGAACTTTAGGGGCCCTATGCCAGGAACTGACATTTCTTGAGGAGGGCAGTTGTCAGCATTGTCATCTGTGGACTGGTGCAGCCCACGCCAAACACCCTAGGAATACTAAGGACTCTGGACTGCACAGGTGACGCGTCTGCATACTAAATGCTACTTTCTTCCCAAGCAGAGGTTTCAGGTGCACAGAGAGTGGCTGTCTGACTCTGTGGGCGCAAGGGCTTGTGCTTGGCTATAGACGGCCCAACCATGGGCAAACAGAGAAGTGCTGTTTTGCTGAGGGTGGTACCTGATTACAGGATGGTGCCACTGGGATACAGCTCTGAGGCTTCATGAGAAGTTCTGGTAAAATAGGGGCTGTAGTGCAGCAGTGCTGATTCTGAGAGGAAGTGTGAGGAGGAGCAGGCAGGCGGGTGAGGAGAAGGATAGCCTTCCAGCAGGGCAAGCTTTTCTAATAGGGCATGGGTAAATCGACTGCTCAGTGCGGACAAATCATTCTTCCTGATTGGAAGTTGCATTCATGAACTGGGAGCCAGCCGGGTCTTGTCGTGGAAGTTGCTTACCAGATGAAGGGGTTAGCCCCGGCACGACCAGCACCTCCAGAAGAAAGTAGCAAGTATGCTGGCCGCTCACTGGTGCTGTCTGAAGTTCTTAGTGTTCCTAGGGCATGAAACGTGGGCCATGCCAGTATAGATGGGTGCGGTCAGATGGCCTCCATCTTCTCAAATGCCAGAACATCAGCAAGAGGAGCTGTGATGTGAGCAGTATGTATGTGGGTATTCAGCTAGAGTGTTGCACCCTAGCAAGCCTCCCTTTTTTGGGGCATCATCACTTTAAAAGTACTTTGCTGGATGCATCAGCCGAGAGCTCCCTAAGGAGTGGTCATAACTATCGGGCCAGGTTCAACCCCCTTTATTTTAATTTCAATTGCTTACTCATAGCTGACATGTTACCTAATAATCTGTTGTCACATTTTGCTCCAAAACAGCCAGACATTTCAAGTTCTCTATTGCAGCAATAAGTAAAACGATGTTTTCCTTTTCTACAATAGGTATCTGAAAAGGATATGGGAGAATTAGGTGCCTGGATACATATGTGACCAGCTGTCATAAGTTAATCCCCTCAGAATGTGGAATTGCCATGTGGACCAGGAGTCTATTTGGAAAATAAAGATTATGTAGTATATAAAGATCATTTTCAAGTTTGCACCTTCTACAGACTGCATCTACTATCAGCATTTCCCAACTCCTCCTTCACCAAACCCCTAAAAGTATAGTGAACAAGTTTGCAACCCCTCTTCTTCTGAGTAGCATGTTCTAGATTGTTGGCTAGTAAATATCCCTTTATAAAGAACGTTCAATGCTTCCCTAGCTAGAACTTTATCTATTTAGTCCATTCTTGACCTCATAGGTTGATGTTGCATGCCCTTTGGCATGGTGGGAACTGGTACATGGGCCCTTGGCTACCACCTGGTAAATATAGTTACAGTATCTGGGGCAATGTCTCAGTTTGTGATTTAACAAATCAGTACCTGCTTTGAAGGAAGTTGCAACTGGTGCTGTTTTTATTTACAACAATGTATGTTTGTTTATTTGTTTGTCAGTCACTCAATATATAAAGTCAGGTGTCCAGTGAGGTGATTGCTGAACTCGAAGCCCTGACAAATTTGCTGCAAAGAAATACAGGCAATGAAACATGTTGGCTTACTTTGAATTGGTTTACAACATGCAGTGTTTTTAATGTTGAGCAAGCTCACTATTAGGATTAAAAAGGGTCAAGCTATAATTGAGAATCTTAGCTCAATTTTACTGTCTTTTGAGACATACTGTCTCTTGTATATCATGGGGTATTTTCTGTTTGAAGATATATTCATCACTATTCCCACCTCTTTACACTTTCTTTACTGGACACAATTTTTCTTTCTATAAGAGAACGTTAATGATGGTGATAAAAGCGTGGGCAAGCTGGTAAGAACCTATTAGTAGCTCCTCTGGTGTTGCGCACGTGAGGTACTTTCTAATTTTCACGCACATTTTTCTGTGGTACACACACACCTATTTGTTCAGGGTATTTTTGTGAAGAGTGATCTGACTTACATTTCTTTTTTATAAAAAAATCAAAATATTGGGTAATGAGAACTGGATCAGACTGTTTAATTGATGAAAACAGTTGTTGGGCCAAGGTGGATTCCACCCTACACCAGTCTACTCAAAAGAAATGGATATTGCCTGTTACAGCCAGATTTTTGTTGTTTAAACGAGGTAAATTACATATGCCAGACAGGTGTAGACCAATCTTACCATGTTTACCACAGAGAGCACATGCACTTTACACCGGATAGCAGTGCCAAAGTGCCCAGAGTCCTTAAACCACCAACACCAGGCCAGAAAAAAGACTAGGGGGAAGGCAATAAGTTCAGGGATGACCCTGCTAAACGGGCCAAGTCCAACACATAGGATTTGGAAGTAAGTAGTGCTCACTGCGTTCAATTGTGTTGTCATGTTGAGATTGTTGTCCCAAATTATCTCAAGGTTTCTGGATGGTCGAGGGGTGTTGGTCCTAGGTCAGTTGTCCACCAATTCATGTCCCATGGTGAGTTTTGTTTATAAGACCAGTATTTCCGTTTTGACGAAGGTAAACTTCAGGTAGTTTGTTTTCATCCATTTTGCTACAATAGGCTATGCAGTTAGTGAAGATGGTTCTAATGGTGTTCATGTTGTCCATCACAGAGAAGGTGAGCTGTGTGTAGTCAAGGTAGCAGATGAAGATTATGCCTTGGGATTGAATGGTGTTGGTTGAGTGATGTCAACAAGACGGTGAACAGGGTAGGGCTGAAGACCAATTCCTGTGGACTCCGCAGATCAGGTTCTTGGATTCTGATGTGAAGAGTGACAATCTGATTTTTTTGGGTTCTTCCTGTGAGGACGGAGCAGATCCATTTAACTGCGGGTCCATGGGTGCCTAATTGGTGGAGTCATCTGAGGACTATGTTGTGGGACTATGTTGTGGGAGACTGTTGAATGGCACAGAAAGTTCGAGCAGGAAGAAGGACACTGCTTCTCCTCTGTCTAGGATTGTCCAGAAGTCGATGGCTGCTGTGTTGAGTGAGGTTTCTGTGCTGTGGTTTCTTCTGAATCCTTATTGAATGTTATCCAGCAGGTTGTATTTTTTGTTTTCATTTGAAAGAATTTTATTATTATGAAAAAGCAAATGAAGATACACAATACAAGTGCCAGTGACACAATTGATATACTATAAAACAATCAAAATATAGTAGGCAAGCATGTGTTATACAATAGACATTTGTAGCCAATATAGCCCACCAGAAATAAATATATAAATTAGTATGGTAAAAACAAATATCATATATCAGGGGAAAGTATCAAGAGTATCACTATCAGTTAGAATATCACGGAAAAGAAAAGAAGGGAGAGAAGAGAGGAGAGAGAGGAGAAGAGAGAAGAGAGGAAAAGAAAGAGAAAGATAGAGAAAGCAAGAAAAGAAAGAGAGAGGAGGATTTTCACCGGACCATCCCAACAGATAAAACACCATTCAACCAGACATATCAAAGGGGTATTGTGCAATCAACCCTTTGGAAGATAAATCCATGTAGGCATCCAAAGTAGTCCAAACACCACTAGCAATAGACGGGGAAAGATGGGCATGATCAACCGATGTATGCGCACTGCGTGAAAAGGAAATCCAAGCCCACCAAGTATGATAGGAAACTAGAGAGAATGACTTCCACTCCATTAAAATTACTTTCACTGCAACAGTCAATAAAAGATCTAACAGTTGTAAGTCCATGGAGTCTAAGGGAAGAGGAACTGGGGAGGCTGAAGGTCCTAATAAGATTAATGGAAAAGATAGTTGAAACTGAATGCCAAAAATGAGCGTGAGGTGTTTGTGAATGAGATCCAAAAGGGTTGAAGGAGCGAACAGTCAAAAAACATATGAGGAAAATCACCTGGTAATAAACCACAACTCCAACAAAGATTGTCCTCTTTGAGATTCAACGCGTGTAGGCGAGTAGGGGTCCAAGGGAGAAGGTTAACGGAGAAAAATTTAGATTGCATTAACGATGGAGCGACTTTATTACGAAGATAAAATTGACCAATCATCTGCCAGGTGTCTGCAGAAATATGGTCCGTAACACTCTGGTCAAAATGGTGTAACCACTTCTGCTGAGCCACAGTATGGGTAGGTATTGAAGTAGATTGTAAAAATGTATAAATTTTAGAAGCTACATGGCCAATCCTGATCCATAATTGAAAGAGAGTAATCATAGGGGAAGTAGGATGAAGGCGCACCTTAGCCAGTGCCACTTTGATCTTGAGAAAGGTATAAAAATCTAGATTAGATAAAGAAAACTGTTGAGCTAAAGAGGAAAACGGTAATGGAGCATTATTGGAATCATAGAGATGATGAACAAGCGAGATCCCTTTAGAAGCCCAATAAGACATTAAAGAAGAAGAAATGGTAAGTTTAATTTTAGGATTCCGCCAAATAGACAACCACCTAGCTTTGTGTAATGGATTCGCCACCCGCTTGTCCACCATCCTTACCGCAGCAATAGTATCTAATATAATAGAACGGGAAAAAGGAATGAACAGAGTGGACGTAGTTAAAAAAGAAGCAGGCGGCAAAGGAGATGCCAATTCCTGCTCTATTAGCAACCAAGATGGAACATGAATAGGAGGGGGTGAAAACCAAAGAGCACCTTGAGAAGCTAGAAAGGCAGTTTGATATTTGTCCCAATCAGGAAAGTTACAACCTCCCATGTCACAAGGTTGACGTAAGAATTTATAAGCAATTCTAGCCCGTTTACTATTCCATAGAAATTTAGAAGTAAGAACATCAATGTCATGAAAGAAGGAAGCAGATAACTTCACTGGGAGCATGGAAGAGACAAAATTAATAATCGGCGTTATCATCATTTTAAGAGTTTGAAGGCGCCCCCACCATGAAATGTGTTTCGGAGACCATGCGTCCAGCAAACGTCGTACTTTAAGAATAGTCTGATTCTCATTATAAGCAACTGTATCATACAAGGTGGAACAAAAGTAAATACCCAAATACTTCAATTGCTTAGACTGCCATTTAAGGCAAGCACAGCCCATATGTGTAGAGAAACAATAAGCATTCAGTGGGAACATCTCCGTCTTGTCCTTATTTAAGGTGTATCCTGAAACCTTTGAAAAACGAGAGATGATATCAGAAATAGCAGGAATGGCCAAAACAATATCATTCGAGAAAATTAGGACATCATCCGCGTACGCTGCAGTTTTAATCCGATGAGGGCCAAAAGAAAAACCCTTAATATCTGGATGCATGGCAATCAATCTAAGAAGAGGATCAATGGATAATAAAAACAGAAGAGGAGATAAAGGGCAGCCCTGTCTAGTGCCCTGGCGAAGATTAAAAAAAGACGACGTGGCTCCATTTACTCTTATGTTGGCTCGGGGTTGTGAATAAAGGGACATGACCATATGAATAAAGGAATCACCAAGATTATGTGCACATAATACAGCACGTAAGAAGGGCTAAGAGACCTTATCGAAGGCCTTTTCTGCATCAAGAGCCAAAGCAGCGGCCGGGAGCATAGAGCGTTTAGCTGAACCAAGAATTTGACAAAAGGTTCTAATATTATCTCTCGCGAGATGACCCTTTACAAAACCCGTTTGAGATGGATGTACCAATGTAGGAATAAAGGATTCTAAACGCTTAGCTAGGATTTTAGCAAAGATCTTAGCTTTCATGTTAAGAAGTGAAATAGGACGAAAGTTTTTGGGGTCAGAGTGATCTTTCCCCTCTTTTGGGATCACTACAATGGTGGCATCAGCAGCAGAACCAGAAACAGAACCATCCTTAATAAAGGCATCAAAAACAGATTGAAGCTCGGGAACAAGCAAAGGAAGAAAGGTTTTGTAAAACAAAATAGGGTAGCCATCAGGCCCTGGAGCTTTCCCAGAACGAGTGGCTCTAATTGCATTAACAATTTCGTCAGAGGTAATTGGGCCATTTAAAGAACTACTATCCTCCACAGAAATAGATTTGACTGGGACAGATTTTAAAAACTCCTGACATTGCTCAAAAGAGGATTGATTAGAAGGAGTATATAGGTTATTATAAAAGCCACGAAAAACTTCAAGAATTTCCTCAGTCTGAAATTTTTTAGTGCCAAGGTGATCATTAATAGAAGAAATCCAAGAAGAATTATAGAGGATTCCTGAAATTTTAAGGTAGCCGCAAGAATATTACCAGCTCGGTTTTTTAACAATAGCCTTTTGGATTTCTGAGCTTGAACCCCAATATGAGCTCTCTTGGTGACTATGGTGTTATATGTATATTTTAAGTGCTTAATTGACTGTAGGCAAGATTTATCTTTAGAATGTCGAAAGAGAGTTTCTAACTTTTTAATCTCAGTTGCCAAGTCGGTAAGTTCCTTTTTGATAAAAGAATTCCGTTTCGACATTCACTTAATAACCTGCCCACAGAAAGTACACTTAAACGAGTCCCAGAGGACAATTGGGGAAGAAACTGAGCCTTCATTTTCAAGAAAAAAAGTATCAATTTCATTGGAGAATTCACGAATTTGGGAATCATCATGTAAAATTTCAGTATTCAATCTCCAGGAGCGAGGTCTTGTCTGAGGAGCAATGGATAGCAGCGTAAAAAAAACGCAGTATGATCAGAAATCAGAATAGGGTGAATAAGCGGCGAAGAAGAAGAAACCAAAGAGGAGTGTACCAATAAATAATCTATACGCAAAAAGGTAGAATGAGGGGAAGAAAAAAAAGAAAAATCACTACCAGAGGGATTATGCAGACGCCATAGATCCTCAGGATGAGATATAGAGCACATATTAAGTAGTTGTTTGTGCGATTTAGGAGGGCAAAACTGAAAAGCTGAATTCCTATCTAGAATGGGATCCATTGGTAAATTGAAATCCCCACCAACAATAAGATTGCCCGAGTGAGGTGTGTCATTCAATTTGTTGGTAACTGCCTTCCAAAAAGACGGGTCATCTTTGTTCGGGGCGTAAATATTCATAACATAAAGATTAGCATTGCCATCAGACAGCTTAGTTAATAACCAACGACCCTCAGTATCGTGCTCAGAAGAGATTATGGACAAGCCCGACTTTTTAGAGACTAAGGTGATAACCCCATTCTTTTTACCAAAAGCATCGGAGCAGACAACATCTGAAACCCACTCTTTCTTTAGGAAGAGAGCCTCTCTGATAGATACTTTCGTTTCCTGAAAAAGAACTAAATCCGAGGAAAGAGATTTGCAATAATCCAAGATCTTGGACCTCTTGACTGGATGGTTCAAACCCTTAACATTAAGGGATAACACATTCAGGCCCGACATAATGTTGCAGAGTAAAGCAAATATAAAACAAAAATGAGAGAAAGGAAACCAACAGCACCAAGACAATCAGCCAACCACAAAGCTTTAAGACCAAAAAGGAAGAATCCTATGAGGAAATCCAAAGAGAGAAAAGAAAGAAGAGATAAAGAAAAAGAAGGAAGTGAGAGAAGATAAAGACAGATAGGCAAGGAAAGGCAAGAGAAGAAGGGAAAAGAAAGTAACAAGAGAGGTCTGAAAAAGACCAAATTCATACTCAGGGGAACGTGGGAAGACAAGCAAGGGGACCATCATGAGGTATAATAACAATCAGCTTGAAAAACCCCAATGTAACATATAACTTGGAATGAGTAAACAGGAAGAGGAAGACATTTGAAATCTGGATTGATAGGAAGAGGAATATTACCATAAGAACAATTCAACCGGTTAGTTTATAGAAAAAATATGCATATACCAAATACTATATAGGAGGAGTGAGAAAGCACTATGAAAAAGTGAATGAAACCAAAGGAAGAAAGACAGCAAAAAGTGTGAAACATGTCAATTAATGAAGTGGAAGTAGAAACAAGAAGAAGCAATTAACTAGGAAATAGGTACACACTAAAAAATATCAAAACAGCAGCTGACCCTAAAGGGTATAGGAGCATTATGTGAATAGAATTATAGATATAGCTTAAATAGGTACTAGAATTGATTAAACTAAGCAAGAGCAAACCTCAAATGCAGCAGGAATAATAAAACAAAAATGAATAAGAAGAAACGAATTATCAAAGAAGATTATGAAATACAATATAAATACATTAAAGTACAATAAACTAGCCCAGTAGAGGAAGATATTAAATAGTTGTGAAACAGAATAATCAATGAAACCGCAATGTAGATATGTAACAAAACTAAGTATACAGTAAATATTCAAAGGCACATGTAAGCAATTAATTATTATTGATCAGAGATACAAACTGTATTATATGTAATCTAATGGAAACAGTAAGGAACATCAAAAAGAAATCAAGTGCATGTATGATATCTAGACAAGGTAGTAACCAAGTGTTATATAAATAGAAGAACTTAGACCTAGTATAGGAAAGCATCTAATAATGGTAAAGCAAACTAATGAATGAAGCATCAATTAAGTAAGCATATAAATAAATAGAATAGACAATAACTGTAACATAGTGAGAACAACTTAACGCTAACTATAGAAAATAGATAATAAAAATCTGCAACCAAGTCTTGTACCCAAACAGTAAACAGTACAAGAAATATTCAGGCAAATACTTAATAAAGACATACAAGCACAATGACAACACCCAACGGAAGAGCCAAGTAAAAAACAAGTGAAAAAATTGACTTTGCAGAAAACGCTAGAAAACCTAAGGACGGGGATGGAAAAGAGACAAACTGTTACATACGGATGGTAGAATCAGAAAGGGTACCATAAAGTGAAACAAGCAAAAAGAGGAACCTAGTATGGACATAGACTGTACAAATGGAACAAAAAATAGATAGACGCGAAAAAACTAGCCGGAATAGGGGCGCTCGGAAACAAAACACTACTACACAATTGAAAAAGGGGAACATAAGTGAGATATGTCCAATATAACAATCAAGGACATCATAAAGAGGGAAAGAAAAAAAAAAAAAAGCCACGGGGAAGAAGAAAAAAAACACTACCAAGGCAAAAAGACCATACCAAGAATAAGGACAACCAAAAAGAAAAGAAAAGGCACTACTACAATAATGATAAAGAGACAACAATTAAAAAGACCTAAAGTGCCAAACAACGACATCATAGCGATGGAGAGGCGACCACAACCAGAAGAGAGAAGAAAAACACTACCAAAGACTCAAGTGACATCTCCAATCACACAAAAAGCCATAGACGCACCAGCAACAATGGAGCACGCAGGTCTAAAAAAGGCAAGCTCAATAGACCTGGAAAGAGAGCAAAAAGAAAAAAACATTGAAGGCATAGAAATCACATCAAGTGCCAGAAGCAGCAGGGACAAGCGAAGGCTCCATTTGAAGATCCATCTGGAGCTCCATCTGATTGTCTAAAAAAGAGGCCAAATCAGCAGGTTCATCGAAGATTTTGGAGCGACCTTTAAAGGTAATGCGAAATTTTGAAGGGCCAGAGAAGGAAAAGGGGATATTCATCTCTGATAGATGCTTCCGGAGATTAAGAAAGCCTTTCCTCCTTATCACCGTGTCTCTGGCAAAGTCTTGAGAAATTGAGATGCGGTGGCCTTCCCAGGAGACAACTTTAACCTTCCGCATATGAGCCAAAATTTGTTCCGTGTGTTGATGACGCAGCGGTTTAAAAATGATCGCCCTTGGTTGTGTAGCAGATTTAGAACGAAAGGTGGGGACACGATGTGCCCGTTCCAGCTCAAAGTCTCTTTGAAAAGAAATTTGTAGGGTAGAAGGCAACCATTGGCATAAGAAGTCAATCATAGACGGTGCACCTTTCTCGGCTTCTTCAGGAAGGCCAAAAATGCGCAGGTTGGATCTGCGGTTACGGTCCTCCTGCTCAGTGAGATCCCTCCGCAATGCCGCAATTGAGCGCTCTAACTGCAAAAGAGATCGAGATTGCTTTTGCATATTATCCTCTGCACCACTGATACGTGTCTCCGTGGCAGAAACACGAATGGAGAGGGCCTTAAGATCATTCCTGATGGCTGATACCTCCACTTGTAGTAAATCTGTATTAGTTTTGGTAGACTGCGCAATGTCATGTACATCATTGAGACGCGTCAGAATAGTCTCCAGAGTGGAAGTAGTATCTTTTTGAGAAGATTCAGGTGTAGGAGATACTTGTTTGAGCCTTTTAAGAGAGGCTTTAGACTCTTTTTCGTCTTTAGCAGCTGGTGACAAGCCCATATTTGCCGCCATAGAGCCCCAAAAACAAAGGTATAAGAAGCAACCACTTCAGAGATATGAGGGAAACCAAAGGGCAGAGGATATTGGCGTACTCAGTAGGCAAAAAAAAGAAATGAGCCTAAATATGAGAGCGCACTTCCAGCAGGTAAAGCAAAGTAGTAAATAACGGCGGACTTACATGCATAAAAATAGGAATCTCATCATAGCAATATAGGACCCTGCCGGTATCAATAGGACGCCTTCAGAAACTAAGAAACCAAAAAGCAGGGTACCAAAGAGCATGGAAGTAGCAATGAAAGGCAGTAGAGGCGCTCTGAAAAAAGGAAAAGTAAAATGAAAAGCAAAAAAAAAGTCTCATATTAATAGCCACACACCATGAAGAGTGAGAGAAAGCCGTTATAGGCTTGTAAAGGCTAATAAAAGTCACCAGCATGTGTTTACCCGCATTCCTGCTAAATGCGTAACAATTGTACCTCTGTTTTGTGAGGAAAATCGGAACGGCGTCTCTGAAGAGAAACAAAATGGCGGCCGTCCGTAGAAGCACCGAGCGCCACCTCAACCCGGCAATAAATCAGGCACCAGCAGCTCCAGGTCACAGAAAGGTCTCCCAAACAGCTCTCGGCATCTTCAAAAACATGAGGCTCACTTTAGACATCTGTGGGGTGACTGGAAGCGGAGATAAACCTCCGACGGCCCTCGCTCGTCTCGGAGCTCAAGCGCGACCCGCCATCACGTAGCGGCGCGCAAGCCACGCCCCCCCAGCAGGTTGTATAATTTAAGGTGAGTTGTGAGTTGCTTGCTGATGACCTTCTCAATCACTTTCGCTGGGTGGAGGAGCAGGGTGATTTGGTGGAAATTGCTCAGTAGGTTCAGTTCAGCCACCTATTTCTTGAGTAGAGCATTGACTGCACCATGCCATCAGTCTTCAATGAATGTGGTGGATGTGATGGAGGTGCTGATGATGTGGATGAGGGTGTTTCTGATTGGTGTTGCTCCCGGGTTGTGGATGTGGTGGGGACAGGGATGTGTATAGGCTCCTGAGTGGATGGACTTCATGATCATGGCTGTTTCTTCTTTGGTGAGGTTTCCCATTCAGTTAAATTGTCGTTGTGGTTGGTGATAGGCAAGCTGATGATAAGATCACTAGGGCATGGTTGGTGTGTTAGGTTGCTGTAGACAATTAACTAGTTAGGGCATATGTACAATATTTTGTATTTTTGTGATTTCAGGCTTTTAACATGCACCTTTGCTTATGCCCTAATAATTATCATAGTAATCTTAACACACATGTGCATCTCTAACGCAGCATATAATAAACAATGAAAACTAGTCTTTGTGCATGCCCTAATTTGGATGGTGATAACTCAAGAAGCGCTGCAAATAATATCCTGCTAAGGGTCTCTGTCATATTCAGTTGCTTCTCTATTGAGATACCTTTTCATTCTTCAGGCTTTCTAGTCCTGTGGGCAAAAACAACATTCCATGGGATCACGGAATATCTGCCAGAATGGAATGAGATTAGAAGATGAAGGATCAAGGATGAGTACAAACTTCCGCTGCATTTGGGTTCGATGTAAGGGGAATGCCCGTACGCTGGGTTTTAGGGATTCGCACTTTACATGACGAGCTGGGCTCGTCATGAGCGTGCGAGGAGGCTACCTCATGACGAGCCCAGCTCGTCATCAGCGTCGAAGGGGTTAACATCACATCAGGGCCATAGACAAGAAGCTGAACATAGCTACATAGAGGGATAGGCAACACACTGGAAACATGAAGTGCGTATCTAGTATCCCTTTAGCACATGGGCAGTGGACACCACAGTAGATTCTTCGAAGAGGGCAAGAGAGGTCCCTTCTAAGGAGCAAATCTCTTCCCCAACTTCATTGGTTCCTTTCAACTTTAAGGATTCAATAACTCTTGTTAAGAGAGTGCTGCTGCACAACTGCAGGGATTTGGATCTAAAAGCAGGAGCTCCACCCCAGCATATGCAACACCTTCTTTGAGACAATCTTGTTTGCCTCCTAAAGCTAAGGTTTCCACAATTTGTTTTATCAACTTTTGTCTGCAAGACTGAACGCAAGCCAAAAGGCCCTATTTAACTTCTGCTGCCCTGTTCCACAGTGGCTGCTTACCTTGCTTGCATGAAGGCCCTAAGTCAACACAAGTGGGCTGGAGACACAGAAACAATGCCTAAAATCATATTTTATCCTTCACTAGTGATCAAAAAATGACTATCTCAAGAATTGATTGCTACAAGTGCAGGTATTATGGGTATTGATTCTGGCTAGTGAGCACACCGCCTCCCTGCTCCAACTGTTATTGTTTTGCTATCTTCATTCCCAAATTTATTGCAGAGATATAGCAACTGTTCTGCCTGCAGCCTAGCAAAAGTAAAAAGACCTCGAACAGCCCTGAGTGATCACTTGTCCTGCTGGGCTCGGACACAGTTATACTTGCATCATTTAGCCTTCAGTCGGCACCCCTTAGTCATTATCAGTTCCACGAGTAAATGGCAATAAAGTGGAACCTGAAGGTCCCCCAGTTCAGGATATATCCCCGTTTTAAGAAGCGAACCACTTCAAACTGTAGTCAAGGAGGTGTCTCTTCCTAGCCACTTTTCTACACTTTCCAAACTCCAAAACACTCTTGCTTTCTTTAGCAAATGTATTGTAATTATACTGTTTGACCTGCCACTGTGTTCCCTTTGTCTGATTCTAAGTTGTGAAATGGTCAGCCGGGGCCGTTGCAGGTAAGAGCGGTGGGTCCGGCTGGGGTAGATTTCAAGAGATGACCAAAAGGGAAAATGTATTATTTATTTAATTTTCCCTTGTGGTTTTCTCTCGAAATCCCCACCGCCCCACTGCTCCCACCTGCGGCGGCCGGAGCTGGAAACGGTAATAAAATGACAGGTTTTGGAAGAATTGTAGTGCTCTGTTATTCAGTAGCTTGTTCACAATCCTTTTGCGTTTAAGAAGTTTAAATGTTTGAGAACGTTATATTACCTTTCTGAAGCTTTACAGCTACTTCATTATTTTGCTCTTGTGTTGTCAATATTTTTCTCCTGTTCATGAGAAATTAATAATCATTACAAATGGGATACATTGTTTATGCTCATGCGCCATGGTTTTTATCATTCTATTATGTTAAACCTACTCCTGCTGCAATAATCTCCAAATAAACACTTTTCAATCCAGATAACAGACTCACATGTCCACCGCTCAAACTAACTTTATATTTCCCTATACTAATTCACCACTAATTCTGTTTGGGTTCCGAAGTAAGGTGCTACTCATCAAAAAGCACTATGACGCCTTATCAACGGTACCAAGGGTTATATAAATGCAAACCCCTCTCTCTTCTATCCCTCTACTGTCTTTTTCAGACCAAATAACAGACTCACATGTCCACTACTCATATTTCCCTAAACTAATTCGACTCTAATCCTTTTTGGGTTCCGAAGTAGCTTGCCAATTGCCGAAAGGTGCTTTGATGCCTCGCCTGAGGTAGTAAGCTCTATATAAATACAATTACAAATACGTTTCTGCTTTTTGTGTATATTGGGATCTCTGTGTGCTTCAGTCATTGGATTTGTGTTTTTAGATTACAAATGTGTATATGTTGTGATAATAGTAGAGTCTTATAAGTTTACAAACACTCACAACCCTGAATGAACATTTACATTTTTATTGCAACTCGGAGAACAACTCAATCGTCAAACCTTGGCTGCTGTTGCACTTTACCCACAGAGTTAAGGGAGCTTGGCAATCCATCTTTCTGTCACAGACAAACTACCCAGTGTAATGGTTAGTAAAAAACGGTGAACAGCCTTTACAACAAAACTTTTACAACGCACTACCTTTACCACGCAACTTTTACAACGCAAACGATTACAACGCATTGCTCTGGGGGGCGCTCTAGGATAGGGAATAGGTTAATTTACTATCCAATAACCTTCCCTAGAGTCCACGGGGACTGGAGTTGGAATAGTAAATTAAACTATTCACTATCCAGCACCCCAAAGCACTATGCGTTGTAATGGACTGCGTTGTAATACTTACGTTGTAAAGGCATGCGATGTAAATGCATGCGTTGTAATGTCATACATCCGTAAAAAACACCAGAACTTCCACTTTTTATGATGTTTGGTTGCCCCAACAGTTGCATGGACTGAGTAACCATGGAGGCAAGCACCCATGGAAATGTCCTCATACAGATGTACTCATTTCTGCTAATCATGTTCATCTGCAGTTTGCTATGAGCTTTGCAAGCTTTGTTGTGATCAACTGCACAGTAGACTGTGACGCATATTTTCCAGTTATAATGTAAAGCAAAAATGCAGACACAAAAAAAGAGCGAGCGTTTACAACTGTCTCATAGTCATATTGGCAAAAAATCTTAATTGAGCCTGGAAGCATGTGTCAAAATACTGATATCAGACATAACTGGGCAATTTTCCACAGGTTAGTATTGGTATGAAGATTCAAATCCAGCAGCAACATTGAGTCACCTGACTCTCCAGATGGTGGTAAACTGCTACCCACACGTAAGAGTTACATGATTGTTTCTATATGTCACGCTTTATTTAAATTTGCGCAGTTTTTGGGGATTTCTGGACATATTTTCTGTATTTGTTCATAATTGAAGATTAGCATTTGGTAGACATGAATTCCTTTATCCAACAAATATGTTCGACCAAATCTTTAAAAGTAATTGATGCCTTTAGTTGATCAGAAATAACAGCTGCAGCAAGCACTAAAGAAGTCAGATATAGACGTTTTTCACATCTAACCAACATTGATTCATTTTGACACAGCATACACTATTTGGAAAAAGTACAAAATAATCTCTGTAGCATAATTTGTGAGAGAGACCGAGATAAAAGAGAAGAATGCTGGCACAAACTGTACAAGGTCTGACAGTCTTGAAGGGTAGACAGCCTGGAGTCAGAATCTGTGTTCCCAGAAATACTAAAATATGTCAGGGAAGCTTTTTGTGAATGTTGGAAGCATACCATATACGGTCGATTGATTTCCTGTCTGCTCATTGATTGTGGACTGTGTCAATTATGTGCACAATGTTTTTTGCCTTCTTGAAATTCTCTTGGAAGGAGCAGGCCTTAGAAACATAAATGTATTCTTTAACTATTAAATTGATCTACATTGTTTCTCAATTTAATGTAAATACAGATGTTACTTTCTTCATTATGCTGTTTCTATTGTGGTAAAATATACTGTAACGTATTCAATGGAGGTAATATGTTGTGTCTGGTGCTGGTCAGCCAGCAGATGCTGAATTTGGGTGTGACGTTAGGAGCCTTTCTACATGCTAAGCAACGTGATTTGGTCTAAATGTGTTGCCTGACTCAAGGAAGTGGAGATGGTGAACCGTGTTCTTGTCATCACCATTGATGGTTTCACTGGGGTGGAACACCTCATGCACACTCACGGAATGCTTAGAATAGTGTTTGAATCACTGTGAATCATTGGTGTGAGGGGTGGCGGGGTGGGGCCTTGGTAAAATTACAAGATTCTTTTTGACAATCTTTTTCACCCACATGGTGTATCCATATTTGTCTTTAGGTGTCACTTGCTTTGTTTAAAGTATAGCGTCATCATGACAAATCTGAAAAAGATTATTAAAGTACTGTCAGTTATCTTTTTATGGTCACACAGGTTCTGTGTGATAAGACTGACAATTGCTTGAAACGTTATCAGATAGATGATATCTTTCAAGCCTCTATTGGGAGAGAGACATTTGAATTCACCCCAAGCATTGGGCTTCTGTACTGTTGGCTACAACTGCTATCCTTGATTTGGGATCCATCGTAATCAAAGCCATACTTATCAAGGGTTGCATTGCTTTTGCACCACAAAATGAGGTGCAAAATCAGTGCAACTCTTGAGATGTGATTTATCAAGTCACACAAGGCCACCTTGCGTGGGCCTGAATGGCTTGATAAATCCATAGTAACGCAACATAGAGCAAATCACTGCGTTACTCTGCCCCAGGGTGGTGTTCCATGAATTTGTATACATCGCCCCGATTTACCATAAGTGGTAGGCCAAGGAATGTGCAGAATCTGCTACGCCTTTCAAAGTGAGGTATGAGGAGAAATATGTTTATTTCTCTTGTTTTTTCCTTTTCTGTAGCACAAATAGAAATAGGAGAATGCTTCAGGGGATTGTTTTTGTGCAGGAAGGTGACTTGCTGCACTGTGTGATGATAAATATGCCCTGAAGAATCTAGCCATTACGGTTTAGGATACTGATATTAAAAGTTGTGGCTCTCTACTGACAGAAAGCTCTATTTTCCAATTTTAACCAGTGGCCAAGATTGTTTGCCTAGAAGTGTGGGTGCCCCGACAACCAACAGGTTTGACAGTGATCTGTCTAATTATAGATATAGGTCCTTGATGTTTAGGGTGCCCTTGAAATTCAATTGAGTATTCTAGTTTAGCACCCCCCTTTTAACACTGTGAGAGTCAGACCTGTTTCCCCCAAGACACTGGTGTTCCATTACACAGACCCAAGGCTCCTTTAAATTAGCCTTAAGCACCTCAAAAACTGAAAGAATCAGGTGTGTCTGTTGTTCCAGTTTTTAGTGCTGGGTTTTGGGATAATGAATTATAGGGCTGTTTTTATGTAAATTAAATTGCTGGGTCTCTAACCAAATCAGTTAGCCAGCTTTGCAGCCCTACTTACAAAACCTCAAACTAGAGAGCAAATATATAATATCCAAACTTTTTTTAATTCTTCTTTTTATTGAGACAATAACTTTGCCATCACAATGACATAATTTTACTTCACGATAATACAATGACATATCATTACACTAGTAGCTAATTTACCTCACTTCATCCCCTCTCCACTCTTTTTTCTCATTCATCTGGACATTCTTGTTTCTCGGTCCTGTCTTAGGGTGCCATTACGATGGCGGGCATACAAAGTCTGCCCGCCACCATAACAGTATGCGGGACCGTCCGCCAGGGGTGCGGCAGCCCTGCACCTGCAATTAGGAGGCCACCGCCACCTTGGTGGTGGCATCCACCATTCCCAGCATTGTGGCGGTCAGTGCTCACAGCACTGCACGCCACAATGCTGGGAATGCACGGCAGGGGGGTTGGGGAGGCAGTTGGGGGGCACCACAGGGTTGCTGCCACCTTGTGCATGTCAATTCAGGGGGTACCCCAGGTACCCCCCAAGTGCACCCCTCATACACTCAGGGGGCCCACAATGGGCCCCCACAAGCAGAAACTGCATGCCTTTCCATGGCGGCAATGACACCATGGAAAGACTAATCTCTGCCCTAATCATAATATGGATGGCAGTGTCTTGCAGACACCGCCACCATGTTATGCCCTTTTTTCGCCGGTCGACGGCGGACGGTCTTTCCATCCGCCGCGGATTCCCCAGCCATATTAATATAGCGGAAAATCATTCAGGAGGACAGGTCGCCCTCGCCGGGCCAGCGTTGCCTACTGCCGGCCCTGCAGGGGCGATCCGCCTGCCAGGCTAATGGGCCCCTTAGTATCTCAACCGGTCTACATATCATCCTACGATATTCGCTCCACTTCAACCAAATTTTTGTCCATTTGTTTGGGCAGCATCTCCTCTTGTAAACTGCTCTTTCTGCAAGCATACACTAATCAATATTAGACTTCCATTCATTCAACATTGGGGCCGACACCTCTCTGCACCTTTGTGCGATATTACGTTTTGCTACCATGAATCCTAGTGTTACCCATAGACCTTCTCTATTGGTGAGGTCTGAGTCCGACCAGATGTTCAGCAGACACCATCTTGGCGACTTGGTCCCCTCAACCTTACATACTTCTCTCATGTTTGCCAGTATCGTCTCCCAGTACTCTTGGAGGGGTGGGCAACCCCATATCATGTGGAAAAAAGTGTTGTCCTGTCCGCACCCCTAAGGGCAGAGCGGTAAATCAGTTTTCCCCATCCCCACGAGGGTGGCGCACGTGAAGTAGGCTCTGTGTATGATCTTTAGTTGCACCAACATGAAACGCAAGTGTATGGCCACTTCTTTGGAGGAGGCGATTGCCTCCAACCTTTGCTCGTCTTCGAGGCAACCTATGTCCCCCTCCCAAGGAGTTTGGAGAACTGACAAGGGCTACAGTACACCAGGCACATTGTTTTCTTGTCGAAATAGACATCTAATAATCTCTCCTGCAGTGGGGAAAATTCGAGTAGTACTGTCCCCTTCGGGATTGTTGCTTTCAGCGCATGGATGATCTGGAGGTACCTGAAGGTCTATGACTGTACCATCTGGTGTTCCTTTTGCAGGGTTGAGAACATGTTATCATCTCCTCTTTTCCACAGGGCTCCCACCCTGGAAATTCCAATCAAGTCCCATTTGTCAAACCCTTTCTGTTGCACCAGTAGACCCAATCTCGCGGAGTCCCACAGCGGGGTCATTTGGGTGATCGCATATTGCCAGCCCGGTGCTCTTGTTCCCTCTTTCCACATTTGAAGTGTGGTGAGGTCGACACCTGGAACAAACCTGTGTTTTTCCCCCATAGATCGCTCTGAGGTAGCCTCCTGGTTACATATTGTGTTGCTCCATTCTATACGCATGATGACCCTGGGGTCTGTGTACTCAGTGATTGATCACAGTAAGTTGAGCTGCCTAGTAGTATCTTTGAAGGGTGGGAAGATCTAACCCTCCATCATACCAACCCCTGGTCAATTTTGGATATAATATCCAAAGTTCATACATATTTTCTCTTGAGATTGTATCTCAAATGTGTGTATTATTATATACAAAGCTGGCTTCAGAATATTTCAGGGTTGTCATGTCCATTTTTGGAAAAGGGATGCATTTTGTTCTAGGCACAGTACAATACTTTGTGTAACGCAAACAATAGCAACAGCCATTCGAATCAATAGGGATTTTATCCAAATTTGTAATTATGTGACTTGGCATAATGGTGTAATCTCATGCATTTTGCAAAACACAAATCCTGCAAAATGCTAGAAATTGCATGAGGTTATGACAATGCAATTTACATTTTCATTGGGCCTTCTTTTGAGACCCTTTATGAGTTGTAAATAGATAGGGCAATAAAAGTGAATTCTCCGTCCCATTTGTGATTTGGAAAGGTATGCACCAATGGTTGGTGATAGCAATTGTGGTCAGTGGCGGTTTCTTCATTAGGGCATAGGAGTGCTGCCCAGCCGCCCAACATGAGCCACGCGTAGCAAATGTGAAAAATAAAATGGCGATGAAATTATTGTATAGCTATTTTTTTTTTTTCGATGTGCAGCTACAGCCTGCCTGAGCCAAGAAAAAAGTGGGGTATGTTCTCTGCTGCAGATTGGCAGCATGGAGGTCTCGGAGTAGTGTCCAGATGCTCCAAAGTGCAGATGTCAGTTTGGACAGCCAGCCTGATAAGCGTCCTTCGAGGCTCTCCATCCTGAGCTGTCTTATACAGCTGGGTGCTGAGCAAGCCCAGGCCTCCAGGGACTGACAGGGCATTCAGCCAGCTAGATCCATCCAATCCTGTTCTCTCATGCTGGTTAATAGCATGAGAGCAGCATCTAGATTGGTTAGGGTAGTTAGTTCTTCGACTTGTGCTCAGAGCCACAGCCTGCAGAAGAACACCGAGGATGTGCACGCCCTGGGTAAGTAACATTTACTTTTATTTTAAATGATAGTGTAATGCATGTCAATGCTTTTTTTGTGCTTATATTACATGGTTCTTGGTTTATTTTTGTATTTTGGGAAGCTGTGGGGCACTTTGCTCTCCCCACTACTGTCAAATGTTACCAGTCACACCTGATTGTAGTTGGAATCTATTGATCAGTTATCAAACCCCAAGCTGGGCTCGTAAGTGAATCCCAAAGGGGAAGCTGCCTTATTGTTTTGGCTGCATTGGCATAAGCAGGCTGTGGTCGTGAAGACCAATGCCTCCTCCTCTCCATGGGCCCGATTCACAGAATGAACTTAAGACTCAATCCTAAACTTACTACTATTTTGGTATTCACAGAATGCACTTACTACTTTTGGCATTCACAGAATGAATTTACTACTTTTGGTATTCACAGAAGTTAGGATTTTGTCTTAAGTCTGTCTTAAGTCTGTCTTAAGTTTCTCTTAAGACAAACTTAAGACAAAATCCTAACTTCTGTGAATACCAAAAGTAGTAAATTCATTCTGTGAATGTCAAAATTAGTAAGTGCATTCTGTGAATACCAAAATAGTAGTAAGTTTAGGATTGAGTCTTAAGTTCATTCTGTGAATCGGGCCCCATGTCTTCCTGATCAGGAAACTTTTTTTATATTATCAGAAAATGTGCCTCTAATGGACATGGTATGCTTTAGACAAATGTTCCCTGTTAGGAAAGCAAATGGGGTCTGTGGTGCCTCTCAGTCATCCCTCATTGCATCTGTGGTCCATAACTGTGGGCTGCAAATTGCAACCTGCCTCATTAGACAAGTCAATCTTGGACCCCCTTTAAAGGTATAATTTGCAATGCAGCCCATTTGCTCATAGGGAGAATCACAAGTTGTATTCAGATTTGCACACTGATCTGTGTGCAAATAGCACATCCTTGTTGTGTATCTTTCCCTTACTTATCCGAGTACACCAATTATAATGGCCATTCATTTTTCTGTGACACACCCTATCTTCTTGTACAGTGGAGGCTGTGACATTCTATGGTGCCTTGGGTTAAGAATGGCAGGGACTCAGTCTTGTAGAGTTTCCATTCACAGAATCCTATTCTTCTCTCACAGACCGGAGTAACTTTTTGATAGTATGTCCTAGTACATCATGTTTCAAACTTTCAAGCATAGTAAAGGTACATCAATAAAATCATGGATATAGCACTCTTAACGGAAATACACAGAATTTGATTTAAAAACAAGTGAAAATGGATCAGCTCTGAACTGCCCGTTCTTCAACATGAAGACAAAAACGTGACACGTTTGAATGCAATTGTCAGTAAACTAAAGTACAAGTAGAAGGGACATCATCCTGTGAAATCAAGTTAACAACCCACTTACATTCTAAAAGCAAACAACCCGAGCAAAAAACATCTTCAAAATATTTTGTCAGCTGTCAGGTCGAAAAAGCAAAATAAATCCTTGGTTATATGAAGGCAATTCAGCAATAACATCCTGACATTTCAATGGCAAAATTGATAAAATCTGGAATGCAACTGCAACAACGCCTTTACTATTTTTCATTATTGCTGTGATAGCATTTCTTTTTACTGCATGTTGAAGCATATGATCAAGGGAGTTTATCTCCGCCTTTTTGGCTTTAAAAGCCAAGAAAGCAGAGATAAAATGATCTCCCTATTACCTAGCTGTCTCTAACACCAGTTAGCGACAGCTAGTAGGAGATAGCGACCATCTTGGGCCCCACTTTGCATGTCAGTGATATTTATCACTAATGACATGCAAAGTGGGCGTGCCAAGATGTTAGCGACTGGAAACAGTCGCTAACATCGCTATCTCCTATTACCAACTTTTGGAGATATTCGCGTTAAGCGCGAATATCTCCAAAAGCTAACACCGGCCCTGATCAGTTCTTAGCCATGTTATCCAATGGGAGGTGGATAACATGGCTAAGAGCATTAGCTCGGTAATGCATGAATATCGCTGACTTTTCAGCGATATTCATGCATTGCGGCCGTTTTTTATCGCATTTGCGATAAACCTTGGTAATACCAAGGTTTATCTACGATAAAAATCGCCGCAGCTCAGCAGTAAAATTTTGTCTCTAACCAAGCAATAGCGATAATTATTGTGATTATTGTGAACAATTAAGTTTGGGCTCTAGCGATGTCTCTCAAATTGTCCTCTAGTCTTCCCTCCTCTATTAATTATCTGTTTCAATATCTGATTTCATGGATAGGATACGGGAAAGCTACGATCTTCACCAGTCTCCTCAAACATGATGATATTTGAGTCAGCATGAATGTTCATGTGAGATTGCTAGAATCTTTGCCAGACTCTTTGTGACAGGAGAACATTATCTTGACTCTATACCCATCTTCAAGTGCATGTGTGACAAAACTCCATTTTATAGCTCGGTAACGAGAAGTTCAAGTGAATTTAATGCAAAAGACTACCAATGAAAACCAATTTGCTGTTCCAATTGTACCTACATCCATGTGGCAATGCGTTTGTATTTCACCAGCTATGTTTCTAAAATGCTGATCACAGTCTTGAAATGGTATTTGAGTTTCACCCCCAATGGTGTCGAATGGAAAGTAAAGTATTCTGTGAGAAAGAGGTTTGTATTGCTCCTCACCCCTCAATCCAATATGGAGTCAGTGATTAGGTTAGTGAATAAAATTTGCACGGAGGTACGTTGTTTATCTCTAAAGCACCGTAAATGAATACTGTGTTATGTTGTGCACGGCAGTACAGAGGCATTTGGCAGTGTCCACTCCTATGCATAGTGCACGTTCTATGCACTGAAATGGTTGCCAGCCCTCGGAAGGTGTAGCAATTGTACAAGTGACCCACTGAGGAATCGTGGGTAGCGAGATATCAGCTTGCACCTTACAGGCTTCCAGGTGTTCAAGCTGCAGCACACTCTGATAAGCACAAGCAGGCTTAGCTGTGCAGTCTCAGAAATTGCATTCAAGGAGTATCACCAAATTGCCAGTCACTATAGTCGGTTCTTAGAACTAAACAATTGCCTTTACCAAATTAAACAAGGGCTGCTGGGAATGTTGGATAAGCCAGAACTGATGAACTTATCACCGAGCAATATTATTAGCATGAAACAGTTCTACCAACTGCCTTGGATAACTGAAATAGGGGCCCACAGCTTGTGGTTTAGGTTTAATGAAATGAGCGTGGCATCTGCTGCATGGAATGCTGACCTAGGAGGAGCGGAAATCAGGGTGTGACCGTGGGAGGAGTTTACCACATCTAGCCAGGACCTAGATCTCCATCATCTCTAACTAATATGCTTCATTGAAGATGAGCAGGGGAAAGAGAGATGACCCCACTAGTTCCAGGGAACAGGGTACTCAAGACAAATTAAGCCTAAGGGAAAATCCCTGGAAACAAGCTACATAAGTTCTCACATCACTCTCTCATTCTTACTCGCCCGGACTCTTGTTTGGTCAACTTCTATTCCCAATATATTAGAACGTGGGAGTTTTTGGATTGGTGATATTTAAAAACTTATATTCTTCCTCACTTATTTCTCCATCTTTTTTCGCTCTCTGTAATGTCACATCCACCGCTCTTTTTAGTGCATCTGATCTCGTTTGTGACACCCTCCTGTAATGTAATTCATTAGACAAGAGTGTCAGTGCTCTCTGTTCATAGTCTTTAGAATCAAAGACTACAACCCCCCCCCTTGTCTGCTGGTTTAATCGTAATAGAGGTGTCTTTAGACAAGGATACAATTGCATCCCTTTGTGCCTTAGTTATATTATGTGTCTGAAATTGCCTTTCATTGATGAGATTCCCTATTTCTAGTTTTACCACTGTTTCAAATGTTTCAACATTTTTGTTAACCATCCCTAAACTTGGGGTAAAGGTTGACTTAGCTCTAAGTCCAGAGTCACTGGGGGCCTCCCTCTCAGGTCTGTTTTCGAAGAAACGGCGCAGCCGTATCTTTCTAAAAAAAGCTCTGAGGTCCTTCTCCATTTGAAATTTATTTACCCCTGTAGTGGGAACAAAGTTAAAACCCATCCCTAACACTTCCTCTTCTACTCTATTTAAATGTCTGTTGGAGAGGTTTATTATGGGGTTCTTCTTTACCTCCAGTATCTTTTGTTTCTTGTCTTCATGTACTCCTGAGGTCCCTGGTTCCTTTGGTGTTCCTGTTCCAATTCCCTCCCCCCTTGATTTCTCGTGTACAAACCCCTTCCCCTGTTTGAGAATCCCCTTTGGGGTCTTTGTTGTTGCTGTCCTAAAAAAATCCTCATATTCTCTATTGGGATTCTGGTGGGGTCCTTCCTCTCTCACTGGAATTTCCTCTTCACCACTACTCTCAGATGTGTCAGAAAAATTCATATGTTTAGGTCGTCTGGGTTGGAATCTTACCCAAGGTGCCCTTTCCCATGTTTTTTCTGGTTTTTCTATATAATAGTAATTTTTTGAAAATGGATATACGACCTCCTGACTAAATCTATTGATGTCTTTCCTGAGCTTCAGGGTTCATCTATTGGTTAAGTATTCAGAGTAACCATTCCTATCCTGATTGATCTCATCTATTTTCTTTTTGGCGTCCTCCAGAGCATTATTTTCACTGAGAGATTTCTCTAGATCTTCAATCTCTCTTTTTTCAATGAGGATGGTTTCTTGCGCTGTCTCAATAATAAGGAGCATCCAATCTCTGCTACAGCGATTGGAAATAAACATCCAGGTCTCTAAGAATTTTTGTTTATTTAGAAAGAGGCCTGGTTCGTTGCGTACCTGTAGATCTATCAATGAGAAATAGGGCCCAGTGGAGTTCCCACCCAGGTGTTACCTTGCATCAACTCATGAAGCCTAAAACTGCTCGGCCCCTCTACCCAACAAAACAGGATCTTCCATCCACCTTGAAGCTGGTAGAGACCTACACACTCTGGGGTGATAGTCTCAAGAACGTGTGATAATTATTGCAAAATTAGCTTAACGCAACTCTTCACATCGCAGTCTATCGTGGGAATTTAACACTGTGTTAACGTTGCATTCTCAACACAGCGGTACCATGCGATAGTCTCACGATAACGTGTGTCCACAAGCCTGAAGACGACACTGTGATGTTGTGCGCTGAAGGTGAGTCAGCCACGTGTGTGTAGGCCTATGCTAAGGATATGGTGGACACAGATGTAGAGTTCTTGCCTGGCTGAACTCGCCATGCGGTTGAGGGTAGACCTTGGCTTATGCTGCGATAATAGCAACACACACACAACAGTTGGCATGTATGAGTCCTGACCCCGAGCGGGCTTGAGCTTCCTCATTTATCCCTTCAGCCGAGCCTGCACTCTTGGGGCATGCTACATTGCAACATTGTCCATTGCAGGACGGGTGGGACTGACACTACAACAGACAACAGAGACACACGCATTAGTTGCTTCCTTGGCAAGGCCAAAACTTACCATGCCCAGAACCCCCGGTTGATCAACCACACCTCTCGCTTGACTGTCGTACGCCAGTCCACACCGCTTACACTTACAGGGGGGTACGACACAGCTACATGTCCCAGGTCTACCCCACTGCCTGAGGTGAAAAAGGTTGCGTCCGCTGTACACAGCACAATGTAATGTGTTTGGGCCCGGGAACCTCATGCATACATAATGACTACATGGACACACTAAGATAGTTCGTGGGACTGGCTACGGGCGCCCGGCCCCTTTTATTGCCACTGTCACATGTCCAGTGATGCCTGTGCTGCATGGGTGTGGGGTAAGGGTAAGCAACCCCTCAGGGGGTGTTTGGGGTTGGCAACAACTACAACAGTGATCAGACAATCAGAAGTTCAAAGTTCAAACAGCAAGGGTCCATTACTTGAGCAGCACAGAGTTAGTGGCCCTGGATGCACTGCGGCCGGCACAGGCACACCACCACCGGACGGTGCCCTGCGGTGCACTGAGGTAGGGCCTCACGAGCTGAGTGGGTCCTCGTCGATGTCCAAGGTGAATGTTGTGGAGGGTTGTGGGAGACAGTGGAAGTTGTTCTTCCTGGGCATTTTTAAGAGGGCAGAACTAAAAAGTAGCAGGCAATATGGAGGAGATGAATGCTCCAGATTCATCCGTCACACCAAGTCAATTTAAGCTACATGATGATGAAGACAACCCCCAGGCCATATACTCAGATGCCACCAAAGTTCAACCAGTGAGTGCCCATTAATTTCGGGGAACAGACTTAGTGACACCAGTATTGAAAGGGAATGCAGACTGCGATGAGGCATGTTCAATAATATAGACTGCCATAAATAAATCAAGACTCAGTTCCAAATGTGTGAACTACTCGCCCGCAGTGTAGGCCATAGCCAGTGGACAGCAGCGGAACACAGCCACGTGTTGTTGGCTTGCAATGCATAGAGTTACTGACACCAGAGCAGTTGTTAGTTGTGTCCGATCACCTCCGTATCGATTATTCTGTTTTCCTCCGGACTTAAACGCGTCTTCTTCTTACACCTCTCCTTGAGTACAATTATATGAACTCCAGCATCGGGATAACTAGACTCAGTTCCAAATGTGTGACCTACTCGGCCGCAGTGTAGGCAGGAGGCAGGGGTCAGTAAGGGACCACAGACTGGTGTAGTTGGAATGCTATTCACAGAGTTGGTGGCACCATATCAAAGGGAGTGTAGTGACATAAATGCGACCATTGACATATGAACTCGGACATCATGATATCAAGATTCAGTTCCAAATGTGTGACCTACTGGACCGCAGTGTAGGCCGGAGGCAATGGTGGAGTACGTCAACGAGAAAGGAGTACTGCAGGACTGTGTCGCGGAGGCTGTGATTGTCTGAGGAGGCTGCCAAGGTCATGGGCCTCGGGCTTGAGCTTGAACCGGCATGTGGTGGGCCCTCTTTGACACATGCTGGCAGGTGAGCAGTGATGCCTGGGTGCGCAGGGACATGCAAGACGGGTCTGGGGACCAGCGGCCCGGGATGGGGCAGGCGCACAGGATCGCAGGCAACACTGCTCACGGTGTCGGACTCGTGTCGGGGTGAGAGGCGCTGCCCTGGCAGAAATTCCGGAATAGAGCCACGCCCAGAGCTATGTGCTTTTTATTCACACCCCTATGCTGGCCTGGCATACGCTTGGCCAGCCCACTCCGCTCACGTTTACAGGGGGGACGTAACAAGCTACATTTATACGATCTTCCCCCCTGGCTGAGGTAACATGGTTGCGTCCACTGTCCACTACACTCCAAACACCAGCAGTGTATGTCGACATGGATATGTCTGTGGTCTGCATACTGCAGTCTGTCCAGCACATCCATGCCACACTTGGCATTTTGTACATTCTTGTTTATGGGTCACTTGCTTCCTTCGCACATGCCTGGTTTCTAAGCATGGGCGTAAAATCCGTTCCGCTCGCGGAATTTGCGGATTTTCGGTAAATTCGCAATCCGCGAACTCTAGCGAATTTGCCGAAAATCCGTAAATTCGCACGCAGCGGATTTTTTTTCTTGGTGATACAATTTTGCGGCGAGCGGCGTTCACTTACCGTCATTCCGCGTTTGCCAAGTTGTTTTTCTTGATATTTTGCTAGTGCTGCGCCATTTTGGATCTTGCTGCGGGATCCCGCGAGAGTTTGTCGACCGCGATTACGTCATCGCGCCTTGCCACCTTGCACAGCAGCACGCATCGCGAGAGTTCGCAATTGCGAACTCGTAGGTGCGGCGGGCAGCAACAATCTCGCACTCGCAAAATACAGATTTTGCAATTTCGCACAAAAAATCCACCAGCAAACAGCATAAACCTTCAGAAAATGATGATTTTTATCAGAATCACTCCTCAGGTTGACATATGCCTGCACTTTTTTTTAGCAAGGAGTCCATTTTGGAAGGAAGTGCCCCACAGTCTCCAACTTCCTGTTCCTGTACAGCAGGCTCCTCCCAGTGCTTTCTTCATGTGCTGGTCACTTTCATTTGGACCTTTACCTGGAAGGATTACTCTTTGTGGATGCTGCTGGATATTTGGATTTAAGGCCTTTTTGACTTTCTTTGGATCACTTTTGGATTAGAAATCAACTTTCACAAGTAAGTTTGTTTGGGGCATTACAGTTGCTGCAACTACAATTTTGGAACTTTTTCAGAACATTAAATAAAATATATTGTGGGTAGCCACAGTATCCAGTAGGACCAGGGTTAGTTATGGGTGCATGATACAACTGTTTTGTTGAATTTAAACATCATTGAGGCCATGGATGGGCTGGGATTGTGCTGAATTGTGTGTTTTTTGTCGATTTCTTTGGGGCTGCTGTTGTGACCTTTTGCCCAGGGGTAGTGAGTGGTGCATGGACTGAGTCTGCCTGTGGGGTCTCTTTAATGTAAACATCCTGGATGGCATTGGATTGTGGTGATTTTTGTGTGTTTTTAGTTTTTTTTGGGGTGTTCTGTTGATGTGGACTGGCCATGTGGGTGGTGGTGGCCATCTTGAGTGCTGGTACAGGCAGGCCCTCCACATGTGCTTGGGGTTCAAGGGGCCATTTTGAAGACAGGCAGTGTCTGAGGCCTGCACCCATTTTGCCTACCTTTCATCCATTATGCCCAGGGGTAGCGAGTGGTGCATGGGCCTAGTCTTTCTGTTGGGTGTCTTCTTGAATTTAAACATCATAGAGGCCATGGGTGGGCTGGGATTGTGCTGAATTTTGTGGTTTTTGTCGATTTTTTGGGGCTGCTGGTGGGGCCTTTTGCCCAGGTGTAGTGAGTGGTGCATGGGCCTAGTCTTTCTGTGGGGTGTCTTCTTGAATTTAAACACCATTGAGGCCATGGATGGGCTGGGATTGTGCTGAATTTTGTGGTTTTTGTGGTTTTTTGGGGCTGCTGGTGGGGCCTTTTGCCCAGGGGTAGTGAGTGGTGCATGGGCCTAGTCTTTCTGTGGGGTGTCTTCTTGAATTTAAACATCATTGAGGCCATGGATGGGCTGGGATTGTGCCGAATGTTGTGGTTTTTGTCGATTTTTTGGGGCTGCTGGTGGGGCCTTTTGCCCAGGGATAGTGAGTGGTGCATGGACTGAGTCTGCCTGTGGGCTCTCACTCTCTTTAATGTAAACATCCTGGATGGCATTGGATTGTGGTGATTTTTGTCTGTTTTTCGCTTTTTTGGGGGTGTTCTGTTGATGTGGACTGGCCATGTGGGTGGTGGTGGCCATCTTGAGTGCTGGTACAGGCAACATGTGCTTGGGGTGCACCCATTTTGCCTAGCTTTCATCCATTATGCCCAGGGGTAGTGAGTGGTGCATGGTGTAGTCTTTCTGTGGGGTGTCTTCTTGAATTTAAACATCATTGAGGCCATGGGTGGGCTGGGATTGTGCTGAATTTTGTGTTTTTTGTCGATTTATTGGGGCTGCTGGTGGGGCCTTTTGCCCAGGGGTAGTGGGTGGTGCAGGGACTGAGTATGCCTGTGGGCTCTCACTCTCTTTAATGTAAACATCCTGGATGGCATTGGATTGTGGTGATTTTTGTGTGTTTTTCGTTTTTTTTGGGGTGTACTGTTGATGTGGACTGGCCATGTGGGTGGTGGTGGCCATCTTGAGTGCTATTACAGGCAACATGTGCTTGGGGTGCACCCATTTTGCCTATCTTTCATCCATTATGCCCAGGGGTAGTGAGTGGTGCATGGGTGTAGTGTTTCTGTGGGGTGTCTTCTTGAATTTAAACATCATTGAGGCCATGGGTGGGCTGGGAGTGTGCTGAATTTTGTGGTTTTTGTCGATTTTTTGGGGCTGCTGGTGGGGCCTTTTGCCCAGGGGTAGTGGGTGGTGCAGGGACTGAGTCTGCCTGTGTGCTCTCACTCTCTTTAATGTAAACATCCTGGATGGCATTGGATTGTGGTGATTTTTGTGTGTTTTTTGTGTTTTTTGGGGTGTACTGTTGATGTGGACTGGCCATGTGGGTGGTGGTGGCCATCTTGAGTCCTGTTACAGGCAACATGTGCTTGGGGTGCACCCATTTTGCCTATCTTTCATCCATTATGCCCAGGGGTAGTGAGTGGTGCATGGGTCTAGTCTTTCTGTGGGGTGTCTTCTTGAATTTAAACATCATTGAGGGCATGGGTGGGCTGTGATTGTGCTGAATCTTGTGGTTTTTGTCGATTTTTTGGGTTGTATAACTGATGTTCCTCTGTCTTCCATTGCTTTTAGGTGCACAAGAGAACCACCAGTGCCAGGAAGAAGTCCTGCTGCGTTGTGTGCAGCACAACGTCACGAGTGGCCACAGACAACTCTGCAACTTGTGCAACTGCGGTCTGCTGTTCTGAGTGACATCTGAAGAAGATGGCCCCAAAAAAAATTCCCCGTAGCTCCTCTAGCAAGAAAGATGGCAGAAAGGAGCAGAAGAAGCAAGTTACCAAGCAAACTGGTGTGCCGCCGGCCACATTTTTTGGGAATAAAAAAAAAAATACGCCTGCAGCAGCAGCGGGATCTGCTGTGGACCAAGCTGGGAGCAGCACCCCCGCTCCATTGGGCTCAGTGCCACGACCCCCATGCCAACTTAAGTCCAAGACCTTGAGTGCTGCAGAGGCAGCCAGTCTACTTGTTCAATCACCATCGACCAGTGATGTTGGCTCATCGCAAGAAAGTAGCAGCAATGCCCCTCAATCAACACAGGTTGTTGTAACTCATCTGACGAGTGTTGAACAACCACAGCCGCAACAACAACCACATGTGCAAGTACAAGCCCAAGTGCATGTGAAAGGAGAGGCGGCGCAAGGAGAGGAGCAAGCAGAGGTGCATGGAGCGGCACTAGTGCCCACAATAGTTATTCCTCCCGAAGTAGGGGCACATCTGGAAATCGACAATCAAGCCGAGGTATCATTCGAGGAAGCCACTCCTCCTGATGATCATTCATTGTCTTCCACATCCCGAGCAAGGAAAAGATCAAGGGTGGTGGTGTCTACATCTTCTTCAAGCCCACCTCCTTCTGATGATATGGATCTTACTTGGGAACCAGCACCACTGCCGTCTGAGAGTGAGGCTGAGGCACACCATAATCTGACAAAGGTAGCTAAGCGTAAAAGGAAGATCGTTGAAACGCTCATAGTTATGGAGTGTGATGACGCTCAACAAGAAGTTGCGTATACTCCTGCTACTGAAGACTCTCACGACGACGACGCAGTCATCACTAACGTCACTGAAGCCCCAGCGGGCATGCAGCAAACAGACATTTTGACCCTAGCCCGACAAGCTGCTGAGCGTGATGATGAAGTCGACGAGGAGGCAATGGGAACACCACAATCATTGAAGTTAACTAGTACACCGCCACCTACCGCTTCCATTTTTCTTCCTCGCCAGAAGGGACCTCCATCCACCTCGACCTCATTTAGTGGTGGGCAAAGTGCACAACGTAGTAAAGTTCAGCAATACGCATCCTCCACTTCATCTGGCATTAGCAGCATGACCACCACCAGTATCGCCTCCTCTGGCCCCCCCAGACATTTCAAGTCCGCAGTTTGGGACTTCTTTAGTATTTGCACAAAAAAGGAAAACCGAGCCATTTGTAGCATTTGTAAGCAGTTAGTCGTGGTAAGCTTGGTACCAACTATGGGACTGGAGGCCAGAGAGGTCATCTTGAGAGACAGCACACTGTCCAATGGTTTGCGCACCTAGAGGAGATCAAGAAAGCCCGAATTGCAAGTCGAGAAAACGTTGATGTTCCATCTGATGATGACGAGGAGGAAGAAGCGTCACACGCTTCACTTACACCCAGTACCCCTGTCAGCACACCCCATGTGAGCCACACTAAGAGTGTGGGACAGAGTGAGACACCAATGCGAAAAAGTTCATCAGCGAGCGTAACTGGGTCGAAGAAGTCAGACTCATCATCATCCCGTAAAATGGTCCAGGACAACATTAAAACCATGTTGTTTTCAGACGCGCCATATGAACGCAACCACCCAATGGTGCGTCTGTATAACACTAAGCTGGCTAAAATGCTAGCGCTGGATCTTCTCCCTTTTTCTTTTGTAGAAGGGGTTGGTTTTCTAGAATTAGTGGCAGCGCTCTGCCCTAAATGGAAGGTTCCTAGCCGGTTCTATTTTGCCCGAGTTGCGGTTCCAGCACTACATGAAGATGTGCTGGAGGTGATTGGGGCAGCTTTGCAGAAGAGTGCTGTTCACACTATACATCTGACAACAGACATGTGGACCAGTGGGGCAGGCACTGATTACATGTGCATCACTGCACACTGGGTCTCTTTTTCAGGGGTTAAAGCAAAGCTAAATGCAGGTGCTGCCCTGGACCAAGTTTTTAAAGCTGCTCGGAAACATGCAACACTAGCCATGTTTGGCCTGGAGAAACGTCATACAGCACAAAACATTTTGAATGAGTTCAACACAAAGGTCTTTCACTGGCTGTCTCCAAAAAAACGCGGCATTGGTTATGTTTCCACGGATAATGGCGCCAATGTAGTTAAGGCCATGGAACTGGGTGACTATTTCAGAGTGCCATGTTTGGCGCACTGTATAAACCTGGTTGTTAAAAAATTCTTGGATAAAGACAGTCCAGCATGCCAGTTAGTGGTCACCTGCCGAAAAATGTGCAACCATTTCAGCCATTCTTTTAAGGCCCGGAAGCATCTGAGGCGCCTGCTACATGAACGTCGAATGCCAGTGAAAGCACTCATCCAGGAGGTGCCAACACGTTGGAACTCAACCTTCTACATGCTTGAGCGTCTGTATGAGCAGTATGCGGTAGTCGATCAGTATTTCTTAACACTGGGTACAGCTGTGAAGGAGGACATGAGGTTAAATGCGGCGGAATGGGAGCTAGTTAAAAGCCTGACAGACATGCTTCGTCCTTTTGAGGTCTTCACGCGTGCAGTCAGCAGGGAGGACTGTAATTTGGGAAAAGCTATCCCATTGTTGCGCATGCTGGAGCACAAACTGAAGGCGGTGTCTTCAAAGTTTCAAAAAGATGAGGAAAAGCAAGAAGCTTTTGTTTTGGCAGAGAAATTATTAGAGTGCCTACTTGGCGATGAACGTCTTCAAAAGATCCACTCAGAACAGCATTACATTTGTGCTACTATTCTACATCCACGCTACAAAAAGGCGCTGGCAGGCTGTGCATTATTTCCTTTTAGTGATGAAGATGTTACAAAGTACAAACGTTGGCTAGCCTTGTCAGCCATCAGGTTTGAAAGAGAACGGAAGCAAATTGAAGGAAAAGGCAGTACATCAGCATCAACAGGCCATCCCCAGTCAAAAGACTCCACTTCTGCACCTGTGGCTGTGGCAGAAGTGACCTCTCAGCCGTTAAAGACACCGACAACCGTATCATCTGCACCAGACACAACAGAAATATCGGGTGATGAAGAGGATTGGCTAGCTGAGATTGGGTATGGTTCTCAAAAGGTCCAAGCAAAAATTCAGCAAAGTGGAGGAACCGTGGAGAACTTTGAGTCGATGGTGCAGGACTATTTGAATGACTCAACAGAGGTCTATGTTAATGCTGACCCATTGGCGTATTAGCATGGGAAAAAAGAATTGTGGCCAGAGATCACCAACCTGGCTATACATTACTTGTCTTGCCCACTCGCAAGCGTGTCTTCTGAACGTGTTTTCAGTGCTGCTGGTGGCATTGTAACTTGCAAACGGACCCGCCTCTCGCCCAAAAATGTGGAGATATTGACAATGATCAAGATGAATGAGCACCTCATGCCACCAGATTTCAAAGTACCAGATTGCACGACGGAAGAAGACGAGGAGGACAGCAACTTAGATGAGGGAATTTCTTCTGTGTTAGGTGACACTGACCTACTCCTGTCTGAATTTGCAGAGTATGATGACGAACTCTTCTTCCCTGACACCGAGCCCTGAAAACGAGCCAATGAATTCAGAAATTTTCTTTTGCGTACTTATTCACTTTTATTCCTGTGTTTCTGTCTTTCTTTGTTTTGCACAGTTAATATAATTAAAACTTTAATCACCTGTACTTTTGCTTTTTGGCTGTTTGGGGGTCTTCTACTTGTTTTCGCCTGGGTTGACGGCTCTGGGGCCATTGCTGGGAAGGTCTAATATCGGATAAAACTGGTTAAACAACATCCATGAGGAAAAAGGTTTTGCATTTTCTGACTTTTCGCTCAATGTAGCGTTTTCGGGGGCCTGTTTGGGGGGCTTCCTGGTGTTTGTGGGTGGGTTTCGGGGTCTGGGAGCACTACTGGGTATGGATAGTTTAGATAGCAAGAGGTTTGAAGGAAATCGATGGAGGCAGAGGGGAGTTAGGGCCTAGCTGCAGAGCGCGCGTTGAGTGATTTTGGAAATTTTCAGAAAAGTGACTGTCCACATTTTTGTACTTTTGCTTTTTGGCTGTTTGGGGGTCTTCTACTTGTTTTCGCCTGGGTTGACGGCTCTGGGGCCATTGCTGGGAAGGTCTAATACCGGATAAAACTGGTTTAAACAACATCCATGAGGAAAAAGGTTTTGCATTTTCTGACTTTTCGCTCAATGTAGCGTTTTCGGGGGCCTGTTTGGGGGGCTTCCTGGTGTTTGTGGGTGGGTTTCGGGGTCTGGGAGCACTACTGGGTATGGATAGTTTAGATAGCAAGAGGTTTGAAGGAAATCCATGGAGGCAGAGGGGAGTTAGGGCCTAGCTGCAGAGCGCGCGTTGAGTGATTTTGGAAATTTTCAGAAAAGTGACTAAGTCCACATTTTTGTACTTTTGCTTTTTGGCTGTTTGGGGGTCTTCTACTTGTTTTCGCCTGGGTTGATGGCTCGGGGGCCATTGCTGGGAAGGTCTAATACCAGATAAAACTGGTTTGGACAACATCCATGAGGAAAAAGGTTTTGGCACTTTTTGTAACTTAGGGTTCGTTAGGGTTAGCCCTAGCAGCAGGATTGCATGTGTTTCGGGGTGTTCTTGATTTTTGCAACTGAGTTCTGGGGTCTTAGAGCACTCGTGGAAATGTGTAATTTTTGTTGCAAGTGATTTGAAGAAAATCCATGGTGGGAAAGGGGGGATCACGTACTCTGTGAGAGGCACTTATTGTTGAAAACATTTAGCCATTTACACTTAAAGGAAGAAAATGACACAGACTTAAGTTTCAGGAAAACAAACTTACTGTTAAACCACCACCCACCAGACTCAAAAGCAGTAAAAAACAGGTATGCTCAGATAAAGTTTCAAAAAGTATATTTGTATAGCCCTAACAAAATAATCTCCCGCAAGACCCTCCCTAACCCCAACGATTGTCCTTCAAAAGTCCCAAAAAGAACCCAACTCCCAAATCCCACCCCCAAAAGTCTCTAAAAAAGGGGCAAGGGACACTACGGCAGGATGCTGTTCACTGTAGCGGCCAGGGCATCATACTCCTTGCGGAGGGTGGCATGGTCGGAGCGGAGGCCCTCCACCAAGTTCTTATAAGTTAAGACCTCCTGCTCCAAGTAGGACACTCTGAGGGATAAGCGGCGCTGGCGTGCCTTGCAACTCCTGTGGGGGGCAGCTGATGTCTTTGCTGCTCGGCGGCGGCGGTTGGCTTTGGTAGCCCGGCTCCGTACCGCTGGATCACTGCGCTGGCTGGCTGCCTGTGTGGGCCCAGAGGAGGATGCAGCTGTCGCAGTAGATGTACTAGTAGACTGCGTGTCCTCCTCCTCCAGGGCCAGCAGCCGCCGATATTCTGCAACAGTGGCATTCAGCCTCCATTGCCAGGCCATTCGAGCCTGCTCCTTCCTTGATGGTTTGTTGGATTTGGAAGGAGCAACTATATAAAGAAAGAAAGACATAGTCTGTAACCAATGCTCTTAAGATTAACACAAAATGATTGAGCAGAAAGTTGTGTCACAGTACAACTAGCAACTTGAAAGCACAGTACATAACTATTGAGGCCAGTATCTATCTAACCTCCCACTTCTTCATCCTTGCTCTAACATTAGTGGGAGTTTAAGGAACACATTCTATGAGCACTATGGACTTCCATTACAGTCGACTATGACAGTACACCAGTCTTATTCTTCTTCTTCTCTCTTGTTTAGGAAAATTGGTACGTTATCTTCTGCAAGCCGACATAATGCCAGCGCAGTGAACTTGCACCCAAGAAAAACAGACGCACACCATGATGAGTGAGACAGACTTGCGTTACTGTACCGGTACAGTACGTGCAGGTGGTGAAGCTCATATTTTTCTATTACAGGTGGCACTGAGAATACTCTGTTAAAAGGGCTAATGCTGAATTAATTTAACTTTCACCCTACAGTGCAAATGAGTACTAGAGAAGGAAAAAGAAGAAACTAAATAATCTGATTATCTATCATTTCACATGGGATGTATTTGATTACATATGGGATGACTTTAGGTGCTTTGCTTTTTATTGAGTGAACAGTGATGCACCCACACATGAATGACGTACTACTACCAAACTAAAATTATTAAGAGAGGTAGGGAGTGTCCACCATAATAACCGGATATATGCTGTGCTTGCAGTTGCAATACAAACTACTGCTACTATTCATGGTAGTATTTGGACAAAATTACAACTTCTTTTCCTTGCCTTTCCTACACTGGAACGGACGTGCGGGTGCGGTGTTACATGATCTTCAAAGTAACACTTTGTTCATCCAGTGACCATCTACTCTCTCTAGATACACATATGCTATCTAAGAGTCAGATAGTACCATGATCCAGGCATCCATCCATTCAAAGTATATGCACACATACAGTTTCTGTTTCACCCACCAAGGCTGTTCTCCTTCCACCCATCCTTGCTTCATCATTCACCCAGCCATGCACCATACCATATTTTTTCCTTCCCAGCCACCTCGGGGACCAAGCGAACACATATCATTCTTCTTTGCCAGTCATCATTAAATTTCTCGTCCTTCCACACTTACTTACACCCTTCTTTCGCTTTTCGTTCATCCCATCCATCAAGTTCATCTCAGATCTGATTGGGATTCTTCTCGCCAAAAACTTCACAGCTAAGTCGAAGAACATTTAGAGGAGGCTACTACCTGGTTGATTTATAATACACCCGTGCAGAAAGCACACTCTGCAGTCTTCAATCTCAATAAGTAAGGAATATATAGCTTACCTCTACCTCACCGTGTGAACCCTCACAGGCACATTGGTGTTAACAAAAACCAAATGCACACCAAAATACAGTATAGAGAGAGATGTCTCAATGGACATTAATAAGTACAAGTAACAGTGATTGAAGCAAAAGGGAAAACGATTGTAGTACGATTCCTCTTTTATTGCATGGATGGCCAGCCGACACGTGTTTCGTCGTCAAGCGGTAACAGTGCTTGCACGACTCATCAGGGCTGTAGCGCGAAGGGAATGGACCACAGGTCGCTTAGCCGGTGATACTTCCGACCCGGCCCCTGCTCGAGACCAGGTTATCAGTTGTTAGTGGATGTGGCTCCAGATCCAATCAGTTCATGCGGTAAAAAATGATGCTTTACGTTATGTAAACAGAGCTCCAAGCGACAGAAGTTCATTAGTGCCACCAAATGGTATAAAGCATCCGCTTCAAGGTACTTGAGTATCTAAGTAATCGGTACAGTGGTAAGTGACAAGAGTCTTGTGATCGCTCAATTCGGCGAGATCGGTTGTTAGGGCGAAAGTCGGCGGGACGGGTACTCCCACACAGTGGTTCCGGGTACGGAACCGCTGTGTCACTTACCACTGTACCGATTACTTAGATACTCAAGTACCTTGAAGCGGATGCTTTATACCATTTGGTGGCACTAATGAACGTCTGTCGCTTGGAGCTCTGTTTACATAACGTAAAGCATCATTTTTTACCGCATGAACTGATTGGATCTGGAGCCACATCCACTAACAACTGATAACCTGGTCTCGAGCAGGGGCCGGGTCGGAAGTATCACCGGCTAAGCGACCTGTGGTCCATTCCCTTCGCGCTACAGCCCTGATGAGTCGTGCAAGCACTGTTACCGCTTGACGACGAAACACGTGTCGGCTGGCCATCCATGCAATAAAAGAGGAATCGTACTACAATCGTTTTCCCTTTTGCTTCGATCACTGTTACTTGTACTTATTAATGTCCATTGAGACATCTCTCTCTATACTGTATTTTGGTGTGCATTTGGTTTTTGTTCTTGCTTTGTATGGCGTGTGCTTCGCACACTCTTGGAGGGGTTTAGGGCCTTTGTCCCCTCACCTACTTGCACCCAGACCTATCTATACCTAACACTAACGTGTGCTGTGCGCCTAGTATTTCCCTGTACTCCAAAAAACCCCAGTTCTCCATAGGCTTCAGGCACATTGGTGTTGTCCGGCACTTGCACCGCCTCCTCTTCAGAAGTGTCCTCCTCATCCACTACCACCACCTCCGCGCTGGCCCCGCCACCAGATGTTCCACCTACAAAGTACATTTAAGATTGTTAGAATTCACCACTCACTACTATATAATATTTGGTCTAGGAATAAAGAAATGTGAAAAAAAACAGAAAACAATGTAATAATTTGTGACTGTCTAATCTAAAGTAAAAATTTTCCTTTTTCCAGGGAAGGCTCAGTGCATAGAGCTATTGCTGACTAGAATGGGAGTCCAATGGCATTGCCAAATGTGCAATCTTAGTTAGCTACATAGACAGACGAATAAGAATAATCTAGTAATACCACAGGGAGTCATAGTCGAGGCAGGATAAGAATTTAGATACAGTCTACAAGAAGAACAAAGACGATTTAGAAAAAAATCGAATGAGGAACACTAGGAAAAAATAGGTACTCTATATTAAAATGAAAACTTACTGGGGCCAGCAAAGGAGCCATCGCCTGGCCGATCCTGCCCTTCTACAGCAGCAGTAGCAACCACCTCCTCCTCTGTCCTCTTGCCCCTGGGGGGAGCTGATGTACAACATGAAAGAAAGAAAGAGACGAAAACATGGATGATTGTTGTCAACCAAATCAAACATTTCAAAAGAACAATAACAAAATATTTTGACGAAATAGCAAATAGACAACTATTCCACGGGATATATTGACCGATCCCATGTGGTCTACTACGTTATTAGTATTGCTTGATTTGCTGACCGTCGACTTGGAAAGTTCATATGTAACTCACTAAACAAACTACTAAAAAGGTTCGCCTAGGACTGGCAGGCAGCAGTCCGCAGCACGCAAAGTGACAGACAAAGTCCATCGTGATTGCAGATCAGCGACAACACTAAAAAGTTTCCTACTACATTAACCAGTCATTAAAATACTCAAACTATCAATCCTCCACCACTATTTCTTCTTATCGCCATGTGTACAAAAGAAGGACTAAACTTGAGTCTGTAGGGGCTGATTTAGAAGCCCCTTGCGGCTCTTTTGCTCCATTGTTGCGTGACTTTTGTGACGCAGCGGCAGGACAAAAGAGGCGCCATGGTGCGGCGTATATTAACAACGTGACGCATATGGGAGATGCATCTCGTTGTAAAGCCCTGCGTCATCAGGGGGCGTTCCGGTGCAAGGGAGGGCGTTCCTACGCAGGAACGCATCCTAAAAGTGGCTGAGTGACATCTACAAGATTTCAATCGGTCACTTTGAGGACAATGATGCGTGACTCAAACCATGCGCCTGCTTGAAGCAGACGTACGGCTTCACGCAGCATTGGGGAGATAGAGCACCCCAGAGCATTGCTGGAGCTGCACCATCGTTGCGACGCAACTCCAGCAATGCACCGCCTTTACGGCACAGAAGCGTAACGCTTCGGTGACGTTTTGGGCACATGGTGCGCCGCATTGTAAATACGGTGCACCATGGGTGGTGGTGGCGTGGCGCCCAATTACTGTCGCATCCCTGCTACTTTGCAGGGATGCGCCAGTAATTAAATATCTGACCCTTAGTGTCTAGCATTTTACACAGTTCTTTAAACTACACTCATGCATAATTTCACAGGCCAATGAAATGAACACAAATCGAAAACAAATAAGCATAGTAGCAGCGCTACTGAGAAGGAGAGCAGTGCACCTGAAATGCACAGAAGATTTTGAAATATAATTTACCTACAATGTAATCAGCAGCATTATTGCTCTTGGTAAAAAACAAAAAATTGCAAGATAATAACACACAGAGCAGGAGAAAACAGAGTAGTAAAGAAATAGCTACTACTACTCACCAAGCCCGGGGATCTCAAGGCCAAGCAGGTCCAGCAGATCGCGTTCCCGGTCCAGGATATCCGTCCAACGGTGGGTGACTTGGTTGTAGGTGCGCCGGACCCGAGATTGTTGGTACATGGACCGGCACACCTTCTCCCACCGCTTCCGGCGCTCCCGGATCCCGTAGCCGCTAGCGATCTTGCCGCCTGCCATGATGGTCCTGGGGAGGCGGCGCTGAACATAAAAAACTAGTGCAGCCACCTCCTCCGCGCTGAAGATCTCCCGGGGCGCGACATTCTCCCCCCTCAAACGCCCGCACGGGAGCCGGGCACGGGGTGCGGGACCCTTCCCCTTCGCGGGCTGCTTCCCAACTCCCTTTACCATGATCTGGGCAGAAAGGAAGCTAAATAATAAATAAGAAATAGAATAGGGAAGACGAAAAGAAAAGAGTTGAAAAAAGTAGTTTAAAATTAACAAAAAGTAGCAGAAAACACAAAAATATAGAGCTAGAAAAATAGAGGGATAGATAATAAGTAAAATAGATTAAAAAAAACTTCAAACAAGCAAAGGATGGCAGAGATTCAGAGAGGATACAGATTCAGAAAGCATGCCCAGGACCATAGGAATGAATGAGAAACAAGATGGCCGCGCCCGTTCACGACCGCGTGGGTAAGTTCGCGCGAGATTTTCCTCGCGAGCACGCGCGAAATTGTACTAGCAAGCCGCACACTTTGCGAGATTACACATAGCGCCCGGAAACGGAATTACATCACGCAAACAAGATGGCCGTGCCCATGTACGACCGCTAGGGTAACTTCGCAAACCTGTGATGATGAACCAGACGTAGAAACAACATACTCGCGGCCGTTGCGAGCCGACAAGTAAGTTCGCAATTGCGAACTGGTACACAACCCTCGCGAACTGGCAGAAACCCTTGCGAACAAAAAAAAAAAAAATCCGCAAATTCGTGAGAGTTCGCAGATCCTGCGGATTGCGAATCCGTAAATACGCACATTCGCGTACGCCAGATTCGCAAAATCCGCCCATGCTTACTGGTTTCCACCTCTCCCCACAATCTGATGTTGTGTGGATGAGATGCTATACCATTGATGGCTCATGTACTTGGCTAGCCCAGGTTACCACAGTAAGTTGTGCTGTCATGTATGGTGGGTGGGCATGTTGTTTGGCATGTTGTATGTGAGTCTGTAACGTGTACATTGCCAGAGTTGTGAGTTGCATGATTATGGAGTTGAGGTGTGTGGTGTGTTAATTTGGTACTAACCAACGAGCAGTGCATTTCCATAGGTGCCATCCTGGAAGCACTGGTTGATGATGGACTGTCGGAAGATGTAGGAATCATGCACACTACCTGGGTACGTGGCGACGACATTGGTGAAGAGTCCCCGGTGGTCCACTATTGCCTGCACATTGATGGAATGTGTGTGCTTTCTGTTGCGGTAATTGCGTGCAGTGTCAACAGGGGCACAAGTAGGACATGTGTGCAGTCAATTGCCCCCAACACGAGAGGAAAGCTAGCTATGGCGTAGAAACCTTACTTGGTCTCCAGCTGTTCCTGCGCAGTGTGGTAGAAGTGAAGGTGCTGGGGTACCAAGCTGATGATAGCATCCAAGGCAGTTGTGATGAACTTTGATAGGGCTGGCTGTGAAACTTCTCCAACTCTGGAAGTTGTTGGTTGGAAGGTACCAGAGACCAACAGATGCAGCATAGCCAGCAGCTTTGTCTGCGGAGGGATGTTGGTTGTCGGCTGTGTTGGTACCATCAGCCTGTGAGCTATGATGTTCAGGATGTGGAAGATGATTGTCCTTTTGAGCCTGTAGTGGACAATGACATCCTCTGGTGTTAGGTCTTTGAGGCTGGTGCGTTTTCTGAAGGTCTTCTGTCTTTGTGCTGCCTCTGTGGTTGTCCGGGGGGAGGGGGCGGAGGAACCGGGGGGTGGCAGGCGCCGGTGTGGTGGCGGTGGTTGTTTTGGCCCTCTTAGGTCTCTGAACTGCATGATCAGTGGCTCCATGGCATCTGCTGTTCTTCTGGTGTGGCTCTGGGCTGTGCTCCCTTTTATGGTACAGGTTGTCTCCAACTTTACACCAGGTAAGAGCAGGTGTTAAATTCCTGCTGCTAACGTGCCTCATCACCTGCTTTGTGATCTTATCGCAGATCTAGCTGGTCGTTGAGAATGTTGTGGAGTGGTGTTGTCGTGGTTTTTGCACGGGAACGCCTACTCTGCATATATTTAGCGTTAGGTGCCAGGGTTATCTGTCACAGTTTTTTTTGCGGCTGCTTTCGCAGGTACACTGGTGGTATCGGCTGTTAGCACCAGCTTGTGAATGGGGCGATACATTTATTGCCACTTTGGCTGTGATAAAGTACTCATGACTCAGCAATAAGTCCTTGAGAATATGCCCCTCTACCTGGTTTCTTAATTTACTGCATCTGGCCTTTCGCAAAAACAGTGGCGCTGTACTGCTGAACCCCACTGGTGGGGACAGCTTGGGAGTTGGGACCCAGTAGCTGTAGCTCTCCCTTATTCCCAGTATGTGGCTTTAGCCCTCCTGCTCTTGAAGTCTGATGGACAGGCAGAACACTAGTTTGTTTTTCCTCAGTCTGGTGGAGCAAATAACAAACAGATGATCCTTAATAACGCTGCTGAATTGTGCCATCAAGGAAAAGCATTATAAGAACAGATAGGCCTTTTCTTGTCATTTGGCACCACCTATTGTGGTTTCTTAATGTAGCAGACTCGCCTCACCCTAAGAATGTGGCAACATTTACTGCTCCTAACAATGAAACATATGAGCAAAGTAAAACGTCCTTGATAAAATAGATTAAACAAATCACTTCTATGTTACCCTGAGTATTTAGCAGACTATAAACTTGGAACATGGCAGATAAACTTGTTTTCCCTGATTATGTACCGTGAGGTAGAGATATGTTTATAGGAAAACAGATGAAAAACACATCAAAGAGAATGTTTGTATCAACCAATCAGTGTAGCTCTTTCCTTTCAGCTTTACCGAAAAAGTTAGAGGATACGCACATTGGTCAGAGCAAGCGCTCCTTCTTGTTATCCACGTCTTCTGATTTTCCAAGTCAACATTTTAACACTTTGCCTTCTTTATTCTGCATTTCTTCTTTGATAGTTTCACTGTTTTGAAAAAATAACTTCATGATTGTTTTTCTGTTTAACCAAACGTGTGTTATGTTAGTGCATATATATCTATGTAGAAAAGCAGTGCACAAATTAATGTGTCCAGCAGATTGCTTTGTTTTATGCCCCTTTATGAAAGGAGCTGACTGCATATTTACATCTTGAAAAACAACACCTAATTATTTCAAGGCTGCTGCTCCCTCTTTCCATCTGTTTTTGAGTACTACAGGAGAATGAAACAGTAAGGGCTTCACTCACAGGAGCAATGACATTTCTCCACAAATGATGGGTAGGCTGCCACTAAAATGTAGAGCTAGACCTCAGATGTCTCTCTATTGTGATGAAAGCAAACTGATGGCTTTAGAACCCTGGGGCATATTAACAACGATTAGCGATATTTATCGCTAACGATGCTTAGCAACGAATTTTTTAACGCTAAGCATCGCCGGAAATTATCGCAGAGATAACTTGCTATTAGCAAGGTTTATCTCAAAAGTGATCAAAATCCTCGTGCTAACTGCCAAATGAGAGATTATCGCTGGAAAACCAACGATAATCTCTCTAAGTTTGGCGTTAGCTTGATGATAGGGGCTCACAAACTTAGCCATGAAATCCACCTTCCATAGGATATCATGGCTAAGTCAGGAAAATACCAGGTGTAAAAAAAGCAGTGCTAACCGCGGTTAGCGCTGCTTTTTTTTATCACTAACAGGGTTAGCGAAATCCTTGATAATAGGAGAAATGTCGCTTAACAACATTTCTCCTATTATTTTTCTCTGGAACGCCCCCTTTGCATCTCATTAGAGATGCAAGGGGAAGCGTTGAGAAAAAGGGTGCTAACATCCGAATTTGCGTTTTAGCACCCTGTTGCTGATAGGGAGATAATGTTATCTCCGCTTTCTTGGCTTTTAAAGCCAAAAAAGCGGAGATAAATCCCTTGATAATATGCCCCCCTGTGCCCTTTACCACTGTTAAGCAGTAGTAATATGCAGGTGCGTCCCTCTGTACAAAAAATTGGTGTACATCAGAACCCTCTATTTGGCCTATTTACCTGTAATCACATAGCATATGGTACCTAAAGTGTACACCAATAGCATGGGAAGCTAAATGCCATATGTGGGCTGCAGTGTGTATTTACACTACCCACAGATATATCACAAAAATATATGACTGGACAGAGCAACACTGTTCTCAGGCCGGGCTGCAGTTCAAATGTGCTGCAGTGATCCGATTAGGTTGGAAGGGATATCATCTGAATAATGGACAGACTTAGTGGCTGCCTGATGCCAGCTTGCTTTCACGATACCAAAACCTGATCTCCTGCTTCAGGGACGCAAAAAGTAAAAAGACATCCTGGTATCAAGAAGGTCCAGCTGACCACTAATAACTGGTCCATGCAGGAGACTTCCATAGAAACCTGCTCTGAGGAGCATGGGGCTGCAGGAAAGACCAGGAGCAACGTTCACAAAACTTTGAAAAGTTGGGATTCAGTCATTTTTTCACCCTCTGGAGGATTGGGTCTAGATCCTTCAGTGTGCCTAGGGAGGTCATGCCAAGACAGCAAGAAATCCAGGGTTGTCCCTCTTGAACATTTGTGCTGTGCTGAAAACTGGTTCATCAGAACATCATGGAGAAGGCATCCAGCCTTGTGAAACCCTGTCCTGCTATGGCTTTCGTCTTTGCCCTAATATAGGATTTAGACTTTCAAAAAAGTGATTAAGTCTGGAGGTAAAACCTTGACCTGGTCGAGGTAACCAATGCATCCGACTTGTGAAGTGATCTCACTGGCTATAAGATCTAGGGGGCATATTACCAAGCAATAGCGATAATTATCGCTATTGCTTGGTAAGAGACAAAATGTTACCGCTGAGCTGCGGCGATTTTTATCGCAGATAAACCTTGGTATTACCAAGGTTTATCGCAAATGCGATAAAAACGGCCGCAATGCATGAATATCACTGAAAAGTCAGCGATATTCATGCATTACCGAGCTAATGCTCTTAGCCATGGTATCCACCTCCCATTGGATAACATGGCTAAGAACTGCTCAGGGCAGGTGTTAGCTTTCGGAGATATTCGCGCTTAGCGCGAATATCTCCAAAAGTTGGTAATAGGAGATAGCGATGTTAGCGACTGTTTCCAGTCGCTAACATCTTGGCACGCCCACTTTGCATGTCATTAGTGATAAATATCACTTACATGCAAAGTGGGGCCCAAGATGGTCGCTATCTCCTACTAGCTGTCGCTAACTGGTGTTAGCAACAGCTAGGTAATAGGGAGATAATTTTATCTCCGCTTTCTTGGCTTTTGAAGCCAAAAAAGCGGAGATAAATCCCCTTGATAATATGCCCCCCGGTTTGTACCAATCAGAGCATTTTTAACACCAAAACCGACTTCAGCAGAACCTTGATGGCAATGTATGTGACTTAGAGGATCCTATGCTGCCTCAGCATTTCAACTCGCCAAGCTGGAAAATTTAAATTTCTATAAAAAAAGGCTCTCATAGGTAATTAACATTGACCAGGATGGCCTACTTGTAGTATCAGAGTCTCATAGGTAATATCATTGACCAGGATGGACCCCTTGTTGTATCAGACTCTCATAGGTAATAACTTTAAACAGGGTGGTCCGCTTGTTGTATCAGACTCTCATAGGTAATACCATTGACCAGGATGGCCCGCATGTTATATCAGATTCTCATAGGTAATAACGTTGACCAGAATGGCCGGCTTGTTGTATCAGACTTTCATAGGTAATAACGTTGAACAGGATGGCCCGCTTGTCGTATCAGACTCTCATAGGTAATAACATTGAGCAGGATAGCCCGCTTGTTATATCAAACTCTCATAGGTAATAACATTGACCAGGATGGCCGGCTTGTTATATCAGACCTCTGCTTCATAGTGAATAGTCTGAAATCATGCCTAGGTCTCTGACAACCACGAACAATTACTTTTGAATGGTGTTTTACTATTTCTTGTTGCTTTTGCATTAATATGTAAAATAAATCATATCTCTGTTTCCCCTTAACTAATTTTGATGTTTTGATGATCTTGGTGCCTTGTCCCGCATGACATTTTTTAACATTTTGTTTATGAATTTTATTGTGTTGTGTTCTCTAATTACACATTTTTGGCACTGCTTGTCCTTAGGATACACTTCCCTTGTGATTGCCTGCTGCTTATGCCACTTCTACCGGGGTTGAGAAGAGATTCTCTCAGAACTGTGATTTCAGCTAACCAGAGTGGGTTTATTTAGTTAGTAGTGGTACTCAACTCCCAAATAATAACCCCTTTTCTGACAGTGATGTATTAGCACAAAAGCTGAATTAAAACCCTAAATACATTTGTATGTACACTAGTTCTGTACAGCTTTCCCTAATTAGGCACTGATTGCATCAGTATATAGTTGCAAAGACTGAGACCCTGATTTACAAAAAACAAAGGCTGTGTTTTACATCTCTGCTTGAACAAACTTTTATGATTGTTTTCAATTGAAAAACATTCCCAGGAATACATCTGCGAAGTTTCACCTGGGCCAGAATTCCAGACGTACTACTGGGAATGTCACGTGACAACACATGCTGGCCCTTATTACCCTGTGTACAAATTTACCTTAGGAGGAACAGAGCCAGTTGTGCCAATATGCACTACTTTTTCATTTCTTTTTTTCTCATGGAAGACAACACTTCCTGACACACCCACTGAATGTGGGGGTGGTCCTTTCACATTTCCATCCTGGAAAGGGAGAAGGTAGTTCCTCCAGCTCTTGGCTGGAGTAACTTTCAAACATTTCCTGGAAGGGAATAAGGAATTGACCCATGTAAATGCTCACAAAAATACATGGTTGTGGCTGTTTTCAAACATATAAAGAAAACCAGGGGTTGTAACACCCACTTCTTACTTACCCCTTGTGCAGGACTTACCACTGCATACTCCTTCATACTTGTGGGTGAGGAAACTGCAACAGTAAATCTATTTATGGCGGCTAGTAGTCTTTTTTTTAGAATTCCTGTCAGGATTTATGAGATGTTTTAGGTCATAAACATGTTAATGGCTAACAGTACCTTTATGACCAGGGCCTCCAAAGTTTTGGGTTGATTGCTGTTATTGGAATAAACAATCCTAGACACCTTGAAGGGCATAATACTGCGAGTTGGTCAACATACTCTAAGAGGCATATTAATGACTTTTGTGGTACAGGGAAGTACAGTATGCCACCTTGCTGCGCTGCCTTGCATCACAGAGAAAGGGCAGGAATTTGCCATATTTATCCAGAGCGGTGCATTCATTTTGTTTTCCCTTGTGCTCCTGTTTTTGCAGCCTAGTGCCAATGCAGGCCCCCTTGCACCATCGTGCAAGGGTGCCTGGGTTGTAGGCAGGATTGTTTTCGTGCAGGAAGGTGCACCTTCCTGCACAAAAACAATCCTGAGATAGTTGTTTCTCTATTTGTGCTTCAGATTGCAGTAGAACAAGAAAGATGAAAAACAAGGAGAAATAAAGGTGTCTCTCCTTATTACACCTCTCCTGGGGAGGCGTATCTGTTTGGCACATCCCAAGGTTTACAAGGTCTTGTAAATTTGTGAATGCATCAAAAACCATGTATGTTGTATTGAAACACCCATGCAACGCCCATGGAACGCCCTTCCAGGGTAGATTAACCCAAAGCAGCAATTTGCACTGTGTTGTATTACTTACCACTCAAAGTCGCACAAGGTGATGTTGCAAGGCTTCAAAAATGTAACTTAAGGTTTGCGTTGCTTTTGCACCATGCTGCGTGGTGCAAAAGCAACGCATCTCAGGTCACAAATATAGCCCTATGTATCTGGGGCCTCATTTATGAAAGCCTTGCGCCACCGGTGCGTCACTTTTTCCCATGTTAAAACTGACGCACCGGCGGCGCAAGGCCTTCATAAATAAGGCCCCTGGAATGTTAAAAGATATGCAAGAGATCATTCGAATTGTTGTTTAGAACTATCTACAGAGAATGACATATTTACGAATTTGAAGGCAGCTGCACATTTTGTTTCGCATCACAGCTTAGCTTTTGATGTTTTCAATTCGATTAGGTACTGTGAGCTGGCAGTGAACGGTGTCTTCCAGGAACAACTCCGGCAATCTGCAGCTAAAAGAGCACTGTCGTGAGAGGGGTCACACAAGAAAGCACTAGAATAGCATTTAGTGGCAGCGAAGCAGGCTAAAGAGTATGGGATTTTCAGTCACAGTCAGGCTGACATTAGAGGTGTGCAGGCTAGATGAAAGCCTATCTTATCAGATCTAGGACACGAGCACTCGAAGGAAGTAAGTCTAAAATGAATTTGGAGCCACCGCCTCCAGGCAAGCTTAGCTGGCTACACACCAGGACCCAGAGTGGATTAATCTGCTGTGTGAAATAGAACAAACAGAGCTGAGAAGGCGAACAGGGGATGGCATTCTGGAGCTGAAAGGGAAACATGATTATGTCGCAAAGATCATGACATTATAGGAACTCTTTGTTAAGAATAGCAAAAATAATAATAGTATGAGAGAGCTGTAGTTGGGTTCAGGGGAAAAGAGCTTTGCTGAAGCATGTTATTGCTTGTTCAGCAATAAGGGGTTAATCTGCCTAACCGTGGGTTAGATTTGTGAACATGGAAACAGCACAAGAAAGCACATCCAATGTGTGCAAACTTCCAGTGATTTATCTGCCTTCTACTGCCACTTTTTTCTGTCTTTTGAAAGCAGACAAAGGGTTTGATTCTCAAACACGTGTCATCATAAAGATGTGTTTAAGGTTGAAAATGGCTCCATTTATGGGTGTCAAGTATTTACAGAAGCATTCCAGGAAGCCCCACACAAAAGATTGGAGAAGGTGGATCAGAGGTTTGTTTAAGTTGTAAGTCTGTAAATGCCTACTTGTAAGATTGTGTGCAATCACAGACTCGAATGCCACCCTTTTCTCCAATAGGGGAAATATTTGTAGGTTTAATCTATCAAACCTGTTCAGTAAATACCCTTCCAGGATGGGAAGGAGATCTGATCACATCCATTCATGGAAGAGGTTTAAGGGGAAGAGTTTCTCTTCAGGGAAGAATGATTTACCAATGAAGAAACAAAATGTTCAATTGCACATCGGACTACATTTTCCCATATCGGAGACGTGCACTATGAACAATTCAACATTATGGAAGAAATGAAAGCCTGGGGAACATGTCACTTGGCGAGCCGAGTAATATGTCTGCAAACCAACCCTTAGCAAATCTTTTCGGGTGTACTACTGGGAATTATCCATTGCCCATAATATTCTCCTCATGATCTCCCCCTTAATGTAACAGGTGCAATTCAAATGTTGCAAGTCTTATTACAGTTCGGATTTCATATCTCATTGCTCTTACAACTGTGGCAGGGACATCTATGAAAGAAATATCATTAACTGGTCAGCTTACATGATTAATCACATGTAGCTTTTAGGGTTTAATCACTGCAATTAAACATTGTGAGGTCATAAGCATTTCAATTGGTGTGTGATTTATGGTTTGCGTGGCTTTGGTCTGCGTGGCGTTTGTGTGCACTAACTGCACTTTAAATGTAGCGTTTTAGGTGAATTTACCATCATTTTCTAACCAAACGTTGAGGTGTATTAACCAACACTAACCATAGATGTACTTTTTTCATGAATGTTTGGAGTTTTTGATCTTATACAACATCCAAGACTTCCTTGTTTCAAAACCCCATGGGTGGCCGTCCACAGCTGCACTTGGCCTTCAGTTGTGCTCAGCAGGAGAGTCCCTGCAGGATGTGGCCTCTAGTCACGCCCTTTGCCAAACCTTCTACCGGTAGCTAGGCTCTACACCCAGCACTCAGTGAGTAGCTGAAGGCTGGCCACAGGGAGTCCAGGCCCTATGACTCTCCCTCCACAAGCGGCCTGCCACTGCTATGCGCAGTCCCCAACCAGTTCATCATGGGTGGCCAACACCCACTGAGCACAGCCTTCAGTTTTAGGTTGCCAGGTTGGTAGCAGGCCCTGCCCTATGGTCAGGCCATGTGTCAATCTCTCCTTGGGCAGTCACTATCCCACGCACAGCCATGGGCTTAGTGCAGCAGGAGATTTGCCTACTGGGCATGATCGGAGGCCATCCCCTGTATCCAGCTCTCCACAGATGACCAACATTCATATTAAAAGACCTTCAGTCATATGCAGCAGGGGATGGCAGCAGTTCCAGGCCTCTATTCATGTCTGCTTGCACCAATCCGTAAGGGGCCACCCCCCCCCCCACTGAGCATGGCCATGAGCAGTGGGATTTTCAGCATTCTTGGACACCCAGGGCTTTGGCAAAGTGTAGTGGGGTTGGTTGCAGAGTCTCATTTTACACTGAAAAGATATATATTTTTTTCATAACAACTGGTGCCGTTAAGCAAATCTGCATGGAACTTTCCAAAAAGTACATCCACTTTGGGTCCCAAATGACGAAATCCATGCAGATCAATTAAGCAGGGGCCGAAAAACTGGAGGAATGGGTTTTGCTGAAAGTACTGAGTCTTATTTTAACTCCTTTGTGATTCTTTGCTCCTTGATGCCTTGGTGCCTTTGCTTGGTTTGGTGTAAACTTCTTCAGTAGTTTTTGAGAAGTTAGGGGCCTATGTACGAACTTGTCATGCAGTGCAGTAAGTCACCTTGCTGCGCTGCATGACAGGGAAAGGATAGGCATGCCCCTTATTTAAGTCAATAAGATGCATTCCTGCTTTTTCCCCTGTGCTGCCGTCCTTTTGGCAGCCTACAGCCAAAGCAGGGGTGGGCCATGCTTCACCATGCCTTGATAATTACTTCACATATTACATTACTCAGGACACACTTATGACTTCATTGATAACATCAGTGCAACATCTGAAATGCCATTGTGATGACAAGACTGTGTATGGCGGGAGCACGAGTTATGCTTACTTTAGATCATGAGTTACTTTTAGGTATCTATAACTGGTGAAGTTCATTAATTTTGTTCATTTAAAACTGTATGCTTTAACTAACAACAATTTCACCTAACTATAACGTCCCTTTAACCTTTATTTTCTCAGTGATATTAACAATAATACTAAGTATGGGGTTTGCCTTCTTTACCTTTTAGTGTGATAGGAGACGTTGCAGTGAGTCAGTGCCAATTTTCACATTATGGACAAAATGAGCAATATTTCGTAACATATTCAACAAGCTATTTAACTTACTGATTCTTTGTACTAGTCTCACATATTTTAGTCTTACCCACAGGAGAATGTTCCAGGCAGCGTCTGTTAAGGATGTGAATAGAATCGGCTCTGCTATGATTTACTTCATGTCCTTAGAGATCAAAACAACAGGAAATCTTCTGAAGCCTGTCAGTCTTCAATAGAAATAGAAGGGCTGGGAAAGCAGGTTGAAGCATGTGTGTGTCTCTGTGCATCTCCTGTTGCCCAGTTCACTGGCTTATCCGCGCCCAGGGAGCAGTTTGAATAAAGATACGACTCAATTGCTCTTGCTTCTTTCATTACTGTGAAGAATTTATAACAAATCAATAATAGGGTTATTAACAAAGAACCACGCTAGATTCGGACCACAGCAACAGTGAAATATTGCACTTCATTACCAAAAATGCAACTCCATAATTGCCAAGACACTCATAGGTTTATGTGAAATTGCGAAATAATGTTGCTTTTGTGCAAGGTAGTGTTGTGATTAAGTGAAATTATGTGTACTTTGGTTTCTTTTTTCACAGATGAGATTCAATTACTTTGTAGATATTACACCAAGTAGATAACAATCAGTTGTACACATTGCAGCCATCATTTCGTTACATGATAACTGTATTGCTTTTTTTTTAATGTTGTGTCATTACATTTATTGAAGGACCTCTTTTTTTTCGTGGCTGTAAAGAGCAATTGCATTTTATGCAGTCTTTGAAAACGATTAAATTGCTAGAGCGTTGTTGGTAGGAGAATATCAGGTGACTTTTTTTTAACTATTTGGGCAATAAAGGGTCAAATAAAAGAAGGGTGGATCAGCTTACATTTTAATCATGGACTGGGTAAACAATTAATTTAATACATTTGGGGGTCATTACGATGGTGGACACCCACTGCATGAATCTTGTTACTGCTTTGTTCATCACCAAACAATGACCCGCTCTGCCTGTCACCCTTTGCAAGACCTCCCAGCACTTACAATATCTTTTGGCCATCTCGGGTGCCAGTGCATTCTCCACCAGCAACTTTATGTCAGTTCCACCAGGCCCGCATCTGCTCAGGCATGGACATCATACTTTGCTCCGTGTGAGGTGTCAACACAGCATCAGAAATGGAGTTTTCACAACCTGGCACATGCTTACCTTTAATTACTATGTTATTTCTCAGCTGACATCCCACCAAATGCCTTAACAGCCTCACTGCCTTTGGGCACTCTGCTGTTCCTAATTTCAATGCCTGCACTACCGCATGGTTGTCCACCCACAGCCTGATCTGCCTGTTTGTGAGTTTATTCTCCTAAATTGTGAATGCTAATGTGACGGGAAAGGTTTCAAGTAAGGTGATGTTTTTTGTGACCTCCTCTTTGTACCAAGCTTCAGGCCACTGTGCCGCCACCCAGGCAGTGCCCAGTATTGCCCCAAAGCTTTCTCTTCCGTTGGCCTCTGTGAATAGCTCCAATAGGGTGACTGTCACTCCTTGGCTCAACGCCACATCAGAGTCCCATTCAAGCTATCCTAGGAACGCGCCCCATTGCTCCAGGTCCTCTTTCACCACCTGAAGAAGCAGCACCCTGTGATGCATCTTTGTCAACCCTTTTGTTAGACATGCCAGGCGCCTTGAAAAAGGCCCTCCTGTCGAGATCACCCCGTTGGCAAACTTAAGCTTCCCCAGCAGCTATTGAATATCCCCCAGTGACTCCTTCTTCTTTTCTTGGAGCCTCTGTATAATGTCATACAGCTCCTCCATCTTGCCTTTGGGGAGCCTACACACCCTTTCTCCTATATCCAGTATATACAGCTCAATTCCCAGAAGGGCTAGCTGTTTTGTTTGTCCCTCAGTCTTCTCCTCTGCTAGTGGTACCACTATTTCTTGAACCAGTTAAATGAAAGTACTCAGGAGTCCTGCACAGTCTGCTTCCCAATGAACAAAAAATCGTTCAAGTAAAGTATTCGGCACCCCGCTGGGTGTTGGGTCCCTACCTCCAACTCAAGGTAGCTGCTGAATGACTCAAAGTATGCGCAGGAGATGGCGCAGGAGATGGCGCAGGAGATGGGGAGCCATTTGTCAAAGTAGTATGTGTTGTTTAGTTAGAACCCCAGCAGGTAGTAACTGTCAGATGTACTGGCAGGAACGTAATGTGGCCTTAATGTCCAATTTTTGCTAGCAACGCTCCTTTACCCATTGCTTTGTCTATGTTCACTGCTTAGTCTAGTGTGACATGACAAACCGAACAACTGCCCCAGTCCAACCCATCATTAACTGACTCACCCAGTGGGTATGACAGATGATGGATGAGCCGGTATTTTCCCACCTCTTTTTTTGTAACTATCGCCAAAGGGAAGAACACAAAAACGTTTAACGGTGGCTCTGCAAATGGTCTGCTATCCTTCCCAGTCTGAGCTCTTTCTCTATTTTTTGTCTCCCTGTGTCTAGATTCTTCATCACGGACTTCAAGTTCCGGCTGAGCCAGTTGACCTGATATCCTCTATATGGGATCTGAAACCCAACTGTGAACCCCTTAGCTAGCAACTGCCCCCTTTTTGATTGGTATACTTGTTCAGCAACCAGAACAATGCCTCCCTTTTAATGGGGTTGGGGGGCCAGTATGTTTGGTACCTGCTCTTTTCTTGTGCCCCACCTAGCTCGCTACTTCTTGGCGACCCTGTTTTTCCCTGCCCCTTTGACTTTTCTGCACTCACTGACTGGGTGGGCCCACCACAGTTCCCACAAGCGTGTCTGAATTTGCAAGCGTGGCCCCATTTGCATTTGTCCATATCATACTTCCAGCATGCTGCCTCCCTGCCCTTTCCGTACTTAGCCCCTGGGCCACCTTTTTTACTCCCATACTGGGGTCCCTCATATCACCCTTTGTTTTGTATATTGTGAAAGGAATGATTGCACAAGTTTACACCCTCCCTTGCCTCCACCATGTTATTGGTAAAATCTTTCACATCCTGCTGATCCCAATCTATCACTAGCCAGGTTTGCATTTTTTCTCTGAAGCCTTCATCATAGCGGATCCATGTGTCCACTTGATACTTCAGCTGTGCTTCATGTACCTTTTGCTCGTGCAGAAATAGCACCGCAGCGCTCTGTGGGAATTTCGCTACAAACATGCTTCTCAATGTTCTGAAAGCTCTTAACCAATTCTCATTCGACCGCTCTACCCTTGGTCTTCACCTATCCTTCCTGCCCCACCTGACGCACCTGTGTATTATTTTCACCAAATCACCTCCTTCCTTTTAAGAGGATGAGGCTGGCTAAGCCGGTCCCACATGCTGTGATGGGCAGATCCCTGGGGGAAGGCCTTATGTATTCACTTGCTGGCTTCCCCCGCCAGTTTCCCATAGTGCCCTCACCCGTCCAGGCATTTGTGGGGTCGGCCCTCCCTGCAGCCACCGTAGGGAGGATCCTCCTTGGTTCCTGCCCCTTGGCTTGTTGTTAAGCTTGTTCCCACCTTACCTTGGCCACTCGTTGAGCTGTCTCCCTGAGGTACAGTTTCCACACCTGCCCCTTGGGCCCTGCTTGTTTCCCCACTGCGAGTCTTAGGCTGCTCCTGGGATTGGATGCGGCCTGCACCCACTGTGCCCCCCGCAGACACCTTGCAGCCTGAACCTTCTTCGAGTTCCTTCCCTGGGCCGTGGTTTTGTCAGAGGAACATGCATAGCCTGAACAGACTGGGGGGAAGGGGCCTCCGGCACCCAGCCATTACCACCAAGGTGTACCCATTTATGGGCCCATGAGTATGGTTGGGTAGCCTGCCTATGCCCCATTAACTGCTTGCCCCGTTGAACTACCTGGCCCTCCTAGATTGCTGTTGCTTGGGGGACTACAGGATTAACATCGCCTGCCCTAGCCCCCTCTGGTTGGCCCCCTGGGCCATGTATTGCGGTGTTCAATATCCCCACTTATGACGCGTAATTCACAATGCCTGCTTCGCTGCACTGCATGCCCTTGATTTTTAAACCCCCTTTTCGCATTTCAAGCCTGCTTACCATGTCCTCCTTTGTCCATCCATGTTGCCCTTCATCGACTGCTGTGCGGACTTCCACAGTCTCTTTGTGACTTCCAGTCATCTCTCTTGCTCTTCTCAGTGCTGTCCTCTTCGCTGCTTGACATTACCTTAGAGGACCATTGTGCCACCTTGCAACCTCTGTTCCCTGGTATGTCTCTGTTGCTTCTTGGCTCTTTCATTCTTGCTTTCTGAGAGGCTGCCGTTTTGGGTGCAAGCCTCCCTTTCTTCTGCCTTTTTTATTTCCTGTTTCTCCTCTTGTGAGCTGGGAGGCCTTCGATGTCCTGGGTCTCTTAGCGGGCATGCCCCCAGCTGCCCCATCACATGCTGATTTACCCACTCGCTCCCCAGGCTTGAAAGCAGCCAGCGCGCTCCCTCCAGCAACCCCTGTAAATCCTCATTGAGCTCCAGGTCACCGTTTGCACAGCCAGGCTCTTTTCTGCTCACCTCGGGTTGGGCGGGAACTCTTTTCTATTCTGCTTGTTCTTTTAAGCGGATGGGTGACGGCTTTCTCAAGGCTCCCTGTCCTTGCCCGACAATACTTCCTGCTCTGTTGCACCTGGATTGGATCGTGAGAAGGCTGGCTTGCACGCCACTGCATTTGCAACCTTCTTGGGCAGGCCCAGCTTCTCCCCCATTCACTCACTTCCTTGTGGAGCTGCCCACTTGCCAATGTCACACCTGCGAGAGGCCGGGCAGGCTCGCTCAGGAGTACTCGTACTGCATGGGCAGCTGGTTCAGGAGCAGTGAGCCTCGCTTGCTCTGTCCATCCCAGGAGGTTGCAGCCCCCTCCTGGGCCTACCGACCAAACTATGCTCTTCTTGCAGACTCGGAAAACTGTTCCGGCGAAATCCTGGTCTCGTGACAGAGTCTGCAGTTTACAACGCATAAAGACGAGCAGTCAAGTTCCAATGGTGAGGGTCTAGCGACGAGGGTCCAACGTCAAAGGGTCAGCACTGGTGGGGTGATCTATATGCCCTCTGGACCCTGGTTTATGCACTCAGCGCTAGAGATTTGCCTGAGGTTTTCTAGCATCTGATGTGACCCTGCAAGAGCCCAACAAACATTGTTTGCCCTCATGGCGACCTCTCATTAAATTCGGCCTTGATATAGTGGCCTTGACCATCATTTATGTTGCCTATTTTGCTTCTCTTTCAATGAATATCCAATGAGTCCATATTGGCCGGCCATATCATCGACCATATTGGATCATGCCTGGGTGCTTTTTAGTATTGTGCGAGTCCCTGTGTTCAGTCTACAACCAGGGTGTGATGTGAACGTTCAGGTATCTTCATTCATGAGTCCCACTCTGCCTTGCTTCGTCCTGATGAAGGTGTGACCCAGATCCGGGATTGTATATCCCTCATGTACAACTGTTTTTGTGATTCTGACATTGCATTTTGTTAATATAGCTTGGGGAAGACTCTTGGCATCATTCAATGACTGTTATTTTGATCTAATTAATTAATATTTGATGGGATGTTTGAGTATGTTTGAGTATGTGGTTGTGTGATAGGTTGGTAGAATGGGTGTGTGTGACTCATGATGTAAATTGATATTGACTTCTATGACATTGATCTTTGTGTTGTTTGTACTGTATTGATTAAACCATATTATTAAAATGATATGTATTTTTTAATCTACTTTTATGTATTACATTTGGGAGGACATTTTGTTTGTAGGATCAAGTTTTTCTTATCAGTGACGTATTAGCACCAGATTAAGTTAAGTTTGGGCAGAGGGGTTGTTTTCATTGTATTGTTAGCAGAAAGGTCAAGGTATGGCCTCCATGCCCCTTGCCCCTTTTCTTTATCCTGGCTTCCCACCAGGTGCTTTGCTCCCATTGGCAGGTTCAAACCCCACTACCAATTGTCTGCCCGCCTTTTCCCAGGCTCGAGGCTCAACTTTTGTGGGCTTCGCCTCCGTGCTCCAGGAGACCCAGCTCTCTGGAGATGTACATCACAGGCACAAACTATCTTTAAAATTCTTAAAGAACTCAGTGCTAAAAAAACAGTGGCTAATCCTAACACCTCATCTGCATTATGCGGTAACATGGCCTCTTTTTTCTTAGAAAAAATTCGGAACATTTATATCACCTTTCCCTCCACCCCTGACCTCATCCCATCCAATGACCCCAGCAGACCCAACCTCGCTAACATCCCGGCCCTAAGCTTAGAAGATTTTACTAAAATCTGTAATAAAATCAAGTCTGGCTCACCGGCAGACCCTCTCAAACCTGAAACCTTCAGAGAAGCTGACATGACTGTCCCAGGCCCCCTGCGAGACATCATTAACAAATCTTTCTCTACAGCTATAATCCCTTCCAAGTGGAAACAAGCCTGGATATCACCAATCATCAAAAAACCTACGCTGGACCCTAACATTGCCAAAAACTTTAGACCTATATCCCTCCTACCATGGCCAGCCAAGGTAGCAGAAGCCCATGTAAATACCATCCTGACCAAATACTTGTCATCTAATAACATCTTAGATTGGTCACAACATGGCTTCCGGGCGGGACATAGCACTGAGACAGCCCTACTAAGTGTGACAGAACACCTCCGCACCATTTTAGATTCTGGTGGAACGGCAGCACTGATTCTACTTGATCTCAGTGCTGCCTTCGGCACGGTGTCACACAAAGTTTTGCTGTTCAGGCTAAAAGAGGTCGGGATATCAGGACTCGCACTTGATTGGTTTAGAGACTTTCTTTCTGGCCGATCATTTCGAATCTCCACCCCGCCCCTACCTCTCCAGGGAATGTCCCATAGAACAGGGCGTACCCCAGGGGTCAGCTCTTAGCCCCACCCTGTTCAATGTGTATGTCCAGCCCCTGGCAGAGGTAGCTAGGAGACACGGAATGTCTCTTGTATCCTACGCTGATGATACGCAGCTGGTGGTGGCATTAAACGATGAAAGTGGTCACAGCGCCCAAAAATTCCAACAAACCCTCATTGACATCACAGAATGGATGACAGCAAACTACCTCCAGCTCAACGCCGGTAAAACAGAGGTGTTGTTGGTGGGAAAAAAGACAAACACTTGGGGGAACAACTGGTGGCCAGAAAACCTGGGACAACCACCTGAGCCCAAAGACTGTGTCAAAAACCTAGGAGTATGGGTAGACTCTGCCCTCAAATTTACTCACCATACTAAAAAAGTGGCAGCAACCTGCTTCGGCATTTTACGGAACCTTAGGCCCATCCTGGGATTCTTTGACAACCAAACCCGTCAGACGATAGTCCAAGCAGCCATCCTCTCCAGGCTGGACTACGCCAGCTCCCTTTTGCTAGGAACGAACGTTGCAGAAAAAGCTAGACTCCAGCGAGTCCAGAACGCTGCCGCCAGGGCTCTGGTAGGTCTCCCTCGCCACACGTCACTCCCTCGCCACTGTGGCTAGCGTCCTTATCAAGCTCCACTGGCTCCCAATGGAGAAAAGGATATACTTCAAAACTCAATGCCTAGCTTTTAAAATCCTAAAAACGGCCTCCCCCCCATGCTTTGCCCACTCTTGTCAACCTACGTCCCTCGGCGCGCCCTACGCTCAGAAGGCCAAAATCTCGCAACGGTTCCTCGTATCAAACTATCCAGGATGGGTGGTCGTTCCTTCAAATACCTGGCCGCCAAACTCTGGAACGGCCTCCCAGACCAGATCCGAGGGATACAAAATCTATTGACCTTTAGGAAAGCAATAAAAACACACCTCTTCTGTTAACATCTCCCTCCCCTTCTACTTCCTATCCTCTGTACCCTTTCATACAGTAAGCGCCGGGACGCCCCTTTGCTGGGGCAGCTGCGCGCTATACAAGCACATATAACATTAACATTAACATTAACACTTCATGGTACGGTGTTGCCTTCCCAACCTGTCCCATTATACTTCCTTAGGAACAAACAAGTAAGTCTGGAACTGTCATTAACTAAGGAAAAAGATAGCACATATCCCCAGCATACTAGCCTAAAAAGCTGATCCCCCACCAACATTATTATCTATCATCATGGGGAATATCAGGTTCTGTGAGTACACAGAGCCAGAGGGAACCAGTGAAATTGGGAGGTAAGGTAAAAATCATGCCTTTGTGGCATTTTGTTCAAGGTACAGGCTAAAGGAAATGGGGGAAAGTGAGGGAGTGTCCCTGCCCTAAACCTCTAACTCTGACCCCATTAGCATCCAGTATGAAAGCAGTGCATACAGCCCTCAATGAGATAGCCCAGTTGGACCTCCAATACAGATTTCAAACTCTTAATCAAAATACTCCAGAAGGGAATAGAGAAACATAATTAAATGCGATACAAAAGGCACACCAGGCACAGGGCAGCCAAACACATGATAACACAAGCCAGCCAGGTGTAACTGCCCTGTTAGTGACTCTGATTGATGAGATGAAACTTAAATGAGAAATATCAGAGAAAAACCAAGCAAAAATTAAAGGCGTCTTCGATAGCCTCGAACTTAATCTGATGAATCTCACAGAGAGACTCTGCTCTATGGAAGCCTCTTTGGAGTCATTAAATATGGAGGTGGATGCCAATCACAGCGAGATTCAGAGTTTGCAATCAGGGGGAAAAGAGCTCTGTGAGAAGCTATAACTATTAGAAAATGAATAACTTAAGAATGTTGAATATCCCAGAAGGTGAAGGAGGGGGGAAACCTGAAAGAGTGTAGGATAAACCTAATCGATGAGGGTATACCCTTGGTGGAACTAAAGGCCCTTGGAAACAACATTTAGAAAATCTACCGGGATCTTTAACAAAAAAAAACATTAGGCTGAAACCAAGGAAGATGTTAATCAACTTTAAAGCATACTCACTAAAAGAGCAGCTTATTTCTGAAGCACTAAAAGCTGACAGTTTCTCCAGGGGTGAAATGACTTTCTGCATTAGGTCAGATATTTCCAAGACATTGGGGGAGAGGGAAATATATCCAGTAATTCCAATCATTGGGTGCCAAAGCTCAATTGAAGTTCCCCGCTATTCTGAGTTCAATGCTGATCAATTAGATGTATAATATTATAGACCCTGTTGAGGCTACAGACTTAATAAAGCAATTTAGAGCTAAATAAGAGTAACCACTAACCCTAGGCGTAGTTCGCAAAGTAGCGTTACGCGTAGCTACGTGAAGTGCACTTCGCACTACGCGAGCTATGCGTAGCTCTACGCGAACTGCATAGTGCCCTGTTCGTACTGTGCAAGGTGTCGTTTTCAATGATTGCACAGTGCGGACAAGCCTCCGGCACTGTGCAATCATTGAAAACGGCATCTTGCACAGTGCAAGCTGTCGTTTTCTGCCGCTCAAGTAGATTTTTACTCGAGCTGCAGCTTTCTCAAAGCGGACTGGTAGTTGCTCATCGCGAGTGGTCGTGAGCATACGCGAACACTCGCAATGAGAAACCTGACCTCCCTGCATTGAGAATCTCGCTGGGAGGTTTATTTTCCACGATCGGCAACTTGATGTTGCTGATCGCGAATGAGGAAAAGGTCTCGCCGGGATGTTATTTTGCTTGGTCGCGGTCGCCAACTTGACGTTGAGGACCGCGAGCAAGCAAAAAATGACCGCTGCACTATGCTACGCGTGTTTGCACTGTGCTACATGCAGTTCGCGTAGTGCGAAGTAGCTCAAACTTCAAAAACGACGCAAGCATAGGGTAGTGCTTTACCCAGTTTGCTAATAAAACCAATGTGAATCTTCACTCAGCCACTCACTAATTTTTAAAGAGGTGACACTTCATGGAGTGTGCAATGTTTCAATGGCTAATTTGGCATGTCGATTTGTCCAGTAATTAGGTTACTCTTAAATGAAATTTATTTGATGTTGAACGATCAAAGTTGCTGTGGGAGAAAGACAGATTTCCCAAATGAGGCTTTAGTCTCTTAAATACTTATATGTTGCAATTCTGTGATAATTCCCTTAAAACACATGTTTTCTGTAGTAAGCTATGGGCTTCTATTCCAACCGTGAAGGTTAACTTTGACAAAGCCTTATTCTTTCAGAAAGACATGGCATTCACATCTGCCCGAGAAACCTTTGACTTACAAGTAGCAGGGTCGTCATCCGAAATACAACTGCTACTGTGCAAAACATTGCCTCGCCATTTTGTTGAACTTGTGCAACACATATTTAGTGCTTCCAACACTGCTGGTGTGGTACAATTGTTTAAGTGGTTGGTTCTGGCTTTGTCAGCACATTTCAGACCATTTTTGGAGTGAATCCATCCTTCATTCATTCCCTATTTTCTAGTGTTTTTGTGTTATTCCTGATCTATGGTATCTTGGTTCTCTTTTTAGTAATCCGCAATGGATGTTCCACCTCAAGGCCAACTGGTGATGGATCTACCACATATTGTACTATGTCGTGAATGCATGACCGTCCTGAGCTTCTGTGAAGCGGTCGCTCCCCTCGCTGCTCCCTGCACATTAACCTGGTATCGTTGCTCGCACTGCTAAAAGCTGCTAGTCATCGTAGCGCTTATTGCCAGACTCGCTCGCACTGCAGATTCATAAGTCATTGTAGCGCTGTACTATTCAGACCGTGCATTGATATTTACTGTACCATTATTATTGACTGTGTCACCCGCTTTGCCTGCTTTATTAATTGTTGCCTGACTGTGCTGACCAGTTTCTTAGCGCTTCATTAAGGTCGTGCCCCAATCTCGTCCTGTGTCGCTGTTGGCTTGCTGCCATTTTGTTGTGTGTTGTTCTGCCTCCCGGCCCGTCTCTCCGCCCCGCGCCCGCCTCCCAGCTGCTCCTCCCTCGCCCCACCCCCCCTCCACTATCCACTTATGACAGATGCCTTAGCGCGCAGCGGTCGCGCCCCATTCACGCCGAAGGTGCGCCAAAGGTAAGCCCGTCTACGCCCGTCCGCGCCTGGACCGCGCCCAGCGCCAGACCCCCTGGCCCCCGCAAAATCCACTCCGCCCGCATAACGTACGACGCCACAACCCTTTCAGCCCTTAACCCCGGCCGACTACCAAACTGCCACCAAGCCGCCCCAGGCCACACCCATGGACCCTTCACCTGCTACTCCTGCAAGTTCAACTGCATCAGGACCCACACCAAATCCACAAACTCCAAACAGAGCTCCGACTCTAACCACCTAAAGTGCATCCTACTCAACACCCGCTCGGTCCACAGACACGCCACAGAACTTTGGAACCTACTCGACACCACATCGCCGGACGTCGCCTTTCTTACAGAAACCTGGATGAACGCCTCATCAGCGCCCGACATCGCCATGCCATCCCGGACGGCTACAAAATCATCCGAAAGGACCGCATCAAACAAACAGGAGGAGGAATCGCCATCGTTCATAAGAACACCATCCGCATCACAACCAGTTCCGATGACTACCTCACAACCGCGAACACCTTCACTTCCAGATTCACACCGACCCTAAGACCACACTCAGAGGCACCCTCATCTATAGACCACCCGGACCCCGCACACAATTCAGCGAAGATATCACAGACTTCATCAGCCCTCACGCCCTCCCCTCCAAGAACTACATTCTACTGGGAGACCTCAACTTCCACCTGGAAAAGAACAACGACAACAACACCACCACCCTTTTGGACAACCTCACCAATCTCGGGCTCAAACAACTTGTTGATACCCCCACCCACTGTGCCGGACACACGCTCGACCCAATCTTCACCTCCAGCAAGCACATCTCCTTTAATCACACCACAGCTCTCCATTGGATGGACCACAGCTGCGTACACTTCAACTACAAAAAGACCACGACCCACAACCACCCACAACCAATTCCCCGAAGAAACTGGAATAAAATTACCCCCGACCAGCTCATCACATCGCTTCACCAAAACCCACCTGTCAAATCATCGGACCCAAACCAAGCTGCCACCAACCTCACACAATGGATCACCCACAGCGCTGACAAATTAGCACCCTTGAAAAACCATCAAATCAAGCAAGGTAGCAAAAAAGCCCCCTGGTTCAATGATGACCTTAAGAAATCCAAGAAGACCTGTCGCACCCTCGAGAAAGCCTGGTGAAAAAAATCCTACCACTGACAACCTAGCCACCTTCAAGAACACCACCCGCAAACACCACCAACTGATCCGATCCACCAAGAAATCAGCATTCAAGGATCGACTCGACAACAACGCACACAACAGCAAAGAACTATTCAACATCGTCAAAGAGTTTACCAACCCCACCGCCGGCACCAACGACATCACTCCCTCCCAAGACCTCTGCGACTCTCTAGCCTCGTTCTTCCATAACAAAATCGCTGACATTCATAACAGCTTTGGAGACCAGCCCACCCCATCTACCTCCGAACTAAAACCTCCCCCCAACAACCTTTGCGCCTGGAACCCAATCACCACTGAAGACACCATCCGACTAATGAACACCATCCACTCAGGATCACCAACCGACCCTTGTCCCCACCACATTTTCAACAAAGCAGACTCCATTATCGCACCCCATCTCCGAGACGTCATCAACTGCTCCCTCAACTCCGCCACCTTCCCGGAAAGCTGGAATCACGCCGAACTCAGCGCCCTCCTGAAGAAACCCACAGCAGACCCCACTGAACTCAAGAACTACCGTCCCATCTCGCTCCTCCCATTCCCTGCCAAAGCCATTGAGAAAGCCGTCAACAGTCAACTCGCCGCCTTCCTCGAATCCAACAAATCCCTCAACCCTTCACAATCCGGCTTCCGAGCCAAACACAGCACCGAGACCACCCTCATCGCAGCAACAGACGACATTCGAACTCTACTAGACAACGGAGAAACTGCGGCCCTCATCCTACTTGACCTCTCCGCAGCCTTCGACACAGTCTGTCATAGCACCCTTATACAACGCCTCAGCAACGTCGGAATACAAGGAAAAGCCTTGGACTGGATAATTTCGTTCCTCGCCGGAAGAACCCAGAGAGTCCACCTCCCCCCTTTTAGATCAGAGGCCACCGGGGTCATCTGCGACGTGCCCCAGGGATCTTCACTCAGTCCCACCCTATTCAACGTATACATGAGTCCTCTCGCATCCATTGCGCGCCAACACAACCTCAACATCATCTCCTACGCAGACGACACTCAGCTGATCCTATCCCTCACCAAAGACCCAAACACCGCCAAAACCAACCTACACGAAGGAATGAAAGAAGTAGCCGAGTGGATGAAGAACAGCCGTTTAAAACTAAACTCGCACAAAACGGAAGTCCTCATCTTAGGATCATCCCCCTCCGCCTGGGACGACTCATGGTGGCCACCGGCCCTGGGAACCGCACCCTTTCCAACGAGCCACGCACGTAACCTGGGCTTCATCCTGGACTCCTCGCTATCAATGACCAGACAAGTCAACGCCGTCTCATCATCATGCTTCAACATCCTACGTATGCTCAAAAAAATCTTCCGCTGGATCCCCACCGAAAACAAGAAAAACGGTCACCCATGCACTGGTCACAAGCCGACTGGATTACGGAAACACCCTTTACGCCGGCACCACAGCCAAACTACAAAAAAAACTCCAACGCATCCAAAACGCCTCAGCCAGACTCATCCTAGACATCTCCCGTCAAGCTCACATTTCCGGTCACCTGAAAGACCTCCACTGGCTCCCCGTCAACAAGAGAATAACATTCCGCCTCCTCACCCACGCACACAAAGCCCTCTACGACCTAAGACCCGAATACCTCAACTCGCGCCTGTCCTTCTACACCCCCACCCGCCAACTTCGTTCGTCCAATCAAGCCCTCGCCGCAATTCCACACATCCAAAGATCCACCATGGGAGAAAGATCCTTCTCCTACTTAGCGGCCAATACCTGGAATTCCTTCCCCACCCACCTCCGCCTCACACAGAACCACCTCTCCTTCAGAAAACAACTAAAAACTTGGATATTTGATAAGTAAACTCCCCCCCTCCCTCAAGCGCCTTGAGACCCTCTGGGTGAGTAGTGCGCTATACAAATCTTAACTTGACTTGACTTGACATGATATAGCTTTTGGACGTGCCTGTGCTTCAGGAACTGAACTGTGACTGGTTACTAACATTTTAAAGAGTGTAGTTTACCTGTGTGTAACCCGTGGTGCACTGCCTATGGTGACCTTTCAAGTGTGCAACCAACATCTGCCTTGCAATGCAATTGGTACATTCTATGGACATGGTTGGATCTGCTAATGCGTCCAATGAGGATCCATTTATATAATTGTCCTATTAACTTGCCATTGCATTGGGATAATTATCACTGCTATAGTAGATATATTGTGGATGACAAATTCTACTTGGATATGCTTGACACTGGAAGTCTGGATGACATTTTGGGAGCCTCCTGAGATTTAATTTTTTTTTATTTTGTCATTGGTTGATGAATTTATTTTGTAAATTTGTAATCAGCATATTTTTTTAGATAATTTTTGTTTGGTTAGGTTTTGAAAGCATTTATTAGTCATTATATGTTTGATTTTTAGAGTCGTTTTTGTAGAAGCTGAGTCTTTTCACAGCCAAGTGGAAGGTTTAATGAGGCCCTCATGCATCCACTTTTGTTCTCCTTTTAATTTTAAATTTTACACATTTTAGCAGTTTTACACATTTTAGCAGACTTAGTTTTATCCCTGTTACATTTTACATATTTTATTTCCGCAATATGATTCTAAGTAATGCTGCACATGCTGCTTGTTTTTAAGCCTTTCATGCTACATAATCTTTACTTTGCATTCCAGGCTACGAACTTACGGGCCTATTACGATTGCGGATTTCCCGCATCCTCCGGGCCGGCGGAAGCCACCGCCGGCCTGGAGGATGCGGGAAAACCGCCGCGGAGGCTTGAAAGACCCACCGCCAAATTAGGATGGCTGGTGGGTCTTGCAATCTGTCCACAGCTATTCCGCCGCGGTCGCCTTCCGACCACGGCGGAAAAGCTTTAACATGGCTGGCGGTGTCTATCAGACACCGCCAGCCATATTAGGATGGAGTAGAAAGTATGCTTTTCCACGGCGGCTTTTCCGCCGTGGAAAAGCATACGGACCTTCACCTCGGGGGCCCGTTGCGGGCCCCCTGGGTGAAGGGGGGGTGGGGGATGCACATGGGGGGTACCTATGGTACCCCCCTGCATTTGCGTGAACAAAGCAGCAGGCACCGCGCGGTGCCTGCCGCTTTGTGCATGCAAATGCACAAATTACATTTTTAACATTGCGGCGGGTGCTGCTTCAAGCAGCACCCGCCGCAATGTTAAAAATACAGGATGTGACCGGCAGGGTGGCGGTCACATCCTAATTTGCACGGAGGGACCGCCGCAGCCCCTGCGGACGGTCCCTCCTACTCTATGGTGGCGGACGGACTCAGGTCCGTCCACCATCATAATCGGCCCCATAGATCGAGACATCCGAGTGCTTGTGTTGTCCGCTCAGAGACAACTTTTACCTTCTAGACACACCATTGATTCATGGCTGTAACTCTAACACAGGCATTTCATTATATACACAGTGGACTGTCCCTTTGTGGGTCAGTGGGGGAACTCCAGCCACAACAGTCCTTGGACGACTGTCCTGTTTGACAAGCAGCTCTGATAATGCTGATCTTCCATGTTGATCCTGCAGCAAGGAATTGCCATCGTAACTGCAGACCAAGTCATCGAGGTATGGGACCCCAAACAGTCCTAAGAAATAGGGCAGAGAGTACACCTACTATTTTATTTTATTTATTTATTTAGAGAGTTTTATATAGCACTGACAAGACCCAACGGTATCAGAGCGCTTTACAACATGTACACAATGTAAACAAGAAATAGCAGAACAGATGGGGCAAAGCAAAAAGGAAAGTCTTCGGGAAGGTACTACGGTGTGTTGGCCTGAAGGTTAGAGGTGTCGGGTGAGGAGGAAATCCTTACATCTTTTTTGAGGTCACGAAGGATGGGTTGGTCCTGAGATCTGCTGGTAGGGAGTTCCAAGTTTTGGGGGCATTTCCCGAAAAGGAGCATGCCAGGGCTTTTTGTTTGTGTCTCTTTGGGGGAATAAGAAGCAGGTTGTTGGTGCTCCTCATGTTTCTTGCCTGGCCTGCCTTGGTGAGCTTGGCTGCAAGGTAGTCTGGTTTGTCAGTGTGTAGGACTTTGTGGGTGAGACAGGTAGGTTTGAACTGGCAGCAAGCTTCAATGGGGAGCCATTTGAGGTTTTTCAGGGAGGGTGAGATATGATTGTGTCTTTTAGATCCAGTGACCATCCTTGCTGCTGCATTTAGAGTTGTTTTCATGGGGGCTAGGTGAGATTTTGCTGTGCATGTGAGGGTAGCGTTACCGTAGTCTAATCTGGATAGAACCAGGGCCTGTGTTGTGGTCTTGAGATCATTAGGAAGAAGGAAAGGCTTGATTGTGTTGAGTAGTTTTAGTTTATAGTGGGCGCTCCTAGCGGTAGCCTTTATGTGCGAGCTCATGTTCAGGTTAGGGTCCAGTAAGATGCCCAGTGACTTGGCGCTGGTCAGGGTACTGTCAAAGTTGAGGAAGCCAATAAGCTTCATCCAACCTGGTTAGAGAGGAGAAGGATTTCTGTCTTATCTTGATTAAGTTTTAGATGGTTGTGTGATAGCCAGTTTTGAATTTTTGTTAGGGTATCGTTGAGACAGCGAATGTCTTCTGAGGAGGAGACTTCCAGGTATAGCTGGATGTCATTTGAATATAGGTGGTAGGTGATGCTGGCTTGATTGATTAGGGTGGTGAGGGGTTCCATGTAGATATTGAAGAGAGTGGGTGAGATGACTGAGCCCTGAGGGACACCTCTAGTTATGGTGGAGGAATCAGAGATTGCGTTGTTTAATTTGATTTGTTAAAATCGATTTTGGTAGAAAGAGGTAAACCATTTCTGCACCATGCCGTCTGCTCTGATGTGTTGTTGTCGTGTGTTGAGAAGAATTTTGTGGTCGACCATGTCGAAAGCCGTGGATAGGTCTAGGAGGATGATCAGGCAGCAAAGACCTGCATCCATACATTTGTAGATGTCGTCTGCTATAGTTACAAGGACTGTCCCTGTGCCTTAGCCCTTTCTGAAGCCTGATTGCTGGGAGTCCAAGAGATTGTTTGTGTTGATGTGCTGGTTGAGTTGGAGTAGGACACATTTCTCTGGGATTTTGGCCAGGAAGGGCAGGTTTGAGGTTGGCCTGAAGTTGTTAAGGTCCTCTGGGTCTAAGCCTGTTTCTTTAGTAATGGAGAGACTTGGCCAAGGTTTAGGCAGTCTGCATGACCCCTGTGTTTAGCGAGCTGTTTATTATCATCGTCCAGATGGGTGAAATGACATGACTGAGGTTTTTTGCCATGGCGGCTGGGAGGGGGTCTGCGAAGTGGGAGGAGGGTTGTGCGTTCGCAATTAGTTAGGAGATATCCATTTCTGAGAGTGGCTTGAATGATTTCCAGCAATTAAAGGTAGGTGGAGAGCCTGGGGTTTGGATGCCCTCATTTGCTTCAGGGAGGAGGATTCCTGCTTCGGAATTTGGCATTTGTATGTGGCTAACAGGGGGAGGACTCGATATACGTGATTTTTTTCATCAAAGAATTTGGTGAAATTATCGCATCGTTCTTTTGAGCCCTGAGGGGCTTTAGCGAGAAGTTTCAAAGTCTGGTTTTTTATGATGTTGAAAAGGATTTGTGGGCGATTTCTCGCAATTTTTCAAGATGAGGGATCATCCCTAGCTTTCTTCAGCAGAGGATGGGAACCATGCCACAACTCAGAGAATGATTTAGAATAGCTAGAACTATTTCAAGGAACCAGGTAAAGACCGTTCTTAACACCTGCGGATGAAAAGGATCATATGGTGATCTTGATTTCACATTGATTAATAATTACAAATGGTACTCCTTGCTGATGGCAGGCAGTTCTTACATTATCAGTTAGTCTAGCCATAGGCCTGGAACTCCAATCTCCCCCAACTGCGCATGGCATGAAGCCATGCACAGCAAGGATCAGCTGAACATGAGAGTCAAAAAGTGGGCCTGAGCAGTCATAACTGGCTGTGCAAAGCCATAGGCCACATGCATCAAGGATAATCTGCCTATGGTGTGGATTGGATGAAGGATCTGGACTAAGACCTGCAGGCAACACTCGCAGTAAACTCACTTACATATTCCCAGTTTCATTCAATCTTTTGCTAACTCTCTGATGCACAGTTTCACTCACCCATGTTTTTTTTATTTATGTCAAATACAGTAACTTGCATTCAAACTCTGAAACATAGAAACCAAACAACAAACCAAGAAACCAAACAACAAAACCTTTTAACCTATTTATAAGCCACTAAGGTTGACTCTAAAAATTAAACTTTTAAAAAGTTTTTCTAGTCTTCTTGTGTTTTTACTTTTTTGAAGCAAGAAAACAAAAATAAAATTGGACATATGGAATAGAAACTTGGTTGCAGAAACACAAGTACCTGATTTCTTTATGCTTGTCTTCTCTGCTCTCCAGGGAAGATCACCGCCCTGCAGTCAAGACATTGCAATCCAATAGTTGTGAAGCATGCGTCACTTTCATCTATCTTAGTGCTGCAGGATATCCTTTGGCAATGCGCTGCCAGGAGGGAACATAGTAGAGTAATGCAAGCAGAAGTAGATGCCGCCTCTTCAGATTCTCACTTCATTTTGGCTGCATTACATTATTTTGATGCCCAGTATTAAGATGCTTGTGGATCTTTAATGTTTATCATTAGTATTTCCGACAATCTGCACAACTCAGCCTCTTGAAACACAAAGTACAATTGAGATATTTGGATAATACCTTTTTATCTCCAGCAGGTATTGTGAAGACTGTTCACATGATAGAATTGTGCACATAACTGACATTTTCAGCTTAATCTTCACTGTTCTTCTGAGCCACTACCTCTTGATTTCCACTGTGCTGGGCCTGCGCAGCGTGGATGCATGGTGTGGAGGGTGCCATGTCCCCAGGCCCTGGGCTTGTGGCTTGCAGCAGCACGTGGTGGGACCTGCCGTCTACACGACAGTGGTGGAAGGTGAGCAGTAAGGCCCGTGTGTGCATGGGCGGGCATGCTCCAATGGGTGGCGGGAGGGCCTGGGATGCCTCTGCCTGGGTGTCAATGGGCGGGATATGTTATCTTGTGCAGTTGTGTGTACTGTGCCAGTCATGTCTCTGGACTCTGTTTTCAGATGATTCCTCTGTCTCAGATGTTTGACCTGTTGTACTGCCATACGTACCGGCAAGTGGTTTGAGACACACCAGAGGCAGCAGGTGAGCAGTGTGGCCTTGGTGGGCAGGGTTGGCTCTCTCTGCCCCTCTCCTCCTTTCTCCCTCCCTCCCTCTCTTCTCTCTCTCTCTCTCTCTCTCTCTCACTTCCCCTCTCTTCTCTTCTCTCTCTCTACCCTCTCCTCTTCTCTCTCACACCCCTCTCTTCTCTCTCTCTCCCCCTCTTCTCTCTCTCTCTCTCTCTCTCTCCCCCTCCATTCTCTCTGGGTCAGGTTTAATGTATGCAGGGTGGCCATTCTGTCGGAAAAAGCCTCGTAAAAGTGACGCAGTGAAATCTACAAGATTTCACCAAGTCACTTTTCAGAGGCTGCTGCGACGAAACCTTACGCCAGCTTGAAGCAGGCATAATGAGTGGCGCAGCACGTTAGGTATGGGCGGTCCCTGAACATTACTGGAGTTGTGTCGCACTTGCGACACAACTCCAGCAATGCGCCCCCCTTATGCCATCAGATGCGACATGCATCTGTCTATCCCTGTGCCATTCTGCGCTGCATTTTAAATGCAGCGCATTCGTGGTGGCGCAATGGTAGAATTGCATGTCACATCGGTACTGGCGCATCCTTGCTAATATGCAGGGATGCACCAGTCCTTGTAAATCTACCCCTCCATTTTTATGGTCTGACTTGACAGCGCAGCTATCGCCAAACAATTGCGATTCTCCTATTAACATGCCTAGAGAATCTAGATTTCATTAAAGACACGGAGGCTCACATTATGCAATGACTTTTAATTGCAGATCCAAGCCAGTCGCATCACAATATAAAGGTTCCAATAAGAACATTGAGAAGAAGTAATAGACAAAACATAGCAACCATCAGCCTCTTTTAAATCAGGCGAAGAAGGAAGATGTAGTAGTTTTCAGAAAATTCGAAGTGGAGGATAAACGAAGAAGTCAACCGGACGGTCTCTTGGTGATGAAACATCCAAAGTATTAAGTGGAAGGATTACCTGAAAGAAAGGAGACAATGAAAATTGTATCCTAGGAAAAAGGGAGTAATCATAAACAAATCCTGAAAAGAATTGAATAGTGATAAATAACATTTAAATAACATTCTAATGTAAATATAAAATACATCATATCATATTCAAGTCATACTCAGAATATAAGATATATAACCACAACCAAACAGGGAAAGGGATGGGTGGGATAATGTGAGCCTCCGTGTCTTTAATGAAATCTAGATTCTCTAGGCATGTTAATAGGAGAATCGCAATTTCATTACAAGAACGGAGGCTACATTATGCATGTTGGTAGCCTTGTACAACTACATTAGACATGTGATCAATAGGCTTACAATAATGCCTAGCAAAGGTATTAGCATTAGACCAGTCGGCAGCTTTAAGGATGTCCTCCAACTTACCTCCGGACCAAAGGGACTTACTTGCCATGGCACCTCTAACCGAATGAGCCTGAAATTTTGAAATATCAATACCAGCTAGGGACATGGCAGGTCTTTTATAGGGGGCAAGATGAGCGAAGGTCTCCCTTAAGCAGGACTTCATTTCTTTTTGGATCATGGATCGAAAATCCTCCTTATTAAAGGTAGGAGTTGTAGCATTATTGCCCTTTGAGTCTGAGTCAGAAGCATTATCCATCTTAATTTGTGTAATAAGCCCCCTTAATATAAACCCCCCTTTTGTTTATTTATTTTTTTATGCAAAATGCTATTTTGGGCGTGGAAATAAAGAAGTTTTTTTGTTGTTGTTTTTTTATGTAAAATGTTGTAAGGGTATAGAGGCCTCTATAACCTCTGTTTTATGAGACCTAGTACTTAAGGTTGTCTAATTGCGTTGATGCTCGAAGTCGCGGTGCCGAGGTGCCTCCAAACAGCTGATAATCAACTGTCAGTTGGTAGGCGATTGAGGAAAGTCCCTAGGCGAGATACTCACGAAGCGTGAGACTCGCCGAGGTACTTTCCTCTAATGTGCGTCATGACGGGCGATGAAGGAAGAAATTGCCGGAGGGGAGAAGGCCCCACCGAAATGGGGCGGTAAGCGGCTCGGCATGCGGCGCTCCGTTTGAGGTGAGTGCCCCAGTGCCCCAGTGTGGAGGCGTGTATCGGATGGGCGCCTCCGCGCCCCAGGCTACGCACGCATGTCGGGCCTACCGCGGGCCCTTCCGCGGGGAGCGGCAGGCGCGCGGTCTTAATATGCGAGCGGGCATCATTTAGGAGTCTTCAGCCATAAATAGCCTGCGTGGCAACGCGTCCCTGTTACCAAAATAACTTAATTTTTATCGCGGTGAGGCGCAAACACGGGACAGCCCAAGATAAAGCAAGTAAACACTCGGCACAATATCGAACCACGAGATCCTCAAAGAAAAGGTAAAAACATCGATGATAGAGCAGAAGGGGTATAAGGGAGGGGGGGGATCTCCATAAATTGCAGATCCGGGGAGGATAGGGTGGTAAGAAGTGGGTTTAAGTCACAGAGTAATAAATCAAAATTAAAGAAGGGCAAGGTAATGTTAGGTGATTAACCTGCCTTAACTAAAACCTCCCCAGATAAACATCCAACAAAAGTTAAAGACAAAACTTCATATTAGAGAGGAAGAAGTTTGCTACTTATCTGCTTGGAGCCGCATTTAAAAGAGGCTGATGGTTGCTATCTTTTGTCTATTACTTCTTCTCAATGTTCTTATTGGAACCTTTATATTGTGATGCGACTGGCTTGGATCTGCAATTAAAAGTCATTGCATAATGTAGCCTCCGTTCTTGTAATGAAATTATGCGAGCATTACTAGAGAGGGGCTTTGTCTCCATCCACATGTTGGGGGTTAGTTGTGTGTGTTTTGATTGGTCAGAAACTGAATTCTCTACAAAATGTGCTTGCTTTCTACACAACCCTGATCATTTTATTGTTTATCCAGCTGCCGAACTTGAACTTTCAGGGGTACACGAATTGTAATGCTATTAAAATGTTTTAGATAACTAGATAATGTATGTTGGTTTTCTCTGGTAGCAGCACAGATGGGAGGAGGGCAGTCATTGACCTACATGGACAACTTCAACACAGTCTTATTAATCTTCCCTTCATTATTTCAACGGGGCAACAGAAGAAAGAAATGATGTGCTCTTGATAGCAGAGGAACTCGGAAATCAAGAAGAATCAGGTATGATTAAGGAACTTCTCTGATGACCTTTTCTCCCAATCCAGCCATGTTAACAAGCATGGCTCATAGGTATGGGCGCAGTTTAAATCGTAGGCCGTGCCCAAGATGATGCCCAGACTTGCAGGAGTTTGAACGTCCAACAAGAGCTTTCTAGGCATCAGAACACATCTTGGGAATCAGATAGCACACTGAACATAGATCATAACAAAAGCACTATATAGCACTATGACAAAATACTCTTGGTTTCTTGAGTTATTTTCTTGCTGAAGGCATCAGAATTCACTTGATTACCATAACATATTCAGGTATTTGTTTTCCTGTTGCTAGTATAGCTGCAAAGGCCCCCTTGAATTTGAGACGAGGCATGACAATTTTTTTTACATCATCACAGGTACCCTAAACAAGCAAGCCACTCTGTTGGAGGCCTTCAAAATGTACATCCAGGTGCAGTAGCAGCCTCCATGGATCAGGAACAGCAGGCAGGGGGAGAGAGGATGGAGGGTAAGGGAATATATATGAAGAAATGATAATAACAAATATTTACTAGTGCAAAACACACAAGAACATTCAATTGTTATAGAGAAAGAAAGTCAGAAGATACTGCAAGCAGCATTACTGTTATTATGCTACTATTTTTACAACAAGAAACGGGAGAAGGCACCTAATTGGGGTACTGTTTTCCCAGAGTGTAATGTGGTAACACTTGGTGGTGGGAAGTTTGTGGCTGCCCACATATTCTATACCTTTTCCTCACAGAAATGTGAGGAAAATCCCTGATTAACCAAAGTTTGGGGTTTGCAGAGCATTTTGATAAGAAACTATTGCAGGATCATAGCGTGTCACACCTATCTGGACTCTCCAGGATGCCTAATTTTCAGTACTGTTGAGGTAATAGTTTTCATTGGGGGGCAGCTGAGCCTGGCCTAAATATACACATCGTCAAAATTGGTCAATTTTCATGGCGAGAGTTGATGCCTCCACAGTGCATTTTGGGGTCTATCATATCATGGTGGATAGGACCAGCTTGGGAGAAGTGTGGAAATGAGGGAAAGGAGAAAATTAGTTATTATCAATTTCATTTCTCCCCCTTTTGGCTTCTAAATGTAAGTCAGGGAGCAAGAAAAAACACATTTTGTATGATGCCCCCTGGTGCTGGGACAGAATATCGAGTACACAATATTGAGCTGCACAAATATCGAGTCATTAAGGAATATCAACAGCAAGAATATCGTGGTCAAGAATATCGACTTAAGGTAAGAAATATTGTTTTTAAAAATATTGAAGTGTTTATTATCGTTTGCAATATTATAGTTGTTAAAAATATCGTTTTTTATTATTATGTATTTTAGTACATATTTTATATGTATGTGATATATGTTTTTTTGTATAAGATTTGTTTGTATTTTTAATATATGTGTTACATTTTTAATAGTTATCATTTTTTTAATTTGAATTTTATGCTTTTAGTCACGTAGCAGGTTATGGCTTTATAGGGGAATAGGGTGGGAAGTAATATAATTACACTAAATTTATTTTAAAAAACTTATTTGAGTTTTGCTTCCTTAGTTCCATAGCGGGTTGTGGGTTTATAGGGGAATAGGGTGGGAATTAATTTAATTATATTAAATTTATTAATTGTTTTACATTCTATTTTTGCATTTTTAGTTCAGTAGCGGGTTGTGGGTTTATAGGGGAATAGGGTGGGAAGTAATTTAATTATATTTAACGTATTTATTAATTTGTATTTATTAATATTTGTTTGATTGAGATGTTATAGTGTTAAATGTGTAAGTTAATTAATTATTAATTAATTAATAATTTGGTTGTTAATTATTTTTGATTAATTAATTGGTAATTCATTTTGGTAATTGTGTAATTCATCATATTTTTGGGTCGTAGTTTTTATAGGTGTAAAGGGTGGGAAGTAAAATATTTTTAATTGCTGTATTAATAATAGGTTGCTAATTAATTTTATATAATTAATTAGGGTAATTGTATAATTAAGTTTATGTGTGTGTTGTAGTGCTTATAGGAGCAAAGGGTGGGAAGTAATTTGTGTTTAATTAATTATTATATAGTTGTTAATTAATGTTAATTATTTGATATTTATTTTGGCCTTCATAAATCTGCCCCTTATTTTTTATAAATGTCTTTATCAATTTATTTAATATATAATTTGTATGTTTTTGTTGTATGTAAATAATATTATAATATGGGTTCGTTTGATATGTTTAATATATTTAAATGTATATGTTTTAAATATTTTTTTTATTTTTATGATTTTTTTTATATTTTTGGGGTTTATTCAACTGTTTAAGTGTTATTACTAATTTTTGTTTCTCCGCTATCTAACACTTTCCCTACTGTTGCATTCACTGGAGTGGAAATAGTCATTTTTACCCCTCCGCTATCCAATACTTTCTCTACTGTTGCACTCACTGTAGTTGGAATAGTAATTTGTAACCCTCGCTATCCAATATTATCCTTACTATTGCTGGAGTGGGAATATTAATTTTTGCCTCTTCTCGATCCAACAGTTTCCCTACTGTTGCACTTAATGGAGTCGGAATAGTAAACTGTAGTAAATTTAATTTCTCTACTATCCAAAACTTTACCCCTCCGCTATCCAACACTTATCCTACCGTTGCTCTTACTGGAGTGGGAACAGTAATTTTTACCCCTCCGCTATCCAACATCTTCCCTACTGTTGCACTCACTGGAGTTGCAATAGTAAATGTAATCCCTCTGCTATACAGAACTTACCCTACTTTAGCACTCACTAGAGTGGGAACACTAATGTTTATCCCTCCGCTATCCAACACTTTCCCTACTGTTGCACTCTTTGGAGTGGGAATAGTAATTGTTTCCCCTCCGCTATCCAACACTTTCTCTACTTTTGCTATCACTGAAGTGGGAATGTAATTTGTTCCTTTCTGCTATCCAACACTTTCCCTACAGTTGCACTCACTGAAGTGGGAATAGTAATTTTTACCCCTCCGCTATCCAATACTTTCCCTACTGTTGCACTCTTTTGAGTGGGAATAGTAATTTTTTCCCCTCCGCTATTCAACACTTTCCCTACTGTTGCTATCACTGGAGCGGGAATAGTAATTTTTGCCCCTCTGCTATCCAACACTGTCCCTATTGTTGCACTTGGTGGAGTGGGAATCATAATTTTTACCCCTCCGCAATCCAGCACTTTCCCCAATTTTGCACTCACTGAAGTGGGAATAGTAATTTTTACCCCTCCGCTATCCAATATTTCTCTACTATTGCACTCACTGGAGTGGGAATAGTAATTTTTGCCCCTCCGCTATCCAACACTTTCCCTATTGTTGCACTTAGTAGAGTGGGAATAGTAATTTTTAACCCTCCGCTATCCAACATTTTCCCTACTGTTGCACTCACTGTAATTGAAATTTTAATTTCTAACCCTCCGCTATCCAACACTTTCCCTACTGTTGCACATAGAGGCCAATTCCGATCTGGTTCGGAAAACACTCTGACCGAGCCGGATCCTTGGTGTTTTCCAACCGATCCGGACTCCTACAGTACGACCGAGCAAGTACAATGCGGCCGTATGCCGTCGGACTCGGTGCGATCGGACTCCCATAGAAGTCAATGGGAGCCGGTCGTATGATGCGAACATGGGCTCCCATTGACTGAATGGGTACGTTGCGGACAAGTGCGCCCCCTACAGTCGTAACGCGTCGGTTCCATCCGCACCGTACTTGCCTTTGTCCATGGGTCTCCCCCTGTGTCTGAGTTGTAAGGCTGCAGGTAACAGGGGCTCTGACGCAGACCCCTGAAGTCCGACTCCGGGAGCTATTGCGAGCCGGACGCTCCGACTTGATCCGGCTGTCCGAATCGAGCATCGTACTAGCTCGGTCATGAAACGTCCCCATTGCGCGCCGCGGTTTGCTTGTGACCGAGTCGTACGGAGCGGTTCAGACCCGGAAACGATTCGGACGGAGATTTCGCACTTGTTCGCATCGTACTTCGACGTCCGGACCCGTGTACGACCCGAAATCCAGCCTCTGAATCGGATCAGCTAAAGCCGAACCTGTTTTTAGTGCCCTTCCGACCCAGATCGGAATCGGCCCCTTAGTGGAGTGGGAATAGTAATTTTTACCCCTCTGCTATCCAACATTTTCCCTACTGTGGCACTCACTGGAATTGGACTAGTAAATGGAATTCCTCTGCTATCCAACATTTACCCTACTTTTGTACTCACTGGAGTGGGAATAGTAATTCTTACCCCTCCGCTATCCCTCCCTACTGTTGCTATCACTGGAGATGGAATAGTACTTTTAATTTTTCCGCTATACAACAATTTCCCTACTGTTGCATTTATTGTATTTGGAAATTATAGTTTAACTTTTTTTATATTATAATGTTTTAATTTATTTGAGAATGTTTTTTAAAATTATTAATATATATATTATTTGTATATAATTTTAATGTTTAAAAATTAAATAAAGATGTTATGTTATGTTATGTTATATTTCATTTGTACAGCGCACAGCTACTAAAAGTGTCCCGGCGCTAACTCCCGAAAGTCAAATTGAATCCACACTCCGAATCCAAGCTTAAAAAAGCAGAGGATCATGAACACTCCTCAGAGCCAGTGGTAACAGATTCCAGGCCAAGTAAGCTTTGCGGGCGAAGGAGTTACCGCCTAGCCTCTGGCGATTGAACCGAGGGTTCTGCATTAGCAACTGGTCCGAGGAACGCAAATGCCGAGAGGGTTTACAGAAGGTACATCTCTTCTGCAAGTGGCTAGGACCTAGCCCATACAGAATGCGAAAAACAATAGATAACATTTTAAATTTAAAGCAAGACTCCACAGGGAGCCAATGCAAGGTACGTTAATGAATACGAACGCTCTGTTTAAAAGGCAGTCCCAGTAGCAATCTAGCTGCCGCATTTTGGACCACTTGCAGTTTCCTAGTCAGATAAGCAAGCCTACCCACCAAAAGGACGTTGGCATAGTCCAGGCGGAATAAAATCAGCGCCCAGACCACCATCTCCTTAGAGCTGGCTGGCAGAAGAGGAAGACATTTCTTCAAGATTTTCAGGGATCCAAAACATGTCCCTGTCAACTTCCTTATCTGGGTTGAAAAATTCAGGTCTTCACCAAACCACACCCCGTGATTTTTGGCAGAGCCCTTGCTCGCCATAGGGCGAGGGAAATCTGAAGGCCATATTCTATCCCTGAAATCCACAGGGAATGAGCCATACAGGAGAACCTCAGATTTTTCTTTATTGCACTTCAACTGTGCGCTTGCCAGCCAATGGAACACCGCGGCTAGACAATGCTGCACGACCTCCACCGAGTCCTCTCCCCTCCTCCAGGAGAACAGGAGTTGTGTGTCATCAGCATAGGCCATCACCTTAGCCCCCAAGGACTCCGCAAGGTAGACCAGCGGAGTCACATAGATGTTAAAGAGAAGAGGGCTAAGGGATGACCCCTGCAGAACGCCAGTGGACAGATGCAATGACGCAGATGCACAGGGAGGCAGCCACACCTGCTGAGATCTACCCTCCAAAGAAGATCAAGTCCAACTCAGAGCCGAACCGGAGATACCAATAGCCATTAGGTGATCCAGGAGTAGCGAATGGGGCACCGTATCGAATGCCGCCGAGAGATCGAGCATAACCAAGGCAACTCTTCCGCCGGCATGCAGGGACTCACGGATCGCCTCTGTGACCTCCAAAAGCGCAGACTCCGTGCTATGAGCAGCACGGAACCCTGATTGCGCTGGGTGTAGCAGGCCAGCCACCTCAACAAAGTTGGTAAGCTAAGATGTCACGACATTCTCACAGACTTTGGCCAAACTTGGCAAAAGCGAGATAGGCTGATAGTTGGCAGGTGACAGTGGGTCAAGGGATGGCTTCTTAAGGAGGGGCAGGATTAATGCTTGCTTCCATGGCGAAGGAACCCTGACCTCGCGGAGCAACTGATTGAACACTAGGTTGACCTCAAAGTTAATAGTGTCAGCCACCTCCGCTAGGAGCCTAGCGGGACAAGGATCTTTCAGCGAGCCGGATTTAAGTGCTTTCAGAATTCTGAGAGACGTAGTTAAATCCACTGGACTAAATCCAGAAAAGGTACTACCCCGCTCCTTATCCTGTAACTCCGAAGAAGCAGCCAAAGTTAACCTGGGCACATTCAATAAAGATTGTTGTATACAGGCTATTTTTTCCTGAAAGAAGTTAGTCAAGGTATTACACCAGGCGACAGAGGATGGTATCACCACAGCCTGGGCCTTGGGAGTCACAAAACTCTGCACAATGGCAAATATTTCTTTGGTGTTATTGTTGGCCCGCTCTATATGAGCTGAAAAATAACAGCCCTTGGCTAGGCCAATAGATGAGTAGTAAAGCTTCTGTTTAGCTCTAAGTGCCTGTTTGGCAATTGAACAATAGCCACTAGAGAGCCAGGCTCTTTCAAAACCCTTACAGGCATGTTTCAGTGTTCTTAACTCCGGGTTAAACCATGGTTTAGAGGGAGACTCTCTCCAGAGCTTACTATGCACCGTAGTGGAAAGGGCACTGACCGAATCAGAAATCCAGTCAGCAAAACTAGCCACATTCTCATCCAAACTGCCCAGAAGGAGGGGGGGCCTCGCAGCCAAACAGCCGCTAAGTTGCCCTGTGTCCAGTTTTCTAGCAGTGGGGGGACAATGGTAACTGGCCTCCCGCACCGGGCGTTGCACCACCCATGAAAAAAAAATGGGAAATGGTCCGACCAAGCGACCTGTAGAGACTTCACCACGGATATCTGGAAATTAGCACAGATGGGGTCAAGAGTATGCCCCCCTTGGTGGGACGGATGTTCCACACATTGGGAGAGCTGAGCCATCTGAAGCGTCTCAAGAAAAACGGCTGAATCCTCCGAGCCTGTGACATCCAAGTTAAAATCGCCCAGAAGCAAGTAATTCGAAAAGCTTAGTGATCTCTCTGCCAAAGTGTCCCCATAAGAATCCAGAAATGCCTTAGCTGGCCCCGGAGGTCTATATACCAAAGAAACCCCTAAACTAAAATGCGGAGATATTTGCAAGCAAAAGTCAAGAGCCTCACCCCTACCCCCCCACAAAAGGTGGAGGTTTTGCTGCAAAGAGACCAACAGTCTCTGTATAGTACAGCCAAACCCCCGCCTCTACCAACTGGGCAGGCCTGGCGATGAATTTTATAGCCCACCGGGGTAGTCAATGCAACAATTGGGTTGGAAAAGGTATCGAGCCAGGTCTCTGTGATGAATAGGAGATCTAACTGATTATCAGTAATCAGATCTGTTATGTCAATGAAGTGCTGCCTCATAGATCTAACATTCATGAGACAAGCCATAATGGTGCCCTGAGGACCCGAACCAATGATCACAGTGTCGATGGGCAAATTCTTGGTGAAACGATATCCAAAATCAGTGCAACCAGTGCTACTGATAGACCCTAGCTGGTTGCTCCTATGAGTGGGACAAGCGGGAGTTCGGCGCGCCCGCTGCGCTCGCCCGCTGCGCGTTCTCACCAAGCACATTTTAATAGGGTATGGCCAATGCCGATATGCTGCGTGAGAACAACTGGACCGCTGACTGCGAAAGACGTGTGTCACATCCAAAATGGCCGCTGCCCGACTGCAACAGTGCCGGGATACGCAGCAGTAGCGTGGAGTCAGCTCCCCGAGGAGCCGTGCAGAAAGTGCCCCAACACAACACAATTCCCAAATATTACAGGTACCAATTTCAATTAAATACGAGTATTAAAAATGCAGTCTCCCCCAATTCCCCATAATGCACATAAAAAGCGCTAAAGATTTCTGCATTCAGAGCGGGTTAAAAAAAATGGACCTTTCACAAGCAGCGACCGGTCGCAATGGGCTTCGTTAAATACCAGGTTTGCCCAATGCCGGTATGCTGCGTGAGAACAACTGGACCGCTGACCGTGAAAGACGCGTGTTTCGTCCAAAATGGCTGTTGCCTGACTGCAACAGTGTCGGGATACGCAGCAGTAGCGTGGAGTCAGCCCCCCCGAGGAGCCGTGCAGAAAGTGCCCCAACACAACACAATTCCCAAATATTACAGGTACAATTTCAATTAAATGCGAGTATTAAAAATTCAGTCTCCCCCAATTCCCCATAATGCACATAAAAAGCGCTAAAGATTTCTGCATTCAGAGCGTGTTAAAAAAATGGACCTTTCACAAGCAGCGACCGGTCGGAATGGGCTTCGTTAAATACCAGGTTTGCCCAATGCCGGTATGCTGCGTGAGAACAACTGGACCGCTGACCGCGAAAGACGTGTGTCACGTTCAAAATGGCCGCTGCCCGACTGCAACAGTGCCGGGTTACGCAGAAGTAGCGTGGAGTCAGCCCCCCCCCGAGGAACCGTGCAGAAATTGCCCCAACACAACACAATTTGCTAAAGATAATAGTTAATGAATTATTTTAAGTAAATATATGTATATGTAAAAATTATGTTTGTGTGTTTATATTTTTTTATGAAGTTTATTTGGTATATTTATTTAAAACGTGTATTAAATGTAATTTATTTTGTTAAAAATCATATTTAGTTAATATATTTAATATAGATTATTTTATTTTATATATATTTTTTAATTGATATTTTGTATATCTATATTTTTTACCTCTATAATTTTGTACTTACCTGTTAAGGTATGGGAGTCGCTATTTTTGCAGTCAATATTTTTTACTCAATATTTAGAACACAGATATTTGTGACATGGATATTCTATCCGTGAACCATGCCCTCTGAATCATGATAGTATGGGTAGCCACAAAATCTGAGTTGTGCAAATAATCATTTTTTCCTAAACTCATTACCTTGGGAAAATTTAAAAAATGCATAGGTTTTCCTCATACCCACTATCATTCATTAGATTTTACCACACGAATTGCTGCAAATTATACAATGAAATATCATTTTAAGCTGCAGCTCAGCTGATGGCCCTGTGTCCCTACAACCAACTCAATCTGAGAGAAGTAGTGGCATATTATTTTCAAGCATCAGCTATTGAAGCAAACTAATTACAGGTGAAAACATTGTCATCCATTTCCATGTTTCCTACTTCTTTTTGTTTTTAATGATCAATTCCTTTGAGAAAACCATGAGCAAGCTACACAAATGACACTTTGTTAAATTCGGAGTTTTATGTAATTTCCAGAAATGATAACTTTCTGGTATTATTAATGTTTTTTATGTCGGTTTCCACCACAAATTGGAAGTAAGTAGAAACCACTTAGGAAAACTCAAAAATGGTGATAAAAAAATGTTTTTACAACTCTTCTTGTTCCTGAAAGCTGAGAAGATGGGGATCTTCGAACAACATTTGTTGGTGTGATTTTTATACTTTTTCCCATATATCCTCCCTCAAATGGTATGCTATATTTTGATTAATTGCTTAGGTTCCTCCAGGCCAGTACACAAACCCTTGGTACCTTGAGACTCTTGGACTCTCGGAGAAGTGTGGCTCACTGGTTAGAGGAGGCAGACCTGGAAGCAGAGGTCAGCCCGGGACCAGGGTTCAATTCCCGGCTCGGCGGGGTCTTGAGTCCTAAAATGTCCATGGACTCGACAATTCTCTCGCTCCGGTGCCTACTTGATTCACGGGTTCACACTCTGCGACTCTGGGCAATAGCTTGCTTAATCTCCACAACGGCCCCTCGCGGCGGGATGCCTGGCTTTCACCTTGCGGATTCCCTGCTGGGGTTATCTCACAGGGGAATACCAGGACGGGTTCCCTAAGCAAGCGCTTAGAAACCGCTTGGTGATTTGCGCTATATAAATTCCTGTACATTTACATTTACATGTGGAAAAAAAGAAAGCATATTTGGCCTAAATACCGTTTGTGGGAAAAAAAATTATGAACTCTTCAGCAAGAAGTATCCTGTAAATCCAAACATTTCACTGCACATGAGCTGCTTTGTCTCAGAAGTCAATTATAAGGAACATTTGTCTTACAAACGGTCTTTTTAATATATGAGGCATGACTTGTTGAGTTTAAGCACAGTATTGAGGTGTTTAGAGCAGTGGTGGTCGATGCAGGTAAGCGCAGTGGGTTGGGGCGGGTGGATGTCGACAGACAACGGATTATGATTTTTTTATTTATTACATTTTCTCTATTCCGTTGTCTGTCAACATTTACCCTGCCCACTCCTCCCACTTCACTTACCTGCACCGACTTATGCTGGTTCAGAGAGCACAGAAATTTGCAGTTGCGGATGTTAGCTAGAGTTAGGGGTGTGCAAGATTGGCGTGAGTTTCAGAATAACTCTGGCAACCACCCTGTGGCAGAGGTTTATTTTCGCTTGTGGTTTGCCAACGCTAAGTTGGGGAGCATGAACAAGAACATCAAGCACTAGAATGGATGGCACTCAGTGACATTTCTCAATGCAGGCAGCCGCAGCAGGTCTCTGCTGATCGCATTCAGAAAGTTACCCCTTGAGTAGAAAATCTATTCGAGTGGCAGAAAGAAGCAGCGCCCTCTAGCATGCCGCATGGTGCTGTTTGCACTGATTTTATAGTGCAGTGCTAAAAATCTTCACGAGCATTGCAATGTACCAAAACGCTGCTGCTCATGGTATCTCCTAGAATTGGTGGCTAACTCACTCTGCTGAGTGAAACTCCACATATTCCACCCTACCCTACTTCTGTAGTTCAAGTGTTATTGCAGTAAATATTGCCCAAAAACACATGCATTATAGAAAAGTGTCTATGGTATGCCAATAGCAATAGGAACAAGATGCACAATAATTTTTCCTCGGGCATCCTTAGTATGCCTCAAGAAGAAGGTTTTGCATAGGCTAACATATTTGGACAGCACTACGAAAGGAATTATGAATGCACTATTGGCATCTACCTGAAACAAATGCAAGTCAGTTTGTCCACATAAGTGCTCCAAAAGGAACACTAAGGGCCTGATCCACAAAGGCAGCCTACACTTTTGAGTAAATGTACTACTTATTGGTATTCACAAACTGCACTTTTTTAGTAACTGATACTTTTGAAGTAACTTAGGGGCTTATTTACAAGCCACTTGTACCATTGGTGTGTCACATTGTGTGATGCACTGGCGGCGCAACCTGCTTCGTGAAATTTACGAGCGCGTGTAAAGCCACCCTGCGTGACTTTACATGTGCTCTTAAATATTGCCACATTTCACACAACACGTTACGTGTTAGGGGTGTGACATGGGTATTGATGTGGGTGTTCTCTCTGCCACGGTGTACATGGAGGAGGAACCTCCATGGCACCAACGGCAGAGAGGAAACTCATAACATGCTTGGTGGGACTCTCGTCTCGCCAAGCACATCGCGGCCTCTGACCACTGTGCCACGTCCATGGAACAGCAGTTCTTTGGCAGAGTCAGCCGTCCCAGGGTGTTCAGACCTCCCAACTCGTAATGGGGTGTCGGACGCCGGTGCAGCGGTGACTGAGCCACCACTGCTGCGATTCTAGTGGTTCTCGGACCGCCAGACTCTTAATCTTCCCTTTTATGTTATCATCCTAAACTAACAGAGGCTTTTAGGTGCACTAATTGTTAATGAATCATCACAGTAACTTTTGCAATACTAATTTATTTCACTTGAATTTCTAATTAATAGCTTTCATTTCAACTTTATTCATATATTAAATCAGTATCTGTAGCTGTATCTGTTAACCATGAGGGGTAGACGCTAAAAAGTAATCAGTCTACTGGTATGTTGGAATTTCCAAATGTGGGAATGATTTAGAGGGTGAAGTGTTTGAAAACACCCTGAGGACAATGTCGACACCTAGAACCTCAGCGGTTTGTAGGTATTAACATATCCAACAGCATTGATTTTTATTTTTTATTTGCTAACTGTAAAGTCAGTACTCGCTGTTTACATATCCTTTTGTTGACATGATTTTAAAGATAGACTTTGCTTTTAAACTTTTTTTTATCTTCAATTTATTTATCATCCTGAGCTATATGTTTTTAACTTGTATAGTGTTTTAAGAAATCACACAATAACATTATTAATTCATTCATGCTTAACATATCCATTGCAGGAAGTTTCCTCCACATGAGAACACACAAATTACCTCTCTTCAAATGCTGGAGTAAGCGCCTTTCCCAGGTGGTATGAAGCAGAACAACTTCAATTTCGATTAGGCAGTAGGGGAAGGAGTTCCGTAATGGAAAAACGAACATCATTTGGAGGGAAAACAAATCAATATTCGAAAACATATTTTCCTAACCTTTTCCCCGAAAGAACTTTTCAACACTTGGAAATTCTGCATGGAACTTTTAATATCCAACTGCCAATTATCATGGACAAAATATAGTCTTCTTCAATAACATGAAGGTCAGTGTATGTATGTAAATATAGGTACACTACACTTAGTTCCACATGTATACACCTTGATAATAAATATATCTCCAAAGTATCACGACATAGCGCCAGTCATTTCAAGGTATATATTTGTTCTCGATATTTTGAAACACAACCTCTGAATGCAATGTTTGGTGCAAATTTCCAGGAGCCTGATGTAATTGTTTTCAAATCAATTCGAAAGTTCGAAATCTGTTAATAATGAAAGAATAATCCCCCTGGAGCAAATTTCTCTTTGAGTCCCTACCTATGCTAATGTTTGATTGCCTTTTCATGCAGACAATGTTTAGTACCTAGAAAAAGAGTTCATCTCATTTCTCAAATTAAAGAACATGAGTATAAGACAAAAGCAACTAAGATAATGCGCCTCTATTACTAATCATCTGATTACTATAATCCACTCTGGCTTGCTCTACAAATAATCATAAAAAGTTGCCGATTTTTAATCTTGCTAAGAGGTTTCCTAGACAAAATCCAAAGAGGTTCAAATATGTGAATAGTATATGAATGCTGTTCTGATTTATTCTGAAAACTGAGCCAAAACTATGCTCAGCAGCATTATACACCTCCCTCCGTTCAAAGTTAAATGACTGGAAATCAAAGTCGGATCCAACCCGCAGCTTGTCCTATTTGCAAGTGTACATCCTGTGTGAATGTGTTGCACGCAGAGTGTGATATTTTATGAAGCAAATCACATTCGAAGAGAATAACGCCTCGGGTAAAAGAGTCATATCCTGGGGTGACTGCTAGAAAGGAATTCACCCGGAGGGTATCAGCAAGATTTCACTGCAGCAATTAAAGAGCCATGCGGTAATACAATAAGGGTGATCAAAATATTAACCTAGTATGTGGGCTGCTTAAAACGGCAGGAGATAAAACTGTAAAACAACAGGACATGACCTGGAATAAAAAAAATGCGTTCGAAACAAAACGCAATGCTAAGCTCAGAGAATGCCTAAAAATGAAGTCTGTGCTACATAGGAACTCGTTTGAAAAATTCAGCTGTACTGGAGTTTTGAACAAGTCTGCTGAAAGCTTGAAAACTCGTAAAATATGCTACACTTTTATTCAATTTAGCTGGCAAACTATATTTATAATACCTTTTCCTTGTATGTCCATGTAATATATTTGTCAAATATTAATTTGGAAACTTTTGGTTGAACATCTTTAATAAAAGACATTTTTGTTAATCAACCTCATGTGAAGGTCTTAGATCGGATCTCAACATTTTTTAAGCTTTGTTTTTACCGTGCTTGAATTACTTGTGAGGGTATCCAGGTGCTATGTAGCAGGTGTGTGAGGCCAGCCCTGCAGGGTTTACTCGAAAAGCCAGGTCTTCAGCTTCTTGTGAAAGTCAAGAAGAGAGGAGGGTCTGATGTGCTGTGGAAGGTTGGTCCAGGCTTTAAGGGACAGGTACGAGAAGGCATGAGCACCTGTTCCACTTTTGTCTATGCTTCGTTGCTTGATAGTCAGAGACCAGTAGAGCAGAGGTGTCTGGAAGGTTGGTTGAAGTGAATGCACTTGTTCAGGTAGGCAGGGCCTGGGTTGTGGAGTGCTTTGTAGGGTTGGGTGAGGATTTTGAAGTGTGCATGCTTGTGTATCGGGAGAAATCTAGATTTAGCAAAAAGGTGTGGTGTGATTTGGGTTCATCCTGGGATATTAAGGGCTTAATTAGCTACTGCATTTTTGATGGTCTGTAGTCTTCTTTTGAGCTTTTCTTTCGTTATCCCTGCATACAGGGTGTTCCCATAGTCTAATCTGCTGGTGATGAGGGCTTAGGTGATAGTTTAATTAGTGTTGTGTGCATCCTTATGGTGTTGAAGAAGGACGAGTCTCCTGCATTGACTTTGACAGTCATGTCCAGTTTGTTGTCTATGATGAATCAGAGGCTTTTCACTTGCAAGCATGCTATTAGGTGGGATGGGGGTCCAATGTCCGTAGGCCATCTGGCGGAGTCCCATGCCAAGACATCTTTCTTAAAGATCATCACATTGGTTATGTCATTGTGTTAAGTTAACATAACATGTGTATTTGTAAAGCGCATGTTCACCCGTGGGTATCTTGGTGCTGAATAACATGTTTATTGTTACCCAAATCAATGGTACTCATTATATCAACCTTATATGGATACAAGGCTGAGTGGACATGCCAGGATTTGAACCTGTGACCATGAGGTCGAACACATGCTGCTACAGTGGATGCATTCGTCCACTGAGCCACCAGACATGGCTGCTCAGTTGTGTTTGGTGCAAACACCGTAGACATTTTGTTGCACATTTGCTGCATGAGTACATGATGTGGTGTTGATGTGTTCTGTTGTTTTCTGTGATTTTGTGATTTTGTTGTGCTGTACTGCATTTTTGTCTTGCATTCTGTTTTCATATTTTGATTTAAAGTGGCATTTTGAGGGTTTTTTTCGTGTTGTTTTGTGCATGGTATTGTGTTTTGCTCCGCTGTTTACTTTTTATATGTCAAACATATTTCCAATGAAAAGAAGCAAATGCCTTGGAAGTCCCAGTAAATAGCATCGATTTACCACTGGCGAATGCGTAAAATAGTGCTGCTCCTGTTGTTCAAGTATTTAAGATGCCAGTCAGCTCAAAACTGTGACAGATTGTGTCCTAACTTAGCGCTCCCAGAGCTCACTTTATGTGATATGGCTCATTATTCTTCCAGAACTGCTTGTTAAAAACTATCACACTAGATTATAAGCAAACAATGAAAATGTTACTGGCTTGCTAAATATTATAGGGAGATAATATGGCCTGAGATTACTGTAACCAAGCATATTCTGTGCTGCGACTCAGTAATACCCTGATGAAGAAGTATCAAGGTGTAAATATTGTAAGGTAGAAATAGTATATAAATACATTGTGATGCAAAAATATCCTGTTGCAGAAATATAATTGTGAAGAATATCATTTTGTCAGGTAAGTAATATCATTGTTAAGAATACCATTGTTGTAAATATTGTTTTCAATAATAAAGTTGTAATGAATATAGTTTTTTGATTAATTTATTGTGTTTTAGTTTATATATTACTGTTATGTGTTATTCTTGTTTGTTTAATTGTTGTATACTTTTTAAAATATTGTTTGTAATTTTAAGTGATTAGGAACTTAGGGGCTCATTAGGATGGCGGGCGGACTTTGTCCGCCCGCCACCCTAACGGAGAACGGGACCGCCCGCCATAAGGGCAGGGGTCCCGTAGGGGGAATTAGGATGTGCCCGCCACTGTGGTGGGCACGTCCTCCATGTTTTGCATTGTGGCGGACGGTGCACTCTGCACCGCCCGGCACAATGCAAAACAATTGTGCACGCATTTGCATGTGCAAAGCGGCAGGCACCGCGCGGTGCCTGCCGCTTTGCATATGCAAATGTGGGGGTACCGCCCTGTCCTCCCCCTACACCAGCATCACCTGGGGGCCCTGCAGGGGGCCCCGTTGGAACACCTAAATTGTTTACTTACCTGCAATTATCCATAAGCCGGTTTTTAGCACCCTCCATCCCACCCCGCCTCCCTGCCCCACCGTAACTCCCTCCACGGACCGCGGCTGATATAGACTAGCTTACTCGTCATGAATTGCTGCGATCTCCTTAGAAAGGAAATTCAAGCAAACTCGTTATGATAACATTCAATATGCATTGTGTCATTTTTATTGAAACGTATTCATTTCAATATGGAAAACATTTCAAAGTGTCGTTTTAATTCTATTTATTTATTCGAGTGCTTGAGGAGAAGCGATTTTTAGTTTTTCCGTCTGGTGCGTACATCAGTATTTGAAAGATTATGAGGGCCCTGGGGGGCCTATATTTAAAAGAAATTTATGCCAGAAACCTTCGCGGGAGTGTACTCAACAACTTCCCAAAGTTTCCTGGTGATCAGATGAATGCTGTTTTAATTGTATATATTTATTCGAGTGCTTGTGGATACACGGTTTTTGTTTTTCCATCTTGTGCGTACATCAGTATTCGAAAGATTATGAGGACCCTGGGGGGCCGATATTTAAAACATTTTTATGCCAGAAACCTTTGCGGGAGTGTACTCAACAACTTCCCAAAGTTTCCTGGTGATCGGATGAATGCTGTTTTAACTCTATTTATTTATTCGAGTGCTTGTGGATAGACAATTTTTTTTTCCATCTTGTGCATACATCAGTATTTGAAAGATTATGAGGGCCCTGGGGGGCCGATATTTAAAGAAAATGTATACGAGAAACCTTTGCGGGAGTGTACTCAACAACTTCCCAAAGTTTCATGGCGATCGGATGAATGGTGTTTTAATTATATTTTTTTTTTCGAGTGCATGTGGATACATGATTTGTTGTTTTTCTGTCTGGTGCGTACATCAGTATTCGAAAGATTATGAGGGCCCTGGGGGGCCGATATTTAAAAAGAATTTATGCCAGAAACCTTCGCGGGAGTGTACTCAACAACTTCCCAAAGTTTCATGGCGTCGGATGAATGGTGTAGTAATGCATAAAGGACAAACAGACAGACAGACAGACATACTTTCGTTTTGATATATATATAGACTAGCTTACTCGTCATGCGTTGCTGCAATCTCCGAAGAAAGGAAATTCAAGCAAACCCATTATAATAACATTCAATTTGCATTGTGTCATTTTTATTGAAACGTATTCGTTTTAATATGGAAAACATTTCAAAGTGTCGTTTTAATTCTATTTATTTATTCAAGTGCTTGAGGATACACAATTTTTTTTTCCGCCTGGTGCGTACATCAGTATTGGAAAGATTATGAGGGCGCTGGGGGCCGATATTTAAAACATTTTTATGCCAGGAACCTTTGCGGAAGTGTACTCAACAACTTCCCAAAGTTTCCTGGTGATCGGATGAATGCTGTTTTAATTCTTTTTATTTATTCGAGTGCTTGTGGCTAGACGATTTTTTTTTTCGTCTTGTGCGTACATCAGTATTCGAAAGATTATAAGGGCCCTGGGTGGCCGATATTTAAAAATGTTTTGTGCCAAAAACCTTCGCGGGACTGTACTCAACAACTTCCCAAAGTTTCATGGCGATCGGATGAATGGTGTTTTGGATACACAATTTGTTGTTTTTCCGTCTGTTGCGTACATCAGTATTCTGAAGATTATGAGAGCCCTGGGGGGCCGATATTTAAAAAAACGTTATGCCAGAAACCTTTGCGGGAGTGTACTCAACAACTTCCCAAAGTTTCCTGGTGATCGGATGAATGCTGTTTTAACTCTATTTATTTATTCGAGTGCTTGTGGATAGACGATTTTTTTCCATCTTGTGCGTACATCAGTATTCGAAAGATTATGAGGGCCCTGGGGGGCCGATATTTAAAGAAAATGTATACGAGAAACCTTTGCGGGAGTGTACTCAACAACTTCCCAAAGTTTCATGGCGATCGGATGAATGGTGTTTTAGTTCTATTTATTTATTCGAGTGCTTGTGGATACGCGGTTTGTTGTTTTTCCGTCTGGTGCGTACATCAGTATTCGAAAGATTATGAGGGTCCTGGGGGGCCGATATTTTACAAAAAATGATGTTAGAAACCTTCGCGGGAGTGCACTCAACAACTTCCCAAAGTTTCATGGTGATCGGATGAATGGTGTAGTAATGCATAAAGGACAAACAGACAGACAGACAGACAGACATACTTTCGTTTTTATATATGTAGGATATGTTGTATTCATTTATTATCATTGTGTTTTTGGTAAGAGTTGCTATGTTTATAGGGCTATAGGATGTGAAATGAATTAGGTAATACTTATTAAATAACTAATATATTATTTATTATTTATTTGATTATTAATTATTTAAATTGGGGAACAATCATATATTTTAGTTAGTGGCATTTGCTCCACTATGGCGGAGAAGCATCACCCCACTGCTTTTGAGCAGTGTGATGAAAAGGAAATATAAAATGATAATAAGTTTGAGTATTATCGTTTTATGTTTCCTTTGCGGGTGGGCATGTCCGCTCTGCTCACAGAGGGCGGGGGGTGGAGTGTACCCACTCCTAAGTGTGCAATGACTGTTTGGTCGGTCCTCTCGGGCCGCCCAAACCAGTCATGCGCACTTTCCCTTAGAGCCTTCGTGGAGAACAAGCGCAGGCCCTATTCCCTCGATGAGCGTCGGACCAGGGTGCTTAAATCCAATCACAACGCTGCATTGCAGCGTTGTGATTGGTCAGGGGAGTCTGGGTGCTTACCAATCACAAAACTGCATTGCAGCGTTGTGATTGGTCAGGGGACTCTGGCTGTTCTTCCTGAATCCTGGCTTCCTGTCCCACAAAGAGAGCAGGAGCAACAAGCAGAGGCGCTGGACTTGGCAGCAAAGTGAGTGTATAATTTTGTATTTGTATTTTTTGTTTTACATTGCTCAACCTCATGGCTCCCGCGTCCCTCCATCCCCTGTGCCTGCCCCCGCCTCACCACCCGTGACTCATACCTGCCGCCACTGATTTTATTTATAAGTTAGGTGTGGGCTGCTGGATTTGTAGGGGTATAGGTTGAGAAGTTAATTAAGTAATAGTTAACTAATAATGTACTTTAGATTGTTGAAATGATTAATTAATTATGTATATTATGCAACATTGATTTATTTTAGTTATAATTTAGTTGCGGTTTGCTAGGTGTGTATGGGTAAATGGTGTGAATTTAATTAAAGAATAATTAAAATATACTAATAATTCATGTATATTTAAATATTTAATTGATTAATAATTATGTAAATTGTGCAATAATCATTATACATTTATTTACATTTTATGTGTGGTTTGTTGGGTTTGTTGGCTTGTAGGGTGGAAAGTTAGGTAATAATGAATTAACAACTATCAATTGTTAATTAATGATGTAATTATTTATCAATTATGTAAATTGTGTTATATCTATTTATTTCCATTATATTGTATGCGTGGGTTGTTAGGTTTGTAGGGTTCTAGGGTAGAAAGTTAAGTAATAATTGCCTGACCATTATTTTTTCATTGAAATTATTACCTTCTTTGTGGATAATTGTTTTATTTAAATATATTTTATGTTAAGTATTAATGTTTATATTCATAGTTTTATATTTTTTCTAAATTAATAGGGCTATTCAAGTATGTAATGTGCTTGAAGTGAAGTAGTTTACTGAGTGTTGCTTAAACTGGAGTGGGAATAGAAGATTTAGGGCAATATTATCAAGCAAGTGCGATACATTATCACTGCTTTTATCGACAGGAAACTGTCGCTAAAGCAGCGATAATGGGCTTGATAATATGCCCTTGTGAATTCCCATAAAAGCCCAGGTTAACACCAGAACCTGGGCATCTATGGGAATTCACAAGAGCATATTATCAAGCCCAATATCGCGCCTTTAGTGGCAGTTTCCTGGCGATAAAAGCGGCGATAATGTATCGACATTACTTTATAATATGGCCCTCTATCCCTCGGAAGTCCAACACTTTCCCTGCTGTGCACAGACTGGAGTGGGAATAGTAAAAGTAACCCCTCCAAAGTCCAATGCTTTCCCTACGAATGCTTATGCTCGGATGTGAATAGTAAATGTATCCCTTGCAAAGGTAAACACTTTCCCTACTATTGCACAGAATGGAGTGGGAATAGTAAATCTCACCTCTCTGAAGTCCAACGCTTTCCTGAATGTTGCACATATTAGAGTGGGATTAGTAAATCTTTCCCTCTTAAGTTCAACGGTGTCCGTACTGTTGCACACCCTGGAGTGGGAATAGTACATTTAATCCCTTGGAAGTCAAGCGCTTTCCGTACTGTTTGGAAAGATAATATATTTAAGCCCTCCAAAGTCCTGCAATTTCTCTACTGTTCGATAAACTCGAGTGGAAATATTATATATATTTTTTCCAGACTTCAAAACATTTCTTAATATTGGTAAAATATATACTTTTTACTATTTGTTTTTCAATTTAATTGTATAGTACTTGTTTATATTTTTTTTAATTAAACATGTATAATATTTCAGTTAAAAAAAATATTATTGGATTTTCTTGGTAATTTATTTAATGTTTTAGAATTGAATTGTTAATACTTGTTCTGTTGTGTACAAATATATATATATATATTATATATATATATTATATATATATATTTATTCACTGAAAAAAACATAGTTAGAAATTACCGTTTAAAAATCCTTTGTTATGTTATGTTAGGCTCGGTGGTAAATTCTGTTCCGCTCATGGAATTTGGGTAATTTCATGTTCCGCGAAGAACACGGAATTGTCAAAAATTATGCGATCCGAGGCTTTGCAGAATTTTTTGCTTGTTCGCGCTCTCAAACTGTGTGTTCACAAGATATTTGCCCCTAGCACGCAAACAGCGTTCGTGAACAGGAAAAAAGCACCGCAAACGGGCGGAACAAGCAATTCCTTGTGTTTGCAGAACTTTTGCATGCTCGCAGATATTTTTGACCGTTTTGCAGAGCTTTGCTTAGCGCAAACAACCAACTTCCGCTCACCCCTACTAACTATAACTCACGCCCGCAATGCACTGCTGATGACATCACATATTGCATCATTCATGACATGGTCAGTGACATCACTGATGACATCTAAAATGACATCACTGATGACATCATCCAGTGACTGTGTGTTTCTCTAAAGTTTGAATATGTTTTATATATATGCCAAGGTGAATTGAAGAATGAGTGGGTGTATAATTGTCTGAATGGAGGATTTAGTAGGTGCGTGACTGACTGTATAAGAGAGTGATTAAATGTGTCTTACTGAATGCATGGGTTAGTGACTAAACTGTGTGAATGTCTGTATCAATCTGTCCGTTGTGTAAACTGCTGCATGTGTTATTGAGTAGCTACATGGGTGTCTATATGGGTTATTGATTGGTTGCCTGAGTATTTGTAAGGGTGCCTGAGTGTGTGTGTGGGTGGGTGGGAGGTGTGAGAATCTGTGCATAGATGTGTGACTGGTTGATTCACTGGATGTATGGGTTCAAGAGTGCATGTGGAAACAGCTGTAGGGTTTGGTGAGTGTGTGTATGGGTGTGTTAGTGAGTGAGTGGATGTCTCAGTGGTCAATGTGCGAGTAACTACATATGTAAAGGCAGTATATGAGAATGGTGGTGTAAATAAATAACTATATGTGAGAGTGAGTGATTGTGAGAGTGACTGTATGGATGAGTGTGTACTTGTATCAGTGAATGTATAAGAGAGTAAGTATGCGTTAGTATCTGTATGAATAAGTGAGGTGGTGTGTGTATATCTGTATAGATAAGTAAATAGAAGTGTGATTGATTTTTTGCATGACTGACTAGATGTGTGAAGAACTCTGGATGAGTGACGCTGTGTGAGTGTTTGTATTGGTGTATGAGTGCATATGATAGTGTTGTATTGATGAGTGACTGCATGTATGAGTAACTGTATGGGTAATGAGTGGGTGTGTGTGTAGACTTAGGAATCAGTGAGTGCGTACGTATTAACTGGTATTGGTGTGCCAATTGTTTCGAAAATGTTAGTCTGTATTTTAGAGTGGGTGTATCAAAGGTTATATTAGGGTGTGAGGTGGTGCATCAGATTTTCAAGTTACTTTTCAAATAATACAACATAATTTAACATTCAGAAAACATTTTTCTCCCTTTTTTTGCTGTTATCTAATTATACTTAACTTCACTATTCACAGAGATGTCAGTGTAGTATCATCATAAACGGCAGGCAAAAAAAACAATTAACTATATTGGTAAAAAAAAACAAATGACTAATTCTTGCAAGTACAATATGGAATCAACACAAATAACACATCCAATATTGTTTCCAATTTTTAAATCTTACCTTTATTGTGTCGTTTCTGTTCACATTTTCCCACTAGGCCGAATAATGTGTAACACTTTTGTTTGAAATGATCCAGTATGATTTCCTTAAAGCATGTTTACATTTTCCCACAAAGCCAAATAATGTATCTAAAATTTTTGTTTCAGAGATATCAAGTATGAGTTGGGTAATTCACAAGGCCTTCTGTTTTATTTCCAAGTTTGTATCGTTGCAGTGACTAAAACCATTATTGCATTTTAAATATACAGTATAATGGCCGCATGTGATAGTAGCTCCAGCATGGAAAACAATAGCCACTGTTGCGAAAGTTCTTCCAGAAATAGATACTTGACTAGCAACAAATTTTTTAATTTTCATTTCCACTTTTCTTCCATTTGGTCTACAGCGTTGTAGCATTAAAATTAAATATTTTCCATATCTTTGTAGGCATAATGTAGATAACATTGCTTATTGACAAAAAGAACATTTCATTTCATGAGTTGCTTCTTTTACTAATTTCATAAAAGGTACATATTTGCAGTCAGGTATTGTTAAATATAGAAATTGTTCTCTATCAACTATAGTGCTTGAAGTTAATGAACACTGTTCACATTTATGTTCCCATTTGTAACTGAGTCCAAATAAACTCTCAATCTGTATTCCTTCATCTTCTAATACTCCAAGTATAACCATCAGAAATTCTTGTGCATCTTGTTGTATATTAGCGCTGAACGTTAAAGATACAGTACATGTATCCAAGAGTTGGCGAATACCAGAGCAGTACGGATCTTACTTTTGTCAGTTCTCAATTGTTGAAATAAAGTATAAAGTGCCGAACATAATCTTTGTTCCTGACTTTCCATAATTTCACCATAAAGATCTTCTCGATAAAATATAATGTTTAGAATAACATTACCATAGCAGTTGACACCAGAAGCATTTTCTAATTGGTATCCCACAACATTATCTGCTTTTTAACCACACTTGATTCTTCAACATGTTTGCATTTTGAACACACAACATGTTTTTCATAAATAGGATATTCACCTAAGGTTGTTGCATAAAGCCTTCTTAAATGATTATATTCTCTTACACAATTTACATCAGCACTAACCGTGTTTTCATCAAAATCAATGAAATACAAACCAGACAATGTTCTAACTCAAGATAATGCAACATATGCCATTCCCTCTTTAAACACAGTTCTTCCAACATTTTCTAAAGCATTATCTACACTTAAACCTTGAGATATATGTATGGTTATTGCATATGCTAAACAGAAAGGAACATACACAGCTTTTACAAGCAAAAAACATACAGCAGAATGTGCAATCTGTCTTACCTCTGTAATATGATCAAATTACATTTTCAAAAATTCAACTGCATTTCTGTTTTGATATTTTACAAAATCAACAACTTTCTCCATTGTTCCATTCACTAAACCTACTTCTACATTCAAATTACGCCTCAAAATTACCCAACAGTTTATACATACATCTAAAAAAAATTCTAAGCCAGCAGTTTTTGATGCAGACTTTTCCAAAAAATCCAATTTAGTCTGTAGTTTCTATGAAAGAAGAAATGTTATTCATTGATGCTCAATTTTATCAATAGCTTCAATGTGAACTATTACTTGATTTTCCAATTTCAGAAGCTCTCGATTAAATGAATAACACTGATCCCCTGGAGGCATTAAGCAAACTATCGACTTTTTTCTAACCCTGGGCGGGCAACTTCGCTACACCCACGAAGTGGGCGTAGTGTTGCCTACTTTTCTCTTTGCAAAGTAGGCGAAGCAGGCAACACTACGCCTACTCCTTGGGCGTAGCGAAGTTGCCCACCACCCGCCTCCCTCCCGCCCTCCTGAACATAGCTAATTTAATTAAATGGGCAAAGAAAAATAAATAAAATACACTTACCTTGTCTGCGGTGTCCCGGGGCTCCCTCTGCTCGTTCACGGTGCCGTCTTCTAACCAATGCGCATACACCGGCGGCCGCGCATGCGCATTTCTCACGAGAATGCATGCAAACCTGTGCACAGCATCACACCCAGTGTTGAAAGTCTACTCCATGCTGACATGGCAACAACGTAGCCAACAACACAAAACCACTCAAAATAGAACTGCATGACAGGTAAAAGAGCCAACACAGATAACACAAGTATCAGTGTCTGAATGGACTGAAGACCCTGTTACCCCTGTTTAAAAATGTTATGCGGTAAAAGAGCTTGGCAATGTTGGTGACACATAGAGCATGGGGCACAGGATACCAAATGCACACACAAAAAGATCTTTAATCAGCAACTACACTGATAAAACAGACAACAGGAGTAACTGTCTTTATTCACATATTGCACAGATGTGATAGTTGAACAGCTGTACACAAGATCAAGACACAAAATGCTGAACAAATGCAAGATATCCTGCACAAGCAAACTGTAAACAGGAATGTCAGTGTCCATGGCACAGGGGAGAATCCAACACAGCAGAGCAACAGGGCCAATGTCCATGGCACAGGGGAGACTCCAACACAGCAGAGTAACAGGGCCAGTGTGCAGGGCAGGTGGCACAGCAAGTACATGAAAGGCTGCACAGGTGAGAGTTCAACACTGCAGAGCAACAGGGCCAGTATCCAGGGCAGGTGGCACAGCAAGTACATGAGAGGCTGCACAGGTGTGAGTACAACACAGCAGAGCAACAGGGCCATTGTCCAGGGCAGGTGGCCCAGCAAGTACATGAGAGGCTGCACATGGGAGACTCCAACACAGCAGAGCAACAGGGCCAGTGTCCAGGGCAGATGGCACAGCAAGTACATGAGAGGCTGCACAGGGGAGACTCCAACACAGCGGAGTAACAGGCCCAGTGTCCATGGCACAGGGGAGACTCCAACACAGCAGAGCAACAGGGCCAGTGTCCATGGCACAGGGGAGACTCCAACACAGCAGAACAACAGGGCCAGTGTCCCTGGCACAGGGGAGACTCCAAAACAGCAGAGTAACAGGGTCAGTTTCCAGGGCAGGTGGCACAGAAGTATATGAGAGGCTGCACAGGTGAGAGTACAACACAGCAGAGCAACAGGGCCGGTGTCCATGGCACGGGGGAGACTCCAACACAGCAGAGCAACAGGGCCAGTGTCCATGGCACAGGGGAGACTCCAACACAGCAGAGCAACAGGGCCAGTGTCCAGGGCAGGTGGCACAGCAAGTACATGAGAGGCTGCACAGGTGAGAGTCGAACACAGCAGAGCAACAGGGCCAGTGTCCAGGGCAGGTGGCACAGCAAGTACATGAGAGGCTGCACAGGGGAGACCCCAACACAGCAGAGCAACAGGGCCAGTGTCCAGGGCAGATGGCACAGCAAGTACATGAGAGGCTGAACTGGGGAGACTCCAACACAGCGGAGTAACAGGCCCAGTGTCCATGGCACAGGGGAGACTCCAACACAGCAGAGCAACAGGGCCAGTGTCCATGGCACAGGGGAGACTCCAACACAGCAGAACAACAGGGCCAGTGCCCCTGGCACAGGGGAGACTCCAACACAGCAGAGTAACAGGGTCAGTGTCCAGGCAGGTGGCACAGCCAGTACATGAGAGGCTGCACAGGTGAGAGTACAACACAGCAGAGCAACAGGGCCGGTGTCCATGGCACGGGGGAGACTCCAACACAGCAGAGCAACAGGGCCAGTGTCCATGGCACATGGGGAGACTCCAACACAGCAGAGCAACAGGGCCAGTGTCCAGGGCAGGTGGCACAGCAAGTACATGAGAGGCTGCACAGGTGAGAGTACAACACAGCAAAGCAACAGGGCCAGTGTCCAGGCCAGGTGGCCCAGCAAGTACATGAGAGGCTGCACAGGGGGGACTCCAACACTGCAGAGCAACAGGGCCAGTGTCCAGGGCAGATGGCACAGCAAGTACATGTACAAGACTATGGATTTGATACGGTGTCCTATGCCGATGATACCCAAATCCTAGTCACCATGGGCCCGGATATCACGGATACAAGACACAGGTTCCAGCAGTGCATGATATCGGTGAAAGAATGGATGTCAAACAACTGCCTCATGTTGAATGAGGGTAAGACTGAAATCATTTTATTCGGCTCAGCTAAGAAGACATGGACAGAGGAATGGTGGCCAACTACTTTAGGGCCCTGTCCAAAACCAAAGAGTGTAGTAAGAAACTTGGGTATAACTCTTGATGATAACCTATCAATGATCCCCCATGTCAATAAAACCGTGCAAACCAGTATGGGTCTGATGCGCAGCCTGAAAAAGGTATTCAAATGGATACCCCTCGCTTCACGCAAACCGCTAGTCCAGGGGCTCATAATCAGCCCCATAGATTATGGCAATTCGCTACTGGCAGATATTAACGAAGGATGCCTGACAAAACTCCAGACCCTGCAAAATACGGCAGCCAGGATGATCCTGGATTTACCTCCCCGTACCCCCTCTATTCCATGCCTGAAAAAACTTCACTGGCTGCCAGTCAGACAGCGTATAACATTTAAAATTTGCTGTCTTGTGCATAAATCTTTACAGGGCCAAGGACCAATGTACTTGATGGAAAAACTTACAGAATACTGTCCCACAAGAACCCTGAGATCCTCTAACAAACGCCTCTTAAAGATCCCGAAGGTGCGCACTGTTAGAAATGGCGACAGAAGTTTCTCAAAAATTGGCCCGGTTAACTGGAACTCTCTCCCTCTTACTTTAAGAAGCAATAATAATCACAAATCATTCAGAAGTAATTTGAAAACTTGGTTATTTTAATTATCTCTATCTAGAAAGTTCTGTTCACAAATAGGGTAATCTGTCAAAGCGCTATGAGACCTAAGGGTGACCTATGCGCTATACAAATTAAAATACATAACATAACATAACATGAGAGGCTACACAGGGGAGACTCCAACACAGCAGAGCAACAGGCCCAGTGTCCATGGCACAGGGGAGACTCCAACACAGCAGAGCAACAGGGCCAGTGTCCCTGGCACAGGGGAGACTCCAACACAGCAGAGCAACAGGGCCAGTGTCCAAGACAGGTGGCACAGCAAGTACATGAGAGGCTGCACAGGTGAGAGTACAACACAGCAGAGCAACAGGGCCAGTGTCCATGGCACAGGGGAGACTCCAACACAGCTGAGCAACAGGGTCAGTGTCCTTGGCACAGGGGAGATTCCAACACAGCAGAGCAACAGGGCCAGTGTTCAGGGCAGGTGGCACCGCAAGTACATGAGAGGCTGCACAGGTGAGAGTCCAACACAGCAGAGCAACAGGGCCAGTGTCCAGGGCAGGTGGCCCAGCAAGCACATGAGAGGCTGCACAGGGGAGACTCCAACACAGCAGAGCAACAGGGCCAGTGTCAATGGCACAGGGGAGACTCCAACACAGCAGAGCAACAGGGCCAGTGTCCAGGGCAGGTGGCACAGCAAGTACATGAGAGGCTGCACAGGCAAGATGAGAGCTGCAGTGAACGACAAGGCCAGTGGCCAGGGAGAAGTGCAGAGTCAGGGCATGAGAAGCTGCACAGCTAAGGCCAGAACAGCAGTGAATGACAAGGCCAGTGGGTCTGGCAAAGTGCAGAGTCAGGACATGAGAAGCTGCACAGGCAAGGGGAGAGCTGCAGTGAACGACGAGGCCAGTGGCCAGGGAGAAGTGCAGAGTCAAGGCATGAGAAGCTGCACAGGCAGGGCCAGAAGAGCAGTGAATGTCAAGGCAAGTGGGCATGGCAAAGTGCAGAGTCAGGACATGAGAAGCTGCACAGGCAAGGCCAGAACAGCAGTGAATTACAAGGCCAGTGGGCATGACAAAGTGCAGAGTCGGGACATGAGAAGCTGAACAGGCAATTGGAGAGCTGCAGTGAATGACAAGGCCAGTGGCCAGGGAGAAGTGCAGAGTCAGGGCATGAGAAGCTGCACAGGCAAGGCCAGAACAGCAGTGAATGACAAGGCCAGTGGGCATGGCAAAGTGCAGAGTCAGGACCTGAGAAGCTGCACAGGCAAGGCCAGAACAGCAGTGAATGACAAGGCCAGTGGGCATGGCAAAGTGCAGAGTCAGGACATGAGAAGCTGCACAGGCAAGGGGAGAGCGGAAGTCTACCTAGCTGTGGTGCCTAAAGTTCTGAGATCGCGGTTGGGCGGTCGATCTTTCAGCTTTACGGCAGCCAGATTATGGAACACTCTCCCGCTAGGACTGAGAAGTATGAATGATCTTGTCTCCTTTAAGAAAAATGTAAAAACACATCTCTTTCCTAGGGTTGCATCCTTTTAGTTTTCAAACAGCAGGGTGCGCAGCAGGATCCTTTCAGTCAAAGCGCCAGGATACCCGTGGGGTGACAGATACACGCTATAAAAGATTACCAATACATACATACATACATACAACGACAAGGCCAGTGGCCTGGGAGAAGGGCAGAGTCAGGGCATGAGAAGCTGCCCAGGCAAGGCCAGAACAGCAGTAAATGACAAGGTCAGTGGGCATGGCAAAGTGCAGAGTCAGGACATGAGAAGCTGCACAGTGAGTGTGTTTGACTGTACCCTTCCATGGCCAGCAACACAACCAGGTGGCAAACAATGGCCAGGACTAGCACACCTCTATGAGAGACAGTTGTATGCGGGGGAGTGCCAGTCACATCTGGCTGTCAGGTGGACTTGGAGCTGGCTGTGTGTCGGGGTCAGCAGGAACACTTGACTGGGGAGACAGAGAAACAGGTGATGTAGGGCTAACAGTCGTCTGGCAAGCTGGAGGGCTGTTTGGATCAGGTGGTATAGTGGCACGTGAAGGTGGAGTCATGCAGACCTGTGAGACAGTGTGGGTGGGAGAAGTTAGAGGGGTACCCTTCAACTTTTTGGGTGTACGAAATGGCTTACCTGTCTTGGGGTTAATGGGAACTGGTGATGACACAACAGGTACACACACCAACTGTCCTGCATCTGGTTTAGACACTGGAACTCCCTCTGGTGATGTGCTGGATCCTACAGAACGCTTTGTCTGGATTCGCCTCTGGACCACCTTACCCTGCTTGCCAGGTGTCCCACTTACAGTGCCCTCCTTTGCCTGTTTGCCAGGTGTCCCACCTACAGTGCCCTCCTTTGTCCCTTTGCCAGGTGTCCCACCTACAGCCCCCTCCTTTTCCTCTTTGCCTGGGGTGGCCCCTACAGTGCCCTCCTCCACCTGCTTCACTGGGCTTGGAATTGGAGTTGAAGTGGTGGGGGGATGTTGGCCTGTGCCCTTCCTAGGTGTACCCTTGCTATACAACACCTCATCAGTGGGCACAGACACTGCACGCCTAGCTCTGATTGAAGTTTTAGGGTCAGGAGAGTCCTTTGCTTGAAATGCCTCAGAGATGTGTGAGGCTGATGTCAGCCTCATTGCTTTTTCAGCCTTGCTCTTCCCTGATGGGCTCTTGTCCTTGCATTCTGGGGTGGCTCTGCTCTTCTGGGGGGATGGTGTCTGTGGGCGGGAACGCTTGGGTTGTGTCTGCTGTGTGCTCCTTGTGCTGTATTGTGTCTGTGACGCATGCGAATCATGGTCACTGTCCTCTGATGTCGCCACTGACTGGGGGGAGGACAAAGGCACCTGAGCAGGTATGGGAGTATGTGTTTGTTGAAGGGCAGACGTTACTGCGGATGACCAAGACTGAACTGTACGGTGGAGCCCACCCACGTCAGAGTGTATGCCCTCCATGTAGGCAACCACCTGCCCTAATTTCTTTTCATAGTCACTGAAGGCATTGAGCAGGACGGTCTGGCCCACACAAAGCTGTCGCAGGAGCTCTACACACTCTGCACTGAGGGCAGCAGGGGGGACAGGTGCAGGCTCAGCGGTGCCAGGTGTGAATGTAACTCGTCCCCTCTTACGGACACGGGCAGCACCAGAGGAAGTGGATGGGAGGCTGGGCACTGGCCGTTGAGTAGTAGATGATGTAGCAGACTCCCCACCCCCTGTGCCTGACAACATGGATGCATCACCACTCGCATCAGATGATGTAGTACTCTGTGTCTCATCCACAGATTCCTCCTGCATACTCCTGTCTCCTTCAGATGCGCTGGTGAGCTCTGTATCACTGGCCTCCGGTGCAGCTGTAGTGCTACTCTCGCCACCACTGGGTTCCGGCTCCTGTTCCTCCGTGGCCACTGGTGATTCTGCATGAGAGAGAGATGTAGGGTTGTATAAATGACATCATCAGGACAAAGCAAACTAAACCATGCATTCAGGGGATGCCAACATCAACATGCTGACCACCACACCCTGTATAAACATTGCAGAAACACACTACATCCACCACAACAGTGCCCGCAACACTGACTACCTGCCATGACTGAGCCATGTTTATGCCACACAGCACAACACCTTGCCCTTGGATGAAGAGTACCACACACAACTTGACATTCCCACACCTATCATGTCCCAACACTCATTGCCACTGACAGGCCTTCAGGGAATCTGATGGGAAAAAACACTCACACCTATTAGTACATGACAGTCCACAATGCCAAGTAGGCCATACCAAGCACCATGTGGTACTCTGGGGCACCTTGTTGTCAGACATGTGACCCTCAACAATCATGGTGCATGCAAAGTCGGAATACATGAACTCACACTCAGATAGTGGACCCTTATATTAACCCTCTAATACATTTCCCACACCATCACAATGCAGAATGACCATGTGGATCCCAAAACACCTGGCTATGATAAAGCACAGCAGGGATGATCAGCCTTTTAAGAGTTGTTGGCACAATTCCTGACACTAGCACACATCCCGGTAGCCACTCACATTACACATCACTGCACCACCCCATCACATGGCTCACCGCTGCCAATGGCTCTGTACACGTGCATCCACACCCAGGCAATGTCACCCTCCCCAAATACTCACCCCTTCCTTGCTGGCAATGCTCCTTCAGACGTGCATCCAACTCCGGATTAGTCACTGCCAATATGCGGAACATCAGTTGTGTCAAGTTGCACCATGCCAGACACCCAGTGCGCGGTTGCAGCCCCAAGGTCATCTCGGCCATTTTTTTGCCAGCCGGCTGATGTCATCCCACCTCTTGTGGCAGTGCGTGCGTTGTCTATTGGGTACCCCCAGGGCCCATACTTTTGCAGCAATGGCCCTCCACACGGCCTTTCGCTGGTGTACCTTGAGCTGCAGGTATGGGAGAAAAGTAGGGTAAGTGACCAGTTACATGGTGTCATGTACCAACATCTATCACAACAGTAGCAACACACAGAGTCCAAACCAATTGTAATCCCCCTAATTCCCAAACTGGGGGACACCTCACAAGGGCACTCTGCATGGCCCAAATAGTTATCATAGCATGCATGCATGAGGGCGTAGAGGCTACATGCCAAGCACACACACATGCAGTATGACTGCACTGAAACCCCTCTGTGGGTCGCACACATCACCAGTCCCATGCATGTTTGACCCCCCCCTTGCCCAACAGCACCCTCAATGATAATTTACCACTACATTGGTGCCACCATACAGCCTTGGGTACTGTGCCAGCACCTCATCCACTAGCACCTCCAGCTCCTCGCTTGTGAATGGACTGGCACGGATCTTCTCAGTTCTTGCCATCCCGGTGGACATGGAACACCTGTGGTTGAAGTGAGTGGTGAGGAGCCCCAGGCAGCAGGCACTGCTGGCAGCAGCAGGAGAGGGTCCCAGGCAGCAGCAGGAGAGGGTCCCAGGCAGCAGGCACTTCTGGCAGCAGCAGGAGAGGATCCCAGGCAGCAGCAGCAGCGGAGGGTCCCAGGCAGCAGGCACTTCTGTCAGCAGCGGGAGAGGGTCCCAGGCAGCAGGCTCTGTAAGCAGTGGAAATGTGTTGCTCAGTCCCACAGATTTATAGCCCCCTGGGCTTGTTTGTGAGGTGCAAAGCTGAAATTATTAGTTGTGCAGGACTGCCTCATTCAAAAACATCCAATGACTGGCTCCGCAGTGGCGGAGCACGCCTTCCGCGATTTCCAAATCTACATCACGCCAGCGCCATCATCGCTCCCATTGGCTGTAGGCAATGCTCCATGGCGGTGATGCATCGCAGGGGCCCGGGGTGCACTATCAAGATGGTGCATCGTTCAAAAGCATCCAATGACCAGCTCCGCGGTGGCGGAGCACACCTTCCATGATTTCCAAACCTGCATCATGCCACCACCATCCTCGCTCCCATTGGCTGTAGGCAATGCCCCATGGCGGTGTCGCACCGCCGTGGCCAGGCGGAAGCAACTGCAATATGTGTGGCGCTGCATGCCCACTGCCAGCAACCCATGCCAATCTCTACCGCACTTGTGTAGGGGGTGGTGCTGGTGTCACACCGCTGTGGCCAGGCAGTAGCAACCGCTATATGTGTGGCGCTGCATGCCCACTGCCAGCAACCCTTGTCAATCTCTACCGCACTTGTATAGGAGGTGGTGCTGGTGTCACACTGCCGTGGACAGATGGTAGCAACCGCCATATGCGTGGCGGTGAATACCCACCGCCAGCAACCCATGCCAATCTCTACCGCCATTGGCTGTAGGCAATGCCCCATGGCGGTGTCGCACCGCCGTGGCCAGGCGGAAGCAACTTCAATATGTGTGGCGCTGCATGCCCACTGCCAGCAACCCATGCCAATCTCTACCGCACTTGTGTAGGGGGTGGTGCTGGTGTCACACCGCTGTGGCCAGGCAGTAGCAACCGCTATATGTGTGGCGCTGCATGCCCACTGCCAGCAACCCTTGTCAATCTCTACCGCACTTGTATAGGAGGTGGTGCTGGTGTCACTCCGCCGTGGACAGATGGTAGCAACCGCCATATGCGTGGCGCTGAATGCCCACCGCCAGCAACCCATGCCAATCTCTACCGCACTTGTGTAGGGGGTGGTGCTGGTGTCACACCGCCGTGGCCAGGCGGTAGCAACCGCCATATGTGTGGCGCTGGTGACTATCTTCCGCCTGAAACCAACACCACCCACTACACAAGTGCGGTAGAGATTTGCATGGGTTGCTGGCGGTGGGCATGCAACATAATATTCAAAAATAATGATAGCCTGCACTCCTTTTTATCTCTATGTAATCAAAACTAATTTCTTATATTCACATTTATAATTGGTGCAATCCCATATCTTGACTAGCCCTAGTCAAGTGAAGTATACAAATCAAAAAACAGCAGAAACTGTAAAATGGGATGCACTGTTCACTGGCCCCTAATAAAGGCAAGTTATTCCCCTGACGAAGGTTGATACCGAAATGCATTGGGTGTTGCCAGGGAAATTGCAAATACTGTCACGCAAGAACTGTTCCTAACTTATGGACATCACGAATTGAGAAGAATAAAAGACAAAGATATAATGCAAAATGTCTTATGTTTTGAATGATTGTTTGTTTGATATCTGTCTAGTGTCTACACACAGATAAATGTTACAGTCTTTTTGAATTACGCAAGAATATTTTTGAATACGTTCTGAATTATCGTACCAATAGATCGGCACCTTAGGGGCCAGTGAACAGTGCATCCCATTTTACAATTTCTGCAGTTTTTTGATTGGTGGGCATGCAGCACCACAAATAAGGCGGTTGCTACCACCTGTCCACGGCGGTGTGACACCAGCACCACCCCTACACAAGTGCAGTAGAGATTGGCATGGAAACATGGGTTGCTGGCGGTGGGCATGCAGTCCCACACATATGGCGGTTGCTACCGCCTGTCCACGGCAGTGTGACACCAGCACCACCCCCTTCACAAGTACGGTAAAGATTGGCATGGAGACATGGGTTGCTGGCGGTGGGCATGCAGCGCCACACATATGGCGGATGCTACCGCCATATGTGTGGCGCAGCATGCCCACCGCCAGCAACCCATGTCTCCATGGCAATCTTTACCGCACTTGTGTAGGGGGTGGTACTGGTGTCACACCGCCATGGACAGGCAGTAGCAACCGTGAATTTGGACACATGCAATGGCAAATTCAATCGTGAACTCTGCATCAGTACACAGCAGCAACATGTTTAATGGCACACCATTGTGCACACAATGCCATTTATTGGTTTCATGTGGTTGTACGATATGTGTGACGCACATTGGTCTGTGTTCCTGCAATGTCACTGATGCATTTGATGGTTGATGATGTCTGACAGTGTTAAGCTGGTGTCAATAATGTGTAAACAATCAATGTGTTGTGGGTCAGTGCTGACCTTGACAAGGCTTGTCTCACTGTATGGTGTTGTTTCATACTTGTGCTACCATATCAGCCCATTCACACAAGTTTACCATCTACTGTGATCATTGGGCTCTTGATGTGCGCCTGCTTCACATGATGCATTGAGGTGTGACAGGTACAGCAGATGTGTGTGAGGCATTCATGGACATCTTACACACTTTTGTGGATGGTACGGGATGTGGCGTGCACATGTGGAATGTCGTGTTCAGAAACTGTGCATTTGCATTCACATTCTGTTATGTTTGTGGCACCTGTGTATTGAAAATGGATTGCTCTGTCCTCTGTGTGTCTCTAATTTAAACACATGTAACCTTGTGTGCCACGCATCTCTCATGGAATGTTAAGGTTTTGCGTGACATGCTTAACGGTATGTGCTGAGTCCACCTCATGATGGTTGTCATTGACATGTGTCCTTGTACATCTCAACTAGGAGGATGCCAAATCTCATACGTCACCTGACAGTGCTGGGGGACATGGAGGATAGAGCGATCATCCGAAAATTCTGCCTCGACAGAGCGACCATGAAGACCCTTTGTGATCTTTTGGAGCACCACCTGCAGCCTCATCACCACTACCCAACAGCCTTCACACCCACATACAAAGTGATGGCAGCCCTTCACGTTTTTGCAACTGGTTCCTTCCAGGAGACCGTGGCCGGCGCTGCAGGGATGTCGCAACCCATGTTCAGCATAGTGCTGAGGGATGTCCTTGCAGCCATGTTGAGATATAAGGATCGTTACATACGTTTCCCCAGGGGAGCAGAATTTTCAGGTGTGAAGGGTGACATCTATGCCCTTGGGGACATCCCCCATGTTGTTGGTGCCATCGATTGCACCTATGCCGGTCTGGTGGCACCACAGGACACTGAGCATATTTTTAGGAATCGCAAACATTACCATTCTATAAATGTGCAGGTGGTGTGCCTTGCGGACATGACAATTTCACATGTGTGTGCAAGATTCCCCGGATCTGCCCATGATTCATACGTCATGAGGAACAGCATGTTGCCCTGGATGATGGCTAACCCGCGTCCCGATCGTTCTTGGATTGTGGGTGAGTATGCCCAGTGATATGGCGTGCTGTGTGTTTATGACCTGCTGCCCTCTGCCTGTGCAACATTGCAATGTGTGTTTGTCATTCCTATGTGACTCTGCATATCCCAGTCGCCCATGGCTGCTGAGTCCACTGAGAAATCCCAGGACCCGGCTGATGTCAGGTACAATGAGGCCCATGGCAGAACCCGACGTGTAATTGAGCGGACTTTTGGTCTACTCAAGTCTAGATTCCGCTGCCTTGACAGGACTGGAGGAGCACTGGCATACTCGCCTGGGAAGGTCTGCAAGAACGTTGTGGCATGCTGTATGCTGCACAATATGGACATTCACAAGGGGATTTCCCAGCTCCTGGATGATGGAGAGGAACCAAGGCCCGCCCCTGCCCAAGGACCTGAGTCCAGTGATGGGGACAGTGGAGAGGAGGAAGGAGTTGACATTCGTTAACAGCTCATCAACCGCTACTTCACTTGAAGGTGTGTAAAGATGTACGACTTGTACATTGTTTGTTGTGGTGGTTGTTGTTGTGCAGGGCTATCTACGGATGGTACAGACAGGCACATGTTGAGTCACCTGTGTGTAGGAAAGGTGGCATTGACGTTGTGGACGTATGCTGGACTCTATTTGTTAACACCTGCTGCACATAGTCTTGTATGCCTGTAGTCAAATGTGTATGTTTTGTGTACTGTTATGTCTGTGATGCCACAATGACACCAGTGACTGTTGTTCTGTTGTGTCTCCCTAGGTGCTTCAGAATAATCCTGCCCTACATAATGTACATCATTTGGACACATCATGGAAATTTTCAAAACTGTAAATATTGCACTAAAAACGATACAGCACAAGATCTGGTGCGTCAGGTTTTTCATTTGCAAAGTGGACATGTGAGGGGTGCAGGAATATGTACATGAATGTGGTGAATGGGCAGTGATTTGACAGTCATGGTAGATGAGATACAAGAGTAGACACCACATGGATGTGGTGACCCAGTCCAACAGACAAGTGCCATTGCCAAGGCAGTGTGGGGAAGGACAGTACAAACTGTCAATCCAGTGGGGAAGAGGGTTGCCATCAGGGCTGGCTCCGTGACTGGCGTGTGGCTGGTGCTTTGCCTCCGGAGACTCCCAGGCTCTTCTTTGGATGCCCCCTTGATCTTTTTGGCGGTGGGGGGCCTGCTGAATGGCCAGCGGCATCTGAGGACTCACCCCTCTCTGTTGGCGCTGGGGAGGATGATGCACTGTCATCCTGCAGTACAACAGAAGGGGCAGAGGTGTTGGTTGTGACGCAGGCCTGTCCCTCAGCAACGCCACTTGCTGGGCCATGAGGTCCACCATTTGACCAATGCGTGTGTCGATGGACCTCATCAGCAGGATGAGCTCACGTAAAAGTTTGTTTGACCGGCCGCTCTGTCCCTGGACCTGTTCATATGCACCGATGACTCTGGTGAAGTGGTCCAGGGATGGTGTGCCATCCTCCTGAGGTCTGGGGGGTACCCGGGTCCTCCCACCTGCCCTGCTGCCACGGACCTGTTGCCTCGCCACGGTGAGTCCTCACACACTCTCCCTGTCCTCCACAGTTGGTGTTGTGTCCTGGTCGTCCCCTGGTACAGGGAGGGTGCGGATGGTGGCCGAGGTGGCAGCGGTAGAGGCACAGGCCATGACTGCAGGGGTCTGCTGTGCAGTTGTTGGTGGAGAAGACGTGGTGGTAGTGAGGATGGGGTCCTGGAACCTGTTGGGCCTTGGCACACCAGATGGGCCGGCCTGGAGCTCATCGTCCAAACTGTTCTGGGAGTCAACATCCGAGAGTCCATGTACCGGGGGTGGAGACTGGCTCTGCTGGTGGTTGTTGTCCTCAGCAGCAAGATCTTCATCACCTGTGGATTAGATGGGAAATGGTCAGTGTAGGTCACTGTGCAAGTATTCTGTTAGCTGCATGTCATCTGCTGTCTGTACACTACACAATTGAGACAACTTTTGTATTATTGTTACATGCAATACTGGCTGTTATTACATGGTACATGAAAACATCAAATAATCAAACATGTCCTGTGTGGATGCATTGAATGTAATTGGTGCCGTGTGTTGTGTTGCAGGTCTCTCAACCAGAAACAGCCAGACCTGTGACAATGCCTACCTACCTGTTAGGTCAGGGTAAACAGTGCAATGGCTGACACATGCTCCTGGGTGGGGGAGGCCTCCATGCTGCTGAGGTGTGGGCATGCTGGGAGTAGTGATACAGGCCTCCCACCCCCAAACAGTCCTCCAAAACAAGATGGCTACCTACCTGTAAGTCTGTTTGGTGGACAGTACAATGGCTGACACGTGCTCTTGGGTGGGGGAGGCCTCCATGCTGCTGGGGTGTGGGACAGGGGGAATGCTGGGTGTGGTAGTTCAGGCCTCCCACCCCCAAACATGTCTCCCAGTGAGGATGGCTGCCTACCTGTTAGGTGAGGGTGGACTGTGCAATGGCTGACACATGCTCCTGGGTGGGGGAGGCCTCCATGCAGCTGGAGTGTGGGACAGGGGGCATGCTGGGAGTGGTAGTCCAGGCCTCCCAACCCCAAACATGTCTCCCAGTAAGGATGGCTGCCTACCTGTTAGGTGAGGGCAGACTGTGCAATGGCTGACACATGCTCCTGGGTGGGGGAGGCCTCCATGCTGCTGGGGTGAGGGACAGGGGGCATGCTGGGAGTGGTAGTGCAGGCCTCCCACCCCAAACATGTCTCCCAGTGAGGATGGCTGCCTAACTGTTAACTGAGGGTAAACCGTGCAATGGTGTTTGGGTTGTGCAAGGAAGTACTTATCAGTGTGTTGGTTGCCATTTGTTTGTACTTACCAGCCTTCGTTCCCCCAGCTACTCCTGTGAAACTGTATGGATGCAGTATGGCAAGCACCTTCTCCTCCCTTGGTGTGAATGTTTTCTGTGCAATAGGAGGGCCACTGCCAGGCCGGTTCACCAGCTCCCAGTTCTTGCTCCACTTCTCCTTGACAACCCTCTTGAGATCATGCCACCGCTTCATGATCTCCTTCTTGGATCGCGGGGTGGTCCCTACTTTGGACTATCCTTTCCCACATTTGTGTCCTTGTGGCTAATGGTGTCTGTTGGACCAAAGAACCAAACAGTTGTGGTTCAACTCTCACTATCTCATTTACCATGACTGTCAACTCACCCTCTGTGAATTTTGGCATTTTCTGTGCTGCCATGGTGGTTGATGTTTGCAGTGTTTGTGGGCGCAGGGGTGTGTATGGTGGGTGTGGTGTTGAGGTGTGAGGTGTATTGTATGCTGGGAAATTGTTGTTCCTGTTGTAATGGTGGTGGTGATGGTGTTGGTGGTTGTGGTGGTGTGTGTGTTGTGTTGTTTTGCCTCTCCTGTCAGAAGTGGTGTTTGGCCTTCTCTTCTGGAGGTTCGCAAAGGATTGTGGTCAGTAGAGGGACTCTATTTATCCTCAGCTGTGTGGGTGTGTCCAATTGAGCCTTTGCTGTGAGGTGTATTTTGGGTGTTGTCCTGGGAATTTTAATTTTTTTATTTGCATTTGTTTTATCATTGGTATGTGTTTGGTGTATTTGTGGGGCATGGCTACTTTGATTTGTGCTCAGTTAGGCATTGATGCGGTGTTTTTGCTTCGTCCGCCATGTTTTTATGTATTGTCTGCTGCGGTGGCTATGCTGCAGCTCTTCCGCTGTCTCTCCCTTCACTGCAGTATGCGACCGCGGCGGTCGGAAACAGCGCTTCGTACCGCGGGACCATCGGGGATATCCTAATCTCCCATGTGGTGTCTCCGCTATGCTTGCTGTGGGGTGTAGCTTTTCCGCTGCTTTTCCGACCGCAGCGGTCGGTTTTGGGTTGTCACCGCCCACGTCGGGCATTTTTTGTTAGCCCGCTACCGCCGCGGTCAATCTTTTTTGGTGGTTGATCCTAATTTGACCGCCGGTTTATCCACGATCCCGGCGGGAGGTTGTTTTCCGCCTCCATGGCGGTCGGGGTGATTTTCCGCCCGCTATCCTAATGGTGCTCCAAGTTTCTTGTGGTTAATAAAGTTACCTTTTGCATGTTTTACTAAACAACCATCACATCCAACTACTGCATATGTTCCTTATTTTAAATTCTGTTTAACATTTCTTTTGAAGCCTTAATGTTGCAGTATTTCATACAGACATAGCTGTTCCAGATGTCGACTCCCTTTCGGATAGTATGTATCGAACATATTAGTTTAAAGAATTTCTGTACTGTTTGGTTCATTTGCTGCTAAGTATTCAATTTCTTCTAATGATTACAACACTCTGTTTCGTGAGCAAGCAAGACCTAAACTTACCCAAATGGTTCCTCGTGATTTTGAATATAAACTGGAAGGGCAAAAGGGGTGTGAACATTCATAGGATCCAATTTCTTGGTGGAAAAGCATTTTCAAAGTAAATCTGTACAATTTTTTGCTAAGGCTCTTCTCATGTGCAATTTCTTCCCACATTTGTTTCATCTGTTTTTTCCGATTTTGTTAGATATGATGTAACATATCGTGCACAGCAATTGAGTTCTCTGCAACATACTGGATGTTCATGTTTGCATTACACATTTTCAAAATAACTGGATTGTAGTCTTTAATATACTTTGACAGTTCTGTTCTTTTTAAGTTGTAGGTATTGTTTGGAGATTTGCAAGTTATTGTGTGCCTTACAGAAGAAAAAAAAGAATGTACACTTCCTTTAGAAATTACTGTACGTGGAAATCCAAACTGACACTTGGTATACAATTTTCCTTCAGACTTGTATTTTCGTCGGCAGTACTTTCCGCAACGGTGACTTTGGGCACGTAAAACTTGCTGTCTCAAGCTTCTATCTCCACCTTCTCTTGGAATCTCACATGTCACATACTGTTCAATGAAAGACAATACTATTTTCTCTGAATTAATTCCAAATTTAGGTGCATCCTTGATCCATAATAGCATATGTATATGACGAGCACCTCTTGCTTGGTACTCCTTTCTCCAAAAGAAATCGGTAACTTCTCCAAGAGGTGGATTCTTTTTATTGCAGATAAAAGACATCATAGCTTGAAACCTACGATTAAAATATCTGAACACATTTACAGGATCCAAACAACACAGTTCTCCAGGTGTCTTCATTTCAACATGTTTTATATTGGAATGTGCTTCTCCTAGAAATTCAAGCAAATCTTCCATGCATACTCCGCACAGCTAAGTGTCACAAACCATGTTGGTGTTCCTAAGTTCCGTAACATACACTTCAGTTCTCCATGACGACGATACCAATACACATTTGTTCCTCGTTGACATGCCATCAAATTAATTAATTGTGCATCTACATTTTCATCTGTTTCACCACAAGTTCTTTCGCTGAAAGAAGTGATTGATGAACTCGAGTTTTAAGTATGTTGTTTGTTGCATAGGACAGAGAAGACAGATCACTTTCAAACAAAAGGTGAAACATATATGGAATGCACTGTCGAAATCTAGGATCCTCAGAGTTTAATCGTGTTAAGCGATATTCTGAAGTTGGAATCCATACAGGTCGGTTATCATATTGTCCACCTTCTCCAGTAGGAAACAGCTGTGGAAAACAACGAGCTTCCAACCTTTTCTCCAATACACTCATGGGAGTTCCCTTTGCTTTTTTCGTTTCAAATATCTCAAAGCTGTTTCTTATGACTTCTTTTGAATGTAGAGGACATATTGTGTAATGTTCATGAATCTCTTCACTCTTTGACTTGTCCACTTTCTCTATTTCACCACTTGAAATTTCAGATTCATCTTCCAATCGTATTACCTGTTCTTCCACATTTACACTTTTATAATAAATATTGTTCTCCACAAGATATAACGTAGCCTTTTGAAGTTTATTAACATCCACAAATTCTTACCATATTTTGCGACTCTTTGATGGTACACCATTTAGTACAATGACTACTGCTTGATTTTCGTTTTTCTCTCCACCAAAAATTTCAATATTTTTTTTTAAACTGAAGGTAAGTACACCACTCTTCCTTTCAGCCCTCTTTGTAAGTCTGTTGGTGGCAGTTTAACTGTTTTAGGCTCCATGCGAATTAGAACTGACTCATATGTGTTCAAATCTGCCAGTTCCTCTGGAATAACTACGAATTCTAACTTATCATGTACTGCTCTAGCGAGCATTTTGTTCTCTCCTAATTTGTTATAACAATATTTACAAACATGTTGATCACTGCCTAACTCAGATTGACCTTCCACTAACAAGTAAGTTGCAAATTCCTTCCATTTATTATTATTATTCTTTTCAGATTTTAAATACAAATCAACATTCCTAGTTTGAGTTTTATAATTAGTACGTCGACAACAAACACAAACAAAGTTTGGAATTTCAGAGCACACTATGTTAAATTTTCCCATTTCTTCTTCAAACTGATCAATCCTAATCACTTTCCCATGTCCTTCAACAGCTGTAATTGTCAAACTTTCACTTTCTTTGCACTGCTCTTCATAACCAAAATATCACAGCTCAATATCAGTACACTTTTTTTGTCCATCTGATGAAGAACCGTGTAAAAGAGCTGTATTCAGTTCACTTAAACACTATGCAGGACTTTTTACATAGTACACTTTTCTTACAAACTTCCACATTTCTGAATGGTGTACCGCTAACATCCTCAAGTGATGAAAAACACTTTTACACACTTTTCTTGAAAGACAAGTCAGAGAATACCAATGCTTCTCAGTATATTTTCTTACATTACATGGATCTAGTCCTTGTAACAACCTAATCTTCTGTTTAACACTTTTCTGTGCATATTCTCGTAACAAATTTCACATTATTTCAACAGATTCCTGTCAAAGGCTACAAATAAAGCTACAACCCCACTTATACAAAAGAGCTTGTGTGCATTTCCCTTGCACTTTTTCAGCTATTAACTGTTCTGCACTAATACTAACCATTTCCTCTTTTGGAACAGGACAACCATTCTCAACTTCTGGGCAATGACCCCCAGTATCAACTGCAAATGGTAAACTATTTTCTTGACAGTAACTCTCTTCATTAAAAAAAGGTTCACTAGTAGACGTATGTTTCCATTTTCCACTGAAGATTTTACAAAAGTTGCATCTGTTCACAACTCTTTTTCTTTTACTTTTGTCTTTGTCTTTTAGAATCTTCATTGTTTTATCCAACAGTTTGATCCTCTTCAAAATCAACATCAATATTTTTTGGTTTATCTTAAAAGCAGTATCCACTATGCTTTCAATACTCTGTTTCTGTTTGAATTGCAGCACTTTCTTTTTCTATTTTCAGCATCCTTTTATTAAATTCTGAATTACTCTAGTTTGAAAAAGTCGAATTTCTTGAAATTGTTTTGTCTACGGGTAACAAATAGTTTTTCCTTATCATGATTTTTTTTCCTTCATTTTGAAGTCAAAGTCTGCTTCTCCTTGAAATCTTCTTTTTCCTTTGTGTCATGGTATTTTCATTAAATGTTCGTAATACTTTTTTTAAAAATTGTCTAGTGTTTTTAAGAGAAGAAAGTCTTTTTGTAGTATTCTAATTTACTTGTAATCCACATTTTTTACTTTTCATTAACTGGATTGCCTTTTTGTCTTTCCTTTTTTTCAGTTCTTCTAGGCATTTTCAATTTTTAATCCAAACAAAATAATTTTCTGAGAAAGAAAAAAAGTTTCAATTGTTTGTTATATCTGTTTAATATGTTAAAATAATCACATACAATTAGATAAGTTCCACTGGCGGCATGCAGAGGGTGGCGGAGCAGAATAAGGGATCAGTAGGGTGGCAGGTAGTGTCACCGGACATACAGCACATATTTATTTGATTATTTAGATTCACCTTTCTATTTTATATGTGACTCCACTACCTCCTACTTATCCCCTCCACCACCCCGCGCACCTTACCATCCCACGGCACTTCCTCTGCAACCCACTACAGATAACTTTGAAGATACTATTTTGAAAAATTGTTATCTGTAAACTTACAGTGATATTCTCAACTAAATGGCACATGTATACTTTAGCCTTATTAGCTTAACACTTCTATCTGCAACTTAGCTAGCATAACACTGCACAATATTAACAAAGATATGGTACAGGCTTACATTTCATTGTGGTTGTACATAACCAAAAACAGATCAAATGTTTAAGAGCAACAAAAATAAACCAATATGGGGATGGAGAGGGGGAGATATTAAGCAAGGTGTCATTCCCATTTTGATAATGTGCCTGCCGAGTCGTGTACTGAGCTTTAACTAGGGGTGGGCGGAATTTGCGGAGTAGCCTTTTGCAAAATTTCAAGGAAACGGCAAGAAATCTCTGCGAGCAAGTGAAATTTCGCAAGCTCGCAGAGATTTTGCTGCGCCCGTTATAATCTATTCCTCGTTCTTCCACCGCAAGATCGCCGACATCCACAAAAAACGCTTCGGCGCCCCACCCACGCACCCAACCGCCGAACCAACGCCCCCCACCGCCACCCTTCGCACCTGGACCACGGTGACGACCGAAGACACAGCCCGCACGATGAACACCATCCACTCCGGATCACCGACCGACTCCTGCCCACACCACGTCTTCAACAAGGCCGACTCCACCATCGCACCCCAACTCCGGAACATCATCAATGCCTCCTTCAACACCGCCACCTTCCCGGAGAGCTGGAAGCACGCCGAGATCAGCGCCCTCCTGAAGAAACCTACAGCGGACCCCACCGATCTCAAAAACGTCCGCCCCATCTCGCTCCTCCCTTTTCCTGCTAAAGTCATTGAGAAGATTGTCAACAGACAGCTGACCGCCTTCCTCGAGACGAACGGATCCCTCGACCCCTCGCAGTCCGGCTTCAGAGCCAACCACAGCACCGAGACCGCCCTCATCGCAGCCACCGACGACATCCGGACCCTGCTCGACAAGGGGGAAACAGTGGCCCTCATCCTCCTGGACCTCTCCGCTGCGTTCGACACGGTCTGCCACCGCACCCTAGTCCAGCGCCTCAGCAACATCGGTATCCAAGAGAAGGCACTGGAGTGGATCATCTCGTTCCTCGCCGGAAGAACACAAAGAGTCCGCCTCCCCCCGTTTTGCTCCAAGGCCACCGAAGTCATCTGCGGTGTCCCGCAAGGATCTTAACTCAGCCCCACCCTCTTCAACATCTACATGAAACCTCTCGCAGCCATCACACGCCAGCACAACCTCAACATCATCTCTTACGCCGACGACACCCAGCTGATCCTCTCCCTCACCAGAGACCCCGACACCGCCAGAACCTGCCTACACGAAGGAATGAAAGACGTCGCCGAGTGGATGAAGGACAGCCAACTGAAACTGAACTCGGACAAGACGGAAGTCCTCATCCTGGGATCTTCGCCCTCCGCCTGGGACGACTCCTGGTGGCCCCCAGCCCTGGGCACCGCACCCAAGCCAACCGACCACGCACGCAACCTGGGTTTCATCCTGGACCCCTCCCTCTCGATGACCAGACAAGTCAACGCCGTCTCCTCATCGTGCTTCAACACCCTGCGTATTCTTCGCAAGATCTTCCACTGGATCCCGACCGAGACCAGGAAGACTGTCACCCAGGCACTCGTCACCAGCCAACTGGACTACGGAAACGCCCTCTACGCCGGAACCACAGCCAAGCTACAAAAAAGACTCCAGCGCATCCAGAACGCCTCCGCCCGACTCATCCTGGATGTCCCCCGACGCAGCCACATCTCCAGCCACCTGAGGAACCTGCACTGGCTCCCCGTCGACAAGAGGATCACGTTACGGCTCCTCACCCATGCACACAAGTCTCTCCACGACCTGGGCCCCAAGTACCTCAACGACCGCCTGACCTTCTACACGCCCACCCGCCAGCTACGGTCCACCAGCCTCGCCCTCGCAGCCGTACCACGCATCCGAAGAGCCACCGCCGGAGGAAGATCCTTCTCTTACCTGGCTGCCAAGACTTGGAACTCCCTCCCCATCCACCTTCGGCTGACCCAGGACCATCTCGCCTTCAGGAAACAACTCAAGACCTGGCTGTTCGAGCAGTAGCATACCCCTCCCCCCAAGCGCCTTGAGACCCTCCCGGGTGAGTAGTGCGCTATACAAATGGCATGATTGATTGATTGATTGATTGATATGCAGGGTTACTCTCAGGGGCATATGAGCATCGCGCCAGCCAGAATGAATCCTGCCCTGCTAATTCATTGGCCTGGGCAAAGCACTACACTAAACTACGCTCGCGTAGTTTGCGAAGTTTGCGATACTTTGCACTACGCGAACTGCACGTAGCACAGTGCAACAACACGTAGCCTAGCGTAGCGTAGCGCAGGGGTCATTTTTTGCTTGCCCGCGGTCCTCAACGTCAAGTTGGTGACCGTGAGCAAGCAAAATTACATCCCGGCGAGACTTTTTCCTCGTTCGCGATCAGCAACATCAAGTTGCTGATCGCGAGTGGGGAAAATAAACCTCCCGGCGAGATTCTCAACGCGGGGAGGTCAGGTTTCTCATTGTGAGTGGTCGCGTAAGCTCGCGACCGCTCGCGATGAAAAACTAACCGGTCCGCATTGAGAAAGCTGCCGCTCCAGTAAAAATCTACTCGAGCGGCAGAAAACTACAGCTCGCACTGTGCAAAATGCCGTTTTTAATGATTGCACAGTGCCGGTTGCTTGTCTGCACCGTGCAATCATTGAAAACAGCATCTTGCACAGTGCTAACATGCTACTACGCATTTCGCGTAGTGCTACGTGTAGCTCGCAAAGTGCACTTTGCGTAGCTTCGTGAAGCGCTACTTTGCAAACTACGCCCAGCCCTACTAATTCATCCAAGAAGATGCCACCGTTTTGTGCAATTCCTCTACTCAGATGGAGTACTTTCTACTGGCTAATCAGTAAGTGCTACCTCGTTGGGTAAATGCATGGTGCTTTTCCTACACTACAGCTGCGTAAAGGGACAGAAGAGTTGTCTCCAGTGACCATGTGTCTGTAACTTTGTCACCGCACCGAATGGCGCTGAGGTCCCTTGATTGAGCTGTCAATCATAGTGGGGAAATGCCAGGAAGACAATGCATACCACTAGTGTGTGTGGGGCGGTGCTGCCTTTAATGCAAGTTCACATGCCTCTTGTTTATAAAGGGTCAATTGGTAGCCTAGTCAGAAGCCGATCAGAGATGCAGATGAGGAGAAAGCAGCCTCCTGGTCACAGGGGATTGCGCTGAAGAAACTCATGGATGCATCCTCCATCAAGGATTGCAGCTCATTTTCGATAGTAGATATGTGTTGAAAGCACACCTGCCCAGTCTCGACCGAGCTCACGATTTTTTGGGGCTGATTAATGCCTTACTGAATTTGAGCTTCTACTCGGGCTCCTGCAAGTGCTCCCTGGTGAGGTTTAAAAATACCACATGCCACCTGAATTGACATTTTCGCTTTCTGTGCAGAACGCGGAAATGTTGAAATTTCGCAAGTTCCGCGAGCGGAACTGAATTTGACACCCACTCCTAGCTTTAACACCAGCAGCAAACTTTGTAATTACATTAATTTACATTTATGTGTGCGTTAGTACTGTAACCAAAACGTTGTGCCCCTGAGAGTACTGTTTATAAAAACAAACAGAGCTTTATCTTGTATAAAAATAGCACACAGTAGGAGTGAGACATCCCCCCATGGGCTGGCTCCAAAGGAGAGCTGTGGGCTGTCAGCTCCTAGAGGGAAAGCTGCGTGCCGGCTCGCATAGGGAGAGCCGCGGGCCATCGGCTTGCAAAAGGATATCTGCCACCGATGATGTGGGTCATAGGAGGGTGAATGGAGCATCTCGCAGAGACAGAGCTGCGGTATATTTCCAGTGTTGGCCTGCAGAGGTAGAACTGTGGGCCCAACGGCTTCTAGAGGAGGAACTGCGAGCCGATGCCTTGCAGAGGAACAGCTGCGTGCCAATTTGCAGAGGGAGAGCTGCAGACTGGCTTGCACAGCAACAGCTACAGGCCGCTGCGGGCTGGTGATGTGGGGCAAAGGAGGGTGAAGAGGCTATCTGACAGAGGTAGAGCTGCTGTATATTTTCAGTGTTGGTTCAGAGAGGTACAACTGCGGGCCCAACGGCTCGCAGAGGGAGAGCTGCAAGATGACGGGCTGGCTCGCAAAGGGAGAGCTGCGAGACGACGGCCTGGCTCACAGAGGGAGAGCTGCGGGCTGTCAGCCGATGGGCTGGCTCACAAAGGGAGAGCTGCTAGCAAATCGGTGGCTTGTAGAGGGAAACCTGCCATATATTTCCAGTGTTGGCTGGCAGAGGTAGAGCTGCGGGCCCCATGGCTCACAGAGGAAGAGCTGTGAGCTGATAGGCTGCCTCGCAGAGGGGCAGCTATGGTATATTTCCAGTGTTGGCTTGCAGAGGTAGAGCTGCGGGCCCGAGGACTCTCAGAGTGAGAGCTCCGAGCCGACAGGCTGGCTCGCAGAGGGAGAGCTGCAAGCCGACGGGCTTCCTTGCCGGGGAGAGCTGCGGGCCGGCTCGCATATGGAGAACTGTGGGCCGTCGCTTGCAAAAGGATACCTGCGACTGGTGATGTGGGGCAAGGGAGGGTAAAGGGAGTATCTCGCACACACAGACCTGCAGTATATTTCCAGAGTTGAACTGCGGGCCTAACGGCTTCTACAGGGAGAACTGCAAGCTGTGGCTTTGCAGAGGAACAGCTGCGTACCAATTTGCAGAGGGAGAGCTGTGGGCCGGCTCATAGAGGAACAGCTGCGGGATGGTGGGGACTGGTGATGTGGGGTGAAAGAGGGTGAAGGGTGTATCTGGCAGAAGGAGAACTGCAGTATATTTCCAGTGTTGGCTTGCAAAGATAGAGCTGTGGACCCGAGGAGTTGCAGAGGGAGAGCTCTGAGCCAATGGGCTGGCTTGCAGAGGGGAAGCTGTGAGCCGACGGGCTGGCTTGCAGATGGAAAGCTGCACACCGATGGCCTGGCTCGCAGAGGGAGTGCTGCGGGCCATCGGTCGATGGGCTGGGTCACAAAGGGAGAGCTACGAGCCCACCGACTGGCTCGCAGAAGAAGAGCTGCAATATATTTCCAGTGTTGGCTGGCAGAGGTAGACCTGTGGGCCCCACAGCTCGCAGAGGAAGAGCTGCAAGCCAGCGGGCTGGCTTGCAGAGGGACAGCTAACCTATATTTCGTGTGTTGGCTTGCAGAGATAGAGCTGTGGGCCTGAGGACTCGCAGAGCGAGTGCTTTGAGCCGATGGGCTGGCTCACAGAGGGAGAGCTGCGAGCCTACGGTCCCCCTCGCAGATGGAGAGCTGCAGGCCGTCAGTCGACGAGCTGGCTGGTAGCCAACTGGTACAAACTGCAGTCAACATCTGTTTTTTTATCTTTTTGAAGTAAATAACTTATGTCTGTGTAAAACACACTCCTACAGTATTTTATACAAGATTCAATGTCCAAAGCACCAATAACACCCGGCACACTTAAACATCTCCGTATATTCAGCACAGAAACAAACCCTCATTACTTATAATCACATTTAGTTTACTATTCTGAACAAAATTGTACACAAAATATACAGAGAATATTTTCATTTATTTTTTCTCTCACACGTTTATAAAACATCTCTTGCAAACCCACACTCCCCACCCACCTTTATTTAGTAAGAATGGGCAATAAATAATCCCTTTAGCAGCATGCTTTTATTATATCTGTCTTTTATTTTTTCACTAATCACTAAGTACTAACACTGTGCACTATGCGAATCCACCCGCAGCTGTCCCTCTGGAACTGGCCTGCAGCTCTCCCTCTGTGAGTTCATACGCAGCTGTCCCTCTGCAAGATATCCCCTTCACACTCCCTCTCCCCACATCACTGGCTCGCAGCTATCCATTTGCAAGCCAGTCTGTCAGCTCGCAGTTCTGCCTCCGTTGGCTTGCAGCTCTGGCACGCAGCTGTCCCTCTGCAAGGCGACGGCTTATAACTCTTCCTCTCCGAACCAGCTTGTCGGCCCATAACTTGCTCTCTGCAAGCCGTCAGGCCCGCAGTTGTACCTCTGCAAGCCAACACTGGAAATATACCGCAGCTCTCTCTCTGCGAGATACCCCTTTCATGCTCCCTCTCCCCAAATCACTGGCCCGCATTTATCCCTTTGCAAACCGACGGCCCGCATCTCTCCCTATACCAGTCAGCCTGCAGCTGTTCCTCTGCAAGCCGGCCTGCAGCTTTTCCTCAGTGAGCCGACGGGCCACAGCTCTCCCTCTGCAAACCACCAGTCGGCTAGCAGCTCTTTGTCTGCGAGCCATTGTGCCATTAGGTTTACCTGTACAAGCCATCGGGTCCGTCCCTCTACCTCTACTAGACAACACTGGGAATATACTGCAGTTCTCCCTCTCAGAGATACCCTCTTTACCCTCCCTCGCCCCACATCAACAGCCCACAGCTATCCCTATGCAAGACAACATCTCGCAGCTGTTCCTCTGCAAACCGTGGAGCCCGCAGCCCTACCTATGCAACACAATACATCACTAGCCCGCAGCTATCCCTCTGCAAACTAATACTGAGAATATACAACAGCTGTCTCTCTCAGAAATAAGTCCTTCACCCTCTCTTGTAATATTTCCAACATAATACAGTGCAGTTTTATACTATTGAAACTGATTGCAACATTCTCTATATAATACAGATCCTCCCAATATGCCAATAAAGCTATAAGTGCTATTTTTATAATAGATAAACTTGTATTAGATTATATGTCTAAACAGTACAGTACTGTTGGGGGCACAAAATGGTGGTGGGGAGTGGACAGAGTAAATAAAGGTGTAATTCCCAAACTTTTTATGCATCGTCCCTTTACTATACGTATATTAACAGCTTTAAGTGGGGTGCAAAAATTGGCAGCTTTGTTAAAGCGTTGGCGGAGCTCAGTACCAGTAAGACCCGGAACAATTAAAGGTCTGCGTCTATTCAGCAGAGGAACACACCCTGACAATTACTATCTCTAATAATCACATTTACTTTAAAACTGTGAACAAAATCGTACAGAAAATATACATTGTCATTTATTTTTTATCTCTCAAATATTTATAAAAAATGTCTTGTAAAAAAACGCTCCCCAACAACTTAGATTTTCTAAGAACACCCAAATTTAAAGCCACACAGTACCACACCAGCCTTGACTGATATTGAAATCTACCTCTCAGTGTAAAAAACTGAGACCACAAACTATGCACATAACATTTCTGGTTTTTGTTGCATCTCTGTTAGGTTAATAAAACATGAATTTTGTAATCTCACCCCTTCAACACTATTTCCAGACTATGCATAATTTGCAAACGTGCGACATTCTGTTTATCTCACCAGAATAGATATATAAATCCAAATTAACACTACATCTCATTTTGAAAACCATACAGTCCTTTACAGATGACAACCTACACCTTTTCTTTGTGAAAAACTCCTAAACATATATAGTACTTGTTTAATAACTAGTCACACTTTATGCATATTTTAGAACCAATGTGAAACACCAGACGTTACTAACACTATGTTATTCAGAAACATAAAATACTTTCAAAGTTAAAAATATCGCCTGAAATACTTAACCACTACTACAGAACACATAACACACCTTCTTAATTTGTAACTTACCTTCGTAGTTGGTATGCAGATACAATTCTTTGTTTGTCACACAGTAAATGTAATGCACCGCTTTCATCAAGAATGGAACCAGTAATGGCACAATTTCCCTGTTGCTCCACACATAAATACATGTAAAGAACAAATCAAAATAGTTCCTTCCTTTTTTCAGATTGCAAAACTTCTCTCTATTGGTTATTTTTGAACTTTCATTATAAACTGTATTTTTAATATTTAAGGACACATACAGGTGAGAAGCGGAACGCATTCTGTCAACACACTTTCTGGAACATTCCACGACATGTGCAGGTTAAAAGTTAATCATTTTTTTAAACCTAATGATATTTTTGTGCAACATTTTCTCAAACATTTAACGACACATGCAGGTTAAAAGTTCACCACAGTATCTTCCAAATGCAAGTAGCATGTGTGGTTGAGCTGAGCAAATTTTATCCTATGATATGTACTCTACGTTTAAACTGCTTTTTATTAACCAATGACAAAGATGCTTTTACTCAAATCTAATATTATACACCCTACTTTTTTAGAAAACAATGCTTTTTTATCACCCAATCAGCTATCGTTTTGTATTGGGGAAAAAAGTAGTTCCCCATCTTTAAACATATCTCTTATTCTACATACAGACTATACACATCTATCCATACCTTCCAGCCATACCTTCAAAATGCTAGTGTGGATCGTTGGACATAGCTATGTTTTCTGGTTCAAGAGGTATGCAGAACAGAGATGTATTGACTTAGACCTAGGTTTACAAAATGTGGACATTAAATGGTTTGTAGAGAGAGGATTGAAGTGGCACCAATTGCTGCCTTTGGTTAACACCTGTTTGCATCTCAAACACCCTGACCTCAGGATTGCGCACTGTGGTGATAACGACCTAGGCACATTGACTGGGGTAGGTTTGGAAATGCTAATGAAGGACACCTTTGGACAATTGATGTTGCTTTTGCCTCAAACTGTCTTTGTATATTCCAATATATGCCAAAGACAGAAGTGGAAATGGTCAAACCGATTTTGTCATCAGATTGAAAAATCTAGGGAGAATGTCAACAAAGCTGTGTATGCATACCTCAGAGACCATAGAATGGGGCATATCTACAACAACATAGGTTTTGATATGGCTGATATCTACAGAAGTGATGGAGTACACTTGACAGATCAGGGAAATCGTTTTTTTCTGAATAACCTGAAACTGTGCATCTGCGCTTATATGTAGCTCCAACTAATAAACACAAGGGCTCTTTTTAGAGCCGCCCTATATTCCTAATATCGTCTCGCAGAGTGACAGCTGCAGTCCAGCTAGCAGAGGGAGCCCTGTGGGACGTCAGGCATGCTTATAGAGGGAGAGCTGCGGCCCGTGGGCTTGGCTCACAGAGGGAGAGCTACGGGCCGTCGGCACAGGCTCTACTGGCTAGCAGCGTACTGGCTAGCAGAGAGTGAGCTGTGGTTTGGCTTGCAGAGGGAAATCTTCGGGCTGACTCGCATAGGGAGAACATCAGGCTGTAGGCTTGCAAAGGGATAACTGCAGGCCGGTCATGTGGAACAAGGGAGGGTGAATGGGATATGTAGCAGAGGGATACCTGGGGTATATACCCAGTGTTGGCTCTCAGAAGTAGAGCTGCGCATCCGACAGCTTGTAGAGGTAGAGGTAGAGGTGTGGACCCTACAGCTCACACAGGCAGAGCTGCGAGCTGACGGACTAGCTTCCAAATCGATAGCTGAGAGCCAGTGTTGTGGGGAGAGGGAGCGTAAAGGGGGTATCTCGCAGAGAGAGAGCAGCGGTATATTTCCAGTGTTAGCTTGCAGAGATACAGCTGCGGGCCCTACGACTTGCAGAGGGAGAGCTGTGAGCCAATGGTTTGGCTGGCAGACAGTGAGTTGTGGGGTGACAGGCCTGCTCACAGAGGAAGAGCCATACACCAACGGGCTGGCTCGCAGAGAGAGAGCTGTGGACCGTCTGCTTGCAAAGGGATAACTTTTGGCCAGAGATGTGGAGCGACAGAGGGTGAAGGGGGTATATCGCAGAGAGACAGCTGTGGTATATTTGTAGTATTCGGTTGCAGAGGTACAGCTGCGGGCACGACGGCTCACAGAGGAGAGCTGCAAGCCGAGGGGCTGGCTTGCAGAGGGACAGCTGCATGAGCGAGACCAGTGCTGGCTTGCAGAGGTACAGCTGTGGGACTGATGGCTCACAGAGGGAGAGCTGAGAGCTGACGGGCTGGCTCGCAGAGGGAGAGCTACAGGCCGACGGGCCTGGTAGCAGAGGCACAGCTACGAGCTAATGGGCTGGCTCGCAGAGGAAGAGCTACGTGCCAGAGTTGCGAGCCGATGGGCTGGCTCACAGAGGGAGAGCAGCGGGCTGATGAGCCTGCTAGCAGAGACACAGCTACGAGCTAACAGGGTGGCTCGCAGAGGTAGAGCTGCGGGCCCGACTGCTCCAAGACACAGAGCTGCGAGACGACGGACTGGCTTCTAAAGGCATAGCTGTGAGTTGGTGATGTGGGGAGGGATCGAACGTGAAAGGGGTATCTTACAGAGACAGAGCGGCGGTATATTTGCAGTGTTCGGTTGCAGAGGTACAGCTGCATGCCTAGGGCTCACATAGGTAGAGGTGCCAGTCGAGGGGCTGACTCGCAAAGGGAGAGCTATCGGCTGGTGGCTTGCAGAAGGACAGCTGCATGAGGGAGAGCAGTGTTGGCTTGCAGAGGTACCGCTGCAGGCCCGACGGCTAACAGAGTGAGAGCTGAGAGCCGATAGACGATGGGCTGTCTCTCAGTGGGAGAGAAACAGACCAACAGGCCTGGTAGCAGAGGCACAGCTATGAGCTAATGGGTTGGCTCTCAGAGGAAGAGCTGCGGGCCTGGTGGCTCGCAGGGGGACAGCTGCATTCCAGAGGTGTGAGCCAACGGGCTGACTCGCAGAGGGAGAGCAACGGGCTGACAAGCCAGCTAGCAGAGACACAGCTATGAGCTAACAGGCTGGCTCACAGAGGTAGAGCTACGGGCACAATGGCTCCAAGACGCAGAGCTGTGAGCCAACGGACTGGCTTCTAAAAGCATAGCTGCGAGCTGGTGATGTGGGGAGAGGGAACGTGAAAGGGGTATCTCACAGAGCAGGGATATATTTTCAGTGTTTCTTCGCAGAGGTAGAACTACGGACCCAATGGCTTGTAGAGGGACAGATGCAAGCTGATGAACTGAGTTACAAAATGGCTGCCAACACTTCCTAGTTTCAACAGTTTGCAGCCAATGAGCCTCAAGCTCAAGCTCATAACACCTCAATCAATCAGATGTCAGAATTCTCAAATATCAATATCTGTAATATTTGATATTTCTCAAAACCTACTGAGTGGATTTACACCATTTAAACAAAAGCGTGCTTTCTAGACCATAATCTTTCTCCGTGCCAAATTTGGCATAATTTCATTCAGCAGTTTGACCTGTAGCATCGTCTATTTCCAATGGAAATTGCACGTAGAAAACACATTTTGGGACCCCCCTTTTTTCTCAGCCCCCCTTGATGAATCACCCCCAAACTTTCAAGATAGGAGCGGTTCTGAAAAAAGATTTTATGGGAAAATTCGTAAAGATTCGTCAAAGGATGCCAAAGTTATAAGCAAATCAAAAAATGCTTTTCCTATGGAAACTTGGTCCTAACTATAACTACCTACTAATAGGTAATGGCGACAGATGGCGAACAATAGAACTTTTTGCGCACCATTCCTTGGGTCCGTGTCCGTCTATGGAGGCAAGCTTGTGAAAGTACGGAAGAACGTGATATATATATATATATATATATATATATATATATGTATATTACCTACTGGCGGTCGCCAGTAGGTATATATAGTTAGGATTTTTTCTCTATGGGTTTTTTGAAAATTCTATGTCTAATAACTTTGGCGTTTGTGGACGGAATTGGCTGAAATTTTCAGGAAAATGGCACATTTTGTTTCTGAGCAGCCCTTGAAAATTTGGGGGGGGTTCGTCCAGTGGGGGCTGAGAAAAAAGGGGGGTCCCAAAACGCGTTTTTCCCATGTTAATTTCCATAGGGCGGTTGGCCTCACTTTTAGCCCGAACGGCTGAATGGATTTGCACGAAACTTGGCAAAATTGTAGGGACTGGTAGCCCGATGTGCCTTTTGTAGGTCTCAATATATGTGCTGCAGTGGATTTTGAGAAATTAACGTTTAAAAAAAGATATATATCTGTAACAGCGGACTGGGCAGCGGCCCAGGACGCGTACTTTTCGCGCAACGGAGCTTTGTGAAGCGAAGCTGATTGGTTCTCCGGCGTCTGTCAACATTCCAAACAGTCCGTAGCGGCCGCCATCTTGTCTCTCGGTAGGATCGAGAGACAAGAGGAGGTCAAAACAAAGGGGGAAATAACTATAAGGGGGCATAGTAGATCCTCGCTGACCCCCTAGGTTTGATGTGGAGGTTTTAAAAGGGCCCCGCGGGGCAAAAAAAAAAAATAATAATAATAATCGAACGGCTGAATGGATTTGCACGAAACTTGGCAAAATTGTAGGGACTGGTAGCCCGATGTGCCTTTGCTAGGTCTCAATATATGTGCTTCAGTGGATTTTGAGAAATTAACGTTCAAAAAAAGATATATATCTGTAACAGCGCACCACTTCGCGTACTTTTCGCGTTACGGAGCTTTGCGAAGCGAAGCTGATTGGCTCTCCGGTGTCTGTAAACATTCCAAACAGTACGTAGCGGCCGCCATCTTGTCTCTCGGTAGGATCGAGAGACAAGAGGAGGCCAAAGCGAAGGGGCAAATGACCATAAGGGGGCATAGTAGTTCCTCGCTGACCCCCTAGGTTTGATGTGGAGGTTTTAAAAGGGCCCCGCGGGGCAAAAAAAAAAATAATAATAATAATCGAACGGCTGAATGGATTTGCACGAAACTTGGTAAAATATTAGGGACTGGTAGCCCGATGTGCCTTTGCTATGTCTCAATATATGTGCTTCAGTGCATTTTGAGAAATTAACGTTCAAAAACAAGATATATATCTGTAACAGCGCTCCGCTTCGCGGAGATAAAATTATATCTGTATTACCTAGCTGTTGCTAACACCAGTTAGCGACGGCTAGTAGGAGATAGCGACCATCTTGGGTCCCACTTTGCATGTGAGTGATATTTATCACTAATGACATGCAAAGTGGGCATGCCAAGATGTTAGCGACTGGAAACAGTCGCTAACATCGCTATCTCCTAGGGACTGGTAGCCCGATGTGCCTTTGCTATGTCTCAATATATGTGCTTCAATGCATTTTGAGAAATTAACGTTCAAAAACAAGATATATATCTGTAACAGCGCTCCGCTTCGCGGAGATAAAATTATATCTGTATTACCTAGCTGTTGCTAACACCAGTTAGCGACGGCTAGTAGGAGATAGCGACCATCTTGGGTCCCACTTTGCATGTGAGTGATATTTATCACTAATGACATGCAAAGTGGGCATGCCAAGATGTTAGCGACTGGAAACAGTCGCTAACATCGCTATCTCCTATTATCAACTTTTGGAAATATTCGAGATAAGCGCGAATATCTCCAAAAAGTAACAGCTGCCCTGAGCAGTTCTTAGCCATGTTATCCAATGGGAGGTGGATAACATGGCTAAGAGCATTAGCTCGGTAATGCATGAATATCGCTGAGTTTTCAGCGATATTAATGCATTGCGGTCGTTTTTTATCGTATTTGCGATAAACCTTGATAATAGCAAGGTTTATCTGCGATAATTTCTGACGGTAAAAAAATCTTTGCAATTCATCGTTAGGGATAAATATCGCTTAACTTTGGTAATATGCCCCAACGTCTGTTAACGTTCGATTCGAAGGAAATCAGGAATTGTTGAAAAACATTGTGTGCGCCATCTTGTCTTTTTTCAAATGCCACACTTTTGTCGTGCACGGCAGCCATTTTAGTTGCCTTGACCAGACCCACTCTGTGCACGCTGTCGATCCTTAGCATGGCTCCCCACCCTCGCAAGCATCTCACCCAGGCAGTGGTCACCCCCGCTCTCTGTCTTATGCATGGGTAATAAACCTCCCCCCATCTGCGCTGCTCTTCCCTGAGAATCACACCCTGTGCCCGCCCGACACCTCCCTTTTGCCCTATTCACTACCGCACCCTCTGACACTCCTTTTCCTCTGTGTCCGATTGTCCAGGCCGGTCCTAGGCTATCAGCTAGCCCTGCAGATGTAGTTTATGGCCACAGCTGTAAAGAATCACCCCTCTTCAAAGGAGTTATAGTAGATCAAGGCCCACACTCGATGAGATCCGTCACAGCAGAAGCGTTGCTATTATCTGAAAACCATCCTGTATTGTGATTGGGGAGGGGACCGAGCGTGAAGCGGAAGATTCCAGGGATGACTCTTTGTACATCAAAGTTTTTACAATTATGTGTCACATTAAAAATATATAGCATTCCGACAAAGTAGTAAGATTATAAAACTTTAATAATTTATAAATATATACAAGAAAACAAAAATAGTAATAACATATAAACATTTTTAGGGAAAAACAACGAAGTAGCGGTCGGCTGTGCGAATAGTCCCAAAGCAGCACAACGTCCAGATTTCCGGCGTGGGGCGTCGCGGGGGGTGGGTCATCAGTAGCAAACTGTTGTGCGAATAGTTCCAAGGCAGCAGAACGCGCCGAAATCTAGATGACACGAAAGTGATGTCTAGTAAGTTGCCACCCAGCAAATAACGGCGTGGGGCGTCGCGGGGGGTGGGTCATCAGTAGCATACTGTTGTGCGAATAGTTCCAAGGCAGCAGAACGATGGCACCAAGGTGATGTCCAGTAAGTTGCCGCACTGGTTTTGGTATCCTACAATGCTGCTCCGAATAACGGCGTGGGGCGCCCCGGGGGAGGCGGCGTGAACGGGCCTCTCCAGGTGGAGTCTCATCTGTTTTAGTGGGGCGCCCCTTTACCGTTTCAGTTGCCATTCCGTCCGCTTTTGGTCCACTGTGTCAAAATCCGCCATTCAGCTGAGTTGCGCCCACTCTTGCGGTGCAGCGATAGGCGGCTGCCACAGGACTCTCAAAATGGCGGCAGGCTCTTTCCTTTTTGGGCGTGGTCCACTGAAATGGCCCTGGGACACCTTGGAAATCGGACGCTTGTCTGCTAGGTCTTGGACCCCATTCTCGAAAGCGTCCCCTCCGCCTTGAGAATTCATCAAAAGTTTTGGGGGCCCCGACTCCTGCAGGCTTCTGGTGGGGAGCGGCTGCCATGATTGCTCGCGGAATGACCACGACGGAGCTACGAGATGGTGGTGCTCTCATGCTGACGCCAGTTTAGTCTGAAACATCCAGAAACAAGGTGGGGCTTTCATCGTTTGGGGAAAAAAAAAAGTTTTCATCCAATGAAAAGTGTTGTTTTTAGGTCATATGATCAAGCCTTCCATCATTAGGAAACCAAAAGTAAAATGAACCAATGAAAAGTTTTATAAACAAGTCACATGACCTGTTATGCGGCATAGGGTATAAAATGCGGAGAAAATACGTTGGCACGTGAGGCGGCGTCAGTAGCGGACCGATGTGCGAATAGGCCGAAGGCAATACAACGCGCCAAGATCCGGATGGCACCGAGGTGGTGTCCAGCAAGTTGCAGCACTGGTGTGGCCATCCTACAATGCTGAAAGTCGGCGTGGGGCGCCCCGTTGGCCTGTGAGTTTGCGTCAGTAGCGGACCGATGTGCGTATAGGCCGAAGGCAGCACAACGCGCCAAGATCCGGATGGCACCGAGGTGGTGTCTAGTAAGTTGTCGCACTTCTGTGGCCATCCTACAATGTTGAAAGTCGGCGTGGGGCGCCCCGTTGGCCTGTGAGATGGCATCAGTAGCGGACCGATGTGCGAATGGGGCCAAAGGCAGCGCAACAATATTTTCTGACTGACACCACAAGGCGCTGAGATGCCAAGATCCGGATGGCACCGAGGTGATGTCTAAGTTGCGGACTGATGTGCGAATGGGGCCAAAGGCAGCGTAACAATATTTTTTGTATGGAAGATACCACTAGGCGTTGAGATGCCAAGATTCGGATGGCACTGAGGTGATGTCTAGCAAGTTGGTGTGGTCATCCTACAATGCTGAAACTCGGCGTGGGTCGCCCCATTAGCCTGTGAGATGGCGTCAGTAGCGGACCGATGTGCGAATAGGCCGAAGGCAGCACAACGCGCCAAGATCCGGATGTCACCGTGGTGGTTTCATAGTTGAGAGGCACTTCATCTGCAGTGGGGCGCCGAGATCCGGATGGCACCGAGGTGATGTCTAGCAAGTTGCTGTACTGGTGTGGTCATCCTACAATGCTGAAACTCGGCGTGGGTCGCCCCATTAGCCTGTGAGATGGCGTCAGTAGCGGACCGATGTGCGAATAGGCCGAAGGCAGCACAACGCGCCAAGATCCGGATGTCACCGTGGTGGTTTCATAGTTGAGAGGCACTTCATCTGCAGTGGGGCGCCGAGATCCGGATGGCACCGAGGTGATGTCTAGCAAGTTGCTGTACTGGTGTGGTTATTCTACAATGCTGAAACTCGGCGTGGGGCACCCCATTAGCCTGTGAGATGGCGTCAGTAGCGGACCGATGTGCGAATGGGGCCAAAGGCAGCGCAACAATATTTTCTGAAGAGAAGACACCAAAAGGTGCTGACATTCCAAGATCCGGATGGCACCGAGGTGGTGTCTAGCAAGCTATGCAGTTGAGTTGTGTGCGCACTTGCGGCGAATAGGTCGAAGGCAGCATAACAATGTTTTCTGAATAGGAGACACCACAAGGCGTTGAGATTCGGTTACCACCGAGGTGATGTCTAGCAAGTTGCCGCACTGGTGTGGCCATCCTACAATACTGCTCCGAATAACGGCGTGGGGTGCCCGAAGGGGGGGGGAGCCGGCGTGAATGGGCCTTCCTAGGTGGAGGCTCGTCTGCTGTAGTGGGGCGCCCCTTTACCGTTTCAGTTGCCATTCAGCTGAGTTTCGGCTGCTCTTGATGCTACAGCGACAGGCGGCTGCAAGAGGACTCTCAAAATGGCGGCCTGTTCTTTGGATTTGGGCCTGGTCCACTAAAATGGCCCTGGGACACCTTAGAACTCGGACGCTCGATTTTTTTTTCCTTTCCTGTACATGCAAAAAAAGGTAAATGCCCGGTACGTTACACGCTTCATCTGCCACGATGAACTCTCCAGAGGAACCGAAAAAAAATATAGTTGTGGTAACTATACCATGCATCGTCATATGGAGAGGTGGCACCAATTAATTATAGTGCTGCATAAAAGAGAGATTTGGAGGAGAACCCCTGACCTGCTAGTACATTCATCAAAGAAGTGGCACTGAGAGCTTCAGAGGCAAGGGAAACGGTCCCAAATATTTAGAAGAACTTTGGAAAGATTAAAATGACATGTTTAGATTGTGGCAAATTAATTTCATGTGGACAGATGAGTGTTACTCTAATAAATACAGCATATGAACATCATCATAGTCGATGGTTGGTAGAGACATTTTGACTATATCCTGGACCTGCCCGTCCTCGCCCAAAATGGCGCCGGAATAAATGGGACTCGTAACTCCTTGTTGTGTACTGGTTGCAGAACCTTGAAATCACGAGATACGTATGCAGTTTTGAAGCACATGGCGGGCGGGGACGAGAATTGATTGAATATTTCGACATCCCTATTGATATTAAGTTCTGATGTGTTATTGATTACTGTACTGTTGAAAGTTCGAATTAACGTCACCCATGGTACTTGCCCGCAAATGTATATCTAGATAATTTTATTGTAACTGGCCCTGTCGTATTTTAATTATAAAATGTTCGTCCACCGATTCCGTAACTGTTAGACACCTTAGTTCTTGCAACCTAATGGCCCGCCCGTTACGTTCCTCTACAGTGTAAATGTCTATTCATCATATACGATTACAGTTTGCTCTGTGGCAGGCCCACGTGGTTATAGGCTCGTATTTGTATAATGAAATTTTCACAATAAAGGTTTTTAAAAGAAAACATGGTAGTAGTATATACATTGGTAAAGTTTTTAATAATAGTGACTGTTTTAGAATCATTAAAAGGCAAGTGAAATAAAGCAGACCAATTACATGAAGGGTAAAAGGTATAATACGAAGGAACGCAGTAAAGATAAATGGTCAAGGGCTGTTGTGTTTTCTATTCCTGCAACATAAAGTGATCGATAAGAATCTCATATTCAGGCGTATCGGCGACTAAGACAGCAGGTCGACCCTCTTTTGCTCAACGGCTCCGTCATGGGACGAAGAAACGCTCTTTTTCTCGAAAAAAGAATATATTTTACTTGCAGGACAGTTGTAAAATTTCCGGGAAAGTACATTAGCCTGGAACATTATAACATATATTTAAGAAAAAATAATGTTCGGAAGTAATGAAAAGCGTAATTTTTAGGTCATATGACCAAGCCTTTCATCATTACAATAAGAAAAGTAAAATGAACCAATGAAAAGTTTTATTAACAAGTCACATGACTTGTTATGCTTACGTTACGCGCTGCGCGCCCCGGATGACTTCCGGATGCGCTAACGCGGCGCGTCATATGACGCATTACGCGACAACGCAGGTACAGAATATAGTCAAAATGTCTCCACCAACCAGCGGTCGGAACACAACCCCTTTCAGCAGGCTAAATAGTTCTGTTAAATGACAACAGAAGGGACAGGCAACAAGAACCATCAGTCAAAGAGGGGAGGGCTAGTTCTTCTCTACCGGGTTACATTGGGGCGCTACCGGAACTGATCGAATTGGTAGTCTACAGTGTTTCTGGATGTTTCAGACTGAAGCTGGGGTTAGCATGAGAGCAGCACAATTTCGTAGCTCCGTCGTGGTCATTCCGCAACCAATCATGGCAGCCGTTCTTTATCGTTATTTTGGGCGGGGTGGGTGGCGGAGCCGAGCTGTTTTGCAGCCATCATTGTGTGGAGTTCAGTTCATCTCACTAGTTTTGTATTTGTCATGAGGGGTTGTTCCTAATGTTTCTATTTTAGCGAGGTCAAAAAGAGATCCCATTAGTGGCCTACTGATTTTGCTCGATTCCTTTTCTTTTTTTTTACACGATTTTTCGTTATCTGCAAAGACTAAACAGAGTATTGCGACTCTGTGTTTGTTTGTAAATAGAGAATGAACCAAAGAGAACTAATTCTAAAACAGTAAATACTTGGATAACAATCAATCAAATGGAGAGAGAAGCAGGCACGACGGATTACAATGGGGGCAAAGGCCTGCGTTAACTACCTTTCACTATCTGCAAAGAGAGAGTACTCCTAATAGAAATGAGGGGGGGGGGCACCATTCAAAGCAGATCAGTGTGCATAAACACGAAAATGTTTTCACTTACCACGTACTTGACATTCGACAGCTTATGATATTTGCTATTAAAAAACCATTGAAATTCACTGAAAAAACCATAGGTTATAGACCATATATAGTTAGGAATTAGCATTTACAAAACCTTGAAAATTCACTGAAAAAACCATAGGTTATAGACCATATATAGTTAGGAATTAGCATTTAAAAAACCTTATTTTACTCACACAAAACCATTGAAATTCCATATATAGTTAGTTGCACTAACTATATATCGCGCACCCGCAATCCACTGTTGATCATGTCACATATTACATCATTCATGACATGGTCAGTGACATCACTGATGACATCACTGATGACATCTCAAATGACATCACTGATGACATCTCACATGACATATATAAAAATATCTATATATATATATATATATATTTCCTGCAATGCGACCCTTTGATCTTGTAAGCTCATCAGCGGGTGTTCAGCGTTGGGGCCAGATCCTTGTCCAAAATCATCAATTTTAATACATAGTACGTGGCACTCTAAACTTGTATTTTGCTTAATTTAATTCAAGTTAAACACTCAGATCAACGCGTTTCAGTCCTCTCACAGCTTTGCTCACGGTTAGTGAGTCCTTCTCAGTTTCTACTATCTAAACCCATGTTTGCTTTTGTGCGGCAATATGGGAATCGTAGTATTTTGAATAATTGTAACAACATATTTACATCTATACATCTATACAAGAAGAACATGCATTTTTTCTGGCTATTTACATTTGATTTTAGTAACAGAACATGTATGCTTTGATTTTACGCACAATCCCAATATTTAACCAATTAATTAATGGTATAGTACCCCTAGTAGCAAGATCAAAAAACATATTTTTTGTTGTCAATCATTGCATTTGGCGTAATGGCTATATGTTTAAATACTCAAATATAAAAAAGTATTTAAACAAATAGCCATGGCCCCCAATGTTGCATACTGTGTGCCCTTGGTGGGCTCCTGGGTACCCGGCATAAAGAGGCCCCAGGGGATTTGGTCCCCTTGGTCGAAATTGTCTTGGGCAGAGGGGCTGCATGGACCCCCTCCCTCATTAAGTTTTGGCCAGACTGTTCGCTCCCTGATGCCCATTTCACAGAAATTATACCTTAGTGGGAGGCACTTACAAATAGAAACATAGCAGGTGCTTAAGTTAAAGCTCCACTTATGTAAAATACAAATGATCCTAACTTCCTGGTGAAGGCAAAGCAAGTGTGTTTTCTCAGCAGTTCCACATTGAAAAGCATTCTGAAATCCTTGGTAAAGGTGAATGTATCTTTGATCTATCAGAGTACAATTTGTAGTGACTAGGACAAGCGGTTCTTATTTGGCTTCTCCTAGTGAGAGCAGAGTTCATGGTTCTCCCTTGAATTGACTACAAGTATTCAAATGTGCAACATCACATGAAGCGCCATCTCTTTTGCCCCACCCCATCCACCTTAGTAGTATGCAAAGGTCTACCCGCCTTTTACTAGCATGATTCCTGATGATTTTGGTGATGCCTTCTTGGTGCCAAAGAATATGAGGGCATCTTCATTAAAGAAGCAGTTGCTTCATACAGCTAAGAGTAAGTACTCTTATTTGTTGGAGATTCACCACGTTGTAGTCTTGTTGTCTCTGCTATAGGAGGATTCATGTTATCAGAGGTTTTTGGATGAAGAGTGACATTGCTGAAATGCACACAAGGTCACTGGAGATATTTCTTTGTGGTCCATTATGCAGCTGTGGTGTGGAATATGCACTGGACATTCACCCAATTAGGTAGCACTTACTAATTAACCAGTAGAAACTACTCCAGTTGAGGAAACATTTTATGCAAAACTGTGGACTCTTGTTGGGTAAATGGGCAGGTGAGGTTCCTTTATGGCCCTGATGTTCATTTCACAGAATGTGAACCTCAACAGGAAGGACTTACAAATATAAACATAGCAGGTGCCCCAGTTGAAGCTCTGCTTCTTCAAAGGACAAATGATCCTAACTTCCGGGGCTTTGCGAAGGCAAAGCAAGTGTGTTTTCTGGGCAATTCCACATTGAATAACGATCTAACATCCTTAGTGAAGGAGAATGCATTGTTGATCCATCAGAGCGTAATCTGTAGTGACTGTGACAGGTGGGTTCTTTGCCTCTCCTGGTGAGAGCAGAGACCATGAGTAAGAAACCGCCTCTCTGTACTGTGTACTAAAGTGAAGTACACTATGTAGAGAGTGTGAAAAATCCACAAAAGGCAGGTAGAGGTAAGAGTAAATAATACTAACTCTATTTTTGTGGTAGCATGTTAGGCTTATCAGAGGATAGTATTAAGCATGTGTTAGAGCATAAACAGTGTTCAAAGGTAAGTACTCTCGGAGATACGATTTTGCAAAGTTTGATAAATATATCACTTTTATGCCCAATTATGCACCATAGAAAGTATTGGGGAAAAGCAGAAAAATGCATAGAAATTCAGGCAATGCTTTCACGAAGTTCACCTTCTCACTTTGGGTGGATGTCAATACCAGGTCCAAAGCTCCAGCTGAGAAGTTCAGGAGCGTCCTGGTTTGGCTGGGAGCAGATGAACTGAGGTCTTCGTACCTGGTGCTCAAAGACGAAGGAGGCCACTTGAAAAAACACTGCACAGACGGACTTAATGTTAATTCCGGTGGGTCTCCTCAGAGGCAGGTGGTTGCAAGGGCCTGGGGACCACGGAATCTGGGCTGGTCGGTCAGTGCTGGGGACAGTGGGACTGGGTGCTGAGAAAATAGGTCAGTCGGGCACCGAGCGTCTTGAGGTCCTCGCGGGAATTAGCATGTAAATTGGAGAGGTGGTCTGAGGGACGGCTGGGCAACTCAGGAAGTGGGTCTTGTGTGCCACAATGTCCCTCTGCGGGTGCTTGCTTCTGGAGCTTTGGGAGTCCAGAGTGAACTCTTCTTCTAAGTGTTTGCAGTTTGGGTTCTCATATCCTAAGTATTGGTAGGCCACGGCATCAGTAGGTATCCCCAAACTTGGTAGGGATATAGATTTTACCCTCTGGAGCTGTTGTACCTTTTTTTGCTTTGGTGCTGTGTCGAGATCATTGGGGGGAACTTATAGACAAACTGAACTTCTTGGGATCAGTGCCTGCTGTGTGCAGGGGAGTGATACCTGCACTCCAAGGGAGCTTCACTATGATTTCTTGAAGGGCTGGGTTCTCAGAGTTCTTTCAGGTTTCAGGACAACACAGCAGCAGCAATTTCTGAGTCCTGGGAGCAGCAGGCAGGGTTTGGTACCTTTTTCTTCTGCAACAGGGCTTCAGTTCTCAAGCAGCCGGTCTTCTTTGTCCTGGTCTTCTCTTGTCCATAGAATCTGATGTTCAAATCTTGGGGTGCCAACTAAATATTGAATTTAGGGGTGTTACAAGGGGAGACAGGTAGTAGTCAATGGGGTATTAACCTCTAGGGTGCCAACACCCTCTAATGACCTCTTCCTGTGGGAAGAGACACTACCCTACCCCTTATAAGAGGCTTTATCAGCATCCCAAGATGGGGGAATTTCAGGAGAAGGGGTTGCCTTGCCTGGGCTAGGGGTGCAGTATGCTAAGTGGGGACCCTCTGTTATAGTTGGTAAAAACCTGTCATTGATTTCCTAATATTGAATTCAATATTTATTCTTGGAGCAAGACATTGGAGAACCAGTTAAAAGGATGGCATTTTTTAAATACAAACAAGTGAAACTATAGATTGTAGTGATATTATTACAGTTCAGTAAATACACATTGTCTAAAAGTTTCTCTAGAAGGTTACAGAATAGTTTAGTACTTGTTCCATGGACATATGCAAATAGAATTTATCAGAATGAGTAAAACACGTGTAAACTGACTGTTGCAGAATGAGTCAGCGCTCACACACGTACAAAAGAACTCAACCAGCAGTATTCAGTGTGAGTAAAACACGTGTAAACAGTAAGGAACGTGTATCTGTCAGTTGCAGAAAGCTGGCATAGGAACACGTGTTAACTGTCAGAAACTTGTACATGTGCTCGTAAATAAAGCGGAGCGCAAGAGTATTCAAACTGCGCCTGCAGGTGCAGAAATGCTTCATCTCATTGATGATTCCTGACACTTACCCGTCTCCAGCTGATCTCCGGTCCCTCATAACCGCGAGTTCCAGTCTTCGTCCTTGGCTTGCGGCAGCAAGTTCCGGTCTGATTCCTGGTGCCCTCCGCATTGCTTCCAGGACCCGCCTTCCAGTTTCCAGTAAAAAACAAAAATATAGAAGATTAGAAACATTCTGGGCACCTCTTGAAAAAACATACATTAATATGTTTCATTAAACCAAGACATTGCGGTTTGTTTATATTAAAACTGCAAATAGAAGAAAAAAGAGGACTGTGTATATACAGAACAGTGAAACCGATGCTAATTTATAGAGTGTTTCTTGATGCTGTTAATAAGTAAGGAAGACTGCATATTTTGTTATTATTGTGTATGTTTTAGGTTGGCATTATGTTTATTCCAAAGCACAAAATCCCCAGATACTTCTAGTAGAAGAACCTAGAGTTAAGCTTACCATAGAACATTACCGATCAGAAGGAGAAGGCCAATAATTAATGAACCTGTTGAAACCAGTTCATTACAATTACCAAGACCCTCCAGAACTGGTCCACAGCATTTCGTACCCTCCTTCTCGAGGGACAAGATTCCTGACTTAAAAAGAAGTGAGAACCATATCCAGTCTTTATTTCTCTTGTCTCTCTATCCCATCACCCTTCCCCTGGGATGATATAGGGTCAGCAGTTGTCATTTTCCTATTACTGTTTTGTAGCATTCGGAGGGATTGAGGAACAGCTGCATCTGCAGAGGAACACACTGGAGTACAAGTGAGTGACAGGCGTAACACCCTCATCCTAATCTAACACATTTTCCCACCTTTCCTCCCACCAAAAGAGGAGCAGAAAAGGGAGCCTGGCCTCCCCCACTATCTGGAGGTTCCTGGATTGTTTTCAAAGGTAGAATTGCCTTTCAAATCTTCCCACCCAGGAATGCCATGGTGTCATGGAGGAGATGTGAAGCATTGCAAACCCAGAGCAGGCTATGTCTCTGTCCTCTGAGAGTGCAGGCTCTCATCCCATGAGTACAGAAACTATCTGGTAGTGGCAGGCTGACTACAATAAGTCAGGAACCACACCAGTGCTTGTAGGTTTTCAGGGGACTCTCTAAAAGGGTCTACTGTGTGAAATTATTAATACTTTATCATACAATACTAGCATCAGTGAGGATTTATTAAAAGAAGAGGTTTGGTACCAAACACCTTTGAATTCAGTGAAGCCATCATGGAGCTTTCGAAAATTGTGTTGACAAGTATCAAGCCCATGTACCCTATATTACATCCATGTGCACTTACAACACCTCAGTATGAGTTGGACACTGCAGTGGCATATCTCTTCTTGCTGATATACTTGCATATAGGATATAGTGCACTCTGCCTTAGGGCTAAAGGCCTGCAGTAGGTGTGACTTACCGATATCCCATGCAGTATATTGGAGGCATGGCTCACAGGGATGTGTGCCATGTCGACTCTTGGGATTTCTCTGCACCAAGACATGCAGCCTCCAATGGAAGAGTGCATAGCCTTGGCTAGGGATCCCTGGGGTGACACAATCAGTGCTGCGGCCCCAGAGGACCCTCTTCAGCACCCATGCCCTAGGTACCAGGGGTGTGAGTTGTTACAGATTTACTGGGTATCTGAAGTGGCGCAAATCATGGTACAGATTTTAGGAAAGATATCTGGAACTGGGAGCCTGGTTAAGGGGGACCCAGTGAAAATACAGTTCAAAATGATATCAGACATAAGGCATTGGTATATAAATAAATAATTGTAATAATTATGTTACATTATATATGTATATGCCTATATGTATATATATATATATTACCTACTGGCGGTCGCCAGTAGGTATATATAGTTAGGATTTTTTCTCTATGGGATTTTTGAAAATTCTATGTCTAATAACTTTGGCGTTTGTGGACGGAATTGGCTGAAATTTTCAGGAAAATGGCACATTTTGTTCCTGAGCAGCCCCTGAAAATTTTGGGGGGGTTCGTCAAGGGGGGGCCGAGAAAAAAGGGGGGTCCCAAAACGCGTTTTTCCCATGTTAATTTCCATAGGGCGGTTGGCCTCACTTTTAGCCCGAACGGCTGAATGGATTTGCACGAAACTTGGCAAAATTGTAGGGACTGGTAGCCCGATGTGCCTTTTGTAGGTCTCAATATATGTGCTCCAGTGGATTTTGAGAAATTAACGTTTAAAAAAAGATATATATCTGTAACAGCGGACCGGGCAGCGCTCCAGGACGCGTACTTTTCGCGCAACGGAGCTTTGTGAAGCGAAGCTGATTGGTTCTCCGGCGTCTGTCAACATTCCAAACAGTCCGTAGCGGCCGCCATCTTGTCTCTCGGTAGGATCGAGAGACAAGAGGAGGCCAAAGCGAAGGGGCAAATGACCATAAGGGGGCATAGTACATTGTCGCTGACCCCCTAGGTTTGATGTGGAGGTTTTAAAAGGGCCCCGCGGGGCAAAAAAAAAAAAATAATAATAATCGAACGGCTGAATGGATTTGCACGAAACTTGGCAAAATTGTAGGGACTGGTAGCCCGATGTGCCTTTGCTAGGTCTAAATATATGTGCTCCAGTGGATTTTGAGAAATTAACGTTCAAAAAAAGATATATATATCTGTAACAGCGCTCCGCTTCGCGTACTTTTTTCGCGTTACGGAGGTTTGCGAAGCTGATTGGTTTTTCGGCGTCTGTAAACATTCCAAACAGTCCGTAGCGGCCGCCATCTTGTCTCTCGGTAGGATCGAGAGACAAGAGGAGGCCAAAGCGAAGGGGCAAATGACCATAAGGGGGCATAGTAGATCGTCCCTGACCCCCTAGGTTTGATGTGGAGGCTTTGAAAGGGTCTCGCAGGGCAAAAAAAAAAAATACCGTTTTTTTAGTTTTTTTGCGTGGAGTGCGCCCGGTTCGCGAACCGGGAAGCGTCCTGGGGAGCGTACTTTCTTGAAAATTAGTGAAAAAAGTTAGAGTAAAATAATAATTGTGAGTGATCAGATGTAGGGTAGCTCTGAGAAGAGCTTTTGGGTTTATGGTACATTTAGGTACTTATAAGTAGGTACCAATGCACAGTCTTAGATTCAGAGTGAAAACTCTGTTGCCCTCATCTGAGAAGTGAACTCCATCTCCTCTGTAGATATCTTGCATGTAGTAACGCAAGTTATTGTTGTACAGGGAGCCCATTCCATGGTCTCTCATGTAAGCTGAAACAGATTTGTTTACATGCTTCCTCGACTTCTCAATTTGTGGACAAAATTGGTCGACCACCTCCATTTCTGTCTTTGGCATATATTTGAATATACCAAGGCAGTCTGAGGAAAAAGTGCCATCAATTGCTCAAAGGTGTCCTTTAAAAGCATTTCCAGACCTACCCCAGTCAAAGTGCCCAAATCATTACCTCCACAGTGCACAATTAACAGGTCAGGTTTTGGCAAATGCATAAAGGTTTTCACCAATGGTATCAATTGGTGACATTTTAATCCTCTGTGGCCAAACCACTTAATTTCCACATCTTGTAAATTGAGGTTAGGTAAATTCCTGTTTTCAGCGTACCTTTGAGCCCAATAGATGTAACTATGTCCAACAATCCAGACAGAAAACATGGTGAGAGAAGGTTCTGCTGCAGTCAGATGAAGTGTGGCAATGAAATGGCAGTTGAAAAAATGAGAGTGTAAAATGAAAAAAACTGAGGAGTTTCTGTGTTAATGAAGCAGTAAGAGTGATTGGTGGATTTTGATTGCTGAAAACAGAAAGTTAGTGTGCATGGATGAGTTCGTTGAAAGATGTATTTTGAGTGGCGAAGAAAAAATCATTAAATGAAAGAATGCTCTGGATATGCAGGTGCACTGAGAGTTCAGAGTTCAATTGCAACATTGTTGTGTGAGAGGTCTTGCAAGAGGTGGTTGCTATGCAGAAAAAGCAGAGAGGGGGCAGAGGGGGGAAGGGTTTTGGTTTGAAAAAAAGTGAGGGAAGAGTTTTGATTGGGTGACATGAGAGATATGTGTGAGGAATTACAGCATTTCTGTGCTTTTGATAGCTGCAGACTCTGGAGTGCATACCTTTTGCTCTGCTGAAGACAAATTGGTGTGTTTCTGAGACTGTTTTGAAACTCAAAGTATTTGCTAAGGTGAGAAAAGATTTCTTTAATTTAGATAGAAAATAGTGTGCTTTAAGGAGAAAATTATGAAGAAAGTTGTGTTTTTCAAATGTTGCTTTGTCTCAAGTGTTTCACAAATAGATTTTGTTTCTTTGAGAAATTGTAATTGGAGAAAATGTGAAGTATTAGTACTGACAGGGCTTTTATGTGCATAGGAGCTGTGGAGTGTTTTCAAATTATGACTTGTAAATCGTTTTTGAGAAAAAGCAATGGTTTTAATATTGATGAGAAGGACATAATGGTGTCTGCTTCTTTATAAGGTAATTGAGAGTCTCTGATGTTATTTTTCCCATTTCAATGTAAGAAGTTTGTCTGTGGAGCAAATTGCTTGTAAATATGCTCCCACCTGTGCATGGCAAATTTAGATTTTGAATGTTTCCGTTACATAGGCATGTTAAAGGTGACTGAAACATGCTGCAAAGGCAATCAAAAAATGCTTTTATGTGTCTTAAGGACATTTTAAGTCATTTCCCCATGTGCAGTGTTTTCAAATTATGAGTTGAAAATCGTTTTTGAGGTAAAGGAATGTTTTCAAAATTTATGTGCGCCATATGACGCCAAATTTCTTTTTCAGGGGTGCAGCAGGGTGTTCTTGAGACACCCCTGCACCGTCGGAAAAATTCGTAATTTGCGATGAGGTAATTGCTAATCGCAAATTGCACCTTCATTCCTATGGGCCTCCTGCTGCATGGAAATGAATGGGTAATTTGTAATTAGCAAATAGGTCATCGCAAACTAGGAATGGTAAAGAATCGCTATTTATTCCTTAAAGTTCGCTATTTAGGAAATGCAAAAAACTTTGATGATACATATGGCGGTTCATCTCTAACAAGATAAGAAGCATAGGGATAGATTTATGATGACTGGCGCATCACCAGGGATGTGTTAGTCATTCTGTGCCGCTGTTCCGTCACCTATGGTGTGCTGCATTTACAATGCGGCGCATCATGGGGCAAAAACAGCACAGATGCGTGACGTATTTGTGCCGTAAAGTTGGCGCATTGCTGGAGTTGTATCGCAAGTGTGATGAAGCTCCAGTAAGGCTGAGGGGTGCCCCTGTCGCAGGGTTTCTGTTCTCACACAGAACTGTGGACAGAGGATTGGAACCTCGGCGAATTAGGGTGTCCCAAAACTCACCTTAGTAATCAAAAACCCCTTAGCAAGCTAGGTACAGTGTCACATTGGATATAACAAACTCTCAATGTTTAGACAATCCAGAATATGAACTTATAGTACCTCAGGATACGTGGAACTCATGAACAGTTGGTCGTTATATATTTCTTAGAAACCAGAACATGGAGTTAAGAAGAACACATGTGTATTTGAAATGTTTATTTACTAATGCCGTCTTCTCAGGCGTAGTATCTTAGATTATACAAGTACACATATTATCAGTAGCAAAATTACCAGCATAGTCAGTAGTACATAAAAAGCGAATGGTGACAGTATGTTAACATGCTGTAAATGAATAAGAGTTAGCAACACTTATAAGCAGCCGCGGGCCGTGGAGGGAGTTACGGTGGGGCAGGGAGGCGGGGAGGGGGAGGGGCAGGGTGGAGAGGGCTCCACCCTGCCCCTCCCCCTCCCCGCCTCCCTGCCCCACCGTAACTCCCTCCACGGCCCGCGGCTGCTTATATCTCACCCTCCCTAATACACATATTATATTATTTGCTAAGAAGGTCTCTTTGTGTTGGTTTAGGGCGTGCCGATACTTTAGTGTCTTAGATTTGAAGGAATCACATCAGCATACACCAGCTCTCTCTTCATGTGAACCGCATCAAGTGTTGTGTATGTGTGTTCGGCAAAGCAATATAAAACCCGCCTCATGCCCAGAATTGGGAGAAGCTGCACTTATGTTATGAGTATGAAGTCGTGGAGATCAGACCTCATAACAATTCTGTATCGTGTTGTTCTTGAAACTTCAGCACTCGCTGTACAGATATAGTTTAAGAAGTAAAGCAGATAGTAGAGCAATAACATATTATTCTCATGTAAATCACGATGAACTACTAGGTTGAAAGCTAAAGCAACAACTAAGTGTCGTGTGCAGAAGTTGCAAAAAAGGAAAAAATGGCGTTTAAACCGGTAATGAGTCCATGCTAACTTAACACGGTGTAAAGATATCCAGGACCTAGATGACACCTCCCCATGATCCGGAAACGAACTGAATAAGATAATAGAAGTGCCATCTCATGAGAGCAGATTGCAACTTTATATGTGGACGGTCCGCAAGGTAAAACATTAAAAACTAGGAAAATTTAATGCTAAAGAAAAATAAAACAGCCAAGTACTTTATCGAGTCTTAAGCCAATAGGCAAGCTAAATAATAAAAACTTGACAAATAAGTCAATGAATTGTCAATGAAATGCTAGTACTCAGCATATCAAACATGAAAAAGGTCTATGACATAACTGTGTATGCAAAATAAGCTGCAACAGCCTCCAATAGGAAGTCACCGTCTTCATCCGAAAATAGTTCAGCCATCCAATTTAAAAGCGGAAAAGAACATAAGTGCTCTCCCAGCACCGGATCCTCTATCAACATCAGAGGACAGCTCGGTGGGTTTTCAAGAAAGCTCTGTTCCAAGAAAGACTGTGTTGCCGCCAGTAAATTCCAGGGACCAATTAGTCCATGCATCAATGCCACAGCCATAATCCTTTCGCCAGGACAAACCAACTCGTGAGTAATGATAGGAGTCATCAGCTGATTAAAGTCGACGTCAGGAGAAACCGGTCCGCAGAGACACAAATCAATGGCCCAATCGAAATCACAGGTCAGGCAGTGAAATACAGGCTGGACACAGGTGAAGTAGGAGAATCGAAAAGATAATCCATATGCCGTGCTTAATATCGCCAACGGCATTGTGCCATAATATTCTAGCATGCGATTGCGGAACAGTGTCAGCAGCTGCAGGGCGGGAGCTTGCACAGGAGGGACATCCATATTTAAAAATGTAAAAAAGCACAAGAGCGTCCGCTGGTAATGCAAGTAAAAATGGGAATCCACGAAGCAGAGTGGAAAAAATAGAATGAAAGAAAGCAGGGATGACTCCAAAGATTTTCTCAAATGAAGTCACGAGACCACTGGTAACAACTTTAAAGAAGTGCACCAGGCCCTTTGTGGAGGACGCGTTGGAGATAGTCCGAACCATCTTGCTGAAATGGAAAGGCGAATCTGTATTTAAAAGGGTCTGCACCTCTGTACGGGTGTTCGCTATGTGAAGCACGAAAGTTTCACGGGCCGAACTCAAGGCCACCTCTCTCTGAGACAAAGGAGCTCTTATTCTTGCCATGCTGTTGAAATGTGCTCCCAAGGTTGGTATTTGTGGCCAGATTGAAAACTCCCTATGTTCATGTGTGGGAGGAAATAGAACATTTCTGCAGAAAATAACCCGTTCATTTACTGTTACGATAAAATGAATACTTTTAATTAACCCAGAACAATCTTCATTATTGAGCATCAAATAACTACCATTTTCCAAGAACTTGAACGTGGGGATGATAGCAGGAACTGGTGTGCCTTGCAACACGCAAGCCATATTTGGTCGGTGTTTGTTGCATGAACCGTGTAACTGTATGTGCCTACACATTAGTGAATGATCTGGCGTCTCAGTGCATTCCTCTCCATTCAGATAAAGTTCTTGATCATCTTTGAAAATCTGTATGTGTATGGAAGCGACCAGACCTCATGAAGAAAACCACTACCTAAAGGTTAATAACGACCTATTGGTATATATTTCATACAATTTGAAAACTTATATAAAGCAAAAGGCAGCGTTATTAAACCGTGGATAAGGCACGTTGCCAAAGCAGTCAACCTTTTGGATTTATACTGGAAATGTTAAAGGAAGAATTACGGAGTAGGGCCTGTAAATCTTTAATGGACAACGAGTAAAATTACTCCAACCATCATATTCCTCTAACTCCGGGATAGTAGGGGTGTTTAATTTTTTAGAAGTAGCCAATCCAAAGCATTTGGTCTGGGAAATTGTTTCATTCACAAACAACATATGATTTGGGATGAGACATGCACGGTGGAAAGCCTCAGTGCCTTGTACCTGCCAGGTTCGTGAACCCCAAACTGATGTAGATCCTGGATATTTTTACTCTGTGTTACGTTAGCATGGTCTCATTACTGGTTTAAACGCCATTTTTCCTTTTTTGTAACTTCTGCACACGACACTTAGTTGTTGCTTTAGCTTTCAGCCTACCTGCGTCAAGATCTATGCCTGCTTCAAGCAGGCGCAGGGTTTTGATGTAGCTTTGTCCTATCTGATTGTAAATGCGGCACACCGTGGGTGGCAGAGCAGCGGTGCACGTTAACTGGTGCATCCCTGGGGATGTGCTAGTTAATATAAATCTGTCCCTTTACATTTAATTATGTGCAGGGGACACAGAGTAGGTGAGGTTTATCCAAGGTTAAGAAGAGATGAGTCCTGTTCAGTGAAAAATTGGAGATAGGCTTCAGTATATTATATACTTAAGTAGTGTGTTAAGTTTTTGATGACTGTTATTAATTTACTGTTGGGTAATAGTGGTTAATAACATTTTTTATTATATTTTACCACAGATTCAACTGCAGATTATTTCAAGATTTTAGGATGCCTAGCAAAGAAAGAGTGAGAAAGGCTGCAAAACGTCAAAGACAGCAGGACCATGGAATAATGCAGCAGTCCTCTAACAAAAAGATTTGTCAAGTCACCAAGAAAGCACCGGGTAAGAGTCCAAAAACAGTCATAAGAAATATGTGTAGTAAAAAAAATATTACTACAGAAAATGTTTCAGTCCAGAAAAGGAGAAAGAATTCAAATGGTAAGGAAAGGCCAATGAGAAATGTTACTGCTAGAGTAAGAGATAACTCTATGCATGAAAGTAGAAGGAAACAACAGTTTAGGGATATTCGTAAACGAATGTTCCGCAACAGGATAATTGGGAATTTGTTAAAAAATATTAAGAAAGGTCAACAGAAAGTGGTTTTTTATAAGAGAAAAAAAATAGTTGAGAAAGTTATTGATCAGGCATTTGAAATTAAACGTAAGTTATTTATTTTGACAATCAATAGAATTAGGAAGCTAAACAAGGTAATTTATGATTTCAAAAGAAATAGTAGATGGAAGAGAATAGTTAATCGTAGTAATTTTTGTGAAGTTTTTTCTGGAGAATGGATGCATAGTTCAAGCTCTGAGGCATTTTTTAATGAGGAGAGTTATTTCCAGGATAATGATTTGGTGCATGCAGTTGACACCAGTGGTCGAGCTTATGAAGTGAAAGATGGTTGTCCAGTTGAAAAAGAAAAAGTTGTGAGAACAGAGATAGAAGAGGTGTTAGGTAATGAGGTTTTAGGGAGACGTCCTAAGGGTCCTGTGTACACCTGGAAGTATAGTAGTATTTGCAGTGTACGACAGGATTCCATCAATTTGCTTTGTGATTTTATACGGTCATTTAATAAGAAAAGTTTGAAGCAGAAAATGAAGTTGTTGCAAGAATTAGATCCTTGCAGAGTGAGAGAAGTGATAGGTTTGCATGGTCATTCACTGGCTTGTCTTTCCAGGAGAGTATGCCAGAGTGTTTTTCATCATTTCAGGATGCTAGCAGTGCATCATAATAAAGTGAGGAAATTAGTTAGAATGTTGTATTATGCTAAGAGTCCAGCAATTATGCTTAAACAATTATGCGCTGCTCTTTTGCATGGTTCTGAAATAGATGTGAAGAATATATGTGAAGAAATTGAGTTTTGTTACTTTGGAAGTAAAGAGGAGAATGTTGAAATTGACCAAGAAGAAGAGAGTAATGTGGAAGATAGTGTACAGGTTTCCAGTACAGATAATTTCCAGAGGGAAATTGCGACGTTTGAGGTGAAATCAAGTGAGAGGCCAAATTTCACTTGTGTGTGTTGTCGACGCACTTATTATAAGAATCAGACTAAGTTAGTGGATTTATATGGAAAAAGTGAAAGGGAAAATAATAGTGAATGGAAGGATTTTACAACATACTTGATGGTAGAAAATTGTTTTGATTTGGGATTGGATCAACGTGTGTGTACTTATTGTTGTAACAAATTAAATCAAAACCAGATGCCTGCTAGAGCAGTTCATAATAATCTGGAATTGGTTGAGATTCCTTCTGAATTGAAGGATTTAAATACTTATGAATCTATTTTGATTCAAAGTATCCATCCCTTTCAGGCTATTGTAAGAATGGAGCCAAAGACAGGGAAATTGCCTCCATCAGATTTACAGAGAGGATTAAAGGGAAGAGTTGTTTATTTGCCTCTAGATTTGAAGAAAAACATTAACACAATTGGAGTAGAAAAAGTGGAAGAGGAACCTCTTGTTATCTTAGTTAATGGGGTTCCGACAAAGAATAAGAAAATATGGCAAAATTTAGTAGATGTTAGGAAAGTCAAAAGGGCAACATTGTATTTGAAAAAAAATATTAAATACTATAAAAATGTATATGTTGCAGAAGAGGAAGTAAGTGAGGAAGAGGATAGCGATTTGTGTGCTGGTCAAATTGAGAAAGTAGAACCCTGTACTAGTGAAGAAATATATGAACATTATAGTGTTCATCCTTTGCATTCCAAGGAAGTCATGGGGAATGCTATTGAGTTGTTTCAAATGAAACAAGCGAAAGGGAGTCCCATTAGTGTTTGGGAGGAAAGTTTGGAAGCTCGGTGTTTCCCACAGCTTTTTCCAACAGGTCAGGGAGGAAGATATGATGAGCGACCTCATCAAATTCCTGCTTCTGAATACCGGACTTTGCAATTGTATGCAGGAGATCCTAGGTTTCGACAATGCATTCCTTATTTGTTTCATCTCCTGTTTGAAAGCGATCTGTCTGGACTGTCATATGCAGTGAACCACATCTTGAAAAGTGGTATACACATGCAAAACATCTCGGCAAGTGACTTTATGGATAAAGTCAATGTCCAAGACAGAATTTTGGATTCTCACCTGATTAATCTCATGGCGTGTCAGCGTGGTACTAATGAGTACTGGTACCGTCGTCATGGTGATTTAAAATGTATGCTGAGGAACTTAGGAACTCCCACATGGTTCCTCACTTTGAGCTGTGCTGAGTATGGCTGGGAAGACTTACTTGAATTTCTACGAGAGGCAAATGCTAACGTAGAAAACATCGATCAAGACACCCGGAGAACTGTGCTCTTTGGATCCAGTCAATGTATGTAGGTACTTCAATCATAGATTTGAAGGTATGATGTCTTTTATCATGAATAAGAAGAATCCACCTCTTGGAGAGGTGTTGGATTTCTTCTGGAGGAAGGAGTACCAAGCAAGAGGTGCTCCTCATATACATATGTTGCTGTGGATCAAGGATGCACCTAAATTTGGAACGGATGCAGACGACTCAGTGATGAGTTTCATAGAACAGTATTCTACGTGTGCTGTTCCAAACGCAAAGGAGAAAAAAAGCCTAAGAGAAAAAGTTCTACGTTTCCAAAGCCATCGATGTGGAAAGTACTGTCGTCGTAAATTCCGGAACAAAGACAAGTTCTACACCAAATGTCGTTTCGGCTTTCCACGATCGGTGATTTCTAAAGGAAGAGTGAACAGTTTGATGTCTTCGCTGCGACATAATGTGATGAAGAAATCACCTAAAAACACATACAATTTGAAGAGGAATGAAGAGTCTAAGTACATCAACGACTACAACCCGGTGATTTTGTCCATGTGGAATGCTAACATGGATATACAGTTTGTGGCTGATAACTGTATGGCTGTGGCTCGGTATGTGACATCTTACATCACCAAAAAAGAGAAGACAGAATTGAAGGATATGTGGGAGGACATTTCCCATGAAAAGAGCCTCAGCAAGAAGTTGTACAGTTTCAGTCTGAAGATGTTGTCGCATCGAGAAATCGGAGCTTACGAATGTTCTGACCGGTTGTCTTCAGCAAGTCTCTATGCCAAGTCCAGGAGTATCGTTTGGGTGAGTGTTGGTCTTGCTGCAACGCGTAATCGAGTTCTGAAACCTGTGCGGGAAATTGAGTATTTGGCGGAAAAGGAGCCAAACAGTACCGACATTTTGAAGAGCAACATGTTGGATACATATTATCCAAATCGAAGCAGTCACCTCGAGAATGTTTGTCTGTATGAGGTTCTGCAAAATTACATATTCAAGAGGAACATCAAAGAAGATACTGAGAAAGGAGTGTATGCTGTAATAGGAAGTGAGGGATGTCTGGTCAAGCAAAGAAAATGCCACTTGATAAACCATCGAAAATTGAGTGGCGAATCTCCTGAAAAAAAGGAGTTTTTCTATTTAGCACTTTTGCAACTTTTTAAGCCTTGGCGTGCAGAAGAGGAACTGCTTGGAGATTTCCTTTGTTACGAAGACTCATTCAATGCTGCCAAGGAGACCATAGAATGTCCTGCTTTTCCCAAATATGTAGAAATGTTGAATGTGGAAATTGAGCAGGAAGCAACGATTGCAGCCGAGATTGCCAGAGACAGTTCTCAGGACAGTCAGAGTTCTGCTTCATTGAGTCAGGATCCACTAGGAGGACCTCTTATCGAAAATGAAGCTGCCACTGCTATGAATGAAGTGGAAAGAGCCATGGCACATGCTCAGGAGGATGCGGTTAACTTAGAAGAGTTGGAAAGACAACTCAACGTTGAGCAGAGGAAAATATATGACGAACTTACCATGCAAATTGATCATGGATTAAGTCATGACAAGAAAGAGTGCTCATGTACGTCGTTGAAGCCTGTCCGACTGTACGTGAGTGGAGAAGCGGGAACTGGAAAAAGTTTCCTTATTAAAGCAATTTTATGTTTTTTGCAGGAAAGGACAGAGTCATCGCTGTCTTGTGTTGTCACCGCTCCAACTGGACTGGCAACACATAACATTAAAGGGATTACTTTACATCGTTTACTGATGCTGCCAGTGGAGCATGACAACAAATTAGAATATCACAAGCTATCTGGAGATGCTTGTTTTGAAGTTTCAAGAGTCTTGAGGAAAATGAAACTTCTTATCATTGACGAAGTAAGCATGGTTTCCAATGTCATGCTTGCCTTTGTGCATTTGAGAATGCAAGAAGTTCTCAAAACAGAGTATGATGTGTTATTTGGTGGCAAACACATCATTGTTTTCGGAGATCTTCTGCAGCTGACACCAGTGAAAGGGCAACCTGTGTTCAAAATGCTCATGCATGAAGATACCAGGAAGTGCTTAGGGAGTATTGGCAACGTCAATATATGGTTAAACTTCAATTATGCTGAACTGCATGAAAATATGCGTCAGGCAAAGGATGAAGTTTACAAGACTATTCTACAAGATGTTAGAATTGGAAAAGTGACCGAGCATGGGAAAGAAGCTTTACATGCACGATTACTGACAAATTTATATCCAGACGAAGATGTTGTGCCTGAGAATATTTTTCAGAAAGTTACTGAGAAAAAATCTGGAATATGTTTGATGCCAACTCTTGCAGAATGTGCCAAATTCAACAACAAAATGTTGCATTTAGAAAAGCAAGAGATTGTGAAATTGGAAGCTATTGACAGAGTAGAGCATATGGGATCAACAATTATTTTGTCTGAGAATCTGAAAACAAAATTGGATTCATTAGAGAAGAGTATATCTAAAACTGCGGGTTTTGAAAAGACTCTGAATGTGTGCTTGAACTGCCGTATAATTTTAAGAAGGAATTTACATGTTGAAAGAGGTCTGGTAAATGGATCAATGGGTAATGTTGTTGATTTTGTGAAATACAGAAATAGAGATGGAATTGAATTTTTAAAAATTAAATTTGATGGCATTGAGGAAGTACAGCTAATTGCTCGTTGTTCTGCTAGATTTTTGCTTGTAAAAGACTTATATGTTCGTCGTAAGCAGTTTCCTGTTTGCTTGGCATATGCGGTGACAATCCATAAATCGCAAGGTTTAAGTGTAGACTGTGCATTGGTGAATATTGGCAGTTCTGTGTTCAAGGAGGGTATGGCATATGTGGCATTGTCACGAGTTAGGACTTTATCGGGATTGTACTTGATTGAGTGTGATGTCACAAACATTTGTGCGGATCTAGATTGTGTTAAGGAATACAATAGGTTGAGAAGAGAGTATGCGCCACATTTGCCTCAGTATCCTTTGTTTGAGAAACGTGTGGTAGGCCGGAAACGAAGAAATGTGACCAATACTGGGGAGGTTGTAGCAAAAAGACGAAAAGTCGATGAACCTGAAATTATAAGCAGAAACAAAAAGGATTCTGTTGAAGATGTTGTTGGTTTTCAATTTGAAAACAGTTCTGGTGTCAACTGCTATGCTAATGTAGTGGTTAATGTTTTGTTTTCTCTAGAAAATGTAAAAGAAGAGATTGTGGTCAATTCTGATCAAAGATTTTGCAGTTTGTTAAATTCTGTGTTAGAGAAATGTAGCACTGATAGAACAAACATAGAAAGTGTGTCTGAAATTCGAAATCTGTTAGACAGATGTTCAGGCCAAACACAATTCTCTCAAAATAGTCAGCAAGATTGTCAGGAGTTTTTAATGTATATGCTTGATGTATTGCATGCTGAAGGTGTAGATGTAGATCACCTGTTTGGGCTTTCTCATCAATGGCAGCATGACTGCGAGAACTGTAGGGTATCAAGTACTACTAGTGTAGACTCAGAAAGATTTATATATTTAACTTTGCCAGACAGTAAATCAGTCTCTTTTAATAAGCTAGTAAAAGCAGCTGATCACAATATGGAGTGTAGGCAATGTAAATCTGAAATGATGTCCACATTATTTATACGAACATATGGCCAGTATGTCATTTTAATGTTCCAACGATGTAGGCCTGATGGAACAAAATTGACAACTTTAATAAAAAATTTTGTGGCTTCACAGTTGTCAATATCAGGAAGGACTTTTGTAACTGTAGCAATTATATATCATGATGGTCCTTCAATAACATCAGGACATTATACAGCTTATTTAAAGTGTAGAAATGGCTGGTCATTCTGCAATGATTCTGTTTTAATTTTCAAAAAAAAATTGCCATACGACCTTAAAAACTCTTACCTGGTGTTTTTAAAACCAAAATTTTAGGGAAAGAATCTCGGGATGTGCTCTGAGGAATTTCAAGAAGTTCTCATGGCTCCTACACTATTTGGCCTTGAGGATAAGTGTAGTACAGAGACATAACTTTTTACCATAACACTGGACGTTATTGAGAAATACGTGCACTTTGAATGAGTTCAGAAAACTATTTCTTTTTATAAGCTAATTGAAGCAGCCAATCAAAACATGGAGTAGAGGGAATGTAAGTCTGCAATGCTGTCTACTGTTTTACATTGCTTTGTGATTAAAAGTGATGTAGAGAATTAAATAATTGTACTAGTCATAAAGGTAGTGTAAGTCTGCTTCATAGTAAGCAGTATCAGTGTGATAGGAAATGTAGAACATGATTGAGCAAGAAGGGGAAGATATTACTAGTCCAGGATTGTGTAAATGATCTTCAACATTTTAATTCTGAAAGTTGCGGAAATGCGAAAAGACGGGATTGGCTTACAAGAAATCCAAGAGTTATAAATGGCTTTGACAAGATTTGGCCTTGTGGAAACTTGTGGTAGAGAGCAAGAAGTCATTTATTGTATGTAACATGTTTTTGAAAACGATGGAGGTTTTCTTTCAGAAAGTGGCGGGTTGAAAGTAATAACAGCACAACAGAGTGTAAGCTGTTCATAGGACATCCTTGGCCGTCATGGAAAGTAAGTTAACTTTAAGGAGTTCTGAATTCTGATTTGTTATGTTGTATGGGTTTTTTAAACACAATCATTTTGATTGTGTTTTTTTTTCCCCGCTGTTATATGATGAATACCTTCAAGTCACTGTTTTTAGTGAAATTTGATACATTCTGAGAACAGCAAAAATAAACCTTTTAACATGTATAATTAATTCTGTTCTGTTTGCATTTATGATGTACATGTAGAACTGTGTAGGAGGCATGGAGAAGGTGAGGCTTCTGTAAGTGTCAAAGTTGTTGCATACAGTGAACACATTCACACATCGGTCCACTCTTCCTTGGATGTGGTGGAGGTGGTGGGGAAGCACCAGCTGAAGCTACTAAAGAAGCCATTGCTCACTGGTAACAAAGGGTCTTTCTCTCACAATGATGAAAGTCAGAGTGAGGAAAGAAAGAGGGATTTTCATCATTTGGGAAAAACAATAGTTCTCAACCAATGAAAAGTGTTCATTTTAGATTATATGACCTAGTCTTACATCATTAGGAAACCAAAAGTGAAATGAACCAATGAAAAGTGTTATTACCAAGTCACATGACCTGCTGTGTTTATGTTACACGCTTTGCAGGGCCTTCCGGTTTGCTTCCAGAAACCTTTGCTTTGCGACTCGGTAAGCGTACCAGTTCGCTAACGTAGTACGTCATATGACGTATCACGCGACAACGCGAAACGTCATGCGGACGGGAGGCATCACGATGTTGTTTTCTAACGCGGCAGTTGCGGTAAAGAAACGTTTACTGGCTCGCGGTCTATTTTGCAGCATCAAGGTCAGCTAACGGGAAGCTTCCCGATTCGCGAAGTGGGAACGAAGAGAAAAAATTAAAAAAAAAAAAAGTTATTAATAAACATATAAAATATATTTTTGGATTTAAAGAAGAATACATTTTACAGCTACAGATATTTGCTATTAAAAAACCATTGAAATTCACTGAAAAAACCATAGGTTATAGATTATATATAGTTAGGAATTAGCATTTACAAAACCTTGAAAATTCACTGAAAAAACCATAGGTTATAGACCATATATAGTTAGGAATTAGCATTTAAAAAACCTTATTTTACTCACACAAAACCATTGAAATTCCATATATAGTTAGTTGCACTAACTATATATCGCGCACCCGCAATCCACTGCTGATGATGTCACATATTACATCATTCATGACATGGTCAGTGACATCACTGATGACATCACTGATGACATCTCAAATGACATCACTGATGACAACATCCAGTGATTATGTGTTTCTGTAAAGTTTAAATATGTTTTACATATTGAAGAATGAGTGGATGTATAAGTGTCTGAATGAAGGTTTTAGTAGGTGTGTGATTTACTGTATGAGTGAGTGATTAAATGCGTCTTACTAAATGCACGGGTTAGTGACTAAACTGTCTGAAAGTGTGCATCAGTATGTCTGTTGTTGTGCAAGCTGCTGCATGTGTTGATCAGTAGCTATATAAGTAGCTATATGGGTTATTGATTGGTTGCACAAGTATTTGTATGGGAGACTGAGTGTGTGTATGGCTGGCTGGGAGGTGTGTGACTCTGTGCAGATCAATGTGTACTTGTATCAGTGATTCTATAAGAGAGTAAGTATGTGTTAGTATATGTTTGAAAATGTAAGGTACTCTATGTTTAACTGTGTAGATTAGAAAATGGAAGTGTGATTGATTCTTTACAGGACTGACTAGGTGTGTGAGTAACTCCATGGATGAGTGGCAGAGTGTGAGTGTCTGTATAGGTGTATGAGTGCATATGATAGTGTTGTAAAGATGAGTGATTGTATGTATGAATGATTGTATGGGTGAATGAGTGAATGTGTGTGTAGACGTAGGAATCAGTGAGTGCGTATGTAGTAACTAGTATTGGTGTGTCAATGGTTTCAAAAATTATACTCTGTATTTAACACTGGGTTGTAACAGAGGTTATATTAAAGTGTGAGGAGATGCATTGTATTGTCACATTAATGATATCATCATTGATGTGACCATTGATGTCAAATGAGATATCATCAGTGATGTCATTTGAGATGTCATCAGTGATGTCATCAGTGATGTCACTGACCATGTCATGAATGATGTAATATGTGACATCATCAGCAGTGGATTGCGGGTGCGCGATATATAGTTAGTGCAACTAACTATATATGGAATTTCAATGGTTTTGTGTGAGTAAAATAAGGTTTTTTAAATGCTAATTCCTAACTATATATGGTCTATAACCTATGGTTTTTTCAGTGAATTTTCAAGGTTTTGTAAATGCTAATTCCTAACTATATATAATCTATAACCTATGGTTTTTTCAGTGAATATATATATATATATATATATATATATATATATATATATATATATATATATATATATACATAAACATACATTCATTCAATATAAACTTTATTTGATCTTTTTATATTCAGATAAAAGTACATGAAATCAAGAGCAAAACAGTAAAAATACAACCAATCACAATTCTTTCTTAAAACAAACCCCACCTTAATCAGGATTACAATACATTTGCATTACAAAAAAAACACATTTAAAATAATGCGTTAGTTTTCGATATTTTTCTAGGTATAAAATTATTTGCATATATGTATATATATATATATATATATATATATTTTAAAGAAGTAATAAAGCAGTGACCAAATAAAAGATCCTCATAGTTCATAAATGGAGCGCATATTTCCTTTTACGCATACATGCCCATAAAAAAGCTGCAACTGCAAAACAGACAAACAGGTTTGAAAGAGATTTTAAAAAGTATAGTGCGACCGGGCATTGGCAACATTTATGTCTCTTTAATATTGGTATGATATAAAATGTCTATCTTGGGCATACATGCTACAAATAAATACCAAACACAAATCATTTTGTGTCGACTTAGAGTCACAAGGGCACACAGGTAAATCAGAATGCCTGAATCTTCTACCTGGATACCCCAGCATCAATGGGATCACATTTAGATGAAATCCAGTTAGGATAAACTTATGGTGTGAGAATGGGACCTCTGCCAAATATGAAAACTCACCCTCCTCAATTGGGGGTGGTAGTTGACACATCCGAACCATCTGTGCACCATAATTCATCTCTCTACCGACATATTGGGCCCTCAGCTTTAAAGCCTAGGCCAACCACATCTTGGCATGTCATTGGTAACATGAAGAGATTCAGCAAGCCTAAGTCACTAAATTCCTGCTCAACATAGCTTAACCATTTGCTCCTGCTATGGTTCTCCATCCTGAGCTGGTCTGTAATAATCCCTTATTTCAGGGGAACTGTGCCCCTACACCAGATCGACAACCACAACATGAGAGGAGCCAAGTGGATTGAGTCCGTAATGTAAGGGAAGGCCAATTCAATATGAGAGATGTAACTTGATTTTTTTTTAGTCCATATACAATTGTGGTGCTTTAGCTTTTTTCTCTGCCCCTGCAATTAATATAAATGTCTTTGTTTGATTGACTATTAGGTCCAGCGAACTCATAAAAGCTGCATATGCTATTATCAGATACTGGAGACCCACACCAGTTCTTGAGAGAAGTACGGCATCATCGGCATATGGCAAGACTCTTGTTGGCCAACGGCACTAGGAGCACCCCCCACACCCACCGACCACGCACGAAACCTAGGGGTTATCCTCGACTCCACACACTCCATGACGAAGCAGGTCAACGCCATCTCCTCCTCCTGCTTCAACACCCTCCGCATTGCCCACTTTGTTTGCTATACCCGCCACATCCCAGGTTGCCAGAAAGAATGAGTTAGACTGCCCGTCTCCCGTTCAGAAGTCAGGACAGGATAAATTCTGGTGGACAAGGACCCTCTAGTGGGGGGGAGGCAGTCAATCAAATTAGTCCATATCAGAAAGAGGTGCAAATCTGTTTTTAAGCGGTAAACCAGGATTTCCCGCTGGGATCGACTTTGCGTAGACCTCCCTATGCAGCAGCAATGGGTTTGGGACCATTTGGACCATACTGGGGGAAGGAGAATAGAAGTAGCCAAGGGTCAGGTTGAGAATCTGGGTACCCTTAGGAGTTACTCTGTGTAATTGATTATTAAAGTTAATCACCACGCAGTCCCCCTCCAGTGTCAGGAGAAGGAGGCGTGCAGTGGAAAATCACAGGTTTACATGTGCCAACTGTGAGGCGGTCTTTCCACTGGATGTCGGGCATTTTCCCCCTAAGGATAGGTAGGGTGGGTTTAACCCTTTGAAACAATCATTTATTGGGTGTCGTCTCAATGCTCGATCACTAATCAAACATCGAATTTAATGATTTTGTGTCCCTTCAAAAACCAGACTGGGTGTTTATCACTGAAACCTGAGCCAGAGAATGCTCTGGCCCATATTTAGTGGAAGCTATCCCTGTGGGGTATCTCTTTGTGAGATATGATAGGGAGGGGAGGCTGGGTGGGGGACTAGGGGTTATGTATAAAGACATTTACTCCTTTTGTACAGAGGCCCTCACCTCTCCCTCGGATCCCTATGAGGCTTTGTATTTTTCCCTGAAGGTTCTTCCAACTGAAAGTTTCAGTGGAGTGATTACCTACCGGCCCCCCGGACCCAGAGCGCAGTTTCCCCAGAATTTCAGTAACCGAATAGAGCCTTACCTAGCCTACTCGAAGGTTACATTCCTGGGTGATTATAATTTTCACTTTGAGAGTATGCTGTGCCCTGAAACGCAGGCCTTTTTGCAAGTTATGGAATCCTGTGGTTTCCCTCAGCTAGTAAAAAGCCCTACGCATATGGCCGGACTTATCTTGAATGGGATTTTTTCCAATGATCAAAGGGTTAAGGTCTTGGACCCTATTCCCCTCTCTTGGTCTGACCATTCTGCCATACCTTTTACCCTGGCAATGTCAGTATTCCCCCTGGACTCTGGCAGCAGGAATAGGGTAAAATGGAAGAGAAATCTTAGACAGGTCAGTAAGGAGGTTCTTCTTGACAAACGTAGCAACTTTTGCCCCTCTTCCTTTGCTGATATCAATGTCACATACAATGAGTTTCTAGCTAGCTAATAACAACCTTGCCCCTTTTAAGAAGCACTAAGAAGCAAGAAAACGTCCCTCTGCCCCATGGTTTTCTGAGGGATTGAGAAAGCTGAGGCAGGCCGGTGGACAGCAGGAACAAAAATGGCGGATGGACCGGAGTAGAAAGGGATTAGCATAACCTGCGGTTAAGGGAATATAAGGAAGCTATTAGAGAGGAAAAGGCCTCCTATTTCTTGTCAATGACCGAACCTACCAGATCCTCCAGGGAACTTTTTTCCATTATTAATTCCCTCTTAGTCCCTCGACCAGTGCCAGCACAGAGGTCTCCCAGGACTTCTGTGACAAAATGGCTGGTTTTTTCCATGCTAAAATTAAGGATATTCATTCTTCTTTGGAGAATTCTAATTTGGTGAGTGTTAATACAACTCCCCCTTCTGATTTAGTGGAAGTCCCAAGGGGGGACAACCGCCTTCGCCTTTTCCGCCTATTCTTCAAGAGGACACTGAGGTACTGTTAAGGGCGATCAGATCTGGTTCTCCCCTTGAGCCATGTCCTCTTAAGATTTTGAAACTGGGAAGAGAGGCGATTGTATCTCCTCTAACGGCCATTCTTAATACGGCCATTTCCGCGGGTCATTTTCCTACCGCGTGGAAAACTGCAGTGGTAAAACCTTTGCTTAAGAAGGCCTCTCTTGATCTGACCGAACCAAAAAACTATCGGCCCATATCCCTGCTACCGGTTCCAGCTAAGATCCTCGAAAAACATCTTAATCGCCATCTCAGTTGCAACCTGGAGGAATTCCAACTCCTCGATGCTTCACAGCATGGGTTCACGAGTGAACACAGCACAGAGTCAGCACTAACCATTGTCTTTAACAACATTCGTCAACTGGTTGATGCTGGTCACACTACCCTGCCGATCCTCCTGGACCTAACCGCAGCCTTCAATACGATCTCTCCGAGTAGACTGGTTGGTAGGCTGCAGGAAGTTGGGGTAGAGGGGTCCGCACTAAATCTGCTGTCATCCTTCCTCACGATCGGTCACAAGTAGTTAAGTTGGTCCAATTCTTGTCTGCTCCCAAACAACTGTTCTGTGGAGTTCCGCAGGGATCCTCATTGAGTCCTACTATCTTCAATCTATATGTAGCCCCGCTCGCCACTGTGGTTTGGTCTTTTGGTCTAGAAGTCCTTTCCTACGCTGATGACACTCAGATCCTGATTTCCATCACAGAGAGTGTCTCAGCCTCAGCAGTAAATTTCAAGAACTGCATGCGAACGGTGGCTACATTAGGAACTATCTTTGACTCAATGGGGATAAAACTGAGGTTTTATTCTTCGGAGACAAGTTGGACATATGGTCAGGGGCCTGGTGGCCTGCTTCTCTAGGGTCCTGCCCCGTCCCTTGTCTCAGTGCCAGAAATCTTGGCATTATTGTAGACTCCTCTCTGTCCCTGAGATCACAAATAAACAGAACAGTATCGACCTGTTTTGGGATGATACGGACCCGTAGGAAGATTTTCCATTTTCTCTCCAGGCTGGATTACTGCAATGCCCTTTATTTAGGGATAAATAAGGGACTTTTGCATTGGCTCCAATTGTCGCAGAATGCAGCCGCCAGGCTGGTAATGGGTCTTCCAAAATATCACGCGGTCTCAGCCACCATTAGGAGCCTTCATTGACTCCCGCTTGGGAGGAAAATTGTGTTTAAGGCCTTATGTCTGGTTCACAAGACCATTCACAATAGGGGTTCTGAAGGCATTAACAAAATGTTCCAAAGTTACATTCCTAGCAAGAATTTTAGATCGGCTAGTAAGAACTGGGTAACAGTTGCTAGGTTTTGGAAAGTCAGGTGAGGGGGAGGACATTCTCGCTGATAGGAGCCAATCTGTGGAATCTGTTCCCTCTCCCAAGTTCAACTTTGGAAATACTTTCTTCATTCCGAAAATCTTTGAAGACCTGGCTTTTCACCTGTTTGATGGTCATCTGCCATAATCTTTTAGCCCCGCAGCTTATGAACCTCTGACACAATGATCTCTGTCGGCAGCGCCTTGATGCCCCTGGGCTAAGTCCGCGCTTTACATTTTTTATATTCATCCATTCATTCATTCATTTTTGGGGACAGCCCCACCCACCTTACCCTTCTTGCCATGATGATATGATTGGCTAACCATGACCCCTCTCCCATCAGAGCTCAGGTATGGGAAGTCAGCTAATGGAGAGATTCATCAATTAGCTGAGTAGTATTTTCGATTTGATATACCATCAGGGAGGGAACGTTTCCAAGGACCAATACAAGTGGAGCCGCTGTGGGTGGTAGATGCAGTGTTTGAAACCAATCATGGACCTCCCCCATGGTGTTAGCCCTCTTCTGTAAAATACCATAATTTCCCCCTTCTAAATTAGTTACATATAAATTACTAGGGTGCCTGCCCGTAGAGATGCTAGAAGAGGGAAAACGTGGGCGTCTCAGTTCACTCCTGTTTGGGCGATTAACAGTACTTTGCAAAATAGTCGATTGGGACCGCCGGTAAGGAGAAGGTGGAAGGGTGATCATGTCCTTAGTGTGATCAAGTTCAGATTGAAGTTGGTGAGATGGTTGGTGAGATGGATAATCTTCAGCCATTATTGAGACTGATAAGGCCCTCTTCGTCTCCTTCTCACGTGTATATGTGGCCTAACCAATACGCCCAAGCCCTTTAGCTTAGATAATCTCACTTCAATTTCTGAGAGTTTGAGTTGAATTGGGGCTAGCAAGACTGTGACCATGTTCTCCATCCTGTTCCAGGATTCATTTTCGCCAGACGAAGCTGAATACGTGGCCTGCTCATGGCTAAGTAGGGGCTTGCTTATCCCCTGTTCCGGCTTTTCCCTTGCCCTTAGATTTAGCAAGTCGGGACCCTTTTTGTTGTTGTTGTTTTAGTTTCTATGTGCCCGCTCCCCTCCTTCTCTTAACTGGTGGTGCACTCATGGTATCCTCAGTATCAGGTTTAGAAGCCTGAGCCCTCGTAGCAATGCTGAGCCCGTATCAAATGACCTTAAGGATTGCATCCAGGGTGGTAGAGAGGGGGGCTGAGTCAGATCAAACACAGGGGCAGACAAGGATGGTTGTGGGACATCATCTGATGTAGATAGGCCTAATGAGGAGCGTCTCTGCGCTGAAATTGGGTCCAATGAGAGTTGCCGTTCCACCAGCTGAATCTCGGTGCTAAGCATTGATTCAGCCCTAGTAATGAAGGTGTCAAAAGTTCCCACTACTCCCTTATGCTTGCTCATTATGAGTTCAGATATCAAGCAATTAGACGCCAAACTAAGCACGAATAGATACAGTCAATAGGGCTACTCAGTAGAATATTAAACACCACGGTACCTGAAGAGTGAAAAGATCACTTTCCTGTTCCGTTGTCCCAATATCAGAGGGGTGACCCAGCCCAGCTTCCTCTGGGCTCCTCCAGGCGTGGAGGGCCCGTTTTGGCCTGTGCTTTGCACGGCCCGGGTGTGTCACAGCACGCGTCCCGAGCCGCGAGCCGGCGCCCTCCTCTTGTAGCACGTCCGCGCGTTATGCGTGACTGGAGTTGTGGTCCTCCTGGGCCAGGTTACGGGAGTCCATGGACGAGCAGCAGGAGCCCACAGTGAAAGCGGCTACGATGCGCCGTGGGCCGGCATCCTCCTCTTGTAGCACTTCCACGCGCTATGTGTGGCGGGTGTTGTGGTCCTCCTGGACTAAGTTACTGGAGTCTGTGGGCAAGCAGCAGTAGCCCAACAGTGAAAGCAGCTGCATTTATATGTATGAGTGTTTATGTAAGTAGATATTCATGTAGAGAATTAAATATTAGGGAGATGTATTCAATTTACATTATATTAACAGTATACATTAAAATATTTAAGATTTACTACTTCAAGCTATAGAATAGAAAACTATATTTGTGTATGTTTTTTACACGATAATAGTGTGAAACTATATATTTTTTTTAAATTGGATCAGAAATTGATATTTTTGTGAACAATATTTTTAGCCCAACATTACTTTTACAAAATATTATTGGTTCTGATGTTATGTTAGGGATATGAAGAAAAGCTGCCAAGTTTGCAAACTTCCAACTATCAAAGCTGCAAATTATCCAACAACAAGGCTGTTGCTCAGTCACAGTTGCAGGGGCGGCTCCTCCACGTGGGCGTAGGAGCGTCACCCCACTGCTTTTTCGCAGTGTGAGAAGCAGAAACATAAAATGGTACTATAAATACCATTTTATGTCTCTGCTTCCTGCACTGCGAGAAATCAGAAGGCAGAGTTTGGTTGAGGGAGCGCGAGTGGGCGTTTCTGCTCCAGGCAGGGGAGGATTGGCTTGTCCACTGTTATGGGCGCTGACTGTTTGGTCGGTCCTGGGCTAACCAAACCAGTCATGCACACTCTGCATTTTCTCTATGTAGGCTGCATGCAGCCTACATAGAGAAAATGGCCTCCCCACAAACGCCTGTGGGCTTGGCGTCCCAGCCAATAACACCACTGCCATTTCTGCGTTGTGATTGGTTTAGGGGAGGAGAGGGAAGCTGACTGCTTCCAGTGAGGCACAGAGAGAAGAGACGTGATGCGGGTCCAGAGGCAAAGGTAAGTTTCATTTTTTTTATTAACCCCCCTGCGCGACTCCCCATGCGACCCCTTGCCACCCTCCCAGGAGACATGCCGGCCGCGAAAGCACAGTTGGAACAAGGGTACTCTGATATTTAACTGCAGGTACAACTTGAATTTTCGATGAAAATACATTGTAAACGATCAATTATTTTGGTTATGAAATATCCTTTCTATTCATAAACACAGGTGTGAAGGCCTTTTAGTCCCTTCAGGTGATGGCCACTTGAGAGCTATATTAACATTTCTATAATCCGACTGGCAAGTGGTGCTTAATGGAATCCCAACATTGGTCCTCTTACGTGATGTGATTTTATCTAATTGTCTTCTTCAAAAACACATTGCTAAGCACCAACCTTACTAAAACTAGGCAACACAACCATGTTTTACCAAGGATGAGTTTAGGGTTATTAAGCCAGAGCTATATTCTCTGTATGTTTATGCTGAAATTTCTTTACACCGTACAGACGCCCTATTTGAGTTAGAGAAGATATCTGCAGACATATTTCTTTTCTACTCATTGGGTCCGACTCACACATATTTTGCTTGTACCTACTCATAAAGAACTCCTGGCATACACCTTAACTCCACGAGTAAGCCAGGAGTGCTTCTAGAAACAGAACCTCATCCACTATTAGAAACATCTCTGTGAATTAGGGCTCACAATCAAGACTCATTTCACTGGTCAACATGCAAACAACCAAGACAAAAAAGATTAAATGGCCAATCCTGAATGTTGTTTTTTTCCCCTTGAACAATTATCCTTACATTGCTTCTTCACCAGCAGGTACCTTCGCATTTGCTTCCACTTGAAATTCATACACGCTGCTGCATTGTACATCAACTAATGCGAGGCACGCTCACAACTGTTACAAAGTACTCTGCAATGGCAACATATGTCTTCCTGTATCAAACTCCTGAAACAAAATAGTATAACAAGCATTTACAATGCAACGGTTTCGCCTTTGTAAAAGTTAGAGCTATGTTAATATTGTGCTGTTAAGACCTGGTATATGGTCACCAGGCACTCTTCACACTGCATGAGAACAAAACTACACTAAACAGTAACCCGATTGGCCCCGACGTAATGACACCATCAGTGCTGATACAGCGACCTCCCGCTGTGCCATCCAATCAGTGGCGTCCTGCTACCAGTCTGTCCGTCTTTGGGACCCTGGCACAGAACCTTAACGAACAAATGTGTTTCATATTTATTCTAATTAATGCAGGAAATGACGCACGCGGTGTAGACAGGTCAGCAAGTGTGAACACTGCTAGAGGACTCGACAGACACGCAATGTATTTGTGAAGGACCAGCAAAAGCGCACAGACAAAAATATCATCATAGTAAAACAAATATATTTTATTTTAAGAACCGAACACTAATATTGCAAAATACAAATGACTGCTTATTCGGCTTTGACAAATAATAAAAAAGCCTCATGTTTCGCGTAGCTATTAATGTGCATAAAGCGTGTTTCCTTGCGATGTGCTCTAAAGACATTTAAACAATCTACGTCTAACAGGGCTAGTTAGCCGTCTTCTAAAAAGATTTAAAAACTGATATTTTGATCTTCTTTGACAACCAGAAAAACAAGATGACAGTCCAGCAAAGCCATCTAATGCACCTCTACACACCGCCAAATGCACTTTGCCGTGTGTTTTTGCAAGGTCACTGATAGACTGGGTACATATACAGTAAACGTCTTTTGATAGAAAACATGACTTTTCGTTAGAAAGCGCAGATATTAAAATGAAAAAGAGCTAGCGCTACTAACTTCTAGAACGGGAGCTGTGCAGCGCACCAGCCTCTTGGGTACCACTGGTAGGAGAGCTGTTTGAGATCTTCTCAATTTCAACAACAGCTTAAGACACCCTTTCATTCCCTGAGGGCAGCACCTGCGACAGACTACAAACACTGCCATTTGAGGTGACAAGTGGATCCCGCTTAAAATAAACAATCACTGCCAATATTCGACCCTTTTATGTTATACGCTCTGAGACTGAATGTTCTCATCTTCATCACAAATCACCTAAACGATAGCTGATTAATGTTTTAATAATGTGCTAACGATCACAGCACAGTGTAAGCAGACATTCATAAAAATACGAGATGCATTCTGGCGATTGCAATTGAATTCTACTTGAGCCTTCAACTGAAGCACACATCAAGTTTAAAAACCCAAGTTAATAAAAATGTGCTTTACCTTGTTCTTCTAAAATCCTATTTGACATCTTTTTGTCACCAGAAGTAACAACAGCCTTCCGTTGTTTTCGGAACCTAAACGAAAGCCAGGTCGGGGGACTGTCCTTGTCTCTGCTGCAGGGGAGGCCTCTCCTCTCTCTGCACTTAGTGCGGTCTTCGTGACATCACACTGGACAGCCTGGCCTGTCATAGGTGTTCCATCCACAGGACTCTGCTGCTGCTGGGAAGACGCAGGCCTAATGCTGATTGTCACAACTCATGCAGAGGAGTCATTCTCAAGTTTCACAGGTTTATCCGTGATGTGCTGCTCCAGTCCACGTTTTTTCCCTTGAATTCTGGGACTTGTAGTCCTGTTTATTTCAGTATAACACAGGACTGCACGTCCGGTAAATCAGAGGAAAAAACCTGGACTGGAGAAGCACATCACACATGGAAACTTGGCAGCTACACGGAATTCTTACAACCTGCTAAACTAGCACACAAAGCAGGAAAGATCTGGACTGTATTACCGGAGGTGCCCTGGGCTTCCTCAGGGATGGAATCGATCCCGTAGGGCATGAAGGGTAGTGCGCTAGTGTCACATTTGATTTGTATAACGCGGTAATAGAGGACAGGCCTGCAGTGATGAAGGCACGGCAGCATGGGACAGAGACCTGCAGAGCCCCTTGACAGACGAGGGGGGGGGGCTGTGCTCAAGTCTAAGAAGTGGGCAGCAATCCCAGATTTAAACTGGCACACTTCAGTTCCATTCACTGCACATGCCTGCACCCACTACAGTACAATGAATAGACCCCAATAGAACCTATAGATGCCCAAGAATTGCTGAACAAGAGGCCTCAGACCTACACATGACGTGTAGAATACTGAGGGGTTCTTGGGATGCTGCAGTGACAAAACAGGTGACCCACATCAATCTCCAGACAGTGATACAGCACGGCCTAGTGGGCATTGGGGCTAAACCCAGACAGGGATATATGCATCATAAATTTGCAAAATTAGCCTCACTTTTGGCGATTCATTGGCTGTCAAATATAGGGCCTCCTATTAAAAAAAAGACCAAAAATGTCTTGGAATGGGCAGTGGCGGAAGAACTGCGATTGAAAGTGGTTAGAAGAGAAGACTGGGCGGAAGAGGACCCGGGGAGAAGACGGACATGTTGATTCCAGGGTGGATGACCTTGCCTCAGATAGGAAGGGTCTATTCTAGGGCCAAAGAACGGGGGTCCTAACTTGTGCTGGAGATATAATCAAACCCTGTACTGCTGGCGAAAAGACTAGCTGTAAGAACCATGCACGCACCTGGGGGGCGCTGGGGGGGTGGGGACGCTTGCTTGCATTGACTATCTATGGATATGCATCGCTGCCACATACTGTCACCTTCCCTAGTGCATGGGCCAGTTGGTTTACTAATGATCTATGTTGTTCATATGTCTGCTGACATTCTTCTAATTAAAGATGTTTAAAAGATGTAGCATATAACTGGTGGGTGCACTTGAGATGTCATCTTTCATCTGTTCCCTTAAGCTGCCAATGCCAAGCACTGTGATGTTCGACTGTGCCACTCCACCATACTCGAGGTGCGTAGGGGGGGGGGGGCGGGGGGGGGTATTAAATATTATAGAACAGAAAACGTACCTCACAGCCGTTCCGCGCCTTCACGAACGGCACTGGAGTGGACTGGCAGCCTCAGCCCTGTGCGATGGAAGGAGTCACTGCCGCAGCCGAATCTTCAAACATCAAACATGATATAGAAGCTGCACTGTGTTGCCCCTCTTCTTACAGTGGTTGCTCCCGGGGCTTGTACGGGCAGTCCGGTGGCATTGTGGCAGACATGGTTCAGGACTGAAGGAGCATGCCGTGACCCACTGTATTATTTATTTTCAAATGCTCTCTCTCTAGAAAGGAAAATCAAATGCCCGCTTTTTCCGCTATCAGAGTGACGTCAGGACGTCAGGATCACTGTAGGGGCAGGAAGCAGCAGCGCCAGCGGAGAGGCGGGCGGAAGTTAGAGAGTGGGGGGAGGAGGTGCTTTTTCGAGAAGGCTGACCTGCTCTGGGGGCTGCGCAGCTTTTCAAGCAGGTCAGGTGATTACGCCGGGGAGAACAACGTATTTTCCATCATCATCAGCCTTAAGCAGGAGAATTACGAGGCACTGCTCAGCTGTTTTCTCTCGGGCAGTCCCTCCCAGAGTGGCGCAAGAGAGGCAACACGTCACCCCCGCACCCCCCCTGCCCCCCCCCCCCCGCAGTAAACTAACACTAAGCCAACGAGCGCGGACCAGTGCACGAGTCACGACTTACAGTGGAGACTTTCATTTACACAGCTGACTGACTTTAATCAATACCGCGGCCGCCGTGACATAGACCCGGCCCTCATAATTAGGTGCCGGTGCTAAGCACCGGCAAGCCCCGACTCAACTGGAAGTACTTAAGACAAGCACCGATATATCTCGGCACAAACTTGGATTACAAACGTGGTAATGGCCTAAAGAAAACCACCAGTTCAACGCCAATCAGCATTTTCAATTGTAGATAAAAGCACGCAGGGGATATCCCCAAACTTCAGGTCAACTCTAGCAATTTTTCAGTGGGTATATAGAGAAATACCGATATAGTGCTTAGCAAGATAAAGCTATACTCCGACAGTGTGGCTGCAGGGCATTTGAACAGCCTGGTGGGTGGATCAGACTGCTTAAAAGATCGGCCTCAACCTATTCTGACAAGTTAAATTACCCAATCACTCTTTGCAAGCGAGGATTACAGGAGGGAAAGGCTCTTCAAGAACCAGCCTCCCGGCCTCCGGAGTGTCTACATTCTGACACGGCCCACTTCTCACTTGGTAGAGAACCACAGCAGAGAAAGCATCGTTATACAAGTCAGGTCCCGGGCCGCGCTGTGATTGGCTGACGTCACGGGGGTGTCCCGGGCCGGCAGCCAATCACAGCGCGGCCCTGGAATGACGTCACGGGGGTGTCCCGGGCCGGCAGCCAATGGCAGCGCGGCCCGGGACAAAGGGGCGGGGCTTAAAAAAAGCACCAGAAACGCCCCCGAATCGCGTTTTCGAGAGAAAACGCGATTGACAGCCTCTGCCTCCCAATGGCTAGCCTCCATTTATGGAGCTAGCCAATTGGAAACAGAGGCTGTCCTAACCTCACTATTAAAAACAACAGATTTCGATCGGGGAGTGGCTTCACCCCTCGCCAGGTTACGAAACCTAAAAAGGGTTAAGCATCACAGAATGGGATCACAGCTCTGAGAAAAATAGGATAAACACAAATCACTCACAAATATATGCTTTGTATGGTTTTAGAAACAAAATACTCGGTAATAGGCTCAAAACAAGCCCTTTAACCATGAGACAAATACTGAAATACTTCACTGCTGGAACTCGAGCCCGAGACCCAATGTCACAAAGAAGGGAAACAAATAAGTGTTATTAGTAGCCAACCGATCACTTTTCTTCAATCCATTGCCTCACATTAAAGAAGCAATCACTATCTGTGCCATTCTAATCAGAGCACAAAAAGAACAATTTAGTTCTCAGTTTTCCAAACATTAAACATGCTGCTCTGTGTTCTGGTGTCATGGGTGTTTTGAAGCACTAATAAATTGTTTGTGTGATACTCAAAGGAATTAAATAATAAACTGATGGATAATTTAGTAAATATTTCTGCAGACACAGACAGGATTGACCGAGCTTTTTATGAGCAGTTGTATCGTCTTGCTGTCTATATATGAATTACAGCTGATATACAGGCATGACTCACATAGCATTTTTTCTGAAATATCTGGCAACGGTCATAGCTCAGCTTTGAGCAATTGCAGCAATTGCAGCAATTCATATTTAGTCCTAGAAGATAGTTTGTAAAACATATCCAGCTTTATTTCACATCTAAGCCTTAAGTAAGAACACCTACTCATAAAAATATTTGTGAATCCAGCTCAGAATGTATAAACGGAGTGAAACTATTCATCGTATTCTTATTACCATAGGTGGAAGACCATCTCCCTACTTTTATTCGTATTTCAAACTTTTAACACATCATAAAAAATCTGGAAATGTGAGTACTAACAAGTGATTAAGGGCCAGATGTAGGTAGGAAAATACTGATCGGTAACGGCCGATTTCGGCAGTTACCGATCGGTATTTGCAAATGGAGATGTAGGGGCCTTCAAATTTACAGAATCTGTAAATTTACCGATTCGGTAAATTTACAGATTCTGTAAAATACAGAATCGGTAAATCCAGATGTAGGTGGCACTTCAAACAGTGCCACAGGCCATTACCGATTCGTTATTTACCATGTAATACAATTGCATGATAAATACAAATACCTGTGTACATGCCTTAAGGGCATGTATGTGTGTCACATGGCACAGGTGTACATGCACAGATGTGCATGTACACAGGTATTTGTTATTTATCATGCAATTGTATTACATGGTAAATAACGAATCGGTAATGGCCTGTGGCACTGTTTGAAGTGCCACCTACATTTTGGCTTGTGTGCCATGTGGCACACATACATGCCCTAAGGGCATGTATGTGTGCCACATGGCACACAAGCCAAAATCAGGGGTGCAACAGGGTGTCAAAGTGACACCCTGTCACCCTTGCAAATTCGGTAATTTTACAGAATCGGTATTTACCGATTCGGTAATTGCCATTGATTCCTATGGGCCTACAGGTCCATAGGAATCAATGGCAATTACCGAATCGGTAAATACCGATTCGGTAATTACCGAATCATACAGTTTCGGTAAAAATTACCCAAAGCCTCTGTTCAGAAATTGGGTAATCCCCATCCAAAAAACATGGGGGTATATGTATAAGCCCCTATCGCCACAGGAACATAATTTTGTGATGTTTCTGTGGCGATAGGGGCTTTGCCTTATTTACAAGGCAGCGTTAAGCCACCTTTCACACTCTGCTTAGCGTGACAGGCGACGGCAGTGGATGTTGCGGTAGGCGCTCCACCGCAACACTCATTGATTTTGATGCTGCTCCCTATTTACAAAGGCAGCGTAAATAGGAGGCAGCCCCAAAATTAAGACCAGGGAAAACCTGGTTTTAACTTTGCTAAACGAGGAGAAATGCTTTATTTCTCCTTGTTTTAGCTTTTTTCACGTGTGCTGCCTTGTGCAGCACACATGGACAAAAAAAATGCCTTGGATTGTTTACGTTCAGGAAGATGACCCTTCCTGCACATAAACAATCCTTTAAAAATTTTTGTAACTTTCATGTGTGCTGCATTAGGAAGCACACATAGAAGTGACAAAACTGCATTTCAAGATAATGTGCAGGAAGGGGGACCTTCCTGAACACAAACAATCTTCCCCTGCACCCTAACACAAATGCAATATGGTGCAAGGGTGCCTGCATTGGCACTGCACTGCCAAGTGCAGCATTGTTGCAGGGAGTAACGCAAGGCTGCAACATATCCTTGTAAATATGGTGCAGCCTTGCGTTTCTGAAGTGGCGAAGTGAGGCGTTAAGCCATGAAGGCTAACACCTCACTCCGCCACTTCTTTGTAAATATCCCCCATATTTGCTTGATTTAACGATAAACTCAGAAAGGATAGTTAATAAGGGTAAACCTCGTTAAGATGAAATGTCGAACATATTCAGTCATTTGGCATATGAAACAGACACTAATGAATTGTTCACCTGTTCATTTTGACAACCAAATACGATATGGTTTTCAAATCTCTTACGTTTGAAAAAATATTGAACTAAATATAAGGAAGTTAAGTAGACAGCCAAATACAAAAGTTGTTAGAATAACTATAGTTACAATGAAAAAAGCACCATATAAAATAAATGAATAGTGGTAAAGCTGTAGGAGGTGAACATCCATATTTAAGCAGCTACTGAAGTCACACTAACTTAAAGGAGCATTGCAAAAACAATTGATCAGCAAAAGTCCCAGCAATCTGTCAGTCAATATTTTGTGAAGTGACAATTTTTCTGCTCCAGTTATTACGAATTATTTGTTTTCTACAAAAAAATATATTTTCAGTGATGATCAATATTAGAAACATTCGTTTTTAAAAAAGGAACACATCCTCATTCAACGAATTATAAACTCGAAACATTATTGGTTGCTATACCTACAATGTTTGATAAACTAATTTTCCAGTATCTTCGCTTATGAAGTGCAGAAAAACATGTTTATCACTTCAGCAAACAGATTTCAAACAATCAATTAAATAATGGATATTATTTTACGTCTCTGCTTGTTGGCCCATAATCAAACATCTAGGAAAAAATATATTTCTGTGTGTGTATTATTGAACATGAATCTATCCTTTCCAACGTACATAAAGCTAATGTTTGGTACAAATTGAAGGTGCCTCTCTGCTCTATCATCGGGTTCTTAATCTAGGATGACATTGAGCCTGCCATCAACTAACTGCCATACAGATTTAAGCACATTAGCCTAATGTTTCAGCCATCTACTATTACAATTTCATCTGCCCTAAGAAGGTACATAACCTCCCAGAGAAGTTTTCCAGTCTTGTATGCATTCCATAAATTGTTTCTAACTGTTGACTTACTATATGTATAATATGCACCTTTATTCTTAATTGCATTTAAATGTCATTTTTAAAGTTTAAAATGTATTCATTTTTTAAATTAATTGTTTTGTCAGTCTGAAAGGTTAATATTCGTTGCTTGACTTTCATTCACTTTGTTTATGTAACCTGCTTCATGACATTTTTGGTTGTAAGAACTGTGCTGGTTTCTCGAGCACAATGGGATGAATGGGGGCTTCGCATTGATGAATCTCTCCACTCTGACACGTCACAAATTGAAAAAGGGAAAAAAAATATTTCAATAGGTCGACATTATGTATTAATGCATATCTTTGTTTTCCTAGTGCCTCATACACCTTACCAAGTTTATCTAAAATTTATATTGCACTCTAAAATCGAATTAGGCATACAATATAAAGGCTAAAATACTGAAGGTTCAGCTTTCCCAATCCTACTTTTTGTCTGTTAACCCTTTTGCTCTGTTGCATTTTTTTGTAAAAAATCATAACTTTACTTTTCTTTCATAATTGTACCTTTCAAGATGGTGAATGCACCATTCTTCATTTGCACGTTCATTTGCACGTTCTGCCTAGCCTCCCCTATACTTGAGGGCAATCACCACTGCTGTTTGTGGTGGTAAGAAAGGTGGGTGGCCCTAGGAATTTGACTATAGAAAGAGATGGAGGCCCTGACTCAGTACAGGTTTAAATAAGAGACTTTATCACTTGTTAGTACTCACATTTCCAGATTTTTTATGATGTGTTAAAAGTTTGAAATACAAATAAAAGTAGGGAGATGGACTTCCACCTATATGGTAATAAGAATGCGATGAATAGTTTCACTCCGTTTATACATTCTGAGCTGGATTCACAAATATTTTTTATGAGTAGCAGTTCTTACTTTAGGCTTAGATGTGAAATAAAGCTGGATATGTTTTACAAACCATTTTCTAGGACTAAATATGAATTGCTGCAATTGCTCAAAGCTGAACTATGACCTTTGCTGATATTTCAGAAAAAATGCTATGTGAGTCATGCCTGTATACCAGCTGTAATTCATATATAAGACAGCAAGACATACAACTGCTCATAAAAAGCTCTGTCAATCCTGTCTGTGTCTGCAGAAATATTTACTACATTTTTAGCAAAGTATTATATGTTCTTCATGTTAACCTTTCCCTAAATTTATGCTGATTTGGGAATTAATGTTCATCCCTCAAATCCAACCATACTGACTCTGTTTAAACCTTGGAAAAGGTAGGCAGTAGCTCCTCCCACCAAGGTTCTATCTCCCACATCTCACCTGCCAGTCTCAAGGGGGACACCATTATTTAGATTGTGCCACCCAGTTTTAACGTGGCCTGGTGAAGAGGTAGGACAATGGTGAGGCGACAGTGGGAGCCAGCCAGTTTTGATGGCTGATGGGGAAGATAGTGGCATCCATTTTCCCCCACTTGTGCTAAAGAAACATATCCCAACATAGCACTTTCCAAATGTCAAATACTCCATTTGCATGCTTCTTCAATACTTTACTAGCACAGTATTATATGTTCTTCATTTTAACCCTCCCCCAACTGAAGGGAAGGGTATAGCTGGCAGGAGCCAAGCCCTGGGGATTTCCAAGGCCACTGGAAGGAGGTGGTGCCTCCTGTTACCCCTGCACCACAAGACAAAATTGTAGCCCTTAGAAACTTACCTCTTTTAGAATGTACATGCACCAACCGGATCTATGGGTAATCTGCCGGATTTCTTCACCAGTATTAGTGAACTGGTTAGACAATCTCTGCATGTCCCCTCTGTCACAAAACACGTATACCAATCAAGGAAAGTAATTATTTCAATTATCATAGAACCTTGACTTCTCATTGCTCTGGAGACTACAGGGACCCCTTTGTTACCTTGAGAATACTGATAGAGCGCTTACAGCACTCTAAATTGTATGGGTGCACTATAATAATTTTTTTAACACACTCACATTTATATTTGTAGTTTCCAGTGTTTCATGATGATTAGGATGCATTTATTCCAAGTTATATTGACATTGAAATGTAGTGTATACATTTAAGTAGGACATTGTATTTTTGAAGAAACCTATAATTCCTGTATGTATAATGTGCAGGATGAATTACTATTCGAGCAATGTAATTTGTGTTTAGTTTAAGTTGCCTGAATTGTAGGTCCAAACTGCAAGTTGTTTTGAGTTTCGTTTCTCCTTGGGTGCGCAAGAGTTATAAATAAATGAATCCTTGTTAAGCTGGAAGACAGTGTGTTCTCATCCTATTGCAGGTGCAGGAATTCAACCTTGTTAGTCTTAGATTTAGGGAGATGCCCAGAATGTCCTTGAAGAAGGCTAGAAGGCAAAAAGGGTGGACGCCTTTCGTGGGAACCAAAGCCACTGGAAGAAGAATCAACTTAATTAAAGCTTCTGTGGAAACTTACAGAAAGATGTTCCAAATGGAAAAGTTTACCTTGTGACGTATTGTGGGTTGAACATTGTCTTTTTGTATGATGTGCAGGAACAGTTTTGGGGGACTTCTGCTTAATTCGGAGGAGAAGGAGCATCTTAGAACGAGCTCCATACCTTTAAGCTAACAGACCCATTTAACGTGTGTACTTCTTAGGAAGTCAACACTTGCTGAAACGTTTAGGATAGGATATCAGGGAAATAGGTAGGATTTTCATGTAGAGCAGAGATGGGAAAGTTACCTTTGTTTTCTTCTCAAATAAAAAGAGAATTGGACTCAGCTTCTATTCTTTGTTGAATTTTGATTTTGGAGTTCATCATATTATGTCTTTTTGTGCCGAATGAATTATATTTGTAGACTCAGCTCTGTATCGATTTTTATGTACATTTATACTCTGATATTGAGGTGAGTTTATATTCAATTATTTTTGGCCTCATAATAAATCAACAAAACTGGAATTTGTAGTCTGTGGTCCTTTAAAAGCATGACTAAATTGAAAGTATATAATCTTGAATTGTTTTACTTCTTTCAACACTTTTAGCAGGCTATAAAAGACCATCTGCCTTCAATTTAGTAGGGAAGTCAAGGAGTAAAATTCAGCGTAATCAATACCGCTAGGGTTAGTTGTCTCCACGCAGTTCTTGCTCTGCTAGGCAGGTGAAACTAGGACATCACCATGACAGACCCTGCTCAATCATTTCCCCAATTCTGCCTAGCCTCCCCTATACTTGAGGGCAATCACCACTGCTATGTGTGGTGGTAAGAAAGGTGGGTGGCCCTAGGAATTTGACTATAGAAAGAGGTGGAGGCCATGACTCAGTACAGGTTTAAATAAGAGACTTTGGGCCAGATGTAGGTCAATCTGATTTACCGACTCTAAAATAGCGAATTTTACCGATTCAGTATTCTAGATTCGGTAAATCAGATGTAGGTAAAAATTCGGATCTTTCTCTTTAGTTTGTGAGTTTCCTAGAGTTAGTCTAATGAACTGCCCAGTTCTCTTCTCATCTCACAAACATTCACTTTTAATGCAATATACACATTTTGTTAAAAGTGATTGCTCTCCAGTGAGCAGCAGTGCAAAAATCACTGATTCAGGCAAAAAAAGAGAAAGACAAAACTGAAATCAAGCACTGCTGACCTTCCAAATGAATGATGAGTATATTGAACTAGAGTATCAGAATCATAAAAGCCAATCAAGTAATGCCCTTTATAGTCTCCAAAACATTGTGAACAGTGCTTTAGCAATTTTTCCTTTGTTCAGGAAAGTGAAGTGTTGTTTTTTAAAAACCAAATGATAGTTGCCTCTCATCAAGCAGCCTGAGTTAGCACTGTTTTGCAGTGCATCCATGCAGGGGCAGCTCCTTTGTTAGAGCGGAGGAGCGTGGACCCACTTAAAATCCTCCATAACCCTAAAAAATAAAAAGGCAATTGATTTCCATTTTATTTTTCATCCCTCTCCCGAGCTGACTCCCCATCCCGAGCTGAGCATCAGAACGGGGACAGGGCTGTATCTAAGTGACAGCAGCAGGAAGGAGGGTGGGCTGTCTAATGCACTTGTTTAAATTGTGCATGTCTTTTTGGCGGGTTGTCTTTTGACGGTAAGCCACACATCGCTCTTTAATCATCTCTAACTCAGCTGTCTTAAGGAAGCTGGGTTAGAGCAAGTGCAAGCTTCCAGAGAGCTGTGGAGCGCCGAGTGAGGCCGCTCCTTCCAATCAGGGCACTGCACTCATGCTACATGATAGCAACGGCCTGATTGGTCAAGAAAGTTGCTTGACTGGGCATTGCTAGCAGCCGACTGGAATGGCCGCTGCCTGACAAGCTCCCACCTTCGCGGTGCATACTTTGCCCTGTCCTGTGCCATGCACTAAATCTTCTGACCTGAAGTTGTGGGGTCCCGTCCCTGGACCCCCCCAGGAGTTTCTCGGTCTCTGTTTGGGGCGAGTTGAGGGAGTTTTCACCCTTTCTTGCTGCCCGGGCGGAATGAAGATGGAGGCCCCTCAGTGACTGGAAAAGTGTCAACGGTCCCTGAGCGGTGGTGGAAGCCGCTTCTGCGGTGCGGTGGTGAGACGGTCCCCTGCCTCGGATGGCCGCAGTGAGGTGGTGTGCGGAGGGTGCGTGGTAGGACACGTCTGATGCGAGGCTCCGTGCCCACAAGACTACGAGAGTCCCCGGCTTCTGGGCCTACTCGGGAGGAGGCGTGGCCAAGGCCTCGGCTGCCGTGCTGGAAGACAGCGCCGCGATCAAACCAGGAGGCATTGACGGCAAGTGGGGTATTGGTGGGCCTCTAGTGACTGCTGCGACCCGACCGGGGTGTCCGCGGAGGCACTGTGAGGGGTCCAGTTATGGACTCTTGGCCTGTGGTGTTGCGGTGGAGGCCCCATCCTTGGGACTGACAGAAGGTGTTAATCCGACACAGAGGCTTCGATGGGGGTACTAATTATAGCTGCCCAGCACCTGGTGTGGATGACGGAGCACCGAGGCGGAGTGACTCTTGCTGGTAATGGTGGGGGGCCATTGCTCGAGCCCCGCCCTCAAATTATTGTCCCTTTTCCTCGCCCCAAGTGCATAGTGAGGAACAAGTGAGAGGTGGAGGACCCTCGACTGTGGCATTAAGGGGTGAAAGATTGCTGGCCTGCTCCCTGTGCCCACTGAGACAAAAGTGATTGGATACCTGTTGGGGTGACTCCTGGAACCTGGGACAGGAAACACTAGGCCTACAATCCAGAACCAGGTGCGTGCACGGCCGGAGGGTCGCCTGGGAGGCTCTCGCAGTGTGTGGTGAGGCACCCGGGCAAAGTAGAGACCTCTAATAACCACAGAGGAAGCGCATGACACCCCCCTGAGTATTGAATGTGCGGAAGCAGTGGATGTACGCTCTATGTATGGGACTGTTGATAAGACTGAGAAGACGGGGCTAGTACCAAGTTACGTGGCCAACTACCCTGATTGCGTTGCTGGGCAGTGCGGCAACTGCGGCAACCCCCACCGCTGATGGCTTGAGGCGGGGGAGAATCAAGGAGACGGCTCCTGGAGGGGTATACTCTGTTTTGACCCTCGCCACGGGCAATGACTGGTTGCACACAGGCATGGCGACAGGAGGGAAGGGCCTCCGGGGCAACCCCCAGAAACAACTAGCGAAATTTGCATGGTCCAAGTCCGGATAGAAGGGTGACTCCCCGAAATCAGATAAAGATGGTAGCCCAGCGGCACCCGCGCAGGACCAGGAGTGCACTCTGCATGACGTCATGGCGGCCATTACTGGGGTGCGTACATCAGTGGATTCAGTTAACATAGAGGTCTCACTTATTAAAGCCGATTTCCGCAAGATGGACGAGAAGGTCAAGGAACTCAAAATAGTCACTAACGCCCTGCAGACAGACACATCAGAATTGCAATCCCAAATGCTTGAGATGCAGAAGAAGCAGGAGAGGATGTCGCAGCAACTCGATGACTATGAAGGCCAGTCACACCGCAATAACATTCGTATTTTGGGGGTACCAGAAAAAATTGAGGGGCTAGCTGTGGACATATATGTCGAAGACCTTATCTCAAAGCACCTCAAACCCAAGACTCTGTCCAGCTATTTTTCTATCGAGAGAGCTCACAGGGTGCCAAGGGTAGGCCTAAACCTGGGGTACCCTCAAGGCCCATTATTGCACGGGTTTTCAACTACAGGGATAGGGACATTATTATACAGACTGCGCGCTCCAATCCCCCCCCTGAAGATAGACAACTATGAGGTGGCCATTTTTCCTGACTTTACAGCCAAGGTTCAGGCTCAACGTCGCAGCTATCAGGTGGTGAAAAAGGAACTGAGAGACAGAGAGGTCAAGTACGTGATGCTCTTTCCCGCGAGGTTGAGAGTCGAATCTGATGGCAAGTCCTGTTTTTTTTACTCTCTGGAGGTGGTCTGGGAGTGGATGGCTAGACAACGGTGGGGGGCAGGAGGAGAGAGCGACTGGGTAAACCAGGCCACCATCGTGAAGTCCGAGTGGAGGATAAGTCTGGCAAGCCCACATGCGGCAAAAAGTGCAAGTAGTGGGACCATGGGGGGGGATTTATACCCATTGCTATGAGATTGGCTGGCAGACTGAATATGTCATAATATGTCATAATATGTTGGTCTTTCAGATTTGTGATGGGGAGGGACTCTAATGATTCAATGTGGATGGCAACATTTCCAGTTATTGTGATGTGAACGGACGGGAGGGGGGATCACTCTACCTCGAGTATTTTCAGCATTCTGGGGGGGAGAGAAGCACTCTGCCAAGTTTACGGGAGGGTAGTTTTGAATCCACGGGCAGGGGGGCTGGGAGGGGGATGAGGTTGAGGGGGAAGGGATGGGAGAAGTTTCAAGGTTTATTGATATGATGATTGGGTCAATGATCCTTGTGAGTGACTTAAACATGAGAAAGCTTATCAAAATGCGACGTGTTGCAATATATCAACGTATTAATGTAGTCATGCTGAATGGTGGACGACAATTGTGGGGAAAGCAGATGTATGTTCTCTCTTACACAGCTATGATCTGACTATGGAAATGGGAAGTGGTACACAAATATGGGACAAGATAGTAAACGATCCCTGGCTATAATGTCCTGGAACGTGAATGGGATGGGTGACAAGATAAAGAGTGGAATAGTCCAACAATACCTGAAGAGGCACTCACCAGATGTGGTCCTGTTGCAGGAAACACATTTAGTAGGTCGAAAATCCAAGGCCCTTAATAGGTGGGGATACAAACTCCTGGTACACGCAGACTACACCACGGGCTCAAGGGGCACAGCTGTATTAGTGAAGAAAACAAAGCCCCTAATTGTTCAAAAAGTGTGGGCTGACACGGGGGGATGGTTCACAGGAATTGTGGCCCAATGAAATGGGAAGGGTATTAATGTACTCTCTGTTTATCTACCGCCCGTTATGGGCAGGACGGCACTAGAAGACCTGGGTACCAAGCCGACAGGACTTCAGGAAGGCACACTGATCATTGGGGGAACTATAATATGACCATAGACAATACTGTATTTTGCCACCCCCCAAAGTCAAAAGAAACATCTAACAACCTCGTGGTCGACTTTTTACAAGCGTTCGGTCTGGCAGGCGAGGGTCAAATACTCCATCACACCGAAAAATTGTTCACTTTCTTTTCCGGCGCCCACTGGAGCTTATCACGCATTGACTATTTCCTAATACATATGTCCGACATAGGCAACTTCGCCCAATATAGGGTCCTGCCAAGAGGGATTTCAGATCATTCCCCGATCTGGATGGAATATACGCTTTGGGAGTGCCAACCCCGTTCCACTATCGTAATCAACCCATGGCTCCTACACATCCCAGATATAAGGGTCGAACTTCGTACACACACAGAAAAGTATTTTACTGAAAATGTGGGCTCTGTCGATTCCACACAAACAATTTAGGAAGCATTCAAAGTGGTGCTCAAAGGTCAAGCTCTGTCCTTAAAGACGGGCTATATTGCCAAAAAACAAGAACTCCTGACCAAAATAGAATCTGATCTTTTTGAACTAGAATGCGAACACTCACAGGATCAGTCGCCTGACACAAGTCATAGACTTCTCCTACAACAAGATGAGTATAAGATAAAAACCAGGGAACATATGGTGGCTAAGCAGCGTGCAACCCAAAATAGACTCTATGAGTTTGGGGACAGAGTGGGTAAGATGCTGATGTGGCTGGAGAGGCAGGAGCAGGGCTCCAGATGGGTGCATGAATTGACAACACTGGGAGGTGAAACGGTGACACACACGAGGGATATAGCGGAAAAATTTGCTGATCACTATGAAACGGTGTACTCCCCTTCTACACACTAAACAGCGGAGGACTCTTGCCGACTCCTTATGGACAGTAATGTGCCCAGCCACTCGGAGGCAGATAGAGACACTTTGGAGGAAGACCTATCGAATGAAGAAATAGGTAGGGCCCTGGGTCAGCCTAAATCAGGAAAGGCGATGGGGCCAAATGGCATCCCAGTGGAATCTCTGAAGGCAACTGCTTCTCTGACTATACCACATCTCAAAGCCAAGGTTATGGAGGGACCAGAGGGGGGCATGCTGCTGCTAGATCAACAGGTGGCCACCATTGAAGTCATTCACAAAAAGGGTAAGCCACCGGAGAGCTGTAGCTCCTATAGGCCAATCTCGTTGATCAATGTAGAGACAAAGGTATTGGCAAAAGTCCTGGCTAATAGATTGGCGACAGTTATCACCTCATTGGTCCATCCAGACCAATCCGGCTTCATGCTGGGGCGCAATAAGGCCCTAAACCTGCGCCGTCTACACAATGTAAGGGCACATAGGCAATACATTGAAGAAGACGCGGCGGTGCTATCCCTTGACGCCTCTATGGCGTTCGACTCCACAGAATGGTCATACCTATTTGAAGTGCTACAGAAGATGGGGCTAGTGCCTAAATATGTATCCTGGGTGAGGCTTCTATATACCGTTGTGCTGGGACAGGTTAGAGTAAATGGGTTTACATCAAGAATATTCGAGCTGCGCAGAGGAACGAGGCAGGGATGCCCGCTATCCCCGCTAATCTTCGCCCTCGTACTGGAGCCACCCGTGGCCTGGGTGCGTAGAGACATGATGGTGCATGGAATGCGCTGGGCAATTGGAGTTGAGGACCGCATATCACTCTATGCAGATGACATTCTGCTCTATCTAGCATCCCCATACAGATCTATCAGGGTGGTGTTGGATATATATTTACGAATTTTGGTAAATATTCAGGGTATGCATTTAATTGGCACAAGTCAGTGTTGTTTATGCTGAGAGGCGATGTGCCTTGCCTCCTGACAGACTGTGCGATAACGGTCGCCAAGGAGGGATTTTACTACTTGGGGATTTTCATCACTTCGGACCCAGCCTGTTTTATAGTTCTAACCGGGCCCCACATTTGGCTAGATTGTGAGCAGATGTGAAGCACAGGCGGACCTTGCCCCTGACACTGGTGGGGAGGGTGACACTCTTCAAGATGCTGGCTCTTCCTTGCTTTCTCTATGTGCTACATAATTGTCCTCCCAGAGTCCCTGACTCGTACTTTAGAGCTGTTAATGGAGAGGTCTGCACCCTGCTATGGGATGGTAGGGCCCCTAGGATTTCAAGGCAGAAACTGACAAAAAGCTGGTACGATGGTGACCGTCAATCACTGGATATATCATCCCCCAGATGACCCAGCGTATACTCTCGATAGATACGAAACTGACCGTTCTGGATATCTGGGGGTCTTGTATACCTCAGATAGGAAACATAAGGGGAAGTTCTTCGGACCGACCGATCACACACTAGAAATCTGGCATATAGTCACCTCTCAGTTGGGTTGGACAGGCACTCTCTCACTAGCCACACCACTGTGGTTTACTCCAAAACTGGGAATGCTGGGCTACCAGCCCGGATTTGATAAATGGGATCTGATCGGGGTGTCCACAGTGAGGGATTTGGTTAAAAAGGTGCAATAGTGACCTTTAGAGAGCTATAGAAGCAGTATCAGCTGACACAGGGAGAAATGTACAGATACATGCAAATCAGACATGCGCTACAGGCAGCGTTCCCATCTCCCAAAGACATACCAGAATCATCACCTCTAGAGGATCGCCTGCTTGATGGGCCGGTCGATTCAAAGGCAATATCTTTGACATATAAGAAGCTGAGTAAAAACCTGCCAGATGATTTCCCGAAGCTCAGGGACCAGTGGCAAAGCAACATGGGACCTATAGAGGACGAAGACTGGCAGTCGGCGCTAATGTCCCCAACGCGCTGCGGCATTCACCCAGAGATTTAAACTGATTCATCTTAGAATACTCCACCGATCATACATGGCAGGGACAGTTCTAGCTAGGATAGGGTCTAGGCCGGATGACCATTGTATAAGAGGTTGTGACCAGAAAGCCACATTCTATCATACGTTGTGGTCCCATGTTATGTCCTTTGTAGGAGGGAGCCACAACTCGTATGTGCACTGCCCTGGGGAAAGCTATAGTACTGACCCCACAGTTGGGAATATTAAACGTCTGGGAGGCTTCGGACCAGACTGAAGTCGAGCAACAATTCACAATGCTTGGATACACGCTAGCAAATAGAGAATTGGCTAAGAGATAGGGAGTGTAAATCCACCTCGTGTCACCCTGTGGGTCACAGAAATGGATAGTTGTATGCTGGCAGAGACAGAGGTATACAGGGCTCGGGGATGCCCCAAGAAATGGGATATGAAGTCGTCAAAGTGGATTAAATACAGGAGAGATCTTTGTGTATCGCCTACTGTTGAAATGGAGATGCATAGACAGGAGAAACTTGTAGAAGATATGTAAGGTGCACCCATGATTATTGTTTTGCAGGATCATATGGCTGAGAACATGTACAATGTCGTCCAATCATGTACTGTATGACTATGATTTAAATCAATAAACAAAGTTTTTAAAAAAGGAAAGAAAGTTGCTTGAATCCTGTTCCGGTGGTGAGAAGAGGAAAGGCTCAGAGGATGTTGCATTCAGGTAAGTTTTTATAAATGTTGTATTTATTTTGTGCATGCCCATTTGCACCCCGTCCCGTAGATGCTGCCACTTTTCTAAACTAGCGCTCTGTCAGTGCGAGCTACGTTCCTGAGCTTCACAAACTTCTGCACTTCTTCAAAAATTGCTGATGCTTGACACATACCAAATATTTAAGTTTTTACATAACAACATCAGACAGTGCAAAAATGACCAAGGAAAAAAACCATTCATTGCATATACCTAATTATGCTAGCACTGCCTTTTAAAAAAGTAAGCAGTATGGCACTATGTAAAAATCATTCCAAAGAAAGAAAGAAATGCAGAATCCCTGCATCACAGCAAGTCCACTCACACAATGGGCATGCTTGCAGGACAACAAAGTTACTCATGCAGCTGTAGCAGTAATGGTACACATGCCACATAAAATTATGGGAGCAAAGGTATTGATAACACTCAGAAAGAACAGCTGAAACAGAATCACACACACACAGAAAAAGATAACTAAAGGAAGGAGATTGAAAGCTTGCAAATACTGGGCAAAAACAGGAACATTGAAAGTTCCAGTGCTTATTTTGTAAAAATAAGTGAAGGGACACAAAGTTTTTGTTAGAGCTCCACCATATGCTGCCAGTCGCAGCTGCTCCCACTAACCAGTAGTGGGGCAGCAAGGAGGGAAGCATGGGAATCTCATCATCTTCTTTGCTTCTGTTGGAACAGGAAGCAGGAAGCACACAGGCTACCCTAAGCAAATCACCATGCTGCAATGAAGCATTGTGATTGTTCGGCTCTCAGATGGGGAATGGGAGCTTGGGCATATTCCCCACCCAGGCTGTAATTCAGCCTGGGTGGAGTACATGCAAAGTGCGCATGAATGTTTGTTCGGCCCCAGAGGGCAGGCAAAACATTCATGCACATTAAGGAGGGTGCCATCATTCCTCCCCTCTGCTGCTCAGCCTAGCCCTAGCTCACCCCACAAAACTTCCTCAGCATGGAAAAATAAAATGATAATAACACTGCGTTATTATCATTTTATTTGACCCTTTTGCCATTCTGAAAGGCAGTGGGGCAACGCTACTCCACCTTAGCGGAGGAGCTGCCCCTATATGTTGTCAAATAACACAGCAGACTCATTTTGATTACATCTCTTGCTTCTTTTCCTTTTCTGCACATTTGCAGATTCTTTTTCATCCCTACTTTCTCCCTGTTTTCTTAGCTTTCTGTTCTTTCTTTCTCTGGCTTATGCCTTTCTTGGTCTGGGTCAAAGTTTGATGATGAAAAGTCAGCCCCGGCCGTCAAAACTTAGTGCTGCTATACACATCATTTAAGCATCTTCTCTGGACAGTTATTAGATATATTCAGAGCTCAACGACTACATATTAGATGCATTTTGATTCGCAACCACAGACCAGAGTACTAGAACAATCCCAGCATCCGATTTTCAGCCCTTTTCCAATGACCTAATGAACATGGCTAAAAAACATGCATTTTCTAACCTGCAGCCACGGCCTGTGTAGGGCGGGCCACCGGGCGGTGACGTGGGGCGGGGGAGGGTCTGAGTGGGGGATTGTAAAATGTGTTATAAATGTTATGTTATGTTATGTTATAAAATTTATAGAGCGCTCAGCTGCCGCAGCAAAGTGGCGTCCCGGCGCTATAATGGACAAAATAACACAACCAGAGGAGGGAATTTAGCCGGAACCAAGATTAGGGTGATGGAAACAGAAAAGTTTTGATAGCTCTTCGGAAAGACAAGATGTCAGATAAAGCACAGATGTCAACAGGTAGTGTGTTCCAAAGACTCGCTGCCAGAACGCTAAAGGAGCGACCGCCCACTCTGGCCTTCCTGAAGCGAGGAACACAGGCCAGAAATTGACCCGTTGAACGTAGTACTCTAGCAGGGACGGAGTAGGTAATTGCCTGTGCGAGAATAGGAGGTGAAGAGGCCTTTAAAATCTTAAAGGTCAGGCACTGAGCTTTGAACTTGATCCTCTGTCCGACAGGCAACCAGTGAAGATCGTGGATGGTGCGACTGACGGAACAGAATTTGGGCAAGCCTACTAGCATTCTGGCGGCTGCATTTTGCACACGCTGAAGGCGTGTTAATTCAGCTTGGTTAACGCCCAAGAGAAGCGAACTGGCGTAATCCAACCTAGAGAGTACTGTAGCTTGGACAATGAGTTGTCTAGTTGGGGCATCGAAAAATTTGAAAATAGGTCTGAGGCTCTGCAAGACCCCGAAACAGGTGCCAGCAACTCTTTCAGTATGGGGGATGAAAGTAAGGTTGGAGTCAATCCAGACCCCGAGGTTCTTAGCCTCTGTCACCGGAGTGGGGGCTTGGCCCAGCTCCGGTGGCCACCAGTGGTCTCCCCAGAGATGGGCCTGTTTACCCAGAACTAGGACCTCTGTTTTTGACGCGTTAAGTTGGAGACAGTTCTTCGTCATCCAACAGGCCACCTCCTTTAGGGTTTTCTGAAATTTCAGGGCTTCAACCGCAGGGTCCCCATTTAGTGCAACCGCTAGCTGGGTGTCGTCGGCGTACGACACCATGGTTAAACCACAGTTTTTTGCAATAGTGGCTAGCGGCTGCACGTATAAATTAAAAAGAGTCGGGCTGAGTGCCGAGCCCTGCGGGACCCCTTGGGAGATGTTGCGTGAGGCAGATTCAAATGGGGGGGTGGATACTTTGAAGGTGCGTCCAGATAAAAAGGAACGAAACCATTCTAGTGCGGTATTCTCTACACCGGCCTCTTGTAGTCGTTGAAGAAGGATGGAATGCGAGACAGTGTCGAAAGCGGCACTGAGATCCAACAGGATCAGTGCAGCTGTCTGTCCTGCGTCTATCAACTTCCGCAAATGCTCCACCATGGCTAACAAAGCAGTTTCCTTGCTATGGCCTGTACGGAAACCATTCTGGGATGGATCTAGAGTGCCTGAGTTTTGAAGATGGTTAGACAGGATTTTGTTGGCATGTGCCTCCGCAAGTTTGGATACCCACGGGAGGAGGGAGATGGGTCGGTAATGTTCAGGCTTTGAAGGGTCCAAGGTGGGCTTTTTTAAAATAGGGATGACCGTAGCTTGTTTCCATTTACTGGGAACAGTCCCGGACTCAAAGGATAGCCCAATTAGATCGAGCACAGGAGGCAAACAAATCTCGGCGAATTCATTGAATTGCGTAGGTCTTAGGGGGTCAGCGGGTGAGCCTGATTTAACTTTTATAGTAAGGGCTTTAAACTCTTCCTGAGATGGCTTAGGTATAAGCGAGAGAGATCTGGTGATCGTGGGATTGCTTCCTAAGTTAGTTATCGGAATAGTTTGTGAGGGAAATGACCGATAGATCGCCTCGACTTTCTCTACAAAGAAGGCCGCTAGCGTTTCGCAGTGATTTAAAGAGCGTTTTTCTATTGCCGCCGTTTTCTTGTTGATGAGATCTTTACAGACCTTAAAGATGAGTTTTGTCGGATTAGGGCTATTCTTAAACTCCTCGGAGTAGAACGTAGCTCGGGCTTTACATATGGCTCGATGGTATGCTTTAATGCTAGTCAAGTAAGTCTGCTTGAGGTTGGGATCATAAGACTTACGCCAGGTTCAAACGATTTCAGGTAAGTGCCGAAAAATGTGTTGCATCACATTTGGCAATGCAGCGCGTGCAACAATTTTTTTTTTCGGTACTTACCTGAAATCGTCAGTTTTCCGCATTTTACAACCCCCCCTCCTGCCCCTCCCCTGCCCCACATCATCGCCCGGTGGCACGCCCTATACGGGCCTTGGCTGGTATCCTGCACATTTATGTCTGCCATCATTCCTAGACCGTCCAGAGAATATTAATATCTAGAATATGGAAAGCCCAAATAAAACATCCCATAATTAGCTTTGTAGCGACAACGCTGACAATAGATCTATAAACTGGGGCACCAGACCCTGATGTGAAAAACATACAAAATTGCAAATTACATCACTGATAGTAATAAACAAAGATTTAGTACAGCAGTATCCACTTGTGGATCTCGATACAGCTCAAAGCACACTCCAAAGAAGAAACAGAAAGCAACTAACGAGAACGGCGTCAGCCAAAAATTTTCCTTCCTCCCTGATTAAACTAAATATATTCTTAGCAGCGTCTTTTGGAAACTAATGTTGACCCAGAGAAGGACAGCTCTCAGAGTACTATGTTGGTTCAAAAGACTGTGGGGCATATTATCAAGGACGGGCGATACATTATCGCCACTTTTATCGGCAGGAAACTGGCGATAAAGCGGTGATAATGGGCTTGATAATATGCTCTATGAATTCCTATCGAAGCCCATGTTAGATGTGAAGACATCTAACATGGGCTTCGATAGGAATTCATAGAGCATATTATCAAGCCCATTATCGCCACTTTATCGGCAGTTTCCTGCCGATAAAAGCGGCGATAATGTATCGCCCGTCCTTGATAATATGCCCCTTTATTCCGTATGTATAAAAATCCATAAAAGTAGATACAGTGGTAAAAACAGTTGCAAACAATTCAAACCTATAAAAATGGTCTGAAGAAAACTGTAATTGAGAATAAATATCAATCAATCAATGAACTTTATTTCGTAGACAGACCTTGAAAGTGCCAAGTGCATATACATAGATCAATAAAGATTATGTATACAAAATTCATTGATTTCATTAAAGCAATGCGTTAAAACATATTTACATTTTACAAATCAAATACAATAAATAAAAACTATGCCAATTAAAATTCATCATTTGAGTAAAAAAGATAAATACTATAAAATAGTGGAACAATGGACCCCGCCGACCCTACCACTATTAAAAGGCTACACATTGCCTGCCTTACAAGGGTAATTTGGATTGATGTTCACTGGTCAAAATTAGGAGAATCAAAATTGGAGATTCGGATTGTACTTTCGTTTTGATTCCCCACATATGGCCTAGGAATTTAGCAATTGCACAAGCAAACAGAGGTCTTGCATCCGATATTAAAACATGCAGTGCCAAACTATGATCTCTAGTTCTCAGCGGTTTGCATAAAGGAGTAAGCGATCTGCTTATACGGACTGAGTATGCTGGACAGCCAAAGAAAGAGTGGCCTATAGTTTCTATTGTGGCAAAGCAGCAGGGACACACATTGTTGCTAGCAGCATTGCATAGCCATGAACTAGTAAATGCATTCAGAGGTATTGTGCCATGTCTGAATTGGACTAATAACTTTCTATCTACCGGCACATGGTTGAGAACAAGGAAATCCTCCAGGGATCGCAACAGTTTAAAATCAAGGAATTTCCCTGTTAATCTTCATAATTTGCTCTTCCTGGACTCATTCGGAAAAACCCAATCCCAATACATAGATATAAGTTGTTTTTTTGTGGGGAGGTCCAAACGTTTCGGAGTTCAAAATCAATCTCTGCCAAATAAGAAGAGGATATAATTTGGCTTAGTCTTTTAGTGATTGAATCCCTACATCTAATTTGAGAGGCAGTAGTGGAGTGCTAGGTGGGGGGGAAACAAAATTCCTAAGGTACCTATGCTCGGTTGCTATGAAGTCATCCACTTTCCCGAGCCCCACACCTGAGCCCCTTAAAGGGTACTGCTTACTGCTTTACTTTTTTAGATCTCAAGGGCTGAGGCAACAAGTTTAGTATATGAGCAGGAGTGTTCCTTTCTCAGGGCTCCAACTATCTGTTTAAATTTAAAATTAGTTTTAGTCAGATGTTGCTTCCAGATCATACCTTCGACCAATTTAACGCCCAAATATTCAAACCTACATTCCCGCTCTAAACAAGTGTTGTTTAAAGTTAAGCATCCTTTAAAGGCTTTATGTGGGTTTAGCATCATGAGTTTTGTTTTAGTGGTGTTTATTTCTAGTCCCCTCTCATCACAGAAAGCCTTAAATTGGTTTAGTAGCATCTGAATCCCCTTGGTAGTTTTAGAAACAAACAGCGTATCATCCGCAGGATGAAGCATGGCAATCTTTATATTCCCTAGCGAAGGAGGATCAGCTGGGATCCTACATAAGAAGTCCACAACTAGGTAGATATAAAGGGAAACAATGTGGGGGCCAGGACACAGCCTTGCCAGTCTCTTCTGTTGACAATAATGGGTCGGTGACTTGGCTTTGATTACCCAATCGCACCCTGGCATAGTTGTCATCATGAAGACACACAACTAATGCCAGGATCTTCAGAGGCATCCCCATGTGTCTCAGCACCACCCATAGCTTTCCACGGGACACAAGGTCGAATGCTGACTTCAGGTCTACAAGAGCAACATAAAGGCTCCCCATACCCAATACCACCACTTTTTTTAGTAAAGAAGAATAAATCTAAAAACCTGGTCAATTGTTCCAGTTTTTTGTTAGAATCCGGCTTGGAATGGCGACAGTCACTTTCTCTATCTGATACAGTCCTGCCATTGGTGGCCCTTAATCTATGTTCAATAGTCAGTGTGTTTGGTTGCGAAGCTGGTTAGACCATTTCTTTAAACGGGGCAGGTTAAGCAAAGGGACATGCCACCGTTTATCCTCCTCATTTACTTCAAGGATGTCATCCTCATTCAGTGGTTCAAAGTTACATTAAAGCCACCCCCAACAATCAGGGGATGGGCAGGCTGCCTATTTCCTAGGAGCTCATCTAAGTTCTACAAGGGGAAGAATTTACTTCCCCCTTTGGTACCTCTGGCATACAAATTGTAGATATCTACAATGTAGCCAGAGTGGCCTTTCAATCTAACAGCTGGAATGTCAGGGCTGTTTGTGGGTAGCTCTTCAGTTTTACAGCTATGTGCAATACTAATCCATATCAGCATTCCACCTGATGGGCGACCCTTATTAGATGCTGTTGCAGACAGATGGAATGACACTTAGCTTGGCAGAAACTTTGGAGTTAAGCTCCATGTTTCCTGCAAAATATATATATTGTGGGATTGGACCAGCTGTACCCAATAAGGTAGGCACAGTTTACTACTAATTCTGGCCATGTTCCATGAAACTAGTTTGAATGGATGATGGCTTGTAGGCACCTCGAGTGGAGAGTGGGGAATACTCTCCAGACCCCTTTCCTCGAGAGCAGGTGCTATGTTAAGACTGATGTTGATGCCATCCTGGCTATGAGTTACATCTTCCCAGAAGAGTTGCACAGGGGACGTTGGACCAGCCCTACAATTTGATAATCTCAAAAACGCCTTGATTGTTGTAAGGTTTGTATTCGGGACAAAGCAAGGGACACCGGTTTCTGTGAGCTTAAGTGCAAACCTGGGCTGTAGTCAGTCAATATCTGCTAAGGGGGACGCTACAGAAGTCCTATAAGGCTGCAAATTGGAGTTACACAACGGGGTAAAGGTTACCAACTGTCTTTTGAATTGGATATTTGACTTGTCAGGAGGAAGAGTCCTAACTACCCGGGCAAAAAGAAAATAGCACCCCCCGCACACTCTAGAAAGTATATATAGTCATATTAGTGCTGAGTCTAGAAAGCGAGGACAAAGCCTATCAGTAGAACAGTAATAATTAAATGTCTTTTCAAGTCTTTCGTTGGTAGGTGGTGTCTTTAATGTTCATACAAGAAAACCAGCCGACACGTGTTTCGTTGCGTGTGGGACAATCTTCCCGCAACTCCTCAGGGCTGTTGATGTTGTAGGCACGTAGTGGAAGTCGCTCTGTCGGTGATAATTCCGACCAGACAGGGCCCTTGACTTGTAGATTGAGGTAGAGTGGTGATGTGTAAATCTTGCCAATGTGTCTTTGGTCCCGACATGATGAGCGAGTGAACTGTAGGACACTCTCGGATGTGTCAAGTACTTATAGTATTACCAAGTTAAAAGAGCGAGTAAAAAGTTCGGCCCCACAGAGCGATATTGGAAAGTTCTTCAGAAAACGTGATGGATTCGAGAGCGAGACTTGTAGGTGCGGATATGCACGTTGGAAGTGTAGCGAGTGAAAAGTTAGCGGAATTCTTCTTAAGAATCCTGTTCTTGTCCGACGTGTGCGTCCGTAGTGGTGAACCTCTCTGTGTACCCGGTACGGTAAGAGTGTGGGGGGGAGCAGGTCAGGAATAAGGACTTGAAGACAGCAAGAGGTGTGTTCCAAGGGAACCAGAGAAGGGGGTGAGGCATGGTGTGCAATTTAAACTGTTGCACCTTTCCTTCGTCCACCATACTGACCCACATGTCCATTAACATACCAGTGCGCCACTGCCACCATGCCTCACCCCCTTCTCTGGTTCCCTTGGGACACACCTCTTGCTGTCTTCAAGTCCTTATTCCTGACCTGCACCTCTGCCTGCCACAGCCTTCCTCCTGCCCAGTCTCCCCCCCCACACTCTCACCGTACCCGCTACCTTAGTTCCATGTACAGTCCCACTAGTCCAACTTCTTCTAACCCCACCCTTGTATTCCCCCATGTACAGCACTGTTGGCTCTTCAATCCAGTCTTTATGAAGATCCCGATTAATGAGGATCGAAATGCCGTCGACCACTCAGCGCAACTATAGGCGCAGCACACAATGTGGTTCTTTCAAACTACAGCCAAACCAAAGTAGAACCAATCTTCACAATTCAACTGGAACCATATTGCCTTATTGACGAACTGTATATATTTATGCACTAGTCACCTTGTGCCGAATTTGCTGATTACATTGCCACTTGCGTCGCCATCCTGCACATCACTTGCAGTGATAATTCCGACCCGACAGGGCCCTTGACTTGTAGATTGAGGTAGAGTGGTGATGTGTAAATCTTGCTTATGTGGCTTTGGTCCCGACCTGATGAGCGAGTGAACTGTAGGACACTCTCGGATGTGTCAAGTACTTATAGTATTACCAAGTTAAAAGAGCGAGTAAAAAGTTCGGCCCCACAGAGCGATATTGGAAAGTTCTTCAGAAAACGTGATGGATTAGAGCGCGAGACTTGTAGGTGAGGATATGCACGTTGGAAGTGTAGCGAGTAAAAAGTTAGCGGAATACTTCTTAAGAATCCTGTTCCTGTCCGACGTGTGTGTCTGTAGTGGTAAACCGCTCTGTGTACCCGGTACGGTGAGAGTGTGGGGGGGGAGCAGGTCAGGAATAAGGACTTGAAGACAGCAAGAGGTGTGTTCCAAGGGAACCAGAGAAGGGGGTGAGGCATGGTGTGCAATTTAAACTGTTGCACCTTTCCTTCGTCCACCATACCGACCCACATGTCCATTAACATACCAGCGTGCCTCTGCCACCATGCCTCACCCCCTTCTCTGGTTCCCTTGGAACACACCTCTTGCTGTCTTCAAGTCCTTATTTCTGACCTGCACCTCTGCCTGCCACAGCCTTCCTCCTGCCCAGTCTCCCCCCCACACTCTCACCGTACCCGCTACCTTAGTTCCATGTACATTCCCACTAGTCCAACTTCTTCTAACCCCACCCTTGTATTCCCCCATGTACAGCACTGTTGGCTCTTCAATCCAGTCCTTATGAAGATCCCGATTAATGAGGATCGAAATGCCGTCGACCACTCAGCGCAACTATAGGCGCAGCACACAATGTGATTCTTTCAAACTTCAGCCAAACCAAAGTAGAACCAATCTTCACAATTCAACTGGAACCATATTGCCTTATTGACTAACTGTATATATTTATGCACTAGTCACCTTGTGCCGAATTTGCTGATCACATTGCCACTTGCCACATCATGCACATCACTTGCACATCTTGAGCACCAAGTACAATTATGGGTTGTATTATTTATTTATTTACAGTGCTGATACAACTGTAACTTGCCAATTCCTGTTTTTGGATAAACATGATGCTATGAACATATTTGAAACTACTATAGAATCTCCTTATTTCTTTCCTGATAATGTGTACGGCATATCCTTTCTAATTGTCCGGCAATAATACCAGTTGGGATACTTCATGTTTTTCTAGGGGCAGTGAAGTGACAGAGATGTGAGGAAGTGAATTCTGGGAAGAGTGAAACGAGGATGCTGAAGGGGAGAAAGAGGGAGTTGAAGATGTGCAGATGGATGAGATATGCACAGAAAAAGAGGATACATATCTAACATGAAGCACACATAACTGAAGGCCAAAGCTCCTTCCACAGGCCTTAATGCTATTGAGTTTACAGAATCACTAGTTCAGAATTTAAACATGTCCAATGTTAATTATTTCTAAGAAACATGTTGTTACTCGTTTATCTTAAACAGCTAACCCACAGTGACAAAGCAAATCATACTGACAGGCTTTAGGTGTATATCAGATGTTTTGTCATTTATCTGGATAAAATTACATCTCTGAGAGAAACCAAAATACCAGTCAAGTGGCACACTATGGGAATCACAGAAATGTAATTGACATGTTCCTTTATAGAGAGCCCCCACTTGTTTTCACCCCACTTAAAGACTTGTCTGCACATATTTCTATATGTCTTTTTGCAGCCAGAATCTGTGGGTGCTTCTCGAAGTCTGGTTAGAGCATATTTTTTCAAAGTTAATGCTGCATGCAGTACAAGACACTGGGCAAGCAAACATTTAAAGCGCTTAAATTATCATGCTGAACAATTTACACATTACAGTAACTGTTAAACATATTAATGCAGGAAGATATGGGGCAGTTTTTAATATGTTTAATATTTCAAGACTATACGTTCCCACTGCTTAATAAGCAATGCTTTATCGCTACATTCATTTACTTTAAAATGCACCGTTTGACAATCTTTTTTTATTTCTTTCTCAGGAGATGGTCTCACCCTGGACCCCAGGTTTGTCCATTGAACTTGTTCACATCACTTGCTATATAAAAGTCATGCCCAGCGTTTACGCCACACCACTTTCAAATGTTACCAGCCGCCACTGGTCATAATCACAACAAGGTGGGAATGCAAGATCCTTTTCCCCATTAAATAGACACCCAAGAGGTACCTATGAGGAATAGAAATTCCCAAATGTTGACATCCATATGTTAGTCTCCTCTAGGATTCAGGCAAAATACAACAGCCCTGCAAAAACATGGGGCCATATTGGCGAGAGATTCTGCACAGTCGAGCAAAATAGCGCAACATACACTTCCAATCTAGCTGTTTATTTGCAATGTGTAATTCCATATAATTATTCATAAAATATAACACAAAGTCATTACAAAAACACTTATCCTTGGTATAAGAGGGATGGGTGGGTGTATAGAGGAGGAGGTAGCTGTTTTTTCTCAATGATGATTTATATAAGTTCCAGTTATCAAAATAGAAATTGAAGAGGATGATGCTCCTGATTGATACACATAAGAATGGGATGAGGGAGTGATCACAAGTCTTCTTCTTTTTTCTTCTTTTTATAGGGGACTTCCATGAGGTGTTACTGACCCGGAATCTCGGGGAAAGGGAATAGCAGGGGTAAGTATGATGAGTTAGGTATTTCTACTTTGACCCTTTACGGTGCCCACATGCACAAATGTATAAAAAGAAAAAGTGTTGGAAATCTGTTTCAACACACTCCTCTGAATACAACAGGCTTCTCTCCTCTTGTGGTCTTCTGCTTTTTGGTTCTCGCTGCTACACTCTGCTGACGGGGTTTTTTCTCCTCCTCCCAGTCTGAATGATTTGATCCTCTTTGGTTGCTGTTCCGCCTTCCTGTTTAAAAATATAGGACTCTGTAATTTTATTGGTGGTTTGTTTTATCCTGGTTCGTCTTAACGCTTTCTCGCTCATTCAGTCACAGGTATATCGTCTTCTGGAATGGTGGTCGCGGGTGCGGACAATAGGTAAGTAACAGGGCCGGTCTCGGGCTGCCTCACACTTGGTAAACACAATTCAAAAATAAGACAATCACACTACAAATGTATTTTTTAGACCCACGTCAATGCAATGCCAACACACTCATTCTATTTCTTATGGTAATATTGTTATACAGCTTTCTCAAGAAGACGTTTTTTTCCCTAATAATTCAGGATAAATACACAGGAAATTCTCTTAATTTTCAGAATCCAAGCCATAGATCCGGCTTTCAAGTGTTCTGTTTTGACCTTGGTTAGGCCAGTTTCTGGCATAATGTCATGAGGAAGCACACAATCCTCGAATTATCTGCTTACTTCAGATGAAGAAATCTACACAAATGCCGTCGTAGGTTCAAACTCAGCCCCAGCGAAGATTATTCTATTCTGCATTTTTTATGTCATCTTGGAAATTATTTGATTTTACATGCATATCAAAAACGTGATTAATTTTCCTGCCACTTAATGATTCATTCACTGATAAGCAAATCCAGGTTTCTTTTTTTCAAAACATTGCATAAGCATTCATTTTATTCACTATGAGTTCATCCTCGGTATGGAGTCAAGAAAAGTTTGTCCTGCTATCTTTGCTGTATGAATATTAATGTATAGCTGATAGCAGCAGCCAAATGTTCCAGTTAAAAGAGACTGTGCCTCGGGTGTATTTTCAGAATCCAAGAGAATTGTCCGCATATTCGTTTCTATGTTATTCAGTTGTGTATTGCAGATCCTGGAAAAACGTGTTGTACAATGACTTACTGTTTGTTAACTTTTGAAGTAAAGACTCTTAACACCTGACTTGGGGCAATCACCCCATTCGTAATAAATATTTTTTAATACCACTTCATTTCTAAACCATTTTGTATTAAATTTTCCATTTGTGGGTTTCATGAAACCTTGAAGTCAATAATGGATGTCCAGTACAGATACCTCGTTTATACGTCCTACAGAAAGATACATTCTAAGCATCCTATTGGCTTCTCTAAAGGTCATTCATTATCTTTGCCTATGATCAAATCAACTTCAAAAACATTTTTCATTAAGATATCTAGTTCATTGAGTAACATTTGTAAAACAATTGAGGCCACAAAAACAAAACTGGGACATCATCATATGCAATGCTACCATGTTAAAATAATTATCATCCGACTAGGGAGAAAACAATACACTTACAGATTAGCCATATCAGTCACGCATAAATTAATTTGGGAGGTAAAATACAGCCTTGATGAACGTCAATATTATTGTTCTTTCTAGATGCAATTCCATAACTAGTTAATTGTAGGCACACACACGTTTTGCTATGAAAGCCTTTAATCAGCCATATTAAATTACAACCAATAGCGAGATTCTGCAATTTGGACCATAGAATTATGTGTTCTAGTCTCTAAAGCGAATAACTGCTGTCTATATAATCACAGTCAAGTCTTGTACCAAGTTAGGCTAAAGTAATGTTTACATAGAGATGTTGTAAGTTGTACCCAAGCCACGTCGGAAACAAATTAACCCCTTCACTGCTTGGCCTTTTCCCCTCCTGGGCTAAGCCTTTTTTTGGCGATTTGGGGTAGTGAGCGCTTAGGCCCCTGTAACTTTTTGACCACATAAGGTATCCATGTCAAATTTGTGTCCTTTTCTTCCAACATCATGTGGATTCTAAAGGTGCCCAGGGTTTGTGGATTCCCTTGGAGGGGTCCCAGAAATTAAGCAAAATACAGTGAAATTTTAGTTTTTTTCAGAAAAACGGGCTGCAAATGAAAGCCTCTGGGTTTTTCCCTGCAAATGTTATCAAAAAGGCTTTGTGGGGATGAAATCTCCATTTTCTCAGCTTTTAGGGAATGACAGTCCTTTGTCAGAGAACCAACATTTTTCACACAGTTTTGTCATTTTTCTGGGACATAGCCTATTTTTGCTATTTTCATAGCTTTCAACCTCCCTCCAGTAAATGGTAGAAATGAGTTTGAAAGAAATAATGGATCCTGGAAAGCTATACATTTTCAAACAGTAGACAAACTTCTGAATTCAGAAAGGGGTCATTTGTCTAAATCCATGAAGGTTTCTTTATAGAAACTAACAGTTAAATATTGGAATAATTGAAAATTTGTTGAAAAAAACAGCCTTTTGTGTCAACGTTTTCACCTATAACTTCTTGTAATTTTGACAGCTCTTTGAAAGCAAATTACCGTTACATCCATTTGACTTTCCTGGTTGTGGGGACATATAGGACTTGTACTTTCACCAACAACACGACGAACTCAGAGCCACAAACTGAGCAGCAACTTTTAATGGTTTTTTAATATTTACTGGGTATAGAGCACTTATTTTTGGAAAATGTATACATCGAAAAATCGGTATGAAAGACACCTATGTATTTCTGAATTGGGTACAAATTGTAGAGTTTAGAAACAGTAAATATTTGTACATTTTCAAAATTGGGAATACTCATACTAGCATGAGAAATATTGGTCATTTTTCAAAAATATATTTTTTTTACACAAAGTCTTTCATTGGGAAGGGAGAAATGCATGAAAACTCAATAGGTAATAACAGTTGATTTACAAATCTGAATTACGCTAAGTCTCTCGATAAAAACGGTACCTCACTTGTGTGGGTCGGCCTTGTGCCTGCGACAGGAAACGGCGCAAAATGCAACGTGGTCACACCTCAATTTTGCAGTTAAAAATTGACCCTTTTATGGCAAAGTGCCTAGCTGTAGTTTTTGCACCCTAGCTCTGCCGGCACCTAGGGAAACCTAGCAAACCTATACATTTTTTAAAACTAGACACGCAGGGAAATTTAGGATGGGGTGACTCGACTGATTCCCACAAGGTTCTGTTACCCAGAATCCCTTGCAAACCTAAAAAATTGGGCAAAAATTTGCATTTTCCTCACATTTCTGTGGTGGAAAGTTCTGGAATCTGCGTGGATCTACAAATTTCCACCCACCCAGTGTTCCCCCAGGTCACCCGAGAAAAATGGTACCTCACTTGCCTGGGTATGCCTAGTGCCTACGGCAGGAAACAGCGCAAAACACAACGTGGTTGCACCTCAATTTCGCAGTCAAAACGGGCCCTTTTATGGCAAAGTGCCTACCTTTCGTTTTTGAACCCTAGCTCTGCCGGCACCTAGGGGAACCTAGCAAACCTATACATTTTTGAAAACAAGACACCCAGGGGAATTCAGGATGGGGTGACTCAACTGCCTCCCACCAGGTTCTGTTACTCAGAATCCCTTGCAAAGCTAAAGAATTGTAAAAAAAAACGCATTTTCCTCACATGTCTGTGGTGGAAAGTTCTGGAATCGGCGTGGATCAACAAATTTCCACCCACCCTGTCTTCTCCCAGGTCTCCCGAAAAAAATGGTATCTCACTTGCCTTGGTCTGCCTAGTGCCTGCGACAGGAAACAGCACAAAACGCAACGTGTTCGCACCGCAATTTCGAAGTGAAACCGGGCCTTTTTTTGGCTAAGTGCCTACCTTTTGTTTTTGAGACCTAGCTCTGCCGGCACCTAGGGAAACCTAGCAAACCTATACACTGTTTAAAACTAGACACCCACGGGAATTCAGGATGGGGTGACTCAACTGCCTCCCACCAGGTTCTGTTACCCAGAATCTCTTGCAAAGCTAAACAATTGTCAAATAAAACACATTTTCCTCATATTCCTGGGGTGGAAAGTTCTGGAATCTGCGTAGATCAACAAATTTCCACGCACCCCGTGTTCCATCAGGTCTCCCGAAAAAAATGGTACCTCACTTGCCTGGGTCTGCCTAGTGCCTGCGACAGGAAACAGCGCAAAACGCAACGTGTTCGCACCGCAATTTGGCTGTGAAAACGGGCGCTTTTTTGGCAAAGTGCCTACCTTTCCTTTATGAACCCTAGCTCCGCCGGCACCTAGGGAAACCTAGCAAACCTATACATTTTTGAAACTAGACACCCAGGGGAATTCAGGATGGAGTGACTCAACTGTCTCCCTCCAGGTTCTGTTACCCATAATCCCTTGCAAATCTAAAAAATTGTAAAAAAAAATTCATTTTCCTCACATTTCTGTGGTGGAAAGTTCTGGAATCTGCGTGGATCAACAAATTTCCACCCACCCCGTGTTCCCCCAGGTCTCTCGAAAAAAATAGTACCTCACTTACCTGGGTCTGCCTAGTGCCTGCGACAGGAAACAGCGCAAAACGCAATGTGTTCTCACCACAATTTCGCAGTGAAAACGGGCCTTTTTTTGGCCAAGTGCCTACCCTTCCTTTTTGAACCCTAGCTCCGCCGGCACCTAGGGAAACATAGCAAACCTATACATTTTTGAAAACTAGACACTCAGGGGAATTCAGGATGGGGTGACTCAACTGCCTCCCACCAGGTTCTGTTACCCAGAATCCCTTGCAAACCTAAAAATTGACAAAAAAACGCATTTTCCTCATATTTCTGTGGTGGAAAGTTCTGGAATCTGGGTTGATCAACAAATTTCAACCCACCCAGCGTTCCCCCATGTCTCCCGAAAAAAAAGGTAGGCTCTTTGGCAAAAAAAGGGCACGTTTTCACCGCGAAATTGAGGTGCGACAACGTTGCGTTTTGCGCTGTTTCCTGTTGCAGGCACAAGGCAGACCCAGGCAAGTGAGATACCATTTTTTTCGGGAGACATGGGGGAACGCTGGGTGGGTGGAAATATGTGTGAGCCTAGTGATGCCACACTTTTACACACAAAAATGTTTGAAAAAACAAATTTTTTCAACTTGATTCAAAGTTTGCTAGGGATTCTGAGAAAAGGAACGTTGGAGGATCCACGCAAGCCATACCCCCTTGAAAGCCCCCGGGTGTCAACTTTCCAAAAATGTGTGGGTTTGCTAAGTTTCCCTAGATGGAAACCAAGGAAGGAGTGAAAAACCCATGTGACCCACCCCCCCCCCAAGGTAAACCAATTAGTTTTGACAAATGTGGTTGTTTACTTGTGCAGCGTGACAATTTGGGCGCAATATTGCAAGGAAAATATGACGGACATTGTGAGTTTTGCAGGATATTGTGGATAGCATTAATTGTTAGATTTCACCAGAGAGACATCACTATGTAGTCCCATGGGTTTTCAACAATATCTACAATTGGCAGATTATTCGTAGGCGAAATGTACACCTTGGCACAGAGACTAAAACAAAAAGATCCCTACACAGCCATCTATTCCTCAAGGGCGCGAGGGCGAGTGATGGTTCAGTATATATAATTTTATTAACAAGAGATTTCACAAAAATGAAATGCACTGTCAATTACATGGACAAAAAAACTGAACCAATGACTCGCAGCTCGTGAGCTGTAAAGCCACATCAAGGCACCAACCTCTTTACAGGCCATTCACACACATTTCATACCTGACACACAGAAGACCATTCACACCACCAGGCATAAAAGCAACACATCACAACATTTACAAAAAAAGTGAGAAGGTTCGTCCTGTTTAAAAAAAAAAGAAATTCAATAAAAAAACTACACATCAAGGGGCATATTATCAAGGGATGTATCTCCCCTTTTTTGGCTTTAAAAGCCAAGAAAGCAGAGATAAAATTATCTCCCTAACAGCAACAGGGTGCTAACACGCAAATTCGCATGTTAGCACCCTTTTCCTTTACGCTTCCCCTTGCATCTCTAATGAGATGGAAAGGGGGCGTTCCAGAGAAAAATAATAGGAGAAATGTTGTTAAGCGACATTTCTCCTATTATCAAGGAGTTCGCTAACCCTGTTAGTGATAAAAAAAGCAGCGCACACCGCGGTTAGCACTGCTTTTTTTACACCTGGTATTTTCCTGACTTAGCCATGATATCCTATGGAAGGTGGATTTCATGGCTAAGTTTGTGAGCCCCTATTAACAAGCTAACGCCAAACTTCGACAGATTATCGTTGGTTTTCCAGTGATAATCTCTCATTTGGCAGTTAGCGCGAGGATTTTTATCACTTCTGAGATAAACCTTGCTAATAGCAAGTTATCGCTGCGATAATGTCCGGCGATGCTTAGCGTTAAAAAATTAGTTGCTAAGCATCTTTAGCGGTAAATATCGCTAATCGTTGGTAATATGCCCCCAAGTTTTCAAACACACACACATACTGGTTGGATTTGGCACGAGGGTGAGTGATGGTTCAGTATATACAATTGTATTAGCAAGTGATTTCACAAAAAAAGAAATGCACTGTTAATAAATGAAAGGTCGACAAACTGAACCATTGCCTCACAATTCGTGAGTTGTAAAGCCACGACAAGGTACCAACCTCTTTACAGACCATTCATACACCTTTCATACATGTGACACTTACAAAACATTCACACCGCCAGCCGCAGGCCCATCACATTAAAACACTCACACCAGCAGACAGCGCCATTCAAGGGCCCATCACTTTCACATGCCCACATTCCTGACACAGCAACTACACAAAATGATGGACTGAGTGGAGTGGCACTCAGCTAGCAGTGTGTGTAGTGACCAACAGAAAGCAAATACTCACACACCGCTAGTCGAGCGCCAGTCCACCCACACCACCATCTAAGGGCCAGTCCACACACACCGCCAGCCAAGCACCAATCCAAACACACCGCCAACCACACACCAATCCTTGCACTCTGCCAACCAAGCACCAGTCTACACACACCACCAGTCAAGTGCCAGTCCACGCACACCACCAGCCAAGCACCAGTCCACACACACCACCAGCCAAGCACCAATCCACACACACCGCCAACCACACACCAATCCTTGCACTCTGCCAGCCAAGCACCAGTCTACACACACCACCAGTCAAGTGCCAGTCCACGCACACCATCAGCCAAGCACCAGTCCACGCACACAACCAGCCAAGTGCCAGTTCACGCAGCCCGCCAGTCAACCACCAGTGCACGCACATCACTAGCCAAGCACCAATCCTTGCACTCCACCAGCCAAGCACCATCCACTCACACCTCCAGCCAAGCACCTAACCATGCACTCCGCCAGCTAAGCAAAAATCTACACACACCACCCGCAAAACACCAATCCATGCACTCTGCCAGCCAGGCACCAGTCCACGCACACCACCAGCCAAGCGCCAGTCCACGCACACCGCCATCCAAGCACCAGCCTGCACACACCACAATCACATTTAGAATTCTTTTTTTCAAAATAACACTAACCAATTGGAAATACCTACAAATTTGCTAACACAAATTCTAAAACTAAACACATCGCACTAATGCCAATCCTTGAAACAAACAAATTTTTTTTACAGAATACAGACCAGGCAGTTCACTTTACAGCTCATTTAAACTACCAAAACTTCTTTTGCGTGTGGTACGATTTAAAACAAGCTGACACACACAATTCAGGCTTAGAAGGACAGTCAAGGCAGTACATACGAGACTCCTTCCGCACGCCTCTTCGCCAACAGTCTCTACATCTTCTAGTCGGAAAGTCTCTTGCGGATGTGGGAGGAATGTATTCAGGAAAGTGGCGATCTTTCAATCTAGCCACATCCTCCACCACTCTAAATCTAGGAACACTTGTCTGTTCCACTAGTATAAGGCTGCCTATTATAGACTCCTGAAACTTAAGGCATCTTCGACTCAGGACAAGACTTCTGGAACACAACAAAAGCATTAATGGATGCCAAGTGGAAAAGATGGATAGCCAACTTCTTGTACCAAACGTAAGCCTTTCGAAGAGCAGCATAAGGTTCCAACCTCTGATCTACTCTGTCAACACCACCCATATACTTATTGTAATCTACAATGCACACAGGTTTGCGCACTTCAGCACCCTGACCCCAAACAGGCACAGGTACAGTGCTTTCGTCATGGATAGTAGTCAGTATGTACACATCTCTCCTGTCTGAAAACTTCACAGCTAGAAGCTCCCCACATCGCAATGCACTAGACTGTCCCCGCACAAGCCTTTTGCAAACAAGTTCCTTTGGGAAACCTTTACGGTTACAGCGCATTGTGCCACAAGCAACAGTGCCCACTTTGGCCAATTCCTTGAACAACTGCACACCAGTGTAGAAGTTATCTACATATAAATGGTGGCCTTTGGTAAATAATCCTCTACCTAGTTCCCACACAATTTTCTCAGTCACTCCAAAAGTGGAAGGACAACCAGGAGGGTTAATGCTGGACTCCTTACCAGTGTACACCCTGAAATTATAGACATATCCAGTCCCACTGTCACACAGCATATACAGTTTGATTCCATAGCGCGCCCTCTTACTAGGAATGTATTGCCTAAAAACCAAGTGGCCCTTGAACAATAGCAAAGACTCGTCCACTGCTATTTCTTTACCAGGAGCAAAGATCTCAGAAAAACGATCAACAAAGTGATCAAGGACAGGCCGAATCTTAAAAAGACAGTCACAATCAGGGTGATCGCGTGGCAACGCTAAACCATTATCAACGAAATGCATCATCCGAAGAAGAAGCATATACCGATCACGACTCATGACGGCTGGAAATATAGCTGTTGCCATCAAGGGACTAGATGGACTAATATGAAGACATTGATGGCTTCCTTAGCAAGCCCATCAAAAAAGTTAATCCCAAAACTTCTTCATCTCTTCAACATTTGTGGGAGTCCACTGGGTAGCTCTAGAATGGGGCTGAAGGCTGGCATTGTTGTCCCTCAAATACTGTTCTGCATACAAATTAGTTTGCTCAACAATCTCTTGCAAAAACACATCGTCAAAAAAAACTGAAAAAAATGAATTAGCAGAAAATTCTCAGTATTCATTCTACTCCCAGGAACACCAGTGAAATCTGGCAATGCCGGCTGCACCATGCCAGGGGGAACCCAGAGGCCATCCCTATCAACGGGAGGAGCAGCCACCCCAGCCTGCAGCCCAGAAGCCTCTTGCTGCAGTACACCAACGGGAAGCCTAACAGCCACAGATACTTCTGGCTGCACAACACCAACAGAAAACCTAGCATCCCCAGAGGGCTCTTGCTGCACTACACCAACGGGAAGCCTAGCAGCCTGAGATGCTTCTTGCTGCACTACACCACCAGGAAACCTAGCAGCCCCAGAGGCCTCTTGCCGCTCTACACCAATGGGAAGCCTAACAGCCCCAGATGCCTCTTGCTGCACTGCACCAAAAGGAAGACGAACAGCACCAGATGCCTCTTGGCGCACCACAGCAATGTGAAACCTTTTGGGCGCAGCCTGCAGCCCACATGCCTCTTGCCAACGTAAAAAAAAGGGAAACCTTGCGGCCCTAGGCAGCAGCCCAGATGCCTCTTGGCCCTCTACAGGCACATCAATGTCCTCCTCTACCATAGGCACTTCATCAGCACTAGAAGAAGATTCATCATCCGATGATTCCATGTGAAGAGAAAACTCACTGCCTGAATCTTCTGCACCTACCTCTGGGTCCGAATCGGAGTCAGTCTCTGGACCATGGTCAGAGGAAGACTCAAAAAGCAAACCAAGAACTTGATGAGCAGTAATCCTGCGACTAGCCATTATCCCTACAAAGCAAGAAGACTGCACACACAAGTGAACAACAACCTACACTGTGCAAAGTAAGAAGTAAACAAGGTAAGGCTTTCACACAAAGATCTATACAATCCAAAACAATTTAACTCTTACCAAATATAGCTACACTCAACAGCACCTACTCTGCTGAGACACAGCAAAAAGAAATGATATCCCACTAGAAAGAAAAAAAAAGTACAGATTAGACAACAAAGTACACATCAAGCACTAATGCTAAAAAAAATTAACAAACAAAAAACACAGAGCCACACAAACTGCTATAAGTACACCTTTTACAAAAACACATTCATCTAGGGAAAGTAGTACAAAATACATTCACTTACCAAGCACATGCAACTACACAAGCTGCAAAACCAGCAGTAACAGAACCGCAACCTACAACAATCCAAACAGCAAAAGCCTGGAACAAGAATAAAATAGAGAAGAAAAAAAAATTACTACTACATTTCGTAAACAATATAACAATTAAAAAAACAACACACAAATTTGCCCCCCAAATTTACATTCGCCCAGATGGGCCATCAAATAGGGCTTAGACCAATGGGGTTTAGGTGAGGTTTTCCATCAAGACACTGGTTAAATTTTTAGATGTTTTTTTCTGCCTACCCCCTTTGATGCCAGTCGGTCTTTTGGTCCTAACTGTACCCCCCTCACACGGGGGCAGTAAGGACAAAAAAAAGACCGACTGGCACCAAGGGAGGCAGCCAGTAAAAAACATTCAAAAATATAACCACCTTTGGAAGCAAGCCTTCCCCAAGGGCTCACTTCCACACACTAAAAAACACAATCCCTAGGGCCTAGTGGGCCAAAAAACAGAAAAGAAAAGGGCAAATTCGCTCCCAGGGGGGTGGGGGTGGAGCAGAAAAACATTCCTAAAACAAGTTGCCTCTAGGAAGCAAACCTTGCCCAAGGGGTCGCCGCCATTACAAACAAAAAAATCCCTGGTGTCTAGTGGCATATTTCTGCCCCCCCCAGGTGGCACAAAAGCTGAAAACAACAGACCTAAATGCCCCCAGGGAGGGCAGAACTTGTAAATCTACATTTGACCCCCACCTGGAAGTGACCTTTGCCCAAGGGGTCACTTCCATTGCAAAAATAAAATCCCTGGTGCCTAGTGGCATTTTATTCCCCCCTGGGGGCAGAACGGGCCAAAAAACGGGCCTATTTGCCCCCGGGGGGTCATAAAATGTACATAAAAAATGTAATCCCCTCCTGGAAGTGACCATTGCACAAGGGGTCACAACTACCTTGCAAAAAAAAAAATTCCCTGGTGCTAGTGGCGATTTTCTGCCCCCCCCTGGGGGCAAAACGGCCGAACAACGGGCCGATTTGACCCCAGGGGGGGCAGAAAATCAAATACAAAATTATTAGCAACCAGGAAGCGACCCTTCCCCAAGGGGTCGCTTCCAAAAAAAAAATAATGCCCCAAAACATATCCCTGGTGCTAGTAGGGAATTTCTGCCTCCCCCCCCCCGGGGGCAAAACGGCCGAAAAAACGGGCCGGAAGCTCTTCCGCTGCCATCCCAAAAACAAAGAGCGCGATCGGGCACCCTCGGGGGGGAGCACCAGCGGTTCCCCCAAGGGTGGGGCTCATGACGAGCTGGGCCATCAGCGCACGACCAGTGTGCACCATGACAAGCCCAGCTCGTCATCAGCGTGGAAAGGGTTAAGAAAAACATACAGGAGCACTTGTAGGGTATTTTTGGCAAACAAATCACCTTTTGTATCCAGAAATGCTGTCGTCCTCTAAGTGCATGCGTTTTTTCTATCCCCTTTTTCGAATACAGGCACCAAAGTGCTATCTTGCCAGGACTCCAATATTATGCCAGTAGGGAGAAAAAAGTCAAAAAGAATAGCTTGGGCTCAAAATACAAGGTTGATTTCAACACTCCCCAAAGGATGCCTTTTGGTCTGGTGGTCTTGGATAGTTCCATTTTTTATCAACCGTTTATTTGTTACTGCAGGTAACAGGACTAATCTTGCTTTCCAATTTGATCTACTGTTTTCCCTACCATAGACAATAGTAGAGTCCATTTCATATAACTCAGTCAGCTCCAACTAGACACATGAGCAAAATGCCTTACATTAGAGCTTACTTCATGCTTTTTACCAGGAATGTTTCTGTCTGAGAGACGATGAAAGCCAAGACTTTGTGGACCATTTTGAAGCCAATTTTTAAAAATACTGTGTCACATTTCAAGATGGAAAGTGATCTTCACTATTTACGTAATCAAATTATATTCAATCTTCATTTTGGTAGAATATATTATCCCTTTCAACTTGCCCACCGGCTGCCCAAGTTGATTGTTCTTGTTTTTGTTATTATTTAGCTTTATATAATGAGGAAAATGATTAGAGCATACAGTTCACTAATTTTGAAATCCATAATTCAATCAAAACATTTGACGTTAAATAATGAATAGCTAAGGATAGTACTCCTAGTCATTGTATAATCATGGGTAATTCTGACTGAAAAAAGCACTACATGCATAATGAATAGTCAAGGATAGTACTCTTAGTCACTGCATAGTCATGGGTAATTCTGACTGAGAAAAGCACTGCATGCATAATGAATAGCCAAGGATAGTACTCCTAGTCACTGCATAGTCATGGGTAATTCTGACTGAGAAAAGCACTGCATGCATAATGAATAGCCAAGGATAGTACTCCTAGTCACTGCATACTCATGGGTAATTCTCACTGAGAAAGCACTGCATGCATAATGAATAGCCAAGGATAGTACTCCTAGTTACTGCATACTCATGGGTAATTCTCACTGAGAAAAGCACTGCATGCATAATGAATAGCCAAGGATAGTACTCCTAGTGACTGCGTACTCATGGGTAATTCTGACTGAGAAAAGCACTGCATGCTTTGGGCAACCTGATAGAAAGGTGTAACGAAACTGGGCTATTAGTTGTGCAGGATGTGAGGCCTGCACAAATAATAGGTCTGCAATTACCCTCTCACTAGGAATCAAGCACCTCATTGTAGCGCTTGACTCTCTCATGGCAGTGAAGCAGGGCTGTCCAAGGGCTACTCATGGGAGGTGTTGTGGGCTAGTATTCACCAATTGTGGGCACACAATAATAACACTCAATAAATGATTGTCCAGTGTGTGCTTTTTCTTTAGAAAAGGAAAAGCACATTTATTACACACACACCCACACACACACACACACACACAACTTAATATTATTCAGCAATGTGCAAATATATACATAAGGTAGGTGGAAATACCTTGATGACATCACATTTAATCCCAAAATGGTCCTGACCCATTATGGTCACAGTACACCCTCCCATTCCATATAGCACATTATTAGATAGAAGTGTGTCATTTTAAATAAGGCATGCCTATTGTCTCTGTCGCAGCCATACCCCAATAGTCTAATGCACTCCAATATTTAGATCACCCCAGAATTACCTCAGACGGTTATGTTCCAGTAACCTTGATCTTGCAATAAGAGTAACCACACTCCTCAACATCAAACCCACCAATGTTAGCAGAGTACACAGTAACTGTGACCACTCAACTGAGTTCTAGGTCAGAGGAAAAGTTAAAAATGTTTCTTTTTAAATCTCCCAGAATAGTAATTAAATACCATGAAGGCATGAATGTAGATTACATAATAATAAAGCCCATAATAAATAATGCATTGAATAAATAATTAGTACATAATAAAAGCACCTACAAAATTCCAAGATCCTAAATAAACAGCAAAATCAATAGAGAAATGGACAGAGACCACAGTAGAACAGGAAACCTGTCTAAATTATAATAGAATCACAAAGGAAACAGCAGCATCTCTAGTAGTAAGGTGAACGTCTCTGAACAAATGCTCTTGTCTCAGGAGGAACAGGAAAACTGCAAATTCACAGTGGTATGACTAATGATAACACAATTTAAGCAATTCAGAGGAAGCCACATAATTATAATGCACAAAGAACTAGCCCACCTTTACTGAAGTCTCTAGCAGCTTCTATCTACACTGTTGGATGCACAACATTATGTTTCATGAGTTAAACTGACAGCCTATACAACAGTGTCTTTCTATCAGGCCCATCATCAGGATGCTACAGCAGAAGGGCCTTGGAACTGTCACATTCAGCACAGGAAGAAAGGTTTCATTCAAAATACATTGTACTCGAAGGAAGACAACTAGTTATGTCACAGTATTGTGTGCTCCGCAAAGACTGTAGAAACAGAAGGTAGAAGGGGAAATGGAGAGATGACATGCAGGGAAACATTGATTGGGAGGGGAAAGGAGTCAGGCAGTTTGAACATAATATCAGAAATCGACATCAATGTTATTAAAAATCATGCTTCATAAACATGTGACACAACTAAAACACTTCAAAAAACGCACTTCTATATAATTAGGCAAAATCATTCCAAGTGCAATATTATTAATTCATCGGTTACCTCTAGAATCCATCATAAAAATGATTCGTACTCAGAATAATTTGTCACCCAAAATTTGAACATTTAATAATCTCTAACAACGTTATCAAGGTTACCCCATTCAAAGAACAGAATCACTTGTTAAGTAAACCATCTTTCCTTCACTGACAACATAACCATATTTCATCAGCAGTTATTGTGATTAATAAAGCTATATACATTTATGAAAAATTCTGCCAGCAGTGCATCTTTTAAAGAAAATATTATGAAACAGCATTCCATGTGTCTGTGTCTTTCCTTAACCACTTTAGGCCACAAACCATGTAGCCGTAGACCAATCACTAGAGGTCACTGCACCTGCCAAAATCTTAGGCAAAAGCCTGGGGCCATCAATGCCATGACCCTTTAAGCCTAGACAGATGTCAGTGCTCCTTCAGAGTAAAATAAAGCAGCACCTAATGGTCAAATAGCGGGCAAAAAGGTGGGGGTGAACCAAGAAAAAGCCATTTGCTCACACAAAGGAAATATCGTGTCTGAAGAATTTTGAATGCCAAAATTAAGAATGGGCATCTTCTGGTAGGGACACACAAGTTACACACATATATAGAGTATGCAAGACTGGTGCATTATGACACTGGAGACCAACTCCCAACTGAGCATTCCCTATCAGGTCCCTATCTGGGTGATGTTCCCCTCTATGTCTTCAGTGTATCATCCATTATCTTAGGGTGAAATGCACTGCAATTGGAAAGATTGAAATGTTGGAACCTCAGCATGTAAAAACAATCAAACACAAAAGGAATTTGCCCTGCAAAAAGGCTGTTCTTCAAGAAAACCTCAACTGTCAGTCAATACACAGAGGCATTTTTTCTATAGTAGCTGAAGGCAAAGGCAACTTCAAAATGAACATCAATGACAGTATCCCAATAGAGGAATGGGAATGGTAGCGGGTGGTGATGTCTAAAAATCTGACCGCGGCGGTCGGAAACACAGCTGAAAAACAACAACCCGCCGCAAGCTTAGCACAGACACCGTACGGGAAATTAGGATATCCCAATGGTCCCGCAGTACATACCGCTGTTTGCGACCGCCAAGGTTGCACACTTGTATGAATGGTAGAATCAGCGGAAGAGCTGAAGCATAGCCACCACTGCGGACGATCCATAGAAAACATGGCAGACAATGCAAAAAACCCTCAATAAGGTCAGACATTGCACAAACGAAAGTAGCGATGCCCCCCAAATACACAAAATCACATCCCAATGAAACAAACTCATGCCAAAAAGATATATACAATTCCCAGGACAACACCCATGACAGGAATCCTCCATTTGGACACTCCCACATAGCTGAGTAAAAAAACAGCCCTTTCCTTGACCACAATCCTTTGCAACACTCCAGAAGAGAAGGGCATTCACAAGATCTGAGAGGAGAGGCAAAAGAACGCAGCACACACACATTACCACCACCACCACCACCATCACCATCACACCAAAACCACCAACCCCAGCACATAACACACCGCCACCACACCCACCACTCACACCCCTGTACCAACAAACACTTTGTACAGCACACACCATGTCCACACATAAAATGCCCAAATTCACAGAGAGTGAGTTGACAGTCATGGTAAATGAGATAGTCAGTGTGGAACCACAATTGTTTGGTAGCATGGTCCAACAGACATCATTTGTCACAAGGACTCAAATGTGGGAAAGGATAGTCCAATGGGTCAATGCAGTAGGGACCACCCCGCGATCCAAGAAGGAGATCATGAAGCGGTGGCATGATCTGAAGAGGGTTGTCAAAGAGAGGAGGAGCAAGAACTGGGAGCTGCCTAACCGGACTGGCAGTGGCCCTCACATTCCACAGAAACCATTTACACCATGGGAGGAGAGGGTGCTTGCCGTACTGCATCCTGAGAGTCTCACAGGACTAGCCAGGGGAGTAGAGACTGGTAAGTACAAAGACATGTTTACCACCACACTGATATGTACTGTCTTGCACAATTACAAAGCTACACCACCTAGGACAAATCCCTTCCATCTACACCACACACCGACAAAAACCTATCTCACAGATCCAACATTCACTCACTCCCATTGACTCTGAACGTAGCTAGCAATATTACCATGGGGGCATGTGTACAGGTAGCCAGCACTACAACTCCCACCAGGCACCCTTGTCCCACAACCCATCAAGATGGAGCACTCCCCACCCACAAGCACTTGGAAGCCATTGCAGTAAACTAAACGACCTAACAGGTAGGTAGACATCTTCCCTAGGCTGGCTGTTTGGGGTGGGACGCCTGCAATACTACTCCCAGCATGCTCCGTTGTTCTCTAGCTGAGCAAGGTGGAGCACTCCTCACCCACCCAAAAGCATGTGGCAGCCATTGTAGTACAACCACCAAACTCACAGCCAGGTAGCCATCTTCCCTGGGAGGGCTGTTTGGGGGTGGGAGGCCTGCACACCTACTCCCACCATGCCCCCTGGCCCACACCTCATCAGGACAGAGCACTCCCCCACCCACTAGCACTTGGAAGCCATTGCAGCACACCAAACAACCTAACAGGTAGGTAGACACCTTCCATGGGCTGGCTGTTTGGGGGGTGGACGGCCTGCAATACTACTCCCAACAATCTCTCTTTCCCACACCCCCTCAGGATAGAGCACTCCCCTACCCACAAGCACTTAGAAGCCATTGCAGTACACCAAACAACCTAACAGCCAGGTAGCCATCTTCACTGGGAGGGGTGTGTGTGTGTGGGAGGCCTGCACTTCAATTCCCAACAGTCCCCCTTTCCCACACCCCTGAGCAGAATAGATCACTCCCTCCACACAGAAGCATGTGGCATCCATTGCATTGTTCACCTTCACCTAACAGGTAGGTAGCCATCTTTCCAGGAAGGTGTGTGTGTGTGTGTGGGGGGCCTGCACTGCAACTCCCAGCAGTCCCACTTACCCACACCCCTGAGCAGGATGGAGCACTCCCCACCCACAAACACTTGGAAGCCATTGCAGTACACCAAACAACCTAACGGCCAGGTCACCATCTTCATTGGGAGGGGTGTGTGTGTGTGGGAGGATGCACTGCAACTCCCAACATTCCCCCTTTCCCACCCCTGAGCAGGATGGAGCACTCCTCCCACCCAGAAGCATGTGTCATCCATTGCATGGTTCACCTTCACCTAACAGGTAGGTAGCCATCTTCCCTGTGAGGGCTGTTAGGGGGTGGGAGGCCTGTTCCACGACTCCCACAATGCCCCTGTCCCACATACCTGGGCAGAATGGAGCGCTCTCTACCCAGAAGCAGTTGGCAGCCATTGTATCACGAAAAACTATTTGAATTGGCTCCTTGTCATCCACTGATCAACGGGTCTGAGGCAAGTGAAAACTTGTGATTTTCCAATGTCTTTGGAACTTTCCAGTTTAATGAGTATTTGTGTGACATCTTAATAGTTAAAGCACGTGAGGTAAAATTAAATGATCAGTGCCGGTAATGACTTCATGTAGGTGTTGAAAAGCATGGGTGAGATGATAGAGCCTTGAGGGACCCCTGCTTTTGTAAAGAGTGGTTGGATGAGAAAGGGAGGTTATGGATGACATTGCTTCCATTTTGAAGATAGGATGTGATCCAGTTGAGAGCAATCATGTCTATGCTGGTTTTGTATAGTGTTTGTATTATAGTGTCATGGTCAGCTGTGTCAAAGGCAGCTGAGAAGTCCAAGAAAAATAGTGCAGCAATCCCGATCCAGTCAACTGTGTTCTTAGGTCATCCCAGATGGCAATGAGGGCAGATTATGGATGGAATCCTGTTTGGAAGGCTAAAAGTATGGAATTATCTTCAATGAATTGTGACATCTGGGCGAATGCTGCTCTTTCATTCAGTTTGCTCTGGAAAGGTCCATGTATAATTGATCTGTAGTTGTCGGGGTTCAGCAGGTCCAAGTTTGTTTTCTTTAGTAATGTGCGTATGGATTACTTTTTTAGTTCTTCTTTTAATATTCCTGTAGTTAAGGAATTGTTGATGATTCTTCTTACTGCAGAGGTAGTTAGAAGAATTTTCTTGAAGGTTTGTGGTGGACTATGATCTGGAGGCCAGATTGGCTTATAGGTCTATGGTTAAAGCCTACCATTGAGATATTCTCCGTGGGAAAAAGGATTATTTGGCCAGGAGGATTGAGGCAGCCTCTAACTCATGGAAGGAGATCTTTATTGTAGTGAGGGAGTTCATGGCCCCCAGATCCAACTTGCCCCAAGGGGTTCCATCTGAGCTGTGGATCTGTGATCTGGTCAGATTCTTCACGGATAAGATCAAGTCTATCCAGGACTCTTTCACAGTGGGCTCGGCCGAGGTGTGTGCTAGTTTGGTGGCGGGACCGGCGCGGTTGTCCGCGCAGGCTGTGGTTCTCGCAGAGTTCCCGTCTATTTCCATCGATGCCTCTCTAGCGCTTCTGGCCAATCTTAAATCGGGTTCGCCATTAGACCCTTGTCCGGCCAAATTTTTGGCCAAGATGGCGACCGTGGTCAACCCTTTGGTCAACCCACTTGTGAATTTGTCTTTGAGGGAGGGGAAGGTCCCGTCGCCCTGGAAAAGGGCTACGGTGATCCCCCTCCTCAAGAAGCCTGGGTTAGACTCAGAGGTTTTGGCCAACTACAGGCCGATTTCCCTCCTCCCGGCGTTGGCTAAGATCACGGAGAAGCATGTGCATGGCGTTCTTTCCAGCTTTCTTGAATCCAGTGATCTGCTTCACCCTTCACAGTCCGGCTTCCGCCCTAATTTAAGTACGGAGACGGCACTGTTGGAGGTGTCGGAGATCATTAGGGAGACACTGGATTCTGGAGGCAGGGCCATGCTTGTCATGCTTGATTTGTCGGCGGCCTTCGACACCGTCCCCCATGAGGTGCTCCTCGCCAGACTTTATGACATCGGTCTGAGGGGGACGGTGCTTAACTGGTTTACATCTTTTCTTGAGGGCCGCCGACAAACGGTCTGGGCCTCTCCGAGCTCCGCCGAGATGCCGCCATTGGGAGTCGGTGTTCCGCAGGGCTCTGTGTTGAGCCCGACTCTCTTTAACATCTTTATGACACCTTTGGCGGCTCTGGTGGAGTCTACTAGGGCCCAGATCGTGTCCTGCGCTGATGACACGCAGTTGCTCTTCACGTGTGGGAGAGATCAGGCCTTCGATGGTGCGAATATCCGGGCCTGCCTGGAGTTCGTCTTCAGCTGGTTTCAGTCGAACAGCCTCAAGGCCAATTCCAACAAATCGGAGGTGTTGTTCTTCGGCTGCTCCCTTGATCCCGATTGGCGGGCCTGGTGGCCCACAGATATGTGTCCCCCTGCCCTGACATCGTTGGTGGCAAAAAACCTGGGAGTAAAGATGGATAACAGCTTGACGCTGGCATCACATGTTCGTGGCCTGACGGGCACCTGCTTTGGGATACTCAAGATGCTCCGGAAGTTTTTGCCTTTGCTCACAGAAGAGCATAGAAAGATTACTGTGCAAGCCTTAGTTGGCTCCAGACTGGACTATGCTAACGTCTTGTATATTGGTCTTCCGGATTATCTTGTTCAGCGGCTGCAGGTTGTGCAGAATTCCGCGGCCCGCGCCATTTTTGGCCTTCACAGGCGAGTAAGAGCCTCCGGTTTGGTGCAGTCGCTTCATTGGCTGCCCATCCGGAAGCGGATCATGTTTAAAGTGCTGACCTTGGCGCATAAAGCGCTCTTTGGCGCGGGAGCAAAGTACCTACAACGTAGGCTTGCTTTCTACCGTCCGGCCAGATCTCTGCGATCAGAATCTTTGTTCTTGGCTGTGGTTCCTCGAATAAGGAAGACACGCACTGGGGGGCGCTCCTTTAGTTTGAGGGCCCCTCAGTTGTGGAACACCCTGCCTCTGGCCTTACGGTCTTCCTCTAATCTGCTCCAGTTTAGGAAGAGCCTGAAGACCTGGCTTTTTAACCTTTAGGATCTTTTTTTCTTGTTTCTGTTTCTGTTGTTCGCTGTATGGTGTTATGTTTTTTATTTTGAGCTGCCTCGATAACATAACATAACATAAGGCCTGCCAGTAGGCCTGCTTGCATTGACCAGGTCCATAAATTAATTGTTTAATATTTATTGGAAGGAATGTAGAGGCTTGGTTAGCCTACTATTTGAGGGTTTTGGTGTTTTTTCTTTGTTTTAAATTGTTTTAAATTGGAGTCCAACACGTCTGCCTTGGTTGTGTAATGGTTTGCCAGTTTGTCTGCGAATTCTTGAGTAATGGGATGCACCCCTTCTAGGCAATTTGGTATATGAAATTCTGTGAGCATTTTATAGAATTCTGTATTTGCACATTTAGCATATTGAATTCTGGCTGCATAGTATCTTTTCTTAGCTTTTTTTGATTGCTGATTTGTGTAAATTGTTAAGTTTCTATAAGTGAAGTTTGTCATGATTGGTGTTTGTTTTGAGCTAGGTGCGTTGATATTATTGTTGGCTACCACTAGTAATTGTTAACTTTTATCATTGATTTGTTTGCATTGTAAATGCTGAAAACAGCATGTTTTCCATATTTTGAATACTCAGTTGTGAATAATTGTTTGTCCTGATGAAGGAGGATAAATATAAAGATGCCCCAAAACGTTGATTCATATGTCTTAAAAGTGTGTTATTATTTCAAAACAACAATGTTGTTTCCTTGTCTGTGAAATAACTAAGCACGGAAATAGAGTGTGTGGACACTGACACTCTTCTCGTACCAAATGGCATGAGTAATATATTAGGGGTGTTAACGAACTTTGGTGAAATATTATTTTGCACTCTAGTGATTCGTACAATGGCTATGCATTAGGTATTCCTTCCCCCTTGACAATAATGCATTGTTTGGAAAAACACATCAAAATCATAAAAGGAAAGTGCATATGTATTTCTGAGCACCTCCTCAATGAGAGGGTGCTTTGTAAAAATCGCATTGTGTGTCAGTTTTCTTCTAAGACTTTTCATAAAATTTCTTTGATTGCATCTCCCATGAGTGAGTTTAGTTTGAAATCTGTTTGTGTATGAGATGTGTCTGTGGCTTCTCTCCCCCCTTTTAATGCTCCCACACCATTAGGGGACACAGCAGCCAATGTAAATGAGACGGTTATAGTATTGTTTATAGGCTAGATGGTCTGTATGGTCTGTATAACTGAGGTTCACTCCATCTTTTGTTTGGCTGAATCTCTGCTAGCATGTGCACAGGGAGCATATTCCAAAACTGTTGAAATCTAGTCAGTGCCATATATCTAGACTTTTCATGGCACACATATAGTGTTTTCAAGAATGTAAAGTGCACTAAATCAACAGTTTGTGAAAATCTGTCAGAATTTTCATGGCAGGCTTTCAGAGAGATGTCTTTTCCAGATATGGTGGTGGCTCAATCACGTGTTCATCCAGCTTACCTTCCACCACTGTTGATGGAATTGCACCCCAGCCTTGGCATGACTGATGGCAGAACCAAAGACGTTACCATGGTGCAAACCCTGTATCCAATAAAGTGAATATATTAGGCAATTCCTATGGGTGTGTAAATCCTAAATAAATGAGTTTCTGGTGAATGATCTGTTAATTGCTACTTCTATATCATGCTGTTAGTATTGCCTCAACAGATTACAAAGTATCTTTCATAAGCAAGCAGAGAATTCATCCGCAAGTGGGCCATTCGTCCACAATAGTCAGAGTTTCCGTAGTAATCATTGACCTTCCAATGGCCACAGTGGGCTTTCCCAAGTGAGCCTCAAAGAAGAAGTTAGAAGTAATAGTTTCAAAAGAAGCATGGAAACTTTGTGGGTGTTCAAGAATAGTGTCCTTACGTCATATATGAATGTTTATAGCATTCATACAACACCTAAATAACTGGAATAATGCTGCAAATAAATGTGAGAAAGTTAGCACAAATTCCCTGTTGGGCTTGGCCCTTCTGGCAGGTTAACCCTAGGCTTTTAATGGTGACAAAGTGAAGGTGATTTTTGGGTTCTGCGCACTTTCACTGTGTCCCAGTGGAAAGTGCGTGCGCACTTTGAGTGCATGTGGTGAGATAGGCCTGCCCTTCCATAGGAATGCATGGGGAATGTATGTGTCCCTGGTAGTTCCTGATGCGTAGGGTGTACAGGCTCGAGTCTGGTATGTGCAGACTCGTGTGATTGAATGCTGCGAAATGATGTATGCGGCATGTGTGTGTCTAGTGTGGAAGTGCCACTTCTAGACATGGCTGTACGTGTGCTGAGAGGGTGCTGGAGCGTGATTTGGCTGGAGCTGGCTGGCAAGCCTGGCTCCAGAAAGTCTGGATGGGTCTGCCCAGGAGTGAGTGGAGAGATCAGCCTGAGTGATGTGAGAGAGGGCTGCACCTGGTTCCTTAATAGGGCTGGGCTTTCCCCACACAATGCTGGCTCCGCCCCCTGTGGTGTGTCTAACGACCCTAGCCCTGCCAGTGAATAGAGTGAGGGCTGAGCACATCAAGGGTGCTCCAAAACCAGCTGCGACTGGTTTCTCCCCCACCCTGCACCTACAGACAAAGGATTTACTAGTATAAGAAGGGGCTGTGTCCCCTTACAAGTGGTTTTTTTCCAGGATCCTGAGGGGGCTGCTGCTGTTGCTGGGCAGGAGGACCGCCACTTGGACTGCCTCCCTGCCTGGAGGCCCAGTGAGCTGGCTCTGGGCCCAGCCTTGCCCCCTGCCTGCCTAGAAGGACTTTGATGGAGTTTTACCCCTAGCGCCTGGGAGCGCTTTATTTATGCCTCTAGCGCTTGAGAGCGTGTTATTTTCGTCCTAGCGCCTGGGAGCGCTTTATTGGTGAGAGCCGGTACCCACCCGACATTTGCCCTGTTCTTGGCCGTTCTTGGAGCCCCCTGGCAGGTGCCCACCCTGCCAGGGACATTGCCGCCCAAGCGAGTGCCCACCTCGCTGTATATTTAAACTTAATCGGGAGCCAACCCCGAGATTGTCCCCGTCGCCGCCCGGCTGAACCGGAAGTCAGGCAGGCCAGGGGCGGGACTTCGGGACCACAGGAAGAGGCCGGGAGCCCACCCCGCCTCCTCTGGAAGCTGCCGTGTCCGGAGAGGATACTGCCGCCGCAACTCCCCCCCCAGGGCTCCCAAGAGCGTGGGAGAGCCCCGGGGAGTGAGAGAAGAGTGAAGTCCAGCGGCGTCTGCCCACGAGGCTCCCCCAGCGAGAGGAGAGCCCCGCCCGCTGCCGTAAGGAAACCCGGCCCCCAGGAGCGGGACCGGGTACGAGAAGAGACCAGAGGAACAGAAAGGAGATCCGGCAGAGCTCCCCTGCAAGTGGGAGAGCCCCGCGACTTCAGCCCGCAGAGACGCCACCCCAGCAGTCCGGTGAGTGGGGCTCTGTGTCAATTAGGGAAGAGGAGGGCGTCGGGCACGTTGTCGGTGCCCGCCCCTCCCCTCCATCGCCAGGGCAGTTGTTGTGAAGTCCCAGAGGGCTCCGGGGGCCATTGTCATTTTTGGAGTCCCCAGGAGAGGGGCCCCAGCAAAGAAGGCGGCATCTCTTCCATTTAGAGCCCGAGAGGCTCTGGGACACATAATTGACTCGAGTCCCACGAGAGGGACTCGCACATCTTAGGGGACATTTTTCTTGATTGGTAGAGCGGCCCCGAAGGCAGCGGGCCGCTCCTACCTTGCCCCCCCCTTTTTCTCGCTCGAGTCCAGACGGGCTCAGGGGGCATAATTGTTGAGAGCACCGAGTCTCACAGCCCGCAATTGTTTGCGAAGAGCCCAGCGAGGCTCAAAGGGGCCAGTCATTTGTGTAGAGCCCTGAGAGGCTCAGGGGGACATTTTATTTCTCCAGCATTGGCCCTATCATTGTCTCCAGCTGCCCAGCACTTCGTGGGCAGCTGCCACGTTTAGGCCCCTGACACTGGGACACAGGGCGTCCTATCCCTAGAGAGGCCAGATGGCCTAGGGACAGTCACAGGTGGTGACTGATGTGATTGCTGCGCATTTGTGTTCTTTGATACACTTCTGAATGTTTTTAGCATCATGTGTGTACCTTCCTTACACCTCTGAATGTATGTGATGCATCATGTGTTATGTGCTTATACCCCTACAGGTATTGTGATACTTAGGTGGTTTTTCTCCTAGTGCAGGTGGTGCTAGTGAGGTCCTGGTTCCCTGCGCAATATTCTCCTAAGGTGGTTAGGGTTGCGTAGGTGGTACCTACCTGGTTACCAGTAGTTACTGGTCGTGTACTAAAGTGATTTACATTCTAAGTGCTATGTTCTAAGTGCTAAGTTCTAAAAGTGCTGATTCCTGACAGTGGTCCAGGTGGCCCTGTCTTGTACATATCCCCTGTAAATTCTGCCCGTGCCTGTTGGCACATTGTAAAGTGTGTGTTTTTATCTAATGTGTTTTGGTGTAATACAAAGGCTATTTTTATATATAACCTTGTGTGGATTTTCCTTTGTGGTGGGCCTTGGGTGTTGTTGCTGGGGTGCGTGCGCAAACACCTAACTCACATCGCCTCCGAGTTTAGCCTTACTGCTCGTGCTACGTTACCAAGGGGGTGAGCAGGGGTTAGCTTGGCGTGTAACTCCCTTGCCCTGACGTGGAAGTGGTGGTCTCTGACTGACTTTGGCGCAAGCCCTGGCCAGCCAGGGATCCCATTTCTAACATTCCCCATATTCGCAAGTTGTGAAAATGAGGAACATATTTCACGTAGCACCATTTTTCGGCTGCGCTCCACAACACAATTTCTTCACTTGAAGCACTAGGGAGGGATAAAAAACATGCAGATGTCAGAAACTTTCTGAATGATATAAATTTCGCAGCATAATTTCCGAACTGCATGCCAGGCTTAAAACTTACAGATTGTTTTTAATGACAATGCCAGTCATATATCTTCCCCAAAACACATTTAATATACCTCAGCATTAATAGCACGGTGTGAATAGGTCCCTGCACTTTTCTGCCCATTAGCAGATGCAGGCAGGGCACAAACTGGAGGATGACATACCCATCAGCAAAATAGCATGTTCAACAATGGGAGTACAGATGATAAGCGCACCAAATCAGTATTCATTTATTTGATAAATTAGATTTATGCCACGGATGACTGTTTTGTTCGCTTTTGTTATCCTCATTTGTGTGACAAAGAAGAGTTAAGATACATTCTATTTAACCGAAGAACACTGACAGCTACATGCTGAGGGTGTCATAGTAATTAGAAGTGCACTCTCGTTTTCATTGCTCCAAAGTCATTCACAGTCATGTTACATGCGCTATTTTAGTGGAATAAAGAACTCATTACTGTCAATATTTAAGCTATTCATTTATTATCTAGCGGCAGTTTCAGTAATGCATATTTTCGCATGCTGTAAATCTCCCGAGGCCCTATTTACAGCATAAACATTTTAAATAACACAGAACGCAGAGTTGATAGATAACGTCCTTCGAATGCCTTTTCTATGTTCCACTTATGCACGTCCTAAAACTATAAATCCAAAGAAACTACGTCGATAAAATCAACGAGTTTAGAGACATTTATTTAAAAAATGTCCAAAAATTCATTAGAAATAGTAATTCTTTAAACATGTTCATGACTTTCAATCAGTTCATAAAAACGCAAGTTATAGTGATAAAAGATATATATATATATATATTTTTTTAATTTAATTTACTAATGGATGCCGTGGTCAAAATATTTGTATTTCGATGTACGCTCAGGAAAATTAGAATCAGTCTAGTCCTGCGGAGTATCGTGGTTGGCCATCTTAGTTGTAGAAATGTATGGAAGAATATTGGCGCATTGGAAGTTAAACATTGGGGGGCCTGGCTTCTGCGCCAAACAAGATGTCCGGCATCCAGCCGAGCAATTTTTTCATTAAAAGCTTTTACCAGCCCACAACAGCCGCTTAACTTCATGTCTGCATGTGGCACTTGACCTTGTCGTCGCTTCACGCCCTACGTTGCCTTCCTTCATCCTCAAATATCGGCCTTAGCATTAGAAACCTTTCAGAGCACGCGCACAGGATATTTTTCCCTCATCTTTATTTATTGTTCTTGCCCAAATAAATATGGTTCCTCGACTGGAAACCATAGGTGCATAACTTGGCATGCTCTACCTCTTTACTACTGAAACTCTACGTTTATTTTTCCTCCTCATTTCAGGTACTTCATGATGTAATATGGCAGGGGCTGCCATTTTACTCACATGCAGATCGTGCCCTCTGCTTCATATTTGACTGTTATATCATCAGAAGTTCTTGCAAACTGTTTTTTTCATTACCTATTGGCAATGCCTATATAGGCTGACGGTACAAATTGCCTCATCTCCTGTATATCCTCTCAGTGCCATTGACGTATTTGCGGCCACTGATGTTATATTTTTCTTGTCTAGTATGCAGGTTCTTCTACAACCCACATAAAAGGGGTTCCACCCAGCTTTTTGCTCTATTCTTGTTGTGTCCTGCTGACCCTCACTTTATGAGCAGAATCAACCCCTTACTTCAATATGGGCAGTGATTTACCAGATGGTATATTGACCACCTCAGCTGTTATGAAGTCTAAAAGGGGGAAAAATGATCCTCCTTCATCTATCATGTCTTCTACTAATCCAGTTCTAGACACCATCCTTGATGAAGTGAGGGGACTGCGACCTTTTATGTGTGTCACCAATGAGATACTTCAACAGATTGAAGGGCGATGGACTATTATGGAGGGTGAGATGGTGAATATGTAGCAACACATTGATTGTCTTCAGGATACGGCTGTTATGATCCCTGTGCTTGAACAGGAGATTATGAAACTCAAACATCATGCAGAAGATTTGAAGAACCTGAATCACTGCAACAATGCAACAACCTCGCCGGTATGGTCTTCCAGAGTCCAATATGCTTGACTTCTTGAAGAAATTTCTTCCTAACCTGCTGGGCCTCACCACTCCTCCTCCTCTTAATTAACAACATGCACATCGGTTGGGCAGACGTAATCCTCACTTATCTGAATCTCTAGGACTTATTATGCTTTTTTTTAAATTCCCAGACCTTGTTTGAATCGTAAAAGCAGCCAAAGACAAAAATCACCTGGTCTGTCCATAATATATTTCTCTCTCAAGACGTCTCTAATGCAACAAATGCTAGACGAAAATATTTTCTTGTCCTGCGACCTCAGATGACATAATTGAACATATGATATGGCGTTCTCCATCACTGCTTATGCAAGATTACCTATGAGGGCAATTCAAAATCATTTGAGGATCCTGTGAAATTAAAATTGTTTCCTAAGTGGATTAGATCTCATTTTATGGTCACTAATACTTAGAAACCCTAAGATTGTTGCAAGCAGTTGTTTTTTCTATTGATTCCAATCTTTTAAAAATTGGCTTTTTGTGCATAACTTACTTTATCTCTTCTCTGCTGTTGTTCATGGTAAGATATTGACACATCTCAAACGATTTCCCAATACAGCTCTTCTCAGCTCTGGACATTTTCCTTCACAAGTTCAAGTGTTTTATTATGATTTGAAACTCAAAGAGGTCCACATAAATACAAGCAAAAATTATGCAAGGAGCAATACGTACAATATATATAATACATAATTATAAAATACAAGAGGAAGTAATTCTGCATACTACCATGCTCTACTTTTAAATAAAAAAAACCAAGGTCAGATAAAGTGCAAATGCGCAATTTAATCAGTTAAGTATTATACTGCAATTCTTGAACAATACAGGAAACTATACATTCTTATTACATTACAACAGATACATTGTGCAAAATGGCAGAGAAAAGACTAAAAAATAAAAATAAAGAATTCAATCAACTTTACAAAGTAACACTAATACAATGCTTATATTATGCAATACATAATATTTAAGGAAATCTATGATGACCTATTCCACAGGTGCAAAGCTGAATACAGTTAATATTAAAGTTACATAATTGAAACATATTTAAAATATATTTAAAAATGTTTAAAGAATTTAAAACATTTTTGTACAGTCTATTTCTGATAGAGGGGCAAAGAGACATTGACGAGCCTCCACTGCCAAAGTTATATTGTACTTTATGAACAATGGCCTTAACAAATGACGTTACAAAGAATGTAGGAGAAGACAAAACAATATCACATGATTTAAGATCTTTGCTAATATCCTAGACTCCTGTCTATAAGCTGCAGTGCCTCTTCTTGTTAATCCTAATCAATCTGGTTTCATTAATGGGAGACTTGCTGCAGACAATGCCAGGATGATCTCTAATATTCTTGGTATGACTGGTGATATCCCCCTAGCGAATCTAGCTCCGGATGTGGAAAAAGCTTTTGACCGCTTACACTGTCAATTTTTATATACCACCTCACACTGGTTCTGGTTTTGCCCAAAGGTTATCTCATTTATAAAACTATTATATTCTGATCCCTGTGCCGTTGTTTTTGTTAATGTTTGCTCTACCCCTTACTTCACTCTACATAGGATTAGTAGATTTAAGATTTAGTTTATTGTACAGTTAATAAAAACTCACAATATTTAAAAACATACAGTTCTAAAAAACAATCAGTGGCAAGAATATTTCACTTAAAATAGCGGGTGGGTTCCCCTTATTAGTTAATAAAAGCACAATTTGGTTTAGTACTGTCCTTAAGGGCGGCTGGATGCTAGCGTTTCTTTTGTTTTAGCTAGTGCTTCCGGTAGACCCTTCGGCTGTTTCTTTTAGTCTTTTGGCCACAATGTCAAAAAATCTCGTTATTCTGCAATTTAACTGAGTTTCTCCGGGATTAAAGCAGAGCATCACAGCCTGTCTACAGCTTGTTATTCCCTTCTGATTCCATAGGGGCCGAAGCAGGGAGCGTCTTATGTCCAAGAGAATTTTGCAGATGCAGATAATGTGCGTCAGGTCCTCTTTTCCAGAGCAGCAAAGTCTGCAACTATTTGCTGCGTTTTCTCTTTTCCAGGGTGCTAAGTGAGGCCTTATGGGTATATTGCCAAGGCGCATATTGAGGAACTCATTTTTTGTTGTATGAGTAAGGCCCGTCGTTAGGTACTGTTGTGGTTTAAGAGCTGTGTAGCCTTCCAACACCACCCATCCGTGTGCTCTCTTGGCAAGAGTTGCTTTGTCCTCAATGGATGAGACCATCTTGGTGACTTTCATTACCGTTTTTTTGAAAGTCTTGGGGTCAGTTGCTGACTCCCATAAGTTTGTTAGTCCTAGGGTCTCCAGTGATTCCATTAGATAGTTCCTTGCTGGTGAGTTATCTCTAATGTACAGTTCGGTCCAGAGGTGGGCGTTTAAGGATCCATGCTCAGCATCTCTGATTTTCCGCCAGCTTTTGATATAAGCACCTCTTCTCTCCACCGTTTGGTTCTGTAACCCGAATTCAAGGCGAATTTGAGCGGGCGATGCATAGGTAGGCAGGTGGAATATTGCCCTGTAGACTCGACTGATGATATTGTCTAGTGTCGTTGCGTCTTTGCCACGCATGGGTTCGCTGCCATAGGTGAGCATTGGATGTAATCGAGCTCTTATTACCTGTAGTAGAGGGCCCAGTGTCCGGTCGGGAAGAGCTTTCTGCAGCGGCTTTATTGACAAGTGGAATGTCGTGCCCTTTCGTCGGATGGCCTCTAGTTGTTGTTTGAATGAGCCGTTGCGATCTAGTGTGACTCCCAGGTACTTGTAGGAGGTTACCTGCTCTAGCTTCTGTCCGTTCAGTAGCCATGTGAAGTTTCGTTTTCTGTGGTGATTTATTGTCATAATTTTAGTTTTATTTAGGTTGATTGTCAATGAATTTTTTTGGGAGAACGTATTGGTTTGGTCCAGCAGGTGTTGGAGGCCGATAGGGGACCGGCTTATAAGGACTAAATCATCTGCGTAGAGGAGATTTGACAGTGTGGTATTGCCCAGCCGTGGTGCATGAGATTGAACTACCCCTAGCTCACCGGAGAGGTCTGCGAGGAAGAGGTTGAACAGCGTTGGGGCTAAGACGCAGCCTTGTTTTAATCCTTTGCTAGTCCCGATTTCTCATGAGAGGTGCGTGCCAGGTCCCAGTTTTATCCTGACCCAGGTGTTACTGTGTAGCAGTATTAGCTGCTGTAGAAGTGGGCCTGGAATTAGTAGGCAGGGATACTCCATTTCATTTCTCTTATTTGCCTTTGTTTAGAATCATTCCTTGAACGCATGCAATAATCACGTCTCTAGTTTTCGGCGAGGTTCCCTGGAGGTTAAACTATCTGACTATGCCGATGATGTTCCATCTATATGACCAATCCTCTAAGCTCCCTGGATCCCTTTTTCAGGATATTTCATTGAGGCATTTCTGGCTATAAACTTATTTTCTTTAAAGCTAAAATGTTACCAATATACTCAATTTGTTATCAATATACTTCTTTCTAGAAGAGTCAGGGTCTTGCATAGAGTTATCCTTTTCAGAATCACTCTTTACCTGTGATTTCCCCAGTCTGGCTCCCAAATTATCTCTACCCAGCATAGCAAAGGTTATTTCAATAATTCTGGGCAATTCGCAACCTTGTCCAGGAAGCTAATCCCACAGGCGTCGGCGTATAGCTTACGTATCTGCTTCCCCTTCTATGTTACTCAACATTATGGCGGATACTGCAGCAAAATTGCCCATCAGTTTAATCCCTAAGTCCAGGGCAAGAGCTGCCCGTGCTCATTCTGTACCTGTTTTAACACTTCAGGTAGCACTGCCAGTGAAGGGGGTACCATGTGTTCTGGTATATGCTGCTTCACAGACTGTACCCCAAGGGACACAATCTTCTACCGGGGAAGCAATTCCCATTGGCAAGCAAATTGTTAATATCCAATGCTTTTCCTGTGGGCCCATATTGGGAAATACTGCTTCAAGTTTTTTTGTGCGACCCAAAATAGAATTTCTTTGCTTTTAGGGTGAATTTTTCACAGGACTGCATCCAATGTTTGTGTGCTAATGCCTGGCGTAGCTAACTGTGGTGCTACAGCTTGAACAGTCTGTGTAAGTGCTAGTGTTAATGTTTGCATTGCAAATTGTGTAAGACTTCTGTATATTGTTACTAGATTATTATATAATCCCAGTATCTGGCCTGTGGTCAGACGATCCACATTGGGATGCGGTGTATATCCGGCTAGGACTGGCTATGTCACCCCTTCATTACTGAGTGTGCCCATTCTCACATTTTGTATACTATGGGGAAGGGAGCCTTTAAAACAATTGGTATGTTCTTGGTAAGTTAGAAAAACTTCTACCTCCCTGTAATGAGTGTATTAATACTGTATTTCACTTACTTCATATTCGTAAAATAGCTAAGTAGCACCATCCACAGCAGGGTATTTAACTCATGAGTAAAATACCTCCAACCTAAATGCTTTGTGTGCCTCTATCATAAAGGTAACATCTCCACTAGCTAGTATGAGGTCATGTTGAAGTATTGTTTGAGTGAGTGCCTGTCCACAGTTTTCGGCAATATTCTGTACCATGTTTCATAAGAAATACATTTACAGAGTCCGGCTAACGGAGTGGGAACAATATCCTTTCAAGCTTGATTTTACCTACGGCCAATACATAGGATATACCTACTCAGCCGAGGAGGATGTTCCCTATCACCATTGACGTCTCTCATTTAAAAGGTGTGTAGCGATCTCTGAGGAAGCACGATTGAGTTACTCAGTTTATCTGTACAAAGTAAGAAACCAACCAACGTTGGAAGCGCCATGTCATGTAGGTTCCACCAATCGGTAGGAAATGTGTGCTTGCTGATGACATAAACATAGGATGGTGACAGACTGATTCCATGCACTCCCATAGGATATGTTGTCCCATAGACCAGCTAGAATGCAGTGCCACTGTTAGCCCCCCCCCCCCAAGCCTGAACAGGGAGTGAACAATTCTGGCAACCACTGAACATGACAACTCTGTTCCCTAAGGAACAGTGGAGATAGACTTTAAACTTTTGCTCAGTCACCTGTGCTTTCTTTTGCTCAGAGAAATATACAAATAATACACCGAGGGGTATTCTTCATATTTATTCAACTGGTGTGATTCTTTTATAGAATATATGGGCTCCAATGGTTAATAGACAGAAGCAAATACAAGTTATAATGAGTGTCAACACAGAGAATAAAACAAAAAGTTCCACTAACTTGTTGAGACAGGTTGCATATGCATACATATAAATGATTATAGCAATCAAACGTACCCCTACAATTCTAGTACTAACCTACATGTCTAGTGTGTGAATGTATGGTCTGCCAAGAACACTCCCATAAGGATGATCTAAACCCTTTACCTGATGGGTAACAGTGTATGACCACGTCTCGGTCACGAACTTCACACCCCTAACAGAGATGTCAGTTAGCTGCTAGGGGAAAGATTGAGCACGCAGGGACCCCACTAGACCAGCAGAAGTGTCTCCTCTGATTATGTTAGGAAACAAAAGGCTTAATATATAGCAAATGGCAACTTTGCCTTGGGCCGAGATTGTCATTGGGCAACTATTGTTTGTGTTAGAAAAATAGCTGTGTCCCCCTATGGATGTAAACGCATTTATAATACACACATAAGAGGCCTTGCACTAATGTGAATGCAGTATTATAGTAATCACATGAACTGCTCTGTGTCAGCAATGTCAGTGTTTCTGCTAAACCAGTCTGAGCATCGCAAATGCAAAATGTGTGTCAAAGGTTAATATTTCAAAGAGAAGGCAACTTTAGGAAAAAGAATTTGTGTACATGCAAGAATGATACAAACCTCTAAGGGGTCTAACTCGGGCACATGACACTGCCTATAATATTTTGCAATATGTTTGGATTGATTCATGTGGTAACATCGAATTAATGAAAAACGGGTATAAAAGAAATCATGAATTTTTTTAATGCACCCAAAATACTTAGTTTGGAAATAGTAGCTACTTTTACAACTCTTACAATTCAGTTTTCTTTACCCTGAATGCCATGCAACCTCAAACAGTGGCTAAAAGAATGCATTCTCCTACCATTTTCATGAGGGGAAGTCACAGAATCTACAAAGACCTACTGATTTCCTTCCACCCAGCCTTCCCGCACAAATCCCAATAAAAATGGTCCCCTTCTTGTGTGGCTGTATTGAATATCTAGGATCACATTAGGGACTGTGCGTGGACAACATTGACAGCATATGGTCTCAGTTTAATGAGGTTTGGGCATGGCTCGATGCATAGGCTGATTACCCCCTCTCCTTTTTCTTAAATTATTTGACCTGGTGTCATGTTGACGTTCTGCCCGGGGGGGAGGGTAAAAAGACTTTGTTGCCTCTTTTGGGGTTGGAACATGACCCAAAACTAGGGAGGGTGGCACCACCCCTTCTTGTTTTAAAACATTATCTTTGTTGTTCTAGCGGGTGATCTGTCCTCTCATCGGTGGCAGAAAGACTATTTTGTCCCTTTTTGTGTGGGAGCATGGTCCAAGGCCAAGGTGAGCTCCTCTCAACTCTTCTTTTTCTAACAAAAAGATAGCATTGATGCTCTAGTGAGACATTGTCCTTTTCCACTGCCATCATCCCACTGAACAGTACTTGGGGCCAGGTTATGCCTCTACACACTAATACAATTTAATTAAAGGCACAGAGTGCTTTCATTTCCAAATATGTGATGTCAGAGCCCTTGCATCCCAACTTCCTTTTTTAAAAGAAAATCCCTCTGGTTCTTGCACCGCATTAATGAAGTTAACATTTAATTTGAACATGTAGAAAATCCCCAATGTGTCCCCCCAAGTGCTCCAACAGCAAAACACTATAAAGAAGAATAAAGACTCTTGTGAGACCGTAAGGGAAGGTCAGAGTGAATTATAGACCCAATCATTATCATTCACTAGTTAGCAGGTAACTATGCCTGCCTTGCAATGAAGAATAGGAAAGCAGGATGCATCACTTGTAATTCCAAAATTACACCAGTCAGACAATACAGCCAAGTATGTGCTACAAGAATTGTGTAAAACCATAGGTAGTTTTTGAAAATAAATCAAGAGTAAAATTAATTAAAAATACTGGAAGGGCTTGATACTAATTAAAGTTAATGTTAATTAAAGTTATTAGTGTTTGTTAGGAACAAATCAAAAAATGTAGTGAGTCTCCCTTCCTGTTATTAGAGATGGAGACAAAAGGTTAGTCATATAGAAAGCTATGATGGGCAATCACAGTAAGATGACTCCAAGTGTAATCAATTTGAACCATGATGTCATTTTCAGGACTATTTATTGAAAAAAATGTAACAAATTAAGAACCATTTTAAATAGAATTATAGATTTGACATTTCCTTACTGCCAAGACACACTATTATACTTGCAAACAGTGGCAAAATACTGCATTAGCTGGTAAACTGGATATTCAGCATGGCATTTTTCAGAAATCAGGTTCTTAACTTGAAAGGTAAGTGAGCATAGCCTAATGCCTAGGCGAGGTAACTCTCCCAAATTAGTCACTCCACTCTGGATAGGTCAAAATACAATTCCGAGAGAACAGCAGCTCAACCACTGATTGCAATGCCACAACCAGCAGGCAGTCCCCAGAGAAATTTGAAGTAAATTCAAACAGTAACAAACATGTTAACCCCAAACCAGTGCAGAAAAATAGAGACACATAAATGAGCAAAAAGACACCAAGGTCAATAAAATAGACTTTTTTTATCTTTTATCGCAAAAAGTGCCACTGAAGTCAAGCTATCCAGGCTGATGAGGGGTGAAACCCGGAAACTCGTCCTAGGATGCTTGTTTCCAGTACAGGGAGGACCTGGCCTGGCAGTTCGGGCTGGACTGTTTCCATTGGGTGCGGGGTCAAGACTGATTTGCATATAGCTGGGTTCAAACTGGAATGGGCAAAAAGTGATGGATTTAGGCCTGGATCTCTCTACTGGGGTTAATGTATGACATTGTTCAGCATTCTTTTTATCAATTGTACTGTTAGCGTTGCCTCTGTGGCGCATGTTCCGGGCCCGCCCCCACTGTGGTACGATGTGGGAAACAACATTTTCCTGTTGCTAAATGTGGCTGCTGTGTCCTGTACATGTACATTAAGCACTGCAATATGTTTTCTTTGTATTTTCCTTTCATTGTTCATTTTCCTTTATGTGTTCTCCTTTTTCCCTTCTGGATGTAACTATAGGGTACTCCATATCCCAGAATCCTCAAACAGCAGTCACTGTGGGTGTGGTTGCCTAAGGGTGTGGTCTGCCTATTAAAGGAGCCACACCCATTGGGCGTGGCTCACTATTCTGGATCCTGTGTGGGAGCAGCCTCTCACTCCTCTGCTGACTCGTGAGTTCATTCCAATTTACTTTGAGCCAGCAGGTAATCCTCGGTTGTTTGAAGGCAACAGCGTACCTTTATTTCCTTGTTGGTATTTGATGCGCTTTGGAGCTCATTTGCTGCATTCAGTGTTTGGCAGCACTTTTGCATACTACATTTTTGGCAAGCATACAATAGTGCGCTCTAGAGTTTATTTTTACTATGGTATGAACACTCTCACACTTCTGATTGCGCATTTTGGAATTCATTAAAACATTGTGTTGTTGAGTATTAGGTCTAGCGATTAAGATCTAGAGCTCTGCTCATTTGCTTATTGAGTTGGTGAACATAGGAACTAGTGCTCTGGGTTCATTTGGCATAATATATATGTGGAACTTTCGGATTAGTCCTTTGGAGCTCTTGGTATGTTGAATTTTCCAGCGCTTGGGCAAGCTCGCACAGGGGCTCAGTTGTGTACTGTGTCATAATTATGAATATATGCTCTGTATATTATTGAACTTTACTGTTAAGAAGGTGTGATTGTAACACATTCCTTGGAAGTGTATTTTCTGTATAACTTGTATCACGGGCTCGTGATGAAGTAGAGACTCATTAGCAATAAGACTCTGCATAGAAGACTCTGGTACCTGAGAATAATTTATATGGATTGTTATTGGTTGTATGTTTATCTGTCTGTTTTACAGGTCTCCCTCCCAGCTGTTCCCTTCCTCAAACCCTTCCCTCCACTTGGTCACTCTAACTTTCATTGCTTTAATAGCATCCTGAATTGGAGGTACCAAGAGGTAGGCCGATAGAGCAATGTACAGACTCCGAAGAAGTGGCGCCCTGACATGCTTTTTTTTGCATTTTGATAAATAGTAAAGCACCATGGAAAAACAAGTGTTTGTAGTAGATTGAGAGCTAGGCAGAATTTCAGGTGGACCTCAATGAAGAAAAAGTCTTATACACAAGCAGGTCATCCTATTCAAATGTTTTATCTTCAAACATAGGGGCTGATTATGATGGTGGTCAGTTGGACAGTTGGATATTGTGCTGGTCAGGAGACCACCTGACAAGCAGGCGGCAACCCGACTGCTGCATTATGCTGCGAGTGCCGTGCTAGCGATCAGGCTTGTGCTGCCACCAAGGAAAGGGCTGTAACACAAGCAGCTATGATAAGGAGCACTGCCTGCACCTCCATGCACCATGTGCCAATGCACCATCTCATCCATGGCATACAGTGCATAGAGGTGAGTGGGGGCACTACATGTTCCCCCAGGGCCACTATACAGTGAGCCACCATGGACGGACGGGTCATGGCCCCAATGATTTTACGTGGACTATATTAGAACAGCCAACCATTCCTGACCATTGCCCTGATGTAAGCAAATTTCTTTTTAAAAAAGAACAAAAATGGGTATATAAGATGAATAGCGACAAGGAGGGCTTAAACGAACCAATTCCCTGGATGTCGCTATGATATGATAAAGGAAATGTGGGGTACCATTACAGCCATTGATCATCCTGTTGCAAAAATATATATCTCTGTAACATAAACATCACTGAGATAGAGATCGGTCTCAATATTGTTCAAATGACTCTTAATAAAGGCATAGTAGGGTTTACTTAAAGTAACCGTTAAGGCGCACATATATTCCAACACAGACGGGGTCCCGAATGAGAGTATCTCGCTAAGCAGTACGCTTCGTCATGCCAGGCCAGGGCAGTCAATACATGGAGCCAAATATTTTATAATGAGAGAACTATGTGTTTAGCCTACAAATACTACTGCCTACACATTATTGTTCAAATGACTCTTAATAAAGGCACAGTAGGGTGTACTTAAAGTAACCGTTAAGGCGCACATATATTCCATCACAGCTGGGGTCCCGAATGATAGTATCTCGCTAAGCAGTACGCTTCGTTTACTACAACAACCATAATCCTTTGCACTAACACGTGAGCGCACTGATAGTGTGTGTTTAACCTAAAGTCGCTGTAAATATTACTGCCTACACATTACTGTGTTAATGACTCTTAATAAGGGCGAAGTAGGGTTCATATTAAGTATGTGCATCCACAAAGGTGCACACATATACTCCACTGTAGCCAGGGTCTTTAATAGGAGTATCTCGCAAAACAGCACGCTTGATTTACTACAACATCCATTATCCTTTGCGCTAACACGTGAGCGCATGGAGAATGTGAGTCATCAAATAGTCAGCGCCCCTTCCGTTTGGTGCCTCCCCAAGTCCAGCGCAGAGGAACGCCTGGAGACACCGACGGAGAGGTAAGCGTTTTTGAAATATCCCGCTAAGCAGTATGCTTAGGTAAGCGCTTCCTGTTCCTTGCGCTTGGTTCAATGTTATGCTGCTAAGTGCTCTCGTGGCGTAATGAAGATAATGTGGAGTGCTTCGCCGCATCTGGCTAAATACTCGTGACATACTAAATGTGTCCACATTATAGCAAAGATACCGTGCCCCATCATGTCATAGATGTACGTTTGGGTGTGACGCATCAAATATCTCTTAGCCTCCTTGCAAGCCACTGAGCGAGGTGGCGTTTATGTACATCGTCCCCGTGCCTATGAGACACCCGGGCGGTGTAAGCGAGTGTCTTAACATCTCGAGCCTCTTCGAGGGGATGCGATATGGAGATCGCGTACAACATCAAGTTTGATATAGAGAGTAAAGGATTGTAAATCTGCTGTTAAGCATGCGGCACAACGGCTGATCACCACCTACAATTTTTGTGCGCATGTAACACATAGATTGTTTCCAACTTGAAACTAAGACCAGAGTACAGTCAGTCCAGAGGGGTGAATACCATTATGTGACATAATAAGAGACTGTTGATAGTAACTCCGGACAACTTTTTAATTTTTGGTACTGGACGGGATTAACAGTGAATACTTATGTGTATATGTGTTTTCTCTAAACAGAGCGGTGCTCCTCATTTACCTGAGCTGCAGCCAGGTGAGGTGAGGCGCAATCCTAACACTAATTGGGTGAGTGTGAATATGTCACGAAAACTATGGTGACAAGTCACTTCAATAACACTACTGATGAGTGTATTGTTTTATAAAAATTTATAATGTCATGTGTTTCTTTTCACTTTCCCCTCCTGTCGATGTGATTTTATTTGTAGATTGTGGTGGAGCATCTGAACCTGACAATCAGGTGATATAATTCTTTTTTACTTTTTACATTTGTCACTATTATTACAGCAGTAGCACCAACTAGGTCCTGATGAATGCATAGGCACTTCCTTAGATGCAGAAACATGTTGACCACTCGCTGAGCAGATATTTTGTTAAATCTGCTTTTTACACCTTTGTTTTTAGAGTTAGGAAGCTGAGAGAAACCATTAAAATTCTTTCTTCTACTCAGTCTCACCTAATTTTATATTCTCACTAATCACTTTCTTGCACTGCTTTTTCAGTTGTCCTATCACACTGTTTCCGCCTAACAGACAAGAACTGTAGGGTCTCTTTACTTTCACAGTCCTCTATTCTGTTTTGTGTGACTGTGAGTGCACTGACTCCTGGGTAAGGAGAACCCAAATGATGTGAAAGTGGCGGTACAGGTAGATAACTGATGGGAAAATGTTCACCTTGAGTATGTGCCTCACGTGAATGTGCTGTTATTTTATCACGTGGTGCAATTGATGAATGTAGCTGCCACCCTTCTCTTATTTGTCATGTCAATAGTTGTTTGTGATTTGATTTCACTTTCAGACTCCTAGATACCTTTTTGTGTATAATTAGGTTTTTGATAGGGGCATGTATCTAGTATGAGTCGGTAAACTAGCCCTTAGACCCCCTTTCATGTAGTTTGTTAAATTGGTGCTCAGTACTACCTAATCGTACTCATCATTGATACTCGCTTTGACTGAAATTTGGAATAGGGATTTTAGGATTAATATGGAAACTCAACGATAGTCGATGGACTCGAAACTAGTACATTAGGTGACCTGTTTTACTGGAGCACAATTATGTGAGTACATTTGTCTGTCATAAAAATTTTGTGGAGATAATTAAATGAATCACTAATCAGTTTATTTTTTATTTTCTTTATTTCTTACATCTGCACCCAAGGGCAAGAATAGGGACATTGAGTGTCCGGGAGAAGCTGGTCATCTGGAGGCGCCGACCACCAACGCCGCTGTTGAGGGCTCTGCTCAGCCCAGAAGATCCTATTATTATTTATTATTATTATTATTATTGCCCTAATGTTGGGTTTTATGATTCTTGTGGGCTTATGGTAGAATCTTGGGGTATTGGAATGTTGGTGCTGGGTTCCAGGATGGGAGTTTCTGCCTCGAGGCTGGTGGTGAAGCCCTTACCTGCCATCTTCCTTCCACATGACAACAATGATGGGATACAAACCCGCTTGTGCAAAGCAAGCACAATGGGTTCTATTTTTGTTTCGATCCTGTTATCACTGCATTATCATTTTTAATTTCATGTTTTTTTGTTTTGGTAGCTGACTTTTTCTGGTCTCTACTCTAGTACACTTATCTTGTGCTTTGTTGGTAATCTTTCCCTCTCTCCTATATATTTTGTGGTTTTGTAAGAGCAAGACTAAGAATAACATTGTTTGGTACTGTACTGTCTACCGTGAAGACTGCAGGCACAAGTAAGCTAGTATTATAAACAATATTCACCATGTATGTTTGATGAGACGACTTTATTTTTCCTGCTCATGCTCTAACAGTTGAGTTCACAAGAGAGTGGCCATGGTCATCATGGACCCCCCAATGTTATGTGCTGCTGTCTCCTTCATTTATACAGTGCACCAGCAGTTATCCATGCCAGTGCAGAATGGCTGTAACAAGTATGAGGTCCTACTACCATTGCATGTGCCAACCAACACCATATGTCTTTCATTAACCATTATTCTACCCCTGGCTTGTTTAACTTTGTGAACCAATCAAATGTCCAAAGGGATATTTTTGTTAGACAATACTGCAGTGCTAACCGAACTGTAGAAATGTTTTGGAGTTGTAATCAAGGGGTGGCATATCTGGCATTTAAAATATGTATTATGTTTTATTCTAGCCACACACAATGCCAGTGATGCCAGCTCTAGTGCCACTGCAGGAGTAGGAGAGTCAGTTGGAGGGGGGAAGTGGTAGCAGGGATGGGCACTGGTAAGTCACATAATTTCTTGCACTTACTAATATAGTCAATACATAGTACCAGGGCATCGCCAATACGTGACCATGACCCCATCCCATCTTTATCATTTGCAGCAGTGGTTAAGTTATTATGGCCTCTTCTATTAATAACTCACAAAAGCTCATATAATGAGCGTTGATGGTGTGAGGAAAATGTGAAAAAAATTAAGGTAAAGAAGGAAAAATGGTATATGAGTGAAAGGGTGGTGGGGAAAACGTGCATGGTGGATGGGTAAAGAGATGAATGGGTGAAAGGATGGTTGGAAAAAAGGGTAGGATAGAGAATGGATGGATAATGGATTGGAAATGTTGGTGAATGACTGGAACAGAGAAAGTAAAGTTTCATCATGGTGGCTATGGGCGAATTAGAATGAAAGGATAAATGAATATTTGCATCGTTTGGACGAATAAGCAAGGCAGCTCTTCTCACGAGGAGCATGCTGCTCACCTACTTCACTTACTTTGTTTATGTAGGGTTATCAAAGTTATCAAAGGGGGGTATTGTTTATCTTTTGTTCCACTTCCTTGACTAGCAGTGTTTGTTAAGTGAACCATATTTATTCCACCCATCATTTGTCACATCTCCACCCCGCCCATGGCATTTTTCCACCTATGACCGAAGTGTAGTATGGTTCAATTCATTTAGTGACTGCAGTGTTGGGTGTGCAATGTGGGTCTGCTTGAGTTAATGCAGCATATACAATATTTTCAATCCATTGCAAGCCAAACACACTAAATCACCTCCTATTATTTCACTCCTTTATTTTTTGTTTCCTAAGTTCTTCTGTCCCAGTCTACCAAACAATTGGAAAATCCATCCTTGGCATGTGCCACATTTTTTTTTATAACCATGTGAAGTGAAGTGATTCCAGAATATATTTCATGGTTTTCCATGACAGATTTATTTTACACCTGTTGAGATTTTCCCGTTCGATTTCAATCGACTAGTACAGTGACTGAAAAAGCCAAAGATGATAAATCGATGATCAGTGTAGTTGCCCCTCTATTCCATATAAAACAAATCTCCACCTTATCCATCTAATCCCTCGACCCTACCCTGCAATAGAGTAAGTCAGGTTTCCTTTCCTTGCTTACTGCTCATTGAATACATTTGTCAGAAATAATATGTGGAGGTGGGTGAGGCCTGTGAGTAAAGTGGAAGTAAGTGAATGATTTGATGTCAAGTTTGGCATATGGGATACACTGTGACAAACATGCCAAATACAATCTATACAGCCTGACCCTTTCCCTCTAGTGCAGTCCATCATTTTCCCATTTACTTGCGGCAGACAGGACTATATCCACATTTCATACATGAGGTGTGTTATGTAGCATCCTACTTATTATTCATCTGCCTCTTTGGAGTCAGGGTCGATAGAAAAATGAATTTGGAGTAGAACATGGCCATTGCAATTAAAAATAGATAATTGTCAACTACAGCTACCCCAGCTGCAGATAGTAGCAAAAACCTCGAAGTGCTGGCTAGCAATAAGCATGGCTCCATTATTTTGGCACAACACACAACTTGTGTTGCTTTAACCACTACCGCCCCACCAAGTGTGTGATCCAGTGATGGTGTAAATGCAGTCACACCTAATAAATCACACAGCCCGGGGGAAGAGGGTTAGTGGTTTGATAAAAGGATGGGAAGGGGGATTTGTGGAAAGGTTTGACAAACACTACACAAGGACAACATTAATCTGGGCAAAGAGAAGCACATCATTTGTCAAGAATTTACTGTGGAAGGAAATAAGGAAATGAGTATGACAAAGCACAGTTAAATGCATTGCAAACAGTCCTTCTGCCCCCAAGACCCATGTTATCAGACATCTAAATGTTCTGTCTTCTAGGTTAGGAATGAGCCTACCCTCCCAGTTCTCCAAATATGATTGTTAAAAAAATGATACTGTATTACAAAAGTAGGTGGTGCATCTCCTCTAGAATGCCCACCACATCCTTGGGTGTCTCTCTGGGCCGGTTAGGTAAGTAAGCAGTAATGTTGAGCTTATCTTTTGCCTTTCGCTTGTGCAGGAGACTGGAAGGCCTGTGGATTGTAAAACAGAATTCGTATTTTAAAGTCAACGAGAATGACAGAAGGAGGGTAAGCTTCATGTGGAATGTATCAAGAAGACACGAAAGCAACACCCTCACGACCTTCTCCTTTTTCGGGATTTTCCTCCAATTAAATGGGCATAACCAAACAGTAATAATAGATCAATATTACTTTCTCATTTCTTTTTAATGAAATTATTTTTTCTCTTTTTTTATATAAGATAGTTATTTTCATATGATTTTTTTCAATTATTAAAAAAGATCATTTTTTCACAAAATACATTGTAATCATTAAGACATCACAATTCAGAATTCATTATTCATATCATAGTGTTCAGAGAAAACACCTATAAAAAGGTAGAGAACTGTACTTACACCCCACACTCTCTCTCATTCATGCACAATCACAACCTCATACATCTAGACACATTCACATATTTATCGTTGTTCTATCTGTTGTCCAATGTATAGCCAATATAGTCAGTGGGATTTTAAAAGGACTTTGGTCAATGCGTTTCGGTGGAAGGTAACAGTGATAGAAACCACCTTCATGAGGACCCGCCAGATTTATCAATCTACGTTCTCTCTACCCTGGTTTTTATCTGAAAAGAAGCATGTAAAACAACCTTTTATTATATTTATGCCCATAACTCATCTTCAAAAGACATTGTTTGGACCGAAAAGATATATACATCAATCATACCAACAATACACCCTTAAGTGCTACCTTATACCCAAATAGAAAAGGGATTCCTATCTATTGTGCAACATAAACCATACGTCTCTATAGCTCCAATTTGCCTTCACCTACTCAAGGCAAAGAGTCAGTTTTATTCCTTCCCTTGAATTGTCTACCTGGGTGTTCTTTATATAGCCATCATCATACCAGTATCTTTCTACAATTTATTCAAAATTTACATCCTCTTTGATCTTCAGGGACATATATATATCAGGACTTACTCATGAATAGATTTTCTTTTTGGCGATTACTTCCCCGTTGGACCTTATTAGGAAAACGTCCAATTCTAGTGGTCCAAAGACCACAAATGTGTTACCTACAATAGATAGGAATCACTTTTCTGTTTGGGTATAAGGTAGCACTTAAGGGTGTATTGTTGGTATGATTGATGTATATATCTTTTCGGTCCAAACAATGTCTTTTGAAGATGAGTTATGTGCATAAATATAATAAAAGGTTTTTTTACATGCTTCTTTTCAGATAAATCTGGCAGGTCCTGATGAAGGTGGTTTCTATCACTGTTACCTTCCACCGAAACGCGTTGACCAAAGTCCTTTTAAAATCCCACTGACTATAGTAACTATACATTGGACAACAGATAGAACAACGATAAATATGTTAACGTGTCCAGATGTATGAGGTTGTGATTGTGCATGAATGAGAGAGAGTGTGGGGTGTAAGTACAGTTCTCTACCTCGTTATAGGTGTTTTCTCTAAACAATAGGATATGAATAATGAATTCTGAATTGTGATGTCTTAATGATTACAATGTATTTTGTGAAGAAATGACATTTTTTTTAGTAATTGAAAAAAAATGATATGAAAATAACTATCTTATATAAAAAAGAGAAAACATAATTTCAATAAAAAGAAATGAGAAAGTAATATTGATGTATTATTACTGTTTGGTTATGCCCATTTAATTGGAGGAAAATCCCGAAAAAGTAGAAGGTCGTGAGGGAGTTGCTTTCGTGTGTTTGCTCTCTTTCCCCTCTGCTCCCTGACCTAAAAGTGACTGTTTTAGAGGGGGTCCCCAAAAAACTTTACTTGGAATGTATCCAGAAGACTCAGAGGCAGATTACAAAAAACAAGAAGAGAACTCAGAGTTTCACTTATTCCACAAGTCCAACACAAACACACACACACACACACATCAGTATTACACAAATGAAGGCTTCTCTCTCCTTTCACTTAGCTGAGTACTAGGCATCAGACTCTTGGTTTATCTTTGAACTGAAGTTGAACATTTCTTGCTACTAGTTGTTGATGAGGTAGCTCCGCAGTTCCTGCCTTGAGTTCTTTCATCCTCCTCCTAACTCCGAGTAACTCTGTCCCAGACCGGTCATCATGACCTGAGCAAGATACTAGAGGTGAAGTGTTTTGCTCTTGAAGAACAAGTATAAAAACAGAATTGCAGAATTTTGCAATAGATTATTGTTTATTAACTAAAGTGACTGTTCTGGTCTCTGAAGAACCAGAAAAAGGGAGAGGACCCTGTAATTAAATCTGGCTAAATGTGAAATGGCCAATCGCCTCCAGGGAAAAACAATGCTTGCCCTACGCTCAAGCCCCAAATATTGCACATCCATCATCTCTAGAAAGTTCCCACATTACAGTTCAACACACTCTCCCTCACTGTCAGCCACCACATCAATCATCACTCACAACCACTCGATAATCAGATCACTCATTGGTGCAATAGTCACTTGATCCAATCCAAGCAAGGTGGTAGTAGGTACACAGTCTCCCCTTTAATGCAAGCAACAGATTAGAATTTGACAGTCTTATGAATAAAATGATTATCTGGGTCAGCCATCCTTGATGATGAAAAAAACAGAAGGATCATAGGAGTGGACCATACAGGTTAATTATTTTTTGCTAAGATAGTTTGTAAAGGGCAATCACCTTTCAGGGAAAAAATTATTGCCCATCACTCAGGACCCAAACACTGCAAATCAATCATCTAAAGAAAGATCCTGCATTACAGAACCTCCCTCACTGTTAGTCACCATGTGATCATCATCTCCCACACAATCACTCACTCACTGTACAATAGTTGTAGGTACCTTTTCCAATCAAAGCATAGGTAGTTTACATATTAGATAATCATCTTTGATGCAGGCAACACATTGGAATTTGATATTGTCAGGTACTCTTGTAAACAATGATCTTCGGGGGCAGACCTGCTAGTGCTCAGTGGTGCAAAAAGGATAGGTAATAGACATGCAAGGGGGGCAGGAGTTGTCTCCAATGTCATGTAAGAATTGTGGAGGATTCTTTAATGCACACTAGTCCAACTGCAATCCTGCCATACATATGACAAAAAATGGTGGGGTAGCATTAATCTGACACAAAAGTAATGATGTTTCACTAGCTCCTTTTTTTTCATAGATAGAATATATAAGTTCTGGAGGAGTACTGGCATACTTAGTCTCGGAAGTAGAGTTTAGCCTCAAACCTTTGAACCCAGACGTTGATCAGCTACCACACTTGATTCATTTTTCTGAACAATCATCCTCCTCCTCCTCCTGTGCTGTTTCAGGAACTGTGTAATAGTGTGGTGTAAAATGTTGGTTCATTTTGATCATAGTCAATCTCTCCACATATTTAGGCGAGAGACTGGTCCTTCTCACTGTAACAGCTACACTGAACACACGCTCAGCAGACACACTTGCTTTAGGACTAGCCATATACTTTATTGCCAGCCTGCTGAGCTCTGGCCATTGGCACATCTTCCCATACCAATACATCAATTGATTTTTATACACATAGACCTCTTTTAGATCACCCAGATACTTCTAGATCTTTCTGTGGATAGTCATTGGTGCTGCCACATGCACAACCATTTTGCCCTCGTCTCTGAACTGGACTTGAGCACTGTCTATTGAAACTAATACAATACAGAGGTTGGGTCCAGTCTTTCTGTTGCTGTTGTTGCTGGTGTTCTGGCTGATGGTGTTGTTGGCTGCTGTGAGACAAGACTGCCCTTTCTGGAAGTTGAAGGCAGCACCTCAGAACAGTGGGGTGGGACTCTACGCTACAGCCATTCTTCTCCCAGATCTCTGGCTTGCTCTAGAAATCCAACTCTTGTATGTTGAAATATCCCCATTCAGAATAAGGAATGAAAGTGGACAGAATTTTTTTGTACCATGTATCAAGTAGAGTGGCACAGATGTCATGCTGCAGCCTTGTACTACAAGCCAAACAAAGGATTAAGCTCTCAATGATGGCATGCATTTCTATGTTTTCATTAACACCTAAGGGGGAGAACCTTTCAGATACCTTATTTACCTGGTCCTATAGGAGATGTAACAACGGGAAAGCTTGGCCCATCATACTGTCCTTCGTGCTAACTTCCCATGTGAAAACCTCACAAGGGAGTAACATCGGAGTCAGGCATTTGACTTGGCCCCATTTTCCACATCCATGGTCATCTCTTTCCCAGCTATATCCCCTTCTCTTTGAATGACACAGTCATCAATCTGTTTGTACTGGTCAAACAGATGTTGCAGCATGTAATTGGTTGAGTTCCAACGTGTATGCACCTCCTGTATCAGGGCTTTAACTGGGACTCCATTATAACGTGGAATAATCCGCAACTGCTTCTGGGCTTTGAAAGAATGGCTGAAATTAGTGCAGATTCTTCTTCAGGCAGTCAATGTGTTGCTGACTATGACTTCTTTTTTGAGGAAGTCTTGCACCACCAGGTAGATTTGATGGGCCAACACAGGACTCTGAAATAGTCTCCATCTGGCATGTCCTTGACTATGTTAAATTCCTCCATGATGTGTAAGCTTCATGTGATTTCTCCATGCCGAACATGGCCACTGTTGCATGCCGCCAAACACTCTTAAACTTTCCTTAGGGCCAAAACCTCCAGATATCTTTTGCTTTACACCACCAAAGGGAACCATTGAGCAGTAATGCAAATGTAATCAGTCGCCATACAACTGGTCCACAAGTCTAACATCAGGTGGATGGTGTGAACAACACTTTGCTGCAAAGCTCGTCCAACCAACAGCACCACATCATGTTGCAGCGCTGGAACAGCAACTCTGGCAAAATAGGTCCGACTTGGTACCTTCCATTTCGGCCAGATGGGTGCTATAAATTCTAAGAATCCCACTCCTTCCACAAAAGAAAAAGGGAGTAGGTCCAGCGGTAAACCTTTTGCCAGCTTCCCATGGTATATAGAATAGATGCAGTTGGGTGGTTCTGCTCGTAGAGCCCCTCAAGCCTAAACATGCCCATAATGGTAGCCTCGATTTTCTTCTTTTCTGGGGTCACTGACAAAGACTTCTTTCGAGAAGTAGATGGTGGTGGTAGACTCAAAGTGCATTGTGCTTTGCCAGTCCCTGTATGCCATGGTGTCTCCATCTGACTCTCAGTTTTGTGCTATTGTAAAATCACTGAGGTGGGTGATTCTGCTGCCGCACTGCTGCGGACAGAACTACTGTGCATAAAGCTGTCACCTTCTTTTTCGTCATCATCAACTCAAACAGTAATTGGATTTGTAGCTGATGTTCCCCGGCCCTCCTTACCACCACAACCAAGTTTATCAATATTTTTCAGGTGCTCCTCCCACTTGATTGTGTGGAGTTTTTTTATATGGGTCATTTGGCCTCCAGTACTATAATGTACGATAATATTAAGTATGGGCAGAAAATTCGTTCCGGTCGTGGAATTTGCGCATTTTCCGTGATTTCGCGATCCGCGAATCGCACAAAATCCAAGCGGAACAAATTTTGCTCAGGAAGCACTTACAGGGTTACAGCAGGTGCCCAAGTTGAAGCTAATTTCTTTGTACACATTTACAAAATGGTTACAAAGAAATTAACTTCAACTTGGGCACCTGCTGTAACCCTGTAAGTGCTTCCTGAGCGCGCCTCATTGCCTACTTGCAACTATTCTCTGACCCTGCTCTGACCCTCGAAGCAGGGTCAGAGAATAGTTACAAGTAGACAACGAGTCTCCATGAACAGAAAGCACTTAAAGATAAAGCAGGTGCCCAAATTGAAGGTCAAATTCAGTACCTCCTTAATCAGCCCCAAAAAAATCACTGGAGCTTCATTCTGCCCATCTGCTGCTCTGATCGGTCTCTGACCATTTATACACACAAGAGGCATGTGCCTTGCATGGAAGCTTCCCACGTTTGGCCCCGCCCACACGCTAGTGTTGTGCACCGTCTTCCCGCCATTTACCCATTAATGTGGACAGCTCACTCAAGGGACCCCTGCGCCTTCGGCGCGATGGCATAGTAACACACACATGGTCACTGGAGCTTCTTTCTCCCCATCTGCTGCTCTGATCGGTCTCTGACTTTTTATGCACACAAGAGGCATGTGAACTTGCATGGAAGCTTCGCCCATTTGACCCCGCCCACACACTAGCGTGTGCACCGTCTTCCCGCTATTTACCCACTAATGTGGACAGCTCACTCAAGGGACCCCTGCGCCCTTCGGCGCGATGGCATAGTAACACACACATGGTCACTGGAGCTTCATTCTGCCCATCTGATGCTCTGATCGGTCTCCGACTTTTTATGCACACAAGAGGCATGTGAACTCGCATGGAAGCTTCACCCGTTTGACCCCGCCCACACACTAGCGTGTGCACCGTCTTCCCGCCATTTACCCACTAATGTGGACAGCTCACTCAAGGGACCCCTGCGCCCTTCGGCACGATGGAATAGTAACACACACATGGTCACTGGAGCTTCTTTCTCCCCATCTGCTGCTCTGATCGGTCTCTGACTTTTTATGCACACAAGAGGCATGTGAACTCGCATGGAAGCTTCGCCCGTTTGACCTCGCCCACACACTAGCGTGTGCACTGTCTTCCCGCCATTTACTCACTAATGTGGAAAGCTCACTCAAGGGACCCCTGTGCCATTTGGCGCGATGGCATAGTAACACACACATGGTCACTGGAGCTTCATTATCCCCATCTGCTGCTCTGATTGGTCTCTGACTTTTTATGCACACAAGAGGCATGTGAACTTGCATGGAAGCTTCACCCGTTTGACCCCGCCCACACACTAGCGTGTGCACCGTCTTCCCGCAATTTACCCACTAATGTGGACAGCTCACTCAAGGGACACCTGCACCCTTCGGCGCGATGGCATAGTAACACACACATGGTCACTGGATCTTCTTTCTCCCCATCTGCTGCTCTGATTGGTCTCTGACTTTTTATACACACAAGAGGCATGTGCCTCGAATGGAAGCTTCCCATGTTTGGCCACGCCCACATACTAGCGGTGTGCACCGTCTTCCCGCCATTTACCCACTAATGTGGACAGCTCACTCAAGGGACCCCTGCGCCCTTCGGCGCGATGGCATAGTAACACACACATGGTCACTGGAGCTTCTTTCTCCCCATCTGCTGCTCTGATCTGTCGCTGACTTTTTATGCACACAAGAGGCATGTGCCTCGCATGGAAGCTTCCCAAGTTTGGCCCCGCCCACACGCTTGTGGTGTGCACCGCCTTCCCGCCATTTACCCATTAATGTGGACAGCTCACTCAAGGGACCCCTGCGCCCTTCGGCACAATGGCATAGTAACACACACATGGTCACTGGAGCTTCTTTCTCCCCATCTGCTGCTCTGATCGGTCTCTGACTTTTTATGCACACAAGAGGCATGTGAACTCGCATGGAAGCTTCGCCCGTTTGACCCCGCCTACACACTAGCGTGTGCACCGTCTTCCCGCCATTTACCCACTAATGTGGACAGCTCACTCAAGGGACCCCTGCGCCCTTCGGCGCGATGGCATAGTAATACACACATGGTCACTGGAGCTTCTTTCTCCCCATCTGCTGCTCTGATTGGTCTCTGACTTTTTATGCACGCAAGAGGCATGTGAACTCGCATGGAAGCTTCGCTCGTTTGACCCCACCCACACACTAGCGTGTGCACCGTCTTCCCGCCATTTATCCACTAATGTGGACAGCTCACTCAAGGGACCCCTGCGCCCTTCGGCGCGATGGCATAGTAACACACACATGGTCACTGGAGCTTCATTCTCCCCATCTGCTGCTCTGATCGGTCTCTGACTTTTTATGCACACAAGAGGCATGTGAACTCGCATGGAAGCTTCGCCCATTTGACCCCGCCCACACACTAGCGTGTGCACCGTCTTCCCGCCGTTTACCCACTAATGTGGACAGCTCACTCAAGGGACCCCTGCGCCCTTCGGCGCGATGGCATAGTAACACACACATGGTCACTGGAGCTTCATTCTGCCCATCTGATGCTCTGATCGGTCTCCGACTTTTTATGCACACAAGAGGCATGTGAACTCGCATGGAAGCTTCACCCGTTTGACCCCGCCCACACACTAGCGTATGCACCGTCTTCCCGCCATTTACCCACTAATGTGAACAGCTCACTCAAGGGACCCCTGCGCCCTTCGGCACGATGGAATAGTAACACACACATGGTCACTGGAGCTTCTTTATCCCCATCTGCTGCTCTGATCGGTCTCTGACTTTTTATGCACACAAGAGGCATGTGAACTCGCATGGAAGGTTTGCCCGTTTGACCTCGCCCACACACTAGCGTGTGCACTGTCTTCCCGCCATTTACTCACTAATGTTGAAAGCTCACTCAAGGAACCCCTGTGCCATTCTGCGCGATGGCATAGTAACACACACATGGTCACTGGAGAGTCATTATCCCCATCTGCTGCTCTGATTGGTCTCTGACTTTTTATGCACACAAGAGGCATGTGAACTTGCATGGAAGCTTCGCCCGTTTGACCCCACCCACACACTAGCGTGTGCACCGTCTTCCCGCAATTTACCCAATAATGTGGACAGCTCACTCAAGGGTCCCCTGCGCCCTTCGGCGCGATGGCATAGTAACACACACATGGTCACTGGAGCTTCTTTCTCCCCATCTGCTGCTCTGATTGGTCTCTGACTTTTTTATACACACAAGAGGCATGTGCCTCGCATGGAAGCTTCCCATGTTTGGCCCCGCCCACATACTAGCGGTGTGCACCGTCTTCCCGCCATTTACCCACTAATGTGGACAGCTCACTCAAGGGACCCCTGCGCCCTTCGGCGCGATGGCATAGTAATACACACATGGTCACTGGAGCTTCTTTCTCCCCATCTGCTGCTCTGATCTGTCTCTGACTTTTTATGCACACAAGAGGCATGTGAACTCGCATGGAAGCTTCGCCCGTTTGACCCCGCCCACACACTAGAGTGTGCACCGTCTTCCCGCCATTTACCCACTAATGTGGACAGCTCACTCAAGGGACCCCTGCGCCCTTCGGCGCGATGGCATAGTAACACACACATGGTCACTGGAGCTTCTTTCTCCCCATCTGCTGCTCTGATCGGTCTCTGACTTTTTATGCACACAAGAGGCATGTGAACTCGCATGGAAGCTTCGCCCGTTTGACCCCGCCCACACACTAGCGTGTGCACCGTCTTCCCGCCATTTACCCACTAATGTGGACAGCTCACTCAAGGGAACCCTGCGCCCTTCGGCGCGATGGCATAGTAACACACACATGGTCACTGGAGCTTCATTCTGCCCATCTGATGCTCTGATCGGTCTCCGACTTTTTATGCACACAAGAGGCATGTGAACTCGCATGGAAGCTTCACCCGTTTGACCCCGCCCACACTCTAGCGTGTGCACCGTCTTCCCGCCATTTACCCACTAATGTGGACAGCTCACTCAAGGGACCCCTGCGCCCTTCGGCACGATGGAATAGTAACACACACATGTTCACTGGAGCTTCTTTCTCCCCATCTGCTGCTCTGATCTGTCTCTGACTTTTTATGCACACAAGAGGCATGTGCCTCGCATGGAAGCTTCCCACGTTTGGCCCCGCCCACACGCTAGTGGTGTGCACCGTCTTCCCGCCCTTTACCCATTAATGTGGACAGCTCACTCAAGGGACCGCTGCGCCCTTCGGCACGATGGCATAGTAACACACACATGGTCACTGGAGCTTCTTTCTCCCCATCTGCTGCTCTGATCGGTCTCTGACTTTTTATGCACACAAGAGGCATGTGAACTCGCATGGAAGCTTCGCCCGTTTGACCCCGCCCACACACTAGCGTGTGCACCGTCTTCCCGCCATTTACCCACTAATGTGGACAGCTCACTCAAGGGACCCCTGCGCCCTTTGGCGCGATGGCATAGTAATACACACATGGTCACTGGAGCTTCTTTCTCCCCATCTGCTGCTCTGATTGGTCTCTGACTTTTTATGCATGCAAGAGGCATGTGAACTCGCATGGAAGCTTCGCCCGTTTGACCCCACCCACACACTAGCGTGTGCACCGTCTTCCCGCCATTTATCCACTAATGTGGACAGCTCACTCAAGGGACCCCTGCGCCCTTCGGCGCGATGGCATAGTAACACACACATGGTCACTGGAGCTTCATTCTCCCCATCTGCTGCTCTGATCGGTCTCTGACTTTTTATGCAAACAAGAGGCATGTGAACTAGCATGGAAGCTTCGCCCATTTGACCCCGCCCACACACTAGCGTGTGCACCGTCTTCCCGCCATTTACCCACTAATGTGGACAGCTCACTCAAGGGACCCCTGCGCCCTTCGGCGCGATGGCATAGTAACACACACATGGTCACTGGAGCTTCATTCTGCCCATCTGATGCTCTGATCGGTCTCCGACTTTTTATGCACACAAGAGGCATGTGAACTCGCATGGAAGCTTCACCCGTTTGACCCCGCCCACACACTAGCGTGTGCACCGTCTTCCCGCCATTTACCCACTAATGTGGACAGCTCACTCAAGGGACCCCTGCGCCCTTCGGCACGATGGAATAGTAACACACACATGGTCACTGGAGCTTCTTTCTCCCCATCTGCTGCTCTGATCGGTCTCTGACTTTTTATGCACACAAGAGGCATGTGAACTCGCATGGAAGCTTTGCCCGTTTGACCTCGCCCACACACTAGCGTGTGCACTGTCTTCCCGCCATTTACTCACTAATGTGGAAAGCTCACTCAAGGAACCCCTGTGCCATTCGGCGCGATGGCATAGTAACACACACATGGTCACTGGAGCTTCATTATCCCCATCTGCTGCTCTGATTGGTCTCTGACTTTTTATGCACACAAGAGGCATGTGAACTTGCATGGAAGCTTCGCCGTTTGACCTCGCCCACACACTAGCGTGTGCACTGTCTTCCCGCAATTTACCCAATAATGTGGACAGCTCACTCAAGAATCCCCTGCGCCCTTCGGCGCGATGGCATAGTAACACACACATGGTCACTGGAGCTTCTTTCTCCCCATCTGCTGCTCTGATTGGTCTCTGACTTTTTTATACACACAAGAGGCATGTGCCTCGCATGGAAGCTTCCCATGTTTGGCCCCGCCCACATACTAGCGGTGTGCACCGTCTTCCCGCCATTTACCCACTAATGTGGACAGCTCACTCAAGGGACCCCTGCGCCCTTCGGCGCGATGGCATAGTAACACACACATGGTCACTGGAGCTTCTTTCTCCCCATCTGCTGCTCTAATCTGTCTCTGACTTTTTATGCACACAAGAGGCATGTGAACTCGCATGGAAGCTTCGCCCGTTTGACCCTGCCCACACACTAGAGTGTGCACCGTCTTCCCGCCATTTACCCACTAATGTGGACAGCTCACTCAAGGGACCCCTGCGGCCTTCGGCGTGATGGCATAGTAACACACACATGGTCACTGGAGCTTCTTTCTCCCCATCTGCTGCTCTGAACGGTCTCTGACTTTTTATGCACACAAGAGGCATGTGAACTTGCATGGAAGCTTCACCCGTTTGACCCCGCCCATACACTAGCATGTGCACCGTCTTCCCACAATTTACCCACTAATGTGGACAGCTCACTCAAGGGACCCCTGCGCCCTTCGGCGCGATGGCATAGTAACACACACATGGTCACTGGAGCTTCTTTCTCCCCATCTGCTGCTCTGATTGGTCTCTGACTTTTTATACACACAAGAGGCGTGTGAACTCGCATGGAAGCTTCGCCCGTTTGACCTCGCCCACACACTAGCATGTGCACCGTCTTCCCGCCATTTACCCACTAATGTGGACAGCTCACTCAAGGGACCCCTGCGCCCTTCGGTGGGATGGCATACCAACACACACATGGTCACTGGAGCTTCATTCTCCCCATCTGCTGCTCTGATCGGTCTCTGAATTTTTATGCACACAAGAGGCTTGTGAACTCGCATGGAAGCTTCGCCCGTTTGACCCCGCCCACACACTAGCATGTGCACCGTCTTCCCGCCATTTACCCACTTATGTGGACAGCTCACTCAAGGGACCCCTGCGTCATTCGGCGCGATGGCATAGTAACACACACATGGTCACTGGAGACAACTCTTCTGGCACTTTAGGCAGCTGTAGTGCAGGAAAAGCACTATACATTTACCCAACGAGGTAGCACTTACTGATTAGCCAGTAGAAAGTACTCCAGTTAAGTATGGTGCAAAATCGCAAAAAAATCAGCGATTTTGCAGGGAAATTCGCGACTTCTTGGACTTTGTTTGCGATTTCGTGCAAATTCGCGAACCGCTGATTAGCAAAATTCGCCCATGCTTAGATAATATACCACGCTGCCCTCAACAAACATTCCTGATGCAAATGGTGCATACTGCAATGTGCTTCTCTTCTTTGCTAATTGAAACAAAGTCCCAAACTGAGGAGAAATACTTTTTTTACTGTGCCGCGTCCAATGCTCGAAGAAGAACTGGTGGAGGCAGGTGGGTATGTCATTGATTACCTCTCTGCTTCTCCTGAGGTAGGGGTTGGTGCAGGTCTCAGCTGGGGCTGTTCTACATTCTTTCCATCAACTGTGTTTTTTGCAATTTTCATCCCGAGTGGGCTGGGTATGCTCAGACGTGAGTCCCAGGCTCTCCACACCACTGGAGTCAAGCTATCCAGGCTGAGTGAAGGCTGATAGCCAGAAACCGGTCCTTGGATGCTTGATTCCGGTCTGGGAAATACATGGCTTGGTAGTTCGGACTGGACTGTTCCCATGAGGTACAGGGTCAGAGCTGATTTGCATATAGCCAGTGTCTAACCCAGGGTGGTGTGGAGTGCAAAAAAACGATGGATTTAGGCCCAGATCCTTGTACTGGGGTGAATGTATGACATTGTTCTACATTCTGTCCATCAACTGTGTTTTTTGCAATTTTCACCCCGAGTTGGCTGGGTATGCTCAGACGTGAGTCCCAGGCTCTCCACACCACTGGAGTCAAGCTATCCAGGCTGAATGAAGGCTGATAGCCAGAAACCGGTCCTTGGATGCTTGATTCCGGTCTGGGAAAGACATGGCTTGGTAGTTCGGACTGGACTGTTCCCATGAGGCACAGGGTCAGAGCTGATTTGCATATAGCCAGTGTCTAACCCAGGGTGGTGTGGAGTGCAAAACAACGATGGATTTAGGCCCAGATCCTTGTACTGGGGTGAATGTATGACATTGTTCTACATTCTGTCCATCAACTGTGTTTTTTGCAATTTTCACCCCGAGTGGGCTGGGTATGCTCAGACGTGAGTCCCAGGCTCTCCACACCACTGGAGTCAAGCTATCCAGGCTGAATGAAGGCTGATAGCCAGAAACCGGTCCTTGGATGCTTGATTCCGGTCTGGGAAAGACATGGCTTGGTAGTTCGGACTGGACTGTTCCCATGAGGCACAGGGTCAGAACTGATTTGCATATAGCCAGTGTCTAACCCAGGGTGGTGTGGAGTGCAAAAAAATGATGGATTTAGGCACAGATCCTTGTACTGGGGTGAATGTATGACATTGTTCTACATTCTGTCCATCAACTGTGTTTTTTGCAATTTTCACCCCGAGTGGGCTGGGTATGCTCAGACGTGAGTCCCAGGCTCTCCACACCACTGGAGTCAAGCTATCCAGGCTGAATGAAGGCTGATAGCCAGAAACCGGTCCTTGGATGCTTGATTCCGGTCTGGGAAAGACATGGCTTGGTAGTTCGGACTGGAGTGTTCCCATGAGGCACAAGGTCAGAGCTGATTTGCATATAGCCAGTGTCTAACCCAGGGTGGTGTGGAGTGCAAAAAAACGATGAATTTAGGCCCAGATCCTTGTACTGGGGTGAATGTATGACATTGTTCTACATACTGTCCATCAACTGTGTTTTTTGCAATTTTCACCCCGAGTGGGCTGGGTATGCTCAGACGTGAGTCCCAGGCTCTCCACACCACTGGAGTCAAGCTATCCAGGCTGAATGAAGGCTGATAGCCAGAAACCGGTCCTTGGATGCTTGATTCCGGTCTGGGAAAGACATGGCTTGGTAGTTCGGACTGGACTGTTCCCATGAGGCACAGGGTCAGAGCTGATTTGCATATAGCCAGTGTCTAACCCAGGGTGGTGTGGAGTGCAAAAAAATGATGGATTTAGGCCCAGATCCTTGTACTGGGGTGAATGTATGACATTGTTCTACATTCTGTCCATCAACTGTGTTTTTTGCAATTTTCACCCCGAGTGGGCTGGCTATGCTCAGACGTGAGTCCCCGGCTCTCCACACCACTGGAGTCAAGCTTTCCAGGGTGAATGAAGGCTGATAGCCAGAAACCGGTCCTTGGATGCTTGATTCCGGTCTGGGAAAGACATGGCTTGGTAGTTCGGACTGGACTGTTCCCATGAGGCACAGGGTCAGAGCTGATTTGCATATAGCCAGTGTCTAACCCAGGGTGGTGTGGAGTGCAAAAAAACGATGGATTTAGGCCCAGATCCTTGTACTGGGGTGAATGTATGACATTGTTCTACATTCTGTCCATCAAATGTGTTTTTTGCAATTTTTACCCCGAGGGGGCTGGGTATGCTCAGACGTGAGTCCCAGGCTCTCCACACCACTGGAGTCAAGCTATCAAGGCTGAATGAAGGCTGATAGCCAGAAACCGGTCCTTGGATGCTTGATTCCGGTCTGGGAAAGACATGGCTTGGTAGTTCGGACTGGACTGTTCCCATGAGTCACAGGGTCAGAGCTGATTTGCATATAGCCAGTGTCTAACCCAGGGTGGTGTGGAGTGCAAAAAAACGATGGATTTAGGCCCAGATCCTTGTACTGGGGTGAATGTATGACATTGTTCTACATTCTGTCCATCAACTGTGTTTTTTGCAATTTTCACCCCGAGTGGGCTGGGTATGCTCAGACGTGAGTCCCAGGCTCTCCACACCACTGGAGTCAAGCTATCCAGGCTGAATGAAGGCTGATAGCCAGAAACTGGTCCTTGGATGCTTGATTCCGGTCTGGTCAAGACATGGCTTGGTAGTTCGGACTGGACTGTTCCCATGAGGCACAGGGTCAGATCTGATTTGCATATAGCCAGTGTCTAACCCAGGGTGGTGTGGAGTGCAAAAAAACGATGGATTTAGGCCCAGATCCTTGTACTGGGGTGAATGTATGACATTGTTCTACATTCTGTCCATCAACTGTGTTTTTTGCAATTTTCACCCCGAGTGGGCTGGGTATGCTCAGACGTGAGTCCCAGGCTCTCCACACCACTGGAGTCAAGCTATCCAGGCTGAATGAAGGCTGATAGCCAGAAACCGGTCCTTGGATGCTTGATTCCGGTCTGGGAAAGACATGGCTTGGTAGTTCGGACTGGACTGTTCCCATGAGGCACAGGGTCAGAGCTGATTTGCATATAGCCAGTGTCTAACCCAGGGTGGTGTGGAGTGCAAAAAAACGATGGATTTAGGCCCAGATCCTTGTACTGGGGTGAATGTATGACATTGTTCTACATTCTGTCCATCAACTGTGTTTTTTGCAATTTCCACCCCGAGTGGGCTGGGTATGCTCAGACGTGAGTCCCAGGCTCTCTACACCACTGGAGTCAAGCTATCCAGGCTGAATGAAGGCTGATAGCCAGAAACCGGTCCTTGGATGCTTGATTCCGGTCTGGGAAAGACATGGCTTGGTAGTTCGGACTGGACTGTTCCCATGAGGCACAGGGTCAGAGCTGATTTGCATATAGCCAGTGTCTAACCCAGGGTGGTGTGGAGTGCAAAAAAATGATGGATTTAGGCCCAGATCCTTGTACTGGGGTGAATGTATGACTTTGTTCTACATTCTGTCCATCAACTGTGTTTTTTGCAACTCAGCTGGGGCTTTGCAAAAATGGGAGCTGGTGACGGTGCTACCTATGCCACATCCCTCATAGCAGGTTGAATAGCAACGTCAGGCTCCTTCGTGTCACCTTCCACAATGAATGCCTCGTCATCCTCCTCATCATCCCTTTCCATAAGTCCAAGTTTTTCCGGAATGTTTTTTTTCCCTTGCCTCGCCTGTTGTCTCCGGGACACTGTCGGGGTCAATTCCATGTCTCTATAATCATCATCTGAAGTGGTGCTAATTCCAGGAGATTGGAAGCCAATGATTCTAAAAGAGGAGGTTGGAAGGAAGGGCTTGGAAGGAAGCTCAACCTCCTGTTGTGCTACAACATCAGGAAAATGTACTACTGCTGGCTGCGGCAGCTGTCCACTTTGCTCTGTTTCCTGAAACAACTTTGTTCTACTTTGCGAAAGGACAAATCCAGTTTCAAATCATTCTCATCAGCATTGAGATGATTACAGTGGCTGTCTCTCTGACAGACATGGTCCTGACCTTAGGTTTGGATGGTGCTGTTGATGCAGGAGTGCTGCTCCCAGCTTGCTCACCGAAGGCTGGTGCAGCATGCACAACTTTTCAGGATAAAAGATTCTGGGAGCTTCTTCTCTCTGGCCATTATCTTCACAGAATCTTTCTTTGCGATCATCTTCTTCAAGCTCTCAGTTGGCAGTTGCATCAAGCTGCACAAGCGGAAGTGATTGGAGTACTGACGTATGACTGCACTGACCTTCTGTTTGGCAATACAGTGGGTGATGTCTTTTCTCTTTAACACCTAAAAGCAAACAAGCAAGAAAAACATTTAGTGTGAAACATGTCATTGTTTGCAGTTTGAATTTGTACAAGCAAAGGCAATATTAGTGTGGTTGTTTTTTCTACTTAGGGAACCACTTTGAATCATACCATAATTCCCCAACAGAATATAACACTAAATGTACAGAATGGTAGAGCTCATTCCACTAAGTTCAATATATTCTAAAGGAGACACCTGTGACACTCAGGAAACTAAATGGGTAAATGGAATAATATTTTTTTTAAATGAATGATGCTAGAGTCTAAAGTGCCCACAGAGAGGGGACCCACCAGGAGGAAATTGAATTATATACCTAAAAAACTGAATACTATTGTGCAGCAGTGTGCCTATGGTGGATCGATGGATGGATGCTGGATTGACCAAGGCAAAACGGAAAAAAATCTTTTACAATCACAAAAATCCCAACCCAAAAATTACAAAATATTAAAATTAAAAAAATACCTACAACATTGAATTAAAAAGAATATTAATTAAAAAATGTAAATGGAAAATATTACCATTGAAAAATTGACATTAAAAAAATACTAAAATAAAAAATTTAAGAATAAGTGAAATCATCTTCAAGCATATTGTTAAACTGACATTTCACCCTTCATGCAAGCAAATGCACACTGACTGGACGCACAAAATGGCTGACAGCCAGTCAGTGTCAAATGGTCAATATTGCGCGAGAAAGCACGGGGAACAAAGAGCAGATGCATGCCTATGGCAAATGCACACTGTCTTCACAAAATGGCTGCCTTCCACATGGTCACAACAACAACCACCAGCAAGGAGGCATGGCCACAACAAACAACACTTGCAGGCCTTTGGGAAAGCACACTGGCTGCCTATACAAAATAGCAACCAGCCACATGGTCAAATAACAACAAGCAGGAGGCATGGAAAACAAACAACACATACTGGATTATGGACACTGACTAAAATGTGCCCTGGCCTCGTGGCATGGTGAACATATACAAATGGTGGCCTATGGCAAACACACTCACACACTGGCCAGAAAAGAAGGCATGGTAAAACAGAGAAAAGAACATTATTTCAGCAATGCCAAAAACTAAAATTAACTGGGCTAAGAAATTTTACAGCAACACACATCTTCCAAAGGCAACAAATATAATTTCCCCACCTATACACTGGTTGTAGAAAATAAACGTGAAATACCCCAAAAAACTAATTTCGTAATTTAATCCAATGCTATCCATGACCTTAATGATGTTTCAATTCAAAATAAACCTTAGAAACAGTTGTTCTATGCACCCATGATTACTAATAGGCTTACTGGCTGGAAAGCCCATTGCCAAACTATGCCACACATTTAGTTAAATTAATATTGCAAATGTATTCAAATACATGGAGAAAGTGTAGTGAACTGTGCATCATTTTGTGGTAAATAAATAAATAATACCCTATTTTTGAATGCATAAATAAATAACAGATAGCTCAATAAATAAGAGTCAAGATTCGAGGTAGTAGGAGTGTTGCAGGTTTAATACAGCATAAGGACAGGAACAGGACAACCTGCACGGGAACAGAATGGCAGCTGCCGGGGACAGGATCGGGACAAGGGAAGCTAGCTTTTAATAACAGTACATGAGCATATATACATAACGCAAACACATAGCATTACATTGCAATAGGCGTAGCAGTGGGTGGAGCAGAAAGCGTGACGCGTAGCAGTCGCGAAAGATAAGGGTGAAAGTAGGTGTAACAGGGCGTATACATAGACATGTGATGCAAACGTAACAGAATATGTCATGAATGGGGCGGAACCCATGGAGGGGGCTACCTAAGGAGCCGGGACCTCTAACCTGATGGTGCGCGCAAACTGGCAATGACGTGTTACTAGGAGAAGCTGGGGGCTATGAACTCTGTGCTAGGAGCAGAGACTGAAGTCTGGAGAGTCAGGGCGACATGTACCTAAGCAGTATCTAGTATCTGATGTTTAGAGAACATGTTGATATAAACTAGAAGTCAGGAGGGGAAAGGCTAACAGACTCTAAGACTGGAGCATGCATTATTCTACATGTAGTGCGTGATGAAGAATATTAAATGACCACTAAATGCAGTATTTCTCTTACATGGAGACGTAGAGGCTAGACAATGACGGAAACTATTGATACGATTCAGTAGCTTAGGAATGCAGAGAAGGAGGGCTGTACTGATAACTCGAATCATAACATACTCTTGGTAGACTCAGAGGCAGAGCCAAGCTGGGCCGGGCACTGCGATGCAGGAAATAAGTGAAGGGTCGAGGATACAGGTGGGGGCTGTATCGCTCCTCAGCGAGGCTTCAGGGGACAGGAGCTGAATCTGGTGTCCAGGCCCTTTTGAGGCCTAGAAACGGAGATTTTACAATGCATTAACGTGCACACTGAGAAACGTGGCAACGTAGCTTTACATAGGCCTGATATTCGTATTATTCACGAGAACTGGAAACTGGCATACTAGAGGTGGACACAACTATAATTGCGTCTTTAATCAAACATGGGGAATAACATATGCATATTAATCATGCACAGATAACATATGATGGAGGACGCGTAGGGACACAGAACATAGCAAAATTTTACTTTTCCACATTCCCTCCTTGTCACTACGTTTCCTTCAGGAAACATCAATATTCATGATACCATCTATCATTTCATACAGTATCATTTGCTCGTCTCGAATTTTCTTGGAACGGGATTTAGAACGGGGCTTGGGACTAGGAATACAAGAGGTAGCACAAATGCCGCAAATCGCAGGGCCACATTGTATACAGAGGCAGCAGCTAAATATGATCGCTACTGCAATACCTAGAAAGGACAAGACTTTCCATCCCCAGGCGGAAATTATATTCCAGAACCAACCGGACCATGTCCAGGTGCCTGGATTTTGGTGTAACAGATGGGCAATTTTATGAAGTCTGGTTATAGCTGAATAAACAGACGGCGCGTTATTTGGAATGAAAATGCAGCAACTAGATCCGATGACTCTACAGGCCCCGCCCCTATCGGCCAGTATGACGTCAAGGACGAGACGATTTTGGAGCACGACAATTCTCATAAAGGATTGTTCTTCGGTTAAATTACTTAGAGCAGAAGTAGTCTCAATTACTACTGCTTCGAGGGTTCTGGTTAATCTACGTATCAGTTTACTATTCACAACTGTACCTAAATAAGGAAAGACACCTTTATTGATATCTATATATTGTTCTAGAGCAGTTTCAGTATAATCGACAATCGGGAGGTTTCTCTTGTGTCTAGTATGTACTAGGTGGGAATTCCTATGGTAATCGGGTGGGGCTAGAAAAACCGGTGGCAGTAGGAAGGCAATGTAACAGGTTCCCTCCCAATCGAGGGGCAGACGAACATATGCGGTCTGACCACAAATAAAATAAGAATGACGTGAAGCTTTGAAAATAGATTTCCTACTGTCACTATACTTGACAATAGTAGTACAATCACTATGTCCTACATGTACGGAACCATTATTTCGGACACATAATTCGCCTTTGACTGGTAGTACTGAAATAGCAGGTAAGTCTGGAGTAGTATCAGACTGAACATTCAGGACCATGAAATTAGAAGAATAATTACCTAAATTGTAAACTTCATTTTCTAGATCTAACCCGATTCTGTGGGGAAAACCTTGCTTGTCTGGAAAACATGTACTGTTAAGAAAAGACATATCTGTTGAGGACGACGTTAACGTGGACCATGCTCCACACGAACCATTATGTGAAAACGGATAAGGAAAGAGTGGCGGAACTCCCTTCGGCGTCTGGAAAGGGGGGAGTCGACCACACACCCAACAATTTGTAGCATTGCTGGTCTGGTGTGAGTAATGTAACATGCGGATGAAAGTATTATTTCGCATAGCGAGGCGGTAAGAGAGTTCATGAGGAGGCAGATCACTAAACGTGTGCTCTACTGTAACATTAGCAGACTTATTTACATGAGAAACTGGAAAATACAGGTAAAAGGCATAACTGGTGCAGGAAATCATAATGCTGAGAAATAATATGAAACATAGAAAAACTATACATCGGATTGAGTTTTGACTAACTCTCTCACTATGGGGGTCTATTTTATACATGTCAGAAACAGTCTAACCGTTTCACCTAGGGGAGGACTTAGACAATCAAACTGGCTGACTTATTTTACTAGACCGGAGTTTCAACTTATACTCCTGCTGCGGAGTTTTCTCTAACGGGGAGGGTGCAGTATCATTGTTCTTTGCGGGACAGTCCTTAAAAATAGTACTTTGGCAGTCCTTCAAATCCTGGGAAATGTTCTTTGAGACCGGTTTCAGTCCATAAAACTTTTTCACGTGCGAAAGGTGCACCCAGCCTTTGCGACCCTCCAACTTCACGGCCGTACGGGTGGCGAGGAGGACCTGTCGGGGCTCCTTCCAGCGTGGCTCCAGCGGACTTGAGCGATCAAAATTGCGAATTAAGACCATGGATCCGGGAACGATTTCATGCGGTGCCACCTCGGTATTGTCTGGAAATGCGGCGGCAACCTGTGAACGACAAGAGTTGAGGGCAGACATCAAGGAAGCTAGGTAATCTGTCAGCATATTACTTGAAACATCGGTAATACTTCGGGGTCTAGGAGTACCCCACATGTTAGGGGGGCGGCCGAAAACGACCTCATACGGGGACAGACCTGATCTGGAATGTGCGACCATGCGCATATAGAACAAAGCGACTGGCAGAGCTACTAGCCAGTCCACACCTTTCTCTTTACAAATTTTTGCGATGCGAATTTTCAGGGTCTGGTTATGTCTTTCTACGAGACCTGCTGCTTCAGGATGGCGTACACAATGGAACTTCCACTGGTATCCTAACAAAAGGGAAACGTGCTTCATTAACTCTGAGGAGAATGGCTGGCCGTTATCAGAATATACGACCCTAGGGAGTCCATAACGGGGGAAGAACTCACGAACCAACTGCTTGGCAGTGGTCGCGGCTGTGTAATCTGGGACTGGATATGCCTCTGTCCACCTGGACAAAGCGCATACAACTACAAGGACATACTTGAAACCTCGACATTGCTCCATCTGAATATAATCCATCTGGAGGACTTCAAAAGGGTGGTCAGGAGGCTGGAATCCCCCTTGTTCCACCGGGACACTTTTACCTGGATTAAACTGACAACATATCATACAGGTACGGACTTTCTGCTTGGCTGCAGCTCGTAAATGCTTGTTGAACCAAATGTTCTGGATACTGTCTAACATAGCTTTTTCTCCTAAATGTGCTGGACTATGTGCGGTATTGATAATGACTTGAACCATAGAGTCGGGGAGAAACCATGTGGCTCTACCCTTCGTCACCCATCCTTGATCTGTCTGGACCCCTCCTTGTTCGGACCATTTCTTGATTTCATCGGGAGTAGCATGTAGCTGGATATCTATGACATCTTGAGTAGGGTCCTTAACTGTCATACATGTAATCGGATCTGGAGTGTGTGTCATGTTAACTGGAATGTCTGGAGTCTGTGCTGTAAGCTTGGCTGTGCGATCTGCTAGATCGTTACCCTGGGAAATAGTGTCAGTAACTTTCGTATGTGCTTTGCATTTCATGATAGCAATGGATGTTGGTAAATGTATGGCATCTAACAGAGCTTGAATAAGGAGACCATGCTGAATCTTGGTTCCATGAGAAGTCATGAAACCTCTCTCCTGCCAGAGCACTCCAAAGTCGTGTACGACTCCAAATGCGTAGCGTGAATCTGTGTAAACATTAACTTTCCGGTTCTTAGCGTGTATGCAGGCTTGTGTCAGAGCAACTAGCTCTGCTGCTTGAGCGGACAGGGTGTCAATACGGTGTGTCTCAATAACTTCGGTGTCAGTAGTCACTGCATATGCGGCGACTAGTCCTCCTGTACTTGTTCTCATACATGAACCATCCACATAAAGTGTCAGGTCGGGATCTGGTAATGGAATATCTGTCAGATCTTGTCTTGGCTTTGTCATGATGTTGACTACTTCCACACAGTCGTGTGTGTCCGGACTTAAAGTAACTGATGGTAACAGTGTAGCAGGGTTCAGGATGTTGCAGCGTCTGATTTCTATGTGTAGCTGGAACAGTGTCAATTCATAACCTGTTAAACGTGCGATTGTCAAGTGCTGAGTCTGTGTTCGGTTTAAAAGAACTTCCACGGAGTGTGGAACTTGTACTGTCAGGGAGTGTCCTAATACTATGGAATCACTTTGTCTGATAGCTAGTGCTGTGGCTGCAACTGACTTGAGGCACGCAGGCAGAGCCTGGGCTACAGGATCCAATGTGCTCGAAAAATAAGCACAAGGCTTGTATTGTCCTGCTTGATCTTGTGTGAGAACAGATAATGCTGTACCTTCACGTTCAGTGACGAAAAGTGTAAAAGGCTTACTGTAGTTCGGTGTGGCTAGAACTGGAGCTTGACATAGGGCTTTCTTTAACTCATTGAAACTGAGTGTATGTTCAGATGTCCAAGGGAGGACAGACGATACGGCTGTCTCCTGTGTCGTTAACTGTATCAGTGGCTTGGCTAGAAATGCATACTGAGGAATCCATTGTCGGCAGTAAGAAGTGAGGCCGATAAAAGCACGTACCTCCTTCTGGGTCTTGGGCTGAGGAAGACTCGCTATTAACTGGATACGGTCAGGTGTCAACTGCCTACCCCTCTTGGACAGTAAGTGTCCTAAGTATACCACTTGCTGGACACAGAATTGAAGCTTCGAAGGGGACACCTTGTGCCCCATCTCGGCTAGGAAATACAGAACCGTCAGTGACGCTCGCTCGCAGTCACGTTCAGAACGGGCTGTGATCAGTAGATCATCGACATACTGGAGCAGGGCAGTGTCAGTTGGCATGTGAACATTATCAAGCTGTCTCTTGAGTGCTTGACTGTAAATACTAGGACTTTCTGTGAAACCTTGGGGAGCTCGTGTGAACATATAGCTCCTTCCATTTAAACAAAATCCGAAAAGAAACTGGCTGTCTGGATGAATGGGAACACTGAAAAATGCGTTCTTGAGGTCGATTACAGTAAAGAACGTGGCTTCGGAATCAATGGCTGTCAATAAGGAAGAGATATCTGGGACAACTGGGTACTGAGGAATAATACATTTGTTAAGTTCTCGTAGGTCAATCACTAATCGATATACTGGGGGTGCATTTGGATCAGTACGTTTCATGACTGGAATGATCGGAGAATTGCATACATTGGAGTCAGTTTCTACAACTACTCCTTGAGCGATGAGCTCGTCAATAATTTTGGATAAGGCTGCTACAGCCTCAGGTGGCAATCTGTACTGTCTGATTCGTGGTAACACTACACCTGGCTTGAGAGTCACACGATGGGGTGTGATTTGCATGTACCCTACATCAGTTGGACCTTGCGCCCATAAATGCTGCGGAACATTAGACAATCTGGGATCAAAATCTCGTAATACATAGTGACCCTTAAAGTCACGCAGGAACAATCGTATTCCCTCCGGGGAACAGCATATAACTGCACCTAACTCTTTCAGTGTTTTAATGCCTAATAAATTCTCTGGACATGACTTAGTAAGTAACAGGTCAGTAGTACGGGACAATGGACCTACTTCTAGAGTAACTGGCTTTGATATTTCATTTACGATGGGTTTTCCTGAAAATCCAAGGGAAACATTTCTAGAGCCTGAGAGCGGAGCCCCTGGAACTTCGGCGTGACTAATTGTGGTCCTACTTGCCCCTGTATCAATCAAAAACTTTCTGTCTTTCCCTAATACTTGACTATGAACATAGGGACCTTCTTGATCTACAGGTATCTCGATGAGAGGCAAGCCTACCTCCCTCTCTAGGCAGTTTCATGAATACTGCTGGTACTCTGGATACTCGGACTGTGCATACTGATACATTTGCTGTGTAACATGCTGTGTTGCAGCGATGGGCTGCGGTGCTGTAACTGTCTGTGGTGCATTCTGTGGCTGAGGAATCTGTAAAACTTGTTCTTGTCTAGGCGGACGTGGTCTTTCTTTAGTCTTACCAGTAGCTATGTTGTGTTTCAGAACTGCACACTCGTTTATAAAATGACCTGGCTGTTTACAATAATTGCAGTTCCCTTTAACGGGAGCTGCAGGATGACTGGCTTGATTCGGACCCCTCTTCTGACTGTCTTGAGGAACAGATTGTGCAACTAGTACTTTCATTTTCGTGTCTTTCATACGCTTCCTTTCGTGGTCCTGTTCTTCTCTGATTCTATTCTGGTGGTATTGGAGCATCTGTAACATCTGGGACGGGGTATTAGCTTGCCAGGTACTTTCGACTTTCAAAACTCGATTCTTAATTTGTGGACTTGAATTCTCGACTAATTTAGTAACAAAAAGGTGAGGGTATGACTCACTACTTGTCTTGAGGCCACTGTTGATGCTAAAACATTTCTCAAATCTAGAATAAAAATCACTAATGTCTTCGTCTTGTTTCTGTTTACAGGCTGATATTGCATCCCAGTCTTCCTTTTTCGTTGTTAACAATCTGGGTAAAACTTGAATCAATAATTCAGGTAATTCTTTACATTTCGCTCCAAGACCGGTACCTGGTACTCGTGCCTTATCTTCAGCTTCTAGAACTGCCCAATCGATCTTTTTCTCTCCCACCTCCCATTCTTTTTCCTTGAGCTTTTCATAAACCCCTGCGGGCAGCAGAACCTTTAACATTTTAATTATATCTGGATACGTGTATTCTCCCATACGGAGCATGTCTTTTAATTCTCGATGGAACCCTGCTGGATCTTTATCATGACAGGGAATTAATTTTTTCATCTCTAAGAGTTCCATCTTTGTAATCGGAGTGTAAACAAACACTCGTTCTAGTTCGCCACCCGTTCCTCTAACTGGGTGGACTTCTCGTAACGGATTCTGTCTCTCCATGTAAAATGGTTTACTATCTGGGGGTGAGACATGAACAAAATGCGGGTTCAAAAACGTTCTATATTTGTGGCGCTGTTCTAGAATGACACTAATTAAATCGGTACCTAGACCTTTCCATCTATACTGGAGTAACTCGTTCAGGATATCATGTAACGGACCTGGATCAGAGTGCTGACCCTCATACAATGTAATGAGATGCTGGATCATATACATACCCACCAGTCGTTGCTCGGCTGGGGGCAGTTTCAGAAACATTTGTGCCACTATTTCGTCTGGAAAAGTGGTAGAATCAGTAATCCATCGGACTGCTGATCGGGCTAGTTCTTGTTCATGCATAGTACTTAACTCACTGTAACCGATTCGTGATTTCAGAATGTGATCGGTGGCTTGAAACACTTGTTCTAGAGAACCTTGTTCTGGTGCTGGATGATGGAAAATAGACTTGTGTTCTAGGCGTAAATGGCGATCTGGAAATCTAGATTTTCCTACATACGCTATTCTGGCGGGATTCTCGTCCTCTACCTCTTCAGTATCAGAGTTACTTTCTTTCTCGCTTACTTGTACTGCTTTACGCTGTTCGTGTAACTTTATTATCTCTTTACGGATTTTCTTGTACATACTCTCCATAGCACCGACGGTCTTGTGCTTACCCTCGGCTATATTATCACTCCACCTTGTCAGGATTTTCATTTCGGCCGGATCTTTAGACGGGTAATCTTGTTCTCTTATTAGACAGTTAATCAGAAACTTTAATATCATGAGCTGGATCTCGGCTTTCCTTTGAGACATGGCCTCGCTAATGCTTTCTGGATCATCCCCTGTACGGATGAAACGATATATTCTGTCTAGGTCTTCTTTCATATTCGGTAGGGTGACTAGATACTCGGCCACCTTTCTTACGCGAAATGAATATAAAACCATATTATCCTCGCCTGGGACTGGATCATAGCCGCATTCATTAAGGGCTTTTCTTATTTCTGCTACAGTCTGATGTCTGGGCGTACGCTGTGACGCTTGTGCATGTAATTCGGCTGACGTTAAACGCTTATGTGGCGGCGGGGTCTGAGGAGGACCTCCTCCTGCGGCCCCTAAACTAGAATCGTCGACTGATCCTCTTCGTACTAGTGTGGCAGGAAATTGAAATGCGGGCTGAACTGGTATGGCGGGCTGGACCAGGGGGGCCGTAGCAGGTACTGCAAGGGGTACCCCGGTGTCTGGAGGAACGGGAAGTGCCTGATTTACAGGGACTGGCGGAGCGCGAACAGGATTTGCATATTCTGGGACTGTGTCGTCCAAATAGGACGAAATGAAAATATCAGCTGCGGTCTGTTTGTGACGTAGCTTGGTCGGAACTAATGGTGGCGGAAAGTTACTGGATGCCTCCGGGGTCGCTTTTGGCAGGCCCTCGGCAAGAAGAGGATACATACCCTTAATAAGAGCATGCCTCTGTCTGTCTGACTGTTCGGTTTTAACTTGTTCACCAATCTCGATTAATTCCCTTTCTTGGGCTCGTTCTAAGGATTCTCTACTTAATTCTGACTTTCTGATTTTTTTTCCGGTTCTTTTATGAGATTCTTTGCGCCATAACTCGATGGCATCTTTCTGTGACTGTCTGGCTTTCTTTTTCCATAATGCTTCTTCTACTCTCATGATGCACTCGGCATCCCATGTGCCTGACACAGGCCATCTATACTTTTCCTCTAACTGTTTGGTATACTCGACCCATAAATCTAGATACAATATGGCGCTTATGCCATGCTTCTGATACATAAAATGACCTGGACTGTCCCTAGGCGGGACTGGAACTGCTGCTTCCAGCAGACCCTTTCTAGTTTTTAACTGACGTAACTTGGAAAACAAGGGCATGACTGAACTGTAATCTAGACACAATACAATACACAATGAACACGATACTTATTCCCCATTCATACCACGACATTAAAATACATGAAGAACATTTAAAATAACAGTTCGAACAGAAATACCACCTGGAATACGGAACACAGAATACATGAATTTTCTCGAGAACAGAACTGACTAGAACAGAAACTAGATGCACTGCTGAAACAGTACGAAACTTACCGGTCTCATCAAGAGACACGTCAGGACCCGTATCCACCGGAGTGGACACTTCGTTTGTGGGCTTGTGTACCACCAACCCACGGACCAGAGTCAATTAAATTGACCCTGTCTAGATACTACCCCAGTAACGGTACTCACCGGGCAGCAAGAACGGAAGGCCTCGGACTGGACTGGACTGCTACGACGACGGACGACGAACTTCGGACTTCAGTTACGGGTGGACCTCCGGATACCTCGGACCTTGGACTCTCGGCTTGGGCTCTGGTCGGGACTCGCCGCGTTCCTCCACCGTCTCGTCTGGATGCTGGACCGCCTCCTCCGTCTCCTCCGTGGGCCTGAGGGATACTTGAAGCAGAAATATCTGCCGGTGCGCAGAAGAGTTCCGTCACGACTGCAGAGGGTCAGGGGGTCGGCGTGGCTTCACCGACGCGTGGGGAAAGGGCAAGTCCCTATTCGGGCGCCATTATGTGGTAAATAAATAAATAATACCCTATTTTTGAATGCATAAATAAATAACAGATAGCTCAATAAATAAGAGTCAAGATTCGAGGTAGTAGGAGTGTTGCAGGTTTAATACAGCATAAGGACAGGAACAGGACAACCTGCACGGGAACAGAATGGCAGCTGCCGGGGACAGGATCGGGACAAGGGAAGCTAGCTTTTAATAACAGTACATGAGCATATATACATAACGCAAACACATAGCATTACATTGCAATAGGCGTAGCAGTGGGTGGAGCAGAAAGCGTGACGCGTAGCAGTCGCGAAAGATAAGGGTGAAAGTAGGTGTAACAGGGCGTATACATAGACATGTGATGCAAACGTAACAGAATATGTCATGAATGGGGCGGAACCCATGGAGGGGGCTACCTAAGGAGCCGGGACCTCTAACCTGATGGTGCGCGCAAACTGGCAATGACGTGTTACTAGGAGAAGCTGGGGGCTATGAACTCTGTGCTAGGAGCAGAGACTGAAGTCTGGAGAGTCAGGGCGACATGTACCTAAGCAGTATCTAGTATCTGATGTTTAGAGAACATGTTGATATAAACTAGAAGTCAGGAGGGGAAAGGCTAACAGACTCTAAGACTGGAGCATGCATTATTCTACATGTAGTGCGTGATGAAGAATATTAAATGACCACTAAATGCAGTATTTCTCTTACATGGAGACGTAGAGGCTAGACAATGACGGAAACTATTGATACGATTCAGTAGCTTAGGAATGCAGAGAAGGAGGGCTGTACTGATAACTCGAATCATAACATACTCTTGGCAGACTCAGAGGCAGAGCCAAGCTGGGCCGGGCACTGCGATGCAGGAAATAAGTGAAGGGTCGAGGATACAGGTGGGGGCTGTATCGCTCCTCAGCGAGGCTTCAGGGGACAGGAGCTGAATCTGGTGTCCAGGCCCTTTTGAGGCCTAGAAACGGAGATTTTACAATGCATTAACGTGCACACTGAGAAACGTGGCAACGTAGCTTTACATAGGCCTGATATTCGTATTATTCACGAGAACTGGAAACTGGCATACTAGAGGTGGACACAACTATAATTGCGTCTTTAATCAAACATGGGGAATAACATATGCATATTAATCATGCACAGATAACATATGATGGAGGACGCGTAGGGACACAGAACATAGCAAAATTTTACTTTTCCACAATAGAAGAAGAATCATTACATGCAAAAAAATAACTAGGCCCATACTTAAACTGCAATAAAAGTACAAATACATCTTTGTGCATGCCCCAATCAAAAAACACACCCTTATACACCTGTTTTATACTTGTAAAATCTAAAATACAAAGCCCTTAAGTCCAATTGTATATATGCTGCATACAAGGAGAGTGATTTTTTCATCTCCAAATCCCAATGAAACGTAATCAGGAGATGGTAAAAGCACTCGAAGGAGCCTGCAGGACAGGAACCGGAAGTTGGAGTCTCCTGGACACTTCCTTCCTGTTGGAAATAAAGGTTAAACAAAGGCTTCTCGCACACAAACAAACTCCAACAGCCAGCTGGAGAAGAAAATCCACTTGAAAAACCTCTCAGCTGCTTCTTGAGGACAAAATGTCTGGAAGCCTTGCGAGTGAGCTAGCGGTGCAAGGGAGCATGAAGTCTTGCATGCTCACAAGGAGCCAAAATAAATTAAAAGCGCTTTAAAGGAAAAGAAAACTCTGCTTCGCGCCCTAAAGGCAGGATTCAGGAGCTCCGTGCTCCTTCATGGAGCACAGAGTGCCTGAATTTCACAGACTTCACAAGCGTAGTGAAGTTTTATGCCCAGGCCTAATATCATGATGACCTTTTCTGGTACAGCACAGAGCTGGGCACCTGTTTTATGCACCGGCAGAGTGTAAAGTGAAATAATGTATTCAATAGTTATCTGAGTTAGTGCTAATGTAGCACAGAAACAGTGGGAAAGGCTTGGCTCTTTCTGTTTCTGAGCTGCTCTGTCTGAAAATAAGGCTGGTCAGATAGTTTACAATATCATTCAGGGCCCACACAGCCAATAAGTGCTGAGTGGTCAGGCCTTTTGTTAGCAAAATATTTATTCAGAATTTTAAAAAAAACAAATCTTCAAAATTGGTAAGAATATGACGTACAAGGAGACACACCATCAGGACAGTCAAATCACAAAGCAAAAACAGGCAACTGTATACACCAAAATTGTAAAGTATACAAAACATTGGAAAAATGAGCAAATCAGTCTTTTTACATTAAATAGACACCAAAATATCACTTCGACTTCAATACAAACAATGCAAATCAATTGAAAAATCAGAAACATATAACATAAAGAATCAAAACAAAACCAGTCCTTTGACTGTACTACCAATGGACAGGCGGAATGCACGATGGAAAAAGGCTGCCTGCCTATCCACGAGACCCCCAGCCTGTGACAAGAAGGAAGTGTGCGACTTGGGACTAATTTGTCCCACTGCAGTGGGCCCTAGTTTGCAACCATTTAAAATACAGTGTCACAGGTCTCGTGGATAGGCAGGCAGCCTTTTTCCATCGTGCATTCCGCCTGTCCATTGGTAGTACAGTCAAAGGACTGGTTTTGGTTTTGATTCTTTATGTTATATGTTTCTGATTTTTCAATTGATTTGCATTGTTTGTATTGAAGTCGAAGTGATATTTTGGTGTCTATTTAATGTAAAAAGACTGATTTGCTCATTTTTCCAATGTTTTGTATACTTTACAATTTTGGTGTATACAGTTGCCTGTTTTTGCTTTGTGATTTGACTGTCCTGATGGTGTGTCTCCTTGTACGTCATATTCTTACCAATTTTGAAGATTTGTTTTTTTTAAATTCTGAATAAATATTTTGCTAACAAAAGGCCTGACCACTCAGCACTTATTGGCTGTGTGGGCCCTGAATGATATTGTAAACTATCTGACCAGCCGCATTTTCTCTGTTTTTGCAATTATTGAGGTCCTGGCTGGCCAGGTTTTTGGACCCACAACCTTTTTGTATTCACTGTCTGAAAATAAAGCACCCACTTGGTTTATCAGGGTAACCAAGTTCTCTTTAAGCAGGCAGAGAAATAAGGTGTTAGGTTTGGCTCAGCACCAAAAAAGCCCATCATGATATGGCCCTTGAGTCCTTGCATGAGTTTTGTTCTTCCAGCAGGTGTCAGAACTCAAGAGTCTTCTTCTTGCAGGGCCTTCTTCTTCATAAGGAGCCTCCCCAGTTTGAGGAATGTTATGAGGAGGCAGTGAATGAGGTTTATCCTATGCACTAGCCAGTGATTGGAGAAAATCTACCACCCATTTCTAAATATTTTCACATAGTCCCTTTGTATGAAATTGGATTATTATTCAGGGTTGGTGACTGCCCACCTCAAGGAATAAACACAACCTTTGTCAGGGTGACCCTTAAAGTCACTAACTTAACCTGAGCTTAACACTCTGATAGCTATGGCACTGAACAAATAGGCATGATTTTGTTAAATGTATAAAATAGTTAAGCAGTACCAAAACAATAATAAAGTCAAATCAAATTCGAAATGTAGAGAAATTTTTCTTGAGCAGAATGATGACAAAACAATAAACATCCAGTAAGAACTGGTGGTATGGATTTGTAGACATTTAAATGAAAATAGCACCCTAAACTGCAGTCAAGGGATGCAGTATTTCAGGACCTAGACACAATTGGAGGATACACCAAGTAGATTGGTCTCGCTGAAAGCCTAGAAGTCACAATTGTTACAAAGTGTCAAAGTTGCAACAGAAAAGTCTGCAATGGAAATGCTAGTCGGGAACACATTTTGGTCCCACTAAGGCTCTGGAGTTATTGAGGTTTTGTTTGAAAAGTCCCAAAACAGAAGGGAACTTTGTTTTTTTGTTCAGAGATGCTGAAATTTTTCAAGGAGACAAATGTGAAACTCAATACAACACAATGGAACTGCTGGTCTAGTACTTTTTCTTCTAGGTCACCTTGGCTCTGCAGTCTTGGTGCAAAAGTTGTTGAAAGTTTTCAAACTTTTGCCTGGTGCTCAAGCAACCCCAGGAGTACACTTATAAGCATTGGTGAACTCAGGGAGATATCTAGAAACTCTCAGGGTGCCAGAGAGAGGCCAGTAGCAAAGTTCAGTCCATGTTTAACTTGCCACTGCTCAACTGGTAATCGTTGGGAAAAGACACGTTGCAGCTTTTTGTGTAATAGTAGCCAACCAGGAGGTCAGCCAACACACTTATTTGCTCTGTGTAAAATGAGGAGTAAGTCTAGTCCTCCAGACTTCCTCGCAATTCACAGACAGAAGGTCAATCCTCTTCTATTCCTCCACAGGTCTAGAGAGTTTTCTGATGAGGTGCCTTGGGGTGCTACATTTATGCCTGGCACTTGCTTGTAGATTGCAATTATCCTTGGGCACTCCCTAACTAATGAGGTAAATGTTCCAGGGGCAACCCTACCATTTATGCAGTAGTTCATGTTTGCCTTTCAGCAAAAATGCTCAAAATGCCATATGTCAGAGCATTTTCAAGATGGCGATAGTCTTCATCAGCACTAACTTATGATCTGAGGGTTGTGGGTGTGTAGGAGAGTGCATTATGGTAATCACATTTGTCTTCCCACATTAACACTAAAATCTAGTTTGAAGTTGACACTGAACCCACAACAAACCCAGAGGCAGATGTCTGAAGGACAAAAGGATTTTACTTCTGCAAACCAACAGGGGATGCACAAGAATTGTCGTGATATCCTGTTTTCTCTCTTTCAAGTGCACTCAAGTTATACAAGTGGCTCAACATACTTGTCAGACAGGATTTGACACAGTGATGTCAACAGAATGCTTACAGCCCCTGCCCTGCATATTATAGTGAGCTCACAGGAGTCATCGCTGCCCATTCAGATCAGCCTATTGTGTGCTTTTGGGAATAATTGCATACCTCTTCCACACCTCTGACTTCATCATAGAATTGGATTTTTAGCAGCTTTTAAAAATACTTGTTTAATTATTTTTCTAGCTGGTCCCATTCCAAAGATTAAATGTATTTTAATCTTTACTCTGATTTTCCACATAGGACTGCAGGCCTGTGAAATTGAAGATATCTTTTTGGCCCTTATTACTGTAGGGACAGACATGTGAGTTTAATGTTTCCCTGACCCCCTACTAGATCCCAAGCAGCCTACCTTGTGGCTTACAATGCCTACGTAGTAGGCATTTGTAGTGGATAGCAAACTAGATCTTGTAGTCCACATGTGGCATTTAAGTTCCAGGCATGAGGTGCACTTTCTGCACCATATATTAGGGACTAGGAGGCAAGTGAAATATTCCAATCAGGAATAAGCCAATTTATCTACTTATAAAGGTGGGGGACAGGCATTTTATGCCGTGTTAGCAGGGGTAAAGTGCACAGAGCTCTAAAACTAGCAAAAATAGGGTCCAGCATAAGTTGGGGCAACCAGGCAGAAAAGGCAAATTACTTGCACTCACATCTCCTTTTTCAGTACTTCCTCTTTGCTTTGCTGTAAAATTATTCAGGGGCAAGCTGACTCAAGCAGTCTGTCTTCACCTCCACAACCCCTCTCCTATTTAGATGAAATCTCTTCACACCTGACAATGTCAAAAGTTGTTTTCCCTCCTACTGTGACTGGAACCTGTCTGTCTCAGACAGTAATGGGAATGATTGGAGGCATCTCCAAGTCAAACGGGATAATACTAAAGCTGCCTATTGTTCTATCAACTGTTTCTGTCTACTCCCAGACATCTGATTCCTACCTGGTGAGCAGTTAACACCCATTAGCTGTTCCTCCGCTCAGATGTAGTCCATTGTCCTCTAAGCCAGAACATGTATGAAGGGGGGCTGCACTCGAATAATCAAATTTAATCCAATTAAACCGATATATGTGCTGTGTCGTAATTAACATTTCCAATTATCAACTAACAAAAGCAGAAGAAAATCTACTCAATAAAGGCACATCTTTCGTGCACACTTACCATACTAATTTACTTGAGACTGAAATAGCTTTGTATAAATTCATGAGGATCCTGCGACTCAGGCACTTTTTTACAGTGCTTAACCCCATAGAGAATGAGGAAAGTGCCTCCATCAAGTTCAAACCTAAGAGTACCTTTATGGCTCCAGTTTCTCATAAAAGCCTTGATACGTTCGAGCTACTTATTAAAATGGATTTGAATAAAGTTCAATATAAAAAAAGAATCAACAACTTAACAAGAGCGGAGTATAGCACTTTACACGCATTGGCCAATAACAAAGAGATCATGATTCAAAAGGCAGATAAAGGTGGAAGCCTTGTGATCATGGATTTGGATTTCTATGTGAGAAAAGGTACAGAGCATGTGCTAGATGCAGACACTTATGTCAAACTGGATGAAGATCCCACTAATGCCATAGCTAAAGATCTGGATGGCTTATTAGACAAGTTTGAAGAACTTGGCTGGATAAACATCACAACCAAGCGCTATTTGAGACAAATATACCCAAGAAGACCTAGGATATATTTTTTGCCGAAAGTGCATAAAGACCTGAAAGACCCCCCATTTAGACCGATAGTTTCGGGATGTGCTTCTATTTTCGAAAATCTGGGCATCTTCATGGATACACACATGCAGTCCTTCATTAAAAAATGGCCGACCTATCTGGAAGACACTTCAGATTTTCTGCGAAGCCTTTCAACCATTGAGACAACAGATACTGAGAATTGGACTCTCTGTACAATTGATGTAACGGCTCTTTATACATCGATCCCTCACAAAGAAGGCTTGGAAGCAATTGAGTGGGCCTTACTTCTTGATGACAAGCCGGATGAGTTGAAATATCTAATCCTGCAGTTGCTAGAATTCTGTTTGTTTAACAGCTATTTTACATGGGAAAGAGATTATTACTTGCAGCTCACTGGGACAGCCATGGGCTTTCCAGGGGCATGCATTTATGCGAATATCTTCATGGCAAAATTCGAGCTTGACTATATCCTAGAAGACAGCACTTGGCAGGCAGGCCTAGTGTACTACAAAAGATACATAGATGATGTCTTCATCATTTGGAAGCGACCAGTGCTGGATTTAATTCAAAACATCAAGAGTTTGAATCTTGCTAACCCAAGGATACAATTCACGCACAATATCAGCAAGGAAGCCTTGCCGTTCTTGGACGTCTGGGTTGCCCTTGGTGAGAACTCCATCAATACAACCCTCTACAAAAAGCCTACAGATAGGAACACCTCACTTCTGTATGGAAGTTTTCATCCTTCAACTCTTGTCAACAATCTACCGGTCTCACAATTCATGAGAATAAAAAGAATATCTTCTGATAAAACCAGTTGTGATAAGCATATTGAGGAGCAGAAGCAACGTTATTTAGATAGAGGCTATCCTCACAAACTATTGGATGCACATGTGAACCGCATCAAGGCTATCCCAAGGGCAGATCTTTTGAAAAAAAGAGTTAAAACTGAGAACAAAAGAATGGTATTTGTGTCTAAGTACTCCACTGCTTCGAGGGATATTAAACGCATCATCTTGAAACGATGGGAGATCATTCAAGTTGAAAAAGACTTTGGCAACTTATTCAGTGAAAGGCCTTTGTTCGCTTACAAGAGAGCTCAGAATCTCAAAGAACTGCTCAACAAACCAGGTCACCATATGGATACCTCTCAACAACCTGAAGTGTTTAAAGGAACTACTCGCTGTTATAATTGTAAAAATTGTAACAACATCATACCGGGGAACGTTCTATTACATCCACGTACAGGCGAGAAAATCCAGTTGAGACACAACACTACTTGTAATTCTGAATTTGTTGTTTATTCAATCAAATGCCCATGTGGCCTTTTGTACGTCGGAAAAACTGAGCGCAAACTGAAATTGCGACTGTCGGAACACAAGAGTCGCATAAGGAATAAGAATTACACATCGCCACTCGCAAAACATTGGTGGGAAGCTGGCCACACTATCGCTCAGCTAAGATTTCAAGTGATTGAACTACTTCCACAACGTTTGGGCATGGATAACTCAAAGCTTTTACTCCAGAAAGAGGCCTTCTGGATCCGTAAACTACAAACATTGACCCCTTTTGGGCTTAATGACAAGCTTGACATGGCATGTTTCCTTTAAAGTATACTTACTAAGCACCCTAGGGCAACCCCCACACGCTGGCACGCACCTACTACCACAACATGGTTAGTACCACAGATAACCAATATTTCTAGTTATGATTGTCATTCTTATTCAAATGGTGACGTTTAGTCTGTAAATAGGTAGGAATTCGATGATATAATGCCTTTTTTCCTTTTTCCTTTTCCTTATCTTTTTCTTTTTCTTATAGTTCACACTCCCTTCTATTCAGTTTTGGCAAAAATATCACTCTAAAATGGCCGACACATTTTTGTTCGCAGTCCTACTTCTTAGTTTAGAGTTCCTCTAAATAACTAAGTATTAACACCACTCCAAAATGGCTGACACTTTTTGCCCTTAGTCTTATTTCTATGTTGGTGGCCTCGGTAAACTGAGCAAATGGATTTAAGAAGCTCCCGCGTTTCTTTAGGCACATGTAGATCTGAGCAGATTTTGGCGTGCACCCTGGCGAAATATCGGTAAGGGTTTGCAACCCATTTTTTCGTTTTTCGTTAGTTAAACGAGTGCGCAGTAAATATTAGTAACACTCGCTCTCTCTTTATGCAGAGTGGACTCGTGAGCCTCACACTATAAAGCGGGACCGGCAATATTATTTACCCCGCAGGTAAGCAAATGTGCTTGCTTAAAACGCCTAGAATGGCAGATAGCCTTTAGTGACATACTTAGTTCCCATTTCTTGGCGTTATTGTTTTTTAGGCAACCTCGGTGACAAGATTGCCCACTTGGGGGTTAGCACAAATATCCACCCCACAGGTAAAAGCACGCATTGCCCTTTTTTTATGTTTTTTTGTAACTTTAAGCATTATTGATTCATATACTTATGGCTGTCCATTCGCGTTTTTCAGATTGGGCATAGCTTTCTACATTCAGGTGAGCCCTTATAAATTCACTTGAGGATTGACATTTTTTAGACTGTCGGTTAATCTTTAAATGCATAATTTCACTCGTTTTTCCATAGAACCTTAAAAGAGAACTTCACGTTTTGTCAACTTTTTGGCAACGCGAAACACATCAACTATTAGGTGAGCTAAAAAACACAAAGTTGCAGTATACGCTAGAATGTTTTTCCTCCTTTGGCAACAAAAGTAATACGGTCTCCTTTTCTTCTTTTCTTTCTCATTTCTTATACAGACCCCTGACGAAGGGGCAGGGCCCCGAAATGCATTGGGTTTTTTCTTTATGTTTTGTTTATGTTCTCACAGTTTCATTGATTGTACTAATGATGCTTTAATGTTTTGATTCATTGATGGAAATGATGAGTTTGCAATATACAATGTCTATAAAAAAATGAACTTTGGTTGAAACATATGTGATAAAACATTACAGTTTGTTTAAAAGGAGTATTTATCTTATTGTGCGTGTTTGGAGTCCTGGTGGCCTTTAGGCACCAGGCCATATACAGGCTCTAAGCCAGAACAGCACATCTCTCACCCAAGTATGTGTATTCCACCTCTGTAGATATTTTGAGTGGCAGAACTGGTTTTAAACCAGTGTTTGCTGTGGCAGCCTAAAGTACTTAGCAGCTTTGATGCATTTTCCTAACCTTTTCCTAAGAAAAGATAACAAATAACGATTCTAATCTCTCTAAAACCCTCACAGTGAAATAGCTTTTGAGTTTTATTTCACTGGGAGGGCACACTAACCCTGATATGCATGGTGCCTTTTTTAAATATTAACACCCTACCCTGTGGGCTTACATTTACACTTTAGGGGTGACTTAGGAACAGATAAAAATATGTTTTTCCTACTTGGCTAAGGTATTTTTTCTTGTCACGTATAACACCAGTAAATGTAAACTGCAGCCCAGACAGAGCATGGCGGTGCACATATGGCAGAAATGTTTGCCATAGATGTGGGTGGTATAAATACAGAGTGCAGAGAACATTTGCATTTAACTTTCCGTGCCATAGGTGCACTTTAGGAACCATTTACAATGGATTTGTACTGCAGCTAGATAGATAAATTGGGTGAAGCCAATTGTATCAATACTATTTAGTACCACCAGAGCACATGCACTGATAACAGTGTCAAAGGACATAGAGTCCAAATAACAGCAAAAATAAGGTCCCCGAAAAAGGCGAAAAATATGGGGTGACTATGAAGAAAAATCAGAATTGATACAGCATTGAAATACTGATAATTTTGTAGTAACATATCATATAATGAACAGAGACATCAGGAAAAAACAAGCAAGACAACTCCCCTTGTGGTAGATCATACATTACTCCCCAGTAGATTCCCTTCAAGACCTAAACTTACTAAGGCCAATTGGTTCATCCCTTTGCATTCTTTCAATTTACTTAAAGTGTGCATTCTTCCATGCTGTGCAAGGGAAACAATTTACACATATATGTTACTGATTTTATGCCCATTTTCTAGAAAATATTGTACTAGGAGTGCCTTAACTATTACCTCCCCCCAGCACATATGTTGCATGATCCATGTTTTTAATGTTTGTGTAGCCTGACCTTCACACATTAATCTACAAGACTGTCAGATTGCATACATTGCATTGACAAAGTTACAGGTGGTCAATCTGTGCAAGATTCACCTGGTGGCACCACGTAAAAACATTTTTGTATATGATATGAGTAGGTAGACAGCAATCTCTACATGTAAAATGACCAATCTAAGAGGAAGACCCTGTTGTCTAGTCAAGAAGGCTTTCTCATCATTTAACATTTGTGCTTGAGCCACATGGTTTCTGGTGGTTTACTTTCTTAAAGACAAACAAATGACATTCTTGTGAATTGTCCAGGCTTACTAATATGCTCTGATATAAATTTACTTTATTTGGTTGCTTGTAGCCTGGACTTAAATGTATTTAATAAAATTGACAACATTTTTCTAAATTAGTTTGGGATTTTTTTGTGTTGTTTTTTGAATTTTTTACTGTTTGAGTATTACATATATACTTCACATGTACCCTCAAAGTTAACCCTGTCGACTCTGTGTCATAGCTATCAAGGGGTTGAGTTCAGGTGGATTAAGTGCAGTTAGTGATTCATCCTGATTAGGATTGTGCTTATTATTTGAGGTGGGTACTCACACTCCTCAACTAATACCCCCAACATCTCACAGGGAAGATATGGAGTCTTTGAAAATAATTATTGAGCGTTTTAGATAGCTTAGAATGCTGCATAAATTATGCAAAACAAGGCTAGGAACTACAAATCTGCCCATCTCAAATGTGTCTTTTTCTAGAAAAGATTTTAAGTATAGGATTAGCACACTGCTATCCACGCCAAGCTAGAAAAGCGACAAAGTCTTTTGCCATTTTTACAGCAACGTTTAAAGCATAGCTATCCAGGCTGAGCAGTAAAATTTCAAAGGTCTTTTACTTCTTCAGGCATTGTATTACAGCTTTGTATGAGTAGAATGCTATGCAAGCCAATCTGAGATTAATGAAAGCAACTCATGACACATATGTTTCACCATCAATAGAGTTTGTCAGATAACTTTAGCTTTGTTTTGACACAAGGATCACCCAGTATAGGTCAGAACCAAAGCACTCACAAGCTGAGAGTGCTGCATAAATTATGCAAAACAAGGCAAGGAACACTGCATAGTTACCAAGTTTAAATGGAGAGCTGCTCTTGTTGGAGCACATCTACAACACAAGCAACATTCTGAATTGGCTGACTTCAAATGTCTGTTTTTCTCAATTACTTTTTAAGACTGGAATTATCCAATGCTATCCACCCTAAGCTGCAAAATGGCAAAGTGTTTTATCACTCCAGGCACAGTATTACAGCTTTGGATTAGTAAAATACTATCCAAGTCAACCTGGAATGAATGTAAGCAACTCCTCACTATTGTGTTTCACTCTCATTAGAGCTAATCAGATAACAATAGCTTTGCTTTGACACAAGGTTCATCCTGTATAGGTCAAAATGATTGCACTGGTTAATTCTATGTTTAAATATTTTGCTTTAAAAATGAAAAACTGAGATTGTTTTAAAATGTTGTCCTAAGGGACCCCACTCCTCCCACAAAGGCTAACGATTAAAGGCATCCCTTCCTTTTCCCCTCATGTATTGTTTAGAAAACTTTTTCAGGACAGGAAACCAAGCACATAGTCATGTACAGACGACTGTAACACTTCTGTTCATGTTCCTGCCAGTCAACGTGTGCTCTCACTCATAACAAAGATTCCTCAGCCAATCAGAAGGCTTGCATTTTGGAATTTCAGCCCAGTTATCATTGTATTCAATAAATTTTGAACCTTCATTTCTCCAAATGTGTTACACCAAATCAAGCACACTTTACGGGTAAAGATCACAATTTCTGTTACATTTGGCATAATAATGTTCAACTGTTTTCTTTGTATTATTGTTTTATTTGTTCTACTGAACTTGCATGAAGAGGAAAATGTCTTGGAACTTCCCTGTTCAGCAGGTTATTATGTAGCCCGGTCTAAACCAAAATGTTTATTTCACATCAGCTCCTTCCAGAAAACCTATGGGGCGATTCGTCAAATGGGATATGAGACAAATGTATGGTCCCAAAATGTCTTTCCCCCATGCAAATTCCATAGGGAAACTAAGACAAGCCCAAGCAGGATTACATCAAATTTGGCAGAAAGCTAGACCTTTACCCAGAAAACATTCTTTTTTGTGGTCTGTTCAGTAGTTTTCTAAGAAATCAAGGCTCAACATGTTTATACTGCCAGTTGATCACACTGTACCCCTCTGAAAATAGAGCCTTCCAATTGGATGAGAGGGCTTTTTATCCCAATTGGCCACTTACTTCTGCAAGAGTGAGACAGTTCTTTGGGAGCTCATGCTTTTATTGGCTGGCTGCATTAGGTTGAGAAATGTTTCAGCTGTCAACATAGGACCCAGAGACTCTGGGACTAAGGTTGCTATGAGAATGCCGCACCTGTGCCTAATCAATTATTTCTCCCACACTACACAAGATGGAGCATAGATCCTGAGGATCTCTGTCAGTGGGGTAAGAACACCGAAAGGTATCTTACCTCAATAAAATCACAAGCAGGGTTATAGCCCTGTGTCTGAAGGTAAGCACTAGGCTCAACGATATATTATTGTGCCTGTTGGTTAGCTCTTTATATCTGAGCTCTTGCCCCCCACGTTATCTCCCCGGAAAGTCTTTGTTTGCTCACCCATGCTACCATGTTAGTCATGTGCGGCAGAAATATATTTGGTTCACGTTGAAGAACAAAGGTAAGTTTGACCTCAGGACACCAGGAGCAAATGAACTTAACCACCACCGTTGGTACCACATTGCCCATGTCTTCTCAGTGGCCTTATGGTTTTGGTCCGTAAGATACCTACTACCCCTATTGGGGATCTTAAACCAAGGGTGATGAATTGCAGGCAGATGGAATTTTCTGCCTGCCGGGAGTGGAATGGGGGCAAGATTGGGTGTTGTACTGCAGTGGGATGAAGAGAGTGGAGTAAACGAAAAGCAAACAGGGGTCTGGTAGCACTTAGTAGCTGCCCATCCATTGAAAGAAAAAAAAGAAAAGCAATGAGCGCAAGAGCAAGAAAACACATGCACTCCTATAGAGTGCTGATACATAAAAAAAGTGCCCATTTAAGGCAGCAGTTTAATTATATAACATCATGATACCGAAATGCTGCAAGATTTGTAATCACACTTTTGTAAGCCTTATAAAAATAGAGGACACATTCAGTTTACCCCTAATATATGCAGGTTGGACTTTCCCTTTGAATCTGACTCAAAAACACTAAAGTAAATTAAATATTCTGTCCCTAAAGGGAATGTTTAGAACTCTCGAGCTATGTTATGCGATGGAAATAAAACCTGCTGTAGCTAGAAATAAGTCTGTGAAATTGTTGTAAGAATTCACATGTTAAAGCATCTTGGATACTGATGTAAGGTTCCTGGCGCATAGACCTGCTGTAGGCCTTCATCATCCCTGAACTATTACACAATTGATTGAAGGAACTTCCTGCTCATTGTAGCAACTTGGAGACAGATTGCGAAGCGACTATGAGAGAAACACTGTACTGGAGTTACCTCTTGGACTAGATTCGGTATAGGTCAGCAATTGTACAGGAGGATTAACTAACAAGCAGTGGAGGCTCCTCCACTGAGATGGAGGAGCATCGCCCCACTGCTCATGGAGCAGAGTAAAATAAAAAATAAAATGATTATAACTTCAGTTATTATCATTTTATTTTTAGTATTGTCACTCACAGGGTGGGGCTTGGCTCACCTGATGTCGGGGAGGAGGGTTTGCTACACTCTAAATTGCGCATGACGTTTTGGCCGGCCGTCTTGGACCGGCCAAAGCATCATGCAAAGTTTGCATGTTCTCCACCCAAGCTGCATTACAGTGTGGGTGGAGAACATCCCCAGGCCCCCAGCCTTCCCACAGTGCTCAGACCTATCACAGCACTGCATTGCAGCATTGTTACTGGCTGTGGGGAGCCTGGGTGGTTCCCGGAAGAGACACAATCTTGGATAAATAGAGGAGAGACGCAGTGAGAGCAGGTAAGTGAACTGTAATTTTTTTTCCAACTCCCTGCCATGCCACCCCTGTACTGTACCGGCCACCACTGCTAGCAGGAGTGTGATTAAACACTGCACCAGCATCTAGGGGTAAATAAAGCAGATATAATTATTGGGTACCGGTAGAGGGCACCAAGGTGGTAAATGTTGCCATGTTGAAGTTGAATCCCCTCCAAAGCAGCATAACAGGTGATCCCCGGATGCCATTGCAAATCAACTGAACAGACGCTGAGGAAACAAGCCAGAGAAAGAGAAGGTACCGAAAGGCACCAGGAAGATAATACACCACAGGAGGGAGAAATATAGAATGAAAAAGTTTGGAATATTTGGCCCAGATGAATTTCCAAATTTTAGGACATTGGGACAGTGATAAATCAAATGAGATAGGGTACCATTGGTGGAAAGGCATGGCCAGCAAAGGGGATAAGAAGATGGGTTAATGGTGTCCTAACAGTTCTAATATAAAGAAAAAATAAAGCGTGAGTAATGTTAACGGCTCTAGGGGTGGAAAAAACTTTATGTCATTGTTTTTGAGTTGAAGGGGTGATGGACAGGTCCTGTCCAAGCTAGTTCAATAGGGATTTTGATCTTTCAGAGATAGGAGTAGTTATACGTTTATATATAGAGGAGGCTTTGGGATTCGAGTCAGAAGAGATGTTGTGTAAAGGAGTTGAGGGAATAAATGGAATATCATTAATTGGAAAGGTTTGAGATGAGATACATAATTGAAGTGCCTGTGATATTTGAGAATATTGAGATAAGCAGGAAGAGGGTAAGTCATAATAATATTGTAATGTATTAAAAGGCAAAACAGAGTTATGGGATACAGGTTGGTGAACATATATAATATTCTACACTTTCCAGTGTTTGCAGTAGAAGGATTTATGGCAAAACTTAATACATTTATTGTACCAATTAGAAGGGGCAAGGAAGGCTCAGTGAAAGATAGATACATCCATAAACAGCGAGTGTAACAAGTGTTGGGAGTATTGTGAAATAGGATATTTAGATATGAACGTGCAATTGGACATAAAACATATGTCATGAAAAGAAAAGTCATGTAATAGAGAACGTTCAAAATTAATCCAACTAGGTATCGGAGCATCGTGGTAATGTCTGTTTTAATGCATATACTTGTCTGACTAGAAAAGCGGTGTGATATAGCTTAAAATTAGGGAATCGTACATCCACTTCATTCTTTGGTTTGAATAATTTAGTTAAAGCAATACAGGCAGGTTTATTGTTCCAGAGAAATTGAGTATACATGGAATTGATGTGGTGATAATAATAATTGTGAATTTTAAAGGGTAGCATTGAGAGAAGAAATAGAATAAGCGGTACAATCATCATTTAATGGTATCCAACCTGCCCCACCAAGACAGATTTAATGGGGGCCATGAAAAGAAAAGTCATGTAATAGAGAACGTTCAAAATTAATCCAACTAGGTATCGGAGCATCGTGGTAATGTCTGTTTTAATGCATATACTTGTCTAACTAGAAAAGCGGTGTGATATAGCTTAAAATTAGGGAATCGTACATCCACTTCATTCTTTGGTTTGAATAATTTAGTTAAAGCAATACGGGCAGGTTTATTGTTCCAGAGAAATTGAGTATACATGGAATTGATGTGGTGATAATAATAATTGTGAATTTTAAAGGGTAGCATTGAGAGCAGAAATAGAATAAGCGGTACAATCATCATTTAATGGTATCCAACCTGCCCCACCAAGACAGATCTAATAGGGGCCATGAGGAGAGTAAGTTTTGAATCTTAATTTTCAAAGCTTTGAAATTATGGGTAAGAGTTTGGGGAATGGTAGGGGAACACATACACCAAGATATTACATTTTTGATGGACATCATTTAAAGTTTTAGAAAAATGTAATTTATTCCCAGATATTTTAGAATATAAGTCAATCTCCTGTAAAAAAGGAGGTAAGGAAGTTAAGGGTTTTGAAAGGCAAATCAAGATATCATCTGCATAAGCAGACAATTTAATTTCATGGGAATGGTGGAAAAATACTGCAATCAAAGGGTTATGGTGAATGCGCTTAAGAAAGGGTTCAACACATAAAAAAAAAGGAGGAAGGGGACAACCTTGCCATGTACCTCTGTGTAAATAAAAAAAGGAGATACGATACACATACACAGGGATCTGAATATAGTCATTTGATGAAAGAAATACATTTGGGGCCAAAACCGAACCATTGAAGAGTTTTGAACAATAATTGCCAATTTATGCAATCAAAAGCTTTTTCAGAGTCAAGAGATAATGCGGCTAGAGGGTCAAAGTAATTTTTCCCCAGAATGAGAATATTAAAGAACATTCTTGCATTATCGGAGGAGAGCCTACTCTCAATAAAACGAGACTGATCAGGTTTAATAAGTAGGGGAATAACCCTATTCAATCTAGAGGCAAGAGTTTTTGCAAAACTTTTGCAGTCATAATTGATTAAGCAGATTGGGTGACAAAGGGAGAGATCTTTATCGGGTTTAGGGAGAGCTATAATAAGAGCGTCAAGAAAGGAGCCATCAGGTTTAGAGTGCAATAGAAAAGAGGTAAAAAGCTCAAGTAAGTGCGGAGCCAAAACAGATGAAAAAGTAGAAATACGTTCAATAGAAAAGCTGCTTTGTTTTTACCCCCATGATATTTGGATTTTATCTTAGATGAAATATTACAAGCATTTGGTTAAGGCCAATTTGTTTAGGTCAGATTTAGCCTTAATTAGATTCTAGAGGTGAGTAGGGGATTTGGAAGTATAATAAGAGTGTTCCAGGGTTTTAATATGGGAGGGAGGAAGGAGACTGGGAGTTCAATAACTTTTTCTTTCTAGTAGTGAAGGCGATGGTAAAAGCTCTGAACAAGGCTTTCAAGGCATCCCCATTGTTATGAAGAGAGCTGTCACTTGACTTGTTAAATTGAAAAACTTCTTGTATAAAGGAAGTAGCATTTAAAATATAAGTTTGATTAGATAGTAAAGAATTATTAAATCTCCATCTAGCCTGTTTGGGAAAGGCAAGGGACAAATCAAGACAAAATGAGACCGGGGCATGCTCGGAGATAAAAATAGAACCAATCTCAGAAGATTGGAGCGAGGGAAGTAAAGATTTTGAAATCAAAACATAAGCAATGCGAGACATAGTATGATGAACATTAGAAAAGAATGTGCATTCATAAACATCAAGAATACTAGTCCTCCAGGCATCATAGAGTGGACAACAAGCTATAGCAGATTGAAATGCTTTATGAGATTTATCAAGTTTAAATTTGCAATCTCATTTTCTGTCAGAAAAGGGCTCAAGCCTATTATAAAAATCTCAGCAACAATAATATTGGGGTTAGTTATTAAGGATAATTTTAGTTTAAAATTGTGCCAAAATGTGGGTCAGGTTTGACCAGTCCATAAATATTGAAGAATGTGACATGTTTATTATGGAATGTGTTATGAAGTATTACCCATCATCCACTCATATCATTTTCAGTTGATAAAATGTGTAGTTTCGAAGATTTATGACAAAGGATGTCAATGCCACCTTTTCCGTTGATAGCTGGAGAGAAAACAGCCTGACCCACCCATTGACATTTGAGTCTAAGAGATTTAACATCATTACAGTGGGTTTCCTGTAAAAATGCAATCTGACAATCAAGTTTTGATAAATGAGAAAGTACCTTTTGATGCTTGATAGGATAATTCAGACCACGGGCATTACACAATACAACATTAAACATGATGATGTTTAAAGAACAGGGGAATAATCACTTTGACAACAACATGCAAACAACAATAAAGAAGACGAAAGACACTGGTCATAAAAAACAGGGAACATGCTAAAAGTAATGAGAACATAAGAGAACAAATAAAACGATAATTCATAGAGATAATAAAAGAGAGGAGGGGTAACAGGTGGAAAAGGGAGAAGAGAGAGAAAAAACGGGGAAAGAAAAGAGGAAAACAAAGTGGAAGAAATAAAGAAATACAGGTACAGATCAAGGACAAAAAGCCAGATCTGAAATATAAGGACAAGAAAACAAGAATCAGATATTTCAGCACTCAAGAACAAGAACAACAATGGGAGAAGATGGAGCTGAAGGAGAAAAGAAAAAAGGAGAATTAGAATATTATAAAATTATATTTTGGCCGCACAAGTCATAGTGAAGAAATAAAGAACAGAGACCGCAACAAGAAACAACAAATTGTGAAAATCATTAACAAATTAAATGATTTAAGAACACTGAGCATTTGTGTCCATAGGTATTCTAGTAATAGAATGCAAATACTGTCCTAGTCTAGATGGATCCTCGAATGATAATGAGACACCTTCATGGGTGATTTTGCAAAGAAAAGGATGTAAGATGCCATAACAAATGTTCATAGATCTTAATTGCGGAGGTAGAGCTAAGAATTTCTTATGTCTAGCATTGGAAGTGATGGAAAGATCCTGTGAAATGAGGATGTTGTAAGCAGACCATACAGGACGGCGTTTTTCTCTGGCAACTTTTAGTACATGCATCAGGTCAGTAAATTCTAGAAAAAGCATAATAATACCATTTGGTTTATTGGAATAAGGTTGAGGATGACCAAAACGATGAGCACGCTGAATATTGAGAGGAGTTGAAGAATGAAGGTTGAGACGGTCAGACAGAATTTTTTTTTTAAAGAAAGAAGATCCGGACCCTCAATATTTTCAGGTAGTCTATAGAGCTGCAGATTATTCCTTCTATTGCGGTTTTCTAAATCTTCTGTATGGAGTTTAAGCTTGTAAATTTCCTGCTCCAATATGGGTACTTTAGTTGCCACATCTTGAAGGTTACTGATACGTTACTCCATTTTGGACATTTTACCTTCCATGTTGATCCATCGGTCCTCAATCAGTTGAAGCTTTTCATTTGTGGCATTCATAAAAGGTTTTAATCCACGTAGTTCATCTAAAATTGAGTCCAAAACCGGATTAGAAGATGACTGGACGGGAGATGGAGGATCATTTTTGGCTCTTTTCTGTTTATTACCAGATGAAGATGTTTTTGAAAGAGAGAGCGGTTCACTAGCCATCTTAATAAAATGTACTTGTCGGTAAGGAGGATTTTTAGAAGTAGAGATCATTCCCATAAAGATGTATGCTCAATGATATAGAGTTCAGCGAGGATATGGAAATAATTCAGTCACAGGGTTGATGAGTGACACAATGAATTCCCTCATACCAGGATTATGGCATAGAGCAAACTATAAAGTGGAGGAACTCCCAGATAAAGGCCTAGATGTGAGATAACTACAAAGGAAATACCTCACAACGCACAAGAATCTGTTTGCATCCTCTCAAGCATGAGGCATTTGTGAAAGACCAGACTTATTCTGCTCCAATAAAGACAGAGGAGGCTGTTTATTAATAAGGTCATGTCTCCATCCATAAGGGAGTAGTGCAGCTTATACACAATGCAAGACATAGAGAGGACAGGGGCGGTGGTGTTCCTTGATCATTTACCTCAATCGTTTCTAAATACAAGAAAGCGCCTCCTTGAACCTTTCCTCAAAGGCAATAATTTTTAGCTGCTTATTCATTGTCCAACATTCTTCCTTAAACTAGAATTGTCTGGAGCTTGAGGTAGCAAAAGATCATTAAACGCCATGATGGAGCAGCACAAATCACCATAATAAACCACCATTGATCCACACAGAAGGATATAGTTTCCAGCAGTGCGGCCGCCGCGCATACAAAATGGATGCAGCTCACATCAGGAAAACAGAGGTGTGGTGAAGTCACCCAAAAAACGAGTTGTGAACTCACCCCTTGTCATAAATGTGTACCACCATACATCAGGAGGCTCGCTCAGCCAGGAGGAAGCGGAACGAGGTCTTAAGGCAGCCACAATCTCCCTCGTGAGCTCCATGAAGCAATGGAGCTTAGCAAGTACCTGACATCTTGTTGAGCACGTCAGCGACACCTTCACGCCCCAAAAGCTTATTAATGATAAAATCAAGCTGCTTAAAGCCATTAGAGGGCCACATTTTTTTTTACTGCTGTCAGGACTGGTACATGACATCTGATTACTATGTTAAAACACATTAAGAGCATAGGACTCTCAAAGAATAACTGCATACTTCAAATGAAGAAATATTTGAGGCTATGGCTTGAGAACATATGTGTTTGAGATTTCATGCTTCTCAAAAAGGATGCAATACTATGAGAGCCCTGTTGAGCACTGGGGGACCCTGTATAATAATGGGCAGCATGAATTGTGAAGATAAAAGTGACACATAGGACACTGTTACATAGTAAACCACAGTAGAGTAGAAGGATTATTGAAGTGTGACTTCGGCACTGGGAAGGTTGGTGAAATCCTGGTGGGCTGCAATAATCCAAATGGGTAAAGAAGAAGATTCTAATGTAATAAATAAAGTGCACAGCCCAATTTATTTCATAAGCACTTCTGGGAGGAGCCACAATCCTCACCCTCCAGAAGGTCGAACTTGTGCTTTCTTGGTGGGGCCCAGGTAAGCACTGCGAAATTTCCAGAGCCGCCTCTGGATGCTTTTGGTTCTCATTCAAGACTGCAAATATAGTCATATATTTAAGACAGAAATTTGCGTTATAGAGTTATTACTTTTTTCAGCCAAACAATTATATGAATAATTTGTCAGAAAACATTTGCTAAGCTCCGGTGAGATGAGATGACACAGATGCCATTTATTGGGCACAAACTAATAAGTTGACCCTGATTCACAAATATTTTGCTGTGACTCACTTTTGCAGTACTCTTCGCTTACCACTACATTTGAGGTGAAAGTCAAGAGTACTCCTGGGTTACTTGATGTTTATAAAGAGTACAACAAAATAAAGTCATACCTACTCCCATAAAAATGTAGGTAAAGAGTAACGATGAGTTTGTGCTTTAGTTTAATCTATTTGTGTTTCAATGTGGTTGAATGTAGTGCACTGTGTTGTAATAAACACATTAAATTTTTAAATCGGAGACTGCAAACACTTAGCAACACAGGGGCATATCATCAACAAATGGAGATAAATTATCGCCAAGCGCTGTTAGTGTTTTTTTTTATCGACAGCGAAGTCCTGTTTTTATCGCCACGCCAGCAACGTATTAACCATGCGCCGCTACCCAGCTACAGCTAGCAATACCGGTGCTAAAGGATGGCGATAATTCCCGAGCGCCGGCGATAAAAAAACACACGTTAACGCGAGAAAAGTTGCGATGGGCCAATTATGGCCAAAAGCGACCTGCTAATTGCTATCAGGCCTGCATTTTTTTTTTTTTTTTTGCAGAGTTTTATATAGCGCGAACTAGACCCGAACCGAATCAGGTATCATAGCGCTTTACATATTTTCCAGTTACGTTACATTAGGACACACTTTCATTTTAAGCACGGGGAGATTAAGTGATTTGCCCAGAATCACAGGAGGTTTTGGCGTCGTTCCCGAGACTCGAACCCAGATCCCCAGGTCCGAGGTTGAGTGCCCTAGCCGTTAGGCCAACTCCTCTCCCCATGCCAACTCCTCTTGAATGCAGGAAGTGGGAAAATGCACAGTAAAAGGCCTCCCAACAATGAAATAAAAATAAACAAAGAAAATGGAGAACACAGAAGAGGGCAGGAGAGACATGGAGGAAGCTGGGACCAGTGCTGAGCCAACAAACAACACCCCAGCAAGTCAGGAGGCGCAGAAAGAGAGCCAGGGGAAGGCAAAGAGGAAGAGGAACCCGAGGTTCAGCCACCAAGAAAATCAGGTCCTGTATGCCCTGGTGGCTGAACATCAGCAGTAGCTGATCATCAAACGGACAGTGCCATTGTCAAGGAAAAAATAAATATGGGATGACATCACGGCGAAGGTCAATGATGTGAGAGAGAGCAAGAGGAGGACAGTGGACGAGGTAAAGAAGTGCTGCAACGACAGCAAGAAGAATACTAAGGAGAAGATAGCAGCCAATAGGAAGGCAGCTATGGCGACTGGAGGTGGTAGTCCAGGGCCCCTGCTGGAGCTGGATGAGCAGGAGGAAATGGTGGCCCAAGTCATCACTGAGGAAACGGTGGTCGGAGTGCCAGGTCGGGACACTGCTGAATGTGAGCAGACACAACCACAGAGTGAGTACAAACTATGGAGTAGGTGGACAGGGGTGGATGGGCACAATGGCACACATGTACAATATATAGCATTGCATATCCACAATTACTGTGGTTCAGGTCCCAGATAGCCCTGTGCATGGTGGCATGGACACACATCACCTGATCCAACCTAAACATTGCAAGACACATATTGCCGGACACACTGACATTGAAATGTGCCCTGAACAGTCAGCAAAACACAGTCCAGGTACAACATATATTGATCAAGTTATTAAGCAGCACATCTGGAAAGCACACTACTCAGCTTGTGAGTGGGGGGATGCTGCTACTGCATGAAAAGCCAGGTCTTGCATGTCCTGGGTGTGTCGTAGGAGGATGGGGAGAGTGATCCTGGTCTGGGCAGTGAGGAGGGAGAACGATCTGCCACTGGAGGTCGCTCTCCGGATGCGGGGGATTGTTGCGAGGGCGAGATTGGTGGAACGGAGCTGGCATGTTCGGGGTGTAGAAGCTGAGTCGTCGGTTGAGACATGCTGGGCCTGTGTTGTGGAGTGCCTTGTGTGCGTGGGTTGGGATCTTGAAGGTGATCCTCTTGTTGATGGTGAGCCAGTGCAGGTCTCACAGGTGGGGTGTGATGTGTCAGCTGCGAGGAATGTCGATGATCAGGCATGCAGAGGCCTTTCAAATGCATAGAAGTTGGTTCAGTAGTTTGGTTGAGGGGCCTGCAGGGAGGCTGTTTATTTGGCCAACCTGATGCTGCTAAGGGCCTGGGAGACCTTCCTCCTTGTTCGGTGAGTATCCACCTGTAGAGCCTGTGTAGCATGCAGAGGGTGTTGAAGCCGGAGGAGCAGATGGCCTTTACCTGCATTGTCATGGAGATAGTAGATTTGAAGAAGAAGCACAGGTTATGTGCGTGGTTGGTTGGCGTTGGAGCAGTTACCAGTGCAGTTGTTCAAAAGTAGTTGTCACAATCTGAAGATGCAGAGCAGAGGAAGAGGACTTCTGTCTTGTCAAAGTCTTGCTCCAGTTGCCTGTACACCATCCACTTAGCGATGGCTCTCATTCCTACATGGAGGTTGGTTGTGGCAGTGAGGGGGTCCTTGGTAAGGGAGAGGATCAGCTGGTTGTCGTTGGTATAGGAGATGATGTGGAGGTTGCGCTGTCAGGCAACGTGGGCAAGCGGGGACATCTAGATGTTGAACAATGTTGTGCTGAGGGATGAGCCCTGGGGTACGCCACACATAATTGTGGTGTATTCATAGCTGAAAGGGGGAGGCTGATGCTTGGGGTCATGCCGGAGAGGAAAGAGGTGTTCCTCTCCAGAGTCTTGCCTCGTATCTCTGCATCGTAGAGGTGTGTGCATAGTGCACGGTGGCAGACAGTGTCGAAGGTGGCTGACAGGTCCGGGAGGATCAGGGACGCTGTTTCTACGTTGACCAACAGGGCCCTGATGTCATTGCTGATGGTGATGAGGGCAGTTTTGTTGCTGTAGTCACCTAGGTGGTCTTAGCACGAGGGCCTTTTGAGGATCAGATGAGGTGATGGTGTATGCAGGTAGCGTTCTTGGGTGCTGCATAGCTGTCCGTTGTCTGTACACGGTGATATTCCTCCTCTGGCTTTTGGCACATTTGTTTGGAGTCCTGTAGGTCCACAGTGAACCTGATGGCTTACTTGCTAGTGTGTCGGTTTAAGGGTTTTGTGGTATTGGAGTTGGTTGGTGCAGGCATCGAGCCACTGTCTGAGGTTGCGGACGGTGGGGTGGGTGTCGGCGTGGTAGCTGTTTGGGCTACGGGCGAGGGTGGTGGTCCTTGGTGACTCTGCCGCAGTAATGGCGGGGGATCTGTTGTGTGCGGTAGTGTGCGGTGGGGTGCGAGACGGTGAAGTGGATGCGTAGATGGGCAGTCCAGTGGAGTTCAGTAGTGTGTTTGAAGGAGACATGTGAGGTTGCGGAGAAGATGTGGTCAAGCATTCTGCCAACGGAGTGGGTGGGTGTTGAGAGGAGTAGTCTGAGTCAGGGTCTGGCGAGGCTGTCAATGAAGGCGGTGGAGTTGGTGGTGGTGTTGTTCCCAAGGTGGAACTCCAGGTCCCCGGAAGGATGTAGTCTGTGGAGGCAAGGGCGTGGGTACTGACGAAGTAGGCAATGTAGTAGCTGAACTGTGATAAGGGGTCTGGGGGGTCTGTACACGATTGTGACTCTGAGGGTAGTGTTGGGATCGGTGTGGATAATGAAGTGAAGGTGTTCAGCGTTGCGGAGGATGTTGTTGGTGTTGTTTGAGAGTCTGAGAGTGCTCCTGTGGAGGATGGCAATTCGTCCTCCTACTCTGTGGTCCCTGCAGATGCTTTTGTAGCCATCCATGATGGCAATGCTGATGTTGTGTGCTGAGGAGGGGTTCAGGCAGGTCTCCATCAGGAAGGCTACATCTGGAGATGTCGTGACAAGTTGGTCCCAGAGTTCAACTACGTGTTTGCAGGCAGAATGTGTGTTGAGAAGAATGGATCTGAGGTAGTTGGGTTCTCACCCGGTTTGTGGAGTAGTGGATCAGAAGCTGGTGGAGCTGCAGATCCAACATGAGAATGGTCCTTGTGTGTGTTCCGGTGACGCTCGGAAGCAGGTGTGTGATTGTCCTCTGTTGAGTGTGTGGAGGCTGCTGGCATCGTAGTGGCATTGTGTTTTGTGGAATCTGTGTGTGCCAGGCATGCTGGCGCTGTGCGCAGTCCAGGCGCAGATGGGCACAGATGGGCATGCATAAGTGTGCCTTAGGCCTACCTGTGATGTGGACATACAGTGGCTGCCGTAAGAAGGGGAGGTTGAAGGAAGGGGCATCTGTGAGGGGTAGCGGGTAAAATCGCTGTGCTTGGAGGCATGGACGCAGGGTATGCTGCTGCGGGAAGTGAGGGTGGTGATGTGCGTGAATAAGATGTAAACAATATATGGCTAAATATTGAAAAGGAGGAATACTACCAAATCACGCTGAAGGGGGCACAGATGTCAAAATAATCTTACACCTGTAAACAAGGTACCAAATAAATTTAAGAGGGCAGACAGTGGAGAAGGTACACAGGGGTTAATAAAAGAGTACACGGGCTAAGATGCTGTGCCCACATTTATCAAGTGTGTCATCACTATGAACCAATGCAAAAACAAACAGCTAGGATGAGTGGCTATGACACTGTCAGTACAGGGAGCAATGCAACAAGTCACAACCTTGGTGATGCAGAACAGTGGGCCTGCAAGAAAACGTCATCAGTGACTAAAGCATCACTTAACTTATTAAGGGTGTCACCAAAGGAAGATAGTAGAAGTTACGTCAGTCTACCTAACAGTGCAAACATAAATGGCATCTGTAAATGACCTCAATTCCAAAGTCATGAATCTGTACCGCATGACTCATGTGATTCACAAACACTGCTGTGCCCTGTGATGTTAACAATGGACACACATTAGACCTACATCATGCATGTAAACAAGAATGGTCAACCATGCACAGGAACATGAAAGGCAAAGCAAGGTGATGCACTGGCACCATGCATCAAGTGTGCCAAGGTCTGTGCAATGGAGATGGACTCCGGGCCTGGACCATCGGATGTGCATTTCTCACAGGCCATATGTGTTAGCCGGGGCATACATACATCTCCATGATGAATAAATGTACCGACTCTGACAGACTCGCAATGCTATGTGCCTACGTTGATTTGCAAATGTGCATCAATGTGCAGTTTAACTCTGTACATCACACTTTAGATGTTGTGCGCCACTAAATAGATGTCACTAGACTAGGCCATGAGCAATCCATGCAAATCTGTCAGCCATGCAAGTTAACTGTGCTCACATGTAAGGTTTCTGGACACTATACATCCTGCTAAGTAACAGGTCTCAAACATAGTTACACATACAAGGATTATTACACAGATGGCATGAGGTGCATACAATGGAGTAAGGCCCACACTCAGCATCCTCCCTGACATCAGTGAAAGCAGAATTCAAATTTCACAGTATTTATTATATAAATGGAACGTTATAATGACCTACACTACTACTAAGCACTAAAACTATCACTAAATCTAAAACACACAAATATCTTAAACCTGACTACACATGCTACACTAACTGATCACTAATACACCTAATTAAAATGAACATTAACCCCCCTCTCCAAAAGATAAAAGAAACTTACCCCCACTACTATATTAATCTATTATAGAAAAAAGTCTGATTCTAAAACTACCCATGCCTATGCTAAAGCTACTATACCTAAAAAATAACAAACATTAAACAAAAACATCTAATAAAAATATTAACAATGTAGGAAGGGAGAATAGGGGGATGGGGACAACATGGTGAGGAATCAAGGTAGGCCAAGATGTGCACATATCTCGTGGATCTACCTGTTCAGGTACAGTAATTCCCCCCGAGCGTCAGTCAACAAAGTATTGTTTATTGTGACCACACGCAACACCTCTGCAATTGATTCCGCCACAGGTGCGAGGGGGACTGGCCCCTGGGCGGGTGTAGTCAGAAGGGGATTATGTGACTGTTGGCCCACACAGGCACCAGAGGTTCCAGGTTCCATCCTTCTTTTCATCCCAGTGCCTCCTCACCATCTGTTGGAACACCTTGTTGACTCAGCGGACATGGTGGTAGCGATCCTTTGCAACCTGAAAAGCATGGATCTGCGCAGGTGTCATGTTGTCTGTAAAATATGGTGAATGTCAATTTCAAGGCAATCACACTATGTCGTGGTCCAACATGAAATCTATGTTCCAACTTCAAAACAACATGGGAGGCAACACACCAGCCAATGCATGATTTGTTCACTACAGACTGTGGATACTGACATGACATTGCATGGCAGGGGACATGTACTGACAACTCTAAATGCTAATGAGATGGTAAAAACATGGCCCCATTGTGCACCCTGAGTGTGGGTGACATGTACAGTTGACTCGGGTAGGCAGGCATTAGCCCTCCGTGCCCAGCACTACCCTCATCCGATACTGTTCCACACTGCTGCTACTTCTGTATGATGCACATGTGCAGCCATGTGTGTCCACCAGCAACTGTGTGCAGTTCATTGAGTCAGTCCCAAGACTGGCACTCTTGCACATGGGTGCAAGTGTGGCTGTATGCAGGTGTGAATGGCAACCTATTGTAAGCTCAGCCTAAATGCACAGGAACAAGACTGGGACATCCCTACTCACATTTTGACTTTTGCTACATCACACATCACACATCAAACATGTTTGTAGTATGAACGCTGATCTTTGCATGATGTGCTGTTACTCACTCAACCATCACTATACAATGTCCGACTTTTTGACACAGCGAGGGGCAGACATCATTTAAGCAATTATGCCACTCATGCATGTCTTGTAACCACTAATTCCACTGCGTAGTAGATGAGAACACACATGCATTCACAACGCAAACTGTTAAAATGGATTACACATAGTAATGGCACCCTGGGGAAATGAGAGTTGTGTTATTCTGTGGGCAAATGCCTACTCGTAAAAAGTGTCGTAGAGCCCCACATTGCCAAATCAATGTGACATCAGATGAGGCAGAGGGAAAGCAATCCTAGAAAATGCTTGTTGAGTGACATCACCAATTGTGACAGAGGAGTTTGTACACATGATCCTGAGTCAAGCAGGGAATGTAACCACGGACACAGCCTGAGCACACCATTGCAGTGCACAAAGACGCAAATGCAATTGATATACACATCTATTGAATGTGTGTGTAACATTCCATTGATAAGTTTTGCTATGAGCTACACACTGCCACTTCTGTGAAGCTGCAATGCAACATACCTTACATTTCACTGTGCAAACATGTCTGAGCTTGTACGGCCTGAACAGCACTGCCACCCTCTGCACAATGCAACACCCACTGCAAGCACCTTGGATGATATACACGGCATCTAAGAGTGTCTTAATGACTATGCAGCACTACTCAACAGGTGCTAACATCAAGGAACCTATTGTCAACACAACTCGTTTGATAATGACTACTTGGCGTGATTAGGTGCTAGATATCATGCACAGGACTTGAAAGGTGCAGCACTGTCTGCTGATGGGCAAAATCACAACTGTGAATGAGATGCATTGCCCCACCTTCACCTACCATATTGTAGACAAATCTGATTAAACAAATACATCTTCACATTGTGGGCAAGTGACATGCAATACACACCCATACTGCCAAATGACAAAGTGTAGCATTTGGCACTGACATTCATGACACCACACCATGGCAATACTTCTGGTCCATACTCACCAGTGGCTTGTGGGTCCCGGAATCTGTCTATGTTCCCCTGTGTGATGGGTTGACGACCATCTGTGAGTGAACAAATGTAAATATGAGGTGTTACCAGACATAAACAAAGGTGACATATTCATAAAGAAATACACTACAGTACTGAAAAAGCAACATCACTGTGGAGGTGAATGACATGTTGGCCACATGACTGTGTCGACTTTGACTGCCATGCACATATGACCTGTGAATGCAGTGGTGGGCCACACAAAACATCAGTGCTAAAAGACATGCACATATGAGTTGTGTCACGCAATCTCAAGGCACCATTTCTACACAGGCATGATGTCAAAATTGTTCTGTGTATGATGGCTTCTCAGCAGTTTGAAAGAGGCAGTCACACAGAGATTTGTGATGTATGACACTCTGGAGCAGTCATGTTTCCTTAGTGTCCTTTGACCTCACAAGGACTTTACCACACATTAACCATGTACAGGGGCAGTGTAGGTACGTTTCAACTTTTCATGTAGGTCTGCGATTTTCACATTGGATTCTGTCCCGCACATAGGTCACACACACAATGGCTCTGATTGTACATGTACAGTCACCCTCACTGGACACACACATACGGCATCCTGCACACAGTCTTTGCCCAACTGTTCAAACTTTGGCACCACATTGCCAAGTGTTGATCATGTGCAGCGGGTCACCCATAATAGCCTCCTATGCTTGTCAACATGATGCTGTATTGTGTGTCTGATGTGACCATATCATGCATAGACACAGTGCACCTGACACCTCACTTTGCAAATCTTTAGCTATTGCACCACTACTCAAGGATGTCTGCTGTGGGGACAGAGGAGCAAGACCACTGACTTTGTCAGTGAAATTGCTCTCTTCCCTTCCAGATCCTCCATTGCATTCAGGCTCCCACAGGCCCTTCACTCTCTAGTGTGAGTGTCTGAAGGCCTCCTCCATCCACAGGTTCCCATGCACCTCATCCCTGGTGTTCTAATGGACCTCTGTCTCCTGCTTACTGCTCCATATGGCAATCATTGACATTTGTAACATCAAATCTTTTCACCCTCATCCATTTACTATTGCTCTTTGTTTTCTGGCCGTCTGCTACTCACTCTCTTTGTCCTTTCAGCCTTCTTTTCTTCCATTCACGCACGTGTCTAGGCCACCGATGCTGCCCTTGTGGACCTCTTGTCATCTCCATCACCAACATCATATTCCTGCATGCCATTGCAACCACCAATTACACCCCATTTGTAAACCCCAACTTCCACGTTGATAAACAACTGTACCCCAGTACAAATTTCCTCCAGGACAACCTACACAACATTGTACTCTGCCAGATTGTGACTGACCCCAGGCACTCACCAGGACCCACACTTGCGCCACTCTTCACAGGAGACTCAATGAGCTTCAGCCACACCCCCATAATGGCATTGACTGACCGTTGATGTGTCCACTCCACCTTCAAGCCAGTAACCATCCACAGGAACATGCTACTACTCCCACAAACAGACTGCACCTGATTCGATACTCAACATCCACACTCATCACTCAGGAACTTCATAACAAACATTGAGGAAGTCTTGACCTACGACAATGTGGACAGGATCCCCAATGATGCGCACAACCTCAAATGTATATTCCACATTATCCATGGAGTTTGCCCGACACACCAGCAAGTTCACCAACATCCCTCCCTCACAAGACAACTGCGACCAACTCAGCATTTATTAGTGTCAATCGTATTCGTAACACTAAACCATGGACTTGTACGACAACTCTGACAAAGACAACAAATACACGGAACCCTCCCCATCCACTACCACCCACAAACCAGTGATCAACAACTGGACACCCATCATCAACGAAGACACACTGTAGTCAATGAAGTCAATCCACTCCGGGTGCTGCACGGACCCCTGCCGTACCCTCATTTCCAACTTGCGTGCAAAATTAATTTCAGCCATACTCTGCCACAACATCAAACGTTCTCTGGCACATGCATTGTTGACCAACTACAGGGAACATGCCGAGATCAAGCCACTTATGATGGAACACAAGGCAGACCCCACAAATATCCCAAACTGCATAGCCATTCCCCTGCTAGCTATACCATCCAAAATCTTTGATAACTCTATTCACAGCCTTCTTGCAACCTTCATCAGACAGTACAACATCATTGACTTATCACAATACAGCATCAAGTTATACCACACTCTATGAACCACCATCCTCAATGCAAGGGATGACATATGCACCCTCCAGGACAAAGGAAACAGTGCTGCCCTCATCATACTTGACCTCTCTGTGGCGTTCAACACAGTCTCTCAACACACACCAATGTGTAGACTCCATTATGCATGGTTCCAAGAGAAGTCCCTCACCTGGATCTGCTCCTTCCTCTACAGACAAACGCTGTGGGACAGACTCCCCCCTTTTCTCTCAGACCCTACTACAGCAACCTGTTGAATCCGCCAGGGAACCACCCTCAGCCCTACACTCTACAACATCTACATGGCTCCGCCTGCCACTATTGTCAGAGGCTATGGAATCTACATTGAACAATACACCGACGACGTACAACTCATCCTCTTCATATCCAAAAGAGACATTTCCGCCATGTACAACTAGTGCTAAGGCATGGAAGGCCTTGCCATATGGATGAGAGATAGGATAGCTGCCTACAACTGAACAACAACAAAACATCAGTTCCCGTCAGGCTCCAAGGCAGAGATGCATGGATTTACACATGGTGATACCATGCACTAGTAAACCCACACCCCTCTAAGGACAACACACGCAACCTGTGATTCATCATGTACTCAAATATGTAAATGCCCCGCAAGATCTACCCCATCTCCTGCACCTGCTTCCACACCCTCTGCCTCCTATGTTAGGCCATCACATGATTACCACTCAAACACACATGGACAGTCACTCATGCCCTGGGCAACAGCTCACCCAAATACAGCATCAATCTCCATGCCGGAATAAAGACAAACAACATCCGCAAGCTACAGGGCATCCCACATGCCACCGCAGGACTGATCCTCACACTGCCAGGACACTGACACATCTCCCATCATCTGCGCACACTCCACTGTCTCTACAGCTAGTGTCCTCCTCTAAGATGTTCAGCCCCGCTCACACAGCCCTCCTCAACACTGGGCCAGCTTACCTGAGCGTACAACTCACTTTCCACACACCAAAAGACCATATGATCAGTCCATCTATCCTAAAACGTATTCATCGGCACAAGATAGACAAGAATGTGAGTCTGCTCCTTTTCCTACCTTGCAGACATAGCCTGTGATGACATTCCACTCCTCCTCCGACAGACAACATTGCTCACCATCGAGGATGTTAAACACTGGACATATCTCTTCGACTGACACCCCACTTGATATACTTAAACATGTAATGAGCCCCGCGCCTTGCGACCATTACTGCCGAGTGGCCATTCTCAATTTACATGTCAATTTTTGGGAGGTGTCACATAGGAGACATCTGTTCCATATGTGATCTTCACAGCACGTTTATATTTCCACACGGTAATTACAACAGACCTCCTCACTACAAATTGCACTTGTTGGCGCTATACAATAAGGGATATTCGAAATTGACTACTCATACACCTTCTCTACGTTGCACACACTGTTGTGGGAAGAGTAAGTCATTCCAATCCTAAGTTCCGTGAATCATGCGCAAGTGTTTTTGGCAAATTACATTGTCTGGACCACGTTGTCACAGTGTCACAGTGTTAAGACAGCTTTTAGATGTCATACCTTCTTGTCACACATGTCACTTATTTATGTACGTAACATTCGTAATGGACTAAAATGGGCTTTGTACTTACCACCCTGTAGGGCAGTCATTACTCCGGTGAAGTCTAGGAAGTCGGCCTCACATGCCAGCGTGTCCTGCCAGCGGGGCTTCCACTGGTGCACGTTCCGGTCCACTCCAAAGCACCGTAGCATCTGTGCACGCAAACGCTCCCACCGCAGCTTCCGGACTGTCACATTGTACCCCTGCAGAATATGTCCTCCCCTCTCCAACATGAATGGTAAGTAAAATGTTACCATCCAGAAGAAGACCCCAATACCCCCTCAGTCATCCTCCCGGACCTTTCCACAGCCGGCATCTTCCTGCACCCCAGTACCCACTAAATCCTAAGAAATAATAACTCTCTAAACAAAGTCTAAATAACTAACCCCACACAAACCCAACAAGACTGAGGACAGTAGACACTTAAACATTTTAAAACTAATAAAACAGACTAAACAGACACTTTTCACAGGACACAGTACACAGCAACAGTTTCAAATTCTCAGCACAACACCACAATCCACCATACCCCACCTTCACTCAGCACAATAACCGGCAATGTGCTCATAAGTGAAAGTGAAAGTAAAGATCACTCCCCTGTGAGACAGGAAGCATGCATACATCACTTCCTGTGTGTTAGCGGCTATTTTTTGTGTATGCGATAAAAATCTGCTCACAAATATGCCGCAAAGGTCTTTAATGTAAGAGTGTGAGGTGTATGCGGCCCGTTTTCTTGAATGCGATGAAAATCTGCACGCTAATAGGCTGTAAAGGGTCCAAAGCTGATACTGTATGATACAGCAATGTATTTTCCATAGTGTGGATGATGAAAACATCACCTGGGTGTTAAATGTTCACGCTAAGACCTATTTAAGACACAGATGGACACAGAGCCAATGTAAAATCTAAGCACAATAGTACAATTTAAAGATTGCTTTGAACAATGACGGCAGACTACTTTTTATATTTCATGACAGTTGACAGCCTAAATTGCATGCAACATGTATGATCACCATCTCCATAGCAACTTTCAAAATAATTTATTCCAAAAATGACGTGATTTGTCAGGGCACTACTCACCTGTGGTTGTCTGTGGGCGATGAGTATGTGCGCTGATCAATCAGACAATGAGTGTGGGCATGATTTGCGCTACTCACCCATGATGCTCACAAGTCGCTGTGGGTGAGTGAGAGTGCAGCTCCGTCGCAGTCAAATGACCATGCTTAGTTGTTCCGCATGTAAGCGTGCATGGTGGTGGAGTGTTTGATGTTGACTGTCATCTCGCTCATGGCTTTGCTTGCAACATAGGTGAAAGGTCTTCCTCCTGCTCTGGATGTGCGAATCCAGTGAGTGTGTGAGGTCCAGGTTGGCGGAGCAGCTGCCCCTCTTTGGGATGTTGGGGTAACTCTCTCGTGGATGTCTTTGTGTCCGATGATGTTGAGTGATTTGTAGGCATGTCTGAGTACTTTGACGGTGAGCAGTGGATGTTTGGTATGTGTTGGCTAATGGGTTTGTGAGATAAGGTTCTGAGGACGGGTCTGTCAGCAGCCTTTAGTATGTTTTCTAGCTTGTTTAGTGGTGTTTGGTTTATCCCTGAGTTGAGTGCGTTGCCGTACCCCAGTCTGCTGGTGATGAGTGTCTTGTTTACATTTTTTAGTCATTATGGTGTTACCCATTGCAATTTATTGCGTTGGATCAGGATGCAGTTGTAGCTGTTGCAGGCAATGGAGTTGATCTGGAAGGTCAGGATGATGGAGGAGTCGTGGATGATGCTGAGGTTGCATGTGTCATCTGTCACTGAGGGCAGCCTCACAAGACCAGAGATCCACCAGGGGTTCTCCCATGCGCATGTGGACGGACCAAGGATGAGCAGGTCATTCTCCTCTGAGTTGAGCTTAGGCAGATGGTTTTCATCCAATCAGCAAAGTTCCGACATTCATTTCTGGACGCAGGCTTTTGTCTCTTTGGCTTTCTTCGTGAGGGAGAGGATGTGCTGTGTGTTCTCTGTGTGTGATGATATGCTAAGCCCATGCTGACTGGCAATAGCGGTGAGGGTGGCTATGTAGATGTTGAGAAGCGTGGGTCTTAGTGACAGTCCCTGGGGTACTCCACAGTTGGTCTCTGTGGGTTTGGAGATGGAGGGGGTATGTGTGATATTTTGGTAGTTGCATAGAGGAAGGAGTGGATCCATGACAGGGTGGTTCCTCTTATCCCCAGGTCTCGGATTATGGCGTATGGTGTGTGGTGTGAGACGGTGTTTAAGGCTGCGTAGAGGTGTGGTAGGATGTGTTGGCCGCAATGTGACCCAGGGCAAGTGGCCTGCATATGTCATTTTTAGCAGCATGGTTTACATTATTGGTGCTGTGCTTGATGCCAAACCCAGACTGGGAGTGGTCTAGGATGGAGTTCTCTTCAATGTAGCCAGTCAGCTAGGTGTTTACAAGTCTCTCAGTGACTTTGTCCACCACGGGGTGCAGGGAGATGGTCAGTTAGTTTGTCGGTATGCACACAAAATATCTAAATTTAAATATTGCTGTACACTAATATCGATGTTTAAATATCGAAGGGACATAATATAGAAGGTAAGTAATATCGATGTTTTAAATATCGATGTTAGTAATATCGATGTTAATAATTTTGATCTTACTAATATCGATTTTTATATATTTTTTGTATATTATTATGTGTTTATTATGTGTTTAATTTATTTTTATGTAATTTAATTAATTTTTTTATTTTGGTACTGTAGCGGGTTGTGGGTTAATAGGGGAATAGGGTGGGAAGTAATTTAATGATACTAAATTAATTATTAATTAGTAGGAATTATAAATTAATTTTAATTAATTTGGTAATTAATTTTAATTAATTGGTAATTAAATTATAATAATTGATTAATTGATAATTATGTTTTGTAGCGGGTTGTGGGTTTATATGGGAATAGGGTGGGAAGTAATTTAATTATACTAAATTAATTATTAATTAGTAGGAATTATACATTGATTTTAATTAGTTGGTAATTAATTTTAATTAATTGGTAATTAATTTTTATTAATTGATTATTTGATAAATATGTTTTGTGGCGGGTTGTGGGTTTATAGGGGAATAGAGTGGGAAGTAATTTAATTATACTAAATTAATTACTAATTATTAGGAAATATAAATTAATTTGTGTTAATTGATTAATTGATAAATATGTTCTGTAGCAGGTTGTGGGTTTATAGGAGAATGGGGTGGGAAGTAATTTTAATGTAATTAAGTAATAATGTTTTTAAATTAATTTTTTGTTAATTATATAATTGTTAATTAATTATTAATTGGTAATTAAATAATATTAAATGATATTTTTTATTAATTTTTTTAGGTAATTATTTATTGCTAATCATGTTTTTAATAATTATGTATTGGTTTTTGTAAATGGTTTATATTTATTTAATTGTTACGTTTTTTATTATTTAAACAGTTTTTATTTATTTATAAGTATGTTAGTTTTACCTCTACGCTATCTAACACTTTCCCTACTGTTGCACTCTTTGGAGTGGGAATAGTAATTTTTACCCCTACGCAAACCAACACTTTCCCTACTGTTGCACTCTCTGGAGTGGGAATAGTAATTTTTACCCCTAGGCTATCCAACACTTTCCCTACTGTTGCACTCTCTGGAGTTGGAATAGTAATTATTACCCCTACGCTATCCAACACTTTCCCTACTGTTGCACTCTCTGGAGTGGGAATAGTAATTGTTACCCCAACGCTATCCAACACTTTCCCTACTGTTGCATTCTCTGGAGTTGGAATAGTAATTGTTACCCCTAGGCTATCCAACACTTTCCCTACTGTTGCACTCTCTGGAGTGGGAATAGTAATTTTTACCCCTACGCTATCCAACACTTTCCCTACTGTTGCACTCTCTGGAGTGGGAATAGTAATTTGTACCCCTACGCTATTCAACACTTTCCCTACTGTTGCACTCTCTGGAGTTGGAATAGTAATTTTGACCCCTACGCTATCCAACACTTTCCCTACTGTTGCACTCTCTGGAGTGGAAATAGTAATTTTTACCCCTACGCTATCCAACACTTTCCCTACTGTTGCACTCTCAGGAGTGGGAATAGTAATTGTTACCCCTACGCTATCCAACACTTTCCCTACTGTTGCACTCTCTGGAGTGGGAATAGTAATTGTTATCCCTACACTATCCAACACTTTCCCTACTGTTGCACTCTCTGGAATTCGAATAGTAATTGTTACCCCTACGCTTATTACATTTATAAGTTTTATTTTATTAATATTACATTTTTTTTAATTAAAAAAATTATATTTTTTTAAAACGATATTTTTGACATCTATATATTTTTTGATATTTTTGTACTTACCTTGTTAGAGATAGGATGTCGATATTGTTGTAATCGATATTTTTGTTGCGATATTTTTGTATGTACATATTTTTGTATTCGATATTTTGTCATAGATTCAGTTTATCTTGTCTGTTGGGTTATACTGTCAATGATCTGATTTGTTCAACGTAGAGAAGGATCATGACGGTCTTCATGAAGGTGTCTAGAGATGGTGTGCATATGTGCTCTGCTGGTGGCTCATTCAATGTCTCAGATGCATGCAGAGCAAATTACCCCCAATTTCACACCCATTCTTTCTGCTTAGACCCACAGTTCACACCCACTTTTCAGATTTGCCTACAATTTATGACCCATTTTTCACATTTGACCCCCAATTTTACACCCATTTTTCTGCTTAGACTCACAGTTCACACACACTTTTCAGATTTGAACCACATTTCTCTGCCATTTTTCTGATTTGACCCCCATTCCAAGCCCACTTTTCAGATTTTAGACCCATTCCATACCCAAATTTTCTGATTATTCCCCCTTTTCACAGACTTAACAGTGAAATTTGAGACAGGATTTGCCTTAAGATGCATTATTTAGCACTTACAAACCCATACTTTTCAATTTGTCATAGCAAGTACGCCCTGTGATTCATGATTTACGTACTATTTTACACAACCATTGTTGAATTGTGTGCCAGATTTTACTCCTTGTAAATTCAAGTTGAGCACGATTGACACAGTATGGCATCTCCGTGATGATGAAACATACACACAATAATTCTACTTTTGGACTCCTACTTGCAATTATTGTACACTTGTAACATTTCATTGTGATCTACTGATGCAAGAGAGTGACTTGCAGACAGGGTATTAGTGTTGAGTTTGTTTATTGTCACAAACAGTTATTGATGTAATTGTCAGTCACAATGTGATGTGCTCTAGTGAATTAATTATTTATTATCCTGTCCCTTCGGGCAATTCCAGCAGCAGTGGCTGTGGGGTGTGGGCCACCTTGCTGATCTTCCTCATCATCCTGGTCATCGCCTGGTGCTGCAGGCTCTTGGATCCAGAGGGCATTTGTGCGAACACAACAGGTTAGTATGATTTTGTTTACCATTTCAGGGCTGTACAGCAGTTTGCCACCTGTAATATCCAGGCAACGGAAATGTGACTTGAGCATGCCAAATGTACGCTCCACGCTCCTATGTGTGCGTCGATGTGCAGCATTGTACTGCCTCTGTGCCTGGGTGGTGGGTTTCGCATGGGTGTCATCATCCGCGGGTATATCCTTGATCACCTATGACATGTGATGGGGAGATGGATACATGATTCATTAGGCATATTATGTTGGCAGTTTTGACAGTTTTGTCTATTGTTAAATTTGCTATTTTTATGATTTAGATCATTTATTGTTTTTTCTAAACACACAGTACGTTCCAGCATTGAACTGCTTCGTTGACAAGGTGCTACTGAGAATAGAGAGCGTATGTAGACAGAACAAAACACACTTTGTGTGGGGAACTAAACCCACATACCCTGGCTATTTAGCGACATCAATGATGACTATATTGCCTCAGTGTGGATCCACCAACCATCCATTTTGCTGGTGTTTTCTGCACGGTTGCATGAGTGTCACTACTAGTATACAAAATGTGAATGAGACCTGCACCAGAAACACAGACACAAACAGACAGCCAGGCTCTCCTACCATCTAGCCATGGCACTGATCCACTATCCTCGCAGTCACTGCCATGTGTATGTTAAAATGACATAGGCCACGCCTGACACAGCTTACAATCAGACATGATTCTCATGCTGATGGCAGACCTGTGATACCACACAGGCCATGCAATTGTATGTCCAGAGATAAAACGAAGGGACCAACCACAGCCATCCCACCTGCAGGGCCCACTGGGGACAGTGAAGGTTTACACACAACATCAAATTTTAACATGTGACACAATGTAAACGTCGTGGCCTGCTTCATCTGTCACTAGAAGAGCATCAAACTCACATGACACAGATTATCAAAATAATTTGTAATATGTGGATTGGTTGACAAGATCAGACTGTCCACACACTTCACCACCCTGATGCACATGGGCTGGACACTTCTTGGCATTTGTAATGGATTAACATTGAACAAATCTATTTCAACACACAAGTAGTGACCAAATACACATCCACTTACTCATGGGGCAACCACATGACACACCATATCACCAATGTGTCAATGAGAAATATGTGTAGCTGAGTCCGAGGAGATGCTTCTATACCCCGTCAACAGCAGCACACAGAACACTGCAGTCAACGCCAATGGCGCTAGATGATTGTTTCATGACACATTTTTCTGCCTACACATGCACATTTGCCCCACAATGCACTTCCTACAATAGGAGTGAATTGTAACAACCTTGGTCACAACAAACCTCTGGCTTGGCACACTGATTTTACATGTGTGAGTACTTATGCAGCATTGCACCCCAATAGGTCAACAGTAACAAGTACAGCGACATTATAATTTTACTCAAAAATGCGACCATACACTAGACTGGGGTACCAGTGAGGATGACTTTGATTAGCTAAATGGACAGTTCGGAGCGGGGGGTTACTCTACGCCATGGGTACTCACAAACTTTCTCTCTGGGCCTAAATTTACAGTGTGGTTTGTGGTAGTGGGCCGCACCTGTGGGTGCAGGGTCAATGGGAAAGGGGGCGGGGCTAGAGGGAATAAGAAAAAAAACCAAGAGGTTGAACACAGGCCCCTGCAGCGGACGCCCTGTTCACTGAGCCACCAGAACCGGCATACACACATCTTTATCTTGCTCTCACTCTCGCTTGCTCACTCTCCCTCCCTCCTTGCCTCCCTCCCTCTCTCCCTCCCTCCCTCCCTCCCTCTCTCTCTCTCTCTCTCTCTTTCTCCCTTGCTCTCTCTGTCTCTCTTCCTCGCTCTGTTTCTCCCTCCCTCTGTCTCTCTCCCTCTGTCGCACTCTGTCTCCATCCCTCTGTATCCCTCTGTCTCCCTCTGTTTCCCTCTCCCTTTCGTGAAGTTTTAGTCAGGAACGCCTACTTTGCATATCATTGGCGTTTATTTTCGTTAACGTGAAATGCGATAAATTTCCAGTTGCTATCGCTGGAAAAGTAACGCTAAAGGGGGTTAGCGACGCCTTGTTGATAGGGTGATAAAATTATCGCCAAAAAATGACGCTAACTTGCCGATAAGTCCCTTGATGATATGCCCCACAGTCTTACATGGATATATCAACACTGTGGCAACTCCCCAATAGCAAATACGGTGCCTCCTTTTGCGGCAAATGTGAGGCAGATTGTTTTTAGAGATGTCAAAAATAAGTGAAAACATCGGAAGATTTTGCATAGAATCAGACTGTTTAAATGTAATGGCCTAGAAAGTGCTCTGCACTCACGATGCAACTGAGGGACCTGACCGAGCAGGATGACATGGAATCAAGAATGGATCTGGTTCACAAAAATATGTATAATTATGTTTCACGGGTCATGCAGGACTTAACCTCCTCTGTTACTCCGGGGTCAATGACAGGCTACGAAGAGAAAGGAAGTGGTACTGTAGGAAAGGTCAGGGGTGATGGGCTTTCGAACTCTTTCTGCCTCTGAATTTTAGAAGAAAAATGCTAAACTGCTTGAAAGAATGTCAAAACAAACTATCACCATAGGAAAAGTGGAAAGAGGGTTAAATGCATGTGACATTTGACCTTTCATATAGTCATATAGTCTAAACTAAAGAAAAATAAAATAATTGAACAAAAAATAAAAGAAAAAAGGGTGTCTGGTTTTGATTCATAAGAGGATGTTGATGGAAAAAAACATATCAATGTGTTCAAATTATTTTCAGAATCTGTCATACTTATTTTCCAGCAGGAGTAAGTAAAGCAACTAAGTATTTACTTAGAAATCAATCGCCAGCAGAAAGGAAAACAGCACCTCTGACCTTTGTGCGTTCAATTTCCTGAAAGGAGTCTTACAATATTGCACTTCATGTCAGATCTTGCCGTCTGGTAGCTTTAGCGGTATGCAGATGGTTCTGGACTTGGTTTTCAGTGCTTTGCTAATGAATCGGGTAGTTCCAGTCCTGATGCCGTGAGCAAAAAAAGAGGGCAGAGAAAAGTAGCAAGTGTTGAATAAAGAGAAGTATTTGTTAGTAGAAGTAAAACCTACAAATTGAAATATATAACACGTGTTTTTAATGATCGAAAAATAAAATACGATAACTAAAAGAAAATGGGCCCGATGAAGGAATACAGTAAAGGAACAGATGTACCTTTCCATTCCGCAGGCCCATTTTGAAGGAACCATTCTTAATGGCAGAGCCGATAATGGCCCTGTGAGGAAATAACGGACATTTTGGATGTGGGTCTGGACATGTACAGTATACATTTCCATATCTGCGTTCAGCACAGCTGTTTCATGGTGAATCTGCCACCATGGCAATTTTTGCCTCAAATCTTCAGCACAATAGAAGGACCAAGAACAAGTATTGATAATTCTGTACACTTTTAAAGATGGGTAGCTATCAACACCGCTATTGTCCTCCACACTGGAAATTCAAATGATATAATACTTAAAAAGAACAAAAATCGAGTTTTTTATTTAGTCACTTGAAACCCTTTCCTTTTTTTCATGATGCTCAACCACAGATGTCTTTTCGATTACAGTTATAACATTTGAGTCATAGTTTTCATGCACTACTGTTTTGTTTGTAAGGTTTTAAGTGCTTTGATCTGACATATTTAAATATGATTTTTGGTTTTGGTTTGAATTCATACTCATGTTTCGCGACATATAGGGCCCATTCAATCAATCAATCAGGGGTTTATAGAGTGCATTACTCACCCGTGAAGGTCTCAAAAGCACTGGAGGGAGGGGGTTTCGGGCAGCTGAAGTCACCCAAAGAGCCAGATCTTTAGGTCTTTTCTGAACGTTTGCAGTGTAGGGCTTCGTCTGATGCTGAGGGGGAGTTTGTTCCATGTCTTGGCCTCAATGTAGGAGAAGGATCTGCCTCCAGTTCTGGCTCTGTGGAAGCGGGGGATTTTGGCCAGGGCTAGGTCAGTGGAGCTGAGGTTTCTCTTGGGGGCGTGGAAGGAGTTTCTTTTGTTGAGGTATTGGAGTCCGGTGTTGTGGAGGGCTTTGTAAGCATGTGGGAGCAGCTTGAAGGTCACTCTCTTTTCAACGGGGAGCCAGTGGAGGCCTCGGAGGTGCTCGGTGATGTAGTTGTGTCGAGGGATGCTGAGGACGAGTCTGGCTGCAGTGTTCTGGAAGTCTGGCGTTTGTGAAGGAGAGATTTGTTGATTCCGGCGTAGAGGGTGTTTCCGTAGTCCAATCTGCTGTTGATGAGTGTGTGGGTGATGGCCTTCCTGGATTCGGGGGTAGGGATCCATTTGAAGGTCTTGTGGAGTAAGCGGAGGGCCCATTGCCATAGCTGTCTCATTTTGCAGGCTCCAGGCGTAACCTAAAAGTGCCTGCGCTTTAGCCATGCTCATCATGCATTGTATTTCTATCCTGGCACAAGTGTTTTAATGTTCTTTATATACTGCAGTCAGCATGGGGTCCCTCTGTCACACAAATATGAAAACATTTTTCTATTCCAATGACAGCGGTGTACTCTGACTGGTCGGGCTAGCTGTTTTACAACCTAATAATATGTTATGCAATTAGTATTATTATTTGTGTCCATCTAGGGCAGTTAAGAAAAATAGACAGAAAAAATCTTGCTATGTTCTGAAGGTGAAGAGGGTGACGGAGATAAGCTATTTATTCATTGTAGAAACTGGGTTATTGGTTGAGAGGGGTGGAAGTCCCACCCATGCAAAAACCATAATCCTGGTCAGGGGGAACCTCAGAAAGGCATTAAATTAACTAGTGCTTAGCCCTCTGGTAGCTTTGCACAAAAACAGTCATGCTTAACTTAGAGGCGACGTGTAAAGTATTTATGCTGCACACAAGCAGTAATAAAGTGAAAACACAACAGAAGAAAAATCACAAACCAAATTAAAACATTCGAGTAACTGCTGGAAATTGAATCTCTTGTTGGCAGTGGTATGCACCCTGTCCAAGTAGGGACCACCACTTTAGTCAGGGGCAGTGTAGTTAGTACACACTAAATGTTTACCTGTGGTCACCTTCTGCTAGCTTGGCACAGAGCAGTCAGGCTAAACTAAAGAGGCAATGTGTAAAGTATTTGTGCACACATACACAGTAACGCAGTGAAAACACCACAAAAGTACTTCACACCAGTTTAGCAAAATACCCAATACTTATCTGAGTATAACAAAACCAAACAACAAAACTCCAACATGCCAAACAATTAATTTTTCAAGACTATATCAAAATGTAGTGCTTAGAAATCAATAGTTCAACTGGGGCTGTCTGGTCGCACTTGACATGGCCAGACCCAGAAGTTAAGTCCTGCCACGATGTATGCACAGGCCGGATACAGGTGTCACGCAGACCTGCTGACAGTTTCTTGGATCTGTCATCAAGTGTAAATGATGCGGTGTGCAGAGGAGGTGAGGAGTCCCAGATGCAGGTAATGCTTAAGTGGTTGGGGACGATGCGGTGCGCGAAGGAAGAGATACATCAGTTGCACATACGAGACCTTGGTTCCTGAAGGTGGCGAGGCATCGAGTTTGCATTGATGTCAAGCACGGTGCATCGAATTTGCAGCGTTGAATCTCTGGGCTGTAGCGATGCATCGGTTGGAAGCAATGCAGGGCCGGGTCTACGTTGGAGTCCGGGCAGTGCACCACAGACATCAGTGATTGAGACCCGCGTTGCAGCGGCGGTTCTTTCGAGGCGCTGTGGCAAAGTTGAGGCTGCGTTGAAAGTCAAGGTTGATACATTGCCCACTCAGCGAGCAGGGACTACGGCTTCGCTGCAGGCAGTGGCGATTCATCGATTTCGCAGGGATGTGCCGGTTCCAAAATGATATTTGGAGTCATTTTCTTGGTTGCAGCATAAACACTGAGTTCCAAGGGCCCAGGTATGAAGTTAACATCACTTGGCAGAGCAGGGCTCACAGCAGAGGAGCCCAGGTCCTGGTAGCAAAATGCAGGCAAAGTCTTTGATATCTCTGAGACTTCAGTAACAGGAGGCAATCTCAGTCAAGCTCTTGGGGAACCTTGGAATTGCAGGATCTAGAGAGTAAAGTCCAATCCTCTCACTCCCAGGCAATAAGCAGCAGGTAGCAGGCTAATACAGCAAAGCAAGCAATACAACAGCTCTTCTTTCTGGCAGAATGTCTTCAGTCCAGAGTGTTCTTAGTATATGGTGTCCGATGTCCACTACTTATACCCATTTTAGGCTTTTAAGAAGGGAGACTTTAATGAACGGTCTTTGTAGTGCACAAGATACTGCACTTCCTGGCCCTGGCTCAACACACACTACAAGTTGGTATGAAGCCCTTTGTGTGGGGACAGGTAGAGACCTAATCAGGTGCAAGTGTCAATTCCTCCTTCCACTCTAGCTCAAGAAGACCCATCAGCCTGGAGATGGGCTATCAGGATCTGTACGACACAACTCAGTTCCATTTGTGTGACTGCCTAGAGAGAATGCACAAAGCCCATCTGTCACCCTGACTCAGGCATGTATTCTAGGGACAGGGAGAGGCACACAATGGTTAAAATAAGAAAATGCCAACTTCCTCTCAGTTCCCCATCCAGGTTGTATTAAAGGAACCAGTTTTGCATTGGCCTCATTGCTGCCAGTTTGGAAGCAGAGTAGCATGTTGGATTGATATTTCCCGCAGTATAGAGAAAGAAATACAGGCAAGTGACACACTGCCACTGGGGGAAGAATAATTGGAAACATTCATTCAGAATCTTACCTAAATTATGTTTCCATTTCATAGGAAACAGATTCGATTTGGGAGCAGCTGCTGTTTAAAAGCTTCCGCATCAATTACGGCTTTTTTCGATTTTAAGGTAACAGTGCAGCTGAGATAGTTTTGCATTGTCACACAGCACAATGCACGCACTGAATTCTTTTCTCACAGAGCACTCACAGTCATTCCATTCATTGTTTGCAGATAATGGACTGACACCACTGAGTTGTCCCACACGTCACATACATTTGAAGGTAGGATCACTTCCCTTTGGTCCTCTGTTGCACGAAGAGCTGTCCCATTCAGTACATTTCATTGCTAACGCCCTAATGTTTAACCCTCTGTAGCTTCGATTACAATATACGATTTGAAGCAACGTTTCTGGACATCAGTTACTCTGGAACAACTCCACACCACAATTAAGGTACCTAAAATACTCCCTGTCCGTAAAGTAATGGTGGTACACGAGGGTGTCAGAATGAAAACCAACAATATTTCTTTTAATTTTGCAAAGCCAAAATACTAAGTCCAAATCTTGAAGAGACTCCCGGATTTGTTAGGGATTTGAAACGCTTTGGCTCTGAGTATGGGGGACTGTTGATGGGGTGTGTCATGTGGAATGTTAAATATAATTTCCCTCAGCAGCTTCTGACTTCACCCACCAGTAGGTTAGGTATCCCCATCCTGTCACAGGCAGGACAGGAAACATGTGTTTCAAAAATGAGTAACTATCCGTCTGGTGTTAATATGAATGTAGGACTGGTTTAATTTCAGGCTGGCACACATGAGTTATTGATGTTTTTGTTGTGATTATTGATTTATGTTATTCTTTGTTTGCAAAAACGTTCCATATATTAATATTTTTTCTCACAAATTTTTTTTTGCACTATGTAAATGTTGTATGTAGTTCTATTTCAAATGTTTTTGAATTGTGCGATTTACTAATGTGGTGTTACTTTGAAAAGACATGCTCTATTGATTTATGAATGTCTTTGTTGAAATATCAAAAATAAGCGAAATAAAGCTTGAAAACTTTGGAATTAATGGTCTAAGGTTTATCACAACTCTGATCAAAATAAACCCCAGACATCCTGTTTGCTTTTTTCAACTTCCTAATGGGGCATTATCAGACCTGCAATTTAAAAACCAACTTCACTAAAAGTTGTATTTTTAAATTGTGAGTCCAGAGTCGCGAAACTCCAATTTTCCATCCGCTCTTTATTGGAGGAGCTACTTGTAAAGCGTTACAAGGCAGCTCCAATGCTAACCTATATGAAAAATGAACTTAGCTGTTTAGCAGTTTTTCACTACCAGGACATGTAAGACTCAAAGGTACATGTCATACCTTTAAGCTCATTGCACCTTGCCCTTGGGGCGTATTATGGCCTACCTTAGAGGTGCCTTACATTTAATAAAAGGGAAGGTTTGGGCCAGGCAAGTAGGTAAACTTGCCAGGTCGATATGGCAGTTTAATGCTGTACATATAGGCTCTGCAGTGGCAGGCCTGAAGCAAGTTAGAAGAGCTACTCATGTGGGTGGCACAATCAGTGCTGCAGGCCCACCAGTGGCATTTGATTTACAGGCCCTGGGTGCATGTAGTGCACTGTCCTAGGAACTTATCAGTAAATCAAATATGCCACTCATGGAGAATCCAAATACCATTACATTTTAGACACACAGCACATGAACTTTAGCACTGATTAGCAGTAGTAAAGTACCCAGAGTCCTAAATCTAGAAAAAGTTCAGCACACAGTCAAAAACAGGAGGTCAGAAGCCAAAAGGCAGGGGAAACCACTCTGAAACATGTTAGGTCTAATAGTAAACATGAATAAATAAAGTGATACCAGAACAATAAAAATATAATCAGTAGAACCAGACATATTGAATTTAATATTGAAAAGAGCTCCAAAATGCAGAAAGCCCCACTCATGGTTATCTGGTCACCCTAGACAGCTGCAAAGTCACAAGTTCAGGCAGGCTGTGATGGGATGTTGGACGGATACAGGAACCAGGTTAGTCCAGCTGAAGAGTTACCTTTTCAAGTCTGTGTGAATTGTTTTGTTTGTGCTGAAGGAGGCCACAAGGAGGAGGTTTCCATTAAGAAGAGCAGGCTGATCATTGTGGACGATCATTGCTGCATCACAAAGAGCCAGTAATCGCTGTAGCTTCATGTTGGTGGTTGCCATGGGCTGTAGTTGCTGTGGCGGAAATTGCAGGTCTCATGTTGCAGGTCATTGTGGAAGGTCACAGTCGGCATGAACGGGAGGTCTTCCCGGAGCAATGTTTTGGCAGTTTTCGCAGATGGCAGAGTCTTGGCATGAACAGGCCTGTTCATGGTCAGGAGGAGTGGAGACAAAACTTCAGGATTTTTCCCTTTGACTTCAAAAGGAGCTCCCACTGATGCCAGCCAAGGGCCTAGGGCCTGGAGGGCAAATCTTGTGAATCAAGACTCACTTCAGCTAAGGCCAGCATCAGGGCTCAGGCAGGTTCACTTGCAGATTGTCAGCTGGACAGTTGCAGTTCAAGCATTCTGTGGCCCTGTAGCTCATGCAAGAGGTCAGCTAACTGACCACTGGAATCACCCTAGGCAGCCTTGGATCAAGGCAAGGACGTCTGATCTTCCTTCTTCAGACAGCAAGGTGTTTCAAGCAGCAGGACAGAACTTCTGGCAGCAGGACAGTACTTTTTCCTGAATCTTCCACAGGCACAGAAATTTTCTGGAGACTGATTCTGAAGGTTTCTGTCATGATTCCAGCTCACCTCTCTTGACTATCACAATATACTTCCATGACCCATATCATTTCACCCAACAATTATGAATGAACAAACGTCTTGTACCCTGACCTTTGACCATATTACATGCTATTAGTAAGAGCTAGCTGCAGCTGGTGCTCCCCGGTTTGTTTGAAAAGCCTTAATAGCTTTTACAAATGTTTTACCATGCATATGTACAGTCAGGTTTCAGATGCCACGGAAACATCAAAAAATCCACCAGAATAAGCATTAAGCAACCGGCATAGATGACCTCAATGAGAACCTTCCGGAAGACAGTCCTCATCAAATTAATCCACTACACATGTTCCCTGCTGTAAGCAATTAGAACGCGACCTTTGTGAACATACTAAAACACCTTCTAGAAGGCATCCTCATCAAGTTAATTATATGCACCTGTTCCTTTCTGAACGTTCTAAGAGAGTCATATTTAAAGTCCATCCACACTCCTCCCCTTTGCTTAACCTCTTCGCCTGCCACTTACCTGTTTCCCAGCTGATTTGTGTGGTTTCAGGAGCAAGTTGATGTTCTTACTTGCTGTGTCCATTCTAATGTGTTTTCCATCCATCAGCCTTCCCAAACTTAAAACAAGAATGAGCCATAGTAGGAGATAAAATACACCTAATCGAATCCAAAATTCAACTCATGGTGAAACCAGATATGTATTTGCAAGCTCTTGACCAAGTTCCGTTGTTTGTTCCTTGAAAGTTGTGTTTGTCTGTGCTATTTCAGGTTCAATGGGATCCTCAGAAAAGGTATCGAAGTTGATGAAATAGCCAGAGGCAGTTCTGTCAATAGTTGGTATTGCATCCGGATTCTTTGAAATTGCTGTAGTTGCTTTTTCCCTTGACATGTTTGTTTAGTCAGATGCTACATCATTGTAGATGGGGGTTTCTTGACGAATTGTTATTTGGGTTTCAAGAGGCACAAGTTCCATTGCTTTGTTGCACAGTCCTTCTTTTCTTACTTTAGAATCTTCAAAGGAGATGAGTCTTTCAGTTTGAACCTCTTGGATAGTAGCAAGATTTGGTCGTCTGCTACATCGTGGGAGCCCACTGGGCCTACTACTTATTATCCGCCACATGGTGTGATCTTACCAGGTCAATTTATACAGACGGGTTCTCCTTTTTTCCAGCAAGGGGCGGCAGTAGCACTGTTCTTGATCCATGGACTGCGAGAACTGGCACTGGTTTTCTGTAAGAAGGCCCAAATTCCTTCTTGTCTGCTATTTTTTCCCTGGCCAGATCCCCAATCTTTGGAATCCAGACTGGTCTTGCTGGGACAGGTGGTTTTTCTTCAATGGTCATTGGCTTTTCACTGGTGTTGCTTAGACTTCTTCTTGTGTCATTTAAGTCCTGTAAAACAGCCAAACGATCTTTGATATCAAAGGGTTTTCGTTCCAACACTGAAGTATGACGAACGAGTACTTCAACGAACATTCTAGTACCAAAAAGGAGTTCATTTGGAGTGATTCCACCCAGAGAATTTCTTGGCAGGTTATTAAGACTACGTTGGACATTTATTAGATGTTTGACCCACCCGTCACCCGAACATAATACCCTAGCTGTTATAGATTGCTTTATGTCACGTTTTTTTTTCTCCACAACCGAATTTCCCTCAGGATGGAATGGACTCGAAAATCGCAATGCAATTCCCAAGCTGGCCATGGCCTCCTTGTAAGCCCTAGAGCTAAACGCAGGACCATGGTCAGAATGTAGTGTGCCGATTGCGTATGTGCCGATAAATACTCGCAAATCTTTTATAACAGTTCGGGCGTCAGCTGCGTGCTGAGGCCACATCCAAATGAATCTTGTCCTAGTTTTTGCGGGACCATAGGGACAATTGAGCGTGGATAGTCTAATGCTATCTAACAGTGGTGTCTGTACTGGGCTGGCTATGCTGTAGTCAGGAATCTGATGGTGTTCCAAGCTGTGATATTTGTAACAGTCATCGCAGTTAATTCCGAATTCTTACAATTGAACTTTCATTCCTGGCAACCTGTATATCTCTCATAATTCTAATAGAGATTTTGAGATCCCTTGATGTATCAGACCCTCTCCCATATGTGCTTTGTGAATCAGAGCACCTCTCTGGTTCCTGTTTAGAATTACCCTATCCCCCACTCCAGGGATTCGAGCAAAAGGAACACAGTGTGCATCAATTATGTATGTATACTCGAGTGGATAGTTTAGAGGTAACACAGCTCCGCTGCCTTTGCTCGTGGCATTGACAGCGAGCATGGTTTCACCGTCTATTTTCGTTTTTGAACGAGTGATTATAGCTACGGAAGCTGTTTGCACAGCTGCCATCGCGGCTTCATCAGCCAATGAATTCCCTTCAACGTGAACGCCATCACGCTGATGACTCATTGTATGGATCACGTGAGTCTTTTGTAGTTCTTTCTTTAAAAGAACCACTTGTTACCAAAGCCTTTATGCTTGATTGAGCCACCTTTTGCGTCTTTAAATCCATTTTGAACCCAGTTCTGCAGATATTCATCGTAAGACTGGACGCAGTAATACGAATCGCACACTATGAGTGTGGGGAATTCGCGATCTGTATTTACAAGCGCCATCTTGAATGCCTGTAGTTCAGCTCGCTGAGCTGTACAGTCTCCGCGAGATTGAGTTTTTGTGACCATAGGTCTGAATTTACCATCACGCCAGCGACCTTTTACAATCACACACACAGCACTATAAGCTTGTTTACCCCCAATTGCGGGCTGTGCTGATCCGTCTGTATATATTATACATCCGTAATGTTCTAGAGGCAGAATTTCAGTAGGCAGAGGACATTCTTGTTCGTATTGAAGAAATTCTTGTGTCTTCAAGTAAGGGTCAAAAACGTATTCAACGTCTGTCACAGCAAGAGAATTAGCCCATTATATCCATCTTGGATGTAGAGCTTTTGCATTTGGAATGCTTGCCTTTGTCACTGCCTCTAAGGCAGGTACAGGTGTAACGACTTTAATGCGTTTACCCTGTGCGAGGGCTCTCTCCTTTGCTACCACAGTTTGAGCCGCTGTCAGAACTTTTTCTGTTGAAGTGAATTTCATTTCAGCTTGTGTGTACAAGTGTGATTTGTAAGCTATTGGTACGTTTTCACATTCATTGAAGGTTAGGTATGTGAATCCGCATCTCCCTGGGATGATTCGGATTACACGAGTTAGTACATTGTCGCTTGTTTGTAAATGTTTTGTCGCTAACATGTCTCTTTGTACTGAACGCAACATTTCTGTGTGTTTTTGAGTCCAATTAGTAGGTTTGAAATCAGGTTTGATTAATTCGTAGAGAGGTTTAACCCTTTCTGTGTAATTTAGAATGTAAGTTCTTCCGAAATTGAGGAATCCTGGAATTGACTGTAAGTTTTTCAGCGTTTTTGGAGGTTGGAGCAGCGCACATTTTTCCAAAAAGTTTGCTGCCAGGCTTTTGCCTTCACTTGAAATTTCGTATCCCAAGAATAGGACGTTGAGGTGGGCAATTCTAGATTTTTTTATCGTGTTCACCCTGGCCAAGTGCCTGTCCAAGTCATCATCTGTAAGATAAATGTAATCGACATAAGATAATGCCTCATCATCATACGTTTGTAGTAACTCTGTTACTCAGGCTGAAAATAATCCAGTACTGTTCTTGAATCCCTGGGGGAGACGATAAAAGTGTCGTTATGTCCCCATTATTGAGACAGTGGTCAAGTACCTGCTTACAGGTGCAATGTTTTGACAGAAGAATCCGTTTGAAATATCTAATGTAGTATTATATTTTTCCACCCGATGTTATTCATGGGTGCTGCACTGTGTGCATTTTGTACTGCAAAGGTTTTGCAGCAAGAGTTTAAATATCTGTAATCCAAAACTAGACAATATGTGTCGTCTGGTTTGGAGACAGGAAACAAAGGATTGTTCATTGACGAGTGGCATGTTTCAATCACCACTTGGTATTCAAGTTGATCTAACATCTCCCTGGCCTATTTTATAGCTTCTTGCTTTACTGGATACTGCCTCTGAGCAGTAGGTTGATTTTTAGTTGGATTTTATGGTGAGGAGAGTCCTCATCCGATAAAACATGATTTTTATATAATGCTGGAGCCTGGGCCACCGCCCATTTTCTGGCATAGGTGTATTTATTATGAATAGGAATATGATTAGAGAAGGTTGGCATAATGATCTCTTCGCATTGTGGGCACTCCCTGACAAATTCAAGTGGCCAGTCTTTTTCAGCCAGAAGAATGTCATAATCCTTGGATAGTTTTTTCCAAAAGAGTGCTTTTATTTTCCTAGTAATGTCCCCCTCTATCCGTAGTGTTACTTCGTATAACTTGTGTGGTACACTAACCCTGGTGTCGGCAGTTCGAACCTGAATGTATTCATTTAGATCCACTGTCTCCAGATGATCTTTCAGGATCCTGCGGGATATGGTGACCTCTGCTGCGCTGTCCAGCATTGTCTGGGCCCACTCCCCGTTCTTGAGTTGTGTACTCAAGATCCTCGGCATATCTGATTTTAATACTTGCTACCTTCATTTTGGAGCATTGAGTTTTCTTATTTTTTGCAACGCTTTGATTGTCTTTGGACTTCACTCGTTCTTCTTTATGTTCTGATCGTCCTCTTCTTTCTGATTTCTGCGAGGAAGTCTGAAAGGTACGAGAGGATCGTGTATCAGTATCTTGATATCTATCAGGTTTTCTTAAATTATCCCTATTTCTAAGATTATACCTTTTTTCAGAGTGCTCCTTTTGAGGAGATCTACCTCTGGACTGAGAGCGCTTTTCTTTAGGAAGTGACTGCCTACTAGTTTCCCATTTCTTTTTAGGAGTAGTTAGATTGTTTTTGATAAAAAAAAATCTGGATTTTCTGTTAGTTCGGGCTGTACAGGTTTCCCTCTCAATCTATCTCTTCCTAGTTCTTCATAGGATTTTTCAATAATTCTGGCAAGTTCATACGGTTGCTCAGTAATATTGAGTTCTTTTAATTTTTGGCGGATTGCCACCAATGCTGCTTCACCTTTAATGTTAGCTAATAGAATAGCTGAGACCTGTTTGAAATCTTTCAGTAATTTCATACCAAGATTCAAATCTGTTTCTGGACAGTATTCATTCTGAATCTATCTCAAAACATCTGGCATTACCGCTGATGGAGCAAGGATTTGCATATGAAGCGACTTGCTTGTATTCAAGAACCTCGAATAACGTTAACGAATTAACCAATATGTTTGTCTTACTAAGTTTTCCCTCTTTCTTCATTATTGGGAGTCTGAGTGAAGCTTGCTTATGTGTTTACTAATCCTAATATGCTTGCATTTAAAATGGCTGCTGCTACGCGGGAATTTCTATGCGCATGCGTCTGTCATACCCACGTGACATGACGTACTCGCAGCTTTGGAGGGAATCTGTTGCTTCTGCGCACTAGGGCTAATATGGCTGCTCTATGTTCTCACATGTAAGAAGCTTGCACCGCTGCTTTTGCTAAGCTGTTTGTTCTGCTTAATCCTAATGCTATAGTTTATTATAAAGTAATGGGTATAGTGTAGAAATTCATGGTATACAGTGTACTTCATTTATTCTGTGTTCTAAAACTGTTTCTTTTCCATTTCATGTTGAAATGAAAATGAATGAAATTAAATTAAATGAAATGAAAACCAATTTTATTAAGCACTAACAGCTGCCCTGAGGCGTCCAGGCGCTGAGACTACAACCAATGCCTACAAAAAGAGCAGGGAGGATCCCACTAATTAAAAAGAAAGGTCTTACGCTGTTTGCGGAAGCTCAGCAGATTAGGGTCAGCTCTGAGATGGAGGGGAAGAGCGTTCCATAGTGTAGGGGCTTTATAAGCAAAGGATCAACCTCCGGCCCTCGCTCTATAAATCCTAGGAACTTGAGCTAAGAACTTTGAAACTTGGCCTGTCGTATTACGCTGTATTCCATCTTGGTTGAAACTGCGATTCGCAAGTCTCCAGAGCAGTGACCTTTGGACTTTAGCCAAGGAGCTGACTGACTGAGAAGATGCTCCTGGGAAACTCACCTAATGAACTCTGGAAAAATACATTGTATTTGTGAATAGAACATCCATTGTTGTATGGAATGAAGACGCCATGAGAACTGGAATTTGATGGGCGTGAACATAAATTTGAATAGGAGCCGGCAAAATTAAAAATATTAGGTGGTGTGATGACCTCTCCTCTTCCTTTGTCCAATCGAAATTGGGGATTCTTACACTTGCAACATTGGGGGGTGGTATACTGACCTGAAAAATAGTATAACTAGCCTAGGTTTAGATAGAGAAAATTGTCCGACTTGTCCGAATAGCTGACCTGTCACTGACCCAACGCACTCAATAGGTGACTAAGAGCAGAGGGCTGCGGAGCACTCTGTTAGACAGACTCACTGACCCAATCGGGCTTCTGGGAGGTGAAGTGCTGGCAAAGCACTTTGCTGGTATATGCTGTAACCAAGACGGGGTTTGGGCTGATTCCTTGCAGAGAGGGAGTAGCGCAGGCGTTGCAACTGAACTGCGGGTGTTGGTCCTAACCTTTGGTGGTCCTGACCTGATCCAAATCTGGTCTATCCTGTCCTGATTTCTATACTGCACCTGCTGGCCTACTGGCACCTGTATTCTTTGGGGTTCTTCTGTCCTTTAACTGACCCGTGGCCAGGGTTGGTCTTCACACCATTCTAGGTAAATATAAATCTGTGTGGTTAATTGTCATTATAACTTGCATCCTTTTCTTTACCCTCCCGAATTTACAAAGTTTTGATTATATATGTTCCCTTTCTCACCCTTCCCTTGGTAACTGAAAATTTGTGTTTCCTGTTTATTAGCATGTTCAATTTTTCTTACCCTCCTATTAGTTAAATGCTAAACTTCTAATGTTGCATAAATTGTTTCCTATTTCTCTACCCTCCCTTGAAGGTGATTTAATTTGACTAGTGTGTTCCTTTTCTTACCTTCCCTTAGTTTTGTGCTAAAATCGAGTTTCAATATTACATATTAGGTTCCCTTGTCCAAACGGTTAATAATTGCGAAAGCTGTTGGTTTAGTATGTTCCTTTTCTTTACCCTCCTTTAGTTGAGTGGTTAAGGTTTGTTCTCAAAATAGCATGTTCCTTGTTTTTACCTTCCCTTTATTTTCAAACTTGCTAAATGGTTGGCATAATATATCTTTTGCATAGTTATACACGGTTTCTAATCTTGGTTATTAATAGTCTAATTGCTTTTAATTTGTGGCTTATGACTTTTGATGAAGATTAGATAAAGAGTTTAAAACTTCCCTGAATCTGTGGTTATTATATTGAATGCAAATGTTATGGTATTTTGACTGTTTGCCTATTATTTTAAACTCCCTGATCCATTGCGGTTATAGGTACCAGTGACAAGGATTGGTAAGTCCATGGTATAGGAATTAGTGGAGATAAAATAGACTGATAGTAGAGTGAGGGTTACCCGATTGAGTATATAAGGTGAATTGAATTATGGACCCAGGTGAGTATTGGTAAAATTATAGTCGGGTGACCTGCGCGCTCTATCACTGCCATAGACGGGACACCATGTGTTTTTGTGTAGATTGAAGGAAAGACGATACCCCTAGTGTCACAGTCCTCCACGTGTGGTGCTATCCCGATTGGTAAACAGATTGTTAGAATCCTGTGTTTCTCATGAGGTGTACTATCAGGAAATACTGCCTCTATTTGAGTAATTTTCTGGGCTAACCAGAACGGAATTTGTTCCCTTTTTGCGGGCAACTTACCGATGACTGACTGTATAGTCTGTGGTGTGATTTTGTTTCTGTTCCCCTCATGAGGGGTGTGCTGTGGAATACTTATTGCAGGTTGGACTGTTAAAGTCTGCATGACATATTGCACCAATTGTCTATATATTTTAATTCATTGTTTTAGCTGAGCTAACAGTTCTGGACCTGTCATTTGTTCTATGGCAGGATGTGGTGTATAGCTGGCTAGTACCGGCCATGTTGCTCCAGGTCTACCTAATGGACCGAGCCAGGTAATGTAATTTTGATATTGTAGGGTGCCTTTAAACCAGAGCTGATGCTCTTGGTAAGTTAGAGGAATTTCACCGTCCTCGAAAGGAGCGTATTCCGTTGGAGGTTCCTCCATCTTGTAGATGTGGAACACATGTGTTGTTGGATTTGCTTGTGGAAAGATGATCCATGAATAGAATACCTCTGTCTGCCGATATCCATGTGCATCTATGACAAATATGACTACCACCTCTTGGTGATAGGCCATTTTCTATAAGCTTTATAGCTATGGCTTTCCACGCATTTTCTGGGATGTTTATAGCATCTGCATCGTCATGTCGGAAACCTGTAGTGTCAAAACCTGGTTGGTTTGCATTTACTGCAGTTCTACTGGCCCCAGGATTGTCTTTGTCTGACATTTTGTTTAAGAAGTTTGCAGAGCAAGTTTCAATGAAATAAAGAAAAGGTGCACAATATTTTGGAACACTGTATCCTTCAACGTTGAACAAAACCCAAAAAAATACATACAATTTTTCGTCCTACTCAGTTTATGGTGGATATTTTATCCTTTAACCCACGGCAGACGTCTATTGGAGTATTTACGGGAAAAAGGGGTCTCTGTGAAAAGCATGACTGAGTTACTTTAGTATCTAGCGTTAAATTAGTGCCTTACCAAACGTTGGACGCCATGTAGTCTAGTTCCTATATACCCAATAGGCTCTGCGCATTGGAACTCAGACAAGACGGAAGTCCTCATCCTGGGACCATCCCCTTCTGCCTGGGATGACTCCTGGTGGTCTCCCGCCCTGGGCACCGCACCCAAGCCAACGGACCATGCACGCAACCTGGGCTTCATCCTGGACTCCTCCCTCACGATGACCAAGCAAGTCAACGCCATCTCGTCTTCCTGCTTCAACACCGTGCGCATGCTCCGAAAGATCTTCCGGCGGATCCCCACCGAAACCAGGAAGACGGTCACCCAGGCCCTCGTCAGCAGCCGCCTGGAATACGGGAACACCCTCTACCCTGGAACCACTGCCAAACTCCAGAAAAGACTCCAGCGCATACAGAACGCTTCTGCACGACTCATCCCGGACATCCCTCGCCACAGCCACATCTCTGCCCAACTGAAAGACCTGCAGTGGCTCCCCGTCAGCAAGAGGATCACGTTCAGACTACGCACACAAGGCTCTCCATGACATGGGCCCGAAATACCTCAACAGCCGCCTCACATTCTACACACCCACCCGCCAGCTCCGATCCGCCAGCCTCGCCCTCGCCTCCATCCCACGAATTCGCAAATCCACCGCCGGAGGAAGATCCTTCTCCTACCTGGCAGCCAAGACATGGAACTCCCTCCCCACCCACCTACAGCTGACCCTGGACCATCTCTCCTTCAGGAAACAACTCAAGACCTGGCTGTTCGAGCAGTAGCGAATCCCCCCGCGTCTTGAGACCCTAGCGGGTGAGTAGCGCGCTTTACAAATTGACTGATTGATTGATTGATTGATCCTATAGATGTGACGTAGGACTTATGTCTACTAGGTCCCTATCGAATATATTAGACTTAATTGTGAGTGCCAGCTAGCTCAGAGGTCACTAGAAACTTTCTCAAATAAACAAGAAGGGATTCGTTTCTGACAACCGCATAAACATGACAACTTTGTTTCCCCAAGGTAAAACTGATCTTCAGAGTCGTGGAAACAATAGATAGATATTTCACTCAGTCAATCGTGCATGCTTCGTTTCACCAGAGGTGCAGAGAAAATAGAAAGATGGGCGTTTTCAATAAAAGGATTTATTGAACAGTCTTTTTTCTCAAGCATAAGAAATGAACTGATACAATCGTAAAACTGGTAGCAAAATATAATGCATACAGTAAAAAGAGTAGAATAAAATAATACTGTAAGAGCATTGTATGGTTCCCAGACCATAAATAAATACATACATAAACAGAGGCTAAAAGTACTCAACTGGTGCTTCTAAAATACGCCTCCCCAGTGTACCTAACCTAATCTTAGTACGAGGGAAGAAGTAATTGAGGTGCAGAATAAATAGATTATTCTTTTGCCAATAATCTGTCCAAGAGTTCTCTTAGGGTCTAATCAGCTCTGTACCTTAATTTGCAATGAAGAAGGTCAGGCTCAGGACTCGATTTCCCAAGAACCCGCAAGGGTAGCTTGGAAACACTGGAGTTGTATTTCTCGGCAGGAGAAAAGACAGCGTCTCTCTCAGTGTGTCTGCTGGAGGGTCGGCTTTCCTTCGGCACTTGCAGTAGCAGGGCGCGTCAATGAGTAGATAGACGAACTGCTCCAAACCACCGTGTGCTTGCTATGGCAAGTGTGGGCATATTTATACCTTGAAGTTGCCGAGTTTGACGTAAAGGTGGACATAATAACGTCATTAAAGACTCTCAGTTCTTTGAAAACACCATGAGTTCTTGGACATGTCAGTATTCGAGCAAGGGGAAGTCCCTAACTGCTGAAGCTGAGTTGTTCCAAGAAATCATTGTGGATTTTTGAAACTAGTGGAAGTAGCCATGCCGTATTTGGACTGTATGAGCTAGGTCTCAATACGGTATGATTTCTATGCCTATATAAGGATATGGTGATTTATACCTATATAAGGGCATGAATCGTGAAATTTACAATAGTGTCCTAAAATGGTTCACAACAGATCCATCAGAATAAAGATGAATATTCAAACATACCTAACCTTCCTGTGCTTATGGCTGTCTATCAGGAATGCATAGAATTTAGCTGTCACCTACCCCAGATGTAAATTGGAGACAGGCTGCAGGCACATAGAGTAGTAAGAGCAGAGAAATATCCACTTTTTATAAAAGTGGCATTTCTACAACAGTAATGTTAAATCCAACTTTACCAGTAAAGGCATTATGCAGCTACTCCTTTCTAATCATTGAAGTTCAAAAGTGTACTAAGGAATTCCCAGTGTTAACCTATCAGACAAGTAGGCCTCACAGTATTGAAAAATAAATGTTTTAGATAGCCACCACCAGGACATCCAAAACTTAAAAGTACACATCCTACATTTTACTTATACCCCACCCTGCCCTATGGGCTACCTAGGGCCAACCTTAGTTGTGACATGTGTAATAAAAGGGGAGTTTAAAGCTTGGCAAAGGGTTTTAAATGCCAAGTCAAAGTGGCAGTAAACTGCACACACAGGCTCTGCAGTGGCAGGTGAGAGACAGGTTTGAAAGGCTACTTGAATGGGTGGCAAAATCAGTGCTTCAGGCCCACTAGCAGCGTTTAACTGACAGGCCCTGGGTATATGATATACCACCTTATAAGGGACTAATAAGAAAACTAAATATGGAAAGTGTTTATACACCAATGTTACAATGAGAAGCGCATGAACTTTAGCACCGGTCAGCAGTGGTAAAGAGCTCAGAGTCCTAATGCAACAAAACAAGTCATCAAAAAGAGGAGGTATGCAGGCAAAATGTTTGGGGGGAGACCACACTAAGGATGACAGGGTGTAACAGTAAACCTAGAACACTAGAATCCCGGGGCTTCCAGGGTGGGGTGACTTACATGGCTCTTATCAGGTTTATAACCCAGAATCCAGTGCAAAGCTCAAACTTTGCCTAAAAAAATATTTTCCTTTTCTTTCTGTGAGGAAAAGTCCTGGACAGCCACAACTTTCCTATCTCCCAGTATTCCTCCAAGACCCCATCCCCTGGGGCCTAGCCTTTTATTTATTTATTTATTAATGGAGGGAGGGGGCCACGCCCCCCTCGAGGGCCGATTTCTGCACCATGGACTCTCTTCTGGGTGCCCTGGTCCCACCCAGGGCGCCCATTTACTTTTGTTGGGATACCCCAGGGGGTCCAATAATCCTGCAGTCTCTACTGGTTCCCTCCTCCTGCGGGAGCCGGCAATGTTTTTATACATAGGGCGCTGTTAAACATGCAGCTCCCTCTGTGTAAAAGCAATTGTGCTCTGTTTATAGCAAGCAAAAACATTTGTTATGCTCTCGCTGCTAGAAGTAGAGCACAGTTTGCTCTGACTTGGCAGGAGCTCTAAAGCTCCTGCCAAGCCATAGCAAACAGCTATGTCCCAGGGGTGGGCACCCGAGACATAGCAGGAGCTAACCTTGGGGGGTGCTGGTCCCCAGGGCCATGTAGGGATCCAGGTTGTAGCCAGGGCTGCAGGGGGGCTGCACAGTCCCCACATTCAATTTTACTAAATTCCCTCTCTGCATTGTTACCGTCTTAAACCCTAGGGTGGTGGCAGTCTCCGGGGCTGAGGGGAGTCCAAGAGGCCCTCTATTTGTACATAAATAAGCCCCAGGGAGGTGGTGGTCTACAAAGCAGGGGGGAGTTTGTTCGGACCTCCCCCACATTTAATTGTAAACAAGTCCCAGGTAGGTGGTGGTCCCAGGGGCATCAAGAAGAACAAGGTGCACCCCATTTACTTTTAGAATGCCCCAGGACCTGATTAGTAATGAAGCGTAGGATCCCACACTTCATTTTCTTTTCATTTTCGGCAGGATCTGCAGATCCCAGCAGTAATATTTTTTAAAACGGTTTCTGGCCATGCTGGGTCTCAATGGGAGCCTCCCCCCAAAAGGGTTAGGGACCGAGGCGTTTCTAAAATGCCCCCCTTTTTCATTTGTTTTTTTCTGGAACTTGGCTCAAGCTGAGTCCCAAGATGTCTGCCAACACTTCCTGGTTTGAAGTGTTGGCAGCCAATTAGATCTCAGCACGAGATCGGGAGGGGTTGCGGATCTTCAGAGTCCCCATATATCTCAATTCAATTTTCGTTAATATTTATAAAATCACTGAATAGATTTGCACCAATTTACAAAACTGTCACTTTCAGGACCAATAGCTTACTTTCTAGCAATTGTGGTGTAAATCCGTTCAGCAGTTTGGGCTGTAGCTGTGTCTAAAGTTTTCAATGGAAATTAACATGGAGAAAAAGTGTTTTGGGACCCCTCTTTTTCTCAGCCCCTGCTTGATGGATCACCCCGAAACTTTCAAGGAAGGAGCTGAATTGAGCATAACAGAGATGTTATAGTTTTGCTCAGATTTCACTTGAACAAAACCATAGAAATTCAGCAGTTATAGTTACTTGAGCTAACTATAACTTATAAGGCCACAGCACAGCTTATGACCTCACATATTACATCACTCATGACATAGTCAGTGACATCACTAATGATATCACTGATGACATCTCAAATGATATCACTGATGGCATCCACTGATTTAGCATGTTTTTTTTAAATGTATGAGTGTTAAAAATATATACCAAGTTACCGCAAAAGTTAAATTAGTATAGTTTGTGTTCTACTAATGAGTTATACTTTTTCTAACGTATATTATGTTTGTGGCTGTGTGACTGTATCCATGTGTGAGTGGATGTGTGACTGACTGTATGGGTATGTGAGTAGGTGTGAGTGCCTATATTGGTCAATAAGTGTGATAGTAGCTGCATGGGTGACTGAGTGGCTGTGCAGGTGTTTGTATTGGTAAAGTGAGTGGGTGTGTGAGTGGGTGTATGAGTGGGTGAATAGGAACATAAGCAGCTGTACGGGTAAATAAATGGCTGTGTGTCTGGCTGTATCAGTGAGTGAGTGCCTGTTTGAGTGGTTGTATTGGTGAGTAAGTGGGTATGTGAGTAGTTGTATAGGTGGGTGAGTGGTATGTGAGTGTCTGTATGGGTTTGTGAGTTGGTATGTGAGTAGCTGTCCGAGGGATTTAGTGGCTGTATGAGTTCCTCTAAGGGTGAGTGGCTGAGTATGGAAGTGGGTACATGGATGAGTAAGTGGCTGTTTCAGTAGATGTGCAGATACGTGAATGTGGAGTGAGTAGCTGTATTGCACAGTCAGTGTCTGTATTAGTGGCTATATAGGTGTGTGAGAAGGTGTGTGAGTACTTGTATGGATGTGTGAACAAGTTTAAAAGTGGCTGTGTGTGTGTCTCTTTTTGAGAGGCTGTATGGGTGAGTGACTGGGTGTGTGATTGCCTGCATGGGAGAATTAGTGGGAGAGTGAGTAGCTCTATAGATGAGTGAGGGGCTGTTTGAGTAAGTACATGGGTGATTGTTTAGCTATGTGAGCAGATGTATGGGTAAGTGAGTAGGTGTGTGAGTGGTGCTGTGTGTGAGTGAGTGTGTATATGACTGGCTCTGTAGATGAGTACATGTGTGTGTGGGCTTGTATAGGTAGGTCAGTGGGTATGTCAGACATTGTCTAGGGATATGAGTGGTTCTATTGATGATTTCATCAGTAATGTCACTGGCCATGTCATTGTCATAAGTGGTGTAATATATGAGGTCATAAGCAGTGCATTGTGGGGTCGTAAGTGATAGTTAGCTCAGGTAACTATAACTACTGAATTTTTATGGTTTTGTACAAGTGAAATCTGAGCCTAGCTATAACGTGCCAGTAGCCTTTTTTTCAATGAATATCTAAATTTTTTTTTACTCTATTTCCTAATAATAGCATCTCTGTGTGGGTGAGTGGATGTATAGGTAAGTGGATATGTGTATGAGTGGCTGTATGGGTCTCTAGATGGGTGCATGAGTCTGAAGGGGTTTGTGAGTGGCTGTGTGAGTATCTGAGTGGGTCAGCGAGTGGGTGCATGAGTCTCTGAGTGTGTCTGTGAGTGGGTGTGTTAGTGTCTGAGTGGGTCTATGAGTGGGTGCATGAGTCTCTGAATGGGTGTGTGAATGTCTGAAATAGTCTTTGAGTAGGTGTTTGAGTATTTGAATGGGTCTTTCACGGGCTGTATCAGTCTCTGAGTAGGTCTGTGAATGGGTGCCTGAGTGTCTGACTGGCTCTGTGAGTGAATGTGTGAAGATTCTGAGTGGGATTGTGTGTGGGTGCATGAGTCTCGGAATGGCTCCATAAATGGGTGCATGAGTCTCTCAGCACATCTGTGAGTGGGTGTATGAGTATATGAGGGGGTCTGTGAGTGGGAGTATCTGAGTCAGTCTGTGAGTGAGTGCATGAATCTCTGAGTAGGTCTGTGAGTGAGTGTGTGAATGTCAGAGTAGGTCTGTGAGTGGTTACATGAGATTCTGAGTGGGCCTGTGAATGGGTGCGTCAGTGTCTGAAAGGGTCTGTGAGTGGGTGTGCAAGTGTCTGAGTCAGTCTGTTAGTTGCGGCATGAGTCTATTAGTGGGTCTGTAAGTAAATGTGTGAGTGTCCAAGTGGGTCTGTGAGGAGATATATGACTGCCTGAGTTGGTGTGTGAAAGGGTGCATGAGTGTCTGAGTGGCTCTGTGAGCGGGTTCATGAGTCTGAGTAGGTCTGTGAATGGGCATGTAGACCTGTGAGTGAGTGCATGGGTGTCTGAGTGGGTCTGTACGTGACTGCATAAATCTCTGAGTCAGTCTGTGAGTGGGTATTTGAGTTTCTGAGTGGGTCTGTAAAGGGGTATGTGGATCTCTGAGTGAGTATATGGGTTTCTGGGTAGTTCTGTGAGTGGCTGTATACGTCTCTGAGTAAGTCTGTGAATGGGTGCATGAGTCACTAAGTGGCTCTGTGAGTGGGAGTATGAGTCTCAGTAGATCTTTGAGTGAGTGCATCAGTGTCTGAGCGGGACTGTGAGGGAGTGTGTGAGTATATGGATCAGTTTGTGAGTGTGGCCATGAGTATCCAAGTAGGTCTGTGTGTGGCTGTGCAAGTGTCTGAATGGGTCTGTGAGTGATTACATTAGTATCTCAGTGGGTGTGTGAGTGGGTGCATAAGTGTCTGAGTGTGTGTCTTAGTGGGTACATTAGTGGCTGAGTGGGTCTCAGAGTGGGTGCATGAGTGTCTGAGTGGGTCAGTGAGTAGATGAATGAGTTTTTGATTGGGTCTGTGCATGGATATATGAGTGTCTGCGGGGATCTGCGAGTAGGTGCATGAGACTCGTAGTGGGCCCGTGATTGAGTACAGGAGTCTCTGAGTGGGTCTGTTAGTGGCTGTAAGAATGTCTAAGGGGGTCTGTGAGTGCGCACATGAGCGTCTGAGTAGATCTGTGAGTGGGTGCAGGAGTGTCTGAGTAAGTCTGTGACTGGGTGTGTGAGTGTCTGAATCTGAGTGGGTGTGTAAATGTCTGAGTTGGTCTGTGAGTGGGTACATGAGTGGCTGTTTGGGTTTTTAAATGGGTGTATCAGTGTCAAAGTGGGTCTGTGAGTAGGAGTGGGAGTGTCTGAGTCTGTCTGTGAGTGGGTGCATGAGTGTCTGAGTGGATCTCTGAGTGGGTGCATGAGAGTCTGAGTAGAACAGTGAGTGGGTGCATAAGTCTGTAAGTGGGCCTCTGAGTGGGTGTGTTGGTATCTAAGTGGATCTGTTAGTGTGTGCATGAGTCTCTGAGCAGGTTCATGAGTGGGTCTGTGAGTGGCTGAAAAATGTCTGAGTGGATCTGTGAGTGGGTGCATTAATGTCTGAGTGGGTCTGTGAGTGGGTGCATGAGGCTCTGTGTGGACCTGTGAGTAGTTGCATGAGTGAGTTTGTATTACAAGATAGAATAATATGTGGTTTGGCTGGGTGGCCCTACCATGCATTAGTCTTACAATGCACAGAGATGGACCTTGGATTCAACAACAACAATCCTTAGCTCAGTCTTGGTAGTGTGACAAAGAGTAGTCAGGCATTACTGGAGGAACAAGTGTTAAGCATTTTACAGCATAATTATGGTACATAAGTAACTAAGATGGCTCGAAAGAAATCTAACCCAATTTATAAAAATAGAGATTATTTTTATATATAGACACCAAAACAAACATTATATGATACATACAACAGGAGTTGTACATTTTTGAAGTGTTCAAATATAGATGCACCTTAAGTTGTCAAACTGGCTCCATTAAAATAAATATGGGGAATCACAGATGTTACCCATTCACTTGCAGGGTGAGTTCAAACAAACCCTCTTGTGGATAGGGTCATGTGTGTCCCTACACCAAGTTCCAAAAGTTGTTACTTCATTACCTTGCCCACCGAGTCCAGGTGCAGAGGTAACTTGGCTTTTCTTGGTACTGTTTGGGATCCAGAGGAGCTGTCAAACGTGCATCACTTGACAAAAGCACACTTGGAGAAGGAGTTCCAATCTACTCCCAGAGAGAACAGACCTTCGAGATCCTAGGACCCGAGTTTCTTCAACCCTGCTTGGCGGCTATGGGTGCAGAGGTAGCTGGCAGCTGGCAAATCACCGGGGCAGATTGAGCCAAAGATGCTTTGTTACACACTCGATGACTCCAACTTTAGGATAAAGGAACACAGCATCGGGGTCATTGCTGACATTGGTCGCTCTTTCCTCTGTGATGTGCTCTCAGGCTGTAAATGTCTTTGAAGGGGTCGATCATCTGTCTGGTGAACACCAAGCTTTGGCTGAGGCAAATGTAGTCCATGATTACTTCAGCTACATGCTAGCAGTTCCTTATGTGTAAAAGTGATGCTGAATTCTGCAGGAGGCAGGGACCGCGGGCCTTCAGTCTCCTCCCAATGATCCTCAACATTTAAAAAGTGGGTGCCCTGGGTGGGACCAGGGCACCCAGACTATTGGCCAGTAATTATAAAATAAAATAAAAACAGTGCAAGCCCAAGGGGATGGTGTCCTCAGGACCAAAAATGCCCCAGAGAAGGGGCCACTGTGCTCCCCTCCATTTATTTTTATTTTTTTAAATATTTTTATTAAAAGTTTTTCCCTCCAACAGTTGTCTTAAATCATAACACAGCTTAATATAAACAGTCAAACAAAAATGGAAATTTACATACATTGATGAATCATATACAATACAGTGGGCTAGCTACTTTACGATATAAACAAGCCATCAGAGGAGACAATTAAGAGCCACAAAAAAGGCTAACAGTTCAAAAAAGTGGCAAGTAATAAGCACACAATGGAGGATCAATTATCATTATAATTGTACCAAACCCTCCTTCCATCTCTGTACAGGATCCCAAATTCTCAGCCCTAACTGCCTCCCTCTCCTGCCTTTCCGTGCATAGATTCCTTTTTCTAGATTATAAGCAGCCAGAAGACTTGCCAGCCATTGTTGTAATGACGGGGGTATTTTATCCAGCCAAGACCTAGCTATAGCAAGTCTATAGACTGCCATAGCAACAAACATAAACTGTTGGTGAGTGATATCGGGATCTGGACTTACCCCCAATAGTATCAGGGTCGGTGTAAGTACAACTTGAATTCCTATAGATCTAACTAAAAATAACTCTTTATCTCTGATAAGCGTGTAAGGTTGGGGGCAGGCGGCGAAAATATGTACAATGTCTGCTTTTGGTAAGTTACAACGTGGGCAATTATTCCCTGAGGTACTGCCCCATTGTGCTATTCTGGCAGGGGTGAAATAGAGGGAATATATTGTTTTGTAGAGCTGTGCCTGCAGGGGGGCTGAGCAGAGAACCGTACAACCCAAGTCTAGTCATTCCTGGAACCCGTGTGTCTCAGTGCTCAGTTTCTCAGCCCATTTTTAACCATATTTACATAAATCGTCTGATTTCCCTGCTGCCAGGCATGCGTAAAAGCTGTGAATCATACAATCGCCTCTATTCTCTATTTTGTCCAATATTTCATTATTGCCAAAACCTGCAGACCCACCCTGTTTATTATTCAAGAAACTCCTGACTTGTAGGTATTTAAAAAAACTTCTGGTATCTATACCATATTTACTCATTAAATCCATAAACTGTACAACACCCCCTGGTCCCATAATGTCCTTGATCTTGACGATCCCCTTGTGGGCCCAGCCTGACATAGCTGAGTCCGCGACGACCGTCTCTGGAAAGGATCTATTTTTGTACAGCGGGGTATACCTTTTAAATCTGCCCATCCCAAATTTTTTCAAGAAGGCAGTCCAGATCTTAACGGCAGCATGAACAGTCTCAAACCTGGTCCTTTTGAAGTATGCGAAATCGGTCCAATTTAAAAAACAATTCTCCGCCTCTATACCCAAAACTACTGCATGTAGTAACTTACTGTTACTGTAACTTAGCCGTGATCAGACGGCTTCAGCTTGTCCAGAACTCCGCAGCCAGGCTGCTGTGTAAAATCCCCAGGACAGCAAGGATTTCGAAGCACCTTAAGGACCTGCACTGGCTCAGGGTTGAGAACCGGGTCCGGTTCAAAGCTTTGACCTATATGTTTAAGATCAAGGCAGGAACCGCACCAAAGTATCTGCAAAAACTAGTTAGGCCCTACGCTCCTGCACGCAACCTCCGTTCTTCAAATGGAGCAAACTTTGTGGTTCCTAGATTTAAACTGGCCCGAGTGGGAGGGAAATCCTTTTCCCATCTGGGACCAGTCCTTTGGAACTCCCTTCCCTCAGCTCTTCGAAAGGAGGACAACTTTGCCAGTTTTAAGAAAAGCGTTAAAACCTGGCTTTTCAATAAATAACTGTGGTCTTGGACCGTGTTGCTTTCTGTGTTGTCGGTCTCTCAGTCTTGGCGCCGGGAAACCCTTTGTGGGTATCTGCGCGCATTATAAATGCAAAAAATAAATAAAAAATAAATAAATAAATGTACATCGGTAGACATACTAGTAATTCTTTGGTCCCCTCCACTACCTCCGATCATCCCCTGCATGTATTGTAGAACCGCCGCCCAATAATATAACCTAAAATCCGGTGCTCCCAACCCTCCTCAATCTCTTGGGAGGGTAATAAACCTATATGCCCTCCTTGTTTTGCCATGTGGCCAAATAAACCTATTCAAAATTAACTTGAGTGCCTGAAACCATCTGACCTCAAAGTATAACGGGATTGCTCTAAAAAAATAAAGAAATTTGGGCAAAATTAACATCTTAATAACATTAGTGCAGCCAACTAAAGATAGGTGAAGATTGTTCATTCTCTCTAGGTCTGTTCTCACTCTCCCCATTAAGGGGGCCATATTCTGCTCCACCACCCTGTCTAAATCTGCAGAAATCTCAACCCCTAAATATATTGCTGAGCTAACGACCCGACTATCAATACAGAGTGTATATTGATTTTTTACTATCTGTGTCTTGGCCCCATTGAGCCTATAGCCTGAGACCTGGCCAAATTCCTGGTCTATCGATTCCACTTCACTAATAGCTAGAGTGGGGTTAGATGTTAAAATCGCCATGTCATCGGCATAAGCCAATGTTTTGAACTCCTTGCCATTCACACTCAATGGTGGAATATTAGTGTTAGCCTCCAGACTATGCAACAAATGTTCCATATAGAGTGCAAACAACAACGGGGAGGAAGGGCAGCCTTGCCTTGTCCTCCTGTTAATTTTGACTAAAGCAGAATATCTTCTGTCAACTCTAATCCTGGCTGTTGGTTCTCTATAGAGAGGCTGGATAGCCTTAATGTAGCCCTCCCCTATTCCATACCACCTCATTACTCTCCACAAGTAGTTCCAGGAAACCCTGTTGAATGCCTTTTCTGCGTCTAAGAATAAAGCTGCCATAGGGTCTCCCGGGACTGCCATTGCATCGAATAATGTTACTACTTGTCTGATATGCTGGGTGGTACATTTACCTGGTATAAAACCATGTTGCGACAGACTTACCAAGCTCTCAACAATTCTAGCTAGTTTTTTAGCAAGTATTTTGGAAAAGATCTTGGCATCGGAATTCAGTAGGGTAATTGGTCTATACGACCCAGGTGCCAGTGGGGATTTCCCTTTCTTCAGGATTACTATGATATCTGCCCCACCCCATGACTTAGGGATTGACTCTCCTTATTGTGCCTGTATCAGAGTATTAAAAATATCAGGTATCAGTTCTTCTTGAAAAACTTTGTAAAATTCTACAGGGATCTGATCCGGCCCCGTGGCTTTGCCAGAGGGGAGGCTACCCATGGCTGCCGTAACTTCCTCCAGTTGAATTGGCAGATCTAGAGCCAGCTTCTTTTCTTCAGGGAGGGTTGGGGATGGGATGTTTCTCAGATACCCTGAAACGTCTGCAGTCCTGTTTCCCTCATCTAAACCATAAAGAACCGTATAAAAATGCCTAAAGACTACCCTGACACCTGCGGGTTCCGACACGCAATTACCCTGCTCATCTGTGAGCTCCTTAATGTCGGACGCTGAGAGTTTCTGTCTAGTTCGGATAGCTAATATATGACCCACTCTCTTGCTCAACTCGTATGTATTCTCTTTCTTAATTAAATAATTCACTGCAGCTTTGTTAGAGATGCGTTCTACAGTTTCCGCCCTGATCGCGATTTTTTTAAGTAGCTGCTGTTCCAGTGAAACCTTCTGCAAAATACCTAGTTTTAGCTCTTCCTCTGCCTTGAGCAGGTTTTTAACCAGTTCCTCTACCCTCACTCTTTCCCCCTTCTGTTTATAAAACATATAGCTCAGGGTCTCACCCCTGATTTGAGCTTTGAAAGTGTCCCACACCATCCCTGGAGCTGCAGTCCCCCTGTTCGCATCCCAGAAATTTATAATCCAGGTATTCATATGTTTTATATAGACCTCGCCTTTGAGCAACGCTCTCTCAAAAGTCCACTGCTTCTCCTGTATGTGTGCCTGACCTATTTTAACATTTAAAATCAGCGGGTTATGATCTGAAATAATCCGAGGATGTTTTTCAATCTGGGAACCCTCAATAAAAGAGCTGGATATCAAAAAATAGTCCGGTCTAACCAAAACTTTGTGTGGAGCAGAAAAAAATATGCTACCATCTTTCTGTGGGTGTAACCTGACCCAAGGATCTATTAGAGAATTGTGCTGTACCATAGCAGCCAGTGCTCTATATGTTTTCTTCTTCCTTCCTTTACAACACCCCCCTATTTGTGTGAATGACCCAGATGGATCGTGGATATTAAAGTCATCGCAACAGATAATGGGTTCGGGCCACTGAGATAACTCTGCATCTAGGAATTGAAAGGTGTCGGGATCATCCTCGGTAGATCCATATATTGTGGCCAAAGTAAAGTCTGTCCCCTGTAAGTGATTTCTAATAACACCCATCTACCCCATTGATCTTCTTTCTTTCTGTTAACAATCACATCCTACATTTACCAAGTACAGCAACCCCTCTGGTCTTTGATCCCTGCTTAGTGTTTGCCAGTAATGAAAACCCCAGCTGCTCCAACAGGTATCCCTTTGCCCCCTCTACATGTGTTTCTTGCAGGCAGACCAGATCCAGACGCATCATTTTCATCAATGCAGCTAGGCTCAATCTTTTATTGGAATCATTAAGCCCACAAAAATTTATCGATGCAATTCTACAAGTCATTAAAATACCACAAATGTATGCCCTGCAATTAAAAACGACTCTTTAATTGAGTTAAAAAAACAGAAAATTGTGCTATGCTGTATGTACTGTAAGTGCTGTGCGTCCAGTGCGTGCTCCCCCTCGCTAGCTCCCCTTCATTTTAAAGAAGAAAAAAAAAGGCTGGGCCTTAGGGAAAGGGGTCCCCAGGGCCGAAATCAGCATGGCCCCCTCACCCACTGATAAAAGGTCTGGCCCCGGGGATGGGGTCCTCAGGGCTGAAAATAACCCAGGGCAGGGCAGGCCAGGCAGCCCCCTCCCTTAAATTTATTTGAAAAAAAAGAAATATAATACTCTGGCAAGTCACCGAAGGCCAGGTCCCCTTCACAATCACTCTCCTAAACAGGTCTCCTAGTGCAGTGGTGGGTGAGGAATGAAGACCCCTTAGATGCAGAGGGTCCTTGGGGTCTAGGAACTCCTTCTGTTACCTCCAGCAAGTCCCAGACAGCGAGATTGCTGAGAGGACTTGGAGGCCACAGCCCCTATCTCCACCAATCTGCGAATGCACCTCCTTGTGCGCTGCTAGTTGGGGAATGAATTCTACTTTACTCCTGAGGGACTCAGGACTAAAGTCTACTTCATCCCCAAACCAGTAGTGCACTGGGAGGTGCGTTTACAGTGGTGGAGAAAGGGGGCGTGGCCTGTGACCACCTCTCGGCAATTCAGCTGTGTGAGTCTTACTGGAGATAACGTCCTTCAATAAGCCATGGACAGCTCTGACTATCTTTTCTGAATAAAGGTGCTAACGGGGTTTACATGGTGCTCAGTGTTAGTGCCAGTATCAAGGTGGCTTCAAAACACTAGAGGTAAAAGTCATCAGTTGACATAACTGAAGCTCAGCAGCATAAAATGGCATTGAGTATCCCCTCGCCTATCCCAAATCAGCTCCCGCAGCAGTCCTTCCTCAATGTCTAGGTTCGTGGTGTATCCTTCCACTTGTACTCACTTGAACAAAATAAGTTATTTTTATCTACGTCGAACGCTTTTCTTCTAGTCAACTCTCCAGTTGAGCAGGTTCTCTTGGATATGGCATTGCCTCCGGCTGAGATTAATAAACGTAAACTTTGTTAGAGAAATTTTATGAAAACTGTGTTGTGAAGTTAGCAGGCTAGTGGTTGTGGGTGGAGCTTAGGGGGTGGACAGGAAGAGGAGGGGACCGACGAGGGAGAGGCAGTTAGAGTAGGGACAGGAGACAGGCTGGATGTATAAGAATAAAGCTCCAGTACTGATAACGAATAGTGTCTGTGATTATTGTAGCAGGATGCTACAACTGGCGACGAAGGTGGGATAGCCAAGCCCACTGCCTGCAGACCCAGCCTGAGACACCATGTCCCTGGCGGCGCCGAAATAAAACGCTGCCGAGCATCGTGAGCTGCTGCTGCCCCAAGAGATGAAGCTAGCAGCAGGTAACCCTGCCTCCCCCCGTGAGAACTGTGAGGGAGCTGAGAGGGGCCGTGGATTCGAGCGCTGAACGGCTCGAACAGAAGGAAACAGATCGCGCCGACACGCGACCCCGCCAAAAGCGTGAGTCTTGGCAGTGCAGAGATCGGGAGCCTACTCCGACCCTGCTGCGCACCCCCAGAGTGAGGGAGAAGTGGCCCAGCGCAGAGGACGACGTCCCCACAGACCGTCTAGCGAGAGCGACTGAGCGCCGGGAGATCCGGGACAGAATTCCCGCCGACGGTGAAAATCTCATGCTTAATGCGTGCGAATTGGCAGGCCGCCGCGAAAAGTGCGAGGAAACTGCAGAGCAAGGCGGGAGCCCACCCCAACCTCACCTGGTTGTTGGGGTGGTCAGGGAAGAGTGATTCCTGAAGTGTGCTGCCCATGTGATGCCTTGAAGCTGCTGGCCGGTGAGTCTGGAGTGACTGATTCGAGAGAGAAAGCCTCGTGTGACTGCAGTGACGGCGGCCATCTTGGAGTCAGGCACTCGTCAGGACAGACCCCTTAGTTTTCAAAGAGCGGCCATTTTGAAGTCAGGCATTAGGGAAAGAAACAAGCATTGGCAGATAAACAAGCATTGGTACCTGAAAATAAACAAGCATTGGCAAAGAAACAAGCATTGGTACCCGAAAAAGAAACAAGCATTGGCAAGCAAACAAGCATTGGTACCCGAAAATAAACAAGCATTGGCAAAGAAACAAGCATTGGTATCCGAAAACAAACAAGCATTGGTGAGACCAAGTGAGTGTGACAAAGACACAAGCGAGCACTACAAAGATGTCCGATGATGATAGAAATCCGCCACCACTGGCTGATGTTAAGCCTCAGGTTCCAGGTGGGTCGCACCTGCGAGCGCCTGAACCCCTCAAAGTGACCACTGGAGGAACCATGGGTCCCAAGTGGCAAGAATGGTTAGAAGAATTTGAAGATTACATCGAAGGATCAGAAGTGGTCGTGGACAAAAAGAAGTTGATTGCCCTGCGCAACCTAGCGGGGCGGGAGATAGTCAAAATAATCAAAGACCTTCCTGACACGGAAGCAGACACCTATGACAAAGTGCGTGACGCATTGAACAAAAGATTTCTTCACAAAAAGAACGTCGACTATGAACGCCATACCTTCCACTCGGCTCGTCAAGGGAAGGAGAAACCAATGAGCGCTTTCATGATGCGCCTGAGGAGACTAGCCAAGCATTGTGCATTTGACAATTTCTCAACAGATGCTGCAATAAAGTCACAGATAATTGATGGATGTCACTCCGACCAATTGAGGAGACGATTATTGAGAAAGGAACATAGCCTCGATGACATAGAGGAGATGACACGAATTTTTGATCAAGCCGAAGAGTATGCAGCAGACATCGAAACGGGACACAAGGGAAGTCGCGAACAAGTGCGACGTGTGTACGCCAAGAATGAGAATCGAAGGAGTTCGAGAGACAGACACTGGAGGTCACGCCCGTCATCGTGTCAAGAGCAATCAAGATATCGGGTGCGTGCCCAACTTAGATTCCCCGCCTCACTCCGCGTAATGTGGAATAATCACATGCACAACATCCGTCATGTAGAAGAAGCAGACAGTCTGATTGAAAGAATTAGGGGGGGCGGAAAAGAAGGGAATGGTGAGGCAATGCAGTTGGTAGTCAGGCGGTAGGGTAGGGACAACACTAGCAGTATATCTATACTATCCTTTTTTTTTTTTTTTTTCTCTTTGTTTTGTTCCAATGCATTTTTTTGATACACTAAATTAGGCCGGATCATTCTAGAAAAGCAAGCACCTTTTTGTTTACTAATCCATAGTTTGGGGGGAAAGAGCAGGTTCCGTCAAGGAGCTCAAGGCTCATGAAGGAAGGGAGGGTTCCCCAGGGAGGGTTCCCCAGGGAGGGAGGGGGGAGGAAAGGGTGGTGGATGGCAGGGGAAAAAACATAAAAATAATGTCCTCATTTCACAATAATTGCAGGCGTATATATTTAGAAAAGTGGGTTCACCACGCTTCAGGGCGAGAGAGACCAGTTGATGACGGATAATAACATATCTTGTATTTCCTGGAATGTCAATGGGCTTAGATGTCCTCGGAGGCGTATGTTAATTTTAAAATATCTAGAACAGTCCACGGCTAAAATGATTCTCCTTCAGGAGACCCATTTAAGTATTACTGAAGCAAGGGAATTTTTGGGAAAAATTAGATGGATAGCCTCATTTTGCTGCTCTGCGCAGTCTGTCACTAATAAGGGAGTAGCCATTCTGATAAAAGTAGGTAGTGGCGGCATTCTAAAATATAGTTTAACAGATCAATCAGGGCGGTGGGTCCTAGCAGGGGCCGAGTTTAGTGGAAAGGAAGTAACTATTATATCATACTATGGGCCAAACATAGATGATCCTTCTAGTATATTAAACATACAGTCCACTCTGGCTCAGGTTAATAACCCTATAGTTATAGGAGGGGATTTTAACGTCCTCCTCGACCCCCAGCAAGACCGGTCCAACCACAGCCGCCACATTGCAGCCCCGAGATCTCGACGAACCATGAAAAATATGATGCATGAGTTGGGGCTAATTGATGTCTGGAGAGCTAAGAAGGGAAACGAGCCGGGCTTCACATATTTTAGCAAAAAGCACGGGCATGCCTCTAGACTGGATTATGTTCTTATGGATAGATTATGTCTGGACAAATTGGTAGAGATAGAAGTATTGCCCAGTATATTATCTGACCCTGCCCCTGTGATGTTTATTTTTTCAAAAAGGGGGTTTATTAGAGCAACCACTCCCAGGTGGACTCTACAACGTACAGCCCTTAAAGATCCAGATTTGATTTCTATGGTAACCATAGCTACTACCAACTATTTCTCCGATAATTGGGGATCAGCCCCGACTGAAATAGTATGGGATACATATAAGGCCTATATTCGAGGTCAGTTCCATAGCCTGATCTGTTCTAATAACAGGAAAGAGAAATTGAAGTTTAAAATCTTGGAAGACAAAATCTCTAATCTAGAGAATTTAAGGCAGAAATCGCATGCAGATAATTTATCTCAGATCCTGGTAGATTTAGAGTGCCTCCGATCTGAATATCGAGCATTATTGGACCAGAAAGTTAAGGCTCAGTGGGCTACATACTCCATGGAAAATTACGAGTATGGAGAAAAAGCAGGGGCGACCCTGGCCAGCAAGATCAGGGCAGACCGGGTGAGAAATAATATCAATAAATTAATTATCGATGACCAGGGTACCATCTCTTCTAAACAAGAAGACATGGAGGAATGCCTTCTTGCCATGTTCTCTGAATTATATAAGGAAGAACAGTCCCCAAGCGCTAATAACTCACTGTGGTGGTTAGAAAATAAGGCTATACCTAAACTGACAGATGAAGGGCGTGAGATTTTGAATGGACCATTTACGACCGAAGAAGTAAGCCTTCATATAAAAAAGATCAAAAATAACAAAGCAGCCGGTCCAGACCCCCTCCCTCGCGATCTATATAAAGTTCTCCAGCACGTTTTACTTCCAAGACTTTGTCAACTTTTCAATTATGTGTATAGTTTGGAGGGTAGGGTACCTCCTTCTTGCAAGGAGTCCGCAATTGTTTTTATAACTAAACCAGGGAAGGACCCTCTTAAGGCAGACTCTTTTCGGCCAATCTCCCTGCTAAATGCAGACTATAAGATCTTTACTAGCATTTTGGCAGGGAGATTGGCCAAACTGGCTCCCCTACTCATTAATTCTGACCAAAAGGGTTTTATGCCTGGTAGGTACATCCATGAACTGACTTCCCAGTTGATCGGCAGCATAGATCTGGCTGTGGCACGGTCGGAGCCCCTGGCTGTGGCTGCATATGACGCTGCGAAGGCCTTTGACCGTGTCAATTGGGGCTATCTATGGGATGTCCTGAACGTCATGGGGTTCGGGACAATCTTTCCCCATGTACTGAGAGGCTGCTATCAAGGGGCCTCTGCTAACATATTGTTGAATGGTCTGTTGACATCTCGTTTTAACATCAGTAGGGGAACAAGGCAGGGGTGTCCTATTTCGCCCCTCTTGTTCAACCTCTACATTGAGCCCCTGGCGCAAGCGTTGAGGTTGGATGAGCGAATAACTCCTTTCAAAGTGGATGAGTACAGCTGTAAGCTTGCGCTGTATGCGGACGATTTGATGATCTATACAAACAATCCTGCAGAGGTTCTCCCCAGAGTAGATGAAATTATGTCTGATTTCGGCCAATACTTAGGGTACCTCACTAATTCTTTAAAAACTGAAATAATGTGCTGGGGGACTAACAATTGGTATGGAGCTCAAAGTAGTCAGTTCAGATATCTGGGCATACTAATAACTCATGATATAACCAATATACCCCAGATAAACATTAAGAGGGTGGCCAAGGACATTGACCAGCTATTTCTGAGATGGCAGAACCTCCCCTTAACGATATACGGCCGAGTCAACTTGGATAAAATGGTGATACTGCCCAAGATTACATACCTTTTTAATATGATTCCCCTGGCTTTCCCTGAAAGAATGCTCGGTAGAATTCAAGGAAAAATTGGAAGTTTTATCTGGGCTAATAAGAACTCTAGGTTATCGTGGAAGAAATTGAAAAGAAGACTGTTAAAGGGAGGTTTAGCTCTTCCAGATGTCCTGGGGTATGCCCTAGCTTTCCAACTAAAGAACATCCGTAGTCTCCTCTCTAACCATGACGAATCCAACTGGGGAAAGATCTTGGGAATTATGGCTCGTCAGGAAGGGGGAGGGCCCGGTTTCTTGTACAAGTTTGGGGCACCAAAGTTCTATAAAAAGGTACGTCTAAAGGTTTTGAAAATGGCCTTTTTAGTTTGGTCCAGAGTTAAGGCAAGATGGGGCATAAAATATTATTCTGACCTAGCTCCAATTTGGGATTCCCCGGGTTTACCAATATGCCTTAAAGACAGTCTCTCCATTCCAATCAGAAGGGCTGGTATAACAGTGTGGTCTGACCTGGTAACATCTGAAGGGGTTCTTCCTTGGGAGGTGTTGAGGCTAAAGATTGGAGACTCTTTCTCCAGATTCAAATATATACAACTTTGTTCTTGGTTTTCTGTAGAGAAGCTTAACATCTGTGGCAATTGGGACATTGAATCCGCCCTTTTAACACCTGGGTATAAGAAAAAAAAAGTGGGGTATTGGTACAGAAGTATGCTTGAGGTTGAGGAAGGGCATACACCACCATTGTATACTGTTTGGAATTCATCTCCCTTAGAGGCTGCTTCAAGCACACTATACAAAACATCTCTTCACTATCTTTACAGATTTGTCAGGACTGCTTCTCTTAAGAAAAACCATTTTTTTGTCTTAAACAGGTTATATTACACCCCCAAAAAGATATCTAAGTTTGCCTCTTCACCATGCTGTTGCCCTAGATGTGGTTTACTGGAGGTCGACGACATCCATATGTTTTATGAATGTCCCAATTTAGATCTTTTCTGGGACAATGTAGAGAGAGCTTTGGAGGGCATTTATAAGGTTAAAATTAAGTTGAACACAGTTAGAATTTTTTGGGGGTTAGACACGGATTTTGTTTGTAGATTTGGTGAAACACAGGTGGCTTTATTTTTTAACCTTGTTCTTGTTGCCCGCAGAGAGATTTGTAAGATCTGGAAAGATCCAAGCCCCCCCATGTACGAGAATTGGCTTAGGGCTGTATTGAGAATGGCACGCCTTAAAGCTGGCATTACACAAAATGTAAATAGTATGGTGTGGGTTCCCTTGTTGGAGTGGGGAAAAGAAATGAGGTTGGTCTAAAGCCTCGGGGTCCTATGATTACACCAAGCCCTGGACAAAATGGGCAGGCCGTGCCGGCCTAGGCATAAGCAACAACTTCAGCCCGGGGCGCCCAGGACACAACTAGGGCTGTTAGTGTTCATTTGTGTTTGCCAATGGTGAAATGAGGATTCAAAAAAAATAAAAAAATAAAAATAAAAGAGCAATCAAGATATCAGCGGCGAGAGCCGTGGAAGAAGGAAAGCAGATCAGAGAACGTGAGGAAATGTTACCGTTGTGGGTATGATTATCCCCATTTAGACAGCTGCCCTGCCATGGGTCAAAGATGTCGGAAGTGCGGTCGAACAAATCATTTTGAAGTGATGTGTGGGGAATACAATAAAGAGAGAAGAAGTGGTGCCTCAAAGACAGCTCAGCCTGACTCACGAAGAGGTACCCCGAGAACATCCCGATCCGGTACCCAAAGACACCATGCACGAGCTGTCCAGGACCAAACTGAGCAGTCTTCTGGGTCGTCACACTCCAGCCGAGAGTCACGTCAGTCCAGGTGGGAACGGAGGTCACCATCCAAAGAATCTAGGCCATCATCCAGAGACTCAACATACACCATTGAATATCTGAACTTAGCCGCAGATCCAGATCAGCTTAAGACATATCCCCGGCTGGACATCAAAGTTGGCAATCATGATACAAAATTTGTACTAGACTCAGATGCATCACGGAACTACATTCCAGTCACCGAATATAAAAGAATGAGTCCGCGTCCTCTGTTAACTTTTGCACCAGTCCGAGTCTTCACATGGATGGCTAAGAAGCCACTTCCCTGCCTCGCGAAGTTCTCGACGACCCTTACACATGAGGACACAACCATTCCAGCAGTCATCCATGTCATTAAAGGCCCAGAAGCGGATTGTCTGCTGAGCCTCCCGACAGCTGAACGGCTTCACCTCGTGGAAATCCTTTTCAAGGTCAGCGGAAAACAAGATGTGACCCGTCAGTTTCCCAGACTGTTTTAAGGACTAGGCAAATTAAAAGACTTCCAAGTACGATTACATATCAATGAAAAAATTAGACCCGTCGCTCAACACCCTCGACGAGTACCGTTCCATCTCCAAACCGCTGTGGAGGAAGAACTCCAGGATTTGCTGGCCGCTGATATCATCGAGCGCACTGAGGGTCCGACACCGTGGGTGTCCCCGGTAGTTATCGTTCCCAAAAAGGGCACGGCCAACAAAGTCAGACTCTGTGTGGACATGCGCCTGCCCAACACTGCAATCGAAAGAGAACGACATCCGGGACCACATTTGAGCGACATGATCTCGGCTCTAAATGGGGCCAAGGTATTTTCCAAGTTGGACTTAAATAAGCGGTACCACCAGCTAGAATTAGAGGCAAGGTCACGATACATCACCACGTTCGCAACCCATCTGGGGTTGTTCAGATATAAGAGACTCAGCTTTGGGGATTCCTCAGCAGCCGAAATATTCCAGGAAGCCATTCGGCAGGTCATTCAGAACATTCCCAACACATTCAACTATAGTGATGACATCCTTGTCTATGGTTCTGATCTACGAGAGCATGATATCGCACTCAATCGTGTCTGCCACGCACTACTTGAAGCAAACCTGACTCTTAACACAGAGAAGTGCGAATTCCACAAGGACACACTGAAATTCTTCGGTCATATCTTCTCTGGCGCTGGCATGAAACCTGACCCCGACAAAATTGGGACTCTGAACAGCACCGAGAGCCCCCAGGACGTCAGTGAGCTCAGATCATTTCTTGGAATGGCCAGTTATTGCGTTCGCTATATCAGGGACTACGCAACAATCAGCCATCCCCTCCGTCTATTGACCAAACAAGGCCAGCCGTTTGAGTGGACTCCCCAATGCGAGAAATCATTCAAGGAGATCAAGAAGGCGGTAGCATCTGCGGATCACCTGTTATATTTTAACCCGCAAAGAAAGACTGAAATAACTGTGGATGCCAGCCCTGTCGGGCTTGGTGCCATCTTGGCACAATATGACAATGACTCAGATCCACGACGAATCATTGCATATGCGAGTCGTAGCTTGACTGACCCGGAGCGGGCATACTCACAGCCCGAGAAAGAAAGTCTTGCCGTAGTGTGGGCATGTGAACATTTTCATGTTTTCATATATGGTAAACACTTTACGTTAATCACAGATCATCAAGCTCTTGTCACCATTTACAGAAACCCACGATCCAAGATGCCCCCAAGGATTAAAAGGTGGGGCCTAAGGCTACAGGAGTACACGTTCACCATCATCCACAAGCCGAGGAAGTCAGAAAACCTGGCTGACTATATGTCCAGACACCCAGCTACATCGTCAGTTTCTAACTCGTCCATTGCGGAAGAGTATATACATTTTGTGACTGATCAAGCTCTTCCTCCTGCTATCCCAATTGACACTATCCGAGAGAGCACAGCACAAGATGTCATCCTGCAGAAGGTCCTGCGCAGGATTCGACACAATAGGTGGAGGCATGATTCTCGGGATGAAGAGACTGATCCTATCCTCAAACAAGAAATGCAGGCTTTCCGGCACGTGTGCAGTGAGCTGTCAGCCACCACTGATGGCATACTGCTGAGAGACCAGCGAATCGTGATTCCCACTCAACTGAGACAAGGAGTGGTTGCTCTTGCCCATGAAGGACATAGGGGTATCGTGTCAACCAAACGTGCATTAAGAGAGCGTGGTTTCCATATCTCGACCAAATGGTAGAAGCCACCTTGAAGGACTGTCACCTCTGTCAGCTTACAAGCAAGAGTGACCCTCCAGCACCACTGCACATGACCCCCCTACCACCGGGGGTGTGGCAAGAAATTGCTATTGATTTCTATGGACCCCTGGCATCGGGCAAATATGTGCTGGCTATCATTGATGAGCATTCTCGATACCCCATTGCATACTTTGTACCGTCTACAAATGCCGCGAGTACTCTCAAGGTACTGGAGGAAGTCTTTGCGGCCTGGGGAGTTCCTTCAAAGTTAAAGACAGACATCGGACCCCCATTTAATGGAAAAGACTTTGCAGCATTCGCGAAACACTTAGATTTCCATCATCGCAAGATTACACCCCTTTGGCCACAGGCTAATGGAACAATTGAACGATTCATGGCCACGCTCAAAAAGACTTTTCAACATGCGACAGCGGAAGGAAAGGATTTACAAGTCACCCTCAACGAGGTCCTCCGAGCTTATCGGACTACTCCTCACGCAACCACGGGGCAATGCCCGGCAAAACTCATGCTGGGACGTCCCATGAGAAATCGTATTCCAACGTGGGAAGGGGCCTTACGACCATCATTGTCATCCACTCAAGATCAGCAAGAAATGATGAAGACAGACCAGCGCAGAAAATGTAATGTAATGTAAGTAACATTTGTACCGCGCAACTTCCACTCCAAGGAGTATCTTGGCGCTCACACAACTCAGATGTAAGAGTTGGAAAGGAAAAAGAATATCCTGATTTCTGAACACACATTACACTAAGGTCCTACAAGTGGCATCAGGCAGTGAGAAAATCCAAGTTTTCAGTGCCTTCCTAAATTGGGCTTCCTGAGAGAAGGACCGCAAGAAAAGAGGGAGTTTGTTCCAGGCTTTAGATCCAAGTACAAAAAGGGACTTGCCACCCTTTGTAGCTAACTTGAAATGAGGTAGAATAAGTAAATTCTGGTTTGCAGATCTCAGACAACGCGTTGGAAAATATCTTTTAAACCCATTGTGTAAATAGGTTGGGCCACGTTGGTGAAATGCCCTAAAGGTAATTAAAAGAAGCTTAAACAAGATTCTTTTACCTATTGGCAGCCAGTGAAGGGTGTTTAGGGCTGCTGAGGCTGACGATTTACGGGGCAGACGCAGTACAAGGCGGGCTGCCGCATTTTGGACCATCTGTAATTTATGGAGGACAGATTTATTAGCTCCAACATATAGTCCATTACAATAGTCCAGCCTAGAACTTATTAAGGCCACTGCGACCGTTTTCCTCGCCGAAAGTGGAAGGAGATCAAAAAACTTCCTTAGTGCCTTTATGATTTGAAAGCACATGCCTGCTACTGCTACAGCCTGGGGTTTAAAAGATAGATGGTTATCAAATTTCGTGCCCAAATTGCGAGCAGATGCAATTGTATTAGGGGGCACTTCAGCGTCCGTTGGCCAACATGCTGTTGGGGAAAAAAGGTTGTAGTTCCCTATAGGTAGGATCTCGGTTTTTCCGGTGTTACACTTTAAATGGTTGTTGGTCATCCATTTAAAAATAGCTGCAAGACAGTCTTTAAGATCTTCCTCGGCACCTGGGCGCTCCTTATCCAACACCAATATCAATTGGGTATCGTCAGCGTATGAAATAGAGCTGATCTTGAATGACGCGATCAGTTTCATCAGGGGTACCATATATAGATTGAAGAAAACAGGGCTCAGGCTTGAGCCCTGCGGCACCCCTGAGCTGACGTTTTTGGCCTCAGATTGATATGGTCCCAATACTGTTATTTGGCGTCTGTTGGTTAGGAAATTCCTACACCAAGCCAACACCTGTCCTCCTACCCCCCGCGGCAGCCAACCGGTCCACTAGAATGTTATGAGAGACCGTATCGAAGGCTGCCGACAGGTCAAGTAGGATAAGGACAGCCTTCTTTCCTTGGTCCATTGCTGCCCTTAATGTTTCTGTGGTATATAAAAGGGCTGATTCGGTAGAGTGTTCTGACCGAAATCCTGACTGATTAGGATGGAGACCGTTATTCTTCTCCAAAAAGTTCGTCAGTTGACTATTGACAAACTTTTCAGTCAGCTTGAAAAGAATGGGTAACAAGGAAATCGGGCGTAGGTTGGAAAGGGTAGTAGGATCAGCCAGGGCCTTTTTTTTGAGCGGCTTAACAGCTGCCAGCTTCCAGTCATTAGGAATGCTTGCCATAGCTAAAGAGGAGTTGATGATCTTGTTGACAAAATGAAGTCATATGCAGATCACCGGAGAAGAGCGAGGTCACTCTCGTTACATGAAGGAGACCGGGTACTTGTCAGGCAAGAACAGCAGAAAAAGACCGACTGCCTGTTCCAGGATGAACCGTTGCTGATTACAAAAAGGAAAGGAACTATATTGACTGCAGAATCAGAGCAGCGACAAATCACGAGAAATATCTCACACTTCAAGAAGTTGCCACGCGATACCACCGGAACCCTACCGAGTGAAATGGACACTCCCTGTTCGGAAGAACCACATTCAGCCAGTTGCGAGAACATTGGTCCAAGCAATGAGACACGGAGTGACACGAATCGAAGACTTAGGTCACCACGACCTCATCGTGACATACGTCCACCCAAAAGACTTATTGAAGAAATGGACTAAGAAGTCAGTGTGTTTATTTGTTTTGTTACAAAAGGGGGAGATGTTGTGAAGTTAGCAGGCTAGTGGTTGTGGGTGGAGCTTAGGGGGTGGACAGGAAGAGGAGGGGACCAACGAGGGAGAGGCAGTTAGAGTAGGGACAGGAGACAGGCTGGATGTATAAGAATAAAGCTCCAGTACTGATAACGAATAGTGTCTGTGATTATTGTAGCAGGATGCTACAAACTGCATTTATATTTAAAACACTTTCCCTAGCCCATACGCATATTTCTGGACTCCGTGTAATGTTATTATAGAACTATTACAAAAGGCAAGCCTTATTCACGTGGCTTTGATGGTTTCCGTTGGAATGCCATACAAGTACATCTTTATGTCCCTTTTTAAAAATAATGTCAGTAGCCTGATGTTACTAAATGAGTCACGGTTTCTTCTGTTCCACTGACCAAAAATCCTGTAATTTAACACCTTAAATTAGTCCCTGCAAAAACACCTTTCGCAAGCACAATTAATTTGTGATTCAGGATTTTAATTTGGTACACATTTCATTCCATTACTTTTAGAGATTCTTTTTTGATGCCTGACAACTCCACAACTCGGCCCTTGTGATAGTTTAATATATATTCAGGGAAAGCGACGCTGGGTAGCTTATTTTCTACCTTGGAGATCAATCGTTATCAAATGGAAGGAAAAAAATCGTCAAATGTAGAAGAACAAATTAAAATAACCAGTTGGATAATTCCAGCTGTGATTAATTGAGAGGATTATACCCATACAAGGACGAGAAACTGCATCAGTCCTCCTCGAGGCATTATGCAGAACTGGTAATTACATCAGGATAGTTTTATGTTTTTATTAAAGCCCATCACAGCATGAAGAAAAGGAAGAAACTGATAGGATATGAAACTTAATACTGCTTTTTCCATTTCAGAGGCAGCTAATCACATGGTTGAACAATAGGTCAGAATGAATTGATCATTGAAGGGCGTAAGACATTGCACATTTTCATGCTCGTTATTGCATGGCGCACGAGTTAGCGTCAAAGGGTAATCTGCCCAACATGAATATGGTTTAATCAAGTGACTTTATTTTAATTCTTAGGGTCGCTGGCCCCAACATTAACATCTTATTTATGGCCAGGAGCCCATAAATAGGATGTTTAACTCATTTTAAAAATAGCCGAACATAAGTAGAGTTATCAGGACATGCCATCATCTTATAAGTGTCATTTATGTATGGAAGTGCTTAAAACTACGACAATGCAGAATGTTTGATCCAGGATCTGAATTTTAATTGTGCATTACAAATCTCCACTTTTGCACAACTTGTGCATGTCCCTCTCTAACAATGAGGGACGTTGTGACTTTTATAGGAGGGCCAGGCTGTTCATGGTCTTTCGAAGTGTAGTGAGAAGCTCATTCAGGTTAGCCTATGTGGGTGAAAATCAAAGAGTATTTCTGGAGTTAAAGCACCTCGAAAGAAAAAGCAAGAACTGACAAAGACAGTATGTTGATCTTTAATCTGGTAATGTATACAAGAAACAGGTTTCCAACAATCTGTGGGGCGTATTCACAAGCTGCATTTTGTGGTATGTTTAGTACTATAATAGTACTACTCACTCACTGCAAAATAGAATTGACTAGCAAGTGTAGAGGTCTGTGCCTCTGTCTCGCTTGTCTTTTATGTACAGAGATTCCCGTTCCAAGTGCAGCGGCCTCCGTACAGACGTACAGATACACCTAACTTTTAGTAGTAAATGTGGGATGGACAGGCAGTAGCTGGAACATGGGGAGTACTCACAACTAAATGGGAGGGACTTAGGGAGGAGTAAGAAAGGTTACAGGATGGGTAAGGAGTGGTTTAGGGAGGGGCGCACATACCCATCCAAAAAAGAATAAGAGGATTGCTATTCACAAACTACACTTCTATGGTTACTACAGGCAAAAATGACTTAAAACAATCATAAATGTACTCCATCTCAGCCCTGTAATAAGTCTATCACCACATATGGCCATCCTCTGATACTGCAACACCTTCCTCCCATAGTAAATAATGGAGGTATTGAATTACAATAGAATCTCATAGAAAATAATGTCAAAGGAAATTTATTTATTTTGACTTTTAAAGAATTTACATACCTTTAATGTAACATATATATATATATATATATATATATATATATATATATATATATATATATATTCACTGAAAAAACCATAGGTTATAGACCATATATAGTTAGGAATTAGCATTTACAAAACCTTATTTTACTCACACAAAACCATTGAAATTCGCATATATAGTTAGTTGCACTAACTATATATCGCGCACCCGCAATCCACTGCTGATCATGTCACATATTACATCATTCATGACATGGTCAGTGACATCACTGATGACATCACTGATGACATCTCAAATGACATCACTGTTGACATCTCAAATGACATCACTGATGACAACATCCAGTGACTGTGTATTTCTGTAAAGTTAAAATATGTCTTACATATTGAAGAATGAGTGGATGTATAAGTGTCTGGTTGAAGGATTTAGTAGGTGCATGACTGACTGTATGAGTGAGTGATTAAATGTGTCTCACTGAGTGCATGGGTTTGTGACTAAAGTGTCTTAATTTGTGCATCATTATGTCTGTTGTTCTATAAAATGCTGCATGTGTTAATCAGTAGCTATATGAGTAACTATATGGGTTATTGATTGGTTGCCCAAGTATTTGTATGGGAGACTGAGTGTGTGTGTGGGTGGCTGGGAGGTGTATGACTCTATGCATAGATGTGTGAGCAGTTGATTCACTAGATGTATGGGTTCAAAAGTGCATGTGGAAACAGCTGTATGGGCGGTTGACTGTGTGCTTGAGTGTATTGGTGAGTGAATGGATATCTCAGTGCTACATGTCAAAGTAAATGCATATGTAAAACACAGTACATGTGAGAGTTGACATATATAAATAACTGTGCATAAGAGCTAGTGAATGTGTGAGTGGCTGTATGGATCATTGTGAACTTGTATCAGGGATTGTATAAGAGAGTAAATATGTGTTAGTATATGTTTGAATAAGTAAGGTGTGTATAACTGCATAGTTAAGAAAATGGAGGTGTGATTGATTCTTTGCATGAGTGAATGGGTGTGTGAGTAACTCCATGGATGAGTGACAGTCTGTGAGTGTCTGTTTACACTGAGTGTATCTAAGGTTATATTAGAGTCTGAAGAGGTTCATCATATTATCACATGAATAATGTCATCTGTGATGTGCTCAGTAATGTCATCAGTGATGTCATTTGAGATGTCATCAGTGATGTCATCAGTGATGTCATTTGAGATGTCATCAGTGATGTCATCAGTGATGTCACTGACCATGTCATGAATAATGTAATATGTGACATGATCAGCAGTGGATTGCGGGTGCGCGATATATAGTTAGTGCAACTAACTATATATGCGAATTTCAATGGTTTTGTGTGAGTAAAATAAGGTTTTGTAAATGCTAATTCCTAACTATATATGGTCTATAACCTATGGTTTTTTCAGTGAATTTTCAAGGTTTTGTAAATGCTAATTCCTAACTATATATGGTCTATAACCTATGGTTTTTTCAGTGAATTTCAATGGTTTTTTAATAGCAAATATCAAAAGCTTTAAAATGTAATTTTCTTTAATTCGAAAAATATATTTTATATGTTTTTAATACAATTTTTTTATGTATTTGTTTTTTATTATTATTTTTTGTTTCGCTCCCGGTCCGCGAACCGGGTAGCTTCCTGTTAGCTCAATTTGGTGCCGCGACCCGGTCCGCGAACCAGTAAACGTTCCGTTTGCGCAACTGCCGCGTTAGAAAACAACATCGTGACGCGTCGCGTAAGCGCGACGTATGGCGTTCTCGCGTAATGCGTCTTATGACGTGCCGCGTTAGCGCACCCGGAAGTGCTCCGGAGCGCGAACCGAGGCGCGAAGCGCAGCGCCCCGGAAGCGATCCGGGGCGCGGCGCGCAGCGCGTAACGTAAGTGTAACAGGTCATGTAACTTGTTATCAAAACTTTTCATTGGTTCATTTCACTTTTGGTTTCCTAATGATGTAAGGCTAGGTCATGTGACCTAAAAATAACACTTTTCATTGGTTTAGAACTATTTTTTTCCCAAATGATAAAAACCCTCCTTGTTTCCTCACTCTGACTTTCAACTTTGTGAGAGGAAGACCTTTTTGATTACTTAGAAATGGCAAGTCTTGTAGCTGCAGCTGGTGCACCCCCACCACCACCACCACCTCCTAGGAAGAGAGGACCACGTCCTCAGATTATCATTCAGCAAGAAGAGGAAGAAGAGGAAGAAGAGGAAGAGACGCAAGGGGAGAGGCAGTTTTTGCCTGAGGAGCCAAGAATTTCCCATGTAAAGGAAGATTTCATATGGCAATTTTATTCATTTCCCCAGGGCCAAAAAAAAGTGAATGCCCGCTATGTTACTTGCCTTATCTGCAAGAAAGATCTGTCCAGAGGGACAGATAAGAAATATAGCTATGGCAATTACACCATGCATCGCCATATGCAGAGGTGGCACCCTATTAATTATAGTGCTGCGCAGGTACGTGACCTGCAGGATAACCCCCCTCCTGTGGCCAGAACATCAAATGTAGAGGCAGTGACGGGACCAGAGGCGAGGGAGACGGTCCCAAATATACAGATGAAGTTTGGGAGTGTCAAACAAGTCTGCGTTTATTGCGGCCAATTGATTTGCTACAGGGAAAGTAGCATCACTATAATCAACAGAGCTATCGACAATCATAATTGTCCAAAACTCCCCAGAAAATAAATTATCTTTTTTTTTTGTTGCTCCTGTTGAGCCCAATATAATGAATCATTTTCGTTTCTCCCCCCCAAAAAAAACCAAAAAAAATATAAAATCGTTCAAAAAATACAAAAAAAGTAAAAAAATGTTCAGAAAAATAATAAAAAAAATATAAAACAACAAAAATAATTTAAAAAAAAGTTCTTTTCAGAACTACCTCCCCTTTATAAAAAATTGCTAGAATGTTTAGCACTCTGGCAACCTCTATTTCTTTTGATTCGCTTCCCGGTTCGCGCGCCGGTACGCGAACCGGAAGCGAACCAAAAAAAAAAAAAAAAAAGAAGAGTAAGTATAAGGGAAGGAAACAGAGAGTAATGTTAAAAGAAAGACAGCTAGAGGGAGTAACACAGAGATACTGTTTAATAGATCTATTTACCGAAGAAAAGATGGAAGAGGGTATAATTGTGAAAAACAAAATAGATAAGGAAGTGAAAGAAAAAAAGGAGAGTAGAAGAATAATAAACAAGAGTTTCTTAGAGAATGTGAGTGAATGTTCAAAATAAGAAGAAAAATAGTAAAGGATGTGGAATGAGAGGTAGGGATAGAACCGGACTAAAAGAACAATCCTGAGGGAAAGTGTTAAGAAAACAGTGAGCAAAAGTAAATAGGAATAAAACAAGATGTATGATAGTGACTAAGGTTAAAACATGTGGAATAACAGAGAGAAAAAACAGAAAGCCGAAAAGAAGAAGTGACAGAAAAGGAATGATTGAAACAGCAAAGAAATGTAAATAACATAGGGGCATATTATCAACACAGGCGATAAAATTATCGCTGCTTTTATCGGCAGAAATCTGCCGCTAAAGCCGCTTTTGCAGCAGTTTTCTGCCATTAAAGCAGCGATAATTTTATCGCCTGTTTTGATAATATGCCCCTTAGTGTGCTTGAACTACAGGGAGAAAGCATAATGAACAAGTAGTGAAAGAGTGCTCAGTCAGAGACAGTGAGAGTAATAGAGACGGAGTGAGTGAACAGGAGTGAGGAACTATGAGAACAGAGGGACTGAGAAAAAGAGTGGAAGGAGTAGAGTAAGTAAGTAATAGAGAAAGGAATGAGGGAAGTAGCAAAGGCAGGAAACTGAGGGTTAAAGAAATGAAGCAGTGGAACTAATAGAAGTTAAATGTGATAGAAATGTAACGAAAAGAGTACAAAACATTTACCTTATAATTGTCGTTAACTTAGTCACTTGTTATTTTTATACTTTCAATCTGTGAAAGAAAGAACAAACATTTGAAAAATATTAAAACATGTATTTAAAAATTAGAAAAGACAAGGGAAAAGATTGACAATCATCCAATTTTACAAAGAAATAAAGTTAGAGATAAACATGCAGAAAAAAAGAGAAAGAAACGGTGATAGACAGTCAGAGACAAAAAGAAATTGAAATAGAGTAAATTACTAAGAGAAAAAAAAAGAAGATACTTTCAGTGACAGAAAAGAAGGATAGAAGAGAAAACTAAATTGAAGTTGTGTAAGCTACTAAAAGAAAGTGAGTAAGGTAAACTATATATGGAAAGGGTGAATAAGGAAAAGAGAGTGAGGGAGAGAGGAGACAGAGGAAGTGAAGGAAAGAGTGTCAGATACAGACTGAGTGAGGCATCTACACAATGTGATTCATAATGTTAGGAAACACAGGTAATGTAATTGAAAAACGTTCAATTTTTTTTGCTCATTCCACAATCACATCACTTGTGTTTCCTTTGCTTAGGTATCTCATTGTGCAGATGTAGTCTAGCATATGAAAGACTACGCAGAAGGTGACCACTGTATGCAACAACTTTGACACTTACAGAAGCCTCTGCTTCTCCATGCTCCCTACACAGTCCTAAATATATACATTTTAAACTGACGGTATCTTGTTGCAGATGAAGTGAGGCCTATCTTGCAACATGGTGCATCTTTTGCACTGCTGCTGTGTCACAAAAGTGACGCAACGTCGGCGCAAAAGAGGCGCACGGCCATCATAAAACTGCCCCTAACATTTTAAATGATTGTTTCAGGATGCCGATAAGGTGTGGCCTATCCATAGATTTGCTTGAGGTGAGGCCTACTCAGAGTTACAGATTACATTTAGGCTTGTTGAAGAGTACAGAGGAGATAATACATGTGCAGGCCTACCAACGAAGTGAGTCATGTCCACTGCACTCTTGAACAAAGGCCAGACCTCCTCTGTCTCCCTGGACAGGCCTAAACCTCATCTGCACAATGTGATTCCTAATATTAGGAAACACAGGTGATATAATTGAAAAATGTGCAAATATTTTTGCTCATTTAACAATCACATCACCTGTATTTCCTCAGCTTAGGTATCTCATTGTACAGATGTAGTCTAGCATATCCACGAGTACGCAGAAGGTGAGGACTGTATGCAACAGAGCAATGTACATTACTCACCTCCCTTGACACTTACAGAAGCCTCAGTTTCTCCATGCCTCCTACACAGTTCTAAATGTATATCATAAATACAAAAAGTACAGAATTAATTATACATGTTAAATGGTTTATTTTTGCTGTTCTCAGAATATATCAAATTTCACTAAAAACAGTGACTTGAAGGTATTCATCATATAACAGCGGGGAAAAAAACACAATCAAAATGATTGTGTTTAAAAAACCCATATAACATAACCAATCAGAAATCAGAACTCCTCAAAAGTAACTTACTTTCCATGACGTTGAAGGATGTCCTATGAACAGCTTATACTCTGTTCTGCTGTTATTATTTTCAGCCCGCCACTTTCTGAAAGAAAAGCTCCATCGTTTTGACAAATATGTTACATACAATAAATGACTTCTCGCTCTCTACCGCACTTCTCCTCAAGGCCAAATCGTGTAAGAGCCATTTATAACTCTTGGAATTCTTCTAAGCAAATCCCGTCATTTTCTTTTTCCGCAACTTTCAGAAAGAAAACGTTCAGGATCACTTTCACAATCCTGTACTAGTAATATCTCACCCTTCTTGCTCACTCATGTTCCACATTTCCTATGACACTGATACTGCTTACTATGAAGCAGACTTACACTACCTCTATGACTACTACAATTATTTAATTCTCTACATCACTTTTAATCACAAAGCAATTTAAAACAGTACATAAAATTATATCAACTCCTAGAATCATTATAGGCCAGTTACCTACCCTAAATTCTTTCTTCTGAAAACAGAAAGTAAGAATATTTTTAAGTCAAAAGGCAACATTGTTTCATAGTCAAATGTGAATCATTTCCGAAACATCAGCTTTTTTACATTTTCAATAAGCTGTGTAATAAGCCGATGTTGTCAAAGGACCATCATGTCATATAATAGCTGCAGTTAGAAATGTTCTTCCTAAAATCAACAACTGTGTAGCCACAACATTTGTAATCTAAGTTGAAAACTTACTTTCATCAGGTTTATATAGTTGGAATTTTAAAATGACATTATAACCAAAAGTTTGTTCAAAAAATGTGGACAGCACTGCAGACTTACATTACCTCTACTCCATGTTTTTATTGGCTGCTTGAATTAGCTTATTAAAAGAAACAGTTTTTATGAACTCATTCAAAGTACAGTTATTTTTCCATGACATCAAGTGTTATGGTAAGAACACCGTTTGCTTTGGGGAATACTCTGTTGTCCTTTAACTAATCCGTGCCCACCACTTTCTGTAAGAAAACCTTCTTTTTTTTCAGGAACTACTTAAAACTCAAAAATAACTTTTTACTCTGTACTACACTTATCCTCAAGGCCAAATAGTGTAGGAGCCATTAGAACCTCTTGAAATTCCTCAGAGCAAATCCCGAGATTCTTTCCCTAAAATTTTGGGTGTAAAATGCTGCCATTGATAACAAAGGCCAAACAGATGATCTACATCTACACCTTCATCTTGCAATACATCAAGCATATACATTAAAAACTCCTGACAATCTTGCTGAATATTTTGAGAGAACTGCGTTTGACCTGAACATTTGTCTAACAGATTTAGAATTTCAGACACACTTTCTATTTTTATTCTATCAGTGCTACATTTCTCTAACACAGAATTCAACAAACTGCAAAATCTTTGATCCGAATTGACCACAATCTCTTCTTTTAAAGTTTCTAGAGAAAAGACAACATTAACCACTACATTAGCATAGCAGTTGACACCAGAACTATTTTCAAATTAAAAACCAACAACATCTTCAACAGAATCCATTTGAGATGTCATCAGTGATGTCACTGACCATGTCATGAATGATGTAATATGTGACATCATCAGCAGTGGATTGCGGGTGCGCGAAATAAAGTTAGTACAACAAAATATATAGGAGCAATTTCAATGGTTTTGTATGAGTGAAATGTCCAGCTAACTATAACACCCCTAAAACTTTTAGTTTTTTGAGTGAACTTCAAAGTTTTTTTAAATGCTAATTCCTAACTATATAAGGCCTCAAACCTATGGTTTTTTCAGTGAATTTCAAAGGTTTCAAAGGTTTTTTAAGTGCTAATTCCTAACTATATAAGGCCTGAAACCTATGGTTTTTTCAGTGAATTTGCAAGGTTTTTTAAATGCTAATTCCTAACTATATAAGGCCTGAAACCTATGGTTTTTTCAGTGCATTTCAAAGGTTTTTTAAATGCTAATTCCTAACTATATAAGGCCTGAAACCTATGGTTTTTTCAGTGAATTTCAATCTTTTTTTAAATGCTAATTTCTAACTATATCAGGCCTGAAACCTATGTTTTTTTCATTGAATTTCGAAGGTTTTTTTTAAATGACAATGTTTAAATGTATTAATTGTTATTTTTTTTCATACTGATTTACTACATTTTTGCACGCAGGTGTTCAGAGGGCACGCCCCCTTTTTACAACACTCTGGAGCGCAGCTCCATGGAGCTTACTGGAGATACCTGTTGGACTCGTTCCCTCGAGGGAACCTCTAGATTGAACAGGAATGAATTCCCCAACTTAAACTGTGCAAACGCGCCCTGTAGAGTGTTCTAAATTGGGGGATTAAGTTCCCTTGCATACTGGGGGTCCCTGGAGGCCAACTAGCCCACCATGAGCACCCATTATGCGCCAGGGGGCTGCGTTGCTTTTCCCCGGGGGGTGGCGGTCCCCGGGGCAGTGTGGGGGGATTGGGGCCCCCCACACTTCTTTATCACTATGCCCCCGCAAATTTGTCCCCCCGGGGGGTAATTTAAAAAAAACAATTTGGCCTTGGGGGTCCTTGCGGGACCACTTGGGCAGGCCTAGGGGTTCAGGGTGTTTCTACCCTGCCCCCTTTTTGTGTTTTACACGTTTGTTTTTCTGCTTTCTTGTGCCACAAGATGGCTGCCAACACTTCCTGGTTTGTAGCATTGACAGCCAATGAGCATGCCTTTAGGAGCACGAGCTGCATGCTGATTGGCTGTCAACTGTCTGTCACATATTTGTGTTGTTTGTGTTTGGACACTCTTTCCCTTCTTTCTTTGAGGACCAAGTGACTACCGATGATGAGACAGGGGCTTGCGTGGAAATTACATACCAGTTACCCCGTTGGTGGTGTTTCCGTGAGGTGTCACTTGGCCTTCACACATTTTTTCCTGAGGAGAATGTGACTCCATACTTTGAAGGTGGAGGTGTGTGTTAGACCTAGCTGGGTCACACGACTGGGTGTTCGTTGTTTCCCTGTCAAGGAAAAGTGGTCTTTTATGTATTTTGGCGCATAGCAGTTAAAGCACTTCCACACTAATTGTGTGATGTTGGAGTGGTTACCAGTACTATATGACTGTTCCTCCTCCTTACTGACTCGTATTGACGCCCCCGGACAGGGTCTTGTTGATTTTTCTATGTCAACACTCCAAACCAGAAATTGTTGGCAGCCATCATGTGCCTCGGTAGACTGAGGGACAAGAAAGCAGAAAAAAAACATGTAGAACTCAAAAAGGGGGCAGGGTAGAAGCACCCTGAACCCCTAGGCCTGCTCAGGGGTTCCCACAAGGACCCCCAAAGCCTAAAAAAAATTATTTATTTTTTTCCGAAAATCACGGGGTCCGCGTACGGTGCACGTACACGTACGCACACATACACGCACGTACGCGTACTGTACGCGGACTCCGCAATTTTTGGGATTTTCTTTTACAATTTTGGGGCCTTGGGGGTCCTTGTGGGCCCCCTGAGCATGCCTAGGGGGTCAGGGTGCTTCTACCCTGCCCCCTTTTTGAGTTCTACACATTTGTTTTCCTGCTTTCTGGTGCCTCAGTCTACCGAGGCACAAGATGGCTGCCAACAATTTCTGGTTTGGAGTGTTGACAGACAGTTGGCTGCCAACACTCACAGGAACCCCTTTGAAATATAGCCACACAAGGGTAAGTATAAGGTCCACTTTTATTGGAAGGCAGCCTGCCAGCAGGGACCATCAGGGCAGCAATAATCAAAAGTGAAAAGTTAATGCCAGACGCGTTTCAGGAGTGATCCTTTCTTCAGTGGCGTTTTTTGGCAAAGATGGCTGGAAGCGCTTATAAAGACACACACGGTAATTGTATCACCCGCCCATAAGGCGTGGCCTCTTGCAAGGAATTATGGGTGATGTAGTGTCCTTGTATTTTCCCCAGTGGGCGCGCCTCCAAACAACTTGAAATCACAGCCTTTTCAAATTTGCAAATGTCCATGGCGGAACCTGCCCCGCTTTATGTGCTGTCGACCAGAACCTATTGTAAAATTGTCACCTGTGGAAGATACAAAAAAACACAGTTACTAGATAAATTTTACAACACAAAATAATTTGTAAAACATTTCATTTGCCTTTTTTGCTGTTCTCAGAATATATTGAATTTCACTACAAACAGTGATTTCAATAGTACTCATCACATAACAGCGGGCAAAAAAATGACAATCCATAAGGATATCTTAAAAAAACCCAGTCAACATTGTCAATAACAATATAAAAAATAGAAATAAAACATATCTTAAATGTTTTTTACTAAGAGCAATTTGTTACGTAAATATAGGATATCTCAAGCAATCATAAAATAACAATATATTCTGATTAATTTTCTTACACTGTAAATAATGTTACTTACAAGTAGATGCTGAGAAACAAATACACAGCAAAAAGTTCCTAATGGTTTCGCACACTTTTCCTTACGGCCAAATAATATGCATCAAGAACTTTGTTTGGAAGTTGTTCAATAGTAATCCTTAACGTCCGCCTACCAGCCTTCTGTTCAAAAACGATCAACATCATCTACGGGTCTCCAAGGACTCATCCATCAATTCAACGCTGTTCATCATCTACATGGCCACCCTAACAGAAGTAGGCCACCATCACAACTTCAACAACATCTATTACACAAAGAACACCAAACTCATCCTCTTCGTCACCAAGAAGCCACATACCACCAAAAGGAACCTCCACGGCACAATGAAGGATGTCACCAACTACATAAAGAGCAGCACTGTAAACACAAACTGGCAGAAGATGAAGGTACTCATCCTCAGACCCACTCCATCAGCCTCAAACAACTCCTGCTACCTGACTACAGTGTGAAGAGTACCAACACCTACTAACCATGTGCACAACATAGGATTCAATCTCAACTGCTCCCTCTCCATGTGTAAGCAAGTCTACACCGTGTCCCCGTACTGCTATAACACCCTCCACATGCTCCTCAACATTTACAAGTGGATCCTAACGAAAAGAAGAACAGTGACACAGGCCCTCATCAGCAGCAGACTACACTGTGGTAAAACACTCTACACATGAGTTCTAGCCAAACACCTACAACAACTAAAACAAATCGAAAAGACCACTACCTGACTGATCATCAATGTCCCCGGCTACACCCACATCACCCACCACCTGATACACCTACACTGCCTCAATATCAACAAAAGGATCACCTTTAAGCTCCTCACTCTCACTTACAAAATACTCTACAACAGCAGACTAATCTACCTTAACAGCACTAATCCAACAGGGCAAATTTTGATCTTAAAATTTTGTCTTTAAAAATATTAGGTAAGAATTTGGTAACTCTTTGGGCAAACGTTGCTTAAAAACTAATTGAGTATCATTACACTGTATCCAACCTTTCAGACATTTTAAATAAACAATGTAATGTCCAGATGTGGTAGACGGTCCATCATGAAAAATAATAGCAACAGCTATAAAAGTTCTTTCTGATATTGAACATTGACCAGCTACAAAATTTGTAATTAAAGTTTTCAATTTTGTTCCATCAGTTCTACAACGTTGCAGCATTAAAATAACATACTGTACATATCTTTGTGTAAATAATGTTGATGACAGTTCTGATTTACATTGGCTACACTCCATGTTTTGACTTGCTCCTCTAATTAGATTGTTAAAAGACACTGATTCACATTCAGGTAAAGTCAAATATATGAATCTCTCAGTGTCTATGTCAGTGCTACATGTAAACAAACAATTTCGACAGTCACGATGCCATTTTTAAGAAAGGCCAAAAAGGTTTTCAACATCTATACCTTCATCTTCCAGTACACCAAGCATAAACATTAAAAAATCCTGACAATCTTGCTGAATATTCTGCGTAAATTGAGTAGAACCAGAACATATGTCCAAAACATTTCGAATATCAGAAACACTTTGTATTTTACTTTTATCACTAGTACATTTCTCATAAACAGAATTCAACAATGAACAGAATCTTTTGTCCCGATTTTCTACAATTTGCTGTTGGAAACTTTGAAGAAAAAAAACAACATTAACAACTACATTAGCATAGCAGTTGACACCAGAACTATTTTCAAATCGATAACCAACATTCTCTTCAACTCTGTCCTTTGTCTTTTTGCTTGGAGCGGCAACTTCATCTTGTTTTTTTTCTTTCTCTACAGTTTCAGAACCGATATTCTCAAATCTTCTTTTTCTACCTACCACACACTTTTCAATCACTGGATATTGACCTAAATTGGGTGCATATTCTCTTCTTAACCTATTATACTCTTTCACACAGTTTGTGTCTGCAGAAACCTTTGTCTCATCAAAATCAATCAAGTACAATCCAGATAAAGTTCTGACTCGAGACAAAGCAACATATGCCATACCTTCTTTAAACACGGTACTTCAATTATTCACTAAATCACAATCTACTCTTAAACCTTGAGATTTATGAATGGTCACTGCATATGCCAAACAAACAGGAAACTGTTTTCTGCAGACATACAAATCTTTTACAAGCAAAAAACGAGCTGCACAACGACTAACATGTTGTACTCCAGCAATTTCATCAAATTTGATTTTCAAAAATTCAATGCAAGCTCTGTTTACATAATTAACAAAATCAACAATTTTACCCATTGCTCCATTTACTAAACATTTTTGCACATCCAAATTACGTCGCAAAATTACTCTACAATTTACACATGCATACAAATTCTTTTCTAAACCAGCAGTTTTACTTATCGATTTCTCTAAACAATCCAATTTCCTCTTCAAGTTTTCACTCAAAATAATACTGATTCTCTCATGTTCTATTTTATCAATTGCTTTCAATTTTATAATTTCTTCATTTTCCAACTTTAACATTTTTTCATTGAATATAGAACATTCACGCAGTGTTGGCATTAGGCAGATTACAGATTTGTTTTCTGCAATTCTTATGTATATTTTCTCTGGGACAATATTTGCATTTGGAAACAAATTGGAAAGTAATCGTGTCTGTAAAGCTTGTTTTCCATGTTCGGTCAATTTTCCAATTCTTATATCTTGAAGAATAGTTCCATAATCAACATTATTTGCTTGTCGCATATTTGTAGTAAGTTCCTTATACTGAAACTATGACCAAATGTTTACATTGCCAATACTCCCCAAAGACTTTCTAGTATCTTCATGCACAAGGGTTTTAAACACTGGCTGTCCTTTTACAGGAGTAAGTTGTAGAAGATCTTCAAAAAATATGACGTGTTTTCCTCCGAATAATACGTCATAATCTGTTTTAAGAATTTTCTGCATTCTTAAATGCACAAAGGTAAGCATTAAGTTTGAGACCATGCTTACCTCATCAATAATGAGAAGCTTCATTTTCCTCAACACTCTTGAAACTTCATAAGAAGCTTCTCCAGATAGCTTGTGGTATTGTAATTTGTTGTCTTGCTCTACTGGTAGCATTAATACACGATGTAAAGTAATTAATTTAATATTGTGTGCCGCCATCCCAGTTTGAGCAGTGACAACACAAGACAAATGCAACTCAGTTCTTTTCTGTAGAAAAGTTGTGATTACTTTAATTAAAAAACCTTTTCCTATTCCAGCTTGTCCACTCACATACATAGGGATAGGTTCAAATGATGAGCAAGAGCACTCTTTTTTCTCATGAAGATATCCATGGTCAATCTGTTCTCTCACTTGCTCATATATTTCTTTCTGCTCAAGATTTAGTTGTTCTTCTAAGTTTCCTAAGTTTGTTAGATGTTCTTGACCTTAATACATTACTGTTTCCACCTCTTCTATAGCAGTTGCTGCTTCATTTAGAACAATTGGTTCTCCTAGTGGGTCCTAACTCAACGGAGGAGAAGTTTGACTGTCTTGAGAACTATCTCTAGCAATCTCAGCTGCAATTGTAGCTTCTTGCTCAATTTCGTGATTCAACATTTTGATATAATTAGCAAATACAGAACATTCTATAGTATCGTTAGTTGCATTGAAGAAATCTTCATAGCTCTCAAAATCTCCAAGTAATTCCAATTCTGAACGCCATGGCTTGAAAAGTTGCAAAAGAGCTAAATAGTAAAACTCCCTTTTGTCAGGTGTTTCACAACTCAGTTTACAGTGATTAATCAAATGTCCTTTTCTTTGTTTCACCAGACATCCTTCAGTACCAATAACGGCATATATACCATTATTAATGTTTTCGGTAATATTCCGTTAAAAAATATAGTTTTGCAACACTTCATAGAGACAAATGTTCTCAAGATGATGACTTCTATTTGGATAATATGTATCCAACATATTTTTTTCAGAATATCAGTACTTTCTGGCTCTTTTTCAGCTAAATATTCAATTTCTTGTACAGATTTAAGAACTCGGTTTCGCGCTGCAGCAAGACCTAGACTCACCCAAATGTTTCTTCTGGATTTAGAGTACAGACTTGCAGATGATAAGCGATCCGAGCATTCATACGCTCCAATTTCTCAATGAGATAACATCTTCAAACTGTAACTGTATAATTTCTTACTTAGACTCTTCTAATGGGAAATCTCTTCCCACATTTCCTTCAATTCTGTCTTTTCTGACTTTGTTATGTACGATGTCACATATCGAGCAGCAGCAATGGATTTGTCTGCAACATATTGAATATCCATATTAGCATTCCACATAGACAAAATGACTGAGTTATAGTTATTTATGTATTTTGACTCTTCATTTCTTCTCAAGTTGCAGGTATTTTTTGGAGACCTTCTTGTGTAATTATGTCGCAGAGATGACATAAAACTGTTCACTCTTCCTTTCGATATTACAGGTCGAGGAAATGCAAAACGGCATTTGCTGTAGAATTTGTCCTTAGATTTGTACTTTCGTCGACAGTATTTCCCACAACGAAGGCTTTGGAATCGTAAGACTTGTTGTCTTAAGTCCTTATCTTGTGTACTTTTGGGTACTTCACATGTAGCATATTCTTCAATAAAAGACAACACAGTATCATCTGAGTCTGTTCCAAATTTGAGAGCATCTTTGATCCATAATAGCATATGTATGTGAGGAGCACCTCTCGCTTGATACTCCTTTCTCCAAAAGAAATCCAGAACCTCTCCAAGAGGAGGATTTTTTTTATTGGTGATGAAAGACATAATAGCTTCAAATTTATGATTGAAATACCTGCATACATTAACAGGATCCAAAGAGCACAATTCTCCAGGTGTCTTGTATTCGATATTTGGTTTATTTGGATTTACCTCTCGAAGGAATTGAAGTGAATCATCCCAAGCATATTCAGTACAGCTTAGAGTAAGGAACCATGTAGGAGTTCCTAAGTTCCTTAGCATACATTTGAGTTCTCAGTAATGACGGTACCAGTACTCATTAGTACCACGCTGACATGCCATCATATTAATCAGCTGAGTTTCCAACACATTATCTTTCTGCTGTACTTTATCCATAAATTCCTTTGCTGAAACATTTTGAAGATGTACACATGTTTTCAAAATGTGGTTTACTGCATAAGAAAGTCCGAACAAATCACTCTCAAACAAAAGATGAAACAAATATGGAATACATTGTCGAAATCTTGCATCTTCTGCATATAACCTTGATGTCCGGTATTCAGATGCAGGAATCTGCACAGGTCATTCATCATATCGTCCTCCTTTTCCCGAAGGAAACAACTGAGGGAAACAATGAGCTTCCAATCTTTTTTCCCATACACTAATGGGACTTCCTTTTGCTTCTTTCATTTGAAATAACTCTATAGCATTCCCCATCATTTCTCTGGAATGCAATGGATGAACACTGTAATGTTCGTAGATTTCTTCAGTTCTGGACACATCCACTTTTTCAATTTGTCCAGATGGCAAGTCAGTATCTTCTTGTACAGATATTTCTTCTTCTCCCACATACACATTTTTGTAATATTGATTTTTTTTTACCAGATACAACGTTGCCTTTTTCACTTTCCTAACATCCACTAATTCTTGCCAGATTTTCTTACTCTTAGTAGGAACGCCATTAACAAGAATAACTAAAGGTTCATCTTCTACATTTTCTACACCAATAGTTTCAATATTTTTCTTTAAATCTAGAGGCAAATATATAACGCTTCCCTTTAATCCTCTCTGTAAATCAGAAGGAGGCAATTTTTCTGTCTTAGGCTCCATACGAACAATAGCCTGAAATGGATGCACACATTGAATAAGAATATACTCATAGGTATTTAAATCCATCAGTTCAGAAGGAATATTTACCAACTCAAGATTATTATGCACAGCTCTAGGAGGCATTTGTTCTCTTCTAATTTGTTATAACAATATTTACAAATATGCTGATCAGAACCCAAATCAAAACAATTCTCTCCCAACAAATAAGTTGTAAAATCCTTCCACTCATTATTATTTTAATTTTCACTTTTTAAATACAGATCAACAGTCCTGGCCTGATTTTTATAATGAATTCGTCGACAACAGATACAAGAATAATTTGGCCTTTCACCTGAAATCACCTTAAACTGTATAATTTATTGTTCAACATTTTCTACAATGAACTGTCCTACATTCTCTTCCACATTTTCTTCTATTAATCTCTCACTTTCTGCACTGTCTTCCTGAGGACCAAAGTAACTAACCTCAATTTCATCACAAACATTTGTTACGTCTGATACAGATCCATGCCAAAGAGCACTGTTCAAGTTTTTTAACATTAGTGCTGGACTTTTCGCATAATACAATGTTCTGACTAATTTCCTCATCTGAGTATGATGAACTGCTAACATCCTGAAATGGTGGAAAACACTGCGACATACTTTTTTAGAAACACAAGGTAGAGAATGACCTTGTAAACAAGTATGTTCTCTCACTCTGCAAGGCTCTAGTCCTTGTAACATCTTAATCTTTTGTTTAACACTTTTCTTGGTGTAATTATGTAAGAAATAGTGTAAAAAATCAATAGATTCTTGCTAGGCACTGCAAATACTACTACAATTCCAAGTGTACACTGGAGCTTTAGGACGTCTCCCTAAAACTTCAACAGCTAACACCTCTTCTGCATTTCTAGGAACAATTTTCTATTTCTCAATAGGACAACCATTTCTAACCTCATAAGCACGACCAGTAGTGTCAACTGCATGCAACAAATCATTACTCTGAAGATAACTTTCTTCGTTAAAAAAAGGCTCAGAAGTCGAAGTATGTTTCTATTCACGCCAAAAAACTCACAAAAATTACTTCTGTTAATTAGCCTTCTCCACCTATTTTTGCTCTTCATTAAATGGATTGGTTTATCTAGTGATCTAATTCTATTGATTACTAATATAAACAGTTTTCTTTTCAATTCCAAAGCTTTCTCAACTACATTTTCTATAGCTTTCTTCTTCTTATAAAATATAGTTTTTTTCTTATATACCTTAATTTCTTCCATTAAATTTGATACCAATCTATTATAAAACATTTTTTTCCTAATTTCTGTGAATTGATTTTTTCTCTTTGTACGATACACAGTTTTGTCTGCACTTGATTTTCCATTATTCTTTTGTTTATTAGTAGTTTGTTTTTCCGTTGCTGATACACTAAGGACATTTTTTTGTTTCTGAACACTATTCTTAGTCTTTAGTATTTTCCTCAAAAAAGTGCTCCATCTCTCTTCATGTGAATCTTGTTGGTGAGTTCTCTTCAAATACACACTTTTCTTTCGTTGCTTCGTCTGTTGGTACTTCGTTGGCATGATGTAGTACTTTTAGTATCGATAAACACAACCTTTAATAAAAAAAATATATGGAACATTACAAACAAAAAATATCAAATATTATATTATATTACTTACAAGAAGAGAGGGAGGAGTATGAGGACAAAGCTCGGAGTATAAAAATAAGAGGACTTACAACAAAAGAACAAGGAGTATGAAGCAAGGAAAATAGACAGTACAATATAACGGAATATAGAAACAGCCACGGCCCGTGTAGGGAGTTGCAAGGGGGCAGGCAGGTGGGGCGGAGGAGGGGCAGGATGAGGAGTGATAAACAACGGAATCTGGGGGCATATTACCAACAAGTAGCAATATTTATCGCTAAATAGGGTTAACGATGATTTTTTTTATCGCTGCCTATCGCTGGATATGTTGGCGGAGAAAACATGCTATTAGCAACGTTTTTCTCCATTGTGGTCGATAACATCCGACGCAAAGTGGACTCTGGCCAAACTACGGTTTTGGTTTTGTTGGACCTCACGGCCGCGTTCGACACCCTGTCCCCCGCCATCCTTACATCTCGGCTTAGGGAAGCTGGTGTCATGGGGCCGGCCTTGAGTCTCCTCAATTCCTTTCTGTTGTAAAGGGAGCAGAGAGTGATGCTTGGGAACCACCTCTCCCCTGCTAAGTCATTGCAGTATGGGGTGCCACAAGGGTCGGCCTTAAGTCCCACCCTGTTTAACATCTATGTGGCTCCCCTGGCAAGACTAGTTAGATCTCAGGGGATGGAGGTGGTGTCCTACGCAGATGACACCCAGATCATGGTATCACTGGCTCACTCCTCTGTCAAGACATCTGCCGCCAGTTTCAGGGTATGCATGCAGTATGTGGCAGACTGGATGACTATAAATTCCCTCAAACTGAACGGCGAAAAGACGGAGGTGTTGATCTTTGGGAAAGACCAAGATGTTTGGTCGAGTGAGTGGTGGCCACCTTCTCTTGGTATCTGCCCCACTCCTTCCCAATCTGCCAGAAATCTTGGTGTTATATTTGACACCGCGCTCTCCCTATCCCTTCAAGTCAACAGGACCGTGGCCACTTGCTGGGGTGTGATTAGGATACTGAACAGAATCCGCGGGTATCTCTCACCCCAGGCGCGCAAACAGGTTGCAGTCGCCCTGGTGGGCTCGAGGCTAGACTACTGCAACTCTCTGTACATGGAAGTCAACAAGAGCCTTTTACACCGACTGCAGACTGTTCAGAATGCTGCAGCACGTTTTGTGCTGGCTCTTCCGAAAACCTCTTCTGCCACTGCGGCGAGGAAAGACCTCCACTGGCTTCCTGTCCAGCACAGAATCTCTTTTAAAATTCTGTGTCTGACTTACAGAGCGCTCACAGAAGGTTCCTCGAGTGCTATTGGTTCTCTTATTACGCGCTATGTTCCTATAAGAGGCCTTCGCTCTGCGGGACTTCATCAACTTGTTGTGCCCCGTTTCAAATTTGCTAGATGGGGAGCCAAAGCTTTTTCCGTATGTGCTCCTCAGCTTTGAAACTCTATCCCTTTTGAAATGAAAACTCTTCCTTCGTTAGAGTCATTTAAAAAGGCTCTTAAAACTTATTTTTTCAAGAGGGCCTACCAATGAGAGATTGCTGCAGAGAGGTGGTTTTAGCTGCTATATTTGATTTAGGCGCCTTGACGCCCATTGGGCTAAGTTTGCGCAAGACTAGAACCGTTTCATTCATTCATTCATTCATGGTAAAATGTCCAGTTATAGCGGCGAAATGCGTGAATATCGTTGAGAATTCAGCGATATTCACGCATTAGAGACGAAATGGTCTCTGCCATGTTATCCACCTGCCATTGGATAACATGGCTAAGAACTGGTCTGGGAAGGTGTCAGTATTTGGAGATAATTGCAGTTAACGCGAATATTTCCAACGGTACGCCTGCCTTGCTAATAGGCGATAGCGACGTTAGCGACTGCTTTCAGTCGTTAACTGGTTGGGTACGCCCACTTTTGCACGTCATTAGCGATAAACATCGCTGACATGCAAAGCGGGCCCCAAGCTATCGCGTAAAAGCTGTCGCTAACATCTGTTAGCGACAGGTTGCTAATAGGACGATAGAATTGTCACCGCTTAGCGGCCGAAAACGGACGGTAAATCAATAATAATTGCCTATCGCCCCCCTTGGTAATATGCCACCTCCATCATTGCAGGTAAGTAAACAATTAAATTAATAAAATGAATGTCGGGACATATTAACAACAAAAGGCGATAGATTATTGTCGTTTTTATCGGCAGAAAAAGGCCAATAAAGCGATGATGATGAGCTTGATAATAAGCCCTTGAGAATTCTCATACCAGCCCAGGTTAACACTAGAACTTGGGCTTCTATAGCAATTTACAAGAAACTACTATCAAGCCCATTTTCGCCATTTTATCGGCAGTTTACTGTCCATAAAACGTCGATAATTTTAACACTGGTTCTTAATAATATGCCTGTCAGTGCTATATTATCAGTAAAGGGAGATGCATTATCGCCGCTTTTACCGGCAGGAAACTGGCACTAAAGCGGCGATAATGGTGTCGATAGTATATCCTTGTGAATTTCCATAGAAGCCCAGGTTAACACCATAATCTGGGTTTCTATGGGAATTCACAAGGATATATTATCGAGAGCATTATCACGGCTTTAACGGCAGTTTCCTGTCGATAAAAGCGGCGATAATGTATCGTCCTTTATTGATAATATGGCCCATAATCCCTTAATGTACAGAGGCACAAAATGATATTAAAGAAAAAAACATAACAGCATGCATTATAGCAAAACACGTTTACTACTATAAAACGTTTAACAACGGACGAATATAGGAGCATATGATCAATGCAGGCGATAACATTATGAACACTTTATCGGCAGTTTCCTGCCGATAAAGTGATGATAATTGTATCGCCGAGTCTTGATAATATACCTTATAATTCGTTAATGTACAAAGATACACCGCACAGACGCACTCCCATACAACTTTTCAACTCACCTTTCAAATTGAATTCTAGATTAACAGGAATACCACTCACACAGTGGATATTCTTCTACCAAATCTCTGGAGTTCAGTGTTTGCAGCACAACCATCAAATGGAACATTTCCCCTCTTATTTTACGTATACATACATGTAAATAACCAATTAAAATCGTGTTCACATTAATTGAAAAGAAAAGACACTTTTCGATTGGTTTAACATTCCAAAGCTTTCGAGCTAATAGAACGTTCAACCCTTCCTCCGTTCCACAATCTTCCAGTTACCATAGAAACACTTCAGGGAACACCTAAGTCAACACACAGGTGAAAAGTTCATCATACATTGTTGCAAATTAAAACAGCAAGTGTGCTTGACTAGAGAATATACCAGCTTATCTTATGTAATGTTCTTTTCTATCACTTTTTCTTAACCAATAAAAATATGGCTTTTAAATAAGAGGAACATGGAACCTAGTTTTCTGTAAAATGTTGTCAAACAACCAATCATGTCTTTTCTCTTTTCATAACTGCATGTTGTCCACCATTTAAAAAAAATCTTACTTTTGAAACTAGCATTTCATTTACAGGCGCCATCAGAGTGCATCCAGACCTCTCTTCAAAATGCTTACAGTGTGGATTGTGGGACACAGCTATATTTTCTGGAGTCAAAGGTACGCAGAACGGAAAAGAATTCACAAGGACCTAGGTTTACCAAATGTAGACATTAAATAGATTGGATAGAGAGGATTAAAGTTGCACCATTTGATGCCATTGGTGAAATCCTTTATGCATCTCCAACACCCTGACCTCATAATTGTGCATTGTGGTGGCAATGACCTAGGCACTTTGACTGGGGTAGCTCTGGAAATGCTCATGAAGGACACCCTTGCACAATTGATGGCACTGTTCCCGAAAACTGTCTTTCTGTATTCTAATATATGCCAAAGGCAGAGATGGAAGCGGTCCAACCACTATTGTCCACAGTTTGAAAAAGCTAGGAAACATGTCAATGAATCTGTTGCTGTCTTTTTCCGAGACTACCGAATGGGGTCCGTTTACAACAATAATCTGCGTTTCAATATGCATGGCATCTATAGGAGAGATGGTGTACATTTTACAGATGAAGGGAACAGAGTGTTCCTCATAAACTTAAGACTCTGCATTGGTACTTACTTGTAGGTACTAAAATCTCGCAATAAACACAACGGCTCTTTTTAGAGCCACACAACACATAAACAAATACACTTCATAAATATCTAAAATTATTTTTAGTTTTCTTGGTTATGTACGCGTACATGATGACTTTCAACATTGCAGCTGTACGTTGCCATACGTGGTTGGTACACGTACAATAAATGTACCACCCCCTGAGTAACACTATAGGTTGAGAATGTTTCTATCATGCTACCTTTCCTTATTTGTCAACTTTGTTTTACTGTTTCCTTGTGACTCGCCTGCCGTCACAAATAAGAGGGCTTGCAACACTTCCTGGTTTGGAGTATTGACAGCCAATCAGCATGCAGCTCCTGCTCGTAATTGTACATATTTCTGTACGCGTTCGTTGCGATTAAAAAAATAAAAATAAAAAAATAGAGCCTAAACATGCATGTACGACCCCCTAACCACGCGTGATCGTCACCTCGAAGCCATTAGCATGCATTTCGGGTCATATTATCAACAAAACGAGAAGGATTATCACCGTTTTATCGACACTTTCCTGCTGATAAAAGCGGGGATAATGTGTTGTTTTTTGTTGATATAGCGTTTTGTTGATAATATGGCCTGAAATTAGTTTTATTAGTAATTGTTTATTTACCTGCAATCAGCCAGATTCCGATGTATATCACCCCCCAACCTGCCCATCCCCCGCCCGCCCTGCGTGTCCCACCGCAACTCCCTCCACGGGCCGCGGGTGAAAGACGCAGTAGCGATCTAGTCATTTACCACAGAGTTGAGGGGAATCCTTGGTGAGGCGCGCGCTCACTAACGAGTGCACACTTCACCGAAGACGTACCGGTGTTCAGACCCATTTTCAATTGCTCCTTAGACATTCCTGAAGAGAAATTGGAAATATTTCTGTGAGAGTTAAACATCGTTGTTTGACAAGTTAGTGAGTAAGTAAACTTACCTGACATTATAGACTATATTGAATGTAGTCAGTCGATGTATTTTCTCAAACTTAAAAGAAGAATCAATCAAATTCGTGATAAGCAACGTCTTAAGGGAAAAGAACACATTGAGTTAGGAATAGAAGAAAGACTTTTGAATTAAGAAGGAACATTAATGAAAAACACAAGATATTGAAGGATTGACAGAATAGATAACAAGCAACTGCATAAAGAAAAATTAGTAGAAGAACACAAGGAAATTTATAATATAAAAACTAGACAATAAAGTGAGAGGCCTAGGTTAATGAATGTTACGTAATTATAGGTTAAAAGCAGTGAGAAAATTAAAGAACTGTAAGCTACAAAGTTGCAGATAAATACTAGAGGAGAGGCTAGTTCGAAATTGGAAGGGGTAGGTAATTAGTAGGGTTAGACTAAGTTATAGATGAGGAATAGAGATAGAGTAAACACATGAAGTATTCAAAAAGTAGTGTGATAATGATGTCTAAATATACACAGATACACAGTGTTGTTCACGACAATGAATACTATCTTTTCCATTATAGTAAAACACATTTACTATTTTGGAAAGGGTAAGGTGAATAGACATATTCTACATTTTTAGTAGTGTATTTTACTATACCAGCCTGAGTCTTTTCCTATGGTCATAAGGAGTGATTGTTTTTCAAATTTAAGAAAAGCTAAGAACAGGATATCCTAATAAGTAATTATAGTTGTATAATTTTGCAAAGGAGTACAACTGTACTAATGGAATGTTATTAGATAATTGTATTTATATAGTATTTTTTGTAGGCCAAAATAGGTGAAAACTGTAGTTTTGTATTATATATTACGAAAAGTGATAAAATTAACTGTTTATATTTTTATACAAGGAGCAAGAACATAAAGGAAAAATTATGGAAAGAGAACAGCCTCATACTCAGGAGATTTTGGATATTATTTTGAGTATAATTGAAGATCTAATCGTATCTGTCACAGGCAATGAGAGTGAAGAATGGGAAATTAGTGCTGCAGACATCAATTGTGATTTTGAGGACGAAAGCTGTGATGCAGATTTCGTTGATGTTTTAAATTATGTTGACATTTTTGAACACATTAAATCAGAACCTGCTGACGAGAAATTGGATCTGAATTACATAGCTGATGAAGTTGTATTGGAATGAGATGTCTTAAGAATAAATGTATTGTTGAAAAATAATAAAGGTTTGAGCACTATCTACTAATATATTTATTGTACTAAAAGTGAAGCAGTTATAGATTCAGTTATATATTCTTTTAATGTTTGTATTGATTTAAAATATGCAAAGTAAGTTTGAGGGTATTGATTGCTTAAAAACCGTATGGAGTATAGATGTAGTCTTGTATGCAGGTGCAAACTTGTGTTTTATGCCTTCAATTTCCCAGTCTGTATCCTTAAACTTCCACTAAACTCCCTGACACTGCTGTTTTAGTATTGTAGTGAGCCACTCAGCAGTATGTTCTTTTTGATTGTACGGGGGTAAAACTGAAGCTGTAATAAATTTAGTGAGGGACTTTCTTTACAGAAGTGTAATGTAGATACTCATGGATTAAAAGAGGCCTTAGTGCATAGGTTGTTTCAAAGCTCTATGACCTGTGGATGCACTGTTCTATGTACCAGCAAACTTATGTTTTATACGTTCAATTCCACAATGTGTTTCCTAATACTTCCAACAAACATTCTCACACTACTGTTTCAATATTGTAGTGAGCCATTCAGCAGTATGTGTTTATCTGTATACTGTGGTACAACTGAGGCTGTTATAAATTCAATCAGGTTCTTTCCTTGCAGTTTTGTAATCATTCACTCACTATCTAATTACTCATGCTTTAAAATAGGCTTTAGGGCATAGACTGCTTCAAAACCCTTATAGACGATGTATGTAGTCTTCTATGTACTTGCAAATTTGTCTTTTATACGTTTGTATCGTTGCACTTCCAGCAAACACTCTGTCACTGTTGTTTTAGTTTTGTAGTGACTCATTCATCGGTATGTAGTAATCCTATCACTACATTAAAACACTAATGGGCACATATACAATAACTGTCATATCCCCAGGAATATGTCAGTTATTGTGCTCCGTGACACCACCACCATGGATGCGCCATATTTACAATGCGATGTACCATGGGACAAAAATGGCACATATATGTGATGTATCTGTGCTGTAAAGGTGGTGCATTGTTTGAGTTATGTTTGAAGTGCAACATATCTCCAGCAATTGTCTGGGGGCCCTAGGCTCAGACTGCTGTGTCAATCTTAACACCTGCTTCAAGGTAGTGCAGGGTTTTGACACAGCATTAGTGCAAAAGTGACAAAGTGAAATTTTGTATATTGTAGTCAGCCACTTTTAGGAGGTGTTTCTGCGCAGGGACGCCCCCATATGTAGGAATGTGTCCTTGTGGTACAGGGATTTACAATGTGACGTAGTTCCCAGATACGTCACATTGTAAATACCACATATCGTGGTGCATCCTTTGCACCAGTGCTTCATCAGAAAAGTGATGCAACGTGGTGTGATGTCATTTGAGATGTCATCAGTGATGTCACTGACCATGTCATGAATGATCTAATATGTGACATCATCAGCAGTGGATTGCGGGTGCGCGAAAAATAGTTAGTACAACTAACTATATAGGAGCAATTTCAATGGTTTTGTATGAGTGAAATGTCCAGCTAACTATAACACCCCTAAAACTTATAGGGGCATATTATCAAGGGGGTTTATCTCCAAGAAAGCGGAGATAAAATTATCTCCCTCTTACCTAGCTGTCGCTAACACCAGTTAGTGACAGCTAGTAGGAGATAGCGACCATCTTGGGCCCCACTTTGCATGTCAGTGATATTTATCACTAATGACATGCAAAGTGGGCGTGCCAAGGTGTTAGCGACTGGAAACAGTCACTAACATCGCTATCTCCTATTACCAACTTTTGGAGATATTCGCGCTAAGCGGGAATATCTCCAAAAGCTAACACCTGCCCTGAGCAGTTCTTAGCCATGTTATCCAATGGGAGGTGGATAACATGGCTAAGATCATTAGCTCGGTAATGCATGAATATCGCTGACTTTTCAGCGATATTCATGCATTGCGGCCGTTTTTCATCGCATTTGTGATAAACCTTGGTAATCTGCGGTAAAAATCGCCGCAGCTCAGCGGTAAAATGTTGTCTCTAACCAAGCAATAGCGATAATTATCGCTATTGCTTGGTAATATGCCCCATAATTTTTTGAGTGAATTTCAAAGGTTTTTTAAAAGCTAATTCCTAACTATATAACGCCTGAAACCTATGTTTTTTTCAGTGAATTTCAAACAAACAACGCGTTTCACCTCTCGGCTTGTTCAAAACGTGAACAAGCCGAGAGGTGAAACGCGTTGTTTGTTTTTTTGCTGCCGAATACATTTTTGTAGCACAGCAACTCCTGGCGTGTCGTTGTACGTTTCTTCTTATTGAAGGATCTTTGGATTGAGATATTGGGCTTCCGGGACCCTAGCAACGACCCACTCGTGAGCGGGTACTGGCTGAATTACCGGAATCTGGTGCTTGTCATATATATATATATATATACATACATATATAAACATATATAATCTGCATATCTATATAAATACAAATATAAATGCATGCATATATATGCATGTTATTTACATGAAAGTTTGAAAAACACTATTAAAAGCAAAGCTAAAAAGCCACCTCATTACAAACAGAATGGCTTTAACTTAAACGAGGGCGAGATCTATTGCATTTTCAATGCTTGTTTACTTTGGTTCCATCAAGAAGGCATACAGATGTGTCTCACATTTGCCATACATTTTGAATGTTAGCACTCTAGTTGCTCATTATATCACTGTAGTAAAGCTACTGCTCACCAGGGAATTCTGCTGCTGGTATTCAAAGTGCATGTTTCAGTCTGCATGTCAGAATTCTTTTAATGAAATAGAAGAGGATTTCAGAAGTCACTCAAAATGTGCCCTAATTTTTCTTTCTGAAGCACTAATCATACTTTCTATGGCAAAATGAACCCCCTCTTTTTGTTCCTTTTTTAAATTAAATGTTTTCAGACTTACCACTTCATTCCAATCAAGATGGCTTCTGTTGTGCCATACTTTTGTCATAAGTAAGACTGTTAGCACTCTAGTTGTTCTTTAGAAAACTCTGGGACATTCTGTCATTGGGCTATACTTGGGCTACATCTGGGTGATATGTGGGCTACATTTGGGCTCTTTTGTTTCTGGTGGCCATCTTGGGAGACTGCATGTCAGAATTTTTTAATGAAATAGAATAGGATTTGAGAAGTCACTCAAAATGTGCCCTAATTTTTCTTTCTGCAGCACTAATCATACTTTCTATGGCAAAATATATCCTCATATTTTTCCTTTTTAAATTAAATGTTTTAAGAGTTACCACTTCATTCCAATCAAGATGGCTTCTGTTGTGCCATACTTTTGTCATAAGTAAGACTGTTAGCGCTCTAGTTGTTCTTTAGAACACTCTGGGACATTCTGTCATTGGGCTATACTTGGGCTACATCTGGGTGATATTTGGGCTACATTTGGGCACTTTTGTCTCTGGTGGCCATCTTGGGAGACTGCATGTCAGTATTTTTTAATGAAATAGAATAGGATTTGAGAAGTCACTCAAAATGTGCCCTAATTTTTCTTTCTGCAGCAATAATCATACTTTCTATGGCAAAATGAACCATCTCATTTTGTTCCTTTTTAAATTAGATGTTTTCAGACTTAACACTTCATTCCAATCAAGATGGCATCTGTTGTGCCATACTTTTGTCATAAGTAAGACTGTTAGCGCTCTAGTTGTTCTTTAGAACACCCTGGGACATTCTGTCATTGGTCTATACTTGGGCTACATCTGGGTGATATTTGGGCTACATTTGGGCTCTTTTGTCTCTGGTGGCCATCTTGGGAGACTGCATGTCAGAATTTTTTAATGAAATAGAATAGGATTTGAGAAGTCACTCAAAATGTGCCCTAATTTTTCTTTCTGCAGCACTAATCATACTTTCTATGGCAACATATATCCTCATATTGTTCCTTTTTAAATTAAATGTTTTAAGAGTTACCACTTCATTCCAATCAAGATGGCTTCTGGTGTGCCATCCTTTTGTCATAAGTAAGACTGTTAGCGCTCTAGTTGTTCTTTAGAACACTCTGGGAAGCTGCAGTAGAACACAAAGGAATCAACGGACAGTCTCTGTCCTTGTTGGATGTACATGTTTTACTGAGAATGTCAGACTTCATTCTCACATGACTGAGAAAGATAATGTGAATTTACAGAAAATATGCTTTCAGTTTAACTTATAGATCCCCTTCCAAACCACAGTGGGAAAAGCATGAGATAATAGTTTTCTTTCAAACACGATTCATGATATCCCAGCAGAAGGCTTTTTCACATGGTAAAATCACCTTAGAACACACCACAATTCCTAAAATGAGTATGGTACCATCAACAAATGATTTATAATTTAACTAAAGTCCTAAAACCCTCTATTAACTACAATGCTTTTTAATGAGGTGCTATCATGTATATTGGTCCCAAGATGGCTGCCAACACTTCTTGGATGAAGAATTTGAATTTTGAAAACAATTTTTTTTTTGCCTTGTGGGACCCCCTGAGCAGGTCTAGGGGGTCAGGTTGCTTCTACCCTGCCCCCTTTTTTAGTTCTACACGTTTGTTTTTCTGCTTTCCTGTGCCTCAGTCTACTGAGGCACAAGAGGGCTGCCAACACTTTCTGGTTTGGAGTGTTGACAGACATTGGCAGCCAATCAGACTGCAGCTCATGCTCGGAAAGGTAAGCTTACAGTAAGCTTACACGTAAGCTGCTATAGATATATGTATTTTTTCTCTTTTGATTTTCTCAGGAACTACTGGAGGAATTTTCACCAAATATAGCAAAGGCACATCTACGTACCAGTCCCTACAATTTTGCAAAGTTTGGCGTAATTCCGTTCATCGGTTCGGGCTGTAGACTAGTCAGACCGTCCTATGGAAATTAACATGGGGAAAACGCGTTTTGGGACCCCCCTTTTTTCTCAGCCCCCACTTCACGAATCCCCCCGAAACTTTCAGTGAAGGAGCGCAGCAGAGCTGGCCAAAATTTTGGAAAATTACACACAAATTCTTCAACCGGCGCCAGAGTTATTCCCAATAGAATGTTGCAGATTTCATATGGTAGCCAATCCTAACTATATATACCTACTGGCGACCGCCAGTAGGTAATATATATATATTCGCTGAAAAAACCATAGGTTTTACAGACGTTGTAGTTAGCAATTAGTTTTTCAAAAACCTTAGAAATTCACACAAAAAAACATAGGTTTCAGGGACAGTATAGTTAGTTGAAAATTGTACTTATATAAAACAAGAGATATTTGCCTGTTATAGTCAGTTGAGCTAACTATAACTCGCGCGCCTGCAATGCACTGGTGATAACGTCACATATTACATCACTCATGACATGGTCAGTGACATCACTGATGACATCATCCACATGAACATCTGATGCATATACTGATGCCCTAATATAAACTTTGATACACGCACTCTAAAATACAGACTACTATTTTTGAAACCATACACACAAGAGTGCCAGATACTACACACTACCCACTATTTCCTACGTCTATACACACATCCAGTCACTTTCTAAGGTTTTTTAAATGCTAATTCCTAGCTATAACATCTATAAAACCTATGTTTTTTTCAGTAAATTTCAAAGGTGTTTTAAATGGTAATTTCATATTTAAATGTGTATAAAACCTACATGTTTTCTATTATATTGTTAAATATTTTGGAACTCTACTATACTTCTTTTTTTTACTTTAAAAATGATGTCATGTTTTATATCTTCGCCTAAAAATATGTATCTAATTTTTTTTTTATTGAGAAAACTGCACTCCCATACCGGGAGCGTACCAAGCTCCATCACCATGCGAATACCATCCACCATATTGCTAAACTCGTAAATGACGCGCATTTCATATCCGACGGGTTCGTGGCACTGCATCCCGTGTAACATCATATACGCATGCAGTCGCCCCAGCTGCTCTTGTGGTATCCAATGGGTACGCAGTCCCAAGCCGCGCTTTACGTCATGTTCTTATGGGGTGGCACCTGCTGCGCGTTGCGTATGCGACCAGTGCACGCCGCCAGGCCCTGTGTTACGTCACAGACGTATGGTGTCGCGCCGGCTAAGCCATTCCCTCCTTTTTTTTGTCTCAAAAGTATATCTAAATAACTTTAACCCCTTCGCTGCGGGGGTTAATTTCCCGCTGTGCTGGGGGTGAGGGGGCGCGCGCACGGCGCCCGCATGCTCATGACGAGCTCAGCTCGTCATGAGGCACGGCGCCCGCATGCTCATGACGAGCTCAGCTCGTCACAGGTGCATTACCTGCCGTGGAACGCTCAGCACAGCAGGGGAATTATGCCCGCGTGTGAGCGTTCCATGGCTCATGACGAGCTGAGCTCGTCATGACACCGGAGCGCCGTGGCTCATGATGAGCTCAGCTCGTCATGAGCATGGAAGAGGTTAAACAGTATATGAGAGCAAGCGATAATCTGAAATATTTTAAACATTTATATAATTCTAACTGTAATAAGCTTATATTATGATAAATATATTTTCTCAAAATCGCGTCGGTGTGGCCTCCTTATACAATCAGTGTGCGATTTCCATGTGACCTTAAAAAAAGCACTTGATTGCTTCATAACATTTCCCATTGTAACCGTTCTACGACCCCATCCATTTTAGTCATTCTCTCTACAGCGTTGGATGAGACACACCCCTTCTGCTTACAGAGCTTTTTTTGAAAAGTGTTTTTCTGTATACACATATCTTATACTACACACAACATGCAACAATCATCTTGATGAATATTCATGGTCTGTACATTAGCCTTCCATGTGTGATGGCCATGCATCTCAAACGTTACATCAAAAAACAAATGTGTGTTACACAATGCCCCTAGTGTGTGTGTGTGCACATTATTGTGCTGCCTTTCGGCCTGGGTATTGGTGGCTCTAAGAAGAATCATCAGCCACGGGCAGAGTGCACATTAGGGTTCATATGTGACAAACAGTAAAAAGTAATGTGTAGATTTGTATTGCTGTACGCTCTGTTGCCAGGCTTTACCAATATAGTAGTGTGTTATATGTGACACTTTCAGATTAACGTTTGACATACATTGCTTGACTGTAATGAGCGTTATCACTGTGTATGACGTAGCCTCACTGCTGATCCTCCCTCCATCCGAGCACATTCACATGTGTGCGCTTCACGATAGCAACACTTTCAATAATACCGCACACTATTGACATGGGTGTCTGCGCATATCCACAAGCTTGACAATGACATGTGATGTTGGCCATTCAATGTTTTCGAACAGCATCTCATTATCAATAGTTGCCGCCCTCCCGGTACATGCTACATTAATGTAAAGTGCGCATTCTGCGACATCAAAACTGCAAAAGAAACACACATAAGTACACTTCCTGGCAAGGCAGGAACTGAACAGCGCCCAGATCCCCGGAACAATTATTCACACCCCTACGCTGGCCTGGCGTACACAAGCCCAGCCCACTTTGCATACGTACAAATAGGATAACTACAACGACACATGTCCCAGTTCTTCAACACTGCCTGGTGATATGGCCGCATCCGCCTCGCATATCACAATGCTAAAAAAAAAAGGCATCCATTCCATGAGGTGTACACCATCCTGGCAATCAACACTGGCTCAAATTGTGAACCCTACTGCCAGTAGTGTTTCGAAAGGGATCCATGAGGTGTACACCATCCTGTAATCAACACTGCAACTGAATTGTAAACAATGCTACCCGTAGTGTTTGCACACACAACAATGACAATAGGTGAGCAGTGGGGCCTGGGTGCACAGCGCCTCCAATTGAGTGCAGTTCTGCGGAAGGGGTGCGCAGGTGCGAACAAGCAAGGTTGCCCTGCTTAATGATGTGATCTCTGACCTCATTCATTCACATCTCTGTCTCCTTTTCAAGAACTGCTGGACTGTACTGCAGGCCTGAGCCAGCGGGCAGCGCTCCGTGCAAGCACGTGTTGAGCACAGTGCTGCGGTAGGGGTGGGGCGCATAAGCCTGATTGTGCAGGTGCGAACAAGCGATGTTGCCATGAGTAATGATGTGATCTCTGACCTCATTCAGTCACATGTCTGTCTCATTTTAAGGAACTGCTGCACCATACTGTAGGCCTCAGCCAGTGCGCAGTGCTGCCCTACAGACACGTGGCATTGGCTTTTAGGACACTGTAGTGAGCTCATTACTAAGTGTACATGCACACAGGCTTCCGCCACTGCATTACACGTGCACAATATGCTTCTAGCATGCGCTCTCTTCCTTTGTCTGTGAACGTTGGTATAACATATTATTATTTAACCTTGTGTATTCTCGCACACTCCAACTCCTCTTTGAACCAGGATTACCACTAACAGTTGGTAGATCGTACCACAAAATCGAAGGATGCACTCAACTGGTGTTTTCGATTAAGCTTGAATTAAACCTTCATTTACCTCCACACGTTTCCACCATTACATTATTTCTCCCTTTTCAGACACTGAATTAATTGACCCAAAATGTGCAGAGTGGGTGCTCACCCCGTAATGATGCCCTGGGCATTCTGACGCCTTCCATTGTGGTATCAAGACACCGTCCCGACCAGAGACCTGCTCTCCCACACTACAAAAGTACCCCGGACTCAGGGCTTGCACCGGCACGTCTTTGGACACACCAATGGTGGCAGGTGAGCAGTAAAGCCTCAGTGCGCAGGACCTACAATTGAGCCCAGTGTGGGGGAAGGTGCTGGGGTGCAGCAGTCTGGGTGCACAAGTACAGGCAAACGATGTTCCCATAGCTAATAATCTAATCTCTGTCTGTACTGCGGGAGGGGTTAGGTGCATCAGCCTGGGTGCGCAGGTGCGAACAAGCGATGTGGCTGTCCGTAATGATGTGATCTCTGACCTCATTCACTCACATAGCTGTCTCATTTTAAGGACTACTGGACTATACTGTAGGCCTGAGCCAGCGTGCAGCGCTACCCTACAGACATGTGTAGAGCGCCGTGCTGCAGCAGTGGTTGGGATGCATCAGCCTAGGTGCGCAGGTGCGAACAAGCGATGTTGCTGTGCTTAATGATGTGATCTCTGACCTGATTCAGTTTTATCTCTGTCTCATTTTAAGGACTGGCTGGACTATACTGTAGGTCAGAGTCAGAGGCAGCTCTGCCCTACAGACACGTGGTGTTGGCTTTTTTGGGCACTGCAGTGAGCTCATTACTAAGTGTACATTCACACAGGTTTCCGCCACTGCATTACACGCGCACATTATGCTTCTAGCATGCGCTCTGTTCCTTTGTATGTAAACGTTGGCATAACATGTTATTATTTAACCTTCTGTACTCCAACTCCTCTTTGAACCACGATTACCACTAACAGTTGGTAGATTGTACTTCAAAAACGAAGGATGCACTCAACTGGTGTTTTCTATTAAGCTTAAAATAAACCTTCATTTACCTCCAGACAATTCCACCATTAGATTATTTCTCCCATTTTAGACACTGAATTGATTGAGCCAAAATGGGCGGAGCGGGTGCTCACCCCGTTGTGATGCCCCGGCATTCTGACACCTTCCATCGTGGTATCAAGACACCGTCCCCAACCGGAGACCTGCTCTCCCACCCTACAAAGGTGAAGCCTCGGTGCGCAGGACCTTCAATTGAGCACAGTGTGGGGGAAGGTGCTGGGGTGCAGCACCCTGGGTGCACAGGTGCAGGCAACTGATGTTCCCCTCCCCTCCTCCCTTCCACCCACTCCCTCCTCCTCCCATTCTCACTAACTTCCTTTCATTCGGACTACCTTTCTTTTCCTATTCCACATGGCACACATACATATGTTTCATTTTTGTCTTACAGGTTTTGCATGCTGCTTCCGGTGGAGTCCCATCCACATATTTCATGTTAAACTGTTGTTTGTTCTAATAAACTTGCATTTCCATTTATTTGTGTTGTTTTAATAAAGGTTATTTTTTTTTCTAAAAAATAAGTGAAGCCCCCCGAACAATTAGTAAACAATACCCAGGTAGGTGGCGATCCCCTAGGCTTCGAAAAGTCTCTGTGCCCTCCCGCACATAATTTACATGTGACATTAAGATCCCCAGTCCTACAGAGACCCCGCAATATAATAATAGGATGGGCCACGGAACATTACCCACCAGGGGACTCATTTAAATGAACGGGTGAGACCACGCTTCTCTTTTTTTTCAGTTTTACCATCCAGATCCGCTCTATTAAAGTGATATGAGGTTTTCCTCCCCTCGCTTCAACTAGTCAAAGAAGGATTTGCTATCACAGGGCGGAAGCCATGCACCCGCCCTCTAATAGCAAACATAAATGTCCCGCGGATGCACACCCCGGGACATTGTATGAGCTGCGCCTGGGAGGTCGCGCTCCCTAGGACCATGATGCATTGGTTAGTATAATTTCATACTAACACTACTTACACACCTGTAGTACAGCGACCAGAGTGTAGTGAAGAGGCAAAATCTAAAATAATAAATCCTACCAGAGGTCGGATAACATAGTTCAATGAGCCGATGACCCTGGGATGAGTAGAAAAAGCTACACGGAGAAAACGGGTCTTCAGCACAACGCAAGCAACTTTGAAATATTTGTGAGTGATGACTTCTTTTTACCTCCTACTGGTCTTTGCCAAATTTATGTAGTGAAGAGGCAGACAGCAGTGGATCCGATAAGTAGATTTATTGCAGTAAAACAAGTCACCTTAAACAGTCACCAACAGGAGCAGACTGCAAGGCAACCGTCTTCTCCAGCACCATGTACAAACTCCCCAAGGTGCCCCACATGACAGCCCTACATTCTATCATTACATACTTACATTCTTGTAGAATTACATACTAACATTCTACTATGACTAACATTGGAATACTACACAGAGCACATGACTTTACAGTAATGAGCTCATGCTTTCATCCAAAAGTCTTGAGACTGGTACAGGTGAGTAGTTAGCTTTCCACTCCCTGTATTGTATAAACGCAAACTAACATTCCTTCCACAGGTATACTACAGCACCCAGAGCACATTACTTTACAGCAATGAGCTCACGATTTAGGCTCACGGTTTAATCACCAAGTCTTCAGACCAGTAGGAGAAAGTAGTTTACTACCCACTCCCTATATACTATAAATGCATACTAACACTACTTACAGAGTTATACTACAGCGGCTACTATCCTCCAGCTCCCAGAGCCCATCCCTTTACAGCAATCCCCTAGGTTTGATCCCCAAGTCTTCACACCGGTAGGCGTAAGTACTTCGCTTACCGCTTCCGGTATAGTATAAACGCACAATAGCGGTCAGTAGTTCGCTTCCCACTCCCTGTATGGTATAAACGCCTACTAACACTACTTGCACACATATGCTACAAAGACCGGAGCATATCACTTTACAGCAATGAGCTCACGGTTTAGGCTCTCGGTTTCATACCCGAGTGCAGCAGCATATCATCTCAGCACCATGTCACTCTGAGCAACACCGCACTTTCAGACCGGTAAGAGTGACTACTTCGCTTCGCACTCCCCCACTGAGGTTACAGCACTCCTACCGTCCTTTCCTACTTTTTTCACCCTTTTTTACCCTTATTAGCTTCAACAGAATCACAAAATGGCGGCCAACACTTCCTAGTTGCAACCGCTCCCAGCTCGCAACCAATATGCAGCAAGCTCGTGCTCGTAACGCCTCAGCCAATCAGATGGCAGAATTCCCAAATATCGATATCTGTAAATTTCGATATTTCTCGAAAACTACTGAATGGATTTACACTAAATAAACAAAAGCATGCTTTCTAGACCAAGACCCTTCTCCCTGCTAAATTTGGGGTAATTCCGTTCGACCTGTAGCCTTGTCTAAAGTTTCCTATGGAAATTAACATTGGGAAATCACGTGTTGGGACCCCCCTTTTTACTCAGACCCCCTTGATGAATCACCCCCAAACTTTCAACATAGGAGCTGATATGAACAGAAAATTTGTTTGGAAAATTTCATGAAGATTTATCAAGCGACACCAAAGTTATAAGCAAAACACAAAATGTTCTTCCTATGGAAACTAGGTCCTAACTAGAACTACCTACTGGCGACCGCCAGTAGGTAAAGTAAATATATATATGTAGAGATGTCAGAATATCTCTGCATCATGCTGGTATATACCATCTTCATGACTAGGCTCCACATGGATGTTGCTAACATGGTAGTGCATCTGAAAATGTGCAATGAGCAAACTAAGAACAATGCCATGTAAATGAGAACCTCTCGTAAAAATATCAGCACTTACTTTAGCCTTCTTCTGATGCACTCTGGGAGATGTATGCCGCACCAGTCATGTGACCCAGGACATTTTAAATGAACACACGCACGTATGCACTTTGCTACTGCTTCCTCCTGTGACCAAGGCAGAAGAGCCGAAACATGTAAGGTTTAAGAAAGCGCTTGGTGCAGTGTTATTTCTGAATAAAGAAACTGACCCCGGTAACGGGCCTCTGTTCTTTGTACTCACTTGCTGTGAATTGAGAGGCTTCTCCATGCCTGTTGTTGAGAGACCGCCCTGAAGGGTCGCGGCTCACTGTTCGGAGGATTTGCTGTGGATATGCATGTATATGTATATGTATATATGTGGCACTCAAACAGTAATTAAGTGAAAAAACAACACATTTTTTTAAACCAGTTTAGAAAAACAGAGTAAAATGTAATGAATGAAATGCCTCCAAAACAACATAAATTAAAAAGTAGAATTGGAGTTGATGATTTTTAAAGTTTCAGGTAAAAATAGTCCCATGAAGCAGAGTACCAATTGTGATTATGTTGTTGTAATTTGGCAGCGATTAGGTTAAGCATTAGCAGAAGACATCTTGTATTTAGAGACTATCTTGTCCATTTTGCAGAATCCATTTTGTATTTCTGGCAGCCATTTTGTTTGCCATGTGCTTGCCATGTGCTCTGTCCTACCTTCCTGTTAACTGCTCTTGAAATCTGCCTAGAAACGAGATATATTTAGCCACCTCCGTTCTGCACATGCTCTGTTGAGCTTGCAGCTGTTGTCAAGCCATTTCTGTCAGGATGTGTTTCTAGAAACTAGCCACTGTTAGCTCCTCCTACTTGTCGACCCTGCATTTTCTGTATGACCTTACATGTACCTAAAATCAGTATTCTGTGCTTGTACCGCCCTCATTTGAGCCCCCGTGTTGGTATAAAAGGACCAAGCTCCTTCCAGTCAGTGTGCTACTTCATGCATTATCCAAGGGTGTTGTGTGAATGTAGTTCCACCTCATGAGGTTTAATAAACTTTGTCTTTTCTATTCCAGTTTCTGTGCCAACTTCTTCCTATTGGTCTAAGGACTCTGTGAAGAGAAGGACGAATCCCTTGCACTGGTAGGCCTTGCTGAGGCTCCCCACCACAATGTGGTCAAAGTTAAAATTTCAGGCTGACTGTGAGGGAGCATGGGACGGATGCAGGGACCAGGTTCAGCCTAGGGGGAAGATTGCCTTCTCACTCTGTTGAGTTCCACGTGAGGTGCCTCGACTAGAGCTTGGCGCTAGACATGAGAAGGTCGCTGTAGGCCTAAGGAGAATGTTGTTGCTCCTGCTTTGCATTGGGGGGAGATGTGAAGTTATGATGTCAAAAGCAGGTCACTGTCGGAGCTTTGCGTTGGTGGGTAACACTGTAGGTCTTCTCTGGTGCGAAGAGTTCAGAACTTCTCTGATTTCACCTGGAGTCCTGTTCTTGCAGTTTGCAGGCTGGATTGCTATACTCTGTCCAGGCAGGTCCGTTGGTGCTGGTCAGCTGGGCAGTTGCAATGAAAGCCTCCCGAACTGTCTTGTGTTCCTGTAGATCAAGCAGGAACTCAGCCAACTGACCCTTGGTATAATTTCTGGGATCCTGGATTCAAGGCAAGCACGTTCAATCTTCCTTCCTCAGACAGCAGAGTAGCCCTTCTTCCAAATAGCCACTAGTCCTGGAGTGTTCTGATTCTATGTTCTGAGAGTGCCACTTTTATACCTAGTGCCAGCTCATGTGTGGGTGTCAATCCCTGGCCTACTCCCAACTAGTTCTGGTCATTTTTATTCCCTTCCCATGGGCTTGTCTTAAACCTGGCACGGGGGATAAGGGCAATGGCAGGCCTGGTAACTCAGTGTTATTTTATGTCAGAGTTAGCCTTGCAACAGCGGAAAACAACATTAGAGGTCTTTGACAGTCAGGGCATGTAAAACCTAAGCACCCAAGGCCTACTTTATAAATACTATGGACCCTAATCTATGAGTCTTCGGAGCCTACCTTAGGGGTGACTAATGAGTATTAAAAGGGAAGGTTTAGGCCTGGCAAAAGGTTTATTTTGCCAGGTCGAAATAGCAGTCTAAAACTGCACCTGAGGCTGCAGTTGCAGGCCTGCGTTACTTTACAGGGATAAATTAGTGGGAGGCACAATCAATGTTGCAGCCTACAAGAGGCATTTAATGTACAGGTCCTGGTTATATGTGGTACCATATACTTGGAATTTCGAAGTAAATTTAAGGGACACATCAAGTTTATACCAAGTTGAACACGTTTACCAGATAGAGCACCAGCACTTCACCACTGGCTACCAGGAGTAAAGTATACAGAGTCCGAAAACCTTTTTAAACAATGGGTTCAGCAATGGATGCCAACAATCTGCAGAGACGCTGTTTAAAGGGCCAGGTTTTTCTATTCTAAAAATGTTGCTTTCTTAAGGACAGTGTGAAAGAACACGTATACAGTGTGTGCATGCATATATGACGCCCAATAGAATACAGTTGTGAGAAGGATGATATATATTAAGATCTTCCTTAGCCTAGCATTACGGGGGAGAGTAAACATAAATTAAACGTTAACATCTTGTCAGGCAAAATGTTACAGTAAAGGCAACAATTACTTTTTCTAAATTATGTATGCAAGAGCATGAAAAAGATATTGGGTGCCAGAAGATGGAGCCCTGTCAAACATGAGTGGTGGCGAAGGTTCTGCTGGGCAAAATCAATGGAAAGGTTCAGGTTTAACAGTCTGCATAAACCGTTCAGGAACTTTATTTTTTAACCAACAATTTTGAAATTTTTTGTTCAAATTTAAAAGCCAGGTAACATCGTTCCCAAATCTCATAGTTCAGTCTGGAACCTAGAAATAGCTTTGAGAATCAGTCCACTATATTATGGCCAGCAATACTCCCTTAAGCTCTGTATATTTACTTAAGGTGGATAACAGAGATTTATATATTTTCATTTATTGACTAAAAGTTTACATATGTTCTTTGTAGTAACATGTCCTGTTCTTGGCTGGAGCGCCTTTAACCTTGTATTGGGTTATATTTGTATTGATTTCACCATGTGAAGTGCTTTGCCGACGCCAACTCCTACAGGAATGCAGCGTAAGCCTTTTAAATAAAAGATAGATATTTATATATGAGTTTCATTTATGATACTGTCCATCATCGCTTCTTCATGAACAGCGACAAAATATTTTTTTAATTTTAGCTGCAATGCTGTATTGATTTTAACAGAGTGCTGAAACGACCATGCTTGTATAAAAACAGAGTGTTTGAAAAATATAGAACATGATTATTGCAAGCATATAAGTTAACTATCACTCAAGCTACTCGTGATTTGAAAATTAAATTATTACATTTCTATGACTGTATGATGTATAAATGGCTCACAAAAATCTGTAAATGTGTCTTAGTAATGGGCATAAGTGATAAAGTGACCAATATATGATTGCAGTGAATGGTAAAATAGACCTCGGCCCACTCGAGATCTATTAAAACAGGGCATTCGGTTACATTACCAAACCAACTATTTACATGGGGAAACATCCTTTACAACGCAACTTTTACCACGCAGTGCCTTTACGACGCAACTTTTACAATGCAAACCATTATAACGCATTGCGCTGGGGGGCGCTCTAGGATAGGGAATAGATTTAATTTACTATCCAACACCTTCCCTACTATCCACGGGGACTGGAGTTGGAATAGTAAATTGAACTATTCACTATCCAGCGCCCCAAAGCACTATGCGTTGTAAAGGTATTCGTTGTAAATACCGCGTTGTAAAGGCATGCGTGGTAAAAGTATGCGTTGTAACGTCATACATCCATTTACATGTCTTGAGGTGCCAGATTTCTGAAGGTGCCCACAGCTCAATTTGCACTTTTGTGTTCATACTCTGCATTTACCTGGTGCTGCCCAAGAAAATATAACTCATAAAAGAAAGTCACTGTCACAAGCATGTGAGCTTTCCTGGTGAGTTGGGGAATGTGTTTTTGAAATGGTAGAACAGAAAGCACTGAGTGGTTTCGCCATTGCATGTTGGTGGATTGATTCTGTCAGTGAACCTCATCACAGACTACACACACTCTTGTGAGAGTCTTCAGTGTTCTCAAAATCCAGGATGCACAGATCCCATGCACAAATGCTGGCAGAGATACCCTTTCTATACCATATTTGGCGTTCCAAGGGCACAGCCAACTTCACTTTGGAAGTATCTGCTTAGAAACCTTTTTATGGGGAGGGTAGTTTGTAACTCCGTCAATTGTCAGGTTACCAGGCAGATATCTGTTACCCTCCTTAGCGCTAAAGATGACATGGCGAAGTGCAAGGTATGCTTCACCTGCTGTGACGTTAACATTTAAGGCATGATTGTGAGTCAGTCAGAGCAGTATCCCCAGGTGAGATACCACCCCACCAGATCATGAACAGCCAGGGATCCACACTTGATTTTTCCAGATGCTGGAAAACTGGACCCAATTTTACCAGCCATAATTTCCAGCCAATAAAATCACACGAGACCTTTGGCTACAACAGCAGCCATTACTCGTCCCCTGCCCCCACCCAAAGCTTTTTGGGCAAGGTGGAAGCATAAAATGCTTCCCCTGCCAAAGTATCTTCTTTGTTTTCCCTTTATTAAACCTCCAGCCTGCCCACAAGGAGGACACTGCTCCTGTTTAGCAGCTGCTCAGAGCAGGTGGGAAATGGGAGCATTAAATCTCTCAGTATAGGATAGACTCTGTAGTTGAGGTGGAGAACTCTGCCCATAAAGAGTTAGGTCTGTTGTATCTATGTGCAGAGTTCTCCGTCTGACTACAGAGTTTCAGCACTCGTAAACTTACTAATAACATGCAGTTTTATGAATGCTGAAAAATCATAAACTTACAGAAACGTGCAAGTTTACCTTTGTGAATCAGGTCCTCTGTGTATGAACCTGCAATGGAAGAGTATCAGGCTGTGTCTAGGGAAGAGTTCTTCAATTTGCAAGCAGCTGTACTGGCAGATTTCATCTGACAAAGGAATGGTGACTAAATCTGCCTCCCTTGCAGCACCGGCCTGGGAATATACATGGCAGACTCTCTTTGCATTTGCCATTATCGGGTAGTTATTCATTTTTTTCGGAGACCTCGCAGCCACTACTTTTTCCAAAGGACCAAAACGCTATGGCTCACATGGAAAATCAGGGGTGATCTTGCTAAACGTAGTCCATTACAAAGCATTGTGCCAAACAGTTAAGCACCATTTAGGATTTTATTGTGTTTATAGAGATGAATCTTCCCATTTCTAGTTTGCGATGCTAAGTTTCCTCTCTCTCATCTGCCATGGGGAAAAAGTGGGTGCAGTGCCACAGGGACATACTTAGTGAATATAATAGCTTTGTTTGTGGCTTATCTCTTAGTTTGTTCCATGCCAAGGTTGTGCAAGGTACTGTGCCAATTTCGACTGATCTCATTGGACTTTTAGCCCAAAGGACAGTTTGAGGTTTTGTGGGGGACGCACATCATCCTTTATCGGTAGGTGAGCCATACAGCCTTGGGGGTGTAGGCTGTAACATGTAAAATGTGCTTGTGAGCACAGATAATACAGTTTCATGTTGGGGACCGTAAGACCTCCATAGTTCTATGGCAAGGTCAGTGTTCTCAGGCAATAATGAGTTTCTTGTTGGCCTTGCTAGTTTTATAAGTAGCGTTGAGAGTGTTTGGAAAACGTTTATGCTTAGCGGGATGGGTATGTTAATAAAAAGGTGTCAATTTAGAAATCATGGACACTTAATTAATTACAATCTGCCAGCCACTGTTAACGGCTGCTTGAGCCATCTGTTTATCTGCTTTTCTAATTTTTTAATTGCTTGGATATAATTCAGTCTAAGCATCATCTTTTTATGGTTGAGTGTATTCCCAAATATTTGATTAGCTTTTTGCACCACTGCAGGTGAAATTCCACTTCTACCCTTTCCGAGTTTTCAGTGGAGGGAATATTGCAGATTTCTCCTAATTTATATTTCTGTCCTAATGTCTTCCAGAACCCAAATATTCTTTTCGGATGGGGCTCAAGCTATACAGTGATCTTTTAGGTATCAGTGACTGAGCAGGAAGAGCCTTGGAAGTAACAAATACGTTTCATCCGTAGTTCCTTCGAGAACAACAAATCATTAACACACAAACATCAGAGTTTGCTGTTTGAGGTCTCAAGAGAGAAATATAAACACACAACGAAAATTAAGAAACACTAGCCATATTTCAAAGATGGAGTTGGGGCCTCAGGCCTGGTTTATTCTAAGCCAGTAAACACATTAAAACACATCGCTCCATGTTAATGCACATACATAATTCAAATGTGGATTAAATCCCACTGTATGTTTCAGGTTGTAAAGGTCAGTCATGTCTATGACTGCCCAGGGTTATTGCAGGGCACAGAGCAGACCAGGGGATACTATGATTTTGAGTTAGCAGGCAGTGTTCATTACTTTTGGCCCAATTAGCCATTATTCAACCATGCACATGTTCTCATCATTCTGTCTTTCTTGCTATTATCTTCAAGCAAGTGTCTGCACTCTGTCTTTGTCCTTAAACCAAAGGACTTCCCCCAGAATTATAGGACAGTGTGCTTACTGTGTAAAATGCCATCACAATAAAGTAGAAAAATGTACATTGCTTTGTTTGCAAACAACAAATAAGATACAATGACAACAAAGTAAATCAGAAATTGGAAGTCAATGTGTAAAACAATATTTAGTGAAGATTTACTACTCAAATTTAATAATATCAATCTCAATTCAATCATGTTTATATAGTACTAAGATCACATTATTTGTCAACGTATTTCGGTGATATTTATGTATATTCAGCTGGCTTTTTCAGGACAACCATGTTTTAAAAAGTACATCTCCGCTACACAAATGCATTGTCAAATCAGACTTTTCAGACTTTTATTTTAAATGTATTGTAACGCCTAAAAACAAACACACTAATACAAATCTCATTGATGCCACACAGAGCCCACTGCACCATAAGTCCTTGTTTAACAATAAATCTTGTAGGACAAATATGAATACTACCTATACAGGATATGACAGACAATATCAATATCATAACCGTGTTATTGAACATATTCTTATATAGGTACTTGTTCATTCTGAATTCCAATTGTCTAATATATAGAATGTCACCCAGGATGACAAATTCAACTCATGTCCTATCGTATCCAAACCTACTTGGTTTATACAATTGCGGGGCATAAATATTCAATATTGCAGAATGTATCCCACTGAATGAAGACATCAGAGTGAGATATGCTAATACAAATAGACAACTACAATGACTGTAAAAAAACATCTTTACCTTCCTTACATTATAGAAGTCCCTACAATACATATTGATGAGGCATATTTTATCACAGTTACCACAACACTTAATATACTTTATATATGTTATCATTGTCATATCGAGGACATACTCCTTTGCCTGCAGAAGAAAACACATTTGCCTGACTCGCATGACCAGTGCCATTCCACTCAAATAATACACAAGTATTTTAAATGACCATTGCACTATCACTGATATATTGCCAGTTATAAAACAATACTAGCATAGATGAGGAATAACTCACCTCTCATCCAAAATGTTTTGATGCTGTTGTCACACAGATAATGGGCTTTAGAAAGATCTTAGTCCTACAGTGGCTGGACATCCAACATCATTCATTTGTGCAACACACAATACTTCAGTTGTTTTTATTTTTCAAAGTTATACACAGTTGTACAATCCAGTCCTATGATGTCCTGTAAATCCACTAACGAAGTGCTATATTAGCATAAAGGCAATATGACATCCTACTATCACCACAAATCTAATCTTGTGGTATCCCATAAATTCCCTGGTGAAGCATTCATTAAGCCTAAAAACCTTGTACTATCCTACTGCCACCAGTCAGTGATCACTATGTCTCTAATGTGTGACACCCCGGGGATTCACTAGTAACATCAAATTACCATGTTTCATTAGTTATTAAAGAGATCACACGTGTAACTATTCAATATTAACATCCGCACACTCATCACATCGGATTCCTTTACTCCATTCTAATATTCTTACAGAGAGACTCCAAATTGTGACCATAGAATGTTAACATAAGCCCAATATACAAGATGAATGGCAATATTGTCACTCTCCTGCAAGGCAAACAAGGGAATATACTTATAAAAGTATTAATCTCTACTAATCAAAATTTAGCTCCATCATTCTTCCGCTCCTACCATCGCAGTCTTACCTTATGGATGAAACTAACCATAGCTTATGGTGCCTGACCAATATAATGTTAGTGTGGTCCCACACTTGAGTTCTTAGAGGCTAAGATCTCGATCAAATAAATCCGTTCTATATACATGAAATTTCCATGTGACCTCACCTTCCTATACTTGCCACCTGGTGTCTTGGCTACACCCGTGTTTTCTCAAAATTGCTTTGTCCTATTTTCAATATTATTTCTCCTCAGTTCATTGGTTTCACATCTGCCAACAGCACTCCAATAGCTAGCCAATGCCTGAATAGTATGGCTTTTTTGTTATCCCTAAATCTTTGCAATTATAGCGCATCATCTTTCAGTTCGGGAAGCCACAAAACAATAATGTAAAATCACACCCATCATAATCTAATATAGGCTAGATAGTAAGCATGATGAGTTGTCAAAAACTGATATCTCACGACAATCTTGACAATTTGTCCCTATTTCTACTCAGCTGAAATACTCTTCTATGCCCTGTCCAAAAGGTTATGCAAAAGAAAATATGTAAAAGACAATTAAAAACAATGAAAACATAGTACCCTCAGTCTCAGTCAGTCATCAAGCTTTATTCGAAATATATAAACAATTTCATAAAAGCATACAGTAATAAAAACAGAGGTTTAAAAAACATTTCACGTTTAAAAAAGTTCAATGCATTTAAAAACAGGTTAAAAACGATACAGTACTCAGGAGACTTGCTCGTACAGAGCGGGATAAGACGAATGATGGCATTTACAGCTCCGTTTATTTACCAATTTTTCTAAGGCTGTATTGAGGCCCTAGCCTTAACAACTGTTATAAGGTAAGTTGATACAACTTTGGTGGCATAAGGGGTTTCTAAGGTTTTCAGTCTATGGTAGGTCGCTCTACAGGTACCTAGGCCCCAAGATTTTAATAGGGGTTTCAGAAATCTTTCCCTCGGGTGCCCAAAAAACATGCAGAATAGCAGTCAATGGATGCTAGACTGGGGGGAAATGTTATCGCAGGGGCAGCTCGCCCGATTTCTAGACCAGTTATTGGGGTTCGGGAAAGTTACTAGTCTGTGGAATGTCTCAGTTCGAAAACGGGTCAGGAGCATACGGGTATAGGGGGAAGGTTCTGTGGTTAAATACATTTGTTTCCTTTCACTGTTAGTAATGCCTTGATGTTCTGCAACCATACTCTTGCCCGTTTCTACGGACCGTCTCTGATTGGCCAGGTGCCGCAACACCATTTTTCTGAGAGTGGCTCTGGGCAAGGTGTTCAAGTTATCTGGATTGTAAAAGAATTCTGGGTGCCCAATACCGTTGAAAAAATTTCTAACGTACTTGAGCCACCTGATGTTGTCGGCATAGGCCAAGCCAAGACACTCTTTAATGACTTCCCTATTCAAACTGGTTTCTTGTTTTGCCCAATCATTGTGCCACAGTAAGATAGGTGCGGAATAGATGGTGTCCAAAATATAGGTAAGACCTAATTCACTGTGAAGCACATATGTTGGTGTCCCCCGGGGAACGGCCAGCAAATATCGGAGGAAAGAATTCTCAATGCGTTGCAAACTGTCCGCGGGCTCAATCCCCCATATCCCAGATCCATATGTGCCGGTTGATATACATTTGACTTTATAGATCTGTAGAAGGGACCTAACCGGCCTTCCTCCTAGTTTTTTTGAGAAATTAATAAGTGCTCCCGTCGCCCTGGAAAATGCAGTGCCCCTTGCCGTTGCAGCTGCATGCCAGGTACCCCTCTTGTCAAAGTTAACACCAAGATATGAAAATCTGTCAATGTTCTCTAACTTTCTGCAATCCCAAAAAATTGAGCATTGCTTGTTTCTGAACCCATTTCCACAGGGCATAGTGAATGTTTTAGAGACGTTTACTTGCAGACCCCTACATTTCATAAAATCGGTAAACTTCCCTACTGCCCTTTGTAGTCCTCCGCATGTTTGCGACATGATTGCGGCATCATCCGCATAGAGTAGTATGGGTATTGGGATCCCATTAATGGTCGGGTAATCGTGGTAAACTTCATTAAGGTGATCACCAACAGCATTAATATAGAGGGTAAAGAGCAGGGGTGCTAATATGCACCCCTGTCTCACCCCTCTACGAATTTGAAATTTTTCAGAGCACTCACCCCCTTTTCCAAATCTGACGCGTGCTCCTGCTCCCCTGTAAAGTTCTTTTATAAACAGGAGGATTTGTTTATCTATGCCGGTGTCCGAAAGTGTCGCCCAGAGCAGCTCATGGTCAACGCAGTCAAATGCGGAACCGAGGTCCACAAACGTAACGTAGAGGTTACCCTTTTTTGCCTGGGTGTATTTAGCAATTATTAAGGCTAAGTTTAAACTTTGTTCGAGTGTCCCTTTGCCTGCTCTAAAACCATATTGTAATTTTGAAATTAAATCACGCTCTTCGATTCATTCCTGTATTCTATTTAAAATATTTCTCCAGGCAACCATCATTAAGGCATCAAGTAGTGAGATTGGACGGTAACAGGAAGGGTCATTCCTATCACTTTTCTTAAATATCGGCACTACTATAGCCTCTGGCCAGGTAGAAGTAAAACCGGAGGAAATTGATGAGTTAAACACGTTGGTTGGCAGTGGGGCCCAAAGGTCGGTCATTGATTTGTATACATCAATTGGGACGCCGTCGGGGCCTTTCCAGACAGACTTACCTTCAATGCCATGAGCACTTCGTCGCATTCGAAAGTAGTGCCTAACGGAAATACTCTGGGTGATGTTTGCCCTGTAGGTGCATCCAAATCAGGCACCATAGTTGCCCCTGGAGCCAAGGATTGTGGTTTGTCATATAAGCTGCTAAAGTATAGAACCCAAGTATCACCAGGTATCACTAGGTCCATCTTAGCAGTCTGCTTATTTATCAGGAAGGGAGCATTGACTGCCTTCCAAAAGGCTGTATTATCTCTCCGGTCACTGGCATCCTGAAGTGCCTGCCAGGCATGCTTCTTAATTTGTTTCTGCCTGCTAGATAGAGCAGCGCGGTATGCACACCGTGCTACCCGAATTTTTCCCAGTGACCTTGGGATGGAGTGTAAAGCCTCTCTTAGATTTTTCAGAGCTTTGGTGCAGCGTCCATTGAACCAGCCCTGTTTATCTTGGGAGGTCTGTTTAGGTGCACTTACCAAGATTCTTTTGATCTCCGATGTAATTTTAGTAAAATAATTTATGACTAGTTGGGGGTCTTCTTTAGTCGCTAGGCACACCTAGATGTCCTCGTAGGTTTTTTTAACTAAGGTTTTTAAAAAGTCCGCAGGAACCACTTTGTCCCATTTTACAATATATCCATTTGTGCTGATGAGTTTTAAAGGCAAATACCTAGATGAAAAGAGGGTATAATCAATAATTAAGCAACAACCTCTCCTGTTAAAGGTGGGTCAGAAGGGCTTAGTTGGGAAGCATATTTCATTGGCGCAGGACAGGACAAAGTGGGAGACAAAGTCATTCAGCAGGACTCCCAACTTAGAATGAGAGAAATGGGTTGGCGCGTCTTCCTTTCCAACTCCTAAACCGCAAATCCCCACTTTGCTCCATGAGCACAGGGTACAGTTAAAGTCCCCAACCCAGAGGAGGGCCATATCACTGGGCGATTGTTCTTAAGTTTTATTAGTGTGGCTTTTAGATTACTTATAACTGTTTCAAGTAATACATTTGGAATATTGTTGTAAAAATTAACCAGGGCACGTTTTTTTAAAACTCCCCAGGAAGAAAGAACAATCAGATAGAACTCAGTCGAGATGAACTTTGTGTCAATTAAGCCAGAGCTAGTTGAAATATATGTGCAAAGGCCCCCTTTGTTTCTGCCGGACAGGCTGGGCATGGCTGGCGTGTGGAAAGTTTTGTAACCCAATAAGTGAGTCTCGGTGGTTGTCCATGTTTCTTGCATGCAGACTATGCTGTATTGGGTCACAACTCGCAGCCAAATGGGATTATCGATTTTATCGGCCAAGCCCGCCACGTTCCAAGACAATAAGTTATCAGTCGGATGGTCCTCTGTGGTAGTAATGGATCTGCTCCTCCTGGGTGTTAGTCCCCTTGTTGTGCCTAATACTAAGGGGGGGCTGAGATATGGATCATGCTCCAACTGGGGAGTTGGAGGCTGAAAAGCTGAGATGTTAATTGACTGTAAGTTAATTGGGTGATCAGATTCAGAAGTTATCAAAGAGATCTCTGATCCCTTTTCCAGTCCCTCGATGTTATCAGAGTCCTTTCCCTGAGACTCCAAGAGTTTAGTCAGGGTGACATCAGACCAGATGGGTTGGTGAATTGCCTCATTTGTCTCCCTCAGATCACTATCCCCCGTACCAATCTCACTGGTAGTTGCTATCAATGTCACCGCGCGTGAGTATACTTTAGGTCCGTGACTATAGTTTGGGTCCTCTGCCCCTGCCCAGCTCCCTCGATCTAAGCCATCTCTCTCAAATGATTGTGATTTCAAACAGGATAAGCTAGAGATTATTAGGTTAGTATGTTTCCCTGTCAGCCCGTCATTTGTTACCGCCGACAATCTCGGGTAGGTCTGGGCTGAGCGGCTCCTAGGTGACCATTTAGGGAGTCAATCTATTCCATCCAGTCCAGAGAAGGCGGCGAAACGGTTGTGAGTGGGGATGTTAAAACTTGGGCCTTCAGTGTGACACATATATGGTATCCGGGGCTTTAGAGGATTAGTCAGCAAGGCCCGTGGGTAGAAATAACTTAGGTCGTGTGTCTTAATTCCTCCAGTGCCTCTCTCTGTATACCAATCGACGATATGTGTGACTGCCCTGCGGTCCCTGAAATTGATGATAATGGTGTCCCCCTGAATGTCCTTCGGTCTTTGGCCCACCCAACCAAGTCTTCTTACATGGAGGATTTCCCCGTTGATGTTAGGAGGAAGTTGCCTATTGTGTCTCAGCCAATGTACAACTTTATTCTTGAAGACCTGATAGACTTCGGTTTTCCCTACTGCTAGTTCTGGGACCCCAGTGAGTACCACAACATAGGGTGTCGCCTCTGCGGGCAGATCTATCTGTTGTCGAGTTCCCCTTAAGATCTTAACAGGAGAGTAAGTAATATTAATGTTTCCCTGGGTACTATCAGATTTGTTATTCCGCCCTCCTGCCCTTTCATCCCCATGGGGCGCGTTGGCTTTATCTGTTAATTGGTGTGCTAGGATGGGTTCTTTGGGTGCGAATATTGGGTCCCTATTATTCACTGCCTGGGTTGGCTTAGGTCCTGTGGGGATGACACTGGTAGGTTGTTGTTTACTTAGGGTAGGTAGTTCTTTAATTAGGACAGTGTTGTTAGTAATAGCTTTCTCTAACGACCCCAGTTGCTCTGCTATTCTTTTCGTCCTCTCAATGAGTGGTAGTAGTAGTGATCTGACTAATTGCTCGATACTCCCCATTAAATCCTTAGTAAAAAGATTGTGTCGGGCAAGATGGTCTGACACGGTCTTCTTGGTAGTTATAATAGGATTCTTTGAGGCGCTTAAAAAAGTTTTAGCTGTTTTAGCACGTTTGCAATTTTGTCTAATCCCCCCCGCTTTCTTTTTTTTGTAATAGGGCCCTGAACTACACTTTTATCATGGGGCTTCAGTGTCGCGGTATGTTTGGGGTTTACTGTTGGTGTATGATCCCCTGGGATAGCATCTAGTAATGAGGCTAAATGTAAGTCATCTGTATTAGAATCGCTAAGTGACTTAGTTGATGCTGTTATATCTTGTAGGAGTAATGGGATGCTATTGTCTCCAATTATATAGTTGTCCGTACGATCCGCTTGTGGTGTGGTAGCTAGCTGCAAAGAGCCCAGGGACGAGCGTTTATTATTCAAATACTCTAGGGAAAAACGGTGCTCGGTAACAGCTATCTCCCTTTCTACCGCAGAGGCAGCCCTAGTGATGTAGTGATCTAGGGTCCCTCTAGCAGACCCTCCTACTATAGAATTCCTGCCTTTGGTTTGGAGAGTAGTCATATTTTACTAGGTGGTGTTTTCAAGGACAGAGTCCAACTGATGTAAATCTTATTGATAAAGGCACTAGTGAGAGGCCTGTTATCTTACTGTGTATGTCCAGGAAGGCAGGCGAAAGAGACGTGGCCCAGCCCAGCCGTGGCCAGCCCCGGACGGCCACAGACAGCCCGCCCTTTGCCCGGGCTTAGCCCGGCTAGTCCCGCGCGCGTCCCGTGAAGCGGAGGAAGCAGAGATGGTTTTAGCGCGGAAGTGGGCGTGGGTGGGCGGGGAAGAGTCACCAAGGATTCTGGGGGTTGTAGTCCCCCCGCTCGGCGGGCATTTAATGTTGGAAGTGTAAGCGGCGGCGAGGGGGACCGGCAACCAGAGACACGACACGCTCACAGCGCAGGAACAAACAACTGAAGGGCTCCATAGTATTTTTAGAACTCCAACGTGGGTAAGCGGCACTCCAACAAGGTCTACCCAGTTACAATCAAATAAATATTCTCCATTCCTCTTACCTATTCAACCTTAATCTTTATGTTCCAAATTTGGACATACATTTTTTTTCTCACAGCTTCCTTTTTCGAGTCCTCACAGGGTCATCATAGTTCTTTTTATAATGATCCAACTTATGTCATTCTCAGTGTGGTTATAGTTCACAAAATTCTCAACTAGTAGAGCTCCCTATTTCTTTATATGAATGGGGGATCAAGCTACACTCCGAGCTTAGCCTGCCTTTAGGTATTTTGAGGAGAAGCATCTTTATAATGAATGAACTCTGTTTTTATATACATACGCTCATCAGACTTCTTGAATGACCAGAGTGAAATATGTGTATAATGAAATTCACACAACCTCTATGTTGAAGGTCCATATTCTGTTCAGCAAGTTGTAATGACAGGTTTCTATCCCTAAAATATAGGAGCCTTCAATTATATGCCTGACTGGAGTTCCCAGTGTAAGATGGGACACCCGAAAATGGTCTGCCGTTTCTACAACATTTAGCATATAGAAATTATCTGGCCCAAGAGAATGGTCAACATATCTTCCACAAAGCCCTTTGTCAGTTTATTCTACCACTCCTAAAATGTGTGTATCATTCTGTCTCGGTCTAGCTTTGAGGTCTTCATTCTTGGCTTTAATGAGCAAGAGTACTTTATCCATTTCCAGAAGGTTGACATAATTTTCTGTTCCGTCACTATCAAGCCTTCTTCATTTTTATTGATTTTAGACACCATGGTGTGATGCAAGAGCTATACACATCAATGTTCAGGAAAAAGAAGGCATTCAATGTTGGTCATGGGCAGCGTTTAAATCTCATTCTCCTCTTCATTATCTCTTTGCATGCTATGTCCTATGACTCCTGCAGCATTTTCAGGGTCTAATTGCCTGTCAGCCAGTGCATCTAACTAAGGTAAATCTGATTGCTCAAAATGGCATCCAGATCTATATGCAGTGGATGTTCTTTCCACCAACATTGACCAATTGGCACACTGCGGCATTATCTACACCCTTGTGGATTTGCTTCACTATACTGCACTACAGGGATCACTGTTACCTCTGCTTTATTAGGACCTGCCAATTCCAGCAGCCCCGGGGCATGAACCGTTCCAGTTTTTTATATCAACGAATGCATGCATTCACATCTGTCTTAGGAGAAGGGGAGCTGTGCCTTATTGCGATGTTTGAAGGGTGTCTTTGCCAGTCTTTGCTCTTGACTATTTGTGCAGTTGTTAGCGTGTTATATGGGGATTTCTTGTCCATGTGTGCATCTCAATGTTAACACCTCTCCCATGTTCATTTAGTGCTTAACTTTTAATTGGGGATTTAGTGCTCAGAGGCTGGTTTTCATTGAAAATAGACTAAGGTGCCCTGTCAGTTCATGCCAAGTCACTGAGAAGACGTGTGGTTACACCAGCAGCGTCTATTCATTACACTGCTACAGGCTGTGCTAACTAAGACAAAGTTCTTTGTATGGACTTATGGTGCCCACCTTCAACCCCATCGGGGGCCACTGATATTCAGCCATGGACCAACATCCCTGACCTTAGGTGAGCAGCAGCCCCCATCTTACTTTCTCTACTGGCTTGTAAGGACTGGCCCACAGCTGATGTTAGACCATTCCACTCAGCTTTCTGCTGATCGCAATCTGCTCCAAGGATCTCTGCACTCAGAATTCCAGCAATGGAGTTACGATTGAGCACATTACCCAAGTCTAGGTTGCCACTCTTCTCCTGGGCCGATGGAGCACATAGAGGAGTAGCTTGGATGCTTGCTAGCCTCCCCGCCTTCTTATTTTAGATTTAGTTTTGTGTGAGTTAAAATCATTTTAGCTGGACATTGATTCATTAGGAAGTAGTGTGTACTTTACAGATTTCTGAGCATTTGACTACTCTGCATCAATATCCCAAGTGCCAAGTGGAGCTAGTAGAAACTGCTGTGGCATTGTCCGGGTGCAGATGAAGACAAAGGGGGTCATTAGTATGGCTGGCAGACTTTGTCCGCCCACCATACCCCCGGGAATCGGGACCGCCCGCAATGCTTGCGGCGGTCCCGCACCCTCAATTAGGGTGCACCCGCCACAGTGGCGGGTACATGGCGCATTTGTAAAATTGCGGCGGGCGGTGCTGAAAGCTATCCCAATGCTAGAGCACCAACTGAAGGCGGTGTCTTCAACGTTCCGAGATGATGCTGAAAAGCAAGACGCAACCTTGGCGAAGAGGTTATTAAGCCGCCTAGTTGCCAATGAAAGGCTTAAAAACATACATACAGAACAACATTACATTTGTGCCACTATTCTGGATCCACGGTACAGAAAGGCAGTGGCCAGCAAAGCATTAATTCCTTTTGATGAAGCAGATGTTTCAAAGTACAAACATTGGTTAGCTCTGTCAGCCACTCTGTTCGAAAAAGAGCGGCAGAAAATTGAAGGAGCCGGCAGAAGTACTACTGAATCAGCAGGCCATCCGGCGTCAAGTTCCACTTCTGAATCTGTGGCCGAAGGGAGTCACTTTCCCTCACAGCCGTTAACAACACCAGCAACCGTATCATCATCCTCACCTGCACCAGGCCCAGCCATAATATTGTCGGAAGCGGATTGGCTAACTCATCAAGGATTTGCTCGTTCCAGTGATACAAAGTGGAGCAACCCTGGAGAACCTTGAGTCGATGGTGCAGGCCTATCTGGATGACCCAACAGAGGTCTTTGTTAATCAGAACCCATTGCTGTATTGGTATAGGAAAAGGCCTCTATGGAGACTGATCACCAACCTGGCTCTAAATTATTTGTCTTGCCCACTCGCAAGTGTGTCCTCTGAACATGTTTTCAGTGCTGCTGGTGCCATTGTAACTTCAAAAAGGACCCGCCTCTCGCCCAAAAATGTGGAGAGGTTAAAACTGATCAAGATGAATCAGCACTTTATACCACCAGATTACAAAATATGTGAATGCACTCAGGAAAAAGAGGACACCGACTTAGGTGACGGATGTTATTCTCTGTTAGCTGACCTACTCCCGTCTCAATTCATAGAGTGTGAGGGCGAGCTCTACTTCCCAGATACCGAGGCCTGAAAATGACTTCCTTTTTTTCGTCCTTATTCACTTTTATTCCTGTGTGTCTTTCTTTGTTTTGCAACTTTTACCACAACAAAAAAACTCTAATCACCTAATCATAACAAGTCCATCAGCAGCACTGTCTTCATCTTATTTCCTTATTGATTTGAAGGTGCCGCAGTCTGCATTCCTGAGGTTCACAAGTTCCCAACTCAATCATGCTCCTCTATCCTCCTCCTCCAGACTCCCCATATCCATTGCCCTCAAGGCAGATGGCTGTGTAGTGTAGTTCCTATTATCCCAATAGGCTCTGCGCATTGGAATAATATCTTCAATAGTATAGACGTAGGACTGTGGTTAACTAGGTCTTCTACCGACGATATTAGACTTAAAGTTATGTGTGTGCCAGCTAGCTCAGAGTTCACTAGAAACTTTCTCGAATAGGCAAGGAGGAGTTTAACCTCCCTGGATAGACAAGAAGAGATTTAGTTTCTGACAACCATAGAACATGACAACTTTGCTCTCCCCTAATCAAGAGTATATCTCCAGAGTCGTGTGAAAACAAAAGACAACTTATTTTACTCAGTCAGTACGTGCATTCTTAGTTTCACCAGATTGTAGAGAAAAGGAAGAGACGGGCGTGTTCAATAAAAAGGTGTTATTTATTGATCAGTCTCCTTTCTCATACAAGAGAAATGAATCTCTATTATTGCAATACTTATAGTTAAGTAAAGTGCATACAGTAAAAACAGAATTATAACATAATACTGTAAAAGCATTGATATGGTTTCTTAGCCATATGATACTTAAAATGGATAAAAGTTATATACATATATATATTGACTAATCGTACTCAACTGGTGCTTCTAGCTACGCCTACCCCAGTGTACCTGACCTAAGCCTAATACGTGGGCGGGAGTAGATAAGTAGCAGTTTAAGTTAAGTTTGCTTTGCCAAGGATCTGATTCAAGAATTCTCTGTGAGGGGTTATTCAGTTCAGTACCTGGGATTTAGAAGGCTGGAGGGCTGGTATCTCAATCTCAGGACTCGATATCCCAGTTGCCCGCAAGGGCGGCTGGAAACGCCGGGGCTGGATTTCTCGGCAAGAGAAAAGGCAGCGTCTCGCTCTCAGCGCGTCAAAAGGGAGGGGCAGCGTCCGTGGGCTTCCTGCATCTGCTGGGCTCCTCGGCAAGTATCGCTGCTCCAATCTCGTCACCACCGTGTGTTTGCTTAGGGCAATGTCGGTAATATTTATACCTGAAAGGTGCCGAGATTGACGTAAGGATGGACATAAATACGTCAATAAGGATGTCATAAGAACTGGTCGTTCGTACATTCTTTACTGGAGTTCTTGGTTAAATCAAAACAATAGCTGCGGGGGATTTCCCAAGTTGCTGGAGGTTTGATTTGTTTTGAGAACTCTGTATGCTTTCTATGGGGGCTGGGGGAATAGTGCTTGCCTAATGTGGTAGCATGCGCTATGACCTAATCAGAAAACGGGTTTCTGTGCCGTTGTATGGCCACTATTGATTTATTAACCGGACAAGGGTCAGAAACAGGAATATTGATACAGTTCCTATAGGAAATACATCACACCCACTCCACGGAATCTATGTCCATATATACTAACCTAAGCATAGTAAGCATAACTAATATTGTATGTGTATTCAAAACCGCCCCAAAATACATTAATTTTGCATTAACTTTGGATTTGCGTAACACATGAAAAATGAAAATAGTTACTGTATGCATTCAAGCAGTGTAATCATTAAAAGAGGATGCACATTTTATATCTGCACAAATGATTTGCGAAAATAACACATGAAATGGATCTTAGTACAGAAGAAAAAGTGCGAGTCCATTTCATCACATAGAAATACAATTGTATGTGTAAATAACCTAGAGTTCGAGGTAATGTCTCCTAGAGGTACCTAAAAATAGAAGTGTCTGTTCTCTAAGAATAGTTTACTTTAAGCAGAAGATAAGTGCCTGAAAGGCAAATATTTTGGATGTTTGGAGAACGTTCCTGTTTGCAGGAGCAGACTCGAATAATTCTTAGTGGCTTTATTTTTAAATTTGAAGGCCAAATTCAGAGTTCAGGGAACTCTGTGTGCACGTTTGCTCAAAGTCATTCTTTCTGTTCTGGTGAAAACATCATATCATTTAGATGTTCGAAAAAACAGTCAACAGCTTCTGGTGAGAGTTCGACAAGGTTGGAAAATGACGCTACCATGCAGTCATGAGCATGATTGCTTTCAGTGATGGTTTGATCAGCATAGCTGACAGATGGTCGTACCTGATCGATGCTGCTTTCATCTTGTACTTCACTACCCTTCAATCGCAGTGGTGAAGTCTCCACGAATGCCGTCATCAGGATTGGTAGCCGCTGGGGACAGCACAATGCATGAGCCTTTACTGGACTCAACAAAGTCTCTGCATCCAATGGTACTTCTGATTGTAGTGTGAGACAGGTGTCCAACACGCATTCTTCGCCGCATAGCAAGCCCCTTAATACAGGCCTAACACAGGTCTGCCACAAGGGTCTGAATGAAAGAAACCAAGTCATATTTAAATCTCGTAGCCGTGCTAATCCAAGGACTTTAGTTATGCGGTCCCGGTAGCGGATAGCTAGGATCGTTTCTTCCATCGTTGTTGGAGTCATGTCTGTGACACGGTTTGCCATATCGAAGCAAAAGTAGCAAAAATAGGACGCCTGCTACTAGTCCCAACCGGAGAGGTAGTCCGCCAAAGAGGGAATGGATGAAGTTTGGAAAAATACCCAGGATCGCTTTGAATGGTGTCAAAGCGCCTGAAAAAACTGTCTTAAATACACTGGCGATACCACGTGTATCAGAAATATTTAAGATTTTGTTCAACATTTCTGCGAAGTTTAGGGGGATATTTGTTGATAGCAGTGAATGAATCTCTGCCGTTGTCCTTGCAACTTGGAGCTCATACGTTTCTTTTGATGATGTCAACCTGGTTGGCGTCTGTAGGAGCACAGTCTTCATTCTGCTTAAAGTATCCATTCGAATAGAAGAGAAATTAAAACTGGGCCATAACCTTGCCTCCCTGTCTGGAGTATCGTTCGGGAACAACACTCTTTCACAGCACATGACCCTGGTAGTCACGCTTACGAGATAAGGTTTTCCGGGCATTAGGCAGCAACATCTGCGATCTACAATTAGAATGTAACTCCCGTTCGAGAGTCTCCTAAAGAATGGTTCTATTCGTGTTGCAGGTGTGCCTAGCTGGTGACATGAAAGGTTATTTGAAGTCCCTTCACAGGCCCCATGCAAACTTAAACCCTGACACAGAAGTATACCACTTAGTGACTTTGCATAATTATCGCCACTAAGAAATACACTCTGGCCTTTATTACTAACACATGTGTGTGTATAGGGCAAGTCACATGTCGACTTAATGTATCCTTTACCCAACCTTTCATACTGGCCTGCCTCTATATATTTTTGGCAGTACTGAAACTGGAAAGTTGTTATCAGAATATTTATTATCCCATGTATTACCCATTCAATGACAGGTCGTTCTGACATTGTCAATGGTAATCTCTCAAGTTTTTCAATGCTCAGAATTGTATAGTCAGCACCCTTCTGTGCCAAACTGATTTGTTTATCAGTAATGTTAAAGATATTAAATAATGACGTTGTGTTGATTAAACGCCAAGGCACATAGCCGGAACGCAGATTTTGTAACGTCCAGCCAAGCTGTACAATAGAACGTAATTTAGACTGACCGTGTTGTAACATCAGTAAGTCTTGCTCTATTATATCGATTGCTGAAGACACAATACTGTCCAGTGAATATATTCTGGAAGACAGAGTCATTAACCCATTGTCTACAACAGAAAGTGATTTTTCAAATTAACACGGTCAATTTCCCGTATTTTTTCTGCGCTCTCAATTTGAGTTTCTTTCCAAGCTTCGTTATAAGCTGCATATATAGAGGCCGCTATGAAACGTTTTTGACGCTGTTTGCGTGGTCCCATAATGAAATCACGCAAGTCAGCACCTTCTTTAAGTAGAGTTAAGTGTTTCTTAATTTCTGCCAGTGTGGATGTATGTAGCCATTGAAGGCAGAGCTTTCCCACACTGTAAGTAGTTACAAACCCTGGATGTTGTCTCTGGGAGTATCTTGGGTCTGGCCTGGTCAATGTGAACCCCTGTATTTTGTTCAGGAATCTGTCTTGACAGTTATTTGTGTCTGTGGGCCAGATCAACCATTGTTTCCATTCAGGATGAGTTCTGTTTTGGTTTAAAATACTGTTTACGTCTATCTCAACATCAGAGGTGCTATTACTATCCATTGTTGGCTTTGGAATAGACGGTTTGTTTAAGTCTTTGATTTTGGCTAGACCAAGACAGGTGGTCTGCTGAATTGTGTCATTCAAAAATATAATTTGTTCTGGGATCATGCAGGCTCTAAATAATGAGTCTATACCTTGCACTTGCCAATCTTTTGTGCCCCAGATCGTTTTCGTTTCAATGTTATCATTCCAGAAATCCAAACCAAATGTATTCATTTTTTCAAAAAATGAGTCTGAATATATCAATTTTGTGTTTGTAAGCATGGATTTCACTCCTGTCTTATTTAACAATTTGAAGTAGAATGTTTCTGCATTACTTGTGTTAAACCCTGAAAAGTATGAATATGTATCATAAAATGTTTTTGAACTGCCTTTTGGTGGAGTTGCACAATGTTCCCATTGGTTAAAATTTAAAACATTTCTAGGCTGAGTAGATTTATGCAGATAATGGTTACCATAATGGTTATAGCAAAACATTTGATCGTAATTAGATGAACCTTGTAAATAATCATGTTCTGTAAATTTAGCTGACATCACTAGATCAGACATCATATTATTAATACTTTCAAAATCCCAATCATCAGCGAATGTGCTTGGTTTTACAAAGTCACTTAATGAAATCTTAAATTGGTGTGGATACTTCAGGAGTTCAACCGGACCATATATTTCATATTCAGTTTTGTCCCATGCTACCCCGCCGGGTATAGGATTGGCTGTGAAGTTGACAGAAGAAAGTTCTCTTTTCTCGACGTGTGAAGATGTGTGTGGTTTAAGGACCAAGTTGATATTCTGGCTTGCTGTGTCCATTTTAGCATATCTTCCCTCAATGAAATGTCCCAAGCATAGTACCATGATGAGCCAAAGTATGACGATAAATGCACCAAATGCCACCCAAATTTCAATCCATGGAGAAATCAGATAGGTTTCTTTTAGTTGATGAAAAGTTTCTTTGCTTTGTCTTTAAAAGTTGTTTTCGTTGGATGATCGTCGGGTTCATTCAGATCTTCAGAAAAATCATCGAAGTTGATGAAGTAGCCGGATGCTGTTCTGTCAATTGTTTCAATTGCTTCTGGATTACTTTTTGTTTTTAGGATTTGCTTTGTTTCATTAGCATAGTCCGTGGTTACATCACTGTAGAGTGGAGTTCCTTGATGTAAAGTTTTGATTTGGGTTTTAAGAGGTTCAAGTTCTATTGCTTTGTTGCACAGTCCTTGTTGATTCACTGTAGATTTTTCAAATGTGATTAGTCTTTCAGTTTGAACCTCTGTGGATGTAGCAAACTTTGGTGTTCTGCTACTTCTTGGGAGTCCACTTGGCCTACTACTTGTTATCGGCCACATGATTGTGGTTTAACCAGGTCGATGGATACAACTCGGTTCTCCTTTTTACCAGCAAGGGGCGGTAATACTACTGATCTCGTCCCGTTGACAGACAAGACAGGAACTGCTTTTCTGTAAGAAGGCCCAAATTCCTTCTTTACCGCGATCTTCTCTCTGACCAGATCCCCGATTTTTGGAATCCAGACAGGCCTTGCTGGAACAGGTGGTTTCTCTTCAGTGGTTGTTGGCTGTTGTTTCAACTTTATGTTGCTTAGGTCTCTTCTTGTTTCATTTAAGTCCTGTAAAATAGCCAAACGATCTTTGATATCAAAGCATTTTTCTTTAACCACTATCTAAGTCCTGGACTAACATTCTAGTCCCAAACAACAGTTCGTACGGACTGAGACCTCTCAGAGAATTTCTTGGCAGATTATTAAGACTACGTTGGACACTTATTAAATGTTTGACCCACCCAGCTCCCGAACCTAATACCTTTGCTGTTATAGATTGCTTTATGTCACGGTTTTTTCTTTCCACAATTCCGTTTCCCTCAGGATGAAAGGGACAAGAGTACCGCAATGCAATGCCCATGCTGGTCATTGCCTCCTTATAAGCCCGGGAGCTAAAAGCAGGACCTTGGTCAGAATGCAGCATGCCAATTGCGTATGTGCCGATAAAGACTCGCAAATCTTTTATAACAGTTCAGACGTCAGCCGAAAGTTGGGGTCTACATTACAAGTGAAAATAGTCTCTACATGTTAATAAGACGCATTATTCATACTGGGTTAGTTTATGTTGTTAGCCTATTCCTTATTGAGCAAAAAGCCGTGGGAATACACCGTTTCGTTCACCACTGCGATCTCTGTTGCAGTTTGAACAGCTTCTCGCGAATAGGTGTTGGTCCAGACTCATTCCTGGCCACCAGTATGTTGATTGTAATTCTGCTAGAGAATCTTTAATTGTGCGATGTCTAAGACCCTCGCCAATATGTGCGTCTACTATTAACAAAACTCTCCTGTTCATGTTTGGAATCACTCTATCCCCCACTCCAGGGATTCGAGCAAAAGGAACGGAGTTTGCATCGATTATGTATGTATAATTGAGTGGATAGTTGATCGGTAAAGCTGAGCAGTCGCCTTTTGATGACGTTTTCACCGCCAGCACTGTTTCACCGTCAATATATTTTACTGAACGCTTTTTTGTAGCTACGGAAGCCGATTTAGTTGCTACCGCTGTGGCTGTCTCAGCCAATGAATTCCCTGCAACGTGAACGCCATCACGTTGATGACTCAGTGAATGTATCACGTGAGTTTTTGGTAGTTCTTTCTGTAAAAGAACTACTTGTTCCCAAAGTGATTTTTGTTTTATTGTTGCACCTGTGTCATCTTTGTAACCGTTTTGAATCCATTTCTGTAAATCGGTATTGTATGATTTGACGCAGTAATACGAATCGCACACTATAAGTGTCGGGAATTCGCGATCGGCATTATCTAGCGCCATTTTTAACGCTATTATTTCAGTTTGTTGTTCTGAGTTATTTTCTACTGAGTGTGTTTTTGTAAATAGAGGTCTCAGTTTACCTCCGTGCCACACGTCTTTTACAATCTCGCATGTGGCGTTGTATGCTTGCTCTCCCCATACTGAGGGCTGAGCATGTCCGTCTGTATAGATTACACAGGCGTACTGTCGTAAAGGCAGAATGTCAATTGGCAGAGGATATTCTCTTTCATATTCTAGATATTTTAATTCATTCATTTCTGGATCAAAATAGTATTTCACTTTGTCTGTAGCAACAGAATTTACCCACTGTATCCGTTCTGGATTCAGTGCCGTTGTTGGTAAGTTACATGGGGTTGTTAATGCCTCAAAAGCTGATTCTGCTGTTCTGACTGTAATACGTCTACCGTCAGCTTGGTATTTTTCTTTTGCTACAGTTGTTTGAACCGCATAAACAATGTTTTCCTTAATGCTGAACTTCTTTTCAGCTTCTGTGTACAAGTATGATTTGTATGCTATTGGTACCTTTTCTGGCTCATTAGAGGTCAGGTATGTGAATCCGCATCTTCCTGGGATGACTCGAATCACAAGATTGCGTGTGTTGTCACGTGTTTGTAGTTTTGTTTTAACTAACATGTCTGTTTGTAAAGATCTCAAAATTTCTGTGTGTTTTTGAGTCCAGTTGATTCTTTTAAAATCTGGTTTTATTAAATCATAGAGGGGTTTAACCCTCTCTGCATAATTTATAATGTAAGTTCTTCCGAAATTTAGGAAACCTAGAATTGATTGTAAGTTTTTTAGTGTTCTTGGTGCTTGGATTACAGCACATTTCTCTAGGAAATTGTCAGCCAGGCTTTTGCCTTCACTTGATAATTCATATCCCAAAAACAGGACAGTTAGATGGGCAATTCTTGACTTTTTAAAGTTGAATTTGTAACCCTCTGCTGCGAACCCAAGTATTATGGTGTTCACTCTTTTCAAGTGAGTATCCAAGTCATCATCTGTTAGATAGATGTCATCGACATAAGATAATGCCTCGTCATCATATATTTGTAGTAACTCTGTTACTCTTGCTGAGAATAATCCTGGGCTGTTCTTGAACCCCTGTGGTAAACAACAGAAATTTTTTTGTGCACCATTTATTGAAAACGTGGTGAAATATCTGCTTTCTGGTGCTATATTTTGACAAAAGAATCCATTAGAGATGTCTAATGTAGTTTTGTATTTTTTGCGCACTATGTTATTCATTAGTGCTGCACTGTGTGAGTTTTGTACTGCAAAAGTTTTGCAACATGAGTTCAAGTGTCTGTAGTCCAAAACAAGACGATATGAATTATCTGGTTTGGAGACAGGAAACAAAGGATTGTTCATTTGTGAGGTGCAAGTTTCAATCACCCCCTGGTATTCAAGTTGATCTAGGATCTCTTTTACCTGTTTTTTAGCTTCTTGCTTAATTGGGTACTGCCTCTGTGCAGTAGGTTGTGATTTTAACTGGATTTTGTGAGGAGGAGAGTCCTCATCCCATCCCACATGATTTTTATATAATGCAGGAGCTTGGGCTACTGCCCACTTTCTTGCAAGTGTATACTTTTTATGTATTGGAATATGATTAGAGAAGGCAGGCATAATTATTTCTTCGCCATGAGGGCACTCCCTGACAAACACTGTTGGCCAGTCTTTTTCAGCTAGAAGGATGTCATAGCCTTTAGAGAGATTATCCCAAAACAGACCCCTTATCTTCCTAGTCTTATCCCCTTCTATACGCAATGTTATTTCATATATTTTATGAGGTTTGCTAACTCTGGTATCTGCAGTTTCCACCTGAATGTATTCATTCGTGTCCACTGTCTCCAGATGATTCATCAGGATCTTGCGAGCTATGCTCACTTCTGCTGCGCTGTCTAGCATTGTCTGAGCCCATTCTCCGTTTTTCAGCTGTGTCCTCAGTATTCTCGGCATGGTTGATTACTTTAATACTGGCTACCTTCTTCTTTGGAAATTGTAATTTTTTATTTTGATGATCAGGTTCCTTGTATTTGGACTTGACGTGCTCTTCCCTGTGTTCTGATCGTCCTCTTCTTTCCGATTTCTGCAAGGAAGTCTGAAAAGATTGAGAGGGACGTGTATCAATATCTTGATATCTGTCAGGTTTCTTTATATTATCCCTATTTCTAAGGTTGTATTTTTTCACAGAGGGCTCCCTTTGGGGAGACTTGCGTCCTTGGTCCGGAGATCTTTCTCTCCGCCGAGGAGACCTTCCTCTGGTTTGGAATATTTTTTCTTTAGGAGTGGATTGTTTATTTCCATCCCAGCTCTTTTTTTGAGTGTTTAGATTGTTTTTAATAAATACCTTTTCAGGATTTTTAATTAGTTGGGGTTTCACAGGTATTCCACCCAAACTATCTCTTCCTAGTTCTTCATAGGATTTTTCTATGATTCTGGCAATTTCAAATGGTTGGTCTGCTGTATCTGTCTCTTTCAACCTCTGGCGGATCGCCACATTTGCTGCTTCTCCCTTTATATTGGCTAGTAATATTGCCGAGACCTGCTTGAAGTCTTTTAGTAATTTCATACCCAAAGTTAGGGCCGGTTCTGGACCGTATTCATCTTGAATTTGTTTCAGCACGTCTGGTATTACTGACATGGACGGAACACCATGTGTTTTTGTGTAAACGGAAGCAAAGACTGTACCCCAAGTGTCACAGTCCTCCACATGTGGTGCGATTCCCATTGGAAGACAGATAGTCAGAATCCTGTGTTTCTCAACCGGGGTGGTATCCGGAAATACCGCCTCTATTTGAGTGATTTTTTGTGCTAACCAGAATGGAATTTGTTCCCGTTTTGCGGGTACTATCCCTAGACAGGACTGTATGTTCTGTGGTGTGATTTTATTTGTGTTCCCCTGATGAGGGGTCAGCTGTGGAATTTTAATAGCTGGTTGGACTGTTGAAGTCCGCATTATATATTGGACTAATTGTCTGTGTATTTTAATTAGTTGTTTTAGCTGTGCTAAAAGATCTGGTGCAGACATTTCTTCAATGTCTGGATGTGGTGTGTATCCGGCTAGGACCGGCCACGTTGCTCCTGGTCTACCTAGTGGACCGAGCCTGGTGATGTGATTATTATGTTTTAGGGCGCCATTAAACCAGAGCAGGTGCTCTTGGTATTTGAGTGATATCTCCACTTCCTCGAAAGGAGTGTAGATATCCGGTGGTTCCTCTATCTTATAATAGTGGAACTCTTTTGTTACAGCGTTTGCTGCTGGAAAGTTTATCCATAAGTAGAATACCTCTGTCTGCCGATATTCGTGTGCCTCAATTACGAATATGACTGTACCACCTCTCGGTGTTAGTCCATTTTCTATAAGTTTTAAGGTTATAGTTTTTCTTATGTTGACCGGGAGTATTGCCTCCGGGTCTTGCTGTAGGAGACTATTGTCATCCGCTAGGAGTTGAGCTGCTACTCTAGCTGTCTCCCTTCCTTCTTCACTGTCTGACATTTTACTGACAGGAAGGTTTTTTTTTTTTGTTTATTTGCAGATCAGGTTTCTATGGAAACAAAGATTAGATGCACAATATTTTGGAACAGTGTATCCTTCAACGTTGAATAAACCAAGAACCATACATAGGAGTCTCCTCCTACGAAGTTTGGCGGATTTAACCTTTCACCCACTCCAGACGTCTTTGGAGTATTATGGGAAAAGGGGTCTGTGTGAAAAAGCACGACTGAGTTACTCTAATGTCTTACGTTAGATTTATCGCCTATCCAAACAGTTGGGCGCCATGTAGTGTAGTTCCTATTATCCCAATAGGCTCTGCGCATTGGAATAATATCTTAAATAGTATAGACGTAGGACTGTGGTTAACTAGGTCTTCTACCAACGATATTAGACTTAAAGTTATGTGTGTGCCAGCTAGCTCAGAGTTCACTAGAAACTTTCTCGAATAGGCAAGGAGGAGTTTAACCTCCCTGGATAGACAAGAACGGATTTAGTTTCTGACAACCATAGAACATGACAACTTTGTTCTCCCCTAATCAAGAGTATATCTCCAGACTCGTGTGCAAACAAAAGACAACTTATTTTACTCAGTCAGTACGTGCATTCTTAGTTTCACCAGATTGTAGAGAAAAGGAAGAGACGGGCGTGTTCAATAAAAAGGTGTTATTATTGATCAGTCTCCTTTCTCATACAAGAGAAATGAATCGCTATTATTGCAATACTTATAGTTAAGTAAAGTGCATACAGTAAAAACAGAATTATAAAATAATACTGTAAAAGCATTGATATGGTTTCTTAGCCATATGATACTTAAAATGGATAAAAGTTATATACATATATATATTGACTAATCGTACTCAACTGGTGCTTCTAGCTACGCCTACCCCAGTGTACCTGACCTAAGCCTAATACGTGGGCAGGAGTAGATAAGTAGCAGTTTAAGTTAAGTTTGCTTTGCCAAGGATCTGATTCAAGAATTCTCTGTGAGGGGTTATTCAGTTCAGTACCTGGGATTTAGAAGGCTGGAGGGCTGGTATCTCAATCTCAGGACTCGATATCCCAGTTGCCCGCAAGGGCGGCTGGAAACGCCGGGGCTGGATTTCTCGGCAAGAGAAAAGGCAGCGTCTCTCTCTCAGCGCGTCAAAAGGGAGGGGCAGCGTCCGTGGGCTTCCTGCATCTGCTGGGCTCCTCAGCAAGTATCGCTGCTCCAATCTCGTCACCACCGTGTGTTTGCTTAGGGCAGTGTCGGTAATATTTATAACTGAAAGGTGCCGAGAATGACGTAAGGATGGACATAAATACGTCAATAACGATGTCATAAGAACTGGTCGTTCGTACATTCTTTACTGGAGTTCTTGGTTAAATCAAAACAATAGCTGCGGGGGATTTCACAGGTTGCTGGAGGTTTGATTTGTTTTGAGAACTCGGTATGCTTTCTATGGGGGCTGGGGGAATAGTGCTTGCCTAATGTGGTAGCATGCGCAATGACCTAATCAGAAAACGGGTTTCTGTGCCGTTGTATGGCCACTATTGATTTATTAACCGGACAAGGGTCAGAAACAGGAATATTGATACAGTTCCCATAGGAAATACATCACAGCTGGATTACGCAGAATAAAGAAACTTTGTCTTCGTAGACGAATCCCCTCAAGTGGGACTGGAATCACTGACTACATGCTTGCTGATTTCTGACAGTTACTTCTGAAATTGCCAGGAGAGGCTGCCCTGTGGGTCCTCACTTTCAGAAGAAGTTTCAGACAAAAAGTCGAACAGGTAATGAATAATGAGAAGAAGATGGCATGCAGTGGACAGCAATGGCTGTCTGGCTCTGATGAAAGCAATTGCTGTTTGTTTGTTGTGCATGAAATGAATCATATGTCTTCTGTTATTATTTAATCTTTTACACACTAAATGTAACTCAAGTCTACTCTGCTGTGTTTTTACCTTGTTTAATTCAATTGTACTTCAACTGCAGGGGCCACTACGTTGCATTTTCCAATATGCAAAATGTCCTTGGACTTACTGTTTTCCAATATACCATGATGATTGTCTTGATTAAATAATATATCTTTTTTCTTTACAGTCACTCACTGGGATGGATGGATCATCAGCGTTGGTTTACGGAAGAACTATGGCCAATTTGTGAGTGGCAAACAGGTAAACCATTCTACAACAACTACTACAGCAGAACTACATATCTGTCTAGTTGTGGTATGGAGTGGTCGAGGCAGTGTAGTGTTGTTATGCCAGGCAGAGTCCAGACAGCAGTTCATGTACAATTGGGGCTATGTGGCTTGCTGCATGCAATTAGATATGCTTTGTCTGTCTGTGACAAAGAGCCTAGGTATGATACATCAGGTTGCTTCACTCAGAGGTGCTTGCCCTGACAGTCTGCATGGCCCTGCTGCAAGCATGGGCCAAAAATCAGTTCCGCTCGCGAAATTTGCTGTTTTTCGGCGCGAAATTGCCGTAAATTAGCAAATTCTTGAGCGTAATGGATTTTTGGCGCATGCTTGCGGCAGGGCCATGCAGATGGTCAAGGCAGGCACCACTGAGTGAAGCAACCTGATGTAGCATACCTAGGCTCTTTGACACAGACAGACTAAGCACATCTAATGTTTAGGGTTTAGTGCGGTTTACATGGTTTTTTGGGTTTAATTCGGTAGGGTGTCCGCGGAGTGTAGGGCTCAGGGCCCAATGCAGGCTCGTTCATAATGATGTTGGCAATGTTTTAGGGGGGTTTGTTGGATTTTGGTCCAGAATTGGCCGATTTTTGGCCTTTTTTGGTGTTTTGCAGGCGCGTGTGTTTGGGTGAAAAGTGGTCGTACACCTTCCAGTGGATCGATTTTGTTCTGCCTTGCTGAGATTCTTGGGAATCACGAGAACAAGAGTCCTGGTAAGTTTCAAGAGGATCGAAGTAGTGGAAGTGTTGAAAACAGCAATTTATTGTCAAGCGCGATTTGCCATGTTTTGGGGATAGCAGTATTGCATGTTTTTGGGGGGCTGTTTGGGGGTGTTCTACATTTTTGGGGGTGGGTTGAGGGGTCTGGGAGCACTGCTAGAAAGGTCTAATTTTGATTGCAAGTGGTTTGAAGAAAATCCATGGTGGAAAAGTTTTTTTTTTTAGCAGTATTGCATGTTTTTGGGGGGCTGCTAGGGGGTGTTCTAGATTTTTGGGGGTTGGTTTATGGGTCTTGGAGCACTGCTGGGAAGGTCTAATTTTGATTGCAAGTGGTACGAAGAAAATCCATGGTGGAAAAGGGGAGTTTGGGCCTAGTTGCAGACAGCGTGTTGGCACAATTTAAACTGAGGCCTAGCAGTATTGCATGTTTTTGGGGCGCTGCTTGGGGGTGCTCTAGATTTTTGGGGGTGGGTTGAGGGGTCTGGGAGCACTGCTGGGAAGGTCTAATTTTGATTGCAAGTGGTTTGAAGATAATCCATGGTGGAAAAGTTTTTTTTTTTAGCAGTATTGCATGTTTTTTGGGGGGCTGTTTGGGGGTGTTGTAGATTTTTGGGGGTGGGCTTATGAGTCTTGGAGCACTGCTGGGAAGGCCTAATTTTGATTGCAAGTGGTTTGAAGAAAATCCATGGTGGAAAAGGGAGGTTTGGGCCTAGTAGCATGGAGCGTTTTAGCACGATATAAACTGAGGCCTAGCAGTATTGCATGTTTTTGGGGGCTGCTAGGGGGTGTTTTAGATTTTTGGGGGTGGGTTGAGGGGTCTGGGAGCACTGTGGGAAGGTCTAATTTTGATTGCAAGTGGTTTGAAGAAAATCCATGGTGGAAAAGGGGTGTTTGGGCCTAGTTGCAGAGAGCGTTTTGGCACGATTTTAAGTTAGGCCTAGCAGTATTGCATGTTTTTGGGGGGGTTCTAGATGTTTGGGAGTGGGTTTGAGTGTCTTGGAGCACTGCTGGGAAGGTCTAATTTTGATTGCAAGTGGTTTGAAGAAAATCCATGGTGGAAAAGTTTTTTTTTTAGCAGTATTGCATGTTTTTGGGGGACTGCTTGGGGGTGTTCTAGATTTTTGGGGGTGGGTTTATGGGTCTTGGAGCACTGGTGGGAAGGTCTAATTTTGATTGCAAGTGTTTTGAAGAAAATCCATGGTGGAAAAGGGGGGTTTGGGCCTAGTTGCAGAGAGCGTTTTGGCACAATTTTAAGTTAGGCCTAGCAGTATTGCATGTTTTTGGGGGGTTCTAGATGTTTGGGAGTGGCTTTGTGGGTCTTGGAGCACTGCTGGGAAGGTCTAACTTTGATTGCAAGTGGTTTGAAGAAAATTCATGGTGGGAAAGGGGGGTTTGGGCCTAGTTGCAGACAGCGTTTTGGCATGATTTAAACTAAGGCCTAGCAGTATTGCATGTTTTTGGGGGGCTGCTTTGGGGTTTTTGGGGGTGTGTAGAGGGGTCTGGGAGCACTGCTGGGAAGGTCTAAATTTGATTGCAAGTGGTTTGAAGAAAATCCATGGTGGAAAAGGGGGGTTTGGGCCTAGTTGCAGACAGCATTTTGGCACAATTTTAAGTTAAGCCTAGCAGTATTGCATGTTTTTGGGGGCTGCTTGGGGGTGTACTACATTTTTAGGGGTGGGTTGAGGGGTCTCGGAGCACTGCTGGGAAGGTCTAATTTTGATTGCAAGTGGTTTGAAGAAAATCCATGGTGGAAAAGTTTTTTTTTAGCAGTATTGCATGTTTTTGGGGGATTGCTTGGGGGTGTTCTAGATTTTTGGGGGTGGGTTTATGGGTCTTGGAGCACTGCTGGGAAGGTCTCATTTTGATTGCAAGTGGTTTGAAGAAAATCCATGGTGGAAAAGGGGGGTTTGGGCCTAGTTGCAGAGAGCGTTTTGGCACAATTTTAAGTTAGGCCTAGCAGTATTGCATGTTTTTGGGGGGTTCTAGATGTTTGGGAGTGGCTTTGTGGGTCTTGGAGCACTGCTGGGAAGGTCTAACTTTGATTGCAAGTGGTTTGAAGAAAATTCATGGTGGGAAAGGGGGGTTTGGGCCTAGTTGCAGACAGCGTTTTGGCACGATTTAAACTAAGGCCTAGCAGTATTGCATGTTTTTGGGGGGCTGCTTTGGGGTGTTCTAGATTTTTGGGGGTGGGTTGAGGGGTCTGGGAGCACTGCTGGGAAGGTCTAATTTTGTTCTAAAATAGCAGTTTGCACCTAGCTTGAGGCGAAAGATCTGTAAAATGCGCCCATACTTACTAATTACTATCCTTGAAAAGGAGAGACAGAGTACGCACTTTTGAAATGATGCTTGTATGTAATACTGTCGAGAAACAGCGAAGCTCTCGCACACATAAGCAGGGTATAAAACTGGTAGTTATGTAACAGTAAACGCAATACATATGTAGCCAATAAGTAGACAGATGCAGTTTCTTGGGTATATTCTTAAGGTGGGTGGTTTAATGAATCCACAACCAGCCGGCACGTGTTTCGTCGTATGGGAACAACTCACAACGACTCTTCAGGGCTTGTGGCACGACCTACATGCATGTAGGTCCGGAAGAAAAAGATTCAAATAGATCCGAATCTCATCAATTCTGAATAATATCGGTTCGGTTATTTGTCCTGTAAAGTTAAGTATTCGGGAACACTTATAAGTGTTTGTCTGACAATCTCGAGCACACTGGGTCAGCGGGTGCTGAGTTAATTTATGCTTAATACGTGTGGGTATTAAGACAGTACCGGGAGAGGATCCACCTTCCGTTTCTAATTCTGCAAGTATCGCTCGAATCTTGGCGTTTTACAGCTACGTGGCATCCCTCCTCCTGTATTTCCCGGTCGTCGTTTTCCGAACAACGGACCTACTGTCGACTCTGAAACTGAAAGTGTTATTTTTGCACTTCACAGGGTTTCTTATATTTGTTTCTCCATGGTGTTAATATCACTTCCTGTTTTTCCATCAACAATTACAGGCCGGCTTTTACCCTGTGCCATTGGAAAAACGATTAACTCAGGCTTACTATTAGCGATCCGCAATTCCGCATCCGCCAGGCAGGCAGTGGACAGTGTGTCTGGTCACCAAGATTGATCGACGGAGCGTTAGATGGAATGGAGAGTACCGCGAATAAGAGGAATAGCTGGATGCACGCAACTTCCCAAATTCAACAGGACAACTACAACATACAGTTACAGTATCCTCTACACTTCTCCTTATCTTTTAAATAATGTTATTGTTGTGAACTTCTATGAGTGTTACTCTGTGCATTTGTTTGCTCTCTGCTTCAAATTAATCCCTCCAGCCATTGTATACATTTTTGTTTGCTATTTTTAAAACTAATTTCATGTGCTAAGTGTTGTTTATTCTCTCTGAGGGCAGATAGGCAAGTGAAATTGCATAATTACTGCAGCCCTGTACTGTCACATTTTTTCTTCATAGTTAGTAAGTTGTAGAAAGTACTACTTAGTTTAAGTAACCTAACCATCCATTTAGCAATCAACTTTATTCATGCAGTAGTGCATGCACTTCCTTTATGTCCCATAAATGGATATCTTCATATCCAAAGATTTGTTTATCTTCATTTGCTGTTTGTCCATGCTCTGTTTTTTTTCCTCTCTCCACAAAACTTTCCCCAAAAACCCCATTCCCATCCAATTTTCAAACCCTAACCCTCTTCCCCCGGGCTGTGTGGTTTTCATTGAAGTGTGACTAAATGACAACAATAATTCCACACAGTTGCTGGGGAGGATAAGGTCAAAGCAACAGAAAATTAATTTCAAGGCTGGTGAAGGAATCCGAGGATATATTCTTACTCAGCTTGACACACACCCATGACTATTTGCAAATCAAATCTGATTTTCATGTGCGCCATCAACTGGATTGATCATCAAGAACATCCTCCTCCTACATGTGGCGAATGATTACGCTGCTGTGTCATTCTCCTTCAGTTCTATTTCTTGTAGTATCCAAAGCCAAACTCCATGCAACTAGTAGTTATACTTTGAATTAAATACTTTAGCAATTGTTAGGCTAAATTATGGCACTTTTCTTGTGTATTGTGCTATCTATCGTACTGTTCTAATACTCCGCTCAGGCCACTCAAGGTTTCAATTTCTTTTTTTTCATATGCTCCTACTGCCACTGTGTACCAACAGTACTACCACCACAATGATGCCATTTCATCTGCCCAGGATTGCCAACCTTAATCGCCATTTGTTATGCAGCCAGCCCTGTGCCTAGCCCTATTATCAAACACGAATCACAGGTAAGATAAGCGTTTGGGGGGAGGAAGAATAATGGAGTAGGAGGAGAGAGGAGAGACTGACGGTAGTACTAGTAAAGTAGTAGGACAATTGAATTCACTAACTCTGTGAGTGCCACTTACTTTTGTAAACATTGGGCGATTACTTAGACATTTTGAATCAAGCAGCCAGATAAGTTTCAGGAAAACAAACGTACAGTTACCCCCCCCACACCCCACGCAAAACAGTAAAAACGCGAATGCTATGTTTAAGTTGAAAGTAAATTATTTTTATCCCTAACAAAAATAAACTATCCCGCAAGACCAGACCTACCCCCCTCCCTAACCCCAAAGAATGTCTGTGAAATAAAATGTCCCCAAAGTCCAAAAAACCCAACTCCCAATTCCCCCCCCCCCAAAGTCTTTAAAATAGGGGTAAGGGACAGTCTCTCCTCCTCTACTGCCGCCGGCGGTGTCCTTTGGCCAGATGGTCCTGTTGCTCCCTGCGGAGGTTCTTATTGAGCAGGGTTTTCACTCTCTCCATCTCCTGCTCAAGGTTGGACATCCTGAGGGTTAGGCAGTGGATGCGTGCCTTGCACCTGCTGTGGGGGGCTGCTCATTTTTTGGCTGCTTGGTGGTGGCGGGTGGCTGGGGTACCACGGCTCCATACCACTGGAGCCTTGCGCTGACTGGCTGACCCAGGGTGCGCGGAGGAGGATGCAGCTGTTGTGGTGGATGTTGTGGACTGAGACTGCATGTCCTCCTCCTCCTGGGCCACCAGCCGCCGATATTCAGTGACAATCGCCTCCAGCTTCCTTTGCCGGGCCCGTATAGACAGCTTCTTCCGTGTTGGTTTATAAGGAGCATCTATATGAAGAAAGAAAAACATACTGTAACCAATGCTCTTTAAGATTAACACAAAATAATTCAGCAGAAAGTTGTGTCACAGTAGCACTAGCAACTTCCAAGCACAGTGCATAACATTTGTTGCCTGTATCTGTCTAATCTTCCACTTCGTCAGCCTCTGCTCTAACATTAGTGGGAGTTTCAGGAATCAATTCTACTAGCACTATATGGACTCACTACATTAGACTCAGACAGTACACCAGTCCTCTTCTTCATCTTCTTCTCTCTTGTTTAGCGAAATTAGTTAGAAACCGGTTAAGAAAACTGTTTTCATCTTTTTGAAGTTGGACTGTAGAGGAATAGCCCCAAAGTCCAGCTCCATACAGAGCTGAAGAAACACATCTTGCATTGTATATGGTCACCATGTCCTTTATTTTACGATCCCCTAATTTAGTAGCAAAACGAAAAATACCATTAGTGTTCCTGGTCATCTAATATCTAATGTTTTCTTGCTCACCAGACCATTTACCATTTCCTTCAAAGGTAATCCTAAAGAACAGAAGGTCTTATCAGTTTGTATTTTAGAGCCATATCATGGTATAGGTCTATGATTTGTTAATTAAAAGTTTCCTACCCTTGATAAAAATCGGTAAATTCATCAATGAGCTGTTGAAGGCCTAAAGGGGTACGGGAAATTAAAACAGCATCATCGGCATATAACAATACCGACAAAGCCGTATCACCTATTTTTGGTGCATCTGCCGGAATATTATTTAGAACGATGGCTATTTGATTAATAAAAAGGGAGAATAAAAGAGGGGCCAATACGCACCCTTGCCTAATGCCTCTTCATTCAGCAACAAACGGGGATCGCTTGCCAGTTGGCCCATATCGTACACTGCAGGATCATTTCTCATATACCCGTGCTAAAAAGAACACTATCTCTTTTGGGGCCCCAGATTTGAGCAGTACCGTCCAAAGAAGGGAGTGGTCTACTAAATTGAACGCACTGCTCAGGTCGGCGAAGCATAAAAACAGGTTACCCTCTTTTACTACTGTATATTTATTAATTAGTAGGTCCAAATTCACGCATTGCTCAAGGGTGCCTAGGCCCTTCCTAAATCCATAATGAACTGGGGTTAGTACTTTAAGATCTGAGGCCCAAATTTCCAGTCTTTTTAAAAGCACCCTACTCATCGCCTTCTTAGATGAGTCCAGCAGCGATATTGGGCGGTAATTGCAAGCTTCTGACCGCAAGCCCTTTTTATGTAATGGGACAATTAATGATTGGGCCCATGATGTTGGAAAATTCCCCAAGGCTGCAGTATTAAAAATCCTTGTGAGAATCGAGGCCCATAAATCGGTCGCATCCTTGTATAAATCAATCGGGACACCGCTCGCCGCAATTCTAAAATTGCATGTTGTGTGTTTCAAAGCACAACATGACAGGCACCGCGCGGTGCGTGCCATGTTGTACTTTGAAACTTATTACCCCCCATGTGCACCCCCCTTCACCCTGGGGGCCCGCAACTGGCCCCCAAAGCAAAGACCGTATGCCTTTCCGTGGTGGCATTGACGCCACAGAAAGGCATTCCCCAAAGCCCATCCTAATATGGCTGGCGGTGTCTGATAGACACCGCCACCATATTAGACTTTTCCCGCCACGGTCGCAAGGCGACCGCGGTGGAAAAGCAGTGGACGGTCTTCCCATCCGCTTCAAACCCCCCAGCCATCCTAATGTGGCGGGGTGTCATTTGAGTGAGGATGGCGGATGGATTGCCCCCGCCGGCCCAGCGGTGGCTACTGCCAGCCCGGTGGGGGCAATAGGTCCGCCATCCTAATCGACCACTAAGTTCTCAAATTTAACTAAGATGGACCCTTTCTAATAATTGCATGGATATGTCTATATTCTAACCATTTCAAATGTATGTATGCTTGATGGGGTTGTTCTTGTGCAAGTTTATCTCTTTTTGTAATATAACCAGGGCCACTGGATTTACAAACCAGGGTAGAATCAAATTAAGTGTCAGGATTTAATAAATTATACAGCAAGAAAAGGCATATTGCGTGACTTAAAGCAGCACATTTGCGATAGTATTTCCTCATTAATTTGTTATTTCCACACATTTTAACACTATCTAGACAAAGGTTTCACTTTGTGTGTACCAATCTGACACCTAAATACAGCAACAATCAACAGGAAGTTGGCTAGTAAACATTGGTGAAGGGTATTTCACTGTGAAGCAACATGTGTTGCTGTATATTTAGTAACTTTTGATCCTTTTGAGGAAGAAGCAAATTTATTTTGTTAAAATCTTCAAAGTGTCCCTTAGATGATGGATTATGTGGCAACTGTGATAGATTCATAATTATGTGGACAGCACCATGGTTAAATAATTGCCTATTTTCCAATGGCCCAGCATTTAGCTGAAATTGAATCCCTAAATACCTGCCTGGAGGCATCTCAAACTACATATATATTGTGGCATCACCAATAGTATGATACATAATCAACACCTACAAAAAAATTGTTTTAGGTGGCCAGTTAATTTTGGTTGCAGAAGAACTCTACTCTGCCTTAACCTCCCTTTTATTCAATTGCTCTTCTACCAGGATTTCTCTATTAATTAATTTATCTGCAAAGAGCACTCCTCAGAACTAGATTTGGCAGCTTCCACACTTCAATTATGTTCACATTTAAAGCATTGCCTATTCATTTTCGTTTTCCGCCTGCACTGCACTACCCCGTGGGTTGTGTCTCTATTTTTATATTACACGTTTATGAGATATGTTGATAAACTGAGCTTTCGTATCACCTATTTTTGGTGCATCTGCCGGAATATTATTTAGAACCATAGCTATTTGATTAATAAAAAGGGACAATAAAAGAGGGGCCAATACGCACCCTTGCCTAATGCCTCTTCATTCAGCAACAAACGGGGATCGCTTGCCAGTTGACCCATATCGTACACTGCAGGATAATTTCTCATATACCCGTGCTAAAAAGAACACTATCTCTTTTGGGGCCCCAGATTTGAGCAGTACCGTCCAAAGAAGGGAGTGGTCTACTAAATTGAATGCACTGCTCAGGTCGGCGAAGCATAAAAACAGGTTACCCTCTTTTACTACTGTATATTTATTAATTAGTAGGTCCAAATTCACGCATTGCTCAAGGGTGCCTAGGCCCTTCCTAAATCCATAATGAACTGGGGTTAGTACTTTAAGATTTGAGGCCCAAATTTCCAGTCTTTTTAAAAGCACCCTACTCATCGCCTTCTTAGATGAGTCCAGCAGCGATATTGGGCGGTAATTGCAAGCTTCTGACCGCGAGCCCTTTTTATGTAATGGGACAATTAATGATTGGGCCCATGATGTTGGAAAATTCCCCAAGGCTGCAGTATTAAAAATCCTTGTGAGAATCGAGGCCCATAAATCGGTTGCATCCTTGTATAAATCAATCGGGACACCGCTCGCCGCAATTCTAAAATTGCATGTTGTGCGTTTCAAAGCACAACATGACACCCCCCATGTGCACCCCCCTTCACCCTGGGGGCCCGCAACTGGCCCCCAAAGCAAAGACCGTATGCCTTTCCGTGGTGGCATTGACGCCACAGAAAGGCATTCCCCAAAGCCCATCCTAATATGGCTGGCGGTGTCTGATAGACACCGCCACCATATTAGACTTTTTCCGCCACGGTCGCAAGGCGACCGCGGTGGAAAAGCAGTGGACGGTCTTCCCATCCGCTTCAAACCCCCCAGCCATCCTAATGTGGCGGGGTGTCATTTGAGTGAGGTTGGCGGATGGATTGCCCCCGCCGGCCCAGCGGTGGCTACTGCCAGCCCGGTGGGGGCAATAGGTCCGCCATCCTAATCGACCACTAAGTTCTCAAATTTAACTAAGATGGACCCTTTCTAATAATTGCATGGATATGTCTATATTCTAACCATTTCAAATGTATGTATGCTTGATGGGGTTGTTCTTGTGCAAGTTTATCTCTTTTTGTAATATAACCAGGGCCACTGGATTTACAAACCAGGGTAGAATCAAATTAAGTGTCAGGATTTAATAAATTATACAGCAAGAAAAGGCATATTGCGTGACTTAAAGCAGCACATTTGCGATAGTATTTCCTCATTAATTTGTTATTTCCACACATTTTAACACTATCTAGACAAAGGTTTCACTTTGTGTGTACCAATCTGACACCTAAATACAGCAACAATCAACAGGAAGTTGGCTAGTAAACATTGGTGAAGGGTATTTCACTGTGAAGTAACATGTGTTGCTGTATATTTAGTAACTTTTGATCCTTTTGAGGAAGAAGCAAATTTATTTTGTTAAAATCTTCAAAGTGTCCCTTAGATGATGGATTATGTGGCAACTGTGATAGATTCATAATTATGTGGACAGCACCATGGTTAAATAATTGCCTATTTTCCAATGGCCCAGCATTTAGCTGAAATTGAATCCCTAAATACCTGCCTGGAGGCATCTCAAACTACATATATATTGTGGCATCACCAATAGTATGATACATAATCAACACCTACAAAAAAATTGTTTTAGGTGGCCAGTTAATTTTGGTTGCAGAAGAACTCTACTCTGCCTCAACCTCCCTTTTATTCAATTGCTCTTCTACCAGGATTTCTCTATTAATTAATTTATCTGCAAAGAGCACTCCTCAGAACTAGATTTGGCAGCTTCCACACTTCAATTATGTTCACATTTAAAGCATTGCCTATTCATTTTCGTTTTCCGCCTGCACTGCACTACCCCGTGGGTTGTGTCTCTATTTTTATATTACACGTTTATGAGATATGTTGATAAACTGAGCTTTCGTTCAAGGCAGATTAGATATACGTTGACAACAATAAATCACAAGTAGTCACACAGAGCTGAATGTGCGGCTCCTCTCTCGGAAAGGCAAATAGCCAGGAGGGCTAGTTAAAGGAGGAATCGCAGACTTGTTTGGCCGCACTCTTTACAGATGTGGGTCAGGGGCCAGTGTTGCTGAGGTCTCTAAGCAATACATCATATGGCAGACATGTGGGGATGATGAAAGGCAACACACTTCAGAGTAGACACAGCAGGTTGCATCCATCCATTTTTCACCGCTATGGTAGGCATAAGGGGTAGGAAGGTATCACACTCTATCAGGCTTTTTACAACAAAGATCTACGAGACAGTGTTCTCCTAAATTAAGCCAGCATGGATTATCTTAATGATAATGAACCATTTTTTGATGCAATCTGGGCAATGTAGATTGAGTAACAAGACTCAATGAGATTTGTAATGATTTTATGAATCCCAATATGCAAGATCCGATAAGTGATAAAAGGACGAGTGGGAGATGGGAATGATCAAATTGTTGCAATCTTCTTTTGTAAAACTAGAGGGGCCAAGCTTTTGCTCTGGCTCAGGAAAACACTGGAGGTTCGACGGCTACATCAGCACAGTGTACTGGACTTTATGATACAGTGGGGAGCTAAGGTAAAGATAAGTCCTCCTTCAAATCTAGTACATTTAGACCTGGCATCTTAGCAAGCACAAGACAAGCAGGCTCAACAATAGAGAGGTTGATTTTCCATCGCAATTTTCTCTTCATCCATAGTTTTGTCAAATCTGTCTGAGAATTCTGCAGAGTCTGATATAGAGTCTGATCTTCGGCCTTGAATGGAGGATCATGACAGTTGGACACTTTTGACAATTTGAAGAAACTGAATCAAGACAATTAAGATGGCATGCTACTGCCACACACTTCATCCCAGTTAACAAACAGGAAACAAAATTAATGGATCTACAGCTCTCTCTTTTTTTTTAGAGAGAGAGAAACTTGTTTATTTAGACCGTGGTCTTTTAAACAGTACAGAACACACACAATTGAGATCAAAAAGTACGCACAGACAAAATTCTACTACATCGTAAATAGGTAAAATTCAGTACTTGTTAAAAGAAAATTAAGAGGGTGACGCCCTCAGAAACACAACATACAATACGCCCTATTTTTACAGAAATCTCAGAATCACTAACAGGATAAGAAGGAAATTTTTCATTTTATACAACTTTAAAACAACTTAAAATCAGTGCCCCCCTTTCGAAATCACCCTTCCATATTCTTTTAAACCCTTCAAAAATGTACCCAATCCAATTGCAATTTCTAACGTGGGCCTATCGGTAAGTAAACAGATCGCCTGGGCACGTGAAGTTATCTTATGTGATAGAAATATCGGACGTAAAAACAATTTCCTTATATCGTGTACAAATAAGCAATCAAGTAAGATATGCGGCATATCAAGTCTTAGTCCACGCCCACAGTTACAGTTACCTTCTGGGCCGGTCAGAGCAGATTTTAATTTTCCATCTATCTTCCATGGGTTAACCCCAACCCGAGTCCTAAGAATTTCATATCTCAGCACTTGGTTGGGCAGAATGTCCAAGTACGGGAACCAGCCATCGTTAACCCATGACTTTTTTAACCACTGGACCGATTTTTTCTCTGACATATAATCTAGGTCCTGCGCCCTAGAGAGCGCCTGGCCTTGTTCCCTAAGTGTTTTCTTAGTAAACTCGGCTATCAGGGCGTCCTGAGAGAATTTCACATTAAGGCGCCCAGTTACTTTCTGGAGGGTTTTGCTCACATCCTTTGCCCAGGCAAGGTTACTTATTTGGATCTCATCTCTACACCACTGTGAGACCTTTAGTGTCACTCCTGGGTCTTGGCGCTTCCAGAATCTTACCAGGGCCATTTGAGATTGTACGGTCCATGAGGTTAGCCCTAGCTCCATTCTTATTGTTTGAACCATAGTACAGTTTGGTAAGGACAATATTATTTTTAAAATTTTCCCCTCTTCCTGGTCCCACTCATGTTTACCACTCAAGTATAACACCTCAGCGCCATACAATAATTGGGGGGGATCATTGCTCCAAATGCCTTTGTCATTGGTTTATGAGTCATGTCGCCATATTCTTTATTAAACATTTTCAACCCACATGTGGATGAAAAAGCTTTGGCTCTTTGCGCCTCCAAATGGGTGCGCCAATTTAGCGCACTATCAAACCAGAGGCCTAGATATCTATATTCCTTGACTGCCTCTAATTTGTCATTACCCAAAAACCAATTAAAGTTCTTCTTGCACTTTCCAAAACATAAAACCTTGGTTTTTTCCATATTTACAGTCATATGTTTCCTATCACAATAACCTTTAAAAGCATTTAGTTTCCTTTGAAGTCCTATTTCTGTTTGATCTAGGATCACTAAGTCATCTGCGTATAATAGGCAAGGCACTTTGTGCCTGCTCATTCTAGGGCTTGCACTTCTTTCTACTTCGAGTGTCGCAGGGAGATCTGCCAGAAAGATTGAAAATAACAGGGGTGCCAGGACGCACCCCTGTCTAAGGCCATTCCCTATCAATATCTTGTGGGTTAGTGACCCATGCGAATCTCTAATAACCTGGGCCCAGTTCCCTCTATGGAGATCTTTTAAGATCATCAATAAGCCATCCGAAATTCCATATCCTGTCAAATCCTCCCAGAGTTTGTTCCGGTCCACAGAGTCAAACGCGGCCCGAAAGTCAACAAAACAACAATGCAACTTCCCATTTTGTTCTATTGACTTCCGGGCCAAAGCCCATAGGGCAAAGCAGTGGTCTATTGTAGAATGGCCTTCTTTGAAGCCGCCCTGTTCTACTGAAATAATTGCTCTCTCTTGTGCCCAAGTCTTGAGCCTACCTGATATTATTTTAGCAAATATTTTTTCTCCGATATCCAGTAGGTTGATTAATCTATAGTTCCTTGGTGCGTTGACGTCCCCTTTTTTATGGATCGGTTGAATTATCGCACCCTTCCAATTGCTTAGAACTATCCCTGATTCTAGGATTACTAAAAACATTTGGGAGAAGAATTTAGCCCACCAAGATGTCCGTGACTTGATTATCAGGGCAGGCAGGTTATCTGGGCCGGAGGCTCTTGTTAAATTTAAGGTTTTGATTGTGTTAAGTACATTTCCTTCTGAGAAGTCTTGTTTTAGGTCATCTACTAGACCTCTCCAGTCCCTATGTACTTCCTCTTCAGTTTCTCTCCCCGGCGAGTATAGCTCTTTCAAATAATCCTCCCAGGCACCCTCTTCTACCACGCAAAACATTGACACAGCTGAGGCTTCTGTTGCTGAGCGGACTAGACTCCAGAATAATCGTATATTCTTGGATTCTATTGCCTCCAGCAATTTCCCCCAGCAATTATCCTTATGGGCTCTTCTTGTACTATCAAGAAGCACAGTATACTCTTTCTTTAATTTTACAAGATATTCAGCTCTAGACTTATCAAATTGTTTACGCAGACTACGCTGTTCTCGCCTTAGTTCTCTTTTCTTATTTAAACAGGCTATATTGTACCAATTTCCCTTCCTAACTTGAGTGGTTTGTGTACTCTTGGTAATCTTTACGTCTATTCTAAGTTCGACCTTGATACTTTGTACCACTTGGTTTAACTTTTCAATGTACCAGGCCAGATCTAGACCAACTGTGCATCCTAGGATGATCTTATGTTGGAGCCTGGTTAATTTCTCTATAGTTTCTTCGGTTAACCGTGTTGTGATGCGCCTGGGATAGTCCATCTGTGGTATAATTACTTTTTCAGCAGCGATTTGATGGGAATATACCAGTTCCACTTCTAGAATATTGTGGTCACTTTCTTCTATATGGTTAACCATAAAGCCCTTAATTTTATCAAAGTTCCATGCTGGAATAAAGACATAATCTATGGAACAACTTTGTGTACCTTGTTTAAAGGTTTTTTTTTGCCGGGCGATCTTGTGGGAACCTACCGTTCAAACAGAAGAAACATTTATTCGCTAGGTAATTCCCCAAGCTTACATCATTCGCTGTACACAGACTTTCGGGAAACTTTGCTTGAATTATATCATAAGATTCTAAAAATTCCTGATACATGAGATCCTGCCACTTAGGGTTAAGTTTATGGTTAAAATCTCCTACCAACAAAATCAAATCTGAAACATACTTTTCACACAATAAATCTAAATAATTTTTAAAATTACCCATTTCAACTCCATACTCCTCCTTGGCCCCTCATTGCATATATACATTTAGAATCAGCACATTTTCTTTCTTATTACCGACTGTAATTAAAGTTATTCTACAGCAGAGAAGTCATTTACATGTTACAGTGAGCCAGGAGAAGTTTTTCACCAAATTTGTAGATAGTAAAGTCAATAAACCCCCTGCCGGGCGTCCTGATCTACATTTTACTGCCGGTCGATAGGCTTGACAGAACTCATCCACTACAGGGGGCTCGCCACATAGCCAGGTCTCCTGGATACAGATGATTGCATTATTTTTCACCAGATCTGTTAGCCGTTCAAGTTTTATTTGGTTTTCTAGCCCATTTATATTCCAGGAGACCATTTTTAAGCCGTGTGGCTGCCCCTTTACCTATTCCACGTCACTAAGGGGCCCAAACCTATTGGATTCCTCTAAGTACCGCTGTGAAGGACCTGGGAGACTAGTATTAAGGTTCCAATTCTTCCAAGAGTCTTCCGGAACATAATTATTTATTATGATATTAAGGTTTCCCGGGGCTTGCCCTAAGCCTTTTTCTATAAATCTTACTTGCCTTTTACCAAGTCCTGCATGGTACTTTAAGAAATCTTTTCCTTGCTGGACACTTTCTTCAGCCCCTACTTCTTCATTAGGTACTAACCGAGTCCCTGCTTTTAATATCTCACTACCAGCTCGTTCAATGGCAATTTTTACCAGCTCAGAATAAACTTGTACCTTAGTAAGCTCTTTTCCATCAAAGTTTGTTTGAAAGCCCACCTGTCGGAGATCATTTGTGCCGATTCCTTTCAAGTTAGGGCAATGGGCGAACAAATTAAGAATAAGTTCTCCATTTAAGTACGAGCGCTTCTTCATTTTTTTCCCTCCCTTTCCCATATTTACTTGCTCAAAGTACAGCCATTGATTTCCTTTAGACTCCATACCATTTGCTTTTGACCCCCTATGTGGTTGTTGTATTTTAGTTTTAACCTCATAGGCTTTCTCATTAAATTGCATCCCCTTGTTATTTTGTTTCTTACTGCCATTATCATTTATTACTCGATTCATTGCTGGCTTCTCTGTGCTTCCCATTCTTGTATTGCTCACTCTCTCTCTCTTACTTTTTGGAGGCTTGCGATTGGACGCTTGTTCCATTAGATCTAGTGATTCCTCCATCTCGGACCTTTTTCCCACTACTCTACCTTTGCTCTTTCTTTGCATGACTCTACTAACAGGTCTCCCCTGTCTTAATGAAGTATGACTCTTATATACACCCCTCCTTTTTATCAGCATAGGCCATTTTGAGATGTACACTTCATGATTTGTAGCCGGGGGTTCAATGTTCCCAACCTCCATCACAATTGGAGTTACAGCTGGGGGTTCTTTATTCCCAACCTCCCTCTTAATTGGTGTTATATACTCTGGGTCAGGAACTGGTCTAAGCATTGAAGGCATTTGACTCTTGATTCCCTGTAATTCACCCTGAATTTTTAAAAGGTGTAAATTCTGTGTTTTTAGTGTATCATGATTTAGCATTGTCACTTCAAGGATTCCCTGGAGAGTTTTTTGCAATATTAATATCAGATCCAGCATTGAGGTGGCCGGATTTGTAGAGGACTCCGGATTAATCTGTGAAGACTGGTTACCGTCATTAATACCCTTGGAACCTAAACTGTGTTCTTCATACACATCAAGTCCTTTCGAGTTTCCATTCAGAGCCAAGTCGTTCAGATCCAGGTCATCTTCCTCATCTTCCTCTTCTTGTCCTTGAATTTCACTATTTACTTCCTTGGAGTCGTGGAGCAAGGACAACTTTGGGGACGAGGATAGCCTGGGTGTCATTGTAGGGCCATTATGAGTAGTTAAGGACTGTAGTGATTAGTTAATTCGTTTTTCAAGGTCCACCATTTGGTCATCAAAAATGACAGAGGAGCCTCCCTTCCAAGATTCTTCCCCGGCTGATTCCAGATCAGGTGAGAGAGGCTTAACTGGAGAGAAAACCCTTTTGAAATGTTTTCCCACAAAGTCTTTCAGGGGGTTAGAAACTTTGCCACCCATATGGCCCGCATTCGATTGCTCATTGGATATTTTCTCTTTTTTCTTTTGGATACGTTTAGATTTTAGTTTTGACTCGAGGTCCACCAAGCTTCCTCCTGACGAGTTTAGATCCATTGTTTTTTTTTTAGAAGTCTTTGTTTTTGCCTTTCCCAAAGCACTTTTGTTCTTCCTTGGCGCCATCAAATGGACCTTTTGACTCTGAGATACGTCGGTGCTTAGTGCCGGGTGAGTCAAACCCCTCAGCCCTAGACACTGCCCTCAGGACTGGGGTAGACTATTTGCAGCAGTAAAGGGATATAATAGATAGAAGGGGCGAGAGAGCAAAGAAACACCCTTTACCTCACTTACCTCTGTTGTGCTTTTGTAACTAACCTGAACCGTGCCAAAGCCCGTTTTCTGCTTATACATATGATGCCTCTTCCGCTCCTTAGCTCTTCAGCGCCTTATTCCAGCGCTGTCCTACGCTTTGATCCGGCCCCTCCTTTTCTTCTCCGCCCTCTCCAGGCTAGCGCTGTGAGGCTGAACAACGGCGTGCGACTGAAGATTTCCAGCGTCTACTAACTGAGCGCCGCTTCTTCACACACCGGCGCTGTTGCTGTTGGGGGGGGCGTGGGCGTGGGGGGGAGCCGGGCGGCCGCAATACCGCTACACCGGGCCGAGATCCCAGCTTCTTGCTCCTAATCGGCATCTCTCGCAGATCTTCGCGGTCACGTGAGGGCTCCCGGGTCACGGGTCACGGACGGCAGCTACGCAGCAATCACGCAATCACGCAGCACAACAGAGCACAACAGCTTGAATAGGAAATGCTGAATACGCATAAAAAGTTGATTCCTACAGCTCTCTCACCTCCCTGAATCTGATTCAAAAAGGAGAGAGGCTACTCTTGGTAGAATTTTTGAGTTAATTTTGGCAGAAGGTGAAGAAACTTTTAGGAATAGCCAGCTTGTACATACAGCCATGAGGTAAGTTTAGGGAGCAGTTTGCCAACTTACCAAGATAAACACTAATATCGTTGGCAGAATGAAGGAGGTGGAAGAATGTACAATGGCGGTAGAATCTTAACAGAGTCAACAAAACATATTGAGGGACATGTAGCTCAGATAGCTGATAGCCAATGGAAGTGGGCATGCATAGGGATCAGATCCCAGAGCACTTATTCATTTATTTATTCTGCGTTCAATGATCATCCATTCCTTCATGATGTTAATCAGAGTGGAGTGAATAGTTGTATTGTAGGCAGCAGAATTGTCCAGAAGCACCAGTAGGCATGATTTACCAGAGAAAAAGGACGTGGAGGTGATGATCCACTATTTATAGCAGTTTAAGTGCATTTAAGAAAACAGGCATTTTTGATGATGCCAGCCACTTTTTTCTCCCTAGCTGAACTAGTAAATGCTGTTTTTTTTTTACTTTGGCAGTGCACCGAAGTCTCCTAATAAGGCCCCAGTGCCAGTGCTCTTTTTCCAAAACTCATATTTGTGAATTGGTAATCCCAATTGGTAAGGACTTTACCGCGCTAATAAACCCCTAGTATATGTTACTAGTGGTACCCAAGGCATGGGTGGAAAAGGGGTCTCCAGGGCTTGCAGCATTGATTGTGCCACCCTGAGTAACCCAAGTAAACTAAAGACATCAGGCCTGCCATTGCAGACTGCAGGAGCAGTTCAAACTGTTCAAACAGGACAGCCAATGTACTGTCTTTAATATATTTCAGTTAGCCCTAAGGAAGGCCTCCTAAAACCCAGGAGGCAGGGTGCAGTTAATTAAAGACATGGACATGTAAATGCAAGTGTATATATCTCTATAATGTCCTTTACCATTAAAGGGCACTATAAGTGATAGATGGTCCATAGGATAACATGGACTGGCACCCAAGCAAACCTGAGTTTTGCAGGTCCATAATGGTACTGCTTAAATATGTTGTGTTTGGTATCAAACAATGTGCCTTCTCACTCCTGACATGAATCTCATGCCAGCAGCAATGTGGCATGCACCCAGGTGGCTTACCTAGAGGTTTCCCACCTGGTTGTCCCAGCTTTCATGTGGTCTGGCCGACAGCACACGATTGCTGCCACGAAGACAGAATTGTGACCTGTGTGTAGGTAGAGTGAACACTCCCAGGAGTCAGGATCAAAGGTCCGGGCAGGAAGGAGGTTGTACCTCTACCCCACAAGATGGCTAGTGAAGTGGCACATAAAGGTGGTGAGCTTTAAAGGCCAGACTGCCCTTGATATGCATCCAGGCTGCCTCCCAAAGGAAGGGCTTACATTTCATTAAATTTTTCACCGAGTCCTTTTTCTTTTTTTAATCCATTTCAGATAATCCACATTCATTTTTGAAGCTCCATGACCCGAAATAATCGTATTAACTGTGCACATTACTTTTAAAAATAATGTCTCTGCATACCTAAAAAATGCACCCAAAAAACAAATCCTGAAAAAGTGTTGCTTTTCTGCAAAAGGCGAAACTCCATAGGCGAAACTCCATCTCGAAAAAATGAAAGTTGCACTTCTAAAATCCAAATACCAATAGGCAATGGATGTAAAAATGTCCCATCTTCTATTTTCTCCAAAAAGAAGATCTTTTTTTTCAATCATCTTAAAAATACATCTAACCGCGACAGCGGCAAAAAATATTTTTGTTTAAAAAACCCAACACAAAACGAAAAAAGATACCTTTCGAATCACTTTTGTTTAATAAAGTTTGGAATGTCTATTTTTGTATAAACTTTTTAGACAAAAAGTGTTACAAAAGAATGAGACCCAACGTGGGCCTACTACTGCAACGAGATATTGAGTGAAATATTTGGTTACACACAATCAAACTACCAAAAACACATTTACTACATCTTTCTACCTCCCTCCTCTCTCCTTACGATAAACATTACCACTAATCTATGTATTTTAATCATTTAAATGTGTCTTACCTTGATGGAGTTCTCCCTTGCATCTGATCTGTAGAGCGACGATCCTTGTAATGACGAAAGTTACGTTTACGTGGCAACATCATGCCTTTCTGTAAAAATGAAAAACTGGCATTTTCTCCCATTGACTTTAATGGAAAAGCATGCAAACATTTTCAATTTTTTTTAAATGTTAATGTACATAAAAATATCTATGTTTCGATTTGTAAAATATTATTGAATAATAAACTATTTTTTCATTACTTTTTTAAAATTTATTTTGAAAATATAATATTTTAAAAATGTTAATAAAATGCTTTAATTGATAAATTACATGTCTGGTATTTCTTCATGTTATATTTAATTAAATTAACATGACATTTAAAGACTTTGCACAGTCTTTAAAGCGCTGAAGGGCATAGGCCCAGAGTTTTTGAGCAGTGGTATAAAATGGTATGTGCCGGGCAGAGCGCTTTGATCAGCCAAAGGCAGATTGGTTGCAGTGCCACGAGTAAAAAAGGCCAGATGGGGAAGAAACAGCTTCTCCTTCTGTGCTGCAAAAGCCTGGAACATCCTGCCAGGGCATCTCAGAAATGCCTCAGAGCTACTTTCATTTAGAAAGGGCCTTAAGACCTGGTTATTTAAGGAATAGTTTCCCCGTCTAGGTCCGGAGTCAGTAGGCAGTGCCAGGACGCCTTTGGGCATAAGTGCGCTTTTTAAGCTCATAAATAAAATAAATAAATAAATTATTATATACTGTTTACATTATATTTACATTTTTACACAAGTATTTCTGTTTTTAAAAACATTTAATATTATTTTTTATAACTCTACAATATTCCGTTAGCTATTGTATACACTATGTTTCAATTCTTTTTTTTAATTATACATACTCTAGTATTAATTTTAATACCTGAGTATCAAAATACATTACCACAACATTATGTTAAGTTTTTCAATTTTAAGATAATTAAAATCTCCATTTTATTCTCGCTGTTATCCCAAACATTTAATTCTAATATTTGTTAATACACACTCTAGTATTAATTTTAATACATACGTCTTCAAATTAATTACCACAACATATTTAAATTATAATGAATATGTATATAATTCACATCTCCCATATAATATTAATATATAACAATCCATTTCGTAATTTTTAAAAAAAAATATACTCTATTATTAATTCTAATACCTGAGTATTAAAAAGAATTACCACAACCATTTCTTTATATTATTTAATATGTATGTACAATCAATCTCCTATTCAGTTTCTTTTTTTCATAAAAATTTATTTCTTATATTTTTCAAACATATACTCTTGTATTACATGTAATACCTGAGTATTAAAGTAAACTACAACAGCATTTTTTTATATTTAATATTTATATAATCTAAATCTCCAATCTATTATTAATAATAATTCTTGAGTATTAATTAAAATAGACTTCCACAGCCTTACAAATACTTACCATACTATACTTACCAATGTGTTGTAATGGCATACTTTGTAATAGCATGCATTGCAATGGCATGCATTGTAAAGGTATGTGCGTTGTAATGGCATGCGATGTAATGGTGTCTGCATTGTAATGGATGCATTGTGAAGGCATAGGGAAGTAATATTAAAATCATTCTATTTACGCTTAGGCAGCAGCTACAAATGTAATTCTTGGACTTTTAAAAATATTTATTATAATCCCAATTCATTGCTAACGTCAGATTTGCAATATATATTTTAGAACAAGTATTTTTAGACAATTCCTTGTTACCTGTCTTAAACCCCTAGAATCTCATTTGCATGAGCTTCCAGCTGTACCCAGGAGTTGGTTAGCCATTGATGAGGAGTGGGCTTGCTCCCTGAGCTGAGACAAAGGCCATGTGTTTGGGGTGCTTTTCTGTTGATCTGACAGGAGAACCATCTGGGCCATGCCCATGAATTTAATTAACCTTAAAGAGGCCTACCCTGTCACAGTGAAATATTGTTTGCCACCTGGAATAGTCCACCTAGTCAGCCAGGCACCAATCCTTCTGAGAGAGGATCCGCCCCACAACTTGTTTGAAGTGACCACAGAGGAGGGCTTGCTCATTTTCCTGGCCACACCACTTGGGCGGAGTCACAGGAGCTCTGAACAGGGGAAGAAAGGTTCTACCATGTTGGATTCAGGTAGAAAGTGGCACAGTGGGACTGTTGGCAGTAAGGCAGTCAGGAACTTTGGCAAAAGTGAGTAGAATTACTCCTGAGAACGTTTTCTCTATTGGTTAGGTATGGGACAGGAGTCACCCCACCCACAGGCCAGTGCCGTACATAACTGTGGCACCTTCTTTCAAACACTTCAGGACCTGTGGAAAATAGAAGAAGAATTTCACCTGCTGTTGAGACTTGTGTAGAGATCTGAAGGGCCGGGCCTGCTCCCACTTGTGCCCAGGATAAGGAAGTGCACTCCAAGGGTCAGCCGGCTGACTTCCTGTTAAGCTACAAGGACACAAATGCTTAAAAGAGACCACTTTCTTGAAAGAGCCCAAATGACCAGTGTCAACTGGACCTTACTTGGACCCTGCTGGTGGCTTCTGCTGCAGTGAGCGTTGACCCCTAAGTGATATTCCTCAAAGCATGGGACTCTTGGCTATGACCTAACAACCTGACACCCTGGGACTTAAACAATTTTGGCTCAAAAGATCCCTGGAGTACTAGGACAAACCTGCCAAGTCACTCCAACAAAGGTGTATTGCCACTGGGCCAAAGCTTCAGGTTGCTCCAGCTCAGAGCTTTTCTGCAGATGCAAATCTGTTTCAGCGTGGCACCACACCTCTGCAATGTATCCAGACTTGTGGAGCCTTGTTTGGCTACAGCTTGCAGCTTTCTGGTACTGCAGGCATCTGAACTCCAAAAAACTGAAGGTGCTAATAGTATCCATCCAGCAAGGGATCTTCATTGGGTGTGAACTTTGAATTTCTCCAACTCTGAGCTTTCTTGCCAAAAGTCAACAGCTTCACAGCAAATTGGTCCGGTGGCTATCCATCTTTGTGGGGCCCTGCTCAGCCACAGTCTGCTGCCTTTCCCAGCTGTGATTTTTTACTTACATTTCAGGGACTAAGTCAGAAGGTAAAACTTCTGACCGAGATGAAATTGGTTTCTGATCAGCCTACGGTCCATCATAGTAAACCTTAATTTGAGTCTAGATCCTGGTCAAGTGCAACTAGATGACTGCAGTAGGTGCCTAACAATTTTGACACTATTTTCAATTAAAACTTAAACACATATATATATATATATATTCACAGAAAAAATATATGTACATATATATGTATTCACAGAAAAAATCTTAGGTTTCAGGGGTGTTATAGTTAGCTGGACATTTCCCTCGTACAAAACTATAGAAATCCCTCTGTTATAGTTAGTTCTGCTAAATATAACTCGTGCGCCTGCAATGCACTGCTGATGATGTCACATATTACATCATTCATGACATGGTCAGCTTTTTTAAATGCTAATTTCTAACTATAACGTCTCGGAAGCCTATGTTTTTTTCAGTGAATTTCGAAGGTTTTTTAACTGCGCATTTTTAAGTGTAATAGTAGTTATACCTATTTTTTGTACTGATTTTCTACAATTTTTTAACTGTTTATGTATAAATATTTTATTCATTAAATAACATTATATATTTTTCTGAAATTTGCACAAAAAAAAAAAAAAAAAAACTGAAATATGTATTTTTTTTTAAATATATTTATATTATTTTCTTTTTAAAAAGGTTTTTTCCAATTTTTTTCGGAATCACGCACCCAAAGCGTACAGATCACTGTGGGTGCGCGGATTCTAGACGCCATTTTAGAAAAGCCATGAATGATCCGCGTACAGTGTGCGATGGCTGCGTTTTTTTCAGTTATATACATTTGATATTACATGATGTGCGCGATTGGTATGTGACCAGTCCACGACTCCTGCTCCCGCACATTCGCGACACATGCGCATTACGGTGCGCAACGCTTGCGCAGTGGCGGGTCCCACGTGACGTCATATACGCGCTGGGTGAGCTACTCCCTCAAAAAAATGTTATGTTCTAAAATGATATGTATGTGTCTTTAATATACATATTAGGGCAACAGATTATCTAAGATCCTCATAAAAATAGTATATTTGTACTTATACCAAACTTATATTATTTTAAATATATCTTCGCTAAGTCATGTCGGGTGCGTGCTCCTCGAGCGCAGAGTGCGAGGATCACATGTGACCTCAAAAGAAAAGATTTCATTGGTTCATAACATTTCCCACTGTAACTATTGAAGGACCCCACCCATTTTAATCATTCTTGTTGGAGCATCTTTAGAGAGACATCTCTTTTCCTACAAAAATCCTTTTTGCTTGTTTTTTTTGTGTTTTTCCAAAAATATCAAACAAAATGGCATCTGGACAGCAGCAGCAGCAGGAGGAAGTATCTTCTGAAGAGGAATTCTTGCAAGAGGCACCACGTTCACAGAGGCCGGAATCTGTTATGTGGAAATTCTTCACTTTTCCACCTGGAGAGAAGAAAGTAAATGCGAGAAAGGTGACTGGCAAAATTTGTGACGAGTCAAGTCAAGAGGCAGTGAAAAAAAATAATCTTGTGGCACTGCTTCTATGTACAAGCATCTTGGGACCACACATCCTCTCAATCTTGCTCGGGAGGAAATGAGGCGAGCTGCTTTGAACCCCTCACCTGCTGTGGCAAGTACGTCTGGAGCGTCCTCAGGAACACCTGCAACGGACATTAGGCTAGAATTCGCCTTTCTCGAGCAACACTGCGTGAAGTGTAAGAAACATATGCTTCGGAGAGCAGTCGGTGGGTGCAGTTTGTGCTGTGCAATGCAACCATTGCTGTTAATTATTTTTTTTGTTTGTTTTTGGAATGATAAGTAATTCCAAAAGTGTCCTGTTTTATTGGGCCTTTTTTTGTTCATTTTTTAAAAAAAACAACAAAAAAATATAAAATTGTTCAAAAAAATAAAAAGAAAAATACAAAAGAAAAAAGAAGAAAAAAAAAGTTCTTATCAGAACTACCTTATCTGGTTAAAGAAAGAACTATAATTGCAAGGTAATGTGTGCAAGTTTGGTTGAATATATATGTACAGCATGATTGACCGAAAGAATGCATTAGTAGTATATGGTGAATTTATAGGTGAAGATTTATGAGGAAGTACTGCAGCATTACACTGCAAGCTCTTTAGCTGCACTGCAGAGTGGCACTTCCAAAGCACAGGGATGTGACATATGTACATGAATATGCTGCGGTGACACAGGCAACCTTGCACCATGGCACAAGGATGTCTGTGTTGTGTGGAGATTGTTTTTGTGCAGGAAGGGACACCTTCCTGCACAGAAAAAAACCAGTAAAGGCATTTTCCTCTTTCAATGTATGCTGTGGAATGCAGTATGCATTGAAAGAGGAAAAATGAGGAGAAATGAAAACAATTCTCCTTGTTGTGCCTCGCTACACCAACTCTAGGATGGTGCAGCATTCACACACAACTCCAGATTTACGATTTCTCAGAAATCTGGAGATGTGTCTTGTTCTATGGGTGTTGTGTGGGAACACCCACAGCAACAGATATAGAACGCCCCTTCAACACAAAGTCTGTGTATGAAGGGGTCGTATTCACAATGGGAGAGGAAAAACTACGCAAGGTGGCTTTTCCTCTCCTTGTAAATATGAAGCAGTGCCTGGCACCATCACTACATTACAAAAAGTGACGTACTGGTGGCGCAATTTCTTGTAAATCTGCCCCATAAGTGCTTAGGTATTGGCAGACTGATACACTAAGAACATAGTGCTAGATGGGCGATTGAAGAATTGCATGAGAGTGACAGGAGGTATCCTACGCTGCATGGGTACTACTTCAGTATTTAATGGAGTGGATCAATAGTATGTATTTTCTTAGAGATTTGTAGGGATTATGCACAGACGATTTTTTTTTTTTTTAAATTATTTTTATTGTTTTTTTGGCAGAGGTAGAAACATACAAGGACGAAACAAAACGTAGAATATAAAGTAAGTCTTTACAGATACAGTCATTATTAAATTTAAATCCAATTGTCAATAGGGGACCATAACTTCCGACCAAAGATCTTCTTTTTATGTCCCTTCAATTTGTAGACTGCTTTATCCATTCTATAAACATTTAACAGCTTTCCCAACCATTGTTCGAATGTTGGTGGATCTATATCCAACCATCTGGAGGTGTTACAAGAACGGTATATAGACATTCCAATAAACATAAAGTATTCTTGATCAAGAGATAGATTCTCAGAAGGAAAATAAACACCAAAAATAATGACAGAAGGATGGAGCGTGATATGAACATGTAGCAAATTAGTCAGAAACTTTTCAATCTTATCTATGTATACCACCCATTTAGAGCAGCTGTAGAACATGTGACTAGAGTCTGCTGCTAGAATTCCGCAGCGACTACAATTGATACCTCTTATAGCTTTCCATTTGGCCAACTTGGCAGGTGTATAATAAAGATCTAGAGTAGACATGTAATGTTGGCTTTTAAGAGAGCTATTGATTAGTATCTTATTACTCATCTCGAAAGCTCTTACCAAGTCTATCCCTTCTATACTTAAATTTCTCTGCCATTTCTGGGTTTGATGATCAAGATCGTCCAGCAACCTATTAGTCATTAACTGATAAATTGTACCAATACGATTATTCTTCCTACAGCTCTCTAGGATATCACTAGTCTCCATGGTATCAGTATAGAACAGATTTTTTTTTCCAGAAAACTACGGATCTGTAAGTATTTAAAAAATTCATTCCTGGGAAGGCCAAATGTCTTTTGAAGTTCTGAAAAGGACATAAAGATCCCGTTTTGATACAATTGCCCAATTACGTGAATCTGTCTCATATGCCATCGATATATAGCAATATCTTGAAAAATTTCAGATAGTGACTTATTGCCAAAAATAGGTGTGTAAAAATTAAGTTTTGAGGTTATGCATAAAGTTTTGTTCATTTGCCTCCAAACTAAAAAAGCAGAAAGAACCACCTTAAATTTTGTTTTTTTATAGTAGCTGGGTTCCATGAATTTCAGTAGGCACTGCCGAGCATGTGCGCCTAAAAGCATTTCAAAAACAGAGTGTGCCATAGATGATTCAGTAACCTAATCATGAAATAGTAAGACCCTTATTGTTTTAAGAGTAATGGCCCAATAGTACATTCTAAAATTCGGAAATCCCAGCCCAGCACGTTCTTGCGGAAGAGTACACCATTTTAAAGATCTTCTTAGAGGCAAGATGGCTGCCGTGAGGAAGGCTGTGTAAACAGCCAGCTCCCTGGTTCCAGGCGTCCGGGAGTGAAGGAGAAAGGATAACTCCGCTTTTTTCACGATAATCTCCGTGAAATCCCTGCTGTATGAATATATCTCTGCTCAATAGGGCGTTCTCGTCCTACCTGATCGAATAACGCCGGACGGCTGCCTGTGGCTGCTTCACGCCCGTGTCTACCCTGTGCGGGACGGTGCTGGTCGGATCTGTTCGGAGGCGCTGACCATTTCCGGGTTGGACGCCAAGGCGAACGTTGCACAAACTAGCACTTTCAGAGCGGAGCAGAGCTAACGCGACGGTACTATACCGCGGTAACTACTTGATACTACTGGATACAAACTATCCTTGCGACGGAGTTCACGAATGTTGCTGAATTTCCTTGAGCTGAATCGGCGGTCCCCGCTGTGGCGCGCTACACTCTGTTTGCTCTGGTCGCAGAGTAGCGTTTTTCCTGGTAGAGGTGGCTCACGGAAGAAAAAGAAGATACCGCTTCCATCTTCTGTCAGCACTCGGAGCAACAAGAGAGACGGCGCAGGAAGGGATCTGAGAAGAGAGGAGCCGGGCAACGAGGAGTTCGAGATGGCAGAAGCTGCACCACCGACCCCTGGTAAAACCGCTACTAAACAGGGTAAGAACATTAACAAGGGTGTTTTTAAACCTAATGAAGCCTCGAATGCAAAGAATACCGTATCACAAACATTGCCCGACCTGTTTGGGAAGCAAGCTGCTGCCAAGAAGAAAATAACTGATTGTAATAATCAAAACGCCGATATGACTATTTCACAACCGCCTAATCAACGTTCCACGACACTCAAAATAATTCTATAATCCTTATGCTGACTAATCCTTTGAGGAAGGGTATTATGGGAGGTGTAGTCTCTGGCGGAACTGTAATTACTCGAGCATGCTCTCTTCCCTCGCTATCAGTATCACCAGTAACTGACCAACAGACTGAAAAAGAAACTATTGCACAGCAAAACAATTTGGAGTTCCCTGAAAAATTCTACTCTCTGTCGGAACTCTCATCTGATGAAGTTACTGGCTTAAATAAAGACTGGACAGAGTTTAGCTGCGAAAGCTTATCTTCTGATGGTGAGGTTAGTATGAGCCCTGATAACACTAATGCGGCTACTATTATTAAGAAAAAGCTATGGAAGAAGAGATCTTTACGTGTGACGAGCAAAGAGGCTGCTCCCAATTCACCTAGCGGGGAAAACACCCTATCTCCTAATCTAGTATCTGTCACTACTACTGCCACTGACACTCTTGGGTCTAATCACAATTCTTTATTAGACTCGGCTCCGCCACAAGAAAATAATGAAGAGATTACCTTGAAAACAATCTTCGACACTATGATGAGCCACAGGGCGGAAAGCAAAGCTGAAAACCAACGCACACAGATGACCTGTGCTAAAGTCAAAAATGCAGTTCGACGCGCAATTAAGATATGCTCTGAGACCACCGACAGAGTTACCGAGGCAGAGGCTAGAATATCTGTTCTAGAAGAAGAGAGTATGGCGCAAAGACAGGAAGTGGGTGATTTCAAAGCCTTAAAAGAAGATTTATCCGATAAGATAGCTAATTTGGAGAACCAGGCCCGTAGAAGCAACCTACGTTTTTTGGGGGTTCCTGAAAATAAAGAAGGGTCTGATCCGAGGAGGTTTATTATCAATTTACTAAATGATGCTTTTCCTGAGATGACTGATTGGGATTGGGCACGAGAAATACAGCGTGCTCACAGATTTCCCTTCACTGTGAGGAATCCACGACAAGGCCAAGAAAATTATCCCAGGGCCATTCTGGTCTCATTTAATAACTTCCTTGCCCGTGAAGCCATTTATGTAAACGCGAGACCGGATAAGAAAGCGGACGGACTGGGTTGTCAGTTTTTTGTCCGACCAGACTATTGCCAAGCTACTGTGGCTCAACGGTGGCGATTTAGGCAACTGATCCCTGATTTTGAAAAGAAAGAAGTCGCAGTGTTTCTCCAAGGTCCCGCAAAACTAAAGACTATATTCAAGGGCCAAGTAAAATACTTTATTTCTGTAATCAAAGCCAAGGAATATTTGGACTCTATCTGAATAATAGGAGGAACAATTTTTTCTTTTTCTATTAATGTAGACCGTAAGATTGTAGGACTATAAGGACTATTAGTTTAGAAATTCATGCTGTTGTTATCAACTTTTTCAATAAGTCGGATTACTATGTTCTTTTCTATATTATCTATTTCTTTTTTCCTCCTCCTTTTCTAATTTTTTCTTTTCTCCTTTCTCTTCGTCAGGACGCTATGGGCCAAGGACGCGGCACCCATACGTTTTAGGAACTGGTAGTTCCTATGCCTCCTATAGTGGGGAGGGTGGGGGGAGGGGTTCTGGGTCAAAGGGTGGGGGTGGGTAAGGGCAAGGGTTGGTGGTGGGGGTGTAAGGCAGAGGTATTCAATGCAAGGATGTATACAAGGCACTCAAGTTGTAGTATCGAAGAGCACATATTCTTGATGCCTGTTAACACTTTTTCTTTAATATTATCATTTCTAACATGGATAAAAAGGTGAAAATATGTACAATTAATATTAATGGTCTTAATGACTTAAAAATGATTGGGATGTTTCGTTCAATGCTCCAGACTCTATCTATTGATTTATTATGCATTCAGGAAACTCATATTGCATGGGATAAGCGTTCTCTTCTGGATAATCTGGGATTGGATGTTTTGCTAACATCTAAACAAATGGGTATAAAAAGAGGCATCGCAATCTGTATGCGAAAGGGCGTTGGGAAGTGTCTGAAAACATCAGCTGATAAATGGGGCAGATGGGGGCTTGCTGAACTAATAATCGGGAGTTGTAAATTACTATATGTTGTATGTATGGCCCTAACCTAGATGATGCTGAAGTTCTCAATACTATTAATGTAGAATTAGCTACTTGGGCACAACCAATCATAGTATGTGGGGACCTAAATATTCACTTGCCAGCTGATTGGAATATCAAATCAGGAAGGAGATATGTGGGTCGTAAGATCAGAACTTATAGAGCACTCAGAGATCTGGTTTTAAATAATGGGCTAACTGATGTCTGGCACAAATTGCATCATAAAGATCCAGGATATACCTTCTATTCTATTCCCCATCGGAAATTTGCCCGACTAGACTATTTTTTTGTATCCTCTCTGTTTTTAGAGAAAATCTGTATCGAAATACTACCCCAAGTCATTTCAGACCATAATCCTATGATTGTTGAGATTCAGTTTCCCACAGAATGTCAAAATCCAACCAGATCCTGGTCATTCCAGAGAAATTTGTTAATAGATGAAGATTATCTTCAATTTATGGTTACTATTATTAATGATTATTTTTTAATAAATAATGACACGGCCTCTCCACAAGTTGTGTGGGATTCTTTTAAAGCAATTGTACGCGGAGAGACAATTAGTTTTGCAAACTACAAGAGGAAAAAAATTCAAACAGACTTCAAGGAGAGGTTAAATAAGATCAGGATAGCCGAGATGGACTTATCAACTGCATGTAAAAATAACATAGGCATAGAAGACGCTCAACTACGTCTAGTTATTGAACGCTCTGGTTTGCGGATTCATATTGCCGACGAAGTAGCATCAAAATTTAAGCTTTATAAAACTGAACGCTATGAATATAGTGAGCGTACTGGCAAAATTCTTGCACAACGTCTTCGACAAAAATCTTCTATAAACGAAATACAAGGTGTTAAAGACATGAACGGTGTTTACCATGAACGTAGGGAAAGAATTTTAGAGTCATTTTACGATTTCTATAAGACACTGTATAATGACCTCAATAACGAAGTTGATAAGACTCTTAATCCTGCAAACTATCTTCAAAGTGCTAACCAACTGTCACTGTGTCCCGAGGAGACTGATTCATTCATAAGCCCAATAAGCTGGGATGAGATTGAACACGCCATTTTGAGTCTTGCGGCAGGTAAAGCTATGGGACCCGACCAGATACCCCTTGAATTCTATCGGACATTTAGACACATGCTGAAACCAGAGTTGTTAAAGATCTTCAATTCAGCATTTCAAGGTAAATCCCCTGATTCCTGGTCTATTGCTACCATAGTTGTTTTTCTAAAAAAAAAATAAGGACTCAAAAGAATTAGGCTCCTATCGCCCCATCTCTCTTATCACTGCAGACAGTAAGATTTATTCCAAAATTCTTGCAAATAGATTAAATAACGTAATGTCTGGCTTGGTTTCCCACATTCAACACGGTTTCATTAGACACAGAGATACTACAGATCATGTCAAACGCGTTATTACATTACTGGACTGGGCTCAAGCAAAGGAATCTCCAGTTGGGGTGATCTTACTCGATGCTGAAAAAGCGTTTGACAGAGTAGACTGGGGATTCCTTTGGACTGTATTAGAATGGAAAGGGCTCCCACTACAATTTATTCAAGCGGTGCGATCACTTTATTCTAATCCTAAGGGTGTAATAAGACTTGGTACCGACAATTCGAGACCTTTTTCAATTACCAGGGGGACCAGACAAGGTTGCCCTTGTTCCCCGCTTCTATTTGCTCTATATCTAGAACCCTACTTGAATAGACTCATTTTGGAACCTGATATCCCACCAGTCCGACTTTTTGAGGTGGACCACAAAGTCTTAGCGTACGCAGACGATGTGGCCATTGTAACCTCTGATGCTTCCTCTGCGCTTCCTAAAATCATTGATGTTGCAAGAGAGTTTGGGAAATTTTCCGGCTATAAGCTTAATATCTCAAAGACTCTATACATTCTGAAATGGGTAAACCTACTGATATTCCACTAAATACTACTGGCACATACCTTGGTGTAACTCTATCTCCTAAGGTTGATGACATTGTCGCATTAAACATAGATCCTTTACTTATATCCACCAATAGAACTTTAGAAAGGCTAAATAACTTACACTTATCTTTACACGGACGAACCAATGTCATCAAGATGATGATCTTTCCAAAATTTTTGTATTTTTTTCGCACTATTCCTTTATTTTTTTCAATGTCCCTTTTCAATAAAATAGATAGGATGCTGTCTAGGTTTTTGTGGGGGTACCGTCGCTCCAGATGCACAGACTATTTTATGTGTACTTGTGTTGGTGCCTAGGTCATTTTATAAGAAAACCACAAGTAACTGGAACGATGACAGTGCTGCAAACAAAGTGAACACTTAATTTAAAAGTACTTATGTATTAGTTGAGTGATAGGATAAGTAGATAATGGTAGATCAGTGATTAAAGAAGTGCATGGGACAGACTGGATGATTCCTACACTGCATGAGTACTGACTGGGTATTTAGTAGAGTGGTTCAATAGTATGTAGCTAATTAGAGGTCTGCTTGGATAGTGCACACAATATTATAGCTGTACTTGTGTTAGTAGCTAGGCCATTCCATAAGTTCATGACTAGTAACTAGAATAATTACAGTATCACAAACAGAGTGTATAGTGAATTTATAAGTGCTTAGGTATTGGTGGAGTAATCGGATAAGTAGATAGTGCTGGAGGAGTGATTGGAGAAATGCACGGGACAAACAGGAGGATTCGTACTCTGCATAGGTACCAACTGGGTATTTAGAAGAGCGTATCAATAGTTTGTAGCTGGTTAGAGGTGTGAATGCATACTGTACAAAATATTGTACCTGCACTTGTGTTAATGGATAGGCCATTCCTTAAGTATATGACAAATAACTGGAGTAATTTCAGAGCTGCAAAGAGAGTGCATGCTAAATGTATAAGTGCTTAGGTATTGGTCGAGTGATAGGCTACGTACATATTGCTGGATGGGTGAATTGACAAGTGCATGGGACAGACAGAAGGATTCCTAGACTGCATAGGTACTAACTGAGTATTTAAAAGCCTGTATCAATGCTATATAGCTGATTCGAGGTCTGCATCCAGAGTGCACAGAATATTGTAGCTGTACTATTATTGGTGTGTCTATGGTTTTGAGAATGGTAGTCTGTATTTTAGGGAGTGAGGAGGTGCATCAGATGATCACGTGGATGATGTCATCAGTGATGTCATTTGAGATGTCATCAGTAATGTCACTGACAATGTCATGAGTGATGTAATATGTGATGTCATCAGCAGTGCATTGCGGAGGCGCGAGTTATAGTTAGCACAACTAATTATAACGGCCGAATTTCACTTATTTTGTACGAGTGAAATGTCCAACTAACTATGACGTCCATGAAACCTGTGGTTTTTTCAGTGAATTTCTGAGGTTTTTTTAATGCTAATTTCTAACTATAATGACCCTGAAACTTGTGGTTTTTCCAGTGAATTATATATATATATGTATTTAATCTCCTCTCACTCTTACAAGGAAGGAATCAGCACTCAGGTTGTAGTTCGGAAGTATTTAATCTGCAAAGGAAGTTATCAACACATTTTGGCTCGTCCGAACCTTGATAACGATACAAGACGTCATTGTAGCATCCTTATTTAAATGTACAAATGCCTCCAGTTGCCAACATTAACAAAGGACTACATATTACTTTAATCCAAAAAGCTGGCGGCCATATTGGGCTGGTCACAATGTGAAAATTCAGGAATTGATACAATAAAGAAAAGAAAACAAGCGTTAATATGCACACAATGTAATTTCAGCATATCTTGCCCATTGACCGCCATACCTGTGTGTTCGTCAACGTGACTTATTCATAATAAACATACTTAGGATTGCAAATATCAACATAAACAATGGACTACACATTACTTTAAAGTGAAAGGCTATCGACCATATAAATCTGGGCACGTTGCGTATTATAATGGATCTTAAACGAAAGAAAAGAAAAAAAGGGGGTTTTATACACACACTATCCCTAAATAACGTTCTAGCGATTATTGTTCCATTCCATTCATAGCTCATTTGAGATGTCATGAGTGATGTCATGAGTGATGTAACTGACCATGTCATGAATGATGTAATGTCTGAGGTCATTAGCAGTACATTGTGAGGGCATAAGTTATAGATAGCTCAGGTAACTATAACTGCCGAATTTACACTGGTTGTGTATGAGTGTAATCTGAATCTAACTATACCGTCCCTACAATCTTTGTTTTTTCAGCAAATTTCTAGTTTTTTTTTAACATTAAGTAAGATGCATATCGCAATGAATGATGGGGGGCTGGAAGCAGGGCCTAGCAATGTGCTGCCCCCCACCCAAGCTTGCTGCCCCTACCTTCCCTCCTCCTAGCCATCCATTGTCCAAGTCCTTGTCCCTGCTCCCTTATTACAGCCCTGTGTGGCTATTGTTCTGCCACTGGCCTTCCCACCTTCTCTGAACAGTTAGTTTGCTACCCCATCCACCTCTTTCCTATCCTCTGTTGTCTGAATCCATGGACTAGCCTCCTCTCTCCTGCCATGCATGGTCTGATGTGCTGCCACTGCCCTCCATTTAGCATGATGTACCAGTCCTCTCCTCCTGCCCTCCATTGCCCAATTCTATGCCCCATCATTGACCTCCTGCTTAGCCTCTGTGCTTTGCTTGCTGCCCCTTTTCTCCTTCACCCTGCCCTCCGATGTCTGTGTACATTACCCTGCTCTATCCTTTTTGTTCACCATGTTCCATGGACCTGCTACTCCCATCTACGCTGAGTGTTCTATTGAGCTACTACTCCCCTCCTACCTGCCTAGCATTGTTAGATTACTGTAACCTGTCCCTGCCACCTCCACCGTGCCTGTCCACATTCCATGCCCCTATCCCTTCTACCCCATCCCCCATGGTTCATTTTACTGCAACACCCTTCTGCCCTCCCTGGTCTCTTGTGCTGCAACTGCTCCTCCTGCCTGCCCACGTTGTCTGTTGTGAGGTCCCTTGCCCTGAACTCTCTTATCTGTGCCCAGGTCCTGACTCTCCCTTCTGTCCTCCATGGTCCTTTGTGCATGCCTCTACACCCTCCTTCTTGCCAATCAAAGCCATTGTGCTGACACTAACCCTCCCGCTTGCCATGCATGGTGTCTGTGCTGCCACGGCCCCTCCCACCTTCCCTCCATGGTCTGTGTGTATGCCATTATAGTCTCACTGATGCTCTCCATGGTGTGTCTTGCTTCTAGTGACCATTCTGCCTGACCTCCATGGTCATCTTGCTGCTCCTGCCCTGCCCCCTTGCCCCCAGCCCTATGTTTCTATGTGCAGACCCCTATTCCCTCCCTCCTGGATTATCTGTTCCATTGTAATGCCCCTGATCTGTCCTTCCTGCCCTTTATGGTCCATTATACTGCAGTTTTCTCTCCTGTCTGTCCATTATGGTCAGCTAGCTACCATTGCCTCTTCCCCTCTGTTCTCTGTTGTCCATGTGCATGGTCCTGTCCCCTCCCTATTGCTTGCTATGGATTGTTGTGATGCAACAATCCATAGCAAGCAATAGGGAGGGGACAGGACTATGGATTGTTGTGATGAGGGGCCGCCGTGAGGTTGTGGTGAGGGGGGCAAGATGGCCGCCGTGAGGTTGTGGTGAGAAGTCGCTCCAGACCTCTCTCCCCGTGATACCCAGATGATTTTGGGATAAGGACGAAATACCCCTCTATGGAGTTGGCTGTTTGGTTGCAGACCAGATTTGCCCGAATACGCACAGTATACCCAGCAACTAAAGCTAGATTCAGCGCACTTTTGCTTAAACTAGCTGGTTGGAAGGCGGAGGTTCGGATGCAGCCGGCGAGGATGCCGACACGAGTATCTAAAGTGGAGAAAGACAGAGACAAAGAGAAGGAGAAGATAAAAGTATCACAAGATACCCCAATGCACCAGCAAGGCATGAGCGCCAGAAGTACCCCGGCAACTATTAAAAAAAACGTGGTGACATCGGGGCCACAACAGCGCGGGACTGGTGCCACCCATAAAGCTATACCCCCGGCTCAGAAAGGGAAAAAAATGGAGACTCGTCAAAACCCTGATGCAGGATCTGCGGAGAGGACTGATCGGCACGGACAAGGCCTGGATCACCCTACAGCAGACACCCTAACGGTCCCGAGACTAGGATCTAACAAAGGAAAAGAAGCGTCACTTAGACAGCCTACCTTGATGGAAGCGTTTTCTCCCAAATCGAGCCCTCAGCTAGACACCGAACAGAGCATACACAGGAACGTCCTCGAGGACGCAACGGCAGACGCTCCCAGCGTAGAGTCAGAGGTTGCTAGGCAACCTCAGGATTTGGTTTCAGTTCCCAGCAGTAGCTGCAGCAGTGATATCAGCAGCATCAAAGACGGAGCCGGAGACATCGTTGGAGACAATGGGGGAACTGTAGCGCCTCAGGTAATGCAGGCTACTTGCATGAGCAGTAGAGGGCTGAGCGAGGAAAAGGGGCTAAGTAATGGCTTAGGAGTAGACCCGAGCGGGGCGCCCTTTGGAGCTGGGACTGCCGGGAGCGCAGACATGATGGAGGCATTAATACAAATGGAGGCTGAAATGGGCAACAAGGGTAAAGAAGTAAGTGTAGTAATCTTAACCTTGCAGGGAAAGCTGTACCCCTAACTATCGGTAAAAGAACATTAGGACCAGAGGAAACAGAGGGGGTCTCTTTGGAAGGAGAATGTTTCTATTCTGTGAGCGAAGACACTGATGCCACTCAAACAAGCGATGACATCTCAGAGGAGGGAGAACTAGATGGGGAGACAAGTTCAGGGTCAGCCACGTCGATGAAAGAAAGTACGCAGAAAAAGAGAAAGGTGAGAGCGAGGAGGCATGATGGAGGCACGGGATCATCCGCAATAGCGGGGAAGAAGTTAGTCTGGGACTATTCTGCAACATCACAGACCTACGCAGAGGAGAGTAACCCTGGCAATACACCCATTCCGGCACAGTACATGGCCCCCTTTGACACGATCTGCACCACGCTCAAACAGATGCAAGGGGAAGCAAGGGCAGAAAGTCGAAGGGCGAGACAAGCTACAAAAAAGATACATAACACCCTTAAGAAGGTTAATAAACTATATGATGGCATCGCTGAAAGAGTAACTGAGGTGGAGGAGCGGACTGGGAAATTGGAGGATGATGTTGGGGCATGGCAGGACTTCAAGTTGGAGCAGGAAAAATTGACAAATGATCTACAATGGAAGTTGGAGGATTTTGAAAACCGCCAGAGGCGGAATAACATTCGCATTTTGGGCGTGGAGGAAGTAGCAGAGGGGCAAGACATTATGAACTTTATGGTTAAACTGTTAAGAGGATCCTTCCCCGAATCACAGTGGGAGTGGGAAAGGGAGATTCAACGGGCTCACAGATTTCCCTTCACCATCAGAAAAGCCCGAGGCAGTGAGGGCCAGGGGGGGCTTCCTAGGGCTATCTTGATATATGTCGGGAATTACCTGCTCAGAGAGGAAATAATGGATAAGGCTAGGCCTGACAGAAAAAAAACTTTTGAAGGAACTACTTTTTTCGCCAGACCTGATTTTTGCCATGTAACAGTTGAGAGTAGGTGGCGACTCCGGCAGCTCATTAAACCTTTCCAGGCTCTAGGGTCCGAGGCATTTCTCCTGTTCCCCGCAAGGCTAAAGGTAGTAACAAGGGGCAGAACAAACATCTTCCTGTCTGAGATTAAGGCCCAAGAGTTCCTGGCGGAGATTAAATTACAGAAAGGATGTTGAGAAAGCGCAAGTTGTTAAAATGCTCGGATAGAAGCTGAAGAGGGAATATGCACTATTAGAGTAAGGCTCTATAATACGGCACGTTGTTATTTGGGATATCACTGAGGGGGGAACAGGTATAGAATAGAATAGTATAAGGAAAACACTCACAGAGGGGGCACAAGACCCATAGGTATACACTTAATGGAGGGGTGGAGGGGAGAGAGGAGCGATTTCCACAAGCTGTAGCGGCTACACATAGGTCCTACCGACCTATTTGCCAGTAGAGGGGGGAGGGGGGGAGGAGACTGAGGGGGGTAGGGTGGGCTTAGGGGGTAAAAAAAGGGTTGAAAATATAAAAACAGAAGGTGACGTAGGGTATAAGAAGCAGCACAGGAAATCACAATTCAGCGCGCAGGGAGTCAAAATATTGCAGTACGCATTAAACATAAGTTGGCAGATACTTGATAAATATCAGTTTGCATGGTTGGCCAAAACCTATGATGTATTTTAATGAGTTGTAGAATCGCTACTATTAACATCTGTGGTTTGAACGATTGTGGCAAAAGATTAAGGGTTGCGGCATTACTTAGGACACTACAATTGGATTTGGTCTGCCTCCAGGAAACACACGTTGAAGCCACTAAGAGCTATCTTTTAGAGCAATTAGGTTTTTCCGTTCTGGCAAATTCTAAACAGGGTACTAAGCATAGGGGGGTGGCAGTATTAGGGAGATCCATTGATGTAGAGGTGATAAAGAAGAGGGAGGATCAGTGGGGAAGGTGGGTGATATTAGAAATAAGGTTTAAGGGGGAAAAGTGCACTATAGTCTCCGTGTATGGTTCTACAGAAGACGATCCGGAGATATTTCAATTTTTAGACACTGAGTTGGCTCTGTGGCCTGAGCCTATCATATGCTGTGGGGACTTTAACGTTCATGATCCCAGCAGTTCTTTTTTGCAGACGGGGAGGATATATGTAGGGAGGAAAAAAAGAACCCACAGGGCATTGACAGATATGGCGACAAATAACTCTCTAGTCGACCCATGGGTCAAGCTAAAACCAGGAACAGATGGTAGCACATACTATTCAGCTCCCCATAAGTTACTTGTTAGGTTGGATTACTTTCTGATATCTACCCCCCTGCTGGCAGGGGCTCAGATAGAGAAACAGCCTCGAATCGTTTCGGATCACAGCCCATTGATCTTAACTATTAGAATAGGCCAGGCTCAGCGTAAGGTTACACAGTGGACATTTGATAGAACCCTTCTGAAGGACGAAGTATATAGGGATTTTTATATGACAGCCTGGATTAGGGTCTTTTGGGATATCAATAAAGGTACGGCTCCCGCGGGGGTAGTATGGGATGCTTTTAAGGCCAGGGCAAGGGGCGAAACAATGAGCTATGTGTTCTCAGCCCAGAAAAGGACCCGATTCAAAATTAAGGAAGTCTACCAAAAGTTGACAAGAATTGAGGAGGAACTGGCGCGGGATTTGCGGGAGAATGCTCCAATTGAAGAGCACTTGCTTAAAATCATGGCCCTTAGGGTAGAAGCGGCAGAAAGCATCTCAAAGAGAGCAGCAGAGAATTATCTAACCAAGAGGGAAGCCGTTTACGAGTTAAGTGAGAAGGTGGGTCACTTATTGGCAGTTCGCACTAGACAAAGGCTAGCAGCATCAGACATTGTAGAGATTATAGATGGGAACGGGGTCATGGTCACTGAAACATCAAAAGTAAGGGAAGTGTTTAGGCAGTATTACGAAGATTTGTATACTGGGGATAGGACAGGAATTGTAAGTGAGATTGAAAACTATCTCAGTGATATTATCCCTTCGGCTATATCTAGGGAGGAAAAGATTAGATTGGACTCCCCCTTTACTCTTGATGAATTTCTAATGGCATTGAGTATATTACCATCAGGTAAAGCAGCTGGCCCAGACCAACTCCCGGTGGAGTTTTACAAAGTATTTCATCAAGCTATAGGAATGGATATGTTTAATGTCATGTTGGAGGCCCAGAAGGGGGTCATGATACCTGCTTCATGGGGAGAAGCGGATATCATTGTTATTTTAAAAAAAGGTAAAACTTCAACACTTACAGGGTCTTATAGGCCTATTACACTGAGGAATGCAGATACTAAGGTGTACTCTAAAATTTTGGCAAGAAGGCTGGCAGAGGTGATAGAGGGGTTAGTAAGCCATACGCAGCATGGGTTTATCCCAGGCAAAAGCACTACACAACACATAAGGCAGGTGGTTACAACTTTTGATGCGACAGATGTTCTGGGAGATCCTATTGCGGCACTCTTTTTGGATGCCAAAAAGGCGTTTGATAGGGTCTCCTGGGAACATCTGTGGCGAACGTTAAAGTGGTATGGAATGGGGAACAGCTTTATAACTGCGATGCAGACTCTGTATAATAATCCTTCAGGAAGGATCAGAGTCAACAGTTAGGATTGAGAGAGGGACTAGACAGGGCTGCCCGTCTTCCCCATTGCTCTTCGCTCTTTACCTCGATCCCTTGATAAGGAAACTGGAGGGCAACCCAAGGATTCCATCAATAAGGTTGAATGGGAGCGAGGTAAAGACGCTAGCCTATGCTGACGATGTGGCTATTTTGACATCCAATCCTAGCATGGCTATAGGGGAAATAGAATCTGAAGCACAAAGGTTTGGACAGATATCTGGATATAGCTTAAACAGTTCAAAAACTCAGATAGTTTGTAATCATCACATTGTTTGTAATGATCAAAGAGTTGTGAGCTCAGCGGTTTATTTGGGGGTTGCAATTACAGCTGATTTAGACTCGCTGGTACAGAACAACCTTGCGCCCCTGATGTCAAAGGTTAAAACGGATTTAGATAGAATGAACAATTTGCATTTGTCATTAGTAGGATGCACCAATGTCATAAAGATGTTAATATTGCCTACATTTTTGTATTTCTATAGGACAATACCGCTATTTTTTGAGTCAAAATGGTTTAGTGATCTCAAAAGTGTTTTGAATAGATTTATTTGGGCTCACGGCAAGACTCGTAGGGCGTATCGTTTTATGTCATTGCCCAGAGAAAGAGGAGGATGGGGTGCGCCAGATTTCAGATTATATTACTGGGCATCTGCATTGCAATATATGCGGGGATTGATTGGAGGGGGTGGGTTGGACGATAGAACAACAAATGATTCAACTAGGATATACTCAGTAGTGTTGGGACCTGAGGTAGAAATTATTTTTCTTAAATGTACTGATTTCGCTTAATTTAAAAGAACGAGGTTTAAGACTGTCCAAGCCGCAATTAAGATTTGGAATGCTGTGATGAAAAAAACTGGCTTGGGCCGATACAATTGGTATACCAGATTGTTCAAAAATATATCCTTTCCTGTACAGATATTTGGGGACACCACGATGGCAGGTTGGATGGAAAAGGGGATTGTTCAGATAGGGGATGTGAGGAGTACGGAGGGGGTTGTTCAATATACAGAACTAATGAGCAAATTTGGATTAGACAGGAGGGACTTCTTTAAATTTTTGCAAGTAAGAAGTTTTCTCGGAAATAAGCAGGGTGGGCCTGTGGGGTTCGGTAAGGTAGAAATATTGGAGAAAATTAGGGTAGGTGGGGATTGCTCGATTCGGAGCTTCTATGCAAGCTTGTTAGCAGCAAAAATAGATGATAGGGATAAGTATAGTGTTAAGTGGGCAGATAAGCTGGATGGTGAGGTTAGTTGGTTTCAAGAGTCATTGGACTTAGGTCGCACCCTGCTTTGCTCAGCCCCGCTCCAGTCGCAGCAGTATACAACTCTCTATTCGTTATACTACACACCAGCAAAGATAGCAAAATGGGGGGGTAGTGTAGGTATCACGTGTTCAAGATGTAGTTCCACCGATGCAGATTTAATACATATATTTGCTACATGTCCACAACTGCATACAGTGATAAAAGAGATAGAGAAGTTTCTGGATGCCTCCTTGGGTATCCAGATCACTCTAACATCGGTCAAAATACTGTTAGGAATAGTTGTAGATAGTAATATCGCTCAGGGGGACTTTGTCTTTGTTGCTATGGCAGTCTATAGGCTCTGCATAGCCAGGGCCTGGTTGGATAAAAACCCCCCAGCAATGCAAGTTTGGCTGTCTAATCTCCTGTCAACTTACAATCTGGAAAAAAATATATATGCTCGGAAGGGTAGGAAAAGGAGGAGACTGGGGTTAAGGATATGGGACCCTATTATAAAATGGAGAGAAGGTTTGGGGTTGGCTGACTAGGTTAGGAAATTTCGGAGGTTTTAGCTCTAGCCATTGTAGGAATTTGAGATGATGTTAACTCACTGAACTTAGTAGGATGTTTAGATGAATAGTGATTTCGATGAAAATGATTCTGATAAGTAGTGTACTGTAAGAAATTAATTGCATTATTTGAGATTGTGCGTTGTTATGTGATAACTGTGCATTGGTTAAAATAAATATATAAAAAAAAAAAAAAAAGGATTGTTGTGATGCACTCCCGTCCTGCATGTCCTGTGTGGTGTATTGTGCTGCTGCAAACCCTGATGCCTGTCCTATAGGGTCAGTTTGGTGCACCTCTCCATGTCCCTCCTGTCCTCTGTTATCCAAGTCCATGTCCCTACCCCAATTCCTCCTGCCTTCCATGATCCAATGTACCATACTTGCTAACATTTTGAACTTGGTAAGAGTGACATTTTGAAAAAAAACTAAGGTATTGAATTTCCTCTTTTACATTGAAAAAGAAGAGATTGTAGACAGGAGACAGATCAAATAAAGCCCACTTGGGCTCAAACTAAGCATGGGCTGAAAATTCGTTCCGCTCAAGGAATTTGCGGATTTTCCACGTTTTTGCGATCCGCGAATCTCGCGAAATCGCGGTAAAATCCACAAATCAGCGGGGACGAATTTTCAGCGTAGCACTTACAGGGTTACAGCAGCAGGTGCAAAAATTGAAGCTAAATTTTTGTAACCTTTTACAAAAGGGTTACAAAGAAATTAACTTCAACTTGGGCACCTGCTGCTGTAAGCCTGTAAGTGCTTCCTGGCGCCTCGTTGCCTACTTGCAACTATTCTCTGACCTACTCTGACCCTTGAAGCAGGGTCAGAGAATAGTTACAACTAGGCAATGAGGCGCCTGTCACGAAAATTAAACCTCAACAGGAAGCACTGACAGATATAAAAACAAGCATTTGCAATGCATTAGGTCTCGCATTAGGAAAGTTTGAGCTATTGGTCTTGTAAATTACAATTTTTTTTATTTATGTGTTGGTTTTGAAAATAGCTAAATTAGTAGCTTTGTCATTTACAATGCCAATAGTTATAACTTTCGCAAATGTGACACCCATAGCATTTGTAATGGCTTTTAATTTTTTTAAATAATTAATACTTAGATAAAAGTGATTTTAATTTATAATGGCAATAGCTTAAACTTTTGTAGATAACTTTTGTGAAGATTATGTTCAGTGTATTTTATTGTGACGAAAATCCAAGAACAGAAGTGAAATATTAACATCTTTTTGTGACATTTGTAATAAAGTTTGAAACATTGAGAGAACATATTTGAACCAGTTGTTGTTGAATGGTTGCGCAGATTGATGCTGGGGTGGCGCTGAGTGGTGCTGTGGTGGTACTGAGTGGTGCTGTGGTGATGCTGAGTGGTGCTGTGGTGGTGCTGAGTGACACTGGGATGGTGCTGAGTGATGCTGTGGTGGTGCTGAGTGATGCTGTGGTGGCGCTGAGTGGTGCTGTGGTGGTGCTGATTGGTGCTGTGGTGGTGCTGAGTGATGCTGTGGTGGTGCTGAGTGATGCTGTGGTGGTGCTGAGTGGTGCTGTGGTGGTGCTGAGTGATAATGTGGTGGCGCTGAGTGATGCTGTGGTGGCGCTGAGTGATGCTGTGGTGGTGCTGAGTGGTGCTGGGGTGGTGCTGAGTGATAATTTGGTGGTGCTGAGTGATAATGTGGTGGTGCTGAGTGATAATGTGGTGGTGCTGAGTGATGCTGGGGTAGCGCTGAGTGAGGATGTGGTGATGCAGAGGGCAGATTGGCACAAAAAGCAGTCTAACAAAGGGCAGAAGGGCAGAAAAACAAGGGAAAAACGAGTCTAACAGAGGGCAGAAGGACACAAAAAACGAGTTTAACGGGGCAGAAAGGCACAAAAATGAGTCTAACAGAGGGCAAAAGGGCACAAAAAACGAGTCTTACAGAGGGCAGAAGGGCACAAAAAACGAGTCTAACAGAGGGCAGAAAAACAAGGGAAAAATGAGTCTAACAGAGGGCAGAAGGGCACAAAAAACGAGTCTAACAGGGGGCCGAAGGGCAGAAAAACAAGGGAAAAATGAGTCTAACAGAGGGCAGAAGGGCAGAAAAACAAGGGGAAAACAAGTCTAATAGAGGGCAGAAGGGCACAAAAAACAAGTCTAACAGGGGGCAGAATGAATCCGCACCCTGCGTGTTTGTCCACGAAGATGCCACCTTTTTGTGCAATACCTCTAGTCAACTGGAGTACTTTCTACTGTCTAATCAGTAAGTGCTCCTTGTTGGCTAATTGTATAGGGGCAAATTTACAGTAACTGGCACATCCCCAGGGATGCGCCAGTTATTGTGCAGCGCAGCTCCGCCACCCATGGTGCGCCGCATTTACAATGCGGCGCACCATGTGGCAAAAACGGCACAGATGCGTTACGCATCTGTGCCGTAAATGCAGCGCATTGCTGGAGCTGCGTCGTGCTTGCGACGCAGCTCCAGCAATGCTCTGGGGGGCCCTATCTCCCCAATGCTGCATCAAGCCTTGCGCCTGCTTCAAGCAGGCACAGGGTTTTGACCCAGCATTGGCCTAAAAGTGACTGAGTGAATTCTTGTAGATTTCACTCAGCCACTTTTAGGAGGCGTTCCTGTGCAGGATCGCCCTCCCCTGCGCCGGAATGCCTCCAGATGGCGCAGGGCTTTACAACGTGACGCATCTCTCAGATGTGTCACGTTGTTAATACCCAGCACCATGGTGCATCTTTTGTACTGCCGCTGCGTCACAAAAGGTCTCGGTAGAGGGTGGCAGTGGTGAACAAGAGGGTGGCAGTGATGAACCAGAGGGTGACAGTGATGAACCAGAGGGTGGCAGGGGTGAACCTGAGGGTGACAGTGCTGAACCAGAGGGTGGCAGTGCTGAACCAGAGGGTGGCAGGGGTGAACCAGAGGGTGGCAGTGATGAACCAGATGGTGGCAGGGGTGAACCAGAGGGTGGCAGGGGTGAACCAGAGGGTGGCATGGGTGAACCAGAGGGTGGCAGTGGTGAACCAGAGAGTGGCAGTGGTGAACCAGAGTGTGACAGTGGTTAACCAGAGGGTGGCAGTGGTGAACCTGAGGTGCTGTGATGAACCAGAGGGTGGCAGTCATGAACCAGAGGGTGGCAGTGGTGAACCAGAGGGTGACAGTGCTGTACCAGAGGGTGGCAGGGGTGAACCAGAGGGTGCTGTGATGAACCAGAGGGTGGCAGTGGTGAACCGGAGGGTGGCAGGGGTGAACCAGAGGGTGGCAGTGGTGAACCAGAGGGTGGCAGTGCTGAACCAGAGGGTGACAGTGGTTAACCAGAGGGTGGCAGTGGTGAACCAGAGGTGCTGTGATGAACCAGAGGGTGGCAGGGGTGAACCAGAGGGTGGCAGTGATGAACCAGATGGTGGCAGGGGTGAACCAGAGGGTGGCAGTGGTGAACCAGAGGGTGGCATGGGTGAACCAGAGGGTGGCAGTGGTGAACCAGAGAGTGGCAGTGCTGAACCAGAGGGTGACAGTGGTTAACCAGAGGGTGACAGTGCTGAACCAGAGGGTGGCAGTGCTGAACCAGAGGGTGGCAGGGGTGAACCAGAGGGTGGCAGTGATGAAGCAGATGGTGGCAGGGGTGAACCAGAGGGTGGCAGTGGTGAACCAGAGGGTGGCATGGGTGAACCAGAGGGTGGCAGTGGTGAACCAGAGAGTGGCAGTGGTGAACCAGAGGGTGGCAGTGCTGAACCAGAGGGTGGCAGTGATGAACCAGAGGGTGACAGTGATGAACCAGAGGGTGGCAGGGGTGAACCAGAGGGGGACAGTGCTGAACCAGAGGGTGGCAGTGCTGAACCAGAGGGTGGCATGGGTGAACCAGAGGGTGGCAGTGATGAACCAGATGGTGGCAGGGGTGAACCAGAGGGTGGTAGTGGTGAACCAGAGGGTGGCATGGGTGAACCAGAGGGTGGCAGTGGTGAACCAGAGAGTGGCAGTGGTGAACCAGAGGGTGGCAGTTCTGAACCAGAGGGTGACAGTGGTTAACAAGAGGGTGGCAGTGGTGAACCAGAGGTGCTGTGATGAACCAGATGGTGGCAGTCGTGAACCAGAGGGTGACAGTGGTGAACCAGAGGGTGACAGTGCTGTACCAGAGGGTGGCAGGGGTGAACCAGAGGATGCTGTGATGAACCAGAGGGTGGCAGTGGTGAACCAGAGGGTGACAGTGCTGTACCAGAGGGTGGCAGGGGTGAACCAGAGGTGCTGTGATGAACCAGAGGGTGGCAGTCATGAACCAGAGGGGTGAGAGTACTCTGCTTAATTCAGAGACTCTGTCCATCACCACCCCTTGTTGTAAATAATTTTGTCCACCCTAAGCGTGGAAGGGTATACTCAGATGTGAGTCCCTTGCTCATTGCACCATCAGGATTCAAGCAAGCCGGGCCGAAGACGCCTGAAATGGCAGAAACCGGTCCCCGGAAGCTTGTTTCCTTCCCAGTGTAAGAATTGGCTTTTGTAGTCTGGTCTGCCCTGTTCCCATGATGCACTGGGCCAGGGACAGACTAATTTGCATACAGCCAGGTTCTGAAACTGGGATGGTGCAATGAGCTAAAAAACGGTGTTGGATCTAGCCCTGATCTCTTGACTGGGTGAGAGTACTCTGCTTAATTCAGAGACTCTGTCCATCACCACCCCTTGTTGTAAATAATTTTGTCCACCCTAAGCGTGGAAGGGTATACTCAGATGTGAGTCCCTTGCTCATTGCACCATCAGGATTCAAGCAAGCCGGGCCGAAGACGCCTGAAATGGCAGAAACCGGTCCCCGGAAGCTTGTTTCCTTCCCAGTGTAAGAATTGGCTTTTGTAGTCTGGTCTGCCCTGTTCCCATGATGCACTGGGCCAGGGACAGACTAATTTGCATACAGCCAGGTTCTGAAACTGGGATGGTGCAATGAGCTAAAAAACGGTGTTGGATCTAGCCCTGATCTCTTGACTGGGTGAGAGTACTCTGCTTAATTCAGAGACTCTGTCCATCACCACCCCTTGTTGTAAATAATTTTGTCCACCCTAAGCGTGGAAGGGTATACTCAGATGTGAGTCCCTTGCTCATTGCACCATCAGGATTCAAGCAAGCCGGGCCGAAGACGCCTGAAATGGCAGAAACCGGTCCCCGGAAGCTTGTTTCCTTCCCAGTGTAAGAATTGGCTTTTGTAGTCTGGTCTGCCCTGTTCCCATGATGCACTGGGCCAGGGACAGACTAATTTGCATACAGCCAGGTTCTGAAACTGGGATGGTGCAATGAGCTAAAAAACGGTGTTGGATCCAGCCCTGATCTCCTGACTGGGTGAGAGTACTCTGCTTAATTCAGAGACTCTGTCCATCACCACCCCTTGTTGTAAATAATTTTGTCCACCCTAAGCGTGGAAGGGTATACTCAGATGTGAGTCCCTTGCTCATTGCACCATCAGGATTCAAGCAAGCCGGGCCGAAGACGCCTGAAATGGCAGAAACCGGTCCCCGGAAGCTTGTTTCCTTCCCAGTGTAAGAATTGGCTTTTGTAGTCTGGTCTGCCCTGTTCCCATGATGCACTGGGCCAGGGACAGACTAATTTGCATACAGCCAGGTTCTGAAACTGGGATGGTGCAATGAGCTAAAAAACGGTGTTGGATCCAGCCCTGATCTCTTGACTGGGTGAGAGTACTCTGCTTAATTCAGAGACTCTGTCCATCACCACCCCTTGTTGTAAATAATGAACCAGAGGGTGGCAGTGGTGAAACAGAGGGTGACCGTGCTGCACCAGAGGGTGGCAGGGGTGAACCAGAGGATGCTGTGATGAACCAGAGGGTGGCAGTGGTGAACCAGAGGGTGGCAGGGGTGAACCAGAGGGTGGCAGTGGTGAACTAGAGGGTGGCAGTGCTGAACCAAAGGGTGACAGTGGTTAACCAGAGGGTGGGAGTGGTGAACCAGAGGTGCTGTGATGAACAAGAGGGTGGCAGTGGTGAACCAGAGGGTGGCAGTGGTGAACCAGAGGGTGACAGTGCTGAACCAGAGGGTGGCAGGGGTGAACCAGAGAGTGGCAGTGCTGAACCAGAGGGTGGCAGTGGTAAACCAGAGGGTGGCAGGGGTGAACCAGAGGGTGGCAGGGGTGAACCAGAGAGTGGGAGTGGTGAACCAGAGGGTGGCAGTGATGAACCAGAGAGGGGCAGTGATGAACCAGAGGGTGCTGTGCCCATACACGACCGCATGGGTAACTTCGCCATGCAAGCGGCCCGCGAACACGCAAAAAGCCCCACAAATCCGCAAAAAACCCCGCGAACACGCAAAAAACACAGCGAACACGCAAAAAACAAAAAATCCGCAAATCCGCACTAATTCGCGGATTTTGCGGATTGCAAATTCGATTTCGCGCAAATTCACGAAACGCGAATTCGCAAATTTCACCCATACTTACTCAAAAGCATTGGACGTTTCCTGGCTGAATCGGGTCTGTTGGCATGTATGGTTGTACTACCACTGCCTCTTCCTTCTGCCCACAATGGTTTATTATATTGCCACAGCCTCTCTTGCCAATCCTGTATTGTTGGTTTGGTGCTCCTGCCCCCCTTTCCACTGCCCTCCATAGTCTGTTGTGCTGCCACTGCTCTTCTTGCCTACCCAGTGTGGTTAAATTGTTGCCTCTGCACCCTCCTACCTGCCTTCAATTTTCAGAGTCCGTGCCCCTGGCCTCTGCCTCTCAACAGTATCCTAATGAACAACCAGATTGCTAACATTCTATATTTATTACAAAAGTGTGGAACGCCTGGCGTCATCTTGATGTAATCAAAACTGTAATCCCTAGAGCATTTCCTTTAGTAATTACATACATAAGAGGGTCTTTTTTGCATCAAAATTATGGTTAGTGCTCTAAAAAACTAAAATGAGGACATATTTTCTGAGTTTTCAAATCGCGACAAAGCACTTTTAAATTATTTGTTATCTTTATGTTTTTTTATCCAGTTGACCACTTAATTAAATGTTGCACTTAGGGGAGAGGATGTGGTGTTACTTCCAGAGCTGCAGACTTTGCAACTGGGGAACCAGGTTGGAGTTTCTGCTTCAGCTCGACATTCAGTGATTCTGGTCAAATCACCTAATCTCCCCATGTCTACAACCAAAATGAATTTGTGCTTGTGTGGTGTAACCAATGCGCATGTAAAGCACTCCAATACCTGACAAGTCTGCACTATATAAAACTGCAAAAACACAAAAAATAAAAAGTGTTTTGCACACTTCTGTCATTGGGCTACATGTGGCCTACATCTGGGTGATATTTGTGCTACATTTGTGCTCTTTTGTCTCTGGTGGACATCTTGGGAGATTTATTTGTTATGAAGTGTCCTAATTTCCTCATTTACTGCAGTCTCCTCAGTAGGAAATGCTTTCAGTATTTTACTTTGATTCCATCAAGAAGGTATTCAGATTTGTCATACATTTGCCATGAATTCTGAATGTTAGCACTCTAGTTGCTCATTAGATCACTGTAGTAAAGCTACTGCTCACCACGGAAGTCTGCTGCTGGTATTGAAAGTGCATGTTTCAGCCTGAATGTCAGAATTTTTGAATGAAATAGAAAAGGATTTGAGAAGTCACTCAGAATGTACCCTAATTTTTCTTTCTTCAGCACTAATCATAATTTCCATGGCAATAAGAACCCCCTCATTGTGTTCCTTTTTAAATGAGAAGTTTTAAGTTTTACCAGTTTATTTCAATCAATATGGCTTCAGGTGTGCCATACTTTTGTCATAAGTAAGACAGTAAGAGGTCTAGTTGTTCTTAAGAACACTCTGGGAAATTCTGTCATTGAGCTATAAGTGAGCTACACCTGGATGATATTTGTGCTACATTTGGGCTCTTTTGTCTCTGGTGAACATCTTGGGAGATTTATTTTTTATGAAGTTTCCTAATTTCCTCAATTACTGCAGTCTCCTCAGTAAGAAATGTTTTCAGTTTTGTACTTTGATTCCATTAAGAAGGTATTCAAATATATGACATATTTGCCATAAATTCTGAATGTTAGCACTCTAGTTGCTCATTAAATCACTGTAGTAAATCTACTGCTCACCAGGGAAGTCTGCTGCTGGTATTCAAAGTGCACGTTTCAGTCTGCATGTCAGAATTTTTAATGAAATAGAAGAGGATTTGAGAAGTCAAAATATGCCCTAATTTTTCTTTCTGCAGCACTAATCATACTTTCTATGGCAAAATGAACCCCCTCATTTTGTTACTTTTTAAATTAAATGTTTTAAGAGTTACCACTTTATTCCAATCAAGATGGCTTCAGGTGTGCGATACGTTTGTCATAAGTAGGACTGTTAGCTCTCTAGTTGTTCTTTAGAACACTCTGGGAAGCTGCAGTAGAACACAAAGAAATCAACTGACAGTCTCTGCCCTTGTTGGATGTACATGATTTACTGAGAATGTCAGACTTCATTCTCACATGATTGAGAAAGATAATGTAAATTTACGGAAAATATGCTCTCAGTTTAGCTTATAGAACTCCTTCCAAACCTCGGTGGGAAAAGCATGAGAAAATAGTTTTCTCTCAAACCTGATTCATGATATCCCAACAGGAGGCTTTTTCACATGGTAAAACCACCTTGGAACACACCACAATTCCTAAAATGAGTATGGTACCATCAACAAATGATTTAAAATGTAACTAAAGTCTTAAAACCTTCTATTACTGCAGTGCTTTTTAATGAGGTGCTATCATGTATATTAGTCCCAGATGGCTGCCAACACTTCTTCGATGAAGTGCTTACAGCCAATCAGATCTCACGATGAGATGTGTGGTTAGGCTCCGCACAGAAATATATATTTCTTTTCCCATTTTAAAAACTACTGAACGGATTTACACCATTCAACAAAAAGGGCTCTTTCTGAACCAAGGGCAACCTTTTTGCCAAATGTAATGTAATTCCGTTCAGCAGTTCGGGCTGTAGCCGTGTATATAGTTTACTATGGATAATTGTATGGGGAAAACACATTTTGGGACCCCCTTTTTTTTTTCTCAGCACCCTTTGACAAATCACTCCGATACTTTCAAGATAGGAGCTGACCGGAGCGGGCAATAGGTTTTGAAAATTTTGCGAAGATTCATCAATCGGAGCCAAAGGTAATGGAAATCTAACTAGGTCCTAACTATAACTACCTACTGGCAACCAGCAGTAGGTAATATATATATATATATATATATATATATATATATATATATATACATATATATATATATATATATATTCACAGAAAAAACCATAGGTTATAGACCATATATAGTTAGGAATTAGCATTTACAAAACCTTGAAAATTCACTGAAAAAAACACAGGTTATAGACCATATATAGTTAGGAATTAGCATTTAGAAAACCTTATTTTACTCACACAAAACCATTGAAATTCCATATATAGTTAGTTGCACTAACTATATATCGTGCACCCGCAATCCACTGCTGATGATGTCACATATTACATCATTCATGACATGGTCAGTGACATCACTGATGACATCACTGATGACATCTCAAATGACATCACTGATGAGATCACTGATGACATCATCCAGTGACTGTGTGTTTCTATAAAGTTTAAATATGTCTTACATATTGAAGAATGAGTGGATGTGTAAGTGTCTGGACGAAGGATTTAGTAGGTGCATGACTGACTGTATGAGTGAGTGATTAAATGTGTCTCACTGACTGCATGGGTTAGTGACTAAACTGTCTTAATTTGTGCATCATTATGTCTGTTGTTCTGTAAACTGCTGCATGTATTGATCAGTAGCTATATGAGTAACTATATGGGTTATTGATTGATTGCCCAAGTATTTGTATGGGAGACTGAGTGTGTGTGTGGCTAGCTGGGAGGTGTGTGACTCTGTGCAGATCAATCTGTACTTGTATCAATGATTGTATAAGAAGGTAAGTATGTGTTAGTATATGTTTGAAAATGTAAGGTGCTCTATGTTTAACTGTATAGACAAGAAAATGGAAGTGTCATTGATTCTTTACAGGACTAACTAGGTGTGTGAGTAACTCCATGGATGAGTGGCAGACTGTGAGTGTCTGTATAGGTGTATGAGTGCATATGATAGTGTTGTAAAGATGAGTGATTGTATGTATGAATGATTGTATGGGTGAATGAGTGAAGGTGTGTGTAGACGTAGCAATCAGTGAGTGCGTATGTAGTAACTAGTATTGGTGTGTCAATGGTTTCAAAAATTATACTCTCTTTTTAACACTGGGTGAAACAGAGGTTATATTAAAATGTGAGGAGATGCATTGTATTGTCACATGAATGATATCATCAGTGATGTGGTCATTGATGTCAAATGAGATGTCATCAGTGATGTCATCAGTGATGTCATTTGAGATGTCATCAGTGATATCATCAGTGATGTCACTGACCATGTCATGAATGATGTAATATGTGACATCATCAGCAGTGGATTGCGGGTGCACGATATATAGTTAGTGCAACTAACTATATATGGAATTTCAATGGTTTTGTGTGAGTAAAATAAGGTTTTCTAAATGCTAATTCCTAACTATATATGGTCTATAACCTGTGGTTTTTTCAGTGAATTTTCAAGGTTTTGTAAATGCTAATTCCTAACTATATATGGTCTATAACCTATGTTTTTTTCTGTGAATTTCATTGGTTTTTTAACAGCTAATATCTGTAGCTGTAAAATGTATTCTTCTTTAAATCCAAAAATATATTTTATATGTTTATGAATAATTTTTTTTTTTAATATTTTTTTTTCTTCGTTCCCGCTTCGCGAATCGGGAAGCTTCCCGTTAGCTGACCTTGATGCCGCGAAATAGACCGCGAGCCGGTAAACGTTTCTTTACCGCAAGTGCCGCGTTAGAAAACAACACCGTGACGCCTCCCGTCCGCATGACGTTTCACGTTGTCGCGTGATACGTCATATGACGTGCTACGTTAGCGAACTGGTACGCGAAGCGAGTCGCAAAGCGCAGGTTTCTGGAAGCAAACCGGGAGGCCCTGCAAAGCGCTTAACGTAAACACAGCAAGTCATGTGACTTGGTAATAACACTTTTCATTGGTTCATTTCACTTTTGGTTTCCTAATGATGTAAGACTAGGTCATATAATCTAAAATGAACACTTTTGATTGGTTGAGAACTCTTGTTTTTCCCAAATGATGAAAATCCCTCCTTCTTTCCTCACTCTGACTTTCATCATTGTGAGAGAAAGACCCTTTGTGATCACTGAGCAATGGCTTCTTTAGTAGCTTCAGCTGGTGCTTCCCCACCACCTCCACCACATCCAAGGAAGAGTGGACCACCTGCTCAAGTTATAATTCAACAAGAAGAAGAAGAAGAGGAACAGGACGACGAGCACGAAGAGAGGCAGTTTTTGCCTGAGCAGCCCAGGACGTCTCACCGGAAAGAAAACTTCATTTGGCAATTTTTTAAAATTCCCAAAGGTCAGAAAAAAGTAAATGCAAGATACGTAACTTGCCTTATATGTCAAGATAGACTGTCCAGAGGAACCGAGAAAAAATACAGTTTCGGAAACTACACAATGCATCGCCATATGACTAGGTGGCATCCTAACAACTACAGTGCTGCACAGTTTCGGAACGACCTAGATAATCTCCCTATTATGGCCAGAAGATCTGTTGTACCGGAAGTAACGGGACCAGAGGGCAGGGAGATGGTGCCAAATATACAAATGAAATTTGGTGAAGTAAAACACACCTGCGTATTTTGCGATGGATTCATTTCCTACGGAGAAAAAAGCATCACTCTGATCAACAGAGCTATTGACTATCATATGCAAGTTTGTGCGAAACGCCCAAAATAATAAATACTTCTTTTTTTGTTTTGTTGCTCCTGTTGAGCCCTTTACAATGAATCGTTTTCATTGCCCCCTCCAAGAAAAACCCCAAAAAATATAAAACTTCAGAAAAATTCAAAAAAAGTAAAAAAATGTTCCGAAAAATAATAAAAAAAATATAAAACAACAAAAACAATAAAAAAAAAGTTCTTTTCAGAACTACCTCCCCGTTATTAAAAAATTGGTACAATATTTGGAACTGTGCCAACCTCTATTTCTCTTAGTTCGCTTCCCAGTTCGCTCGCCGGTACGCGAACTAGAAGCGAACCAAAAACAGTAAGTATAAGGGAAGGAAACAGACACTTATGTTAAAAGAAAGACAGCTATAGGGGAGTAAACTAGAGATACTATTACCCGTAATCCACTGCTGATGATGTCACATATTACATCATTCATGACATGCTCAGTGACATCATCAGCAGAGGATTGCGGGTTTTTTGGCAACGTGCCTTATCCACGGTTTAATAACGCTGCCTTTTGCTTTATATAAGTTTTCAAATTGTATGAAATATATACCAATAGGTCGTTATGAACCTTTAGGTAGTGCTTTTCTTCATGAGGTCTGGTCGCTTCCATACACATACAGATGTTTCAAAGATGATCAAGAAGTTTATCTGAATGGAGAGGAATGCACTGAGACGCCAGATCATTCACTAATGTGTAGGCACATACAGTTACACGGTTCATGCAACAAACACCGACCAAATATGGCTTGCGTGTTGCAAGGCACGCCAGTTCCTGCTATCATCCCCACGTTCAAGTTGTTGGAAAATGGTAGTTATTTGATGCTCAATAATGAAGATTGTTCTGAGTTAATTGAAAAGGGTCTGCACCTCTGTACGGGTGTTCGCTATGTGAAGCACGAAAGTTTCACGGGCCGAACTCAAGGCCACCTCTCTCTGAGACAAAAGAGCTCTTATTCTTGCCATGCCGTTGAAATCTGTCCCAAGGTTGGTATTTGTGGCCAGATTGAAAACTCCCTATGTTCATGTGTGGGAGGAAATAGAACATTTCTGCAGCAAATAACCCGTTCACTTACTGTTACGATAAAAGGAATACTTTTAATTCAGATTTGCCTTTCAATTTCAGCAAGATGGTTCCGACTATCTTTAACGCATCCTCCACAAAGACCCTGGCGCACTTTTTTAAAGTTGTTACCAGTGGTCTCGTGACTTCATTTGAGAAAATCTTTGGAGTCATCCCTGCTTCCTTTCATTCCATTTTCTCCACTCCGGTTCGTGGATTGGCATTTTTACTTGCATTACCAGCGGACGCTCTTGTGCTTTTTTACATTTTTAAATATGGATGTCCCTCCTATGCAACCTCCCACCCTGCAGCTGCTGACACTGTTCCGCAATCGCATGCTAGAATATTATGGCACAATGCCGTTGGCGATATTAAGCACGGCATATGGATTATCTTTTCGATTCTCCTACTTCACCTGTGTCCAGCCTGTATTTCACTGCCTGACCTGTGATTTCGATTGGGCCATTGATTTGTGTCTCTGCGGACCGGTTTCTCCTGACGTCGACTTTAATCAGCTGATGACTCCTATCATTACTCACGAGTTGGTTTGTCCTGGCGAAAGGATTATGGCTGTGGCATTGATGCATGGACTACTTGGTCCCTGGAATTTACTGGCGGCAGCACAGTCTTTCTTGGAACAGAGCTTTCTTGAAAACCCACCGAGCTGTCCTCTGATGGTGATAGAGGATCCGGTGCTGGGAGAGCACGTATGTTCTTTTCCGCTTTTAAATTGGATGGCTGAACTGTTTTCGGATGAAGACGGTGACTTCCTATTGGAGGCTGTTGCAGCTTATTTTGCATACACAGTTATGTCATAGACCTTTTTCATGTTTGATATGCTGAGTACTAGCATTTCATTGACAATTCATTGACTTATTTGTCAAGTTTTTATTATTTACCTTGCCTATTGGCTTAAGACTCGATAAAGTACTTGGCTGTTTTATTTTTCTTTAGCATTAAATTTTCCTAGTTTTTAATGCTTTACCTTGCGGACCGTCCACATATAAACTTGCAATCTGCTCTCATGAGATGGCACTTCTATTATCTTATTCAGTTCGTTTCCGGATCATGGGGAGGTGTCATCTAGGTCCTGGATATCTTTACACCGTGTTAAGTTAGCATGGGCTCATTACCGGTTTAAACGCCATTTTTCCTTTTTTGCAACTTCTGCACACGACACTTAGTTGTTGCTTTAGCTTTCCACCTAGTAGTTCATCGTGGTTTACATGAGAATAATATGTTATTGCTCTACTATCTGCTTTGCTTGTTAAACTATATCTGTACAGCGAGTGCTAAAGTTTCAAGAACAACACGATACAGAATTGTTATGAGGTCTGATCTCCACGACTTCATACTCATAACATAAGTGCAACTTCTGCCAATTCTGGGCATGAGGCGGGTTTTATATTGCTTTGCCGAACACACATACACAACAGTTGATGCGGTTCACATGAAGAGAGAGCTGGTGTATGCTGATGTGATTCCTTCAAATCTAAGACACTAAAGTATGGGCACGCCCTAAACCAACACAAAGAGACCTTCTTAGCAAATAATATAATATGTGTATTAGGGAGGGTGAGATATAAGCAAACGCGGGCCGTGGAGGGAGTTACGGTGGGGCAGGGAGGCGGGGAGGGGGAAAAGCAGGGTGGAGCCCTCTCTACCTTGCCCCTCCCCCTCCCCGCCTCCCTGCCCCACCGTAACTCCCTCCACGGCCCGCGGCTGCTTATAAGTGTTGCTAACTCTTATTCATTTACTGCATGTTAACATACTGTCACCATTCGCTTTTTATGTACTAGTAACTATGCTGGTAATTTTGCTACTGATAATATGTGTACTTCTATTATCTAAGATACTACGCCTGAGAAGACGGCATTAGTAAATAAACATTTCAAATACACATGTGTTCTTCTTAACTCCATGTTCTGGTTTCTAAGAAATATATAACGACCGACTGTTCATGAGTTCCACGTATCCTGAGGTACTATAAGTTCATATTCTGGATTGTCTAAACATTGAGAGTTTGTTATATCCAATGTGACACTGTACCTAGCTTGCTAAGGAGTTTTTGATTACTAACGTGAGTTTTGGGACACCCTAATTCGCCGAGGTTCCAATCCTCTGTCCACAGTTCTGTGTGAGAACAGAAACCCTGCGACAGGGGCACCCCCGACCCTTGCTGGAGCTTCATCACACTTGCGATACAACTCCAGCAATGCGCCACCTTTACGGCACAGATACATCACGCATCTGTGCTGTTTTTGCCCCATGATGCGCCGCATTGTAAATGCAGCACACCATAGGTGACGGAACAGCGGCACAGAATGACTAACACATCCCTGGTGATGCGCCAGTCATCATAAATGTATCCCTATGCTTCTTATCTTGTTAGAGATGAACCGCCATATGTATCATCAAAGTTTTTTGCATTTCCTAAATAGCAAACTTTAAGGAATAAATAGCGATTCTTTACCATTCCTAGTTTGCGATTAGCTATTTGCTAATTACAAATTACCCATTCATTTCCTTCATTTCCATAGGGCGGTTGGACTCACTTTTAGCTCGAACGGCTGAATGGATTTCCACGAAACTTGGCAAAATTGTAGGGACTGGTAGCCCGATGTGCCTTTGCTATGTCTCAAGATATATGCTCCAGTGGTTTTTACGAAAATTAACTTTGAAAAATATATATTGGGCTACATTGGCCTATATATATGTTGGAGCCCAAATGTAGCCCAATGTAGACCAATGAAGCCCAATGTAGCCCAATGTAGCCCAAAGATGGCCGCCAGACACACAAAAAAACAAATGTAGCCCAAATATCAGCCAGATGTAGCCCAACTATAGCCCAGTGACAGAATGACCAATCAGCTTCGCAAACCTCCGTTACGCGAAGCGGAGCGCTGTTACAGATATATATCTTTTTTTGAACGTTAATTTCTCAAAATCCACTGGAGCACATATATTGAGACCTAGCAAAGGCACATCGGGCTACCAGTCCCTAATATTTTGCCAAGTTTCGTGCAAATCCATTCAGCCGTTCGATTATTATTATTATTATTTTTTTTTGCCCCGCGGGGCCCTTTTAAAACCTCCACATCAAACCTAGGGAGTCAGCGAGGATCTACTATGCCCCCTTATAGTTATTTCCCCCTTTGTTTTGACCTCCTCTTGTCTCTCGATCCTACCGAGAGACAAGATGGCGGCCGCTACGGACTTTTTGGAATGTTGACAGACGCCGGAGAACCAATCAGCTTCGCTTCACAAAGCTCCGTTGCGCGTAAAGTACGCGAACCGGAGCGCTGCCTGGTCCGCTGTTACAGATATATATCTTTTTTTAAACGTTAATTTCTCAAAATCCACTGGAGCACATATATTGAGACCTACAAAAGGCACATCTGGCTACCAGTCCCTACAATTTTGCCAAGTTTCGTGCAAATCCATTCAGCCGTTCGGGCTAAAAGTGAGGCCAACCGCCCTATGGAAAACTCAATGTTAAAAACACGTTTTGGGACCCCCCTTTTTTCTCGGCCCCTCCTTGACGAACCCCCCCCAAATTTTCAAGGGCTGCTCAGAAACAAAATGTGCCATTTTCCTGAAAATTTCAGCCAATTCCGTCCACAAACGCCAAAGTTATTAGACATAGAATTTTCAAAAAACCCATAGAGAAAAAATCCTAACTATATATACCTACTGGCGACCGCCAGTAGGTAATATATATACATATATATATATATATATATATATATATATATATATATATATATATATATATATATATATATTACCTACTGCCGGTCGCCAGTAGGTATATATAGTTAGGATTTTTTTCCTATGGGATTTTTGAAAATTCTATGTCGAATAACTTTGGCGTTTGAGGACGGAATTGGCTGAAATTATCAGGAAAATGGAACATTTTGTTTCTGGGCAGCCCCTGAAAATTTGGGTGGGTTTCGTCAAGGGGGGCCGAGAAAAAAGGGGGGTCCCAAAACGCGTTTTTCCCATGCAATTTTCCATAGGGCGGTTGGACTCACTTTTAGCTCGAACGGCTGAATGGATTTCTACGAAACTTGGCAAAATTTTAGATATTGTTTGCCCGATGTGCCTTTGCTAGGTCTCAATATATGTGCTCCAGTGGATTTTGATAAATTAACGTTCAAAAAAATATATATATCTGTAACAGCGCTCCGGTTAGCGCCCCGGTTCGCGTACTTGACGCGTAATGGAACTTCCGGTTAGCGCCCCGGTTCGCGTACCTGACGCGTAACGGAACTTCGCGAAGCAAAGCTGATTGGCTCTCCGGTGTCTGTCAACATTCTAAACAGTCCGGAGCGGCCGCCATCTTGTCTCTCGGTAGGATCGAGAGACAAGAGGTGAAGAAAAACAAAGGGGGAAATTAATGAAAGGGGGCAAGGTAGACCCCTCCTGACCCCCTAGGATTGATGAGGGGGCTATTAAAGGGTCCCGCGGGGCAAAAAATAAAAAAAATAAAAAAAATCGTTTTTTCGCGGTAGAGGCGCTACCCGGTACGCGAACCGGGTAGCTAACGGGTAGCGTAACGGGAGTCCGCCATCTTGTGTTTCGGTCGAATTTAATCACAAGATGGAGGAAAAACAATGTGGGAAATGGGTTGAAGGGGGCACAGGAGACGTATCCTGACCCCCTAGGTTTTCTGAGGGTGGCTGAGGAGGCTCATATATGTCGAAAAAGAAAAAAAATTGCATTTTTCGCGAGGTTAGCTGCCGGTACGCGCATCGGGTAGCGAACCGGGAAGCGAACAAAAGTGAAAATTTGTGAAAAAAGGTACATTTGAAATTTTAAAAGAGTAATCATAGTTAAGGTAGCTCTGAAAAGAGCTTTTGGGTTCTGTGTAAGTTCTAGCTACTTGTAAGTAGGTACCAATACATAGTCTTAAATTCAGGATGAAAATTCTGTTCCCCTCATCTGAGAAGTCAACTCCTTCTCCTCTGTAGATATCTTGCATGTAGTAACGCAAGTTATTGTTGTAGATGGAGCCCATTCCATGGTCTCTCATGTAAGCTGAAACAGACCTATTTACATGCTTCCTCGATTTCTCAATTTGTGGACAAAATTGGTTGGACCACCTCCATTTCTGTCTTTGGCATATATTTGAATATACCAAGGCAGTTTGAGGAAAAAGTGCCATCAATTGCTCAAAGGTGTCCTTTAAAAGCATTTCCAGACCTACCCCAGTCAAAGTGCCCAAGTCATTTCCTCCACAGTGCACAATTAACAGGTCAGGGTTTGGCAAATGCAAAAAGGTTTTCACCAATGGTATCAATTGGTGACATCTTAATCCTCTGTGGCCAATCCAGTTGATTTCCACATTTTGTAAATTGAGGTTGTGTAAATTTCTGTTATCAGCATACCTTTGAGCCCAGTGGATGTAACTATGTCCAACAATCCAGACAGAAAACATGGTGAGAGGAGGTTCTGCTGCAGTCAGATGAAGTGTGGGAATGAAATGGCAGTTGAAACAGTAGGAGTTTGTAATGAAAAAAACTGTGGAGTTTCAGTGCTAATGATTCAGTAGCAGTGATTGGTGGATTTTGATTGCTGAACACAGAAAGTTAGGGTGCATGGATGAGTTCTTTGAAAGATGTAATTTGAGTGGTCTAGAAAAAATCATTTTATGAAAGATTGCACTGGATATGCAGGTGTACTGAGAGTTCAGAGTTCAATTGAAACATTGTTGTGTGAACTTGTAAACATGAGAGGTCTTTCAGGAGGTGGTTGCTATGGAAAAAAGGCAGAAAGGGCAGAGGGGGGAAGGGTGTTGATTTGAAAAAAGTGAGGGAAGAGTTTTGATTGGGTGACATGAGAGATATGTGTGATGAATTACAGCATTTCTGTGCCTTTGTTGGTTGCAGCCTCTGGAGTGCATACCCTTTGCTCTGCTAAAGAAAAATTGGTGTGTGTCTGAGACTGTTTTGAAACTCAAAAAGTATTTGCTAAGGTGAGAAAAGATTCATTTAATTTAGATAGAGAATAGTATGCTTTAGGGAGAAAATTATGCAGAAAGTTGTGTATTTAAAATGTTGCTTTGTGTCAAGTGTTTTACAAATAGATTTAGTTTCTTTGAGTTTCATAGCCATGTTAAAAGTGACGCAAAAGTGGTGCAAGGGCCTTAAAAAAAACGCTTTCATGTGTGTTAGGGCATTTTAAGTCACGTCCCCATGAATCTGGGTGAATAATTTGGTTACTTGATGTGTTTAAGAACGTTTCTTGAAATCATTTAGGTTACTTGATATGTACTGATAGAGTTTCATAGTCAGCATGGGCCATATTTACAAGGCCTTTGAGCCACGTTCACGTTATTTTCCCCATGTTAAAAGTGACTTTAAAGGTGGTGCAAGGTCCTTGTAAATACGCCCTCATGAGTGCTTTGCAAATTTAAGTCATTTCCCCGTGGTGCAAGGTCCTTGTAAATACGCCCCCATGTGTGCTTGGCAAATTTAAGTACTGACAGGGTGTGCTTGTACATAGGAGCTGTGTTGTGTTTTCAAATTATGACCAGAAAATCGTTTTTTAAAAAAAAGAAATGCTTTTTACATTTATGAGAAGGTCAAAATGGTGTCTGCTTCTTTAAATAAATATTTCACTTTCCACCATGAATATGGGAGAATAATTTCCTTGTTTGTCGGTTTAAAAACACGTTTCTTGAAGTCATTAAGGTTTCACAATATGTTCTGCAAGAGTTTCATAGTCAACATGGGGGCAAATTTACAAAGCTTATGAGCCACATTCACGTTATTTTTCCCATGTTAAAAGTGACTTTAAAGGTGGTGCAAGGTCCTTGTAAATAAGCCCTCATGAGTGCTTGGTAAATTTAAGTCATTTCTCCGTGGTGCAAGGCTCTTGTAAATACGCCCGTATGTGTGCTTGGCAAATTTAAGTACTGACAGGGTGTACTTGTACATAGGAGTTGTGCTGTGTTTTCAAATTATGACATGAAAATGGTTCATAAAGAAAAGGAATGAATGGTTTTTACATTAATGACAATGACAAAAAGGTGTCTGCTTCTTTAAATAAATATCAAGGGAGGTGAGTAATGTACATTGCTCTGTTGCATACAGTCCTCATCTTCTGCGTACTCTTTGATATGCTAGACTACATCTGCACAATGAGATACCTAAGCTGAGGAAATACAGGTGATGTGATTCTGAAATGAGCAAAAATATTTGCACGTTTTTCAATTACATCACCTGTGTTTCCTAACATTACGAATCACATTATGCAGATGAGGTTTAGGCCTGTCCAGGGAGACAGAGGAGGTCTGGCCTTTGTTCAAGAGTGCAGTGGACATGACTCACTTCGTTGGTAGGCCTGCACATGTATTATCTCCTCTGTTCTCTTCAACAAGCCTAAATTTCATCTGCAACCCTGAGTAGGCCTCACCTCAAACAAACCTCTGAATAGGCCATACCTTATCGGCATTCTGAACCAATCATTTAAAATGTTAGGGGCAGATTTATGATGGCCGTGTGCCTCTTTTGCGCCACCGTTGCGTCACTTTTGTGATGCAGCGGCGGTGCAAAAGATGCACCATGTTGCAAGATAGGCCTCACTTCATCTGCAACAAGATACCGTCAGCTTAAAATGTATATATTTAGGACTGTGTAGGGGGCATGGAGAAGCTGAGGCTTCTGTAAGTGTCAAAGTTGTTGCATACAGTGCTCATCTTCTGCGTACTCTTTGATATGCTAGACTACATCTGCACAATGAGATACCTAAGCAAAGGAAACACAGGTGATGTGATTGTGAAATGAGCAAAAAAAATTGCACATTTTTCAATTACATCACCTGTGTTTCCTAACATTACGAATCACATTGTGCAGATGAGGTTTAGGCCTGTCCAGGGAGACAGAGGAGGTCTGGCCTTTATTCAAGAGTGCAGTGGACATGACTCACTTCGTTGGTAGGCCTGCACATGTATTATCTCCTCCGTACTCTTCAACAAGCCTAAATTTCATCTGCAACCCTGAGTAGGCCTCACCTCAAACAAACCTCTGAATAGGCAACACCTTATCGGCATCCTGAACCAATCATTTAAAATGTTAGGGGCAGATTTATGATGGCCGTGCGCCTCTTTTGCGCCGCCGTTGCGTCACTTTTGTGACGCAGCGGCAGCGCAAAAGATGCGCTATGTTATGACATATTTACAACTTGATGCATCTAGGCAGATGCGTTACGCTGTAAAGTCCTGTGCCACATGAAACCTGCGTCAGGTTTCATGTGGGCGTTTTGTTGCAGGGTGGGCGTTCACTTGCATGAAAGCCCTGTAAAACTAACACAGTGAAATTTACAAGATTTCACTGAGTCAGCTTTATGGCATTGCTGAATCAAATCCTTACGCCTGTTTGAAACAGGCATAAGGAGTGATGCACCATGCAATGTGTGGCTTGCCACTGTGCATTGCAGTAGTCATGTCGCGCTTGCGACGTGATTTCTGCAATGCGCCGCTTTTGCGGTACAGATGCGTGACGCATCTGTGCTCTTTTTGCCCCATGGTGCCCTTTACATTTAAGTATGAGCAGGGGACACAGAGTCGGTGAGGCTTATCCAAGGTTAAGAAGAGATGAGTCCTGTTCACTGAAAACTTGGACATGGGCCTCACCTCCTCAGCATCGCTGGACATGGCTAAATAATATCTGCAAAATGTTACTCTTGTTAAACAATTTTACTATTATAGTCTCTGAGATTTGTCTCTTAGTCTGCAACATCTCATTGTTGTTCTCTTTCTTTAAAGATAACAACAACATCAACCATGAGTGATAATGAGCAATCTGTTGATCTTGATCTTATCATTGAACTTGTCATTGAAACGTCAGTGGAAGTAGATCCCTTGGATGATTTATATCCTGTGGATGATGAAGAATATGATGAGGATGCCGATTTGTCAGAATTGTATGACATAGGGTGGGAAGCTGACCTGCTCGAGCCTATGGAACTATAAGGACTTATTTTTAAAAGTTACTGGAAATGAAAAGTAACCATGTTAACCGTTTTATTTAAAATTAAATACAACTTCAAAAACAGCTTGTGTGAAGTGTCTTTAATAAAATAGTGAAATATGCTAATAAAATTCGTTCAGATTCACATATAAAAGAGCACAGGTCAAATGTAGAAGCATTCCATTTCTTTGCTACTATTTGTGAGTTTTAAATTTGTCAATGCACTAAAAATTATTGTATGTAGAATTGACAACTAGTGTGTTAATTTTTTGACGACTGTTATTGATTTACTGTTTGGTAATAGTGGTTAATACCTTTTTTTAAAAATATTTACCACAGATTCAACTGAAGATCTTTTGAAAAATTCAAAAATGCCCTCAAGGCAAAGAAAAAGAAAACAAGCAAAGCGACTTACACCCCACCTTGGTAAACATTTGCAGCAGTCCTCTACAATAAAAACTTGTCAAGTCACCAGAAAAACTCCGGGTACGACAACAAAATCTTTTTTAAGAAACATTTGCAGACGAAAAAGTATCACTACAGAACATGTTTTAGTCCAGAAGAAGAGCGCCAATTTAAATGGGAAGGAAAGGCCACTCAAAAATGTTACTGCTAAAGCAGGAGATAACTCTGTGCATGGTAGTAGAAGGAAAAATCTGTTTAGGGATATTCGTAGACGAATGTTCCGCAACAGGATAATTGGCAATTTGTTAAAAAATATTAAGAAAGGTCAACAGAAAGTGGCTTTTTATAAGAGAAAAAAAATGTAGAGAAAATTATTGATCAGGCTTTTGAAATTAAGCGAAAGTTATTTATTTTGATAATCAATAGAATTAGGAAACTAAGCAAGGCAATTTATGATTTCAAATCAAATAGTAGATGGAAGAGAACAGTTAATCGTAGTAATTTTTGTGAAGTTTTTTCTGGAGAATGGATGCATAGTTCAAGTTGTGAGGCATTTTTTAATGAGGAGAGTTATTTTCAGGATAATGATTTGGTGCATGCAGTTGACACCAGTGGTCGAGCATATGAGGTGAAAGATGGTTGTCCGGTTGAAAAAGAAAAACTTGTGTCAACAGAGGCAGAAGAGGTGTTAGGTGATGAAGTTTTAGGGAGACGTGCTAAGGGTCCAGTGTACACCTGGAAGTGTAGTAGTATTTTCAGTGTGCGACAGGATTCCATCAATTTGCTTTGTGATTTTGTACGGACATTTAATAAGAAAAGTTTAAAACAGAAAATGAAGTTGTTGCAGGAATTAGATCCATGCAGAGTGAGAGAAGTGACAGGTTTGCATGGTCATTCACTAGCTTGTCTTTCCAGGAGAGTATGCCAGAGTGTTTTTCATCATTTCAGGATGCTAGCAGTCCATCATAATAAAGTGAGGAAATTAGTGAGAATGTTGTATTTTGCTAAGAGTCCAGCAATTAAGCTTAAACAATTAAGCAGTGCTCTTTTGCATGGTTCTGATGTAGATGTGAAGAATATTTGTGAATAAATTGAGTTTTGTTACTTTGCAAGTAAAGAGGAGAATGTTGAAATTGACCCAGAAGAAGAAGGTAATGTGGAAGAGAGTGTACAGGTTTCCAGTACAGATAATTTTCAGAAGGAAATTGCCACGTTTCAGGTGAAATCAAGTGAGAGGCCTAATTTCACTTGTGTGTGTTGTCGACGTACTTACTATTAGAATCAGACTAAGTTAGTGGATTTATATGCAAAAAGTGAAAGGGAAAATAATAGTGAATGGAAGGATTTTGCAACATACTTGATGGTAGAAAATTGTTTTGATTTGGGATCGGATCAACGTGTGTGTACTTATTGTTGTAACAAATTAAATCAAAACCGGATGCCTGCTAGAGCGGTTCATAATAATCTGGAATTGGTTGACATTCCTTCTGAATTGAAGGATTTAAATACTTATGAATCTATTTTGATTCAAAGTGTCCATCCCTTTCAGGCTATTGTACGAATGGAGCCAAAGACAGGGAAATTGCCTCCATCAGATTTACAGAGAGGATTAAAGGGAAGAGTTGTTTATTTGCCTCTAGATTTGAAGAAAAACATTAATACAATTGGAGTAGAGAAAGTGGAAGAGGAACCTCTGGTTATCTTAGTTAATGGGGTTCCAACAAAGAGTAAGAAAATCTGGCAAGATTTAGTGGATGTTAGGAAAGTCAAAAAGGCAACATTGTATTTGATAAAAAACAATGAGTACTACAAGAATGTATGTGTTGCAGAAGAGGAAGTAAGTGAAGAAGAGGACAGCGATTTGTGTGCTGGACAAATTGAGAAAGTAGAAGCCTCTAAAAATGAAGAAATATATGAACATTATAGTGTTCATCCTTTGCATTCCAAGGAAGTCATGGGGAATGCTATTGAGTTGTTTCAAATGAAACAAGCCAAAGGGAGTCCCATTAGTGTTTGGGAGGAACGTTTGGAAGCTCGGTGTTTCCCACAGCTATTTCCAACAGGTCAAGGAGGAAGATATGATGAGCGACCTGATCAAATTCCTGCTTCTGAATACCAGACTTTACGATTGTATGCAGAAGATCCTAGGTTTCGTCAATGTATTCCCTATTTGTTCCATCTACTGTTTGAAAGTGATCTGTCTGGAGTGTCATATGCAGTGAACCACATCTTGAAAAGTGGTGTACAGATGCAAAATATCTCGGTAAGGGACTTTATGGATAAAGTCAATGTGCAAGACAGTATTTTGGATTCTCACCTGATTAATCTCATGGCATGTCAGCGTGGTACTAATGAGTACTGGTACCGTCGTCATGGTGATTTAAAATGTATGCTGAGGAACTTAGGAACTCCCACATGGTTCCTCACTCTCAGCTGTGCCGAGTATGGCTGGGAAGACTTACTTGAATTTCTACGAGAGGCAAATGGAAACATTGAAAATATCGAATTCAAGACACCCGGAGAACTGTGCTCTTTGGATTCAGTGAATCTATGCAGGTACTTCAAACATAGATTTGAAGCTATGATGTCTTTCATCATGAACAAGAAAAATCCACCTCTTGGAGAGGTGTTGGATTTCTTCTGGAGAAAGGAGTATCAAGCAAGAGGTGCTCATCATATACATATGCTGCTATGGATCAAAGATGCACCCAAATTTGGAACAGATCTGGATGACTTAGTGATGAGTGTCATAGAACAGTATTCTACATGTGCTGTTCCAAAGACAAAGGAAGACAAAAGCCTAAGAGAACAAGTTTTACGCTTTCAAAGCCATCGTTGTGGAAAGTATTGTCGTCGTAAATTCAGAAACAAGGACAAGTTCTACACAAAATGTCGTTTCAGCTTTCCACGACTGGTAATTTCTAAAGGAAGAGTGAACAGTTTGATGTCTTCGCTGCGACATAATGTGACGAGGAAATCACCCAAAAATACATACAATTTGAAAAGAAACGAAGAGTCCAAGTACATCAACAACTACAACCCAGTGATTTTGTCCATGTGGAATGCTAACATGGATATACAGTTTGTGGCTGATAACTGTATGGCTGTGGCTCGGTATGTGACATCTTACATCACAAAAAAAGAAAAGACAGAATTGAAGGATATGTGGGAGGACATTTCCCATGAAAAGAGCCTCAGTAAGAAGTTGTACAGTTTCAGTCTGAAGATGTTGTCGCATCGAGAAATCGGAGTTTACGAATGTTCTGACCGGTTATCTTCAGCAAGTCTCTATGCCAAATCTAGGAGTATCATTTGGGCGAGTCTTGGTCTTGCTGCAACGCGTAATCGAGTTCTGAAACCTGTACGGGAAATTGAGTATGTGGTGGAAAAGGAGCCAAACAATACAGATATTTTGAAGACCAACATGTTGGATACATATTATCCAAATAGAAGCAGTCACCACGAGAATGTTTGTCTGTATGAGGTTCTACAAAATTACATATTCAAGAGGAACATCAAAAAAGATATTGATAAAGGAGTGTATGCTGTAATTGGAAGTGAGGGATGTCTGGTCAAGCAAAGAAAATGGCAATTGGTAAATCATCGAAAATTGAGTGGCAAATCTCCTGAAAGAAAAGAGTTTTTCTATTTAGCTCTTTTGCAACTTTTCAAGCCTTGGTGTGCAGAAGAGGAACTTCTTGGAGATTTCCTCTGTTACGAAGACTCTTTCAATGCAGCCAAGGAGACCATAGAAAGTCCTGTTTTTCCAAAATATCTAGAAATGTTGAATGCGGAAATCGAGCAGGAAGCAACAATTGCAGCCGAGATTGCTAGAGACAGTTCTCAGGACAGTCAGAGTTCTGTTTCATTGAGTCAGGATCCACTAGGAGGACCAGTTATCGAAAATGAAACTGCCACTGCCATGATTGAAGTGGAAAGAGCCATGGCACATGCTCAGGAGGATGCGGTTAACTTAGAAGATTTGGAAAGACAACTCAACGTTGAGCAGAGGAAAATATATGACGAAGTTACCAACCAAATTGATCATGGATTAAGTCATGAGAAGAAAGAGTGCTCATGTACGTCGTTGAAGCCTGTCCGACTGTACGTGAGTGGAGAAGCAGGAACTGGAAAAAGTTTCCTCATTAAAGCAATTTCATGTTATTTGCAGAAAAGGACTGAGTCATCGCTGTCTTGTGTTGTCACCGCTCCAACTGGACTGGCAGCACATAACATTAAAGGTATTACTTTGCATCGTCTACTGATGCTACCAGTGGAGCATGATAACAAATTACAATACCACAAGTTATCTGGAGATGCTTGTTGTGAAGTTTCAAGAGTCTTGAGGAAAATGAAACTTCTTATCATTGACGAAGTAAGCATGGTTTCCAATGTCATGCTTGCCTTTGTGCATTTGAGAATGCAAGAAGTTCTTAAAACAGAGTATGATGTGTTATTTGGTGGCAAACACATCATTGTTTTCGGTGATATTCTGCAGCTGACACCAGTGAAAGGACAACCAGTGTTTAAACTACTTACACATGAAGACACCAGGAACTGCCTAGGGAGCATTGGCAACGTTAATATATGGTTAACCTTCAATTATGCTGAACTGCGTGAAAATATGCGTCAAGCGAAGGATGAAGATTACAAGAATATTCTACAAGAAGTTAGAATCGGAAAAGTGACCGAGCATGGGAAAGAAGCTTTACATGCACGATTACTGTCAAATTTGTATCCAGAAGAAGACGTTCTGCCAGAGAATATTTTTCGGAAAATTACTGAGAAGAAATCTGGAATATGTTTGATGCCAACTCTTGCAAAATGAGCCATCTTCAACAACAAAATGCTGAATTTAGAAAACCAAGAGATTGTGAAACTGGAAGCTAGTGACAGAATAGAACATATGGGAGCAACAATTATTTTGTCTGAGAATTTGAAATCTAAATTGGATTCATTAGAGAAGACTATATCTAAAACTGCTGGTTTTGAAAAGACTCTGAATGTGTGCTTAAATTGCCGTATCATTTTGAGAAGGAATTTACATGTTGAAAGAGGTCTGGTAAATGGATCAATGGGTAATGTTGTTGATTTTGAGAAATACAGAAATAGAGATGGAATTGAATTTTTAAAAATTAAATGTGATGGCATTGAGGAAGTACAGCTAATTGGTCGTTGCTCTGCTAGGTTTTTGCTTGTAAAAGACTTATATGTTCGCCGTAAGCAGTTTCCTGTTTGCTTGGCATATGCGGTGACAATCCATAAATCGCAAGGTTTAAGTGTAGACAGTGCATTGGTGAACATTGGCAGTTCTGTGTTCAAGGAGGGTATGGCATATGTGGCATTGTCACTAGTCAGAACTTTATCGGGATTGTACTTGATTGAGTGTGATGTCACAAACATTTGTGCGGATCTAGATTGTGTTAAGGAATACAATAGGTTAAGAAGAGAGTATGCGCCACATTTGCCTCAATATCCTTTGTTTGAGAAACGTGTGGTAGGCCGGAAACGAAGAAATGTGACCAGTAGTAGGGAGGTTGTAGCAAAAAGACGAAAAGCCGATGAACCCGAAATTATAAGCAGAAAGAAAATGGATTCTGTTGAAGATGTTGTTGGTTTTCAATTTGAAAATAGTTCTGGTGTCAACTGCTATGCTAATGTAGTGGTTAATGTTGTCTTTTCTCTAGAAACTTTAAAAGAAGAGATTGTGATCAATTCAGATCAAAGTTTTTGATGTTTATTGAATTCTGTGTTAGAGATATGTAGCACTGATAGAACAAAAATAGAAAGTGTGCCTGAAATTCGAAATCTGTTAGACAAATGTTCAGGTCAAACGCAATTCTCTCAAAATATTCAGCAAGATTGTCAGGAGTTTTTAATTTATATGCTTGATGTATTGCAAGATGAAGGTGTAGATGTAGATCATCTGTTTGGCCTTTCTTATAAATGGCAGCATGACTGCGAGAACTGTAGGGTATCAAGTACTACTAGTGTAGACTCAGAAAGATTTATATATTTAACTTTGCCAGACAGTAAATCAGTGTCCTTTAATAAGCTAGTAAAAGCAGCCGATCACAACATGGAGTGTAGCCAATGTAAGTCTGCAATGCTGTCCACAATATTTATACGTAGATATGGCCAGTATGTCATTTTAATGTTCCAACGATGTAGGCCTGATGGAACAAAATTGACAACTTTAATAAAAAAAATTGTGGCTTCGCAGTTGTCAATATCAGGAAGGACTTTTGTAACTGCAGCAATTATATATCATGACGGTCCTTCAACAACATCAGGACATTACACAGCTTATTTGAAGTCTAGAAACGGCTGGTCATTCTGCAATGATTCTGTTTTAACTTTAAAAAAAAAAAGCCTTTTGACCTTAAAAATTCTTACCTGGTGTTTTTACAACCAAAATTTTAGGGAAAGAATCTCGGGATTTGTTCTGAGGAATTTCAAGAGGTTCTAATGGCTCCTACACTATTTGGCCTTGAGGATAAGTGTAGTACAGAGTGAAAAGTTATTTTTGAGTTTTAAGTAGTTCCTGAAAAAAAAGAAGGTTTTCTTACAGAAAGTGGTGGGCACGGATTAGTTAAAGGACAACAGGGTATTTACCAAAGCAAACGGTGTTCTTACCATAACACTTGACGTCATGGAAAAATAACTGCACTTTGAATGAGTTCAGAAAAACTGTTTCTTTTAATAAGCTAATTCAAGCAGCAAATCAAAACATGGAGTAGAGGTAATGTAAGTCTGCAAAGCTGTCCACATTATTTGTACAAACTTTTAGTTATAATGTCATTTTAAAATTTCAACTATATAAACCTGATGAAAGTAAGTTTCCAACTTTAATTACAAATGTTGTGGCTACACAGTCGTTGATTTTAAGAAGAACATTTGTAACTGCAGCTATTATATGACATGATGGTCCTTTGACAACATCCGCTTATTACACAGCTTATTTAAAATGTAAAAAAAGCTGGTGTTTCGGAAATGATTCACATTTGACTATGAAAAAATGTTGCCTTTTGACTTAAAATATTCTTACTTTGTGTTTTCAGAAGAGAGAATTTAGGGTAGGTAACTGGCCTATAATGCTTCTAGGAATTGATATAATGTTATGTACTGTTTTAAATTGCTTTGTGATTAACAGTGATCAAGAGAATTAAATAATTGTAGTAGTCATAGAGGTATTGTAATGTGCCTCATAGTAAGTAGTATCAGTGTCATAGGAAATGTGGAACATGAGTGAGCAAGAAGGGTGAGATATTACTAGTACAGGATTGTTAAAGTGATCTTGAACGTTTTCTTTCTGAAAGTTGTGGAAAAAGAAAATGACAGGATTTGCTTAGAAGAATTCCAAGAGTTATAAATGGCTCTTACACTATTTGGCCTTGAGGAGAAGTGCGGTAGAGAGCGAGAAGTCATTTATTGTATGTAACATATTTGTCAAAACGATGGAGGTTTTCTTTCAGAAAGTGGCGGGCAGAAAATAATAACAGCAGAACAGAGTATAAGCTGTTCATAGGACATCCTTCTGTTGAAAATGGCAATGTATATGTACATAAGCGGCGTTCATTTGTGTTCACTGTACCCCTTGTTGTAAGCAGAACGGATATCGCTAAACACTGACTGTGTTATCCCGCCAGCATAGACCCATGCACACACGTACACGACAGCCATTTTAGACACCATGGCCTCTCTGCCCATCTGTCCCCGGCACCCCTCCCCGCGCGCACTGCTCATGCATCAGCCACAAGACCCTCTCCCTCTGCGTGACCCTGCTCTAGAAGTAGCACTCCTGCTTGACCCACATCCCCCATTTCCTCCCAAGAACACCCTTCCCCTCAGCTGACAACCCCCCCCCCGGCTGCGCTTGGCCTCTCGACCCGGTCCCAAGTCCTAAGACCAAGCCTCGTGGATGTACATCCCCCTTTTCCCTGCCCAGCATAACAAAACCGTGATACACCAACCGAAGTGTCCGACCTTATCACCTGACCAACCTTTGACCTGATCATCCCCTCCTGCCCTCGTGTCCTGTAGGAATGTCCGGCTGAGAGATCACAATCTCTCTTGTTACATTCAGGAGGGGAGGATGACATCTGAGCGACTGGTATGGGAATAGGCCTGAAGCTGGGATTCCAAGCATGCCTTTTTCTACTTCAAAGCGTCTTTATTGTAATAAGGAATGTTTGTGCATCATAAACATGTGTATAAAAGACGAAGCCTCAGAGAACTTGGTAGAGCACCTCCTGAAGACACTATGCGAGTGTCCAAAATGACAGGCTCTCCTCATGAGAAATAAAACTCTATTCTTGTTTCCCTGCTTCCAGCGCCCGTCTCTTTATTTGGTAATTGTTCAAGATGGAAACTACGAGGCGTCCTGCGCCAGCAGCCTGGGCATCAGGTGCGTTATGGGCTGACTTTTCCTCACTTCGACGTCATGGAAAGTACGTTACTTTTGAGGAGTTCTGATTTCTGATTGGTTATGTTTTATGGGGTTTTTAAACACAATCATTTTGATTGTGTTTTTTTTTCCCCGCTGTTATATGATGAATACCTTCAACTCACTGTTTTTAGTAAAATTTGATATATTCTGAGAACAGCAAAAATAAACCATTTAACATGTATAATTAATTCTGTACTTTGTATAGTGAATTTTAATTTGTACTCATCTTGTCTCATGCTCACTCGTCTTTTACTACCTTCTATCAATCCTCTTTACATACTCACATTGCCTTTTGTTTTATTCTCTTTCACCCTTGTTCTCTAACTCAACTTATCTTTCAACCTTTGTTTCCCTATTCCAACTCTGCTTTTTTCTTTTCTCCCTTGCACCATTTTCCAGCTTTTAAACCTTCTGCTTCGCTTGTCTTTTCCATCTTTCCTCCCATTGTTTTCTAAATTAAATATTTTTGGGTTCTCCTTTTTTGGTGCAATCAGTTAGTATAACTCACCCTCACTCATTTATCTTTCTTTGTTGCCTCACTCAGTCTGTATCTGACACTCTTTCCTTCACTTCCTCTGTCTCCTCTCTCCCTCACTCTCTTTTCCTTATTCACCCTTTCCTTATATAGTTTACCTTACTCACTTTCTTTTAGCTTAGCAGCTTACACAACTTCAATTTAGTTTTCTCTTCTATCCTTCTTTTCTGTCACTGAAAGTATCTTCCTTTTTTCTATTAGTAATTTACTCAATTACAATTTCTTTTTGTCTCTGACTGTCTATCACCGTTTCTTTCTCTTTTTTTCTGCATGTTTATCTCTAACTTTATTTCTTTGTAAAATTGGATGATTTCCAATCTTTTCCCTTGTCTTTTCTAATTTTTAAATACATGTTTTAATATTTTTCAAATTTTTGTTCTTTCTTTCACAGATTGAAAGTATAAAAATAACAAGTGACTAAGTTAACGACAATTATAAGGTAGGTGTTTTTTACTCTTTTCGTTACATTTCTATCACATTTAACTTCTATTAGTTCCACTGCTTCATTTCTTTAACCCTCAGTTTCCTGCCTTTGCTACTTCCCTCATTCCTTTTTCTATTACTTACTTACTCTACTCCTTCCACTCCTTTTCTCAGTCCCTCTGTTCTCATAGTTCCTCACTCCTGTTCACTCACTCCGTCTCTATTACTGTCACTGTCTCTCACTCATCACTCTTTCACTACTTCTTCATTATGCTTTCTCCCTGTAGTTCAAGCACACTATGTTATTTACATTTCTTTGCTGTTTCAATTATTCCTTTTCTGTCACTTCTTCTTTTCTGCTTTCTGTTTTTTCTCTCTGTTATTCCACATGTTTTAACCTTAGTCACTGTCATACATCTTGTTTTATTCCTATTTACTTTCGCTCACTGTTTTCTTAACACTTTCCCTCAGGGTTGTTCTTTTACTCCGGTTCTATCCCTACCTCTCATTCCACATCCTTTACTGTTTTCTTCTTAATTTGAACATTCACTCACATTCTGTAAGAAACTCTTGTTTATTATTCTTCTACTCTCCTTTTTTTCTTTCACTTCCTTATCTATGTTGTTTTTCTCAATTATACACTCTTACATCTTTTCTTTGGTAAATAGATCTATTAAATAGTATCTCTGTGTTACTCCCTCTAGCTGTCTTTATTTTCACATTACTCTCTGTTTCCTTCCCTTATACTCACTCTTCCTTTTTTTTTTTTTTTTTTATTTTTGTTTCGCTTCCGGTTCGCGTACCGGGTAGCGCACCGGGAAGCGAATCAAAAGAAATAGAGGTTGCCAGAGTGCTAAATATTCTAGCAATTTTTCATAAATGGGAGGTAGTTCTGAAAAGAACTTTTTTTTTTATTGTTTTTGTTGTTTTATGTTTTTTTTTTTTTTTCTGAACAATTGTTTTACTTTTTTTGCATTTTTTGAACGGTTTTAAATTTTTTTTGTTTTTTTGGTGGGGGAAACGAAAACCATTCGTTATAAAGGGCTCAACAGGAGCAACAAAAAAAAAAGATAATTTAGTTTCTGGGGCGTTTTGGACATTTATGATTGTCAATAGCTCTGTTAATTAAAGTGATGCTACTCTCCCTATTGCAAATTATTTTGCCACAAAAAATGCACACTTGCTTCACGACCCCGAACTTCATTTGAATGTTTGGGACCGTCTCCCTCGCCTCTGGTCCCGTCACTGCCTCTTCTGTTGATGTACTGGCCACAGGAGGGGGGTTTTCCTGCAGGTCACGTACCTGCGCAGCACTATAATTTATAGGGTGCCACCTCTCCATGTGCCGATGCATGGTGTAATTACCATAGCTGTACTTCTTATCAGTCCCTCTGGACAGAGATTTGTCACAGATGAGACATGTGACGTACCGGGCATTTACTTTTTTTTGGCCCCGGGGAAATGTAAAGAATTGCCAGATGTAACTATCCTTTACATGGGACCTCCTTGGCTCCTCACACAAAAACTGTCTCCTCCCTTGCTCCTCTTCCTCTTCTTCCTCTTCTTCCTCCTCTTCATTAAGGATGACCTGAGGAGGTGGTCCTCTCTTCCTAGGAGGTGGTGGTGGTGGTGGGGGTGCACCAGCTGCAGCTACCAATGAAGCCATTTCTTATCAATCAAAATAGGTCTTCCTCTCACAAAGTTGAAAGTCAGAGTGAGAAAAAAGGTGGGGGCTTTCATCATTTGGGAAAAAAAAAAATTCTAAACCAATGAAAAGTGTTATTTTTAGGTCACATGACATAGCCTTACATCATTAGGAAACCAAAAGTGAAATGAACCAATGAAAAGTTTTATTAACAAGTCACATGACCTGTTACGCTTACGTTACGCGCTCCGCACCGTGCCCCGGATCGCTTCCGGGGCGCTGCACTTCGCGCGCCGGTTCGCGCACTGGAGCATTTCGGGGTGCGCTAACGCGGCGCGTCATAAGACGCATTACGCGACAACGCGATACGTCGCCCTTACGCGACGCGTCACGATGTTGTTTTCTAACGCGGCAGTTGCGCAAACGGAACGTTTACCGGTTCGCGGACCGGGTCGCGGCACCAAATTGAGCTAACGGGAAGCTACCCGGTGCGCGGACCGGTAGCGAAACAAAAAAAAATAATTTAAAAAATATATACATAAAAAAATTGTATTAAAAACATATAAAATATATTTTTCAATTTAAAGAAGAATACATTTTAAAGCTTTTGATATTTGCTATTTAAAAAACCATTGAAATTCACTGAAAAAACCATAGGTTATAGACCATATATAGTTAGGAATTAGCATTTACAAAACCTTGAAAATTCACTGAAAAAACCATAGGTTATACACCATATATAGTTAGGAATTAGCATTTACAAAACCTTATTTTACTCACACAAAACCATTGAAATTCGCATATATAGTTAGTTGCACTAACTATATATCGCGCACCCGCAATCCACTGCTGATCATGTCACATATTACATCATTCATGACATGGTAAGTGACATCACTGATGACATCACTGATGACATCTCAAATGACATCACTGATGACATCACTGATGACATCTCAAATGACATCACTGATGACATCACTGATGACATCTCATTTGACATTACTGATCACATCACTGATGACATAATTCATGTGATAATACGATGAACTTCTTCAGACTCTAATATAACCTTAGATACACTCAGTGTAAACAGACACTCACAGACTGTCACTCATCCATGGAGTTACACACACACCTAGTCAGTCATGCAAAGAATCAATCACACCTCCATTTTCTCAACTATACAGTTATACACACCTTACTTATTCAAACATATACTAACACATATTTACTCTCTTATACAATCCCGGATACAAGTTCACAATGATCCATACAGCCACTCACACATTCACTGGCTCTTATGCACAGTAATTTATATATGTCAACTCTCAAATGTACTATGTTTTACATATGTACTTACTTTGACATGTAGCACTGAGATATCCCTTCACTCACCAATACACTCATGCACACAGTCAACCGCCCATACAGCTGTTTCCACATGCACTTTTGAACCCATACATCTAGTGAATCAACTGCTCACACATCTATGCACAGAGTCATACACCTCCCAGCCACCCACACACACACTCAGTCTCCCATACAAATACTTGGGCAACCAATCAATAACCCATACAGTTACTCATATAGCTACTGATCAACACATGCAGCAGTTTACAGAACAACAGATATAATGATGCACAAATTAAGACAGTTTAGTCACTAACCCATGCACTAAGTGAGACACATTTAATCACTCACTCATACAGTCAGTCATGCACCTACTAAATCCTTCATCCAGACACTTATAAATCCACTCATTCTTCATTATGTAAGACATATTTTAACTTTACAGAAACATACAGTCACTGGATGTTGTCATCAGTGATGTCATTTGAGATGTCATCAGTGATGTCATCAGTGATGTCACTGACCATGTCATGAATGATGTAATATGTGACATGATCAGCAGTGGATTGCGGGTGCGCGATATATAGTTAGTGCAACTAACTATATATGCGAATTTCAATGGTTTTGTGTGAGTAAAATAAGGTTTTGTAAATGCTAATTCCTAACTATATATGGTGTATAACCTATGGTTTTTTCAGTGAATATATATATATATATATATATATATATATATATATATATATATATATATATATATATATATATATATATATATATATATATATTCACGCTCGAACTCCTGCAAGATTGTGAGCAAGGTGGAAACCCTGAGCCGAATATATATATATATATATATATATATATTACCTACTGGCGGTCGCCAGTAGGTATATATAGTTAGGATTTTTTCTCTATGGGATTTTTGAAAATTCTATGTCTAATAACTTTGGCGTTTGTGGACGGAATTGGCTGAAATTTTCAGGAAAATGGCACATTTTGTTTCTGAGCAGCCCTTGAAAATTTGGGGGGGGTTCGTCAAGGGGGGGCCGAGAAAAAAGGGGGGTCCCAAAACGTGTTTTTAACATTGAGTTTTCCATAGGGCGGTTGGCCTCACTTTTAGCCCGAACGGCTGAATGGATTTGCACGAAACTTGGCAAAATTGTAGGGACTGGTAGCCCGATGTGCCTTTGCTAGGTCTCAATATATGTGCTCCAGTGGATTTTGAGAAATGAACGTTCAAAAAAAGATATATATCTGTAACAGCGGACCGGGCAGCGCTCCGGTTCGCGGACTTTTCGCGGTACGGAGCTTTGTGAAGCGAAGCTGATTGGTTCTCCGGCGTCTGTGAACATTCCAAACAGTCCGTAGCGGCCGCCATCTTGTCTCTCGGTAGGATCGAGAGACAAGAGGAGGCCAAAGCGAAGGGGCAAATGACCATAAGGGGGCATAGTAGATCCTCGCTTACCCCCTAGGTTTGATGTGGAGGTTTTAAAAGGGTCCCGCGGGGCAAAAAATAAATAATAATAATAATAATCGAACGGCTGAATGGATTTGCACGAAACTTGGTAAAATATTAGGGACTGGTAGCCCGATGTGCCTTTGCTAGGTCTCAATATATGTGCTCCAGTGGATTTTGAGAAATTAACGTTCAAAAAAAGATATATATCTGTAACAGCGCTCCGCTTCGCGTAACGGAGGTTTGCGAAGCTGATTGGTTCTCCGGCGTCTGTAAACATTGCAAACAGTCCGTAGCGGCCGCCATCTTGTCTCTCGGTAGGATCGAGAGACAAGAGGAGGCCAAAGCGAAGGGGCAAATGACCATAAGGGGGCATAGTAGATCCTCCTTGACCTCTTAGGTTTGATGTGGAGGTTTTAAAAGGGCCCCGCGGGGCAAAAAAAAATATAATAATAATAATCGAACGGCTGAATGGATTTGCACGAAACTTGGCAAAATTGTAGGGACTGGTAGCTCGATGTGCCTTTGCTAGGTCTCAATAAATGTGCTTCAGTGGATTTTGAGAAATTAACGTTCAAAAACAAGATATATATCTGTAACAGCGCTCCGCTTCGCGGAGATAAAATTATATCTGTATTACCTAGCTGTTGCTAACACCAGTTAGCGACGGCTAGTAGGAGATAGCGACCATCTTGGGCCCCACTTTGCATGTGAGTGATATTTATCACTAATGACATGCAAAGTGGGCATGCCAAGATGTTAGCGACTGGAAACAGTCGCTAACATCGCTATCTCCTATTATCAACTTTTGGAAATATTCGCGATAAGCGCGAATATCTCCAAAAGCTAGCACCTGCCCTGAGCAGTTCTTAGCCATGTTATCCAATGGGAGGTGGATAACATGGCTAAGAGCATTAGCTCGGTAATGCATGAATATCGCTGAGTTTTCAGCGATATTAATGCATTGCGGGCGTTTTTTATCGTATTTGCGATAAACCTTGATAATAGCAAGGTTTATCTGCGATAATTTCTGACGATGCTTAGCGGTAAAAAAATCGTTGCTAAGCATCGTTAGGGATAAATATCGCTTAACTTTGGTAATATGCCCCAACGTCTGTTAACGTTCGATTCGAAGGAAATCAGGAAGTGTTGAAAAACATTGTCTGCGCCATCTTGTCTTTTTTCAAATGCCACACTTTTGTCGTGCGCGGCAGTCATTTTAGATGCCTTGACCAGACCCACTCTGTGCACGCTGTCGATCCTTAGCATGGCTCCCCACCCTCGCAAGCATCTCCCCCAGGCAGTGGTTACCCCCGCTCTCTGTCTTATGCATGGGTAATAAACCTCCCCCCATCTGCGCTGCTCTTCCCTGAGAATCACACCCTGTGCCCGCCCGACACCTCCCTTTCGCCCTATTCACTACCGCACCCTCTGACACTCCTTTTCCTCTGTGTCCGATTGTCCAGGCCGGTCCTAGGGTATCAGCTAGCCCTGCAGATGTAGTTTATGGCCCCAGCTGTAAAGAATCACCCCTCTTCAAAGGAGTTATAGTAGATCAAGGCCCACACTCGATGAGATCCGTCACAGCAGACGCGTTCCTATTATCTGAAAACCATCCTGTATTGTGATTGGGGAGGGGACCGAGCCTGAAGCGGAAGATTCCAGGGATGACTCTTTGTACATCAAAGTTTTTACAATTATGTGTCACATTAAAAATATATAGCACTCCGACAAAGTAGTAAGATTATAAAACTTTAATAACTTATAAATATATACAAGAAAACAAAAACAGTAATAACATATAAACATTTTTAGGGAAAAACAACGAAGTAGCGGTCGGCTGTGCGAATAGTCCCAACGCAGCACAACGTCCAGATTTCTGGCGTGGGGCGTCGCGGGGGGTGGGTCATCAGTAGCAAACTGTTGTGCGAATAGTTCCAAGGCAGCAGAACGATGGCACCAAGGTGATGTCCAGTAAGTTGCCGCACTGGTTTTGGTATCCTACAATGCTGCTCCGAATAACGGCGTGGGGCGCCCCGGGGGAGGCGGCGTGAACGGGCCTCTCCAGGTGGAGTCTCATCTGTTGTAGTGGGGCGCCCCTTTACCGTTTCAGTTGCCATTCCGTCCGTTTTTGGTCCACTGTGTCAAAAGCCGCAATTCAGCTGAGTTGCGCCCACTCTTGCGGTGCAGCGATAGGCGGCTGTCACAGGACTCTCAAAATGGCGGCAGGCTGTTTCCTTTTTGGGCCTGGTCCACTGACATGGCCCTGGGACACCTTGGAAATCGGACGCTTGTCTGCTAGGTCTTGGACCCCATTCTTGAAAGCGTCCCCTCCGCCTTGAGGATTCATCAAAAGTTTTGGGGGCCCCCGACTCCTGTAGGCTTCTGGTGGGGAGCGGCTGCCATGATTGCTCGCGGAATGACCACGACGGAGCTACGAGATGGTGGTGCTCTCATGCTGACGCCAGCTTCAGTCTGAAACATCCAGAAACAAGGTGGGGCTTTCATCGTTTGGGAAAAAAAAAAGTTTTCATCCAATGAAAAGTGTTGTTTTTAGGTCATATGATCAAGCCTTCCATCATTAGGAAACCAAAAGTAAAATGAACCAATGAAAAGTTTTATAAACAAGTCACATGACCTGTTATGCGGCATAGGGTATAAAATGCGGAGAAAATACGTTGGCACGTGAGGCGGCGTCAGTAGCGGACCGATGTGCGAATAGGCCGAAGGCAACACAACGCGCCAAGATCCGGATGGCACCGAGGTGGTGTCCAGCAAGTTGCAGCACTGGTGTGGCCATCCTACAATGCTGAAAGTCGGCGTGGGGCGCCCCGTTGGCCTGTGAGTTTGCGTCAGTAGCGGACCGATGTGCGAATAGGCCGAAGGCAGCACAACGCGCCAAGATCCGGATGGCACCGAGGTGGTGTCTAGTAAGTTGCCGCACTGGTGTGGCCATCCTACAATGTTGAAAGTCGGCGTGGGGCGCCCCGTTGGCCTGTGAGATGGCGTCAGTAGCGGACCGATGTGCGAATGGGGCCAAAGGCAGCGCAACAATATTTTCGGAATAGAAGACACCACAAGGCGCTGAGATGCCAAGATCCGGATGGCACCGAGGTGGTGTCTAGCAAGTTGTGGCACTGGTGTGGCCATCCTACAATGGTAAAAGTCGGCGTGGGGCGCCCTGTTGGCCTGTGAGATGGTGTCAGTAGCGGACTGATGTGCGAATGGGGCCAAAGGCAGCGCAACAATATTTTCTGACTGACACCACAAGGCGCTGAGATGCCAAGATCCGGATGGCACCGAGGTGATGTCTAGGAAGTTGCTGTACTGGTGTGGCCATCCTACAATGGTAAAAGTCGGCGTGGGGCGCCCTGTTGGCCTGTGAGATGGTGTCAGTTGCGGACCGATGTGCGAATGGGGCCAAAGGCAGCGCAACAATATTTTCTGTATGGAAGATACCACTAGGCGTTGAGATGCCAAGATCCGGATGGCACCGAGGTGATGTCTAGCAAGTTGCTGTACTGGTGTGGTCATCCTACAATGCTGAAACTCGGCGTGGGGCTCCCCATTAGCCTGTGAGATGGCGTCAGTAGCGGACCGATGTGTGAATAGGCCGGAACCAGCACAAGGCGCCAAGATCCGGATGTCACCGTGGTGGTTTCATAGTTGAGAGGCACTTCATCTGCAGTGGGGCGCCGAGATCCGGATGGCACCGAGGTGATGTCTAGCAAGTTGCTGTACTGGTGTGGTCATCCTACAATGCTGAAACTCGGCGTGGGGCGCCCCATTAGTCTGTGAGATGGCGTCAGTAGCGGACCGATGTGCGAATAGGCCGAAGGCAGCACAACGCGCCAAGATCCGGATGTCACCGTGGTGGTTTCATAGTTGAGAGGCACTTCATCTGCAGTGGGGCGCCGAGATCCGGATGGCACCGAGGTGATGTCTAGCAAGTTGCTGTACTGGTGTGGTCATCCTACAATGCTGAAACTCGGCGTGGGGCGCCCCATTAGCCTGTGAGATGGCATCAGTAGCGGACCGATGTGCGAATAGGCCGAAGGTAGCACAACGCGCCAAGATCCGGATGTCACCGTGGTGGTTTCATAGTTGAGAGGCACTTCATCTGCAGTGGGGCGCCGAGATCCGGATGGCACCGAGGTGGTGTCTAGTAAGGTGCACTGGTGTGGTCATCCTACAATGCTGAAACTCGGCGTGGGGCGCCCCATTAGCCTGTGAGATGGCGTCAGTAGCGGACCGATGTGCGAATGGGGCCAAAGGCAGCGCAACAATTTTTTTGGAATAGAAGAGACCACAAGGCGCTGAGATTCGGTTAGCACCGAGGTGGTGTCTAGCAAGCTATGCAGCTGAGTTGCGTGCGCACTTGCGGCGAATAGGTCGAAGGCAGCATAACAATGTTTTCTGAATAGAAGACACCACAAGGCGTTGAGATTCGGTTACCACCGAGGTGATGTCTAGCAAGTTGCCGCACTGGTGTGGCCATCCTACAATACTGCTCCGAATAACGGCATGGGGTGCCTGAAGGGGGGGGGGGGGAGGCGGCGTGAACGGGCCTTCCTAGGTGGAGGCTCGTCTGCTGTAGTGGGGCGCCCCTTTACCGTTTCAGTTGCCATTCAGCTGAGTTTCGGCTGCTCTTGATGCTACAGCGACAGGCGGCTGCAACAGGACTCTCAAAATGGCGGCCTGTTCTTTGGATTTGGGCCTGGTCCACTAAAATGGCCCTGGGACACCTTAGAACTCGGACGCTCGATTTTTTTTCCCTTTCCTGTACATGCAAAAAAAGGTAAATTCCCGGTACGTTACACGCTTCATCTGCCACGATGAACTCTCCAGAGGAACCGAAAAAAAATATAGTTATGGTAACTATACCATGCATCGTCATATGGAGAGGCGGCACCAATTAATTATAGTGCTGCATAAAAGAGAGATTTGGAGGAGAACCCCTGACCTGCTAGTACATTCATCAAAGAAGTGGCACTGACAGCATCAGAGGCAAGGGAAACGGTCCCAAATATTTAGAAGAACTTTGGAAAGATTAAAATGACATGTTTAGATTGTGGCAAATTAATTTCATGTGGACAGATGAGTGTTACTCTAATAAATACAGCATATGAACATCATCATAGTCGATGGTTGGTAGAGACATTTTGACTATATCCTGGACCTGCCCGTCCTCGCCCAAAATGGCGCCGGAATAAATGGGACTCGTAACTCCTTGTTGTGTACTGGTTGCAGAACCTTGAAATCACGAGATACGTATGCAGTTTTGAAGCACATGGCGGGCGGGGACGAGAATTGATTGAATATTTCGACATCCCTATTGATATTAAGTTCTGATGTGTTATTGATTACTGTACTATTGAAAGTTCGAATTAACGTCACCCATGGTACTTGCCCGCAAATGTATATCTAGATAATTTTATTGTAACTGGCCCTGTCGTATTTTAATTATAAAATGTACGTCCACCGATTCCGTAACTGTTAGACACCTTAGTTCTTGCAACCTAATGGTCCGCCCGTTACGTTCCTCTACAGTGTAAATGTCTACTCATCATATACGATTACAGTTTGCTCCGTGGCCGGCCCACGTGGTTATAGGCTCGTATTTGTATAATGAAATTTTCACAATAAAGGTTTTTAAAAGAAAACATGGTAGTAGTATATACATTGGTAAAGTTTTTAATAATAGTCACTGTTTTAGAATCATTAAAAGGCAAGTGAAATAAAGCAGACCAATTACATGAAGGGTAAAAGGTATAATACGAAGGAACGCAGTAAAGATAAATGGTCAAGGGCTGTTGTGTTTTCTATTCCTGCAACATAAAGTGATCGATAAGAATCTCATATTTAGGCGTATCGGCGACTAAGACAGCAGGTCGACCCTCTTTTGCTCAACGGCTCCGTCATGGGACGAAGAAACGCTCTTTTTCTCGAAAAAAGAATATATTTTACTTGGACAGTTGTAAATTTTCCGGGAAAGTACATTAGCCTGGAACATTATAACATATATTTAAGAAAAAATAATGTTCGGAAGTAATAAAAAGCGTAATTTTTAGGTCATATGACCAAGCCTTTCATCATTAGAATAAGAAAAGTAAAATGAACCAATGAAAAGTTTTATTAACAAGTCACATGACTTGTTATGCTTACGTTACGCGCTGCGCGCCCCGGATGACTTCCGGATGCGCTAACGCGGCGCGTCATATGACGCATTACGCGACAACGCAGGTCCAGAATATAGTCAAAATGTCTCCACCAACCAGCGGTCGGAACACAACCCCTTTCAGCAGGCTAAATAGTTCTGTTAAATGACAACAGAAGGGACAGGCAACAAGAACCATTAGTCAAAGAGGGGAGGGCTAGTTCTTCTCTACCGGGTTACATTGGGGCGCTACCGGAACTGATCGAATTGGTAGTCTACAGTGTTTCTGGATGTTTCAGACTGAAGCTGGGGTTAGCATGAGAGCAGCACCATTTCGTAGCTCCGTCGTGGCCATTCCGCAACCAATCATGGCAGCCGCTCTTTATCGTTATTTTGGGCGGGGTGGGTGGCGGAGCCGAGCTGTTTTGCAGCCATCATTGTGTGGAGTTCAGTTCATTTCACTAGTTTTGTATTTGTCATGAGGGGTTGTTCCTAATGTTTCTATTTTAGCGAGGTCAAAAAGAGATCCCATTAGTGGCCTACTGATTTTGCTCGATTCCTTTTCTTTTTTTTTTACACGATTTTTCGTTATCTGCAAAGACTAAACAGAGTATTGCGACTCTGTGTTTGTTTGTAAATAGAGAATGAACCAAAGAGAACCAATTCTAAAACAGTAAATACTTGGATAACAATCAATCAAATGGAGAGAGAAGCAGGCACGACGTATTACAACGGGGGCAAAGGCCTGCGTTAACTACCCTTCACTATGTGCAAAGAGAGAGTACTCCTAATAGAAATGAGGGGGGGGGCACCATTCAAAGCAGATCAGTGTGCATAAACACGAAAATGTTTTCACTTACCACGTACTTGACATTCGACAGCTTATGATATTTGCTATTAAAAAACCATTGAAATTCACTGAAAAAACCATAGGTTATAGACCATATATAGTTAGGAATTAGCATTTACAAAACCTTGAAAATTCACTGAAAAAACCATAGGTTATAGACCATATATAGTTAGGAATTAGCATTTAAAAAACCTTATTTTACTCACACAAAACCATTGAAATTCCATATATAGTTAGTTGCACTAACTATATATCGCGCACCCGCAATCCACTGCTGATGATGTCACATATTACATCATTCATGACATGGTCAGTGACATCACTGATGACATCACTGATGACATCTCAAATGACATCACTGATGACATCACTGATGACATCTCATTTGACATCAATGACCACATCACTGATGATATCATTCATGTGACAATACAATGCATCTCCTCACATTTTAATATAACCAGTGTTAAATACAGAGTATAATTTTTGAAACCATTGACACACCAATACTAGTTACTACATATGTACTCACTGATTCCTACGTCTACACACACATTCACTCATTCACCCATACAATCATTCATACATACAATCACTCATCTTTACAACACTATCATATGCACTCATACACCTATACAGACACTCACACTCTGCCACTCATCCATGGAGTTACTCACACACCTAGTCAGTCCTGTAAAGAATCAATCACACTTCCATTTTCTTGTCTATACAGTTAAACATAGAGCACCTTACATTTTCAAACATATACTAACACATACTTACCTTGTTATACAATCATTGATATAAGTACACATTGATCTGCACAGAGTCACACACCTCCCAGCCAGCCACACACACACTCAGTCTCCCATACAAATACTTGGACAATCAATCAGTAACCCATATAGTTAATCATATAGCTACTGATCAACACATGCAGCAGTTTACAGAACAACAGACATAATGATGCACAAATTAAGACACTTTAGTCACTAACCCATGCACTCAGTGAGACACATTTAATCACTCACTCATACATTCAGTCATGCACCTACTAAATCCTTTGTCCAGACACTTATACTTCCACTCATTCTTCAATATGTAAGACACATTTTAACTTTACAGAAACATACAGTCACTGGATGTTGTCATCAGTGATGTCATCAGTGATGTCATTTGAGATGTCATCAGTGATGTCATCAGTGATGTCACTGACCATGTCATGAATGATGTAATATGTGACATCATCAGCAGTGGATTGCGGGTGCGCGATATATAGTTAGTGCAACTAACTATATATGGAATTTCAATGGTTTTGTGTGAGTAAAATAAGGTTTTTTAAATGCTAATTCCTAACTATATATGGTCTATAACCTATGGTTTTTTCAGTGAATATATATATATATATATATATATATCCACAAAGAACTCCTTGAAAACGCATTGGAAACGCAGGAGACAGACCACAGGACCAGATATTAGATTTCTCCGTTTATTTGCTCAGTTCAGTGAAAGAGTGCATTACGCGTTTCGTGCTCCCTGAGCCCTTGTTCACATGCAACATTTGTTTGTACGTTTTCTATCTTTATAGTGCCCAATTTTCCCAAGTATAGCCACCCCTCCACACATCATGTGATCATGAAGATAAAAGACAGATTTAAATTTCAAGTGCCTTAATATCCGTATAAATACATATACAAAGTTAAAATCACATAAGCCTCCAAGTTTGAATTTGTAGTCACTGGATAAATCCATCCAACATTTGTATCTAGAGGGGGGCAAGAGAAAAAAGGATGACGAAATTAAAAACAATCTTTCTTTAAATAGTAGTAATATAAATCCTCATTTCATCAACGGGACCAAAGAATTAAAATTTGGGCGACATTAGATTTAATAATTTTTTTCAAAAGTGCAAACAGTGCATGTCCATAAAGTGCAAAAGACCTATTGTGACAAATATTGTGTCCTAGAGGAAGAAAAAGTGCCAATGTGCAAAGTGAAACCTGCTTGTAAATATTATACTTCATCAACATGATTTCAACAATTGGGTTGAACACCACATTTTGTTCATTATAACAATCATGATAAAAAGTATTTCAAAGTCCAAACAAGTATATTTATAAATTATTAAAATTTATAAAAACACCCAGTGTATAAAAAAGTATCTATAAGAAATATATCACAATAAATATAGGTAATAAATTACATATATTTACACAGTAGGGAATAAACCAAGAGAATTTCATATTTTCCGACTAACAGGGACCCTGACTAGACGGAATAAAGATGTGATGATATTATACAAAGAAACTTATTATGCATATCCATAAAGCTGAAATAACCTCCAGGCAACAGGGAACCTGACTGCCTGGGGGCATGAAACAGTGACTCATAATTTGGCTCAAACAAGACAGAATCATTATACAGGTTCATAGGGATTTTTAGAGAAAAGTGTGCAAATCCTCTGTATTATTAAGGCCATTCGGACTTTTGCTGTCGAATTCCAATATCATATTAGATTCCAGCTGCCTTAACTTCAAATCCCTGTTGCCACCTCTTCGTAGTTTAGGTATGGCTCCCACAACATAGTATGATAAACAATTTACATCCCTGTTGTGTGTTGACTCAAAATGGCGTGCAACCGGATAACTCGAGTCATTGTGTAGAATTGCCCGCAAATGCTGGAGGATCCTGACGTGCACCTGTTTGATAGTACTTCCGATATAATTTAAGCCACAAGTGCACGTCAGGACATATACCGCAAATTCTGTTTTACGTGTATATTGACCTACAATAGGTATTGCGGTCTCACTGAATGGGGTAAGATAATGGGTCTTATTAACCCCAAATTTGCAGGCCCTACAACTAGAGCATTTACGAAATCCACCAACTGTCTGCATCCAATTGGCTTTTTGCTTGAGTTCTGGACATGGCTGGTCCAGAACAGCTCCCATGTTGCGCGCCCTACGGAAAGTTATTGTTGGCTTGGGAGGCAACAAAGCTCCTAAAACTGAATCCGACATTATGATGGGCCAGTTTTTAGTAATGATTTTCCTAATTGAGTTCTCCTGGTCACTGAATGCTGTAATAAACCTAGGGCATGATTCGTTCTTGGCTTCATCATTAGACGAAGATTCTTTTGTAACAGGATTAACCAGAAATAAACTGTCTCGAGGTCTCAAATTTGCTTTTTTCAAAGCCTGATCAAAAATCTTTTTAGAGTAACCTCGTTCCCTTAGTCTGATTTCTAGATCCCTTACACAGTTAGTATAATCTTCATTTGTGCTACAGATCCTTTTCAATCGAAGGATCTCTCCGTAGGGGATACTGTGGATGGTGTGCTTAGGATGAAGGCTGGATGCGTGCAGGGTGGTGTTCCCTGCGGTAGGTTTCCTGAATAGTGTCGTTTGAATTCTATTGTCACTGTCAATATACACCTTGACATCTAGGAACTCTACCTCTTTTTTACTCATATGAGATGTGAATTTAAGGTTCAAATGATTGACATTGATGTCATTGACAAAGGCAATAGCCTCCTCCATTTCACCCTGCCATACAATAAACACATCATCAATATATCTGAGGTACTTGATTATTTTTTCATCCACCCATGTTTTGTGCGTCCTATTGAGGACCTGCTCCTCCCACCAGCCTACGTGTAAACACGCATAGCTGGGTGAGAAGCAGGCCCCCAACGCTACACCTTGCATCTGACGCCAAACATCCTTTTCAAAGGCAAAAAAGTTGTTACACAGACACCACTCAATGAGACTTAAGATGGCCTTATTGTGTTCATAGAAATGTGCAGGCCTGCGACTCAGAAAGTGTTTAACAGCGTTCAAACCGTCAGTATGGGCTATGCTGGTGTACAACGACTCAACATCTAGCGTCATTAACACCATATCATCCTGCCATTCCACTGTTTCCAGTTTTGTTAAAAAATCGGTAGTGTCTCTTACATAACTTGGAAGTAGTTTTACAGGATCTTGCAAGAAAATGTCTATGTATTGGCCCACTTTCTCACCCATGCTGTTAATTGCTGAGATGATTGGTCTCCCAGATAATGGTGAGGTACCTTTATGAATTTTAGGGATAAGGTAGATGACAGGCTGAGTGGGGAATTCATTATACAAGTATTTAAACTCCTCCCCTGAAATTAAACCTTCTCTTCTCCATTTGTTGAGCAACTTGTAAAGATTATCCTTGGCTTGTCCATATTCCTTATTGCTAGACTTGATGTAACATTCGCTATCGTACAGCTGCCTATGAGCTTCAGTAATATAGTCAGATTTTGGCCAAAGGACCAAGTTGCCACCCTTATCCGCTGTTTTTATTACTATATTCGGATTGGTGCCTAGCCTCTTCATCAATGCAAAATAATTTGCCCGTTGCTGACTGAACTCTTGTCTCTTGTTTCTGTTAACTTTCTTATAAAGTGTTTTTACCTCTGAAATCACACAGTCATGAAAGGTGTCTATTGCATCCCTGGTCATTAATGGTAAAAAATCAGACTTGCCTTTGTATGGGGTTAATCCTGCACCTTTCTGTGTCAAATTAATTTTGCTCAATCGTCGTTGAGTTGAGATCTCTTCATCTTGTGGTGCCAATTGAGAATCCGATGTCGTATTTAAATCATGTAAGTCCAAAAATAGGGGGACGTCAGCTGCCACTATCTCAGGAGCCCCTGAGACTGTGGCTGCAGTACAAGTGTTCGGGACAGTTTTCAATTTCTGTAATGTGAAGAACTTTTTGAGTTTGAGTTTCCGTATGTAGCAGAATACGTCAACACGGGTTGGCGCATATTTAAAAGACTGTGCTGGACAGTAATTGAGGCCTAATGACAGTAGTTGTTCCTCCGCCTTTGTCAGAACAACATCCGAAAGGTTGATAATGGAATTGTTCACTGTTGTTTCTTTCTCCGCCAACCATGTGGCTTCTTTTGCTGCATTTTTTTGCTTTTGTTTCCGTCGTCTCTCGCGTCTTCTTGAATTCCGACGTTTCCGACTAAGTTCTTTTGTCGTGGTCGGAGTGTTGACAGTCTTTCTGATACTAAAAAATCAAGCTCCTGCTCTATATTGAAAATTGTCTCCGGTTGTTGTTGAGTGTATGACCCTATACTTGAAACACTGGATGCACTTGAAAGGGTATTAGATTCCACTGATGTTGTACTCAGCGTATCATCGTTGTTTCTGCCACTCGCGCCTGTGCTTGCGTTTGTTTCCGCAACTGTTATCGTTTGTTGTTTGCTACCCTTTCCCATATATTGTTGTCGGTTTGTATCATTGTATTTTCGTGCAAACGTGAATATTTGGCCATTAGTATAATCTGCTTGGTCCCGTGCGAATTTACTTATTTTCCTTACTTTGATATTATCCCCTTGTTTTTTCAGTCTTTCCAACATTGTGTCTTTTAGCTTTTTCGAAGTTTCAGTTTCCGTGATTTTATCAATATCCTCTTGGATTTTCTCGATGGTTACCAAAATCTCTGCTCGATCTATGGCTGCATATTTTGTTAGAATTCGAACAGAATTCCTAGAAGCAGCTAGATTGTTCTCTCCCCACTCTTTAAGCATCAAAGGATTGGGATTTTCGAAACCCGGTGCAAGTAATATTCGCAACCCCCTTGGGACCCATCCAACAGCTATGTATTTTGACAACGAGTAATGCTCCCACCACTTCGTTATCTCAAGGCGCCTCTGCTTTTCCAGCTCTTTGTATAATGTTACAATGTTTGTTTCTTCCCTGGTTGATGCATTAGTTGGGGGCTGCTTGTCACCATTATATCCCGGTGCAGAGATCTGGTCGAATAGCCCCTCGGCTTCCTCCTCCCTTGCCTCTCCTCGGCGGACATACCTCTTCCACAGTAAACTTGAGCAGCTTAATTGTTTGTTTGATGTATTGCGCGCTCTGGAAACGCCGGCCGCTTTGGGCTTCTCTCCTTCTCTTAAAGCGTTTCGAGAGAATCGGTCCACACCAAAGTGTAACTTTTCCACCTCTGCACTGCCACAATTATTACTCACCACGACGGTGTTTTTCACCACACGACCAAACGGAGACCTCCGACTCCGCTTCCACCCGCGGATCCACACCAATCGTCGTGACAGGCTGCTTGGCTGCTGAGGGGGCATCTGCAAATACCCAACTCGAATACTTCAGATTCTCGGCTTGAAATCAGAACGCCACTTCCGGGAAAAGGGGTCTGTAAACGAAGGCAAGCCGACCTCCGTAATTATCCACAAAGAACTCCTTGAAAACGCATTGGAAACGCAGGAGACAGACCACAGGACCAGATATTAGATTTCTCCGTTTATTTGCTCAGTTCAGTGAAAGAGTGCATTACGCGTTTCGGGCTCCCTGAGCCCTTGTTCACATGCAACATTTGTTTGTACAATTTCTATTTTTATAGTGCCCAATTTTCCCAAGTATAGCCACGCCTCCACACATCATGTGATCATGAAGATAAAAGACAGATTTATATTTCAAGTGCCTTAATATCCGTATAAATACATATACAAAGTTAAAATCACATAAGCCTCCAAGTTTGAATTTGTAGTCATACAATACATACATTTATATATATATATCATGTGATCAAGCCTCCCTGGAGGCGAAACGCGTCATGGCAGCAGCGCTGGCTTCACGAAATTAAACCACCTTGCACCAGCACGTTTGGGTCGACTCTTTGCTACTGGATATCTTTGGTGAATTCTTGTCTTTTGCCTGGAAGTGACAATATTCGGAATATATATATATATCGCCGCTTCCAAACACCAGCCAGATGCACACGTGAGCGGGTGCACACGAAACGGGGGTGTGCCCGTTAAATTAATCCAAGCTCCAAACACCCAAGTATACTTAATCCATAAGTTTCGCCTTAGGGCTTTGTCAAATTGTGACAATTTGACAAAGCCCTAAGGCGAAACGCGTCGTTGCTGTCTAGTTCCCGCAATAAATATTTTGTGGAACTACCACCTGTGTGTGCTACATTTCTTATGGATTAAGTATCCTTGGATGTTTGGAGCTTGGATATTTATATATATATATATATATATATATATATATATATATATATATATATATATATATATATATATATATATATATATATAAACCAAAGTATGTCCGTTTGTCCTTTATGCATTACTACACCGTTCATCCGATCGGCTTGAAACTTTGGGAAGTTGTTGAGTACACTCCCATGAAGGTTTCTGGCTCAAAAGAAAAAAAAACAAAAGTAAAAATTTTTTAAAAACAAAATGTGTTAAAAGTTGTTGAGTACACTCCCGCGAAGGTTTATGGCACAAAAAAAAAGAAAAATGTGTTAAATATCGGCCCCCCGGCCACCCAGGGCCCTCATAATCTTTACAATACTGAACGTTTACAGTTTACGGTGCGACTAGCTTTTGCAATGACCATCAACAAAGCACAAGGACATTCGCTGCAAGTCTGTGGTCTAGATTTGGACAATCTGTGCTTCTCACATGGACAACTGTATGTGGCCAGCTCACGTGTCGGAAAACCTTCTGATTTATTCGTGTACGCACCAGCCGGAAAAACTAAAAATAATGTGTATCCACAAGCACTCGAATAAATAAACAGAATTAAAACAACACTTTAAAGTGTTTGCCATATTAAAATGAATACGTTTCAATAAAAATAACCCAATGTAAATTGAATGTTATCATAACAAGGTTCCTTAAATTTCCTTTCTTCTGAGATCGCAGCAACGCGCGACGGGTAAGCTAGTATATATATATATATATATATATATATTGTCCACAAATCCCCGCAATGTCACGACACAGGTTATCCTCACGATCAGGTTTGAAGCTCTATGGGGTCCACCTCTCTACAGCCCCAAGTCCGGATAGAATAAATCCTCTCGGACTAATGGGATGGTCAAGTGAGGGAAGGAAAGGGTAGGAACGTAGGAACAGCAGGGAGGGTGACCTAGGAGTAAACGAGAGAGAGAAAACAGTTTACTGTGAGGTTCAACTCCTACCCGAGAGTGTGTATGCCCCAGAAAGTATTTCATGTAAAGTATTTTCTCCCACATGAGACCACTAGAATAGTGTCTGTCTAGCCAATGGGAGAAAGAAGATATGAACCCTGGGAAACTCCGGAGTTCAAAGCAAAACAAGAAAACAATGAAGCAAGTTGGTGCCCATCCACACCCTTTCCGTACGGGTTAGCGAGGAATACGGGAATGCAAGGAATAATCAGCATCTTCATCCAGGCGCGTTCTTGAGATATTCCTCTCCGTTGACAGCACGTCAGGGAGCGTGGCTGTGGCAGTGCTTCCACTGATAGCGAGAACGGAGCGACGGGAAATGTAGTTTCATGCCCGTCATGCTTCGTGTCCACAGTTTAACGCTGTCTCTCTTGATGAGCCCTGACAGTACACGCCCCCCCCTCGGAGAGCACTGACATGAGCAAGGTATATCCGGGAATATTCGGTGAAAGGCCGCCACCAGCCGGGGAGCATGTAAAGAAGAGGCAGGTTCCCAAGAATCTTCCTCAGATCCGTATCCCTTCCAGGATACCAAATACCATAAATGGTTCCTGGATATCTTAGAGTTCATTATACCCTTGACCTCTTATTCCAGGTTCTGATCAACCCATAAAGCGACAGGCCACCTCTTGACAGGACTATAGGAAGGCTTCAACAGAGAGATATGAAACACAGGATGTATGCGAAATACGTAGGTAAACGCAATTTCACAGCCACTTGCCCCACCCTTTATAGAACCCTGTAGGGAGCTATGAATTTGGGATTCAGAAAACTGTGCTTCTTGAAGCGAATGTTCCTCATAGAAAACCATACCAAATCCCATTTTTTGTACTCTGGAGCGGGTCTTCTATGCTTATTGGCCTGCCTTTTGTACATGCATTTGGCGTGTTTGAGATGTTGTGAAGTGTCAAGTAAGGTATGTTTAATGAGTGTCAATCTCTGTTGTACTTCTGGGAGTTTCAGTGAGCGACTGGGTGTTACAAATGGGACAAAACTTGGGTGAAACTGATAAGAACTGTAGAAGGGTGAATGGTCTGTAGAGCTATGAAGAGCGTTATTATAAGCAATCTTGACTTTCCATAACCAGTCCACCCATGCCTCTGTGTAGGTGTCTACATAACAACACAGGAATTGATTGAGTGTTTGGTTCAACCGTTCCGTCTGGCCATCCGTTTGCAGATGAAATCTGGTGGACAGAGCAGAAAATATGCTCAACCGAGCACACCAAGCCCTCCAGAACTGTGCTGTAAATTGAGTGCCCTTGTCTGATACTATGGTACAGGGAAGCCCATGAAGCCTAACCACATTGACCAGTAACAGGTTTGCTAACTGCCCTGCGGTAGGAAGTTGTTTACAGGCAATAAAGTGTCCCATTTTGGTCAAATAGTCCACAACCACAAGTATGACTGTATGCCCTTGATCGCTAGGTAATCCACCAATAAAGTTGACTGACCATAGTTCCCAAGAGTTTTCTGGAGTGGGCATTGGTTGCAACAGACCTTGAGCCTTACTTTTATCAGTCTTCATCTGAGCGCAGATTTCACAACCCTGTACCCAAAGAAGGACGTCTCTGCAGGGAGATGGCTACCAGAATTGTTGTAGAGTGTTTTCAATAGTCTTCTGACCCCCACCGTGACCCGCACAAGTAAGGGCATGTCACTAGTGAAAGGCTTGTTGTCGTACTTCTATGGTAGGTTACAGAACTTGCTTGCCTTTCATGGGAATACCATGAAGCATCTTCCATTCGGGATGATGTTTCAGCCAGTCTCTCCAAGTGGTGGTCTGTACTCCCCTCCTTACTTTGCAGAAGAAATCATGAGTCTGAGTCCCAGACCACTTGACCTGGTGAGATGATTGCACGTTCTGGGTTTGAGGATTCTTCCAGCTGGGTGTCTTGCCTGGTCAGAGCATCAGCTTTCTTATTGTCTCTTCTGGGCCTAAATGTGATGACAAAATGGTATTCGGAGAAAAACATCATCCACCGGAGTTGTCAAGGAGTAAGGTGCCGAGTAGATTTTATAAACTGCAAATTGGGGTGATCTATGAAAACAGTTACTAGGTTATTTGCCCCTTGGATCCAATGTCTCCATTCAGTAAAGGCGTCCTTGATGGCCAACAGTTCCTTCTAGGCGATTGTGTAGTTCTTTTTGGCACTGTTCAGTTTGAGAGACATGAAGGTGACAGGGTGCAACTGTCCGGTAGATGGACGTCTTTGTGATAAAAAAGCTCCTACTGCTCCATCAGAGGCTTTGGCTTCTACTATAAAGGGCAACTCAGGATCTGCATGAGCCAAGACAGGAGGGGAGGAGAAAGCCGCTTTCAAGGTATTAAAGGCGTTTTGGGCTTCTTCATCCCACTTGAAGGTAACATTCTTCCATAACAAACGTGTAACAGGTGCCACCAAAGCTGAAAAATGATGTATAAAACTACTAAAAAAATTGGCCATCCCCAAAAAGCATTGCATGTCATGAACGGTTTTTGGGCTGGGCCACTCCGTGATGGTGGTTACCATCCTTTCAGCCATAATCTGGCCAGCCGGAGTGAGCATCACTCCCAAGAACTCCACGGTAGTGACATAAAATTCCCACTTGCTGAACTTGCAAAAAAGGGCGTTCTTTTGCAAGGCTTGTAGCACTATCCGAACGTGATCCTGATGTTCCTCATTGTTTGCAGAAAAAACAAGGACGTCGTCTATGTAAATGACCACGAATCGGTCTAGATACTCACGGAGAACATCGTTCAAAAAGAACTGGAAGGCTTCTGGGGCGTTGCAAAGGCAAAAAAGACATAACGAGGTATTCATAAAGCCCGTACCTGGCCTTGAAGGTGGTCTTCCACTCGTCTCCTTCTAGCATTCGAACCAGGTGGTAGGCCCCTTGAAGATCGAGTTTCGTGTAGATCGCGGCTCCCTTTACTTGTTCAAGCAAACCCAGGACAAGGGGAAGAGGGTATTGATTTTTCACTGTAATGGCATTCAGTGCTCTAATGTCTGTGCATGATCAAAGCTCCCCATTGGCCTTCGGTATAAAAAAAAGGAGGGAAGCGGCAGGCGAATATGAGGGACGAATGAACCCCAATGAAAGTTATTTGTCTAGATACTGCCTCAGATGTTGGTTCTCAGGTTCGGTCAAGGCATAAATCCTGCTGCAAGGAACTACAGCACCTGGTATGTGATCTATCAGGCAGTCGTATATCCGATGTGGCGGTAATTCCTCAGCCATGCTATTGCTGAACACCAGAGCATATTCTTGATAGCAATCAGGTAATTCCACATCTTTCTCAGCAGCCGTAGCGATGTGATGATGCCAAGACAAGGCCTTGGATGGTACAGTGGGGGGATAAATGCAGTGGGCGGAACAGAACCCTGAGTCCATCTTTAAAGTTAAAGTAGACCACTCCACGGTGGGATCATGCTTTCAAAGCCTCGGTAACCCTAATAACGACCCATATTGAGGATCGTGGATGATGTTGAATGTAATTAACTCGCAATGATCATCCTGGTACTATACTTCATGTTCTCTTGTATGAAACCGAATGGAACCAGACTCCAGTAGTTTACCATCCACTGCAAATACCCTTTCCGGGATTCTCTTCTTAATCAAATCCACTCCCGTTCTGAGGGCTTCTTCTTCACCATGAAGCAACCAGTGGCCCCTGTATCCACCATTACACAAATTGGTTTCTTGTTTTCTCCTACAACAATCTTCATGTCTATATAGAAGTGTTCAGGATTGATAGTGACATCATTCTTCACAGAAGGGATTTCACTTCTTCTCAAGGAGTCCCCTTCCCCACACCTCAAGCACATCAGTTTTCTGACATCTTGTCTGCTGCTATTGCGGCTACTTGACCGAACCTGGGACAACTGTTCTTAGGTTTGACAGGGCACTCTGGTAGGAAATACCCTTTTTTCCCACGGTACAGACATAGCCCTTGTTTCCTTCGAAAATCTCGTTCTTGGGGTGTGAGTGAGGCCCTGACTGCCCCAATCTCCATTGGTTCTGAGGTAGTTGATCTGTGCTCAGTTGTTCTCGGCTGTTCCACGTATAGTGGTCCCCGTTTCCTTCTTCAATGGTCACCTTTGCGTTCCTTCAAACGGTGATATAGACGCAACGTTAGTTCCATCAAAGTGAAACACGTCTTTGGCTGCGGATCCACTTGGGCTATGACATCTTTCAAATCGTCCCGCAACCCTTGATAAAATATGGCTGCTTGCTTAGAATCTGGCCAATCCATCTCTGTCACCAGTCGAAGAAAGGTATTCAAGTATACCAAGAGGTCTTTGCTACCCTGCCTTAATTCAAGCAACTCTTTATTGTCTGAAAAGGTTTCCGCTCGGCGATCAAAAGTCTTTTCGAACTCTTCCTTGAAAGCATCTCAATCGTGGAGGAGGGGGTCATCTCTTCAAACTATGGGCACTGAGCAGCTTCTCCTGATAAATAAGAGATTAGAAAGGCTGCACATGCCTGATTTGTAGAGAACATCTTGGGTTTGCAATGGAAATGGAGCATCAGCTTGGTCAGAAACACCTGGACTTTGTGCATGTTCCCATCATATCTTTCAGAGAAGGCTAACGGTATATGCAAGCGCACTTCCACCACCACTGTACTAGACTGGGGAAGAGAAGAGCCGCTTGCATCGAAGGGATTCCTCTGAAAGTGCTTTACTCTGGCCTGTAACATGGCGGTCTCACTAAGTGAGGTTGCCAACTCTGACTGCACCAAAACTAGTCCGGTTAAGACATCATCAAGGGTTGCTATGTCGGCGCCCACCTGATCAGTAGGATAGTAAACGTGGGGTGATTATTCTGTCATGACAGGATAAGGTTGAAGCTCTATGTGAACCTCCTCTTGACAGTCCCAAGTCCGGATAGAATAAATCCTCTCAGACTAATGGGATGGTCAAGTGAGGGAAAAAAGGGTGGGAACAGCAGGGAGGGAGACCTAGGAGTAAACACAAGAGAGAAAACAGTTTACTGAGAGGTGCAACTCCTACTGATTACTTTCAAATATGTAACAGTACACTCAAAGGATTTTTCGCTACACATGAAGAAATATATAGCTACCTGTAAAACAAAATAATGATGGCCTTAAATGGGGTGAGATCTGAGGGTAATTACAAGGTACCAGCATGAACCTGTTATAAGGAAAGATAGAGTTAGACTCCACAGACAACACAAAGAATCAGCAACTACTCTCGTTTTAGGTTATCAACAGGAAGGAAGACTATGTGCATACCTTCAATAGAATGGTGCTTGTCCCCTACTAAACTCTGACGGTTTAGCCATGGATACCCCCAACTGATCTCCCCTGAAAACGAAAGATAACACAGTGTCCAGGATTAACTATACATCCAAAGAGTCTTTAGAATGTTCTCTGTTGTAATACACAATGACGGGAAACGCTCTATCCCATGAATTCCAATGTGTAGTCAACAGAGCTATGGTAGCAACCTAAACCACTTTGCCAGTAATGAGGATGCAAATAATCACTCAAAGAGTTTCTCTCGATATTGCTTTATAATGAGACTCAATAATCCCCAATATAAAGTGCCATAATAAATACAGTATTGTCAGCTATGCAGGCTGTGACCACTCTCGATGTTTCCTCACAACGAGAGTGTGTATGCCCGAGAAAATATTTCAAGAAAAGTATTTTCTGCTACATGAGACCATTATAATAGTGTGTGTCTCGCCAATGGGAGAAAGAAGATATGAACTCCGGGAAACTCCGGAGTTCAAAGCAAAACAAGAAAACAATTAGGAAAAGATGGTGCGCATCCGCACCCTTACCGTCTGGGTTAACGAGGAATACTGGAACGCCAGGAATCATTGGCGTCTTCGTCCAGGGGCCATCTTGAGATATAACTCTCCGCTGACAGCACGTCAGGGAGCGTGCCTGTGTCAGTGCGTCCACTGATAGCGCGAACGGAGCGACGGGAAATATAGTGTTATGAGCGTCATGCTCCGTGTCCACAGTTCAATGCTGACCCGCTTGGTGAGCCCTGACACGTAATCACAGGAAACACACTGATTCCCAAAATTGCTGCAGGCATATTTATTTGGCAAGTAAAAAACGACACGTTTCGTTTTACGTCTTGGTCACCCTCGTGAAAACACAAAATCACCATGGTTAAATCCACTTCGTAATCCTCACTAGAGGAAGGACTAACCCACACAAGTGCATATACATATCAGTAACTCTTGCAGCCATTTTTAAATGTCAAAATAACCTTCACAATAGATACATTCATAAACCATCAATAACATACAGAATAGCGATAGTTGGACCACATGTGACAATTTTGTATGTTATATGCATATGTGGGGGGTTAAGCTTTATTGTTCAATTACTTAAAATCGTTACAATATACTATTTTTACAAAAACCTTTCGAAGAAAAGAAGAAAAGAAGAAAAAAAAAATTAAAATCTCAGGCAACTTGCTACAAACTGTAGAAAAGTTTAAAACATTAAAAACGTTTATCCAAACTGGCAGTAAAGTACAAGTACATAAGCTTTGTGGAGAGTATTATTATAGTCTATCTTGCTTGAAGCCTAGCTGGTTTTGTTTTAGTAACTCAATTTCAAAAACTTTATTCGGAAGCATGTAAATCATGTCCATAAAAGTACATACATACAATACGAATTAAAAGAAAATACACTTTGACAATCGCAATCAGCTACAAGTACAGTAAGATACATATAACAATCGAATAACACGCTTAAAAATTTTCCAATAAATAAGATAGAATAAGAAATTTGATAAATATGTTTAAAAAATCATGCTTTTCCTATAGCTGATGGCCCTAAGTAAAAAACTAGCCGTGTAAAAACAGATGTCAGGGTGATGCAAGTTAAAAAGTAATTTCATTGCCGCTTTAACAGTTCTTGCTCCAAATTTAATAAATAAAGGTTTTAAAAAGAATTTACGACATTCGCTATACAGGTTACATATAAGTAAAAAGTGCTCTGTACTTTGTTCCGAAATATTGTCGCACCGACATGGACCAGTAGGGCGCTTCTTAATCTCAGGGAATGCAACCAATAGGTGGACCGTACCCATCCTCATCCTGGTGAGAACAAACCGGTGTTGCCCTTTAGTCACCTGGATGAGGTAAGGGTGTAGGCCCACAAATTCATTCAAATGGTTATAACGTATACAAGTGGAAAGTTTAAGATCATCCGTAGCTCGTCTTTCTGCACAATGATTTAAGAAAATTAATTTCAGACTCTCCTTAGAGAGATCCGAGGCAGAACAGTGATCTAATGTAACGTTAAGCCCAAATACACTAGAGAAAGAATCAATTGTGTACTTAATCCATGGGATTTTAAGAAAATAGTCTAGGCGTAAACAATCCTCGATAATGGCCCTATTAAATGAGGTTTCGTCTTTCATCCAGACTGAACGCCACAACATCAAAGGTCTCAACAATAATAGATCATTTATATGATGTAGTCCTAGTTCTTTATGGACCAAACTATTAGCAGTAGAGGTCGGGAGACACAGCAATTTTTTCAGGAACATATTCTCTTCTACCTGTAGGGATTCTACCCTAGATACCCCCCATACCCCTGCTCCGTAGAGGGCAGCCGAGAGACACCTGGCTTCAAAAATCTTAAGCATTTCTTTAGGCCTTCTACTACCTAATTTACTTGCAAATGCAAATATTCCATTGGCGCTCCTGATCATTTTGTCGCGCACCACCTTGTGCTCGACGTCCCAGTGGCCATTTTTGGAAAAGTTAACTCCCAGGTAGCAGAAGTTTTCCACAGACTGCACCACTTGGCCGTCAATGAGATACCTATAGGGCTTTTTAATTTTTACCTTACTAGCTCCGCACTCCATCACAAATGTCTTGCTTTTATTAATGACCAGCTTTCTTTTCTCAATAAAGGCCACAAATTTATCTATCAAAAGCTGTAGACCCCGGGGAGTCCTAGAGAGCAACACAGCGTCGTCCGCATAGAGTAACACGGGGATGGTACTTGTGTTTACTCTAGGTGCGTCAGCTGGCGCCCTCTGTAAGATCGAGTCTATTTCGTTAATGAACAGAGTGAAGAGCAAGGGTGCCAATACACACCCTTGTCTGATACCTCTCCTGACCTTAAATTTATCTGTGCATTCGCCCGAAGGCCCATACCGGACACTCGAGCTAAGCCTCTCGTATAAACGGGCCAGAAAATATATAATTTCCCTGGGTGCTCCCATTTCTAGCAAGGTAGTCCATAGTATGGCGTGATCCACCAGGTCAAAAGCGCTGCTCAGATCAGCGAAACAGAGGTAAAGTGAACCCTTTTTTGCACGGGTATATTTCCCGATCAGTAGCTCCAGATTTAAGCATTGTTCAATGCAACCCCTCCCTTTCCTGAACCCATATTGGCAGTCTGTCATTATTTTGTTAGACTCTGCCCATTCTTCCAATCGGACGAGGAGTACACGGCTCATGATCTTGACCGACGAATCCAACAACGAGATTGGCCGGTAGTTTTTGGCGTTTCCTCGGTCCCCTTTTTTATGAATTGGAACTATTATGGATTCGGACCAGGTACACGGAATAGTATAGCGAACAGCAGCATTAAAAACTTTGGCTAGTACTGGCCCCCAGGTCTCGGGCGCAAATTTGTATACGTCAACTGGGACACCATCGGGTCCCTGGGCCTTACCGCCCTTACTAGCCCTGATACTACTTAGGACCTCCTGTAAGGTGATATCTAAATTAAGTACTGGCCAAGAGCAACTTATCGGCAACGTTACCGTATCAGGATTAAAAATGGCAGAAAAATGCTGTACCCATGATTCCTTACCCACGTTTGAGGTTTAGTAACTCAGTTTTCTGTGACAAGGCTGCCTGGATTGCTTCTATGAATTTCCCTAACCGTGCGGCTATTTGGGCTGTTTTAGCAGAAAAACACAGGTCTGAGACTTCTCTACATCATATTAGGGCATGAAACCTGCAGATGGGAACAACCAGCTGGTGCCGCTCGCTAGCCAGTTTAGGACAGCAGCACAGCAAGTGGAGCCAGGATTCCCGGTGATAGCTGCAAAGACGACATGCTGCTAAATTGTCCTTCCGGGCCCAGGCTTGGTTAAAATCCGCGATAGGCAGTGCGAGCAGTCTCATATAGGCGATTTTTGTCCGGGCCGGGACTGTCAGTGCTTGCTCAAAGTATTGCTGTGGTTTGCCCACTGTATAGGAGGCGTCCAGTGCAGAGAGATTGGGATGATGGTGTAAACTTTCTAGATCTCTTTCGTAGGATATTTTCTTTGCCTGTGTGTTCACTGTTCTTTTCCATGCGGTTACCGGAATGTTTAAATAGTGCACATTTTGAGCATCTATTTCTAGCATTTCTATGGCGTCTGCTGCTGACAATGCCATGGAGATCGACCTTCTTCAAAGATAGTTTTAATTAGCCTTTTCAGAGAGTTTTCTGGAGCTCGAAGGGTGTTAATGTAATATTTTAGAGTATCCCCTAGGCAACTGATGTCTGGACAGGTGAGGCCCAGCTCCAACCTTACTCTTGCTTTCCTGGCCTGTTGTGGGAGTTGTAAAACCTTCTTATAGGCAGAAATTTGATGGTTTGTCAGAAACTTGGCGAGGGCTCCGGGGAAGGCTATTTATTTATTTATTTATTTTCAAACTTGTACCGCGCTAGGAATCGACTCCCGGAGGAGTATCTCCGCGCCATTGGCAGCATCTGAGAGCAAAAAAAGGCCCAGTCATATATCTACATTACCTAACCAGACATCTAGTAATTAAAGAGGAATGTTTTTAGCTTTTTTCTAAAGGGAAAATGTTCCCTGCATAGTCTAATTTCCTTAGGAAGTTCATTCCATAACTTTGGGCCAGCTACTGATAAAGCCCTTCCCCCTTGTCTTGTCTTCCTGAACCTGGGGACACATAACAATTCTTTATCCTCAGATCTCAGGGATATAGAGGGAACGTAAGGGATGAATTTTTTGGTTAAGTAATCTGGACCTTTACCAATAAGGCACTTGTGAATGATGCAACAAGTTTTAAACAACACCCTCTGTTTCACTGAGAGCCAATGAAGTTTAGCTAGTAATGGCTTTGAGGGAGTACGTGCCGGGACATTGAGAACCAAGCGTGCAGCAGTATTTTGCACAACTTGTAGTCTAACAATGATCCCCTCATTGGCAGCTAGCAGCAAACCATTACAATAATCCAGCCTGCCCAACACGAGCGACTGTACTAGTGTTTTCCTGGTGGTATCAGGTAACAGGGGAAATACCTTCCGGAGAAGCCCGATAGCATGGAAACAGGAGCTGACCACTTGATTGGCATGTTGTTTCAGGGCAAGCTCCTGATCCAGTTTTACTCCCAGATCTTTCACCACCACTTTGGGCTCAGGGACTGGGCCTAGACCTTGAGGCCACCAGTCAGGAGTCCACAGGCGTTTGGCTTTCCCAAAGAGCATCACCTCAGTCTTAGAGATGTTACACTGTAGGAAGTTTGCTGCCATCCAATAAGCCACTTCTTTCATCCCCCGGGCAAAGGAGTCACGCACGTCAGGAGTCATGGTTTTAAAGGGAAAGAGGAGTTGGGTATCGTCCGCATACGATACGGGAATAAACCCGTGGGATCTCATGATGTTAGCTAGGGGCGCCAGGTAGATGTTAAATAACGTAGGGCTCAAACAAGAGCCCTGTGGCACCCCCTTAGAGATCTCCACCTCCTCTGACTGATATGGGCCCAAAATGACTCTCTGAGTGTGTTTGGTGAAAAAGCTCCTTAGCCAGGCCAACGCCTTGCCTCCCAGACCGATGTCAACTAGTCTGGAAGTCATGATGTCGTGTGAGACAGTGTCAAACGCCGCTGACAGATCTAAAAGCACCAGGATGACAGAATAACCCCTATCCTGTAGCATATGAAGATCGTCAGCGACGGACAGCAAGGCGGTCTCAGTGCTATGCCTAGGCCTAAACCCAGACTGAGATGGATCTAGCCCCCCCGCACTTTCGATGTGTCTTGACAAGTGCCGGTTCACAAACTTCTCAGTGAGCTTCCCTAAAAAAGGGAGGAGAGAGATCGGTCTCAAGTTTGACAAATCAGTCCAGGGGATAGAATTATTTTTCCGCAGAGGCCTCACCAGGGCATGCTTCCAGTTCAGGGGCACTTCCCCTGTACCCAAGGATAGATTAACTACCTGTCGAATTCCAGCACCCAGATCGTCAATCAGTAGTGGCATAATACGCGCCGGGATGGTATCTGTAGGACACCCGCTCTTTGTTTGAAGGATAAGAGCAGTTATCTCCTCCATTGAGATAGGTGGGAATTCGACAAGCTTACTAGTCTTGTTTTCTGCTGTCCTAATGTGTGGCTGAACCATATAGTCAGCTGATCCTATATTGTTAGGAATGGATTTGGAGGTTAGTATTTTAGCGTAAATGCCTTCTATTTTTCTAACGAAAAACTGTGAGATATTGTCACAGAGTTCCTGGGATTCAATCCCCTCAGTTTCACAGGCAATAGGTTTGATAAAGGTTTGTAGGATTTGATAGAGGACTTTCACATTAGTACCAGCTGCTGATAATTGGGCTGCTATGTGCTGTTTCCGAGCAGACCGAATTGCTTTATGGTACCTTTTTAAGAACATCCTATAGTTCTCTCTATCCTCTGCCTTGCGTGTGACCCTCCATCGTTTTTCTAGCTTCCTCGTAGTTAGTTTTAGTTGTCTGAGATCATCAGTGAACCAAACTTCTTGTTTTGAGGCAGGCCGAGGTTTATATGTTCTAAAGGGAACGACATTATTTATGGTTGCTGTCACAGCTTCATTAAATTTACATAATGCGATGGTTGCATTATCCCCACATTCTTCCCAATTGGGTTCAATATAATTCCCCCTAAAACCCTCTGGGGTTAATTTATTCCACGGTCTCCTGACATCTGCCATAGTCCTCTGGATGCCCTTAGCTTTATAATTGGACCGGGTGTAAAACTCAATAATGGAGTGGTCAGTCTAATCCACTTGAATGGGAGTCAGACAATTTATAGCTGTGGAGTTGCAGAGCACTAGATCTAATGTGTGGCCTGCTAAGTGTGTGGGCCCCTGGTTCATTTTATTAAGTCCAAGTGTGGCCAGATCCGTCAGAAGAGTCTGTGCCTCTACACAAGTAGCAACTTCGCTGTGGACATAAAAATCCCCTACCAGGATGAACTCTGAGTTGACCTGCACATGGGGTGCCAAAGTTTCAACTAGTTTAATGGAAAAAGTCCCACATGGGCCAGGGGGTCGATAAACTAACGCTCCTTTCCTGGTTTCCCTGGAAGTAGGGTTAATAGTGAAGATCAGGAGCTCCATCTCAGGAGTGCACACTGTCTCAGTAACTACAATCTCCATCTCCTGTTTAAAAACAATAGCTAACCCACCTCCAGTTTTAATAGGACGGTCCATCCTTACTATTTTATACCCTATCGGCACTCCCATTGTTATGGCCGGAACTGTATGGGGCTTGAGCCAAGTCTCAGTTAAAAAACAAAGATGTGGGCTCTCAGTTGTTATGAGATCCCAGACCTCAGTTGCATGGGAAACTAAGGAGCGGACATTGCACAAAAGGCTCTTACAGTTTAAAAACGGGTCGTTAAGAGAGCTGGCAGTCAACATTGCCGTATCAGCAGTAGGGACTGACAAGGTGGCTAGGTGGCTGTAGTTCAGAGAGGGGATTAATTTTGCTTTTAAAACTTTCAGGATGGGTTCGGCAGTCAGGCTCTGTAGGCGTCTATTGAGATTTCTCAGGCTGTATATAATGCTGGCCCCCTTGCTCCTTAGATGTTTCAGGTGGGCTGTATGTTTGGCCCCGTCTGTAAGCCTGAAACAAAGATAGTTATAGGTTCTGCATTTTCTAATTTGCAGGTCTCCTAGGTGCCATTGTGCTGTCTTCTTTCGGTGGTACTTCCCAAAGATAATTATCTTGGTCTTCTCTTGGTTCACCGATAGGTTGTTTTTTTGGTTAAACCCATCTAGAGCTTCTAAGGCTTTCTGTAGGCCTGTCCTGGTGTGGTCCATTATGACAATGTTGTCTGCATATTGGAGTTCAAGGCTTGTGCCTGAGGAGCTCCGTTCTTTTTGTTTGATCCAAGCCTGAGGAGCTCCGTTCTTTTTGTTTGATCCAATGCCTGAGGAGCTCCGTTCTTTTTGTTTGATCCAACTTGTGCATATTAAATTTAAACTAATGTATATTTTCAAGCTTCAATATCAATTATTTGAATGTTCATAAAACAACAAATGGATCATGTACAAAGTTAGTAAATCTTGATGTACCACCTTTGGTTTCATAAATAAAAACCATATTCCTCCGTATACCGGAAATCACTTATCTAATGTCCACAAATCCCCCTAATCACAGGAAACACACAGACTCGAGGAGGCAAGATGGCGGCGGCGTCCTAGACCGCTGCGAGATGCTCCACTGACCAGCACCCTGTAACGAAGATTTCTGAGAGGCAGTGCACACCGACGGAGACGCCAGACGCTGCTGTTTGATCGAGACCCGGTTATAATCATGCGGGCGAAATGGGACTCCGAAAATAAACCGGCTAATTCTAAATAATGTTATAGTGCCCTAATAACGTACCTCCTGCTTCATGTTAGCGTTTGAGCCGGATGGAAGGACTTCGCGCTGGGAAACCACAGGGCTCGGCAGATTCAGCTGCAGCCTTAGAGCGCCGATCCCGCATGACCTTCCTGACATCGCTGATTGGCTTTGCTGTATTGCGGCTTTTTGGACACACCCGAACTGCTGAGAGCGCCGCTCACAGCGCCGGTAGTCTGGAGGGTTTGCCGGCCAGTTCACCAGCAACGAGTGACTCCTCTCGTTTTCTGAGGAATGACTTTTCCTGCCAAGTGAGCCTACGTGTCAGCTCAGAAAGAATGGCCCCGAAAAATGCTGCTTCTGCCACTGCAGCTGCAGCCTCTAAAACCCGAGCGGCAAAGCAGGCTTTGCGTGACCGTGAGCTAGCGCTGAAACGAGCTGGGAGCCTCGGCACCAGTCCCAGTTCTGAGTGCGTGCTGGATTCTGCACCAACAAAGAAATCCACCAAGCTATTGCCACCCACACCCAAACCTGGCCCCTCGGTGGTCGACCTTCTTAGGAAAATACCTGCTGTAATCTCCCCTCGCCCTTCAAGGGATGCGGTGCCTGCGTCGGATCAAGCAATGGCGGAGCAAGCAGCAATGGCTGGGCCTTCCCCCCCCCTCCTCTCCTGGGATGGAGATTATAGGTGAGACAGAGGGACTGTTAGAGGATTGTACTCTCACGCCTAATCGGGAGGGAGAGAGGGAGGGGGAGAAGCCAAGGAAGCCTGATAGTGTGTCAGCCACTGTACTAGCAGATAAACTGGTAGATAAACAACTGAGGACCTTAAAGACAAATCTACCAAACCAACAGCAGAGTATAGATAAACAACTCTATATGACCCGCTTAGGCAATGATCTACCTGCACCATCTTCTGATACCTGTACCCCTTTAACTACCCCTGCGGACAGTATTATTAATCCTATATCTGCGGGCAGTATTATTAATCACATATCTTCTCAAAACCCGGCTCTTGAAGATCTTAATGCTTCACCATCTCTGTTAAATACCTTGAATATTGTTAATGAGCCTGAACATGAACTTGAACACGAATCTGAGAAGGGAACTGAGAGTCATACTGTAAGAGTTTCCAAATCGCAGATACAACAAAATCCAAAAAATAACGAACCTAAGGGGGGGTATCAAAGCCACGCAAGGAATGCAATTACCATACGATATCCGACTCATTGGACACTGATAGAGACCCCTCAGACTTTTATTCGATATCTGAAGGCCTTGAAGATCTCAGACAGTCACAAGAATCAGACCTAGAATCTGATGTCTACACAGGCTCTAACACTGGTACTGGCTCTGATACTAGTGCCACAAATAGTGGTCAAGACCCACCTCGAAATGAGGCTAGAGGAGTTAAGAGGACTGTACGGAGGAAGAAAAGGACCCACCATGGCGCATCGGGACTACTCTGGGATTACTCCCCAACAACAACACCAACAGTATCAGCTCTTAACTCTCAGGGACATGCATCTGTAACTCAACCGGATCCAGCCACCCCTGTAGATCAACAAAATGCAACATTGACTACAGTTATGGACACAGTCTTACAGGCAATTGCTTCCCACCGGGAGCAAACCTCAAGGGATGGCCGAAAGGCGCAACTGGCCCTACATAAGGTACAAGGTGTTGTGCGCAAACTTTCTAAATCTGTGGCAGCGTCTAATGCAAGGATGACGGAGATGGAAGATCGAATTGTAGTTAACGAAGCAGAAGCCACAGTCACTCAGGAGCGAGTAGAGTCTCACGAGGAGGAATTAAAAGATGTTAGATGGAAGCTGGAGGACATGGAGAATCGCCTTCGAAGTAACAATCTCCGCGTCCTTGGAATTGCCGAAAAAAGCGAGGGTGAAGATATACGCTCTTTTATTATCCAATTATTTAAAGATACTCTCCCCGAGCTTGCCTCCTGGAACTGGGACATAGAAGTACAAAGAGCCCATAGAGTTCCACTCACCCTGAAGGCATCTGCATCACAGGGGAAATACCCCCGTGCAATATTGGTCTATTTTGGCAACTTTCTTCTCCGCCAGGCTATCGCCGACAAAGCCAAACCTGAGGCTCGACGCATCAGAAATAATATCTCCTACTTTGTCAGGCCTGATTTTTGCCACACGATTGTGGAGAGAAGATGGCGTCTTCGCCAGATGATTAAACCTTTCATGGATAAAAACGCTCAAGTGTATCTTAACAACCCTGCTAAATTGAAGGTCATCTATAAAGGCCAGGTTAAATTTTTCACGTCAGAAATAAAAGCAAAGGAATTCTTAGACACTTTGACATAAGCCCTAAGACTAAACTCAAATAGAAACCGCTGTGATGTAACAGTAATACACCCGATGTATGTTAGTTACACATACAAATATATTTTGACTGAGTCAGTTCACAAGACTATAGGGCCGCAGGGCTGCATATGCTAAATTAAGTATGCTACTTTTCTAAATCGATATATATGTCTCGTATCTCTTTCTTTTTCCTTTGGTTTTTTTTTTTTTTTTTTTTTTTTGCACTCTCTCAACTTTACTGGCTTCTGTCTAATACAAGTGTTGTTATTAACGGGGGTGGTCACGGAACATCTCACCATCACTATAGACTCTACTAGAGTCTAAATGCCTCGAAAGTTGGTGTTGGGGGGGAGGGGGGTGGCGGGATGGGATGGGGGGAAAAAAATAAAAAAATAAGCAACTTCAGTCAAAGAAGTCAATGTCAAGTAATTTTTTTCTCTTGTATACAGGATCAAATGATAGTAGAAAAACTAAACCAGATTAAATACCTCAGGCATAATTTATGTTTACACGTATCTAACAGTACCATCACGACTTAATTCAATATATATTACCTTAAATGGGGAGGTTAAAATTGTGTAATTGGAATATAGCTGGTCTTAATGATAGAAACAAAAGGGCACAATTACATCAATTATTACAACAAGATTCTATCGATATACTATGTCTACAGGAGACACATATTGCAGACTCCGACAAAGAACTACTAAAGATTCCAGGCTATAAGGTGATTGTAACAACTTCACAAACATCTAAAACTAGGGGGGTTGCAATTTTGGCAAAACCTACACTAGGCCATCCCAGACGTAAGTTGGCTGACAAACATGGAAGATGGGCTATAGTGCAGTTAGAAGTGGGTCCCACGATCTGTGCAATTTACGGATCAAATTTAGATGATCCCTCAATATTTTGAGATCTAGATATAGAATTGGCTTCCTGGCCCTCTCCTCTTATTATTTGCGGAGACTTTAACATATCACTAGGGACTCCTGTACCAAACCGACTTCCACCGAATTATAATGGATGTAAACCTAAGGTGTATAGGGCCATACGCCAATTAATGGATAGCCATAATTTACGGGATGTCTGGGGCTTGAAGAAAAATAATGATCCCGGTTTTACTTTTTTTTCATTTCCACATAATAAATATGTACGAATTGACTACATTGTGACTTCCTTGATGGACCTGGAATTAATAGATATAATCAAATCTCCAAAAACAATTTCGGACCATAATGCACTCACCCTTATTTTTGATTTATCCAGTTTTAATAGACCTAAATCACAATGGTCTTTTGACAGAAAGTTACTTGTCAACCTGGATTATATAACTCATATTACATCTTGGGCTCAGGGTTTTTATGACTGCAATCAATATAGTGCACCCAGACTTATTGTCTGGGATTGCTTTAAAGCAGCACTAAGGGGTGAAACAATATAATTTGCTGCCAAAAACAGAAAGATAGATGACAATAACAATCTAAGGCTAAAGCGAGAATTATCTAACCTCGAAGCTTATCATGCCACCCAGATCCACCAGGGAAGACTAAATCTAGCCAACGACACTCTCCATAAAATATCAGTATTAAAAACAGAAATTAATAGTTCATTATTCAAGAAAGCTGCAGAAACTTATGAAGTAAATAAAAGAAATTTATATGAATCCGGGGAAAATGTTGGAAGACAACTAGCCCTACGTACTCGTCAAAACAATCTTATAATAACATTAAAATGATTGAGTATGAGGGGCATCAATACACATCCACACAAGACATAGTAGAGGCTTTTCGAAAATACTATCAAAAGTTATACCTAAACGATGACCCACACTCTAACAGAGATTGCAAAACCTTTCTAAATGATTGGTCGTCAGCGATAGGTCCCAATCCAGTGATGGATGAAACTATTAAACTAGAATTAGAAAGGGAAATTTCAATCATAGAACTTGAGCTTGCATTAGCTGAGCTCGCAAATGGCAAAGCAGCAGGCCCTGATAAAATTCCCTTGGACCTCTACAAAATACTGGGTAAACAAATACTCCCCTACTTATTGGATCTCTTTTTAGGGGTCCAACATAATGTAATACCACCAGAATCTTGGAAAAGCACTAATATAGTGATATTTGCTAAAAAAAAAAAAAAAACCATTTACCATCTTCATACAGGCCCATATCGCTTATAAACTCCGACTCAAAACTATATGCCAAGGTCCTAGCCAATCGGCTGAGTCGGGTCGTCGAGCGTCTTGTCTCCCCGTGGCAGCATGGCTTTATTCCAGGAAAGGGCACTACAGATCATACCCGTAGAGCCATTGCCCTATTTGACATCATGGGCGCCACGGGGGGCGGGATGTCGATGATCCTTCTCGATGCCGAGAAGGCATTTGACCGTGTCTCCTGGGAATTTCTATGGAACATCTTAGAACTGAATAATTTCGGGTATAAATTTATTAATGCTATAAAAACCCTATATGTAGACCCAAAGGCAAAACTTAACATCTGCGGTTCTGAGTCGGAGTTTATTGAGATACAAAGAGGCACAAGGCAGGGATGTCCCTGCTCCCCTATATTATTTGCCCTTTATATCAATCCCCTTATTTTAAAATTACTTTCCTCACCTGGTATTTAACCTGTTATGGTGGGTCTGTTTCCAACAAAAATGTTGGCTTATGCCGATGATGTGGCCGTATTAACAACAAACCCTACTGAGGCAATTAATGAAATTGAAATAATCACCCATACTTTTGGTATATACTCAGGTTATTCTCTTAACAGAGATAAAACAATGGTCCTTTGTACAAATAATATGATATACGAGAGCCCTTATAAAGTCAAACAGGCAATTTATCTGGGGGTTTGCATATCTTCTGACATAGATGAAATTAGCCATCTTAACTATACCCCCTTGATCAATAAGATAAAAGAAGATCTGAGAAGAGTAGACAATTTACATCTGTCTATTATCGGAAGGGCTAATTATTTAAAAATGACTGTCTTCCCAAAAATACTCTACCTGTTTCGAACAATTCCGCTATTGCCCGGTGGTAACTATATTAAGACCCTTGACTCCTCCATGTCTAAGTTCATCTGGAGCTATGGGAAGATCAGAAGAGCATTACCACTTCTAACCCTGCCCTTAGATATGGGCGGGTTAGCTATCCCTAATCTAACCTTATATTTATGGGCATCACTTATTCAACATATGGGCCCCCTGTTAAATCTTAAAACATCAATTCCTATTAATAGGGAACTTTACATCCCTTCCATTTATGAGCTTAGCCTCGGGTCCAAATGTCAGGCGCTATTCTTGAGGCAAATCGAACCATCTTACTTTAAAAAAATCAAGTTAAAAATAATTACTGATGCGTGGAAGGTTTGGAAATTTATTTCGAAACAACTAAATATTCCAAAAATAACGAAATATACTCCTCTATGGAATAGCTCAATCCTTCCAAACTGCCTCAATGATAGCACCTCTTGCAGGTGGGAAAATGTGGGTATTAAGACAGTCGCAGATTTTTTAAATCCAGGAAACGCTACCACCTTTGACTGGTTTCAACAGAAATATATTATCCCTACCACTGATTTCCTTAAATACCTCCAAGTATCTACGTCTATTCGAAATTGTGTTCCCAAAATAGAATTAAACAACATTCACCTTTTCTCAGTTATTGGAAAACGATCCACTAGTATAGGCACTCTGTATCAATTATTGATGGAAAATGTTAAGGATGATATGGAGCGGGTAGAGCAAGCTTGGGCTCTAAGGTTGGCTAATCCAAACATAGATATTGATCTCTCGTTAGCTCTATCGTCGAAATTATTTATTGCCTCCAACCTTAAAGCTCAATACTACAGAGTTATATATAACCTATATTACACACCATCAAAACTGATCTCTTGGGGCTTGCGAGCTGATGACAACTGCCCGAGATGCAAACAACCCCAAGCAAACCTAATCCATATGTTTGCTGAATGCCCCAAATTAGATTTACTAAAAAATATGCTAATGAAATTCTGGGCCCAAGTTTTTGGACGGAATATAAAAGATTCAGCTACCCTTTATGTGATGGGACATGATAACTCATTGGGGCACAGTATTGATGAACAAAGGTCTTTGTTTTTAGCAACCGCTATCCTACGTATTATTCTTGCTGCTCGTTGGAAAGACCTAGAGCCACCTACATTTCAGATGTGGCTTGGCCGCTTCCTGGCTACATACAAACAAGAGATCTCAATTTATGGAACTAGGGGTAAAAAAAACTAGACTTCGAGGAAACCAGCTTTGGGCCCCAATTTCAGATTGGTATGATAATGTAAATCACTTACCCTAATTGTCATATTCTAAGTCGATAGGATTGCAGTGTTTAAATTACTGATGATTTAAAAAAAATGTTGAACGCTATAACGTAAAACATAATGAATTTTGTATATTTCCTTTTCCTTCTCTTTTTTTAAATTCTTTTCTCTTTTTTTGTATACACTTGATTTAGGTATTAATATGCTTTGTAATATTGTAAATATTTTTGATAATAATGTATCATTATACCTTTTGACTGAATCTTGCTTAATAAAAAAAAAAAAAAAAAAAAAAAAAAGGAAACACACAGACTCACAAAATTGGTGCAGATACATTTATTTGCCAAGTAAAAAACGATGCGTTTCGGCTTTACGCTTTGGTCACGCTCATGAAAACATAAAATAGCCATGGTTAAATCCACTTCCTAATCCTCGCTAGTGGAAGGACTAACCCACACAAGTGCATATACATATCAGCAACTGACACTGCCATTTTTAAATGTCAAAATAACATTTAATCACAATAGATAAGTTCATAAACCATCCATAACATACAGAATAGCGATAGTTGGACCACATGTGACAATTTTCTATGTTATGTCCTTATTACATTTAAATTAATGCATATTTTCAAACTTCAATATCAATTAATTGAATGTTCATAAAACAACAAAGTTCATAAATCATAATTGTAAGCGTGGAGTGGGAGCGGACCGGAATAACAGGCGTGGAGGCCGTATGTAGTGGGCTATCACGTAGCCGGTTTTATTACAGTACAGGGTTCAAGGGATGAGGTACAAGAGAAGAGGGATCTGGAGGGCGGCTGTTACTGGTTGGTGGTGATGGTTCCTCGACTGGGGATGGTCGCCGGTCGTACGCTGGTTGGCCGGTATGTTGAGGCACTGTTCGGTTCAGTCGCGGGACTGCGACTCCTCGGAGGTATGTAGAGGGAGAGAGAAAAAGTGGCCGTTAGTTCTTCTGGTCAGAACTACTGTTGTACCTTTTTACGTCACCGGGAGTGTGGGGGAAGAAGAAAACGAACGTGAGGCAGGGGGGCGGGAGAGGAACGAGACGAAAAGAGGCAGCACGGGTAAGGAGGAGGGTGACTCTGTGCCGGTAGGGGAGGGGTGCTATTAACAATCGTGATAGTGACACACACAGATATATACACTATTACACAGTGCTAGGTGTATGGTGAGGGAGGAGCTAATATACAGATACTATTTTACAGGCGAAGATATTTACACAAAGGGAGAACAGGTACTCACTTGGCCCGCCGCAACTCCGTCCTCGAGTTGCGGCCGCTCTCCAGCTTCCTCCTTTGGCCTCCACCTGTCCTCCGTCCAGACGTCGTCTCCTGCTTCTGGTTCCTCGCTCTGCTCCCGGGGTTCGTTGCACGCCTTCTCCTGCCACGAGTCTTCCTGCTTGAACGCTCTGGTGTCCGCTGTTCGGGCTTTTCTGTGGTCTGCCTCCGGACAGGGGGAGGGACTTCCGGTTTCTCCCTCGTCGGGACTGGTTCCTGTAAGGAAGAAGAAAGGGGTGGAGTCCTGGTTGTTATGGACGCCCTTGGGTCGGAGGACTGCCGCCAGGACCGGGAGGGGAGGTGCGGCATCGGCGAGGTAGGGATCGCGGCCCCATCACAATAATGTACCACATTTGGTTCCATAAATAATCACCATACTCCTCCAGATTAGCCAGGAGCCAGTGTTAACCGTGTATTGGGTTCCGACCTAGTGGGCCTATTGATTAACGCAACAGTTGTCATACGTCATTCACTCATCCCAAAGCTCGTCTATATAACTCAATAAAGCGCCAGCATTTAAATTTCTGCACATTAGATCCTGCCCTAGTGAGCGTTTCTAAATAGCACTATAACATGTTACACATCAATCACTCAGCCCATTGCCAGATAAAATAATATATTGATACATAACCAAAAATCATGCCCTAGTGGGCAATTGCACTCCTGATAGTAATAGTGCATCTCTTCATGTTATTGCAAAATGCCCAGGTGTTATTGGCAATAGTACATTCTCCAAAACATAATGACAACAAAAACGTCAAACAGAGGAAAACAAATAAGGCCCAAGTGGGCATTGGTATACATTTAGTCCATTCTATGATTTCAAAACAGTCCAACATTTCATCATTCAGACAGTTGCAAGAAGAAGTGCCTCAACCTATAATGTAAAAAAGTTAAAATCACTAAAAACAAACTGCTGATCATTTAACATTATCTATATGGTTAATCATGCAAATGAATTGCCAGTTCCTCGCTTAAATGTAACCCCTTTGGTGCTAAACCTTCCAAATCAATAGTGTATTGAGATTCAAGTTTTCTCAGAGATAACTTCCTGTTGCCGCCTCTTACTCCCACATTTACAGTATCGATGACAACTATTCGAACCAGCGTCACATCCTGCAAATGATTGTCATGGAAATGACGAGCTGTAGGGTACTGTTTGTTGTTATTTCTTGTGGCACGAAGATGCTCCAACACCCGCTTATTTGCTTGATGTTTTGTGCTACCTCAGTACCATTTGTTACATGGGCAGATGAGAAAGTATACACAATGAGTACTGTTGCATGTAAGGTTCTTCTTGAGCACAAACTCCCTCTTGGAATTGGGTACCAACAATTTATCACAATCAAAGCTCCCTCTACAAGCTTTGCAGTTACAGCAGCATCTAAAGCCCGGCATATGAGTTAATTTGCCCACATCCTGGTCTGTAACATGATTATGGCTTAGCTCGTCTCTGAATGACAGACCCTTCCTGAAGGTAATCTGTGGATTACTCCCCCAGATTTTTCTTAAGATGACCATACTTAAGTAACACATACCAGTGCTTCTTGAAAATTCTACGTACATCACTCACCTGAGAATGTTGTAATACATATGATACATGCACTACTTTCCTCCTTTTTCTTGGGATATAGCAATTAATTCCTAGACAACCTCTACACTCTGGAAACAGTCTCACTGGAAAGAGACCGCTGGGAAAGATACACAACAGTCATGTTCTCTGCTTCCTGCCCCTTGTCTCCATTCCCACGGGGGCTTTGTCTACGCCTCTTCCTCTTCTCTTTTGCTTGTCTGTTCCTCCTGTTCTTCCTCTGCCTCCTTGTCCCCGTCCCCTCTGTGCCCCTACATCTTGATGGAACTCAATCCTGTTTTGGATCATCATTTTGAAACGGCAAAAAAAATGTTGGTTTTCTTTTGTGAGTCTCGTGTGACTTCCTGGTTCATTGCTGAAGTGGATGTGTCTGATAGACTCCCATCCAAGATATCACTCTCACTCACTTCTCTTGCTGCTACTGCGATATTAGGTAAAGCTACCATCATTCCCATCTTTTTCACAAACAAATGATCATATCTTTTGTGAATCATTAGCGTCCGCCCTGATTGATAGTCCTTTAAGTCACGTAAAAATGTCCTTTGTTTTTTGGCTGTTATTTCATCTTCCAATTTCTCCATTTTGATCAGTTTTTCATATGTTCTTGCAATACATCTTTAGAAATAACCTGACTAATTTCCAGGAGAATTTTATCAATTCCCAAAAACAATTTAGATCGGTCCTTCAGTGCATATTTAACCAAGATCCGCATCATGTTCATAGAGCAAGATGAGGAATTGTTAGACCACTCCTCCAGCATGTCAGTAACAGGCTCCTCATAGGTGGGTATAGTACAAATGCGAAGAGACCTAGGTACTTGCTTTGGAAAAGGGAGTCTTAACTGACTTGCATAAAATAAGGTACAGGAAGATTCCATGTAAGCGTAAAAATCTAACGGTAGAACAAGCAACTGCTATTGACAATCTGAGAGCAGATAAGAGCATTGTGATCCGTTTCTGTTGTAGAGATGGTTAGACGACAGCCTAAAATTGGAGTTTTATGCCAGTTATTGCTTTCCGATAGACAAGATGATTTTGATAAATATAATAGTAAATGGTCTAGGGAGTTGGGAGACCCAGATATTTCGATTAAGGAATTTATTGTAATGTCTAGAGAGTCATTAATGTCAGCAAACTTGAAAGTTCCATTTTTTAAAACCTGATTTGATTTATATTATACCCCGCACGGATGGCTAAATGGGGGGGAGGGATATGATCGGAAGTGTTTCCGTTGTGGGGATAACAAAGCGAACAGCATTCATATCTCTTTTAGCTGTGATAATTTTAATATATTTATCACAGATATAGACTTTTTTTGTGCTTGGTTATAAATTTTCTTTTGACTATTACTCCCGCTATGATGTTATTAGGGAAGATACCTACAAGTAGACCTTCGAATGTGCTATATCAACATCGATATCTGGTCTTTTTTTCCATGACTGTCGCTCGCCTTTGAATTGCAGGTGAATGGTTGCAGAAAGATCCCCCATTATTTGAACTCTGGCGAGCAAAAATGTATAATCTATACGAATTGGAATGGGGTTTATTTTCTGTTAAAGGTTTTAAGAAACGTCAAATTGGTATAAAATATTGGGGTGCTTTTCGTGAATATTATGAGGGCTATACTAATTAGTGGGCTATACTAACTTGTGGGACACCCCCGCGCCGCACGGCCACCAGCTGCTGCGTGTGCCCCTGCCCGCCCTCTGCCTCGCGCTGCCTCGTCTGCCGGCTGCCGCCGCTGCGAGTGTTGTTTTCGCTTGTTTTGCCTGTTCTTTGTGCTTGTTTTGTGATTCTCTGCGTAACTCTCTTTTTTGCCCGTTTTTCTCGGTAATTTGTGCTTGCTTTTGTGATTCTCTGCGTAACTCTCTTTTTTCCCCGTTTCTTTCAGTAATTTGTGCTTGCTTTGTGATTCTCGGCGTAACTCTCTTTTCTCCCCGTTTTTCTCGGTAATTGGTGCCTGTTTTTGCACTTATTTCCGTGTCAGCTCCTTCCTTGTCCTCCGCCTACCGCGCCGCCCCCCGCCCTCCCTTCCCGCCACCGCCGCTTGTCCCCGCCCCTTTTGTCTTCTGTATCCCTCCCCGCTCCCGCCTCCCAGCTGCCCCGCCCACCCGCGCACTTGGCCTTAAATGGCGACCGTGCGACGCAGGTGAGTGTGACCCACTTGTGGGACACCCCCGCGCCGCACGGCCACCAGCTGCTGCGTGTGCCCCTGCCCGCCCTCTGCCTCGCGCTGCCTCGTCTGCCGGCTGCCGCCGCTGCGAGTGTTGTTTTCGCTTGTTTTGCCTGTTCTTTGTGCTTGTTTTGTGATTCTCTGCGTAACTCTCTTTTTTGCCCGTTTTTCTCGGTAATTTGTGCTTGCTTTTGTGATTCTCTGCGTAACTCTCTTTTTTCCCCGTTTCTTTCAGTAATTTGTGCTTGCTTTGTGATTCTCGGCGTAACTCTCTTTTCTCCCCGTTTTTCTCGGTAATTGGTGCCTGTTTTTGCACTTATTTCCGTGTCAGCTCCTTCCTTGTCCTCCGCCTACCGCGCCGCCCCCCGCCCTCCCTTCCCGCCACCGCCGCTTGTCCCCGCCCCTTTTGTCTTCTGTATCCCTCCCCGCTCCCGCCTCCCAGCTGCCCCGCCCACCCGCGCACTTGGCCTTAAATGGCGACCGTGCGACGCAGGTGAGTGTGACCCACTTGTGGGACACCCCCGCGCCGCACGGCCACCAGCTGCTGCGTGTGCCCCTGCCCGCCCTCTGCCTCGCGCTGCCTCGTCTGCCGGCTGCCGCCGCTGCGAGTGTTGTTTTCGCTTGTTTTGCCTGTTCTTTGTGCTTGTTTTGTGATTCTCTGCGTAACTCTCTTTTTTGCCCGTTTTTCTCGGTAATTTGTGCTTGCTTTTGTGATTCTCTGCGTAACTCTCTTTTTTCCCCGTTTCTTTCAGTAATTTGTGCTTGCTTTGTGATTCTCGGCGTAACTCTCTTTTCTCCCCGTTTTTCTCGGTAATTGGTGCCTGTTTTTGCACTTATTTCCGTGTCAGCTCCTTCCTTGTCCTCCGCCTACCGCGCCGCCCCCCGCCCTCCCTTCCCGCCACCGCCGCTTGTCCCCGCCCCTTTTGTCTTCTGTATCCCTCCCCGCTCCCGCCTCCCAGCTGCCCCGCCCACCCGCGCACTTGGCCTTAAATGGCGACCGTGCGACGCAGGTGAGTGTGACCCACTTGTGGGACACCCCCGCGCCGCACGGCCACCAGCTGCTGCGTGTGCCCCTGCCCGCCCTCTGCCTCGCGCTGCCTCGTCTGCCGGCTGCCGCCGCTGCGAGTGTTGTTTTCGCTTGTTTTGCCTGTTCTTTGTGCTTGTTTTGTGATTCTCTGCGTAACTCTCTTTTTTGCCCGTTTTTCTCGGTAATTTGTGCTTGCTTTTGTGATTCTCTGCGTAACTCTCTTTTTTCCCCGTTTCTTTCAGTAATTTGTGCTTGCTTTGTGATTCTCGGCGTAACTCTCTTTTCTCCCCGTTTTTCTCGGTAATTGGTGCCTGTTTTTGCACTTATTTCCGTGTCAGCTCCTTCCTTGTCCTCCGCCTACCGCGCCGCCCCCCGCCCTCCCTTCCCGCCACCGCCGCTTGTCCCCGCCCCTTTTGTCTTCTGTATCCCTCCCCGCTCCCGCCTCCCAGCTGCCCCGCCCACCCGCGCACTTCGCCTTAAATGGCGACCGTGCGAACGCGCAGCGGTCACGCGCAGCGGGCGCGCCGATTGTGCGCCGAAGGCGCGCCAAAGGTAAGCCCGTCTGCGCCCGTCCGCGACCGGACCGCGACCAGCGCCAGGACCCCTGGCCCCCACCGACGGAAGCCGACCCGACGAACCTACAGCGCCGCCGACCTCACCGCACTCAACACCGGCCACATCCCAGGATGTCACCGAGCCGCCCCGAAGCACACCCACGGACCCTTCAGCTGCCTCGCCTGCAAGTTCTCCTGCATCCGGACCTTCCCTGCACCCGACAAACCGAACTCCAGCAGCACCCACCTCAAGTGCATCCTGCTCAACACCCGCTCCATCCACAGACACGCCGTAGAACTCTGGAACCTGCTCGACACCACCGCTCCCGACGTTGCCTTCATCACCGAGACCTGGATGAACTCCTCCTCAGCCCCTGACATCGCCATCGCCATCCCAGAGGGCTACAAGATCACCCGGAGGGACCGCGACAACCAGACCGGAGGAGGCATCGCCATCATCCACAGAGACACCATCCGCATCACGACCAACACCGACGACACCCTCACCACCGCGGAACACCTGCACTTCCAGATCCACACCAACCCGAAGACCACCCTCAGAGGCACCCTGATCTACCGACCCCCGGGACCGCGCACACGATTCAGCGAGGACATCGCCGACTTCGTCAGCCCGCACGCTCTCCCCTCCGCCGACTACATCCTCCTGGGGGACCTCAACTTCCACCTGGAGAACAACAACGACCGCAACACCACCACCCTGCTCGACAACCTCGACAACCTCGGACTCAAGCAACTGGTGACCACCCCCACCCACCTCGCCGGACACACACTCGACGCCGTCTTCTCATCCAGCAAAGACGTCACCTTCAGCCACGCAACAGGACTCCACTGGACGGACCACAGCTGCGTCCACTTCACCTTCAGAAGAACGACGATCCACCACCTCCAGCAACAGGTTGCTCGAAGAAGCTGGAACAAGATCACAGCCGACCAGCTCACCGCCTCCCTGAGCCAGCACCCTCCCGCCAACTCAGCGAACCCCAGCCAGGCCGCCGACAACCTCACGAAGTGGATCAGCAACTGCGCGGACGAACTCGCCCCTCTAAGGACCCCGCCCAGCAGACCCTGCAGCAGAAAAACACCATGGTTCACCGACGAACTCAAGTGCTCCAAGAAGAACTGTCGAGCCCTCGAGAAAGCCTGGAGAAGGGAACCAACGACGGACAACATGACCACCCTCAAGCTCGCCACCCGGAAACACCACCAACTGATCCGCGCCACCAAGAAAAATGCATACAAGGACCGGCTGGACAACAACGCACACAACTGCAAGGAACTCTTCAACATCGTGAAAGAGCTCTCCAACCCCAGCGCCGGAAACAACGACATCACACCGTCGCAAGACCTCTGCAACTCCCTCGCGTCCTACTTCCACAACAAGATCACGGACATACACAACAGCTTCAACAACCAACCAACGCAAGCCACAACCGCTACGACGCCACCATCCACCACCCTCCGCACCTGGACCCCGATCAGCACCGAAGACACCATCCGCACCATGAACTCCATCCATTCCGGATCTCCGACTGACCCCTGCCCTCACCACGTCTTCAACAAGGCCGACGCTGTCCTCGCACCCCACCTGCGGGACATCATCAACACCTCCTTCGACTCCGCCACCTTCCCTGAGAGCTGGAAGCACGCCGAACTCAGCGCTCTCCTCAAGAAACCCACAGCAGACCCCACCGACCTCAAGAACTACCGTCCCATCTCGCTCCTCCCGTTCCCGGCCAAAGTCATCGAGAAGACCGTCAACAAACAGCTGGCCGCCTTCCTCGAGACGAATGGATCCCTCGACCCCTCACAGTCCGGCTTCCGAGCGAACCACAGCACCGAGACCGCCCTCATCGCCGCCACCGACGACCTTCGAACTCTGATGGACAACGGAGAAACAGCGGCCCTCATCCTCCTGGACCTCTCCGCGGCTTTCGACACTGTCTGCCACCGCACCCTAGTACAGCGCCTCAGCAACATCGGAATCCAGGAGAAGGCACTGGAATGGATCACCTCCTTCCTCGACGGAAGAACACAAAGAGTCCGCCTACCACCGTACAAGTCAGAGGCCACCAAAGTCATCTGCGGCGTACCCCAAGGATCCTCGCTGAGCCCAACCCTCTTCAACGTCTACATGAGCCCCCTCGCGGCCATCGCACGCCAACACAACCTGAACATCATCTCCTACGCCGACGACACCCAGCTGATCCTCTCCCTGACCAACGACCCCGCCACCGCCAGAGCCAACCTGCACGAAGGGATGAGAGACGTAGCCGAATGGATGACGACCAGCCGCCTGAAACTGAACTCAGACAAGACGGAGGTACTCATCCTGGGCTCCACGCCCTCCGCCTGGGACGACTCCTGGTGGCCCCCCGCCCTGGGCACCGCACCCGAACCGACGGACCACGCACGCAACCTGGGCTTCATCCTGGACTCCTCCCTCTCCATGACCAGGCAAGTCAACGCCGTCTCCTCGTCATGCTTCAACATCCTGCGCATGCTACGTAAGATCTTCCGGTGGATCCCCACCGAGACGAGGAAGACGGTCACCCAAGCCCTCGTCACCAGCCGACTGGACTACGGCAACGCCCTCTACGCCGGAACTACTGCCAAACTCCAGAAGAGACTCCAGCGGATCCAGAACGCCTCGGCGAGACTCATCCTCGACATCCCCCGACGCAGCCACATCTCCGGACACCTGAGAGATCTGCACTGGCTCCCGGTCAACAAGAGAATCACCTTCCGGCTCCTCACCCACGCGCACAAAGCCCTACACGACCAAGGCCCGAGCTACCTCAACAACCGGATCAACTTCTACACTCCCAAGCGCCTCCTCAGATCAACCAACCACGCCCTCGCCGCCGTCCCCCGCATCCGAAGAGCGACAACAGGAGGAAGATCCTTCTCCTACCTGGCCGCCAAGACCTGGAACTCACTCCCGACCAATCTGCGCCTGACCCAAGACCACCTCTCCTTCAGGAAGAAGCTCAAGACCTGGCTGTTCGAGCAGTAGCGGCACCCCCCCCCCCCTCCCAGCGCCTTGAGACCCTACGGGTGAGTAGTGCGCTCTACAAATGACCTGATTGATTGATTGATTGAGTATTCATTATTTATTTTTCTAACTATTGGATTAAGCTTCCTTCCTGTGTATGTACTGGTATGCATTGTATACTATATATATAGATTTATGTAATCTTGCTGTTGTGAAACCATTAATAAAATAAAAAAAAAAAGAACAAGCAACTGCTATTGACAATCTGAGAGCAGATAAGAGCATTGTGATCCGTCAATCGGACAAAGGGTGTAATGTGGTGGTCTTAGACAAACACAAATATTTGGCCGAAGGTCTAAGACAACTAAGTGATGTCAACTGTTATTGCAAATCTAGTATGGCCGAAGTAATAAAATCAAACACCATGTATAGAGAGGCATTTGTTGAGTGGAGAGATAGAGGGTTGGTAGAGTTGGAGTAGTACAATTACTTATATTGTGCACATCCTAAGGTTCCCATCCTCTCTCTACTTCCCCACTTACACTAATACATCTGCAACCCACCATGAAGACCGATAGTCTCCTTGATGGGTTCACTACTGGAGAATACGTCTAGGTTTATCGATTACTACCTTAGACTGTATGTAGTAACACTACCCTCTTACCTTAGGGATACACCACATTTTTTGAAGATTATTGACAGAATACACTGGGAGAATAATTACATCTTAGTTACCCTCGACGTAAGTAGCCTTTACACCAGCATTCAACATGATCTAGGTCTTCAGGCCATTCAAACATTTTTTAAGACTAGATCAACCTTACCTTAGGGATACAACGCAGTTTTTTTATGATAATTGACAGGAAACATTGGGAGAATAATTACATCTTAGTTACCCTTGACGTAAGTAATCTTTACACCAGCATCCAACATGACCTAGGTGTTCAGGCCATTCAACATTTTTTTAAGACTATGTCAATCTCACTATTCCACCATTCACAGATGATTGTAAGTATGATTGAGTTCTGTTTGACAAATAACTTTTTCATCATTTACAGGCAGTCACAGGGCACAGCCATGGGAACCTGCTTCGCCCCCAGCTATGCAAATGTATTCATGGGCTGGAGGGAGGAGCATGTTGTCTCAGAGACGGCGGAATTTGACAACAACGTGACCCTGTGGCTGCAATACATCGATGATATCTTTTTCATCTGGTGTGGTTATGAAAGGTCAGCTAGATGCTTTATTGAGAAATTGAATGTCAACAGGCTCAATCTTAGTTTCACTAAACATGTTAGTAAAATCTCTATGGAATTCCTAGATGTCTGCTTAGAAGTCAAAGATAACAGCTTGACCACAAGACTGTTCTGGAAGAAGACGGCTGGGAATAGCATTCTTAGTGCCAACATTAGTCATCCCCTGAATCTTGTGCACAGCATCCCATACGGGGAGCTGTAACATGCAAAGAGAAACTGTAGCATGGATATTGCCTACAAATGTGAAGAAACGGTCAAGTGTCAAAGGTTCAAGGAAAGAGGTTACAGCAAACAGACTATCTGTGAGGCTGTTTCCAGAGTAGAAAGGTTGTCTAGGAATTAAATGTTATATCCCAAGAAAAAGGAGGAAAGTAGTCAATGTATTAGATTTATTACAACATTCTCAAGTGAGTGAGGTAAGTAGAATTTTCAAGATGCACTGGCAAGTGTTACTTACGGATGATCATCTTAAGAAAAACCTTAGGAGTAATCCACAGATTACCTTCAGGAAGGGTCCATCATTGAGAGACGAGTTAAGCCATAATCATGTTATAGAGCAGGATGTGGGCAAATTAACTGGAATACCGGGTTTTAGATGCTGCCTTTACTGCAAAGCTTATAGAGGGAGTTTTGATTGTGATAAATTGTTGGTACCTAATTCCAAGAGGGAGTTTGTGATCAAGAAGAACCTTACATGCAGCACTACTCATTGTGTTTACATTCTGATATGCCCATGTAACAAATGGTACATAGGTAGCACAAAACATCAAGCAAAGAAGCGTGTGTTGGAGCATCTTTGTGCCATAAGAAATAACAACAAACAGTACCCTATAGCTCGCCATTTCCATGACAATTATTTGCAGGATGAGACGCTGGTTCGGATGGTTATCATCGATACTGTAAATTTGGGAGTAAGAGGTGGCAACAGAGAGTTATCTCTGAGAAAACTTGAATCTCGATACATTATTGATTTGGAAAGTTTAGCACCAAAGGGGTTACATTCAAGTGAGGATCTGGCAATTCATTTGCATGATTCACCATATAGATAATGTTAATTGATCAGCAGTTTGTTTTTAGTGATTTTAACTTTTTTACATTACAGGTTAGGGCACTTCTTCTTGCAACTGTCCGAATGTTGAAATGTTGGACTGTTTGGAAGTCACCGAATGGACTAGATGTATACCAATTCCCACTTGGGCCTTATTTGTTTTCCTGTGTCTGAAGCTTTTGTTGCCATTATGGTTTGGTAAATGTATCATGGCCCATAACACCTGGGCATCTTGCAATAACATGAAGAGATACGCTATTATTATCAGGAGTGCATATGCCCACTAGGGCGTGATTTTTGGTTATGCATCGATGTATTATTTTATCTGGCAATGGGCTGAGTGATGGATGTATAACGTGTTATAGTGCTTTTTAGAAACGCCCACTGGGGCAGGATCTAATGTGCAGAAATTTAAATGCTGGCTCTTTATTGATTGATATAGACGAGCAATGGGACTAATGACTAACGCATGACAACTATCGCGTCACTCAATACGCCCACTAGGGCGGGACCCAATGCACGTAAGGCGGTTAACTCCGGCTCCTGGCTAATACGGAAGAGTATGGTAATTATTTATGGAACCAAAGGTGGTAGATCAAGATTTTCGAACTTTGTACATGATCCATTTGTTGTTTTATGAACATTCAATTAAATGATATTGAAGTTTGAAAATATGCATTAGTTTAAATTTAATATGCACATAACATTCAAAATTGTCACATGTGGTCCAACTATCGCTATTCTGTATGTTATGGATGGTTTATGAACTTATCTATTGTGATTGAATGTTATTTTGACATTTAAAAATGGCTGTGACAGTTGCTGATATGTATATGCACTTGTGCGGGTTAGTCCTTCCTCTAGTGAGGATTAGGAAGTGGATTTAACCATGGTGATTTTGTGTTGTCACGAGCGTGACCAAGGTGTAAAACTGAAACGCGTCATTTTTTACTTGCTAAATGAATTTATCTGCAGCAATTTTGGGAGTCTGAGTGTTTCCTGTGACTACGGGGATTTGTGAAGATGCGGTCCCGGGGTGGCCGACATTAGGTATTACCGAGCGCTTTCACCAACTAGGAACAGTGTGTCCATAAGGTGAAATCGAATCCCCTGTGAGACCATGAGGTGCTACTAAGCACAGTACAAACGTCTGAAATCAGTATAAAACGTATGTATTCCATTACAAACGCATGCTTTAGTTAATAGGTGTATTTTTATTCTATCACTCTTAACTAGGGACATAGGAGTGGCAAATGCAGGGCTGGTCCCGGCATGGTCCTGAAGAAATGCTAGGGGTAGCATGAAACATGTTGACCTTTCACTGAACCAATCCTCATTACAGGTTGGCTGACAGTGATTTTCACCCCACTTTTAATATACCTGCCTAGGAGCATAATAAATCTGTTGAGGCCCACTAAGCACGGTATTTTTAACTCACTTACACCCACTCTACCACTTGTTTGCACCACACATAGTCTTTCACTTCAAAGTGCTCCTGCTTAGTTCGTGAGTCGTAGCACGCCCCTTTTCGTAGAGAACTGGGATGGCCCCAATGATGAAGCATGTCACCGTGGGGCAACCCCGGTGAGTGAGGGGACACTAGAAAGAAAATGTTCTTTCTCTTAAGGTACCACTGATCATTCAGGTAGGTTACCTTGACATGAACTAGGTCTCGGGACCCAGTATTTTGGATTCCAAATTGTGCATTACGGGGATTTGTGGACATTAGATAAGGGATTTCCGGTATCCTGTCTCGGACCACTCGCGATAGCCCAGCATTTTCTGACCTGTAATTGTGGAGTGAATATATATAGAGGCAGCAATATGCTTGTTGGGACTGCCGAGGTCCCGCCAAGCATATTACGAGTTTCTATTTTTCCGGCTGTGGCATTGAGGTTTCTACTCCATGAACACATTGGCAGACAGGAAACAAAGAGGGTCCTACAGGGCCCTCTGTGCCTCCTTCACATGGGTATGCACGCACTTGGGCACATTATATGCCCCTCCTATGTGCATGCACCAGTTCCTGCAAGGCATGGAATTTCAAGTCCGTCGCGTGCAGGAACCTTGTTGTGTTTTCTAAGGAACAACAAGGGGACTGCCACGCCACCTACCTACCAGACCACTTTAAACTTGCAATCTAGTGGGCTGGCGGTGGTGACCTTTGGCAGGGCAGGAGTGCAGCTGTGGGGTACTGCCCACTCCTGCACTGCCGAAAGTCATATTCAGGCCTTAAGTGTAGTTAGGCAAAACTAATAGCATTAGAGTCTGCCTCAATAGAATATGCAAAAAGCTCTAAGTATTAATCAAATAGCAGATTCGCACAGAGTTTGCACAGTTAGAAAGGCAGGAAAAGTCTAAGTTTAAAGTGATTAAACAGACTAGAATAGAGTCTGCTCCCTAAGAAGTAAGAGGAAAGAATGGCACATTTCTGAAAAAACAGGCATTTTATCGAGTTTTAGGCAGAAAAGCCACATTCCTGGCATGGTGTTAAATGACATAATTGGGCTGGATTAACAAAGATACATATGAATTAACCAATTACTGTTCAAATACCCAAGAAACATCAGTAAGTTACATCTAGTAAACACCAATTTTGCTGCATAATAACGTTTTACGTGCAGAGGAAATGAAGGCAATATTAGTATGTTTAAGTATCTTAACAAACAATAATATGCAGAGAGCATGAATTGTCTTTTGTTAAAGCCTAGGCAAAGGGCCTTGAATATTGCACCATATAGGAAAGTTTTTGTGCCCAACTAACTCATAATGAAGCAAATTAATACAATTTTTAGATCACCTTTTGAGATGTGAAAGGGAACGTTTTGAGGTATGCATGAGCACTGGTGCTGGTTCTATCGGTGTAATGGAGATGTTTCTGGGTATAGGTAAGAAAGAAAATAAACTGCTCACTGTAGTCCAAACAACATGGGCTCCAAGGAGTGAGAGGTGGTTCCAGGCATGGTTTTCTTTTCTAAATCATTTTAAATATGTGCTTGGTTTTAAGTGGTTTCGTTTTTAAAAAAATCATATGTTTATTTTGATATATGTGATGTGTGCTATAATGTGCGTTTATGATTATTTTCAAAACCGAATAAAGATTGATTTGACTTTGACTAATACAATTATATTGCATTAACACGCAGACACTGTGGAAAGAGTTTCCATTTTGCTTATTATTCTAAAGTGCAAAATCACACAGTGATATGCATGTTGAAATGTTTGCCCATGTAAAATAAATTGTGCTCATTTCTTTCAGAATAGATGTCAATGCAAGCTGGCTGTGACCTTCTTTATGTCAACAGCAGTTGTAATTATTATGCTAATTTAAGTAAATTTGAATTAGACATTCATTTCTTATTACTAAAAAACTACTACAATCCCTCCTGTGCAATGGCACAGCTCACTCCTGTTTTCTTTTAATAAATCCTTAGTGTTTAATTCCTTTTTTGCAGTTGAGTGTCCCCTTGAAACACCGAGGCTCCCACTCACCAGGGGGAAGCTAGAGGTGTGTACCCTCCAGTATCTATTACAATTTGCTTTACACATAGATGACCTGATTTACAAGTGTAAACATACACTTTGTGTAAGTTTACTATTATTTGCTTTTCACAAAGGTATTTTTCTAGTAGTGTGTTTAGGACTGCGGAGTCTCTGCACAGAAAAAGATAGGACAGTCCCATCTTTTTAGGTAAGGAGACTCTGCAGTAATAAAGGTACTGCGAGTAAAGTACCTTTGTAAATAGCACACAATCATAAACTTACACAAAAGTGTAAGTTTTACCTTTGTGAATCAGACCCTACCTGTTTTTCAACTCCTTAAAAATGATATGCCAAGGGCTCAATTACAATAATTATACTGGATTCAAAAGGGAAAAAGAGATGGGCAGTGGTCCCCAGGTGCAGTATTTTTAGACTCATCTAAACATGCAGCTATTGACTATAGGTCTGGACAAACGTATTTTGGGCAACGTGAAACTGGCAAAGTCCACTCATTTTTTACATTTGTCTATGGAGCAAATCTACCTATATAAACACCCTAATTCACTGTGCAGGTGCAACTAAGAAATGGTCCTATTTCTGGAATTCCTCACGGTTCATGCACTTTTTGTGGTTCTCCCTCATTGAATGAGGTCTTTGCAGAACTACATGAACCACTGAACCTGCCCAATAAGCCAGTCATGTGCGTTGTAGCTTCCACTCAGCTCATATTCCCATCTGTCCATATTATAGGGAACATCCAACTGCAGGGTTCTAGAACCCGTAGTCTTAGAAGGTGCTTGAAGGGATTTGAATGCAGGGAGGCTGTTAATCAAGCTGTGGCTGGAGTGTATTCTATAAATACGTAAAGTTTATCTACGTGGTCTTTGCGATTAACTTTATGCGAACAACCACTTCACATTGTCAACGAGTGTCTCTTGAAGGCATCTCAACACTGTGTATGGTGGTATATATTAAAAGGATTGTTCGGTTGGAGGAAGCAATGTGTTGTCTGAAGTATATTATCACTTCTTGAAGATTCAACATGGAACATGATTAAAATAGTCAGTAATCAACTAGCAATTACGTTTACAAAGCAACTTTCAGGTACTGTTAAGTGCAGTTCTGACAATGTGGAGTAAAAGTAGACCAAAAGCTACGTTATTTATTTAGAAATGTGAACAGAGCCAAGTGGGTGCCCTTATAGATAAGCACATATTTATACTAGAACAAGTAACTTTGGGGTAAAGGATGAAACATTATGTGCAAAGGAGAACAACATAGTTCATGGTATATGAAATCAGGCAATATGGCTAAAAAAAATCCTCATATCCACAGTTTACAGAGATTTCAGCATTAAACCATTTTTTCTGGCGGTTTAACTTCAACGCGAGCGTCCATCGGTACAGCTACTTATGAACTTAGAGAATTTTCAGCGCAAGGCAAAGCTGTACAATTGTTTTAGCCTGCACCAGTGTAAAATGTCAGTGCCTGACAGTGCGGCAAAATCTCATGCACGGATAACTGTATAATATTCAACAAAACAAGTTAGAAAACATGTGTGCTCATAACTGTCATTAATTTGAGCCTGCAGCAGTGTAAACCTTTGGCTCAAGACAAAGCAGCACACAAGCCTGAGGTAAAAAAACATCATCAGATACAAGGAGCTTGGGAGTGCTCATTTCTTCACTGAATCTGTTGTTTGTGCTAAGGAATTTGTGGAAACCCACATAGGCTTTTGGAAACTATTTTTTAAAGAGTTTTTCAAGAAAGTGAATTTGGTTAAAGGTGAACTCACAGATGGAGCTAAAGTGAACAGCTTTCTGCAATCTGTCTCTCAGTGTCTTTGCTATGTTCATTTGATTTGACCTGGCTACAGAGATTGTCTGGGTGGTGCCATCTAGAGTTAAAGTAAAGGAATTACAGCTTAAAAAAAAAAAGAAAACAGTACATTATACACCTTCTGTGTATTATGGCTTACAAAAGTGATCCACTTTATATTCTTCTGTGATCAATGAAGAAAGTATAGAGGTTATTTTGCCAACAGTGATCCACACACTACTAGTATATTTGAAGCATATTTTTAATGATACACATACTATCTGTAGAATGATTGTGTTAGGTACGTCACTGCAATCTCAACAAGGTTTGACTCAATTGAAGTAAGGTGTTTGGATTATACATCACTTCCTCATCAACATACAGAACATAACTCCACCACTATTTTCATGTACAATCCAGGTGAATCTCCTTAAAGAGCATGTGGAAAAATGTTTTTCTCAATTATGTAGCTGTTCGTGGCCCACGTTTGGGATTAGAAAGTAAGTTAACACTGTTACGGCATTGTTTGGGTGTGGACGGTCAAGAGGTTTTAGAACACTTCCCTATTTTGATCTATGAAGATTCTGGGAGTTTTAATGCATTTAAAATTAGTTTAGAGCAATTAGGCAGTCCTTTTCTTCAGTGTTTTAGTACCATATTAGTATCACTTTGGGAAAAGGCCACATAGAGAAGGTGAGTCTGTAGAAGAATTTGCGTCTACTTTAAAGAAATTATCCTAAACATGCAAGTAACACATTAGGAATCAATTTTTACTTGCATGCAACATTGAGAGCGTCAGAGAGGAGTTATGGTTGAATGATTATCCACCCCTTACTGAAGTAGTTTTGATATCTAAACAAATTGAACACATAATGATTTGTGTAAAGGAAATAAAGATACTGGGAACAAAGATATGGTTAATGTTGTGAAAGAAAAAAGGTTGAAACTAGTCAAGTGCCTGAATCTAGTTCCAAGGAACTTTCTCAAGGTGGGTTTAGGGGTCAGTGGTACAGGTATGGAACAAATGGACATATGGCGAACTCAAATGATAGTCCAGCCATAAAAGCTTTGTGCAACAGCTGTGGAAAGAAAGGGCATTTTATGGTTTGTTGTATGAGTAGTAGATTATCTAAGAAGAACCGCAACTGTATGGTTAAAGTTTGTGATGAAATAATTTTGCAGATGATTGACATTGATACTGGTATTCTGAAAGATGAATTAGAAATTGGTGAAAAGAAAGTTAAAGCCAAGTTTAATTCTTTCTCAAGTAGTAACAGTAAAAGAAGTCTTTCCCTTGGAGTGACTTACCAACTATCATCAGCTTTCAACCAACTGCCATCGATATCGGTCAATAGCAACGCTTCTGGGTTGGTAAATTCGAGGAACTATTAAGTCTAAAGATATTCCATGTGATATAACTACAATATAGATTCTATCAAATCAACGAAATTTTGATGATTTTTAATATGTCACTTATTTTTGTCTCTTTGTGATTTATGATAGGAAATGGTTTTATGAATTGTGAGCAGTCTAACTGTTTTTTAATATAAATAATGTTTTGTTTCTGAACTATTGACTGATATCAATGTTAATTGAATACACATTGTGATAACTTTTTAATAATTTGTGTAAGTTTATAATTATATGTGGGGTTACCAATAGTATGCAATTGAGAGAAGAGGCTGTATGGCAGTTGGTTATAAGCTGATGATAGTTGGTAAGTCACTCCAAGGGAAAGATTTATTTTACTGTTACTACAGTGGGTACCCTGTCGCTTGGATAGTAGGGCCCCTCCGTTTTATTTTATAATTCTTTCTCAAGACCTACAAATATCTCTGAATAACTGTTTAAAAAATGTTTTGACAAGCAGTGATCCTTAAGAAGATGGACATTTACCCAGGGGAGTATGCAGGGCAACCAATTAAGATGCAGTGTTACTTTCAGGCACAAGTTGAGTACAAGGATAGATATACAGTTTCTAAAATGTATATCTCTTTTAGAGGCAACAATATCCTAGGTTTGCCACTTCAAAAAGATCTAGGTGTGTATCTAGATTCTAATGCTCAACCACAAGTACAACTTGAAATGGTACAATCTGATTTATTATTTGCAGGGAGTTCACAGAGGTTTTTGAAGATATGTTAGGCTCTATTAATACCTATATTCATGAGATCGAGCTACTCTTGTGATTTTAAATGTCAGAATGTTGCTGCTCAGTGTACAAGAGGTCTTGAGAGAGGAACTAGATAAGCTGTGTAATATGGATTGAGCCAATGGATTCCACAGAGTAGTTGGCACCCATTGTAGTTGCCCACTAGGCCAATGGTAAAATCCATTTGTGTATAGAGCTCTAAGGTCTCAACTAGGAGGTGGTGGTGGATAGGTTTCCCCTACCTAAAATTTCAGAGATGTTGACTGTCCTAGCTGGGGCCATATTTTTCTCTACGTTAGATTTGGCATCAGCATATCATCAGGTCTGGCTGCATACTGAATTCCAAGAGTTGACAGCTTTTATCATGCCCATGGGAGTGTACAAGTTTAAGCGGATGCCCTTTGGACTGTTAACAGTAGCCTCTTTTTTCCAAAGAATATGTCATCTATTCTGAAATATATACCAGGTGTGGTTTTCTCCTAGGATGATGCATTGGTCTGATATGTTACAGAATCGCAGCATTATGAGAGAGTCAAATTAGTTTTAAAGAAATTTCAGGGTTATGGTCTGACTATGAATCCTAAAAAGCACAAGTTTGGTTGTGATAAGATTAAGTACTTATGGCATAGAGTGACTGAAAGTGACATTGAACCAAAAAAAAATTATTGGTACATTCCATTCTGAAACTGCCCCGAAAAATAAAGATGAATTAGGTCACTTCTTGGAATGGTGGAATTTGATAGGAAATGTATTGACAATTTAGCCAAGAGGACATACAATATGAAAAGGTTGCTGAAAAATAAAGTGAGTTTTCTTTGGGATATCACTTGGTATGACGAGTTTGAAGATGCTAAAAAAGATTTGACAAATGCACCAAATTGAAGTCTTTCATACCTAGGCAGAAGGTCATCATTGCAAAGGATGCTAGTGCAAAAGGACTGGGTGTGGTACTTTCAATCAAAAATCAATCAATCAGGTGTTTGTTAAGCGCGACAACTCACCTGTAAGGGTCTCGAGGCACTGGGGATGGGGGGGTCGCAGGTTCCGGTCCATCAAGGAGAGGGTCTGTCGAAGAGCCAGGTTTTGAGGTTTCTTGCGAAGATGGGGAGCGATGTTGTCTGTCTGAGATGGAGCGGAAGGTCGTTCCAGGCTCTGGCCGCGCGGAAGGAGAAGGAACGGCTTCCCGATCTGGTCTTTCTGTTGCGGGGGACCACGGCATAGGAGAGCTGGGCTGATCGTAGGGTCCTTTAGGTTGCGTGAAATTTGAGTCGGCTGTTCAGGTATGCAGGTCTGGTGTCGCGGAGGGTCTTGTGAGCGTGGGTTAACATATTGAAGGTGACTCTAGCTTGGATGGGAGTGGAGTGTGCGCAGGTGCTGGTTAATGTGGCAGTGTCTTGGCAGGTTGAGGACTAGTCTTGCGGCGGTGTTTTGGATGTTCTGTAGCTTGCGGATGAGATTTTTGTTTTTTCCGGCATAGAGTGCGTTGCTGTAGTTGAGCTTGCTGGTGACCAGGGTGTGAGTGATGGTCTTTCTGTGTTTGAGGGGGATCCATTTGAAGGTCTTATGTAGGAGGTGGAGGGTGTAGAATCACGGGGGATGAGATGGAGTTGATCTGGCGGTCCATTTTGAGGTCTGAGTCCAGGATGATTCCCAGGTTGCGTGCGTGGTCCAACAGGGTGGGTGGGCTTCCAAGGGCAGGGGGCCACCAAGTGTCGTTCCAGGTTTTGGGGTTTGGGCCCATGATGAGTACTTCCGTTTTGTTGGTGTTTAGTTGTAGGCAGCTGTTTTTCATCCATTTGGTAACGGCTTCCATGCCTTCTCGAAAGTTGTGTCTGGCGGTGTTGGGTCGTGGGATAGGGAGAGGATGAGTTGGGTGTTGTCTGCGTCTGACACAATGTTGAGTCTGTAGGTTCTGACTATGGGGGCGAGCGGAGCCATATAGACGTTGAAGAGCATAGGGTTGAGGGAGGACCCCTGAGGGACTCCGCAGGTGGTGGGTGTAAGACCTGAGAGGAAAGGGAGGAATCTGACCCTTGCTTTCTGCCAGAGAAGAAGGGCCTTGTCTTGGATTCCTGCATCGTGGAGTCTGCGTATTAGGGTGCAGTGAGAGATTGTGTTGAACACCGTTGAGAGGTCGAGGAGGATGAGTGCTGCTGTTTCTCCTTTGTCCAGTAAGGTACGGCTGTCGTCTGTTGCGGCGAAGAGGGAAGTTTCTGTACTGTGGTTTTTTCTGAAGCCGGATTGGGAGGAGTCGGGGATGTTGTGCTCTTTGATGAATGTGGCGAGTTGGCTGTTGATGGCTTTGTCGATGACTTTTGCTGGGAACGGGAGCAGGGAGATGGGTCTGTCGTTTTTGAGGTCGGTGGGGTCTGCCAAGGGTTTCTTCAGGAGCGGGTTGATCTCAGCGTGTTTCCAGTCATCAGGGAACGAGGCACTTGCCAGGGAGCGGTTGATGGTGTGGCAGAGCATGGGTGCGATGTGTCGGCGGCTATGTTGAAAATGCCATGGGGGCCCCGGAATGGATTGACTTCATTGTCGTTAGTGTGTCTTCAGTGGTGAGGGCTGTCCAGTTGTCATTCGCTTGCTTCAGGGTGTTGGGGTAGTTGGTGAGGGTTCAGTGTGTTGGTTGTCTACGTCAAAGTTGTCGTAGATGCTCTTGATTTTGTGGTGTAAAAAGGTGCTGAGTTTGTCGCAGAGGACTTGTGAGGGAGGGATGTTGGTGGACTCGCTGGTGGATTGGGTGAACTCCTTGATGATGTTGAAGAGTTATTTGCTGTTGTGTGCATGAGTGGAGATTCTGTCTTCAATTGCTTTTTTCCTCATTTTTCTGATGAGTTGGTGGTGGGCGTTGGTGGATGGTGTGGATGGTGAAGAGACCATAGTATCAGATCAGAAGGATCAGAAGTTAGTTATTCTGTCATTTATAATGAGGTATTGGCCGTCTTTTGGGCTCTGAACAAGTTCAAGAGGTTTATATGGGGTGACGGTTTTAAGTACGCATTGACCTAAAGCCCCTAAGAGACATTTTTTATGAAAAAAGGTCTAGAGGCTGCATTGAGCAAAATCAGGCGATGAGTCATTAACTTGCAGGAGTTTATATTTGATGTTGACTACATGCCCGGTATTAAAAACAGAGCCCCGAATTGCCTGTCTAGACTTGTGGATGATTCGTTGAATGATTATGATCTTGTAGAAGTGAGAGGAGGTGTTTCTGAATAAGAATGGAAGGGGCAAATGTAAACTGATCATATGGTTGAAAAAGTAATGAGAATGCTTTCTGAGGGTTAGAAATCAAAAGGTGAAGATTGGGAACAAGAAAGATCTTTCTGGATGGTCAGAAAGGAGCTGGAAATGATTAAAGGCTGTTTGTTCAAAGGTACCAGGTTAATCCCACCAAAGAAGGTTAGAGAAAAGTTGATTAACATGTCTCATGAGTGTCATTTAGGAATTTAAAAACTAAAGAAAGAATAAAACAAGACTACTGGTGGCCAGGCATGGATATGCAAATAGAAAGGTTAGTTACAGACTGTTTTCAGTGCAGCAACATACCTTACTGTCTTTAAAACCACCAATGTATTGTCATAAGCTTCCTGTTCAACAATGATGGAGATAGCTCTAGACAGTGTTCGTCCCTTGCCTGGTGAAGTCTACTGTCCTTTCATTTTAGTTCTGGGTGACTTATACTCCAGGTGGACTGAGTGTGGAGAATACTGACATTAAACACTGCTACTGTGCTCTAGATCATTTAGAAACCAATGGTGTGGTACAAAGGTTCAACAGGACTCTTAAAGAAGCATTCAGTTAGTGAGGGCAAATGGAATGCCGTGGGAGGATGAAGTGAAGAAGCGTCTTGTTGCCTATTGGTTGACTAATCACCAAACTACTGAAAAAGCTCCGTTTGAATTGTTATGGGGAAGGAAACCAAATTCTAAATGAGTTCCTGGATGGATGAAATGGCAAAAAGGGTGGATGAATGTTGATACTAGTCAACCTTGGAGATAGAGTGAGATAAAATTACAATTTGAACAAAAGTAGAGTTATGATGATGTGCACAACATCAAACTCGTAGAATTGAAAATATGACATTTGGCAAGAGTTAAGGTTCCCACTGGAAACAATAAGTGGTTAAAACATACCAGCCCCATGAAAATTGTATACATTTTCTGTAATGCTGTGAAAACTGAGGATGTAAGGATTTGGAATATTGGGTAGAGTTGTGAGATACGCTGGAACAGGTACAGATGGTACAGAATCTAATATTTGTGACACAAAGCAACCAGAAAGCGAGATGGGTAATGTTGAGAGAGAATTTAACTTCAGAGGAGTTGATGCGGGTAGTTGCAACTTGGGGAGTGTAGCACCACAGAGATTGAGTAAATGGTCCTTTCGGACTGCAGTGTTTCTGAAAGCCTTTGGGCCTGATTTAGATCTTGGCGGATGGGTTGCTCCATCACATTAGTGACAAATATCCCGTCTGCTGAAATATTAATCTCATTATATCCTATGGGATTTATATTTCAGCAGATGGGATGTCCGTCATCATTGTGACGGATTAACCCGTCCCCCAAGATCTAAATCAGGCCCTTTGTTACCAAATGAACCACTGTACTTCTCTTAAATTTAATTTATAATGTTGCTTAAAATATGTACTGTACTATATCTATAGTTATGAATAAAGGGTAGACCAAATAAGTCACTGAGAACTGGGTATGAAACAGTACAATGAGAAAATAGTCCCAGTGGGCAGTTTCTAGGAACACTCACAATTTTAACCATATTAAACAAAATAACACTGATATAGTAAAGGATTATTTGATCAATGTTATTTAATCACATTGAACATTCTAAGTGCTGGTCAATAAGGATATAATTAAAAAAGCTTTACACAACAAGTGCCCTGCAGCAGTGGGAGAAAGGAAAAGGAAAAGTGCATCAAGTGAGGGTTGCAAAGGTGTAAGGGAAGGGTGGTGACGTTGTCATTATCACAAAATCTATTTCAGTGGAAATGGCTTATTTCAGTCGCAAAGTATAATAATCATTATGAACATTGCCATGATAGGAAATACAGTAACACAGTACCACAGTTACAAATCACTGTTGATAGAGACTGGCATAGAGCAGAAACACAGTTGACATTTCGACCTCAATAAAGTGTAGGCTATTAGGATCCTTACAACGGGGTCTTCCTCAGGACTAAGACACAGGGGCACCTGGGGAGTGGTACCGTTGAGATGGGGCCAGTATGCTCACAAGGACAGAGAGCGGAAGGTTGGCACCTTGTAGGTACCACTCCCAGTTAAGGGTTATTTATGGTAATTTCCTATTTTCACTTTATCCCCCTCCCTCGTTAATTTTTTAACCTAGATCCACATTTGTAATACTCAGCACTTTTCCTATTCTCCCCAGGTGCCCCTTTGTGTCAGTCCTGAGGAACACAATTCACAAGAGGCATGAGATCTAAGGGGCCGATTTACAGAACAAATCTGAGATAAAATCCTAAACGTAATACTTTTGGTATTCACAGAAGGCATTTATTAGTAGTAAAGTCAGGACTCCTAACTTTACTACTTCTAAACTGAGATAAAATCCTAAACTTACAACTTTTGGTATTCACAGAAGGCATTTAGTAGTAGTAAAGTTAGGACTCCTAACTTTACTACTACTAGTTCTGCGAATCGGCCCCTAAACGTCATATTTTGGTGCTGTGTGTATTTACAAACCTCACATAGGTGACACACAGATATGGCTATCAAGATCACCAGTGTGCTCCAGCTGGGCTGAAGTTTAAAAGCACTGCAATTACAAATGGAAAAGAAAGGTACATTTGCCATGTAAGACTGGGACTGGGTGCTTAATATTTAAAAAGTGCCACAATATATATTTGAAACAGTATACAATAGAGTGACTGAATCGTCAAAAGCTAAATAAGGCTCATTCTCCATCACCAGGCCTATGTCCTGTTAAAATTCTTAGTTTACATCTTCACATAGAAAAACTTTAGCAAAATGTATCCGTTATTTTTAGTTCAGATTTCAAAATAAGATTTAGGGCCTGATTTAGATCTTGGTGGATGGGAAACTCCGTCACAAATGTGATGGATACCCCATCCACCATATTAAAAGTTAATTATATCCTATGGCACTTGTAATGTGGCGGACAGGATATCCGTCATGCCTGTGACAAAGTATCCCATTTGCCAAGATCTAAATGAGGCCCTTAACTTCGAAATTAGATTTTTGATACCTTTAATTGGAAAACAACTTTCTAAACTTGTGCCTAGAGCCACCTGATCTAAAACTGGCTTTTGCCAGTCCTCTCATCACCAGTGGCTCCGTTCACATTCCTGGCTGAAGTCAATAAGCTTGCTTTACAGAGGACAATGTCTTGGAATCTGGGCCAGCAAAACAGGGGTTTCTCAACTACTCTCCACTCTTTAGGAGTTAGCCACCTGAGAAGGGGAGAAGAGGAAAGGGCAAATTTAGCGCTACCTCATTTGAGTTGAAAAGGCCAATTGCAATGGATAGGATCTGCTCCCATTTGTTCCCAATGTACTTATAAATATTCATACTTGAATCTCTGTTGTAGGTATCATGTCTTCCAGTGTAGCGATCCCTTTTTCATTTCATTTTGAAGACGTGTTATTAAACATGTAACAAGTGACGAATTGCTCTCTCATCAAATGCATGTTTCTGGCATGTGCTTTTATTATGTAAATGTATAATGAACATGTCTGATAAGCAAGATCAATCAAAAACACATTCAGTGATAATTTATTGACTATTTAGCTTGGAAATTATTCCAGGAAAGTCATACATCTTATCATTGTTTCCCTCTATAATTCTACTATTTTATCTATTTTACTCACTTGATTTAGGTTTCTCTCTTTAAGTTTTAAGTTCTTAAACACATACAGGATTGGTTCCATTTAGGTATAGTCTCCATTTTAGTTGGAGTGTCCAGCTTGTTTAACTTTGGCCCCAAATCCATCCAATCGAATGGAGGCTGCCATCTTAGTCCACGGAGACTGCTTACTCAGACCACGGATTCTGCCTTCTTTGGCACTGGGTGCTTCTAGTTTTCCAAAAATTATGCAGAATCATCTATATATCTGCCTTTGATGCAGATGTCGTCAGCGCCTATCTTCCCAAGAACTGTAAAAATGTATCAAGTCATTCAGATATAGACATCAACAAAATCACCGGTGCGACATCAGTCTGGGATAGGTGCCTTTTTCAAGGTCATATGTCAACCATATCCCAAATAAAGTAGTCTATATTAAAGTATTAATATATTATTAGTACTATCTATTGATGTATATTATTATGTCAAAACATTCCTAAGGTGACATTTCAAAGTCTTTCTTAGCTAAGATACAATATTTAAGGACTACCACATGACCACTTAGTCAGGAGCAGATGCAGATTTAGATGAGCACGGCACTGGATTCCATCTGAACCAAAGAAACCTCCAGCAATACTCCCCAAGGTTCTGTGAAGCATTACATTCTGCCTTCATGAACTGGTGCCAGGATTGAGTTCTCTCATAGCCACAATTTCCTAGTTCTTGGCCTTGTGCTCTAAGTGGCTGAAAAGGTACTCCAAACAGACAAAAGAATATGTTGACCAGGTATGCGCACCACCTCTGAAACTCAGGCTTATTCACTGGTGTCTCCTGTGGGTGTGAAAATAAGTCTTGTAGAGCTGGGCCAGAGACTTAGTTTATAGGACTCCTCGGCATGAGAGAGAACCAGTTTTAATTCTTACAGAGGAAAGACTACCTCACCTAACTAGAAGAGAAGATTTTGAGAGCCTGGGACCCTCTTGAGTGAAGAAGGCATTTACCATCTTGGATATAGGGCTTCTGAAAATGTTTACCTTAGAGTGAAAAGGAAGTGCTAAAAAAGGAGGTAGGCATGGGATCAGAAAGAAGACAAGATTGTGTAGGGAAAATTATTGATTCACTGGCTAGTGTACAGGATAAGACTGGTGGTGAAGTCACATGATGGTACACAAACCTTTTTTTAAGTAAAGTTCAGTATTTTTTAGTGCGTATCAATTATCCTTTTTGTGGGCCATTTTATCAATATGAATTCTCTATATTTTACTGTTCATTTACAGACATTCTCCTGACAGCTTCCTGATGGAGGCATTTTTGCTGAAATGCACGTAGCAACACCTAAGCACTCAAGTACTATGTCTTACAGCTATCATTCACCCATGCATTAGCAATATTGTTTATTAGGAATAGCATGTTTAATTGTGTATTACTTTAGATATAAATATTTACTGTATCCTATAGACATAACACTTATGGGCATCAAGTAGCATCAGAACATGATCAAAAAATATTCCCCCTTGACCTCTATAATTCTAGCGGGATACCTCCAACATTTTGATATTTATACTTTAATACATATGGGCAAACATCAACATTTTTTTTGAATTTATAGTTTTATTATTTTTTTCTTTTGGTTATATTTCATAGTACAAACATTTCTTATTTATCATTTTATCATCTCAATTTATCTATTTTCAAAAACACTTTATAAAAAAATATTACTACAATGCAATCAATAAAAACCATTCCATGCAGAGAAAACAATATATGCAGAAAATATACATTCTCACAACTACATACACCCCATTCTTATCATTCATACTACATTCATTCTTGATTCTGCGTCTGAGGGATCGCAGATTGAAGTGCGAATTGATACGCAAGGTCGACGCGTTTCGGCAGTAAAAACCGCCTTCCTCAGGACCTGTCTTGCAGAATACTCATGTATTCAAAACGATATTTTATAGACCCTGCATGGTTGGGTATCTGTAACGATAAATGACATACATTTGCTTCATTTAATCCTATTAATTCGTGACATTTTTACATCAATTAGATCAATTGCGTAGCCCTATGTACAACAGGTAACAACTCATATACACATATTATTCTTCAATTATTTTGTCTCTCATGTGAGCAAACCTGAACCAAACAATGCACCATCACCGCTAATGCTCTCATTATAGACACCAAGCCTGTATCTTCTTAATTTATACTAAGACTTTACACCACTATAAGTGGTTACAGAGTTTCTGTTTTCTATAGACACAAAACCTGTCTCTTCATAAATTATACTAAGACTTTACACCACTGTAAGTGGTTGCAGAGTTTCTGTACCCTGCTCTGTGAATAATCCATTTTTAGAGAAGTCTCCTTATGTGAAGACTATGTCATATATACAAATTACTTCCACATTTCAAGTTTTAAATGTTGTCACCTTAAACAAATATCATACGCCAAGTTTTAGTGGATGGTGTACCTTCAAGTTAGCAATGGACTCGTAACATGCTTCAGTCCCAAACTTCAAAGCCTTTTGAGATTAAACTTATGGCGCTACCTGTATCAGAATAAAACGGCTTAATTCATTTTTCTGATATGCCACGATTTAATAAAGGAGGTTTTGCATAGTTTCATACAAAAACCGCTTACCAATTGTATCAATTTTATCATGTAGCGACTTTGTCACTGGTTGTAAATGTGCAGGACTGTTGTGTTTCTCTGTTTTGAAACCGAGGTTTTTTCTGTAAGGGCCCAAAACCAAGGAGAAACAATAAAATACTGTCTTGCTAATGCTTAGCACTCAACAATGTTTTAAATTTGTAAAGATATTGCTGGCATTGTTACTAACCTTAATATAATGGTATTTTAAATTCCGCCCGAAAACATCTTTTGTCGGCGGGTGATTAGTGCGCACTAAGTCGTCACCGCGCCCTTCATTAGTTTATCTCGGGGAGATGCGAATTTTGGTTATCTGAAATAGACGAACATATAAATTCGTCAGGTTAAAAGGTTCTCAAAAATATTCTCTTTAAGTTATCTAGTTTGTCCGATTATCAGACACGCAGTACTTACTATAGTGTCTCTCCCGTCGGGTCCGTATGATTCCAAACAAAGGTGCCCTCGCGCTGCTCCGGTCGCCTAAGATGTTACCGGTTCTACCAACTTTTTATTTACGATGTTTTGGCGCCAACGGGCTGATCACATCGTCGAAAAACCTGGCGGCCATTATCAAGTGGTGTTTTGGATGTTCATACCACTTAGTAGTAGGGCGTATGACGTCCTTGGGAACGCCTCAAAATACGGTCACGTGGGCATGACAAAGAAACAGCCATTACTAAATGGTGTTTTGCTAGGGGTTTACATCCCCGACCCCTATGTGTTACAATTTTAATAAAAACGCTGTTTGAGTATTATTGGGAAGTTTCTATGGAAAACGGAGCGATATCACTATTTATTAATTAGAATTACCATAAGTTTAATGCCTCAGGAATTGATGTCTATGGGATGTTATTTATTTGTTAGAAGAGACCAATGATGAAAGCCCAGATGAAATTATACTACCTCACTTGTATGTGTTAAGTTGCAAGTATTATAACACTATTCACTAGATAGTGATACTAATTCATTTTTAAAGTATTGGCTATATGTGCGATGTTTTAAATGCCACATTGCTGGTCAGTATTGTGGCGGCCATTGTAGATTGATGCTAGACTTTATTTATCCCTCTTCAATTGAATAATTATAGTCCCTAGGAGCATCCAAAAAAACGTACAAATGCTCGTAGAAAAACAGCCATTGATCAGTGGTATTTCAATCAAAGTTACCATCATATCGTCCCTATAGATTGCAATTGAAAACCCCGCATAACTTTTAGTGGCAAGTCATTTATAGGAAAAAGTACATAGTAACCATTAGAAGGGAATGCTAGTTGTTATTTCAGAAAAACATTACTTAAATTAGATGACATAGGGATGTTATTCATAAATCAAGGGCGACCAGACTCTGACATCCGCCCACAGAAGAACATATCTTGCCTTACTTATATATGCTGTGTTGAAGATATTGTAACACTGCTATCTAGATAATATTCTCAGTACATTTTCCTTGATGTTTAGATCTATAAGTATGATTTATTTAGGGAAGTTACTCTGTCACATACCAAGAAATATTTTCGTTAAGGCCCCTTCTGACACTATCAAAGTAAAAAATCCAAAAGCATTCCCGCTTTTTCCTGGTTCTTTCAGGTAGTTCACCTCTCCTGCTTTGGATTTTTTCAAGAATACACCACTTCAATTCCGACTCATTGTGGTTGTGATCTATACAATGCTGGGTCAGAGGTGATGTCAGCTTGTTCGTTCTTACTGACGATTTATGTTCGCTAAATCTTAGCCTGAATTCGCGTCCGGTCTCACCTATGTATGCCAACCCACATGGGCATACAATATAATAGATGATATTTTTACTGCGACAATTTGTGAATGATTTTAAAGTAATCGTTTTATCATTATGGAGTAGACTATTACCCGTGATTGCAGCATCACAGGCATGACAATTGCCACATCTGTGGTTGCCACGAATTGTATCTCCATTTGTCAGAGTTATTTGTTTCTCTACTGAGACAGTTTTTCTTCTGGTGTGAACCAGACGATCTCTCAGGTTCTGATTGCGTCGATATGTCACCAATGGTTTCTCTAAATTTGTTTCACTATCAACTTCTAGTATTCTCCAGTTTTTGTTGATTATGTTTTTAATTTTGTAATTGAGTGTGGAGTGATTTACGACACATACAATTTTGTCTTGACTCTTGTTTCTCTTATTTTTCAGCAAGACATCTCTGTCGTAATATCTTGCCCTCTTAAACGCTTGGCGAACTAAGCGATGGGGATAGCCTCTTTCTATTAGTCTTTCCCTTAGATCCTTGCTATGATGGTCATAGTCTGGGATAGATGTACAATTTCTTCGAATACGAAGGAATTCCCCAAAGGGGATAGAATCCTTTTGGCAGTGAGGATGAAAACTTTCATACCGGAGAATGGTATTCTTTGCCGTTGGCTTTCGAAAAAGGCTTACCTTCAAAGCTCCATCCATCCCTTCAATCGTGATGTCCAAGTACTCAACTTTTTCCTGGCTATAGTTAGAGGTAAATTTAAGATTTGCATCACTCGCGTTCAGCCAGAGAATGAACTCTTTCAATTGTGCGAGTTCCCCATGCCAGACAAAAAAAATGTCATCGATAAAACGTCTCCATACGGAGACGTTCTCGAAGAAGGGGGCATTTGGATTAAAAATGTTCTTTCTTTCCCACTCACCCATGTAGGTGTTCGCCACCGACGGTGCACAAGAAGCACCCATGCTTGTGCCCTTTACTTGCTTAAAAAGGTTACCCTCAAAATCAAAAAAATTATTCAAGAGCACAATTTCCAAACATTGGATGATAAATTCATCTGGTCTATTTTGGGGGTATCTCTGCAATAAGGCAGAGACTGCTTGTAACGCCTGACATTGAGGTATGTTGGTGTACAACGCCTCAATGTCAAGCGTTACAAGGATGTCCATCGCAGGATCGAATGCCAGGCCCTCGATTTTGTTTATCATATCGCCCGTATCCTTCACAAATGACTCATATTTCTGAGTCAAGGGGCATAAAAAGGTGTCTACATACTTGGATAGTGGTTCGGTGTTGGAACCAATAGTCGATATGATGGGACGTAGGGGTGGGTTAGTTTCGTTTTTATGAGTCTTCGGGAGACCATACATAGTTGGTGTGATAGGACAGGTTTTATTCAAGAATTGCAATTCCTTCTCACAGATGTATCCATTAGTGAAGGCTTCTTGTGTCATTTCACCAATAATACCACTTAGTCTATGTAATTCTCTAGTAGTTGCAGGTCTATAATGTTCTGTATTTGATAACATTTCTCTCACTCTGTTATAGTCCGCTCTATCAAATACCAGGATGCCTCCCCCCTTATCACAGGGTTTTATTACCAGATTCGTGTTGTTCCCATGGTCTCTAAGTGCTAGATTTTCCTGTTTCGTAAGGTTATATTTAAACCTCTCTGGTCTAGTTAGTAGTCTATTTACATCTGCCAGGACTTGTCTTTCAAAAATTTGAACTTCTGGGCCCACCATGTCCAGTGTGGGCGAAAAGATAGATGGGGGTTTACAATTTGAAAGATTATCTTCCTCATCAGTTGGGTCTCTTCCTTGAAAATATTTTTTCAACCTGACCTTTCTAAAAAAGGCATGAAGGTCGACATGTAGTTTAAATTTGTTCAGAGCAGTAAACGGAACAAATGAGAGACCTCTACTTAACACTGACGACTCCTCGTCTTTTAGTTGACTAGATGAGAGGTTATAGATAGGTAAAGTATTGTTGAATGGCCTGTCTTCTCGTGTACCCTCTACCACCAATACTGCTGATTCCTGGTTTTTACATACCGTTGTTGAGGTTGAGGGGTCGAGGTATGTGTGTTCCCTCTGTGTTGTTGCCAGTGTACTTGTCTGCCCCTGTAAGGGCCCCTTGCTAAAAAAACCCTATTATGGAAGTTACGTTGTCCTTGTCTTCCTTGGAAGGGTCCAGAATTATACCCCCCTCCACTAGGTCCGGGGTTCCCAAAGTTATCACTGTCAGACCCTGATGAACCAGTGTCAGAAAAATTAGTATAATTTTTCCTGGGTGGGTAGTTCGGTGGAAACTCATTGGAGTTGCCTCCTTGATAGTAGTTAGGGTTTAAATAAGGATACATTTTCTCCTTGGAGAACCACCTTACATCATTTTTCAATTTCTCCGTTTTCTTATTTGTTAAGTAGATTTCAAAGTCTTTCATATCTGTTTGTATTTTTTCTAATTTTTCTTTAGCTTCTTCTACTGCATCTGACGCTTTCAGTTTGTCCTCTAATTTTTGGATTTCATCATTCAAGGTGATAAGGATGTCTCTTGCCGTCTCTATAATTAGTAACATCCAATCTCTGGAACAGCGATTGGATATCAGAGACCATCTTTCTAAGAATTTTCGTATCTCAATGAATAAAGCTGGAGCATTTCTTACTCTCAGGCCAGTTGGAAGGACCCCTGCCAATAGATATTCACGCATATAATATGCGTGTGATTCAATGCGTCTAGCTCTCTTCCGGAGATTCAGTAAATTCTGCCACTCACTATTGTCACCTAAGTTGTTACTGGTGGTATTGTCTTTATCAACCACATGGCCCAATAACGAGCTGAAATCAGCATCTGAGAACCCAAATGTTTCCATATTTAAGTTCTAGCAAACAATGCTTGGATGCAGGTAAGGGTGTCAGATAGAGCTCACTCCTCACAATTAATTTTGCAAAAAATCAACAAAATATAATGAAAATATTGCTTGGTATCCAGTGGAGAGCAACCGTGATGCTACACCGTCCAGAACATGTCAACCCACAAAAGTAAACAATACGTACGTCAGCTGATCAACCAACTGAATCCCACAGTTCAAAAACCGCGAATGTATTAACATAAGAATGGGACCCCCTCTGTGTTCACTACAATGGTCAGGGAAAGAGAAGAAAAGCAAAACACTATCAAAAAATATTCCCCCTTGACCTCTATAATTCTAGCGGGATACCTCCAACATTTTGATATTTATACTTTAATACATATGGGCAAACATCAACATTTTTTTTGAATTTATAGTTTTATTATTTTTTTCTTTTGGTTATATTTCATAGTACAAAAATTTCTTATTTATCATTTTATCATCTCAATTTATCTATTTTCAAAAACACTTTATAAAAAAATATTATTACAATGCAATCAATAAAAACCATTCCATGCAGAGAAAACAATATATGCAGAAAATATACATTCTCACAACTACATACACCCCATTCTTATCATTCATACTACATTCATTCTTGATTCTGCGTCTGAGGGATCGCAGATTGAAGTGCGAATTGATACGCAAGGTCGACGCGTTTCGGCAGTAAAAACCGCCTTCCTCAGGACCTGTCTTGCAGAATACTCATGTATTCAAAACGATATTTTATAGACCCTGCATGGTTGGGTATCTGTAACGATAAATGACATACATTTGCTTCATTTAATCCTATTAATTCGTGACATTTTTACATCAATTAGATCAATTGCGTAGCCCTATGTACAACAGGTAACAACTCATATACACATATTATTCTTCAATTATTTTGTCTCTCATGTGAGCAAACCTGAACCAAACAATGCACCATCACCGCTAATGCTCTCATTATAGACACCAAGCCTGTATCTTCTTAATTTATACTAAGACTTTACACCACTATAAGTGGTTACAGAGTTTCTGTTTTCTATAGACACAAAACCTGTCTCTTCATAAATTATACTAAGACTTTACACCACTGTAAGTGGTTGCAGAGTTTCTGTACCCTGCTCTGTGAATAATCCATTTTTAGAGGTCTCCTTATGTGAAGACTATGTCATATATACAAATTACTTCCACATTTCAAGTTTTAAATGTTGTCACCTTAAACAAATATCATACGCCAAGTTTTAGTGGATGGTGTACCTTCAAGTTAGCAATGGACTCGTAACATGCTTCAGTCCCAAACTTCAAAGCCTTTTGAGATTAAACTTATGGCGCTACCTGTATCAGAATAAAACGGCTTAATTCATTTTTCTGATATGCCACGATTTAATAAAGGAGGTTTTGCATAGTTTCATACAAAAACCGCTTACCAATTGTATCAATTTTATCATGTAGCGACTTTGTCACTGGTTGTAAATGTGCAGGACTGTTGTGTTTCTCTGTTTTGAAACCGAGGTTTTTTCTGTAAGGGCCCAAAACCAAGGAGAAACAATAAAATACTGTCATGCTAATGCTTAGCACTCAACAATGTTTTAAATTTGTAAAGATATTGCTGGCATTGTTACTAACCTTAATATAATGGTATTTTAAATTCCGCCCGAAAACATCTTTTGTCGGCGGGTGATTAGTGCGCACTAAGTCGTCACCGCGCCCTTCATTAGTTTATCTCGGGGAGATGCGAATTTTGGTTATCTGAAATAGACGAACATATAAATTCGTCAGGTTAAAAGGTTCTCAAAAATATTCTCTTTAAGTTATCTAGTTTGTCCGATTATCAGACACGCAGTACTTACTATAGTGTCTCTCCCGTTGGGTCCGTATGATTCCAAACAAAGGTGCCCTCGCGCTGCTCCGGTCGCCTAAGATGTTACCGGTTCTACCAACTTTTTATGCATGATGTTTTGGCGCCAACGGGCTGATCACATCGTCGAAAAACCTGGCGGCCATTATCAAGTGGTGTTTTGGATGTTCATACCACTTAGTAGTAGGGCGTATGACGTCCTTGGGAACGCCTCAAAATACGGTCACGTGGGCATGACAAAGAAACAGCCATTACTAAATGGTGTTTTGCTAGGGGTTTACATCCCCCGACCCCTATGTGTTACAATTTTAATAAAAACGCTGTTTGAGTATTATTGGGAAGTTTCTATGGAAAACGGAGCGATATCACTATTTATTAATTAGAATTACCATAAGTTTAATGCCTCAGGAATTGATGTCTATGGGATGTTATTTATTTGTTAGAAGAGACCAATGATGAAAGCCCAGATGAAATTATACTACCTCACTTGTATGTGTTAAGTTGCAAGTATTATAACACTATTCACTAGATAGTGATACTAATTTATTTTTAAAGTATTGGCTATATGTGCGATGTTTTAAATGCCACATTGCTGGTCAGTATTGTGGCGGCCATTGTAGATTGATGCTAGACTTTATTTATCCCTCTTCAATCGAATAATTATAGTCCCTAGGAGCATCCAAAAAAACGTACAAATGCTCGTAGAAAAACAGCCATTGATCAGTGGTATTTCAATCAAAGTTACCATCATATCGTCCCTATAGATTGCAATTGAAAACCCCGCATAACTTTTAGTGGCAAGTCATTTATAGGAAAAAGTACATAGTAACCATTAGAAGGGAATGCTAGTTGTTATTTCAGAAAAACATTACTTAAATTAGATGACATAGGGATGTTATTCATAAATCAAGGGCGACCAGACTCTGACATCCGCCCACAGAAGAACATATCTTGCCTTACTTATATATGCTGTGTTGAAGATATTGTAACACTGCTATCTAGATAATATTCTCAGTACATTTTCCTTGATGTTTAGATCTATAAGTATGATTTATTTAGGGAAGTTACTCTGTCACATACCAAGAAATATTTTCGTTAAGGCCCCTTCTGACACTATCAAAGTAAAAAATCCAAAAGCATTCCCGCTTTTTCCTGGTTCTTTCAGGTAGTTCACCTTTCCTGCTTTGGATTTTTTCAAGAATACACCACTTCAATTCCGACTCATTGTGGTTGTGATCTATACAATGCTGGGTCAGAGGTGATGTCAGCTTGTTCGTTCTTACTGACGATTTATGTTCGCTAAATCTTAGCCTGAATTCGCGTCCGGTCTCACCTATGTATGCCAACTTATGGTAATTCTAATTAATAAATAGTGATATCGCTCCGTTTTCCATAGAAACTTCCCAATAATACTCAAACAGCGTTTTTATTAAAATTGTAACACATAGGGGTCGGGGGATGTAAACCCCTAGCAAAACACCATTTAGTAATGGCTGTTTCTTTGTCATGCCCACGTGACCGTATTTTGAGGCGTTCCCAAGGACGTCATACGCCCTACTACTAAGTGGTATGAACATCCAAAACACCACTTGATAATGGCCGCCAGGTTTTTCGACGATGTGATCAGCCCGTTGGCGCCAAAACATCGTAAATAAAAAGTTGGTAGAACCGGTAACATCTTAGGCGACCGGAGCAGCGCGAGGGCACCTTTGTTTGGAATCATATGGACCCGACGGGAGAGACACTATAGTAAGTACTGCGTGTCTGATAATCGGACAAACTAGATAACTTAAAGAGAATATTTTTGAGAACCTTTTAACCTGACGAATTTATATGTTCGTCTATTTCAGATAACCAAAATTCGCATCTCCCCGAGATAAACTAATGAAGGGCGCGGTGACGACTTAGTGCGCACTAATCACCCGCCGACAAAAGATGTTTTCGGGCGGAATTTAAAATACCATTATATTAAGGTTAGTAACAATGCCAGCAATATCTTTACAAATTTAAAACATTGTTGAGTGCTAAGCATTAGCAAGACAGTATTTTATTGTTTCTCCTTGGTTTTGGGCCCTTACAGAAAAAACCTCGGTTTCAAAACAGAGAAACACAACAGTCCTGCACATTTACAACCAGTGACAAAGTCGCTACATGATAAAATTGATACAATTGGTAAGCGGTTTTTGTATGAAACTATGCAAAACCTCCTTTATTAAATCGTGGCATATCAGAAAAATGAATTAAGCCGTTTTATTCTGATACAGGTAGCGCCATAAGTTTAATCTCAAAAGGCTTTGAAGTTTGGGACTGAAGCATGTTACGAGTCCATTGCTAACTTGAAGGTACACCATCCACTAAAACTTGGCGTATGATATTTGTTTAAGGTGACAACATTTAAAACTTGAAATGTGGAAGTAATTTGTATATATGACATAGTCTTCACATAAGGAGACTTCTCTAAAAATGGATTATTCACAGAGCAGGGTACAGAAACTCTGCAACCACTTACAGTGGTGTAAAGTCTTAGTATAATTTATGAAGAGACAGGTTTTGTGTCTATAGAAAACAGAAACTCTGTAACCACTTATAGTGGTGTAAAGTCTTAGTATAAATTAAGAAGATACAGGCTTGGTGTCTATAATGAGAGCATTAGCGGTGATGGTGCATTGTTTGGTTCAGGTTTGCTCACATGAGAGACAAAATAATTGAAGAATAATATGTGTATATGAGTTGTTACCTGTTGTACATAGGGCTACGCAATTGATCTAATTGATGTAAAAATGTCACGAATTAATAGGATTAAATGAAGCAAATGTATGTCATTTATCGTTACAGATACCCAACCATGCAGGGTCTATAAAATATCGTTTTGAATACATGAGTATTCTGCAAGACAGGTCCTGAGGAAGGCGGTTTTTACTGCCGAAACGCGTCGACCTTGCGTATCAATTCGCACTTCAATCTGCGATCCCTCAGACGCAGAATCAAGAATGAATGTAGTATGAATGATAAGAATGGGGTGTATGTAGTTGTGAGAATGTATATTTTCTGCATATATTGTTTTCTCTGCATGGAATGGTTTTTATTTATTGCATTGTAGTAATATTGTTTTATAAAGTGTTTTTGAAAATAGATAAATTGAGATGATAAAATGATAAATAAGACATTTTTGTACTATGAAATATAACCAAAAGAAAAAAATAATAAAACTATAAATTCAAAAAAAAATTTGATGTTTGCCCATGTGTATTAAAGTATAAATATCAAAATGTTGGAGGTATCCCGCTAGAATTATAGAGGTCAAGGGGGAATATTTTTTGATAGTGTTTTGCTTTTCCTCTCTTTCCCTGACCATTGTAGTGAACACAGAGGGGGTCCCATTCTTATGTTAATACATTCGCGGTTTTTGAACTGTGGGATTCAGTTGGTTGATCAGCTGACGTACGTATTGTTTACTTTTGTGGGTTGACATGTTCTGGACGGTGTAGCATCACGGTTGCTCTCCACTGGATACCAAGCAATATTTTCATTATATTTTGTTGATTTTTTGCAAAATTAATTGTGAGGAGTGAGCTCTATCTGACACCCTTACCTGCATCCAAGCATTGTTTGCTAGAACTTAAATATGGAAACATTTGGGTTCTCAGATGCTGATTTCAGCTCGTTATTGGGCCATGTGGTTGATAAAGACAATACCACCAGTAACAACTTAGGTGACAATAGTGAGTGGCAGAATTTACTGAATCTCCGGAAGAGAGCTAGACGCATTGAATCACACGCATATTATATGCGTGAATATCTATTGGCAGGGGTCATTCCAACTGGCCTGAGAGTAAGAAATGCTCCAGCTTTATTCATTGAGATACGAAAATTCTTAGAAAGATGGTCTCTGATATCCAATCGCTGTTCCAGAGATTGGATGTTACTAATTATAGAGACGGCAAGAGACATCCTTATCACCTTGAATGATGAAATCCAAAAATTAGAGGACAAACTGAAAGCGTCAGATGCAGTAGAAGAAGCTAAAGAAAAATTAGAAAAAATACAAACAGATATGAAAGACTTTGAAATCTACTTAACAAATAAGAAAACAGAGAAATTGAAAAATGATGTAAGGTGGTTCTCCAAGGAGAAAATGTATCCTTATTTAAACCCTAACTACTATCAAGGAGGCAACTCCAATGAGTTTCCACCGAACTACCCACCCAGGAAAAATTATACTAATTTTTCTGACACTGGTTCATCAGGGTCTGACAGTGATAACTTTGGGAACCCCGGACCTAGTGGAGGGGGGTATAATTCTGGACCCTTCCAAGGAAGACAAGGACAACGTAACTTCCATAATAGGGGTTTTTTAGCAAGGGGCCCTTACAGGGGCAGACAAGTACACTGGCAACAACACAGAGGGAACACACATACCTCGACCCCTCAACCTCAACAACGGTATGTAAAAACCAGGAATCAGCAGTATTGGTGGTAGAGGGTACACGAGAAGACAGGCCATTCAACAATACTTTACCTATCTATAACCTCTCATCTAGTCAACTAAAAGACGAGGAGTCGTCAGTGTTAAGTAGAGGTCTCTCATTTGTTCCGTTTACTGCTCTGAACAAATTTAAACTACATGTCGACCTTCATGCCTTTTTTAGAAAGGTCAGGTTGAAAAAATATTTTCAAGGAAGAGACCCAACTGATGAGGAAGATAATCTTTCAAATTGTAAACCCCCATCTATCTTTTCGCCCACACTGGACATGGTGGGCCCAGAAGTTCAAATTTTTGAAAGACAAGTCCTGGCAGATGTAAATAGACTACTAACTAGACCAGAGAGGTTTAAATATAACCTTACGAAACAGGAAAATCTAGCACTTAGAGACCTTGGGAACAACACGAATCTGGTAATAAAACCCTGTGATAAGGGGGGAGGCATCCTGGTATTTGATAGAGCGGACTATGATAACAGAGTGAGAGAAATGTTATCAAATACAGAACATTATAGACCTGCAACTACTAGAGAATTACATAGACTAAGTGGTATTATTGGTGAAATGACACAAGAAGCCTTCACTAATGGATACATCTGTGAGAAGGAATTGCAATTCTTGAATAAAACCTGTCCTATCCCACCAACTATGTATGGTCTCCCGAAGACTCATAAAAACGAAACTAACCCACCCCTACGTCCCATCATATCGACTATTGGTTCCAACACCGAACCACTATCCAAGTATGTAGACACCTTTTTATGCCCCTTGACTCAGAAATATGAGTCATTAGTGAAGGATACGGGCGATATGATAAACAAAATCGAGGGCCTGGCATTCGATCCTGCGATGGACATCCTTGTAACGCTTGACATTGAGGCGTTGTACACCAACATACCTCAATGTCAGGCGTTACAAGCAGTCTCTGCCTTATTGCAGAGATACCCCCAAAATAGACCAGATGAATTTATCATCCAATGTTTGGAAATTGTGCTCTTGAATAATTTTTTTGATTTTGAGGGTAACCTTTTTAAGCAAGTAAAGGGCACAAGCATGGGTGCTTCTTGTGCGCCGTCGGTGGCGAACACCTACATGGGTGAGTGGGAAAGAAAGAACATTTTTAATCCAAATGCCCCCTTCTTCGAGAACGTCTCCGTATGGAGACGTTTTATCGATGACAAATTTTTTTTGTCTGGCATGGGGAACTCGCACAATTGAAAGAGTTCATTCTCTGGCTGAACGCGAGTGATGCAAATCTTAAATTTACCTCTAACTATAGCCAGGAAAAAGTTGAGTACTTGGACATCACGATTGAAGGGATGGATGGAGCTTTGAAGGTAAGCCTTTTTCGAAAGCCAACGGCAAAGAATACCATTCTCCGGTATGAAAGTTTTCATCCTCACTGCCAAAAGGATTCTATCCCCTTCGGGGAATTCCTTCGTATTCGAAGAAATTGTACATCTATCCCAGACTATGACCATCATAGCAAGGATCTAAGGGAAAGACTAATAGAAAGAGGCTATCCCCATCGCTTAGTTCGCCAAGCGTTTAAGAGGGCAAGATATTACGACAGAGATGTCTTGCTGAAAAATAAGAGAAACAAGAGTCAAGACAAAATTGTATGTGTCGTAAATCACTCCACACTCAATTACAAAATTAAAAACATAATCAACAAAAACTGGAGAATACTAGAAGTTGATAGTGAAACAAATTTAGAGAAACCATTGGTGACATATCGACGCAATCAGAACCTGAGAGATCGTCTGGTTCACACCAGAAGAAAAACTGTCTCAGTAGAGAAACAAATAACTCTGACAAATGGAGATACAATTCGTGGCAACCACAGATGTGGCAATTGTCATGCCTGTGATGCTGCAATCACGGGTAATAGTCTACTCCATAATGATAAAACGATTACTTTAAAATCATTCACAAATTGTCGCAGTAAAAATATCATCTATTATATTGTATGCCCATGTGGGTTGGCATACATAGGTGAGACCGGACGCGAATTCAGGCTAAGATTTAGCGAACATAAATCGTCAGTAAGAACGAACAAGCTGACATCACCTCTGACCCAGCATTGTATAGATCACAACCACAATGAGTCGGAATTGAAGTGGTGTATTCTTGAAAAAATCCAAAGCAGGAAAGGTGAACTACCTGAAAGAACCAGGAAAAAGCGGGAATGCTTTTGGATTTTTTACTTTGATAGTGTCAGAAGGGGCCTTAACGAAAATATTTCTTGGTATGTGACAGAGTAACTTCCCTAAATAAATCATACTTATAGATCTAAACATCAAGGAAAATGTACTGAGAATATTATCTAGATAGCAGTGTTACAATATCTTCAACACAGCATATATAAGTAAGGCAAGATATGTTCTTCTGTGGGCGGATGTCAGAGTCTGGTCGCCCTTGATTTATGAATAACATCCCTATGTCATCTAATTTAAGTAATGTTTTTCTGAAATAACAACTAGCATTCCCTTCTAATGGTTACTATGTACTTTTTCCTATAAATGACTTGCCACTAAAAGTTATGCGGGGTTTTCAATTGCAATCTATAGGGACGATATGATGGTAACTTTGATTGAAATACCACTGATCAATGGCTGTTTTTCTACGAGCATTTGTACGTTTTTTTGGATGCTCCTAGGGACTATAATTATTCGATTGAAGAGGGATAAATAAAGTCTAGCATCAATCTACAATGGCCGCCACAATACTGACCAGCAATGTGGCATTTAAAACATCGCACATATAGCCAATACTTTAAAAATAAATTAGTATCACTATCTAGTGAATAGTGTTATAATACTTGCAACTTAACACATACAAGTGAGGTAGTATAATTTCATCTGGGCTTTCATCATTGGTCTCTTCTAACAAATAAATAACATCCCATAGACATCAATTCCTGAGGCATTAAACTTATGGTAATTCTAATTAATAAATAGTGATATCGCTCCGTTTTCCATAGAAACTTCCCAATAATACTCAAACAGCGTTTTTATTAAAATTGTAACACATAGGGGTCGGGGGATGTAAACCCCTAGCAAAACACCATTTAGTAATGGCTGTTTCTTTGTCATGCCCACGTGACCGTATTTTGAGGCGTTCCCAAGGACGTCATACGCCCTACTACTAAGTGGTATGAACATCCAAAACACAACTTGATAATGGCCGCCAGGTTTTTCGACGATGTGATCAGCCCGTTGGCGCCAAGACATCGTAAATAAAAAGTTGGTAGAACCGGTAACATCTTAGGTGACCGGAGCAGCGCGAGGGCACCTTTGTTTGGAATCATACGGACCCGACGGGAGAGACACTATAGTAAGTACTGCGTGTCTGATAATCGGACAAACTAGATAACTTAAAGAGAATATTTTTGAGAACCTTTTAACCTGACGAATTTATATGTTCGTCTATTTCAGATAACCAAAATTTGCATCTCCCCGAGATAAACTAATGAAGGGCGCGGTGACGACTTAGTGCGCACTAATCACCCGCCGACAAAAGATGTTTTCGGGCGGAATTTAAAATACCATTATATTAAGGTTAGTAACAATGCCAGCAATATCTTTACAAATTTAAAACATTGTTGAGTGCTAAGCATTAGCAAGACAGTATTTTATTGTTTCTCCTTGGTTTTGGGCCCTTACAGAAAAAACCTCGGTTTCAAAACAGAGAAACACAACAGTCCTGCACATTTACAACCAGTGACAAAGTCGCTACATGATAAAATTGATACAATTGGTAAGCGGTTTTTGTATGAAACTATGCAAAACCTCCTTTATTAAATCGTGGCATATCAGAAAAATGAATTAAGCCGTTTTATTCTGATACAGGTAGCGCCATAAGTTTAATCTCAAAAGGCTTTGAAGTTTGGGACTGAAGCATGTTACGAGTCCATTGCTAACTTGAAGGTACACCATCCACTAAAACTTGGCGTATGATATTTGTTTAAGGTGACAACATTTAAAACTTGAAATGTGGAAGTAATTTGTATATATGACATAGTCTTCACATAAGGAGACTTCTCTAAAAATGGATTATTCACAGAGCAGGGTACAGAAACTCTGCAACCACTTACAGTGGTGTAAAGTCTTAGTATAATTTATGAAGAGACAGGTTTTGTGTCTATAGAAAACAGAAACTCTGTAACCACTTATAGTGGTGTAAAGTCTTAGTATAAATTAAGAAGATACAGGCTTGGTGTCTATAATGAGAGCATTAGCGGTGATGGTGCATTGTTTGGTTCAGGTTTGCTCACATGAGAGACAAAATAATTGAAGAATAATATGTGTATATGAGTTGTTACCTGTTGTACATAGGGCTACGCAATTGATCTAATTGATGTAAAAATGTCACGAATTAATAGGATTAAATGAAGCAAATGTATGTCATTTATCGTTACAGATACCCAACCATGCAGGGTCTATAAAATATCGTTTTGAATACATGAGTATTCTGCAAGACAGGTCCTGAGGAAGGCGGTTTTTACTGCCGAAACGCGTCGACCTTGCGTATCAATTCGCACTTCAATCTGCGATCCCTCAGACGCAGAATCAAGAATGAATGTAGTATGAATGATAAGAATGGGGTGTATGTAGTTGTGAGAATGTATATTTTCTGCATATATTGTTTTCTCTGCATGGAATGGTTTTTATTGATTGCATTGTAGTAATATTTTTTTATAAAGTGTTTTTGAAAATAGATAAATTGAGATGATAAAATGATAAATAAGAAATGTTTGTACTATGAAATATAACCAAAAGAAAAAAATAATAAAACTATAAATTCAAAAAAAATGTTGATGTTTGCCCATATGTATTAAAGTATAAATATCAAAATGTTGGAGGTATCCCGCTAGAATTATAGAGGTCAAGGGGGAATATTTTTTGATAGTGTTTTGCTTTTCCTCTCTTTCCCTGACCATTGTAGTGAACACAGAGGGGGTCCCATTCTTATGTTAATGCATCAGAACATGATGTCACAAAATATGAGTGTGAGTATGTCTGCAGAATATTCTTACTATGTTTTGATATTTTTTGCAATTTGCATCAAATAAATATTTTTCTACTTTTGATATAAATACACAACATTCAACATGTTCATTTTTGTGTTTGTTTTTGTTTGATGATTTTATTTTATTTAGTCAACATTGTTGTGTTTTGTGCCCATAATTTGGTTGTATATTCACAGTTGCTTAAGATATTTTCCTAGACATAAGCTACAGAACATACATGTACCTTGGAAAACTATGTCTAGAGAAGACCGAAACACTCCTGTCTTCTGCTTTGCACACAAGGACCAGAACTGCTCTCCATGGGTCAGAGGACTGACCCCCTTTTTCTGCTCCAGAGGCACAAAAATCAGTATGTCTCCTGGCTCCTAAATGACTGAGTTGACCACGGAGGACTGGACCCTGCAGGAGCCCTGGCTGATGGAGACCTGGTGCCTGGAAGCCTGAGAAGGTTGCAGGTGTAATCAGGGGGAAATGTTGCAGTAGCTTGAGAAAAGTAAGACTTTGACATTTCTCTATCTCTGGTGGACTGGAACAAGGCACTGATGATTACTCAGGAGGGTCACACCCAATACGGGCTAGAAAACCAGATTTGTGCTGCTCAGACATTTATGCGGCACTGAAAACAGGTCCCGTAGAACCTTGTAGGAGAGGTATTTTAACATGTGGTGTCCTATCTGGCTACAGATTCCAGACGTATCCTGCTGGAGAATACTATGAACCAAAAAAGTGAATATGTTTAAAGGTAGTATCTAGGACCTCAGCCAGACAGTAAATTCATCCCGGTGGTGAAGTGACTTCAGCAGGTATCAAAACTAGTTTGGATCTAACTCGAAGCTTGAAGCTTTTGGTGCCAAAACCAATGGATTCAGCTGAAGCATAATAATGAAGCTTCTGACTTTGAGGAACCATCACCAGATTCAACCTTCTATTTTGCCCCCTTGGAAGACTTTGACTAAAAGAAAAAAACATTAAGAGGCAGAATTATTATTTTGTTGTGTGACGATGCTGCACAAAGTTCCTCTAGGGGGAGAGAGCATAACAGAGCCATATCCAGTAAGATATGGAGCTACTGCTCTCTTCACGAGAGCTGATGCACAAACAGGCAGTCTAGCTCAATGCACACACCTTTCCACCAGAGAGCTGGAAGATCACTTTCCCAATATATAATGCTATGCTCAGACTTATTTTATAGTTGTTACACATTATATGTACAGTATGTACAGTTCAGGGTGAATTCAGTTTGTGACAAGTTAGGATGAATAATAACATTACCCCTTTTTAACACCTGCATCAGGAAGTGTTATATGTTGGCACAAAGCACTGTCTGCCAATTACAGCAGCAAGGTCTTTGTGTCAAAATCATTTATGGTAGTGTGAGAATGCCCATGAAATGCACATGGGATGCTCCCTAGTTGTCAAGCAGCAAAAACAAAAATATTTTCATTACTTTTAGGGCTACATTTCAGACTTTGCATTGGAAAGCAAAATTTGTTCATGACTGTGCACTGCTTTCCATGACTTTGCTTGACTTTCCGCAAGAGCAAAGTCTTTATAAATCTGCTCTTAATTATGAAGATACAAACTGTGGTTAATATGACCCTCTTGGTGCATGTAATCTCTGTTCTATTTGTGGTTGGCCTAAAATCATGTCTAGGTCTTGTACAACCATGAACTTATATTTTTACATTTTATTACTTTTTCTTTTGCCATAAAACTTACACAAATAATGTCTACAGTTCCTCATGTCTGGTGTTATCTGTCATGTTGCATTATTATTAAAATGTTATCTATTTTTCTCATTTGAGAATGTTATTCTGTTGTTTTCCTGACTTTAAAATTGCTGGTATTTTTGGAAATTAGCACACACCTCTTTAGGGATTGCTTGCTACTTGGGCCAAAGCTACCGTGGGGTGGGGGGGGGGGAGGGTGTAGAGCTCTTCCAATAAATGTATTTTGGTCTAACCAGATTTAATTAAGTTGGTAGAGGTTTCTTCTTCCTAAATTATTAACCCATCCTCTGACACTGCCTTATTTCTTCTTTAATATTCCATATTCATATTGTACATACAAGAATGTACTGATACATATTTTCTTTGAGGTGGGGGGGAGGTTTATATAGCGCAAACTCAACCCAAAGTTCTCAGAGTCCTTTACATGAGCATCAGTTGAGTTACAGGTGGACACATTCCTTATGTTAGGTACGGGTGATTAAGTGATTTGAACTGAATCACAAGATGTTGAGTGTCCCTTCTGAGATTTGAACCTGGTTCCCCAGCTTCGAAGTCGACCACTCTAGCCGTTAGGCCACATCCTCTTATTTATATATTTGTTCCTCAAGAGTTTCATTACTGTGTCTTATGCTCTTTTGTGGTGGTATCAGAGGATGTTCGACTTCTGCATATTGCGTGAGCATATTGATACTGGCGGGCTAGTCTGCAATTTTAAAATTGTTAGAATGGACAACATCATTGCATCCATTGCACTATTTTCATTTGCCTATTTCTCGTTATACGTTAGTGTGTGTGTTTCTATGCTATGTCAATGCGATTGTAGGCTTCATTCCGACCATTACAATTAGATGCTTTCATTACCCTGCTGCATTGTCCTTATTGGTCTCCTTCTCCTTTTGGACTTGGCTATGTTATGTGTCGTGGTTGACATCCTGTGTTTTTTAAGAATGATCTGGGCTAGGCATCTGGCTACAAATCATGTCATGTTTCTTTGTTCACGCAAAACGCACATTCTGTTTGGGGTCGTAACTTTCTGGGTTCTCGATCAACCTACCCTCTCCAAAGACTGTAAAATGAAATAAAAAGTTCCACTGTTTGTACAATCGGATTGTCATTTCTCATTACGTCTCTGAAAACTGCTAGAATGACTTTACTCAATAATTATAGTACCCTCTAAGGCTTGTATCAGATGGTTAATCTCAAACTACCCATGCATTCCAGTATATATTTAGATATAAAGCATGAATAATATTACGAGGGTTCCTTGGTCAAAATGGAGCCTGGGTTTGCTGGATCTTCTTTTAGTACATTTGTTTCCGTTTCGTCCTACTGCAGAAACCTCATATAAATCTTATGTGCATTGCTTTGTACCTACATCGCACTGTTTCCTGCAAAATACAATTAAATCCCTAAAATAATATTAATTTACCTCTGATTTATTTAAATTTGTAAAATACAAAAACCAGTAGCATATGAACTAACAAAATGTACTATTACACTGAAAACATAGTAATTACTTTTTTCTCAAAAATACGTTTTAATGAAACACGTTTTGGTAGAGTGCCGAATCATCTAATAGCTAACTCACTTTGATGTGCTCTAAATTTCTTTATGTTTTTTTCATAATGTACAAAATGTAGCTGGAAATCTATATTATAATAAAATGTGCTACAATGAAATGTGTTCCTTCACTTTAATAATTCAATACCATCCCTCGTACTGCTTCACCGAGACTCAAAACAAATAATGCGTGCAGGTCATAATGAGGCAGTTCTGAAACAGGGACACGATTTATCAAGAGGAAATTGAAAAATTTAAGGTGAAAACAATAAACGTGTACAGAAATGCCCACCGCTTTCTTAGCCTGGAGCGGCGTATGAATGATAATTTGTCCCCTTTAATGTTCAGACACGTAAATTAAGTTTTTGTACACAGAATTGCTTTGCATAAGTTTTTCATTGGCCAATTCCCATTATGAACTTCAAAAGTCAAATTAGAGACAATATGTGAGAAGAAAAATAGTCACTTTTCATTGAAACAGTAACCCTCAAGATAGTATGTTATGTTCCAGTGATTTTTCTACCTTTGCTGGGTCCATTGCTGGGATGTTTATCAAAACATCCCGAATACACATTCAATTCTGCTATTATCGGGGTAAATTAATACGTACTTCAATTTTAAAGTTTCTGCATTGCATTTTTTAACAAAGCAACCAATACCCATTGTATATAGAATAAAGAGGAATACAATATATTTGCAAAGCTCTATAGCTAAAAAGTTGTGGGGAATAAGGGATGACATACAGGGCTTAGGTGCTATGTGGGTGCATGGAAGGCAGAGATCGCCATATTTTTAGTCAAAAGTGTAGTAGTCGTTTTTAAGACCTTGTGCTTAAAAGTCCCTGGAGGCAGTATCAGGAAAACATATCATGTTCTCACATAAAAAAATATATGCTCCATGAAAAAAAGAGGGCTGAGACCCCAGAGTTGTTACTGAGGGGTGGATGCTTTCTTCAGTCAGGAGTTGGGGTGTAACATAACCTCTCTGCACCTCTCCCTGGATCCTCAACAAGGGCTGTTCATGGGGCATATGTTCAGCATGACTTTAGGGGCCTGTTTGCACTTGCACATGCTGCCATAATAGGCCTGGTCATGGAACAAACGGGATTCCAAATTTTAGGCGACTCTCAGAAGAGATTTTTCCTTCCAGTCCTGTTATCACTTTAGAATAGTTTATGGGCCACTGTACCCTTAGACCCAAATGTACTACTACTTTTTTCCAGGGTTTACGTCACTTTTGTGACACAAAATGTTAGGGTGGGATTTACTATCCAGCGCAAATCAGTATTTACGTTTGATAGTATACCAAAGTTGCGCTATGCCCTTTTGTATGGTGCTTTGCATTAAGGAGAAGTTCCACACATACATGTGCAAAGTGGGAAAAGTCGTAAAGCACAGTTTTTGTACTAGAAGTGACCCCTTCAAGTACAAAACGTATATATCAGAGAACACACACACCCCTGCACTATGGCGCAAGGGTGTGTGAATTTGCTCATGGTAGCTAAAAGTATGCCAGAGCTGGGAAGAAAATGCCCCATAGCTTAGTAGACATGGAGCATTTTTTTTCTCTCTCTTTGGTGCAAGGCAGCATCAACTTTGGCGCTGTGTTGCCATGTGTCAAAGAATAGCAACTCTGGGCCTTTAGAAGAAGAGCTCCCTCCAGTTTTTTATGGATGTTGTTTCCAATCCTGGGCTTTTGAGTGATAGCATTCAGGACGAATAGATTTGTTTTGCTTCTATTGAACTAATCAGACTAACCCATCTGTATCAGTGATATGCAGTTCAGGGTTGGAGATACCATCTGTAATGACCTGAGGAGAGATAGTCACTGTACTGTACCCCAGCCTTTCTTTACAATGCTTTTAAAAGGAATTTTCATGTACTGCTTTCCAGCTCCTAAAACCGGTCACTCAGCCGGTAAAACGTGATGACTAAATATTCATACATTTATGACGAATGAAGCGTCTACAAGTGTTTTCTGTTTACTGATGGATGTCAGATATATGACGTTGAACATACAGTTTTCAGCTAGAGCCCTTTGTCATTTCTTTGTCTATAAACGCCCTAAACGCTGCCATAAAGACATAAATGAAGCCTTGAAAATATCTTCTAAGCAGGCGGTGATGTTCGAGACGTATTTTTTTTTTATATGGCATTTCCATCTTGCCGCTACAAAATTGAAGGAAGGAACACCTATTGGTGCTCAAGGTAAATTTGTGAGTTGCAGATGTTTGCTTTTTATTTGGTCGTATTGCTGTGTTGCCTATGGTTTGACTTTTCTTGAAGTTCTGTTCTGTGTTGTCAAGATTCTTTGTAAAGCGTTGCCTGCCCTACTGGAAGCATCGAACGGATCTCATTAATATAGCATTGCTGCTCCTTATTATTTAACGCTAGCATGTTTGCTGTTCGGTTCTGTAGAGTTTCTGACATCAGAAATATGTTGAACACCACACCTAGCAACAATTCTCCTTTAAGACTGTACTACACCTGTACTGTTTACCCTGCTTAGATCTCAATCACTCCTTTGGCAGAATATTTTTACTCGCATGTCACATGCTAACGAAGTAAAAAAAACAAAAAAACAGTGCAGACTTCTTTTGTTTAGTGATTTCCTAAACACAAATATGGTATTAAAAAGAAGGGCTTCAATAAACACGACTAACCCGACACATGAGTCTCCTTTCTACTGTTAAATCTTTCTGCATCTTCCAATCTCTTACACAGCTCTAGAATGAATTCGGCTCTAGGGATGTGGTTTGAGAAAAGGGTATCAGGGTAGTTCACACATTCCTAGATCCTTCACACACAGCAGCAGCAGTGGAATGTTAAACCTGGTCAATAAAAAAAGTCCTGAATGGGCATGGCTAAAATGACTCTGCAGCATCCATCTAATAATGTTAAATCAGATCTGACTCTGTCCAGTCCTTTAACTGCCCTTGAATAACTTTAGTCACAAGGACAAACTGCATGCTTGGGAATGTCACTTAAGAATATTATAGTAGGGAAGTTCTCACTATGAACATTCCTACCACCCTTACATGCACAGCAGCAATGGAATGTTCCATGATGCCCTAAATTAGCCTTACACAAGCATGGCAGAACTGACTCTATTGGGCCTATCTAATAATATGAAATAATGTATGCCTGTTCCCAGAAAAGTAAACTGCTTTAGAATGATTACGGCCTTAGGACTGGGATTTAAGAACAGTTATTTAACAAACCCTCACAAACATTGGGACTGGAACGCTGAATCTACAACATTGATATCTAAGACAAATGGAGGCACATGGCACTAAGTGCCCCTATGGCCCAACGGACTCTTGTGGCTGCTTTTTGCACCTCGGTGGCACTACGGTATTACAGAAGGTGCTGCAGACACTTGCAATGACCCTGCTGTAATGCTGATCGTGCCAGCACAATTTAAAGAGGGAATGATCATGTTTGCATGTGAACGTGGGGCTGTGCAAATGAGGAAGCACAGTGGGCCTGATTGGCAAAGGTAAACTTACACTTTTGTGCAAGTTTACTATTTTTTTGCTATTCACAAACTACAAGTTATTCGTATGTTTATGACTGGGGAGAATCCGCAGACGGGGCTGAGAACTCTGCACGTAAAAAGATTGGCCTGTCCTATCTTTCAAAGTGCACGTTTACTTTTGTGAATCAGGCCCTCCATCTCTGCAGTAGTTCTGTATTACATGTACAGGGAAGCACTGATTGTGCAATACATTGAGGTAAGCCACAGTCAATGTGCCCCCAGAGGTGCCCATTGAAAGTGGGAATAGGAAGACCATGGATCCTTCACACATTCCCTGCAGGTAGGTGCAGTCCACACTGCATCCTCTGCAGGGGTATCTCTGACACCTGCACAGTGGCAGGAAGGCCGACAGCTTCTGACAGCAGGTCCGTCTTTCACTAATGCACAGTTTCTGGTGTAGGTACAGGTTAGAACCTACACTGGGAGCAGCTCATTCATTGTGATATGTCCCCAGTCCCACTCTGGAAGGCAGACAGAATTAAGAGAGCGCCATTGCGCAGAGTGGAACAGTGTACCATATCGAGAATATGGCCACAAAACCACAATATTGTTAACAACTGCAATCCTGAGGTGTTGGCATTGACTGCACTGCCCAACCCATCGTTAATCAGCAAGTAGCCAATGTGGATCTTTCATGAATGTGCTCATAGCTTCATTTGTCTCTCAGTAAGGCAAAGTCTGTCTTTCTAGAATTGAATCTTTCGCAACTGTGTATTTAGATTGAACTAGCCAAGTGAGCTATCATTCAGGAGTACTAGCATTTCAATGCAGTAGTTAAGTTGCAGTAAAGGGGGTACTGCGCATTGCTGGTTTAGTTTTTTTACCTTTTGCCATGATTTAAGTATGCTAATATGCTGGGTGAGCATAGGTCCAGGTCGAAATACATTCTCAGATATTGTAGCTTTTGTCTTAGAGTAAGTGCTTTTTCAAGTATTCGCATTGAAAGTAACATGTGCGTTGAGGTTGGGAGTGTTTCCTGTAACCAGTCTCTTAGTTTTTCGTGTTAATGCTGAGGCTGTTCTCCTTTTCGATGTTAGGAGTGTTATGAGTATACATCTGGTGTTTCTGAGATCACCTGCACATATGAATGTCATATAGAAGCAGCAATGGCATGTCCTATTATAGGACCCAGTGGGAATGTATTTCTGGCCAATGGGGTTTAAGAGCTGGTTCTAGTATGCAAAGTGCAGTTGGAGAGAAAGGATGAGGTACATTTCCGACTTCCCCTGTCACTCCTTCTCACTCCGCTAAGAAGTCGAAGAGACTGTCATGCTTCCTATGCTCAGGGCCACTGGAATTATGTGGCAAGGAGGGTCAAATTATGTAGTAAGGTTGACTAAATTATGTGGCAAGAAAAGGTAACTTATGCAGATGAGTGTGGAACATTTTATAGTATTAACTCTTTTTTGGGCATTTTACACAGGTTAATACAGTGTGGGGAAATGTATCTCCTCTATAGTGCCAGTTTAACACCTAAATACATCAATATTCAACAGAAAGAGGACCAGGAAACCTTTACAAAGGACCTTCCGCTGTGCAGCAACACTTGTTCCTGTGTTCTTAGTAACTTTTGATCAGTTTAACCTAGAAACCCTTTTTTAGTTAAAATCATGAGATTATGCATCAGATGATGGATTCTGTGACAAATGCTACACATCCATAATTATTCAGAAAACGTTGCGGTCACAAAATCACACACTTCCAGGGGCCCGGACTGTGCTATATGCAACATTCATATCGTATCAAGGCATCCAGTTGGTTCAAATGATGTGGTTGGGCCCCATCATCCATTCCCAATGGTTTTGTCGCTTGCCGTCGTTGCTTCTCTCCTCCTGAATTTCCCACGCTTCATTCTCCCTTCTGAAGGTCCCCTCTTCATAACAGGGAAGTGCGTTTGAAAAAGCAGGACGTTTTGGACAGAGGAAGACTTATATCCGGTAAATGGTTGATATGAGACTGACACTGCCCAGCACTAGCAGTGTTTGAAAGTAACTGCCCTGACGAAAGACCCACTGTCCAATCACATCAGTCTTACAGCTCTATGTCCATCTTCCCACTGTACGAAGGTCTTTACTTTTACAGCTCTTGACGTGTAATGGAACGTGTACCAGGCCAGAATAAGCAGCGTGCAATGGTGACTAATGTTGCGGTGAGTAATACAAGGCAGTGTGAAATAAGTGAACTGCCATATCAATCACTAACGATTGAGAAGAGGCAGAGACAGCAACTAACGATGTAAGGCAGCCAATATTGAATTCTTCGCATATTTTATTTTGCATACTGTAAAGTATTCAATTGTATAATTAATGTTGACTTTGCGCCTTTATAGAAGCTAAATAAAGAGTTACAAACGAATTCATGGGTACAGTTCAAAAACATTTTCCTTCGTATTCAAATCAATTTAAAATGACATGACTATTTACTGGTATTTTCTGCTCCACGTTTTATCGCTACTTGTGGTAATATGTTTAAACATTCATGTATGTATGTTTAATTAACAACAAGCTATCTTATTGAGTTAGCTATGCTACTTTACAGAGGACAGTCCATTGGGTGTACTACAGGCTTGATGTGTACATTTCCAACCCAGGAAGGGGTACAGGTAGTACATTGCGCCCTATAGAAAGGCTCAAGAAGAGGGTGTTGTTGTCAGGAAACCGACCTAGAGGTGCTGTGGGCCTCTAGGTAGGTACTCTAGGTTGATCAATAAAGTTCAGTTGTTTATTTTTATTTATTTATTTTTAATAATTTTTATTGATATAACAGTAAAGTACCAAAGTTAGCAGAAAAACATAAGATTGAACAGTATAGTGATAAAACGTATATCATCAAAAGATATTATAACAAGGAACAATCTGATACAGAGATAATGAGAAAATGGGGTAAAGAAACCATCTTATGAATGAGAAAATGAGTAAGAATAGTTATGGGTACATATTAAAACAGGTGGTAATGGAATAACAATTTTAAAAGTAAGGAGTAAGAAGAAAGAACATTGGGGAGAAGAGAGAAGAAAACAAGAAAAGAAAAGGAGAGAAGAGAAGAGAAGAGAAGAGGGAAAGGGGGAAGGATGAGACAAGTAATTAATGCATGGAAGGGTTGGAAGATAGCAAAGTAGGTAAGGGAATCCAAAGTAAGTCAGACTTGTTTTTTTGAGATAACGTTGATGAGAGATTCTATGTTCATTGCAAATAAGGTTCCACCACATTAACGTACACATTTTAGAATTATCTTTCCAACAAGTTAAAATAACTTTAAATGCAAGTGAAATGAAAAGGTCAAACAGTTTCAACTTTGGTGAGGAGTCCAAAAGATCATCGGACATGGACCCAAGAAATACATTTTGAATTGATAAGGGGATATTACAATTAAATATCTTAGAGGATATAGACCAAGTGGATTTCCAAAATTTAAGAACATTGGGACAGTAATATGTTAAATGTAACATTGAGCCATCCGAGGAGAGACATGACCAACAAAGGGGAGAATAGGAGGGATTAATCTTATGAATATGAACCAGAGTGCAAACCGCCCTGTTGTAGAGAAAAAACAAAGATTGAGGGTTGTTAGCAGCTTTTGAGGTAGTTGTTTATTGATCTTGTATATCACTAGGGCATAAGAATATAACAACTTGCAACGAAAAAAAATCATTTATGAACGCATAAAAACCAGCCGAAAATCCACATTAGAGCTGCTACGCCCGGTCGGACACTTCCCCCTGGTACAGGTGATACAGGTGGGAGTAGCGTTTGCCAAGAAGCAGCGAGCGCGACTGCCATTACCGGTAGCCGCAAAGTAAGAGCCGGGGGTGGCTTGCAGAGGCGACCTGTCTAGGCCAGGTGCAGCCGGCGGCCCCCCGGGTGCTCCGCTCGCGCAGGACAACAAATCAACATTGCCCATCGCCCTCTGCCCCTGCCCAAAAAAAAAAAAACTGAGTAATGAGGTTGGGGCGGCCAAGAGGGAATCCACAGCAATCCAGGAAACGGAAATCTAAAAACAAAACAGTAACCATTAACTCTGAGAATAAAGAAGTCAGCTCCCTTACAACCTCATTAATACCACCAATGTACTCGATTTTCGGCGCAATAACCCCCACAAGTAAATTCACATTTTTGAAAGACCCAGTAACAGCCACTTATACAATGACAGCAACCCTAAATGGACTTCAAAAAACGTTGACACCGAGTAAACCAAGCATGCAGTTACCAGTAACATCCACTACCATACCTGATACAATCATCAATATAACAAATGGTATCGACACAGAGGATCCAGGCAGGAATACGGCATCAACCCTTGAGGCGTACAGACCAACAGGTCTGGCGATTAATAAGTGCACAATTCAAACACAAGCCCAAGTGCACACAGAAAATGGTGGCCATGACCAGGTGCAACCCAAAACAGAGTTCATCACACCGCAAGGTCCCACTGATAGGATCTCAGACAACACCATGGAAAATGCCGTAGAAAATAGCATAATGCATATAAGCCAAAAGAGCTCAGTAAGGACAAACACGCCCCCAGCGTTAACAATTAGCGACACAAAATTAGACCAACTAGGGGCTGGCACCAATCTATTCATACATAAAGACCAGGGATGCATTAACCCCAGCAATTTAGATGAGGCATAAAAAGACCAACCAACCAAGCACTCGACACCTAGACATGAGTAATGTCCAAATCACACAAAGTTTGTTTTCACCGAAAAGGACGTGGTGTGTAACTCCTGGTCGGAACCCAAAATTCTCCTTGACAATAAGGAATCACTAAAAGGTCAATATACAAACAATGTCAATGACAAGCAAATCAAAAACATTAGGGAATCCGATCTGGAAAAAATGAAACCAATCTATAAACTTGAAAGTACAGCCAAGGAGGTGCAAGTAAAAGCCCAGGTTGGCTGCCATGCAAGCTACCAACTGCTTCAAGATCCAACAAAGGAAAACCTAATCGAGATAACCAGTGGATCGGAAGAGGAAGCATACCCACCCTTGGATCAATCGAAAAAAACAAATCAAGTACCCCCTCAGGATGCAACAATAATAGAAATATCGAGCGTCTGGGAATTGTCCGGCTCTAAACGCCGAATTCCGACAGACAAAGTATCTTCCCTGGCCAATGTGGGCACGGAAGAACAAGTCACCACGGCAGAGGAAAATGTCGAGGAACATCCCAACTACCAAGCGTATACATCCAATTACCAGGATAATCAGAGCCAACAAGCCGGAAAGCTCGGCTCAAATCAAAATCTGGAATCCATAATAAAACTCCATGGAGCCCTAGGAAAAATATTAGAAACATCAATTAAAACGCTGAACATGCAGTCGTATAAACTCGACATCCAAATCAATCTCATGAGCATAATCGCTGAGTATATTTTTGATATCAATAAAAAGCTCGATGCCATGGCAACCACATTTGAATCTCTTCAGAACCATAACATGCAACGGGTTCTTTCCCCAAACTGTACATGTAGTCCCATACTTGAAAAACTAAGTGACCTCCCGTCAATCCTCTAAAGTATCTTGCAGGAATGCAGACGTACAAATCTTGGCTCCAACCACCTATTGGAAGAAAGAGACCAGCATTCAGATGCGAGGAGTGAAAACACCTTGATAGAAATAGAAACTTTACAACAAGTGGCAGATACAAACGCTCAGCAGAGTAAAGTAACAAAAACAAAATCCGGAGACCCATAGGAAAAACAGAACATATCCCAGGACCAGATTAACAATCGTCAATATCCGACAGTAAAAGAACAAACAAAAGCAGATAAGATAAACGCCACAAATAAACAGGAACAAGTTTTAACTAAAAGACAAAAAAAAGTGCAAGAAAAAGCAGAAACCAACAACTGAGCAGTAGACCCGTCAATAAGCAGGCCTTGATCAATTACCCAATCTTTAATCTCCCCAAAGCCCTAACGAACTTTGAAACTAAAACATATAAGGGAGAATATAAATCAAATACTACGAGTAAGACCTCAAGAAATGAAGTACAACAGCCAACTGAAGTACAACTGGTACCCAACTGTAATGTAAGTCCCCAGGTGCCGACATCAAATTCACTAATGTCCATAGAGGAATGCGACGATGATGAACTTCCAACCCCCTCTATGGAAAAAAGTCGTGCAGACTGGAGCCTAGAGAGTGTGGTCGCTGAATCCACTCAATCGAACAGAAACATGCGGAGCCCAAAGGGTCACCTTAAAAACAGTGGGCCAAAATCAAAATTAAAACCATCAGTCGATATATCTCAACCAGACAAGGTACAGATCATAAGAGTCCAGGACCAGACCTCAAGTGCAATGGCGAAGAAGGGGCACACAAGGGAGGCTATTGTTAAAGCTGACAAAAACACACAAAAAGTATCCCTTACCCTGCACACAATATTAAGTCCTGTAACAACAACCTTAAGAAGGGACGTCAAAACACAGAGGCAAGTCACATTAATGGCTGACAAAAGTCTGCAATGATATCTACCACTCAGAGTAACAACAGACCCAGATAGACCCCAAACAGATGGTGGGCCGGATTCAGGAGTAAGGACAGGATCACTGCAAGCAACCACCATCAATGAGCATGCATCAATCCATGGATTGCATTGCCCGGTAAAAGAAGCACCTAACTTATCTACACAGGCAACCGACCCCCCCATATACACAGGGAGGGAGGGTAACAAGTACAATACGAATAATTCACCCAACGAAGCAAAAGATAAAGACAAAAAGAACACATCGAGACAAGGGTTAAGGGCCAGATGTAGGTAAAACTTATTTACCGATTCTTAATTACCGAATTATACCGATTCGGTAATTAAGAATCGGTAAATAAGAAGTGGGGGTATGTAGGAACATCCAGATGTTCCATTTACCGAATCGTTAAGAATCGGTATTTACCGATTCGGTAAATACCGACCGGTAATGCCCCATTCATTCCTATGGGCTTTGAAGCCCATAGGAATGAATGGGGCATTACCGGTCGGTATTTACCGAATCGGTAAATACCGATTTTGACAAGGGTGCCTCTAGCACCCCCACAAAAGGTTCGGGGGCCATATGGCAGGCAGACCTGCCCTAAGGGCAGGTCTGCCTGTCATATGGCACAGGTGTGCATGCACACATGTGCATGCACACCTGAATCGGTATTTTAACATCAAATACAATTTGATGGTAAAATACCGAATTTGTAGGCCTTGTGGGACTCAGAAGAGTCCCACCTACATATCAATTTTACCGATTCGGTAAATATACCGGTCGGTAAATTTACCGACCGGTATATTTACAGATTCAGTAAAAATACCGATCGGTAAATTTACCGGTCGGTAAATTTACCGAACGGTAAATTTACCGATTCTGTCAACATATGCCCCCTACATATCTATTTCCATTTACCGGTCGGTAACGGCCGAATTCGGCCGTTACCGACCGGTATTTTGCTACCTACATCTGGTCCTAAATGCGCTAATGCAAGGAAAAAAACGAACATGAATGGAAGGATCCTCTTCATTCCAAATTATAAACCACAAGGCCCACAACACTACCTAAATAGAGGAAACATCCTACACTTGACATCTGTAATTCCGAGTCTCAGCCATCTAACAACTGATGATTTACTATCAATAGAATTTGTAAACTCAGACAACTACTCAATGCAGGACTGCACTTTAACAGTCTGGAGGAATAGCGAAACGGTCACGAAATTACTCAACGAAACCACTAAATTTGATGAGTGGGAGATTACCCTGAAAGCAGAGGTAACACCAGGTTACCCGTCCCCTCTCTTGATGAAACACCGTACAAGAGCAAACAGTCCAGTGGCAAAAAGAGACACACACTCGGTACTGCAAGGTGCCAGGGGCGCGGAAAATCGGAAGCCCGAAGTTCAATTCCGATTAATCCATGGAACACGAGAGGCCTGAAATAATACTCAGGGCACCCACTTGGATCAAAATCCAGTAAAAATTCTATCCTGGAATATCGCGGGAGCAAAAAACATCGTAAGTGATAAAAATAAAACGGACTCCTGGGATACATATGACATCATTGCACTACAGGAAACATGGCTAACATCTATAGTTGATGTCCCAGGCAGGATAGGATTCCATGTTAGTGCCATTTGAACCCAAAACTACGGCCGAGCAAAGGGGGGTCTTTCAGTCTATATCTCCACAGCACTAAACATCAAGTCCTCCCAGATACCAGCATCCACTGCAGATATGCAAATAATTAAACTAGAAATGGGATCCCCGGTTGGCATCGGAACTGGTATTCTTATCAATATCTACGCCCACCCAAAATCTAAGGTTAAACAAGAGTTATTCAAGAAACTCAGTGGGGTAATAACAAAATTCCGCCTAGAAGAGCCAACATGGGAAATAATACTCACAGGCTATTTCAATGCCAATTTACTACACCCTCATGAGGATGAAGAAAATATCATCACAGCTAATGAACTCTGGGATGTCGAAACACAGGAAATCCCGCACGCGAAGAGATTGGATAAAACGGGACGACAGTTGTTGTGGGAGTTAGAACAACAAGGACTACGAGTGTTAAATGGGAGAATAAGCCAGGACAGACCCCCGAACAGCACCTACGCCTCCGGGCAGCAATTCGCGCTTTATAAGTGTACATCCTATCCTACATCCTATCCTATCCTACATTGGCCCTAGCTCATCGACAATTCTGGATTACACCGTTGTCTCCCTTCCACTCTTGGGATTAATTAAAAAGTTCCAAATTATATGCTCTCCAGATAGTGATCATTTGGCCCAGCACATTGAAATTAAATTAACACCTTCAAAACACCTAAATGCACCAAAATTAGCAGGGGTCACTTCAACGATAAACTTGAAACGGTTAAAGTGGACAAGTGCAACACTCCCACAAATAGCTCAAGATGCAAAGAATTTGCTGCATAAGTTAACCCTAGAAAATGAACTAGCCATGGAAACGTGGGTTACCTTTGTGGATAAATTACCAAAGACCAAACTCCATGACAATATAAGGCATAAGGCAAAGAACATTAGCCATTTCAGCCATGCAATACGCTCTCTAAGAAGACGCTTGCGACAGTCCGTGAGGAGAGCACAAGGTCACAGTTCACAATCCAAGGCATGGCAGGACATACGTTACATAAAGAAACTTTATAAGAAACAAATTTGGATCGAAAAAAAACACAAGGTCACCGATTTTTGGACAAAAATAATACATAATGCAAAAAAATCTGATTCTAGAGCATTTTGGTCTCAAGTAAACACACTCAACAGATCATCTAGCCCTATATGCATGACCTGCATTATTGAAAAGGCATGGACACAGCATCTAGTTGATACCTTTTCAATAAATCCTATGAAATCTCCTCCGCTAACAGAAATTTCAGCATTTCAAAGATCCAATGCTGATACAATAGCGCTTGATCTTATTAACATCAATCAGCAAGATCCTGAACCACATGAGGAAGCAGACATACTACAAATTATAAAGAAAAGCAGGAAAGATAGTGCACCAGGACCGAACGGCGTTCCTCAGGCAATTTACAAGGAGGATCCTCACTTCTGGGCCAGCAACTTTTACAAATTGTTTTGGATAATAAACATCGGTGGTCGGATTCCGGAAAGCTGGCGAGGGGCGATCATCAACCCAATCTACAAAGGTGGTGACCGAAAAAATCCTGTAAATTACCGCCTGATAGCTCTCATTGACGCCGAGGCAAAGTACTATGCCTCATTGGTATTATCCGACCTGACAAAATGGTCTGACAGTTACAACAAAATACCTGTAAACCAGTCAGGGTTCCGCCGTGGCATAGGTACTATGGCAAACGCCGTAGCGATAAGCCTGATTGCAGAAAAAAGCCTTCAAAATCATCAAGTACTACACTTATGCTTCGTGGATTTTAAGGCGGCTTTTGACCGTGTCAGCCGACAATTACTCTGGGCAAAATTAAAGCAGCAGGGCCTGCCGGAGGCGATCTTAAACCCAATAATGGACCTATACACCAACACCTGGATGCAGGTAAAGATTGATAACGGCAATCGGCTAACGAGGAAGATCGGCACCTGTGATGGTCTAAAACAAGGCTGTGTCCTGGCCCCCCATCTGTTTAACTTATTCATGGCCGACTTGACACCAAGGCTTGATAGGACCAATGCACACCCCCCACGCTTAGGAATAATGCCCCTCACGCATCTCTCCTACGTTGATGACGTTGTTCTCCTTAGCCAGACGAAAATAGGATTGCAACGTCTCATAAACGAACTGGCTGAATACACCAAACAGAATATTCTACAAAAAAACACCACGAAAACAAAGGTCTTGATTATAACTCACTGTCGCCCAAAAGTACCGAATTTTATAATTGACAATAACAAATTGGAAGTAGTGGATAATTATAAGTACTTGGGAATATACATGGATACACGGTTCACCTTCTCCGCGCACTTCAATGACATCGAGAAGAAAGGCACAGCGCTACTCCATGCATTCAGCAGTTTATCAAAATCACTTAAGGGCCCCTTGTTCACCCCCTTTTAACAATCATCAAAGCCAAGCTACTTCCAACAATAGCTTATGGCAGTGTGGTTCATTGTGGAAAGAGCGCCCCGCTCTTGGACAAAATCCAAACAAGGGTGTACAAACGCATATTCAGATTGCCATGCGACGCCTCACCCGCCCAGGTTCGGCTTGAATTTGGATTGAAGTGTCAAACATTGCAAAAAAAATACGACACAGTTAGATTCTGGTACAATGTGTGGCAAAACCGTGAGATACAAATAAACCTTGCTCTCTGGGAAGCCATGCAAAGCAACCCAAACTCCCAGCATGCAAAGTATTTAAAATCATCCCTAGAAACCACAGCGCTGGCGTCTTTGTGGGAAAAGCAGTTACCCGTGTCTTCATTCAAACAGGCTACAAAAAAGGCAGCTAATTGGCACTCGCTGATTGACGATAAAACAATCCTGAGACAACGCTCACACTCCTGGATGATAATCCAATCATATAAGAAGCTGGCCCCGGCACCCTATCTAGGGCTAGCCTTTTCCCCACATCTGAAATCCAAATACCTAACCCTACGAATGGGTAATTTGCCTACAAATGCTGACCAACCGGGCTGGAGGACACCAGGCTCAAAGGAGTGTAACTTATGTGGAGCTGCAGTACAAGATCTCATTCATCTGATCTGCATTTGCCCGCAACTAGACAGTGAACGTCGGCACCTGCTCACGGCAAAATTTAACAAACTAGGAATCCGCACATGCCGCTCAGCCATAGTCCAAGTGTTGGACTCAGCGGACCCTCAATTTATCTGTCGAATAATTAAATATGTTATCAACTTTGAAAAAAAACAGAAATTGTGTCAAGACCTACTACAAATTTGATTTCCCCGAACTTTTTAACCTGTATTTTATAGAATTTGAATCAGCATTTACAATTTTTTATACCAGTACCACTATGTTTACCTTTAAATCAATGTTTGTTTTATTATTCTATAAGAACGTGCTTTCTCTGATCCATCTTAAGTCAATGTTGCATCTTACATTGTAATGGTTTTTATTAACTACACAATAAAGAATTTTTTCATTTCATTTCATAGGGCAGAGGATGCAACATGCGACATCCCTGTCATGCATTTGTAGACATCTGGAGTAGATGGCTGCCTCCTGTGATTAATTACAAAGAGTTTGGGAACGGTAAGGGACATTGTATTCCATAGGGGGGATTTACAAAAATGTTGTGCTAACAAAAGTGATGCTAACCAGTGCAAAATACTTTTGTTGCTATTTACTTTCCAGCGCAAAACTTGTTTTGCGCTGGGAAGCCCCCTCAGAGTAGCGTAAAGCAGCACAAAGTGCTGAATTGCATTACTTAGAGCTGAGTGGGCGTTACAAGGGTTGAACATGGGTGTTCCTATGCAACCACCCATTCCTTTTGATGCAAATCCATATTTTCAAAGAGTTGTAGATAGGTTTTGTGGCCACAGTTAATGCCCCTTCAAAGGAGGTGCTAACAGGAGAAATGCTTTTATTCTTCCGTACTTTTCCAAGTTTCCATGCGTAAATGTAAATGTAAATGTAAATGTAAATGTAAATGTAATGTAAATGTAAATAATATTTGTAGAGCGCATGGCTACCCGGAAGCCTCCCAGCGCTGTAGACTATTTGCTGTGAGTGCTCAGTTTAGCGTGATGGAAATAGCAGTGTTTTTAAACGCTTGCGGAAGACCAGATGGTCGTCTATAAATCTAATATGGTCCAGCAGGGTATTCCACCCTTTGGAGGCCACATAGGAGAATCGTTGTCCTCCGCTTCTAGTTTTCTGGATTTTGGGGATTGTTGCTAGGTGTTTTTTTTCAGAGCGCAGGGATCTATTAGGTAAGTAGGGGAGGATGGTTCCTTGAAGTATAGGGGAGAATTTTGCGTTCAGCATTTTGTGGGTCACACAGAGGGTTTTAATCTGGATCCTCTCTGCCACTGGTAGCCAGTGTAAGGTGGATATGGCATTTCTGGTGGATTCTCTCCGAGGGATGTCCATAAGAAGCCTAGCTGCACAATTTTGTACCGCCTGAAGGCTCCTTATTGTAGACTGGGGTGAGCCCGCATATAGAGCATTCGCGTAATCCAGGCGCGAGAGTATCAGGGCCTGGACTACTAGTTTCTTGGACTCCCACGAAAGCAGTGGGAGGACTTTTCGCATCATCTTCATTAGTCCAAAACAACATCCTGCGACTTTCTGTGCTTGGGCTTTCATACTGAGTTTATTGTCTAGCCAGACACCAAGGGATTTGATTTTGTCTTTAGGGGTTAGAGCTTTGCCTAGACAATTTGGCCAGAGGGTAGAAACCCCCATCGGGAGTGGTTTACCCAGGAACATCAGTTCCGTCTTAGGTCCGTTCAGTTGTAGAAAGGAGCTTTCCATCCAGGAAGCAATTGTTCTCATACAGTTTGCTTGGGTGTCTGGGCTATTTCCTGGTTGGTTCAGAGAGACGATCAATTGGGTATCGTCTGCGTACGTGATAATTCGAATTCCAAAGGGTTCCACTATTTTAGCCAGCGGGCTCATATAAATGTTGAAGAGTGTGGGGCTCAGGGACGAGCCTGTGGTACCCCACATCTCAATGGCCAGCTTTTCGATATAATTTCGCCCTCATAGACCCTGAATGATCGGTCCTCTAAAAAGGACTTCAGCCAGTCCAGTGTAGTCCCCGATACCCCTGCTTCTCCCGCCCTGGAGATAAGCAGTTGATGGTTAACAGTATCGAAGGCTGCACTTAGGTCTAGGAGGATGATGGCTGCCGAGCCTCCGATGTCCATGATTTTTCTGGTCTCCTCAGTCACTGCAATTAGGGCTGTTTCGGTACCTTGTTGGGGTCTAAAACCCGTTTGTGTCGGGTGTAGACAACCGTTTTCCTCGAGAAATGCTGAGAGTATCCCATTCACATGCTTCTCAGTGATTTTGGCAATAGCTGGCAGCAGGGAAATGGGTCTATAGTTCAAGAGGATATCTGGGTCGGCTCCCACTTTTTTCAGCAGTCCCTTCACCATGGCTTGTTTCCAGGTGGAGGGGACTGTTCCAGTGCTTAATGACAGATTAATCAGCTGAAGTATGGTTGGTGCCACATATTGAGAGACTTGGTTGAGGATGTTGGGGGGTGCTGGGTCCAATGGGGACCCCGATTTTAATTTATTGAGACAAGATTTTAAAGTCTCTAGATTCATAGGGTGGAGGACTTCTGACTTTATCCCATTCCTACTCTCGGTGGCGTTGTCAAAGGTGGGATTCCGGGGGGTGTTAGAAGGGGAAAAGGAGAGGTTGATGGATTGAATTTCGGAATGGAAAAATTCTGCTAGATCGTTACATCGTTTGAGTATGTTATCTGACGGAGGGGCATGCGTGACATGCGTGCTGCACCAAGCAGCATGCATACAAAGTGGGAAAAGGATTCCATCGGGTCTAGGCATAGTATTTTGTATAAGAAGGGTACCTTTCCTGTACAAAACATATGCTAGACTCATGGACACACCCTAGCGCCATGGCGCTAAGGTGTGTGCACGGCGCTCGGAAATAAGCGGCGGCTTGAGTGAAAGGGGAGGATAGAGCCATATCTCTGAAGATATGGCGCTCTCCTGCTCCTGAGCTGTGTGGCTTTTTTTGTAAATCTCCCCCCCAACTGCGCTTGTGGTGTGGGAAGTCTTGCAAGTCAGCATTGTCATGTAAAAGGCAGCGCGAGCAGTACAAGGCATCAGGACGTGGAACGTCAAGCAGATCGTCTCCCAGAAATCTGACATGTATTGGCCACTGCTGAGCAGTGCCATAGTACTTTTGTCAGGTGGCAGCTGGAACAGTCACAATGCCAGCAGTTGGAATGGGAGAGCAATCTTGCCTTATGCACCCTGCTGGGGTGAAATACCAGTTAGGAAAGACCTTAAAATACAGATATTTCAAACTTGCTTCCCTAAAGTACTTATCATGGCATTCTAGCAGTAAGGGCTAGTAGTTGTCAGATTAAGTATAATTCACCAGAACCAGCTAAAGCCTTGTAACGCCTACTCAAGAAGAAATGAACTATTAGCATGCTGTATTTACACTGGACCAGACCTGATGGTGGGTGCCCCAGATTTTGTTGCATTTTTGGACCAGGAAGTCAGACAATGCTGCAGGGTGATATCATGTACGTTTGTGCAGGCAATGAAGTATTTGTCAAAATTGTCAATAAAATGTCTTGCTCAATGCAAACCCATTCTTAATGGATTCAGAATGTTTTTGGGCCCCCTCAGAGAGCTATTGGTCCATGTGGGTAATTTCCCTGTGTACCATTGCAACAAGTGATCCAGTATACTAACAATCCTGATGCCTGTATTATGCCATAGGGCCCTTCCGTGTGCATTTAAGGGTCAATTTACATCGTTTTTAGGCCAAATTTCCTGTTGGTTAGCGTGGCATAGATAACAGAATGTGAGAAAGTCATCCTTTTTGCACTGATTGCCCCCATGTTTGGACTGAAACTGATGGTTACTGAATCTGATTGTGTTCTGGGCTCTTCTAAACAGGGCCAAGGGCCAGTGCTCTGCTTACAAAGAGATATGGATATTAGGTGTAATTACAATTGGTTCAGAACTGTAAGTCCCTAGTATATGGTAGGACATGTAGGTTTAGAGACCAGTAGATTTAATGCCCCTAATTGTGCACTGTTGTGGTGCCTGCTGTCATTTTAAAGCCAGCCCTGACTTGCAGGCTGGTCTTAAATTGAAACTGTGGTCAAAGTCGACTTTGGAATTAAAAGTATTCCAAAGTCTAGAACTACCTTTGTCTACATATAATTCACCCCTAAGGTCTGCCTTAGGTGTCCCAAGAGTAGGATACCTTGTTATAAAAAGCAGGGACATTATAAGAGATGTTTTCTATGACCTGGTGAGGGAAAAACTGCTAATTTAGTTTTTCTCAATCACAGTGCTGCTAGCTCCCTAGGCAAACATGGGAAGGCTTATTACACTTCAATAACATCTACCTTTTGACAGCAGTGAGCTAGAACAATAATTCAAAGTATCAAAATAATAGTTACCATAAATACAACAACTTGCCATGGTTGGGTTTATTATAACTATTGCAAGAAAGTAGTCTCAGAACTTGTTTTTGGTGTTTAGGTGGCATTCACCTGGAGCAGGTTACAGGTCAGCTTATTGTGTCACGTGAGCAGAGGGGAGTACGGAGAACAGAGCAGAGCGGCAGCAGAGCAGAGGAGAGCTGCCGCGTGCTAGGACTGAACCGCGGTACTGGGTTTGAGCCGCGAGAGCCAAGAGAGCGGTACATGGAGCTGCGTGGCAGCGGACTGAAGGAGAGCTGCCGTGAGCTGGGACCGAGACGCGTTACTGGGACTAAGACGCAATAGCGTGTGTCTTCGCTGACAAACTCCGGCAAGTACACCCAGGTGCCGGAGCTGAGCTGAGCTGGAATCTGCAATAGCCGAATGAGTCCCCCTAAAAACACTGTCAAGATAACAGATATAATATAGCATTGTGTGCCCCCCTAAAAACACTCTCTCTAAATGCACATTTTGCCCTGGGTGTGAGGGACAAGGGGCCTGTCGAGCAGGGTGCAGAACAGTTTCACACACTGTATTTTCATTTTCTAGGCAGGTGTGCTGTTAATGGATTGATCTCAGAATACAACATGCAACAATAATGGCTGTTATGCTGCACTCAGCAGAAGTTTCTTACCTGCTTCACCTCACTGGTGGGAATGCTTGGTCCTTCCTTTAAGTGATTTTGGCAGCTGATTTAGAGCATAGCGAAGAGGAGCACGGAGAAGAGCGGCAGCAGCAGCGGAGTGAAGGAGAGGTGCCGTGAACTGGGTCTGAGCTGCGGTATTGGGACTAAGCCACATGAACGTGTGTCTTTTTTGAAAAACACCGGCAAGTACACCCGGCGCCAGAGCTGAGCTGAAATTGACAGTAGCAGCATGTGCCATGGACTGTTCTTTGGCGGTGGGGAGTGGCGGCAGGGTGGTCCTATCCCGCAGCTTATACCCTCCGGGAAGAGTTTTTTGGCTGCGTGAAGACAGCATGTTGTCTCAAAATCAGTAAAAAACTTTCCCTCCGAGACCCACAGAGTCCCTCATTGTTGCATTCTGGACCAGTTGACCTGGCCCTGTGGTCCTGTGGACTTGTTGATGATAAATACCAGCTATTTACAAAACGATAGTGAGCTGACCTACTATCTAATGCTCTATGCTGTAGTGGGTGAAAGAAAATCCGCAGTCTGTTCGACTGTCCAGCAGTGACCTCTCCCTTGAGCCGTGGTTTCCAGCAGGAGCCACAAGGTTTTTTTGTGCGACTGCAAAACTGCCATTTAATTGCGGCAGGAACATCAATAAGTTCGGCAGAGAGCTGCAAGTCATTCTCCTGTGCGGCGGGAGCCGTGAGTGGCTCTTCTGTGCGACAGGTGTTGCGAGTAGCCTATCTGTGTCTCCCTATGCTGCAGTGTAGTTCCTATATTACCAATAGGCTCTGCGCATTGGAGTAATATAAACAGCAGTGTAGACGTAGGACTGAGGTCATCTAGGTCTCTACTGACTATATTAGACTTAATTAGTTTTGCCAGCTAGCTCAGAGGTCACTAGAAACGTTCTCGAGTAAACAAGGAGGTGTTAACTTCCCTGAATAGACAAGAAGGGATTAGCTTCTGACAACCGCATAAACATGACAACTTTGCTCCCTCAGAATAAAGAGTATATCTCTAGAGTTGTGTGAAATCAATAGACAACTATTTCACTCAGTCAATCGTGCATGCTTAATTTCACCAGGAGTGCAGAGAAATAGAGAGACGAGCGTTTTCAATAAAAGTTGTTATTTATTGAGCAGTCTTCTTTCTCATGCAAGAGAAATGAATTGCCACAGTTGCAATACTTATCATGAAGTAAAGTGCGTACAGTAAAAGGAGTATTATGAAATAATACTGTAATAGCATTGATATGGTTTCTTGGCCATATGATACTTTAAAACGGATAAAATATATACATACATAAAGACATTGACTAACATACTCAACTGGTGCTTCTAATATACGCCTACCCCGGTGTACCTGACCTAAGCCTAATACGTGGGAAGGAGTAAGTAAGTTGCAGTTTAAGTTAAGTTGTTTTTTTGCCAAGAATCTGAGTCAAGAAATCTCTTAAGGTTTTAGTTAGCTCCGTACCTTGGTAATTGAATGAAGGAGGTCTTGTATCTCGTGTCTCAGGACTTGATCTCCCAGCAACCCGCAAGGGTGAGTGGAAACACCGGAGCTGGATTTCTCAGCAAGAGAAAAGACAGCGTCTCTCTCAGTGCGTCAAATGGGAGGGTCGGCTTCCTTCGCCACTCGCATCAGCTGGACGTCGGGCAAGTAGATACCCGCTCTGCTCCAAACCACCGTGTGTTTCCTTAAGGCAACATTGGTATATTTATACCTGGAAGGTGCCGGGTTTGACGTAAGGTTGGACATAAGACGTCACTGAGAACTAACAGTTCTTTCTGGACTCCAGGAGTCCTTGTGCAAATCAAAACAAAAGCAGGGGGAATTCCCGGGCTGCTGGAGGCTTGGTTTGTTAAAAGAACGCGTTGTACTTTCTAGGAGTCTATGGGAGTAGCCTTGCCGTATTTGGACTGCATATGACTAGATATGGACATGATTCCTATGCCTTTATAAGGATATGTTTTGTTATAACCATATAAGGGCATGAATCGGGGATATCTTGTTTAGGGTCCTAGATAGATTCACAACACCCACTCCACGTATTAATGTCCATCATTACTAAATACTAAGCAATACTAAACATATAACGATGCATGTGTGTTTTCCTACCCACCCCAAAATACATAAATTGCATTTGAAATGGTGTATGGTATATACACAAAAATGAGTATTGGTACTGTACATTTTTCAAGCAGTGATATCATTCAGAAAAAGCATATATAAATATTGGCTAAATGAATCGTGAAAATTACATTTATGAAATGGCTCTGAATACAGAAAAGAAGGTTGAGACCATTTCATCACATATTTACAAAATACTCTACATGTGCTAGAGACTGAGGTAAAATATTGTGTCTAGTGTCTCTAAAAATAGAAGCTCTGTTCTTTAAGAATAGTTCTACTTTAAGCAGAGTACCATGTGCCAAAAAAAGGTAAATATTTTGGAAGTGGAAAAAATAATTTCGCTTTCAGGGGAAAAAATAGTTCCAGTTGTTTTCAGTACTTTCGTTTATCAAAAAACTGAAGGCCGAATTCAGAGTTCAGGGAACGCTGTGTGCTCGTTGTTTTAAAAGTTATTCTCGTTGTTCAGAGAGAACATCATATCAGACAGAGTTGCGAAAAATTGGTCTACAACATCAGGTGAAAGTTCGACCAAGTTTGAAAAAGCTGCAATAGTGCAAATGTGAGAATCATTGCTATCATTGATGTCTGGATCAGCAATGCTCACAGAAGGTTGTACCTGTGTGGTGCTGCTTTCATCTCGTAATTCACCACCACCTAATCATAATGGTGAAGTCTCAACGAATGCCGTCATCAGAATAGGTAGCCGCTGGGGACAACACGACGCATGAGCCGTTACAGAACCAAGCAAAGTATCGATATCCGTTGGTACTGCTGATGGTAGTGTAAGACAGATGTCCAACACGCATTCTTCTCCGCATAGCAGACATCGAAGCACAGGTAAGATGCAATCTTGACAGATTGGTCTGAATGAAAGAAACCAAGTTGTATTCAGATTTCTTAGCCGGGCCAATCTGAGGACTCCAGTGATTCGGTCTCGGTAGCGTATTGCTAGGATCGTTTCTTCCATTGTAGCTGGAGTTTTGTCTCTGGCTTGTCTTGCCATATCGGAGCAGAAGGATCAAAAATAAAAATCCTGCTACGAGTCCCAAAAGAAGAGGTAGGCCGCCGAAAAAGGAATGGACAAAATTCGGGAAAATGCCCAGAACTGTTCCAAAGGGTGCTAACAGTCCCGAAAAAAAATTGTCTTAAATACATGTGCGATGCCACTGGTATCAGAGATGTTTAAAATTTGACCTAACATGTCTACGAAATGTATGGGGCAATTTGTTGATAATAGGGAATGTATCTCTGCTGCTGTCCTTGCAACTTGCAGATCATACGTCTTTTTGGACGAGGTTAAAGGCACAGTTGTCTGTAAAAGAATGGTCTTCATTCTGCTTAAAGTATCAATTTGAATAGAAGAGATATTCAAAGAAGGCCATATTGCCGCTTCCATGTCTGGATTGCTGCTTGGATACAATACTTGCATACAGCAAGTGACCATGGAAGTAACGCTCACGAGATAGGCTTTTCCTGGCATCATGCCACAACAGCTGTGGTCACTTATTAGAACGTAGCTGCTGTTGGAAAGCTGTTTGACAAAAGGCTCTATCTGTGTTGCAGGAGTGCCATGCAGGTGACATGAAAGGTTATTTGATGAACCTTCGCAGGCTTCATGCAAGTTAATACCTTCACACAGAAGTGTACCGCTTAGTGATTTTTTACAATTGTTACCACTAAGCAATACCTCTTTTTTCCCTTTACTATAACATTTGTGTGTATAAGGTAAATTCCATGTTGACTTGATGTATCCTTTACCCAACCTTTCATACAGGCCTGCTGGTATATATTTTTGGCAATACTTAAACTGGAAAGTTTTTATTGGGATTGTAATCGTTCCATGTATTATCCATTCATTTACAGGTCTCTCTGACATTGTTAATGGTAATCTCTCAAGTTTTTTAATGCTCAGAATCGTATAGTCTGCTCCTTTTTGTGCCAAACTGATTTGTTTATCAGTAAGGTTAAAGATAGAGAATAATGACGTTGTGTTGATTAAACGCCATGGCACGTAGCCTGAACGCAAGTTTTGTAACGTCCAGCCTAGCTGTACAATAGAACGTAATTGGGACTGACCATGTTGTAGCATTAGCAAGTCCTGCTCTATTATATAAATAGCAGATGATACAATGCTGTCCAGTGAATATATTCTGGAGGACAGAGGCGTTAACCCATTGTCCACTACAGAAAGGGATTTTTCCAAATGTATACAATCAATTTCTCGTATTTTTTCTGCAGTTTCAATTTGCATCACTTTCCAAGCTTCGTTGTAAGCAGCGTATATATCGGCGTATATGAAACGTTTTTGACGCTTTTTGCGAGGTCCCAGCATGAAATCTCGCAAGTCAGCACCTTCTTTAAGTAAAGTCAAGTGTTGCTTAATTTCTGGCAGTGTGGATTTCTGTAGCCAGGCATAGTTTCCCTACACTGTATGTTGTTACTATCCCTGGATGTTGTCTCTGGGAATATCTTGGGTGTGGCCTGTTCTGTTTTAAACCCTGCATTTTGTTCAGGAATCTATCTTGACAGTTATTTGTGTCTGTGGGCCAGATCAACCATTTTTTCCAATCAGGATTTGTTCTGTTTTGGTGTAAAATATGGGATATGTCTATCTCCACATCTGTAGTGCTATTACTATCAGGTGGGCTTCGGAATAGACGGTTTGTTTAAGTCCTTTATCTTGGCTAAACCAAGACAGGTTGTCTGTTGAATGGTGTCATTCAGGAAAATTATCTGTTCTGGGATCATGCAGGCTCTAAATAATGCTTCTAGACCTTGTACCTGCCAGTCTTTTTAACCCCAGATGGTTTTTGTTTCAATTTTGTTTTTCCAAAATTCAAAACCAAATGTAGTCATTTCATCATAAAATATTTCAGAATAAATCAATGTAGTATTTGTCAACATTGTTTTCATTCCTGTCTTTAATTCTACAATAAAACGTTTCTGGATCACTGTTGTTAAACCCTGAGAAGTATGTGAATTTCTCCTAAAATGTATTTGAGCTGCCTTTAGGCGGTGTTGGACAATGTTCCCATTGATTATAATTAAAAACATTTCTAGGTTGAGCAGATTTATGCAAATAGTGATGACCATAATGATTATAACAGTACATTTCTTCATAATTTGATGAACCCTGCAAATAATCATGTTCTGTGAATTTAGCTGACATTACTAAATCTGACATCATATTATTAATATTTTCAAAGTCCCAATCATCAGAGAAAGTACTTGGTGTCACAAAGTCACTTAATGAAACCTTGAACTGATGTGGATATTTCAAGAGCTCAATGGGGCCATAAATTTCATAATCCGTTTTGTCCCATGCTACCCCACCGGGTATTGGATTGGCTGTGATGTTCACTGATGACAGTTCTCTTTTCTCGATGTGAGAGGATGTGTGAGGCTTTAGGACCAAGTTGATGTTCTGACTTGCTGTGTCCATTGTACTATGTTTTCCATCAATAAATGTACCCAAACAAAAAACCATGATGAGCCAAAGCAGGAGGAAAAATACACCTAACACAATCCAAAATTCAATCCATGGAGAAGTTAGATATGTTTCTTTTAGTTGATGAAAGAGTTCAATCATTTTTTCTTTGAAAGCTTTTGTTGCTGGCGTTTCTTCATGTTCACTTGGATCATCAGAAAAGTCATTGAAATTGATGAAGTAGCCAGATGCAGTTCTGTCAATTGTTGGAATTGCTTCCGGATTCTCATTAGTCTTTGCATTTTTCTTTGTTTCATTAGCATAGTCTGAGGCTACATCGTTGTAGACAGGCATTTCTTGACAAACTGTTGCAATTTGGGTTTCAAGAGGCACAAGTTCCATGACTTTGTTGCATAGTCCTTTTTTATTCACTGCAGGTTTATCAAATGTGATCAGTCTCTCAGTTTGAACCTCTTGGATTGTAGCAAGATTTGGTCTTCTGCTATTTCTTGGGAGTCCACTGGGCCTAATACTTATTATTGGCCACATGATTGTGGTTTTACCAGGTCGATGGATACAACTCTGTTCTCCTTTTTACCAGCAAGGGGCGGTAGTACTACTGATCTTGTTCCGCTGACAGCTAAGACAGGTACTGCTTTTCTCTAAGAAGGCCCAAATTCCTTCTTCACCGCGATCTTCTCTCTGACTAGATCCCCAATCTTTCAAATCCAGACAGGTCTTGCTGGGACAGGTGGTTTCTCTTCAGTGGCTGTTGGCTTTAACTTTATATTACTCAGACTTCTTCTTGTTTCATTTAAGTCCTGTAAAACAGCCAAACGATCTTTGATATCAAAGGCTTTTTCTTCTACCACTGAAGTCTGACAATCTAAGTCCTGAATGTGCATTCTAGTACCGAACAATAGTTCGTATGGAGTGATACCTTTTAGAGAATTTCTTGGCAGATTGTTAAGACTACGTTGGACACTTGTTAAATGTTTGACCCACCCATCACCCGAACCTAATACCCTCGCCGTTATAGATTGCTTTATGTCACGGTTTTTTCTTTCCACTACCGCATTTCCCTCAGGATGGAAGGGAGAAGAGTACCGCAATGCAATGCCCATGCTGGTCATGGCCTCTTTGTAAGCTCGAGAGCTAAACGCAGGACCTTGGTCAGAATGTAGCAAGCCAATTGCGTATGTGCCGATAAAGACTCGCGAATCTTTTATAACAGTTCTGGCGTCAGCCATGCGCTGGTGTCTACATTTTAATTGAATCTAGTCTTAATAATTATGGGATCGCCTTTTTCCTTCTGGATTTTTGCGTATAGATCACCTAATGCTTTCTAATAAGGGTATCTGGGCTGGTGTCTCATCTGGTTCACCACTGCAATCTCTATTACAGTTCTAACAACTCGTTGCAAAGTTGTAAATTTGCACGTTCATCCCCGGCCACCAGTATTGTGATTGTAATTCTATTACAGATTTCAAGATCTCTTGGTGCCTCAGACCCTGTCCCATATGTGCTTCTTGAATCAAATAAGCCCCCCGGTTCGTATTTGCAATTACTCTATCCCACACTCCAGGGATTTGAGCAAAAGGAACGGAGTTTGCATCAATTATGTATTTTATTCAGAGTGGATAATTTAGAGGTAACACCGCATAGTTGCCTTTCATTGAGGCTCTTACTGCTAGTAGCATTTCACCATCTATTTGTTTTTTAGTACGCTTTTTTGTAGCTACGGAAGCCGGTTTGACCTCTGCCGCTGTGGCTCTGTTAGCCAATGAATTCCCTGCAACGTGAACACCATCACGTTGATGACTCAGTGTATGTATCACGTGAGTCTTTTGTAGTTCTTTCTGTAAAAGAACTACTTGTTCCCAGAGCTTTTTATGCTTTATTGTGGCACCTGTGTCATCTTTGTAACCGTTTTTGATCCATGTCTGCATGTCATTATTGTAAGACTGGACGCAGTAATGCGAATCGCACACTATTACTGTGGGGAATTCGCGATCGGCATTTTCAAGCGCCATCTTTAAAGATCTTGTTTCAGCTCACTGAGCTGTACAGTTTCTGAGTGATTCAGTTTTTGTAATTATCGGTCTGAACCTACCTAAGCGCCAGCGACCTTTAACAATCGCGCACGCTGCATTGTAAGTTTGTTTTCCCACAACGTAGTGTTGTGCAAAATCTGTCTGTGTAAATCACATAGGTGTATTGTTCTAGAGGCAGAATTTCGATTGACAGAGGATATTCTTGTTCATATTCTAAATCTTCTAGTCTTTTCATTTTTGGGTCAAAAGCGTGTTTCACGTCTTCTGCAGCAAGAGAATTTTCCCATTGTATCCATTTTGGATCTAATGCCACAGCATTTGGAATGCGTGGTCTTGTTACTGCCTCAAGGGCTGATTCCGCTGTTAAAACAGATATGTTTCTCCTTTGAACTAGGGCTCTTTCTTTTGCTACAGCAGTTTGAACCCCAGTTAGAATTTTTTCAGTTGAACTGAATTTCATTTCAGCTTGTGTGTACAAGTGTGATTTATAAGCTATTGATACCGTTTCTCCCTCATTAGAGGTCAGGAACGTGAATCCGCATCTTCCTGGGATGACTCGGATTACAAGGTTGCGTTCATTTGCGCGTGTTTGCAGTTTTGTTTTACTTAACATGTCTGTTTGTAATGATCTTAATATTTCTGTGTGTTTCTGAGTCCAATTAATTGGATTGAAATCAGGTTTTATTAATTCATAGAGAGGTTTAACCCTCTTTGCATAATTTAGAATGTATGTTCTTCCGAAATTCAGGAAACCCAGTATTGATTGTAAGTTCTTCAGCGTTTTTGGAGCTTGGAGAACTGCACACTTCTCTAAGAAGTTGTCTGCTAGGCTTTTGCCTTCACTTGATAATTCATATCCTAAGAACAGGACAGTTAGAGGGGCAATTCGTGACTTCTTAAAGTTGATTTTATACCCTTCCGCTGCAAACCCAAGTATTATGGTGTTCACTCTTTTCAAGTGTGTCTCCAGGTCGTCGTCTGTAAGATAGATGTCATCGACATAAGATAATGCCTCATCATCACATATTTGTAGTAACTCTGTTACCCTTGCTGAGAATAATCCTGGGCTATTCTTGAATCCCTGTGGGAGTCGACAGATTTGTTTTTGCGACCCCATTGATGAGAAAGCGGTCAAATACCTGCTTTCAGGTGCAATGTTTTGACAAAAGAAACCATTTGATATATCTAATGTTGTTTTATATTTTTTGAGCACGATGTAATTCATTAGTGCTGCACTGTGTGAGATTTGTACTGCAAATGTTTTGCAGCAGGAGTTTAGGTGTCTGTAGTCCAAAACTAGACGATATGAATTGTCTGGCTTGGAGACAGGAAACAAAGGATTGTTCATTTCTGAGGTGCATGTTTCAATCACCCCCTGATATTCAAGTTGATCTAAGATCTCCCTGACTTGCTTTTTAGCTTCCCATCCTACATGATTTTATATAATGCAGGAGCTTGGGCCACTGCCCATTTTCTTGCAAATGTGTATTTTTTATGAATTGGAATATGATTTGAGAAGGCAGGCATAATCATTTCTTCGCCATGAGGGCACTCTCTGACAAACTCTGGTGGCCAGTCTTTCTCAGCTAACAGGATATCACAGTCTTTTGAAAGGTTATCCCAAAAGAGACCCCTTACTTTCCTAGTCTTGTCCCCCTCTATACGCAATGTTATTTCATATAATTTATGGGGTTTGCTAACTCTGGTGTCTGCAGTTTCCACTTGAATGTATTCATTCGTGTCCACTGTCTCCAGAAGATTCATCAGGATCTTGCGAGCTTTGGTTACTTCTGCTGCGCTGTCTAGCATTGTCTGGGCCCACTCTCCGTTTTTCAGTTGTGTCCTCAGAATCCTCGGCATGTTTTATTTTAATACCGGCTACCTTCTTTCTTGGAAATTGTAATTTTTTACTTTGATGAGCACGTTCCTTGTCTTTGGACTTGACGTGCTCTTCTTTGTGTTCTGACCGTCGTCTTCTTTCCGATTTCTGTGAGGAAGTCTGAAAAGATCGAGAGGGACGTGTATCAATATCTTGATATCTGTCAGGTTTTCTCAATTTATCCCTATCTCTAAGGTTGTATCTTTTCTCAGAGGGCTCCCTCTGGGGAGACTTGCCTCCTCGTTCTGGAGATCTATCTCTTCGTTGAGGAGACCTTCCTCTGGACTGAAACCGTTTTCTCTGGGAGTGGATTGTTTATCACCCTCCCAACTCTTTTTTGGAGTGTTGAGATTATTTTTAATAAAGGTTTTTTCAGGATTTTCAGTTAGTTGGGGTTTTACTGGTTTCCCACCCAAACTATCTCTACCTAGTTCTTCATTGGATTTTTCTATGATTCTGGCACGTTTAAAAGGTTGTTCTGCTATATCCGTTTCTTACAATTCCTGGCGGATCGCCACAGATGCTGTTTCTCCTTTTATGTTGGCTAGTAATATAGCCGAGACTTGCTTAAAGTCAGTAATTTCATACCAAGAGTTAAAGCAGGTTCTGGACGTATTCATATTGAATCTGTCTTGGTACATCTAGTATAACCGACATGGACGGAACACCATGTGTTTTTGTGTAAATAGAAGCAAAGACTGTGCCCCAAGTGTCACAGTCCTCCACATGTGGTGCGATCCCCATTGGAAGGCAGATAGGCAGAATTCTGTGTTTCTCATGAGGTGTAGTATCACGAAATACTGCCCCTATCTGAGTGATTTTTTGTGCTAACCAGAATGGAATTTGTTTTCGTTTTGCGGGTATTTTCCCAATGGCTGATTGTATATTCTGTGGTGTGATTTTATTTGTGTTCCCCTGGTGAGGGGTGTGCTGTGGAATTTTTATTGCTAGTTGGACTGTTGAAGTCCGCATGACATATTGGACCAATTGTCTATGTATTTTAATTAGTAGTTTTAGCTGAGCTAAGAGTTCTCAGTCTGACATCTTTTCAATGTCGGGATGTGGTGTGTAGCTGGCTAGAACCGGCCACGTGGCTCCTGGTCTACCTAGTGGACCGAGTCTGGTGATGCGATTTTGATGTTTTAGGGTGCCATTAAACCAGAGCAGGTGCTCTTGGTAAGTTAGTGGGATTTCAACGTCCTCGAACGGAGCGTATTCATCCAGAGGTTCCTCTATTTTGTAATAGTGGAAGTCTTGTGTTACAGCGTTTGCTGTTGGAAAATGTATCCATGGATAGAATACCTCTGTCTGACGATATTCATGGGCCTCTACCACGAATATGACTGTACCACCTCTCTGTGATAGTCCATTTTCTATAAGTTTAAGAGTTATAGTTCTTCTTACATTGACCGGAATGATTATAGCATTCGGGTCTTCATCTTAGAGACTTGTGTCATTCGCTTGGAGTTGAGCTGCTATTCTAGCTCTCTCTCTTTCGTCGTCACTTTCTCCCATTTTACTGACAGAAAGTTTTGTTGCAGATCAAGTTTCAAGGGAAACAAAGATTAGGTGCACAATATTTTGGAACACTGTATTCTTCAACGTTGACTAAACCAAAAACTAATACATAGGAATCTCTTCCTACTAAGTTCCGGTGGATATTAACCTTTTACCCACTCCAGACGTCTTTTGGAGTTTTTACGGGAAAAAGGGTCTCTGTGAAAAAGCACGACTGAGTTACTCTATTGTCTTGCGTTAGAATATCGCCTTACCAAACGTTGGGCGCCATATAGTGTAGTTCCTATATTCCCTGTAGGCTCTGCGCATTGGAATAATATAAACAGCAGTGTAGACGTAGGACTGAGGTAATCTACAACCAGATTCATCAAGCGAAATGCGTTCGCAAAAGGGCCAGATTCGGAGAATCTGGCCCTTTGCGAGTGCAATTTTTGCATTTGGGATTCATCAATCCCCAAATGCAAAAATCGCTAATAAAGAATTCGCAAATTTGCGAGGATTAGCATTTAAGGAATCTCTATTAGAGATTCCTTAAATGCTATTCATGAAACATTTAAAAATTGCGAATTCGCAATTTAGGACCGCTATTTACCACGAAGTGAAACCTCGTGGTAAATAGCGAAAACTTGTAAAAATGCATTTAAATGCATTTTTCTAAGTTGCATGTTACACACACACATGTCCTTTGGACATGTGTGTGCACAACATCAGTGCAAATTCACATTTCAGGGGTGCTACAGGGTGTCCTTTGGACACCCCTGCACCCTTGAAATCGCATCCTTATTTGCGATTAGCAAATTGCTAATCACAAATAAGGAATAACTCCCCATGCATTCCTAATGCATGGGGAGTTATTCCTTATTTGCGATTAGCAATTTGCTAATCGCAAATAAGGAACATGTAGGAATCGCAATATTTTTTGCAATTCCTACATGAATCCCGTTTTGCAAGTCCTTAATAGCGATTCCTTAATAATCGCTATTAAGGACTCGCAAAACGGGACAATGATGAATCTGGCTGCTAGGTCTCTACTGACTATATTAGACTTAATTAGTTTTGCCAGCTAGCTCAGAGGTCACTAGAAACTTTCTCGAGTAAACAAGGAGATGTTAACTACCCTGAATAGACAAGAAGGGATTAGCTTCTGACAACCGCATAAACATGACAACTTTGCTCCCTCAGAATAAAGAGTATATCTCTAGAGTCGTGTGAAAACAATAGACAACTATTTCACTCAGTCAATCGTGCATGCTTAATTTCACCAGGAGTGCAGAGAAATAGAGAGACGGGCGTTTTCAATAAAAGTTGTTATTTATTGAGCAGTCTTCTATCTCATGCAAGAGAAATGAATTTCCACAATTGCAATACTTATCATGAAGTAAAGTGCGTACAGTAAAAGGAGTATTATGAAATAATACTGTAAAAGCATTGATATGGTTTCTTAGCCATATGATACTTTAAAACGGATAAAATATAAACATACATAAAAACATTGACTAACGTACTGAACTGGTGCTTCTAATATACGCCTACCCCGGTGTACCTGAACTAAGCCTAATACGTGGGAAGGAGTAAGTAAGTTGCAGTTTAAGTTAAGTAGGTGTTTTGCCAAGAATCTGAGTCAAGAAATCTCTTCAGGTTTTAGTCAGCTCCGTACCTTGGTAATAGAATGAAGGAGGTCTTGTATCTCGTGTCTCAGGACTCGATCTCCCAGCAACCCGCAAGGGTGACTGGAAACACCGGAGCTGGATTTCTCGGCAAGAGAAAAGACAGCGTGCTTCTCAGTGCGTCAAATGGGAAGGTCGGCTTCCTTCGGCACTCGCATCAGCTGGGCGTCGGGCAAGTAGATAACCGCTCTGCTCCAAACCACCGTGTGTTTGCTTAAGGCAACATTGGTATATTTATACCTGGAAGGTGCCGGGTTTGACATAAGGTTGGACATAAGATGTCACTAAGAACTAACAGTTCTTTCTGGACTCCAGGAGTTCTTGTGCAAATCAAAACAAAAGCAGGGGGAATTCCCAGGCTCCTGGAGGCTTGGTTTGTTTAAGAACGCGTTGTACTTTCTAGGAGTCTATGGGAGTAGCCTTGCCGTATTTGGACTGCATGGGCTATGACTAGATATGGACATGATTCCTATGCCTTTATAAGGATATGTTTTGTTATAACCATATAAAGGCATGAATCAGGGATATCTTGATTAGGGTCCTAGATATATTCACAACAATGCCACCCTGTGCCTCCTTGTGAGCTGCCGTCCAAGTGGGTTGTTTTTCTGAGTGCCGATTGTGGCTAAGAAAGACTGGTTGGAGCTCCGGAGCCCTGGAGGTGTCAGAGAATCGGAGGGTGCTGGTAGGGAGCTGCTTGTGATAGTTGTGAGCCACTGGGGTCACTGGGAGTCGCGTAGAATCACAATATTGAGGATCCCTGGGTGCCTCGTGTGGCCAGCTTGTGTTCGTTCAGGATCTCCTGGACTACCAGGATTGCTTGGGTTGCCAGTATTTCGACCCTAGTAGTGTTCTCAATTGGTATCCGGTGTTGCCTGAGCGGCGCATTGGTCTATTTGCAAATAGAGCTACATTTTTCTGGTTGTCGCTTTTTCCTGGCAAAGGGTCTGTAGGTCCGTCACTGTGAGGTTCAAGTAATGACTGCAAAGAAATTGCACTCTGGTAGAGTGCTAAATACAAGAGCGTGTAAAAAAAACAAAGCTAACCCTTTAAGAAACAATTCATTACAAATAAATATTTTAAAAAATTGTAATTCTCTTTCCTCCTTTTTACCTAAAAAGGATATACATTTAAATTTAGCAGGGATGGGGGAGCCTACTCCAGAAGCTCATGGTGATGCTAAAGCTATATCTAGAAATTAATCTACAGGAGTAAACACCAATCATGTTCCCATAACTGATGGTTCTCATTTGAAAGATAACCAACATCCAGATTTTAGGGAAACTGACTCTTTTCTAGTAAATCTAACTACCCATTCAAAGGCAAATGAAGTCTCTCATTCCAAAGAGGTAACTCAATCAGCCCCAAAAGTTGGAGATCCTATAGTGGAAGACTTTATGCTCCCAGATCTTCCTGATTTCAATACTAGTTTAAAACATCCCTCAAAGTTGCTCTGTGCACTTAATTTAGAGTCATCCAGACACCTTCACCTAGTTAATTCCTCGACCTTCAATACCTGCATTACCTCTCAGGGTCATCCAGTACTAATGCAATTGTTCAGTAGTACACCTAGTAGAACATGCATTCTTGATACATGGGGCTCCATTACACCTGATTTATCCCTGCATTCCCATCCCCTAATTCATAATCCAGAGTCAAAAAAGTTGATGTCGGATTCACTACTTTGTTTGGAAAGAGTGCTGTCCTATATATTAGCACTCATGGAGAAATCAGTGAATAATTCCTACTCCATTTTAGATTCTCTGTTGGCCCTTACCAAGTCATTAGTGTCAGAGCAAAGATGGTCGCTGGGTAAAACTAACCTACCTCCCCCTTGTATCCTAATATTGTGAAGAGGCCTTCTCCCCCTTTATTTATAGAAGATAATTCTAACCAGCCACATCCTTTTCAAATATCCTCTCCGCATCTTGCTAAAGGGCGGGCTTTGGTGTGCAGGCTGGTAAGCCTTTAATTAGGAGGAAAAATAAAATGAAAGTGAATACATATTTGTAGCAGTGGCAGTAGTAGTAGCAGTAGGTCCACACCACAACCCATGCATTTCCTTGGCCTGAGGGGAAAACGTTTGACACCAACACCATAGAACATATAAAGACTCACATGCAAACCAGGTTTATGAGACATAAGAAGGCTAAGCGGGAAGACCAACTAGAACTGTGGACCATCTTTGATGTGGCCCCAGTCTATAAGACTAACCCGAGCCCTTAAGTCAGGCATCTAGATCTCCCCCACTGTACACTGGAAGGGATGTGCTCTCGCTGATGCCAGCCATCCCAGTTGACACCAAGCTGGGTTACACCAATCCACCAGTCAAGGAAGCTGCTGGACCTCCCCTGGAGCAGCAATCCGCCTTGTGGGGAAGAGGGTCGTAGGTCCCACCGGTCAGACAGAGTCAGCCTTGGCTCACTGCGGTGCCTAGCTTCCTTGAGGTTCGAGCCATCGGCTATGACCCATCAGGTCCAAGGTGAACAGGGTGCACGTACTCCTAAATGCCTCACCGGGCACATTAAGGTCTGAGGGAGCTTTGTGGCCCTACTGGAAGGTGATTCAACCAGTGGAAGGGAAGAAAAGAGCACCAGTCCTGCAAACCCCAGCTCTGATGGGAAAGACCCAGGCTACATCCCACCCAGGCAGGCCTATGGCACAGAAGAAGCATCAGGGAATGAAGTTGAGGCAAAGACATTGCCTAGAAGGACAGCACGTAGCACTGAGAGGAGGCAACCCAGGTGGGAGTTAGAGGAAAGGCAAGCGTTAAGGATGGAGAGAGAGACAGCTCTCACCTGGGAAGTCCAGCAGGAAGAAGAAACAACTCCACCTCCTCCAGAGGAAGCAGGAGCTAGGCCTAGGGTCCCACACAGGGATGAGCTGGGAGAAAAGCCCCTCACCGAGTCTTGCAGATCATCTGGCCGTTGGTGTAGTAGAGAGGCTGACCAGGCAATAAGTACTCAGAAAAGCCTGACAGAGACACAATTGAAGTTTACAGAGGTACAAGGGAACCCAGTAGGTAATTAAGGACCTTGGGTAGCAATTTGTGTAACAACAGTGGTCCTTAAAAAAAACTTTTTAGAACATTTGAATAAAATATAGCCTGCAATAAGTACTATAATCATTATTGTGCAGCCGGACATAAAATATAATCAATTGAGTATATAAAGGAATATTCAAAAGCAACAAACAATACAGTGGGATACAATCCTGCATCCGGTACATGAGAAAGTTACAAAGAAACAAATAAACAGAAGGTTTTTCAGGCAACAAGAAAGAGAAAGCTTCTGGTCAATGATGATACATAAGCAAGCTATCCAAGATAGTTAACACACTGATAGAACACAATGGTTGACTGTGTGAAACTATACGAGTGGTCGACGGTGTTTCCATCCCTTTGAACGTGTAGTGGGATCATCATCAGGACTGTTTTAATCACATGCCTGAATAATTATAATTGCCTGTGGGGAAAAGGGGGAGAAAAGGCAGAGGTAGTGTTTTTAAGGGTAGAAAAATTCAGCTTGTTTAAACACATGTATATTGGAGTTGACCATGCACTCTGAGGAAAGCCTGCCTCTTTTTAATTGTGCTCAATTACATGGTGAAAAGTGAGGGTTAAAAGAAGGTGTAACGTCCTCAGGGAAGGCATAGGGCACTGCTTAAACAAATTTGTGTTCTACTCAAACGTTACATGGAGTGAATGACATGCTGTCTAAATTAGGGCGGTTTGTGTGGCCGCAGTGCCCCGTGTCAAGGCAGTGCCGGTAGAATAGGTAAGGAGTGATTCCACAGCAATTGTGTCGCGTATGTGCGGGTACAACTCTCATGTAACCATGACACAGAAGGAGCAGCATGGCTCTCTTATGTGTGCATGAGGAGAGCGATGATGAAGACGTGTGCCTCTCTCCTGAGCGTGCTAGTCAGCCAAACCAATGCCTAGAAAAATAGTACCCAGAGAAGAGGGTGAGGCCTTCTTGCAACATTTTCTTATCATCTACTGGCCTGCTGGAACGAAAAGAAGGACCACAAGTATGATTGACCTGTGCAAGAGGAGGGATCCTTCAAATATGAAGACATGACCATTACAAAGGACTGCATTTGGCATGGAGGGGAAGAAGGAACTACCCCTACATGCAGGAGTTTCTGAGACGATGGCTATGTTGGGGAGAAACCGGCAGAGGTGTCCCGAGCCAGAATGTATCCGCTATTACAGAAAGGTGTAGTAGGAACCATCTATGTGCCTTGGGCACAGATTGACAAAGAAGAGCTCAGGAGTAAACTGGCCCCATTCATGGACAGGGCAGGGAAACAGATTGCAAACTTTGAAAAGAATACCACGGGCATAAACATAGCTTTGGGTGACATCAAAAGTCTGCTCAGTAGCATCATTGCGGAGAAATATGACACTGTGTTTTCCCGAGCTCACATCCCCACAGTCATGCTTATCAACACCGAGCATGACAGTGCTGCATTTAAGTAATTCAGGCATCAGATCTGGATTGTCTTGGGGGAGATAGTCCCTGACCGCCCAGATGTAGGAGGACTGATGGCAGATAAAATGTACCCTAGGGAAACCGTGACTGAATTCTTAAAAAGAATGAGAGAATGATGGGGCAGGAGACAGGACAGCTCTGGACAGCCACGGGCCCCCTGGTTGCATTCTTCTGCAGCATCCTCAATAGGGGACTACCCACTGAGACCCAAACCAGATTAGATAGTGTAGTAGGGCTGGACACCAAACTTTGGTGGAAATACAGGCACACATAACACACTATTACCAGAAGAGTCAAGAGAAGGGAGAGAATATGTACTTTTACTTGATTTTCTTAAAAATCATAAAAGGGAGGAACGAACCACTATGATACATACAATATAAAACAATTAAACTGTATTACAATTGCAATAAAATCATTTGTGTAAAAGGTGAACCGTAAATTATTTAATTAATTATGAAGTCCAACATTTTTTTAATAAAACAAACTTCAGACAATGTTCTTTAAAATTGTTTGCAGGCATGTCTGTTCCTTCAGCGTGGAATAAGGTGCTTGTTTTTAAAAAAAAATTTATTGATTTTTTGTTGCAAACAAAAACAGAATATTTCATTAAATAGTATTGAATACAAAGTCATACAGACGAGAATCAAGTTCTCCAAAAGAGAGGTCAATAACAAAAGAAATGAAGTGAGTAAAGGGAAACAATACATTTTGACAAGGATAGAAACAAACAGTTGGTTAGTTCGTTTCTCCGTGGATCCATTGTTGTAGTGGAGCCCAAATTTTCATCCCTAGTTGTTTCCTTTTTCTTCCTTTTGTTGCATATATGGCAAGTTCAAAATTAAATTTTGCTAAAAGGCGAGCCCTCCACATAGCAAAAGAAGGTGGTTCCGGACTGATCCACTCCTGAGTAATGCATGCTCGAAATTCGGACATCATAATAAAAATCAAAAGTCTTTGTTCTCTTTCTATGGAGTCTAATGATAATCCAAATAAAATCAGTTCAGGAGAAAGAATAATTGTTTTCCCTGAAATTCTCTCAATAAATGTCTGGATTTCTGAGATTATACCAGTTAATTTAATACAAGAAAAGAACATATGTTTTGCATCTGCTCCTATCAAAGTACAACGATTGCAGGTTATACCAGCAGTGACCCCCCATTTCATAACTTTAGCAGGTGTATAGTAGAGATCGAACATAGCCATATAGTGTTGAGTTCGTGATCGCCCAGAAAATAATATGGAGTTAGCTGTCTTAACTGATTCTTTTATTAGAAGATCGTTTACTCCTAATTTCACAGCCCATTTATCCTGAATCAAAGAAAGATCATCTGGAAGATAGGTCATTTATAAATTGTAAAAATAACAAATTTTTCTTTTGACATAAAGACTGTCATTGACCAAAATCTTTTTAAGGCCATGTCGATCATTAGAAGAGAGTGAGTTTAAAAAACTATGAATCTGTAAGTATTTAAAGTAATCTTAAGATGGCACTTTAAATTTAAGTTGAAGTTCAGAGAAGGTAGTTATATGATTGTCTGAACATAAATCACTCAAATAACAAATGCCATTATGATTTCACCTTTTCATCACAGGATCGCTAAAGATAGGGGGGAAACAGTGTGGTGAATTTAAAGGAGTATATATTATAAGTTTAGGAATCCCAACCAGTCTTTTTATGATTCTCCAGGTTTTATATGCAGCAGTTATGACCTTAAATTTAGTTTTTTTGTAGTAGCTTGGTTCTATTATTTTTAATAGATAGCCGCTAGCTTCAGTACCTAATACGAGTTCATATATCGATGAGGAATGTGCATGTAAGATCGGGGCTTTGTTGCCCACGATCAAAGGGGATATAAATTGTAATGCGGCTGCAAGAAAGTAAAATAAAAAGTGTGGAACGGCCCATCCTCCTCTATCCTTTGGTAAGATCATTTTTGTATGAGCTCTCCAAATGCCCTTGTATCCCCATAAAAATCTACTTGACATTTTTTCAAGTTGCTTAAAAAAATCTAACGGAAATTCAAGTGGGACTGTTCTAAATAGATATATAAATTTTGGTAGAATCAACATTTTTAGCACATTGCACCGGCCATGTAACGATAGATGTAAATGATCAATTCGTTCTAGGGTTGAGTTAGCTTTTTTCAAGATTGGAGTATAGTTGAGATTAGGAATATTCGAGATTGGGGTAGTTAATTTGATTCCCAAATAAGTTGCTTCAGTAACTACATTAATACGGGGCGGAGGGTTTTGACCAACAAAATGTATTTGTGTTTTGGATAAATTTAGTTTATATCCTGAAAAGGAACCAAAGGTTGCTGCCAGTTCTTCAATACTGAAAAAAGCCTTTTCAATATCTTTAGTAACTACCACCACATCATCTGCATATGCGAGAGCTCTATATCTAACTCCCGCCAGCTCCACCGGAACTATATCCTCATCATGGTTTAATTGATTAAGAAAAATATCGATGTAGATGGCGAAGAGGAGAGGGGAGGATGGGCATCCCTGGCGTGTTCCTCTTTGAATAGGAAATAAGGCAGATTTAGTAGCCCCAATTTTTACACATGACAACTGATTTTTTTACAGAGCCTTCAGCGCAGTTATTATACCTGAGCCAAAGCCCTTTATAGAAAGTAAATCCCAAAGATAGGGCCAGGCCACCCTACCGAATGCTTTTTTAGCATCCAATAGGGTGATCCCGATTTATGTATTAGTACCTTCTGCCCAGTCCATCATGGCAATAATTCTGCGAATATGATCTGCTGTATCTCTGTTTGGGATAAACCCATGCTGCCATTGGGAGATAATTGTGGATATTATTTTTGAAAGTCGTGAGGCGAGTATTTTAGAATATACCTCACTATCGGTGTTTATTAATGATATTGGTCTATATGATGCAGGGTTTAATGGGTCCTTGTCCTTTTTAAGAAATGTCATTATTACCGATTGGGCCCAGGAGGCTGGTGGAAGCCCTCTCTGTGCCTCCTGAAAGGTAATAATCATTATCTTGCTTTATTATATTCCTGAAAATCTTATAAAATTCCAATGGGATGCCATCAGGTCCCATTGCATTCCCTGTTGCTAATGAGGATAATGCTTTTTCAATTTCTTCCCATGTAATTTCCAATTCTAAAGCTAATTTTTGATCATTAGAAAGAGATGGTAAAAAGTTTAACCTACCGAAGTTCATACAGAGTTCTGAGGAATAAGAATCATCCTCATATTGGTATAGTTTGAGATAAAATTGACGAAAGACTTCCAAGATTGATTCAGGTTTGTTATGTGTCTGCCCTGTTCCGTCCTGTATTGAGATTATGGTATTAAACACTTCTTTTTGCCTAGTTCTCTTTGCAAGAATTTTCCCTGAATTTTCAGCCATCTCATACATTTGAGACCTAAAGGTTGCCATCTTTTCCGCCACTTTAGACGCAAAGGATTCATATAGCCGTGCTTTATAAATAGCTAAATTAGTTTCGATGTCGGATGTTGGCTGTGCTTGGGCGATTGCTGTTACTAATTTCTTTTCCCAGAATAAAACATTTTTGTACCCTTGATCTATTTTTTGTCGGATAATTTTTTGTTTCTTAACAACATACAATAGTGATTCTCCTCGAATCCCTGCTTTGAATGCGTCCCAGACATTCTGAGCGGTAGCCGTTCCCCTATTAATATCAAAGTATTCTTTTATCCATTTTGCCATCATCTCTAAATAATCAGAGTCGGCTAATAATTTGCGGTCAAACGTCCAGGATCTAGCATGAGATGTTGACATCATGCTCTTTTTAATTTCAATCAATATTTGATTATGATCCGAAATTATGCGTGGGTATAACTCAAATCTAGTATCGAAAAGTAATGCCTTCTTGATAAAAAAGTAATCTAAGCGTACAAATTTTTTGTGAGGGAAGGAGAAGAATGTAAACCCAGGTGATGATGAATTTTTTTCATAAGCTACATCAAATAGACCATAATCCATTATCATGGAGCGGAGACCTTTAAATGATTTTTTTTTAACACCTTGATAGACAAGAGTATCACGTATATTCAAATTAGGGTCTATATGAAGATTTAGGTCTCCACATAATATTAAAGATGATGACCAGTCTTCTAATTCTAGATTTCAAAAAATTCAGGATGCTTGGATCATCTATATTTGGGGCATATACTGAACAGATAGTCCAAACGTTATTATTAATTCTAAACTCAGCAATTGCCCACCTACCATATTGATCCGCCTTACTCCGATTCATAATGGCAAGATGGCGGACGCAGCGGCGTCCGAGTGAGCAGCGCTGAGACGGAGCTCGTGTATGGCTCTACTCTATGCTATGCTTCTTATCATCTTCTTACTGAACCGCTGATTTTCTTCAAAACGAGCTGAGTTTGGAAAGGAATCTCGCTTCATTACAGAGCGAAACGAACTTACGGAGCCGAAGGGTACTGGTATGCGGCTGGACTCCTGGAAGAGCTACACCCGCTCACTTCGTTCGGTGTGGCTACGCCCAACTCTCCGTTCCTCTCCCCGGAGCACACCTGATGCGATTAGCCCAGCTCCACAACTGAGTCACCGGAACCAGCAGAGACGCCCGGAATCACTTGAGCGGCATATTCAGCATAATTCGCACATTCGGGCTGCTCAACAGAATTGTGTAACCTCGGATTCAGCCAAGCTTTCTTCAATAATGGCTCCAAAAAATCCGACCTCAGGAGCGCCGAGACAGCAAAAACCGAAGACAAGGGCTGTTACGGCTGCAGCACAAGAGTCAACTCAGGTTATGGGGACTACGGCAGTATCTTCTGCTATTGTGAGTACATCTAACCCAATGAACACTGCAATGAACACTGCAAATATTCATTCTAATATGGCGTAAAATAATCTCCTACCCACTCCTATATCTCCTATTACAGCCTCTGCCATACCTCATCTAGAAAACACGACTATGGTGAATTCTGGGGGATGTAGGCTGGGCGCTATTCCCAAGATACCAGGGATGTTTACTAAAAAGACTCCTCTTACTTCAAAGCCCTCTAAAAATATAAACATTCAAAAGACTTTGCAGGATAATGATTTACAGACAACTGTATGTGCCAATAATGGTTTAACTACTAAGACACTTGATCAAATTGAGGAATTATCCGGGGTGTCAACCTCATTGATCCCAGTTGAGGATACGGAATCTATTGACTCTGCTGGTAACTTTTATTCTATGACAGATTTGTCTCAAGCTTTAGATTCCGATGGCGCAGAAGGCATAGAGGGAGCAGAGGGGGTCCAATCTTTGCATGATTTTGAAAAATCGTTTTCTTATCCCGGGCAAGACTATCTAAGTAATGCGGAGGATTCGGATGTGGAAGAGTCTCCTAATAGGCCAGAATGGGGGGAAGAGGAGAATTCAAATATTACTATGCAAGGTGGTAATGGACGCTCCCCTCCCTCTACATTAACTCTACCCGAAACAGCCAAATCATCTTTAGAGAGACCCGAAACACCGGAGATAACATTAGAGGTTCTATATCAAGTTATGCTCCACCACAGAGAAGAGACAAAAGCAGAAAATCTACGTACACAAGGGGCAGTACGTAAATTGCAAAATAATTTAAGAAAGGTGATGAAAGTATCTAATGAAACAGTTGCGAGAGTAACAGAGACAGAAAGTAGGAACTCACTAATTGAAGATTCTATGGCTCAGCAAAACTCTCAAATACGAGCAATGGAAGGATTAAAGGAAGAAGTTAATTGGAAACTTGTCGATTTGGAAAATAGATCGCGCCGCAATAATCTCCGAGTCCTAGGCGTACCGGAAGGAAACGAAGGGACAAATCCTCGACAATATGTAACAGAACTGTTTTCAGAGGCCTTCCCGGAGCTAAGTCATTGGAGATGGGAAACTGAAATACAGAGGGCCCATAGATTTCCGTTTCAAAAAAATCCTCGACAAGATTCAACTCTCAAACCACGAGCTATTCTGATCTCTCTTAATAATTTTTTGGCTAGGGAGGCCCTCTATGACTTAGCTAGGCCTAATAGAAAGCGCAAGGGCAAAGGTTTGGAATTTTTTGTGCGCCCTGATTACTGCCATGTTACAGTTCAGTTGCGCTGGCAGTTGCGCCAGCTTATACCGCTATTCCAAGCTAAGGGGGCTCAATCATTTCTTTTAAATCCCGCTAAACTTAAAATAATTCATAAAGAGCGCTCTTATTTTCTAACTTTAGAGGGGGCAGCTAAAGAATTATTAGCCTTGTTTTAAAAAATGTACTATTCTTTAATGGATTAATAAGCGCTGATTGCAGCGGTTCACCAGATTTAATGTTCCATGAGTTTCATCACAGAGCAAGTAGCTTCTTATTTCACAAGAGGTAGAGAAAAGTATATTATTTCTGTTTTGTACTTGCCTTAATTAGTTTAACCAGTATTTCCAGTTGTTTGACTTTGTTGACTTTGGGTGTTCTCAAGTTGCTCTTTCATGTTTTCTTTTTACTGGATATTGGATTTGATATGGAACAATAATCATGGAGCAGAGCCTTGAGACGTAAGCTACTTAGCGCCTATCACATCATCAATGTTAGGGACTAGCAAGTCCCTTTGCCCCGGTAGGGTGGGGGTGATGGAGGGGGTGGGAGGGTCAGTTTGAGCTCGGGGTGGGTTGGGTGGGGAAGGCGGGTTGCAAACAAAATCAGTAAATGCTTTACTTTGACTATGTTGAATTTCTTTTTTTCGTTATATGTTCTCTCAATACTTATTATATTCTGAGATATAATATTTATTTCTGGAGTCTACTGACTTATATGTTTCCCAACTGGATCTCATATTTTTCGCTTCATTGGGGGGAAAAGATCCTTATGCACACAATAATTTCTTGAATGGAGAAACTACGAATATGTTCATGGAACATCTGGGGTCTAAATAATAAAAAAAAGGGGAATTGCTGCACAAATCATTCAGACTATGAAAGTGGATATTCTATGTATTCAAGAATCACATATTATGTGGAATGATAGACAGTTGTATAAAGATTTGGGCTTCAATCTAGTGGTATGCACATCTCAAGGGACAAAAGGAGTGGAAATTTTGGCTAGGAGAGGCTTGGGAATGAGGTGCTTGAGCTAATAAGATAAAAGTGCTGTGTTTGATAAGATGAACTTGACAGGTCTGCATGCTAAGGTACAGTTCATCTATCATTCTTTTCTAATTCTTTTGCCGCCACATTCAGAAATTGTATTGTCTTGCAGGACAGTTGAGCAGAGGAACCACCAAGACATTTTATAACGGCCGCTCTGAAAGTCCTTCTTTGCTCTTTTCTCATGGTTGGCCATAGGAGGATCTTCCACATGTTATAGGATAGGGAGAAGAGAGAACAGGCCTAAAAAGACACCAACAAACTGGTCCAGCAAAAGCTGAAGAAAACCGCCATTTACGAGGACGTGTTAGCTCCAAATCCAAATCGCACCTGTTTCAAAGGGAGCTCTGGTTATGGACCCCAGAGGATATCCGCCCCATCCTAGTGGTCGAGTCCAAACCGTTCTCTTGGAGTGCCACTACTGTCATAGAATCGGCTACATGGCTAACCTGGGCCATCTAAAAATGTACCTCCATCAGAATGGGATAGTTCCGAGACAGCCCCCACAGAATATCCACTCCCAAAACCAAGCTCAGAACAACACACATAGAGCACACAATCAGCTCCAAAAAAATCAGGCAGCAGCTGCCCCACTGGGTGCTTGGTTGAGCACAGGGCAATCATTGCATCAGACAGAGAGTTCAGTCTCACAGGGACCGGAGCCACAGCAACGGCAAGGTGGGGTGACTGTCTGGGGTGGCAGTGCTCTAACACAATCACAGGGTACAAGCACACCATAGTCCAAGACCATCCTCTGAAATGACCTATCCCCTTCCTACCACTCCCAGTCACATTTCCTTACCTGCCACGTCTGCCGGCCTTCAGGGAGGTCATGCTATGTCAATCAGGAATCCTTGCTAGAGTTTGCCATCCAGATGCCTGCAGGTGCCCAAGGCTCCCACTGCTGTTGGTCCCCCAAGGTGAGGTTGGCTGACCACGCCTCCAGGGGGGAGGACAGTTTGACATGGGAGTAGGGTGGGCCCAAAGAGGGTACATAAAAACAGGCACCAAGGACTGCTCACCTAAGTCCAACTTTAGGTGGGCTCCCTAAGTCTCCACTTCCTCAGGGTTTACCGCCAAATGGAGGCCCTCCTTTAGTACCTCAACATGTTGAGGGCAGCACTGGCCACAAAGGCAGCATTATTCTCAAAACTCCTAAGAAATCCAATCACATGACCCAACGTCCATGAGAAACCCCATTAAATTCATTAGTGTCACTTCCATCAAACTGAGCACATAAATTCCTAACAAAACCCCTGACTCATACCAACAAAACACTGCAAACAAACACAGTCCCAACCATTTCAGTGCAGGTTCATATAGGGGCCCCCACACGACCTTCCAACCACCTCCAGTATCCTTTGTTAAATTTAGCAATGCTCAAAAACACAGGCAACCTCCACCCGGACTTGTACAAAATTACATAAAAACATCACAAAGATTCTCTTTCCTTCCAGAAGAAGGGCATAAACCAGCAAATCCGCCTAATTAGAGAAAATCCTAATCCCACGCCGTGTGCCAAGACCCAAGGGATGCGCACATGTCAACAGAAACATTGACCTAAAATCCAAACACTGATTTCCCTTCACAATTGCACACAACACATGCAGGTCAAAAAGACACTCCTGTGCCGATCAAAACATCACACCTTTAAAGGAGCAGCCCACAGGAAAACATACTGTTCCACTATTGCTGAGAGAGGGAGAACCCAAAATAGAAAGATCATTAAAATAGTTAAAACTCACTACTCCCCTAAAATTCTAGCACCTCTTAAAACCAGTCTAAAGCACATCATCCTCCTAAAACCTTAGCACTTCCTTTTCGGTTCCCCAAGAGAAAAAAATTGCTAACAGCTAAACCATTGAATGCATCAGGAAAACTGTTAGTGCAGGTGTTTTTCCGTCAATTACTTAGCGATGTGTTTTTTTCCAAACTACCCGCAGCTCTTATCCTACAGCTCTGTGATCGAGGTGAAAGTGCAACAACAATGCTGCTGCCCGCCAATCCTTCGACCAAAGCTTTGAAAAAGACTGTCTTTCACAATGCCAATCATTCAAGTAATACAGGATTGTTGGATATGGGGCTCTAATTGGCAGAGGTAGGTACCTTTGTCCAAGTAGAGACCCTTCTTCCTATTCAGGGTAAGGGGGATACGCTTCTTAAATTACCCCTGCTCACCTCCTTGGTAGCTTGGCATGAACAGACGGGCTTATCTCAGAAGCAGTGGCTAAAGCATTTGTGAACACATTCAGTAACATAGTGAAAACACTACAAATGGACACCACACCAATTAAACAAGTAATCTTTATCTAAACCAGCTACTGAAAAAGAGTGTCCTGGCGCTGACAGAAGACTAGTGGCAGGGATCTAGATACGCAGCTAAGTTTTGAACAGCCACGTTTTCAGGTGTTTCTTAAAAATTAAAAGTTCTGAGATGGCTCTCAGTGTAGCAGGGAGTCTGTTCCATACCTGGGCACCCAGAAAACCAAACAACCTGCCTCCCATCCAGGCAAGCTGTACTTTGGGGGTACAGACAAGGTCAGAGGAAGAAGATCATGAAGATTGGGCAGGAGTGTAGAGGTTAACTTGTTTGCTAAGATAACTTGCTCCCTTTCCATGAAGGTGCCTTGAAAAAAGTAACAAGTGCTTTGAATCTGATCCTTTCTTTCAATCGCAGCCAATGGAGAGATTTAAGAAGGGGGTCATATGGGACCTTGATTTGGGTCTAAGGATCGACCCTAGCCGCGGAGATTTGCACTACTTGTAGGTGTTGGATAAGATACAGGATATTAGCGTAGTCCAGTCTTGACGTCACCAAGTCCTGAACCACAATCTTCCTAGTATCTATTGTCAGAAGTGGAAGAAATTTTTTTAACATACGCATAATACCAAAGCAGATTCCAAACAGTTTGGACCTGGGTCTTCATGGAAAGGGCATTATATAGAAAAACACCTAGGCTTCTCACGGATGTCTGCTCTACGTGAGGCGGTAATAACTCTTCCGGCCACCATACATTCCAAATACTAACTACCGGTTGGCCAAAGAAGAGGTTCGGATTTATCAGGATGGCATTTTAGCTGATTCACCTTGAGAAGCTGAAACACCTTTGTAAGACATGCTTTGATGTTAACACCGTCAAAATCAGTTCTTTTTCGCTGGTGAAAATCAATTGTGCGTTGTCCGTATAGGGTATAATCTTAGCATTGTTTGCCTCTTCAAGGGTGTCAAGTGGGACATATATAGTTTAAAAATAGTTGGACTAAGAATAGAGCCCTGGGGGACTTCCACACTCATGCAGGGCATGGGGGTGGAAAAAGGGGAAAGCCATATTTCTTGGGCAAAAAAGAGGTCGGCCAGGCCAGTGCTGTCCCACCTATTCCCAGATTCCTCAATCTGTCAATATGTCTCTCGTGAGGGACAGTATCAAATGCTGTTGACAGATCAACAAATATCAGGTCGGCCCTACTGCCCTGATCCCCTTTTTCTCTGATGTATTCAATCACTTTCAACAGGGCAGTCTCAGTGCTAAAATTAGCTACGCAGCCAGATTGGGATGGATGTATGCCGGTACAACGCGTACCGTTACAACACGTTCCTTTACGACGCAGTTTTAACAACACAAGTTGTTACAACGACTTGCATTGGGGGGGCGCTGATAGTGAATAGTTTAATTTACTATTCCAACACCAGTCTCCGTGGATAGTAGGGAAGGTGCTGGATAGTAAATTAAATTATCCTCTATCCTAGAGCGCCCTCCAGCAGAAGTCGTTGTAACGACTTTCGTTGTTAAAACTGCGTCGTAACGGTACCGCGTTGTAGCGGTTCCGTTGTAAAGGATGTTTCCCGATTGGGATGGATCCAGCAGATTATAACTTTCTACATGATCTGAAATGGCTTGTTCAAATATTTTTCAAAAACTTTAGAGAAAGCTGGAAGGAGACATGTTGGCCTATAATTGGCAGGATCAATGTGATCTGTGGAAGTTTTTTTTATAAAAGTGATAAGATTTTGGCCTTCTTCCAAATACATGGCACTTTACCAGCAGAGAGAGAAGAATTCAATACCTTATTTACTGTAATATTCGTCATGGGGGTAAGAGAAGCCAGTAATTTAGAAGGGCGGGTGTCTCTTGGAGAGCTGGACATGAGGCTAATTGCATTTTCGTTGAGCTCTGATAAGATCAGAGTCAGCGGAACAGCAACCTTTTTGAACAAACTCGCATGGTACTCTTCCGTTTTATCCAAGAAAGATTGTTGAATTATTGCAATCTTATTATGAAAGGATAGTGCCTCCTGCTTAGTTCAGTCTGCTGAGTGGGGTATTCTTTCTTCATAGCCGAAGGGGAGGTGAAAGATTTAACAATATTGAAAAAGTCCTTTCCCTTAATTTACGCAATTTCCATCTTTGCATGTAAATAATTCCTTTTGGCTTTTTTCACCTGAAGGTAGTAGGATTCCTGGGCAGTCTTAAAGTTCTTCCTATCTTCCACGGAATAATATTTGCACCATTTCCTTTCAGGACATGACACTTAGGGGGTTTGTTAAGACATGTAGTGGACGGGCGTGTCCTCCTTAAGGTGAGAGAGGACAGCGGGGCAGAGGCTTTCAGATTGGAACTCAGCCGGCATTCCAATGCAGTGGCGTCAAGTTCCAGATCGCCAAGTGGCACTGCTGCAATTCCATAGCCTCCACCAGCGTGGGGAGGGATATTTTATGGAAGGCTCTAAATTGGTGTTCAATCCTAATGGACATGGACCGGGGGCTCGATCCTAGACTCTGTAACTTAAAATTGATAAGAAAGTGGTCGGACAAGGTGATGGGGGACGGAAGGTCAGTCACTAATTCTGTACTACTGAATATTTGGTCAAGGGTGTGGCCCAAATTATGAGTAGGAGCAGAGATAAACGGAGTCAAATTACAAGCCGCCATAATTACAGTCAACTCATTCAATGAGAGCATGAAGTTGCCAAGTGCTTCCGGCGATCTGTACATAAGTATCCCAGCTAAGCATTGTTGGGAAATAGGGCACAGCGGAAATCTACACACTCAGCTCCCTCGATCGGATCTAACAAGATAGGGTTACAGTCTAACTCCAAACTAAAGACAATCGCGCCACCGCATCCCTTCCCATTTAAACTGTCTTTCCTTAGGATTTTATACCCCTCAGGAATGGCCGCTGCAATAGAGGGGTTAGAGGACTCGGATAACCATGTTTCAGTAAGAAATAGTAGATCCAGATCATTATCCGCTAGAAGATCATAGATTTGAGCTGCATGCTTTTGCAGCGACCGTGTATTCAGTAATATAGCTCTGAAGTACTTCCCATGTTTAGCTATCTGAATTGAGGAGGGAGTGTAAGGAGAAACATCTATAAACCTGGGAGGAGTCCAATTACACATGGGGCATTTAAAATTAGCACATGTCTCAACATAGGTGGCTAGACAATGGCGAACTTGGAGAGAATTCAAGTTCAGCAGTTCTTCACGTACATAATGTAATGTATGGTTCAAACCTGAGCTGGAAGAGTCAGCATGGCCGGCGCCGGCCGCCTCCGCGATGCTGCCAGGCACAGACGGGCTTGCCTTAGGTGCGCCAATAGCATCTTTTTCTCTTCCAGGGCTATATTCTAGCTTTGAAATGCCAACTCCCTATCCTCTTTCCCCAGCTTGAGCTTCGTGAGCTCCAATTCATGCATCCTGGTTTCCACCCTGCCCTCCAGCTCTTCTGCTCGAGACAGCCCTTTGAAGAGAAACAGCTGCCCCCCGGAAGGTAACCTCCCTCCAGGCAGACCCAATAGCCTATCCTGCTGTCCATCTAAATCGTCCCCCTCCTCCATAGGCTGGTCATCATGTTCGCTGGCATCCCTTGACTCAAACCAGGTCCTCAACACCGTTTGGAATTCCTCCTTCCTGGAGAGGCCTCTTACAGAGATGTTTAACTTTTTGCAGATAGTTTTCAATTGTGGCACAGTGTAGATTTCAACCCTATCCTCTTAAAACTCAATATCCACAAACGCAAGTGATGCTGGCCTTGACATGTTGAAGATTGGCAGTACAAAGTTGCAAGAAACCAAATAGATGGTCTGTACTCTACTAGTAGTTTACACCAATCACTATATGTAAGACAAAAATGCAAGCCCAGATCTCACAGCTGCCAATGGCAGAAATGGGGGACCCTAGTTGGCAGAGGCAGGTACCTTTGTCCAAGTAGGGACTCTTCTTCCTAGACAGGGTAAGGGGGATACACCTCTAAAATAACCCCTGCTCAACCCCTTGGTAGCTTGGCATGAGCAGACAGGCTTATCTCAGAGGCAGTGTGTATAGCATTTGTGAACACATACAATAATACAGTGACAACACTATAAATGGACATCACACCAATTTAGTAAAATAAGTAATATTTATCTAAACCAAAAACAACAAAATTCCACAATACTGTAATAGAAATATGATTTTCAAATGGTAGAAATATTTTGGTTCAAAGCAAATTACAGATGCAACACTTTTTACACAAAGTACCTTGGATTCTTCGCGCGCACTAACAAAAAGGGCTGCAGAGAATGTGATGCGTTGGTCCCTTACATGCAGGAAAGGTGATGCCCTGGTTCCTTGCTTCAGGAGAGGTGATACGCAGGTTCCTATCTCCTGCGCAGGGGAGGTGATGCATCGGTTCATTACCGGAGAGGAGGTGATGCGTTGGTTTCTTATTGTGTGGGGAGGTGATGCGCCGGTTTCTTACTGCGGCCCCAAACGATGCAACAGACCTGGCACCTCAATGCAATGTGACAATCCGGGACGGTGCGTGGGTTCTTGCAGCCGCACAGCAGGGCTTGCTCCAGAATCGGTGATGTGACCTCGGATTTCGGAGATTGTTGCGCCTGATGCAGTGTGCAGCGATTTCTCGAGCTGTAGTCAGGCACTGCGTCAGTTTCTTCAGCAGCACAATGATGATGCATCAGAAACAGGTACGAATGCGTCGCGCTTCTCATTGCTGTATTGCATATCAAGCTACCACAGTCAGAACAACCTCCAGAGGCACATAACAGCTACAGGTACCTCTTGGCAGGTCAGAACTCCCAGCAAGGATGTTCAGGGGAGCTGGGGTGAAGTATTTGTATCCCTGAGACTTCAGAACAGGAGGCAAGCTCTTCTTCAAGCCCTTGGAGATCTTCCTCAAGCAGGGGACACAGCACACAGCAAAGTGCTTTCCCCTTCCCTTGGTAGAAAGTAGCTATTGCAGGCCAACCCCATACAGCAAACAGCACAGGCCCAGTATTCCTCCTCAGTTTCTCTAGCTCCTCTTCTTGTCAACGGTTGCTCTTGATTACCCAGAAGTGATCTAAAAGTTTGGGGTCTGGGACCCTATTTTTATAAAACAAAATTCTTGTTCTCTGTGCCAGAGAAGCTCTTTGTCTAGCCAAAACCAGTTCTGTCCTGTATGGTGCAGCGTCCTGGCAGGAAGTGGAGACAGCATTGTATAAGGCAGCCCTGGCCCATTCAGGTATGAAAGCAATCTCCCCCTACTCTGAATACAGCCCAGGTCTATTCTGCCCAGCCCTGACTCACCCTGGAAAGGCAGGACACACCTCAACCCCCCAAGTGGCAGTCTGAACAGAATCATATCCCCAGCCCCTGTCACTCCAAAGCCAGATAGTCAATACACAACCTAGCAGAGGCACACTGGAAGGTTAGGCAAGAAAATACCTACTTTCTAAAAGTGGTATTTTCAAACCCAGAATTTAACAATCACCATCACTAAAAGATGCATCTTAATATTCTGAGTTCAGGCATATCAAACATTATTTTCTGATCTTGTTCCCATGGGCAGTAATGCTCATAAGATGTTATGGGCAAACTCCCCATTTTATCCTATGGGACGATAGCCTTACAATAGTAAAAAAATGAAATAGGACATATTTCACTATCAGGACATGCCACACACATCAGGGCATATCCTACCTTTCACATACACTGCATCCTGCCCACAGGGGTACCTTGGGCCTACCTTAGGGGTAACTTAAATGTAAGAAAATGGAAGGTTACGGCCTGGCAAGTGGGTGCACTTGCCTGGTTGACAGGGCAGTTTTAGACTGCACACAGGCAACACAATGGCAGGTCTGCAACCGTGTTGCAAGGCTGCTTGTCTAGGCGGCACAATCAGTGCTTGAAGTCTACTTGCAGCATTTGGTTAACAGGCCCTGGGAATACACAGTGCACAGTACTAGGGACTTAACAGAAAACTAAATAAACCAATCATGGGACCACCAATCCATAAAAACAACTTACATAGGGAGCACTTGTACTTTGGCACTGAACAGCAGTGGCAAAGTGCACAAAGTATATAGATAAGCAAAACGAAGTCAACCACCTATCAAAAACACATGAGGTAAAGGCAAAAATACAGGGGAAACCCACGGCAATGAAGCCAGATCTAACAAGGATACATTGACTTTTGCAACAACCCCTTGAAAGACTTTGTTTCCACTGCACCAAGTCCAGTTGACAGACACCTCAGTCTACAAATGCTTTTTAAGTTATGGATTTTTGTATTTCTGTAAATGGTCTATTTAGCCGGGGTGCTCCCAAGCCCCTCCGGAGATAGACGTATGCCTAATCTTCTAAATTCCTCGTCTACATTCTCGCATCGCATATGCACAGACATCCCTCTCCTCACATACACCTACACTGAACCTCACGCTAGTATTACTCACACACTACACAGCACACTCCTACACAACATATGGTATCAACACATGACCACCATAGGCACACAAACTATGAACATGTTATGTTATATGTGTTCAATGCTACCCAACGCCATAGGTGCCGACAGGCATAACCTATCCCATGAGATAGCCCCCGAAGGAGCAAAATGCCTTGTCCATCTGTACCTATGTAGAATTAGGAAGAAGATCAAGCCCCATACAGTACAACCACAAAGGCACTAGAAAACATCACCCAGTTTGAGATCAACCCCACTGCGCTGTATCTCTTCATTGAGCCTAGCGACATCCAATCTGAATTGACAGGATACACAGAAGGGGGACTATAGGAGAAGACACTGTTTGGCCACAGGACTTCATAGAAAAGATGTTCCTGGAGGTAGCAAAATCACTGCACCAGTGCACAAATACATCTACCCCCACCTCCATCTGCAGTCTCAGGGTGGCCCTTAACATCTTTAGTGCCACCTTCTTTAATGACAAGTGGACTAAGGACATACAATTCCAGTGCAGGGTCACTCATTTCCATCACATGAGGGGAAATGAGTCTCATGGAAGGGGGTCCAGCTCTAGCATTGGACACTCCGTGCCAGGAAATCAGGGATACCGAGGTTAATAGGTACACATGGTTGGAGGGAAAGGGGCATTTCCTAATTGTCCAGAAACCTACACTGAACTTTTTATGTGTCAGAGGCAAATTATGTTGGGCAATAATGAGAACTGTGGGGTGATACTGTATGTACCAGACCTGCAATGGGGCACATAAACGTTAATGGATCTCTACTGGTAATGTAGCAGCCTTGCCTAAAGCTAGCTTGTACCAAGATGGTGGGCCCCTGCAACCTCGTGATCCTACATACCTCAAAGCTCGTCTTCCCTGGAGAACATCTGTCTGAGTTGCCTCAATATCCATTACAGAAGAAAACAACTCTGTTGCATCAGGCTGGAAGGCAAAGAACTGCTGATTATTTTGGCTGGGCTCAGTACAAGCATATCCCAGAAGAGTTTAGATTGTTCAGAGAGACTCAAGTATATGCCAAAGAGCCAATACCCTTCTTCACCAGGCAAACAAAGGCAAATGCCTGCTGGTTGCATATAACCAGGTGGGAGTTGCTGAAGATGATTAATGATACTGAGCTCAGCCTAAACACAATCAAGGAGAGAGACATCCACCTTATGGTAATACAACATCGGTACATGTTCGACTCATGACAGCGATGGAGGGTGGGCTGTGTCCCAAGATTGGTTCTTCTTGTTGTACTTTTATTCCTGAAAATGACAAGGACATTAGCTCTTGCCATCCTAGAACTGCATCGTCTGCAAGCCGACATGAAGAAGGAGGGAGGTGGCCCGGAGCAGGACTGGTTGCACAGTATTTTTCATTGATTCTTCTATGGGTGTCTAAGCTATTCACGTCACTGGTGCTAGTTTTCATTATTGTACTTTTGTTATGTTTTTCCCTACAAGTGGGGTTCTCCTGCTATAACACCACAGTCCTTAAATTAGGTAGTATGCACATAGGTAGGGAAAATGTTATAGATACTACAGACACACACACACCTTTGAATATTATAACTATCATGACAGATGAGGAGGATAGAGTAGTTGAAGAATCAACTAGAGGAGGGAGTGTTGGATTGGATAAATACGATGTCAATGAATACCATGAAATGTGCAAAGGCAATACCAATAAATGCAACGTCAATGTATTCCATAATCTATGCTTGAACAACAGTGACTATACTGGCAGTACCAATGTCAATGTATGCCATAATCCATGCATGAATGACAGTGCTGTTACCAGTAAAAGCAATTTCAATGTACGCCATGATTTACGAAAGCATAACTATGTCAATATCAGTAAAGGCAATATCGGTGTATGCTATGACAATTATACACATAATGTTGAGAAATTGGATAAAAATGATACCAGTGACTGCCATCTTATTTATAGGAGTTCCAGTGAGCTCATGTCACCTCACAACACTGAGTCAGAGATACATGGTCAGGCAGGAACTGGACCCAGGCCTATTGAATAACAGATCACAGGTGGGTCTCTCTTCACCCAAAGACAAATGCGCGCCCATGGAATACCCTGATCGATCCCATGGATAGAATGTTGCATCACAAAGTCAGATGCAATAGGCCCCAAAAAAACACGTTTGGCCAAAGGCTAGTGTTCCCGAAAAATACCTCAAAGCTAGATACCACATGTTGATAGAAACACTCAGTCAATCAGGGTTGACATGCACACCATCCATAGTGATCACGTGCTCCTCATGCCAAACATCTGGACACACACACAGGCCCATACTAGCTCTCCTGAAGGATGAGAGGCATCTGTGTCCTTGTCAGATTACCAAACTTGTTAATTTATGGCTGAGATGCTTTTCAGAAAAGCAAATGTATAAAATACCGGCAAAAGGTTTTAACACCGAGAGACTTTCCTCACTCGCATTCTGTCCAGACTATCCTGGTTGCTGCGTTTAATTAGGCGAACTTGTTCCTGTTTTGTCAAACACCTCTTGTCTTTTCATTTCTTTAAGGTAAATTCATATCCGAGCAACACCACCAAGAATTAAATAAGACCCTTAAGTTTTGCTACCATCAGCAAACCACAGCCTGTCTAATTTTGAGATGAACACGCAAACAGTGTTTAATAAATCAATACACTTTAAACATGCAAGCTGACCATCATGCACTCCTTATAGTTTGATGGCCTGAAATAGTCTGAATTATCACATGTATAGAAGTGTGATAGTGAGTAATTTAGGGGCATATTACCAACCAATAGAGATAATTTTTGTCTCTAACTTATTTAGAGACAAAAATTATCGCCGCAAATCGGCGATTTTTATCGCAGATAAACCTTGCTATTAGCAAGGTTTATCGCAAATGCGATAAAAAACGGCCGCAATGCATGAATATCGCTAAAAAGTCAGCGATATTCATGCATTATCGAGCAAATGCTCTTAGCCATGTTATCCACCTCCCATTGGATAACATGGCTAAGAACTGCTCCTGGGCAAGTGTTAGCTTTTGGAGATATTCGCGAATATCTCCAAAAGTTGGTAATAGGAGATAGCGATGTTAGCGACTGTTTTCAGTCGCTAACATCTTGGCACGCCCACTTTGCATGTCATTAGTGATAAATATCACTGACATGCAAAGCGGGGCCCAAGATGGTCACTATCTCCTATTAGCTGTCGCTAACTGGTGTTAGCGACAGCTTGGTAATAGGGAGATAATTTTATCTCCGCTTTCTTGGCTTTTAAAGCCAAAAAAGCGGAGATAAAGCCCCTTGATAATATGCCCCTTAGTTTGCAGTGCAGACAGGGGCAATGGGTGGTGCAAGCTGCAAGCAACTCTTTCTAAGGCCACTGGCACTCACATTTTTTTCAAACTAAGGGGCATATTATCAAGGGGCTTTATCTCCGCTTTTTTGGCTTTAAAAGCCAAGAAAGCGGAGATAAAATTATCTCCCTATTACCAAGCTGTCGCTAACACCAGTTAGCGACAGCTAATAGGAGATAGTGACCATCTTGGGCCCCGCTTTGCATGTCAGTGATATTTATCACTAATGACATGCAAAGTGGGCGTGCCAAGATGTTAGCGACTGAAAACAGTCGCTAACATCGCTGTCTCCTATTACCAACTTTTGGAGATATTCGCGCTAAGCGCGAATATCTCCAAAAGCTAACACTTGCCCAGGAGCAGTTCTTAGCCATGTTATCCAATGGGAGGTGGATAACATGGCTAAGAGCATTTGCTCGATAATGCATGAATATCGCTGACTTTTCAGCGATATTCATGCATTGTGGCCGTTTTTTATCGCATTTGCGATAAACCTTGCTAATAGCAAGGTTTATCTGCGATAAAAATCGGCGATTTGCGGCGATAATTTTTGTCTCTAAACAAGTTAGAGACAAAAATTATCTCTATTGGTTGGTAATATGCCCCTAGGTTCTGCCACTTGATGGGAGTCACCTGTGTGCATGTCAGACTTGCACAGGTGACACACATGTAGATTTGACTAGGCGGAATATGTATCAGTCTAGCCATGCCCCCCTCAGAGGACCTAGAACAAATATTTAAAGTTGTGACTCTTCCACTATAATCCCTAACAATTATAGCAAAGAAAGATGTCATACAAGCAAATTACACTTTTATTTCTATAGCTCATTGTTTTGGTGCCTATCAACAGAAAGAAACAGGTTATTTTGGAATAGAATCAAAAGTCTGAAACACAAAATGCTGGATACTCTGAAGACATTGGGGCATTGTAACCAAATGGAAACAAAGCCAGTGATCACAAGCTCTTGTTGCAGTCAAAATGAATAATATTGTAAGAGTAATAGACAAATCTAACTGTTGTATAGTAACAACAGTGGAGAAAAGGTATTTTTTAATATATTGGGATTCCGCTATGGTGACGGTGTCTACCTGTTTCATGCTGAACCAGTTGAATCATTTCGAAAATTATACCAACTAAAAACTACATTTTGTTTGGATTAAGGCATTTTGGCTTTAGCAGTGTTATTGAGTCTTGTGAAGTTTCAGCAAAACGAGATCATAAAATTGATACTCAAACATTTGTTAATTAGTATTTGCTATTCTACCAAGGTGTTTGCAACTGGTTTTTAGCTAACATTTTGTATAGTGTTCTCTTTTATCAGGTAGCTGTGAAGATTTCCAGTTCATCAATGAAGATATCTTACATGATACTAAATTAATAGATTGAAAGGGGCTTTTTTTGGCAACAATAGCTTTCACACTGCATGGATCCAATGATGTTATAAAAAGTATCTGATAAAATTTCAGTTTTCATGTATTTGTTTAATACAATTTTTTTTCAGAAATGTGGGTATTAAGTTGGGAGAGTGGTACCTCTGCCAACTCAAAAAAACACACCTCCAGATAGGAGAGAATCTTTGTTTAACCCCTGTTAGCTACGGCACAAGCAACAGCTGAGAAGTGCCTGCCAAGTTCAAGATAGGCAAACATTTCTAAAGTATCAAAATACAATAAAATTCACACAATACACAATAACACAGCACGACAAAATTACCAAACTAGTTTTCAAAAATATAGAAAAATGTAATGAGCAAAATGATAGTACGATCATAAAAATAGACTAGGGGAACATGAGGTATGAATTTGTATAGGTCAGAACAATTACATACCAGCCACCATTGAGCAGAGGTGAAATACACCCAGCAGGATGTTCCGATCAAGCATTTTAACTGCAGACCTTGGGTAGATTTATTAAGTTTTATTAAAATTGCTGTGCTAACTTGAATTAAAGGGTGAGACAATATGTCAATTCCTACTTAAATATTTGGATGTGATTAACTATCCTTCTACTTTCTGTTTTTCTTGCTCTGCCAGTTGTGAAACAGCATACCAATGCATTTATACATTGATGATTTTATTTGTAAGATATTAAAAAATCATACAATAAATTATTCCTTTCAATTCTCAATAGGGTGGTGTCAAATTAAGAAAATAACCAGAACGTACATGGACTTTGAAAAGACAGAGATAATATTAAAGCCTTATCTAACGTGAGCCAGAAGAATAAGAACCCTTACTGAGAATCCAGATGGAAGAGCTCAAATCATCAATTTGCTGATGGCACTCAAATTCATCTAATAATATTCTTCTTCAAGCGTATGTGTAACCTAGGAAGTTGCCTGTTGAATCTTCATGACTGGATGTTAGCCGATTTTCCTATTATGATCTATGAAAAGACCAAATGCTTTCTATTACTTTATCAAGATGAATTTATATTCAGCAAGCCTGACTATTTAATTCCAAATCAACAGCTTCACCCCAACTCTAATTTCTAAAATAATACTACTGGACATTTGAATAGATCATCACCTATTGGTGATCACTGATTATCCAGTAATATGTTCAAGGTCTATTCTCTCGTCTCTAAACCGTTTTAACATTTAACTACATTTACTACAACCAACTGACGTTTGTATAGATGTTCAAGTTGCTTTTTATCAGACACTGACTATGGAATACCTCTCTAAGAGGTTTCCTAAGTCCATTCTGCCACCTCTCATATAAATGTCTCCCTCAAAGACCAGGTTTGTTTCAGGAGGAAAACACACATGACCAAAGCACCCATGTTCTAAAACAAATTTACCTAGACTACTGTATCAAATTCAACTTGGAGCGCCTCATAATCAATGATCCACATGTCTACCATCATTTTTCTTAATACATCTGTGTAGGTGATAAAAAAGGAATAAAGACATTTTAAGACTATGAGAAAATGTATTTACATTTCAGCAGGTGTCACCGAGTTGTTCTCAGGAGAGAACCATATTCTTTGAAATTATTTATCTAAAGAATTCAGATATCTGGAAAACTAATATAATTTCAGAAATAAACATTACCCACTCTTCCTGGTCTCCACATTCTGTTTAGAAAGCAACACATCCATATTCTTTGATGCCTAACCCTTTTCACTCTTACATTTTGGCTATTGTCTGCCTATTCTAAATGTTTGTGCTTCATTTCTGTACCTTTAACTTTGGTAATATATATTTATCAATGAGGTTTTAGGATCAATGATTTTCCCAGCCCCCTGGAATGCTTTATTTTTTTATGGGTAATTGAAAAGAGGTGCAATTTGATATAAAGAGCAAGGCAACTTTAGTAAAGTAGCGCCGAGTTGTATAAAAATGTCTAGAACAGTGAATTAACCACAGTGAGTAAGGGCCCAATTAAGAAATGTGTCAATGCACCCATGCAAATGAGGGAAATCGCCTTCTTAGTGAGGAGGCATGACATTTCCCACAATTCAACCGGCATTACAGAGGGGTCTTGCAAGTTTCTTTAGCCCCTTCTGTGATACGAAATGTCCATTGCCTTAGAATGTATATGATAACAATTTCTTAATGTTGTTTATTTTGTATACCACGCTATACTTGTGATGTGAAAAGGTGCTGTTGTGAATTTGGAGACGGGTATCATGCTACCTCATGGAGAGCTATAGATGGAAGAATGTATATTCTTTGTCACCTTTATGTGTTCTATTATGATGTTGTATGTACAGACCTTGATGGAGTTCTCATTGTGTTCTTTTTACTGAATCAACACATGAGGTTGAAGTAAATAGAGTAAAACATAACTGTTAAACATTAGATGGTAATGTATGGATGTATAATTAGGGTGTAAGTGCAATTTTTCATGTGAGGGAAGTATTTTGTATTCCTTACGTACGGATGAGACTATTTTATTGATGTCAAAACAAAGGTGTTTCTCTGTGTGAGGAAAGGCCCTTTGTTGCACGGACACTTCCTTTTATTGATGAGTTTTATTGTAATTGTTTAGATTCTGCACACTGGGGCACTGCTGCCTGCTATCCGGTGTATATGCTGTGACCCAGAAAACAAGCAGAAAGTGGCTTATCCCTGACTAGCTTAATTAACTTTCTTCTAAGGTCATATGATATGTTATATAAACTGCACGGATGGCATGGAAAAATAAATGTAACCTGTGGACTGCAGCACTTATTCTCCATCTACTAGTATGACAAGCAAAACATGGCTCCAGGTCTACTGTTGTGATTTGGCTGCTACAGTTAAAGTTTGCAGTGCCACCTGTTCAAATAACCCTATTTGACAGGTAAATACCTCCCTTTTAAATATCAGCACATCACCCATATGTAGGGCTTGTAGCCCACAGGGTTGGATGTGTGGTATTCAAAAGTGGGACATTTGGAACATTAATGTTAGCATGTCCCTACTGAGACCAGACTCCAAAAGCTGTTTTCACTGTCGAAGGCCTAGCTCTACTAAGCCCAGAGTACAGATTAAAATACTGCTATTTCTGAATTGGGATAGGATCCAGATAGGAAAATAATTAAACCATTATTTTTATATTTATTAACCATCCAATTAAAAGGTGGAACTTTCTAAAAGTTGTTTTTTACCTGCCTGAGACTTCAGAAGGTTAATTAGCATTAGCCTCTCTCAACTTCCAGCCTGTTCTCAATTATGAACTTCGTCCCTGGAGCTATGCAACAAGGTGACCTAAATCAGCATAAATTATTCTTCGGAGATCTGTAGAATGTTTAGGGTGGGGAACTTAGACACCCTATGACACTACTGTTTTAAATTGTGCCTGAGAGTTCTCTTTGAACAACATGTAACACTTGGGAGCCCTTGAAAAGCAGAAAACAGAATGTTAGAACAACACTTGTGTATCCCCTGTCTGCGTTCTATGGGTGCCAAGGTTTTAGCAGGGTGATTTAGCAGGAGGACTAGCTGGGGGCGACTGAGACAAGACTACATAACTTGAGAGAGTTAGGGGAACATGGCGGCCGTGAGGAAAACGGTCGCGGACCACCAGGCGAGGAAGGTGTTCGTAATGGCCCTCGTACCTCCTCCCCCCCCCTGTTCCCCATTCCCCGTTTCTCCATTTTCGTCTAAATTCAAATCTTTTTCTTTAGTTTAGACCTGCTGAATTATCATTTTCAGCGATGTATGGAAGTAAAATACCGGTGCATGTGAATGCTGATCAGCGGAGATCTGGCCGGGTGTCCTGCAGTCCTGGTTTCGGCACCGAGGGAGAGAGAGCATCTGCGTGGCTGCAAGCGCCAGGGCTGCTACGATGTGACAGAGCCACACGCATGCTGAGTGGCAGCCCTGGCAGTGTCATAACCGGTTGGAGTGCGGTGTGTGCAGAGTGGAGGAGCATCCTGCAGCAAGTGTATCGTGAAGGGGGGCCCCAGCAGGATGGAAAGGGTCAGTGAGTTCTGAATGTTCTGAGTGAGTTCTGAAAGTTCTCCATGGAGGGAAACCACTTCAGGGGTGAGTGCTGAAGTGGTTTCCCTCCATGGAGAAGATTAATGCAACGCCTGCTAACGGCGGTGAGAATATTGGTGTAAATCCAGACAAAATATCAAGGTACACCCTCCGTGCAAGAACTTTCGGTGCCTTGGGAAGGCTTACAGTGTAAAGTGACGATTTTACTCTTTCTGCTAAAGGAGTCCCGGGAGACATTACTGTTAGTACTATTCCCCCAAGTACTGTAAGGGGAAAAAACATCAAACAGCAAGGGAAGACCCCACGGGGAGAGGGAAAAAATCTTCCCTACACATATTAAAGTCAATCCGTCCCTAAAATCTTATTACAAAGTCCTAACACACGGGATGGCCTCTGGAGAAAAGGGGGACACAGGAAACAGAAGTATAGGGGAGCTGCCAATTTTACCCATTGAGCCTGAGACAGTAGAGTTAATCCCAGTACGCTAGAAAGCCGTATAAGCGAAGAGGGGCAGAGGGAAAGCAAAACTGGGAGTAAAAATGGCGCTGTAGAGATATGTTTTCAGGTCACCGGGCAAAACATGTTTTGTGTCTTGTCTACTCAGGAGGAAGATAAACAACCTGAGATGGGGCCAGAGCAAGAGAATTTGTTAACCCCGCTAAGTCACCTCTCACAATTTGAGCCTTCAATGACACCTCGACCCATCCCAGAAAATCCAGATGCGCCACTGGCATCTATTCTTTTAGGTCTCCGGGAAGAACTTAAAACGCGATTTGAAACATCTGAGGCAAATCAGGCTGATATTCAGGCTCTTCCACAGTACGTGCGCAAAAATTTGATGATGTGGTCGCTCGGGGAGGACAATTGGAGGTGGAAGTCAGCTCAATGTGAAAAGACATAACTAACAACTCTAAAGGAGTAGAGGCACAGGTTAAAGAGTATGCCAACCTCAGAGACGACATGGAGCAAATAGAAAATCACTCCTGTAGGAATAATCTGCGGATTATAAATATACCAGAAGCTGAGGAAGAATCAAGCATAAAGGTCTTTGTGATAAAATTGCTAAAGGAGATGGATCTGAAGGATAGATTGGACATCAACCTCGATTTGGAGATCCAGCGGGTTCATAGGGATACATTTCTGAGAAACTGTAGCGGCAAAAGCCAAGAAAAATCTTGGTAAACTTCTTATCTTACTTAAAGAGATCATTTTGCTTGCTGCCTTATAAAACGGTCCCTACACATTCAGAAGCTAACGTTTGATATCAGATCAGACCTCTGCAATGCAACAGACCAGAAGCAACAGGAGCTGTGGAAAAGAATGGGGGAGCTACTTATAAGATAAAAAAAAATGGATAAGATAAGATAATAGATAGAAGTCACACACAAGGTGGAGATGGGGGAGATGGTGGAGTGGGAGGGGAGGGGGGTGTGGGAGGGTTCGGTTTCACAGGTATTATGAAAAAGGCCATACCTCCCTCGGCGGTTCTAACAGGCTCATAGTATGAGGAGAGTTCCCATGGTGGGGCTAAGGGTGGAAGGGATTGAGATGGGCACGGGGTGGTGAGCAGCGGGGAAAAAACCCCAAACAATCTGTCCTTATTTCACACATTATTAGGTTAATTCTTTAGAAGTACGGAAGCAGAGAACCTCGGGTCCAAGTCTGTTAGATTACCTAAATATAGATGGCCGGGAAGGATAATAATTTACAAATTACAATGTGGAATGTAAATGGTTTAAGAACAAAAAGTAGACAGGGACTGGTAATGAGGTACCTGGAGGAATCACAAGCCCACATAAGTATTATTCAAGAGACCCACCTAACAGCGATAGAGAGCAGGGAGCTTTATAGAAAGCAAAACTGGATTGAGAGCTATCTTGCCTCTGACCAATGGGAATATTCAAAGGGAGTGGCGATAATATTGAGGAAAGGGTCAGGAGTTGAGATGACTTCTTTTAAAACTGATAGTTCAGGCAGATGGACTATTATAGGTACAGGCTTTGAAATTGTCTGTGTGGGTTTCTATGGCCCCAGCGTGGACGACCCCCAGTATATAGTAGACCTGCAACTTATGGTAGCTGGGGCAGCAGCACCGATAGTAATTGGGGGGACTTTAACACTCTATTAGAACCAGGATTAAATAGGTCCACCAGTAGGAGGGGCGTCCAAAATCAAGGGACTAAAACAAGAGAAGCCCTTAGGCACATGCTATCTGAATTGGGCTTGGTTGACTCCTGGAGGTATCTAATGCAAGGTAAAAGAGCATATACCTTACATAGTAAAAAATACCATCATTTCTCATGTCTGGACTATTTGTTAGTAGACACGGAGTTGACAGGGAGCCTGAAAGAAGTATGTATACTCCCAGGACATATCTCTGATTATGCCATGGTTAGTATCGCACTGAAGGGTGTAAAAAAGAGGAATACTCTGAGATGGACGCTAAAAAGGTCCATATTATCAGATTTAGATATGATAGCTCGCTTAAAGGAAACCACTGTAATGTTTTTTCAGATCAATGCTCAATCAGCTCCCATTGGAGTTATTTGGGACACCTTCAAAGCCTTTCTCAGGAGGATATTGCAAAGTCTGGTCTCCTTTAGGAATAAGGAGGAAAGGGCTGTCTTAAGAAAGTTGGAAGAGGAGATCAGGACATTAGAAAGAAGAGCGCAGCAGGGAGCACATAATATACAGCAGAGAGGGGTGATTTTGAAAAATCTGGAGGAAGTAAGGTTGAATTGCAAAAATTAAACTAGACCTAAAATGTAGGGAAAGGTGGGCTACTGGGTGCATGCAGCACTTTGAGTATGGAGAAAAAGCCGGAGCACTCTTAGCTTGGAAGTCAAAGGCTGAGAGAAGGAGAAACCACATTGAGGAGTTGATAATTAACCTGGAGGGAACCACTACAAACAAAGAATGAGAAATACAGGAGAATATGGTCTCCCTCTTCTCTGAGTTATATACTGTCTCAGTTCAGCCAGATGAAGAGGCATTGAAACGCTGGCTAAACAATGTAGATCTTCCGGCATTAACCACTGAGGGCAGGAATTAGCCTGAAACCCCCATCACAGAAGGGGAAATCAGAGAGCAGCTTAAACGTATGAAAAACGGTAAAGCTGCGGGGACTGACTCTATACCAATTGAGGTCTACAAACTGATAGCAAACGAGATAGAGACAGAAATAAAAACTCTTTTAAAATTCAGTTTACAGAAAAGAAGGGTCGACCCCGAGGTCCTGAAGAGAGGCTATAATTACATTGCTTTTAAAACCGTCCAAAGACCCGAGGAGGGCTGATTCATATCGCCCAATCTCATTACTGAATGTAGACCACAAAATCTACCCGGGTATTTTGGCAGGCCCATTGGCTGAGGTAGCCCCGCAATTAATCCATACGGACCAGAAAGGTTTTTGTTCCAATACGACAAATACAGGATCTCACACTGTCTTTGATTGGAACAATAGATTTAGCAATTGCCCGATCTATTCCATTGGCGGTAATTACTATAGATGCATCCAAGGCTTTTGATCGTGTTAGCTGGGTGTTTCTATGGGCTGTTTTAGATACCATGGGCTTTAGTTGGCTGTAATGCAAAAGTTGTATGAGCACCCCACCGCCAAAATTCTTATAAATAGTACCTTGGCAAGGAGTTTTGAGATTCATAGAGGGACAAGGCAGGGTAACCCTGTGTCTCCACTCCTTTTCGATTTATATATATAACCCCTGGCATACCTGTTGAGAGCTGATGATCAAATTATCCCCACATATTAGCTTCCTTCACATAGTAAAATTGCACTATATGTGCACCACCTGATAATATATACTTCTGACCCAGCCTAAACATTAATTAGAATGGAACAACTGACAAATGAGTACGGGGTCTTTTCAGGTCACTCAATAAATGTAGCAAAGACAGAAGTGATGTGTTGGAATATGGAGGACTGGGGAGGTAGAAGATGTAAAGAAATTAGATATTTGGGGATCATTATCACAAATAAAATCGAAGAGATCCCTTCTTGTAATTTGAAACGAGTCATGAAGGAGGTGGAGAAGCAAGTAACTAGGTGGAAGAAATTACCATTGTTCATTTATGGGAGAGTCAACCTGATAAAAATGTCTGTTCTACCGAAATTTACATACCTTTTCAATGGTATACCTCTCAGTTTTTCTAAAGAAGAAATAAATAAAATCTAGGGTGAAATTCCGAGCTTTATTTGGGCATCCCGGGGTGTGCGCCTTTCATGGTAAAGATTACGGGGCAGCCTCAAAAAGGGTGGGTTAGCACTGCCAGACCGTAAAACTTTACTGCATGGCCTTCCAATTAAAAAAAACTCACACATTGGTAGGGGAGCGCAAGAGCAGTACATGAGGGTTAATACTTAGGGAAATGGTTAAAGAATTGAGTCCAAAGGCATTCCTATAAAAAATTTGGAGCCCCACATTGTTTTTAAAAAGTGAGGCTAAAAGTCCTAAACTCTGCACTGAAACTGTGGCTCACAGTGAGACAATTATTAATGATCAGTTACTTTTCGGATTTTTCCCCAATTCGGGAATACCCTGGTACGCCAGAGTGTATGAAAGACGCTTTGAGTTTTCCATTAAAACAGGCAGGGATAACAAATTGGGGGGGATCTTTCATCAGCAGAGGGAATAATTCCATGGGATGCATTAAACAATAGGACAGGCAATAAGCTATCCAGGTTTAAGTACTTGCAGCTCACCTTATGGTCATCCACCGCTGCAGAGGAGGTGGGGGCAGATGGGATTTTGAAACCTCACTACAGGATATGAACCCAAGCATTAAAGAAGTGGCAAAATGGTATGGACAGTTCTTGGAGGCAGAAAAAGATAAACTGAAGGCCACCTCGGATATCTGGACAAGTACCCTACAGGAAGGCTGTATACAATCTTTGTGGACAGAATCCTTGAAAACCTTATACGCCAATGTATCTCCAGCTAATTTTAAACGTCAGCATTTTTTCGTCATCCACAGGCTACATTGGACCCCACAAAGACTGTCTAAGTTCAGATTGCAACCGGTCCCCAGCTATAAGAGATGTAATCTCTTAAGGGCCAATGATTTCCATGTCTTCTTCACTTGCTCAGGTATTCGAGAATTCTGGAAGAATGTTGAAATCATTATAAGGGCAATTTCAACCAAGAACATTGTTTTGACCGAAACGCTGGTGCTTTTTGGGGTGGATAGTGTTTCTCGACAGGTTTTGAGCAGCAAGCAAAGGGGCTTATTATTTCACCTGTTGCTTATGGCAAGAAGAGAGATTTGTGAAGGTGGCTAGACTCCCTTGCCTCTCCATCCGGTAGCCTGGTTAAATACAGTAAATTGGACAGGTAAATTAGATATCAAATGTAACCCACACAGGCCAAGAGAGTTTTGGGCGGACAACTTCAAGTGGTTTTAATTTAAAAGGTTTTTTTTTTTTTGGTTGCTCACGAATTCGGATACCTGGTCCAATGATTGCATCCTGCCATGGACTTAGTGGTGGTGGATCCCGCTCGCTCCTTATAAGACTAGAGCCGTGGAGGCCAAGAGTCTGAATCTGCATGGACCACAGATGGATCGAGGGTGCCCGTATACAGCCCAGAATACAGTAGCCATGGTGAAATGAGGACTAAAAAAATAAAAAAATAAAAAGACTGCATAACTTGATTGTAATATAAACAAGAGAGTCCCTGATGGCTGGAAGAGAAGTAGGGCAGAAGCTTAGAACTGAAGCAGGTTAGAGCAAGCAGTGAATAGGTAACTAGAAGTCTACATGGACAACACAAGTACTAACAGCAGGATGGTAAAACAGCGAATCATAAATAATAGTTTGTCAACTCCTCCGAAATAAGGTGAAAAGATCATATGCAAAAGCAAGAAGCAGATTATTCTCACAGAGTTCTGGGAGACACCCAGCAGTGGTGCTTGGTGGTCCTCTGTGCCAAAAGGCACAAGCCTTGGAGGCTAACAAGCTAAGACAATCAGAATTACAATATAACCTGAAGACAGAACAACAAGGAGCAGAGGAAGGAACACCAAAACAGAAAGCGTGATTTCCTATTGTGGGCAGTTGCCGGTGCTCGTGAGCGATTGCGGTCAGAGGGCTGCCATTTGAATAGATTTGCTGTTCCACAAGTAGATTTTGTACTCAAATAGTTGCAAACTCAACTCGAATGGCTATGCACTCTGCACAACGCATGGTGATGTTCGCAATGATTTTCAGTGCTGCCCGCGCCACCACAGCTAAATTGTAGTGCAAACTGCACTTTTTATGTTGGCAGATTTCCGTGGAATCTCGTAAAGTTTTTCTGTAACTCCACAGAATTCTACTGTGTTAAACTCTGCGAGTTCTGCCCAACACCTAGCTGAAATAACTTGAGGCTCAGGGGAGAAGCACAGGTTTAGGGAGAACGTCTGGTGCAAGGACCTAACCAGGTGCAGAGAATGAGGGAACTACCAATGCAAGGACGGCTGAACTGGAACCTAGAGAAGGAAAGATATGGGGGAACCATGAGACACAAGAAAGATAAAGAGAAAGCCTGGAATGGAGTATGGACCAGCACAAATATAGAGAAGGGTTCAGAATGTAAATATAAATGGGTCAGATAATAGTAGAATCTATGAACCAAGCCAGTGATTAGGAAAACACCATTAGGGCGTGTTCTGAGAAGGGTCTGAGGAGAGAAGGAAAAACAGGACCATAATGCACATGAGAAGTGGAACAGAATCTAGATTAAAAGATGAAGCAAAATTAAGTATGGAAAGTGTTGATGCGTTTATTGAACTATAATGATATAAAGGTAGGTTTGTAAAGGGCCCTTATGAGTGATATCTAGTGGCAGGATGGCAGAACGCTGACAATAGGAGCCTCACTTTGTCCAATCAGACTTTTACTCTCCTCTTTTGTTGTGAGTGCAGGGCATGCCTCAAAATGTATTTTGATATTAGATGTGGAGGGACATTAGTGATTACTATAGTGCACCCCTCTAAACACCTGCAAGCCACAGTTGACCGAAGACACATAAGGGCATATTTACTGGAAATTGTGGTAGAGGGCAGTGCTCCAAGTTTCCTTGCTGCGCTGCCCTGCGTCATAGAGAAAGGGCAGGAAAGCACAGTATTCATCCAATGTGGTGCATTCCTGTCCTTTTCTCAATGCAGGCACCCTTGCACCATGACAGAAGGGTGCATGTGTTTCAGGCAGGATTGATTTTGTGCATGAAGGCCTTACTGCACAAAAACAATCCATAGAGGCATTTTCCTCTTTTTGTGTGTGCTGCAGACAGTAGCACACACAGAAAGAGAATACATTGAGGAGAAAAAAATATATATCCTCATTATGCCTCTACTGGGAAGGTGTAAGATTTTGACGCATTGCCAGGTTTATAGGTACTTGTAAATCTGGGAGTACATCAAAAGTCAATGAAGTTGCATGGGAGCACCCAATGTAATGCCCAAGGAATGCTCCCTTGCGCAGAGTAACGCAACACAGCGGTTTGCGCTGCATTGCATTACTCCACGACTGAGAGGTTTGTGTTGTAAAGTTGCGTGGTGCAAGCATGATGCAAAGCCCTCATAAATATGCCCCATGGTGTTTTGGGCCCATTTGCAGTAAACAAACATAAACCACTGCAAACTTGGGTAGTTAGGAAGTGCCCAGGAGTCATCCACACCAACCAGCAAGTACCAGACATGGCAATCCATGGCACCCCATCAGAACACTTTCTAAACCATTGGAAGAACAGCAGAGGACTCAACATGTTGCCTGTCACCTGAGAGTAGCTGTGAAGGACTGGACCTGCTTCCGCGTGTACCCAGGACAGATAAGTAGCCTCCAAGGATCAGTTGGCTGACTTCCTGTCTGGTTATAGGGATAGAACAATCTGTAGGATGCCTTTTTCAAGAAATCCCCAGTTGCCCATTGGCAGCTGGAACCTGGACTGGACTTTGCAGTTGGCCTCTGCCTGACACACTCAGAGTCTCTACGTGGCCCTTCTAAGCTTGTAGGGGCCATAGATGTGTACTACTGTGGTTGTTCGGGCACAAGAACAAAGTTTGGAAATGTTGACAAATTTTCCTTCAGACCAGTGGGGCTTAAAAACTTTGTTGAACTTTCTGACTTTCACCAGGACCAATCCAATTTATGTATCTGATCCAGATCCATCCCAGTCAGGCTGAAATATCACCTTGGTACGAAGCCTGCCACGACCATTTTCTATCATTGGTGCTTTACTTTTTCTTATTCTTAGCACTTTTGCCACCTAAATCTTTATGAATTCTGGCCTATGGTTCCCGTTATTGGATGTTTGCCATTTTGCTTAGTAATTTTTCTCAGTTTTTATAAATTAGAGTTTTTTTTTATTGTTTAGTGTTTTCAACATTTTAGCTGTTATGGTACTCTCTAAATGCCTTGCACATTTTTGTTTGGGTAAGCCTGTCTACTCTGCACCATAGCTACCAGTGGTTTAGCCCAGGTTTAAATTATTGAAACTCTAGAGTGAACCTAACAAGATAGTGACTATATTACTTGATTTGAACACCAATCCACCCTAACGAATACATCGCTTTCTCACATTGTGCCTAAACATGTATGTAGGAGTCATGCATAGGAATACCTGTAATCTTTGGAATGGTCTGCAACATATATTTTGAAGCATGTTGAACATGGGAAGTGTCAAGAGGGTAAGGGTACTAACCACGAGAGGTAAAGACTTGCATCAACTGTAATATACATTTTGGAGATTAATAGAAGTGCAATAGGAGAAGTCTATACAAAGGGACATTATGCAACTAGTCTTGGTGCTTGCTCTGAGGAGTGCACCCAGGTGTGGCCCGGGGGGATGTATTGTACAGCCAGTTTCAGCTGATGGACCAAGGTGCAACATAGATGCTACAATTACTGAGCTACAGCATATAGCAGAGGAGGAATGAATATTTTATTACATTATATTACCAGTATACTACCACCAGCCTCTCTGTGAGGTGTCAACCTTGGAGCTCTAAGAAACCAACCATAGGACTGGACATTGCACGGCCGGCCGAAGTAAGTGCTCTAAAAAGGAGAGGCTAAAAAATAGCCATTATGCACTGAGCCAATACTTATGTATATTGCGATTCTCCTATTACCTTGACTAGAGAATCTGGATTTCATTAAAGACACGGAGGCTAACATTATGCATATAACTTTTATTGCAGACCCAAGCAGCTGCATACATCATAAAGCAAATGTTCTACACTAGAACATTAGAAAAACCTATAAAAGGCATGAGCACTAGGCAATCAGCCTTTTTAAATGTGGTGTAAAGAAGGAAAGGTTCAATAATCTTCCAGGAAAAGTCTAATAAACTTCAAGTAAAACTCCATAAATTCTTTAGTGTATCAAGAAGAAGAAAGAGAAGAAAGATGAATAAATTGATCCATAGGCCAAGACCATGAAGTTACGAGAAATTATCTGAAAAAGAGAGAGAGATATAATTATTTCAAGATAGAAAAAAATGCAAAAGAGAAAAAACAATTCTGTAAAGAAGTATAATCATGAGAAATGCAAAGCATGCATTCAAAATAAACCTATCACAGTAACAAATATAAGATACAAAGTATGTCAAAGTATACTGTATGTTAAAACCAACCACCCAAGGGAAAGGGTGGAAGGGATAATGTTAGCCTCCGTGTCTTTAATGAAATCCAGATTCTCTAGTCATGGTAATAGGAGAATCGCAATTTCATTACAAGACTGGAGGCTACCATTATGCATGTTGGTAGCCATGTAAGACAGCATCAGACATATGAGTGATTGGTTTGCAATAGTGATGAGCAAAAGTTCTACAATTAGACCAATCAGCAGCTTTAAGAATATCATCTAACTTACCACTGGACCAAAAGGACTTACTGGCCATTGCACCTCGGATAGAATGTGGTTTGAAAATATTCAGATTGATACCTTCAAGATTCATAACAATTTTAACCCTTCTTGCAATAGAGGCAGAGGTAATACCTTTGTGAGGTTTAACAAAGGAGATAAGTAACTGATTTACACTGGATGGGCGTAGTGCATTAATTCTTAAGTCATATTCTTTCATATAGTCCATAACACAAAGTTTTTTTACATATATCAAAGCATGAGTAGAAAATAGAATCAGACATAGTCTTGGTTCTTCTATGTAGTTCAAATTTGACTCCAAACATACTATAGGATCTATAAGAAATATCAAGAGCTTTAACATCAGAGGCCCTACGACAAGAAATCTAGCAAAGAAGTGTAGCTACTTTGATAGAAAGGTTCTTTCTGTTCAAATGGGAATTATCAGGCCAACTAGAGAAAAGGTCAAGAATTAACTTGACGTCCCACAGAGATTGATATCTAGGTTTTGGAGGTCTCCTAAGTCTGATACTCTTAAGGATTCTACAAATAATGGCATTTTTACCTACCATTTTTACCGTTGACTAGGGCATGACCTGCGGAAATAGCTGATCTATAACAATTGATAGATCTATAACTTAGACCACTTTCGAATTATTCCACAAGGAAATTAACTATATTAACGATAGGTGCTTCCACGGAATCCAGGTTCCTTTCCAGGCACGAACGTAACCAAACTTTCCAAATGTTGTTATACCGGTAGTGTGTTCCAGGGGCCCATGACTCACCGAGGAGAGTTAAAGCTGTTGACGAAAGTCCTGCGAGATCATTGAATCTCCTGACACTCTCCAGGCAAGAAGGCTGAAATTCCCTGTTTGAACTGGAGAGTGATTTGACCGTCTATGTCTGTAAGAAGGTCCACGAGGGAAGGAATTAGGAAGTAAAGATCGTAAGTCAGCTCCAGGCTTGGGATGGCCAAAAGGGAGTCACCAGGACAATGAAAGAGCATTGATGTCTCACTTTCTGAAGGACTTTCTGGATCATGGCAAACGAAGGCAAAGCACAAGCGTTGATCCTTTCCTAGATCTATTTGGAAAGGGCCCCAAAAATGATTGAGGGAATTGAAAATGGAGATGTTGAGTTTCCAGTCACTGTGATCCAAGAGGAACCTCAAGTTCCAATCCACACAAAGGTTCGATTTCCCTGAAAGGTATTCTGCTCTTAGAGAGATCTTGTGTTCAAGGCAGAACATCCAAAGTTTCTTGGCTAAGTTCGAGAGGTCTTCCGACTTTGTACCTCCCAGGCGATTTATGTAGGCAACAGCAGACATGTTGTCCATTTTCAGAACAACTGATCTGCCTTGAAGAGGGTGTTTGAAGCTCATTAGAGCATAAAGACCTGTGGTCAGTTCTAAGTAGTTTATATGGTGTGAAGATTCTTCTTGAGACCAGACCCCTCCAGTGTTCTGATCTAGGAGACAGTCACCCCAGCCATGAAGGCTTGCATCTGATTCTAAGACAAAATCTGGGGCAAAATGTAGGTGGCCCAATACCGGTCGGTATTGGGCATTTGAGATGTAGGGGCCACAATTTGGATTCGGTAATTTACCGAATCGGTAATTTAAGGAATCAGTAAATTACCGAATTCTTAAAATAGCGATTCAGTAAATTACCGAATCCGAAATGTAGGGAGCACTCAAGTGAGTGCTTTTTACATTTAAGGATTCGTTATTTACCACTAACTACAAGTTATTTTGCTTTTCCAACAGTGCGATGTGGCACACATACATGCCCTTAGGGCATGTATGTGTGCCACATGTGCACCCATGTACTATTCAGGGGTACAACAGGGTGTCAATGTGACACCCTGCCACCCTTGAAAATGTACCCCCTATTACCAATTCGGTATTTACTGAATCGGTAATACTGAATGGCTTCCCATTCATTCCTATGGGCCTCCAGGCCCATATGAATGAATGGGGATTACTGAATCGGTAAATATCGATTCTTAATTACCAAATCTTACCGATTCGGTAATTTTTACTGAAAAATGATCTACATCCCATTTACCTATTCTTAAATACCGAATCGGTAGAATTCGGTATTTAAGAATAGGTAAATTGAGATTACCTCCATCTGGCCCCTGGTATTGAAACAAAAATTGCTCTGCCGTTCCAAGCATCCAGATTCTCTAACCACCAGGTCAGTTCCAATATTGTTTCTTGGTTCAAGGAAACAAGGTCTCCGTACCAGAGGCCTGCTCTCAGAGCCTTCACTTTTATCCTTTGAAGGGCTCGATAATTTAAGGGGCCCGGAAAGATAGCGTATATAGAGGAAGAGAGAAGACCCAGGAGTCTGGCTAGTTCCCTTAAGGATAGATTTTGATGTTTCAGGACATGTCTTATCTCTTTCCTGATTTTGGAAATCTTCTTCGGTGGAAGAAGAAGGCAATTTGTGGTGGCTACAGTGAAACCCAAGAATTCCATGGTTCTTAAGGGAGATAGAATCGATTTCTCTTTGTTTACAATAAATCCTAGGTTCTCCAAGAAGTCTACTACAGTCTTGAGGTCTTGAAAGATTTGAGAATGATCCTGAGACATAATAAGGATATTGTCTAGATATATGATCATACGAATACCTTTTTGTCTTAGAGACAAGGCGAGTGCCTTCATTATCTTGGTAAAACACCAAGGGGCTGATGAGAGGTCAAAGGTAAGAGCTTTGAATTGAAAAAGGTGTTTTTTTTTAAATAAACTGAAGGAAGGGTTGATGTTCTTTGGCCATAGGGATGGTAAAGTAAGCGTCTTTCAGATCTAATTTGACTAACTAATCCCCTTCTAACAAAAGATCTCTCTGAAGATGGATGCCTTCCATCTTGAAGTGTCTGTAAACATGGTATTTGTTGAGTTCCCTGTGATTTATTATGGGGCTCCATCCCTTGTCTTTTTTCTCTACCAGGAAGAGTGTACTTACAAATCTCAGCAAGTCCATAGGGACTTCTACAATTGCGTCTTTCTGAAGCATTGAAGAGATCTCTTCCTCTATTATTTTCTCTTGATCCTCGGTAAGGGGTATTTCCCTGGGGAGTGAATTTTGGATTGGAATGTCTATAAAATCTATAGTCAAACCATTTACAGTATTTAGAACCCAAGGGTTAGGAGAAATTAGTTTCCAGTTCTGGATAAAGAATTTTAACATACCTCCCACTTTTGGGGAAGAAAAAAGGGGGTAAAGAGTTGTAGTACTCACTTTGGAAGTTGGTGTCGTTAGATGCTCCTCTCGCTCTGAAGCCCCTCGAGCGGAAGCCTCTTCCTCTTGGAGGGTAGACCTGGGGTTGATTGGAGGATTGGTAGCCTCTTCCGCCGTTACCCCTGGACCTCGAATAGGACCTACAATTGAACAGGCTGAAAGATTGGCCCCTTCTTTCGGCCCTAAGGGCCTATGGTTTTGATTAGGTCTTCACCAAAAAGTAAACCCTTAGGGTTGAGTGAGGGCTCCTTGTCAGCTAGATCACTCAATTTGGGCTTATCTTGGCAAGAACAACCCTTCTCTGTTCGGAGTTAAGACTGGCGTCGGCATTGCCCATAGCACTAATGCCCTTTGACTCCAACCTCGGATTATACCTGTGTCTAATGGAGAGCCATTGATATAGCTATCTTCGGCAGCGTTGATGATCTTAGCTAAAGGTCCGAACACATCAAGGAGCCGTCTTGGCAAATTTTAAGGGACCTCTACATACCCTTTCTAGGATCTCTACCAAGTTTGAAAAGATATTTTATGAGTTCGGGGTCAAGGTTAGGCATTTGGCAGATCATACCCTGGATAGAGGGTCTTGAACATTCTGCTCTTAAAAGATTGTGGGTGTCTCTCTACAGAGGATTTCTTATCCCTTTTGCAATAAATTTGCTAACATGATCAAGGGGGACCCAATCAGAGCTCCTGGGATGATTAATGTTAAGAGGAGAGAACATCTCCTCGCCTAGAGGGTCCATAATACTATCTTTCGAAGAGGAAGTGATATTTTCCCCAAAGGGTTGAAAGACAAAGTCTTGGTTGTCTTCATCCAAGTCAAGGATGTATTCATCCGGGAATTCTTAGTCAGCCTCATCATGATCGTTGTCATGAAAATTAGTATCAAGGTTGAATTCAAGATCATCACTTTGAGCACTTGGATAGTGTGTGCCATGGGGGACACCTATATAATTTGTGCCGCTGAGGACACCTTTAAATGTTATGCCACCAAGGACACCTGAAGTGTTTGAGGTGCAAGGACCTCCAATGAAATTTGAGGTGCAAGGACCTGATATAGTGCTCTTTGGGGTATAATCGATACTTTTTGTCTTTTTACTTTTTTTACCTCTTACTTCAATGAGGTCATCATCATTTATAAGGTCATGTTGAATTTCTAGAGTATCATCCACTTCAGGGGAAAATGATCTCTTTGACGCCATAACTTTAGACAGCGTTAAAATCATACAAGATCTCATTTCCTTGTGGATCATGCTTTTGAATGCTTCTTTTTCCATGTTAGGTAGGGGGGCATTGCCCTCATCTGAATCGATATCACACATAATGAAAGAAGGTATGAGGGACAGTTATAGATATATATATATATATTTTCTAACTTTTTATATTTTTGTTATATATTATTAGTTATATCCCCCATTTTTTTAATTAAAGTGTGGGAGAGAGAACAGATGGGGTAAAGTCTAACTAAAATAAGGTTAATATTATGAAAAAAATAAGCTGTAAATAATTATTTTAGAAGGATTATGGCTAGAAAGCAAAATTATGGCTAGAAAGCAAAGTACATTATGAAATAATCCCAGAAAACGGTCAAGTTGTGTAGAAACAGCTGATCGCATCGGTAAACTGCTCATTCTCTCAAGCGCGATCAGCTGGTTTTTGAGAGAGGGGCATTGTGAGCTTGAGTATGCAGGAAAGGCCCTTGGCAATGATACCTCGCTGCGCGTGTACTGCTCATGGCCTTTCCTCTAATCTGCGTAGCCAAAAGGGAGAGCGCAGTGACGGTTAAAGTAAGTTCCGTCAAGCAGGGCTAATTTGGGACCCTCGGGCAGCGGGAAATCTTACCGTGAAGCGCGAGGCGCGCGGTGTGATCCTTGCGCGCGGTGCGAGAGTGAGTAATTTTCAAACTTAAACAAGGCTCATATAACAAATCGGCAAGGACGGAGCCGACCTCCATACATTGGAGGTCGGGTGACTGAGTCAGGGTAAGGGGGATGAAACAGATTAGTGTAGGCAAGTCAGTTTTAAGTACACCACTAAACACAAGCTATGAAATATCAGTAGAATAAGCAATCTAAGGCATAATAAGTACAGGTTATAAAGAACAAGCAATAAACTAACACGCAATGACGATATAAACAATTAAATGAACATCAGGATTAAAAGTAAGACGAAAGAAATGAGGGACTTATCTGCTTGGAGCCGCATTTAAAAGAGGCTGATTGCATAGTGCTCATGTCTTTTATATGTTCTTCTAATGTTCTAATGTGGAACATCAGCACCAGTTACAATGTAATAAAAACAAGCATTTGCAATGCAATAGGTCTCGCATTTACGCTAATTCGAGCTATTGACATTGCAAATAACAAAGCCTTTTATTTTTATTTTCGTTTTTAAAACAGAAATAAAAGGCATTGTTATTTACAATAAGTAAAGTGCACTTAGCATAGGCTCCAATTTTAAAAAAAAACAGCTATAACAACCTAGTGCAAGTGTGCATGTCAATTTAAATAAATGTCGGAAAATACTAGCTTTAGCGTTTTTGTTTCTTGTGTCAAAAATAAATGTGGATAAATACAGGTAAAATGACCAAAAAATAAATATGGATAAATACAGACGGAAATGTAAAAAAAATAAATACCATAAAACCGGGAGCCCTATTTATGATGTATGCGGCTGCTTGGGTCTGCGCTAAAAGTTATATGCATAATGGTAGCCTCCAGTCTTGTAATGAAATCAGTTTGTGCATTCTGGTGCCCGATTATGTATAGGGCCCAGTTTCCCTGTTTGCGCCTGATGCACCTTAAGACAGGTGCACCTGCGCAAACAGGGAAAGTTCGCCCTGTTACATAGAATGTGCTGCCCCCAGGGCAGCCGCTGACTTGTGCTGCCTGGGAGCAGAGTGGGCTAAAGAACGGTGATGGATCAAACCCAGATCTTTTGACAGGGTGCGAGTGTTTGATTGGTTCTGATGCTCCGTCCATCACTACCCCCTTTTGTACCGCTTTGGCCGCCATAAGTGTGGCAGGGCATGCTCAGACGTGAGTCCCTTGCTCACTTTGCCACTGGATTCAAGCAAGCCAGGCTGAAGACGGCTGGAATGCCAGAAACCGGTCCTCGGAGGCTTGTTTCCGGTCCAGGGAAGGCATGGCTTGGCAATTCGGGCTGGACTGTTCCCATGAGGCACAGGGTCAGACTGATTTGCATATAGCCATGTCTGAAATGGGGTGGCAGAGTGGGCTAAAGAATGGTGATGGATCAAACCCAGATCGTTTGACTGGGTGTGAGTGTTTGATTGGTTCTGATGCTCCGTCCATCACCACCCCCTTTTGTACCGCCCTGGGAGCAGCACATTCAGGTGAAAACAGAGCGAAGCGACTTTGAAGCAGCTGCTCAGTGTTCCATTGTGCAGACAGCAACCCACCTGCATATTTAAAGGTGATAGAGATCCCCTTGCAGGCGGGTCCAGTGATTTGCTTCACCTGCCTGCAAGGGGATGCCTGAGGGGTCCATAGGACCCCCTTATTCATCCTCCAGAGGGCTGCAATGAAGGGTAGCACTGACAGTGCACCACCTTCTAGATGTCAGTGAGCCCCCCAACAGCTTCTGTGCCTCTGTGCCTGTGTCTATAATACGACGTGATGCAGAGCCAAAGGTACTCCCTCATTTGCATGGGGCCACACCCCCTTGCAATTGATGGAACGCTCTCTCAAGAAAGCGATGGCGCAGAATGTGGCATCTTCTGTAATCCCAAAGTGACCTGGCAGCATGCAAATTGGGCACAAATGCCCGGTGCGCACCTGGGAACTTTGTATAATACAGTCCATGGTAGTCAGGAAATAATTAGAAACTTAGCCCATTTAAAATCGGATGGCAGTTCAATTTATGACTCTACTCAATAAATTTAAAAGATGCGGCTGTCTGCAAATATCCATCTTATCTTCCATTGGACTTTCACCAAATCTGAAGACCATGCAGAAGCAGGGCATGTGAAGTTCAGACAGACACCTTACAATGAAATAGAAGCATTTGAAAAAATACAGGTTGTGCAAATGTCACCTCTCCATATATATGCATGGCACATTATGGTACCACCGAGGTTTTCAAATATTTTCTGTACATGTATGCACTATCATACTTGCATCCACGTATTAAGATTTTTAATTTCTTGCATCCTCATTACAACTTAATGCATGTCCTTTACTGGACCATCAAACAAACGAATGCCTATTCTTTTTCAAAGATTACCCCCCTCGTCGCCGCTGTATGCAGTAAATCTGAAAAATGGGTCACCCCACATCATTTTGATTAAGGTGATCTTGACTATTCATGCCTATGTAAAGAAACATGATTCTTATATTAATACTCTGTAACAAAGACATCACATTTTCTCTCTTTTTAAAAACGTTCGCCAATCTTGATTTTATCATTAAGTGGGTTTCAATAATTCAGATATGCAACATTCAACGATATCTTTTGTTTATATATTTTATCCATGTATTTCAGCTAATTAATAAGCAGTACTCACGCCTGATAACGTTTTTCGCAAGTTATTGAATTCAACCAGCTGAAAAGTCTAACATACTGATAAATGCATTTAAATTCACCATTTAAATTTACCATACAAACAACCAAAGGGAGTATCAAAGTAAAGGCTGAACTGTAAGCTATGCTGGGTAGCACAGCTCACACAGTAAAACAGGACAGGCACAATTCACCAAGCTTTTCGGCGAGAAGTTCAATCTTGTTCCTTTTTTAGATCTGAATTAATTGTTCGATTCTGACTGCAATTCGGCAACTATTGTCAAAGTGTGCACAAGTACTACATGAAACAAAATAATACAGTAACACGCCAATTACAAATCAAAACATTTATAAAAAACACACGCCAAGACACAACCACAAATGAGGGCAGCACAATTTAGGAATCACAATTCAACAATAACATGATATACTAACGAAATATTATCACACCACAACAGTAACGCAATAATGCAAAACAAAACAAACACAACAGTGGATAAGCCAACACAACACATCATTAATACAAACCAAAAAGTGTAAAACAACCACGACACAACATTATAAATAAAACGCCACACCACCAGAATACAAAAGAAGGTACCGCTCCTAGACCCCTAGGGCTTACATATGCCCCAACCTCTGTCCAGGCAAGGATTGTTCAGTCTCTTGACCCTTGAGGCTCCATTCTTGCTCCTCTCCTTGTCTCATTCTTCTATCTGCTCTTTAGGTTTGCGCCATCCTTGTTTTTCCTGTCTTTCTTCTCTGATATCTCGCTTTATTTGTGTCATACCCGTGTTGTGCCATTTTGTTTTGGACCTATTTGCTCTGTTTTCTGCTTTGTTTTTGCCCATGTTTTGTGTGTCATATCTCTGTTTTTGCCCCTTTTTTGTGCCTCTTCACTCCATTGTATGCTCTGTTTTGCCCTTGTTTTGTGCCTCTTTGCTTTGTTTTGCCCTATTTTGTGTCTCTTTGATCCATTTCAATGCCTCTTTGCTCTGTTTCTGCGCCTTCACTGTTCCCACCCTTTTCAACACCAACACTCTATGGGGCTTATTTATAAACCCCGTGCGCCACTTTTGCATTAATTTTGCCATTTTAAAAGTGACGCAAAAGTGGCACAGGGGCTTGTAAATCTGCCCCAATATATTGTTCCTGCACTCCCACTGACCCTTTTGCTAGGCCACCAACACAGGACCTACTTAATGTCGGCAGCGAAATTCATGTGCAGCGGATGAACGCAATGGGTGCACCGCAGGTGCAGAGAATGTGGGCAAAAGGCAAGCTCATCTATGTCCATGCATGGCTGGACCACGCCCAGAAACAAGAACCCTTTTCGTACTCCACCCTCCACTACTCTGCTGTGACCATCCTTACTCTCAACTACCACTTGCGGCAATGCTGCCTCACCACACCACAAAATGCTCAAGTAGCTTTCTGCTGCACCAACTCCAAATAATGAAGTGCTCTATCACACTCAGCTCTACTCACACACAGCACCTATCACCCCTCCTTTGTAATCACACACTGACCATACATTGCCTACACAGTACTCTCATGCACCCTTCACAATACCCGCCAACTCACCAAATTTGGAATGTGCTGCACGTCTATGCCCCAAACCTGCTGTTTCTCAAGAAAACATAGCTGGAGCCTGAAGCAGTGCCTTACATTGTCAACACCACCCCCCAGTTATAAGATCTCTAAGCAAGACCAACTTCATAAACCTGAAGGTGGATTCCCCACTATCTACAAGAACACCATTAGCTGCACCATATACATGGACACACCTACCACCAACATAGAATGTCGGTCATTCAGGCTGTACATCACTGCCATCTTCACCCTGAGAGGCACTCTCATCTACAAGTCCCTTTTTAATACATGTACATATCCCCTATGGCAGGCCATACATAGTTCAGAGGGCAGAGTGCAGTGTATTTAAAAGGTTGGATATGTATTTTTTAGTTTTCCATGCCCTGGTAGAGAAAACCTCTTACATTTGATTTTTCTTACTGCAAGGCCTACCTCTCCCATAGGATAATATAGGGTTACCTTATTACAGTGATAGCTTTCAATCGGGAGCAGGTGGGAATAATGAGTTTGGTGTCCAAAGAGTTGTAATTGAAAACCCTATTTAATGGTAGAGTCATATTTTAAGTCACAATTCTCATCCTGGGTCGCATGACTGTGTGTAGCTGGCAGTTGGTCTTTGTATATTGTCCCCAGACAGTGAACAAAGGGGAATAGGTGTTGGGTGGACTGACTGACTTTCTAGAAGGGAGGAGCTTTCACCTTCCACACTTACACTTCACAAAGACTCTACCTCAGTACACTCACAAAGGGTTTCACACCAACCTATTGCAACCTCAGACATGTTGGTGCCAGGGCATGGAGGTAGGAAATTCCAAACACCTCCGATATGTAATCCTCCAGAAATGTCTCCTACTCGGCACAAAGAATAAATATTGGATCCTCAGACCAAACTTTTCAGTACACCTCTGAACCCATGGAAATCTCAGAACGACTGGTGTACTGCTCTGTTGCAAGATGGACTGCTACTCTCCTACTATTCTGCCCTGCTGCTGGAGTGGAATTACCATAGTGCTGCATCTTGAACCGTGGACCACACGAGTGAAGCCATTTTGGCTGGCCTCCTGATCAGAGTATCAGGGACAGACAAGGTTCCAACCAACTTAAACCAGGGCTGGAAAGGTGTTAGTGGGCACCGGACATTTTCCTGGTGGGCTGGAAGGGTGGGATCCTGTTTTGAACCAGTGGGAGCCATAATTGTTACTGTGGGCCGGTTTTGCAGCACTGCTACAATATCCTCCCCCTGAAACAAAAGCAGCAGCAGTATTTCCCAAAAGCAACCCCACAACCCCTCCTCCCTCCCGGTCGGTCGACTTAATTTTCAGGGCTTGCGTTCTCAGTATGACTCTGCCTTGAACCCAGTACCTGGACTGTGCCACCCCAGGCCTTGCCCTAGGAAGTGGGACTTTTGGTGCTCTGCCAGCCCAGCTGTGGCAGAACCAAAGCAGCATGACACATCTCTTCATAGCTTTGCAACGGAACCGCTGCAGCATGATGCATCCCCAACACAGGACCTCGCATCTTAGCTTGCAGCACCTTGGAACAGCTGCTGCAAGAAGCTTCTTTGACACAAGACTTTGCATCGCAAGCCTTCATTGGCAGCATCTTCAATGATAATGCAGGACCTTGCATCACAAGCTAGTCAATAGCTCTATCAGAACTATCATTGCGCAATACATCTTCTATGCATACTGGACAGAGGACCTCGCATTGCAGCCTGCAGCTCTTCAGAAACACCTATCTATGATGCATCCTCAATGCGGGATCTCGCAATGCTTTGGAACTTGAATTTTAAGAACTTTCTTTAGCTGGCCTAACCTGGTCTCTATATCAGTTCTACGCTCCATCATGGTCAGCCTCAACTTGTGACTTTGCCCTGGTTTTGCGTGACCAGATAACCACATTTAGCCCTTTGTACTTCTAAGCACTGTTTTTCCTGAAATCATTAAAACTGCATATCTTCTATTCCACTGATAGCATTTTTCTCATTTTGCTCTCAAATAATTTATTAAAATTTACTTTATTTCTCTAAATTGGTGTGGGATTCTTCTTGTGTTGTGTTTTCACTCTTTTACTGTTTGAAGTGCAGCATAAATAGTATACACATTGCTTCTAAGTTAAGCCTGACTGATTTTGTGCTGGGTTACTAGACTTTTAAGCAAATATTAATGGGGTTTGCTTGTGTTTCACCCTGACAAGAATTGTGGTTGCTGCTTGAGTAGGGTTTCACCTTCTTCAACCATAACCCAATTTCCCACATTCAGGTCCCAGTTATTCAGTCTGGAATCTTTCACCTCGGAGGCTCCCAAACTCATCTGCAGATTTTAACTTCTGTTTTTAATGCAGCCTCTAAAGTTGGCTTCCCAATGTTTTGGTCATTCCCAAAAGGTTTTTCCAAGGAAGGGGCTTTGGGGCCCTGCCCCTGTGACAATTTTTCTGAGCAGAATACCTTACATATGTTTTTTTTCTGCGATTTTTATGTTTCATTACATAAGAAGTTTATTTTGCCATTGTTAAGGGGCTGTAACTTTGAGCAAGTTAGACCGGATATGGCCTACTTGCAAATGCTTGGGACCTCAGTGGTGTGTTTCGGGGTAGCTAGTTACATCACAGGGGCCATCAGGCGAAGAAACAAAGTACAGCTACAGCAGTAACTGCCCTCTACCTCTTTACCGATAGTGATTTTTAAACAGAAAATTTGTGGTGTGACGATTTAGCTGATGAATTATTGGATTTTAAATGGAGAACTCAATGGGTGACAAACTTTTTAATCTATATATTTGTACGCCAAGTGTTCTTTTTTGATGGTGTTATGTAATATATTCGGTCCATGTATTATTTATAGTATTTGCTTATTTGTAATGTGTTATTGATATTATCTGTTTGTTTGTAATGTGATTATTTACATCATGAAATATTGTCCTGTGCTTTGATGGTTTTAAATTGTAACCGAATAAAGCAAACCTTTGACTTGACTTGACTTGACTCCTTAATGTGCCCTCTCTGTCACGACATCTTCCTGCCCCCCTTGCATAGTGGTCTAGCATGCAGAGCTCATGTTGTCTTACCCCTGTGGTGCTCTATGGCACACTATGATACCTTGATTGATGTTCCCCAAGAGCCATAAATCAACTTTGCTTCAATCCCTGCAAGCATCCCCTAGAACCTGTGAACCAATAGTGTATATGCACCCGCTGTTACTAGCGCTTTGGTGTGGTTTTTCAATTTAATCACTGCAAGCTTCCTCCGGAATCCCCTTGACCCAATGGCAAGCTAGGCTCCTGCTGTTACTGCGGTCATTGGTGTTGTTTTCCATTATGCACGTTCCAACTAAAATGATACATTAATTTTCTATTATTTGGTTCCGATCATCAAATTGCACCTGACCCTTCTATAAGGTCAAAGCGAGTGCACTAACACATGTTTTCTTCGTGGTTTGAGAAACTTCTAGACGCCCATGTGCCCTATGTGCCACAAAGTGATCTAGCTACATCTGTTGAGCCTTTGTGGGGGTATATAAATCCCTCCCAACCCCAAGTCATGGCTTAGCCTTGCTCCCTGTGGAACAAACCTCACCCTTTCCACTCGCCTGAGGAAGCCAGCCAGAATGAAGAATCACTCTAATTTCCTCCAAGTCCAAGAGAACTGGTGTTGCCTGTGGATCCCGCCCCTCTTGACATCTTCCTCCTCTCTCACTCCTGCACTGCTACTCTGGTGCCCCCCCACTCCCTGAGTCAAAGTCTCAAGATCTTCTTTGAACTTCAGTCAAGTGGAAAAAATAGGCTAGGTACTCAATATTATTATTATTTATAAATTCTCATAGAGTGCACAGCTACCCACAAAGACCTTCCCGGTGCGGATAGAATATAGTTTACCACATTTTAGCCTTCAAATCTAAAATGGGAATACACCAAATGGTCAATCTAAATTTAGAGGCCATCCAGGAGATGATTAAATGATAGTATGACCAGAAGGCCACTCTGAGTACAAACCTGACCAGAAGGTGTGGGTCATTGAAACAAACTGTAAACCCCTCCAGGACTGCTGTATGAGATAAAAGAAAAAAGGGTGAAGTAGCCTATCTGGAGAACCCGCAGAATCCCAGGAACAAATTGGGTGGTCCTGCAATTAACCTCGTAAAGCCACTGTTTGACAAGTCAGCGATAACTATGCTCATGATTACTGATCGTGGAGAGGAAGGGGACATTGTTGAGCCCCTTCCAGACCTCCTGTCACATAAGGAGCAAGAAGACTCAGTGCAGGGAGGATTTAATATTCTCTCACACTCTGACACAGAAGCAACAGAAGAACTGCAACAGTTGCAGAAGCAGTTCACCTCACAGGGGACAGAATGCCTGTATGAAACAAAATTTACAGGCTGCTCGGTAAGGTATGGCCCAACATCAAATATGAGGTTTCCACAATGTTGCATCTGGGATAGATTGAATACTCCAGTATTTCAGGGACCGTTGGTCTTGGGACTGAAGGATAGCCCACCAGATGGCACACCAAAGATAATACCCACCACATATCTTGAGCTGTTAAACTCATTGACAGGTTAGGGGCTGACAAATTCAAAGTACATTTGCCTGACATCAGGGTACTTGCCGGTGGCACTAAGAGAGGCTTCAAAGGAAAGGTCAGTGTTCTTCACTCCTGAAGGACAATACCTGTTCATGGTAATGCCATGTGGTTTGAACAATGTCCCTGCCACCTTCCAAATGTTGGTCAAATGCGTCCTGGTTGGATTGGTGCAGTTTAGTCTACCTATCTAGACAGCATGGGAGGGAAAACCACTTTGACCACTAAAGGAATTTCTTCAGGCCTTGAATCAGGTGGACCTGACTATCACAGCCAGTAAGTGACAGATAAGGCAGCGTTCTGTGATGTACCTGGGTCACCAAGTTGTAGAGGATACAGATTGCTCCTCCAACTGAAGATCAAGATCATCTTGTCCTGGGAACCCAGACTAAGCTGGGAACCGTTTTGGGACTCACAAGCCTCTATGTAGGTTTGTGAAGGTTTGTGGGTGAATGTTTACACCCCTGACGAAACTCACTTAACAAAAAAACAACCCAGAAAGGTGATATGGACAGAGACTTTTCAAAAGTATTTACTACCATGAAGGAGGTAGTGTGCACAGTGCCAGTCCTCAAGGCAGTCAACTTCAGCAAAGAGTTTGTGATGGAGCCAGATGCTTCTGAGCAAGCCATTAAGGAAGTTCTATTACATCAAAACAAATTGGGCCAGGATCAACCTGTAGCATTCAAAAGTAGAAGGCTACTACCCAGGGAACAATGGTGGAATACTATAGCGAGTGAAGAATTTGCAGTGTCCTGGTCTCTGAAAAAACTGATGCTATATCTGTTTCAGACTCATTTCCTTTAGGAGAATCCCTCACTGCTGAAGTGGTGCCTCTCACTACAATATATGTACTTTACAGTGTACTTTACAGTGGAACATAGACCTTGAACTAACCACACTAATGCCATTCCAGGTGTTTCCACCCTAGTGATGAAAACTCTCATGAGGATGAGTAGTTCTCCCAATCTTCTGCTGGGGTGTAGGAACCGTCAGTTATTCACCATCTTTGGATCGATTTCTCCCCAATTTCTGCCCTATCTGTTTTTACTGGCTTTAGACATCTATGTTCTTGACTCCCGCTAAACAGCAGTAAAGTACCTGTGCTACAATGTTATACATGGTTACATTTAGGGGTGAGTGATAAATTACGATCCACCGGTGGTGTTTACAGTGTTTTGCCCACTCTGTGTTCTGCTTGGATTGCAGAGTTCTGGTAAAACTCCGCCAACCACCGCTTGGCGGAGTTTTTTCTCATATGCAGCTCGCCAACATTAAGGTGGTGAGCATGAGTGAGATTATTCATCCCCTAGTGTGATATTCGTGTGCTAGATCTCGGGCACCTTAATCAAGGCATGCTCCTCCTCTCACAGAAAACCAAGTCAAACTGTACTCCAAACTGACGTTGCCAAGGACTCAGGATCTGCCATTTACAATGTGACATGAATGGGGTTCTGTAATGTTGAAGGGTTATCCAGAGACTTAAATATATTTGTAAGGAATCTAGGTTTTCTTCCACCGAATACCTCAATGTACCCACTTTTTTATGGCCCGGGGCATAAAAGGGTTGTTTTGCAAAGCAAGATTGCATCCACTCTTGTTCTGGAGACAGCTATGAACTACTCCTGAATTAGTCCATTATATAGGAGCCCTTCAGGACGTAATAAAAGCTGACCACTTTAGTAAAGTTCCTAGGCTCTGGAGCATGAAAGATGTGTTGTACTCTCTTGGGCTGTCTGAGCTGTGGGACCACCCAGAAGCTTATTGGACAGCACTATTGGACAGTTGCTTTCACTAACGAATTACGCATGGCATCGAGTTTCAAGCTATCATGTGAGTTTATTGATTTTAATGTGAGAGCAGAGATGAGGAATTCTGGGGCTAGATTTTGGTCGCCTCACACAGGAAACAATATTTCCAGTTTCAAGTGGGCACTCTACCGCTGAGACCGTTAATCTCTAAATGATAAAGCGAGGAGCAAACTGTATACCCAGCTTGTAATTCCCACAAAGAGATTCTCACCCACGTTTTATTTGTATGTTCAGCTTATGCATCCACGTAGGAAGTGGCTTGCTCCAGCATGTAGACTTCTAGACTTCTAGATGTTTATAGTCACTTAGTTGTCATTCGCATCCTTAGGACGAACACTCAGCAGGCCCTAGTTTTCTCTGTTGCCAAGTTTCTTGGCGGTATGTGGCTTCTCAGAGAAACACTTTCCTTTTATGCCCAGAAATCAAAGTTGCTGGCTTATGTTGATAGTATGCTCACTATTTATGTATTGTCATTTTATCATGATTTAAGGTAATGTCATTACCTGCACTCTTTACCTGTGCAATTGTTTAAATGGTGTGCAATTTAGTTCTTAGATTATACCCATGATTTTAACAACTTTACAAGTTTTATTGTATTAACTGGACGGTCATATTTATGTTTATATTTATTGTGTTAGTGTTTGTACTTTTATGGCCCTGGAGGCCAAAATAAAGTTTTTTGAAACTATGACTGATTTTGGCTTTTGCAAGTATTGCCCTGAAGAAGTTAATGTGAATGAAACACATGGGCTGTATGGGCTTTAGAATGGAACCAAACTGAAGAAGACTGATTTACAACCTCTGCAAATTCACTTTTGTTTACTGAACGCACATGACTTGAGGATTGTTACATTTTTTAAGTGAGTTCGCCCTGATTGGTTTTAACACCCATAGAGTGAGTCTGTAAAAGGTGGTTGGAAGTCTACCATGTGTAGTCTGATGGTAGCAGCTTAAAAACCTACTATCAAACCTCTCCAAATAACCCTTTCTGACAGGTAGGAAAACCTGATTTTAAATATTAATAACTCACTCCTAAGTGTCTATTTTTCCTGCAAAGTGGGGTGCCTGATATTTAAAAATGGAGCAGGTGCAAAACAAAGTTAGCATGTTTCTCCAATATGTAGCCCCCAAAAGCTGTTTTCATTGGAAGGCTTTAGCTGGATCCTAGAAAATGTCAAAGTATAGATAATAAACTTTAATCTGTACCTGTTGATATTGAACAGCTAGAATGGTCATTCAACGTCTAGTTTACATATTTGTCAAGAGTCAAATTCATTTAGAAAAGTAACTTTTGGAAAGTTATCTTGACCCTGCATGAATCAACATGAGGCTAATTTGCATTCGCTGATAGGGGCTGTCCAGCCAGTACCTGACCTTAATGACATTTGAAAACTACTGCCGGAGCAGGACAATGGCTTAGTCCTAGTGACAGGATGAGATGGGTGTGGGGCATGTTATGTCCATCTGTTCAGGAAAGACAGTTAGGGAGGTTCCAGGGATAAAGGTGAATATTGCCCATTCATTGTTTAGTGTAATGAGAGATGTGGGGGGGGAGTATTTTGTTCCCCAGGTCCACAAATGTATCGATGCAGCCTCAGGCTGGAGAATTTTGAGGTTCATAAAATGTTTAAGTCAGAGGGTAAAATATTTGACTGGACAAATCCGCCCCGTGAGCCTGACCCTTCTCCATCACACTTTTAATTGTCCAGGCCCCGATGTGTCGCTTCCATAGATTATGTTTGATGTTTTGACATTAATACTATTTGACTTTGCATAAATACTTTCATCATTTCCTTAAGTTAAACCTGTCTGATTTCTGACATATCTACCACAGGGTTGAGCTCAGGCTAATTTAGTGACTTTTGGTACTCAGCCTGACAAGTTAGTGTTAATATTAATTGATGTGGGCAACCTCCCACACCAATAATAAACCACTTTCTTAGAGTTGCAAAACATACTTTATGAGTCACAAAATATTTCTGACTCATAAAATAATGCAGATTGCAAATGTATGCAATTGCAGAAGGCATACTGCATTTGCATACCGAGTGATTATGGGTTTGCAATTGCAAAATCTGTTCGTACATCTGACCATTAATCTGATATTTCAGATAATTCTAAAAAAGAATTGTGTGCAAGTCAGAAGGTAATACAATATATCCCAATCAATCCTCAAACTATAGCCCTATTTCCAGCATGCCTTATTTTACTAGATTGAAGACAATGTGATGTGAAAAGACAGAAGAAAATGTGGGTTGAAATACACCGGGCCATATTTAATTAAACAAACATAAACGTATGGGTAGAGATTAGCATCCCGCCTGAATGTACTTTTAGGTTTTTGTCACCACAAGAAAATTCCCGGGCGTTGGGTTCAAGGCATACTAGTGAGGATATAATATGACATATCCCAATGGCTCCTATCTACTTATAGAGGAAATGGAACCTGCTGTGAAAATTAACATTTATGTATTATTTCTCTGTGGGGGAAACACCATGGGGCAGATTTATGATGACTGGCGCATCCCCAGGGATTTGACAATGCCTGGCCAAAGGCTGTTATCACATCCAATAGCACTAAATGGACTGTTTTGGCTCCCTACACTCTGCACCACCATGAAAATATACCTTTTGATCTTTCCCACACAGGAACTGCCCACCCTCTAGTTTAGAGCCTGGTCCATTAGCACCATAGGAGACACGGTATGAAAAAAGCAACATACATGAACAGAAAACATAGGATGAACAAGAAACAGAGGTTAATATTTATAAATGGGAGGAAGAGGAGCACCTCAGTAAATAAGGTGTTTCCACCATGCCAAACTCATGACTCCCTGACCATATTTAGGTTTGGGAGAACCTTACATTTTCTATTTTTGAAAACACAGTTGAATGCACTGTCACAAAATCTTGACCAGATGGAATATGAGCGGCAGGCCGTCATGTCATACTGATGTTTGTTATCTTGCGCCGCTGTTCCGCCACCCATGGTGCGCCGCATTTACAATGCGGCGCACCATGGGGCAAAAACGGCACGGATGCGTGGCGCATCTGTGCCGTAAAGGTGGCGCATAGTTGGAGTTGCGTCGCAAGCGCGACGCAGCTCCAGCAAGGCTCGGGGGTGCCCCATCTTTACAATGCTGCGTCAAGACCTACGCCTGCTTCAAGCAGGCGCAGGGTTTTGACGCAGCATTGTCCTGAAAGTGACTGAGTGAAATCTCATAGATTTCACTCAGTCACTTTTAGGAGGCGTTCCTGCGCAGGAACGCCCCCCCCCCTGCGCAGGAACGCCTCCTTATGGCGCAGGGCTTTACAACGTGACGCATCTCCTAGAAACCAGCAGTAGTAAACCAATTTAAAGCTGCCATAAAGCCTTTTGTGAATTCATAATATGCATGATGTATTTGTATTAGTAAATTAATCTTTACACATGTAAATACCTTTGGGAATAGGGCCCATGAGGTGACCATTTCATGATTTGACAATGCCTGGCCAAAGGCTGTTATCACATCCAATAGCACTAAATGGACTGTTTTGGCTCCCTACACTCTGCACCACCATGAAAATATACCTTTTGATCTTTCCCACACAGGAACTGCCCACCCTCTAGTTTAGAGCCTGGTCCATTAGCACCATAGGAGACACGGTATGAAAAAAGCAACATACATGAACAGAAAACATAGGATGAACAAGAAACAGAGGTTAATATTTATAAATGGGAGGAAGAGGAGCACCTCAGTAAATAAGGTGTTTCCACCATGCCAAACTCATGACTCCCTGACCATATTTAGGTTTGGGAGAACCTTACATTTTCTATTTTTGAAAACACAGTTGAATGCACTGTCACAAAATCTTGACCAGATGGAATATGAGCGGCAGGCCGTCATGTCATACTGATGTTTGCACCTCCCTATTTGGAACAGGATGATTGTCACTCATTTTTCTGTCTCAGACCTCTCTGCCAGGCACGGCTGAGCCAGATATGGAAAATATACAATGACCCTACTGAAACAGGAGAATCTACATGCATTTCATGGCCACTGCCAATTGGTTTGAGTGAAACAGCCCCTTGCGTTGGACCTTTGTTTAATTAAAACAAAAAACATATGCCATATCAGGTAAATAAATGAATTATGGCATACCTCTCTGCCTTTTACCATCTGTTGGTGAGGTGAGATCCCCTCCAGGAAGTCTTAAAGTATAGTGGGTGGTCCTCTGCCATTGAAGAGGTAGCCAGGGATTTCACTAGTCTGCAGATTAGTGGTCCACCCTCCAACGTTTCAATGACCCTCAATGGCTTAACAATGTTCTTACCTGTTGATACATGTATCCACACTTGAGTCTGACCAAACAAGGGGGCAAATGTGTCAATCTTGATGCAACGCTGTGTTGCACAGCACTGCACCAGAATAATCTGCACTGTGGTGCTGCAATTCCCTGTGCCGTGGATACACCGTATTTATGATACGGCGCACTATGGTGCAGGGCCCTGAGATGAGTCACAAATTGCGAGGCCGGAATGCTTCAAAATGTAAACAGAGTAATGTAATGTACACAGCCAATAACCACCATTATAGAATGGATGGAAGGAGCCTCAGGAAGTCCGGAGGGCAACAACCTTAACCCTGAAGACCTGCAACATTTCAGGCGAAAAGGAGGAGAAGGTCTAACTTTTCATAAGATGAGAACAACATAGTTATCAATGAGGTGACAAAACATGAACACCTATCATTTGTCACATCCAAATTGCTATTAGTAAAGAAGGATGTAATATGGAAATCCATAGTGTACTAGATAAACTGTATTACGCAAACAAAAATGACAGTACTGAAGTGTAAGAGGAGGTGGCATGACTGCAAACATAGGACCAAAGAAAACTGGCCAATAAACTAAAGGCAGCAATGAGGACCAGAGAAGGTACTGATGTTGAGGAAGAGTTGTACCCAATGGATGAGCAGGTGGCATCCCTAATTTCAACAGATCTCAGTAGCTGGAGTGGAAGATCAGGACAGTGCTCATGTAGAGGACCACCAGTAATTATGGGTTGATTGAAAACAAGGGCCCACATCTATAAACCTTTCATGGAGTGCAAAGCAGGAGGACACTTTGCTGCATTGTGCTGTGTTAAAGGGAAAGGGCAGGAATGCCCCACATGTAACCTCATCCCTCACATAACTGTCCTTTCCTTTGGGGGCAGTGTGAAGCTTTGCAGTGCAGTGCCAATGCAGGCCCCCTTCCACCTAATGCAAGTGTGCCTGAGTTGGGGCTAGGCGGCCAACGTTTAAAGTAATGTAATGTAATATAATGTGGCTTTGCAGAGGCTGAACGTGTCACCAGAGAGGGTATCCAGTTACTGATTAGGTGCATGCCATGCTGTGCAAGTTGGATCAGTTGACGTGCCAGGTGTACGGTTTCTTGTGCAAATCCATAAGAAATGCAGGTGTCCTAAAGTGCTGAGGGAGGTTGTTCTAGGTTGTTCTAGGTGAATCCTGCCATGTATGAGAACACCATATCTCCTGAATTGCTTTTATGAATATGGGATGTGTGGGTGAAAACAAGTGATGCAGAGCAAAGGTGCATGCTTGGTTGGAAGAAGTGTAGACAGTGGCTGAACTAGGTGGGACGGGGTAGGATAGTGGCTTGTTGACACGGATGAGCATCTTGAACTCGCAGTGTGTCTGAATGGTGAGAAAGTGTCTTTTTCTGAGGTTAACAGTGATGTGCTTGCCACAAGGTAGGTTGAGTAAAAGTCTGGTAGCGGTGTGTTGGGCAGTTTATCTTTTGTGTAGTAGGTGTGCAAAGATGCTGTAGTGGAGAGCATTGGTGTAGTACAGTCTCCATATGATGAGGGCCTGGGTGACGGTCTTACAGGTGTCAGGAGGGGGCCATATGAAGACATTTCTGAGCATGCAAAATATGTGAAAGCAGGTGGAGGTGATGGTAATGATTTGATGTCTCATGATGAGGTTAGTGTCCAGGATGATAGAGAGGTTTTGGGGGTGACTGGAGGATGAGAGGTCAGACCTAGTTATGTGGGGAACCAAGTTGATTTCCAGAGTGAGTTAATGTTGCAGAATATCATCATTTTATGAGCTAGTTATTTTACATTGAGTTATTCATGTTGGTCAATGGCATATTATATCATCGTTTGGTGGTGTTGGTGTCTCCTGAGGGGTTTTGGATGATCTGGTGGTCATCAGTTTATGAGATGATATAGAGTCCCTGAGTTTAAATGATGCTTGCTAGGGGAGTCGTGTAGAAGTTTGAGACAGTGGGGATGAGTCAAGAGCCCTGCAGTACTCTGCAGATAAGCTCCTTGGGCTCTGAGGAGAAAGGAGTGAGCTTGACCTTCTGATTATGGAGAAGGCTATCCACTTAAGAGATAGTCTTGAAATCTTGTATTGTTGAGTATGGAGATGGCTGTGTGTGTGCAGGGAAACTATAGGACTCCACTGAAAATGTAAAATATGCACATACATGCCCTCCCTTTTCGTACAGAATAGCAAGATGGGTTGCAATACATTAGCTGCCCTACATCCACGGAGTCTCCAGGGCATCAGTGTAATGGTGCCACTGTCATTCCATTCCACGTAGGTCTGAAATGGACACCTCTGATGGAGGGTCAGGCACCCCTGACCCTCAGGTAATTGGTAATACGGAGGGAATGTTTGAATGTTATTCAAATTACTCACACCCCTTCGGCAAAACATGGTGCGATGTCAATTGTATCTTTTTATGGGTTTTTATGAAGATACACCTAAAGTTGGGATGTTACTGGCACAGTTCCGGAATCTATCTGTTGTGCAATGATTGCAATATGATTGCTAACCTGGTGACACTGTAATGCATGTCTATGCTAAGTAAAGTTAGGTATGACACACAAGTACTGTTACAGATATAATATCACCATATGTCAAGTGGGGCACTGCAGAAATAATTACCTGCCCTTATATTGACACTTAATTTGCATTAACACACCACCTTGTTTATTTTACAGTTTGTTGAAACATGTGATGTTGGGTTTGCTCAATAACTCTGAGCAATTCTTGGTAAGTGATGAATACCTCCCCGTACACATTACAATATTACTACTATCATGGATCATACACACTTCTCACAGAGCTACAACAATGTAGTCATGGCATTTCTGCATCAGTATCCCTTGAATTGTCAATTTCATCTTGGGTAAAAGGGCACTGTCCACCTGCAAATCAGCAGTGGAAAACCTGCATTAAAAATAGAGCAGCTACACACAGTTCTAAATCTAATCTAAGAATTATGACATACAAGTGTAATGGCACTTTTAATGTACGAGCCAAAGCATCATTTGTCCATGGTGGGGACCCTTGTGCATTCCAAATCAGAGCCATATAACTATAATATGGAATCTTTAGTGCCCTTCTGATTCTAAAGCACAGCTCTGCTAAGTCCCTTAAAACCTTCAACCTAACCTTTTTGAAAATTTTCGGATCAGCAAACGTATACATAAAACCCTGCTCATTCAAGTTAGCATTTCTGAGCATTGCAAAAAACATGTTCCCAATGTCTGAGTTTGTCGGTGTATTCAATAACATCTTACAGTTTTTCAGCAGGAAGGCCCAAGAATAGATTTGAAAATCCAGAACTGCCATTCCTCCCTTCACAAGCTTTCTTCTCAGCTTCTTCCAAGAGCAGAGTGCCCCTTTAGATGCCCTTAAGAAAGAACTAATCTCGCTCTGTAACGTTAAAAAACACTCTTTCTTAAATAACAAAGGAACTGTTTCAAACAAAAAAGTTAATTTGGGCAAAATCATCATTTTCACCAAATTCGTGCGACCAAACAATGAAAGCGGTAGGTGTGCCCATCCTCGGAGAGTAGCGCTTATCTCTTTTTTTAACTTAAAAAAATTAACTTTAGTGAGATCTCTAATATCCTGCATTATCTTGACCCCAAGATATCTCATCTCAGCCTTACATCCGCTTCCCTCAGCATCCAAATTCCAGGCCATAACTTCTGTTTTGTCTCTGTTTATAGCATAACCTGAAACAGCCCCAAACTCCTTGGTCAATTCTAGAAGGCATTCCATTGACTGATGTAGATTAAAAGAGGTGGGCCCCCAGAGGTGGAAGGATTATTTCCGGATGGTGAACTGATCTCTTGGGGGTTTTGCGAGCAAGAATGGGGCCGGAGCTTCTCTAGGTTTAAATATCTGCAGATTCAGAGCTGGTCAACTGGAATGGGAAATCAAATTGGAATGTAAAATGAATTGGAAGAGAAGCTTTTTTCAGACCTCCTTTTCAAAAAGGAAGTAGCATTGTGGTATTGGATGATATTGGAGATGGAGGACGGTCCTTTTAAGCTGCCGGAGACCCTGTGGGGAGATTGCTTGCCAGGGATCGCAACAGAAGACCAATGGCAAGTAACAATGTCTATGCTTTACAAAATAGTGAAACCTGCAAATTTAAGGCGGAATCATTTTTTTACAATCCACAGGGCGTATTGGTCCCCTCGAAGGCTTTCCAGATTTGGCTCCGGTGTGTATTGGAATGTCCTAAATGCAAAAGTCCTAATGAGGATGACCTTCATATGTTTCTGCTATGTCCAAAGATAAGAGAATTTTGGGAGGCCGTGAGTAGCTGTATGTCAACAATCCTAGCCCTGCAGATCGAGGTAAGCCTTTAGCTAGTTATATCGGGAAGATTGGATCTGCAAGGTAAGGGCACAGATGACAATGCTAAGCTTTTGTTTTATGCTATACTGTTGGCAAGGAGAGAGATATGTAAATTACGGGTCTCTCTGGCCTCCCTGACAAAATTGGACTGGATACGAGCTATGAAAGCTATAGCTAAGTTAGATATTTCGGATCAGACTAAAAAAGGTACAGATTTTGGACCCCATTTTTGTTAGGTTTTGGGCGAGGGATTGTGGTCCAGTTTTTGTTAAATGTAAATCCAATGATTAAGCCTTCGCCTATCTCGACTGGTTAAAATCTTCTTCAACATTGTGAGGATTTAAGGATAAGGTGGACACGCTCGGGCGGCAGACTCTTTATCCTATGCATAATCGGGTCATGCCTGCAGTAGGGTTGTATCTCTAATGAGCCTTTTTCTTGTATGGCCAGTACATGAGGTAAAGGGCCCAAGGGTGGTTTCGTTGAGTTTTGGGCGGCGAAAAGGCCAATGAGGATAAATAAAAAAAATAAAAAAAGTGTAATGGCACTTTTAGGCACCCTGACACACATATGTATTCATTTTCACACCATAGAATGCAGGCTGATCTGCCTGAAGGTGAATTTTCATAAATGTCTAACATCATATGCCAAAATCATGCCCTGCATGTGATGTTGTAAGAACTGGTGCCCAGCTTCACCACAGGCCACCTTGCAACATGACGCAAGGGTGGAAGTATTGGCATTAGGCAGCTAAAAGTGTGCCAGCACTAGGAAAGGACAAGAATGTACCACAATATGTTAAATACAGTGCATTACTGTACTTTCACACAGCGCAGAAAGGTGACTTGCTGTACTAGGTGAAATGTTAGTAAATGTTCCCCATGGTACATACATACTAGCCTTGCCACACAGACCTACCTCATACCTTGTGCAGCATGGATATTATTATTATAGTATTTTGAATCTAGCCATAGGGGCTGTTTTAGCTACAAATTTACAAATTGGGGAGTGCTTGTGTCACATAAGTGAGGGAAAACAGCAAAAAATAAAAATCCTATTTCCTTTACAAGGCCAAAACTTCGTCAATGTTGGATGTTGCTAAATAGTAACCTTTATTTGGGGAAAAAGGGCTGCTTTGCATTACTTAGCACCAAGAGTGCTGCATTTATGCCAGGTGTGCTGCTTTGTATGACAGTTTGATCCATCTGGCACCTGGTAGCACTATGTCTTGCCTTGTGTGTCACACGGCATCCACACATTACAACTAAACGTTGATATTGGTATGTACCTTAACTAAGTTATCAACATTAATACATGATGATGGAACATTATTACATGCCCATGGGGTCTCCAATCTTTAAACCCAGAAGGTCCAGCTTCACCTGAAATGACGTCCGCCCATCAAGGTTTGAGCAGTGACACTGAGAGCTCTTCAGGGGCTAACTTTGCCATGTGCTACCACAACCGCTCCCATCAATCCTTCTGATACTTTGATCTGTATCCTTGGCTGACCCTTCCTTCTGCAGCCAGCATCCATGGCAAGTAGTGCACAATCAGCCAAATCAATACACCTACTTCTCCCTCTGTAAAATGTCCGCCTGTCCCATTCCCAGACATAGGCACAGTGGCACAAGCCCTATCTATAATTATCTAAAAAAACAAACCTTAAACCCCTAAATATACATAAGTAACTACTGCCCGTAATTAGACAAACACCCAACAATACAGAGACAATTGCAAATACCAAACTCAACACTTAGGCACAGAAACTATACATCACAGGGACAGAACCGACACAGACTACCAGAAGCTGTCGAAAATCCGCCAAGCTTACAAAGAACTCCTCAAACCAGCGGCACCAACCAACAGACACTAACAAAAAGTAAAAGAAACATTTGCACTTCCTGGTATGCAGCCACACCCATTGCATAAGTCCTAGGTGTGACAGGCAGGTTCTTGTAATTTGCATAGATTTTTCTGGTGCATTGCTACACAAATGTACACTGAGTGATACACTACTCTCTCCCAAACAATGCAAGGTCTCACGCTATACCTATGTACCCACAAAGTGCCCGATATAGTGTGGCACAAATAGCCACACAGTAAGAAGCACTTATGTAGAATTGTAAATGGCCACACAATGGTCTATATGGTGCACCGTGAATACCCACGCAATGCATGTTTCCTATTCAGTGGCCTATTAGTGCAACGCACAAAGCCACACAATAGCACTTATGCAACAATCCAAAGTGTTACACAGTGGCCCAACTACAGCAATGCAAATGGCCATGCAGTGGCCCAACAACAGCAATGCAAAGGGCCACACAGCTCATAATTTATTGCTGTCCGATTTACCATCACAAGGAAGGATCCAATATTATGTGTTCATGTTTTTCAGCAATATTGTTTATCATTTATGGGTATGGACACAAATAGCAAATGCACATGTGACTGCACAGTAAGGCACATAAAGATCCCTATGTTTGATACATACATGCAACACATCACTGGAAAGCACCTTGTTAGCCTGCGGTGTGTAAAAGGGAAAGTGCCAGAATGCCTCATAATCCTCCTTAGATGTAGCATCCCTATCCTTTCCAAGGGATGGTACAGTGTTGCCTACCGTGCACCAAAGCAGCCTCTCTTCCATCATGTTGTTAGGGTGCTTGGCTTGCAGGTCGGTACATTTTGGTGCAGGAAGGCCAGCTTCCAGCACAGATACAACCCTCTGAGGCATTTACCTTTTGTAAGTGTGCTATGGAATGGTGCACAAGTGGAAAGTGCAAACATGGAGGACAGAGTGCAGTATGTTACCTGCATGCACCTCTGGTGAGGTGTTGTACAACTAGGACACATTCCATGGTCTAACAATATATGTAAATATGGCGATGGGTCAAAATCCATGGGTGGATGCATGCCAAATACCATAGTCCACCTTTGGTACACCTCTCTGCTGCTGAGTAATATATCTGACCATTTCATGGTTTACAAGTGTTTCTGATGTCACCAATGGTATTCTGACAATGTCTGCATATGTCTAATATCTTGCAATCCACAAACAGTTACCATTTAGACGGGCTGTGTGACTCGGGGGTAAGGATATTTCAAACTGTATGTGTTCACTACAATAAACTCCGCTCCACTGGCAGAGTTTGAGGAGTTTTGCCCACTCAGTGTTCCCGTCGGAGCACATCATTCTGGAAAAACTCTACCAAGTACCAACCACTGCACTGCAGCGTTTTTTCTCACATACGGGAACATTAAGTTGGCAAGTGTGAATGAGAAATGCGAGCGCTATATCAACTCCTGGTAAAATTTCTCAACGCGGGCAGTACCTGCAGGTCGCTGCTTTTCATGTTTAGAAAGGTGATGTTCGTATTGAGAAAGCTGCCACTCAAGTAGAAAATCTACGAATAATTAGTGTATATGTATAATAGAGCTATAGTGGTACTTTCTGCTTTTTAAGTCAAATGTGATGAGTTCTCCACCACTAGTGTAAATGTTGCAATATACTTTTTCCTCATACCTTAGTGTGCTATCCATTACATGATCACCTTCAACATGGATATGTGCTGATGGATGAACACACATCTACATGACTCATTGGGTGATAGGCCTTCTCATCTTACATCTGTGTGACAATCACTACAGTACACATCTGGGTACTGCATATCTCAATCTGAGTGGGGCATGATTTTCTAAGATTGTCATATGTTTGATAGGCCACATGGGGACTTAATTTAGAGACATTTCACCCTTTGAAAAAGTTCCAGTTGCATTGTGGACTTAAAGGATGCAAATGGAACTTGTATGGTAAAGCGTTGACAACTAAACAGTCATGGTGATGTGAGGGGATTATATTTTTTAAGGTCCATAAATTAGGGGCCACATATTTATGTTGGCTCATATGTATGGCTATTCCAATCAGTATTTGTGGATTATGGAGCTGATGTTGCAAACACATTATTCATGATTTCAACATATTGCCTGTACAAATTACCATGGTATGTCACATATTTGTTTGATAAGTCTTCACATCTTTGTGATGACTGTGACAATGATTAGATCAACATTTTCTAGCAAAATTACATGATACACAAGTGAAGATTTTTTGAAGTTTGACAATTGATTAATTTTTACAGCGAAAAAACATGGCTAAGTGACTATTGTTTTCAAGAAGATTATGAAAAATAATTGGCAACAATTTAGTCCAGTCTCACACTACCTGCCATTGTGTGCTCTATATTTGCATCAGTTTCATGTTCTTCTTCATGTTCAAGTTGGATTGCAGTCTCATAGTCTCATGGCACATTTATTTTAAGACAGATGTTATGCAATATTGCAGACTAAAATAATCTTGCAGACAATAGGATACGAGTACATAAGTCTTCCGCCTGATTTGTCGAGCCAAGGGAAGCAGGAATTTAGGAACCAAAACATTCACTCTACAATATTTTGAGATTTCTTCAGAGCCAGTTTTTCTGACCATCTATTAGAAGTTGAGTTTCTGGTTGTCAGAATGTGCACCCTCTACAAGCAGGAAACTCATTCCTAGTCAGAGTATGTCAGATACAAACTTGGGGCCTCATTTATAAGAAGTGATGCATCGCTGCGTGAAAGCAGCAATGCGTCACTTCTCAGTGCGCCCTCCTTGCGACATGATCGATGCGTCATATTTACCGTATGACGGATTATGTTGCAAGGAGTCACAGATACGTCAGTATTTCTGACGTATCTGTATGATGCAAAAATGACGCATTGCTAAAGTGTGTCACAAAAGTGACGCAACTCCAGCAATGTGTCCTTTCACATGGGGCAAGCCCCATGTGAAATGGCACGCATTAGTCTTACGCCTGCTGTGAGGCAGGCATAGGATATTGACTCATTTGCACCCTAGAAGTGGTCCAGTGAAATCTGGTAGATTTCACTGCATCACTTCTAAAAGGCTTACTTACATGGCAACGCCTACCCTGCATACATTATACCTGACGTGAGTATAATGTAGCGCAGGGGTTTACAAAGTGACGCATCACTTTGTAAATAGGGCGCAACAGGAGGCATGTTTTATGTCGCCAATGAGTCACAAAAAGTGATGCAATGGAAGCGCAAAATGATCGCAAGGCCTCATAAATGTGTAAGGTATTTGTGCAATACATTCAGTCCCACAATGAAAACACCACAAAAGACTGCAGACAGATGTATTATTTCCTGATTGAAAAAAGGCCAAAACAACAAAAAATCCAATAAGTACAAGTGGAGATGTGAATTTTAAATGGATACGTTTAAAAATAGCACTTAGAAGCAAATAGCACCGTAGGGGTTACTTGAGGTCAAAGTCAGCAGTTAAAGTCGACCACGATGGAACAGAGTACCTTGATCATGGTCGCAACTTCGAGATGCAAGGTCGATGACTCAATGTCACTCCCAAAGTCAAGGGGTTGCATTGATTTCAAAAGCGCAAGGTCAAAGTCAGCAGTTCAAGCTGACCATGATGGAACAGAGTACCTTGATCATGGTCGCAAAGACGAGATGCAAGGTCGATGACTTAATGTCACTCCCGAAGTCAAGGGGTTGCATTGATTTCACAAGCACCTTGATAGCAAAGCATTTGTTTTCGAGGGCAAGCATTGAAGAAGTTGATTCCATTGCTGATGAACCAGCTCTCAGCTCTTGTCAAAGGGATGCGAGGATTGACCTTCTGTGGTGGCAGCAATGCAGCGGTACCAGTGATGCTGCTCGGGCCCCAGATGTGATGCAATGGTTCTGCTCTTGCAACAGCCTCAATGCACTGATTTTGCTTCCAGCAGACAGAAGATGCTTCAATTTCACTGGTGCAAGCATCTGGGTCCACTTCCAGTGAACCAGGCATGGGAACAGGGGTAGAGACTTTGATTTCCCCAGAGTCGCAACAATAGGAGGCAAGCCAACAAGCCCCTGAAGAGCACTTTGGTGCAAAAGCAGAGTTCAGTTCTCCTCAGCAGAGTCAGAGAGCAGCAGGGTAGCACAAGAGAAAAAAAGGCCTTCCAATTTATCAGTCCAGCAGAGAGTCAGTCCTTGGGACAGCACAGCACTTCTTCTGACAGAGTCCAGGTGTTGGTCTACAAGTGTCTGATTTGGTGGGGTCAGAGAACCAGTACTTCTACTCAGTTGTGCCTTTGAAGTGGAGGAGACTTCAAAGAAGGGTCTTTGAAATGCACAGTAGCCCTTTGTTCCCAGCCTTGGCTCAAGACTGTATGACGGTTGTAATCAGCCCTTTGCATGGGAACAGGTGCTTTCCTATTCAGGTGCAGGTGTCAGCCGCTCCTTCCCTTCCTTGCCAGAAAGAACCATCAGAATGCAAATGAGTGCTTAGACACACCTAACCTTCCTCTATTTGTGGCTTTCTAGAGGGAATGCACAAAGTGAAACTGTGACCCAGCTCAGACGTGTATTGGAGACTTGCTGCAGACACACAGAGCTAAGCTAAGAACAGGGAAATTTACACTTTCTAAAGGTGGCATATCTAAAATAGTAATGTTAAATCCAACTTTACTAGTAAAGATGATTTATCATTATCATTCTACAGATATAAAACATGAAAAAACTACTCCTTTCTATTCAGGAATTATAACTTTAAAGTGTATTAAGGAATTCCCTATGTTAACCCGTGAGAGGAGTAGACTTCAGAGTAGTGAGAAATTAATGTATCTGTCTGTCACTACCAGGAAATGCAAAACTTAAACACATATGTCCTTCCTTTTATTTACACTGCACTCTGCCCTATTGGCTGCCTAGGGCCAACCTTAGGGGTAGATTATGTGTAACAGAAGGGGAGTTTAAAGCTTGGCAAAGGGTTTTAAATGACAAGTCGAAGTAGCAGTAATACTGCATACACAGGCTCTGCAGTGGCAGGCCTGAAACATTTTTTAAGTGCTAACTTGTGTGGGAGGCAAATTCAGTGCTGCAGGCCCACTATAACCCAGGGTGGTGTGGAGTGCAAAAAAACGATGGATTTAGGCCCAGATCCTTGTACTGGGGTGAATGTATGACATTGTTCTACATTCTGTCCATCAACTGTGTTTTTTGAAATTTTCACCCCGAGTGGGCTGGGTATGCTCAGACGTGAGTCCCAGGCTCTCCACACCACTGGAATCAAGCTATCCAGGCTGATGAAGGCTGATAGCCAGAAACCGGTCCTTGGATGCTTGTTTCCGGTCTGGGAAAGACATGGCTTGGTAGTTCGGACTGGACTGTTCCCATGAGGCACAGGGTCAGAGCTGATTTGCATATAGCTAGTGTCTAACCCAGGGTGGTGTGGAGTGCAAAAAACCGATGGATTTAGGCCCAGATCCTTGTACTGGGGTGAATGTATGACATTGTTCTACATTCTGTCCATCAACTGTGTTTTTTGAAATTTTCACCCCGAGTGGGCTGGGTATGCTCAGACGTGAGTCCCAGGCTCTCCACACCACTGGAATCAAGCTATCCAGGCTGATGAAGGCTGATAGCCAGAAACCGGTCCTTGGATGCTTGTTTCCGGTCTGGGAAAGACACGGCTTGGTAGTTTAGACTGGACTGTTCCCATGAGGCACAGGGTCAGAGCTGATTTGCATATAGCCAGTGTCTAACCCAGGGTGATGTGGAGTGCAAAAAAACGATGGATTTAGGCCCAGATCCTTGTACTGGGGTGAATGTATGACATTGTTCTACATGCTGTCCATCAACTGTGTTTTTTGCAATTTTCACCCCGAGTTGGCTGGGTATGCTCAGACGTGAGTCCCAGGCACTCCACACCACTGGAATCAAGCTATCCAGGCTGATGAAGGCTGATAGCCAGAAACCGGTCCTTGGATGCTTGTTTCCGGTCTGGGAAAGACATGGCTTGGTAGTTCGGACTGGACTGTTCCCATGAGGCACAGAGTCAGAGCTGATTTGCATATAGCCAGTGTCTAACCCAGGGTGGTGTGGAGTGCAAAAAAACGATGGATTTAGGCCCAGATCCTTGTACTGGGGCGAATGTATGACATTGTTCTACATTCTGTCCATCAACTGGGTTTTTTTAAATTTTCACCCCGAGTGGGCTGGGTATGCTCAGACGTGAGTCCCAGGCTCTCCACACCACTGGAATCAAGCTATCCAGGCTGATGAAGGCTGATAGCCAGAAACCGGGCCTTGGATGCTTGTTTCCGGTCTGGGAAAGACACGGCTTGGTAGTTTAGACTGGACTGTTCCCATGAGGCACAGGGTCAGAGCTGATTTGCATATAGCCAGTGTCTAACCCAGGGTGATGTAGAGTGCAAAAAAACGATGGATTTAGGCCCAGATCCTTGTACTGGGGTGAATGTATGACATTGTTCTACATGCTGTCCATCAACTGTGTTTTTTGCAATTTTCACCCCGAGTTGGCTGGGTATGCTCAGACGTGAGTCCCAGGCTCTCCACACCACTGGAATCAAGCTATACAGGCTGATGAAGGCTGATAGCCAGAAACCGGTCCTTGGATGCTTGTTTCCGGTCTGGGAAAGACATGGCTTGGTAGTTCCGACTGGACTGTTCCCATGAGGCACAGGGTCAGAGCTGATTTGCATATAGCCAGTGTCTAACCCAGGGTGGTGTGGAGTGCAAAAAAACGATGGATTTAGGCCCAGATCCTTGTACTGGGGCGAATGTATGACATTGTTCTACATTCTGTCCATCAACTGTGTTTTTTGCAATTTTTTACCCCGAGTGGGCTGGGTATGCTCAGACGTGAGTCCCAGGCTCTCCACACCACTGGAATCAAGCTATCCAGGCTGATGAAGGCTGATAGCCAGAAACCGGTCCTTGGATGCTTGTTTCCGGTCTGGGAAAGACATGGCTTGGTAGTTCGGACTGGACTGTTCCCATGAGGCACAGGGTCAGAGCTGATTTACATATAGCCAGTATCTAACCCAGGGTGATGGGGAGTGCAAAAAAACGATGGATTTAGGACCAGATCCTTGTACTGGGGAGAATGTATGACATTGTTCTACATTCTGTCCATCAACTGTGTTTTTGCAGGCCCACTATTAGCATTTAAGTTACAGATCCTGGGTATGTGGTTAACCACTTTACTAGAGACTTAAAGGTAAATTCAATATACCAACTGTGTGTACACCAATGTTACCATGTTTAGGGGAGAGCACATGCACTATAGCACTGGTCAGGTATAGTAAAGTGCTCAGAGTCCTACAGCCAACAAAAAGATACAGAAAAAAGAGGAGGTAAGCAGACAGAATGTTTGGGTGAAGGCCCCCCTAAGGATGGCAGGTCTAACAACATCTGGGTCATGATCGATGGCTGAAAACCAAAACCTTGGTCTCCTTAAAAGTGGAAACTGCATACATTCATGGATTTGCTACATTGTTATTTACAAATACCTACGTGTCTTATGTGTGCAGCAAACTCATACACATTTCTTTAACTTTTAGCAGATATGTCTTAGGTATTGTGACCATTGCTTTACACACGTATGTTCAACGTATATGTATCATTGCACATAGTGTACATGGTGTAAGACATACAACACATCAACATGCTAATTTTCATGTTTAACCAGATGATTACTATGATAACTAAATTAGAATATTTGTACAAGCCGTATGAGAATTGCACTCAATATGTATGCAATATATCCAACTTAGGACTAGATTCTCTTGCATACATTTTACACTATATAGGTAGTGACAGTGGCAACACGGTTGACACTCACACATACATTTGGAATGCCTGAAAATTAGCTGCACTTTGCTCTTTTGGTATCACATATGCACCTACAGTACACCTTTAACAAGATTTGATACTACACTTTCAGATTTCACATGACATACATAGAAATTAGATGTTTTTTTTCCATTTGTGCTCCTGATACTTTCTTCAGCCTACAGATATACTACCATGTGTGGCACATATGTTTAGAATCAAATGATTTGTTCAATTACCATTATTTTAGTGTGAAATGTACAACTAATCCAGACCTGCCACGTCATTGCACATACACACATCTCAAACATTTCTGAGATTTACCCTTTGTTGTTATATTGACAAAAATAGTGAACCACATGATTTGTCAGTTGAAGTGTTTGAAATTGCAGAAAGTCTGAGTATGAGATGACGCAATACTTCTAACTTTGGGATTTCTCCTACTTACATTGCAGAATCAGTGAGGCAATCACACAATGAGACATCATTGGCTATATGTTAGAGTAAGTATTATGACATACCCTACTACCTATTAGTTGGTATATTGAATAGTTCTGATTTCCTTACCAATTTAGTAGGCCAGTACCATATCTGTCATTCTAAAACTGCTCATTGATAGCAGTGTGGTGAAAAATGTATGCATCACGTTCACTTCCTGGTTATTTGGTAAGGAAATTGATGACATCCTATGGTGGTCCACTATTGCTTGAACATTTATAGATTCATTGCGCTTGAAGTTTCTGTACCGGTGTGATGTGGTTGCAGAGGGCACAAATTGCATGTGTGCAATCAATGGCACCAAGCACATAAGGGAATCCAGCAATGTTGTGGAAGCATTGTTTGGTATCCAATTGTTGTTGGGTAGTTTTTGGAAAGAGAATGTATTGGGCTGTGAGTTTTATGATGGCATTCAAATAGGATGGGAGAAAGGCAGAAAATGCTCCCTGTGAAATGCCAGCCTATTTAGCTCATGTGATTTGGAAGGATCTGAGGTCAACATGTGCAGCACAGACATCAGCTTTACATGTGGTGGGATTCCATTGATCTTTGCAGTTGCTGGCTGGAGACTTGGCGCTATCTTCTCCAGCAACTCCATGATGGATTACCTCTTCAATTTGTAAAAATGTATGACCTCCTCCTCTGTTAGGTGAATAAGGGAAATGTATTAAATAAAAATAAGCTCCTTCCTCCTTTGCTGCCTATGTGGTCGTCTCATACCTACTCCCAGTTGCAGTATATGACCTCCATGGCATAGATGAGCTTTTCAGAGTGTATTGTGATAGTAAGAATTTTGTCCTACAGCCACTGCATCATTTCCTATGCCTGGTTTGCTGATGCACAGCAATTCTGACATATTTCTATTGTTGCGTTGCTCTACGCTACAGTGCATGATGCAGTGATACAATGTCAAATGAGCCCAGTTGGCTATTCAGCAAAACAAGCAAAAAAAGTGGAAAAATCCCTGCTGTCGCTACCTACTGCAATCCCAGTGTCTAGGAATTTCAAAGTTTGGACACGGATGGCTCACTCACGTAATGTGACATGCTTCATCATTTGCCACCTCGTCCTACCCTGGTAAGATGGTACTACCAGGTTGGACTCAACTTCAGGTGGGGGCTGACCTGAGGGAGTTCTTAGATATTTTTTATCTTTTCTGCAAAAGGCTATGATCCAGTTATTTAAATAAAAAAACCTTAGGATAACCCAAAAAAGTGTCCTTTATTAAGGTGGTATCCTAGTTTTATTAAAACTGATCAATGGGTAAAAACAGGAGGCCTATAGTAGTAAGATGAGTTATATGTGCCACAGCATTGAGATACATTTTGTGGTATGTTATGTGAATAAGAGCAGGCGTGAGTCCACTAATGGCCCTGAACCCTCCCCTTGTGTGATAAAGTAATATGATGTCAAATACCACTGCGCTACGTTTCCGTTGGATTTTGCACAGGAACACCTACATTGCATTAATTAATTCCTGCATGACACCGTTGGATTTGGCACAGCAGTTGCACCAAGCAATTGCCAGAAAATTACGCATTTGTACTCATGCGTCGTTTTTTAAGCCTGATTTACTGCTTGCGCCGTCCTTGCATCACCCTATGTCATACAAGCTCGTGATAAATTAGCTGCAGGGCGTGCAGTTGTGGCTTTGTTTCATTCCAGGAGCAGACAGAGAGGTTGGTCTTTAAAAATACAAATAAGAAAAACAAAGCAGTAACAAAAGTAATAGAAAGAAGAAAGCCAAAAGCATTGTCTCGTATTATATAATCTGTAAATGTACTAATTGTAAATGAAGAGATCAAACAATGACACCGTGTACTTCTGTCAAGAAATATATTTAACTATCACTGATACCATCCTATGCCCTAAATAGACTTCCCAACCCTAAAACCAGACTGTGACGAGGTGCAAGGATGTATCACTATGTTATACCCACTTCCTGCTGGCACATGAATATTGTGCAGGTGTACTCTGCGAGGCGCATCATAACACAGTAAGTACGATTTTATGTATTGGAAATGAGCAGAACAAATATGTAAATGTTGCAAGCCTTTACTTTGAGTATTTCGTCCTTACTGCAAAGAAAATAAAAGAAATCTTGGCCTTAATAGTACCTCATGAAGTTGATACCACTCTGCGCCTGTGACCAATTTGTAGCTCTACACTTTTTCCTTTTTTAGAATCCAACTGTGGTTTGTGACTATCGGCATCTTTCACAAATCAGGAATATGTAAACTACCTACCAAACCAGGCTTTATGTGATTAAATTGGCGACTTCCACGAGCCTTAGTGAATTTTCTAAATCAGGCCTGCTGCTGCACCGCGACTGGTTAAAACAGCAACCTACTGCACTTGATTACAAAAACACCTGGCAGCGTGTACATATTTCAGAATAAATGAGGCCCGCACTCTTCATTCTTTGGGGGCAAATTGTGAGCTTAATTCGGCTGTGCATATTACACCTTCCATGGGGTAAATTGAAATCCACAGATGATCAAATGATAACGTTCAAAAATAGTTATACATTCTGCCCTGCTGACAAGCAACATTAAAGTCGAGAATTGACATAATGCATAAGAAAAATAGTTATGAAAAGAGATAATCTCCTTAAGTAGTTCTAAGCACAAATGTTCAGGTTTTTTAAGTACAATTATGCTAAAAGTGGGGTAGGTGTCTAACTCTGCCTAATACGGTATTCCGCACAGTACATAATTAATGCAATCTGTGGAACTGGAAACAAGACACCTTACCATGCTGAAAAGATTAATAACAAACTCCCTTATCATGTACGACCTTGTAGTTTGGATTGCAAGGTTGAGTAAGACTTTTTAATTTCCTGTGTTGCCAACACTTTCTGTCCCCAGCAATATTCATCACAGGCTCAGCATGCAGCATAAGCAGTACTAATGTTTTTTTTTCTTCATATTTTCATTTGAAACTTTCCTGAATGTTTGACCATCCACCTGTTGAACAGCCGTATTTCAGTTTCTACTCAGGACTGAATGACGGGAAGAATTATTTACTATATTAATCAGCCACACAGCGAGAGTGCTGTTTCTGTGCTGGAAGGTGTTTTTGGCACGGGAACCAGAAAATAAATTGAATTCTTGTAAATATTGTGAATCAAGTTAATGTGTTTCATAGCTGCGTCATGGTTTCTCACCCATAGAGCAGCTGTAACGCATTTATTTGCGTTTTCTCTGAAAACATGCTGCATTCTAAATCAATTTCATGAATTGGAGAACTTGCACTTTGGGAGTTATTTTTTTTTTAATCAAAGGATTCATTTTGGAATTGTAACAAAACGCAAGTGCCATAGCCTCAAAAAGAAGCGGCAAACAAGACAATACCTTATCTTAAACAAGAGTGATTGAGCCATTTCTAGATTCATAGTTAGAATTATTAGGAACAAAGGCAATTTTGTCAGAGTGGCTACGAAACTAGAGCTCTACCCCCCCCCTTATAATACATGACCCCTCCATCCCCCATCCCCCATCCCCCCCACCCCACTGTCAGGAGCTCTCAGCACAGGGGTCTAACCACTGATATGTTGCAGTCTTTAAATATTAACTATGCATTTCATGCAACAGAGCAGCGATTAATATATACAAAGGAACGACGAGAGGAAGGGACAGGGTGAAAGAAAGAGAGAGAGAGAATCTGAAATACAGCAAGGATGGTATAGAGAAAGAAGATGCAGCGAGACAGTACAGGGAAGATATTGCTGCCAAATAAAGGTGATACCCTCAATGTTATCTATTCTATAAACATGGACATGAATCATCTATCAGGCTTCCTGAAAGCAATTGCTTTGAAGGAAAGGGGCATATTTGCGTGCCCCGTTGCGTCCCTCTTGCACCACGCAACACGATGCGACACGACGCAATACGAAAAAGAGATTTATGAATGCACGCAAGGCCCTGCCTGGCTTTATAAATCTTGAGTAATATAATGCTGCACAAATCGCTGCTTTGTATCACTCTGCGTCAGGGAGGCGTTCCATGGGTGTTGCATGGGTGTTCCCACGCAACATCCATTGATTTTGATGTATTACCAGATTTACATGGGCAGGTAGACCTGACAATGCGCCTAAAGGTATGTCTCCCCCGGAGAGACGTCACAAGGAGAACATTTTTTATTTCTCCTTGGTTTTTCCCCTTTCTACTTGGGCTGAAATCTGTAGCACACATAGAAAGAAGGAAAGGCCTTTCAGGATTGTTTTGGTGCAGGAAGGTGCCCTTTCCTGCGCAAAAACCATCCCGAATGCAGTGCAGGCACCCTTGTGCTAGTGTTTCTACGTTGGTACCAGGCAGCCCATTGTGCGCCAGTACAGGAGAAAGGGTAGGAATGCACTGTATTGCTTTAAAGACAGTGCATTCCTACCTTTACCTGTAACTCAGCGCAGTGCCGCAAGGTGATTTGCTGTGTTACGTTGCGTTTCTTTCCCATAAATATAGGCAAAAGATCATTGCCTCCACATGAAGCTAAATAGAAACTCAAATGCACTGTACCTGTATCACCAGAGATGTTGGATTGCTTTAGTTTTTTACCGCTAATGACAGGGTGAATTGCGAGCTTGTTTACCTGGTGGTGAGAGGCACCATTTTCTGAACATTATTTTGTATTCTCTTGTTATGCCTTAGTTTTGTCACTTTACGAAAAATTAAAGTTCCTGATAGGTTACTTGTTGGCCTGTAAATAGTCGGGAATATCCCATTGGTTTTAATTGGGCTTCAACAACATTTAGAATTAATATCACAAAAGATGGGTAGTAGTGTTCTCTAGATCGAGAAATGTCCGCACCTTCGTTGACCTCACTATATTTAGTGGTATAGTATATACGTGGAAGTAATGTATAACATAATCAAAGTTAGAGGATGGGTGCTCAATTAGCCCTAACAACACCCACTACCCAGCGGTGTTAGTTGCACACAAAGTGTGCATAAGACAAAAACACAGAAGGAAGGGCTGGGACAGCGCACGTGTAGTCACTATTAAGTCATCAAATATATGTTACGATCAGTGGGTATAAGTGGAGAAGTGTGGCTCACTGGTTAGAGGAGGCAGACCCGGACGGTGAGATCAGACCTGGGACCAGGGTTCAATTCCCGACGTGGCAGGGTCTTGAACCCAAAATGTCCACGGACTCGATAATTCTCGCTTCAGGTGCCTACTCGAAACACAGGTTCACACTCTGCAACTCTGGGCAATAGCTTGCTTAATCTCCACTACGGCCCCCCGCGGCGGGATGCCTGGCTTTCACCTTGGGGATACCCAGTAGGGGCTCTCTCACAAGGAAAAACCAGGAGGGGTTCCCAATGCAAAGCGCTTTGAGACCTGGCGGTGATATTGCGCTATATAAAAACCCATCCAAGTATCACCCACTCCAATAGAAATAGCATCAGTAACAATAATATTCATCAAAATATAAGGATCCCAGGCATGTAGTAGTCTTGATAATCTTTGTCCAAAATAATTCCTTTAAAACTTCCCAGCACACGGCTTGCCGACACGTGTTTCATCTTAAAAAAAGACTTTTTCAAGGCAAAAATGGCAGTCCACTCTCTTGCAGTCTGACACGGTAGGCATATATGTCGGTCCCAAGTATGCAGAGCACATGGAGGTTGACTGGAAAATTGAAGTATATGATTCTGGACTATAGAAGACTAGAGAGAGTCATATCAGTTGCCACTCCGGAGAAGATGACAAGAGGACAACAAGAAGGAACTAAATAAACAGATTATTGGTTGAAAAGTGACAAATGAACAAGTCTTTTTTTTTTAGAAATTGAAGAACTGAAAGTGAGAGACGTAGAAAAAATTCAAGTAAATATACTATATTGAAGTTATGAGCAGGAGTCAATGTACTGAAAGTACAAAACAAATGCAGTGATAATGGAATGAGGAGGTCTCTATAGTGAGTGTTAGACATTTATATATTGGCATTATTGGTGAAGTCATTCGGGGCTGGATAGTAGTGAGACAATTAAAATAGGACAATTAACGCATTGGGTAAATCAAACAAGGGTAAGAAATCTAAGGGCCACAGTTTTGGAAATATGGATAGACGCCAAAATGAAAATTCAATAACACCAAAAAGTGGTGCAAGCACAGAAAAGCCAGAACTGAGCTGCTGTGCATCCCACAGAGGAAAGAAGTAACTAGGCAAAATATCATGATGTATGATACCGTCAGTTAGTTCAAAGCAAGGAAACCACCCTTCACAATGAGATAGGCATGAGTGGTTAGTGTGACAAGTGGCTGTTAGTTGTTTAGCAGGAAACAAAAGTGCTATTTTGAACTCAATTAAAGTCTGCAGTACCAGTTAACAATATGGAATACATATTTAATAATGTATTAAATACATATTTTCTCAATTCTCTGTGATGATACTATAAGGGTTGCCACCTTTCCCAGGGAAAGCAAAACTGTTTGTTCAGTTCAAACAGTCTTTATTCGATTATAAACAATCATAAAAGACACATGTTGGCTGGTAAAACATATAAAATATCAGTATAAAATCAGTAAAAAACATTTTCAAATCTTATCTCAGCACATATAACATTTCTATCATCAAGGGTGAGTCGGGTCGAGACCAAAAGATAGATCCACAATTAAATGCAACTCAGAATTCACAGGGAATAGGCATATATTAACCTATTTATAGTAGAAAGTGCTAGAACATCAAACTCAGCAGCTCTGATACAAGATGGAAACACAGTTTAAGATGATTACATAAATACATAATTACATAGTTATGTGGTACCCTGCATCCTGATCCTTCTTATGGCCCATGTCCAGCTCCAGAACTTTGCCATAGCCACCACTACGACTTCGCTGGTATCAGATTTTATAATACGCAAAGCCATTTGGGACGATCTTGTTCCCATTTTGGCGCAAACTGGCTTGAGCCATTTTTTGCAAGGCACCTTGTATGCAGGGCATTCGAAAAGGATATGCAAGAGTTGTTAGAAATGGGATCCCTGGCTGGCCAGGGCTTTCGCCAAAGTCAGTCAGAGACCACCACTCCTAAGTCAGGGCAAGGGAGTTACACGCCAAGATAACCCCTGCTCACCCTCTAGGTAACGTGGCACGAGCAGCAAGGCTAAACTCGGAGGCGATGTGAGTTAAGTATTTGCGCTCGCACCCCAGCAACAACCCCCAAGGCCCACCACAAAGGAAACTCCACACATGGTTATATAAAAATAGCCTTTGTATTACACCAAAACACATTAGATAAAAACACACGCTTTACAATGTGCCAACAGGCACGGGCAGAATTTACAGGGGATATGTACAAGACAGGGCCACCTGGACCACTGTCAGGAATCAGCACTTTTAGAACATAGCACATAGAATTTAAAATCACTGTAGTACACAACCAGTAATCACTGGTAACCAGGACCTCACTAGCACCACCTGCACTAGGAGAACAACAACCACCTAAGTATCACAATACAAGTAGGGGCATAGACCTGGGGCAAAACACATGATGCATAAACATACATTCAGCGGTGTAAGAACAAGGCACATGACGCATCTTCAACACATTCAGAGGTGCAGAAAAGGAACACATGATGCAGTAATCACATTGGCACATAAATCATAAATGCGCCAGAACTCACATTAGTCACCACCTGTGACTGTCCCTAGGCCAATGGGCCTTGTTGGGGCTAGGACGCCCTGTGTCCAAAGTCAGGGGGCCTAAACGTGGCAGCTGCCCACAAAGTGCTGGGCAGCTGAAAGAACAATGATGGGGCTAACACGATAGGGGGAGCCTTGCAGGCTCTAAACAAACAAAAGTGCCCCCTGAGAGTCTCTCAGGACTCTAGCAAATGTGGCACCAACGTTGGAGTCCCCCCTCTGGGGACTCGAAATCAATAAATGCCCCTTGAGCCTCTCCGGGCCCTCAAGGATATTTGTGGTGCCTGAGCCCTTCGTGGGCTCTCAGTAAATAAAAATGCCCCCTTGAGCCTTCCAGGCTCAACCACAAAATGCGGCCGTCTCTGGAGCCTCTCCGGGCTCTGAAAACCAATAGCCCTGAGCCTCGCAGGCTCTAACAACAAAAATGCCCCGGTCGTTGGAGCCCCGGGGCTCTGCACACTGGAGGGGGGGGCGGGCACCGGCAATGTGCCCCGACGTCCCCTGGACTTGGAGCTCCCACCCAGCCGGCTTCACTTACCGGCACTTCTGCAGGTGGGGGCTCCTTCCGGCGGTTGCTGCAGACTTCCTCTGTTGCTCCGGTGCGGAGGAGGCGGGGTGGGCTCTCGTCCTCCTCCTTGATGGCGACGCACCCTCGGCCGTCGGCCGGGCTCTCCCAGGGCACGGGAGCCCCGTTAGACCAAAAGCACTTCCGGGTCGTCCTGTTGTCCCTCTTCCTCCCTCACTGGAGCACGGGTTCGGCTCCCGCTGCTTCCGGCTTCTGCTGGGCAGTACGTACGGCCGGCGCCCCAGCCGCAATTAGGCCGCCATTTCCCCGACGTCCTCGAGGACGCTCCTTCCGTTGCCGGGCAACCCTCCGGCCAGGCTAACGCTCGGTAGGCTGGCGGGACAGCCAATGGCAGCGCGGCCCTGCAGACGAGCCCCCAGGCTCCGGGTCGCGCTGCTGAGGCAGGCAGGAACTTCTTTTCGCCGCAATCCGGGGTAGCCTCCCGGGAATTCCAAATAAAAGCGAGGTGGCACTCGCTTGGGCGGCAATGTCCCTGGCAGGGTGGGCACCTGCCAGGGGGCTCCAAGATCGGCAAAGAACGGGGCAAATGCCGGGTGGGCACCGGCTCTCACCAATAAACCGGTCCTAGCGCTAGGACGAAAATAACGCGTTCTCAAGCGCTAGAGGCCCAAATAAAGCGCTCCCAGGCGCTAGGGGCCAACAAGCCCAGCAAAAGTCCTCCTAGGCAGGCAGGGGGGGGCAAGGCTGGGCCCAGAGCCAGCTCACTGGGTCTCCAGGCAGGGAGACAGTCCAAGTGGTGGTCCTGCTGGTGCCCAGCACAGCAGCAGCCCCCCTCAAGTAGGATCAGGAAAAGAACAACTTCTGTGGGGACACAGCCCCATTTTTATACAGTAAATCCTTTGTCTGTAGGTGCAGGGTGGGGGCAGAACCAGTCACAGCTGGTCTGTGAGCACTGTTGATGGGCTCAACCACCCTCTCTATTCACTGGCAGGGCTAGGGTCGTTAGACGCACCACAGGGGGGCTGATCCAGCATTGTCAGGGGAAAACCCAGCCTCATTCAGGACACAGGTACACTCCTCCCCAGCCATCAGCATGCTAATCTCCCACTCACCACCGGGCAGACCCATCCAGCCTTCCTGGAGCCAGGCTCACCAGCCAGCTCCAGCCAATCACACGCCAGCACCTTCACAGTACACACATAGCCATGTCTAGAAGTGGCACTTCCCTACTAGACACATACAAGCCGCACATACCGTTGCGCAGCATTCACTCCCACGAGTTCACACATACCAGACTCGAGCCTGTACACCCTACGCATCAGGAACTACCAGGGACACATACATTCCCCATGCATTCCTATGGGAGGGCAGACCTATCTTACTCCACGCACTCACAGTGCGCACGCACTTTCCACTGGGACACAGTGAAAGTGCACAGAACCCAAAAATCACCATCACCAGGTCACCATTAAAAGCAAAATGTTTAGGGGTGAACTTGCCAGAAGGGCCAACTCCAACACAACCCCCTTCCAGCCAAAACGCTGGGTAGACCAATCACCACCGTGATGGACTTCCCTGCTTGGGGCCATAGAACACGGACGTTGGCCCGCAACTGCAGGGACACCCTCCTGTTCTACGCCACGGTGAACACATGGGATTCCTTCTAAAACCACTGTCTGGACCAACTGGGCTACCCCACTGGTACTCCCAAGCTGTCCGCGGCCAGGACCAGGCCCTGGGCCACCCAGGTGCCACCGGTCCTTGCCTATTCGCAGAGCGGGGGTAGTAACCCCTGGCACATAGGAGCCATTCTCCACTCTTCCTGTCTGCAAGACAGGACTAGACTGTCACTGGTTCTCCAGCCTAGGGTTTACAACCTCAGGCGGACCAGGAGTCTCGGGGAAAGCTCTCCTCCCCCTACCTCTTCTTCTAGGGTTCCTCCACCTCCGACGAGGGGTACACCTAGAACGCCATTCCAACCAAGGGCTTATCCACTCAGGTTGCACCGGGGTCAGAGGTGGGCTCTCCCACCCTCTGCACCCCCTTCCAGAGGTCTGCCCTCTCCCAACTGGAGAAGTTCTTCTGGAAGAAGAACCGGTCAGGACACTGGTTACAGTCGTCCTACACTTCAGGTCAGGCTGATCCTGAACCTGGCCTTCCAACCTCTGGTCTAAAACCTTCGGTGGAACAATTGCCTGGCACTCCAGGACTTCTGGGGATTCACACACAATCCCCCTGAGGCTAACAAATGACACATATGTTGCGTGACTGTCTGTCTGGCGCAGATCTCCCGTCCCCTGTCCACCTGACAGTGCGCGGAGATCCCCCAGACCAGAAGTGGCGCCACCCGGGTCCCCCCAAGAAGATCTAGCCCCACTGGCTAGTCCCTGGTCCACTGGTGCATCCACTGGGAAACTCATCCCCCAATCACTCCTCACGCTAGACTCCTGTACCCTCCCTACCGGAGCGGTACTGCCAGACTCTAGAACCACAGGAGCTCTGGTTACAGACGCTCCAGGTCCTCTACTCACTGGGAGATCTTCCTCAAATGGACTAACAGGACAGCCTAGGTCCCCAACCTGGTGTTCCCTACAGAAACCATCCAAGTCCTGAGGCAGGGCTTCGGGCGTCTGGGGAACCTCGGTTGCCCCCTCACTCCTGCTCCACTGAGCAGGCAGTGAGCCCCTACACCCTCCTCGCTATCCTGGGACCTAGCTGGGCTACACTGAGCCTCTTCCACCACGCTGGGCTGGAAGATACCTGAACCACTACTTTTGGAGTCACTCACCAATGACTCTAGAGAACCTCTAGCACTTTCCCAGCGGTCTGCTTCATCTGCAAGCTCACATGTATCAGACAATCCACACCCCAACAGGTGTGTGCGCAAGCCTGGTGAACAACAACTGAGCAGGTGCTCTTTGACAATCAGATCAAACAAGACTTCAAAATCATCTTTCGTGTGAACTTGCACCCAAGCCCACAGTGTATCACAACATTCATCCTTAAAATCTACCCAAGACTGGTGAGACAGTTTCCTACTGTCCCTGAACTTCAACCTTAACTCCTCCTCTTGGGAAACAGGTACCAGACTGGGGGAACTGGGACTGGGATTTCCTACACTGAAATCTAAATAGCTGCCACCACTGGACCCAACCCGCCCTGGGGAGTCCAGAAAATTAAAACTGCGCGGAGGGGATAGTCTACCCTCCAGAGCTACTTTGCCTCTGGTGGAGGCCCTCTCAGCCTCCTCTATCCTTTCCTGCGCTAAGACCCTCTGAGTCTCTAGCTGTTGCTTTCTAACGCCCAGCTGTGCCATAGCCTGGGCATGCTCTAACCTGAGCTTCTCTAAAGCCAGCTGGTGCTCCCTTTCTCTCCTCCTATCTTCCAGCTCCTCTGGGGACAGGGAAAGGGATGAGGCGCTGCCTCCTACGCTGGACCCAGCCAGGGACTCCCTATCTATGGGGTCCTCACTATCTGCTGGCGTCCCTGTGCTATCATTTTCTTCCTCCTCCTCAGACTCTTCAGGGCTCCCCTCAGACCCACCACCCTCATGGTGTGAGACCCGGGCCCTCTCCTCACTGTGCTCACGCTCCCAGTCCTCCTTCTGCCATTGGATTAGGTTACCCCTAAGTTGGGACTGGGTGTCTGACTCATTCACTGCAATGTCTCTCTCTACGCAAAACTATCTCAGTTCATGCATAAACAGACCCCAGACATTAAAAGCAGACTCCATCTTGGCAGGATGCTCACAGACATGTGCAACACAGGGGACTTAACTGTCAGAGCTGAAGCAAGAGTACAAAATTACAAAGGTATTCAGCAAGCTCTCTACCCCAGAGAACTCACACTCACTTGTCTAGTGCCACACACCATTCATCCACACACAACCCTCCCCTCGGACTGGTGAGGCAGTTTCTACCAACCCTGATTCCTCAACCTGACCACACGTGACACAGGTACCGACTCTGGGCGCAGGGCGGGGGACAAATGTACTGACACAATTACACAATGATACCTTCAGGAGAAGAAAATAATGAACTTAAAAAAAAAACAATCCCCTAAAATGTGGTTATCTAAAATGCAGAGTTTGTAGTGCAGCCAGTTGCCACTGTGGTACAACACAAACACAAATCCTTATCCTCAACGCTGCCGCCAATGTTAGAAATGGGATCCCTGGCTAGCCAGGGCTTTCGCCAAAGTCAGTCAGAGACCACCACTCCTAAGTCAGGGCAAGGGAGTTACACGCCAAGATAACCCCTGCTCACCCTCTAGGTAATGTGGCGCGAGCAGCAAGGCTAAACTCGGAGGCGATGTGAGTTAAGTATTTGCGCACGCACCCCAGCAACAACACCCAAGGCCCACCACAAAGGAAACTCCACACAAGGTTATATAAAAATAGCCTTTGTATTACACCAAAAAACATTAGATAAAAACACACGCTTTACAATGTGCCAACAGGCACGGGCAGAATTTACAGGGGATATGTACAAGACAGGGCCACCTGGACCACTGTCAGGAATCAGCACTTTTAGAACATAGCACATAGAATGTAAAATCACTGTAGTACACAACCAGTAATCACTGGTAACCAGGACCTCACTAGCACCACCTGCACTAGGAGAACAACAACCACCTAAGTATCACAATACAAGTAGGGGCATAGACCTGGGGACAAAACACATGATGCATAAACATACATTCAGCGGTGTAAGAACAAGGCACATGACGCATCTTCAACACATTCAGAGGTGCAGAAAAGGAACACATGATGCAGTAATCACATTGGCACATAAATCATAAATGCGCCAGAGCTCACATTAGTCACCACCTGTGACTGTCCCTAGGCCAATGGGCCTTGTTGGGGCTAGGACGCCCTGTGTCCAAAGTCAGGGGGCCTAAACGTGGCAGCTGCCCACAAAGTGCTGGGCAGCTGAAAGAACAATGATGGGGCCAACACGATGGGGGGAGCCTTGCAGGCTCTAAACAAACAAAAGTGCCCCCTGAGAGTCACTCAGGACTCTAGCAAATGTGGCACCAACGTTGGAGTCCCCCCTCTGGGGACTCGAAATCAATAAATGCCCCTTGAGCCTCTCCGGGCCCTCAAGGATATTTGTGGTGCCTGAGCCCTTCGTGGGCTCTCAGTAAATAAAAATGCCCCCTTGAGCCTTCCAGGCTCAACCACAAAATGCGGCCGTCTCTGGAGCCTCTCCGGGCTCTGAAAACCAATAGCCCTGAGCCTCGCAGGCTCTAACAACAAAAATGCCCCGGTCGTTGGAGCCCCGGGGCTCTGCACACTGGAGGGGGGGGCGGGCACCGGCAATGTGCCCCGATGTCCCCCCTCTCTCCCAACTGCCCTGGACTTGGAGCTCCCGCCCAGACGGCTTCACTTACCGGCACTTCTGCAGGCGGGGGCTCCTTCAGGCGGTTGCTGCAGACTTCCTCTGTTGCTCCGGTGCGGAGGAGGCGGGGTGGGCTCTCGTCCTCCTCCTTGATGGCGACGCACCCTCGGCCATCGGCGGGGCTCTCCCAGGGCACGGGAGCCCGCGAGACCAAAAGCACTTCCGGGTCGTCCTGTTGTCCCTCTTCCTCCCTCACTGGAGCATGGGTTCGGCTCCCGCTGCTTCCGGCTTCTCCTGGGCAGTACGTGCGGCCGGCGCCCCAGCCGCAATTAGGCCGCCATTTCCCCGACTGTGGAATTTTAGTTCGTGTACTAAACATTATCTACGCCATCTTGCAGACTCACGTATGAGTATACACGACAGCCATTTTAGGTACCATGGTCTCCCTGTTCACGATCGCCCGTCAGCACTTCCCTGAACCTTGCAAGCCTTCCCCGCGCACCCTAGCTGCCCCCGCACTCACACGCGCAAGTCATGAACCCTCCCCTCCCATGACTCTGTCTCAGGGAATCACACCCCGCGCCTGACCAACGCCTCCTTTCTGTCCATGAATACCCCTCCTTTGATGACCCCTTCCTCTGAGCCCGACTGCCTGTATGAACCGCTGGTCATCCTTTAGCCCGAGGATACAGTTTATTGCCCATTACTGTATTCACTCGCCTTTCCTGAAAGGAGCCACTATTGATCACGACCTCCCCATCCCCTGAGATTCGATCAGGCGCACACATTCCAAAGGAATCGGCAGAACACTCAGCTGCGTGATAGCCCCTTCCAATCATATGAGGGGAAAGGGCCTCTACTGTTGTCATGTGTTGGAATGGGCCGGAACTGGGGGGGTGCCGGTGATGTCGTTCTCATACTTCACAATGTCCCTGTTGTAATAAAGGACGTTCACATGTCTTAAACCAGTGTATAAAAGACCAGGTCTCAGAGAGGTTGAGAGAGCACCTCAAGACGACACCTTGTTGTCTGATCTGATGTGTTCCACTCCGACGGAATAAACTTGTTTCCTGTCTTCCTGTCTCCAGCGCCTGCCTCTTTATTGAATAACTTCGTATGGTATTAGAGGCGTTTTACGCCGGGCAAATTTAACTTAGGAAACATCTACTGAAATCGCCTGACCATTTGAATTGATCTTTATCAATTGGCGTCCCAAACGCGGGGCCCATCAGCGACACGTGGATCCAGTGGGAGAGGTCCCGACGACAGAGTGAACAACTGCAACGATCGGAAAGAGCTCCTGTCCGATAGACCCTCGTCTGACAGCCGATCATCTGAACTTCACTGATTCCGAGCTGACCTCTCCCGAGTGATCTGCGGTCCTGACTGGGAACCACCAGGAGTGCCGCGATAGCAACAGAGAGTAGAGGACGATCGGGCGCTGGAAGCGGAAGACGAGAAACTGTCCATGCGGTCCGGGTAAGGTCGTGATACACGACAAATTGCAAAATTGATTGATTGATTGTTTGAAAATACTAGTATTACTTATTGACTGTTTCTGAGAAATTCTCTATTTGCAAACAAGCACAGAATCGCCATACTCTGTTTAATCTTTGCAGATAGTGAAGGGTAGGCAACGCAAGCCTTTAACACGTCGTGCCTACTTTTCTCCTCATTGATTGATTGATTGAATCGAGCATTGAATTGTTCGAAGTCGGTTCTCTTAAGGATCTTCTCTGTCTGCAAACGGGGAAGAATAGGAATATTCTCTCTCCCTTTGCCGATAGTGAAGGGTAGGTAACGCAAACCTTTAACACGTCGTACCTATGTCGTTCCTCATTGATTGATTGTTTGCCCGAACATTGACTGTTTTGGGAATTGGTTCTTTTCGGAGGTATTCTCTATTTGCAAATAGCATAGAATAGAATATTCTGTCCAGTCTTTGCAAGTAGTGAAAAGATAGGTAGTGCAGGCTTTTTCCCCCCATTGTAATCCGTCATGCCTATCTTCTCCCCATTGGTTCATAGTTGGGTCAACCCGGACCGCTTATTAGAGATGAACCATCCAGCTCCACTGGAAGGCACCCCTAATAAGGACATGTTTACTAAGCAAGGACTAGTCGCTATAGCTTATAGTAAGTTATGGCATAAATATACAAAAAAGGATCCTAAAAATCAATGGCCACTGATAGGTTCATTTGACAAAAATAAAATAAAAACACTAGAAGCAGCTGTAAAAATAAACAAGGCAACGCCCACTATGCTTGATAGTATTGGCATGTGGCGCAAAGAAGCAGAACATCGCAGGAAAAGAGAGGAAGCGAAAATAGTGAAAGAGTTACGAAAAAACGCCCATCTGGCCGCAAAAGAACTAGATGAAGAAATAAGAAGAAGAGAGGAAGTTAGACAAACGCAAGAATCAGGACTGGCAGGCCAATGCCCTGTCAGGACCACCTCTGTGCTCTACCCGGAGATGCCCTCCAAACAGCGGGCAAATGACGAGTTACTACTCGGACCTCCAATTATCTACATGCCTCCTCCTTAAGCTCCCAGCCAGCCTCTAGCACAACACTCACCAGCTCAAAGTGCAGGTATGGGTGACCCTAGCGCTAGTGCCCCGGCTCTTACGGCCTTCGCACCAGCCGCGTTGGTAACAACAGCAGATGAACATGAGACTAGCAGGCACCTAACAGCCAGACCAAATAGGTTGAGCAAAGATGAGTGGGATGGAATCGACAAGATAGCAAAAACATTGGTAGAACGGAAGGAGAGCGAAGAATATACGATGAATATGCACAATTCACATGCCGGTATGAACGCATATGAGGATAGGTACCAGAATAAGGGTCCAACAAAATTGACGGCTCTATATAGAAGGGTCGATGTTGGAGATGGAACTGAGAGCGATGTGACGGACCTCTTCATGCAAACGCTTGAGGTCTTCCGCCACCTCGCGGAACAGAAACCAGAGGTCAAGATCACAGTCCCTGAGACGATTGAGCCCTCATTAGAAGCAGCCAACACGATGATGCCTATCAGAGAAGCCGCCCCCTATTGGGTTCCCCCAAGAGGGCAGGGAACAAACGATGATATCAACCACGCAGATGCAAAAGGGAGGGTTGTGTACAACTGGGTTTACCAACCATATGATCGGCAAGATATTTTTACTTTTAGGCAAACCCTGCCCGATTTACGAAAAAACCCTACAGCATTTTATACAGAACTAGGCACCGCCTTGGGCTCAACCATAATGACTCTAGCGGACATTGATTTGTTTTTCGGGTTGTGTCTGCCGGCTGATGTGTGGAAGCAAATCCGGAAAGCCGACCACACGGACCTGTTCGGACACACCTGGAAACAACTCGATGACCTAGATAGGCAGCGAGAGCCCGGAAAGAAACCTGTAAAAGACATACTGGAACTCCCCGACAAAATAGTGCAGAAGCTAAAGACGTTGATCCCAGAAAAGAAGGTAGACTGGTCGATAGTCACGGCTTGTCGCCAGAAACCTCAGGAAGATGTATCAGAATACTTCGCACGATTCGAAACAGTGTTCTCCGACTACAGTGGCCAAGATATGACCACCGCAACCGGACAACACCTATTCGTGCAAAACTACGTGAAGGGGCTAACGCAAGAGGTCTCCCAAAAGTTACAGACTAGCGAGAGTAGTTGGGGAGCCTCTAAACCTGCAGCTATCCTTCAGATGGCTCAGTATTACGAGCACCAAAAGAACGAGAACGAAAGGGCAACTGAGAAAAAGAAAAAGGACTTAAAAGAACGAGTAATGATTGCTCAATTGCAGGGAGTGACTACAGGAAGGGAACGGTATAGGGGGAGCTACCAGTCGAATGCCCCTAGGAATTCGGCCCCTAGAGACCGCAACCCCACACCTGGCGCTCCACGAACCGACCTCGATGAGAACCAGTGTGCATTTTGCAAAGAATTTGGGCACTGGAAGTCTCAATGCCTGGCCCTTCGGGAAATGATTAAAAATAAAGAAACAAGGGACATGACAAATGGCTCCAAAACTGGAGGGCAGGGACGAGGGCAGACCCGCGACACCACCAATGACCGATCTGACAGACCAAACACATTTGACCGCCCCCGACAGAATCAGTGCCAACAGTCCGACGGCAACAATGCTCACGACTCTGCATAGGACTGCCAGGGGCTAGGGAGGGATCCAGTCGAGCTCTGTGTTGACCAGCAAGGTCCTTACGTCACTGCTAAGGTCCTGGGTACAAAGTCTCCATTTTTGGTAGACACTGGAGCGACACGTAGTGTATTATCAAAGCGACTGATTCCAAGGGTACCCTTGTCTGGCTCACACATTACCTCGATAGGTTTCGATGGAACGCCCTCCACTAATCCCCTGTCTGTACCTATCTCCTTTGACCTAGGAAACAATCCCACTGACACAACATTTCTGCTCTCCTCCAACTCCCCTGACGCCATTATGGGTATTGATTTACTGAAACATTTCCGAGCTACTATTAGGTGTTCCCCGGATGGAGTCCGAGTCATCCTGTACGACAACCCGAGCATGTCCAGACCCTACCCCGCACGACATATGTACGCCATAACAGATGCTGACCTATCCTTGCTCGATACCCTACCCCTGTACCTATGGGCCAGAAACGACTCGGATGTAGGACGAATGATGATCGATCCTGTACACATAACTGTTCGACCAGATGCAATACTCCCGAAACTCCCACAGTACCGGATATCGCCCGAAGGCGAGAAAGCATTGGTAGCGATTATTCAGTCCTTGGTGGACGCAGGTGTGGTAGAGGAAGTGGTTAGTAATGTCTGCAATAGCCCTATCCTACCCATTGTCAAGAAACAAGGTGAGGGAGATGAGAAAGCATACCGCTTCATCATCGACCTGCGAGAAATCAACAAAGTGGTGGTGCCACAGTACCCCGTAGTCTCAGACATCGCCACCATCCTGACTCTCATCCCGTCCACTGCCACCACCTTCACCGTTATTGATCTTAAAAATGCATTTTTCTCTATCCCCATCCATCCAGACAGCCGTTATCTCTTCGGCTTCACTTTAAAAAACCGTTCGTACCGATTTTGTAGAGCTCCCCAGGGCTACACTGAAAGCCCCAGCATTTACAGCCAGGCCCTCAAAAGACAGCTGGACGCTGTCCAGTTACCAGATGGAGTGGTGTTAATCCAATATGTTGACGATATCCTTTTGGCGGCCGACACCACTCCACTTGCAATCACAGCCACTATCCAACTCTTGCACTTTCTTGCGGAGAATGGCCACAAAGTCTCCAAAAAGAAACTGCAGTTCTGTCAGCCCCAAGTAACATACCTAGGCCACCTCCTGTCCAAAGAAGGGAGGAAACTTACGCCCGACCGAATCCAAACCATCCTAGACACCCCCATTCCAAAAACGCAGAAGCAAGTCCGTTCATTAGTGGGCCTTACTTCTTTCTGCCGACAATGGTTACCAAATTTCAGTCTCATTATAAAACCCCTACTCTCCCTGTTGGCCAAAGATGTTCCGTTCCCACTCCCTTGGACTCCCGAATGCCAAGCATCCTTTAAGGAGTTGCGGGATGCCCTTTGCTCGGCACCCGTTCTAGGAACACCAGATTACTCCAAGCCCTTCTCCCTCTTCACTCACGAAAGGGAGGGATGCGCATTGTCTGTTCTAACTCAGCCCATCGGCGCCAAACAACACCCTTGTGCCTACTTCTCTGCCACTCTTGATCCAGTCGCCAGAGCTCTACCTGCCTGCCTTCGAGCAGTAGCCGCTGCTGCTGTCTCTATCCGCCAGAGTGAGGGAATTGTGCTTTCAAACTCCCTCACGGTATTAGTGCCCCATGCAGTTGACACCCTTTTGAATCAGACTAAGACTCAACATCTGACTAGCGCACGACTAACAGGGTACGAATTGACTCTACTTGCACCCCACATCACCCTGAAGAGATGCACGACATTGAACCCTGCTACACTGTTACCCTTGCCCGAAAATGACCCCGATGTGCCCCCTATACACGACTGTGTGACCCTCACGGACGAACAGACCAGGAGTAGAGTTGACCTCCGAGACATTGCTTTTACAGATCCTGATGGAGAACTATGGGTAGATGGCTCTTGTATCAAACTCCCAGACGGCACCACTTCTGCTGCCTATGCGGTGACGACAGCTCGAACAGTAGTTGAAACCGCTCGCATCACACAAAGATCCGCACAGGCAGCAGAACTAATTGCCCTCACACGAGCATGTATCATAGCAGCAGGAACCACGGCAAACATTTACACGGACAGCCAGTACGCCTTCGGGGTGGTTCATCATTTTGGGCTCCTGTGGAGGGAAAGGGGATTCCTGACGTCCCACGGTACGCCCATCCTCCACGGAGATTTAGTCTCCGCCCTGATTGAAGCAGTTCTTCTCCCCAAACGATTAGCAGTAATCAAATGCCAGGCACACAAGAAGGTAGCAGATTTAGTTGGACAGGGAAACGCACTAGCCGACATCACTGCTCGAACCACAGCTGAGAATAGGACAACGACACGCATGTATGTGACCAGGTCACAAGCAGAAAAATGGACTGACGCTAGGGAAACGATCAGGGACATCCAATCGGCCAGCACACCACACGAATTGACTGAGTGGGCACTGGTGGGTCTAAGGGACGATGAAGGCTGCTGGCGGACAAAAGACACGAACAAATGGTTGCTGCCTGATGCATATTTGATCGCCATACTGACAATGGCACACTCCCCTGCACACATAGGCTCTGCCCCCATGATTGAACTCATTTCCAAAGTTTGGCACAACAACAAGATCCCCGACTCGGCCAAACGCCTAGTCCAGCAGTGCCTTATCTGCTTACAACACAACCCCGGGAAAGGAACTGTGGTACCCCGGGGAAAGTTTGGGATCCCCGACCACCCCTTTGAGGTCCTCCAGATGGATTACATCCAATTAGAGAGGTGCCAGGGCTTGAAGTACGTATTAGTCATTGTATGTGCCTTCAGCAAATGGGTGGAAGCCTATCCGACCCGTGATAACACTGCCATGACTACTGCCAAAGTATTGCTGAAAGAGTTTTTCCCTCGCTACGGCCTTTGTCGAATTTTATGGAGCGACAATGGCCCCCACTTCATAGCTGAAGTTATCCAACTAATCCTGAAGGGGTTGGGGGTAAAACAAAGATTCCACGCAGTCTTCCACCCCCAATCTGCTGGCCTGGTCGAATGACACAACGCTACACTGAAACTGAAACTGTCGAAAATAGTGGCCACCACAGGACTTAAGTGGCCAGATGCCCTTCCACTGGCATTACTATCAATGCGCTCCACTCCCACTAAGCACCACTTGACCCCCTACGAAGTTGTGTTTGGCCGGCCTATGAACCTCTGGACTGCCCCCAAACCGACCTCCATTCACGACGTCCCCGACGTCCTGCTGTCAGATTATTTGTGCAAATTAACTAAAACATTGTCTGTCATTCATCAACAGGTGCAGCAGGCCATCCCCGATGCTTCCAGGGGTCCCGGTCACGATATCCAACCGGGGGACTACATCCTAATCCGGAACTTTCAACGAGCGAAGAGTCTGGAACCCCGGTGGACGGGCCCCTGGCAAGTGCTGATCACCACTCGGACGGCTCTTCGAGTGGAGGGGAAGAAGAACTGGCTGCATGCACACCACTGCAGCAAGAAGATTTCCTCGACCCTGGCCACGACAGACAACGTCAGCACCCAAGAAGAGCTCCTGAACAAAGACCGACCATCACTGAACTGCTATCCTGATACTGAGGCACTTGAACTTGCAAAACACTCTGATCCCACTGTGCCATCTCGAGAAGGGTATTTCCTGCGTCGAAAGGAGGGAGCTTCGGCTAAGTAGGCCACTGACTAAGTTAAAAATCTCAGAAAGGTGACCCAAAGCAACCAAGGGTTACCCGGAGAGAAGCTAAACAAAGTCTGTGGTTCTGCCCACTACCGAGCACCTTGAAGATGAAGATGATGGAAGCGCCAGATAAGAAGATGATGGAAGCGCCAGATAAGAAGACGTCGGAAGCAACAGGAAATACCCACTACAGGAACCCAAAGACTGACAATTTGCACAAATCAAAGACAATCGCTTTCTTCATTGTCTTCCTCTTTTGCCTCCTCCTCATGACTTCCTTCTGGATCTTGGAGGAAAGCACACCCGCTCACCAGATTTTGCCAACCACTGTCCAGCCAACCACGAAAGAACACCACCTGTTCACCCTTTCACCTCAGCTCCGAGAAAGGCGTAGGGAGTTCTGGAACAATTCTTTCGTACAACTGTTGCACCAGCACAACCTTGCTGCAAATGCCACGAACTGCTGGATCTGTGGGTTGCTCCCACATGCTACCGGACACTCCATCCCCTTCATCCCTTCTCCTTTCTGAGTTCACGGCTCCTGCCTCGCCTGGTTGATCCTCATGCAAGAAAGCCACAAGGACAACACCACTTCTGGTCAAACGGTGTCTCACTTCTACTATGGGTTCTGGCTGAACAAGACAGGAAAGCCCTTTTGTCCTGCAATTTCGGGTTCAACCTTCCTTACGAACATCCCTGCCAAAGAAAGGGTCGAAATGCAAGTGCTCCACAATCCAGCCAGACCCACCTTCTCCCACCTGCGGAAACAAACGGCTGCCACCCTGACCGTGGCCCTGTCTGTCATCAACGTCACAGGACTCGTATGCCTCGAAGGACAAGGAACGCAGCTGGTGGGTCACAGTTCTTGTCGCATCACCAAAACATTGGTCTCAGCTGACCCCCCCTCCTTTGTTGCTTCCCCGAATATGTACTTTGTTTGTGGCACCAAAGCTTACACTTGGCTCCCAAGAGGCTGGAGGGGTACGTGCTACATCGCCTTCATTCTTCCTCCCACGTATGTGGCTCCAGCCAACCACCACCGGCAAAAGCGCGCCGGAGATGTTGAACAAGCCGACTCCACCGGAGCACAGTTCCTGGATGCAGCAAAGGGACTTGTTCCTCTGTGGGGACCAATGGCAAATAGCCGCGCTATCCGACACCTGACTCAGGCATTAGAAACAACCATTAACATCACCGCTGGCATCCTCGCCAACAACACGGCTGAGCTTCAGGCCGTCCGCCTGGTGGCTCTTCAAAACCGTCTTGTTCTAGATGTGGTTCTGGCCGACCGCGGAGGTGCATGCCGCATCATCGGCTCCAGCTGTTGCACCTATGTGCCAGATAACTCACCTTCAGTCTACAAAGCAATCGAACACCTCCACAGACTGTCCTCGGAGGTTCACCAGGAGCAGGAAGGATGGTCGCTTGGAGGCTGGTTCTGGGACACTTTGAAGAGCTGGGGATGGAGATTGTTCACGTTTTTATTGATACCAATCATGATACTGTGTGGGTGTTGCTTAGGTATTCAATGTTTACCATCTTTATGTGCACTCATTTGCAACTGTATGTGCCCAAAGACTTTGAACTTTAAAACTGAGCACATGAGTCCCCTATACGAAATAGAGGTGCGTGGTCTCATGGGGATCGATCCGAACTGACAAGCTGGCGAGACATGTTAAAGGGAGGACTGTGGAATTTTAGTTCGTGTACTAAACATTATCTACGCCATCTTGCAGACTCACGTATGAGTATACACGACAGCCATTTTAGGTACCATGGTCTCCCTGTTCACGATCGCCCGTCAGCACTTCCCTGAACCTTGCAAGCCTTCCCCGCGCACCCTAGCTGCCCCCGCACTCACACGTGCAAGTCATGAACCCTCCCCTCCCATGACTCTGTCTCAGGGAATCACACCCCGCGCCTGACCAACGCCTCCTTTCTGTCCATGAATACCCCTCCTTTGATGACCCCTTCCTCTGAGCCCGACTGCCTGTACGAACCGCTGGTCATCCTTTAGCCCGAGGATACAGTTTATTGCCCATTACTGTATTCACTCGCCTTTCCTGAAAGGAGCCACTATTGATCACGACCTCCCCATCCGCTGAGATTCGATCAGGCGCACACATTCCAAAGGAATCGGCAGAACACTCAGCTGCGTGATAGCCCCTTCCAATCATATGAGGGGAAAGGGCCTCTACTGTTGTCATGTGTTGGAATGGGCCGGAACTGGGGGGGTGCCGGTGATGTCGTTCTCATACTTCACAATGTCCCTGTTGTAATAAAGGACGTTCACATGTCTTAAATCAGTGTATAAAAGACCAGGTCTCAGAGAGGTTGAGAGAGCACCTCGAGACGACACCTTGTTGTCTGATCTGATGTGTTTCACTCCGACGGAATAAACTTGTTTCCTGTCTTCCTGTCTTCCTGTCTCCAGCGCCTGCCTCTTTATTGAATAACTTCGTATGGTAGAAGAGGCGTTTTACGCCGGGCAAATTTAACTTAGGAAACATCTACTGAAATCGCCTGACCATTTGAATTGATCTTTATCACGACGTCCTCGAGGACGCTCCTTCCGTTGCCGGGCAACCCTGCGGCCAGGCTAACGCTCGGTAGGCTGGCGGGACAGCCAATGGCAGCGCGGCCCTTCAGACGAGCCCCCAGGCTCCGGGTCGCGCTGCTGAGGCAGGCAGGAACTTCTTCTCGCCGCAATCCGGGGTAGCCTCCCGGGAATTCCAAATAAAAGCGAGGTGGCACTCGCTTGGGCGGCAATGTCCCTGGCAGGGTGGGCACCTGCCAGGGGGCTCCAAGATCGGCAAAGAACGGGGCAAATGCCGGGTGGGCACCGGCTCTTACCAATAAAGCGCTCCTAGCGCTAGGACAAAAATAACGCGCTCTCAAGCGCTAGAGGCCCAAATAAAGAGCTCCCAGGCGCTAGGGGCCAACAAGCCCAGCAAAAGTCCTCCTAGGAAGGAAGGGGGGGCAAGGCTGGGCCCAGAGCCAGCTTACTGGGTCTCCAGGCAGGGAGACAAGTCCAAGTGGCGGTCCTCCTGGCACCCAGCACAGCAGCAGCCCCCCTCAAGTAGGATCAGGAAAAGAACAACTTCTGTGGGGACACAGCCCCATTTTTATACAGTAAATCCTTTGTCTGTAGGTGCAGGGTGGGGGCAGAACCAGTCGCAGCTGGTCTGTGAGCACTGTTGATGGGCTCAACCACCCTCTCTATTCACTGGCAGGGCTAGGGTCGTTAGACGCACCACAGGGGGGCGGAGCCTGCATTGTCAGGGGAAAACGCAGCCTCATTCAGGACACAGGTACACTCCTCCCCAGCCATCAGCATGCTAATCTCCCACTCACCACCGGGCAGACCCATCCAGCCTTCCTGGAGCCAGGCTCACCAGCCAGCTCCAGCCAATCACACGCCAGCACCTTCACAGCACACACATAGCCATGTCTAGAAGTGGCACTTCCCTACTAGACACATACAAGCCGCATATACCGTTGCGCAGCATTCACTCCCACGAGTTCACACATACCAGACTCGAGCCGGTACACCCTATGCATCAGGAACTACCAGGGACACATACATTCCCCATACATTCCTATGGGAGGGCAGGCCTATCTTACTCCACGCACTCACAGTGCGCACGCACTTTCCACTGGGACACAGTGAAAGTGCGCAGAACCCAAAAATCACCATCACCAGGTCACCATTAAAAGCAAAAAGTTTAGGGGTGAACTTGCCAGAAGGGCCAAGTCCAACAAGAGTCTCTTCCCCACATGAACAGGAGTGACAAAGTGAGTCTTGGACAGACCCCCAGTTTTTAGTAAACGTTTTTATAGGGAGGCTTCCCACTCTAAATTGGTGGTAAATCTTCCTGTCTCCAAAACTGGTTATGATGTCCCAATAGGCCTCAATATTATGCTCAATTTTATGGCACAGAAAGAGGCCTGTTAAGGAGTCTCCGTTCACCTTGGAGAAGGATTTCTGCCAGATCATCTCTCTGTATAAGGCTTTATATTCTGCTTTTTAGGGTAACAAGTTCCCTTCTGGGTCCCGCCATAAGCGGGTCAGGACCATACTTAAGAGAGCCACCTTAATCTTGTGTAACCATGTGATCTTATTGGATTACTCAGCTTCTCTAATTTTCTTAAGTGCCTGCGCATAGTCTGCCAACTCCGGGGTGGTCCAAAGCTGTCGCCAATAGGAAAGAGGTCTAAAACCCGCTTCTTCTTCAAAAGAAATACACACAAGATCCATCAATAACGGCCTTAAAGGTGTTAACATTGGGAGACCAGTTAATGCCCTCAGGAACTTGTTCTGAGCTTGGACTAAAAGAGATACATTTTCGAACCCCCAGCGTTCTGCTACATAGATTATTGAGGCTCTAATCTTTCCTCGATAAATAGCCATGGCCGGAGCCACTGGTTTGGTTAAAGATGGTCGGTGTTCTTTCAGGCGAGCCGCTGCTAGTTGGTTGAGCTTTACAACCAATAGATCCATCTGTGGCTTCCAATTCAATTTCTTGCCCAAGGTGACCCCAAGATAAGTAAAAGAATCAGTTTGTTCGAGGGGTCATTATTCATTACTACTCTTGCTTTCACTGATTTACTTTTATGCAAAAACATAAATGTAGTCTTGGCGACATTAACTATCAGTTCATGGTCATCGCAGAACAAGTCGAGGGCTCTTTGCAGACCAACTTGGGTTTTTGACAATATTAAAGTATCGTCCGCAAACATTAATAGTGGAACCCTCCAACCAGCAAGAGTCGGAGCGTCCGTGGGATAATCAGAATAATAAGATACCACATTATTGATAAACAGGGAAAAGAGGGCGGGGCTAAGACACACCCCTGCCGCACTCCCTTGTTAACCGAAAAACGTTCTGTTGTCTCCCCTTGTTGTCCCCATCTTAGTCATGCATTAGTAGAGTCAAGCAATTTAATGATGAATAAAAGGATCTCTGTGGGCATCCCAGCTTTGTTAAGAGTGTCCCAGAGTTTATTACGGGGCACTAATTCAAATGCAGACTTGAGATCTATAAATTCGGCGTAGAGGGTGCCCCCAGCTAAGATCACTGTGTTCCAATATAACATCATAAATCTAAAAACTTGGTCTATAGTGCAGACTTGGGAACAAAATCCTACTTGATAGGTGGATAGTATCTTATTCTACACAATCCTCCTATTTACCCTGCCCAGCACTAATCTAGCCACCAACTTTTGCATAGTATCAATAAGACTGATGGGCCAATAGTTTGATGGGGAGGCTCGGTCTCCTTTTTTATATATGGGGATGATATACGCCCCGTGCCATGATTCTGGGATGGGAGCTCCTCTAGCCAGGCCATTGGCAAGGATGAAGATGTATTTCAGACAATTCTCCCTGTCAGATTTAAATATGTCTGCCGGAATACCGTCCGGCCCCGGGGCTCTACCTGCAGCCACCCCATCAAGTGCACATTCTATTTCTAGTGGGGTAAATGATAATATTTCCTCTGAGGCAATACACTTAAACTGTTCTAAGTCGTGTATGTGAGAGGAGAATTGGGACTGAAAATATGTGACCCAAGCTTCTGGTGGAACATTATTAGTAGGTACCGGGCTTGCATTGTCACCTCCCCACTTAATTAAGTGCCAGAAACTACACCAGTTTTAACCATTGCATGCTACTAACAGTTCCTTCCATCACTAGCAGGTCCTTCCAAACTGTTTGTTCACTTTTTAACCGTCTTAAATGGCCTAGATAAGATACCTAAATAGCACTTTAAAGAAAATCTTTGTATTCATTTTTAACACAGTCTTCTTGTCTTTGTTTACTTAAATTATTAGCCAGGGATCATTAAGGAGTCTCTAGAACACATTTTAAAGTGTTTTTGTCTTATATTTATTGTTTACAGCATGTATGATAAAGGGATAAAACCCGGAGTTGGGTGGCATTTTAAAAGTTTATACCAGCTAAGTCATTACAAATGCCAGTAAAATGTCCACAGCCATGTGGCAACCTTGTTAATATGGGTGCAGATTTGGTGCACACTATGTCACTACCAGGTACGATTAAAAGAAGCCCTAATGATTTCAGTTTGTTAACAATTAAAGAAAATACACAAACCATGTGTCCTTTTTGACATATAAAATAATCAGTTCTTGATAAATCTTAAAAAATGTTTTTGATTTTCAGATAAGGAAGACTGTTTTCACCTGTCTTATGCTTCCCCAGGACCCTTTCTTATTATAACATTGGAGACAGGTGCTTGGATAGCCCTTTCTGTTGTGCAGATTGTACAGGTGCAAATGTTGTGCCTGCATGATCTCAAGGAACAATTCTATCACACAACTGTGACTTGGGAATTTTCAGCAGAAGTGGAGCGAGAGGGCATATCTTTCCATAATGAGTCACATAATCATATTCTGCTCCCGGTGCACCCCAAGAAAACTCAGTCAGCATTGATCAAGATCATAAACTTGATTAGTGCAATCTAGTTCCTGAACTTTGTCAATGTTATAAAATCAAATGAGCCATACTTGCATATCCAAATTTGAATACCCATATATATTGCTCTCCCTCTATATCAGTCTATATGTGCATCACCTTACAATACATCTCACTGTCAAACAGCCAATGGTTAACTTTACTCTTCAGTAAATTTGAGACACCACTTGATAATAGGACCTATTCCCAATTGATAAAACAAGTAAGTCTCACAAAACATGTTTGATAATCCTGGTTAACTCAAATTGTGTTCTATAACATATGAGTGGGACCCCTTAGATGAACAAAGGGAATAGAGGTACTACTACCCATGATGTGTTTCTATCTAGGACCCTAATTCGATAATCCCGATTTATGCCCTTATGTGGTTATAATAAATAATATCCTTATAAAGGCATATGAATCATATCCATATTTAGTAATAGCCCATGCAGTCCAAATACGGCAAGGCTACTCCCCTAGACTCCTAGAAAGTACCACGCGTTCTTTAAACAAACCAAGCCTCCAGCAGCCCGGGGAATCCCCCTGCTTTTTCTTTTGATTTGCACAAGAACTCCTGGAGTCCAGAAAGAGCTGTTAGTTCTTAGTGACGTCTTATGTCCAACCTTACGACAAACCCGGCACATTTCAGGTATAAATATACCAACGTTGCCTTAAGCAAACACACGGTGGTTTAGAGCAGAGCGGCTATCTACTTGCCCGACGCCCAGCTGATGCGCGAGCCGAAGGAAGCCGTCCCTCCCTTGATGCACTGAGAGAGACGCTGTCTTTATCTCCAGCCGAGAAAATCCAGCTCCGGTGTTTCCAGTCACCCTTGCGGGTTGCTGGGAGGTCGAGTCCTGAGAGAGAGATACAAGACCTCCTACATTCTAGAACCAAGGTACGGAGCTGACTAAACCCTTAAGAGAATTCTTGATTCAGATCCTAGGCAAAAACCAACTTAACTTAAACTGCTACTTACTTACTCCTTCCAAAGTATTAGGCTTAGGTCAGGTACACTGGGGTAGACGTAGATTAGAAGCACCAGTTGAGTATGTTAGTCAATGTTTTTATGTATGTATATATTTTATCCATTTTAAAGTATCATATGGCTAAGAAACCATATCAATGCTTTTACAGTATTATTTTATAATACTCCTTTTACTATACGTACTTTACTTTATGATAAGTATTGCAATTGTGGCAATTCATTTCTCTTGCATGAGAAAGAAGACTGCTCAATAAATAACACCTTTTATTGAAAACGCCCGTCTCTCTATTTCTCTGCACTCTGGTGAAACTAAGTACGCACGATTGACTGAGTGAAATAACCGTCTATTGTTTTCACACGACTCTAGAGATACACTCTTTATTCTGAGGGAGCAAAGTTGTCATGTTTATGCGGTTGTCAGAAGCTAATCCCTTCTTGTCTAAATCCTGAGAGTTAACTCTTTCCTGATAATTCGAGAAAGTTTCTAGTGACCTCTGAGCTAGCTGGCAAAACTAATTAAGTCTAATATAGTCAGTAGAGACCTAGTCGACCTCAGTCCTACGTCTACACTACTGTTTATATTATTCCAATGCGCAGAGCCTATTGGGAATATAGGAACTACACTACATGGCGCCCAACGTTTGGTAAGGCGATAATCTAACGCAAGACATTAGAGTAACTCAGTCGTGCTTTTTCACACAGACCCCTTTTCCTGTAAAAACTCCAAAAGACATCTGGAGTGGGTAAAAGGTTAATATCCGCCGGAACTTAGTAGGAAGAGATTCCTATGTATTAATTTTTGAAGGATACAGTGTTCCAAAATATTGTGCACCTAATCTTTGTTTCCTTGGAAACTTGCTCTGCAAACTTTCATTAAGACAATGTCAACTAACGGCGAAAGCAACGAAACCGGTGAAGCTGCAGTAGATGCAAATCAACCGGATTTCGATGTTACAGGGTTTAATGAAAATGAACCGGGTGCAATTATCATCCCGGCAAACGTAAGAAGAACTATAACTCTTAAACTTATAGCAAATGGACTATCATCACGAGGTGGTACAGTCATATTCGTGGTAGAGGCCCATGAATATCGGCAGACAGAGGTATTCTATTCATGGATACACTTTCCAGCAGCAAACGCTGTAACACAGGACTTCCACTATTACAAAATAGAGGAACCTCCGGATGAATACACTCCTTTCGAGGATGTTGAAATCCCACTAACTTACCAAGAGCACCTGCTCTGGTTTAAAGGCGCCCTAAAACATCAAAATCACATCACCAGGCTCGGTCCACTAGGTAGACCAGGAGCAACGTGGCCGGTTCTAGCCAACTACACACCACATCCAGACATTGAAAAAATGTCAAACCAGAAACTTTTAGCCCAGCTAAAACAACTAATCAAAATACATAGACAATTGGTCCAATATGTAATGCGGACTTCAACAGTCCAACCAGCAATAATAATTCAACAGAACACCCCTCACCAGGGGAAAACAAATAAAATCACACCACAGAATATACAATCAGCCATTGGCAAAATACCCGCAAAACGGGAACAGATTCCATTCTGGTTAGCCCAGAAAATCACTCAAATAGAGGCGGTATTTCCTGATACTACACCTCATGAGGAACACAGAATTCTGACTATCTGTCTTCAAATGGGGATCGCATCACATGTGGAGGACTGTGACACTTGGGGCACAGTCTTTGCTTCGATATACACAAAAACACATGCTAGTCGATTCCAATCCGGTAAAATGCGCTCCGAATGGTCGTACGGAGAGTTTTTTCCCCGTACGAATCGTATCCGTAGACGTCCCGTACGTACGATGAAGTACGATCCGTACTAGGTGCCGAACTCCGTACGAGTCGTATAGGACTCCGTACGACTCAAATCTCCATACGAATCTCACTCGGAACCCGCTGTACGCGACATCGCGGCACGTTTTTACGACCCAGCAAGTACGATTCGTGTCGGGTACGCGCCGTACGACCCTTTTCCTACGGGAGCCGAAGACAGTCGTAAACGCAGAGTTCGCGCCGAAACAGGTACGGAACGCCCCCCCCCCGGGTACGGCACGTACCCCCCATGATCGCAGGGGTACGCGGCGTACCCCTGTGGTCATGCGGGGTACGTGCCGTACACCCAGCGTACATGGGGTACGCACCGTACCCCATGTACAGTGGGTGTACAGCACGTACCCCATGTACGCTGGGTGTACGGCACGTACCCCGCATGACCACAGGGGTATGCCGCGTACCCCTGCGATCATGGGGGGTACGCGCCGTACGGTGTGTAGGTGATCGTGCGCTTTTCCGTACGAATCGACGTGTACCGTACGAATCGCGTACGGGTCGGCCGATCGGGATCGGAATCGTCCGGTCGTACGGCGTCTGTACGAGTCGTACGGAAACGGCTCCGGATACGATTCGTACGCCGGATTATTTTACCGGATCGGAATCGACCCCATGGTGTTCCGTCCATGGCGGTTATACCAGATGTGCTAAGACAGATTCAAAATGAATACGGTCCAGAACCTGCTTTAACTCTGGGTATGAAATTACTGAAAGACTTCAAGCAGTTCTCGGCTATATTATTAGCCAACATAAAATGAGAAGCAGCATCTGTGGCGATCTGCCAGAAATTGAAAGAAACAGATATAGCAGAACAACCTTTTGAACTTGCCAGAATCATAGAAAAATCCTATGAAGAACTAGGTAGAGATAGTTTGGGTGGGAAACCAGTAAAACCCCAACTACTTGAAAATCCTGAAAAAACCTTTATTAAAAATAATCTAAACACTCCAAAAAAGAGTTGGGATGGTAATAAACAATCCACTCCCAGAGAAAAACGATTCCAGTCCAGAGGAAGGTCTCCTCAACGGAGAGATAGATCTCCAGAACGAGGTGGCAAGTCTCCCCAGAGGGAGCTCTCTGAGTAAAGATACAACCTTAGAGATAGGGATAAATTGAGAAAACCTGATAGATATCAAGATATTGATACACGTCCCTCTCGATCTTTTCAGACTTCCTCACAGAAATCGGAAAGAAGAGGACGGTCAGAACAAAAGGAAGAGCACGTCAAGTCCAAAGACAAGGAACCTGCTCATCAAAGTAATAAATTACAATATCCAAAGAAGAAGGTAGCTAGTATTAAAATAACAAAACATGCAGAGGATACTGAGGACACAACTGAAAAACGAAGAGTGGGCCCAGACAATGCTAGACAGTGCAGCAGAAGTGACCATAGCTCGCAAGATCCTGATGAATCTTCTGGAGACAGTGGACACGAATTAATACATTCAAGTGGAAACTGCAGACACCAGAATTAGCAAACCCCATAAATTATACGAAATAACATTACGTATAGAGGGGGACAAGACTAGCAAAGTAAGGGGTCTCTTTTGGGATAACCTTTCGAAAGGCTTTGACATCCTGTTAGCTGAGAAAGAATCAAATCAAATCATATTCCAATTCATAAAAAAATACACATTAGCAAGAAAATGGGCAGTAGCCCAAGCTCCTGATTAATAAAAAAAATCACGTAGGGTGGGATGAGGATTCTCCTCCCCACAAAATCCAGCTAAAAAGTCAATCTACTGCACAGAGGCAGTATCCTGTTAAGCAAGAAGCTAAAAAGCAAGTCAGGGAGATCTTAGATCAACTTGAATATCAGGGGGTGATTGAAACATGCACCTCACAAATGAACAATCCTTTGATCCTGTCTCCAAGCCAGACGATTCATATCGTCTAGTTTTGGACTACAGACACCTAAACTCCTGCTGCAAAACATTTGCAGTACAAAACTCGCACAGTGCAGCACTATCGAATAACATCGTGCGCAAAAAATATAAAACGACATTAGATATCTCAAATGGTTTCTTTTGTCAAAACATTGCACCTGAAAGCAGGTATTTGACCGCTTTCTCAATAATGGGGTCGCAAAAACACTTCTGTCGACTCCCACAGGGATTCAAGAATAGCCCAGGATTATTCTCAGCAAGAGTAACAGAGTTACTTCAAATATATGATGATGAGGCATTATCTTATGTCGATGACATCTATCTCACAGATGATGACCTGGAGACTCACTTGAAAAGAGTGAACACCATAATACTTGGGTTCGCAGCTGAGGGTTAAAAATTCAACTTTAAAAAGTCAAGAATTGCCCATCTAACTGTCCTGTTTTTAGGATATGAATTATCAAGTGAAGGCAAAAGCCTAGCAGACAATTTCTTAGAGAAGTGTGCTGTACTCCAAGCTCCAAAAACGCTGAAGAACTTACAATCAATACTAGGTTTCCTGAATTTTGGAAGAACATACATTCTAAATTATGCAGAGAGGGTTAAACCTCTCTATGAATTAATAAAACCTGATTTCGAACCAATAATTGGATTCAGAAACACACAGAAATTTTAAGATCATTACAAACAGACATGTTAAATAAAACAAAACTGCAAACTCGCGAAAACATACGCAACCTTGTAATCCGAGTCATCCCAGGAAGATGTGGATTCACGTACCTAACCTCTAATGAGGGAGAAACGGTACCAATAGCTTACAAATCACATTTGTACACACAAGCTAAAATAAAATTCAGTTCTTCTGAAAAAATTCTAATAGCGGTTCAAACTGCTGGAGCAAAAGAAAGAGCCCAAGCCCAAGGCAGGAAGATAACTGTTTTACCAGCAGAATCATCCCTTGAGGCATTAACAAGCCCACGCAATTTAAATGCTGTGGCATTAGATCCAAAATGGATACAATAGGAAAATTCTCTTGCTGCAGAAGACGTGAAATACTATTTTGACCTGAAAATGAAAAAACTAGAAAATCTAGAATATGAAGAAGAATATCCTCTGCCAATCAAAATTCTGCCTCTCGAACAGTACACACGTGTAATCTACATGGACAGATTTGCACAACACTACGATGTAGAGGAAAAATCCTACAACGCAGCATGCGCGATTGTTAAAGGTCGCTGGCGCTTTGGTAAATTCAGACCATTAATTACCAAAACTGAATCACTCAGAAACTGTACAGCTCAGCGAGCTGAAATAAGATCTTTAAAGATGGCGCTTGAAAATGCCGATCGCGAATTCTCCACACTAATAGTGTGCGATTCGCATTACTGCGTCAAGTCTTACAATAATGACATGCAGACCTGGATTCAAAACGGTTACAAAGATGACACAGGTGCCACAATAAAGCATAAACATCTTTGGGAACAGGTAGTTCTTTTGCAGAAAGAACTACAAAAGACTTGCGTGATACATACAGTGAGTCATAAACGTGATGGCATTCACGTTGCAGGGAATTCATTGGCTAACAGAGCCACAGCGGAAGCAGTTCAACCGGCTTCCGTAGCCACAAAAAAGCGTTCTAAAAAACACATAGACGGGGAAACCATGCTAGCGGTAAAAGCCTCATTAAAAGGCGACTATGCAGCATTACCTCTCGGCTATCCACTCAATAATACATACATAATTGATGCAAACTCCATTCCTTTTGCTCAAGTGGGGGACGGAGTAATTCCAAACACGAACCGGAGAGTCTTCTTGATTGAAGCAGCACATATGGGATTAGGTCTAAGGCACCAAGGGATCGTGAAATCTCTAAAAGAAGTACAATCAGAAGACTGGTGGCCGGGGATGAGTTTGCAACATTACAAATTTGCAAAGGATTGTCCAGACTGCAACCGAGATCGCAGTCATGAACCGGACCAGGCTAGTGCCAGGACACCTTTATTAGAAAGCATAAGGCTATCTATATGCAAAAACCCAACAGGAGAAATGCGATCCCATAAATATTAAGACTAGATTCACTTAAAATGTAGACACCAGCACTCGGCTGACGCCAGAACTGTTATAAAAGATTTGCGAGTCTTTATCGGCACATACGCAATTGGCATGCTACATTCTGACCAGGGTCCTGCGTTTAGCTCTCGAGCTTACAGGGAGGCCATGACCAGCATGGCATTGCATTGCGGTACTCTTCTCCATTCCATCCTGAGGGAAATGCGGTAGCAGAAAGAAAAAACCGGGACATAAAGCAATCTATAACGGCGAGTGTATTAGGTTCAGGTGATGGGTGGGTCAAACATTTAACAAGTGTCCAACGTAGTCTTAACAATCTGCCAAGAAATTCTCTAAAAGGTCTCACTCCCTACGAACTATTGTTCGGTACTAGAATGCGAATCCAGGATCTTGATTGTGGTAGAAGAAAAAACCTTTGATATCAAAGATCGTTTGGCTGTTTTACAGGACTTAAATGAAACAAGAAGAAGTCTGAGTAATATAAAGTTAAAGCCAACAGCCACTGAAGAAAAACCACCTGTCCCAGCAAGACCTGCCTGGATTCCAAAGATTGGGGATCTGGTCAGTGAAAAGATCGCGGTGAAGAAGGAATTTGGGCCTTCTTACAGAAAAGCAGTACCTGTCTTAGCTGTCAGCGGAACACGATCAGTAGTACTACCGCCACTTGCTGGTAAAAAGGAGAACAGAGTTGTATCCATCGACCTGGTAAAACCACAATCATGTGGCCAATAATAAGTAGTAGGCCCAGTGGACTGCCAAGAAATAGCAGTAGACCAAATTCTGCTACAATCCAAGAGGTTCAAACTGAGAGACTAATCACATTTGATAAACCTGCAGTGAATAATAAAGGACTATGCAACAAAGCCATGGAACTTGTGCCTCTTGAAACCCAAATTGCAACAGTTCGTCAAGAAACACCTGTCTACAACGATGTAGCCTCAGACTACGCTAGTGAAACAAAGAAAAATCCAAAAGCAAATGTAAATCCGGAAGCAATTCCAACAATTGACAGAACTGCATCTGGCTACTTCATCAATTTCGATGACTTTTCTGAAGATCCAAGTGAACATGAAGAAAGGCCAGCAACAAAAACTTTCAAGGACAAAGTAACTGAACTTTTTCACCAACTAAAAGAAACATATCTGATTTCATCATGGATTGAATTTTGGATTGTGTTAGGTGTACTTTTCCTCCTGCTTTGGCTCATCATGGTTCTATGTTTGGGAAAATTCATTGATGGAACATATAGTACAATGGACACAGCAAGTCAGAACATCAACTTGGTCCTAAAGCCTCACACATCCTCTCACATCGAGAAAAGAGAACTGTCATCAGTGAACATCACAGCCAATCCAATACCCGGTGGGGTAGCATGTGACAAAACGGATTATGAAATCTATGGCCCGATTGAGCTCTTGAAATATCTACACCAGTTTAAGGTTTCCTTAAGTGACTTTGTGACACCAAGTACTTTCTCTGATGATTGGGGCTTTGAAAATATAAATAATATGATGTCAGATTTAGTAATGTCAGCTAACGTAACGTATCCCATATTTTACACCAAAACAGAACAAATCCTGATTGGAAAAAATGGTTGATCTGGCCCACAGACACAAATAAATGTCAAGATAGATTCCTGAACAAAACACAGGGGTTTAAACAGAACAGGCCAGACCCTAGATACTCCCAGAGACAACATCCAGGGATAGTTACAACATACAGTGTAGGGAAATTATGCCTCGAATGGCTACAAAAATCCACACTGGCCGAAATTAAGCAACACTTGACTTTACTTAAAGACGGTGTTGACTTGCGAGATTTCATAATGGGACCTCGCAAACAGCGTCAAAAACGTTTCATAGCGGCCGGTATATACGCTGCATACAACTAAGCTTGGAAAGAAACACAAATTGAAACAGCAGAAAAAATACGAGAAATTGATCATATTAATTTGGAAAAGTCACTTTCTGTTGTGGACAATAGGTTAACGACTCTGTCCTCCAGAATATATTCACTGGACAGTATTGTATCATCTGCTAATGATATAATAGAGCAGGACTTACTAATGTTACAACATGGTCAGTCCCAATTATGTTCTATTGTAAAGCTTGGCTCGACGTTGCAAAATCTGCGTTCAGGCTACGTGCCATGGCGTTTAATCAACACATGGTCATTATTCTCTATCTTTAACCTTACTGATAAACAAACCAGTTTGGCACAAAAAGGAGCAGACTATACGATTCTGAGCATTGAAAAACTTGAGAGATTACCATTGACAATGTCAGAGAGACCTGTCATTGAATGAATAATACACGGAATAATTACAATTCCGATAACAACTTTCCAGTTTAAATATTGCCAAGAGTATATACCAGCGGGCCAGTATGAAAGGTTGGGTAAAGGATACATCAAATCAACCTGGGATTTACTTTACACACACAAATGTTATAGTGAAGGAAAAAAGGAAGTATTCCTTAGTGGTAACAATTGTAAAAAATCACTAAGTGGTACACTTCTGTGTCAAGGTACTAACTTGCATGGAGCCTGCGAAGGGTCTTCAAATAAATTTTCATGTCACCTGCACGGCACTCCTGCAAAACAGATAGAGACATTTTTCAGACAGCTTTCCAACGACAGTTATGTTCTAATAAGTGACCACAGCTGTTGTGGCATGGTGCCAGGAAAAGCCTATCTCGTAACCGTCACTTCCAGGGTCGTTTGCTGTATGCAAGTATTGTATTCACACAGCAATCCAGACATGGAGGCTGCGTTATGGCCTTCTTTGAATATCTCTTCTATTTGAATTGATACTTTAAGCAGAATGAAATCGATTCTTTTGCAGACAACTGTGCCTTTAACCTCGTCCAAAGAGACGTATGATCTGCAGGTTGCAAGGACAGCAGCAGAGATACATTCCCTATTATGAACAAATTGCCCCGTGCATTTCGTAGAAATGTTAGGTCAAATCTTAAACATGTCTGATACCAGTGGCATCGCACATGTATTTAAGACAATTTTTTCGGGACTGTTAACACCCTTTGAAACAGTTCTGGGCATTTTTCTGAATTTTGTCCATTCGTTATTTGGTGGCCTGCCTCTACTTTTGGGACTCGTAGCAGGAATTTTATTTTCGATCCTTCTGCTCCCATATGGCAAACCAAGCCACAGACAGAACTCCAGCTACAATGGAAGAAACTATCCTAACAATACGCTACCGAGACCAAATCACTAGAGTCCTCGGATTAGCCCGGCTAAGAGATCTAAGTGCAACCTGGTTTCTTTCATTCAGACCTATCTGGCAAAATTGCATCTTACCTGTGCTTCGATGTCTGCTATGCGGAGAAGAATGAGTGTTGGACGTCTATCTTACACTACCATCAGCAGTACCAATGGATATAGATAACTTGCTAGGTCCAGTAATGACTCATGCATCGTGTTGTCCCCAGCGGTTACCTATTCTGATGACGGCATTCGTTGAGACTTCACCATTACGAGTAGGTGGTGGTGAAGTACGAGAGGAAAGCAGCACCAAACAGGTACAACCGTCTGTGAGCATTGCTGATCCAAACATCGATGATAGCAATCATTCTCACATATGCACAATTTCAGCATTTTCGAACTTGGTCGAACTTTCACCTGATGTTGTAGACCAATTTTTTGCAAGCCTGCCTGAAATGATGTTCTCCCCTGAACAAAAAGAATAACTTTTAATACAACAAGCACACAGCGTTCCCTGAACTCTGAATTCGGCCTTCTGTTTTTGATAAACACAGCTACTGAAAACAATTGGAACTATTTTTTCCCCTGAGAGCGAAAATATTTTACCTCAGCCTCTAGCACATGTACAGCATTTGTATAAATATGTGATTAAATGGTCTCGACCTTCTTTTCTGTATTCAGAGCCATTTCATGTGTAATTTTTGCAATTCATTCGGCTGATATATATATGCATTTAACTGAATGATGACACTGCTTGAAAAGCGTACAGTACCAATACTCATCTTTCGTGTATTATACCATTTCAAATGCAAATTATGTATTTTGGTGCAGGTTGTTAAACACACATGCATAGTTATATGTTTAATATTGCTTAGTTTTTAGTAATGATGGACATTAATTCGTGGAGTGGGTGTTGTGTTTCTATCTAGGACCCTAATTCGATATTCCCGATTTATGCCCTTATGTGGTTATAATAAATAATATCCTTATAAAGGCATAAGAATCATATTGAAATTTAGTAATAGCCCATGCAGTCCAAATATGGCAAGGCTACTCCCCTAGACTCCTAGAAAGTACAACGCGTTCTTTAAACAAACCAAGCCTCCAGCAGCCCGGGAAATCCCCCTGCTTTTTCTTTTGATTTGCACAAGAACTCCTGGAGTCCAGAAAGAACTGTTACTTCTTAGTGACGTCTTATGTCCAACCTTACGTCAAACCCGGCACCTTTCAGGTATAAATATACCAACTTTGCCTTAAGCAAACACACGGTGGTTTGGAGCAGAGTGGCTATCTACTTGCCCGACGCCCAGCTGATGTGAGAGCCGAAGGAAGCCGACCCTCCCTTGACGCACTGAGAGAGACGCTGTCTTTTTCTCCAGCCGAGAAAATCCAGCTCCGGTGTTTCCAGTCACCCTTGCGGGTTGCTGGGAGATCGAGTCCTGAGAGAGGGATACAAGACCTCCTACATTCTAGAACCAAGGTACGGAGCTGACTAAACCCTTAAGAGAATTCTTGATTCAGATCCTTGGCAAAAACCAACTTAACTTAAACTGCTACTTACTTACTCCTTCCCACGTATTAGGCTTAGGTCAGGTACACTAGGGTAGGCATAGATTAGAAGCACCAGTTGAGTACGTTAGTCAATGTTTTTATGTATGTATATATTTTATCCATTTTTAAGTACCATATGGCTAAGAAACCATATAAATGCTTTTACAGTATTATTTTATAATACTCCTTTTACTATACGCACTTTACTTTATGATAGGTATTGCAATTGTGGCAATTCATTTCTCTTGCATGAGAAAGAAGACTGCTCAATAAATAACACCTTCTAATGAAAACGCCTGTCTCTCTATTTCTCTGCACACTGGTGAAACTAAGTACGCACGATTGACTGAGTGAAATAACTGTCTATTGTTTTCACACGACTCTAGAGATACACTCTTTATTCTGAGGGAGCAAAGTTGTCATGTTTATGCGGTTGTCAGAAGCTAATCCCTTCTTGTCTAAATCTGGATTGTTAACTCTTTCCTGAACATTCGAGAAAGTTTCTAGTGACCTCTGAGCTAGCTGGCAAAACTAATTAAGTCTAATATAGTCAGTAGAGACCTAGTCGACCTCAGTCCTACGTCTACACTACTGTTTATATTATTCCAATGCGCAGAGCCTATTGGGAATATAGGAACTACACTACACCCAAAAGGAGAAAGTTTCCCTTGATTATGATAAAACCTATACCAATTATTGTATCAAATATTACACGGTTGTGCGAAATAGTCACCACTACATACAATACTCTAACACAACATTTTTCTGAATTGAAAACTTGTATCTTTATTTCTAAGCCTTGGGCTTTTTCAATAAACATCTTTTTAAAAGATAATACATGTATATACATTTTCAATAAAGTGCATTTACAACTTCTAATGTCATAGACAAACAATTAAAAAATATCAGTTTCCACAATCCAAATTAAAAACAACACAATTGTCAATGAATCCACATACAATATACACAAATTATGACCTGCATAATAACAACACATGAAAGACTAAAAACTTGTCTGATCCAATCGCACATTGATTTTGATAGCCCCAGGCTAATATTTTCAACTTTATATTTGCACCCTTCTTTGGCTTTCGTATTCAATTGTGCTTCTCCTTAGCGTCTACGCGTTTCAGCGGTTTATAGTAATTTGATACCACCTTTATCAAGACATACAGAGAGTTTAGTTGTTCTCAATCTTGTTCAATGATTATTTTCTCTACCTAAAAACAAATAAATGCAAGTACAATCCATCAATACTCGTCATACATATTTATGATTTAACATTATGTACACATTACATGGTTTGGCTGATCTAATTAGCCCCCTCCCTTAATATCAGGAACATGCACATTATCCACCCCTCATTTGTTCGGTGGCCAACTTCATGCCGCCTCGGTACATTTTTAATTCAAAATAGAGAAAATAATCATTGAACAAGATTGGGGACAACTAAACTACCTGTATGTCTTGATAAAGGTGGTATCAAATTAATATAAATCGCCAAAACGCGTCAACGCTAAGGGGAAGCACAATTGAATGCGAAAGCCAAAGAAGGGTGCAAATATAAAGTTGAAAATGTTGGCCTGGGGCTATCAAAATCAATGTGCGAATGGATCAGACAAGTTTTTAGTCTTTCATGTGTTGTTGTTGTCCAGATTATGCAGGTCATAATTTGTGTATATTGTATGTGGATTCATTGACAATTGTGTTGTTTTTAATTTGAATTGTGGAAACTGATATTTTTTAATTGTTTGTCTATGACATTAGAAGTTGTAAATGCACTTTTTTGAAAATGTATGTACATGTATTATTTTTTAAAAAGATTTTTATTGAAAAAGCCCAAGGTTTAGAAATTAAGGGCCAGATGTAGGTAATTCCGATTTACCTACTCTTAAATACCGAATCATACCGATTCGGTATTTAAGAGTAGGTAGATTGGAAGTAGGCAGATGTAGGTAATTTTTCTTTTACAATTACCGATTCTGTAAGATTCGGTATTTACCGATTCGGTAAATACCGAATCGGTATTTCCCATTGATTCCTATGGGCCTTGAAGCCCTTAGGAATCAATGGGAAATACCGAATCCTGGCAGAGGGAACGGGGTGTCACTTTAACACCCTGTAGCACCCCAATTGCAGGCTTGTGTGCCATGTGGCACACATACATGCCCTAAGGGCATGTATGCGTGTCACATGACATAGGTGTACATACACGGATGTGCATGTACACTGGAATTTGATATTTTACCACCCAATAGGATTGGGTGGTAAATACCGACTCCTAAAGGGCCTGTGCCACCTACATATTGATTTGCAGAATCAGTATATTTACCGATTCGGTATTTTACCGATTCTGTAAATTTACCAAATCGGTAAATATACCGATTCTGTAAATAAAATGCCCCCTACATCTCCATTTGCAAATACCGGTCGGTAACGGCCGAAATCGGCCGTTACCGACCGGTATTTTCCGACCTACATCTGGCCCAAAGATACAAGTTTTCAATTCAGATAAATGTTGGGTTAGAGTATTGTATGTAGTGGTGACTATTTTGCACAAGCGTGTAATATTTGATACAATAATTGATATAGGTTTTATCATAATCAAGGGAAACTTTCTCCTTTTGGGTAACTCAAATTGTGCAAAGACAACACCGTTAAAGGTGATCATTGATACATTCGCAAGAGAGATTGAGAGGAGGGTCCTAGGGCAACCTGTATAGACCTGCAAAGGATTACATCCCCAATTCTATACTTAAATACAACATACAAAATTCTCGGGTCTTTTGGGCAAAAGTGAATAGACAGAGACACTGACAAAATCACACAGACCTATCTGAAGGACCTATCAGAATGTCTCTGTCTATTTAATTTTGAATGAAAGACCCAAGGACTTTGTATGTTGTATTTTTCATCATTGATACATTCACATCTTTTAAATACAGCTGTTTGAATGTATCACCTGTGATAGTGAGCCAGGAGTATTATTGAATAATATTGGATATTGCCAATAAATTGTCTGTATTGATTATTTGCTGCTTTGTAGTGCCCTCTATTTATTCTAGTCTTCACTAGCTGACCAATACATTATTAATCGTTACAATAATAACACAACTCAGTAGCTCCATTGATAAAGAAACTAAAGATACATATGTGACAAGTTATTGTAAGCCAAATCAGTGAAAAGAACACAGTGCAAATCAAGTTTAAAAGTTCCAAAAAAAAAGCAGATTAAAGGGGGGAATGGAATTAGTCAATCAGTACCATTATTGTGAAATGGTGGACAAGAAATAGTATATAAATTATCAGCGCCAAATTATAAAGTAGATTAACAAGTTATTGCCAAAATTCAATTGATAAAGTAGGCCCGGTACAAATAGAAAAGTAGAAGCAGAATAAATGTAAAAGAAGGAAGAAGAAATAAACAGTGGGTTTTAAAATTGCAATTAAAATGGCCATTGTAGGAATGCCTCACACACTTATACAGTCCTGTCAGTAGAACATAGTGCCACTACCCTGGACCACGCTACCTCTAGACTGCATTTCCCAATCGCCAACTTCCTCAAAGCCGAAATGAGACCTACACCTAAGATTATTCACTTCCCAGCAACTTAAGTTATGCATTCAAACAAAAATCCAACTTCCCCACCTGTGTTTCTATTGAAAGGAAGGTTGTTAGGCTTGGCATCTTTGTCATAGTTTTCCTTGACTTTTTTGCCTCTACCGCCAGTATTTTTGATGCTGTGTTGGATTTTATTCTTGCTGGCTCAGATGCTTTGGACACTTTGTTACTGCTAATCAGTGTCAAAGAACACGTGATCCCTGTGCAAATTATTACAATTGGTTCTCCCTGATTGGTGTATTTGATCTGCTGGTATGTCATTAGTAAAATGCCCCGAGTGTGCCAGGACCTGTAAATTAAATGTTTCTCATGAGCCAGCAGCACTGATTGTACCACCCACAGGAGTAGCCCTGAAAAGGTATCTCAACTTTCCACTGCAGTGTTTGGGTGCAATTTTGTACTGCCATGGTGATCTGGCAAGTGCTCCCACTTGCCAGGCCCTAGCCTTCCCTTTTCCTACACGTAAAACTCCCCTATGGTAAGCCCAAGGTACCCCCATGGGCAGTGTAGGTAAAAGGTAGGACATGTACCGGTGTGTGTGACATGTCCTGCTAGTGAAATACTGCCACTTTCGTGTCTGCCCCATAGGATAGTGTTGTAAATTCTTTGTAACATCTTACATGTATAACTTACCATTAGGACAAGACAGAGAAATATCGTTTAGACTCTCTGAACTCAGGATTTGATAACACATCTTTAAGAAAAGATGTTTTTTAAATTTTGCGTTTGAAAATGCCACTTTTACAAAGTAGGCATTTTCTTGCTTAACTATTCTGTGTGCCTCTGCCTGTTTGTGGATTGACTCTCTGGTTTTGGAGTAAAAGGGTCTGGGGATGTGCATTTACTGTAGACAGCCACTGGGGGGCGGGGGGGTCTGAGGTGTGCCTGGCCCTTCCTGGATGACTCAGAGCTGTGCTGAATGGGGCTTGGCTGCATTTAGAGTAGTGGGAGAAGATTTCATTGCACCTGAATAAGGCATGTCTCCCTTGCACAATGCTGCCTCCACCCACTGTGGTCATACTGCACCAGTGAGGAAAAACCTGGTTTGGACTGAGATCAGAGACCCTTACACAAAGAGAACAAAGATAAAATGGATTCCAAGTAGTAGACCTTGTAGTAGTAGACATTGAACCCCAGAACTTTAGGTCACTTCTGGACTCAAGAGGAGCCTTTTCCAAGGAGAAGAGATGAAGAGCTGTGAGGAGGAGTACTTCCTCTTTGCTGTCTGCTGTGTGGGGTTGGCCTGCAGTTGCTGTTTCTGCCAAGGAGAGGACAAAGACTGGAACTTTGCTGTGCAACTGCTTGAAGAAGAATCTCAAGGGCTTATGTGTGCTGACCTCCTGTACTGAAGTCTCAGGGATACATAGACTTCACCCCACCTCCCTTGAATTTTGCTGATGAGAGTTCTGACCTGCCAGGAGGTGCCTGTTCTAGTTCTGGGCCTCTGGAGGTTGTGTTTGCTGTTGGGAGCTGGAAGAAACCTAAAGAACTGAAGAAATTGATGCATCGCTCTTCTTGGAGCTGTTTTTCTGACACAGCACCACTGTGTGGGAAGAATCTCCATGCATCGCTGCGCCGCTGCTGAACTGATATAGCGCCTGTCGCCTCTGCAAGAACTGATGCATTGAGGGATCGCAGCTAAAGAAACCGAGGCAACGCTGTTCGATGCCGCTGCACAGATTGATAAACAGAACAAAATGGCTAGTCAGGTTTGTTTTGTAATGAATTAATACACACACACAGCCAATTTGTGCTGCGCGTACCAGGCGTTTTATATTACAGAAAAATGTATTTTCATTTATAATTAAGTTTCATTAATTCATCCGTATGTCTTCAAAGGAAACTTCTGTCAAAACAGTCGAATCAATAACATACAATTGTGTGCGCGAAATATACAAATGTACAGGGGTTCACAGTGGATACTCAAAATTCATAACACCAAAATACAACTTTTTACATAATTAATACATTCAAAACAAATTGCAACATGAAAGACATTTCAACAAGAAAAACTGATACACAAAAAGAACCAGTCCTTTCACTCAAATACTAATGGACTGGCGGAAGTAAGGATGGAATGGGACTGCCTATCTATCTCACAAAACCTGTGATGAATTATTTGAAGGATTGCAAGCGGGTTCCCACCACAGTGGAATTAATTTTTCCAAGCTGCACCCTTCTTTCTTGTCACAGGCTGGGGGTCAGCGCGTTTCGAACCAGAGTGATTAAAGGTTCTCCTCAGGACGGGGACTGGGTATGATCCTCTGCACAGATTGAGACACATCCCAGATTTCCACACATCGTATCTGTACTGTAAGTTTTCCCGATGCATCACCCGCGGACCAGAACCGTCTTGGAGTCGACGCATCACTTCCCCCAACCGACCTGATTCTACACTTTACGTCTCCTGTGTGCAGCAGAACTGTCGCATCACCTCGCCATGGTCTCAGGAACTGATGCATCTCTTTGTTTCTCGATGCTTCCCATCTCTGCAGCTGTTTGGTCTTGTGAATTTTGACACATCTACAGGTACTTTGTGAAAAATCACACATCCATAGTTTTCTATGGACCCAGTTGCTTGAAACCTTTTTAAAGTCATATTCTATTACATGTATGTTGGATTTTCATTGCTTTGGTCTTGTTGAGTTTAGCTAGAGGATACTTTATTTTTCTTAAACTGATGTGGTATCCATTTGTGGTGTAATCACTGTCTTACTGTGTATATTGAGTACAAATACTTTACACATTGCCTTTCGGATAAGTCTGTCTGCTCGCGCCAAGCTACCCAGAGAGAGTAGAGGTTATCTAAAGTGTGTATTCCCCGTTTCCTTGACTAGAAGCACCTATCTCTGCCAACTAGTGAACCCTGTTTCTAACAATTATTGTGTGGCTAGGCTTAGGCAGATACACCAACAACCATGATGGGGCTTGTCACTGTGTACAGATTATTAGTAACGCTAATTACATCACTAAGTTTTGTATGTTTTCTAGGTGTTGCACAATTGCATCAAAATAGAGCATGATAGTTTTAGTAAATATTGTAAACAGTTTTTGTGTCTCATTACTGTTGATTATGTACAAACAGTTCCAGTGTGTTTCCCCATGCAGTTCCTAATCCAAGATAGTATTAATCCATTTCCCAGTGATATCATTTTCTGTGTAGATTATAGGTTTTAGTCAGACAAAGTTGAATCCTGTAGTTTCTGTCACCTTTATTGAGCCCTTTAAGGTGTTTTTGTCCATGATTCTTGATTCCTATTTTCAATGGCAAGATTGCCATTTAATTCTTTCCTCTGTAAGACCTTATGTCGACGTCCTTTTTGCCCTGAATTTAGTCTTGTTTTGTTACTTGCTTCATGTGTTAATTTCAATCAAGAAATGCCAATATTGTTGAGGAGGTTTTTTCTGGCCCTTATGGCTTCTTCCTCCTAACTATTACCCTCTTACAGAAACTCTTGACAGCTTTCACATGTATCCTAAGTTCAGGATACCTGGCTGGCTACTGGGAGGAGTTGCACTTTCCTCAGGCTATTAAGCTAGAAACCAGAAAGAGGATCAACGCGTACAGTCCTTTACAAATATGTTCATGCAGCCAATACAAACCTGAACTACACACAAGCATATATGTTATGTTTTGGGTATTTGTACAGTGCACTATGAGGGTATCCTGACACTTGAACAGGTATACAGGCCTTGTTCAGAAGTGTTTTACTCAAAGAGCCATGTCCTCAGTTTTTTTGTAATTAAAGAAGGAAGGAGGCTCGGATGTGCAGTGGGAGGTCATTCCATGCTTCTGTTGAGTTGCTTGGTGAGTGTGACATTTCGTTAGTCCAGTCTGCTAGTGATGAGCACATGAGTGATGGTTTTTCTGGTGTTGCTTAGAAGCCATTTGAAGTTTTTATTCAGTAGTTTCATGGTATGGACGCATGCAGCTTTAACTACATGCAGACATGTTCAGTTTGTTGTCAATGATAAAGCTGAGGTTCCATCCCTGCAATGAAGTATCTCCCAGACCATAAATTACCATAGGTTGTGGATACAGAATCTGCAACAGTATCCCTACTCAAGTTCTATCACTGAACTCTTTTTACTTGTAAATACATCTAAATATATGTTATATATGTGTAACATAAAAAGACATGTCTCTTTGCTTATGGACTGTATTTGTGTAAGTTATGTCGCCAAATACTGTCAGTTATTGTTTGAATTGTGAATATCTCTCAATTATGTGTAAATTGTCACAGTGAAGTGTGTTACATATTTATGTTACTGTAAAATTTGGTATTCTTTTACGTGTCTATGTGAAATGATGATACAGAATCTTTAGAAAAAAAATAAGAGAGATAACAAATCAAACAAAGACCTAGTGTAAGAGTATTTATTGAATAAGTTGAATTGTACATAGAAATTTGGATACAGAGATTTATACAGATTGTGAAAAACTATGCCAAAGTAAAAAGAGTTCAGTGATAGAACCTGAGTAGGGATACTGTTGTAGAACCTGGCTCCACAACCTATGGTAATTTATGGTCTGGGATGTGCTTCATTGAAGAGACATTATTCTGATTCCAGCCTCCTCAGTCCTTAACAGAATCACTCCCCTTTAGGAGACCCGAAGCTGAGGTTCCAGGTATGGGTGATGGAGCCGGCTGGACCACCAAGTGGAATTGAATGGCAAATTGGTTTTCTTCAATATCACTACTCCTGTCTTGTCAAGACAAATCTGCTTCATCTAGGTGGTGACATCGGTCATGGAGGCAGTGAACTTGCTCCTTATGTTGTGGGGGGGTTTCTGATAGGGACAGTATGAATTGTGTGTTGTTGGTGCATGAGAGAATTTTAATGCCTTGGGAGAAAATGACATTGGCTAGAGGAGTCATATATACAGTGAAGAGGGTGGGGCTGAGGGTTGAACCTTGGTATACATCACAGATGTGTTCACAGGCTTCTGAGGAGTATGGTGTGAGGGTTTAAGTTTGGGTCTGTTCCATCAAGAAAGAGCAGATCCAATGGAGAGCAGATCCTTGAAATAAATAAACTATCTAACACCCTCGACCTACAATTCACAGGATATATGCCGAAAAATGCACTGCAACTCATGCTGATCTGTGGTCATTATACAGTCATACATACAGAAGACACTGCCAATTATATTAACCCCAATACCCATACATCTTTTTTTATTAAAGACTTGGCTCACCCGGGCCACCATTTATATCCTGGGTGTACTATTTCCACAGGATTGTAGCATCAAATTAATTCATTGAAATACTCAGAAGGGTGTCTTTGTGTTCCTCCTTTCAACACACAGATACAGCCAACGTCTGACACTGTCGATCTACTCTATGTTGGATTTCTCATACCTTCTTTAAGACCATCATTTCCTACTCTATCTTCTGTCCACCTGGCACAAACTCAGTGTTTAACATTTAGATTTCTAACCTCATCACAGCTACTCCAGATGCCACTTGAATGCCATCTCCCTTGTAGACTTTAACCTCACATGTGGAACATTGCATCCTCAGTACCCGTTTAAAGGCCCTTCTATGGATTTTAATCTGCATCCTCCATAGTTCTGGAACAAGCAAGGCTATTATAAACCACATTACAAAAATAGACGCACCTCTACTGACAGTGTGGTATATTATTGTGTGTGGTTCAGTAAAACATGCATTAGAAATCCAGAATGCTATTCACTCACATAGTTTTGATATTTATTGCATTTCTTTAACCTTTCTGAATAAAGGTCTAGAAAGCCGTATCCCCAGTTTATTAGAAATGAGTATTAATTTGCTAGATATGACTGAACCCCCTTGAAGAGCATGGGTGGAGAATGAGATACCATTATATTTAAAACTGACATCAATCTGACCAAACAGCAGAATGTTATCATTGCAGATGAGACATTATAGCGACAGATTTTATCATTAAACCTAAATTCTCCTTAGTTATCATTCTAGTACACCATCCCCCTGGTACTGCCACTTTTTTATAACTTAAATTACGTGCGAATGGATCAGACAAGTTTTTAGTCTTTCATGTGTTGTTGTTGTCCAGATTATGCAGGTCATAATTTGTGTATATTGAATGTGGATTCATTGACAATTGTGTTGTTTTTAATTTGAATTGTGGAAACTGATATTTTTTAATTGTTTGTCTATGACATTAGAAGTTGTAAATGCACTTTTTTGAAAATGTATGTACATGTATTATCTTTTAAAAAGATTTTTATTGAAAAAGCCCAAGGTTTAGAAATTAAGGGCCAGATGTAGGTAATTCCGATTTACCTACTCTTAAATACCGAATCATACCGATTCGGTATTTAAGAGTAGGTAGATTGGAAGTAGGCAGATGTAGGTAATTTTTCTTTTACAATTACCGATTCTGTAAGATTCGGTATTTACCGATTCGGTAAATACCGAATCGGTATTTCCCATTGATTCCTATGGGCCTTGAAGCCCTTAGGAATCAATGGGAAATACCGATTCGGTATTTACCGAATCGGTAAATACCGAATCCTGGCAGGGGGAACGGGGTGTCACTTTAACACCCTGTAGCACCCCAATTGCAGGCTTGTGTGCCATGTGGCACACAAACATGCCCTGAGGGCATGTCTGTGTGTCACATGACATAGGTGTACATACATAGATGTGCATGTACACTGGAATTTGATATTTTACCACCCAATAGGATTGGGTGGTAAATACCGACTCCTAAAGGGCCTGTGGCACTCTTTGAAGTGCCACCTACATATTGATTTGCAGAATCGGTATATTTACCGATTCGGTATTTTACCGATTCTGTAAATTTACCGAATCGGTAAATATACCGATCCTGTAAATAAAATGCCCCCTACATCTCCATTTGCAAATACCGGTCGGTAACGGCCGAAATCGGCCGTTACCGACCGGTATTTTCCGACCTACATCTGGCCCAAAGATACAAGTTTTCAATTAAGATTAATGTTGTGTTAGAGTATTGTATGTAGTGGTGACTATTTTGCACAAGCGTGTAGTATTTGATACAATAATTGGTATAGGTTTTATCATAATCAAGGGAAACTTTCTCCTTTTGGGTAACTCAAATTGTGCAAAGACAACACCGTTAAAGGTTATCATTGATACATTCGCAAGAGAGATTGAGAGGAGGGTCCTAGGGCAACCTGTATAGACCTGCAAAGGATTACATCCCCAATTCTATACTTAAATACAACATACAAAATTCTCGGGTCTTTTGGGCAAAAGTGAATAGACAGAGACACTGACAAAATCACACAGACCTATCTGAAGGACCTATCAGAATGTCTCTGTCTATTTAATTTTGAATGAAAGACCCAAGGACTTTGTATGTTGTATTTTTCATCATTGATACATTCACATCTTTTAAATACAGCTGTTTGAATGTATCACCTGTGATAGTGAGCCAGGAGTATTATTGAATAATAATGGATATTGCCAATAAATTGTCTGTATTGATTATTTGCTGCTTTGTAGTGCCCTCTATTTATTCTAGTCTTCACTAGCTGACCAATACATTATTAATTGTTACAATAATAACACAACTCAGTAGCTCCATTGATAAAGAAACTAAAGATACATATGTGACAAGTTATTGTAAGCCAAATCAGTGAAAAGAACACAGTGCAAATCACGTTTAAAAGTTCCAAAAAAAAAGCAGATTAAAGGAGGAAATGAATTAGTCAATCAGTACCATTATTGTGAAATGGTGGACAAGAAATAGTATATAAATTATCAGCGCCAAATTATAAAGTAGATTAACAAGTTATTGCCAAAATTCAATTGATAAAGTAGGCCCGGTACAAATAGAAAAGTAGAAGCAGAATAAATGTAAAAGAAGGAAGAAGAAATAAACAGTGGGTTTTAAAATTGCAATTAAAATGGCCATTGTAGGAATGCCTCACACACTTATACAGTCCTGTCAGTAGAACATAGTGCCACTACCCTGGACCACGCTACCTCTAGACTGCATCTCCCAATCGCCAACTTCCTCAAAGCCGAAATGAGACCTACACCTAAGATTATTCACTTCCCAGCAACTTAAGTTATGCATTCAAACAAAAATCCAACTTCCCCACCTGTGTTTCTATTGAAAGGAAGGTTGTTAGGCTTGGCATCTTTGTCATAGTTTTCCTTGACTTTTTTGCCTCTACCGCCAGTATTTTTGATGCTGTGTTGGATTTTATTCTTGCTGGCTCAGATGCTTTGGACACTTTGTCACTGCTAATCAGTGTCAAAGAACACGTGATCCCTGTGCAAATTATTACAATTGGTTCTCCCTGATTGGTGTATTTGATCTGCTGGTATGCCATTAGTAAAATGCACCGAGTGTGCCAGGACCTGTAAATTACATGTTTCTCATGAGCCAGCAGCACTGATTGTACCACCCACAGGAGTAGCCCTGAAAAGGTATCTCAACTTGCCACTGCAGTGTTTGGGTGCAATTTTGTAATGCCATGGTGATCTGGCAAGTGCTCCCACTTGCCAGGCCCTAGCCTTCCCTTTTCCTACACGTAAAACTCCCCTATGGTAAGCCCAAGGTACCCCCATGGGCAGTGTAGGTGAAAGGTAGGACATGTACCGGTGTGTGTGACATGTCCTGCTAGTGAAACACTGCCACGTTCGTGTCTGCCCCATAGGATAGTGTTGTAAATTCTTAGTAACATCTTACATGTATAACTTACCATTAGGACAAGACAGAGAAATATCGTTTAGACTCTCTGAACTCAGGATTTGATAACACATCTTTAAGAAAAGATGTTTTTTAAATTTTGCGTTTGAAAGTGCCACTTTTACAAAGTAGGCATTTTCTTGATTAACCATTCTGTGTGCCTCTGACTGTTTGTGGATTGACTCTCTGGTTGTGGAGTAAAAGGGTCTGGGGATGTGCATTTACTGTAGACAGCCACTGGGGGGCGGGGGGTCTGAGGTGTGCCTGGCCCTTCCTGGATGACTCAGAGCTGTGCTGAATGGGGCTTGGCTGCATTTAGAGTAGTGGGAGAAGATTTCATTGCACCTGAATAAGGCATGTCTCCCTTGCACAATGCTGCCTCCACCCACTGTGGTCATACTGCACCAGTGAGGAAAAACCTGGTTTGGACTGAGATCAGAGACCCTTACACAAAGAGAACAAAGATAAAATGGATTCCAAGTAGTAGACCTTGTAGTAGTAGACATTGAATCCCAGAACATTAGGTCACTTCTGGACTCAAGAGGAGCCTTTTCCAAGGAGAAGAGATGAAGAGCTGTGAGGAGGAGTACTTCCTCTTTGCTGTCTGCTGTGTGGGGTTGGCCTGCAGTTGCTGTTTCTGCCAAGGAGAGGACAAAGACTGGAACTTTGCTGTGCAACTGCTTGAAGAAGAATCTCAAGGGCTTATGTGTGCTGACCTCCTGTACTGTAGTCTCAGGGATACATAGACTTCACCCCACCTCCCTTGAATTTTGCTGATGAGAGTTCTGACCTGCCAGGAGGTGCCTGTTCTAGTTCTGGGCCTCTGGAGGTTGTGTTTGCTGTTGGGAGCTGGAAGAAACCTAAAGAACTGAAGAAATTGATGCATCACTCTTCTTGGAGCTGTTTTTCTGACACAGCACCGCTGTGTGGGAAGAATCTCCATGCATCGCTGCGCCGCTGCTGAACTGATATAGCGCCTGTCGCCTCTGCAAGAACTAATGCATTGAGGGATCGCAGCTAAAGAAACCGAGGCAACGCTGCTCGATGCCGCTGCACAGATTGATAAACAGAACAAAATGGCTAGTCAGGTTTGTTTTGTAATGAATTAATACACACACACAGCCAATTTGTGCTGCGCGTACCAGGCGTTTTATATTACAGAAAAATGTATTTTCATTTATAATTAAGTTTCATTAATTCATCCATATGTCTTCAAAGGAAACTTCTGTCAAAACAGTCGAATCAATAACATACAATTGTGTCCGCGATATATACAAATGTACAGGGGTTCACAGTGGATACTCAAAATTCATAACACCAAAATACAACTTTTTACATAATTATTACATTCAAAACAAATTGCAACATGAAAGACATTTCAACAAGAAAAACTGATACACAAAAAGAACCAGTCCTTTCACTCAAATACCAATGGACAGGCGGAAGTAAGGATGGAATGGGACTGCCTATCTATCTCACAAAACCTGTGATGAATTATTTGAAGGATTGCCAGCGGGTTCACACCACAGTGGAATTAATTTTTCCTAGCTGCACCCTTCTTTCTTGTCACAGGCTGGGGGTCAACGCGTTTCGAACCGTAGTGATTAAAGGTTCTCCTCAGGACGGGGACTGGGTATGATCCTCTGCACAGATTGAGACACATCCCAGATTTCCACACATCGTATCTGTACTGTAAGCTTTCCCGATGCATCACCCGAGGACCAGAACCGTCTTGGAGTCGACGCATCACTTCCCCCAACCGACCTGATTCTACACTTTACGTCTCCTGTGTGCAGCAGAACTGTCGCATCACCTCCCCATGGTCTCAGGAACTGATGCATCTGTTTGTTTCTCGATGCTTCCCATCTCTGCAGCTGTTTGGTCTTGTGAATTTTGGCACATCTACAGGTACTTTGTGAAAAATCACACATCCATAGTTTTCTATGGACCCAGTTGCTTGAAACCTTTTTAAAGTCATATTCTATTACATGTATGTTAGATTTTCATTGCTTTGGTCTTGTTGAGTTTAGCTAGAGGATACTTTATATTTCTTAAACTGATGTGGTATCCATTTGTGGTGTAATCACTGTCTTACTGTGTATATTGAGTACAAATACTTTACACATTGCCTTTCGGATAAGTCTGTCTGCTCGCGCCAAGCTACCCAGAGAGAGTAGAGGTTATCTAAAGTGTGTATTCCCCGTTTCCTTGACTAGAAGCACCTATCTCTGCCAACTAGTGAACCCTGTTTCTAACAATTATTGTGTGGCTAGGCTTAGGCAGATACACCAACAACCATGATGGGGCTTGTCACTGTGTACAGATTATTAGTAACTCTAATTACATCACTAAGTTTTGTATGTTTTCTAGGTGTTGAACAATTGCATCAAAATAGAGCATGATAGTTTTAGTAAATATTGTAAACAGTTTTTGTGTCTCATTTCTGTCGATTATGTACAAACAGTTCCAGTGTGTTTCCCCATGCAGTTCCTAATCCAAGATAGTATTAATCCATTTCCCAGTGATATCATTTTCTGTGTAGATTATAGGTTTTAGTCAGACAAAGTTGAATCCTGAATTTTCTGTCACCTTTATTGACCCCTTTAATGTGTTTTTGTCCATGATTCTTGATTCCTATTTTCAATGGCAAGATTGCCATTTAATTCTTTCCTCTGTAAGACCTTATGTCGACGTCCTTTTTGCCCTGAATTTAGTCTTGTTTTGTTACTTGCTTCATGTGTTAATTTCAATGAAGAAATGCCAATATTGTTGAGGAGGTTTTTTCTGGCCCTTATGGCTTCTTCCTCCTAACTATTACCCTCTTACAGAAACTCTTGACAGCTTTCACATGTATCTTAAGTTCAGGATACCTGGCTGGCTACTGGGAGGAGTTGCACTTTCCTCAGGCTATTAAGCTAGAAACCAGAAAGAGGATCAACGCGTACAGTCCTTTACAAATATGGTCATGCAGCCAATACAAACCTGAACTACACACAAGCATATATGTTATGTTTTGGGTATTTGTACAGTGCACTATGAGGATATCCTGACACTTGAACAGGTATACAGGCCTTGTTCAGAAGTGTTTTACTCAAAGAGCCATGTCCTCAGTTTTTTTGTAATTAAAGAAGGAAGGAGGCTCGGATGTGCAGTGGGAGGTCATTCCATGCTTCTGTTGAGTTGCTTGGTGAGTGTGACATTTCGTTAGTCCAGTCTGCTAGTGATGAGCACATGAGTGATGGTTTTTCTGGTGTTGCTTAGAAGCCATTTGAAGTTTTTATTCAGTAGTTTCATGGTATGGACGCATGCAGCTTTAACTACATGCAGACATGTTCAGTTTGTTGTCAATGATAAAGCTGAGGTTCCATCCCTGCAATTAAGTATCTCCCAGACCATAAATTACCATAGGTTGTGGATACAGGATCTGCAACAGTATCCCTACTCAAGTTCTATCACTGAACTATTTTTACTTGTAAATACATCTAAATATATGTTATATATGTGTAACATAAAAAGACATGTCTCTTTGCTTATGGACTGTATTTGTGTAAGTTATGTCGCCAAATACTGTCAGTTATTGTTTGAATTGTGAATATCTCTCAAGTATGTGTAAATTGTCACAGTGAAGTGTGTTACATATTTATGTTACTGTAAAATTTGGTAATCTTTTACGTGTCTATGTGAAATGATGATACAGAATCTTTAGAAAAAAAATAAGAGAGATAACAAATCAAACAAAGACCTAGTTTAAGAGTATTTATTGAATAAGTTGAATTGTACATAGAAATTTGGATACAGAGATTTATACAGATTGTGAAAAACTATGCCAAAGTAAAAAGAGTTCAGTGATAGAACCTGAGTAGGGATACTGTTGTAGAACCTGGCTCCACCACCTATGGTAATTTATGGTCTGGGATGTGCTTCATTGAAGAGACGTTATTCTGATTCCAGCCTCCTCAGTCCTTAACAGAATCACTCCCCTTTAGGAGACCCGAAGCTGAGGATCCAGGTATGGGTGATGGAGCCGGCTTGACCACCAAGTGGAATTGAATGGCAAATTGGTTTTCTTCAATATCACTACTCCTGTCTTGTCAAGACAGATCTGCTTCATCTAGGTGGTGACATCGGTCATGGAGGCAGTGAACTTGCTCCTTATGTTGTGGGGGGTTTCTGATAGGGACAGTATTAATTGTGTGTTGTTGGTGCATGAGAGAATTTTAATGCCTTGGGAGAAAATGACATTGGCTAGAGGAGTCATATATACAGTGAAGAGGGTGGGGCTGAGGGTTGAACCTTGGTATACATCACAGATGTGTTCACAGGCTTCTGAGGAGTATGGTGTGAGGGTTTAAGTTTGGGTCTGTTCCATCAGGAAAGAGCAGATCCAATGGAGAGCAGATCCTTGAAATAAATAAACTATCTAACACCCTCGACCTACAATTCACAGGATATATGCCGAAAAATGCAATGCACTGCAACTCATGCTGATCTGTGGTCATTATACAGTCATACATACAGAAGGCACTGCCAATTATATTAACCCCAATACCCATACATCTTTTTTTATTAAAGACTTGGCTCACCCGGGCCACCATTTATATCCTGGGTGTACTATTTACACAGGATTGTAGCATCAAATTAATTCATTGAAATACTCAGAAGGGTGTCTTTGTGTTCCTCCTTTCAACACACAGATACAGCCAACGTCTGACACTGTCGATCTACTCTATGTTGGATTTCTCATACCTTCTTTAAGGCCATCATTTCCTACTCTATCTTCTGTCCACCTGGCACAAACTCAGTGTTTAACATTTAGATTTCTAACCTCATCACAGCTACTCCAGATGCCACTTGAATGCCATCTCCCTTGTAGACTTTAACCTCACATGTGGAACATTGCATCCTCAGTACCCGTTTAAAGGCCCTTCTATGGATTTTAATCTGCATCCTCCATAGTTCTGGAACAAGCAAGGCTATTATAAACCACATTACAAAAATAGACGCACCTCTAATGACAGTGTGGTATATTATTGTGTGTGGTTCAGTAAAACATGCATTAGAAATCCATAATGCTATTCACTCACATAGGTTTGATATTTATTTGCATTTCTTTAACCTTTCTGAATAAAGGTCTAGAAAGCCGTATCCCCAGTTTATTAGAAATGAGTATTAATTTGCTAGATATGACTGTACCCCCTTGAAGAGCATGGGTGGAGAATGAGATACCATTATATTTAAAACTGACATCAATCTGACCAAACAGCAGAATGTTATCATTGCAGATGAGACATTATAGCGACAGATTTTATCATTAAACCTAAATTCTCCTTAGATATCATTCTAGTACACCATCCCCCTGGTACTGCCACTTTTTTATAACTTAAATTACGGAATTATCTTTGGATTTAGCCAGTAACTACATGAATTGTCTTGTACTATGTGTTTTAAATTGTCATGTTGAAGGTAAAATTCATTCTGCATCTGCATTCCTTCAGGATCACCTGAATAATTGTAATATGACTAAAATAATTGATTCCCACTCCATCCTCGGTGGCCACATTTTAGACCCAGTATGGCCTGTACTAACCTAGTGATTTTTCTTGAAGTTATTCCACATATCTGGTCAGACCATTTTCCTATATCCCTAGGGGCCTCTTTCTTCCTGCACAAAATAATCCTGCGTGCAACTGAGGCACCTTTGCAACATTGTGCAAGAGTGCCTGCATTGGCGCTAGGCTGCCAAAAGGGCACCAATGAAAGAGAAAAGACAGGAATGTACTGTATTGCCTTAAATACAGCACCTTCCTGCCCTTTCCCTGCTACACAGGGAAGCGCAGCAAGGTGACTCGCTGCGCAACATTCACTCAAATAGGCCCCCTAGTTCTTAACAACCCAGCTAATGTCAACTATAATGTACACCAAAAACTGCTTAGATCATGGAAGAAAACAGACCAACAGATACTAATTGACTCTTTTGTTCGTGAAAACTGGGAACGATCACAAGAAAGTACAAAGGGGCATATTATCAAGGGATTTATCTCCGCTTTTTTGGCTTTAAAAGCCAAGAAAGCGGAGATAAAATTATCTCCCTATCAGCAACAGGGTGCTAACACGCAAATACGGATGTTAGCACCCTTTTTCTCTACGCTTCCCCTTGCATCTTCAATGAGATGCAAAGGGGGCGTTCCAGAGAAAAATAATAGGAGAAATGTTGTTAAGCGACATTTCTCCTATTATCAAGGAGTTCGCTAACCCTGTTAGTGATAAAAAAAAGCAGCGCTAACCGCGGTTAGCACTGCTTTTTTTACACCTTGTATTCCTGACTTAGCCATGATATCCTATGGAAGGTGGATATCATGGCTAAGTTTGTGAGCCCTTATTATCAAGCTAACGCGAAACTTCGAGAGATTATCATTGGTTTTTGTTGTATTCTCTGCACTTATGTTTTGCTGTACCACTTTAAGTCTGACATTCCATTTTCTTGATGTCATTCTCTACTGTGTTCTGCCTAGTCAGTTAGCTCCCTGCTTTCTGATGGGATCACCAGTTATTCTCTGTAGTGCATAATAAATGCCTTATAACCTTTTATTAACCTCTTAACTTCATTTACATCACATGGCGACGATGAGCAGAGGAAGCTAAACAACTACAGAGGGAGAGAAACTCTACTGGTGAGAGAAGAACCACGCGAATAATTATATTGTGGACTGTACTTTTAAAAAGGAAATTCGAATTGAAGAAGAAAGCTTATTCTGGAAGAAATTCACTGAAGATATCGTCAAAAAAGACAACTGTGGAAATGTATTACTATGTTACAAATTTAATAATGAACAGCTACTGGTATCCCAAGTAATCTGCAACTGCTGGAAACTCTACTCCTCACAACGTGAAACAAAGAACCACAGCTCCGTGTGTAAACCCAGGATTCACAACTCAAGTGCAAGTCAACTCAAGTTCTGAAAAGCAAAAGAAATCGTCACCCTACCTAAACATGCGGTGAGTTTGTGAGACTTTTCTCTTTATAGTTACTCTAAAGGAATACCCATGTCCAAGGGTGAATGACTATTTAGTAATCTTATCCTTGTTTAAAATTACCAGTCGATCGTTTGCTTTAGATCGATTTTGGGACTTCGCTTGGTTTACTTGCTAAACAACCTGAGGAAAAACAGGATTCATTAACTTGCTGCGTTTTTTTTAAAATCGTCGAGCATTTTTTGAAAACCTGCACGAGCAGGACAACACGAGCTGCATTGGAAAGAAGAAGACTTACTTCAGAACGTCCTTCTGTGCCGAACGGAGTCTTCGTTACGTCATACAGGAAGGTGAGCAAGCATCAGGCGTCAGGCAGCGTCAAGCAGACATGAAGCAACGGAGATGACGCAAGGACGTTACGCGAACCCCAGACGCCATCTTTAGTTCAAGTCTTGTTACTAGGCAACCCCGGTAACACGCTTCTGAACAACGCTCCGGTAACACGCTTCTGAACAACGCTCTTTAGAAGAAATACTGCGTTTTAACTCACCTTATTGTCGCAGATCGAATCTGTGGAGGGACAGTTTACAGCACAAGTTAATTTCAAGTAAAAAAAAAAAAAAAAACGAACACGGTAAGCTTCTAACACAATAAGCAGTGTCTAGTGCAATCGGCATAATTAAAAAGAAAGAGGCACCTAGTGCAAACTAACAGCAAGCTTTTACCTATTTCTTATTATCAAACGTATTATGCAACAAAGGATTACACTGTTTATTTGAAGTGAAAGATTAAGATTACACTGTATATTTGAAGTGAAAGATTAAGACATTGTGAGGAGCATTCCAGTAGATTAACTTTTATTTTGAAGCTGTGTCCACATATAAGAATACAGTGTATACAAGTGCAAGTTCCTACATTATTTTTTTTGCTAATTAAAGTAAGATGGAAAATCTAAATGTTATCGTACCTCCCATGTTCCTACAAACAACTGGAGATCCACCCATCGAGTGGGATGAATGGATAGACATTTTCGAGAACTATATAGAAGCACTTGATGGAAAGGATTTTAGCGCAACTAGAAAAAAAGCCCTGTTGTTAAGTGCTCTAGGCAAGGAAGGCCAACGTTCCTTTAAATATCTTCCAGTAGGATTAAACCAAGATGGGAGAGCAATAACCAATGTATATACTGAAGCAAAAGCTCGCATGAAGAAGCAGTATGCAAAGGAAGTAAATATTGTTATGGCCAGACATAAATTTTACACTCAACCCCAAAGGAATGAGGAATCAGTAGACCAATTCGTAGCTAGGTTACGAGAACTGTCCATTAAATGTAGTTTCGGAGAGATAAGAGACGAAATGATACGAGACCAGCTGATAGTACAATGTCGCAATAAAAAGATGCAGGAAAAACTGTGGGCTGCAAAAAATCCCACCTTACAAATGGCCATTGATATAGCGAAGGTAGTTGAAGAATCGAATGCATGTATGAGAGAGATGGAAAAGAGAGATAATGGAAAGGAAAATGTTCAAGGGAATGGGGTTTCTTGTGTTGAACAAGATGAAGTTGCTGCTGTGAACAGGAAAGGCGTAGATTTGAGTGAAAGAGGTCCGAAGAAATTCAACAATGGGTTTTCTGGAAGTGACAGGAACAGATATCAAGGAAGGATGTGCAGTAGGTGCGGGAGCACTTTTCATAACTCAGATTTTAGGAGATGCTTTGCTATTGATAAGGTCTGTAGGAAGTGTGGGAGGAAGGGACATTTCTCCAAGATGTGTAGGGGAGGAAATGCAGATAAAGTAGCTGTTGTGGAAAACAGGGAAATAGTTAGAGACATTGTTGGTGTTGAGGGTGCCAACAAAATATTGTGTTTGGGTGAGGATGGTGTCAGTGAAGGTGAGCCCGGTAGAAGGTTCAGGCCCAAAGCTCAATTCCTTATTGATGAAATAGAGACCCAGCTGATGGTCGATCCAGGGTCGTTGTGGACTATCATCCCCAAGGATATGTACTTAGAAAATCGGAAAGATGTGCAATTATTGCCTAGCGATATCAGTCCTTGTGGTTACCAAGGTGAGAGCATAGATGTAATTGGGTTCATGGTATGTGTGATATCATTTAAGGATCGTTCAGTCAAAGGGAAGGTGTATGTAGCCAGATCAGGCCCAGCGATTTTGGGATGGGGGCAACAGTATGACCTTGGTATAATCATTAATCCCAGGGCAGCACAACAGGTGATGGTTGTGGATAGCATAACCACGTATTCAATTGTTGAAGGGATGAATTGTTTGTTTGATGAGCACATTGGAGAGTTGAGAGGTTATGTGCATAAGATTGTATTGCGTGACGATGCCATGCCTATGCAACACAGGGTGAGGAAGGTTCCATTTAATGCATGTGAGGAAGTGAAGAAGATGTTGAAGGAAATGTTGGATCTGGGAGTGATAGAACAAATAGAAACATCACCCTGGATTTCTCCCGTAGTTATCACAACCAAATCTGACGGAAAATTTCGTTTTTGTGTGGACCTTCGCACCCTGAACCAGAACATCGTAGTAGATAACTTCCCGTTACCAAACATCAACGAGTTAGTTCTGTCACTAAAAGGGGGGAAGTACTTCTCTAAGCTGGATCTTCGCAGCGCTTATCATCAAATAAAGTTACATCAAGACTCCAAGGCGTTGACAGCTTTTATAACAACTGAGGGGATTTATCAATTCACACGTATGCCTTTCGGACTTGCCTCTGCAGCCGGGGTGTTTCAAAGAATGATGGGGGCTGTACTGAAGGGAGTGAACAACGTGGTGTATTTCCAAGACGACGTTCTGATATTTGGTGAAACTGTAGTGGAACACAATCTGATTTTAAAAACTGTTTTGGAAAGGATGGAACAAGCTGGATTAACTCTTAAAAAAGAGAAATGTAAATTTGCAGTGGAGGAAGTTGAATACCTTGGATATACCCTATCTGTCGATGGTGTGAAACCCAAGCGAGATTTATTAGACTCTATCAGGAATGCACCAGCTCCGAGCGACAAAGATCAGTTGAGGTCGTTTCTCGGCCTCATTGAGTACTATGCTAAATTTGTAAGGGATTTTGCAGAGAAGACGGAAAAAATTAAGGTGTTGTTGAGGAAAGGATGCAAGTTTGTGTGGGGTGTGGAGCAAGAAGAATGTTTCAAAAAAATCAAAGATGAAATTTGTGATGCGGGCATCTTGACACCATTTGATACCAACCGTAGGTCAGTCTTGACTGTGGATGCCAGTGCTGTGGGTGTTGGTGCGGTATTGGCTCAAGTACATGAGTCTGGGACTAAGACTGTGGCTTTTGCTTCAAGGACGCTCACAACGGCTGAGAGGAATTACTCTATAATCGAGCGGGAAGCTTTAGCCGCAGCGTGGGGTTACGAGTATTACAGGATGTATTTGTGGGGGTTCAAGTTTACGCTGTTGACAGACCACAAACCCTTAGTTAAAATCCTGTCACCTGGTGGGGCCGGCAAGGGTTCTGCGAGGTTAGCTAGACTCGCTGCTAGGATTCAAGAGTATCTGTATACAGTTGAGTACATCCCAGGTTGGAGGAATTGCCAAGCCGATGGACTCTCTAGACTACCACTACCTTGGGAGATAGTAGACAAGTTGGGAGTTGAGTCATCCAATTCCGAAGGGTCTGTAGCTGCTGTGGATGAGGTAGTGGATATCTGTGCTGGGGCAATTGGGAAGAGTCTGTGGAATACCTCCATGGCAAAGGATGTGGTGTTGAGAGAAGTCAAGGACTTGATTGTAAAGGGTCCAAGGAGAGAGAGTTGCCTATCCCCAGCACTTCGCCCATATTTGAAAGTCCTTGAACAGCTATCTGTCTTGGACAATGATGGCTTCTTGATTTTAATGGAAGATAAGTTTATTCCTCCACAAGATGTGAGGTTTACTGTATTTAAACTAGCCCACGAAGGCCATCTGGGACAGTCCCTCACAAAGAGAAGAGTTAGGGAGAATTTTTGGTGGCCCGGTATGGACTTAGAAATCTCTCAGTGGGTGGAAAAATGTACGGACTGCTTGGAGAGTGAGAAGAGGCTTAAAGTTGGTAGTCATACTGGTTGTGGATCAATAGGTGACCCGGGGTGTCCATGGCACACTATATGCCTTGATTTCATTGCCCGTTCTACCAGTTGAGCCAAGATATGAGGTTTGGGTTGGTGGTAGTTGACATTTCCTCAAAGTGGTTAGTGGTCAAATTCATGAAGGAGATCACTACCAACAACACTATTACTGTGTTGAGTGACATTTTTAGGGAAGAAGGTTTTCCAACTAGGATTATCACCGACAATGGGACCCAGTTGACTTCCCTAGAGATGGCCAATTTCTTGAAAAGGTGTGGAATTGCACATTCAAGGACCTCACTTTACAATCCCCAGGGGAATGGAATAGTCGAGAGGGCGAACCGGATGGTTAAAGGTGCAATTCAGATGGCGATTTCGTCCAGAACAGATGTGAGAGAATTGGTAAACGACCTGGTTTGGGCCTACAGAACCACTGTGAATGGTGTGACTGGAATGGTTCCTTTTAGCATCATGAGGGGGCGTTCAGCCGGCACCAAGCTGGTTGCCGCCTGGATGAAAGAGTTGATAAATGTTGGTCCTGACAATCCTGGCGCTGTGGGTGAACCGGATGGAAGTTGTAAGATTGAGGTGAATGATTGGGTGAAGGTCAAGCCTGGTCGAGTTGGAGTCGGGTTGACAAAGTTCAGGGGTCCATTCAAAGTCAGGTCTGTTCATAAAAGGTTCATAACTCTATTCAACGGTGAAAGTTGGAACTTGAGGCGTGTGGCACTGTACAAAAAGGCTGAATGTAGCCGTGATGTTCCTTCTAAGGAAATTAATGTTAGTAGAGCTGAGAGAGTTAGAAGACCTCCAGGTTACTTACATGATTTTGTTTGCAAATAAGGTCTCTCTCTCTGTAACGATGAGCATGTGCTTGTATTTTTTTTTTTTTTTCTTTTGCTTCTTCCATACGAAGGGAAGAGGATATGTTGTATTCTCTGCACTTATGTTTTGCTGTACCACTTTAAGTCTGACATTCCATTTTCTTGATGTCATTCTCTACTGTGTTCTGCCTAGTCAGTTAGCTCCCTGCTTTCTGATGGGATCACCAGTTATTCTCTGTAGTGCATAATAAATGCCTTATAACCTTTTATTAGCCTCTTAACTTCATTTACATCAGTTTTCCAGCAATAATCTCTCATTTGGCAGTTAGCGCGAGGATTGTTATCACTTCTGAGATAAACCTTGCTAATAGCAAGTTATCTCTGCGATTATTTCCGGCGATGCTTAGCGTTAAAAAAATTCGTTGCTAAGCATCGTTAGCGATAAATATCGCTAATCGTTGGTAATATGCCCCTTCGTTTTTTGATGAGTTAAAATTTCTCAAACTTGAAATCATACAGACAGAACAAAAGTGGATACTCCACTATGATGTCAAACCAACATCAATTTACAAAGTCTAGGTGCTGATTTATATGTTGGCGGTGTGTTTACTCCGTCGCAATGGCCACACCGCCAACATGAAGGTGCATCTACTGTACCCTCCTCCCTTGCCATGACCATGCACCTGCCGGCATAAGTGAAATACTGGTCTTCATATACAAAAAGACAGAACGAGAGAGGACCTTGTCCCCTGATAATGAGTAGCCTTAGAAAAGAGCTACAAGTGTCTGAATAATAGTATGTGTCAAAAAACAACAAGCACATCTATGAAAATGTGTGGCTATTATTTAGGGGAGTTTGACAAAAATATATTCCAGCCTGGCATATGTGGGAACGGCCCCTCCCCCCCCCCCCATCCCTTGACTACTGTCCTGCGCATGGTATCTATCCTGTCCCTGCTGCCTGTATCTACATTGAAATAATGCAACACAAGACACAGCACAAAACATCTCACTACATCACAGCTACAACAATATGCAATGCAACACATTTGCTCAAACATTCTTGTCACACACTGCTCCCTCCAGAAATCTTCTTTCATAACACAGTCAAACAAGTTGTTGCTCCAAGTTCTGCCTTAATTACCACTAAATACATAAAAAAGCATCATTCAAAAATATTTTGTGGTCCAGCTCGCGAGCGAGGGCTCAAACGGCCTGTTTCCTCACTCTGTACCCTGTGTTTGCAGAGTGACAGGTTCCGAGCAGCCTACCTCGAAGGCCAAAACTGGGTGCCCTTCCTCTGCAGGGTGTCTCTTCAGCTAGTGTCTTGTACTGGGGCAAACCTTTCAATAGTGCAAGAAGAGCAGTGGCACGGGGACCCACAGGTGTGAGGGGACACTTCAGTCAATTAATGCAATATGCAGAATTTGTTTTTCTGGAATTCATTCTGCATAACCCTCTGCCTTTTTCTTCGAAATTGCAAAGAGAAAATATATATGCATGATGCGCCTCGTGACCCGAAGCGCATTCATCTTTGTGAAACACGTGTCTGCATCTAAACATATCCATCCATATTAGAGCGAAAAGCACATAACTGGGAGCTCCAGAAATAGGGCACTTTAACCTTGTTGCTGACTGGATACATTTACCCAGCAATATGCTCCCTGGCGTTCAGGGAAGCAGGGCTTGACGGCTTTCTGCTGTTCTTACAAAAAGGTGATTGGAATCTCTTCAGCGAGGAGACAGCTGGGTCTATTGAATGAATAAGTAAATCTGCAAACACACAGGGTGGGAAGAAAATAGATGAGGCAAGGAAAAAACTGTAATCACATTAATCAAAAGATTTCTGGCACGATCTCCATGCACATTTGTCCCCTTCCGACAATGCCAATAGATGGTATAAAAATTACACATTAACATGACACTGGCGAAAAAAAGATTGTTGGTGTACATCCGGGTCTGGTGGCTCAGTGGACTAACGCGTCCATTGCTGGGGCCTGTGTTTGACCTCATGGTCACAGGTTCAAATCTCGGCGGGTCCACTCAGCCTTTCATCCACCTGAGGTCGATAAAATGAGTACCATTGAGTTGGGTAACAATGACATCTTTTATTCAGCGCCAAGAGACCTCTGGGTGAACTTGTGCTTTACAAATGCACATGTTATGTTATGTTACATAAGACTAATAAGAAAACAAGCCATGTTTTTCACACCGGTCCGGTTAAAGTTTTGTTATCATCTTGGCCGTATGAATAAGTCAAATTCCTGAAAATGTTAGATGCCCATCACTGAATCATTCTTTAAAAGTGGCTCTATTTGATTTAGATGGAAATAGTGCTGTTTATTTATTTAACAACTAACACATTGACCATTTACTTACACTACGTTTACCCATTTTGTTTTAGGTCGTGGCTGCAAGTTATTTTTTATTACATGTCATTTCTTACATGTGATTACACATTAAAATTAAGGGAATGCAGTGCCTTCTCATTTCTGCACCCCACATTAAATTCACGTTGCTCTTACTGAAATGGAACTTCTCATGTTAATAGATTTCTTGCATCTCACAAATTTCAGATTCGGCATAAATATTTGAAGACACAATTTGCGAGGGTCTATGAAGGCAGTGAATGATAGTCTCAAAGGACCACGTCACAGTAACTTTTTTTATAGAGTCACTTTTATTTTTCCATTTAGATGCAATACGTAGCACATTGAGAATTGTGTTGCTTTTCAGCCTCATAAGTAATTCTACATCATATCACACTTTCTATTGGTTGCCATTTATTGCCTTCTATGTTAGCAAGTTTCTACTGCTTTTTCTTGCAAGGATTTCCTCTACCTGCTTTCCGCCCTAGTGAACTAATGGGAAAATCGAAGAGGATGTCGAGAAAGTTTGCTCAACGCAGGCTATTTCTTGTTTTTTTAGCATGAGGACATCAAATAACCAGTCACGCTCCTGAAAGGAAGGTAACTGTGGTTGAAAGTTCCCCACCACCTTTCATTTATCCCTGCCCATCATGGGTGTGACCAACCTTACCCCCATAGTTAGGAGTGGAATACCAATATCATCATCCCCCGTGCACCACTCCCTTCACTCCAGGAGTGACATCCCCAACACTACAGTCTTCACCCTTCTCAGCCAATGTCCAGTTTATATTCTCTACTGACCCAACATAAATTCATGTTATAAACTTGGTCTTGTACCAAACACAAGGAGATGATGGACGGAGAGCTGAAACTTTTCAGACACTCACCCCCAGTCACAGAACTGGGTTGAATCTATCATCGTTCTTTAGCTCACTTCGCCACCCCAGTTCAGACCCAGCTATATAAAAATCAGTCTTGACCCTGTGCCTTATGGGAACAGTCCAGCCCGAACTGCCAAGCCTTATCTTCCTTGGACAGGAAACAAGCATCCTGGGACTGGTTTCGGGCTAATAGCCCTCATCAGCCAGGCTAGCTTGAATCAAGTGGCAAAGTGAGCAAAGGACCCACGTCTGGGCAATCCTGCCAATTTAGGGCGAACAAAGCAAACACAAGGAGATGATGGACGGAGTGCTGAAACCTTTCAGACACTCACCCCCAGTGTAGCACAGTTTGTAACAGTGAATGGCCAAATCTATGCATTCACTTGTTTACATGTGGTCGTGCCATGCCCAACGTACATGGTGAAATTTCATTTGAACTAGTACATTGTTTCTCAAAGAGGTTCTGCAGAAGAAATGCTGATTCTTTTTGCCCTCCACCTAGTTGGTGGCAAGATTTAGCAATATCCATTGTCATGACTGGAATGGTACATGTAGGTTTCGAGGGACGATTCAGTCCCCTCCATATTAGGAGCATGCAAGTTTTACCCCCATGGGTGGTGGTTGCTCCCTAGACTAAAATAAGCCTTAGGAGGCACTCGTGCAGCAAGCACTTTACGTGCACATCAAGCATCCCAGGCCTTCAAGGAGGCAAGGGCACCTAATGCAGTGAGAGACTGCAAATATCCTTGATGGCATCTTCATATTCATTTCCCCAAATAGTCATGGAGGATACAAATGCACAGTCATGGAGAAGCAGCTGAGTCACTATTCCATACCCATGTGATAGACGCTTCCCCACAGAGGCATCGTAGAAATTCATCATCCTTATTCTGAAACAGTGGCCTTTCTTATAAAAAAAAAGTGGGTCGCAAATCAATAGGATTCTAATGTAGTGGACATTTAAGATTCCTAGAGATGTCTATACCACCAATCACAGCACGCAGGAGATGCCCGATGCATTGAATTCGACCCGCAGAACATGGCTACCACAATTTGGGTGTTGAGCAAAGAGGGATACCTATTTTTACCTGAAAAGAAACAAAAAGGACAATATCTGTACTGAACACAATAAACATCCCCTACTTTCAGCTGGAATATACCCAATTAGATCTAATATTCGGCGTCACCAAAGGGTTGACACTGACTCTCTCAAATTTGGAACAATTGAAAAACTTGGAACTGCACCAGTAGTACAAGAAGTTAAACACTGCAAGTCTGAGACACAGCAAACAGAAGGGGGGAAGGGGGCACAGCCAGCGTCCAGCTAAAATTGCATCCAAAGAATGTCTGAAGATACTTAGTCTTTTTTACATTGATGGTTGGCATAAACTAGATTTTTCAGCTCTTAGAAAAAAATAATCGGGACAACACACACCAGTTGGCCTCCTTCAATGTATTTATTTTACAGTATACATATTCTATTGGTTCACTGAATTTCTTGGTAGTCTTATAATTAAAAAAATGTAGGTGAATATTATTAAACATGTCACATAAGTGAAGCTGCTGCACTGCATTGCATGTGAAAGAGATAGAACAGTTTCATAAGTTAAACGATATGGCACAGTTCTGCTCTCTCCTAGCACTGGTGCACTTGTGGCTAATTAGTGCTAGTGCAGACACGGATGTATGACGTTACAACGCATGCTTTTACATCGCATGCTTTTACAACGCGGTTTTTACATCGCATACCATTACAACGCATAGCGCTTTGGCGTGCTGGATAGTGAATAGTTTAATTTACTATTCCAACTCCAGTCCCCGTGGACACTAGGGAAGGTGTTGGATAGTAAATTAAATCTATTCCCTATCCTAGAGCGCCCCCCAGCGCAATGCGTTGTAATGGTTTGCGTTGTAAAACTTGCGTCGTAAAGGCACTGCGTGGTAAAAGTTGTGTTGTAAAGGATGTTTCCCGCAGACACCTATGGCCCAAGGGTGCCCTCCTTGTGGTCGAATAGTTTTTGTGCAGGAAGAGATACATTACACCCCCTCCATGCACAGTGTTTTCATCAATGATGCAATTTCAGGCTTTGCAGTGATATTATCAATGATGTCATATAACGTAATGAGTGATGTAATATGTGAGCTAATTAGCAGTAAATGGTGAGAGCTCGAGTTAGAGTTACTTTAGGGCCTTAGTTACAGTTACTTGAGATAACAATAACTGGTGAATTTCAGTGGTTTGGTTTGTTTACAGTAGTATGTTTTAACTGACATGTTCACCTAACTATAAGTCTCTTTAATTCTTGTTTCCTTCATTGAATTTTTGAAGTTTATTTTTATGTAAAGTAAGATAATATTTCAATTCATTAGTATAACGTCACTTTAACCCCTGTGTTTTTTCAGTGATTTTCAAACTGTTTTTTTATGTAAAGCAAAATCTACATTGCCGTGTGCAGGGTGTGCTTGGGTGCAGGGCATGCCCTAAGTCCAGGTCCTGTGCCCAACCCCCACACACTGCCTTCAGCCATGTATGGTGTGTAGTTGGTAGCAGGGCCTGGCCTGTGTCCAGGCCATCCACCCACCTCTTCATAGGCACTCAGTCCCCCATTGGTACCCTTCCTACCCCCAGTGCACGGCCTTTGACGTTCACGGCGAGTAGTTGGTTGCAGAGCTTACAATGTCATGTAACAATAAAAAGGGTGCCATTTTAAGTAAGGCAGACTTACTGACTTGATGAAAGGGTCCAAAACCCACAGTATAAATAGCTGTGGGCCTATTGACATTATCAAGGGGTCAGCACATCAACATGTATATATAGACCTATTGGCCTTCCTCACAAAGTCACAAGTGACTGCAATCAAATTTCATAAAGTCACACATTCCAATGTTTTATGGTAGATATTGTCACAAAATATTTTCAATATACATCGATTAAAAAGAAATCTATAAACATGTCTTTGAGTCTTTAAAAAATAAAAATAAAAATAAGGCCACAAAGCACATCCAAAGAACCAAACCTGAGGGGTCTCTGCACTCCAGCAGAAAAGCATACAGCTCTAGCTCAGAATGCTTTTATAAAATATGGAAAGCGCCCCTGGAGTCATAGATTAAATGACCCAGGAGTCTTACTGTATGTTTTAATGTTGATGGAAAGGTGATGTGGTCCCTGAAGACCCACACAACATTAACACATTGGTTGGTGGAGTCCCTGCCCCTTCTGGGGGCACCACCTGGAAGACAAAATATAATTTAAAAAAGCCTTGTAGGGCATTATGGGGTGCTCCTTGCACAGACCAGTGAATAAAAAATGAGCAGCTGCTGACGCTCATTTATTATTCTTTTTGTTTTTGTTTTTGTTATGTGTGCCCCAGTGCTCACCAATGGCACCCACACCTTGGCCGCAGGGGGTACTTCCAAGGCCCCATGGCCCCTGCAGGCTCCCCAGCCTTCATTCATACTGAGTGCCGAAGGTAGGCAGGATTATTTTTTTTACAGAGGGTGTCGGTGCTGGGGTACCCACACCATAGGCATCATTGGGGTCTATGGGTGGAACCCCATGGGCCCTGGGTGCCGTCATAAGTCGGCTCCATTACCTTGCTCCAATACTTTGCCTCCCCAATGTGACCATTTGCATAGAGGGTCACTCATCATCATTTTGATGCTTGATCTTAAAGAGTGACATGGCTGGTATTTCTTAAGTTTTGTGACAAATGAAGAGAAGGGCTCTCTCTGTGAAGATTTGAAACATTATACAAGTGGTTTCAAAGATAATTCCCCTTATTTTGGGCTGTGCTTTTACTATTTTCACCTTTTTTTTAATTGTATACTATTATTGTCATTTAGGTATTCAGATTAACATTTTCACCCTGATAGTGTGTGTACATCGCCCCTATTCATTATTTATACGGAGAGGTTAATTTGAAGATTTTTGCACAATGGGAAAACGGGCATGCGTAGAAAAAAAACAGATGCTAGCAGCACCCAAACCAATGCTAGGCAAACCAACCTCCATTTATAGAATGCTGGAAAAAGCCCTGGCAGCTATGGCCACTGAAATTGAGAGGACGGAGCGACGTTTATCCCTGACCCCAAATTTGGTTATAGCACCTCCCAAACCCAGTCCCCCTCAATTAACAGGGCCCCCAGAAACAGTGTCCTTCTGTGACCAACAATTATCCATTGAACCTACAAGCCCAGATCAATGTAGGTCAACTACGCCGATCCAGCAGGGAAGGAAACGGAAATCTAAACCTATCCCCAAGGCGAATGCCACATCAAGAAGGAAAAAGCTGACTGCTAGAACTTCTGATATTGAAACATCTGGGGGGGGGGAGGTTCCAGGCAAGAGCAGAGACCCTCTAAATGAACAGCCCCCTTGGGTTACAAAACTGGTGGTTGATCTACAGACTCAATTGAGGGTTATTGTAAAGGATGAACTAAGACCTCTACAGGACAGAATTAACGGGCTGGCAACTATGTTTAATGACTGGGTTAAACTGAGGGGAGCAACTGAAAGAACCTCTGGATTAGACTCCAGGACTAACCCCCTTCTCCTCTCTGGTACTACCCTGGCTACTGTACACCCACCCATTTCTGTGCAAGCCCAGTTACCAACGCCCTGCGGGGAATGTCTAGCCTTGGAGGCAAATAGAGGTAGCGGGGCAGGATCCCCCAGGCCAATGCCATTCCTAAAACCCCTTGCCTTTATTGAGGGGTGCTTTAGGAGATTTAAAAACAAAAAATAGACAGGTAGAGGGTGAAGAATCTAAAAACCAAGACAAGTCCAACTACCTTCCCCCCCAGTCATTAATTTACCTCCCGCAGCAACCCCATACGTACTTATCCTTGCCGGCACTCCTGAACTCAAAAGGTGTTACTCTGAATCAAACCGGGAGTTAAAAAATAAATGTGTTCACCGGCTTGTAAACCACACCCCTTTCACCCACGAAATTGTGGATGAGATATTAACAACTCGTAGGGTGGGCTGGATTGGCAGACGGCGCAAGGACATACATGGCGACTGCATAATCATTAATTTTAGAAATGTTCAGGTGACCCAAAGAGTTTTAGCTGGAAAGGATGGGAGGGACATTGGTGGAATATCATTTCTCCCCTTAGACATTTTTACCCCCCCAACTGGCTGCCCCAGGCTCCATGGCCACATGAGAGGCATCGGAGATCTGCACAAACTAATGGCGCCCTCTCCCACTTAACCCCCCATTGGAAAAAGCAACCTAGTTTTAATATCCCGATTGGAAACAGATTCAGTTGCCTTGACAGAGTGGATTGACTAAATGAACACCTCCCCACTGCCAAGGCACCTAATAGTACTCACCTACTTGAGAAACAGACACAGGCTGATGCTATAACGATTAGCCACCCAAGGGGTGAGGATCCAACCTCTGAGAGCATGAGCGGCTACTCTGGTTCCCCCCCCCTTGTGCTGGTGCACCGCAGCATGACACCCTTAGGGATTACCTGCACGAAGTACCAAACGTCGGGGATAGTGGTGGACTATCTAAACCCCCCCTACAACTTTCCACTTTACCCGGCCAGAAACAAAACCCCCCCCAACTGCCGTATATCAAGGGTCCTTGTATGGAACATTGCTGGTCTAACGAATAAGTTAGATGACCCCTATTGGGATTTTTTTGTCAGTAAACATGAGATCTGCATGTTCCAGGAAACATGGGCAAGAGTTGAGGTTTCAAAGTCGGGCTTTGCAACTTTTAATATACCCGCATTGTCTGGGGGTAATGGGGAGACCCTCTGGAGGCTTAAGTACATGGGTGGGAGTCCACCTAGGTTGTATGGCTAAGCAGACGGACACAGGCTCTAAAGATATATTGTGTGTCATCCTCCAGTTTCCATCCAAGATCTCCGTAGCTCTAATTAATGTCTATTCAAGACCCTCGCCCATGGGTAAAGAGTCAGCTACTCTGGAAGAATTAACTGTATTCCTAGGCTCCATTGCTTCCAATCATATGGTAATTTTAGGAGGGGACTTCAACTGCCATTTTGAGCCTCTGTAGGGAATCCTCCCAGACACTCTTTCTGATGAGGACAAATTCTGGGCGATCCCGGAGACAAGATGTCCTCCGGTCAAGAAATGGTCCCCTCTGGTAATCCAGTTGAATTCTTTAGACCTCATGCATTCGTTAAGAGCATGTAATGGGAGATTATTGTCTGATTCATCCAGTAGCTACACTTTTTATAGAAATGATCATGGCTCTTTACTAGACTATATCATAATTGATTCAAAATCCTAGAATATGTTTGCCGATTGTAAAATTGTCCCACGACCGGAAAGTGACCACCATGCATTAGTTGTAGAAATCAAATCATTTAACCAAGGGAAATTCCCCCCCCCCCCCCCGGGCTGATTTTAGTGACAGAAACCAGCCCCTCTCTAATTATAGGAGAAGAGTGAGATGGTCGCATTTCTGTCACTCAGAAGATAAAATGAGCACCTTGTATGAAGCATTAATACCTGTCTTCATGGCATCTAATTCAATGGGCATAAGTGCGGAAGGTCTTGACTTAGAGACGGTGGTAAAAAAACATGCAAAATTAAGTGAAGTATCCTTGACTTTTTTTTACCCACAAAAAAGGACAAATTACCTACCTAGGAAGAACTCCCACGCCTGGTTCAACGACCAGTGCCGTACTGCCAAAAAACCTTTAATTGCCCTAATCAAGATTAATGATCCCCGAACATTAAAATAGCCGGAAGGCCTATAAGGTGTCAATCTTAGAAGCCAAAAAGGAGTGGGAAACGGAGCGGTGGGATGCACTGAGAACATCCTTTGGGGACAGGGACATTAGAACCTTTGTGGGGCTTTTAATTCTGATAGCTCTGGTCCCAAGACATCGTTAGACCCGAACTTGGGTGAAGAGGTCTGGCGGGGACACTTCCAAACCCTCTACTCCAAGGAAGCCCCGCTGCCAGGTGATCCATCTGTAGGCTGCTACTCTGGGGACGCATTTTTCTCGTGCCCAGAGCCTAATGACCACCTCCCAGACTCCAGCGCTAGCATAAGTATAAGCCTAAATGAAATTAAGGGAGCCTTGATGAGAATAGCCCCAGGTAAAGCGCCAGGCCTAGATAAAATCCCGGGGGATTTGTTTCGCAGCGAACCAGCTGTCTGGGCCCCATATTTTTGAGTCCTCTTCAATGCAATAATACAGGGCATGGGAATTCCTTCCAGCTGGCTGGGTGCAGAAATAATCCCAATCTTTAAAAAAGGCTCCCCACTCCTGCCAAGCAATTACAGGCCTATCAGCCTGATTGATATTCCCCAAAAAATCTTTGCGTGTATTCTTCTACTCAGGCTACAAACCTGGATGGAAGAACAGGCGATTTTGTCCCCCTTGCAGACTGGATTCAGGGAAAAACTATCAACCCTGGACCAAGTACTTAGACTTCAGCTGCTGTACGGGAAAACGGTCCATCTGGAGGGTGGTAGTCTTTTCCTAGTATTTGTGGACCTGAGGTCAGCTTTTGACCTGGTCCCAAGGGAAAAGCTGTGGTCAGTTTTATATGAGCAGGGGGTCCCTCAATATTTAATCCACCTCATTAAACGGCTACATGAGAACAATTTCGCGCAAATCAGGTTTGGCAAGGATGGCGAGTTAACTGCCCCTATTCCGATTGAGCGCGGGGTCCGGCAGGGATGTGTCCTTGCTCCCACTCTTTTTAGTTTATACATTATTGGTTTAATAGATACTCTTTTGGCCGACAAAGACCTTGATGCACCAAAGTTAGCCTCTCGACTGATCCCGGCAATGATGTTTGCCGACGATACTTTGCTAATATCCAAATCACCGATGGGACTACAGAGGATTCTCAACAAATTTGAAGTTTTTTGCAAAGACAGAGGTCTAGAAAGTAACCTGCAGAAAACTAAATTCATGGCATTTAATAGTTCCAAGAGTACACACCCTAATCCCCTTTTATATGGAAAACGCCTCGAAAAAGTTTCCTCTTTCGTTTATTTGTGGATTACTATCACAGATACAATGGATTGGGGCGAACACATTCAAAAATCTTCCCCAAAATTGTCCCAATCATCAGGTGGGATTATGAAGGTTTTCTCGAAGTCCACCCTGAAATCAATTGGCCCAGCTATTGAAATCTATAAGGTACAAGCGCGGGGAGGGGTTACATATGGGGCTGAATTATGGGGCCACTCTGGTCCGGCGAACTTAACACAGGTAGAGAACAACTTTTTAAGACGCCTGTTAAATCTCCCACAGAGTTGTCTGCTAATCCCACTCCGATTAGACTTGGGGCTCATGGCAATCACAGACTTATTAAAACTCAAGCCCCTTATGTACTGGCTACGTTTGTGGGTCACCCCAGAACTCTCTGTTTACAAAGAGGAACTGCTGGAGGTAATGAATCTGAGGGGGGCAACTACATTGCCTTGGTTAGCACATATTAAACATATATCCATCAGCTTGGGGCTTTGGGAACTCTGGGTGGATCCTGAGCTTGCCTGCTCCTCAATTTCTAGAAAACAACTGAAGACCCTTTTTGAGGAGCACATTCTGGCCCAGCTTTACAGCTGCTCCCGAACAGGCAAGCTAACCTCAGCGTTCCTAGAGATAAAGGACAGGCCTTTATTTGAATCTGCCCTAAATATTATCACACCAGCTGCCGCCAGAAAACTTTACCTCCAGTTCAGGTATGGGGTGTTGCCCCTTCGTTGCTTCGCCCACAAATGGAAGGGTATGCAAAACCCAAATTGTCCGGCTTGTGATTGCCCTGATGAGAGCGTATATCATGTGTTCTTCAGTTGCCCCGGCCACAACAAAGCTAGAAAACGCTGGCTGGTGCAGATCTGTAGGAACCTTGGGACTAGACAATGTGTGGAGGCTTTTAGGATCCTTCAGTATGATACAAGATTCCCTATTGTCTACTCAGTCGCAGGTTTTTTATTTTCCATGTGGTGCTCTCTTAGGTATTTTCTAAAATCTTCCAATCGGGCAATAGATGCCCTGAGAACAGAATCATAAGTACTGTAGATCTTGTAAGTTGGGTAGTCTATTCCCTAATGGTTACTTCATGACAGCCTTAAGTGTACAGTTTTGTTATCTTGATTTGATTTTAACCTGTTCGCTTACTGTTAGAGGAACCCCATAGCAGTTAGTCTACTCATTAGTACTGTTAAAATTTAATGTATAGGCGTAACCCTTAGAAGGAAGAAAGCCTAATGTGAGGTTTACGGCAATTATTAAATGATAAGACCTGGTCACCTTTTTTTGAACTTTTTATACTATTGTAATTATTTATTTATTTATTATCTGCACTATGCCCTTTCCATCTATGTATTCTTGCCTAGGGTCCAGTCCATTCTCCTTACGATGTGATTAGCCATTCCATACTATCAGGATTGTGTATTGTTGTATGCTTACTTTTATCTTCTTGTAATCATTGATACTGATTTATAGTGTTGCTTTTACAAAAATATGTAACCTAATTATGAGGTTATTTTTTTCCCTTGTATGTATTTTTGATTGTACTTTTGAGGTCGTAATGACCGAAATAAAGTTTATAATGATGATGATAATTCTATTTGTTACACATAGCCAATGCAGCTGCCATAGGTAGCTAGAGGTGGAATTAGAGTTCCTGAAACTTAATGATGAGTCTTTCTATGGAGCCCTGGAAACTTTGTAGATGGTCAAATGAGGATTCAGAGATCACTAGGTAGACTGAATTCCCATAATCTAGTCCGGCATGGACAAATGCACCAGCTGTCATGCTTCTGTGAGAAAAGGATAGAAAGGGGAGGTGCTTCATAGAAGTTGTATTTGATGAGAGTATGCTTTGGTTGCTTGGATGACTTGGCCATTAAGGTCCAGTTTGGTCATAAAAAAGATTAATAGATTCCTTGTTATGGACACCAGAGAGCAGTATGCCCCTACATTGGTGGTCAAAGACAGTTGAGCAGCCACAGGTTGAGTTTATGGTAGAGAGGTAGACTTTTATATTTCGAGAGGTTGAACTTGAGGTAGTTCTGCCTCCAATTCACAATTAAGTTAATAGCTTTCTGGACTTCCTTTTCTGGGGTCTGCAGATCATTATACAAGTCAAGGGTAAGTTGTTTAGTAAGTAGAATGAGCCTTGAAATTGTCTACACTCCTCAGCTAAGATTTAGTTGAAGTGTGAAGAGAGAGGACCCTTGGGGTGTTCCCCCTTAACATGAGTTGGTAGGGTGGTGAAGTCACCCAATTTCAAAGATTAGAATCTATCTGTAAGAAACAAGGAGTTCCATTTAAGTGATATGTCTTTGATATGGAATGAGCTGAGGAGGACAGGAAGAATCACATGGTCAATGATGTAGAATGATGAGGGCAGGTTCAGGAGTAACAAGTCTCCTGAACCTCCTCTTTCTAACTATGGGTGCAAATTGACAAGAGATTAGTTTGGTCAAGCTGACAGGTCTGCAGTCCAATTAATAATGGCTCAAATGTTGTGAGAGTCTGCATATAGTTGTGTAGTCACAATTGTCCAAAGGAATTTGGAGGAGAAAGGGATAAGCAAGATAGGTCTTACATGTGCTAGGTTGTTTTTGTCTAGGCCAGGGTTTTATGCAGTGGTCTCCCAATAGCTTTTTTGAATATGGTAGGTACACTTCAATTAAAGAAGCATTAAGCATGTGAGTCAACAGAGGGTCAAGAGCTATTTGCTTGGTTTTAAGGACAGCTGGCGAGTGTATATGTCAGGGAAACTCTGATATTTTACTAATCTGGAGGATATTAATTCAGGATTCCATAGAGATGGTTGTAAAACTCAGTAGGGAATTGATAGTAATAGGACATTTCTCTGTAGTTGAGAGGATAAGCATTCCCAAGGGGACGTTGATGATGGGTATAATGCAAGAAAAATTGTTTCTTATTTAAGGATTTTCTCTTTGAAGAAAGATCCAAGATTGTCAACATTTTATTACAAGGGTGCAAGGTCTTAATTGTCTGTTTGGGATTATTCAAGGTTCCTAAAGTTTTAAAAAGCTCCTTGCAGTTGTGGGAAGATAGAGTAGAAGGTTTTTGTTTTCTTTTGCAGATAACAAGGTTATTTTTATGCCTCTGTCTGAGATGATCAACTTGTACCTGAAGGTTATAAGATTTTCTTCACACTTTCAACAAATTGTAGAGAATTTGCTTTGCAAATGTATGCTGCTCAAAGAACCAGGCCAACGACAGGTACAGATTTAGGTTTGTACTTTTTTTGTATGGGGTGGCAAAAGAAGCTCAATGGTATCGCTAATGGTGAGATACGTTACTACAAATAGATGTTCACAGTTAACCAAGGGATTGGTCTCATTAGTACAGTGATCTTGAACTAAAGAGTCAAAGGATTGTTTAAAACATTCAGGTAATATAATATGCCAGTTATGTTTAGACTGGCACTATGCAGCAGAGTAATAAATGGAGAAAGTTATAAAGAAATGATCTGTCCATATAGGAGGATGAGGGACTACTGAGCTAATACAGTTAGCTCTACAGAAAATAAGGTTGAGCATGTGTCCCATCTTGTGTACTGGAACAATGATCAATTAGTTTAAGCCTAGTAAGAAGAGTTTGGAAATAATAATTTCTCAGATGAGTCAATATGTTGGTTATAAGATTTCTCTGCATAGGTACTGAACTCGCCAAGTACGACAATCTTAGCAAAGAGCATCGTGGAATGACCAATGAGCTCCTGTAGTCCACTGGAATGCATTGGTGACATGTCGGATTTGTGGCATACGGTAATCCTAAAAGGGGCCCTGGAGAAGGGTTTGAGCTAGAGAAGCATTGAGTCAGTACCAAGGAATTGGGAATAAGTTAGTTGTAGGTGTTCCCTATAAAGTATTCCCACCCAGCCTCCTTGTTTGTAAGGAAATCCTTGCTCAGAAATGTGTAATTGGCTGGATTTGGTCCTCAAAGAGAGGAGAGTAATCAGCAATTTGTCATATCTTCTTGGGGCAAAAGATATCTTGGTCCGAAGAGAATATGAGAGTTTATCAGTGCTTCACAGCTGATTGATGTAGGAAAGTTTTCCTTTTTGCCCCGATCACCCTCATTTTTTGACAGATGCTGGTGGTTAATGACTCTGAAAGTATATGGTAATTGGTATAATTATAATGGGCCAAGACAACCTACCTGTAGGTTCCTAGTATATGGTAGGCTATATAGGTTTAGAGACCCTGTGCAATTAATGCACTTAAGTGTGCACTGCTGTTGTGCTTGATGTCATTTTAAAGCCAGGTCTGCCTTGCAGGCTGGTTGTAAAATAAAAACGATGTCCAAATTTGACTTTGGAATTAAAAGTACTTCCAAAGTCAAAACTACCTTTTTATTAAATATACAGCACTCCTAAGCTCTACCCTAGGTGCCCCAAGAGTAGGAAGCATTGTTATAAAAATCAGGGACAATATAAAATATGTTTTATATGCCCTGCTATAGAAAAATCAACCAAAGTAATTTTTCCCTTTTGCAGTGCTGCTAGTCCCTTCAGATAACATGGGAAGGGTTCATTACACTTAATAAAGTCTAACTTATAATTGAAGCTAGCTAGCTATATCATTCAAAGTATCAAAATAATAGTTACAATGAATCCAACTACCTCCCAAAGTCAGATTTATTATAAACTTTACAGGAGAGTAGTTTTAGAACTTACTATCCCAAAGTTGCCTAAAGCAGACCTGTAGAGTCTCTTCTGATTGGTCAGCCTTTCACAGTCTGAGCCAAGCTGCTATGTGAGTAGCTGTGAAGAGACCTAGGGCTGCAACAAAACAGCCTTTTGGTGGGAGGAGATAGGCATCCCTAAGAAGAGGGAGAGAACGATGGAGGGGAGATGCAATGGACTTCAAAGGCAGGAGAACAGATGTCACAGGACCCGGGCCAGGCCTTACTTCCTTGATCCCCAGCCAGATGGCAGCATCCTTAATTAGATTAGGAAAGAGGCTGGAAGGTGAGTGTAGTCAGATGTTAGCCATATCTCTTGGTTGGGTTACACAGATACACACTCCAAGGAGAGCATATCTCAATTTTGATATTTATTTGAACAGTGCATTCTGGGTCAAGAAAACGCCACCCTTCGCAGGAGGTGGTCATAGCAGAAGAAGGTAACTTTACCCCTATTGGTTGGGGTGTCCCCCATTCTTGCCAGCCCAGAATGGAGAATACATTTCGGGGCGCTGAAGGAGCTCCTCAGACCACTGCCTGGGAAATCAGAAGAAGAAGTACTGACTTGCTGGGCCCTTGGAATGCACTACAGAAGGCTTGTACTCAGAAGGACTGCACCTGCTGCACTCTTAAGGCTCCATAAAGAAAGGACTGTGCTTGACTCAAAGGAAAAGGAGTGGGCTTACCTGCAGCAGACAAAGAGAGGACTATCCCAGCTGAGTAGCTAAACTGGATTTTTCGGGGCAGCACAGGTGCATTGTGGGAGATTGAGTCCTAGCCCCTGAGAGGCAATCCAGAGTCTCTGACCCTTGGCTGGTGCTGCTGGGCACTTCTCTCCCTAAAGGAACAAAAAAGGAACAAGATCTGGAAGTTTGGAAACTTTCTAGAAAGTTTTCCTAAAAAACTGTAGGAGGAGACCTGCTTGATGATTAGAGTCAAGTCGCTATCGTTGAATGTCGAATCGGTCTGACCACAATGGGTTGTCCTGCTGAAAACTCCAGATCTCCTCGCCGTCAAGGATAAAGACTTCCGGAGACTCACTGAGGCACCGCGCTGCAACAGGCCACCATCGTTGATTCAAACTTTGGACCTGAGAAGCCAGAGACCGACCGACAAACCAGTAGACGAGAGAAAAGCTACCAGAAAAAGTCAGAAGGTAAAGTTTGTCCAGAACCTAGTACTCATCCTGTCCGACCTGCACTCAATCGCAATTGACCTAAAACTTTGACTTTGTCCCGGTCCAGCGCAACCAGATACAAGTGAGTGCAGCTTTAAGCTTTTTGGTTCTAGAATGCACAATTTTGTGTTTAATCTTTAAAAATGCATATCTCTGGTTCCCAACATTGGAGTTTTGTTGTTTTCGTGTCAGTTTAAAGATGCTAAAATTCTCTATTATGAATTGGTGTTGGATGTTTATTGTGTTATGTCTTTTACTTATTTACTGTTTTGGTAATAGTAAATGCTTTAAAAATAACTATTCCAAATTAATCCTGACTGCTCATTTGCCAAGCTATGAAGGGGTGAGCAAAGATTGATTTACTGAGATTTACCTAGACCTTTCAGTGATTGTGGTATTACTACTAGCTCAAAGTAAATCCCCCTACCTACTAAAGACCACTCAGCAGCAGGTTGGTCTGATGAAAGAAAGGGGCAAAGAAAGACAACTAAAACAGTAAAGAAGATGTCAAAAAAGGCCAAGAAGCCTTGGGTAATACAAAGAAATAAAAAGGAAAATTTGAAAGTAAACTAATTAAAATGAAATTGGAGATCCATGAATGCCGGAGGGCATGGGATTTGAGCCAGAACACAATACAGAAATGAGGAGATCAGGAAAGTTAAGGTTGATGGTTCCAGAATAGTGTCCTGCATGGCTTCCACATCTTCGTTTAAGCTTCATCATAATTCCTTCCCTGTTTTGTGCCATATGCTACAACTAGTTACCATTGCTTTCTTGTCTTTATTTCAGTATACTTATTTATTCAATCATCAGTGCTTCTCTAGACATTGTAATCTTTTTTCACTTATTGATTACCCACTGATGATTAATCCTTTTTCTGGCATAGGATATTAGGTAAACACCGGGGGGGGGGTATTTACAATGGTAAATTTCCAGATGCAGATTTACTATTAGTAATTTTACTCTTACACTTTTAATTCACTTTACTACTTAGGGCTGTTCCCAATATCTGAGTTTAAATTTACTGAAATCAGTACTTGACTGAAAAGAACTTACAGAATTTCACTCCACAGAAACAAATAAAAACTCTGCGAGATTCCACAGAGTTTAAACAATGAGCAGAAAAAACACCTCACCCTGCTATTTAGCACCGATAGTGCATTCTGCGCTTACAAATTAACATGAATGGCACCCCGCAGTGTGCACACATAATGCACGTTGTTTTAAGCTGCCTGCTCCTGCTTAGCTTTCCTTCCTGCTTTTCTTGCTTCTCCAAGGCATATGCCACACCAGCCCAGTCCAATCCCATTCTTCTGCACGCAATCTCACCCTTTCTTTACTTGCTTTCTGACTTTCTCTGTGTTTTTTCATATTTTACGCTTCAGTGTGTGTTTTCAGTTACTAGGTTTTTGTATTGCCAGTTTTTCCAACTTCCTTCCCTTCCCATCTCAGTCCCTCCCTGCTATAGCCAAATCAGGAAGTGATGCTGGTGCAGCAGCACCCACCACCTACAACCCCTTGTGGGCAATGGTCAGGGACGGTATGCTGCCCCACCCCATCAGTGATGTAATCAGTGATGTCATTTGAGATGTCATCAGTGCTGTCATCAGTGATGTCACTGACCATGTCATGAATGATGTAATATCGGACATCATCGGCAGTGCATTGCGGGTGCGCGAGCTATAGTTAGCAGAACTAACTATAAAGGAGGAATTTCTATGGTTTTGTACGAGTGAAATGTCCAGCTAACTATAACACTCTATGGTTTTTTTGGTGAATTTCTAAGGTTTTATAAATGCTAATTTCTAACTATAACTTCTCTGAAACCTTTGGTTTTTTCAGTGAATTTCAAAGCTTTTTTAAATGCTAATTTATAACTATAACGTCTCTGAAACCTATGGTTTTTTCAGTGAATTTCAAAGCTTTTTTTAAATGCTCATTTTTAAGTGTAATAGTAGTTATACCTATTTTTTTTGTACTGATTTTCTATAGTTTTTAACTGTTTATTTATAAATATTTTATTCATTAAATAACTTTTTTTACCAATTCAAACTGAAATATTGTTTCTTTTTTTATTTTATTTTTATATTTTAATATATTTATATTATTTTCTTTTTTTCCCCAAAAATTTCGGTGTCACGCGCCCAAAGCGTACACATCACTGTGGGTGTGCGGATTCTAGCCGCCATTTTAGAAAAGTCGTGAAGGATCCGTGTACGGTGTGCGACGGCTGCGTGTTTTTCAGTTACATCATATACATTTAATATTACGTTAAGAGAATATGAGAGTTTATCAGTGCTTCATAGCTGATTGATGTAGGAAAGTTTTCCTTTTTGCCCCGATCACCCTCATTTTTTGACAGATGCTGGTGGTTACTGACTCTGTTGACCCGGCCCAGGCCTAGTGCTCTGTCCTCTAAAAGTATATGGTCATTGGTATAATTATAATGGGCCATGACAACCTACCTGTAGGTTCCTAGTATATGGTAGGCTATATAGGTTTAGAGACCCTGTGCAATTAATGCACTCAAGTGCGCACTGCTGTTGTGCTTGATGTCATTTTAAAGACAGGCCTGCCTTGCAGGCTGGTTGTAAAATAAAAACTATGTCCAAATTTGACTTTGGAATTAAAAGTACTTCCAAAGTCAAAACTACCTTTTTATAAAATATACAGCACTCCTAAGCTCTACCCTAGGTGCCCCAGGAGTAGGAAGCATTGTTATAAAAATCAGGGACAATATAAAATATGTTTTATATGCCCTGCTATAGAAAAATCAACCAAAGTTATTTTTCCCTTTTGCAGTGCTGCTAGTCCCTTCAGATAACATGGGAAGGGTTCATTACACTTAATAAAGTCTAACTTTTAATTGAAGCTAGCTAGCTATATCATTCAAAGTATCAAAATAATAGTTACAATGAATACAACTACCTCCCAAAGTCAGATTTATTATAAACTTTACAGAAAAGTAGTTTTAGAACTTACTATCCCAAAGTTGCCTAAAGCAGACCTTTAGAGTCTCTTCTGATTGGTCAGCCTTTCACAGTCTGAGCCAACCTGCTATGTGAGTAGCTGTGAAGAGACCTAGGGCTGCAACAAAACAGCCTTTTGGTGGGAGGTGATAGGCATCCCTAAGAAGAGGGAGAGAACGATGGAGGGGAGATGCAATGGACTTCAAAGGCAGGAGAACAGATGTCACAGGACCCGGGCCAGGCCTTACTTTCTTGATCCCCAGCCAGATGGGAGCATCCTTAATTAGATTAGGAAAGAGGGTAGAAGGGGAGTGTAGTCAGATGTTAGCCAAATCTCTTGGTTGGGTTACACAGATACACACTCCAAGGAGAGCATATCACAATTTTGATATTTATTTGAACAGTGCATTCTGGGTCAAGAAAACGCCACCCTTCGCAGGAGGTGGTCATAGCAGAAGGAGGTAACTTTACCCCTATTGGTTGGGGTGTCCCCCATTCTTGCCAGCCCAGAATGGAGAATACATTTCGGGGCGCTGAAGGAGCTCCTCAGACCACTGCCTGGGAAATCAGAAGAAGAAGTAATGACTTGCTGGGCCCTTGGAATGCACTACGGAAGGCTTGTACTTAGAAGGACTGCACCGGCTGCACTCGTAAGGCTCCATAAAGAAAGGACTGTGCTTGACTCAAAGGAAAAGGAGTGGGCTTACCTGCAGCAGACAAAGAGAGGACTATCCCAGCTGAGTAGCTGAACTGGATTTTGCGGGGCAGCACAGGTGCATTGTGGGAGATTGAGTCCTAGCCTCTGAGAGGCAATCCAGAGTCTCTGACCCTTGGCTGGTGCTGCTGGGCACTTCTCTCCCTAAAGGAACAAAAAAGGAACAAGATCTGGAAGTTTGGAAACTTTCTACAAAGTTTTCCTAAAAAACTCTAGGAGGAGACCTGCCTGATGATTAGAGTCAAGTCGCTATCGTTGAATGGCGAATGGGTCTGACCACAATGGGTTGTCCTGCTGAAAACTCCAGATCTCCTCGCCGTCAAGGATAAAGACTTCCGGAGACTCACTGAGGCACCGCGCTGCAACAGGCCACCATCGTTGATTCGAACTTTGGACCTGAGAAGCCAGAGACCGACCGACAAACCAGTAGACGAGAGAAAAGCTACCAGAAAAAGTCAGAAGGTAAAGTTTGGTCCAGAACCTAGTACTCATCCTGTCCGACCTGCACTCAATCGCAATTGACCTAAAACTTTGACTTTGTCCCGGTCCAGCGCAACCAGATACAAGTGAGTGCAGCCTTAAGCTTTTTGGTTCTAGAATGCACAATTTTGTGTTTAATCTTTAAAAATGCATATCTCTGGTTCCCAACATTGGAGTTTTGTTGTTTTAGTGTCAGTTTAAAGATGCTAAAATTCTCTATTATGAATTGGTGTAGGATGTTTATTGTGTAATGTCTTTTACTTATTTACTGTTTTGGTAATAGTAAATGCTTTAAAAATAACTATTCCAAATTAATCCTGACTGCTCATTTGCCAAGCTACGAAGGGGTGAGCAAAGATTTACCTAGACCGATCAGTGATTGTGGTATTATTACTAGCTCAAAGTAAATTCCCCTACCTACTAAAGACCACTCAGCAGCAGGTTGGTCAGATGAAAGAAAGGGGCAAAGAAAGACAACTAAAACAGTAAAGAAGATGTAAAAAAAGGCCAGGAAGCCTTGGGTAATACAAATAAATAAAAAGGAAAATTTGAAAGTAAACTAATTAAAATGAAATTGGAGATCCATGAATGCCGGAGGGCTTGGGATTTGAGCCAGAACACAATACTAAAATGAGGAGATCAGGAAAGTTAAGGTTGATGGTTCCAGAATAGTGTCCTGCATGGCTTCCACATCTCCGTTTAAGCTTCATCATAATTCTTTCCCTGTTTTGTGCCATATGCTACAACTAGTTACCATTGCTTTCTTGTCTTTATTTCAGTATACTGATTTATTCAATCATCAGTGCTTCTCTAGACATTGTAATCTTTTTTCACTTATTGATTACCCACTGATGATTAATCCTTTTTCTGGCATAGGATATTAGGTAAACACCGGGGGGGGGGGGGGTATTTACAATGGTAAATTTCCAGATGCAGATTTACTATTAGTAATTTTACTCTTACACTTTTAATTAACTTTACTACTTAGGGCTGTTCCCAATATCTGAGTTTAAATTTACTGAAATCAGTACTTGACTGAAAAGAACTTACAGAATTTCACTCCACAGAAACAAATAAAAACTCTGCGAGATTCCACAGAGTTTCAACAACGAGCAGAAAAAACACCTCACCCTGCTATTTAGCACAGATAGTGCATTCTGCGCTTACAAATTAACATGAATGGCACCCCGCAGTGTGCACACATAATGCATGTTGTTTTAAGCTGCCTGCTCCTGCTTAGCTTTCCTTCTGCTTTTCTTGCTGCTCCTAGGCATATGCCACACCAGCCCAGTCCAATCCCATTCTTCTGCACGCAATCTCACCCTTTCTTTACTTGCTTTCTGACTTTCTCTGTGTTTTTTCATATTTTAAGCTTCAGTGTGTGTTTTTAGTTACTAGGTTTTTGTATTGCCAGTTTTTCCAACTTCCTTCCCTTCCCATCCCAGTCCCTCCCTGCTATAGCCAAGTCAGGAAGTGATGCTGGTGCAGCAGCACCCACTGCAGCAGCACCCACCACCTACAACCCCTTGTGGGCAATGGTCAGGGACGGTATGCTGCCCCACCCCATCAGTGATGTAATCAGTGATGTCATTTGAGATGTCATCAGTGCTGTCATCAGTGATGTCAATGACCATGTCATGAATGATGTAATATCGGACATCATCGGCAGTGCATTGCGGGTGCGCGAGCTATAGTTAGCAGAACTAACTATAAAGGAGGAATTTCTATGGTTTTGTACGAGTGAAATGTCCAGCTAACTACAACACTCCTGAAACCTATGGTTTTTTTGGTGAATTTCTAAGGTTTTATAAATGCTAATTTCTAACTATAACTTCTCTGAAACCTTTGGTTTTTTCAGTGAATTTCAAAGCTTTTTTAAATGCTAATTTATAACTATAACGTCTCTGAAACCTATGGTTTTTTCAGTGAATTTCAAAGTTTTTTTAAAATGCTCATTTTTAAGTGTAATAGTAGTTATACCTATTTTTTTTTACTGATTTTCTATAGTTTTTTAACTGTTTATTTATAAATATTTTATTCATTAAATAACTTTTTTACCAATTCAAACTGAAATATTGTTTCAATTTTTTTATTTTATTTTTATATTTTAATATATTTATATTATTTTCCCCAAAATTTCGGAGTCACGCACCCAAAGCGTACACATCACGGTGGGTGTGCGGATTCTAGCCGCCATTTTAGAAAAGTCGTGAAGGATCCGTGTACGGTGTGCGACGGCTTCGTGTTTTTCAGTTACATCATATACATTTAATATTACGTGATGTGCACAATTGGTATGCGGCCAGTCCGCGATTTCTGCTCCTGCACATTCGCGACACATGCGCATTATGGTATGCGACGCTTGTGCGGTGGCGGGTCCCGCATGATGTCATATACGTGCTGGAGCACGCTGGGTGCGCGAGTCCCGCAATTTTTTTTTATTTATGAAAATTATATGTATGTGTCTTTAATATACATATTAGGGCAAGAGATTATCTAAGAAATTCATAAAAATAATATACTTAAACTTATATTATTTTTAAATATATTTTCGCGAAGTCGCGTCGGGTGCGTGATTTAAGAGCGCAGAGTACGCAGATACCATGTGACCTAAAAAAAAAAGAGTTCATTGGTTCATAACATTTTCCACTGTAACTATTGAAGGACCACACCCATTTTAATCATTCTTGTTCGAGCATCTTTAGATAGACATCTCTTTTCCTACAAGAACCCTTTTTGCTTGTTTTCTTTGGTGTTTTTTCTAAAAATATCAAACAAAATGGCATCTGGATAGCAGCAGCAGTAGGAAAAAGTATCTTCTGAAGAAGAATTCTTGCAGGAGGCACCACGTCCATAGAGGCCGGAATCCGTTGTGTGGAAATTCTTCACTTTTCCACCTGGAGAGAAGCAAGTAAATGCGAGAAAGGTGACGTGCAAAATTTGTGACAATGTCCTGCCAAGATGCAGTGAAAAAAAATATTCTTTATTTTTTTTTATTTCTTTTTTTAAGTCCTCATAAGCCTCTTTATTAGGAAGAAAAGACTATTTCGTTCTTCCCCTTTGCACATCTTGATGGGCCTTAAACGTCTCTGCCCTTCTTTTGCTCTTCGGCAGTGCAGGTATGATATAAGTGATTCATCTGCTCTCCCTCTCTCACTATCCAACCGGCTGAGCAATAACCACAAAATACCAAAAATAAGCTGCCAAGAGAGGCTGATAAGGCATAATCATTGGACCATTGAAAAATTAACTATTATCATTAAAGTTATCACACCAGTCAGTAAGGCACCAGAAGTTCACATCTCTAGAACTCTTTCCATCTAAGATAGCTATGTGTTTGATTGATTTCAACAAATCATCCAAACTTGGAGAGAAGGGAGATACCCATAGTTTACAGATTTCCCTTCGCGCCAGCAATATAATGTAGAAAATAATTCTTGCCTGACTTTTAGCAGGTTTTACTTCGGGCGCCAACTGGCCAAAGATAACAAGAAGAACGCTTACCTTAACTTGGAGCTTAATCATTTGGGACAGCGCTCTACTTACTTCACTCCAGTAAGTTTGCAGTTTCACACAGTCCAAAAACATATGGACATCATCCGCCTCCGTATTACCACATTTCGGGCAGGGGACTTCACCTCTCTTCCCAAACTTTGACAGCTTCAAGGGTGACCAATACGCTTTATGGGTGGAAAAGAGATGATTTCTCCTCAGATGCGCAGGCTTCACTGATTTAAAAGGCATAGCCATAGATACTTGCCAGTACTTTTCCAGCAATGATTCCTGCAAGTATCTTCCCCACAATTCCACCGGCAGCATGAAGTCTCCATCCTCCATTTCCTCCAATAACCAATAGATAACCGCCAACTCCTTCCTGTTGCTCGATTGCTGCAATCTGAATTCTAGCTCGTTCTGTTGTCCTATTTTTGTTAATGGGTCAGCAAACCAGCTCTGCATCTGTACATATTTAAACCTAAAAAGGCAGAAATTTGTAAGACTACTGCAGCTCTCCCAGGAGATAAGCTTACCATCCCTTGTTATCTGGTCCCATTGTTTAAGACCCCCCTCAAATAGAGGTTTATCCAGGCAGTCTTTTGTCTATTCTGGGGATCCGGGGCTGTCCCATATAGGGGCTAAAAAACTGTGATAGGAAATTCTTAAAGTTCTTCTTGTAGTGTAGTTCCTATTATCCCAATAGGCTCTGCGCATTGGAATAATACCTCCAATAGTATAGACCTAGACCAGACGTTAACTAGGTCTTCTACTGTCGATATTAGACTTAAAGTTTTGGGTTTGCCAGCTAGCTCAGAGTTCACTAGAAACTTTCTCGAATAGGCAAGGAGGAGTTGAACCTCCCTGGACAGACAAGAAGGGATTTAGTTTCTGACAACCATAGAACATGACAACTTTGCTCTCCCCTAATCAAGAGTATATCTCTAGAGTCGTGTGAAAACAAAAGACAACTTATTTTACTCAGTCAGTACGTGCATTCTTAGTTTCACCAGATTGTAGAGAAAAGGAAGAGACTGGCGTGTTCAATAAAAGATGTTATTTATTGATCAGTCTCTTTTCTCGTACAAGAGAAATGGATCGATATTATCGCAATACTTATGGTTAAGTAAAGTGCATACAATAAAAGCAGAATTATAAAATAATACTGTAAAAACATTGATATGGTTTCTAAGCCATACGTTATTTAAAATGGACAGAATAGATATATATACATATAAACATTTGACTAATCGTACTCAACTGGTGCTTCTAACTACGCCTACCCCAGTGTACCTGACCTAAGCCTAATACGTGGGCGGGGATAGAAAGTAACAGTTTAAGTTAAGTTTGTTTTGCCAAGTGACTGACTCAAGAATTCTCTGCAAGGGGTTATTCAGCTCTGTACCTTGAATCTAGGATGGTTGAGGGATGGTATCTCTCGTCTGAGGTCTCGATATTCCAAGCTGCCTGCGAGGGCTGCTCGGAAGCGCCGGAGCTGGATTTCTCGGCAGGAGAAAGCAGCGTCTCGTTCTCAGCGCGTCAGGAAGGCGGGGCAGCTAGTGGGCTTCGCTCTCTGCTGGGCTTCGGCAAGTCTCGCTGCTCCGATCTCGTCACCACCGCGTGTGTTTGCTTAAGGCAATGTCGGTAATATTTATACCTGAAAGGTGCCGAGATTGACGTAAGGATGGACATAGATACGTCAATAAGGATGTCATACGAGCTGGTCGTTAGCACATATTTTTACTGAAGTTCTCAGTGAAATCAAAACAATGGCGGCAAGGTTTTTCCCAGGTTGTCATAGGTTTGATTTGTTTTGAGAACTCCGTATGCCTTTTCAGGGGCTGGAGGAATATTGCTTTGCCTAATTAGATGGCAAGCGTTATGACCTAATCAGATAACGCGCTCCTGTGCCGTGGTCTGGCGTAATCAGATAACGGTTTCTGCATCATGGGATGGCTGCTAGTTAACGTGTTAACCAGAATAGGGTCAGGAATAGGGGGATCGATACAGAACCTATAGGAATACATCACATTCTCACTCTGTACCACGTCTCAGCAACCCCCCTCAAGATCTTCAACCTAACCTTTTTTAAAAATGCGGGGTCTGTAAACTTAAAAATAAACCCCTCCTTTCCTCCTGGTTCTAAATTCTCTATTGTGTACCACAGGCCTCCCATCGTGCTGGGATTAGGAGAGTTGAAAAGATACTTCCCGTTCTTTAACAGAAAAGCCCATGAATAGAAAAGAAGATCTGGCAAGGCTATTCCTCCTTTCTCATCCCTTCTCCACAGCTTCTTCCAAGCTATTCTTGGACATTTACTTGCCCAGATGAACGAGCCTAAGTCCCCTTGTAGTTTTTTAGTCCAGACTGTATTGAAAGGTAGGGGTATTGCATCAAAAAAAAGGTCAGCTTTGGGAGAATTACCATTTTAACCAGATTACATCTTCCAAAGATCGATAATTGAAGATGAGACCAGGATTTCAAAAGATTCATGATGTCTTTTTGAAGTTTATTGTAGATGAGTTTCGCTACCCTGCCGATATCATGAGGTATCATGACCCGCAAATATCTGATCTCATCCTTTCCAGCTTCTCCCTCGATATTCCATGACATAACTTCTGACTTATCTTCGTTGATCACATACCCTGAGACTCTCCCAAAGTCTGTCAAACGAGGCCAGCTTTTTATTGTATTTGTGGAGAAAACCACAATATCATCAGCATATAGCCCTAGTTTTTTCTCCCAGTCCGCAAACCATCAGGGCTGAATTTTCGGATCCTCCCTGATCTTTTTTGCAAGTGGTTTTATATATAGGTTGAAGAGCAGAGGGGCGATAGAAGGCATCCCTGCCTGGTTCCTCTGGAGATTTTTACTGGTTTTGACAGGTAGCCATTCACCAGAATCCGACCTTGAGGAGCTTCATAAAGACCGGCAAGAGCGTTACAAAAGTTTGTACCCAGGTTTAAAGATGTAGCGACTTCTCTCAGGTATACCCAGTTCACCCGATCAAAAGCCTTGGTAGCATCCAAGGCCACCAAGGCAAAAGGGAGATGGTAAGTTGATGCCAGGTCAATTGCGGCAATCACGGAGAAGGTCAGATCTTTCAGAAACCTTCCCCGGATAAAACCCTTTTGATCATCATGGATTAAATCCGCCATCAACCCGTTTAATCTGTCCACCAGTATCTTTGTATAGATCTTGTAATCTATGTTTTGCAAGGAAATGGGGCGATATGAGTCACATTTTTTAGAACGTTTTCCTGGCTTCAGTATCAACACTATTGTAGCTTCCTTCCAAGAGGCTGGCTGAGCCATATGCTTCATGTATAACTCATTAAAGAGTTTTACTAAGATTGGAGATAGAATATCAGCCAAAGCTTTATAGACCTCTTGCGGAATGCCGTCCGGCTCTGGGGCTTTCCCTTTCTTTAGATGTGCCAGTACATTACTCACTTCTTGGACCTTTATTTATCCATTAAGAAGATCTGCTTTTTCCTTTATCAATGGCTTCCCCATACCCGGTCCTACCCACCTACTGAGAGTATCTTTGGCAGGCACAAGATCTTCTCTACTAAAGTGGTGCTGGAAAACTCGCTCAATTCCTCCGCTGTCAACTACCAAGCTACCTGTTTGATCACATGTTATTTCCTCCACCCTATTTCTTATTTGTTCCTTTTTTGCCTTCCACGCTAGAAGTTTTCTGCAACCTTCACTATATTCACAGTATGCCGTTTTACTGGCTTTCCATCTCCTTTCCACCCTCTCCTGCGTTACCGTAGCTACACTAGCCTTCACCTAAAGCAGATCTTGGAGCCATCCAGCCCTCACCTCCTCGTCCAAGCTGAGATCAATTAGTTTACCTTCCAAAGAGTAGCTCCTCCTTATTCCTGCCACTAGTGCCCCAAGCCTGGCTCTAAGGTACGCCTTATATGCATCCCATGCAACCCCAGGGATCACTGATCCCCAATTGATCTCAAAGAACTCTTCTGTTTCTTTTCTAAGGAGTTGTAGCACCTCCTCTTCCAATAAAGCTGTGTAATCAAGAGTCCATTTAGACTGGGCCCCAGCCTCACTAATTCTCAATGTAAGCATTACCACTGAGTGGTCTGAAAAATGGGCTCCTATGTGCTCAACCTGTTGTACTTCATCCTTAACTTTACAGTCCACTAAAAAATAATCTATTCTAGACTGGTGTCTATATTTTTTATTAAAAAAGAAAAGCCTTTTTTGTCCCCAACTTTATGTCTCCAAATATCCAACAACCCTAATTGTTCCATCCCAGAACAAAGATCACCCCGATGCACCCAAAAAATCCATACTGCGAGGAGCCCGTGGAAGATCAGCCGAACGAAAGACCAGAGATCCCCCTCTGCTAAGAAACAAAGGAGACCCGGATCCAAAACAAGAATGGGATTGGGTAGCAAAAACAATCAATATCAGACAGACCGGGCCATGACAGTCGGAAGATCGAATCAGAAATGCCTCAAAAACAAAGCCGCCGCTAAAACTGCGTTCTTGGAACATAAACCGGTTAGGTGCAAAAACTACCAATAAAGACCTATTGTTATACTTCCAGCAGTATGACCTAATTCTATTACAAGAAACCTGGTTGGCAGAGCCATTCCATCTTCAGGGCTGCAAAACATACCATCTCCCAGCCAGGAGTACTTCAAAATTCGGACATCAGAAAGGAGGTCTAATTACATACACCTCGATAAAAACAATAAATACTGCAAAAGAACTGCTGAATAAAAACACATCAGGAACGGAAAATGGAATCACTGCAGTCCAGCTGGAAATATTAACCCCGGGATCTAACAGACTAGATTTAATCCTGGTCAATACCTATCTGCACCCGAAAGGGGAAAAAAACAGCGCAAAATCCCTGGTGTTAGAACTGTCCAAATTAATAATGGAAGTTGAAACTCTGAACCTTATTGTATCGGGAGACTTTAATATGTTCCTTTCAAAGACCAAAGAAAAGAATCATCTAACAGGAGATTATGTTACTTTTCAAACAAAGCTCCTCCATTGCCATTAACATGCTGGCCAAGCTGTATGGGTGACTTACCAACCATGAAAGATGAGATCAAGAGCCTGGGAGTCTGGCTGGAGCAAGATCTCTCCTTTAGAACGCATGCCAAAAGAACTGCGGGAGTATGTTTTGCCCTGCTGCGGGCTGCTAGGAAAATCTTCCCGCTCCTCCCCCTTTCATCGAGGAAATTGTTGATTCAGGGGCTGATAACATCTCGCCTTGACTATAGCAATGGTCTTTTTCTAGGCGCCCCTGAATCCACTTTTAACAAACTTCAGCAGGTGCAAAATGCGGCGGCCAGACTACTTATGGGCATCCCCAGAACAGAATCTGCCAGACCTGCCCTTAAGGCTCTGCACTGGTTACCGGTGCGGGAGAGAGTGAAGTTTAAGGCACTCTGTACTGCACACAAAATTCTTCAGGGTAACGGACCATCTATCCTGAGGAACCTGGCAGTGCCGTATAAAGCGAACAGAGCGCTAAGGTCCGATCAGAAATGCTTGCTCCATGTCCCGAGAGTAAAAAGATCGCGAACGGGCGGGAGACGTTTTTCTGTGCACACAGCAACCCTTTGGAACTCTCTGCCACTAAAACTTCGTGCTGAGACCTGCATCCTGCGCTTTCGTAGGGGCCTGAAAACACATTTGTTTCCTGTGTAAGCTGGCCCAACCACCTCATGGCTCTTGGTTGATGCACTGTTCATAGCGCCGGGATGCCCCAGGGTAGCTGTGCGCTATATAAGTTTTTTAATAATAATAATAATAATAAGATTACTTGCATGTAAGGGGGATCTCTCCATTGGAAGAGTGCCCATGGGGCAAACAAACAAATTTATCAAAAAATCTATTAGAGGAGCTAACAAATCTGGGCCTGATTTCGATAACTGGGCGATCGCCGGGGGACCGACCCCAAGCAGCTCCTTTCCACAACTCCAACTCTAGCTCAGTGATTGATTACACCTTCTTATCTGATTCAATTTTTACACTGGCACACGATTTTAAAATCGGCACATCTGATTGCAGCGATCACCTCCCGCAAGAATTGACACTGAGGGCACATGGGACAGCACAAACATTTCCAACTAATGTACAAAAGTTAACAACCTCGTCCAAACATAAAAGAATTAAATGCAAAACTAGTGACCCAGAAAAACTTGCGAAAGATGCCAAGATGTGCTGGGAAAGTGTTGCACCGCTGTATGACAATAAAATAATTGCCTGGGAGACCTTTCTGAAAAACTTTGGCCTAGCTAATACCACAACTCCTCACAAGAAATCTATGCATCGACAAGCCAAAAAAAACTACCCGCTCGGCCGATAAGTAACCCAGAAATTCACCCTCAGACACCCCAAACCTGCAAATTAACACTAATAAAGACTGCAATCAACAGAACACTTCGCGGGCTGCGGAAAGATGGAAGCAATAACAATCTACTGACCGAATTGAGGTCACTATAGCTCAAAAAGAACAAAATCCTGTGGCGAATAAAACAGGACTCCATCGAAAAAACATGGGCGAAACTGCATTACGACTCCAGAAATAACTACAGCGCAAGATTCTGGAATAATGTTAACAAAATAGAGAATCCAAACGCCCCCGGAGTGAACTCCCACATTATGGAGGAGATCTGGGTAAAACATCTATCCAACCATTTTAACAACGAAAAATCTGACAAAGCTTACCGAAACCCAAAGTCCCGGGAGGAGAGCACTAAGGCCTTAAAGCCTCCAGTCGAGGAGTCCAATTTCCCAGGTTCTATATTACAGTTAAAAGGACGAATTGCGAAAGGCCGGAAAGAGGGAGCCTCAGGCCCAAACGGAATCCCCCCTATCCTCTACAAGCAAGATCCAAATTATTGGGCCGAGCAACTGCTCCCGCTCTTCTTAGAAATCTGGATGGCAGGACAAATCCCGAACTCTTGGAAGGGATCAATCATTGCACCTATCTACAACAAAGGCAATAGGATTGATGCCAATAACTACAGGCTCATTGCCCTTATAAACATAGATGGCAAATATTTCTCGGGGCTTCTACTAGAAGAGCTAACTACTTGGGCGTCAAATAAAAAATTAATCCCCATTATTCAGACTGGATTCCAAAAAAATCAAGGGACAATGACAAACATTCTAGCCCTTTCCTTGCTGATAGACGCCACATTTAAACATAAAAAACATTATATGTGTGCTACATTGATTACTCAGCCGTGTTTGATAGCATTGATAGAGGAAAATTGTGGGGAAAGCTTTCAAGTTGGGATATAGACCCCAAACTGTTGAATCTATTGATTTTATTGCATACAGAAACCTGGATCCAAATTAAACTGAGGGCCGGCAATTGTCTATCAAAAGAAATACAAACTACAAAAGGGTTAAAGCAGGGGTGCGTTCTCGCACCGACCCTGTTCAATCTCTTTTTGTCTGACCTTTCCGAAGAACTTGATAATTGTAATCATCATGCCCCAAAGTTAGGGGGCTTCACTTTGTCCAACGTACTGTATGCGGACGACTTAATATTAATAAGTCAAACTCCCGTAGGCCTCCAACACCTTATTAATGCAACAAGCAATTTCTCCAAAAAGAATGGGCTAAGTATAAATTCAGGAAAATCAAAGGTGATGATATTAAATCAAAAACTTAAAAAGCAACCCCCTCAATGGTTTCTGCACGACCAAAAGATGGAAACAGTTAAAGAATATAAATACTTAGGTATAATCTTCGACTCGAAAGGCTCATTCAATCAACAAAAAACGGCAATTAAGAACAGAGGGATCTCACTGGCCATCGCACTAAAAAGTATTAAAAACAAAATAGCGGGCCCAAATTTAATCCCCCTGCTAGATATACTACAAGCAAGACTACTGCCATCGATAACCTAAAGCAGCGAATGCATGAGAGGGAGAGACAAGGTCACCTTAGACAAAGTGGTAAGCAAAACCATGCGAATACGTTTCAGTCTCCCTCAGTACACTTCACCAGCACAGCTAAGGCTTGAGTTCGGCTTACAGAAGCAACAAATAGCACGCAAGGGTGCTTATGCAAAAAGCTGGCACAAAGTAAAGAGTGCTGAAATGGGCACTCTGAACACTTACCTGTGGAAAGAACTGCAAAAAAATATGGACTCCCCCGCAATGGTCTATCTCCAAGCAGCTATAAACTCCCTCGTGCTAAAAGACCTATGGGATTTGAGCTGTTCACACAAAAGCTTCAAGCGCCTCGTTAATAAATCTGTGAAAATAACATCCTTGGAAGAAGATAAAGCAGCACTAACCAGGAGTAGTCACGGGTGGTTCGTGATCCAAAGCTACACCAGGCCCTTACCACAGGCATACCTGGGCACTGGCTTCTCAAGGAAGGCGAAGGGAGCCTTTCTGCGTTTGAGGATGGGGGTAATACCATCAAAAGAACATCTCCCCCTGTGGAAACGCTTGGATTCCAACCCTAAGTGTAGACTCTGCGATGACCCAAAGGAGGACGTTCTGCACTTGCTATGTAGCTGCAAAGCTTTAGACTGTGCTCGAAGGAGTCAATTAACATGGCTTTGGAACCAAAGACGTTTGCGAACCCGCAGACAAGCTCTGTTGACCAGCTTTAAGGGAGAAGACATCCAATTAGCCTGCAGACTGGTTCGCTTTATGAAACTAGTTAACACAGCCCTAAATCCAGAGGCTAGTGAATGAACTTGATACATTCAGAACTGCTTTTGTACATTTATACATTCCTATTTTGATATTTATAATTATTGCAAATTTCGAAATGCTTTTTAAATCAATGCTTTGTACTGAACAAGCCTGTACCCTTTTTAACTTTCTACCTCTTTTATCCGCTTTGCAAAAAGTTATCAATTATGTATTTTAATTGCAAAGATTTTTATTAATCGTGCAATAAAGAAATCTTGAATGCCATCATTTGTTTGATTAGCCTAAACATATTAGGATTGGTATGTGCTCTACTATGTATAGATCACCAACCAGAATTATTGGATCAGGTGAATTTAGAAGCTCAGACATGAGATCCTGCAAAGGAGCTACATCATCATGATTTGGCCCATAATACCCTGCTAAAGTAAATGGCCTAGCTGAAATCCTAACTTTGGCTACAACCCATCTGCCCGCCTTATCGGATGTGAAAGAATCCAGGCTCACCTGTGATCCTGGCTTAATTAAAATTGCCACCCCTTTTGTTACTCCTATTTTAGCTGTATAAGCAAAATGTGCTATCCATTTCGTAGCCTTAAGAAGCTCTACTGCCTCTTCTCAGTCAAATGGGTTTCCTGAACTATAATGATATGAGCAGGAGAGTCTTTCAAATATTGAAGTATTTTCCCCCTCCTGCTTCTATCCCGTAGCCCATTTAAGTTCCAGAACAATATATTTATACTTTCGCCTTTCTTACCACCATCAACTGAAACTGCTAAGGAAGACGACTTTAAAATCTTTAGAGAACTCATTTTTTGTTTTTTCCCACTGCTCACCACCCTGTGTCCCTTCCCCCCCATGGAGAACCCCCACCCCACTTACTCCATGACCGATAGGCCATTTGGATCCACCCCTATGAGGCATGACCATCATAAGTAAGTTGATCATGTCTGAAAAAGAAAGAAAAAGGAACCCAAGAAAAGACCGAGGACAAGAGGAATGTGTTTTATTTTCAGCAAAACTTCGATATACACCTTTTTTTTTTCTTTAACTTGCTTTACACCATTTTTTACCTCCTTTCCTTTCCCTTCTCCTTTTCTTAACCTTCTTATATTACTTCCTGTGAATTTTTTTTTTCTAATCCGACCAATTTGGCTGAAATAGGCAGCCTTTTCTTTTTTTTGTAAAATTAGAACATTAGGTTATTTTGTATTTACCTGCAGATCTTTTAAGAACTCATCAACTTTTTCACTGGAGTGAAAAATGAACATTTTATTGTTCATCATAACTTTCAAATATGCCGGAAATCAAAGCTGAACTACAGCTTCCAGGCTCCTTAGTTGGTCCATCCTTTTCCCAAGCTCCCATTGCCTGTTTGAAGTGGCAGCCGAGACATCAGAACGAAATTCATATTTTACCCCTTCCACTGCTACCGATCTCAGACTCAAAGCTTTGGGGCGTATCTTTTCCTTTAGGGAGAAGGTTAGGAAATTAATAAAACAATTTCTAGGCTTTGTTCTGTTTGTATTTAGCCTACATGGGTCCCTATGCACCTGCTGAGTATCTTTGCTTATGTCTTCTTCAGACTCCTCCAATTGCAGTTCTTTCTTGATCAAACAAACTACAAAAGGTTTGATATCCTCACCTTCTCTACCCTCAGGCACTTTTAAAATTTTTATGTCTTTCCTACTCTGGAAATTTTCCAACCTTTCAACCCGCTCCAAATACTCTGTCTCTGAAGATCTTAACTTTGTGATTTCAGCTGTGTTCAAACTAACTTGCTCCCTAAGCTCCTTCACCTCCCCCTCCAGTAAGACCGTTCTACTACTAAGATCATCCATCTTTCTTTCCAGGATGTTGCAAGCATGTCGTGTCTCCCTTTGATTTCCTTCTGATATCTCAAACCTGGACTTAATCTCAACTGTAAGGGCCTTTAATAAACCACTCAGCGGCACCTCCTCACTCACCGAGGCCTCTGAGGCACCTGAGGCCCCTAGATCTTGACCCTAAATTGTAGGAACTGCCTGCTCTTTTAGTCCTTACGGATGCACCTGGGTTCCTGTACTTTCCTCATCTGGGAGAGCGACCAGAATTCAATATCTGTTGGGGGTATGTTTTCAGCCCAATTGGAGACCTCTATTAGTTGATCAGCTGACAATACTCCCTCTGTAATATTATTTTTCTCTCCTTTCCCCCCTCCATTCGACTCTCTGCTAGAAAAATGGTTTGAGGCACAACATTATAAAAAGTCTTAAGGGAAGGGGTTACTTTTAACCCCTGACCAGCCTTCTTCACCTTTGTCCTACTTGCTGCCACTACAGCCTCATTCCTCTCCTCCTCTTCCTGCCCTCCAGGGCCCTTTGTTGTTTTAGTCTCCCTTCTCTTACCCGCCTTGCCTCTCTTAGACTTCCTTAGGGCATATCTTGTGTGTGGAGGGAGAGGAGGGGGGATTTTTCCTTGCTCCCTGGACCGGGACTAGAATTAGGGCTAGAGGCCACTTCTCCACACTCAGGCAGAGACCGATCCTCGTAGGACTCACCACACTTAGAATCCCCTCAAGCTAGAGCCTCTCCTAGTCATGGTGTGGGGTTCTTCCCAGGCAAACCTTCCAGCTCACTGGCTCGGAGACCTCCCTTTCCCCTGAAGGGGATTCTTGCTGTCGCACCTCTTCCCTTGCGGAGCTCCAGGCCCGCCCTCCCCGACGGCTGCTCCACAGCCTCCTCCACCCTGCCACCGACAAAAACTGCCGCAGCTGACGCCGGACAAAACGTCAGACAACGACGGGGGAAAAAAAGCCGCTCAGCCTCCGCCTCACCGCGTCTCGTGGATCTCAGAGCCGCTCCACACGACAAACTCGCTGCCGCACTCAACAATTCAACCAGCAATTCAACCAAAGAAGGTAAACTAAGGAGCGGGAAGCATTTAAAAAGCTCCAGGTTCCAATTCTGATCAGTTTAACACGCCTGACATGATCCAGCAAAAGACTCTCTCAGCGCCCTGGCGGTGCCTCCGCGACCGGCTAAGCACTGGCCGCCATGTTCTCCCTTTCCGAAAAAAAAATACTCTTGTGGCACTGCTTCTATGTACAAGCATCTCTGGACAACACATCCTCTCTACTTGCTAGGGAGGAAATGAGGCGAGCTGCTTTGAACCCCTCACTTGCTGTGGCAAGTACATCTGGAGCGTTCTCAGGAACATTGCAATGGACATTAGGCCAGAATTTGTCTTTCTCGAGCAACACTGCGTGAAGTGTACGAAACTTATATGCTTCGGTGGGCACTCGGTGGATGCAATTTGTGCTGCGCAATGTAACCATCGCTGTTAATTTTTTTTGTGTTGTTTTTAGAATGATAAGTAATTCCAAAAGTTTCCTGTTATATTTGTTCTTTTTTTTGTTCATTTTTTGAAAAAACACAAAAAAATACAAAATTGTTCAAACAAATACAAAAGAAAAAAGAAGAAAAAAAGTTCTTATCAGAACTACCTTATCTAGTTTAAGAAAGAACTATAATTGCAAGGTAATGTGTGAAAGTTTGGTTGAATATATGTATACAGCATGATTGACCGAAAGAATGCATTAGTAGTGTATGGTGAATTCATAGGTGAAGATTTATGAGGAAGTACTGCACCGTGACACTGCAAGCTCTTTAGCTGCACTGCTCTGTGGCACTTCCAAAGCACAGGGATGTGACATATGTACATGAATATGTTGCAACTCTATGCTTCCCTCTGCACTGCTGCACAACCTGCAGCCATGCGGTGACACAGGCTCCCTTGCACCATGGCGTAAGGATGTCTGGGTCATGTTCTGAGATTGTTTTTGTGCAGGAAGGGACTCCTTCCTGCCCAAAAACAATCAATAAAGGCATTTTCCTCGTTCAATGTATGCTGTGGAATGCAGCATGCATTGAAAGAGGAAAAAATGAGGAGAAATGAAATCAGTTCTCTTCGTTGCGCCTTGCTACACCAACTCTAGGATGGTGCAGCATTCACACACATCTCCAGATTTACGATTTCTCAAAAATCTGGAGATGTGTCTTGTTCTATGAGTGTCGCATGGGAACACCCACAGCAACACCTATGGCACGCCCCTTCAAAGCAAAGTTCGGTGTATGAAGGGGTTGTATTTACAAGAAGAGGAAAAACCATGCAGGGTGGCTTTTCCTCTCCATGTAAATATGAAGGAGTGCCTGGCGCCATCACTACGTTACAAAAAGTGACGTACTGGTGGCACAGGGTGATTGTAAATCTGCCCCATAAGTGCTTAGGTTTTGGCAGACTGATACAATAAGAACATAGTGCTGGATGGGTGATTGAAGAATTGTATGAGACTGACAGGAGGTATCCTAGGCTGCATGGGTACCTCTTCAGTATTTAATGGAGTGGACCAATAGTATGTATCTGCTTTGAGATTTGTAGGAATTATGCACAAAATATTTTATATGTACTTGTGTTGGTGCCTAGGTCATTTTTATAAGAATACCACTAGTAACTGGAATGATGACAGTGCTGCAAACAGAGTGAACACTTAATTTATAAGTGCTTACGTATTGGTGGAGTGATAGGATAAGTAGACAGTGGTTGATAAGCGATTAAAGAAGTGCATGGGACAGACTGGACCATTCCTACACTGGATGAGTACTAACTGGGTATTTAGAAGAGTGTATAAATAGTATGTAACTAGTTAGACGTCTTCTTTGGGTAGTGCACAATATATTATAGCTGTACTTGTGTTAGTCGCTAGGCCATTCCATAAGTTCATGACTAGTAACTAGAATAATTACAGTATTACAAACAGAGTGTATAGTGAATTTATAAGTGCTTAGTTATTGGTGGAGTAATAGGATAAGTAGATAGTGCTGGATGGGTGATAGGAGAAATGCATGGGACAGACAGGAGGATTCCTAAACTGCATAGGTACTAACTGGGTATTTAGAAGAGCGTATCAATAGTTTGTAGCTGGTTAGAGGTGTGCATGCATAGTGTACAAAATATTGTACCTGCAATTGTGTTAGTGACTATGCCATTCCTTAAGTATACGACTAATAACTGGAGTCATTTCAGTGTTGCAAAGAAAGTGCGTGCTGAATTTATAAGTGCTTAGGTATTGTTGGAGTGATAGGATACGTAGATAGTGCTGGATGGGTGAATGGAGAAGTGCAAGGGACAGACAGAAGGATTCCTGGACTGCATAGGAACTAACTGGGTATTTAGAAGAGCGTATCAATAGTATGTAGCTGGTTAGAGGTCTGCATGCATAGTGCACAGAATATTGTAACTGTACTAGTATTGGTGTGTCTATGGTTTCGAGCATGGTAGTCTGTATTTTAGGGTATGAGTAGGAGCATCAGATAATCACGTGGATGATTTCATCAGTGATGTCATTTGAGAAGTCATAAGTGAGGTCATCAGTGATGTCACTGACCATGTCATGAGTGATGTAATATGTGACATCATCAGCAGTGCATTGTGGGGGCGCGAGTTATAGTAAGCACAACTAACTATAACACCCGAATTTCTCTTGTTTTGTACGAGTGAAATGTCCAACTAACTATGACGTCCATGAAACCTGTGTTGTTTTCAGTGAATTTCTGAGGTTTTTTAAATGCTAATTTCTAACTATAATGTCCCTGAAACTTGTTGTTTTTTGAGTGAATTTTATATATATGTATTTAATCTCCTCTCACTCTTACAAGGAAGGAATCAGCACTCAGGTTGTAGTTTGGAAGTATTTAATCTGCAAAGGACGTGGTTCACGCGTTTCGGCTTGATAACGATACAAGACGTCATTGTAGCATCCTTAATTAAATGTACAAATGCCTAAAGTTGCCAACATTAACAAAGAACTACATATTACTTTAATCCAAAAAGCTGGCAGCCATATTGGGCTGGTCATAATGTGAAAATTCAGGAATTGATACAATAAAGAAAAGAAAACAAGTGTCAATATGCACACAATGTCATTTCAGCATATCTTGCCCAGTGACCGCCATACCTGTATGTTCGCCAACGTGACTTATTCATAATAAACATACTTAGGATTACAAACATCAACATAAACAAAGGACTACACATTACTTTAAAGTGAAAGGTATCGGCTATCTTAATCTGGGCATGTTGCGTATTATAATTGTCCTTACACGAAGGAAAAGAAAAAAAGGGGTGTTAATATACACATACTAACCCTAAATAAAGTTATAGCGATTATAGTTCCATTCCATTCACAGCTCATTTGAGATGTCATGAATGATGTCATGAGTGATGTAACTGACCTTGTCATGAATGATGTAATATCTGAGGTCATTAGCTGTACATTGCTGGGGCGTAAGTTATAGTTAGCTCAGATAACTATAACTGATGAATTTCACTGGTTGTGCATGAGTGAAATCTGAGTCTAGTTATACCGTCCCTGTAATCTTTGTTTTTTTCAGCAACTAGTTTTTTTTATTGTTAAGTAAGATGCATATCACAATGGAAGGTGGGGGGTTGGAAGCAGGACCTGGCATTGTGCTGCCCCCACCCAAGCTTGCTGCTCCTGCCTTCCCTCCTCCTAGCCATCCATTGTCCAAGTCCATGTCCCTGCTCCCTTATTACAGCCCTGTGTGGCCGTTGTTCTGCCACTGGCCTTCCCGCCTTCTCTGAACAGTTAGCTTGCTGCCCCATCCACCTCCTCCCTATCCTTTGTTGTCTGAATCCATGGACTGGCCTCCTCCCTCCTGCTATGCATGGACTGATGTGCTGCCACTGCCCTCCATTTAGCATGACGTACCAGTCCACTCCTCCTGCCCTCCATTGCCCAATTCTATGCCCCATCATGCTTAGCCTCTGTGCTTATCTTGCTGCCCCTATTCTCCTTCCCCCTGCCCTCCGATGTCTGTGTGCATGCCCCTGCTCCATCCTTTTTGCCCACCATGTTCCATGGACCTGCCACTCCTATTTAAATTGAGTGTTCTGTTGACCTGCCACGCCCCACCCACCTGTCCAGCATTGTCAGATGTATGTAACCTGTCCCTGCCACCTCCACCCTGCCTGTCCACATTCCATGCCCCAATCCCCTTCCTCCTGTCCTCCTTGGTCCATTTTACTGCCACACCCTTCTTCCCCATGTGGTCTGTTGTGAGGCCCCTTTCCCTAAACTCTCTTGGTTGTGCCCGGGTAACAACCTTTACAATGCAACTTTTACAACGCACTACCATTACAACAAAACTTTTACAACGCAACATCCATTACATCACATGCCATTACAACACAACCATTACAACGCATGACACTACAACGCATACTCTTACAATGCGTCATTACAACGCAGTCATTACAACGCATACCATTACAACGCATACCATTACCCCCAACACTTACCCTACTGTTGCACCCCCTGGAGTTAGAATAGTAATTTTTACCCCTACACTATCCAACACTTACCCTACTGTTGCACCCCCTGGAGTTAGAATAGTAATTTTCACCCCCACACTATCCAACACTTACCCTACTGTTGTACCCCCTGGAGTTAGAATAGTAATTTTTACCCCTACACTATCCAATACTTACCATACATGCAATGTAATGTTATGCCTTGTATTGGTATGCGTTGTAAAGGTAGCATGTGTTGTAATGGAATCTGTTATAAAGGTAGTTTTTAAAAATTCGTTGTAATGGCATGTGTTGTAATGGAATGCGTTGTAATGGATGTTGCATTGTAAAAAATGTGTTGTAAAGGTATGCGTTGTAAAAGTATGCGTTGTAACATCATACAACCCTGTGCCCAGGTCCTGACCCTCCCTTCTATATTCCATGGTCCTTTGTGCATGCCCCTGCACCCTCCTTCTTGCCCATCATAGCCATTGTGCTTCCACTAACCCTCCCGCTTGCCATGCATGGTCTTCTGTGCTGCCATGTCCCCTCCCACCTTCCCTGTGTGGTCAGCTAACTGCCCCTGACCCGCTCCCACCTTCCCTCCATGATCTGTGTGTATGGCATTATAGTCTCACTGTACCTCTCCATGGTCTATCTTGATTCTAGTGCCCATTCTGCCTAACCTCCATGGTCATCTTGCAGCTCCTGCCCTGCCCCCTTGCCCCCAGCCCTCTATTTCCATGTGCGGACCCCTATTCCCTCCCTCCTGGCTTGTCTGTTCTATTCCCCGATCCGTCCCTCCTGCCCTTTATGGTCCGTTATGCTGCAGCTTTCTCTCCTGTCTGTCCATTATGGTCAGCTAGCTACCATTGCCTCTTTCCCCTCTGTTCTCTGTTGTCCATGTGCATGGTCCTGTCCCCTCCCTATTGCTTTCTATGGATTGTTGTGCTGCACTCCTGTCCCTCATGCACTGTGTGGTGTATTGTGCTGCTGCAAACCCTGATACCTGCCCTGTAGGGTCAGTTTGGTGCACCTCTCCATGTCCCTCCTGTCCTCTGTTATCCGAGTCCATGTCCCTACCCCAATTCCTCCTGGCTTCCATGATCCAATGTACCATACTTGCTAACATTTTGAAATTGGTAAGAGGGAGATTTTGAAAAAAAAACTGGGGGTATTGATTTACCCCTTTGACTTACATTGAAAAAGAGGAGATTGTAGACAGGAGATAGATCAAATAAAGCCCATTTTGGCTTAAAAACATTGGGCGTTTCCTGGTTTCGGGTCTGTTGGCATGTATGGTTGTACTACCACTGCCTCTTCCTTCTGCCCACAATGGTCTATTATATTGCTACAGCCTCTCTTGCCAGTCCTGTATTGTTGGTTTGTTGCCCCTGCCCCCCTGTCCACTGCCTCCACAGTCTGTTGTGCTGCCACTGCCCTTCCTGCCTGCCCAGTGTGGTCAAATTGTTGCCTCTGCACCCTCCTACCTGCCTTCAATTTTCAGAGTCCGTGCCCCTGGCCTCTGCCTCTCAACAGCATTCTAATGAATAACTAGATTGCTAACATTCTATATTTATTACAAAAGTGTGGAACGCCTGACGTCATCTTGATGTCATCAAAACTGTAATACCTAGAGTATTTCCTTTAGAAATTACATATATGAGCGGGTCTTATTTGCATCAAAATTATGGTTAGTGCTGTAAAAAACTAAAATGAGGACATATTTTCTGAGTTTTGAAATAGCGACAAAGCACTTTTAAATTATTTGTTAATTTTATGTTTTTGTATCCAGTTGACCACTTGATTAAATGTTGCACTTAGGGGAGAGGATATGGTGTTACTAACAGAGCTGCAGACTTTGCAACTGGGGAACCAAGTTGGAGTTTCTGCTTCAGCTCGACATTCTGTGATTCTGGTCAAATCACTTAATCTCCCCATGTCTAAAACCAAAATGAATTTGTTCTTGTGTGATGTAACCAATGCTCATGTAAAGCACTCCAATACCTGACAGGTCTGCATTATATAAAACTGCAAACACACAAAAATTAAAAGTGTTTTGCACACTTCTATCATTGGGCTACAAGCGGGCTACATCTGGGTGATATTTGTGCTACATTTGGGCTCTTTTGTTTCTGGTGGCCATCTTGGGAGATTTATTTGTTATGAAGTTTCCTAATTTCCTCATTTACTGCAGTCTCCTCATTAGGAAATGCTGTCGGTGTTTTACTTTGATTCCATCAAGAAGGTATTCAGATATGTCACACATTTGACATAAATTCTGAATGTTAGCACTCTAGTTGCTCATTAGATCACTGTAATAAAGCTACTGCTCACCACAGAAGTCTGCTGCTTTTATTAAAAGTGCATGTTTCAGTCTGCATGTCAGAATTTTTTAATGAAATAGGAGAGGATTTAAGAAGTCAAAATGTGCCCTAATTTTTCTTTCTGCAGCACTAATCATCACTATGGCAACATGAACCCCCTCATTTTGTTCCTTTGCAAATTAAATGTTTTAAGTGCTACCACTTTATTCCAATCAGGATGGCTTCAGGTGTGCCATACTTTTGTCATAAGTAAGACTTTTAGCGCTCTAGTTGTTCTTTAGAACACTCTGGGACATTCTGTCTTTTGGCTATACTTGGGCTACATCTGGGTGATATTTGTGCTACATTTTGGCTTTTTTGTCTCTCTTGGCCATCTTGGGAGACTTATTTGTTATGAAGTTTCCTAATTTCCTCATTTACTACAGTCTCCTCAGTAGGAAATACTTTCAGTATTTTACTTTGATTCCATCAACAAGGCATTCAGATGTGTCACACATTTACCATAAATTCAGAATGTTAGCACTCTAGTTGCTTATTTGATCACTGTAGTAAAGCTACTACTCACCAGGGAAGTCTGCTGCTGGTATTGAAAGTGCATGTTTCAGTCTGCGTGCCAGAAATTCTTAATGACAAAGAAGAGGATTTGAGAAGTCACTCAAAATGTGTCCTCATTTTTCTTTCCGCAGCACTAATCATACTTTCTGTGGCAAAATGAACCCCCTCATTTTGTTCCTTTTTAAATTAAATGTTTTAAGAGTTACCACTTTATTCCAATCAAGACGGCTTCAGGTGTGCAATACGTTTGTCATAAGTAGGAATGTTAGCGCTGTAGTTGTTCTTTAGAACACTCTGGGAAGCTGCAGTAGAACACAAAGGAATAAGTCTCTGCCCATGCTGGATGTACATGTTTTACTGAGAATGTCAGACTTCATTCTCACATGACTGAGAAAAATAATGTGAATTTACAGAAAATATGCTCTCAGTTTAGCTTATAGATCACCTTTCAAACCTCTGTGGGAAAAGCATGAGAAAATAGTTTTCGCTGAAACATGATTCATGATATCCCAGCAGAAGGCTTTATCACATGGTAAAATCACCTTAGAACACTCCTCAATTCATAAAATGAGAATGGTACCATCAACAAATGATTTATAATGTAACTAAAGTCTTAAAACCTTCTATCAACTGCAATGCTTTTTAATGAGGTACTATCATGTATATTGGTCCCAAGATGGCTGCCAACACTTCTTGGATGTAATGGTGACAGTCAATCAGATCTCACGATGAGATGTGTATTTAGGCTTCGCCCTGACATATATATATTTTTTTCCATTAATATTTTAAAAAACTACTGAACGAATTTACACCATTTACCAAAAAGGGCTCTTTCTGAACCAAGGGATAACTTTTTGCCAAATTTGGTGTAATTCCGTTTAGCAGTTCGGGCTGCTAGCCATGTCTAAAGTTTCCTATGGAAAATTGCATGGAGAAAACACGTTTTGGGACCCCCTTTTTCTCGGCCCCCGCTTGCCAAATCACCCCAAAACTTTCAAGATAGGAGTGGATCGAAGCGGCCATAAGTTTTGTAAATTTCGCGAAGGTTCGTCAATCAGTGCCAAAATTATTGGGAATGGAATGTTGCGATTTTCCTATGGTAACTGGGTCCTAACTTTAACTACCTACTGGCAACCGCTAGTAGGTAATATATATATCTATCTATCTATATATCTCTCTCTCTCTCTCTCTCTCTATATATATATATATATATATATATATATATATATATATATATATATATATATATATATATATATATATATATATATATATATATATATATATAATATATATATATTCACTGAAAAAACATAGGTTTCAGGAATGTTACAGTCAGAAATTAGCATTTAAAAAACCTTAAAAATTCACTGAAAAAACCATAGGTTTCATGGACATTATAGTTAGTTGGACATTTCCCTCTACAAAACCAGAGAAATTCAGCTGTTATAGTTAGTAGAGATATCTATAAATCACGCCCCCGCAATGCACTGCTGATGATGTCACATATTACATCACTCATGACATGGTCAGTTACATCACTGATGGCATCTCAAATGACATCACTGATAACATCATCCAGTGAATGTGTGTTTCTTTAAAGTTTTATATACATTATATATGCCAAGGTGTATTGAAGAATGTGTGGGTGTATAAGTGTCTGAATGGATGATTTAGTAGAAGCGTGACTTATTGTATAAGTGATTGATTAAGCATATCTTACTGAATGCATGGGTTAGTGAGTAAGCTGTGTAAATGTCTGTATCAGTCTTTCAGTTGGTGTATAAGTGGCTGCATGGGTTGGTGAGTAGCTACATAACTGTCTAAATGGGTTATTGATTAGTTGTCTGAGTAAATGTATGGGTGCCTGAGTGTATCTGTGAGTGGTGGGGGGTGGGTAACTCTGTGCATAGATGTATGTGTGGCTGATTCCCTGGGTGTATGGGTTCAAGAGTCCATCTGCGAAGGGCTGTATGGGTGGGTGAGTGTGGGTATGGGTGTGTTGGTGAGTGAATGGCTGTCTCAGTGGTATATTTGTTAGTAACTACAAATGTGAAAGGGCAGTATATGAGAGTGGTAGAGTATATAAATGACTATACGTGAGAGTGAGTGATTGTGGGAGAGGCATGGGTGATTTCATATGTGACATCATCAGCAGTGCATTGCGGGGGTGACAGTTATAGTTATCTCTATTAACTATATTGGCCAAATTTCTCTGGTTTTGTGAGAGTGAAAAGACTAACTAACTACAACGTCCCTGAAACCTGTAGTTTTTTTAGTGAATTTCTAAGGTTTTTTAAATGCAAATTTCTAACTATAACGTCCCTAAAACCTATGTTTTTTTCAGTGAATTTCTAAGGTTTTTTTAAATACTAATTTCTAACTATAACATCCCTATTAAGTCCCCTTGAATTCTGAGGGTCCCAGGGAGCCAACTAGCCCACCAGGTACCTCCAGGAAGCACCAAAGAGCTGCGTTGCAGAGAGGTGTTCCGAGGCCAAGTCCCTTTTTACACCACGCTGCAAACACGGCTTGCAAAAACAAGGATGACATCCGCTTGTGTCTAGAGGTCCTCAGGACACAAGAGGACTTCATCGCCCCATCAGCTGTGCACCAGAAGCTGTGTTTGAGGAGTGGTGTAAAAAGTGGCATGGCCTTGGACCACCTTTCTGCAATGCAGCTCTGTGGCGCTTACTGGAGGTACCTAGTGGGCTAGTTGGCCCCCAGGGACCCTCAGTATTCAAGGGGACTTTATCCCCAATTTACAACGCACCAGGGGGCGTGTTTGCACACTTGTTATATCAGGCCCCGCCCCTCCCTGCACCACTGTGCAAACACACCCCCTGGTACGTTGTAAGTTGGGGGATTAAGTCCCCTAGAATCCTGAAGGTCCTTGGGGGCCAACTAGCCCACCAAGGACCTCCAGTAAGTCCCACAGAGCTGCATTGCAGAAAGGTGTAAAAAGGGGCGTGGCCTCAGACCACCTCTCTTCTGGCCCCAGGGACCCCATCCCCTAGGGCTTGAGCATTTTTTTTAAACAAACGTGAAGAGGGCCTTGTGTCCCCACTTCCCGGGGCCACTATTTGCCCCCCGGGACCGCATCCCCCAGGGCCTGACCTGGCCTGTTTTCTTTTTTATATATATTTGGGGGAGTGGTCGTGTGGCCCCCCTACCCTGGGCAATTTCTGGCCCCAGGGAACCCATCCCCAAGGGCCCAGGCATTTTTTTTATTAACGCGGAGAGGGTCCGCGTGGCCCCCCTCCCGGGCCACTCCTGCTCCCCGGGGACCCCATCCCCCTTGGCCAGCACTTTGTTTTGGGGACCATGGGGGAGCCCCAATGCCCCCACAGTCCTGCGGGCTCCCTGCCTCCTGGGGAGCCAGCATTGCTTTTGAGCAAGGGGAGATGCTAACACGCAGCTCCCCTTGCTCAAAAGAAATCCTGATTTGCTTCTCTGAAGCGAGAGCAGGTTTTCCTGCTCTCACTTCAATGAAGCAAAGCAGGGTTTGCTATGACAGGACGGGAGCACAGTTCCCCCGTGCCATAGCAAACAGCAATGTCCCGGGGCTGGGCACCCCAGGACATTGCAGGAGCAGGCCCTGGGGTGGCGGTCCCCCGGGCTATCAAGGGCTCCTGGAAGGGAGCCATGTGCCCCCCTCCCAGCATTTCTAAAGCCCCGGGCGGTGGTGTTTCCCCTGGATCCCGTGGTCCGTAACGGCCCCCCGAATTTAAATATAGAGTGCCCCAGGGACGTGGTTGTCCCTGAGGCATGTAGGGGGGCTCGAGTCCTCCACACACATATTTTTATTAACAAAACAGAGCCCCAGGGAGGTGGTGGTCCCTTGTCTGAGGTGGCCCGCATGCCCCCAGCATTTAATTTGCAAAGCCCCGGGGAGATGTTAGTCCCCGGGGCGTGTGGGAGTGCTTGAGCCCCCCCAACATTTTATTTTATAAAATATGAGAGCCCTGGGGAGGTGGTGGTCCCTGGGGCTGCAAGGGCCCCCGCTATATAATTTGTGATTGCCCCTGGGACCTGGCCCACCCAGGGGCTTAACAGTAACGAAGCGCGGGAGCCCAAACCTAGGGGCACATTATGATGGAGGATTTTCCGCATCCTCCGGGCCGGCGGTAGCCACCGCCGGCCCGGCGGATGCGGAAAATCCTCTGTGGACCCACCAAAGACCCACCACCACATTAGGATGGCTGGTGGGTCCTGGTTTCAGTCCGCTGCTTTTCCGCCGCGGTGGCAGGGTGTCACTTTGACACCCTGTTGCACCCCTGATTAGTGCTTGTGTGCCATGTGGCAGACATGCATGCCCTAAGGGCATGTATGTCTGCCACGTGGCACAGGTGTACATGCACAGATTTGCATATACACAGGTATTCTTTATTTACCACCAACTAATAGTTGGTGGTAAATAACGAATCCTTAAAGCCCTGTGGCACTGTTTACAGTGCTACCTACATCTCAAAATACAGATTCGGTAATTTTACCGAATCGGTAAATTTACCAATTCGGTACAATTACTGAATCTGTATTTTGAGATGCCCTACATCTCAGTATCCAAATACCGGTCGGTAACGGCTGAAAATTGGTATTTTCGGCCGTTACCGACCGGTATTTGGATACCTACATCTGGCCCCTAATGTTGAGAAAACTAATATTCCTGAATAACGTAAATCTGTATGTGCTTAATGCTGGGATTGCGAAACAGCTACGAGTGCTATGGTAAACATACTCAGCAAGGTAGGAATGCTGTGTAGAGATTTATTGCAAATAACAATGCCCTAGTAACAAGGGTCATAGTGCTCGGCCCACATCAACTCTGCAGCCTGATGGTCATGATATCACATGCCTTCCCTTAACTTTCATATGAATGATATATTTGCAGGAAGGGGGCCCCCCTCCCCCGGGCCATTCCTGGCCCCGGGTACCCCATCCCCGGGGGCTGGCCCTATGCAATGGGGACCGTGGGGGGAGCCCCAATGCCCCCACGGTCCGCCGGCTCCCTGTCTCCTGCAGAAGCTGGCATTGCTTTTGAGCAAGGAGAGCTGCTAACATGCAGCTCCCCTTGCTCAAAAGCAATACTTCTTTGCTTCATTGAAGCAAGAGCAGGTTTTCCTGCTCTCGCTTCAATGAAGCAAAGCATGGTTTGTTATGCCAGGGCGGGAGCACAGCTCCCCCCTTCCATAGCAAATGGCAATGTCCCGGGGTAGGCAACCTGGGACATTACAGGAGCCAGCCCTGGTGGGTGGTGGTCCCCAGGGCAATCAAAGGCTCCTGGAGGGGAGCTGTGTGCCCCCTCCCATCATTTCTGAAGCCCAGGGGAGGTGGTGGTCCCCTGGGCCCCAGGGTCCATAACCGAGCCCCAAATGTAAATATAGTGTGCCCCAGGGAGGTGGTGGTCCCTGGGGCATGTGGGGGGCTCGAGTACCCCACACACATATTTTTATTAAAAAAACATAGCCCCAGGGAGGTGGTGGTCCCTTGTCTGAGGTAGGCCGCATACCCCCGCATTTAATTTGCATAACTAGAAAGGGTTTGGCACACTAGCAGGAGCCAAGTGACTGTGCAACACTCAAGACAGCACTCAACCACTACCACTGAAGCCTGAAAGTGACTCAAAGGAACACCCTGGCCGATCACCTCAAAGCCAGCTCTAACCACTGCTAAGAACTTGTTTGCATCGTCAATGAGTTCTCCAACCCATCAGCAATGGAAAGCATCATCACCCCTTCCCAAGATCTCAGCTACTCTCTAGTGGACTTCTTCCACAACAAGATCTCCACCTTCTACAAACACTTCAATCCCCAACCCTCAGCTGCCAGCATCCTCTGCCTCCTCCCCACCACCGACTCCTACCTCACCCACTGGATCACTGTATGGGACCATCTCACCATGCAGAGCACCACAGACATCATGCGCGCTGTCGACCCAGCAGCACCCAAGGACCCCTGTTCCCACCACATGTTCAACCTCAGAAAGAAGACCATCAACAACAAACTCACATCATCTTTAACACATCTATCACTTCAGCCACCTTCCCAAAAGAATGGAATCATGCAGAAGCCAAACCCCTCCTCCAAAAAACGTCCTCCAATCTGAATGAGCTATCAGCCCATCTCCCTGCTACCGTTTCCCAGCAAGGTCCTTGAAAAGGCCATTAACAACCATCTCATGAACTACATAAAGAACAACGACCTCCTGGACCCATACCAATCTGGTTTCTGCCCAAACCACAGCACAGAAACTACCCCAATTGCAGCTACCTCCCCGTGGAACGACTCCTGGTGCCCTGTGGAGCTGGGACCCTCACCCACACTAACAGATCATGCCGGGAACCTCAGCATCATACTGGAATGCATACTCACCATGAAAAATCAGATGAACACAGTATCCTCAGGCTGCTTCTTCACTCTTCGCATACTTCAGAAAATCTTTAAGTGGCTCCCACCCAGCACCAGATGCACCGTTACCCAAGCCCTCATCACCAGTCACCTAAGCTATGGCAACACATTCTATGCAAGAATCACCACACACCTACTGAAGAGACTACAGACCATACAGAACTCAGTGGCCAGACTCAGCCTCGAACTCCCCAGACGGACCCACATCACCCCTCCCCTCAGGAAACATCACTGGCTTTCCGTCCACAAGAGGTGCCAATTCAAGTTGCTGACCCACACCTACAAAGCCCTGTACAATCAAGGACCAGTTTACATCAACCACCGTCCGAACTTCCACCATCCCTCCAAACTGCTGCACACCGCCACCCTCGCCCAGACCTCCCACATCTGCCAAGGTAAGGCAGTGATGGATGCTTATTCTCTAACCTGGCCCCTAATGGCCATGGAACAGCCTTCCCCTCCACCTGCAGACCTTGCCCTCCCTACAGGAATTCAGAAAGGACCTGGCTGTTCAACTGATTCTACCCAAGCAGCAAAACCCACTTGTACCTGGATACCCTTGCCGATGATTAGAAGCGCTGTATAATCCAGTTTGATTGATTGATTGAAGCAACCCCACTGACTCCCTGTGCAGAAGAAATGCCAATTCAAGATATTGACCCATGCACACAAGGCTGTACACAACCAACAGGAGGGTGAATAGGAGGGGTCATCTCGGCATCCTCTGAGCCAACCTCCGCACTGGCAATCACTGGCTTGTTATCGCTATCACTTTGCATAGTTCCAAGTCTTTCACAATCTTTCCATTTTCCTTATCTATGTCCAGATCATTAAAAGGGTGGCTTGAAGAAGAAGGTAAAGTACTCTTTCTTTGTTTTGCTGGAGATCGTGATGCCAATGGTTGATGAGCAAAATCTTACTTAGCAGGAAGTTCAATTTCCTCTTCTGCTCCTACTTCAGGAATAACTGTTGCTGGCTGTGAATCCTTTTGTTAATATTCCTGCGACGATTCGGTAGTTTGGAGTCGTTTTTACATTGCTTGAATTTGAAAATAATTCTGCCACATAGGGATTGCCGGATTTAGTGGGAACTCCACGTTAAAAGAGTAACATGGAGTCACCAAAATTCTCCAATTCCGCTTGCAGAATTTAAATTTTGACTGGGCCAAAAACGTACATGTCTCTGCCCCATAAAAAAGAAAGTGAGGGGAGACAAATTTAGGAGTGTCAGGTTACTACTGCCAAAAAGAAGCAGTAGTAAGACCAGCACCACACATGGCCAACCACCAATACTGCAACACCATCCTAATGAAAACAATGAAGGCAGGAACTTAAAATCTGACCTACTATACAATTATGTTACATTAAATGAAAATATGTTAAAAACCTAAAAGTATTAATCTTACATTTATTGTTATTACAATATAACATACTTTAAATTCATTCTGTATATCACTTTTAATAATTAATACAACTTAATATAAATATTTATTTAACAAGGTGAGATTTTTTGTTAATTAAACCATAAAAAATATTTGAATTTAGTGTATTATATTTCAAGTAATTAAAAATGTAATTCAGACTCAGGTTAATTTAGCTGCACTTCATTTAAAATAAACTCATTTTGGCTGTTTTGTTAAGCTAAGTAAACATTTTTACTTTTGCCTACATTTTAATATAAATGAGATCTCCACTCTAACTGCAGAGTGTCTGAATGTTAAGAAATAGGAAAAAGTACAAAGCTTCATTTAATTTGTAAAAAAATATTTAAAATATTTTTAGGTTGAATACTTATTTTAGGTTGAATGTAATAATTGTTATTTTAAACATAGAACAAAGTAAAGAAACGTGCTAGTTGCATTAATATTTTATTTAACATTGACAAAATTAATTATTTTGAATATAAAAAATTAAATGTTGAACATCTACATTTAAAAAAATGTCCCAGCTGATTTATTTATTATTGTGTATTAATAATTATTAAAAGTGGTGTATAAAATTAATGAAAAGTAATTTAAATATATTTTATTAAAATGTAATGTTTCCTTATTTGTTAACTGAAATATGGTTATTAGAATCTGTTAAAATAAAATTTATAGTATGTTTTATTTTTATCTTGACTTTTTCACATTAAATCAAAATTATATTTTACCTATATTAAATACTTTAATTTAACAATATTTTATATGGGAGGGTGTAAGTGTATGCCATGTGTGGTGCTGGACACTTTCCAGATTTCAATTGGTGTACATTTAGGACTGTTTTGGGTCCTTTAGGATCTAGTAACTTTAGAAGTCTAGTTTGTAAATAGCATGGGACTATCAGCCTGATTCATGTACATGCCGTTTTGCGTGTCCCTAATAGCGAATCATAGCGATTCGCTATTGACGACACGCAAAACGGCATTCATGTAGGAATTGCTACTTAAATAGCGATTCCTACATGTTCTTTATTTGCGAGTAGCAAATTGCTACTCGCAAATACTCCCCATTCATTCCTATGGGCCAAGAGGCCCATAGGAATGAATGGGGATTTGCGAGTAGCAATTTTCTACTCGCAACTAAGATAGCGATTTTAAGGGTGCCAGGGGAGTCCAAAGGACGCCCTGTAGCACCCCTAAAATGTACTTTTGGACAGGTGTTGCGCACACACATGTCCAAAGGACATGTGTGTGTGCTACATGCAACTTTGAAAAATGCTTTTAAAAGCATTTTTCTGAGTTTTTGCTATTTACCGACAGGTCTGACCTGTCGGTAAATAGCGGCCCCAAAAGTCCAAAATCGCTATTTTGTTTTGTGTCATGAATAGCATTTGAGGAATCTCTATTAGAGATTCCTTAAATGCCATTCCACGCAAATATGCGACTTCTTACATAGCGATTTTTGCATTTGGTATCATGAATACCAAATGCAAAAATTGCACTCGCAAAGGGCCAGATTCTCAGAATCTGGCCCTTTGCGAGTGCAATTTACCTACATGAATCAGGCTGTTTCTCTTTAGTGGTTGAGTGCATATCCCTCCCCTTTAGAGGATACATATAAAGCCTGGTTGTTTTCTCTTGCTGTGAATATTTATCATGAGGTTGAACAATCCGCTCTTGTGAATCTTATGGATATATTTTATAGTCCAATGTTATTCATTTGAAAGTTATGGTTTGACCTACTGTATTATGATAGTAAGCTGTTTTGGAATGTTTAGCATTGGGGCGCACATCATGTCGTCTCTAATACATACGTGCACATGTTTGTGTTTTCTCTATCATTTAAGTCATTTGGTGGTTGGACTCCTGCTGCTGTGCTCTAAGCACAGCTAGAATAGCAGATTCCTTCCTGAAACACAACAGAAATTTCAGGCTTATGTCCTTCTAAACCAGGCGTGGACTACCTGTTTTATCACCTGCCATTTTCCCAGTGGGCTAGAACCATTGGAGGCCGATTTCCAAGGCAGGAGGAGATGCTGATACCTCTGCCACTTTTTCCAGCTTCCCCATGTAATAAAGCAGGCACAGGGGCGAGAGGAGTGGTTCAGGAGAGAAAGATAGAGGCAGAGAGTGAGGAAATAGAGCGAGAGAGCAAGAGAGAAAGAGAAGAAGAAAGAGATGAGAGGCGAGGAAGGGTGGATGTCAGCTCTGACCATTTTGGTAGGATTGATTTTGGTTTGCACTCCAGGTCTGTTCCAAGCTATCATTTGAGGGATGTAATGACTCCAAAAGCTGAGGTTAATGTACCATGATGTACACTCCTTTTGTTTTGGTACTGACTACCATCTATGGGCTGTTGGGGTCATTGCAATTGTTGTCTTGAGTGTACCACTTTCTCTGAAGTCTCTGTAAGACGCAATGGGTACTAAAATTCCGGAAAGGCCATGTGAAGTCCCATCCCTCCTCAGTCAATGATCTTTCTCTATTTTTGGTTCTTTCAGAAACCTTTTGAAGAGCAGTCTACTATTTCTCTCTATCACAATGATAGTGAGACCATGAACTCAGAGTGGGCATCCGGGCCTAAGGGCCAGATGTACAAAGCATTTTTGAGGATGCAAATAGCCTGATTCACCGATTTGGGGTGTTTGCAAGCATGATTTAATGAAATGTACAAAAGGGAAGTAGTTATAGAATTGCCATTTGTGTTTTCAATTCGGAAATTGGAAGGGGCATGTTCAGGGTTTCCCTTCCAAATACTTATTTAAAGAGATATGTATAATTGTTTTGACTGATTTCCAATTGCAAAACGTTAATATTTTACTACTTATTCAAAGATGGTGGTAACTCAATCGCAAATGGGATCGGGTCCTCATGGGATCTCTTCCCCTAAGAATGTAAAAATATTTGTTAAGAGCAGACAGTGGTCCGATGGACCACTGCCTGCTCTTAAAGGATTCATTTTAAATGTGTAATTTTCCCATTTAAGAAAAAAAATTGTGTTATTTAAAAGCAATCACAGATGTGGTGGCCAGCTGACACTATCCCTTTGATAGTGATCATGCCTAATGGCTTGCAAACTGCACCTACATTATTACTATTCATGAGGTAGCTCGATTTGTTTAAGAAAAAGGATGTTAGGAACATATTTTGTACAATGTGGTATTTAATATTCCATTAATGATGTTTTTGGGTGAGTCTTTTGGTCTATTAATTGATGATGTAATTTTCTAATAGTAGAGTCTGTGTCTAGCTGATTTCAAATTCAGGCTATAAAAGTCACAATAATATTACCGAAGACATAAATGGGGTCTTAGCTTGAGTGGTATTTAATTGTGTGCTAGACTCAAAATGCAATACTAAAATGATCTGCTCTTTGCTCCACCTTTTCGGCCTTTTTGCAAAATTAATAAAACTATTGTTCATGGCGCACGACTTCCAAACGCCAACAAAAAATGTTTTACTGCTGGTACACTGGTATTTCATCTAGTTGGAACATATGCTGGCAGAATGTTGTTCATAAATATTGATATTCCAATTTCTTGAACAACAGTATTAAAACTGCACCACATATCTGTACTGTTTGATTGATCAAAACATTTCATGAAATGACAAGGCAAGGTAACGCGAAGATACTGGTCGGAAAACGGCTTCAAATTACAAAAATGAAACATTGCATTAATTTGTAAGTAGTCAACATAATATGTTCTTCTGGCTGTGTGATATTTGCCGCATTTGTTTTTTGCATAGTATTTATGCATCTGACGCAAATGTAAGTGTCAAGTTACATTTTCATACATTTAATATGTTAGGACATAAAGAGAGCAGTATCATATAACACTGAGTTGCAGCAGTGTATTTTATAGTTGACATGAATTATAAATGTGCAAACATGTTTACCACAACTCCTACTGCCTCTAAACATGAATTAAGTATTATCTTATATATGTATACCTTACTTGAACAGATCACCCTGAATCATAAATATGGATCCTGTATGCATTCAAACTTCCAAAGAAAAGCTGTTCATCATAGCAGTAGATTAAATACAATTCTGCCCATACATTATGTCATCAACACATGACAGAACCAAGAGGTTCCATGCTAGATGTTTTTGATGAAGTAAGTGTTTGAGGGAGTCTAGTGCTGGAAGAGAAGAACACTAAGAGGCAGATTAACTAAACCTTCACAGCCAACAAAGCTGCTACGCTGCACTGTATAAAAGGCAGAGAATAGTATTCCACTAAGATGTAGCGCTGTTGATCTCTCCCCAGTGCTGGTGCACTTTAGGCTACCTTTTGCCAGTGTAAACACCCATACACCATAGTCAAGCATAGGTTCGGTACTGAAAGGGTAACATTCCAGTAGGAAATACTATGGTTTGGCAAATTTGAACACATTTGCTAATTTGTATGTGTGCTGTACAATGAAAAACATATGCAAAAGTGAATCAGTTTGAAGAAAATAACTTTTTTCTAAGGTTATGCCTGCCTGCCTCTAGATGGCTTGAAATTTTAATGGACATCTCTGTCTACCGATGGTAGTATATAGGGATTTCCATTGAAATTCATTGATGGTTGCAAAGTAATGCCCACATACCACTCATGGTAGGCCCGTCCCTTGATGCAAAGCAACACATAGTGCTATTTTGTGTCCTTGTAGGGCTACTCTCCAACCCTGGAAAGTAAATACAAATTAGGGCCAGCTTTAGTGCTGGTGGTGCCCAATTTGAAACTCTTTTTGACGCTCACACCCGTGACTTCTTCTCCACAAATGATCTCACTACCACCCTTCAACATTGACCCTCAGCTCTACATAGTCCCTCTGTCACATGCATTTCATTTGTTTTAATGCCACTCATTCCATTGTGAGCTGTCAAAGCACTTTACACCACACACACATTATACAGCGACAATTAACCAAATGTGTGTAAATCATTCTATAGGAAGTGGGTTAAAAGGTGCAGAAATCACATCATCCATATTAGTAGGCAGTACATTTTAAAAGGATCTTGTTTGGAGAATCACAAACTCAGGATTTAAAACTAACCATAGTGGTTGAGTTTAATTTTCCTTTAAAAGGGTTTTTGTAGTCAAACATTTAGAGAATGAATGGCTGGGGAACAAACATACCATTGCATTAATCTCTTTGATGACTTTTCAGAGATCACTGTGCTATATAAGGATTGTAACTTATGAACTGCAACTAGCAAAAGATCTCTGTGAAAATAGCAGTAATCCATTGAGCTATTCACATAGAAGAAAGTTCTGTGAACTGCATTCTGCACATTCTTTGCAGCAAGCATATTACCCCTCTATACTATTTTATGATGAGCCCCTAGACAAAACTGCAATCTTGCTTCAGCAGGAACATTATTCACCAGTGTGATCTTGACATTTTTATTGTTGCCTGAAACTGCTGGACCCACAAGGAACTCTGCAGCAGGTGCTTTTTAACCCATTTGTTATTTCCAAACACAGCACTACCTGAGCTCAGAGTCAGGTTCATCGGCACTAGTTGCACTGCCCTAAAGCTGTCCTTGACACCCATACAACACTTGTGATGTAAATCCACACAAAGGGGCCTATTACGACGTCTGTTGAAGTTTACTCTGACCTACACTGTGGCAGAAACGGGACCGACTGACTTCTGGTTGGCGGATCCGACCACCTGATTACACTGTGACTGAACACTGTTCAGTCACATACTCCCATTTCTCTATGGGAACTTGTGCGACGGCCATAAAACGGCCGTAACACAGGTTCCCATAAAAAAAATATGGTGTGTGTAAAACCCTGCACCCTGTGGCAGGCACCACATTATGCCTGCAACACAGTGCAGGTATTTACAGGGGGGCACCCTAGATACCCCCTCGGCCACCAACCATAGGCCGTGGAGGCAAGGGGGCCCTGCTAAGAGTTCCAAAGTCACTTTAAGGCTGCATATCCATGTCGGAAAGGCCGAACAGAAATGCTGTCAGAAATCAACATTGTGATCCCAACGTTGTAAATGCCATCAATAGGGGATTACTGTAAGAGTCTGAATGGCCAGAAAACTCAGAGAGTCGGTCCGAACCGTGTCGGATTGACTGGTCGATTTACGCTCTGACTGCCGTCATCGCAATGATGTGGTTGGACTACAAACTGACCATGTTGGTTGGAAAGCCTCCGACCGCAGCCGGAAAGCTTCCAACTAGTACTAGGAGGCTTTGCGACCGACATCGTAATCGGCCCCAAAGTGTAAGTAAATCTGCCCTTTGTGAAACATCTCTCAGCATTCAGAATGTTCGCAATTTGTAATTAAACTGTTTGCTGGTAAGCACAGCTGGATTGGGAACAGAAACCAGTTCTGGCAATTCCTCTCAACCGGTCTTGGGTGGTGCTACTGAGGAGCGCTGGCCAGGGGAGGTGCTAGTGTCAAGCACTGATTCTGCTTTTGTTACAGGGGGTTGATATTGCAGCACTGCTGCCAAACTGACCCCCAGTACCAACAGTGGCCCTCACAGGTCAGAAATCAGCCCTCCCCCTTCTGGCCCGGAGGGAAAATACCCAGTACCTGCTACGGCTCATGAATTTCATAACCCAGATGCATCTGTCACCAATCGTGGCTTGAGTCAATCCTGTTCAAAAAGATGCAGTGGCAAAGTACTCTGATTTAGATTTAATCTAGCAGAATTTAACCTAAGAATGAACTACTGGGAGTATGTGTCATCATTAAACACACTATTCTATACAAGTAAAAACAAAAATAGGTTATAGCCCACCATGTGCTCAGTGGAATATATATAATGCTGCTTAGTAGGGTTATTATCTTTACACCATTTAAAAAAATGAAAATAACATATGAGGGATGTTTGAAAGATTAAGAATATTTTATGGATGAAGATAATTTTTTTGTTTTAAATGTTGGTAAAGTGCTTGATAATATCAAAATACACATTCTTCAAAGTGCCTACACAGTAAGGAGACAATTCACAAAAGCATGTATGAGTATGTAAAGTAGAACTCCTGTAGTGGTACTTCACTTACTCATAAATGCCATTGTGAGTTGGCACACAATTATTAATATAGATGAGTATTGAAAACAGTTTTCATGTATGCCAAAGGAGTGACTACTACTAAAGGAAGCCATCAAAAATAAGCAGTAATTTAGGGTTAGTTTAAAGATCAAATTTAGAATTATCGGTGGGCAATTCTAGGTTACTTGAATGTTTTCCACCGATGGGTTCTGAGTGATATCAAATAGACAACAAGAGCAAAGCTCTTGTTGTCTATGATGCCACTCAGAACGAACCACTTTATGAAAAATATTCCTCTAACTCACAGTCACCCATCAAAAATGTGATGTTATGTGTGGATCCACAGATCATTTGCCCCCTTTTACAACTACAAGGCTGAGGCAAAGGAGTAATGTAGAAGCCATACATAAAGGTGTCTCCTCCCTTTCCCAAATAAAGAAAAACACAAGGCCTCCTGCCACACAAGCTCACCACTCTCTGCACCTTCGGTTCCATCTCATCAAGAACCTGTGCTCCCCGCTTTCCAGGGCTACTTGGCTTGTATAGGCTGTCAGAGAGTTCAGCTAGAGCAGCCTGGAATTCCTTTATGATGCAGCTGCAGTGTTTAATACGTTTTGTTATACACTGGTGCTACGTCATAGCTGTGAATTAATGGAATTAGAATCCAGTAATTTAAGCTAATGAGATCCATCCATAATAATGTTAATTAACAAAGGCATTTATGAATATGTGAAGTAGCTCTACAGAACTACTACTTACAGTACTCAGAAATGCTATGTGATATGGCCTTCTGCAGTACTGCTCAAAATAAATATATGAAATCTATAACCAATCCCGAACAGGACTGCCACAGCCTCTTTACAATATTGTACAACGAAAAGCCAAAACACGTAAAAAGCCCATGACCTACTCATATAACGAGCATCTGTCCTCTGGAAGTGCTTTACAGCTACAGGTCCAGATTCACAAAGCCATTTTCAGCCATTACTGTGGGTTTACAGATGAAAATGGTAGAATTTACACCTATCAGTAATTCAAAGAAAAATTATTAACAGGCATGAATGGTTTTCCTACTGTAGTTTTCTACACCATAAGTGTGGAGAGATCTGCAGAGGTAAACTCCACGCAAAGAGAGGGGAGTGGGTGTGTCAAAGTATGGTTTGCCTTGAATATTTTTGAATGCTACAAACTTGTGCGTTTGTTCCCACTGACTAACCCTGATCTGACTTTACACCTCCCTGGAAATCATCAGAGTTTTACTATAGCGAAAGCTTGCGGCAAATCTCCTTCCATGCTGCAAAGGGGAATCAACCTCTAGAAAATTTACTTTTGCACAACTGGATGCATTTCCATATTGTGATGGGTAATAGTGTTATATGTATAGACAGGCCTGGATAACAATTTAAGGCCCAGTTTTCCAAGCACAATATTAGGCATGTTTATGAATTCCTAAAAGTATTAAATCTGTACCTGTATACATGAGTAATGATACTTTGTGTTACATTTCCTATTGAACTGGGCCTAAAGTGCATTAAATGATGGTGGCTGTCATTACACCAGTTCAACACGGATATATATGCTACAACCCCAATACAGTCATAACCCGACAGATGCAACCACAAGTGAGTGTCAAAAACTCGAAAGGAAAAATATTTGTTGCGCATCACTAATTATTGGCTCAAGAAAGGTGACTATTCACAGATGCCACAGAGTCAAGAATAAAGAGATCAATATACGTGAAAGTTGTCTAGTGCCTCATTAAATGGGTCACACTTAAAAGAACAAAACACAAACAGTAAAAAACGTAGGGGGACATTACGATGGCAGTTGGATGAGCTTCCCATCACCATCGCAGCTGGATTGAGACCATCCAACAAGGAGTCGATGGTTCCACCTGCTATTTTTATTTTGATAAGACCACCATATAGACAGTCGGAAAATGCCTTTTTCTACTGCAGTTTGTACTGTGGCCGAGAAAAGGGCCTCAGCGCAAGCTGCAGTAGAAAAAGCAAATTTTCAAAAATCTCTGCATTGTGTGCCAGGCACCATGTGGTGCCTGGCGCACAGCAAATGGATGTTTGGAGGGGCACCACATGTGCCCCCCTGGCCACTTAGGGTGGCACACTGGGGGCAGGGGCCTTGCTTGGGGTCCCCAAAGTCCCTTTCCAGCTGCTTTTCCATGGTGTGGGGCCGCCATTAACAGACAGTCAGAAAGGGACTTCATGATCCATACGCCAATGCCTGATCAGGCAGTGCCTCCTTTCGGGACCACGATTCTAACAGCCACTCCATCAGGATCAGTAGATTCTGCTGGAGGCAGCAGTACATCTCCCGACATTCTGGGGTCTGACCGCCTGCATTGCCCGAAGGACTGTCTGTCTGTGGGACTGCCACCGACAGCCTGTAAGTTGTGGTCCCACTAGCATCGTAATTTGCACATTATTCTGGTCATTTTGTCTTTTTTGATAAAAATTAAGATATTTCTTGGAGTAAACAGCGATGCACTATTCTCCATGTTACATCAAGAAGGAGAAAATAGCCAAGGGAACCAGGAATAGAATAAATAAGAAAATGATCACATTTATTTGATATAATTATCAAAAAACTAATTGTGAAGAACTGTGGTGAATTATATGGTGTGGCTGTGCAACCTCATTGTGGAATATACCCACGAAACCAACTTGGGTTTAGTCAGGCTTGTTTGCTGAACCTTAGCTCAAGCTTAGCTGAGTTGTGGCTTTGAGCAGTCAGGCTTAGACAAAGTAACAAGTGTAAAGCATTTAGTACAACCGAAACAACAGAATAAAAAGTCACACAACACAAAAGAAATCTGACACCAATTTATAGAAATAGATTATGATTTTATGAATTCTTAAATGAAGTGCCGTGCTGTACTGCACCGTGTGACTTCTTCATGAATGAGGTCCTACAAATCCAGTGATCAGTTTAATTTTCAAATAATTCTCTGGTGCCCATCAAAGTGTCTCAATACATTCCAGCTTCTTGGTGCCTTAAATAGTTACATTCTGACAAAACATAAAACAAATAAAAAAAACGGATGTTCATGTTTAGCGTCTGTCCGCTGCAATTCATACTACTCTGGTTTAAAGGGGCAGAATATGCTGCTGAATTATTGCCATTATCTTCCATAAGATCTTTACAGATCCACCATAATATTTTATTAAATTAGAAAGAGCATATAAATAGTTAAAGACAATAGAAAGCAATACACTGACAATATAGCAATACAAGATTCAATGTCAAAACTGTCATATAGGGCTCCTGCCTAACCATATAAATATTATGTTTCAAAAACAAGAATATAGAGGAACCATGTTAAAAAGTCAGATGCATCACATGATAAAAATTGATCAACAGTAAGAAAAGAAAGGGAAAGAGAAAGAAAGGAATATAAAAGAGAAGAGAGAGAGTCTCCTGCTACAAAAGAACGAGCAAAAGAAATTAAGTAGACGATACAAAGGGAAATTGCTCTACCAAACCTTTCGAGGCCAAGTCCACATAACTATCCAGTGTTCTCCATACCCCATTAGAAATGGAGGGAGAGAGATGATTCACCTCCATAGAGGTATGAGCCCCACGGAGAAAAGAGACCCAAGCCCACCATGTATGATAGGATACAGAACCAAATGTTTCCACTCCGTAAGAATAATCTTCACTGCAATTGTCAACAATAAATCAAATAATTGCATATCCACAGAATCTAACGATAATGGCGATGGTGCAGCCCATGGACCTAACAAGATTAGAGGTAATGAGAGTTGAAACTGAATATTAAAATAGCATGAGATGTTTGTGAACCAATTTACAAAAAGAGTGTAGTAAAGACATTCAAAAAACATATGCTGATAGGTACCAGCGGCTAAATTACAACTCCAACAAAGGTCATTATCTTTAAGATTGAGAGAGTGCAGGCGTACCGGTGTCCAATGCAACAAATTAAGAGAAAAAAATCTAGACTGAATTAGAGATGGAGCAATCTTAGAATGAAGAGAAAGACTCCCAATAAGTTGCCAAGTGTCTGGGGAGATATCTTTGATAAGATCATGGTCAAAATGGTGTAACCATTTCTGTTGTGTAACAGTCATCAACAGGGGCGGTGTGGAAGATAGAACTTTATAGATCTTAGAAGCCATATGGCCTGATTTATACCACATAGATAGGAGAGCAACTGTATGAGAAACGGATCAAAATTAACCTTAGCAACGGCAACTTTGATTTTCAAAAATGTATAAAAATCGAGATTAGTGAGAGAAAACTCTCGAGCCAAGGAAGAGAAAGGTAATGTATCATGGTTGGAATCATAAAGTTGTTGGACAAGGGTAATACCTTTATTAGACCAATAGGCCACCAAAGACGAATGAATATCAATTTTAAATTTAGGGTTATGCCACAAAGAAGACCATCTAGACTCATGGATTGGCTTAGAAACTTTTTTATCAATTACTTTCACTGCAGCAATGGTATCTAAAATAATAGCACGAGAAAAAGGAATAGACAAGGTGGAGGTAGTTAAGAAAGAAGAGGTAGGCAAAGGAGAAGATAATTCCCGCTCAATAAACACCCACGGCTGAGTATGTCTAGGATCTGTATAGAACCAAAGCGCCCATTGGGAAGCTAAAAAAGCCACTTGATATCGATCCCAGACAGGAAAATTACAACTTCCCATGTCATAAGGTTTCCTCAAATGTTTATAGGCTATTCTGGCTCTCTTATCACTCTATAGGAATTTTGAAGTAAGAGAGTCAATCTCATGAAAAAAAGATGAAGATAATTTAATAGGAAGCATTGAGGACACAAAATTAATAATAGGTGTTATTATCATCTTTAAAGTTTGAAGACGTCCCCTCCATGAAATAAACTTAGGTGACCAAGTATCCAGAAGTTGACGAACCTTAAGTAAAGTTTGAGCTTCATTATAAGAAACTTTGTCTGTTAGAGTACAGCAAAACCAAATCCCCAAATATGTAATACGTTTTGATTGCCATTTAAAACCAGCATCCCCCATGTGTGCAGGAAAACAATATGCGTTGAGGGGAAACATTTCCGTTTTATCTTTGTCGAGAGTATATCCTGAGACACTAGAAAATAGATTAATAGTCTCAGAGATAGCAGGAATTGCCGTGGCTATATCTTCGGAAAAGATAAGCACATCATCTGCATAGGCAGCTGTTTTGATACAGGTGGAACCAAATTGAAACCCTTTAATATCTTGATTAAGGTTAAGTAATCGAAGAAGAGGATCAATAGATAATAAAAATAAAAGTGGCGATAACGGGCACCCTTGTCTAGTACCTTGACACAAATTAAAGAACGAAGAAGTAGCACCGTTAACCCTAATATTTGCCCGAGGATGTGCATACAGAGACATCACCATATTAATAAAAGGATCTCCAAGATTGTGGGCTCGTAGTACTGCTTGCAAAAAGGGCCATGAGACCTTATCAAAGGCCTTTTCGGCATCAAGGGCAAGGGCCACCGCAGGCAAATTGGATAATTTTGCTTTCCCTAGGATATGACAAAATGTTTGAATATTATCCCTAGCCAACCTACCTTTAACAAAGCCAGTGTGCGAAGGGTGAATAAGAAAAGGAATCAAATATTCTAGGGGCCCGATTCACAGAATGAACTTAAGACTAAATCCTAAACGTACTACTATTTGGTATTCACAGAATGCACTTACTACTTTCGGGATTCACAGAGTGAACTTACTACTTTCGGGATTCGCAGAATGAACTTACTACTTTTGGTATTCACAGAATAGATTTAAGACTACTAACTTTAGGTTCGCACTCGGGCTGAAAATGCCGGCCCGGAGGCGGAGCTTCCAGCTTGGGGGCGGAGCTTGCAGTCCGGAGGTGGAGCTTGTGGCATGGAGGCGGAGTTTGCGGCCCGGAGGTGGAGCTTCCGGCTCGGAGGTGGGGATTTAGCCATGGCTGAAATCTCCACCTCTGGGCCGCAAGCTCCGCCTCTGGGCCTGAAGCTCCACCCCCAAGCCGGAAGCTCCGCCTCCAGGCCAGAATTTCCGGCCCGAGTGCGGACCTAAAGTTAGTAATCTTAAATCTATTCTGTGAATACCGAAAGTAGTAAGTTCATTTTGTGAATCCTAAAATTAGTAAGTTCATTTTGTGAATACCAAATAGTAGTAAGTTTAGGATTTAGTCTTAAGTTCATTCTGTGAATTGGGCCCTAGATGTTTGGCCAGGATCTTTGCAAAAATGTTTGCTTCCATATTCAGGAGAGATATAGGGTGAGCATTTTTAGGATCCAAATGATCTTTACCCTCTTTAGGGATTACTACAATCGCAGCCTCCGCCGCAGAACCAGAAACCGAACCTGTCAAAATAAAGTTATCAAAAACATCTTTGAGACGAGGCAGAAAAGATGGAAAAAAGGTTTCATAAAAAAGAATGGGAAAACCATCTGGACCCGGAGCTTTTCCAGAACGGGTGGCCTTAATAGCATGAATAATTTCTTCGGATTCAAGTGATCTCCCCAACTTTGCCCCATCAACATCAGACACAGTCTGAATAGGAATTGTGTTTAAAAAATGTTGCCATTGATCAAGAGAAGATTGATTATGAGGGGTGTATAGCTTACTATAATACTCCCAAAAGACCTCAAGGATTTCCTTAGTTTGAAATTTCCTATAGCCAGAACTGTCGTTTATACAAAAAATCTGTGCTGATCTGATATTTGATTCTTGAAACTTTAATGTAGCCGCCAAAACTTTCCCTGCTCGGTTTTTGAGGAGTAGCCGTTTAGACTTTTGTGCCTGGACGCCAATGTGGGCTCTCTTAGTGACAATAGAATTGTAAGAGTATTTTAAATTCTTGATATCTTGTAAGAGCGTCTTGTCCTTAGATGTCCGATATAAAGATTCTTTCTGCTTAATGGTATCTGCTAAAGCAGCAAGTTCCCTCTTAACATCTGAGTTATTTTTTGCCATTTTGCTAATAATCTGGCCTCTGATCGTACATTTAAAAGCGTCCCATAAAACCACCGGCGAACTAACGGAAGACTCATTTTCACGAAAGAAAGATTCAATATCCTTGTTGAGTAAATCAACTTGAGAACTTCACACAGTGGCTGACCGCCTGCGCCGATGACCTCGCGCCACTAAAGAACCCTCCCAGCAGACCCAGAAGCAAGAAGGCATCCTAGTTCACCGACGACCTCAAGGACTCCAAGAAGACCTGCCGCACCCTCGAGAAAGCCTGGCTCCTCGACCGGACCACCGACAACATGACCGCCCTCAAACACGCTACCCACAAGCACCACCAGCTCATCCGCACCACCAAGAAGAAATCCCTGAAGGAACGACTGGACAACAACGCCCACAACAGCAAAGAGCTCTTCACTATCATCAAGGAGTTCTCCAACCCCAGCACCGGCACCAACGACATCACTCCGTCACAAGACCTCTGCGACTCCCTCGCCTCGTTCTTCCACCGCAAGATCGCCGACATCCACAACAGCTTCGGCGCCCCACCCACGCACCCAACCGTCGAACCAATGCCCCCCACTGCCACCCTTCGCACCTGGACCACGGTGACCACCGAAGACACAGCCCGCACGATGAACACCATCCACTCCGGATCACCGACCGACCCCTGCCCACACCACGTCTTCAACAAGGCCGACTCCACCATCGCACCCCAACTCCGGAACATCATCAACGCCTCCTTCAACACCGCCACCTTCCCGGAGAGCTGGAAGCACGCCGAGATCAGCGCCCTCCTGAAGAAACCTACAGCGGACCCCACCGATCTCAAAAACTTCCGCCCCATCTCGCTCCTCCCTTTTCCTGCTAAAGTCATCGAGAAGATCGTCAACAGACAGCTGACCGCCTTCCTCGAGACGAACGGATCCCTCGACCCCTCGCAGTCCGGCTTCAGAGCCAACCACAGCACCGAGACCGCCCTCATCGCAGCCACCGACGACATCCGGACCCTGCTCGACAAGGGGGAAACAGTGGCCGTCATCCTCCTGGACCTCTCCGCTGCGTTTGACACGGTCTGCCACCGCACCCTAGTCCAGCGCCTCAGCAACATCGGTATCCAAGAGAAGGCACTGGAGTGGATCATCTCGTTCCTCGCCGGAAGAACACTAAGAGTCCGCCTCCCCCCGTTTCGCTCCGAGGCCACCGAAGTCATCTGCGGCGTCCCACAAGGATCTTCACTCAGCCCCACCCTCTTCAACATCTACATGAAACCTCTCGCAGCCATTGCACGCCAGCACAACCTCAACATCATCTCTTACGCCGACGACACCCAGCTGATCCTCTCCCTCACCAGAGACCCCGACACCGCCAGAACCTGCCTACACGAAGGGATGAAAGACGTCGCCGAGTGGATGAAGGAAAGCCGCCTGAAACTGAACTCGGACAAGACGGAAGTCCTCATCCTGGGATCTTCGCCCTCTGCCTGGGACGACTCCTGGTGGCCCCCAGCCCTGGGCACCGCACCCAAGCCAACCGACCACGCACGCAACCTGGGCTTCATCCTGGACCCCTCCCTCTCGATGACCAGACAAGTCAACGCCGTCTCCTCATCGTGCTTCACCACCCTGCGTATGCTTCGCAAGATCTTCCGCTGGATCCCGACCGAGACCAGGAAGACTGTCACCAGGCACTCGTCACCAGCCGACTGGACTACGGAAACGCCCTCTACGCCGGAACCACAGCCAAGCTACAGAAAAGACTCTAGCGCATCCAGAACGCCTCCGCCCGACTCATCTTGGATGTCCCCCGATGCAGCCACATCTCCAGCCACATGAAGAACCTGCACTGGCTCCCCGTCGACAAGATGATCACGTTCCGGCTCCTCACCCACGCACACAAGTCTCTCCACGACCTGGGCCCCAAGTACCTCAACGACCGCCTGACCTTCTACACGCCCACCCGCCAGCTACGGTCCACCAGCCTCGCCCTTGCAGCCGTACCACGCATCCGAAGAGCCACCGCCGGAGGAAGATCCTTCTCTTACCTGGCTGCCAAGGCTTAGAACTCCCTCCCCATCCACCTTCGGCTGACCCAGGACCATCTCGCCTTCAGGAAACAACTCAAGACCTGGCTGTTCGAGCAGTAGCATACCCCTCCCCCCAAGCGCCTCGAGACCCTCCCGGGTGAGTAGAGCGCTATACAAATGGCATGATTGATTGATTGATTGATTGATGCAAAATCTCTGAATTCAGACGCCAAGTGCGAGGCTCCCTGGTTTCTGACAAGTTGAGGAAAGTAAAAGAAACCGCAGCATGATCGGACACCAGAATGGGATGAATGACAGGAGATGAGCAATACCGTAAAAGGGCTGAGTGAACTAGGAGATAGTCAATGCGAGAAAAGCTAGAGTGAGGAGAAGAGAAAAAAGTGAAGTCACTACCAGAGGGATTATGTAATCTCCACACATCAGTAAGATTAGAGGAGGAACACATGTGAGACATCTGTTTATTAGCCCTAGGAGGACAAAATTTAAAAGCACAATGTCTGTCTAAAATGGGATCCATTGGAAGATTAAAATCCCCACCGACAATCAAATTACCATTATGAGAAACTTCAGAAAGTTTCTTAGTAACAGAACGCCAAAAAGATGGATCATCACAATTCGGTGCATAGATATTCATGACATAGATCTCAAGAGAACCATTGGATAAACGAGTCAGCAACCACCTACCCCCCGCATCATGTTCCGCAGCAACAACAGTCAAACCGGAATTTTTGGAAATCATAGTCACTACTTCATTCTTCTTTCCAAAGGCCTCAGAACAGACCACATCAAGAGCCCATTCTTTCCGCAATAATAACGCTTCTTTATACGATATTTTGGTTTCCTGTAACAAAACTAAGTCACTAGAAAGGCTTTTACAATAATTCAACATTTTTGCCCTCTTTACAGGATGATTCAAACCACGCACATTAAGGGATAATACATTCAAACCTGGCATAATGTCGAAAAAACAGAAAAATAAGTATAATTCGGTGCCAAAAAACAGAACTCCATAATAGAGACATCTGCACAACAATAATAAAACAAAACCACTGAAATCACGAACAAAGGACACCAGCAGGAGACTCTAGGAAAGAAAGAATAGGAAGAGATTAGAGAAGGAGAGACAGAAAAAAGAGAAAGGAAGAGAAGGCCACCATTAAAGATGTTGACTGTAGCCCAATGTCATGTTGCCTTAGAGCAGTTGGCCCATTAAAATATCTTAGCCTCCGGACGCTCTTGTTCTAACTAGTATTTCAGCCATCCTGAGCGCTTTTATTCTTATCCTATCTCTGTATATTAGTCATCTCAGCCACCTAAGAAAATCTCTGTTTAAATATTTGAATATGTACTGTTAATATTTTTGCCTTTCACATTACTCATTGGATCCCCTGAGAGTTGGTTGTATTAATGCCTTCGCTCACAGTGGAGATTAGGTTGCAAACCAACAACATTTACCAAGATCTCGCTGAATTTCAGCAAATCTCGGCAGCCATCTATTTAAACCGCACCCAAGACTAAATCAATGCATTGCCTCTAGACTTCAATTAAAGAAGGATCTCCATGAAAAACCCAAATCTTAGCAGATCCCAAAGCCAACGCCACTTCTAGTTCTTTGTGAAGATCCTGGCTTTTACCTTGAAACTCACGAATTGCGTGTAATCTTCAGAACCTGTAGAGCAAACAACAAGAGTTACAAGCCATACAAAAACAACCAGAGAGGCACTCAAGGAGATAATATTTGAAAAGAGTATGACACCTAGACAGCATGATCCTCAGGAAAATAAATCCATTCTGCAAATAAAAGATCCATTGCTAAACCAATGTGATCCCAGGTAAAAGCAAACTGATCTCAGGTAGATAGCAATAGCACCACTTGTAAGGGTTTGGTCAGATAATTCACAAACTGTTAAGTAGTTCATTTAACTCATGGACTACTTGACAGTTTGTGAATTATCTGCTTGTTACGTATTTAAGGTACAACAGCAACATCATAGGGAATATGTGCTTTCCTTCGAAAAACAAGACACTTTTTCCGTCCTATTCAATCTACCTTCTAGCCTTGATCCACAAGTAAGAGATGTAGGTAATACAGAGTTGGCCTCTATCACTTTAGTGAAGTTGCGTTGTGGACTTACAAAGGTACGAGTCTGTGCTGTCTGATCTGAAAAGTATTGACAGTGCCAAAGATACATGTTGTTGATATTGCACTTGATCCTTTGAAAACATCAAAATATCATTCAAATACAGGATTGCAAACTGATCCAAGGCATCAAACAATACTGAGTGCTTGAAGTGCTGAAAGATGACAAGAGCATTGAACAGCACAGTGGCATTGCACGATATGCAAAGTACCTGAAAGGAATGTGGAACACTCTTTTTCTTTTGTTTCCTTCTTTCAAACGCAAAAGATGATGTATCTCTGATAAATCAAGTTTTCTAAAGACTTGCGCTTCATGGACTGACACCAAGATATCTTTTGTGAAAAGCAAAACATATCTATCCATGATTTTGAACGCATTCAAGCCTCTGTAACCAATATAAGATCAGACAAATTTGCCATTTTCAGGTACAAATAAGGTCTCCCAGAAGATGACGAAGACTGCCCAATCAATCCATACTCAAAGTCTCCTGTAAATAAGCATGTAGGCTATCCTCTATTTAATATGGAATGCATGTTTCTAAAAAGACCAATAAAAAAAATTAACTGTAGGCAAGACAGCTAAAACTAGAAAAATTGCATTGCATTGCAATGACACTGAAGAGAGGTTGGCCACTATTGCATTTGATTTGGAATCTCCTATTGCATCAGTCAGTGACTAATAACTCTCAGATGCACAACAATGGCCATGACAAACATATAGCACATATATGGGCATGCATTTACACCCTCTTTTTGAGAAATGCACATCAATATTGCAACTATCTGTGGATGAATTCAGCAGTTTTTTGTGGAAATGAAGCAGCATTATACATTTTAGTAATTGAAGAGCCACAAACAAATTTTACTTCAAAGCTAGCTAAGAAAAAACTCAATAAGCATGTAAATATGTGTTACTCCTTATTTACTTACTTACTTCTTTACATATGCCTTATAGATTATCAACTAATACATGTATTTAGTCAACTATTTTTACTTACATTCTTTACTTACTTATCTATGCATATATTATTTCATATAGTATTTTTATCCATATTTACTTATGTATTATTTTTGCATTTGCTTACTGATACGTTCACCATTAATTATTCCTTATTTTTTACATAATCGTTTACTTTAGCTACATGCTCACATGACCTTCTTGTAATGGTGGAATGCGGGGAAACAAAAAACGGTGGGCATGATTCACAAGAAAGGTCATAAAACTGTACCCACAGAATTCTCCTTCTGCATGGGGAGGTTAAAACTGTTTCTAATTCAGAAACATTTTCAGGATTATACCTGGAAAGCAGCACCAGCCACACATTTTCAGCAGCACTCCGGGGACCGATATGTGACTTTTCATTTTTTTTATTTGCATTGACCTTTCTCAAATGGTAAATTTTGTGCAGGTTATCGTTCCACTTTGGTGTGAACTAGCACCTCTCTGTAAAGCACCTTTTTCCTTTTATTTATTTTTAATCAACAGGCAAACAGCTTTCTCCATGGAAAAACTAATATCCTTACATGCTCAAGAAGTCTGGGTGTCTTCCATTCCCCATCTCTTCTTGGAATATGTATACTTCAGTCCTTGCCTGGCATCATTTGCCAGATATTTCCCTGAGGGTGGGGTGGAGAGAAACTTTTAAATGGAAATTAACAAATATTTATGGGCATTCATAGACTATCAAGGGCAACACATGCCATGAAACGCACACTCTGCACCCTTGTGGGGTTTGCACTCACTTAATAGTCATTGAGTAAAATTAACATAAGTAGATGCATATTGGAATGCAAAGTAACATTTAGAGAATGTCTGGCATTTGTAGCTTCTGTTACCAGCACTTTAGAAAGGCATTAAGAGCTCATAACGCTTTGCAATGACGCAGTGAGGCATTAGATCAAGCAAAAGGTTTATAGTGTGTGTTAAACCTGTCCACCTTAAGGTGGTACTTGCCCCATATATTTTGCCTTAGTCCCCCATTTTTGCGGATCTCGTTTTTGTTAGCATTAGGACTGGATGTACATTACCACTTCTGACTAATGCTAAAGTTTGTGTGCTTACTCCCTAAAACATGATACCATTGGCTGACACCCAATTTTGCAAGGCCTAAACCTTCCTTTTCAATACATATAAGTCTTCCCTAGGATAGACCTTAAACAGCCCATATGGTAAGGTGCAGTGTATTTAAAAAGTTGGACATGTAATTTACATTTTTACATGTTAAATCTGTTTTTCACTGCTGCAATGCCTACCTCTCCCATAGGGTAACATTGGGTTACCTTATTACATTTAATAAGTGATAACTTTCGCTTGTGAGCATGTAGAAATATTGGATTAATGCCCACATGCATCAAAGTCAATTGCATTCGCAAACGGTGCGAATTGCAATTTTCGGCCGTTTGCGAATGCAATTGACTAATTTGTAATGCATCATGCATTTTAGCAATTTTAGGAATCGCAACCATGTTGCGATTTCTAAAATTGCGATTGCATTTAAGAAATCGCAATTTCAGATTTCTTAAATGCAATGCATGATCATTTTAAATTTGAGAATTGTCAATTTGGAAGTGGTAAATTAGCACGAGGTTGAACCTCATGCTAATTTACCGAAAACCTTCAAACATGCACAATAATGTATTTTTAAAAGTTGCATGTTACACACACACATGTCCTTGGGACATGTGTGTGTGTAAATTGCACTTAAGTTTAATTTCAGGGGTGCAGGGAGGGGTTCTTTGGACCCCCCCCTGCACCCTTGAAATTGCATTTTCAATTTGCGATTCGCAAATTGAAAATCGCAAATTGTAAATGCCTTCCCATTGATTCCTATGGGCCTCTTGGCCCATAGGAATCAATGGGAAGGGTTTTCCTTAATTGCGATTCACAAATTGTGAATCGCAATTAAGGAAAAATACCGAATCGCTAAAAAAAATGCAAATTAATCATGCATTGCCGTTTGCGAATCCTTAATTGCCATTCATTAATTTTCGCAATTAAGGATTCGCAAACGGCAACATTGATGCATGTGGCCGTTGGTGTCTAAAGAATTGCACTTTAAAACACTCTTTGATGGTAAACTCAGATTTCAAGTCACAATTCTTGAAATGCCACTTTTAGAAAGTTGGCTTTTTCTTGCCCTAACCATTTAGTGCCTGCAGCTAGTATCCTCAGTCACATGACCAGTTATAGTTGGTCTGTGTATTGTTCCCAGACAGTGACACAGGATGGGCTGTGTCTAACTTTCACACTAGTCTTGTGTGCCCCCCTGACAAACTGAGCCCAAGGCAGGGAGACAGAAAATTGAAAAGACCTCTGGAGGTGGAAACTTCCAGACACTTCCCCTACTTCAATAATGGCACCAAGTATAAATATTACACCCTCAGACCCAAATATCCAGTACACCTCTAGACCTGTGGAAGGGTCAAAATGATTATCGTGCTGCTCTTTACTGAAAGAAGAACTGCTACTCTGCTCCCCTGCGGCCTGAGTGAAAAGGACTGGACTTGTATCTTGAACCCAGGATCACCAGAGTGACTCCAACTGCTAGTTAACTGGCCTCCTGATCGGAGCCTCATAGACAGAATTGGCTTCAACAACCTTGAGCCCAGCACTTAGACTCTGTTTGCTGTGAGTCTTGCCCCTCAGGTAGTGCTACCCTGGACCCTTGGAGTGGGCCTGAAGGTGATTTGCAGCCCAGCTGTGCTCTTTTGGGCAGAATCGATGCAGCGTGACATATCTCCTCACAGCTCCATATCAGAACCGGAGCTGCATGACATTTCTTCAACAGAGGGCCACATATTGCAGCCCACAGCTCCTCAGAACCCCTGCTGTGTGATGCATACCTGACGCAGAACTTTGCATTGCATGCTTTCATCAATGGTATCCTCAATGACAATGCAGGACTTGCTTCACACGCCTTGTCGACAGCTCCATCTGAGTCACTGCATTTGTCACGCATATCCGACACAGGACCTCGCATCGCTATTCGCAGCTCTTCGAAATCACCACTGGACATTGCATCCTCAGCATGGAATCTCGCAACGTTCCAAAACCAGAATTTGAGGCACTTTACTCAGTGGGCCTAACCTGGTCCCTGTATCCGGCCTGAGCTTCTTCCCAGTTGGCCAGAACTTGTCACTTTTCCCTGGTCTGGCACATTGTGTTTCTTAAAACTGTTTTTAATTAGATATTTTAAATTGCACATCTCCGGTTTTACTGATTGGATTTCTGTTTGTTTGGTCTCAGATCATTTATTAAATTGTCTTCTAAGTTGGTGTGAAATTTATCATGTGTTGTGTTTCCAATTGCCTCCTGTTGGAAGTGCTGCATAAATACTTTACACTTTGCCTCTAAATGATGCCTGACTGCTTTGTGCCAAGCTACCAGAGATTTAAGTGAAGGTTAATTTTTGATTTGCTTGTGACTTCACCCTGACAGGAATTGTGACTGCTGCTTGAGTAGAGCTTCACCACCCTCAACCAGTAACCCAATTTCTTACACTTTTCCATTGCTCATGTGATAACGACAATTTGCTTTTTAAGACTTTCTTATAAGAAGCAAATACTCTAAGAAACTGCTTATGTTGCCATTCCTTGGCCACTAAGTAGCTATTCTGCTATTCTCCCACTTGTTGTGACGGAAAATTGCGTCTACTTATGTTAGCATTCAAACATCATTTTACACAGGATATTTACCTACAAATAATGAAGATTTAATTGTATTGATTGGGCAATGCATGGCGATATTCAAAGGATAGACAGGCATGCTGAATCAAGCTTTCTGCCCGCCAGCTGCATAAATCTGCTTGAAAATGAAAGCTAACAGATACTACAGAATAGCATGAAATAGCAGGAATACAATCAGAGACCTCTGCATTCAGGTATGATTAATGAGTGCTGTTCTCAGCTGCATTAAGGCATTGAATGAAAGTTTAAGTACCAGAGAGCAAATACATCACTCCAAAAAAGCCAGCCTGCTCACAATTCCCTGGATGCCAGTGAAGAATCTTTAGAAAAATAAACACTGAAAAAATCAATAGTTGTAAATCGTCAAGGTGAGATGCCCATCCAACCCAAGGCAATGACTCACGGTGAAATAAAGGATGAAATGAAGCTTAGATATCAGGCCTGAGAACAAACAGCCAGCGATCAATAATTAAAAGGTCTGTCCTAAATCACATTACAAAGCAGGGGCGGTAAGTCCTGTTTGACCCAGTTGTGATGCACTCGTTCACCCATCGCAGATACGGCCGAGTGTGTTTTCCCATGTCAGGGATCTGCCATTGACATAGATATGTAGTTTCAGTGGGATTTAGGACGTTTTTGCTCTGACGAATATATTCATTTTCATGCCCTTCGGATGCTCCATGTGCTTTCAGTTTAATGTTGCTGGTTAAAATTGTTCTGTTTATTTTAACACATAAGCCAAAGCATTTATCAGAGAAAGTGCAGGTGAATAAAATTGTAATGGGAACTTTCTGTGCAACATTCTAAATGTGATATTTTTAAATAAAAAAAATATTAATACTCTGGCCAACAGAATGTGTGTTCAAGTGAAAAATGCACTTTTTGAAGATTCTCGTTGAATATCATAAATACATGTGAATACCTTAAGCACTTTAAAAGAAACCTATAAAACCTAGTTATTAAAAAAAGACTATTCATTTGGAGCATACACTGTGACATCAGTTCCGTCACAGAAGGGGCCGGGGGGGGGGGGGGCAGGTTATAGCATTATGCACAAGGTCTGCTTTTCAGGGCTGCTGGTATCGGCTTTATCTAAAACTGATATCTCAATCAAGCTGTTTATTAATGATGTGGTAGCTAACTCGCCATACCACTAGATGGCGCCAGACGTTGCAGTGCTGGGTTTTCTTCTTTCCCCAAGCACATTTTATGTTATAACCCAAAAAGCTCCCTATGTCATTTTCGACCTGGACACTACAAACAAAATGACAGCCCTGCATGTCGTACGTTGTATATGAAACAAATCTATACTTCGATTTTGTAATCGACAGAGCCTCAGTGACTGCTATGGCCAGAGTCATGAACTCCAAGGTATCCATGCTTCATACATTTCAGTGCCTATTGAGTAATCGGTGTGCAGTTGTTTAGCACAGACCCCTATAGACTCACAATGGGGCGTTGGCTAATCTAGGTAGATTCCATCTGAATCGCTGTTAGAAAATCGCTAAAACTAGTGTCTGAAAGTTTACTTTACACAATTGGTGAATCGATCAGAGTTGCATTATCTACTTTGCGATTTGCTAATAGAGAATGACAAAATGTGCAATATATTGGGGGGAAATCGCAAATAGAAAATGTTCCTTTTTGGGAAAAGGATGATGACATCACTATGAAGTAGTGTTCAAATTCAGTCCTCTCCTAGTGTTCTGTAACACAGAGGAAGTGAGTGCTATTGCAGGAGTTAATCTGTGGACCCTTGTTGGGATATTTGGCTGCAAACAAGAACAAATCTGTTCAGGGAAGAGACAGATAAAGATCTTGCTGCTAGAAAGCACAAGATGTTGTTTTCTGAGAAGGAGCTGGAGGTCCTCACCGAGTAGTGTCAGCCCATAAGGAGAAGATGTTTAGTAATAGCTCTTTCACTGTGCCAAGAAGCCCAAAAAGCCCAAAAATATAAAATTGAACTGCTATCTTCGAGAAATTGAAATTCCCTGAAGAGATGCAAGTACCATCCCAGAAAGCAGGCAAAGATTGCACGACATAAGATTGTGTACAAAAGAGAAGTCGGCAAGTTGCTTGGCAGAGGCACGTGGGACGGTGGAGGGCCATCTCAGCAATCACCCCTAAGATCATTGGAAACTCTGATTGAGACAATGATTCAGTCGGGGAGTGTTGCTGGGGTGTCTAATATAGATACCTCAAATCATAGAAGGTAAGATATCATGGTATTTTAATTCAGACATGATAGTATAATAAATGCAGATCTTACGTTAATGTATATCAGAAAGGTCAGTTCCTTTAGTGATTGTTTTAACTTTTAAATCGACTATACGAGTTGAAGTAATAAAAATCATTAATTTATCATATGCAGAGAAACACATGTAAAATATGTTGCCCTTCAAAATATTGCCATTAAAAGTGGCCATTTATGAGAGAAATAAATTAGCAATGACATAATATCATGAATTTCCATGCAAAAACAAAAATCAGTATACTAAAGTACATCTATATACTTTTCTCAGATGTATCACAACATGACACAGAGCAAGATGGCATTGATGAAAGTCATTGTAATTGAACAATCCAGACATACCTGCCACAGAGACAGAGGAATAAACTACCAGAAGAAGAGCCACAGTTTCTCCACTCCATGATTTCCCAGATATAGGAGATAAATAGCACAGCCAGGAAAAGCACTGCAAGGTCTTTGAGAGACAGACAGAAGCATCACAAGGTTTTGTAGAATCCTAGTCATGTCACAGCTTCTCATAATGCTGGTCTCCATGCGGGGTATAATTCGTCAGAGACATCCCAACTGTTTTGGGGGTTAGAGGACTGAATGCTGTATGTGTAGCGGCCGCAAACAAAAATATTTATACTGTAAATTGCCAACTAATGTGTAGGAATTGCACCATGTGACAATTGCTTGATGGGCAAAAACATTTTGGAAAACTGTTTAGGATGGTCAGATTATGATGAATACTGACTTTGCTAGACTCACTGACTCTATAGATAAACTTGCTACAACAATGCCACAATACCACTCAACACAAAGGCATAGGCATCATCAAAACATGGTGAGGTTTGATACATTAAGCAGATCCAAGTACCATCTGGCACAGGCTAGGAGCAATTTAACTTGGCGCACTGTTAACATACAAACCTGGGGGCCGATTATGATAGCGGTTTTTCCGCATCCTCCAGGCCAGCGGAAGCCACCGCCGGCCCGGAGGATGCGGGAAAACCGCTGCGGAGCCTCAAAAGACCCACCGCCATATTAGGATGGGGGTGGGTCTAGAAATCCATCCGCAGCTTTTCCACCGCGGTCGCCTTCCGACCGCGGCAGAAAAGGTTTAACAAGGCTGGCGGTGTCTATTAGACACCGCTAGCCATATTAGGATGGTGTAAAAGGTATGCTTTTCCGCGGCGGCTTTTCTGCCGTGGAAAAGCATACGGACCTTCACTTCGGGGGGCCCGTTGCGGGCCCCCTGGGTGAAGGAGGGGGTGGGGGGTGCACATAGGTACCCCCCTACATTTGCGTGCACAAAGCAGCAGGCACCACGTGGTGCCTGCCGCTTTGTGCACGCAAATGCGATGCGTGCATTTTTAACATTGCGGCGGGTGCAGCTTGAAGCTGCACCCACCGCAATGTTAAACATAGAGGATGTGACCTCCACCCTGGCGGTCACATCCTAATCTGCACGGAGGGAACGCCGCAGCCCATGCGGACGTTCCCTCCTCCTCTGGGGTCGCGGACGGACTCAAGTCCGTCCGCGATCCTAATCGACCCCTTAGATGGGTCACTGCTGCACTAGTGCAGCCCCTAGCTTAGTGCAGGTTACATCTGCCTTAGATATTATTTAAACCAGTGTAATATCAGGGTCTACAGAAGTAGGTGTAGGGTATAGTAAAGAGGCTTCACGTTAAAGTAGCCTCTCTGTGCCTGGTGTATCAAACCTTAGGCACACGCGTCGAAATACTCCACAGACAGGCACTATTGGGAAAGGTAGTACGAGCAGCAGGGACATCTTTAGGATTTTGGGGGCCGTGGGCCAAATGTATTTTGGGGGTCTGTGTTCAGATCAGCTTTAAAATGATGATCCAGTGTCAGCTCTTTCATGCCCTCTTTGGCCAGGGCACAGATAGTGCAAAGGCACATGCATCCACATTCTAAATGTGTTTACATCTAATATTCAGGGATAGTGATGTGTGTTTTTAATATTGTAACACAGCAGTAACTCACTAATATTACTGTGAATAATCTCTGTGACACCCTCCCATTTCTCATATGTAAAATCCTGTTTGGATCTAAAAGGAACTTTTTTTTATGGATGTTGCATAAAATATAAATACAACATTGTCTAAAAAATTTCTGTAGTAGAGTCTCACACATAACCCACAATAAACATGAATTAAAGGAAAATTATATTATGATACAGTCTGTTTAAGAATTATTCAAGGTCATCAGGGCAAAGAATCTCTGCCGAACAGAGTTGGTTCTATCAGGGGCCCCCCTGTAAAGCTGGGGCCCTGAGCCAGAGCCCACTTTGCCCATACCTTTAAATGTCCCTGACAAGCAGAAGAAGAAGACAGCACTAATCTGGTTGTTGTCTTTTCATATGCAATTCACTACTTATCATGTTTGCTGAACAAAAAAATACTAAAGAATTATAGAAAGAGCTGTTCATGATGTATAATTTTCGTACTTTCAACACAAAGTGAGAATAATTCTTCAATAAAAGGAACATTATGATTTCAAAGCATCATCAAAATTGTTTTCATTTTGAATATTCCCTTTTTGCTTACCTAAAAAAAAGATTGTAATGATCTCTGCATAATATGTTCTACTCTCAACAGCACGATAGGCGTCCTGTTAGTGCTGTATTAGTGTTAATTCATACCCAAGATTATAATCTGATTCAATTTTCGCATTGGGAAGATCCCTCCAAATAGCAAGATTATGCAACATTGCACATGTAGCTATGATTTTTGCAACAAGTTTGGGGACGGCCCTCCATCACTCTTGTGCTTCCTGTTAGAATTACAAATGTCCTCTCAATGAGTGTGCAGTTTTGTGAGTACGGTTGTATCTCCTCTCACTCCTTGTACTTCGATTTAAATAAAATGTCAACATTTAAGGGACATAATGCATATGCCTTGTCTCCTAAAATTTTAAGACAGCTGACATAAATGTGGCTTTTAAGTTTGCATGCTAAACTGAGTGTAACATATTTTATATGGGCTTACCAAGTCGGAAACATCACCAAAATCACATGGCGACAGCCTAACGTATATCACACCATGAAACACATATGAATCATGAGTGCTGCCTGGAAATTGGGCTACAAGTCTGTTATTATAGAGGTTGCATCACATACAACCTGTATATTGAGAAAGGGACTATTTATACGGTTTAAAAAAATAAAGTCTCTAGCAGATGCTGGACAGATAGCAATATGTGTACCATCAACGTATCTTATGACTTAAGGAAAATGATCCATATTATAAAATGATAGTTTTGCATGCTGTAAGTCTAGCTGAGATTCAAGTATAAATAAATCAGACAGCACAACATCAAGAAATCTATGTAATAAACATGATAAAGCTCTTTGGGCACTCCCCCTGCTACTGCTCTTACTCCCTGGTAACTTCCAGATGCTAAAAGGTGCAGGCAATCTAGTGTCCCCGCACATGCAGTGGAATAGCAGTGTTTCTCTCTGTGGAGGTCTGTAGGTGTGGATGTAAATCAGTAATTAGTTACAAAATTGCCTGACTACTGGGCCAATATTTCTCAAATATCTTCTCCTCAGTTTGATCAAACAGGGTTACCCTAACTGTGAGGATATAAGAATCTTATATGATATGGCTGTGGGGCCCTATTCTGGAGTACACTCACAAAAACTGTTTTGGGTCCAGTCAGGCTTGTTTCTATCGCCTTTGCTCAACCCTGGGTAGTTGTGGTTTGAGCTGCAAGGCTTGACAAAGAAACAGTGTAAAGCATTTAACAGTACCAAACAACAAAATAAGAAAGTCACACAATAAGAAACAAATTGGAAACCAATGTATACAAATTGAGTATATTTCGATGAATTTTTAAAGACCTTGATGGTCAAAATCCACTGAAGGGTTCTGGAGGTACAGATTAAAAAAACAAACTTTAAAATGCAAACACAAACCAGCATTGGTCAACAAAAAGTTTGTAAACCTTTGAAGAGTTTGAAAGAGTTAATTCGGCAACTCCAGCCCAGCTTGTGCGACCATATATGACCAGATGGAGATCTAGGGGGGCAGAGAGTGTACTTTGGACAGTTACCTAGCCCTCACAGTATTTTTTACGACAAGTTCCTAACTATGGAGGACAACTGCTGTTAGATTTGGGGGTCTCTAGTTGGGACAGGTAGGTACTTGTGACAAATAGGGACCCTTGCCTCTAGTCATTGTAAGGGGGTGCACTCCTAAAATAACTCCTGCTCATCCCCTTGGTAGCTTGGCACGAGCAGACAGGCTTATCTCAGAGGCAGTGTGCAAAGCATTTGTGACCACATACAGTAACCCAGTGATAACACTACATATGGACACCACACAAGGTTTTATATAAAAAATAAATATACTTTATATTAGGGGTGGGTGGAATTTGCGTATTCGCGTTACGCAAATCTCAGTAAAACGGTAAAAAATCTCTGCGAACACGCAGAAATTCCGCGAATACGCGGTATTGCTTGTCCGCGAAGCTTTTTTACTGTTCGCAATCGCTGCTTGGGTGCTCAGGGGGGAATATCTCGCGAACACGCATTTGAGAACGCGAACAAGCAAAAAAAATTGTGAAGTTGGAGAACGCAGAATTTTGGGCAATTTTGCGTTCTCCGCGGAACGCAAAATTACCCAAATTCTGCAAATTCTGCGAGCGGAACGGAATTTGCCACCCAGGCCTACTTTATATAGAGTTACCACAAGACCATAAACAACAAAAACACACAATACTGTTACTTTAAGATGGTAGATTTAGCTTAGTCTAGTTCAGTTCTTAAGATGCAACACTTTGTGACAATGTACCTTATGATGCGTTGCGCTTCCACAACAAGCAATGGGGCAGTGATGGAAATGCAGCAAAGTTCTGGTACAAAAAAATAAAGACGAAGCTCTCTCCTTGATGCAACACACTTCCTGGGGATGCGGCGGCATCTGCTGCAACTTCGATCCTCTTCTCCGGCGATGCGAGATACTTTACAAGATGCAAGTACCAACAGGCCCTGCAACACTCTGCGGCGATGACGATCCTCTTCTCCGGCGATGAGCCGTGACAGACCCCATGACACGCTTCTCAGAGATGCGACAGCGTCTGATGAGACGTCGATCCTTCTCTCCTGCGACACACTTTCCGGCGATGCGTCGGCGTCTGCTGCGACGTCGATTCTCTTCTCCGGTGATGCGGGGCGCTTCGTGTTGTGAAGCGGGAGCGGCAGTTCTCCAACACGCTTCTCAATCTGGCGTCGTGCTTCCAGCTCCTTGCGACACGCAAATCCCCCACAAAGTACAGCACAGCTGCAGACACTTCAGGAAGACTTTTGGGGAGCTGGTGGGAGAAATCTGTTGTCCCTGAGATTTCAGCAGGAGGCAAGCTCTGTTCCAAGCCCTTGGAGATCCTTCACAAGTTCAAAGTAAAGCACACAAAGTTATTTCTCGTTTCTTTGGCAGTCAGGAAACCACTGCAGGCCAATCCCATAAGCAGCACTTCAGCTTAGGGATAGTCTCTCCTCAGTTTCTTCAGGTTCCTCTCCTCAGAAAAGGTTTCTTCTTGTAGTCCATAGTGATTTAATTTCTTGGGATCAGGTTCCCAATATTTATACCCCAAATTCCTTTGAGGGCAGAGGGGCCTTTGCCCAGTCCAAACCAGTTCTGGAACACTCTGTTTACTAGACTCCTTCTTTCCTTTCACAGTGCAAGGCAGAAACATCAGACGCCCCACAGGAGGTGGAGCCAGCATTGTGGAAGGCAAGCACAGCCCCGGAGCACATTGTTGACAGGATTCCTTCTCCCCTTTCAGTGTGCAGGGCAGAGACATCAGACACACCACAGGAGGTGGAGCCAGCATTGTAGAGGGAAGGCCCAGCCCTATTCAGGTCCCAAGTGCAACTCCTCATTCCCATCTAGATGCAGTTCTCTCTATTTACCACTGGGCTGCCCCAGCCTGTCTCCTGGAATCCCCCAGCCCTGTCACTCACAAACTCCAGAGAGAGGAATACACAACCTAGCAGAGACAGCCTTGAAAGGTTCGGCAAGAAAATACCTACTTACTAAAAGTGGTATTTTCAAACACAGAATATTAAAACCAACTTTATTAAAAGATGTATTTTATTATTCTGAGTTCTGGCATTTTAAACTCGAATTTCTACCATGTTATCTGAGACAGTTAGGATGATAAAATGTAACAATTCTAACAGCCTATTCTGGCCTATCGAGAACAGGTAGCCTTGCAATAGTGAAAAACAAACATGGCTGTAATTCACTATTAGGACATGCCACGCACACCAGGGCATGCCCAACCTTATACTTACAATGCACCCTTCCCTTGGGCCTACCGTAGCGGTAACTGATATGAAGAAAAGTGAAGGTTTAGGGTCTGGCAAGTGGGTGCACTTGCCCAGTCAGCATGACAGCACCAGACAGCACACAGCATCTGCAATGGCAGACCTTAGACACATTTTACAAGGCTGCTTCTGTGGTGGCACAACCAGTGCTGCAGGCCCAATAGGGATCCAAAAGGGGATGATGGTTGGGGCGTTTGAATGAATCAAACACTCACCCCCAGTCAACTGATCTGGGTTTAATCCATCACCATTATTTAGCTCATTCCGCCACCCCAGTTCAGACATGGCCATATGCAAATCAGTCTGACCCTGTGACTCATGGGAACAGTCCAGCCCGAATTGCCAAAGCCATGTCTTCCCTGGACTGCAAACAAGCATCCTGGGACCGGTTTCTGGCATTTCAGCCGCCATCAGCCAGGCTAGCTTGAATCCAGTGGCAAAGTGAGCAAAGGACTTACGTCTTAGCATACCCTGCCAACTTAGGGTGAACAAAGCGATACAAAAGGGGATGATGGACGGAGCGTTTGAACAAATCAAACACTCAACCCCAGTCAACTGATCTGGGTTTAATCCATCACCATTTGCATTTCTCCCCCCAGTGGGACGGGTGTGCTCAGACGTGAGTCCCGTGCTCTCCACACCACTGAAGTTAAGCTATCCTGGCTGATGACGGCTGATAGCCAGAAACCAGTCCTAGAATGCTTGATTCCGGTCCAGGGAAGACATGGCTTGGCATTTCGGGCTGGACTGTTCCCATGAGGCACAGGGTCATGGCTGATTTGCATATGGCCATGTCTGCACTGGGGTGGTGTGGAGTGCAAAAAAACGATGGATTTAGGCCCGGATCTCTGTACTGGGGTGAATGTATGACATTGTTATGCATTCTGTCCATCAACTGTTGTTTTTGCATTTGTCACCCCGAGTGGGACGGGTATGCCCAGACGTGAGTCCCGTGCTCTCCACACCACTGGAGTTAAGCTATCCTGGCTGATGACAGCTGATAGCTAGAAACCAGTCCTAGGATGCTTGATTCCGGTCCAGGGAAGACATGGCTTGGCAGTTCGGGCTGGACTGTTCCCATGAGGCACAGGGTCAAGGCTGATTTGCATATGGCCATGTCTGAACTGGGGCAGTGTGGAGTGCAAAAAAACGATGGATTTAGGCCCAGATCTCTATACTGGGGTGAATGTATGACATTGTTCTGCATTCTGTCTATCAACTGTTGTTTTTGCATTTGTCACCCAGAGTGGGACAGGTATGCTCAGACGTGAGTCCCGTGCTCTCCACACCACTGAAGTTGAGCTATCCTGGCTGATGACGGCTAATAGCCAGAAACCAGTCCTAGGATGCTTGATTCCGGTCCAGGGAAGACAAGGCTTGGCAGTTCGGGCTGGACTGTTCCCATGAGGCACAGGGTCAAGGCTGATTTGCATACGGCCATGTCTGAACTGGGGTTGTGTGGAGTGCAATGAAACGATGGATTTAGGCCCAGATCTCTGTACTGGGGTGAATGTATGACATTGTTCTGCATTCTATCCATCAACTGTTGTTTTTGCATTTGTAACCCCGAGTGGGATGGGTATGCTCAGACGTGAGTCCCGTGCTCTCCACACCACTGGAGTCCAAATCGCTTTCTTGGGCTGCTTCCTGGAAGTCAGCTCTCTCAAGGGTGCAACAATGTTGCCATACCCCTTGACAAACCTCCTGTAATACCCTTTGAGTCCTAAAAGGGCTCTCACCTCTGTCTGGGTTTGTGGGGGATCCCAAGCCAGGATGGTTTCAATCTTGGTTTGTAGGGGCGCCACCTGGCCGCTCCCAACTTTGTGTCCCAAGTACACCACGGAACCCTGCCCAATCTGGCACTTACTCGCCTTGATCATGAGGCCTGCCTTCTGCAGCCCGAACAACACTTCCCAGAGGTGGCGCAGATGTTCCTCCCAACTGCCACTGAACACTGCGATGTCATCCAGGTAGGTGGCACTGAACTCATCCAGTCCAACCAACACCTGAAAGGTGGCTGGGGCATTCTTCATCCCAAAGGGTATAACACGGGACCGAAAAGGCCCATCTGGTATGGAGAATGCTGACCTCTCCTTTGCCCCATCAGTCAAGGCAATCTGCCAGTACCCAGACGTCAAGTTAAATGTGCTGAGGTACCGTGCAGCCCCTAGCTGATCAATGAGCTCATCAGCTCTAGGGATGGGGTGCGTGTCAGTCTTTGTGACTGAATTGAGCCCTCTGTAGTCCACACCTAACTGGAGTTTGGGTGTGGCACCCAGCGTTGCAGCTTTTGGGACCAAGACCACTGGGCTGGCCCAAGGAATGCTAGAGGACTCAATCCACCCTAGTGCAAGCACCTTTGAGACCTCCTCTTTGATGCAAGCCCTCACCCTGTCAGTTACCCTGTAAGACTTGTGCTTCACAGGTAAGCTGTGTCCTGTGTCCACATCATGGAACCATGGAGAGCAGATCAGAAAACTGTCCCAACAACTGATGGCAGTCATTCTGTTCCTCAGGGGTCAGGGTGAAAGAGAGGTTAACACCATCCACTGGCCCATCTTGCTCTGTTGCAGACAGGAGGTCAGGAAGAGGCTCAGTCTCCTCCTCCATTCCAGCATCTGTTGCTAAGAGCATTCCCACTTCAGACCTCTCTAAGTGGGGCTTAAGGCGGTTGACATGCAGGACCCTCAAGGGGTTCCTGGTAGACCGAAAGTCCACTAAGTACGTAACTGGACTCTTGCACTCCACAACCTCAAATGGTATGGTCCACTTATCTTGGAGTGCACAGGGCTCCACTGGGGCCATGACCCACACTTTCTATCCAGGTTGAAGCACTACCAGAGTGGCATTCTGGTCATACCAGCGCTTCATTTCTTCCTGACTGGCTTCCAGATTCGCCTCAGCGAGTTGCCTGAAACGCCTAGTCTGGTTCCTGAAGGCCAGCATGTAGCTATATACATTCTGGGGAGGTTTCCTGGGAGACTGCTCCCATCCTTCTTTGACCAGACTCAGAGGTCCTCTGACCGGGTGTCCATAGAGAAGCTCAAAGGGACTGAACCCTAGAGATATCCGTGGCACCTTCCGGTATGCAAAAGTAGACATGGTTAGAGGACGTCTCACTTACGCCTCATGGGTTCCTCAAGACCCATTATCATGCCTTTCAGGGTCCGGTTGAACCTTTCAACAATCCGTTTCCTTGGACCATGCAGAGCAGCAGTCATCAAGTGTTTAGGAGGGTCGTCGATCCGAATGTCTTGCAGAGTCATAAAATTCTAGAAAATTGCGGCAAAAGAACTGGACAAAAAAGTAACTTAATTTGAGTAGCCTGAAAATATTCTGTGGACATACATTTTCCAATCGCACCGATACACCTGTCAATACTTTTATTTAGCTGCTTCAGTGCTTGTCATGAGGCACAGTGGAGCTGTGCTCATGACGAGCTGAGCTCATCATAACTGCAGTGGAAGGCCCACGCTGGGATAATTCTCCTCCTGTGTGGGGCGTTCCATTAAGTGGGCGGAGTCATGATGAGCTCAGCTCATCATGAGCACAGCTCCACTGTGCCTCATGACGAGCTGAGCTTGTCATGAGTGCCGCAGCACCACGCGGAGGCCCCCCTCCCCTGCGCCGCAGGGGAATTAGCCCCGCGGCGAAGGAGTTAACCAGTTGCTTTTTGTTTGTGGTCATGACTTCGTGATCTTTTTCATCTTATTGTTTTTAAAATGCATACCTAAAGTATTATGTACCACGGTGGTTCTTCCACTCTTTTATGATTTTTAACAAAATCAAATAAAAGTATATTTGACCATTCATCCACCGGAGTGCACTGTAGTGACTGGGTCAAGTACATTGTTTATTGTACTCTTATGGTGAGAGGAGAAAAATCAGTTCACCCTTAAAATGTTTACAAGTATTTAAATATTGAAAAACACCAGAAGGTATTGGTTATTTGGCCCTGCCCCATCTACCGTAGTAGTAAGAAAACCTCTTTCCACTTTTTTCCCAGGATGATGTCCAGCTAAACAAATGGCTGCTCAGCAAGTTTTCTACAGTTTTTTATGTGTTTTTGATGCCGAAGTATATGATGACATCTCCACCAAACAAAGATGCATTTAGTTTATGTGTACTTGACATGATGCAACCTTGTTTGAGGGTGAAACACCTCTTTATACTCTTGTTGTCTTCTCTGAAGGAAAATCCATGTTATCAAACAATTCAGGATAAAGTTGTATGAAGAACATTCACATTGTTGAAATGCACACCAGGTCACTGGAGACATTTCATCATACCCATTACACAGCTGTACTGTATAATATGCACTACACATTTACCCAACCAGGTAGCACTTTTCTGTGGACTCTTCTTTATTAAAGGAACAGGTAAGCTTTCATTCTCTTCCAGTCACTCAGAGAGCTACTAATACACCCACTCTCACTGTGACATCCGCTCACACAGCTACTCACAACTTCACTCAACTGCTGACACAGCCACTCACATTCCCACAATCAAACATCTACTGGTTATAGTTAGTAACTAAAACTTCAAAAAACTCTTAAAAACTCAGGTGTTACAGGGATGTTCCAGATTAGCAACTGAATTTAAAAAATCCTTCAAAATCACAGACAAAAATATAAGGTTACAGATACGTTATAGTTAGAAAATAAAATATAAAACACATAGAAATACACTAAAAAAACAGAGCTTAGAGGGACATTATAGTTAGGAAATAGTATAGAAAAAAAACATAATAATTCACTGAAAAAAAAGGTTACAGAGAAATTATAGTTAGGCTCATATTTTACACAAACAAAGCCACTGAAATTCAGCATTTATAGTTACCTGAACTAACAATAACTTATGCCTCTGCAATGCACTGCTTATGGTCTCATATATTACATTACTCATGACATGGTCAGTAACATCACTCATTACGTCACTGATGATATCTCAAATTACATCTCTGATGACATCACTGATGATCTGACAGTTTTGTATCTCAGTATACTCCAATAAAAACTTTTGAACAAAGAATTTATTTAAAGAATTTATTCAATGATTTGCTTGATGCTTTAGGGGTGTGCTACAACATCCATTGCATTGTGTCCATCAGTGCCCTATGAAATGAGAACTCTGTGGGTCAGGCAAACCAGTCCCTGTGATGTGTGCACTTTTACTTTTTCTTGATTTGTTGAGGAAAAGAGGAATCATGTTAAGAAATATAATGTTTTTAAGCAAAAGTGCACACATCTCAGTGACTGGTTTGCCTGACCCACAGTGTTCTCTGACATCACTGATGATACCATTCATAGAACCACTATCAAACTTATTCATATTCCATATAACCTCTTGTATGCCCACTCACTCACCCATACAACCACTCACACAGCCATCACAGACCATACCAGTACTCACACACTAACTTACTTTTCCATAGAGCCACTCCCCTTACACCTACTCACTTACCCATACTGACACTCACACAACCATTAACTGAACCAGAAAGCCACTTATACTACCAGTCACTCGCCCGTATAGCCAGTCACATATGCACACACTCACCCATACAGCTACTCACACACCCACTTATTTAACTATACAGTCACTCACATACCCACTTACTCACCCATACAGCCTCTCACTCACACACCCACTCACTCACCCATGCAAGCAATCACACACTCACTTACATACCTATACACACATCCATACAACCAATCACACATCTGCTCACTCACCCATACATTCACACAAACACTTACACTCCCATATAGCCACTCACATACCAACTCACTTAACCAAATAGCCACTCACTCACCCATACAGCCACTTACACACCCAGTCACTCACTCATGCAACCATTCAGATACCCACTCACTCAGCCATACTGTCACTACACTACACACCCACTGGCCCATCCATAGAGTCATTATTATTATGTGTTTTCTATAGCATGAACAACACCCAATCTTGGGTGTCAGAGCACTTTTACAATTACACATCAATCAGGTTCCGTCTATATACGAGTCCTTGAAGCCTACTGCAAGGAATAAGTATTCATCTAACAGTGGCACAAGTTTAAATTTATAACTGGTATACATATTGAGACTTACTAGGCCTCAACTCGGGTTACAGTAGTACATGTCATGTCAAACTTGCATTTAAAATTACTACCACTACTGAATAATACTAGGAATCCGCCCTAGTTACAGTATTACAAGTCCAGTCAAAAACCAATGTGGCATGAAAGAGGTACCTTTTATTAGCCATCGTCCATGTAATCTTGAGCAGGGACCTTCATACTGCCACTCACACACCCATGCAGCCACTGACATACCCACTCACTCACCAATACAGTCACTCACACATCATCTCACTCATCCATACAGCTACTCATACACCCACTTATACACCCATATAGCCACTCACACACTTATACAAACAAGGATACATATAGTCACACAGCCACTCACATTATATATGTTAAAAGTAGCATCAGTCAGTAGTACTACACCCAGTATACTAATGTAACTTTTGCAGTAAGTTAGTGTGTTATGTATATATATATATTTTCACTGAAAAAAACATAGGTTTTAGGGACGTTATAATTAAAAAATAGCCTTTAAAAAACCATAGAAATTCACTGAAAAGACCACAGGTGTCAGGAATGTTATAGTTAGTAGGACATTTCACTCGTACAAAACCAGAGAAATTCGGCCGTTATAGTTAGTTTAAAAAAAACTCAAAACATTCTTGTTTTAGTCATTTTTGGTACTGTCTGCCTTAACCTCTGCACGCGCCGGGACACTCTTTTGAGTAGCTGAGCGCGTTATAAATTTATTTAACATAACATAGTTGAGCTAACTATAGCTCGCGCCCCCTGCAATGCACTGCTGATAACGTCACATATTACATCATTGATGAACTGGCAGTGACATCACTGATGACATTATCCAGGGACTGTGTGTTTCTGTAAAGTATAAATATATTTTATACATGTTAGAAGTCTCCACTCTTATGTTAAGGACTCCTTTGATTTCCTTACTAAGATTGAACATTTCATCTGGGAGGACAACATGGTACTCATGACTTTGGATGTTTCATCCCTTTATACCTCAATCAGACATGAGGACGGACTCAGGGCTTTGGACCATTACCTAAATAAAGACTTACCTCTTCCAACGGCACACAATAAAATGCTGGTAGATATGACCAGAATGTGCCTAGAACAAAATTTCTTCATTTTCAATGGCGCAATTTACCATCAGGTCAGAGGTGTGGCGATGGGGCCCTGTTTCTCACCTAGCTACGCGTGTCTTCACGTTGGGCTATGGGAGGAACAGGTCCTAGTCGGTCAACACCATGATTTTATTTCTAACAACATTGTTTTATATTTGCGTTACATTGATGATGTTTTCTTGATTTGGAGGGGTGGGGAGGAAGAGGCCAGGAGGTTTGTTGATTTGATTAATTTAAACACTGTTAATCTTAATTTTACGGCGAACTTCAGCACTGAATCAATTTGTTTTTTAGATGTTGAGGTATTTGTGGAGGGCACTGAGCTTAATACCAGACTATACAGGAAGCCAAGTGCGGGCAATACCATCTTGCACTCTAACAGTCAACACCCAGCACACTTAATTCGGAGCATTCCTTTTGGAATAAAAAGAATCTGCAGCACAGATGCCGAATGCGCGGCTGCGCAGGAGACATGCAGATTACGCTTCCTGGCAAGGGGCTATTCCACTGAAATTCTAACCAAGGCCATCATACGTTCCAATTCAGTTAGCAGGCAGGAGGCACTGATACCCAGAATAAGAAATGCTCAATTGAACAACACTGTGTTCCTCAAGAGCTATTTTAACATTTAATCGACAGCATGGGGCTCTTCGAAAGATTATTAATAAGAATTGGAATTTAGTTCGCAGTGACCCTGTAATTGGTCACATGATGGACACTAAACCAATTCTTACTTTTAGAAGATCCCCCTCAATGTCCAAAGCTCTGGTCAATAACACCTTGGAACCAAAGACTTCCACTACCTGGTCAGCATTAAAGAAGGGTTTTAAAACTTGCCCCCAATGCAAAGCCTACCGCTTTGGCAGCAATAGGACTCATTTTAAAAGTCCTTTCTTTGAGCATCCCACGGCCATTTCTAAGTGGCTTACATGCAAAACAGAATTTGTCGTTTATGTGTTGGAGTGTCCGTGTGGGCTTCAGTATGTGGGCAGCACTAAGCTGCCCGCCCACAAACGGATACTCCAGCACATACGGGCAATTTCTGGGCATGACCAAAACTATCCGGTTGCCAGGCATTTCCAGGACAAACATCTTGGTGTTCCTGATTTACTTTTGTTTTTCCTTATTGACTGTGTCGAGGCCTCAAGGAGAGGAGGTGACCGAGAGGCAAAACTCCGTCTCCTTGAGACCAGATACATCCTGGAACTTAACACCAAGAATCCTAATGGTCTCAACGATAGGGAAGATCTTTATACCTGTCCTAGGGTTTAATAAACATGCCTGCTTATGCCTGTCCGGATTTGTCAATAACTAACTAGCTGTTCCCTGCATAATTGTTTCCTTTTGTACATATGATGAATTTTTCTTCCCCTTTTCTTATTCTCAGTATACAACTGATTCTGATTTTAACCTTGGAATTATTGATTAAGTTCATTTTGCACATTGCTAACTTTGCACTTTACATTATGCACTTTATATGCCTGTGACAGTTATTGTGACTTGCCCACTTGGGCCCTATTTTTTGCACATATTTATTGTGTCATTCATTTGCTGCTATTAGTTTTTCGATACTTATATTATTGTTCGCAAACAATATATTTCATTATACATATCGGAATACATTGATTTTTTAACACTTTATAATGTACATAGATGAATTTACTTTTCATGTACATATATGTGACAGTGTTTTACCATTGATCAATTGGTGCTAGTTTTACATGTTTTAATCTTGTATTTATGAATTCATGCATACATTTGATTGAGAATATGTAAATTGCTTATTTGTGATTCATGGTGGCCCACTTGGGCACTACTAACTATTCCGTTCTATATACATGCAGCAATTATGATATGAAGTATTTCCTTCATTTCCATGACACAATCCAATGCATTGTCACTTTAAAAGTCCTGCTTTACTTTCGCTGTCTGTCATGTGATCAAGCCTCCCTGGAGGCGAAACGCGTCATGGCGGCAGCGCTGGCTTTTACGAAATAAAACACCTTTCACCAGCACTTTCTGGGTCGGCTCTTTGTTACAGAGTATTTTGGACATCTGTTGTTCTGGAGTGACAAGATTCGCCATATATATATATATATATATATATATATATATATATATATGTATATATATATATATATATATATATATATATATATACTAGCAGCCCGCCCCAGCGTTGCCTGGGGCAGAAGGGGGCTGGGGGCATCATTTACGGATTGCGGCAGCATTGCCCGGGGCAGAAGGGGGCTGGGGGCAACATTTCAGGCTTGGGTGCACTCCCGCCCCGGCCCCCGCCCACCCCGACATTGCCCAGACTGCCTCCCGCCTCCCTCCTCCCTCCCGCCTCCCTCCTGCCTCCCGCCTCTCTCCCGCCTCCCTCCCGCCTCCCGACTCCGCCTCCCGCCTCCCGCCTCCCACCTCGCCTTTGCCTTTGTCTTACCTGAGCCGCCGCTCTTCCCCGCGCTCCGGACTTCACTGCCACTCCTTGCTGCTCGTCACCGCTTCTCCCCACCTGTCGTCATCACGCACGTTGCGGACATCGCTAGGTCGCGGCCAGCGCTACGTCGCGGCCGGCGCTACTTTTAGGGGACTACTTCGTTTTTAAAGTTTAATTTTTTAATTTACGTTTTTTTTTAATTTTATGCAGCCTATGTCCATCTACACACCCTGAGGATTACAACAATGTATTGGGTGTGAGGATTGGCGCTGTGGTTCCCGAGTTTACCTTGCCAAAAGGTTTCTGTTCTCTCTTTATAATAGTAGTATAGATATATGCCAAGGTGTGTTGAAGAATGAGTGGGTGTGTAAGTGTCTGAATGGATGATTTAGTAAGGGCGTAACTGACTATATAAGTGAGCGTTTAATTGTGTCTTACTGAATGCATGGGTTAGTGACTAAACTGTGTGAATGTCTGTATCAGTCTGTCAGTTGGTGTGTAAGCAGTGTATGGGTTGGTGTGTAGCTACCTGAGTGTCTATATGGGTTATTGATTGGTTGTCTGAGTATCTGTATGGGTGCCTGAGTGTCTGTTGGTGGGTGGGGGGGGTGTGACTCTGTGCATAGATGTGTGAATGGGTAATTCACTGGGTATATGGGTTCAAGAGTGCATCTGTGAAGGGCTGTATGGGTGGCTGAGTGTGTGTATGGGTATGTTGGTGAGTGAATGGATGTCTCAGTGGTACATGTATGAGTAACTACATATGTGAACCTCAGTATATTTGAGTGTTGGAGTATATAAATCATTATATGTGAGAGTGAGTGATTGTTAGAGTGGCTGTATGGATGAGTGTGTGCTTGTATCAGTGATTGTACAAGAGAGAAAATATGTGTTAGTATCTATATAAATAGGTAAGGTGGTGTGTGTATAACTGTATAGGTAAGTAAATGGGAGTGTGAATGATTCTTTGCATGATTGACTAGGTGTGTGAGTAACTCAATGGATGTGTGAGTGTCTGTATAGGTGTATGAGTGCAAATGATAGTGCTGGATTGATGAGTGGCTACATGTATGAGTTACTGTATGGATGAATGAGTGGACGCATGTGTAGACCTAGGAATCAGGGAGTTGGTATATAGTAACTGGTATTGGTGAGTCTATGGATTCAAAAATGATTGTCTGTATTTTAGAATGGGTATATCAAAGGTTTTAATAGGGTGTGAGGAGGTGCATTAGATTATCATGTGGATGATGTCATCAGTGTTGTCACTGACCATGTAATGAATGATGTAATATGTGACGTCATCAGCAGTAGATAGCGGGACGCGAGTTATAGTTAGCTCAACTAACTATAACAGCCGAATTTCTCTGGTTTTCAAGGAGTGAAATGTCCAACTAACTATAAGTCCCTGAAACCTATGTTTTTTTCAGTGAATTGTCTATGGTTTTTTAAATGCTAATTTCTAACTATGATGTCCATGAAACTTATGATATTTTTCAGTGATTTTCAAAGGTTTTTCAAATGATAATTTCTAACTATAATGTCCCTGAAACATCGGGTTTTTCAGTGAATTTCCAAGGTTGTTTTAAATATTAATTGCTAACTATGCCTACAGAGGTAGGACATGTGAAGAAAGAGGAAGAAACGCACAGAAAAAGTAGCAAGAGAAATGCAGAAATTGGCAACAGAAGTCCAGAAAGACGATGAAAAATGCAGAAAGAAGTAAGAGATATGCAGAAAGAACCAACAGATGTGCAGAAAGAGGCCTTGTAAGTCATCCTGTGCCCCCAACTTTTTACTGACAAGTAGTGGTGGTAACTAACTCTACCTAACCAGGCCTAGAGACAGTGCTATGCTAAAAGACACTTAGAATACAGTGAAAACTACATACTCTGGGGAACACTATGTGTTGGGGTACCCCTCTGATTGGCATGACCTCCTCTGTAAGGCCCTAGTACATAATAGGGCAGGGGGATTAAAACTACCTCTAAGCAAGAGGTTCAGAAATAATACTTCTGTAAGTATGCCGACGACACCCAACTGGTTTTTTCTCTGGAAGGAGTCAATGCAGTCCAGCTGGAGACATTTCATCTCTGCATGACAGCCACAGCGGACTGGTTACGGGCCGATTCCCTCCAATTTAACAGCTCAAAGACGGAGGTGCTCTATTGCTCTATAGACCGGATTCCGCGTGTTCTTCCAGAGAACTTTTGGCCTACCAGCGGCGGCTGGATCAGCACGCAACTTGGGGGTGATTTTCGGCCCAAATTTACAGCTTGATCTGCACGTCAACAAAACTATATCTACGTGCATGATGCTGTTACGCATGTTGCGTAAAGTTCTGCCCCTTCTCCCCGCCCAGGCCAGGCCGGAAGTAGTTCGCACCACCATTCTAAGTCGTTTAGACTATTGTAATGCGCTACTTCTGGAGGCCCCTAAAAATCTGCTGGGGAAGTTACAACGAGTGCAGAACATGGCCGCCAAGTTGGCTCTTTCCCGCCCCAGGTCCAGCTCCTCCACTCTCGCTCTAAGAGACTTACACTGGCTTCCGGTACATCTGCGAGTGTCGTATAATGCCGCGTGCCTGGTGTTCAAGGCGGTACACCAACTGGGCCTGATACCATTGCGGAATATGTTTGCCTGGTATTCTGCTTCGCGGCCTCTTCGTTCCTCTTCGGCACAACTGCTGGTTGTCCCAAGGTTTCAGAGAGTTAGGATGGGTGGCCGCTCATTTAGCGTTGCAGCGGCCAAACTTTGGAACTCCCTGCCTAGTTCTCTGAGAAGCCATAAGGACTACCTGCCGTTTAGGAAAGCGCTGAAAACGCACCTCTTTCCGAAAATTGGTTGAGCAGTGAGTAGTGTACCGTCCAGAAGTTCATAGCGCCAGGATGCCCTCAGGTCTGCGCTCTACAAATACACTAAATAAATAAATAAATAAATAAATAAATAGTAGTCACATTGTGGTAGAGAAAGAAGGCTGGGCCTCCGACCAGCGCTCAGGAATTACTCTGTGTAGGACTTACAAGAGGTACCAGGAGAACTTTTTTGTTTTGTTTTTTTACAGAGTTTTATATAGAACGAACCTGATCCATATCGGGTATCAGCGCTCTTTACATAGCACCAGTTGCATTACATGAGGAAACATTAATTTTTTGTGTTAGGCACAGGGAGATTACTTGATTAACCCTAATCACAGGATGTTCAGCATCATTGTCGAGACTTGAACCCAGTTCCCCAGATTTGAGGTTGACTGCCCTAGCAGTTAGGCCAACTCCTCTCCCCCTCAGGAGTAAAGTGGACTTCATCCTCCATCTTGTTTTCTGCTAGGCGGCGTGTTTGCAGAGTGATGGAGCAAGGGGGCATGGCGTCTGAAGACTTCTTAGAAATCCCACTGTGTGGGACTTACTGGAGGTAACAAGTGGGAAACTTGGCCCCCAATGACATCCTTTGGGGCCAACTACCCCTCCTACCACCTCCAGTAAGTACCCCCAGCAGGATCGCTAAATTCTCATAAGAGGCAATGCCCCATTTGCCCAACACTCTGCAAACGCGCTCCCTGACGCGCTCTGGATGGGGATTTAAGTCCCATTCACTACTGGGGGTCATTTCAGGGCCAACCAGCCTACCTCTTACCTCCAGTAAGCCCCATTCATTGGGGATTGCTGAGAGGTGGCAAAAGGTCATGCCCTCTTTCTCCACCACTCGCACCTCCTGGTGTATTTTAAGTTGAGGGATTAAGTCCCAATGAATACTGATGGTCCCTGGGGTTCACAGCTGGATTGCAGAGAGGTGGTTCGAGGCCACACTCCTTTGTATACTACTCTGCAAACGCGCATCTTGGCACACTGCTGCTTAGGGGATGAATTCCACTTGTGTCCTGAGGTCCTCAGGACACAAGAGGACCTCATCGCCCCACCAGCAGTGCACCACGAGGCACGTTTGCAGAGTGGTGCAAAAAGGGGCATGGCCTCGTACCACCTCTCTGCAATCCAGCTGTGTGGCGCTTACTAGATGTACCTGGTGGGCTAGTTGGCCCCCTTAGATCCTCAGTATTCATTTATATAATTAATTAGCATAGCCCCAGGGAGGTGTTGGTACCTGGGGCTGCAGGGGCCCCTGCAATTTAATTTTGGAATTGCCCTCAGACCCAGCCCATCAGGGGGCTCATTGAAATGAAGCGCAGGAGCCCACGCTTAATGGTTTTTTATTTTCTAGGGACGATTTGCGCACCTAGCGCACATTTATTTTAATGCTTTTTTGGCCCTCTGGGTCCCTGTGGCCCCCTGTGCAGACCTAGGGGGTCAGCGTGTTTCTATCCTGCCTCCTTTTCCTGTTTTTCATCTATTTTTCACCCTTTTGCTTGTGACTCGGTTACAAGATCGTTGCCAACACTTCCTGGTTTGTAGTGTTGGCAGCTCATCAGAGTAAAGCTTGTGAAAGAATATTTCGGACACTTCAACTCCCATAATACTTGAGGGCATATTCATTGGAACAGCCCAATAAGGGCGCACTATAATATTTAAATAAGGAGGAGTGACCGTAGAGCACATCTTCTCCGAAAAGCCTCTGAGGAAGAAGCACTGTCTTCGAAACGTGTCAGGCATGACGGACTAGCTGTTTTTAATTTTATCTGTGTGATGGACTTCAAAAGTACCATCCCGACCAGACAGATTTTCATTTGTAATTGTGCTTGTAATATGCCTATAATTTTTTATGATAAAAATGTTAATCGAAAATGCAACTTGAATTTACATTTTTTATATTGTTGAACAGCAGTCTTCTTTTTCCTTACTATTTTCTTTTTGTAAAAATTACAATTATTCTAATTTTGAAATATATCTTAATGCATACTGTGAGTGAGTGAGTAACTTTATTCAGTTAAATAACCATCAAAGTACACACAACAAAATAAAAACAAGCTCAAACAGGCAATCAATTCACAGGGAAAAAAATACTGGGTCCTAAATACACCAATACAGCCTCATTAGAATTATCAAAAACATTTCAATCTGTTCATTAAGATATTCATAACAGCAATATTGTACATAATTTCAACATTCCACCCAGGCAGTTTAAATACATTATAAAAACACACTAAAATATCCCATAAAAAGTACAACAAACTAAAATATATTTTACTTCAAGTATCACCCACTCCGACCATCAGGTTCACTTTATAGTCATTTGTTTGAACAAGCAACAATTTCCCTCCTGTGCATAAGCAATTTTATCTCACATACCATATAAGGGCTGTGCAAATATACAAAAAAGTGTCTGTGCATAGTGCATAAAATGCATGTAATTAACTAAAATACATAATGGAAAAAGATCAACCAACGAAACTCATTATTCCAAAGCCTTTAGGAGTTTTGCTCTCCTATACCACATTGCTTCTAAAAATTAACTTACAACAAATACTGTTTTTAGTGATGTATCACTTTTCAGGATCCTAAATTCTTCTAGGTGACTACCTGTGGCCATGCTATGACAGATGGGAACTAGCCATTTACGGCGTATGTAAAAGTAATCCTTGCAAAAAAAACAGTACATGCTTTTCGTCTTCACGTGCCAGGTCGCAAATAGGGCAGATTTCAGTTTCTTGGTTCGCCGACCATTTGCTTGTAAGGATTCTCAGTGGTAAACTTCCATAACGAAATCTTATATACAAGTTTCGGGTTCGAGATGGGAAGATTAAATCTAAAAATTCTTCGAATAAGGGGTATTCATGACCGATCAGTCATTTATATAAGCCCAATACCTATATTTAGGTAGTTTAATATCAGATTTTAAAATAGAATTGGGATCATCCCACAAGTTCTGCAAACCGAGTTTGGAAAACCATCCAGAAACAGATTTAACACAAGGAATTTCCCTGGCTCCCTGAAGGTGCATTACCTCTACCAGAGAGTCTTTAAAGACTATAAGTTCTGGTGTAGACCAAAGTCAGATCCAATATACTAAAGTTTTCAAAATGTCCCAGTGAGCAACTCATTTTATTCCAACATCAACATCCAACATTCCAAGATACATGGGGATTAACGGGGTACTTGATGGTAAGCCTAATAGCTGTTCTCGGCAATGGCTAACAACTATAAATTACCCTAACCCTATATCTCTGCCCCATTAAGAGTGGCACCCTGAGCCGTTGCTCGGTAAACTTCCACAGCAGTGGAAATAGCATTAGAATTAGTTTGATTATAAAACCTTAAAATGGCATTATATATGTGTTCAGTAATTAGTTGTGATTCCTCCAATTGGTTTGTCCACCATAAATCGTCTTTAAGTCTGACCCCCAAAATGATGCATTCTGCACAGGGCCTCGCTCCCGGTATGAATACTACAACTTCCTTTTTTTTCCAAAAACCATAAACTTAGTTCTGTTTATATTCAGTTCTAAGCCTCCCAAATTACACAATTTTAAAAACGTATCAATTCAAATTTGGTGGCCCATCGGAGACTTAGATATGAGAAGGGAATCACCTGCAAAAAGTAAGCGCTGGTCTAGCCAGCATTATATAAAACCTTTAAAATAAAAAAAAATAGAGAGAATAGGATGGGTGCTAGCACACAGCCCTGGTGAACTCCTCGCTCTATGGGAATATGATCCGTCAATTCTCCATTTGGACCCCAGCGGACCTGTGAAAAATTATTCACATGTAATCTACTTATTAAATGCACTAGGTTGGCCGGAGCACCCATGTTTATCTGGGCTTGCCAAAGGGCCAATTGTGGTATAAGATCCAACGCTGCTCTAAGATCAATAAATGCCACGTAAAGTTGTTGTTTCTGAAGTAAAACATATTTCCAATATAAAACTATAAATCAAAAAATTTGATCTGTTGTTCTAATCCTTGGTCTAAAACCTGCCTGGAGGGGAGATAAACTCTCTTGTGTATAAACCCCATCCAAAAGTCTCTTCAGAATTTGTTTAAAAAATATCTTTTGGGCATTATCAATGAGTCTGATAGGCCTATAATTAGATGGCTCCCCCAAATCACCTTTTTATGTATAACTATAATTTCAGCTCCAAACCATGAGTCAGGTACCTTCCTCCCAGCTGCAATAGCATTAAATAACATATTAAGGTAGGAGGACCATATCAAAGATTCAGATTTATATGAATCCCCAGGTATTTTATCTGGTCCAGGGGCTTTAGCGGATTTCTGCGATCAATCGCTCCAATTGTTTCACCTAAGCCAAAGACGATAGGAGGAGTGGAATCTAATATAGGCCATACATTTAAAAAGCTAGTGCTATCAGGGAGCTGGGAGTCACCAGAAGCATAAAGCATTGTAAAATGAGAAACCCATTTATCCGAGGAAATATTATATTGATGTAAAGTAGGTTTTTCTGGCTTAGTTTGGGTAACAAGACGCCAGAATAGTCTAATGTCATTCTTTTTCGTGGCATTCAAAATATCTTGCCATAAGTTATTATTCCAATTCCTCTTGGCTTTAATCAAGATAGATTTGTACTGAGATCTGCCTGCTTTAACATTAGTAATATTTCCCTCTAATATAGCCTTCCTCAGAGCTGACGTGGCTAACTTACAAGCCGGATTAAACCATTTCTCAACCTTCAATGAATAAGAAGTCCTAATAGTACAATTTTGGTAAAAAATCTCCCGTAAGACATTAGACAAGCCAACATGAATGTCTAAAATAGGAACTAAATTCATATTCAGTCCCACATATGCTTCAAAGTATGTAACATAAAGTTTGCAAATCTGTGAGAACAGTTCCTGATTAGACATAACATTTGGCCATGAAACATACCGGCGATTATTAGATACCACTGGGGCAGGTACCATAGTTATGTGGTTATTTTTATCTTGGTTTAAAGAGTCACCAGTCAAAGGGCCATTTGTATCAACAAAGTCTTTTGCGATTCCTAAATAGCGATTTTTAAGGAATCGCTATTTAGGAATCGCAAAATGGTATGTATGAAGAAATTCGCTATTTTTTAGCGATTCCTTAATCTTCCTTATTTGCGAATTCGCATTTTGCGAATTCGCAATTAAGGAATAATTTCCAATGCATTCCTGTGGGCCTGGAGGCCCACAGGAATGATTGCGAAATAATTCTCAAATTGCGAATTCGCAATTTGCTAATCACAATTTGAGAATTATTTTAAGGGTGCAGGGGTGTCTCAAAGACACCCTGCTGCACCCCTGAAATGTACATGTGCGTGCATATGGCGCACATACATGCCCTATGGGCATGTGTGTGCATCACATGCCACCTTCAAAAATGCCAAATTGTGCATTTTTTAAAGAATTCGCAAGTTACCATCAACTACAAGTTGGTGGTAATTTGCGAATTCTTAACCAAAATTCGCAACCCAAAAATGCTACATACATAGAATTTAAGGAATCGCAACATTGAGATTTCTTAAATGCTATGGCAAAATGAGGAATCGCAAATCTTTGCGATTCCTTATTTTGCGAATATTTCATACATCCCAAAACATGCAAAAAGGCCGTTTGCGATTCGCAAAAGGCTTGATACAAATGACCCCAAGTTACTTCAAGGGAACTATGATCAATATCAAAGCGCACCACCACTTCATATCATACATTAGAGGCCATAAACTTACATCGACCAAGACATAAACAATAATGCTGGTACATACCCCTCTCTTAAATGTAGCTGCCCTTGTAGGATCAGAGCGAGCACACCCATTGCACGCTCTAAGGCCCTTGCTTAATGTAAACGAGGCCAGTTCTAAGGCAGTGTTCGAAAATGATCTCAAAGGGGGGCCAGCCAAAGGTAGTATACCCCATACTTCATCTCCCTCTCCAGTTATCTCATTTAAATATAATGAAGGTTCAAAACTGGTATTAAAATCACCTGCTACTATGACTTTTACACCAGAATCCAGATTGTCTATAAGTTCCTCTAAAAGATAGTGTAGGTGATTTATCCAATCCCCTAGCACACCTAGGATAAATATTAAAAATAGTCAAACGGAGAGCCGTAGAAAAGGTTACAGTAATCCCCATCAGATCTAAATTGTCAATCACCATCAAGGTAGAACTGCTAATATAGCCATTCTTAATTAAAATGAAAAGCTCACCTATGGTTCTCCCAAAAGGGGCTGCAGGTTTGGCCTCCACACTTTAACTAGTAAACCCATCAAGAGACACTTTTTCTGTCGCCCATGTGTTTTGTAACAAACAAATATCTCGATTGGCTGTACATGCCAACCAATCTGGATCAACTAGTTTTAGTCCCAATACAGCAATATTCCAAGATAATATCTTGAGGAAGGGGAAAATACTATTCTGCCGGATCAAATCATTTCCAGACTTAATGACTAGTAATTCAGCTTGGTCAGGTTTTTCTATAGGATTAGGACTCTCAGCAAAAGAATACTTACACATATTATCACTAGGATGCTTGTCCAAATAACAAGGGGATGGAATTAATGAGGATACATTAATGTAACCCTCTATCCCACCTTGGTTTGTTGTATCGATAGACCCCACCCAATCATGGGGCATATAAGTGGACACCACCTCCCTTGAACTCGAAACCCAAGGATTACGTGGGGCAACAGAAGATAAAACATGGGCGTTACTACACCCAGTCTTGCAAGAAACTGCATAACCCTGACTCCCAATTGTAACCTGGCTCACCGTGCCTTCAAGTGACTTTCTAAACAATGTGAAGAAATAACCTATTTTTCAATAAAACTTAGCACATATATATTTATATTTTCCTATGTGAACTATATTAAAATATATTTTATTCAGCCAACTTTTTACTTTACCTTATTTCTTTTTACATAATTTAATTTAAAGTAGATATGGGCTACAGAAACTCTATGCTTTTTTGTTATTAAGTAATGTTATTGGTCAGTAATGACATGTTTTTTTTATTTTTTTTTATTGAAGGCAGAAATTTTTTACATAACCATAAGATCAATGCATCATTAAACCATTAAAAAATCTCCCTTAGGCCAAATACACAAAGAATTGTTAATACTTTAATAATACACACTGTGAGGATCAATAAATGCATTTACACAGCAATAAAGTCCAAGACCACAACCCAACCTACTTAAACATCATAAAAACAGTCTCCCAACCCTGTTTTATTCAAAATAAATACCACATACCTTGTTGAATTTCTTAGTACCTCCCACCCGTAATGCAAAAATACGGTCACTTTTCTTAACTATTTTCATCTTATGACCCCATTTCAAAACCCGAAGGAATCAAATCTGTCACCATTTTTGCAATACAAGCGACCTAGCTACTGCCATTGCTATATATAAGAATTTTATCAATGGATCCATGAAAGAAAGATCAGGATCGAACCCAAAAAGAATTAATTTGTCATTCACAGCCAATTGGATGTCACATACATACTCCAGATAGCTAAATAGACCTACCCAAAACATATGAATTTTGGGACAACTCAACATAATATGAGACCAATTAGCTAATGGATAATTCATGCAGCGAAAACATTGAGAAGATTGGTTGGCATACATTTCTGATAGAGAGTAGGGAGTTTGATACAATAACCATTTGCTAAAAAACAACATCCTTCGCCAATTCGCCCCTCTCAATATGCTAAAGTTGAGTTTATTAATAGTTGACCAAATATGAGATGACATCTCTAAATTTTCATGATCCGACCATTTTTTAATTGCCTTTGGCTTGAGATCCACTCCCTTGACTGAGGCTAGGTATTTCTTCCAGGCGCCTGGCTTTTATTCCGATGCCCTTACTAGTACTTCATCGACCAACTGGCTCCGTTCAACCAAATGAGAAACAGCTAATTCTGTAAAAAATGTATACAGTGTACTATATGAACTTAATAGAATAAAATCATTAAAAATCAATTGCGACATTTCAGCTACAGGCACCCATTTCCCATTTCTCAAGAAATCCATAACTTTTACGAATTGGGCCGCAAGATGTGATGATTGTTTAACCCCAGCCAGAGGCAGGATCCCTTCTATCAATGTAGCTGAATTAATTAAAGGAATAGAATACCTTTTGAACAAAGCCTGTCGTTTTTAAAAAAAACAGTGAAGACACTTATAATGAACACGTTTCGGGGATCTAAAAATCAACAAGGGGGAATGAATTTGACTGTCTTTACACATTAAATTAATAAAACTATTGCAAAAAAAATTTGATTGCGGTAAAAATTTAAATCTAGATAGATATTGTGCAAAATACGCATGATAATGTTCGCAAAGATTTGGTAGAGCTAACCCTCCCGGATCAAAATCTTCATGTAAAGTGCTGAGTGCTCTACGTGGTGTTTTTTTGCACAGAGGAAGGCTGTAAACATAGGCTCTACCTGAGTTAAAAAGTAACCTGATAAAGTGCATGGAATAGTTGAAAAAAGAAAATTAAATAACGGAAGAACAGACATTTTAATTAAGGCCGCTCGCCCCAGAATAGAAAGGGGGAGCAAACTCCAACGAGAAAACAAGCCCTGAACTTTCCTAAGAAGAGGAACAAAGTTCAATTGATATAAATTGCTAACAGATTCAGTAAAAAATACCCCAAGGTATCTCTTTGGATTAGTATTGACAGAGGTATGAATATCAGGGTGCAGATCTAAAGCAACTTTCCCACATTGCAAAACTTCGGTTTTCCCTTTATTGATACAATAGCCACCTAAGGCCTCGAAGTCTTCAAAAAGCTGAAAGACTTTGGCTTGGACCTCAATTTTTGGTTTAATTATGAGCATGATGTTATCTGCATACAATTTCAATTTTGGCATTGATGGAATTGGGGGACAAATATCAGCACAGTTCTTAATTGCTATCGCCAAAGGCTCGATGAAAAATGCAAATAGAACTGGCGGTAAAGGGCACCCTTGCCTTGTGCCTCATTTAATTTTCAATGTCCCTGCCACAGCTGTATTAATAACTACATTCGCTACAGCATCAGCATAAAGGTTATGGATCAAAGATATAATCTGCAATGGAATACCGAAATGCTGCAAGATTGTAAACAATGTCTCCCATACCACGAGGTCAAAAGCCTTCTCGGCATCTTATAATAAAACTAAAGCTGGTATCCTCTGTGTGTCAAAATAATCCAAAGCCTGTCAGAAAGTGAGTATTAGTAACTAATTGTCTGCCAGCGATAAAACCATTTAGATCCGAATGGATCAATTTTGCCGCATACTGATTAAACCTGAGTGATAGAAGTTTGGTGACGATTTTATAGTCAGAATTTAGCAGCGTTATTGGGCGATAGGAATTAGGATCCCTACTATTCTTGCCTTTCTTCACAAAGCTCACTATGTTCCCCTGTCTAAAGGATTCTGGAGCTACCCCTCCTTCTAACATAGAATTTAGTTATGACCTTGATATTTATAGTAAGTATGTAACATTCCCAAGATTTTAGTTGTAAGAATGTACCAATATTAAGATGGTCTTCTGCAATAAAAGTGAAACACTGTTAGAATCGGCATAAACACTGCTCCGGATGAAGGGAAATTGTTTCTGAAATCAATAAAGAATAACTAAATAGGAGCTTTTATAAAACTTGTATGACCTTCATGAACACTGAAACTACAGGAAAAGTACCTTTTTCAAGAAGTAAAAAATATTGACATGAAGCATACCTTGTAACTAAGCATGTATTACACTCAATACTTCAGGAGAAAATCCAGATAATGGTGTGCTTTGAGTGTAAGATTATGTGAGCTACGATCAAAATTAATGTTGGCACTCCCAAATCAGGACTGTTGTTGGAGGTGCCTGACATTGCATTCCTCATTAGGTGGATCACAATTTCCATTTTGTCCAAAATTGAAAAAAATCTATTAATAGCGATAAAACTGAGGCCCTTTGCTCATCTATATCACTGCTTATAATCCTTGTCAATTAAGACATGTTACAATTTTCATTGACTGAATTTAGTACTCTGATGCACCACACTCCATATTGACGAGTAATTCTATGCAAGTATGTTAGAGAACTACATATATACACGTATGTATATTTATATAGTGCAAACCCAAATAGGCAACATTACACTGTGGGAGTTTTGTAATGTGGTGTATGTAACTATGCAGACCCTCCAGGATTTCACAATTTTGCGGTTTGCCGCGAAATCGGCACTTTTGTAAAAGTGCAGCGATTTTTACAAAAGTGGCCGCGAAATCGGCACTTATAAAAAATGCTGCGATTTTTACTAAAGTGCCAGCGAAATTCAGATATCCGCCCCCCCTTCTATTCTATTTAGCCCCTGGTGTTCTACTTAAGCACCTTCTTTTCGCTACCAATCCATTAGTCTCTGATGGTGGGGATGTCAGAGAAGACAGTGCCTCCGCTAGGTCTTTTTACGAGATGACCGCTTCTTCCTGGGCTTTCTCACCAACTTCCTTGTGGATTAGGTAAAGCGTCCTTATAGAGGAGACTCTCTGGCACCAGGACCGAGCACCAGATGTGTCACTTGCAACATTTCTCATTAACGCCACTCATCAACACAGCCAAATGGCTGCGGAGACAGTGCAATACCGACCTCCCCTCCTCCCCTCAGTTTAGTAGGTCCTCTATTGTTGTCCGATGGAGGCAGGGGGTGGGTGTAGCGTAGCTGAAGGTACACCTGGCAAGGGAAATGGAGACTAGGTCCAAACGGCGGTGGGCAATGAAAAGTAGAACAGTAAGGAAGGTGACGTTGAGCGGGAGCTCGCTGGGAAGCACCCACAAGCCCCACCCAGTCATGCAGTGACCCGGGCTCACAATTACAGTGGCTAGGTACAGCCACCAGGCTTATCCCTCCCCCATGCTGTGTCCCTGGAAACTCCTGCGCTTCAATCCCTACTTACTCCTCAACTCTGTCCACCTTGTAAATTTTTGCTAACAGATTGTCGAGCCATGAAGAGTCCCTGCCAAGTGATATTTTGCTCCCGTGGTTGATTTTTGGAATCAGTTTAGCTATCATGAAGCACATAATCCAGGCTGGGTCCAAATAACAACTTTGAGGTCTTAAGGAAAGCTGACAGCAACTTGAGGACTTTCACCTTTATTGACTCCTTTTGTAGGTTATAAGTGCCTGAAGTGCATTCGGACACCCAGATTTTTATAGTCCTGTTCCTTAGTTATAGTTTCACCACCTATATGCCATGATCAAGACTCACTGACTTTCTTGACAAATATTACTCTTTTAGACTTACCTAGATTGATATCCATAGCCTTTTGCATGGTATAGTTATGTAATTTATTAATTAGTCTTTGTAACTCCACTTTTCTTTTGCTGAAAAGCACTAGGTCACCATTAAAGGTAATGGGGTAACCCAGTAACCCTCAGAACCTAGGTAGTTTAACTAAATGAAAATGAAAACAATGGTTCTGTTGGGAATCATATTCACATTGAGAATATATATGAATATATAGAGTTAGGGATATACCCAGTGAGTGATATATCAAGAAACGGAATTAAAAGGAGAACAGAAGCAAACAACTGATCACAATTAACGTTTGTTGGCAAATCTTTTGTATTTGGCCTTTTTAGTGGTTTGATTGTCAAGGTTTTCAAGAAACTGTCCAAAACAAACAATACATCAACACAATGTACATTTCGGAAGGTGAGTCGTGACTGGTGACTAGGTGCTCAACAGAAAATTAAACAGATAACATAATCATAAGTATACATGTAAACACTAATGTCAATCATAAGTGTCCACATTGCATTACAATAGTTTCAGACAGATATATTATTTCTTTAGTTTAGTTGAAACTCTGTGTGGACCGATACATAGACAGAACGTCGACGTTTCGACCCTTAATTGGATGAGCTGGCTTTGTGCATCTTAAGGCGGGTCTTCCTCAGGACTGCAAAAAGGATGGACAGCCTTGTTAACCCCTTCGCTGCGGGGGGTAATTCTCCCGCTGTGCTGGGGGAGGGGGGGCGCGCACAGCGCCCCCATGCTCATGACGAGCTCAGCTCGTCATGAGGCATGGCGCTCCGGTACTCATTTTTTTTTGTTTAAATTTGTTTATTGGGTCTGAATCAGCACATAACAAAAAAGAAGAACAGACAATAATCGCAATACATTACCACAGTTTCACATCAGATAGGTAAAATTGCATGTCTCGTGACCACAGGTTTTCTCTTTTCATGTGTCAAAGCCTCGTGTGCCCAGTATGTGACTCATCGCAGAGACATCATGATGTATCGGAGAGGTGTCAGTGTGTCACCCGCCAGTAAACGGCTATGCATGTGTTTCCTAACGCATCGTCGGTCCTTTTCCAATAGTAACTCTCAGGCGGGTGTGAGGTAGTACTACAGGCATATTAGGTGGGGCCAGTGATGTAGGTGGACTGAAATAAACGGTGGACCTATATTTTGCATGGGCTGAACATTCAGCATTATAAAACTAACGGATGCATTTCCTTGCTCGTACTCTTCATTTTCTAGATCTGTTCCCTTCCTTTGGGGAAATCCGTCTTTGTCTGGAAAACATGCCTCATTCATTACTTTATTCAAGTTTCCATATATCCAGTCACCCTGGTAAACTATGGACTTTCTGTCTAGTGAGGTCATTAAGGCAAACCATGCTCCGCACGAACCATTGTGGGAGAACGGTAAAGGGAAGAAGGGCAGAACTCCCTTCGTCTTTTGATAAGGTGGGAGTTGGCCACATACCCAGCAATCAGTCGCATTGCTGGGCTGATGAGAACGGTGTAACATTCGAATGAAAGTATTGTTACGCAGGGCAAGTCGATATGACAGTTCATGGGGTGGCAAGTCACTGAATGTATGCTCTACGGTGTTGTTAAGGGAAGAGTGCATATGTGAGGCAATAGGAGGAAAGAAAACATGTAGTATTAAACTAACACAGATTATAACGATGCACAGAAAAAAAGAATAATCAAAGAAATAATACATCTACTATGTAATATCTTGCAGTATTTCTCTTTCATTTTGCTCTTCTTACTATTCTCGTATGCGATCTTATACATGTCAGAAATCTAGTCTAACCGATTCACCACCTAGTGGACTTAAACAATTAAACCTCGTCTGACTTATTAGATCGTAACTTAGACCTATACTCTTGCTGTGAAGTCTTTTCTAGCAAAGGCGGCGCAAAGTCTGTAATGTCTTTAATGTCTTTAATGTCTTTAATGTCTTTATTCTTTACCAAAGTTCCAGATTGTCCAAAGTACCGTTTACAGTGATGGGCGTGAATCCACCCTTTTCTTCCTTCGATCTTTATTGCAGTCCTCGTGGTTAGTAACACTAACTTCGGCGTCTTCCAACGCGGCTCAAGGGGGCTTGATCGATCGAAATTCCGGACAAGTACGTAATCTCCTGGTGCTATGGCATGCTACTTGACCTGGGTGTTGTCAGGGAAGGCGGCAGCAACCTGTGAACGACAAGAGAGTAGTGCAGACATCAAGGAAGCCAGGTAATCTGTCAGCATGTTACTGTCAACATCAGTTATTTTCTTAGGCATAGGCGTACCCCACATATTTGGCGGTCTACCAAAAACTACTTCATACGGAGATAGGCCTGTTCTGGAATGAGCTACCATACGCATGTAAAAGAGGGCAACCGGCAAGGCTACCATCCAATCCACGCCCTTTTCTGCACAGATCTTTGCTAGTTTCGTCTTGATTGTCTGATTATGTCTTTCTACAAGGCCTGCTGCTTCAGGGTGTCGTACACAATGGAACTTCCAATTATATCCTAACAGAAGAGACACTTGTTTCATTAATTCAGAGGAAAATGGCTGACCATTGTCTGAGTAGACGACACGGGGCAATCCGTATCTGGGAAAGAATTCGCGCACCAATTGCCTGGCGGTTGTCACAGCAGTATAATCTGGAACTGGATACGCTTCTGTCCATCTAGTTAGTGCACACACAACTACCAAGACATACTTGTAACCTCTACATCTGTCCATTTGGATATAATCCATCTGGAGGACCTCAAAAGGGTGGTCAGGAGGATGAAATCCACCTTGTTCCACCGGGATGCCTTTACCTGGATTGAACTGGCAATAGATCATACATGTTCGTACTTTCTGTTTCGCTGCTGCACGCAGGTGCTTGTTAAACCAGATATTCTGTAAGCTGTCTATCATTGCCTTCTCTCCCAAGTGTGCTGGACTATGTGTTGTGTTTATGATTACTTGTACCATGGAATCTGGAAGAAACCATGTGCCTTTTCCCTTAGTCATCCAACCTTGGTCAGTCAGGACCCCTCCTTGTTCAGTCCATTTCTTTATTTCATCTGTAGTGGCATGTGTCTGTATGTCGAGTACATCTTGAGAAGGATCCCTGACTGTCATACTTTTTGTCAGTAATGGTACCTCTGTCCTTGTCGTGTCTGTTGGTGTCTGGGCTGTAAGTTTAGCAGTTCGGTCTGCCAGGTCATTACCCTGGGAAATGGTGTCTGTAACTTTGGTGTGAGCTTTGCATTTCAGGATAGCTGTGGCTGCAGGTAAATGTATTGCTTCCAACAGGGCTTGAATAAGTGGGCCGTGCTGAATTTTGGCCCCATGAGAGGTCAAGAAACCTCTCTCCCTCCATAGTACTCCGAAATCATGAACTACGCCAAAAGCATATTGTGAATCGGTATAAATGTTCACTCTTAAGTGCTTAGCTCTTATGCAGGCTTGTGTCAGAGCGATGAGCTCTGCTGCTTGTGCTGACAGTGTGTCTATTCTTTGTGTCTCTATGACTTCAGTAGCAGTGGTCACGGCATATGCTGCTACTAACTCTCCTGCACTCGTTCTCATGCATGATCCATCTACATAGAGTGTTAGGTCAGGGTCTGGAAGTGCAATATCTGTCAGGTCTTGTCTTGGTTTCGTCACTATATTCATTACTTCCACACAGTCATGTGGTGGTGCATTTACTGTACTTGAGGGCGAAAGTGTAGCAGGGTTCAGAATGTTACATCGTCTGATCTCTATGTGTGGTTGAAATAATGTCAGTTCATATCCTGTCAGTCTCGCTACAGTCAAATGTTGTGTCTGTGTCCTGTTGAAGAGAACCTCCACTGCATGTGGTACCTGTACTGTCAGGGGGTGTCCCAGCACTATCGAGTCACTTTCTCTTATGGCTAGGGCTGTTGCCGCAACCGATTTCAGGCACGCAGGCAGAGCCTGGGCCACTGGGTCTAGTGTACTAGAAAAATAAGCACAAGGCTTGTGTTTTCCTGCTTGATCTTGTGTGAGGACAGATAACGCTGTTCCATCCCGTTCAGTTACGAAAAGCATAAAAGGTTTACTGTAACTAGGAGTCGCTAGAACTGGCGCTTGACATAATGCTCTTTTTAATTCCTCAAATGCCAAGGTATGTTCTTGTGTCCAAGGGAGGACAGTCGAAGACGCTGCCTCCTGTGTTGTCAATTGTATGAGTGGTTTGGCTAGATAGGCATACTGGGGAATCCATTGCCTACAGTATGAAGTGAGGCCAATGAAGGCCCGTACTTCCTTTTGTGTCTTGGGCTGTGAAAGGTTAGAAATGAGCTGTATACGTTTTGGTGTTAGCTGTCTACCCTCCTTGGACAGCAAGTGTCCAAGGTACACCACTTGCTGTTCACAGACTTGTAACTTTGAAGGGGACACTTTGTGCCCCTTGTCTGCCAGAAAGTGTAAAACTGTCAGTGATGCATTTTCGCAGTCTGGTTCTGAACGTGCTGTAATTAGGATGTCGTCTACGTACTGGAGTAGTGCAGTGTTGGTAGGCATGCTAATACTGTCCAGCTGTCTTTTTTAATGCCTGACTGTAAATGCTAGGACTCATTGCAAGAGCGAAACTCCTGCCAATTATTCCGTTTACACTACGAGGGAAAAACTATTCATTTGCAAGCATGCCTTATCTGAAGTCAATGAAGCTTTCAGTGCTGACTGTAAGGAAGAGCAACTTGACCCCCTCCTTATATAAACATTTCTCCGCGGCTCATCAAGTTTTTTTCTCTGCACTGCCTTCCCCTTCACCGTGATGTCACCCACAGGGCTGTTCCTCCACCCTTTCAAAACTCTGAGAGCTAAGAACAGCTGCCAAGTTACTGAAGAGAGAGCTTGGTCAAATTGCAAGCATTCTTTATCTGCATGCGAAGGAAGCCTGTCCGCGGAAAAGAATTGGAGTATGGCCAATAATAACAAGACAGGCACTGCTCGGCGCTCCAAGAGGGAAAAGCCCTCCCTTCACAAAATATCTTTCCCTGGGAGCCAGGCCACCTCAAGGTCGAAAAACACATTCTTTGTAATTCAAAACATATCTGTACCCAGGCCAGAGAGCTAACCAACATTCTCTAACTTAACTGAAGCAAATTTAAAACATGATAAAAAGCATCCTAAAATCAGTAATTAATAAGGACATATTTTATTTCGTAACTTAGACACATGCTAGCAATTTAAAATAATTATATCATAAAATATTGTTACTAGCTGCAAAGGAAAAAAAGAAACAGAACAACATGACATAGAAACACATCACGTTTTACTTTTTGAAAATAACATGTGAAACACCATAATTTTGCATTGCAGAACCAAGATTTTCATAATTAAGTGTGCAAGCTCTTCTATTCTACCTATTAAAAGGGCCAGATTCATCATTTTTCAAAAAGCCATTTTTTCTAATTGAGTGGATTAACTGTCACACGCTATTCTAAAGGGCAGCTTGCATTGGGAAAAATAATAATGTATATTTTGTAGAACACATTTTTATTTAAAAAAAAAAACACACGGCTGCATTACACTAATTAAAAGCACATTCTATGATGGGTCTGTTTTATATTTTCTTCTCAACCGTGAAAACATTAAAGCACCCTCCGTGCAAACCCTTATCTCAATCCGACTGGTTTATTTACAACTTTACCGAACTCTGAGTCAAACACATTAAATCAAGTGTTTCAAGGCAAACCCACACAAATACACGGACGTATTTGAAATAGAATGTTAAATGAACACTTCTTTACTCTCCATGCAAGATGTTACCATTTCAGTCAGCAAGCTGACAAAGCCCATAGGCAGACCCAGCAACCTATGAAAAAGTTAAATCAAACCATCATTCATCTAAACACTCACTGACTTTTAGTGTCAGCTCACATAACCATGCATGTTAAACAGCATGTTAAAACAAATACTGCCTTCCAAATACAAGATATTAACCCTTTGGCAGCTGAAGCACAATCATTCCCCAATGACTGCAGTACATGGGAAGTCATGAACTCATCTCTCCACGTTATCACATAACACGTACGCACATCTTCAAAACGTTTTCTCCAAGCACTTGAAAGAGATCCAGCTCTCTCCTGCCTAACGTACTGATAACATGCTCTGCACAAACCATAACCACATGGCGCTATTCACAAGCCATATTCACAAGAAACTCAACAAGTTATAATAATGACATGCTCTTCATAAACCATATTTACAAGGAGCTATTTACAAGGAACTCCACAGTAAACTTATATGGCCGATGGGGGCGGAGGGAAATCTGCGTTTACGTAGTCCGGTGGGGACTCTTCTAGATAGGAGGAAATAAAAGCCTCGGATCCTGTCGGCTTTATTCTACGTACTCTATATGGTACAGGTGGTGGCGTTCGCGACCTACTGGGTGTTTCTGAGCGGGTCATTCTAGCTAATTCTTCCGAGAGGACGGGATAAATACCAGTAACGACGGCATTTCTTTCTCTATCAGCCTGTTCTGCCTTGACCCGCTCCCCCTCCTCTCGCAGTTCTTTTTCTTTCGCTTTTTCCGCTGCTTGTTTAGTTCCCTCTCTGTTCTATTAAATTCTTTCTCTGTTCTCCTATGTGACTCTTTGCGCCATAATTCAATGGCATATTTCTGAGAGAGTCTTGATTTCTTTTTCCATAGCGCTTCCTCTACTCTCATAATGCATTCAGAATCCCACGTTCCCGAGACAGGCCATCTATATTTCTCCTCCAAATCCTTCGTGTAATTTGTCCATAAGTCTAAAAACAAAATAGCGTCTAGCCCGTGCTTATTATACATATAATGACCAGGTGTGTCTCTAGGCGGGATGTTAACTGACTCTTCTAGTATACCTTTCCTGGTCCCTATCTGACGTAATTTTGAAAACAGTGGCATGTTGAAACCAACACAATGGAAACACGATACACACAGAATAGACTGACTGAAACAATCATTCACACTACAACACAAACACTAAAACAGATACAGTCTAAACTGATACATGGAATAAAACATGTACTTGAAAACAGTTAACTTTATGCACTGGAATACAGTACAACCATACCGGTCTCAGAAATGAGACACGTCTTTACCGTGCCCACGTTTACCGTGGACCCGTCTTTACCGTGTTCGTGTGAACGGACACGTCTTTACCGTGTACATATAACATGACACGTCTTTACCGTGTTCAAATAAATGAACCCGTCTTGAACTTTATGCGTTCCCCATAGTGGTACTCACCGGGAAGCAGAACTTGAAGGCCTCGGAAACTTGATACTTGATACTACGTCTACTTCTACTTCCACGCATGCGCCTCGGAACAGGTGGACCTTCGGAACCTCGGACCTTGCTCTCTCACGGGTTGGGCTCTGGTTGGGATGATCCGCGATCCTCACCGCCTCGTGTGGACGCCTGGTCGCAGTCCGTCTCCTCCGTGGGCCTGAGGGAGTAAGCAGGAAGTCCCGCTGTGTGTGCACTTTGAAGTCCGTCACGGCTGTGGAAGGGGGCAAAGGCTGGACCTACGTCTCCGGCGTGTGGGGAAAGGGATTAGTCCCTATTCGGGCGCCAGATTTATGTGGTAAATAAAATATTACCCTGTCATAATTTCTATGAATAAACAAAGTGTCATGCATTAAATGAGAGGCAGAGTCCGTGGTATCCGAGTCAAAGGGCTTTATTCCAATAACTCGAGTTAAGGGAGAATCTGTTCCATCACCTCTAAGGTTCAGGAAGGGTCTTCTAAACATTATTTTCTGATTACATATTTATACGTGCAATCTTGTACATAGGAGGAGCGCTCGAGGCAGAGCAAGAGAGAAAAGAAGATAAGAGCATGTGGGCGTGCATGAGGGTGTACACTTGATGAGTCATAGGTGAGTCATAGGTGGGTGGATACATGGAGGGGGGTTGCATGGCAGGCTGGAACTTTGCCCTACTTGTGCGCAACTTGATCATGACGTGCAACTGACGTGTGACTGGGGGGAGCTGACATTCAGTCTAGTAGGGAGGCCTTCAGTGTCAGGGCGACCAGTACATCTGGTATTATCTGATATCTTGAGTCCGGGGATGTATTATCTGAAGCAAAGGTCGCTCATCACTAAGAGCCAGAGAGGGCATATATTTCTTCGTTCATTGCGTGGGGGCCGTGGGCTTTCTACGGATGCAAGCTCTGTAATTTACTTAAACGGAGACAGAAAGGCTAGGCCCTATCTCTGCAGACGGGTTCTGTTTACCTTCTTCACCGGGCAGGAATGTGATTCTGTAGAGCAAGCAGATAACTGTTGTGCAAAATACTGTCTTGGCACCCCGTGCTGGGCCTCTTTCGGCTGAGCCAGAAGTATGCGAGGTCAGGGATACGTAACTGCAGCTCTCAGAGTGTCTGGAGTCATGAAACCCTAATTCAGAGACTGGCTCAGGCTGAGCCACAAAAAGGGTTCATCTTGAATTAAGAGTGCACAATGCAAACACATGGGCCTCAATGCAAAATTAACGTTTCTTACATGGGAGACTTGATGACTGGCATCCTAATGCAGGACCTAAATGCAGAGGCCTTGGTATTCAGGCCACTTAAGGGAAAATGCATGGGTGACATGCACATACATTAAACATAGGGTACACGCAGGGGACATATTGGTCATGTAAAATTTCATTTTCCTCAAACCGTCCCAACTAACAGGGCCTATTGTACAAGACAATACGTCCAAACTGTGCATCTTGCAGTGTTCGTTACAGTGGGGGGGTGTTAGCGTATCACCACCCGCGATCGGTGCCGTCGCTGCCCATATCAAGCTGCAAAAAATAAAAGGGGGGGGTGATGCCTGTCGCCGCGGTCGCAGTTCATGACTGACCAGTGGTACTGCAGAAGCCCTGCCAACCTGAGGCGTTTTGTTCGGAGCCAATCGTTCGGTCGCAATCCGTCATATCAGAGTGTCCGCCATTTGCGGGGTCACCAGGGGTGGCGCCAAGGAGCCCTCGCGGGAGGTATGTGTCTCGCTGAGTTCTTCCTCAGATGAGAAGATGTGTGGGCCTCTATCTTCGTCCGAGCCCTCGCACGTGTGTCTGGCCTCCGATGCCGCCCGCAGAGCCCTCCTACGTTCCGCGATTATCTGTTCCAGACCAGGGGAGTTTCTAGTGGTGGGAACCGAGGGCCGGTGGAGTTGTGTCAGGGCCACTCGTTTATGTTGCCATCGTCCACCCATTCTCCTGCTTCCGCCGAAGTATCGAAGAAGTGTGTAGACTCTTTGTAGATGATCTTCAGGCGAGCCGGGAACAGCAATGCATATTGAATGTTATGGGTGCGGAGGGTGCGTTTCACTGCTAGGAACGTGGCGCCTTCTCGTTGCACTGCTTGCAAGTAGTCCGGGAATAGCATCACCTGTTTATCCTCCACTTTGAGCGTCTTGGCGTGTCTGGCTGCACCTAGTATTGTATCCCTGTCACGATAGTGAAGCAATTTCAGGAGGAATGGGGGGGGCACTTGAGCGAGGTCTTCGGGTCGGGACACTATGCGCCCGTTCAATGGAGAAGAAGGGTGAGAGATCTTGCGCACAAGTAAATGTACTGATCCATGTCTCTATGTACTGTACGGGGTCCAACCCTTCCACTCCCTCCGGCAGATTAAGGATACGTATATTGCTACGTCTGGAGCGACCCTCCAAATCATCTGTCTTGCGCTCCAGGGCCTGCACTCTAACCTGCAGCTCCTTGACAGCCTCCTGCTGTGTCTGCGCCTGTGGTTCCAACTCCCGCAGCGTCCGCTCCCCTTGTGTGACCCGGTCCGCGAGCTTCCTATGATCATCCCAGAGTAGGTTGATGTCTGTGGCGAGTTCCCCAAACTTATTCTCCATAGTTACTCGGGACAGTTCTATTGCCGCCAGGACTTTGTCTAGTTTGGCCGACATGGCCTGCGATTGCGTGGAGTCCTCCAATAGGGTTGTTCCTGAAGGGGTCGGCGAGGGCGATCCTCTAGGTTTCGGGGCCGAGACCGTGGAGGTGAGTCGTCGCCCCATCGTTCGAGGGGGGGTGCAGTCTCCGCCCGCCTGCTACCACAGCTCTTGTGAATGAGCACAGATGGCAGGGACTCACCCGTCCCGCCGTTTGGAAATGCAGTCTGTGTTGCCCTACCCAGTTCCCTCACAGGTCTCCCGCCGCAGAATGCCCCGTGCTCCTCCGCAGACAAGTGCGATTATGGGCTCGTGTCGCAGCTGGTGACCAGATGTAGGGGGGCAGCGAAAGCCAGGGTCCCTGAGTTGGGGGCTCCTTGCGGTTATTACTGTCCCTCCTAGATGAGTGTCCCTCCACATAATGCAGCCGCCGGTGAGGTGGGTGTGGGACTGGTGGAATGGGGGGTGCCACAGAGTAAGTGCCTCCGTTCCTCCGCTCAGGAAGCTGGTGTCTTGGCCACACGTTCTGGGCACAACCTGCAGGCGTCGGCCAGCGGGGGGGTCGCACCGGCACCTTCGCCGCACAAGCTTACCCGCCAAACATGCGCCGTCCCGGGCAGAACTGCAGTAGGAGGTGGATTCCGGCACCGGGTCACGTTGGCAGATGGAGTCCCTCCACAGAATGCAGCCGCCGGTGAGGTGGGTCTGGGACTGGTGGAATGGGGGGCACCACTGAGTAAGTGCCTCCGCTCCTCCACTCTGGAAGCTGGTGTCCCGGCCACACGTTCTGGGCACAACTTGCAGGTGTCAGCCAGCGGGGGGGGTCGCACTGGCACTCACACCGCACAAGCTTACCCACCAAACCTGCGCCATCTCGGGCGGAACTGCAGCAGGGGGTGGATTCCGGCTCTGGGTCTCGCTGGCAGACGGTGTCAAGTCTACAGGACTCCCGGGTGCTCAGAGGACACTGCGAGTAGGCAGGGGTGAAGGCCACGGTAGGGGTTACCGACAGACCCCGAGGCTGGTGGGCGCCGCCATCTTGGATTGGCGATCGTGGGCCGGGGGCAGTTCCCTTCTCGTAGCGTCGTCCTCCGTCGCGGGACAGTCGTGGCGTGGTCCGATGACTCTCCTGGGTGTTGCCGATGCAGGATCCAGTCCACACAGACGATCAGTGCTTCAGATGCGGGGATCGAGACTGGGCGCCGCCATCTTACGTGAGGACTCCGGCTCCCGGTCAGGTGCTGTTTTGCGGCACTGGCGCTCATGCAGTGCCATCCATGCCCGATCCGAGTGTCCACTATGCATCGGCAATGCCTTTTCGTCGATGGGGTCCCGCTTCCCTGTTCAGAGGGCCATTATAGCTGTGTCAGGGGCCGGCAGGGGACAGCGCCGGTACTCATGACGAGCTAAGCTCGTCACAGCTGCACCCGTTCCCGTGGAATGCTCAGCACAGCAGAGGAATTATCCCCACGTGTGAGCATTCCACGGCTCATGACGAGCTCAGACTACCCAGAATGCCCTGCAAACCTCAAATTTAGCTGAAATTTTTTTTTTCTTTTGGGATTTGTGGATCTACACAGATTCCAGAACTTTCCACCATAGAAATGGGATGAAAATGTGGATTCTGGGTAACAGAACCTGGTGAGAGCCAGACAAGTCACCACATCCTAGATTTCCCTGGTTGTCTAGTTTTCAAAAATGTATAGGTTTGCTAGGTTTCCTTAGGTGCTGGCGGAGCTAGGGTTCATTATCTACAGGTAGGCACTTTGCAAAAAAAGGCTCAGTTTTCACTGTGAAAATGTGGTGTGTCCACATTGCGTTTTGGGCCGTTTCCTGTCGAGGACACTAGGCCTACCCACACAAGTGAGGTATCATTTTTCTTGGAAGACTTTAGGGAATGCGGGGTAGGTGGAATTGTTTGGATCCACGCAGATTCCAGACATTTCCACCACAGAAATGTGAGGAAAATGTGTTTTTTTACAAAGTTTGTGGTTTGCAAGGGATTCTGGGTAACAGACCCTGATGAGAACCAGACAAGTCACCCATCCTATATTCTCCTGGGTGTTTAGTTTTCAAAAATGTATAGGTTTGGTAGGTTTCCCCAGGTGCCGGCAGAGCTAGAGTTCAAAATCTACAGCTAGGCACTTTGCAAAAAAAAGGGTCAGTTTTCACAGTGAAAATGTGATGTGTCCACGTTGCGTTTTGGACTGTTTCCTGTCGCGGGCACTAGGCCTAACCACAGAAGTGAGGTACCATTTCTCTCAGAAGACTTTGGGGCATATGGAGTGCATGGAATTGTGTGGATCCACGCAGATTCCAGGATTTTCCACCACAGAAATGTGAGGAAAATGTGTGTTTTTTTTTAAAGTTGGATGTTTGCAAAGGATTCTGGGTAACAAAACCTGATGAGAGCCAGACAAGTCACCCCATCCTAGATTTACCCAGTTGTCTAGTTTTCAAAAATGTATAGGTTAGCTAGGTTTCCCTTGATGCCGGATGCCGGCAGAGCTAGGAGTCAAAATCTACAGCTAGGAACTTTGGAAAAAAAGGGTCAGTTTTCACTGTGAAAAAGGGGTGTGTGCACGTTGCGTTTTGGGCTGCTTCCTGCTGCCGGCACTAGGCCTATCCACACAAGCGAGGTACCATTTTTCTTGGAAGACTTTGGGGAATGCGGATTGTGTGGAACTTTGTGGATCCTTGCAGATTCCAGAACTTTCCACCACAGAAATAGGAGGACAAGTCACCCCATCCTGGATTCCCCTGGGTGTCTAGTTTTTAAAAATGTATAGGTTTTTTAGGGTTCCCTAGGTGCCGCCATGGCTAGGGTTCAAAATCTACAGCTAGGCACTTTACAAAACAAGGGGCAGTTTTCACTGTAAAAATAACGTGTGTCCATGTTGCGTTGTGAGCCGTTTCCTGTCGCGGGCACTGGGCCTACCCACACAAGTGAGGTACCAATTTTATCAGGAGACTTAGTGTAACACAGAATTGTAGAGCAACAGTTATTACCTATTGACTTACAATGCATTTCTGCCTTCTAAATGAAAGACAATGTGTAAGAAAGAAGTCACTTTGAAAAATGTCCTAAAGTTCTCATGCTAGAATGGGTACTCAAAATTTCGGAAATGTGCAAATATCTACTATTTCTAAACTCTATAATTTTGTCCAATTTCAGAAATAGTTAGGTGTCTTTCATACCAATTTTTCCATGTATATATTTTCCCAAATTAATTGCTATATACCCAGAACATAATAAAAAACCATTGCAAGATGCTGCTCAGTTATTGGCTCTGGGTTCATTGGGTTCTTTGTGAACCTACAAGTCCTATATATATCCCAAAACCAGAAAGGTCCAGTGGGTGTAATAGTATATAGGTTAAAACGTTGGCACAAATGTCTGTTTTTTTTCAAAAATTTTTCAATATTTCCAATATTCAACTGTTAGTTTCTATGAAGAAACCTTGAAGGATCTACACAAATGATCCCTTGCTGAATTTTTTAATTTGTCTACTTTTCTAAAATGTATAGCTTAACAAGGTCAAGCATGACTCTTTGTTTGGAATGAGGCATTTATCATATTGGTATTCTCCCTTGCAGGAGAAAGGAAACACTTTTTAGGCACACAGCTGAGGATAGATCTGAATGGAAATTAGGTACTTTTAGATTTGCAGGCCTGCTTAGAAACTCATAATTCTCATGATATTTGAAGGAGATGAATGTGTGTAATAGAATGAATACAATGTGATTGGTTAGGAAAACAGTATGATCCATGAGCTTTTGCAAATGTGGACCTCAAGTCATTTATTATAGTGTTCTTAAGATGCAATTTAATTGCGTTCAGATCTTGGGGGTTAGCTGAAGATCTTTTTTGACTGGTTGGGTGCCTCAGCCTTAATACAGAAGGGCTAGTAAAATGTACTTACAAACAGAATAATTATCTTCATTGTTGTCCATATGGCATAGCCAATGGTAGAGGTTACTTTTAAATTATGCGTACCTTATAAAAGAAAAGGAGTAAAGACACTTGTTGGTTAAGAGGAATTCTAGGTCGTTGGTAGATACGATGAGTTTGAACTTTTCTCAAATGGTAAACAATGAATGGTGTTTGACAACTAATGGCGTATGTTCTGTGGTGGGAAACTGTTTGAAAATACGACATTAATCACCTCAGTCGGGGCACCATTCATAAAGAAATGTCATTCATCTTTAAATGCAGTAGGACTTTTCTGGTGTAACTATGCATAGTTGTACATAGAGTAAAATTACACTTTGGGAAAATACAGCCAAGTACACATACTTTTTTCTTTTCTTTGTTTTTCTCCTAGAGTTCACAGTTTTCTGCAAGATGCCTTTCCTGCAGCTTCACCAAGGGCCTTATTCACAAAGACATTTAGGAATATTATCTTTCAACAGTGGAGGCTCGGAACTTGGGGCGGAGTCTCCGCAATCTAGGCAGAGTCACCGCACCCAGGACGGAGGCTCTGCAATTAGGGTAGAGGCTCTGCATTCGGGCGGAGAAACTACACATAGCATACTAACTAATAAATATTTAAACCTGAAATCAATTAATGATACATGCAACTCATCCTATTCAAACCATATGAAAGCAGTCCACAACCAAGACTCTGATTCTTCCAAACTGATTTCACTACTATAATTCTTCCTGTGATACCTGGCTACTCCTTGTGCTACTTGCCTGCTACCTTGCTATTTTCCTTCCAAGATGTTGCCTATGTTGAAGGGGGAAAGGAATTATTCTGAGGAGCAGACTGAAATAGTTGTCCAATTTGTAGTGGTTTACTAAAAAAACATTACATGGCCTGCCAACTTATTTAACTAGTGTGAAACTGAAGGCAGCCTTATGGCAGCAATTAGCAGATGGAGTCACATCTTTGGTGGAGGATGTCTAGACTGTGTGCAATATCAAACAAAAGTGCCAGGATGAGAGGAGATGGGCGAAGGAGAAGTTCACTGGGATAAAGTGGCTAGAGCTCTTCCTAGTGGACAACCTTGCTCCCATCTCCTCCTACTGGAGAAGGATGTCCTCTCCACCCCGCACCCACACCTGTTACATGGGCTGCCTGATACAGATAATTATAATGGGGGGGCCAGCAAATGCATTAAGTACCAATATATTTTCTATATGTAAATAAAAACATTTATTTAAAGCATTTGTGACTATGGAAAGCATTCCATTTTTGTTCCATACCCTACAGTAAATGGTATGTGTTTCATTTTCTCTACACTACAAGTCCCAGAATTCTTTGCAAAGCTAAATAAACGTTCCTTGCTCATCTTCTGTGAAATCTTTTATCTGTGACTATCAATTATTAATAGCTCATGGAAATTCCTTTGTTTGTGTTTGCATTAGAATTACATTTTCTATCGTACTACATAGATAAGTTAATATATGAAATTAAGCAAGAATAGTTGTACCTTCATGTAATATTTTATATAAAATGTCCACGTAATGGCACAATGAATCCTTTCGCTGCGGCAGACATTCATGCACCTGCAGGAGGTTGACATCATGGTCCAGGTCAACCACAACCACCAGCAAGAACTGGTAACCAAATATGCTAACAAGAAGTGTGTTCCATGTTGTCCTTAAATTACATAAAATCAGTAGGATCTGTGTGAATGGCATTTTAATTATATTTAATTTGAACTGCTTTCATATTGTATTAGGCCTTGTGATGTTGGCCCAGCTCCCATCTCTGGCAAGAGTGACTTCTGCTCCTCGTAAAGATATCACAACTGGTTAAGTCCCACACAGTGGGTGGATGGTATGTGCAGTATTGCACCTTGGCATGTCCCACCTTTTTCTATTTGGAGTGCTCTGCCCTGAATTCAGAGACTCCAGTCTGAGAGTGGATGCTCAACAGTCATAAATATACCACTCATAAATGGCTTTTGTGAATATCACTAAGTAGTAAACTCACCCAAAAGTATAAGTTTGCCTTTGTGAATTAGGCCCTAAGTTTGGAGTTGATATGCTTCCCCACTACCCTGAAAGGATGGTTACTGCAGTCCTTTGCAGGAGTTTAACCCAAACTACTTCAAGGGTTAGAAAGGGTCTGATCAGAGTTTGTAAATGCCTGCCAGCTCACAAGTTTGCGGACACACACAAACCTTCAAGACAAACCACTCTTTGATATGCTCGCTCCCTGTCCTTTGCATGGCGTTTACTACAGCAGATGCCTCTGCACTCGTGGTGGAGCAACTAGCAGTAGTAAAACCATTTAAAACTGCCAGGAAGCCTTCTGGAAAAAAGCTTCCTGAAAGCCGTGAGTAAAGCCATTGTTATCCATGAACATATGTTCATAGCGAAATTGGCTTTAGGAATAGTGCCCTTTATTTTGAATTCAATTTAGCAATTTCTATGTAATTGTCTACTAATAGAAAATGTTTTGTGAATCAGACCTGCAGAGAATCCAGCTTGTAGATACATGTTTCATGTGTTAATGTGATGTGAATAAACCACATAAATGCAACATACAGATGTAAAGATATCACTATTTAATTGTGGACCTTATCCTTCTCGACCTCTCCCGGGTGTTCGACACTGTCTCCCACAACACCCTCATAAACAGACTCTACAACATAGGCATACAGCTGGCCTCCCTCAAGTGGATCACCTCCTTCCTTAAAGGATGCACTCCGAGCATCTGACTGCCTCTTTTCATCTCTGCACCAGTCCCACCCTGTTCAACATCTACGTGACCCACCGCACAGACTCAACATATTCTCATACACAGATGACACTCAACTGATCCTCTCACTCACCGAGGACTCCTCCAACATCAAACAAACTTCCACAATGCCATGACCAACATAGCCAAATAAATGAGAGACAACTGCCTCCGACTCAACCCCGACAAATCTCAAGTACTGATCTTCCGGGAGAACACTTCTGCATACGACCACAGTTGGAGTCCTGCAGAACTTGGACCTACACCTACACCAACCAACCATGCACATAACCATGGCACTATCCTCGACAGTCAACTGACCTTGAAATGACAAGTCAACGCAGTCACCTCCTCCTGCTTCCATACACTTCACATGCTCTGCAGAATCCTGAGGTGCATTCTACCCAACACCAAAAAGTATGTCACTCAGGCCCTTGTCACCAGTCACCTTGATTACAGCAACTCCCTCTATGCCGGCATCTTCACCCAACTACAGACCATGCAGAATACTGCAGCTAGACTCATCCTGGACCTCCGGAAATGAACACGCATCACCCCCCACCTGAGAGACCTCCACTGGCTCCCCATCAAGAAGAGATGCAGGTTCAAGGTCATCATGCATGCCAATAAAGCCCTTCATGACTTAGGACCTGCCTACATCACCCTTGAACTCAACTTCCACCAACCTTCTAGACACCTGCACTCCTCTTCACTTGCACAATCCCCGCTTCTTTCGCAGCTGCACTGGTGGCCGGTTCTTCTCCTATATTGCTGCCAAGACCTCGAATTACCTTGCCCTCCATACAGCCCCCTCGCTGGCAGACTTCAGGAAGAGACTCGAGACGTGGCTCTTTCATACTTCCCTGATACCCCTAGGGTTGACAGTATTGTGCTTTATAAAAGCTGTTTGACTGATTGAAATTCAGTCTATAGAAATCTATGGATGAGTTTATTTTAGCACAAATTATCTTGGATGCGTGGGGAGTCTTTAATAGCAGTTCCCTGCCTGCACTTTTGTTCGCAACTGCTTGTGCTTGTTGCACTGGTGAATGACTGCATCATTACAGGGAGAAGCTCTGGTCCCTTTAGAACTGACTCCAGCACCCTGCAGCACGCGTCTTTATCAGAGGTTCCCTGCTTATAATTTTACCCTCAACTGTTTGTGTTTGTTGCACTGGGGTAGGACTTTGTCCCAGAGTGTGCATCTCGACAGGGAAGAGCTCCGGTGCCTATAAAACCAGGTCCAGAATCCCACAATGTTGGTATCTTCATCAGCAGTTCCCTGCCTGCAATTTTGCCCACAACTATTTGTGCTTGTTCCACTGGGGTGGGACTTTGAACTCCCTCCTCTGAGCAAGCTTCCCGGGCTCAGTCAGCTTACTGTCCATCAAGTGCTGGTGCAGCTCTGGAATACACAGACTAGACATTTGCTCCCACACAGTCAAATGGCACAGCCCCTTGTATTCTATCACCTCACTGCCCTTCACCCAACCATCCACTGCTCTGCAAAAAGTAGCTACACACTCAAGCCATGTCTGAGAATCAAGTTTTCTTGCTCTGCCTAAACTTCTCCTGGTACTTCTCTGGGGTAAGACCATACCTAGCGATCAGGGCATCCTTCATGGCATGGTAGGTGAGCTCATTTTTGTCCCTTGAGGTCAACAAAGTGTCACTCTCCTCCACTGTATAGTGGTTCCACAAATGAAATGATGAAATGAAATGATGAAATGATGAAGTGAAATGATTAAGCACTTGTATAGCGCACGACTACCCGTAGGCATCTCAGCGCTTGTACGAATACCACCGAGGAACCCTTCCTGACCTTTTCCCTGTGAGGTACCCACTCCTGAGCACCCCCAAGGTGAAATCAGGCATCCTCCGCGTTGTTGGGGCCGTTGTAGAGATTAAGCAAGCTATTGCCCAGAGGTGCAGAGTGGGACTCATGATTAGAATAGGCACCGAGGCGAGAATTATCAGGTCCGAGGAAATTGAGCCCGAGACCCGCCAAGGTGGGAATTGAACCCTGGTCCCGGCCAGACTACTGCATCAGGGTCTGCCGCTCTAACCATTGAGCCACACTTCTCTACTTCAGCCCTCCAATCCTCCTCAGGTACCCAGTACATGTAAAGAGCTAACTCATACCCCTGAAACCACATGTGTATGTCATCCTCCTTGGAATACTCTTTCCCTAGACCCTTGGGTATGTGCACTTCAAAATCAGACAACAATTTAGAATTGATGCCATCATCTGCACTGGACTTGGCCTTCAAGTCCAACTCCTTTAAGCTCAGCTCCTGAGATAACATCATTTTTCTCTCCTCTACTGACAACCTATCGTTTTGAAGTTCCCTCTCATGCTCCATCCTGAGCCTTTCCAGATCCAACTGATGTCTCCTAGACTCCCGCCTGCCCTCCAGCTCCTCTGGGGACAAACCTCTGGAAGAAACACTGCTGCTTTCCCTGGACGGTGCCTTCCCTCCAGGTTGATCAAAAAAATCCCTATGCAGGAATCGACGACATCCGGACCCACCGACGACATCCGGACCCTGCTCGACAAGGGGGAAACAGTGGCCCTCATCCTCCTGGACCTCTCCGCTGCGTTCGACACGGTCTGCCACCGCACCCTAGTCCAGCGCCTCAGCAACATCGGTATCCAAGAGAAGGCACTGGAGTGGATCATCTCGTTCCTCGCCGGAAGAACACAAAGAGTCCGCCTCCCCCCGTTTCGCTCCGAGGCCACCGAAGTCATCTGCGGCGTCCCGCAAGGATCTTCACTCAGCCCCACCCTCTTCAACATCTACATGAAACCTCTCGCAGCCATCGCACACCAGCACAACCTCAACATCATCTCTTACGCCGACGACACCCAGCTGATCCTCTTCCTCACCAGAGACCCCGACACCGCCAGAACCTGCCTACACGAAGGGATGAAAGACGTCGCCGAGTGGATGAAGGACAGCCGCCTGAAACTGAACTCGGACAAGACGGAAGTCCTCATCCTGGGATCTTCGCCCTCCGCCTGGGACGACTCCTGGTGGCCCCCAGCCCTGAGCACCGCACCCAAGCCAACCGACCACGCACGCAACCTGGGCTTCATCCTGGACCCCTCCCTCTCGATGACCAGACAAGTCAACGCCGTCTCCTCATCGTGCTTCAACACCCTGCGTATGCTTCGCAAGATCTTCCGCTGGATCCCGACTGAGACCAGGAAGACTGTCATCCAGGCACTCGTCACCAGCCGACTGGACTACGGAAACGCCCTCTACACCGGAACCACAGCCAAGCTACAGAAAAGACTCCAGCGCATCCAGAACGCCTCCGCCCGACTCACATTATTATGTCCACCCTCCTCCAATTGAAAGAAGAATTTCACTCCATTAAAGAGTTGCTCTTCACACACCCCATCAGACACCCCCCCCCATCACCACCCTTACCACACCTAACACCACGTCCCCCTCACCGCCTACTCGCCCTACCACACAACACTCCACACACCGGACCTCTATCCCCCCTCGCAACACCAACAATCGCAATAACAATTGCAATCTCATTACTACCAAGCGCAATACTCCTCCTTCTTCTACACCTAACAACACGTCCTCCACACCTCCTACTCGCCTCATCACACATCTTTCCCCACATTGGACTTCTACCCCCTCTTGCAATACCACCAATCGCCCCAGATGCACCACCAACACGATCTCTGACCTTGAAGTACACACCCTTCTCCACTCTTACGACCCGGCTCCCCAAAAGCCACTAGCTACCAACAACATGTCCATCCCAACGATTATATCTAATCACCTCAGGCACCAAAAGGATAACAACAGAGGCGCTGTCCCCAACAACCTCACTAATGTACCCCTCGTTTTGGAATCATCCTCCACCCTTTGCACCCCTAGCCTTAAATGCATACTTCTCAACTGCAGATCGGCCCAAAGACATTCCACGGAGGTCGCCGACCTCATCATGTCCTTGGAACTGGACCTAGCCATTCTGACTGAAACATGGCTGTCTGATTCCTCCACACCTATACTGGATATCCTAGTCCCTCCCAACTACTGTATCATTAGACTTGACAGGGACAAAAAGATAGGCGGTGGAATTGCCTGCATCTACAGAAGCAACCTCTCAGTCTCCAAAGTGACCGTCTCCTCTCTTACTTCCTGTGAATACCTCTGCCTTGATATCAACAGCGAAAGCAAACCGGTATGCTCACTACACATTATATACCACCCACCTGGGGACAATCTCTCCTTCGTCCAACAACTCATGGATACAATTACAGCCAACTCAGGACGACAGCACACCCAAATTTTCCTTGGCGACTTCAATCTCCACTGGAATGACAACAGTGACACAGTGGTAAACAGCCTCAAAAGCTTTCTCAACGCACTTGATCTCAACCAAATATGCAACAGCCCGACCCATAAGAGAGGTTCTACCCTTGACCTTATCATCTCCAAAGAGGGCGTTATTCAACTGGAGTCAATCCAACCTTGTGACTGGTCAGATCACCATATTGTCTCCTTCATCATCAAGGAAAAAACCAGACTTAACTCAGTTCAACCCCCTAAGCACAAAGTGTGGAAAAGAGACTTGAAGAAACTCAACCCAAACACCCTACCACCTAACAGCTGCAATAGGCTACTTCCCCCTCCCGGCGATACAGACGTTCAACTTCTGACTGACTTCTATCTCAATACTATGTCCACAATAATCGATGAGGTGGCGCCCATGCAACTGAAAAGAGTCTCGTCCAAGAAGACTTCCAACCCATGGTATGACGGAAGCCTCAATGAGGATAGACGGGCGATGCGAATGGCAGAGCGCACCTGGAGGTCAGCCCCTTCTGCAGTGCACCTAAACAGTCTAAAGAAACAGAGAAACGCCTACTTCAGGAAAATAAAACGCTCAAAAAGAGACTTCTTCAGCCTCCAGCTCGCCCAAGCTAAAAACCGTCCAAGAAAACTGTTTGAGTTAGTCAGAACACAATCCAAAGAGCATCCCCAGACAATCAGCTCCATGGACGTTACTCCTTCCTGCGAAGACTTCTCTGCCTTCTTTATCCAAAAAACTGAGAGAATAAGAAGCGATCTCCTCAATGACGCTATCCTGTACTCCAACCCCCGACACACAGCAATACCTCAACCAAAGAACAATGCTACTTGGTCATCCTTTGACACTTACTCCGTAGAAGAAATTGGCAGACTGCTCAGCGCCTTGAAACCTTCCAATCACCTCTCTGACCCCCTTCCTGCTAACACTGTAAAAGACTTTTCCCCTTGGCTTCTCCCACTCTGGTCTAAGATTATCAATAGCTCTCTTCAACAAGGATCCATCCCCAACGCCATCAAAGTAGGGCAAGTCACACCGCTACTAAAAAAAACAACAGCAGACCCCACTGCTCTAAACAATTACCGCCCTATTACAAACATTCCCACTCTCGCTAAACTGTTGGAAAAATGCGTACAACTACAACTGACTAAACACATAGATAAGTTTGATCTCCTAAACGCTCATCAGTCAGGCTTCCGAGCAGGGCACAGTACCGAAACTGCCATGACTCACATAGTGGACGATGCCCTCCAAATCCTAGACCAAAACGATACCTGTCTCCTCATCCTTCTGGATCTCTCCTCAGCATTCGATACAGTTAAACATGAGAACTTACTCGAACTGTTAAACACAAGAATGGGCATATCTGGGACTGTTCTAAAGTGGTTCACCTCATTTCTACACAACCGGACACAAAGAATCAAAAGCAACAACCTGCTGTCCTCTCCGGTACCGGTATCGCTAGGCGTCCCTCAAGGATCCTCCCTCTCCCCAACACTGTTCAACCTAGTTATGGAACCTCTCACCACGTTGCTACAGGCTTCTAATGTGCACTTTCACATGTATGCCGACGACACCCAACTTTATCTCAAAATACAATCTCCCAAGGACATCATGCTGCTGAACACCACGATCAGAAACAACCAATCCTGGCTTGCAGAGAATCACCTCAAACTCAATGCTCTGAAGACCGAGTTCCTCCTGATCTCACCTCCCGCTAAAATATCCACGGCTCAAACATGGCTTAAGCAATTAACGGCTCTAAATGTACAGACCATCGTAGTAGACTCAGCAAAATCTTTAGGCATAACACTTGACACCAATCTCAACATGCAGCAGCACATCAGCAAGGCAACCAAAGGAGCGAACTTCCAAATCAATACCCTGAGAAAACTTAAACCCTTCCTTCCTGCCAAAGACTTCCAAACTGCAGTACAATCTATAGTCATCCCGCACATAGAATACGGTAGCACCGCCCTCTGCGGGCTCCCCCTAACTACAACGGCACCCCTAAGAGCGTCCCTTAACGCCGCAGCGAGACTCGTCACAGGCTCAAAAAAACACTCGCATATCTCCCCGGACTTTAAATCACTGAACTGGCTACCTTTTGAAGCCAGAATTCAACATGCATGACACACAAGGCTGTGCATCTGAATTCACCCGCCTACCTCACTCAAAAGTTGACAATTTCGGGTGGCTCCCGAACTACTAGGAGCACAAGCAATCTTTTGCTGAAACCTCGAAGATTTCGGAAGGAAAAAACGTATAAATGCTCCTTTTCAGGAATGGCACCCAGGATCTGGAACTCACTCTCTCCTGAAACAAGGCTCATCTCCTCCAACACAATCTTTAAGAATGAAGTTAAAGCGATCCTCATGGCAAAATGCACATGACCTATTACTACGTATCACTCATGAATCTGCTCTGTAAGTCCTGCCCGACCTTGGCCTATTGTACCCTGTATTATCGAATTACGTAATTGTATACGCTCACTCTTTGTATTTTGTTATAATGTTTGATGCACCTGGTTGATTATGTATATTGTTATATTGTTGACGCACCTGGTTGACTTTGCACACTTTACCCTCTCCACCTCAACGATCCTTACTTCCCTTCTACTGTCGCACCTGTGGGACTATACATCCTGCACACACCCACCTCAACTAGGCCCACCTTTAAACTCTAAATACTCTAAACACGCTTAAGCAAGTATATGCTCCTTGTTAGTGCACTTTATGCTATTGACACAATTGTTTGTCTATACTCAGTGTACCTACACTACCACACCTGTGACCTACTCATGTCCTTTGACCTACCCATGTAACTAGCACCTTGTACCTAACTACCTCATATATTACTTTGTATATACGCTTCTTTACCTTGTATTTTTACTTTGTATTTTTACTTGTAAAGCGCTCTGATACCTGCAAAGATCTTGTTCGCGCTGTATAAAACTCTCAAAATAAATAAAATAAAATCCTGGATGTCCCCCGACGCAGCCACATCTCCAGCCACCTGAGGAACCTGCACTGGCTCCCCGTCGACAAGAGGATGACGTTCCGGCTCCTCACCCACGCACACAAGTCTCTCCACGACCTGGGCCCCAAGTACCTCAATGACCGCCTGACCTTCTACACGCCCACCCGCCAGCTACGGTCCACCAGCCTCGCCCTCGCAGCCGTACCACGCATCCGAAGAGCCACCGCCGGAGGAAGATCCTTCTCTTACCTGGCTGCCAAGACTTTGAACTCCCTCCCCATCCACCTTCGGCTGACCCAGGACCATCTCGCCTTCAGGAAACAACTCAAGACCTGGCTGTTCGAGCAGTAGCATACCCCTCCCCCAAGCGCCTTGAGACCCTCCCGGGTGAGTAGTGCGCTATACAAATGGCATGATTGATTGATTGATTGATTGATTGTTCCGCCACATTTTCATTCTCATCCTCCATGCACACACCAGCCTTTCTTGCTGCCAACCAGGTCCACCGCACCTTTTGCTGCTCGTCCTTCTTAGTGAAACCTTTAATAGGACATTTGAGGTCCTTGCAGATTTTTTTAAGCTGGTTCACTGTATGATTATACAGCCTCTCCTTCTAAAACACAAAAGCTGCAGCTCCAGCTGATGGTTAACCAGACTAAGCCATGATTGTAAATCACTCAAGAGTTGCAAAGCAGAGAAAAATCTAAAACATTATGTAGTTGTGTAATGGTCTGCAATATGGAGGAAGTGTACCCCAATCACTGTATGCAAAGTACAAACACAAGTCCTATTCTACCTGCTGACCACCAAAGTCAGAGAAGTGGTTTCAAGTTGGCAGTGGTTTGCACCCTGTCCAGGTAGGGACTGTCACTCAAGTCAGGGTAAGGGGGTCACACAGCTATGCATACCCCTGCTCACCTCTTTGGTAGCTTGGTATGAGCAGTCAGGTTTATCTCAGAGACAATGTATAAAGCATTTGTACATACACACACAGTAACACAGTGAAAACATTATAAAATGAGTCCACACTAGTTCAAAAAAAATGCCAATATTTATCTAAATAAAACAAGACAAAACTGACAAACATCCAGTATACAGAAATAAAGCTATCACTTCTTAAATGTTAAATAAGAGGCATTTCTTTTAGCACAAAGTACTTTAGATGAATCAAAATTCAAAGGCGAAACAGGTGCTGGGGAGGTAAAGTGCCGGAACAGCAAAGTAATGTATCAGTTCCTTACTCCAGGGGAGGTGAGGCGTTGGCTCTTTATTGCTATGCAGGCAAGGTGATGCGTTGATTCCTTACTGTCAGGGCATGTGATGCGTCAGTTCATTACTGAAAGGAGAGGCGATGCCTCAATCTCCAGAAATGCGGCCTCAGTTCCCTCCTGTAGTAATGTCGATGAAAAGATGGCATTGAGGGATATTGAGTCAAAAGTCTAGACACACTGCTACAATGCGATGGTGGTGATGCAGGCATTGCATTGAATGTACAGCCGCAATGCAGGTGATGCATTGATTCTTCATCTGCAAAGAAGGCACTGCCTGGGAAGCAGAGCTGGTGCCACGGACGTCAGTGACACAGTGCTCGGGACTTGGGCTGCAGTGATTTTTCATTTACAAAGCAGGTGCTGTGTTGATTCTTTAGCCACTAGGCGGTGTTGCGTCGTGAAAATGGGTAGAGTTGATTATTTTTTTTTTTTGTAAGACGTTTATTAATATTTCTCATTGCAGTACATATAGCATAGCCTACAACCCGTGGGGCCGGCTGCAACTTGTGTGTGGCTATAAGGTACCAGGAGACGCAAGTGTCACATATGCAATCACACATCGTTAATCTAAAGCCATAGTCCGTTGACACTGACCTTCGCGCTACAGGCGCCTCCATGTACAACATACTTTCAAAGGACGTCTTATTTTATTAAACATAATAAAACATTTCAACTCTGTACATTGGACATTGCTCATCGGTGTGTCCCATTTATGCTGCAGTTTCACCAAGGAACATGACAGCGGTCTCTCTTCCGAAACCTATAAGTGGTGCGTGCGGACCTCTGTTGTTTATCACTAGTGTGGGCGTAATACGCACTCGTATGTGGTCGACCCGTGCCGTGAAAATGGGTAGAGTTGATGAATGGATTTTCTCACCAGATTACACTTCCAAGGGCCCATAACTGGATTTGGCACCTCTTCGGAAGTCTTTGGTGGCTCTGAGACTTTTTAACAGAAGGAAGCATGCACAAGCCCTTGGAGAACCTTGGAAGCAGGATATTGAAAATAAAGCCCAGTCCTTTCACTCCCAGGACAGAACAGCATGCAGCAGGCCAGCACAACAAAGCAAGAGGCAGAATTGCAGTCCCTCCAACAGCTTCCGGCTCTTCTTCCTGTTAGAATGTCCTTGGTCCAGAAGTGTTCTGATTTTGGGGTGTCAAAGGTCCAATACTTATACCCCTTTCTGCCTTCGAAGTAGGCAAACTTCAAATGAAAGTCTTTGTGGTGCACATGACCCTGCCTTTCCCATACCTGGCTCCAGACACACTACAGAGGGGGTAGAGACAGCTTTGTGTGAGGACAGGTACAGCCATATTCAGGTGTCAGTGACAACTCCACCCACCACTCTAGCTCAGGAAGGCCCATCAGCCTGGTGATGGGTCATCTGGATATGCAAGGCACTCCCCAGCCCCCTTTGTGTGACTGTTTGGAGTGAAAACACAAGAGCCCAACTGTCAGCCAACCCTGATGTGGATTCTACAGACAAGTAGAGGCACAGAATTGTTAAGCAAGAATATGCCCACTTTCTAAAAGTGAACCCAAGAAGAAGATGGACGGAGCACTGAAACTTTTCAGACACTAACCCCCAGTCACAGATCTGGGTTGAATCCATCATCATTCTTTAGCTCACTTTGCCACCCCAGTTCAGACCGGGCTATATGCAAATCAGTCTTGACCCTGTAACTCATGGGAGCAGTCCAGACCAAACTGCCAAGCCAGGTTGTCTGTCTATCAATTGTGTGCCTTTTGCTTTCTCGCCCTAAGTGCGCCGGGTATGCCCAGACGTGGGTCCCGGTTCACTGTGCCACTGGATTCAAGCTATACTGGCTGATGAGGGGTGATACCCTGAAACTGGCCCTAGGATGCTTGTTTCCGGTCCAGGGAGGACCTGGCTTAGCAGTTCGGGATGGGCTGTTCCCATGAGGCACAGGATCAAGACTGATTTGCATATGGCCAGGTCCAAACTGAGGTGGCATGGTGAGCAAAAGAATGATGGATTTAACCCAGATCTCTTGACTAGGGCGTGAATTTTTTGCTTTGTTCTGCATTCCGTCCATCAATTGTTTGTCTTTTGCTTTCTCACCCTAAGTGCGCCAGATATGCCTAGACGTGGGTCCCAGGCTCACTGTGCCACTGGATTTAAGCTGTCCTGGCTGATGAGGGATGAAACCCTGAAACTGGTCCTAGGATGCTTGTTTCTGGTCCAGGGAGGACCTGGCTTGGCCGTTCGGGCTGAACTGTTCCCATGCAGCACAGGGTCAAAACTGATTTGCATATGGCCAGGTCTAAACTGGGGTAGCATGGTGAGCAAAAGAATGATGGATTAAACCTGTATCTCTTGACTGGGGGTGACTGTTTTTATTTGTTCTGAATTCCGTCCATCAATTGTTTGTCTTTCACTTTCTAAAAGTGTCATTTTCAAAACACTCAATTTAAAAATCATCTTTACCTAAAGACGTGTTTTTAAATCGTGAGTTTAGAGACCCTGAACTCCAAATCTCTATCTGACCCAATGGTAATTTACACTTACAGAATATTTCATGGCAATCCCTATAATGCGCTAAAGGAGAGATTTTCCCTGCAGTAGTTAAAAACAAAATTAGAAGTGTTTAACTATTAAGTCAAGTAAAACACACAAGTATATATCCTAACTTTTAAATACACTGTGCCCTGCCCATGCAGCTGCCTTGGGACTAGCCATGTAGTAGAAGGGACGATTTGGGCTTGGCAAGTGGGTACAATTGCCAGGTCGAAATGGCAGTTTAAAACTGCACACACAGACACTGCAGTGGCAAGTCTGAGACACGTTTGCAGGGCTACACATGCATGTGGGTAGCTCAATCAGTGCTGCAGGCCCACTAGTGAAACAATAACAGGGGTTCTGCCCAAATTTCCCTCCCATACCCGGACAAGGAGCATCAAAAAGATGAAAAAGTAGAACAAACTAGTATTGAGGGATTAATTCAATTTTTAATTTAAGAACATGAAAAGATTAATTATCCTGTTCTATACAACTAAATATATAACGAGTTACTTGCAAAATTCTGAGGACGTATAAACATGTACAAAAAGGAGATGGCGCAAAACAACTATATATAAGAAAAACAAATTCACTATATACACACAATACAATGCAATATATACAAATCACAAATACAATCTATACAATACATATACAAAAAGTGTAACCATAGACAGATCTCAATGGACGACCTATCGCACAATATACACTCCTAACTTCGAGTGATATAAATCTATAATGGAGATCCCAAATACGCCTGAGATGTAACTTCTCTCAAACCTTTCTTTTGCATAAGGCGCCTGAATATACAAACAAAGATAAACTGAGAAGGGGCTCCTAATCACAAGGATGTCGACGCTGTCGCGGTCGCGTTTCCGCCACTGGAATCTTTATGGCTTCATCAGGACAAGGGTACTACAACAATAATGTTATGAAACATTAAATTAAAACAAAATTAAATACACTAATACATAGCCATATCTATTCTCTCACCCATCTGTAGAAATGCAGTGTCACTCGTGCCCAATAGAAAGTGCTCAGAACCACCTAACTCCTCACAAAAAACGAATATTACTGGAATAGGACCCAAGTGAGCCTATAGTGAAAAAGAGGAAAGAAGGAGACAAGGGGAAAGCACCAATACCAGAGGAACAACCAAATGTTCAATGAAAAATCAAAAATTAAACTGTTATCCGGCGGGACAGTTCAAAAAAATATAAAATGAAATAAAATAAAATAAAAGACCCCACCGAGAGGGACAGTGTAGGGCAAACTACAAACCACCACACATCATGAGGTATAAATACCTGAAGACATGAAATAACGCTCATCGAAGTAGTGGTCACCCAGAGAAGGGAGGGTGATATCGGTCCACTGGGCCACAACGCCCGTAGAGCACTAAACACAAAATGTATAATAAAAATATTTTTTCAATATATGGTCGCAATACACCGGTGAAGAGATCAAATGTCAATAAGGAGCAGAGAAAACACCAAGGAAGTACCTTTACGGGACAAGCCGATGTCCCACAAGAAGTTAGCGGGCTTCAGTAAAGTTAATTGACAGATCCAAAACCAGGGTCGAGGTTGCTACACTCGTTCCTGAATAAAGGGAACAAAATATTCAGGAAAAACCTCGTTATCTCTCTGCAGTGCCGTAGGGGTTCTGCATAAAAGTAACAGCACAACTGACGCTCGGAAAAATCAGGCTGCGGTACCTACCAAAAACAGGAGGCCAACGTTAGTCCATGGTCCATCCACGTTTGTAAACCGGAAAAACACATCCGCGTCTACAAGGGCGACTCACATTCGCCATTATGTGGGAATCGTTCTCGGACGTCGCGCAGGCGCGTCCACAGCGTCCTTGACATAGAGAAGGGACTACCCTGCTCAAATGACGAGCAACAAAAGTAAACAACGGACAGCCTCACGTCTTATGAAGTCCCTCACTAATGTAAAAAATGGATCATACCGGTGGCCGCAACAGGGGCCAAAAAAGGCCACCTACAGTGGTCTGAGTACAGAAGAATTAATTAAAAACATCTCGAACTAAACCAACGTGAAAAAAAAACAAAAAAAAAAAAACTAGGAAGATCTCTAAAATTACCAAAAGTGAATGAACCTACCCATCACCAAAAGACATGGACCGAGGATCTCATGCACTGCAAAACCACACAGGGATTTACAATCTAAGAACATCATCCTGCAAAAAAATCTCTCCCACCCAATATACAAAGTGATATAAGGCAGTAAAGAAGGCTTTTTAACAATACTAGCAACATACATCAGTGATCAGCAAAAAATCCTGAGACTCAAGAAACATATCCAGGGAGAGCCCTCCCTGGGTGCGTCTTACGAAAGGGGCGTTCGGAACAAAATCAACAACATATATTAAATTAGTGCCCACAGCTCGTCCCAGTCATTAAGTCCATTTGTAGAGGTGTGATATCAATCAATTAATCTAGCCTCAGTTCTGTTCAATTTCTGTTCTAATTCACCTCTATTTGAGGCCGTAATCACTACTAGGACTGACCACATCATGTCTTCTTCGCTATGTCCTGCGTCAGAGTAATGTTGTACCAATGGTGCCCCACTGGTTTTGCACCTAATGCGCGATTTGTGCTGTCCAATCCGCATTTTAACTGGTTGGGTCGTCTGGCCTATATAGGCCAGGTTACAGGGACAGATCACTATATATACAACATTTTTAGTGTTGCAATTAGAAAATGAACGCATAGTATGCATCTGCCCATTGATCGTAACCTCCTTCAAATTTTTAGTGTTGGGGCACACCGTACAATTCATGCATCGGAAATGTCCGATCACTGCTGGTAGGCCTAATAAACTCCTGGTGTCTTTCCGGATAGGTGATTCTCTACTAGCTCTCACTAGATGTTGTTTTATATTTTTCCCTTTCCGAAAAGCAAAGAGAGGTTTGGGAATGTTGAGGTGTTCAATCAACCTCCAATTCTTAGGGATAATTTGCTTGACCTTATTGGCTTTGGGGTTAAAAGTCAATACACAAGTCATCTCACTTTTTTCATTTTTTTTCTTCTTTCGGGTCAATAGGCTCTCTCGGGGCGTGTACCAAGCTCTTTTAAGTGCGGCTTTGACTAATTTCCTTGGGTACCCACGGGCACACAGTAGCATTTGATTTACAAGCCCTGGGCACACCTGGTGCTCTTTACTAGGGACTTACTAGTAAATCAAATATGCCAATCATGGATAAACCAATCAGCAATACAATTTACACAGGGAGCACTTGCACTTTAGTGCTGGTAAGCAGTGGTAAAGTGGCCAGAGGCCTAAAACCAGCAAAAACAAAATACAGCACACAGTAAAAAAAACACAGAAGGTCAGAATCAAATAGACTGGGGAAATCACACCGAAGATGCCAGGTCTAACACCCTCTAACTTAAACTTGTGCAATTGTGTAGTGAGAAAGGTCCACTCAGGAAGGTAGTATTTCAAGATGATTTATTTCATGAAGATAACAGGCTGTAAGGTACAGCACATCATGTAGATGTGTGGTAGATCAGAGCCCCACCATGAGCTGCCTGTCAGCTGCTCAACCCATGACCAACTGTAACTCTGCCTCCCTCAGTCCCAACATTCCGAGGCATCATCAGACTCCAACATTCTAATGAGTCAGAGCACAGGCACTGGCAGAGCAGGGCTGGTAAAACACCTTACAGTATAATATGCAGGATACTACAAATTGTTTGCATGCTGCTCCATCCTGCAATGTTCAGAAACACACTTCATCCTTAAACGTGCAAATACAACTATGTAACCATACCTGTGCAATTACTCCTTTCCTAAGTGCACCATAACTACAAACAAATGTAAATTTCTACCAGACGTGGTGAAAAGTGAATATTCTGTTCAACTGAGTAAAAAATATGAAAAATATGTCTTGAGAGCCATTGAATTTTCCCAAGCCATAATACAAAGTTAGGTAGGTTCTCCCCCTTACATTACAATCAAATGCAGCAAACACAATGGCTCTCTGAGGTATCATTTAATTATCGGTTCAGAACTCATGAATAGTTTAAAGAGATTATCTTCACAAAAAGTACACAGGGCAAGCCAAGCTGCTATTATATCCCAATTAGGTTATATTTAGGCATACTTACAGTTACAACTTATGAATTTAAATAGAAGAACACAATGGTTCTCAGTGCTTACAGTGAACACACAAACTCAATTAAAAGTGAAGGGGCGCGAATTTACAAAACGCAATGTAAAATTTTAATGCTGAATTACAAATGTCTGTGTCCGAGACCAAGAACTTCTGTGTGTGCACATAAAAAAGCAAGCCATAAATACCCTGTCACGACAGCCTTGAAGTGCCCATTTGTGGCAGGAATGACTAGCAAATAGAGAGAAAAGCTCGTCCATACTTTTGAAATAATTAATAATTTTTTTTCAAGCATGGGCCACAAAAATAAGCCATTAAAAATGTATGCAGAACGGTAAAAGGTTTTGAAAAAAAGACAAGAAGGACTACTAGGAGAACAAACCATATGCCGATTCGTCTATACATTGCCAGATGGGTGACAAAAGCAAATTACTCAATAATTAGGATGTTTAAGGAAAAAATACAAAATTTGAGAAATATGGAAATTTGAGCTTAAGAGAATTGAGGAAACAGAAATACTTTCAGGCAAAGGCGTTTATCAATGAAGAGATGCCTGAGCCTAAAACCTGATACAACGAATACGCTCAAATAAGTTTTAGGAAACTATGTAACAGAAACTAACAGGTAGATGTAGAAAAGAAGGACAAATACTTACATTGTGGACAGATAAACAAAATACAAAAAATGTAGTCAATACGATTGATGGGATCCTTATTGTCCATATGACCTACATTAATTACCAAGTGGAATGACTCACAATCTCATGCATAATTTACAGCTGTAATCAATAGGTTCAGCAATTGCAATCAATGGTAATCGTTGCTTCATTTCACATCAATTTGAGGTCCTTCAAGAAAGAATCCATTTCAGAACACCTTTGTAATGAAATCTAATCGCCTCATGGGAATAATGACAAACCCTATTGTGTCTGGCTCCAAGTAACTTGCCACAATCATATTATTCAAATGGTGGAAATGGTACTTAATTCCTCCATCGTGCTTTGGTCCTTAGTGATGAAATCACACCTGACGCTCCATTTACCTTTGGATTTGTTTAATATCTGGCTTTAATGGTCGCTTCTTCTTGATTTTGTAATTAGTGCAATAATTTGTGGTTAGCCTCAATGTTGTTTTATCATTCTAAGAAGCCTATTCAAGCTACATGAAATAACAACGGCGTCAAATGGCCTATATGACATTTGAAGAATTGCTATTTGAGAAATCATTCAAAGTATGTTTAATGTCATGTTTGGTTCATTGCTGTTTTTTTGTCAAAGGATACACAGCACAACTGCAACACTGATAGTGCCCTGTCACTGTGCTTAAGGCCCAGAAACTGCTAAATGTCAGAAACTTTGGATTTTGGGGTAATTGAATTTATTCAATGATTTGCAATATCCTTGCTACGTTTGAAGGCAAAGAGAGCCATACCAGACCAGCATCTTTTAGTATCATCCAATATTTCTATACAGTGTTAACTACTTTGTTGCATGACTGAACATGGTAACAATAATGGTTCATTCTCTTACCTTTTACATTTAGGTTTGGATCATTCCTCCTGCGGGCATGTCTAGACCCTCTTCATTGCTCATCTCATTAACTTATGAGGGCACCCCCTGATGTACCTACATAAAAACTCTGCTTAAGCTTAATATAGATTATGTCATTTGGAATTTTTCTCCAGAGGGAAACAATGTCCAAAAGGTACTCAATCTCTGACAGCCCTTGGATGATAATGTGTACTTTGTACCCGGGTGCTATATTTTATGGGTTCCCTTTTATAAAGACTTCCCTCAATTACCCTCTCTAGCCATAATAATTAAGTCTAGTATGACTATCAACATCCTATTGTGATTTCAAATCGGAATGGGGCACTCAATAAAATATTCATTAGTCTCAAGGTTCCACCCCCAAATCATAACAAAAGCATCTCTATAGCTCCTTCACAGACAAATGTAGCTCAGAGATGGGCTCTGTAAGCAACAATTCCTATCCTGTTCACTGCTATCTGAATGTAATACTGAAAAAATAGAAACTAAATAAACACCTAAGAAGTTTATTTGATTTGAAGATGAAATTGACCATCATATTCAAAGTAATTGTGTAAGAAACAAACAAAGTAAAAAAATTACCGCATCTTTGGGAACCTCTCTGGGAGTTTGCTAATTTTGGAGTACCTCCTTAATTACAGAAATCACTTTCATGTTGTGGAATATTAGTGTAAATTGACTCTATGTCCGGGCACACCCTTGTATCTTGCTGGTCAGCAAAATAGAGATATTCTATTTGATCAGTAAAGGATTTAGGATTTCATGAAGGGAGTTATAATCCATGCATGTGTAATGATGCAGGCTAGCCGACTGGCGATACATTTCTTTTGTCAGCATCTCTGCGATCACTATACCTCGGCCTTTACATGCTGGCCTAATAGTGAATTTTGCTATTATTTATCAAGTCAGTCTGTAATGTTCTACCTCTCTTCCTTACGTGGTATGGCAACAAATTGCTGTGTTCTACAAAACAGAGATTTATTTTAATAACATGACCTAAAATTCTAGGATGCCATTGCCATGGAAGAACCAGGTAGATTAAAGGTCGCTGGAGGCCTAAGACCTGTGATTGTTTTTTGTGCATTATAGAAATAATTCGCAGAAAGGCTTTCAGGTTTTCTGAAAAATTGTGGTCATTCCAAATGAAGACCAAAACATAGGTTCATTCTGTAGGAACAAATTATAAAACTTTGCTCAAACGTGATACTTTGCGGATGACAATACCTGTCTACACAGGTTAAAATATATATTTTATCAATAATGTTTCTTAGCCTACTTAGCCCTGCAGGGGAAGGGTCCTAACTACATTTGTCAGAAGTTTAAGCACTATCATTTCACTAGGAATCTGTGCTCCAGTGATAAAGAGTTACTGTTGGTCTCATGCATTCGGCGCTATAGATGTGGTGGAAGAACCTTCTCCTCCTTGGCCCCTACCTTCTGAATTAAAGTGATACTCTCTGTTCGAACTTGCCCTGATTACACCAAATTCAGGACAGCATTAAATATGGCACTGTTTTAGATAGTGCCTTCAGCATTCTCTGGGTTGACCGCACACCAAGATACCCCGGTTGGGTGATTTGTGCGTGTTATCAAATCATATATATATAATCTATTCATTCTTGTCAGGTGTATTGACAAGTCATATTGCGCAGATAACCCTAATAATGACATTTTATGCAAGTCTAACATTTGCCTGGAGGTTGTAAAACTGGCTTGTGACTCTCCTCCTTTGTTTTTACCTCTGGCCTCAGTTGACATAATTCTTGTACAATTGATAACAAGATATTCCATCTGAAGTGACATCTACCCCTAGATCAAAGCATCAAAGCCATCAGAAGAGATCTTTAGTATTCAGAAAATGTGACAAATATATGTGTCTTATGTCTGCTCTATGGACAATTTGTCATATGAGTTTGATTGGTGTGGGAGAGGTGGCTATAAAAATAATCAAAACATTGGTCTGTGATTCTCCTTCTCCTTCGTTTTTGTGTCTGACCTCAGTCCAAAAAAAGCTTGCACTTTGATAACCAGATATTCCTTCTGAACTGCTATCTACCCCTAGATCAAAGCCATCAGAAGAGTTCCCTTAGTATTCATAGAATTAGAGAAATTTAGGTTTCTTATGCCCCATTTGTTGTATCAGTTTGATTGGCATGTGCAACGTGGCTGTAAAAATAATTCAAACAATATGGTTAGGTTGGTTTCTTAGTACAGAGTTTAATATATTTATTTAAACTAGTTTAGCCTTCATGTTTTGTTCAGTGATGTTATCATCGATTAATTTCTGTCATTTTTCAAGTTATACTTATGCTTCAGTCATGGTGCTTGATTCCAAAATGTTTTTGTAGGTCAAAATCTTACCATTTCATGCTTTTTATGTTTTATTGCTGTATAAGTACGCAGGAACATACACTGCTGTTTGCACAATGTATCAACATGACTCAAAATCTAATTTAAATTTCAATTTGCATACTTGTAACCCTAAAGGAATTACTTCTGCTTTTAGATAACCATTGCGCATAGGGAGATGTAAAGTTCTACGAATCACTCTTCCTTCATTTTTAACTGATTCTAATAATCTCTGGAACTCATTAGTATGCTCTCTAGTAGTAATACTACTTACTCAGAATGCAAGATGGTGTATTTAGTCATTAGTGGACAGTGTACACCAACATAAATGTTGTGAAATGCTCTGTCCTTCAAACCCCCAGTTTGTCAACCCTATTTATAGCCAGCTAACCGTCATGTTTCCTCAGTGGAGCCTTCACCAGCTCCACTGGATGAAACCTTTAACCAATAGCATGAATAGCATTGGGCCACCAGTCAAAGCACCTCAGACCATTCACTTTATTTAGGGTGGACACTACAATGCACATTTTCCCAGTCTAGGGCTATGTGGTAAGTCAGAGTGGTCCCATACAACAAACAAACACATGTCTCCTTCATTCCGGGAGAAACTTCACAGCTTGTCAAGGACATCCATTTTTTGGCAAACTCTTGCTTTGGGAGATTGCTATTGAAAAATAAAAACATGCTGTTCAGGTCCACTGCACATGGTTTCAGCACAGCAGAGCTTCAGAGCCATAAGAGAGGCCATCATGGCATTAGCCGTGCCAACTTGAAAATAGAATTTGTTGAGTGAGAAGAGGTATGGCTTTGAAGGGGGTGGGACTTTATGCTGTGAATTACATTTGATACTCATCTGTCCCATGCCCTGCCCCCATCGACCTCCTTCCCTTCCAATAAAACAAAAATCACAAAGGAGGTCCGGGGATGTTTTCTTACCTCTTACTGGACTTCGGCTGCTTACAACCTCCAAAGAGGAGCTGGAAATCCACACTTTTCATTGATTTCAAGCTCTTCTTGCCTGCCACCATGAGAGTTTGGGTCTTCGTTGGGTGACCATGTGAACAAAGTTGAAATTGTGCGACACACAGAGGCGCTGTATGAGATGGCAAGTCTATAACAGCAGTCTCTCTGAACTCACAAACATTTTGGCCAGACAGGCAATGATATCTAATTATGGCTGGCTATAATCTGCTAGGACAGCAGTGTAAATTCATCTTCTGTGATAGCGGAATGGAGTACAGCCCACCAAAGAGTAAATAAGCCTCTATATTGCTAGAGCTAGAAATTGGGTTTTTGGTTGAATGGGGTGTGAGCCCTGGTCCAGCAGCAACCACAAACATAGTTAGGGTAAGGCACATGCAAACCCCAAATTAACCTCTGCAAACCCCCCTGGTAGTTTGGCACAGAGCAGTAAGGCTTAACCCAGAGGCAATGTGTAAAGTATTTGTGCAAAACTTCAAACAGTAAAACAGTGCAAACATCACACAAAAAGATCCCACACCAGGTATAGAAAAATAGTGTGGTTTTCAATAGTTACAAAAAGATCAAACCAACAAAATGCCAATCAGTAAAACCAGAGATATTTTATTTTTAGGTCAAAATACTGCTAAAAAGCACAAAGCACCAACTGGTTGTGCCAGACCGGGACAACGTCACAAATTCAGGTCGACCATGATGGAGCGTGGGTGAGCTACATGGATCCAGTTAGGCCGCTAAACAAAGTATCTTAAATCCTGATTGCGGAGCATTGTGTGGGTCCGTGGCAAAGATGCGCCACACAGCTGAAGTGATGCATCGGTTCTGAGATGCAGAGAGGCTGCGGTGAGAGGTAGTGTTGTGTCAATCAATTGATCCCATTAACTGGGTTTGCAATCAGGGATGCAGAGTACAGCTTGTGATGCATTGGTTTCGAAGAGCTGCTAGGCTGCAATGCAGAGTCCGACATCAATGATGCTGCAGTTGACAAGAGATGCGAGGAGCTGGGCTGGAGATGTACTGTGCCGTCGGCAATGCATTTGCTTTGAAGACTGCAGGGACGATATGGGACTTTACGATGGGTCCAATCCACGCAACAGCAGCGTTGCATCTGTTCTGCTTGAGGATACAGCACTCAGCTGAGGAGATGCATTGGTGCTGCTCATGGATGGACCGCTCAGTAGGGAAGGTACTTTGTTTCTGCTGGCAAGAACCTTCAGCCCATTTCCAAAGGTGGAGGACTGGAGTGGCACCACTTGAGAGGGTAGGCTCACAGATCGAAGAGTCCAGGTGCAAGGTTGTTGGAAGACTGTTATGTCCCTGAGGCTTCATATCAGGAGGCCAGCCAAATAGTCTTTTGAATCACTTTTGGTTCTGTGTTCAAGAGATGCAGGTCCAGTACTTCCCACCCAGGCAAGAAAGCAGCAGATCAGCAACATAAAGTAGGAATCCAGAAGAATAGCAGTAGTTGTGCTTTTAAAGTGAGGAGAAGCTTGTAGAGGCTTGGCTTTAGAATGCACAGATGCATTGCCTTTCCTGCACTTGCTCCAAACTAACCACAGGGGGTATGCAGCAATTGTGTGTGAAGACAGGGCACATCCTATGCAGGTGTAAGTGAGGCTGGGTCCACCTCCTCCCTCCAAACTTCCAGTCTCCTCCCTCCAAACCTGCCAGTGATGGCCCATTCAGTCACACCTAACTCCCACTGAGTGCGTCTGTCTAGGAGGAATACACAAAGTCTAAATGCCAACTATACCAAGTTAAGTGACCAGAGACAGCAAATGGCTAAGGCAAGAAAATGAGAGCTCTCTAAAAGGGGCATTTTCAGAATTACAATTCAAAATACAACTTCAACATAAGTTACGATTTTAAATTGTGAGTCTAGAGACACCAAACTTGAAGGGGTTATATCTTCCCTGTTGGAAAGTACTCTTATAAAATGTAATAAGGGGGGACGTGGCCAAGATGGTGGAGAGCTAAGACGGTGATTCTCTTACAGGCCCGCTGTTGCCTATATACTGCACCTTCCGGGGTCCATGCAGGGCCCTGAGGACAGAACTACTCAGAGATAGACCCTGAGAAGCACCGGGCGCAACACAGCTGGACGAGGTCCGTCACTGAAGTGCAGGGAGGCGGAAATCCAAAGCCGGGAGCAGACGGCGATGAGAGCCACAGCCGGGCGAGACATGAGAGGCGACGCACGCGGCCAGATTCGCTGGGGGTGGGGAGACCCCATGGCCAAGCCTCGTTTGGTGCCGGCGGCATCAGCAAAGCACACCGGCGGACCTGTAGAGAGTGCCGTAGAGACAACACTGGCCTTGCGATGATTGCTGAAGGCGTGAACCGGGCCAGCCGTGCCTTCGGCCTGCACAGACAAGGCGGCCTGCCTTCAGTGGAGAAGCCGCTCCAGGCCAAGTTATTCACTGCGACCAGGTCTAGACGTGGGCTGGAGCGGGCCCCATCCACCCTAGCAACAGACTACAGGTGAGCGGCTGGGGTATTGTGCCTTGGAGGCCCGCGAGGCCCTGCACCACCACAGGAGTGTGCCAACACAGGGGCCCACGGCCGCTGACGGGTGCCGGCAGGAGCCACGAAAGGAAAGAGAGTGGGGCCTGGAGCACATTTCCAAGTCAGCCGGCGGGCCCGAGGGACTGCGTCCCAGCATTACCCAAGGCCGGCAGACTTAACCAAGCCAACAGCAGCACAGTAAGGAGAATTCAGAGAGGCATCCAAGCCAGGGACGACTGCCCTGGGTGCGAACCGCGATACGTCTCTTGCAGCCCACGTGTGCTAGGAGGCCAGTGCAAAACAAGGAAACCGGAGCCAGGTCTTATGGAGCAGTGAAGCTAGGCCTGGTCCAGGGTGCTGACAATTTACTGACGAGAGCACAGGACAGAGGGCCTGACACAGCAAAGGCCACAGTGCTGATTATTTCTGCATTAAAAAAAGGCACAGGAGCAATTGGGAGCGAGGAGAGGGACTGGACCGCGGTGGGGCCCCCGGCGGACACCGGCGATAGTGTATCAGCCTCTGTACCCTTCCCCAGCACGGCAGGACAACCGGGTTCAGGTAGCATAGCCAAGGGCAGTGAGTAGGGGATGAGCAGGGGGCTTGAGCGCAGCCATCGGTAGAGGCGGCTGCTGAGAGTGGAGCCCGGTTGCCTGTGGAGGCGGCCCGACCTGGTACGGGTGCAGCTTGTGGGTGCGACACGTGGCTCCCCACTCACCCCCTCACGTGGACTCATCACTTTCACCGTGGCCCCTTCCCCACTCACCAAGGAACTGCACCCATTATTGATCACCACACTATTGCACACAGGGACTTGCAGCCTGCACGGAGACTTCAGCGGAGAGAGCCCGCACCTGCACCTGCTCTACCCCCCGCACAGAGCTGGCATAGGGTGGCCCCATATCGCAACCAGGCTGCATGCTGCTGGAACAGTCAGACTCTGCTCGGTGGGCTGATCTTGTGCCTTCCATCCGGAGGGTGGCTAGCAGTGCTGAGAGTATTTCAGCTGGCACCCCAACATGCATGTAAGAGATGGGGCCCTGCAGCTATCCTTGGGCTTGGTGAGGCCGTTGTTAAAGATTGCAGGAATTGCTATTCCTCGTCCTAATTCCTATGGCCCTGTGTGGTCCTCCTGGTCCCCTGCAGCCAAGATTGTCTTTGTAATAATATGTATGACTGCTTTAATATTTGCATTAGGAATAATGTTTATTCTGCAAGAGAAACATTCTTCTGAACAGTTGACACATGTTTCTTTGCCCTTTCCTTGAGTATATTAATTGATACTCTAGCCCTCATAAAAGGAACACTGGAAAAGTCTATTGAAAATGTTTTTTTATTAGATATGCGCTGTTGGCTATTCTGAAATTGAAATAGATGGTCACTGAAATACATGGGAGCCCTGAGACTTAGAATTGGACTAGATGGTTTTGAGATTTACTTTCTGCTTGGGATTGAAAAATATTGAGAATTCTGTTTGTAATAATAGTCATTACTCTCTCCTGCTCTCTGTATGACCCAATGCTCTGTTCCCTTTGTGCTTTTGTCTATACCTTATAAAAACCCGCTTAATGAAATGTTTAGAATGTAAATGCCCACCTAGCAATGGATTAGGATATTGATGAATTTATGAGAATAAATGTGCAAAATATGTTCTATGTTCCTACTAGATCAAAGGGATGTCTTTAGCTCATGCTAAAAGGACTATCTGTTAAAGATTGCAGGAATTGCTGTTAACATGAACTAAAGGCTATGTGCTCACCATGTGCTTTCTCCCTCTTCCATAGCCTTGCACATACTCAGAAAGGCCTATTGTATAACTGTCAGGCTATTCTTACTGATGTAAGGAGAAATGTTTCCCCTCCCACTTTGTTGAGCAAGCACATTTTGTATACCCATATTAGTTAAATAATATTCTTGTATGTGCCAGGACCTCCCCTTGGTTTTATGCTGACTATGTAACAAATGCATATATAAGGCCCGTGTTCTCTGTACTCCTTAGACTGTCTCCTACAGTGGCCTGAGGTTACTTTATGATGCAGTCTCCCTCATGTGAGATAAATAAATATGTCTTTTTGATATTACAGCTTCCGTGCCAATCTCTTCTTTGTTTTTTTTTTTAACAATTGTAGTAAAACTTTATTGCTTGATTAAAAAAAACCATTGCAAGTACAAAATTTAAAATATATCTGAAAAATTCATTTAAAAAAGGGCGTTGGTTGAGACCAATATGGATACAGATGAGGTAAAGGACTTGCCAAGTTGTTATGACGATAAGGGGTCACAAGCTGTGGGCCCCTCACAGAGTTTTTTTGCTGCATGGTCCATGTACCTCACCAGGGCACAGTTTAGTTTTATGTTCCTGGGATCAAAGCAGACCAAAACTGCTGCTCTACACGATCTGATCCTATTAGTATTCCAGAAGTGCTTGAAGAGGGACTGTCTTTCGTTCAGCAGTTTTGGGCAGATACAAATTATGTGTAGTATATCTTCTTTGTGGTTCCCACAGAGTCAACATAGTTCTCGTCCGTGGTCTCTTTTCCATTTTGCTAAATGAACCAACAGGTTGATAACTCCCAGTCTCAGTTTTAAAAAGCTTTGTTTCATACGTGCAGTGAAAGGAACTGTTAGGTACTGCTGTGGAGTCAACAAGAAATAAGATTGCAAGGTTAACCACCCATTGTAGTGTAGTTCCTATCTTCCCAATAGGCTCTGCGCATTGGAATAATACCTACAGCAGTAAAGGCCTAGGCCAGACGTTAACTAGGTCTACTACTGTCTATACTAGACTTAAGTTTTGGGTTTGCCAGCGTAGCTCAGAGTTCGCTAGAAACTTTCTCGAATGTTCAGGAAAGAATTAACTCCCCTGATTAGACAAGAAGGGATTTAGTTTCTGACAACCATAGAACATGACAACTTTGCTCTCCCCTAATCAAGAGTGTATCTCCAGAGTCGTGTGAGCACAAGGCAATTATTTTACTCAGTCAGTACGTGCATTCTTAGTCTCATCAGATTGTAGAGAAAAGGAAGAGACGGGCGTGTTCAATAAAAAGGTGTTATTTATTGATCAGTCTCTTTTCTCGTACAAGAGAAATGGATCGATATTATTGCAATACTTATAGTTAAGTAAAGTGCATACATTAAAAGCAATAGTATAAAATAATACTGTAAAAACATTGATATGGTTTCTGAGCCATATGATGTTTAAAATGATTAAAATATATTTACATACACATATACATTTGACTAAACGTACTCAACTGGTGTTTCTAAATACGCCTACCCCGTGTACCTGACCTAAGTCTAATGCGTGGGCGGGAGTAGAAAGTTACAGTTTAAGTTAAGTTTGTTTTTGCCAAGTGAATAGCTAAAGAATTCTCTGTGAGGGGTTATTCAGTTCTGTACCTGGAAGTTAGGATGAATGAGGAATGGTATCTCTTTCTCTGCTCTCGATATTCCAGGCTGCCTGCGAGGGCTGCCCGAAAGCGCCGGTGCTGGGTCTCTCGGCAGGAGATAGCAGCGCGTCTCTCAGCGCGTCAGGAAGGCGGGGCTGCTGCCAGCGGGGTCTGCTCTGCTTCTGGGCTTCGGCAAGTATGGCTGCTCCGTCTCGTCACCACGCGTGTGTTTGCATAGGGCAAGATCGGCAATATTTATACCTTAAAGGTGCCGAGATTGACGTAAGGATGGACATAGATACGTCAATAAAGATGTTATACGACTTGCTCGTTAGCACATTCTTTTACTGAAGTTCTCTGTGAAATCAAAACAATGGCCGCACGGATTTTCCAGTTTGTCATAGGTTTGATTTGTTATGAGAACGTCGTATGCCTTATCAGGGGCTGGAGGAATGTCGCTTGTCTAATTAGATCTCAAGCGTTATGACCTAATCAGATAACACGTTCCTGTGCCGTAGTGTGACTGCGTCAGATAATGGTATCTGCATCATGGGGGCTTTTCTTGCCTCATGGGCTGACTGTTAGTTAACTTGATAGTTAGTTTAACCAGAATAGGGTCAGGAATAGGGGGATCGATTCAGAACCTATAGGAATACATGACACCATGACTTCTTTTTGCTAGGCGAGCCTTGTCTTCGACTATTGATAGCTTTTTAGTGCTTATTTTCGCTAGCCGTTTGAATTCCTTTTGACTTATGTGCGAGCTCCAAAGGTCGTTTAGGCATAGAGTTGTTAGGCCTTTTTCCCGAAAATCGTGCCCTGCACGCCATGAATTCGTGTCAAGACTGAGCCTCAGATGGTGTGCTAGACTGCCTTTCTTTGATGACCTCAATTTATGGCAGCACACAAGAAAAGACATGGCTCTGGCATATGTTTGCTGGCAGATTCCCAGTTCCAACCTGATTTGTGCCGATGAGGTTTGGGATGGTAACTTGAACACTGTTCTGTAGATCTTTGTGATGATTTTGTCCAGTTGGCCACTGTCCAAGCCTTTGAGGACTTCACTACCATAAGTTAGTGTGGGAATAATTTTGCCTGAGCAACCTGTATTGTTGGTGCAAAAGTTGGGCCTTGTAGTTTCTTATGGATTGATCCAACTGCAAAAGCAAGTGCGGCTCCCTTCCTTTTTTGTTCTTCTAAGTGGGTTTTGTATTTGTCATTGTTGTTAAAAATGACCCCTAGGTACCTGTGGCAGTTGGATTCAGCAATGCTTCCCTTGTTCAGGGTCCAAGACCATTTCTTAGCTTTCCGTGGGTGGACCGCCAAGGTTTTGGTCTTCTTGTTGTTAATCAGTAGCTCGTTCTTGTTTGAGTATTCCAAGGTGGCGTCAAGGAGCCTTTGCATGGCGATCTTTGTTTTGCTAAGAAGGACCACATCGTCAGCGTATAGCAGGTTTGACAGCCATAGACCAGCTACTTTAGGAGCGTGGGAATTAACCTTGTTTAGAGCTTCGGGGAGGTCCGATAGGAATAAGTTAAAAAGTGTCGGGGCCAGTACGCAGCCTTGTTTTAGGCCTTTTACAGTCGGAATAGGGAGTGATAGTCTTGATCCATCCCCGATCTTAATCCTGACCCATGTGTCCTGATATAAAAGTTGTATGGCTCTTAGAAGATCAGCAGGGATGTTTAAACTCGACAACTTCTGCCAGAGCTTCACTCTATTCACGTTGTTGAAGGCCGCTTGGAAGTCAATGAATCCCATGTAGAGTAGGCAGGAGCAGAACTTCGCTTGGTCGATCAGGCAGGAAAGGGTCATAAGATTGACCGCAGTGCCGGTGTTAGTTGTAAAGCCTGTTTAATTGGGAGGAATGACAGAATTGTCTTCCGCCCATGCCCTTGAGGTTCTGTAAAATTACGAATTCGTTCGTTCTCAGCCTCCATTTTGTGATCGCCGCCATCTTGTGTTGCCCTCACTCAGGCAGCGCGGCGAATGCAATGTGTTTTTGTCATTTCTGCATTTCACGTGTCAGGTGTCTTCTTTGTTCATGTTTACTAGCGAGTGTCAGGGTCTGGCCGAGTACACTAATTCCTGTCTGAGCTGATTAATCCCCGTCCGGACGATTTGTTGGCTCACACCATTCTTTCCTCCAGGTTATCTTATCTGCTGTCCTTCGCTACATGTCTCACGTAGTCTCCTGTTTCACGACTATACTTCGAAAACGTACAGCTGTGTTTTCTCTGCTTGTAAACTAAATTGGGTGGATTCATTCGATGTTTTACTTAAAGTGTCGAGTAACAAATGCAACCGGGAAACTTGAGTTACTTTAGGCTTAAAGCATTGTTTGCGACGTTTGTTTATGTCTCTTGCTCCCATGTGATTGCATTTTGCATTGTATTGTACCATATATAAACCTGTGCGCCATGGAGTTAAGTGGCAGTCTCTTTTGAACCTCGTTGTACTGACGACTTCTAAGACCACTGTGCTAGCTGCAGCTAATAAAAATCATCTTCTTCGCCAGACGAAGAGTCCGTTTCTCTATATTTGACAAGGCAGGTGAATCCAGGGGATCTTAGGCGTACCCTGCGCCACCGGGCCCTAAGGCTGCGGTTCTCCAACTGGCGCCCAATGTCGGGCAACTTCAGAGGTAGCAGTTAAGCCCGAGGGTCGTGAGGAGCCCCGCAAGAAAATTCTGGAGGACGCGCACCACGTGATCAACCCCTGTATGTCGTAAGTGGACCGAAGGTCTTTGACAGCGCGGCTACTCCTTTCCGACGGCTACTGAAGACTGCTGCCCTGACTGTCGCCCTGCCTTGGAACCTTCTGATGGTGTTTGGTAAAGCAAGATGATAGACGGACCTGTGCTGGTGTAGGACGATCCTTAGTTAAGTATTTGGTGGGTCGCTCCCACGATCCTTTTGTTTTGTTTTGTTTTGTTTTTTGTTTTTTGATTCAGTCATTGCAATTACTGAAGCCAAGGGGTAAGTGCGTTTGTGCTGTTTCTTGATCTATGATCCATACCCCATGTTGTTTGTAATAGTCTAGAAAAGTAACGATGCCTGGGTTGAGTAAATTCAAAAGAATTTGTTGTTTAGGTTGTACGAGGGATTCCCAGTTGGAGGATTTGTGCCCAATTCCTCCGGTTGGAACTCCCACTTATGAGCTCTATTCTAAGCACGGTATTGGTCCCATTACATTTAAAAAGACATGGGTCCGATATACGAAAAATAGTGGAGTTTTGAAATGGCCCCAAAATGGTAGCTTTGACTCCGCTATATTAGATAATTTGGAAACGATCCTGTTCAGACGAAAAGCCCGGCCGGCAAAGTTTGACTCTTTTCGCCTTTGGCGCAAGGAAGCCAATCAGAAAGAGATTAAGCAAGCGAAAAAGGATAAGAAAGCTTGTGATATGTCAATTATAGAGGCTGTTCAGCAGTTTAAAAATAATGAAGCAGATGGTGCGAATGAAATATCAGAAAGACAACATCACATGGCAATAGATAGATGCTATCCGGTGTTGTCTACTTCCTCTTCAGATAAAAGTAAGGAATTTGAAGAAGATTCTTTAATGTCTTTTTTGTTGAACTCGCCTCCGCCGTATGCCCAAAATCCTACTGCACCTTTGTTGCCCCTTCCTATGGCTCAACCAGTTGTTGCTCAGTTACCGGTTATTCAGCAACAGGTTCAGCCCGTTGATGCTTCTCTGCCTGCTTCTGCTCCTACAAATCAGCCCCCACCTTTACCGGTGCTCACTCCTGTCCATCACCTCATTTCAGTCTCCGTTACCTACTTCGTCTGTATTGTCTCCCATTCTTGCAAGGGATTCCCCTATGTCGCGTAGGAGATTGGTTGATGCTGTCTCCAATTACTTTTCTCCTCTCCTTGGTTCTTTGAATCTGTCTCCAGCTTTCTCTAGACGACAGTCTCGTTGTCAACTCCCTATGACAGACGAGAAAATAGCTTTGGGTTCCCTCGTAAATGGATTGAGAAAGGATTAGAGTAAGGTATAGAAGACATTATGAGTTCTTTTCACCAATGGGTGGAGCCCACACAGAGATATGTTTTCAATGTTATGTGTCAGACTCTTATTAGAGGTTGGGAGGATATGGAGTTGGATGTAGTCCCTTCTGAGCTATTGAAGTTGCAAGCCGATTTTGATAAGGGTTTTATTGTATGACCACAAGTCGAAGACGCGGTAAATAAACGTATTGTGTTCCGAACCATGTTCTTATCTTTATCCCTCCCCGAGACTGGTTCAGCGAAAATGAAAGGCGTTAAGAATTATCCGATGCGTGAAGTTCCTCCCGTATGGAGGGACGCAGTAGTTGGTCCGCCTGCTATCCCTGCTCATTTCCAATGTATATGGGTCCACGAGCCTTGGAAAAGGTCTGAAGTATTGGCGCTTCAACAAACTCTTCCAGACCCGCGTAAAAACCCAGCTGGGTATTATAAGGACTGTCTCAAACAGTCGATGTTTGTATTATGAATTTGGCTGATAACGATATGTTGTTTGGGAATGTTGTTCCACAAGCACTATGGGCACGAATTCGTAGGGAAAATCATAATGCTGAACTAGGTGGTGATTGGGCTGCCATTAGAGCCGCTGATGCTGGTCAAGTGGGTGGTGGGAAACCCGACGATCTGATTACGGCTCTACCAGGCAGAATAATTGAATTGATGAAAACAATGATGCCCGCGGTGCGAGTTAATTGGGATAAGTTGGCCGCGTGCAAGCAAAAGAAAGACGAAAGTGTTTCGGATTTCTTCACTCATTTTGAAGAGACATTTATCGATCTTAGTGGTCAGGATTTGAGTACAGAGGGCGGCTAGCGGTTGTTTGTGGACAAGTTTGTATATAACTTGCTTCCTGAATTATCGAATAAATTGAAAAGTTCTGAGAGTGCATGGGCTGTCTCTTCCCCTGCTAAGATACTGGCTACTGCACAGTATTATGAGAATATAAGGATAAGGAGGAGAAGGAGAAACAAGAGAAGAAAAATAAAGATTTAAAAACAAAGGTCCTGTTGCAGCAAGCCTATCCTCCGCGTTCTGCACAGCCTCAGTTTTCTCAACCCCCGCAGTTTCAGAAAGTGTTTCAAAAACCTAAGTACTTTACGCCACGTCTTCCGTTAGGTCCTAATCAATGTGCGTATTGTAGAGAAGAGGGGCATTTCAAGAACAACTGTCCGGTTTTGTTACAGCGTAATAATGGGGTGTCTGCTCCACGAGGACGTGGGAATTTTCAATCGGGATCAAGAGGTAGAGGACAGGTTGTGCCCTCTCAGGAACAGCGTTCTATTGTTCCATCTACTATTAATTATTTTGATCAACAGAGAGTTCAGTCCGCGCAGTATTATAATGACGATTATTGTGAAGACAGGGTTGATGATTTTCAGATCGAATAGGACAGCCATGGACAAAGTGAGGGAGTTGTGTCGATTCCAGTGGATCAAAATGGGCCATATGTCACGATAAATACTATGGGTGTTTCGGAACTGTTTCTTCTGGATACTGGTGCAATGAGAAGTTCTATCATGCATACTAAACTCCCTGGGGCACCTTTGTCTGGCTTAATAAATACTTCTGTAGGAATCTCTGGGGCCCCAGTTCGTAATCCGGTTTCTTGTCCCTTGCCTGTTTCGATTGGTCCCTATGATTTAAATGCTCCGCTTATTCTGACAACTGGTTGCGGCGAGAACCTGCTAGGTTTGGATTTGTTGAAAAGATTATATGCAACATTGTACTGTTCCCCTTCGGGTATACATCTCACATTAGGAAAAAAAATGACGTCTTCTGTGTATCTGTCTCAAGATGAATTCCCATCAGAGTTGCTTTCTCTTCCTGATAGTCTTTGGGCTAAAGGCCCGAATGACTTGGGTTGTCTTGCGATCCCACCGTATGTTGTCAAAATTAAAGAAAACGTGAGGATGCCATGCATTCCTCAATATCGTATCTCCAGTGATGGAGAGAGACCGCTTTTGGCCATTGTTGATGATTTCATTCAGAAAGGTGTGGTTGAAGAGACGAGAGGCAATGTCTGTAACAGTCCGATTCTTCCGATTCTTAAAAGAACAGATCCTTCACAGCCTCCTGTCTATCGATTTGTTATTGACCTTAGAGAGGTCAATAAAATAGTTGTGCCACAGTTTCCTGTTGTTCCGGACATTACGGCTTTGTTGACGATGATACCTGCTTCGGCAGTATGGTTTTCAGTTATCAACCTCAAAAATGCTTTCTTTAGTATTCCTATAGCTGAAGAAAGTAGCGATATCTTTGGTTTCTCCCTCGGTGGACGAAGCTTTAGATTTAAGAGAGCTCCTCAAGGCTATTGTGAAAGTCCTTCTATTTATAGCAAGGCTCTTAAGTCACAACTGGATACATTTTCTTTGCCTCCTGGTGCTACGCTTGTTCAGTATGTGGTTGATTTGTTGGTGGCTGCTGATACGGAAGAAGTGTGTAAGGAAGTGACTGTTACGCTGTTGCATCATTTGTCTACGCTACATCATAAGGTATCTCCCTCTAAGTTGCAATATGCCCGCCAAGAGGTTTCCTATTTAGGTCATCTCTTGTCGAAGGAGGGAAGGCGATTGACCCCAGAACGTATTCACGCTATTTCACAGATGTCTGTACCCACCACACAGAGAGTGCGTGCCTTTTTGGGTATCACTTCCTACTATAGACAATGGATTCCTAATTTTTCACTTCTGGCTAAACCATTGTTGGCATTAACGTTGAAAGATACGCCACATCCGCTCCCTTGGACGGATGAATGTCAGAAAAGCTTTATTGACTTACGCGCTGCCTTGTGTTCTGCTCCAGTGTTGGGTGCACCAGACTACAGCAAATCCTTTACATTGTATGTCCATGAGAGAGAGGGTTGCGCATTGTCAGTCTTGACACAGTTATTTGGAGATAAGCAGAGGCCATGTGCCTATTTTTCCGCTACATTAGACCCAGTAGCTAAAGCTTTGCCTAGTTGTCTCAGAGCCACAGCAGCCGCAGCGACTTCCATTAGACAATCTGCTGGACTAGTGTTGGATAACACACTCATTGTGATGGTTCCACATGCAGTGGACACCTTGTTGAATAGAACCAGAACACAGCATCTTACGAGCGCTCGTTTGTCTGGATACGAGCTGACACTTTTAGCGAGCCATATCCACATCAAACGATGTAACACGTTAAATCCAGCTACATTGTTGCCATTGCCAGACGAGAAAGATGGTCAGGAAAAACATGATTGTTTTCTCTGAACGGAAGAAGAAACAAAGTGTAGGATTGATTTGAAGGACACTCCGCTCAAGGACCCGGATGGGATCCTATGGGTAGACGGCTCCTGTTTTAAGTTTCCTAACGGAGAGACTACTTCTGCCTATGCTGTTACCACCTTATGTACGATTGTTGAGACGGCACGTATAGGACATAATTCAGCCCAAGCGTCTGAATTAATAGCTTTGACCAGAGCATGTGTGTTGGCAAAGGGAAAGAGAGTGAATGTGTACACAGACAGCCAGTATGCTTTTGGCGTTGCACATAGTTTTGGTAGGTTATGGAGGGAGAGAGGATTCTTTACCTCTCACGGCACAACAATTCAACATGGCCAGTTGGTGACTGACCTTCTTGAGTCACTTACTTTACCTGCACAGATAGCAATCATAAAATGCAGTGCGTATAAGAAAGTTACAGATGATGTGGGTCGTGGAAATGCGTTTGCAGACGAAGTAGCAAGAGCCACAGCTAAGGATACAGCTAGTCGAATGTATGTGGCAGGCCCTGCAAATTGGGTTAGGGAAGTTGGAATGTGTGAAGACACGATTGAGAGTGTAAAAATGATTCAGGGAGAAGGCACTGAGACAGAATTAAGGACATGGAAAGAAAGTACGGGAATATTCGATTCGACGGGTTGTTGGACAGAATTGTCAGAACATCAGCGATGGTTACTACCGGATGCTTATGTATTTCCGGTTGTAACTATGGCTCATGGTCCAGCTCACATCAGTGCGAAGGGCATTTGTAAGCTCTTGGCCCCAGTATGGCAGAATGAGGGAATTCCAAAATGTGCAGAGAACGTGGTTAAGCATTGTATTGTTTGTCTAATGCATAACCCAGGAAAGGGTACCCCAACTCCAGCAGGTCATTTTTCTCCCCCGTCATATCCTTTTGAAGTGCTACAGATCGATTACATTCATATGGATCGATGCAATAACCTCAAGTACGTTCTAGTGGTGGTGTGTGCCTTTTCCAGATGGATAGAGGCCTACCCTTTGAAAGATAACACCGCTCTATCAACTGCTACGGTGTTACTTAAAGAGTTCTTCCCTAGATTTGGTTTGCCGCGAATTGTCTGGAGTGACAATGGTAGTAAATTCGTGGGTCAAATTATGAAAAAAGTATGTTCTGGTCTTGGGATCAGACAGAAATTTCACGCGGCAAACCACCCACAATCAGCAGGTTTGGTTGAGTGTTATAATGGTACACTCAAACTGAAACTAGCCAAGATTCAAGCCAGTACAGGTCTTGCTTGGCCAGATGCCTTGCCTTTAGCTCTTTTGTCAACTAGAACTACTGTACACTCTCGTATGGGACTTAGCCCGTATGAAGTGGTATTTGGACGCCCAGCAAATGTTTGGGGTGTCCCTCGCCCCAAGAAGTACTCTGATATACCATATCCTTTGTTAATTGACTATTTGCATGATTTTACTACTAAATTGAGTACTATTCGTCAACAGGTACAAAGTGCTTTGCCAGAGGCCTCCACAGACCCAGGTCACACCATTCTACCCGGTGACTGGGTCTGTATTAAGAACTTTCAGCGGACCAAGAACTTGGAGCCTCGTTGGTCTACGCCTACGCAAGTTTTGCTCGTCACCCGCACGGCCGTGAAAGTGGTCGGCAAGCAAAACTGGGTGCATGGTGTGCACTGTAAAAAAGTGCCATTACCATTACCCTTTGACCAGTGGATTCGCAGTGGTATAATAGAATCAGATACTGATACAGTCCCTTGTTTTGTGCCCTTCAGTGATGCTCAAATGTATGGAACTCAATCCGAGAAACAGATGACGACATTCTTCAAGCTGCAGTACCTGAGCACCTTCGAATAGACACTACGGATCCAACATTATTGTTTAAAGACCAGACAGTGCCGAGCAAAACTCGCTATTACCTAAGGTCGAGGCTGACCAGAAAAATTGAACATTTTGAACACTTTTTTTTCTCTTGATGCTCAAAGACTTTTTACATGAACAGATCTCTTGCCTTTTTTTGTGTGCGATATTTAGTATTAGAAGTACCATCCGTCTCTGTCGCAGGGTCACGGTAGAGACTCAGACTGTAACCTGGTTTTTGTTCTTTTAGTGAGTGGCTAGTGCCTCAGGATTTACAGAAGTACATAGCTGAGTGATTGAAGAAGATTGCCGTGAGCGACATTTTTTTTTAGATAAAGATGGATGGTACAACAACTATAGGTAGGGAAAATAGGAAACAAGAAATGAGATCGAAATATTGCAAATAATTGCGTAGTCGATTTGGCGTAACTTTGTGTATTTTTATGTTTTTGTGTATTTTATTAGCTTGCATAGGTTGGGTTGTCCATATTTTGCACCCGAAAAATACTGTTAATTCTACAACTTCTTTGCCTTCTCGTCTTTCTGTCTTTTCACATAAAATGCATGTTTTACCCCCTCATGAACAGATAAGAAGAGTTGAATACATGAATAATACGTTCATTCAGTTGTTACACCAACATCAGTTGGCCATCAATATGACTGACTGTTGGGTGTGCGGTCTTATGCCACATAATACGCAAAAGGGAATGCCTTATTTGGTCCCCACGTTTCTCATATGAATGTTCAGCTTGGGCCTATCTGACTATGTTTTCAGCCGCATACCACAACAAGCTTAGAAACCCTGTAAAAACGTCTGGGACTGGATTGGATTTCAGCCACAGCTCTTTGATAAAAGGTATAGTGGTAATGGCCAAAATTGTAGAAAAGGGAAAAATTCCGTTAGATGAGAAGAGAGCTTATGATGGATGGAATGTCACCCACTACGTTTCAAGTCTTGGTGACAAAACTAAAAGGGGTGAGTCCTCTCCAGTATGGACTGTACCCCATCAAGGTAATTTTTGTCTCCAAGTAAATAGTAAGAAAACTGACAATAAGCAAAGTTGTTTATACACTTATGTTTTCTCGTCTTCTGATTTCCCTCCATTGGTTCCATCTCAAGGGACATATTTTGTCTGTCAACACAGAGCCTATACTTGGCTCCCTTCCAACTTTTCTGGAACCTGTTATGTAGCTTTCCTTCTTCCCCCTACATATTCGGCTCCGTCAGACCACCACAGAAACAGATATAGCAGAGGCATATTTGACACCAAAGACACGGCAGCTCAAGAAGGAGGGGATTTCCTAAAGGGATTCCTCCCTTTCTGGGGTCCGATGATTAACAGCAGACACATCCGGCAATTGGTTCGAGTGGTCGAGACCACTATCAATATTACCGCAGGTGCAATAGGTAACATCACAGCAGAGCTTCAGGCTGATCGTCTTATGACCTTGCAAAATAGAATTGCGTTAGATCTAATCCTAGCAGACCGAGGAGGTGCCTGTAAATTGATCGGATCTAGTTGCTGCATTTATATTCCAGACGATGCTCCAGCAGTATATCAAGCCATTTCTAAATTGCATACCATCTACGAGTCGATTCATCAGGATGAAGGGGATTGGTCTTTTATGGGATGGTTTTGGAGAATATTGTCAACATGGGGATGGAAAATTTTGACATTCCTGGGAGCAATTTTGGCCATCATATTCTCTTGTTGTCTCTGTGTCCAGTGTGGTCCCGCAGTGTGTGGCCTGCTGGCTGCCTTATGCGTCCCACGTTCTGCAACACAGAGGACGGAGAACATTAGGATGATGGTGCAGCAACAGCTCGAAGATTTTATGAACATCGATGCTGATTCCGACTCAGATTAGCGTGAGTTGGTTTGTTTTTGCCTGAGTAATGGCAAAAGGAGGGTCTGAGGTTCTGTAAAATTACGAATTCGTTCGTGCTGAGCCTCCATTTTGTGATCGCCGCCATCTTGTGTTGCCGTCACTCAGGCAGCGTGGCGAATGCGATGTGTTTTTGTCGTTTCTGCATTTCACTTGTCAGGTGTCTTCTTTGTTCATGTTTACTAGCGAGTGTCAGGGTCTGGCCGAGTACACTAATTCCTGTCTGAGCTGATTAATCCCCGTCCGGGCGATTTGTTGGCTCACACCACTCTTTCCTCCAGGTTATATTATCTGCTGTCCTTCGCTACATGTCTCACGTATTCTCCTGTTTCACGACTATTCTTCTAGCTGTGTTTTCTCTGCTTGTAAACTAAATTGGGTGGATTCATTCAATGTTTTACTTAAAGGGTTGAGTAACAAACGCAACCGGGAAACTTGAGTTACTTTAGGCTTAAAGCATTGTTTGCGTCGTTTGTTTATGTCTCTTGCTCCCATGTGATTGCATTTTGCATTGTATTATACCATATATAAACCTGTGCGCCACGGAGTTAAGTGGCAGTCTCTTTTGAACCTCGTTGTACTGACGACTTCTAAGACCACTGTGCTAGCTGCAGCTAATAAAAATCATCTTCTACGCCAGACGAAGAGTCCGTGTCTCTGTATTTGACAAGGCAGGTGAATCCAGGGGATCTTAGGCGTACCCTGCGCCACCGGGCCCTAAGGCTGCGGTTCTCCACCCTTAGTGAGTTAAGCAACACTCCTGCAAAATATTTAGCTTCGTTATCAATGAGGGCAATGAGGCGATAGTTCCCAGGGGAGTTTTTTAGCCCCGCCTTTAAAAATTGGTGCGAGGATTGATCCCCGCCATGAAGGCGGAATAATAATGTTCTGCAAGATGGAGTTAAATAAGGTGCTTAGCTTCTCAGCCCAAAAAGATACGTCTTCCTTGAACAAAGCTTGCGGGATTCCCCCTGGACCTGGAGCTCCGTCCTTCCGACCCTTTTTAATCAGTTTTTCAATTTCTGCCTGCTGGTTTGATGTTAATTCATTACTGCTTTGAGTCGTAGGACTGATCTTTGGTGATTCTGTTTTTTGGTCATTATTGAAGGGTTCCTTTGTTGGGGGTTTTAAGCTGTTCAGATCAGGTGCCTGGTCAGCCACTTTGTGCACAGTAATGCCTGCAAGGAGGAAATTCTGATGTAAGGTTTTTTCTTCTTCCCGGTCGCTGTAGTGAAGCTGGAGATAGTCGACCCACTCTGACTCCAATATGCATGAAGAAGCGACTTCCGAACCACGCCCAGATTTGTTATTGATTGTTCGCCGAAAGCTAGCGGAATTCTTTGATTTAATATCTTGCTGGAGTCTATCCCAGAACGAGTTCCATTGATTTCTACGTAGCTCCCTCTTAGCTTTCTTAAGGTGACTACGGGCCTCTCTCAATTTTTTTTATTTTCGTAGGGTCCATTGGGTCACTTTTTAGCACCCGCCATGACCGATTCATGATTCTCATTGCAGATTGTATCTCCTGGTTTGAATGGGGAGTCTGCTTTTGCCCAGTCTGGCTTGCGTACTTTATCGGTTTCGCGTGTTTGTTAATAAGTTCAGTTGCGAAGATTGACCAGTTGAAAATTGTGTCATCCGTGCTCCTACTGTAGTGTTCGATAATTTGCTTGGCCTCTGATGCGCGTTTAAGTACTTTATTTGATTTAAAAAAAATCATAAAAGGGTGGACTTACCACCATGCAAGCGGTATTTACATCATAAAAACAACACAAGATAAACTTTGAATCAAGTTAAAAATTGATATCATGCTCTACAAAAGTAACAGAAAAAACGGTCCAAAAGGAAAAGAATAAACAAATGATGTGAGTTCTCACTTGGGACACATTGATTTTGACTCATGATAAAAGGAAAAAGTTTAAAAGAATGATGATTGTACAAAAAAAGCTTGTTATTTTTTACGTATAATACAAAAAGACAACCGTTTGGAGAAAAGGGAGGGGAGTGGAAAAGTCTGTGGTCTGCCAAAGCCTGGTCTATTGTCCAGAGACCTCTTTGGGTGGTGCCCTTTTTTCCAACTCTATGGCGGCGAGGTTCAAAAATTGTATGGTTTTACATGAGAGTTCTATCCAAGAACCGCTTAGGCATCTTATCACCGCCGCCCTGCAAGTTCTCACCTGGGCTTCTCTTAAGAGAGATCGAAGAAGCGTTTTTCTTAGATTTTGAAGTGCCGGGCATATGCATATAAGATGCAGTAAAGACTCTGCGCCGTTGCCACAGAGGCGGCACTCGGGAGTTGCCCACAGCCGTAGCCATTTGGGAGTGAGGTCTTTGGACGAGAAGCAACCCAGCCTTAAAAGGCTTAATTTCCTTTTATAGTGGTCCCTGAAGCATTCTTTCAAATAATCCTGTGGTGTTAGGTAGGTATATGACGGCAAAACGATCCAGGCATGGCTTTTGCCAGCCACTGCTGCTTTGTCCATGAATAGTGATGATTGTTTGACTGCTTTCTTGACTATCAGTTTGAAAGCGGAATATGTCATGGACAGATGCCAAGATTCTTCTAGTTTTAATGTCTCCAAAGCATGCCTCAAGATCTTGTAAATTGAGTCTGGTAGCCCGGCCTGTTTTTCGACTTCTAACCAGCATAGGTGGGCCAGGGATTCGTCTTCTGCGTCCCTCATACGCCAATAATATTTGGCGAGTGCTCCTTGTCTTGCTGGGAGCTGGTTAGTGAGACCAAACTCCAAACGTATTTGGGCTTGCGAAATATGTCTCGGGATAGAGAAAAGAGTTTTGAACAGCCTAGATTGGGCGAGATTTAACGCTGTGGCGTCCCGGATTGCCAGTAGTTCAGAGCCGTATGTCAATGATGGCAGAAATTTGGTGGCTACGATGTTAAGGATGTGGCCGGTGGAATGACCTTTTAATTGCTTTTGAATGGTTTTGAAAGCAAATTGAAGCTGCTTTGCTTTGGATTCCCCCTGTTCTAGATACTGTTTAAACTTTAAACGGTGGTCCAGTAAGATTCCCAGGTATTTATAATGATCTACCTGGATTAAAGGGGTAGAATTTATCCTCCAGACGAAAGTTTTTTTTTTTTTCCGGAACCACCGAAGCATATGATGTTAGTTTTCTTTAAGTTTGTAATCAGTTGTGCGTTCGCGAGGTACTGCGTCAGTTTGCAGATCAAGCGTTGTAAACCGATGGGGGTTTTTGAAAGGAGCACGATGTCGTCTGCGTATTGGAGACTTGTTAAAGGTGAGTGGGCCAATTTTGGTGGGTCTCCCTGGATGGTGCTTAGGTCACCTTCTAGGTCTGCGGTGTAGATGTTAAAGAGGCTGGGGGCCAGAACGCAGCCTTGCTTTAAACCGTTGGTTGTATGGAATTTCCTTGTCAGGCGTCGCCCATCTCCTTTTTTCACTTGGACCCAAGTATCTGTATAGAGCTCGATAATTGCTCCCAGCAACTTTGGCGGCACGCCCCAGGCTTTCATTTTGGCCCACAGATTAGATCTAGGCACTTTATCAAAGGCCGCTTTAAGGTCCAGACAACAGGTGTACAGCGGGGTGGAGTTATTGATGGCTTTGTTAACAAGGAGGGTTAATGCAGATAGATTGGTCAAGGTGCCCAGTCCTGGCCGAAAGCCTGTTTGTGTCCGTGGAATTATCCCTGTACTGCTCACCCAGGATTCCAGTTCTGCCAACAAGTTGGAAGCATAGATCTTAGCCTCCACGTTTATTAAGGCTATAAGCCTGTAGTTGTTAGGGTCTGAGCGGGACCCGGATTTATGGATAGGATGCAGAATGCTGCCTCTCCATGATTCCGGAATGTTTCCGGTCTTTAGAATCTGACCGAATAAAGGTGTTAGTTGGCTGGCCCAAACCGATGGGTCTTTCCTAAATAAGGCGTTGGGAAGACCGTTTGGACCGGCCTCTGATGCTACTTGTTGGAAATTGCTGAGAGAACATTTACTTCATTTTAGTTTAATTGTGAAACTCTCAGATGTCAATGCCCTGTCTTCTTCATGTTGAGTGCAGCTGGTCCTCAGCGATATCTCTTGGGGACAATCATCACTTTCTATTCTGCTCCCAAGACGATAACCTGTTGTTTGATGGAGAAGTGCAAGGCTAACGAAAGTGTAGTCGATCAGTGGCACCATTATTCGATAGATAAGAGAAGCGAGGAGGCTTGTCTAGTGGAAAACGCCCGTTGAGGGCTCTAAGGCCCAAGTTTTCGAGTTTGCCTTGTAGGGAACGTCCCTTCAAATCGTCTTTATGCCATCCTGGGCTGTCCTGCTGTGGTATCTCCCAGATGCTGTCATGCGATTCAGGGACCTTGTTCTTTTGCAGGTCTGTCATTAACCACATGTTAAAGTCGCCAGATAGGAGTATTTCTGAGTTGGGATGTCCGATTTTCACTTTTTGTACTGTCGCTATGGCTTCCTTTATGAAGGCTTGCCTTGAGTCTGGGTTCGGGCGGACGTAAGCATTCATAAGGATTGTGGTCCAACGTTTGCCCTTGCTGGAAGTGTAAGAAATTCCCACACGCTGGAGACAGTACGATGAGCCAAGAAGGTCCCAGGAGGCGACTGCGTTTTTTATTGCTATATAAATAGCTAAGCCACCGCTCCCTCTTCCTGCCCAATTCAGTTTTTGGGCTGGAATGTGATGAGTTTTGAAGCCCGCTATTTGCTGCGGTTCAAAGAGCCATGTCTCTTGTAGTAGGAGTATGTCGAATTCCCGAAGGTAAGCAATTGTGGCATTGTCCTCCAGTTTATTTGTAAGGCTGTTTATGTTCCATGAACAGATCTTTAGAGGGGGCGTTTCTTGACCGTTTTCCCTGTTCGGCTGTCATTGTAGGAGTCGAGTTGTGTTAAGAGTGCCAGCCAACCATGACCAAGTTCCAGCCTCTTCCCGGTCCCTGGTTGGCGAGATCCCATAGTCTCTTAATTTCCTTTGTTTGTGGACAGGGTTGGGAGTTTTGTTGCAAGCTCCCCTGAGTACACTACACCCCTCTCTGCTCGTCGGTGATCAATACCTTGACTAGCGTGCAAAACATGTGGGTAGCCCACTTCCCAGCCAGGTTGTATCAGTATCCCCCATTGCTTGAAAGTGTCGGTTTGCCCTAGGATGTTGTTCATTGCCTCTACTAATCTATAGGTGACCTTTGTAGTTTTGTTTGTTTGTCCTTGACCCGGTTCAATAAATTCTATCGATAGGATATCTTGTGAAGTTATTGCGTTTGTCAGTCCTGATTCCTGAATCAACTTTCAGAGGTTCCCCCGATTCAGGACGTCGTGTCTGCCTTTAGACTTGTATTCTGGGTAAAAGAAGGTGAAGAGAGCCCCACCACTCAACGATGTTCTGTGCGACCCTTGAGATACCTCTGGTATTTGCTCGCGATGCCTATGAACAAGTTTTGTCAGAGGGCTCGTTAGTTGGGCCTCTTTCTGCGCACTGTCAAGCCTTTCATTTTTTCCCTGTCCTTCTGCGACTTTGTCACTCACTTGGATATTGCCCAATTAGTTGTTGGCACAGTTTACAGTGGGAGCCTGTTTTGCGGTTGTAATACCACCTAGTTGATTTATCGTGTGGCTGGTGGTTTGGCGCTGTACTTTTGCGCACAGCGTGATGAGAGTGTTTAGGTCAGCCGTGTGGGTGGTTATGATTTGCTCTTTAGTCCCACTGAGCACACTTTTCCTAGGAGGTACCTTTGGTGATATCTTTCTTGTTGTCAAGGGGGAAGAGTCAATCTTCCCCCTTTCACATTCCAGCGCCATTGGTTGATCTTCCGCTCTGATTGTTGGCACAGAGGAGATGTTTGAGTCGTAATCCTCTGTGGATACAGGGAGTTTTAAAGTGTTGAACATCAGATAGAGGCGTAGGTCTTGTTTATCCCTTCTCGTTTTGTTACGTCCTTTCCTTTTCCTTTGTTTTTTTTCCTTTCCAGCGGGATCTCCCAGCTCTTGTTCACTTGTGAGATGAAGGGTAGTATTGTCTCTGCTGGCTGCCTGAGGTGATTCCTGATTCCTCGTTTTGCAGGTTTGCCCGGATGGATCGTGGAGTTGAGAGGGGGTGGTCCCTTCTGCCCCTCTTTGCGTTGAATTAGTGGTTGGTTTTAATTGAGGATCTTCACCTGTTTCTCCCGACTCGGCATCGCTGCCATATCCAACGATGGGTTTTACTTTTGCTATTTCTTTTAAGTCTGCCACAAGCTTTTCCATTATGCCTGGGAGTATACTGAGTTTCTCCACTATTGGTGCGCAGTCACATCCTTGTTGCGGGCGGTCTGCCACTGCTTGGGCCCTTCTAATCAAGCTATTTAAATTGGAGATCCTGTCGTCAATTTTGACTACATACACTGCAAGTGTGTTCAGGAGGCTGATTTGAATTTCCATTGTACTCGCTTGATAAGTCATAGCATCGGCTGACTTTTGGAGGATATCAAGAGCAGTGGGCCATGCCTTCTCTTGTGGCGGGTCCACGCTTTTCTCCTGCCGTCGTGTCGCTGATGGTTGAGGATGTCCGAGGGTAGTATTACCAAATGAGTGCAACATTTTTTCCCATTCCTTGGACTCGAAATAGGAAAGTTCTTTCTCAGCACCCTCAACTTCCTCTATGAGTTCAGGCTGCACAGATTCTCTCTCTCTATGGTGTTCCTGTTGGTCCGAGTCTGTTTCGCCGTCCCCAAGAGGGGTGACGGCTTCTTCCATCCTCAGGTCCGTAGCACTGGCCTTTTTAGGGTAATACGAAATTTCACCATTTTGACTGCACGGGATGCTGAAACTGACTTCATGTAGCGTTTAGTTGAGGTCTTCTAAGTTGCTGTTTATTGCTCCAATTGGTTCAAATTGGAGATCCAATGAGTTGGGTTCAGCTTTTGGTCAGGTTACAGAGGTAGGTGCAGAGTTGTGCCGTCGCACTTGCTGGCTAAAGGTGAACTTGCGTGATGGGCTTCCTCTAGCCTCAATTGAGTCAGCCGCTAGAGGCTCAGTTGCTATAGTGGCTCCCCCATATGCACCCGAGCTGCCCTTAATGATGTTCACTAGGGGGCTTAGGGGGGTTGGAAGGCCTGTGAGGTTCATATTGCTTGAGAAGACCGCTGAACCGGCGTCTTTTAAGAAGGTAAATTTTGATGTTATCTTGGGTTGGTTGATTAGTCATTTGCAGGCCACCCTTCCAGGACCCTTCAAGGTGAACTGAGTCGTACTGTCTATTGTGTTCTCAGGTTCGCTTAATAGCAGATTTAGTGTCTGTTCAGAGATATAGGATGACCTCGCCCTTTTCCCTCTGCTTTTCTTTTTCTTTTGCGGACCCAATGTCCTCACCCTGCCAGATCTCATTTCGAATGGACAGGGTCGGGCTAGAGGGGGGGGAGAGAAACTCAAGTGTCTGAGTGGCGAGAGGGACTGCTTTGCTAAGTTTAACCAGGTGCAGTGAGGTTGTTTTTGCATCCTTGCGCTTCCTTTCACCCTTTGCCCTACGCCCTTCGCCCTTCTCCCTTGCAAACAAGCCACCTAAGGGCTCCTTATCCTCACTTCTCCCACTTCTGGGAGGGGGGGTGGAATACGACTTAATGTGACTTAATGTGAATCGCTGCCCCAAAGACTGTTTGTCAAGGTCTATTCTTCGCAGGCTCCTGACGCGCTGAAGGCTGAAGGAATGGCTGCGCGGGAGGCTTGACATCCCCCTCGGCTCCCAGGCTTCTTCACGTCCCCCCGCGGCTCCAGGACTCCCAGGCTCACAGGCACCACGCTGCCAGCGGCCGGGGAGGAGCAGTCGGAAGGAACAGCCGAAAAGGACAAACAGGGCTACTGCAGGTGCAGCGCAGCGGCGGTGAGGGTGTCGCGACCAGACCTCCCTTGCGAGCCCGTCAGCTCGGCTCAGCTCACCTCTGCTCAAGGTCACAGTCACTGACGCGGCCACGGTCTCGGGTCTCGGGTCTCTGGTCCCCGGGTCATGGCTCTACACGGCCGTCTGCACAACCGCCGCTATTTCGCTCAAACCACTCGACTGCTACTCGATCAGCAGCTCAACAGCGCCATCAACTGTCCGCCAGTCAGTGTAAACGGAAAACACCAATCTCTTCTTTGTTGGTTTAAAGGACCAAGCCTATCAGTGAACCGCTCAGAAGGTTTTTTCTTCTACACCGTGACCCACATCCATACTCCCCTGCATACCTTGAGGCTGCTTTGGTTGGCCCAGGAGACTGAACCCTACCAAGAGAATGGACATTGAGGCCCTGACAGCCGGCGAGAGGCAGTGGGCCCATCGCACTCCGGTTTCTCTCTACGAGTAACTGGTGGTGAGGCCCGACTGTCGACCTGTGCTGAACCTCCTGGTCCGGGAATCCTTTGAGCTTGTTGTCCCTCTCCAGCACCCTCTAACTTCGCACCAAGCTATGTCATCTACCCGAGGGAAGAAGGATAAAACGCTAAAGGAACTGTTTGCCCGGCCCCAGGGTGGAGGACGATGGATCTCTCTTCCCAGGGCAGGCCCACCCCAACGCAGGAGGATAGCACAGCAGAGGAGCCGGTAATACGAGCCTTTCTCGAGTCCCTTTTACAACTCTCCGCGAGGACCTGTAAACAGTAAAACGTGACCTCACATCAGAAATTAAGGACATCCAACGGGACGTGGATGACATTGAGGAGTGGGTTGCTACACTGGTAGACAGGGGCGAGAATAGAGACAGTGAAATGCAACAAGAAGTCCTCCGTATCCACGATCAGTAGGTAGAACTCCAGACCCACCCCAAGGACTTCGAGAACTGCTCCCATAGGCACAACATCCGTATTAGACTAGTGAAAACCGGGGAGGAGGCCAGAGACATCTTCGCCTACACAAGAGACCTCTTCAATCATACTCTTGACGGCCCACCGGACGCGGACATTAAAATAGACAGAGCCCACAGAGTGGGTCTGCCCCGCTCTGACAAGGCCCCACATGTGGACATCTTGGTCTGTGTACAGGATTTTCGCACGAAAGAGAAGATTCTCCGTAAGGTAATATCCATGCACCCCGTGGACTTTAGGGGTCAAACACCAACCCTCTACCAAGACTTAGCCAGGCTCACCTTATAGAAATGTAAAACTTTCTGACCAGTCACGGCGCACCTTCGTCAGTGCCGGGTTTCCTACTCCTGGGGCCTCCGGCTTCGACTCATCTTCAACCTGGACGGCAAACTGTACCAGCTGCACTCCCTCTCTGAGGCCTGTCAGCTGCTGGGCATTGAAGTCCCCAATGACAATGACGGGAACAGCAGTCCCGCACCTGGATCCGGGGAGTCACTACCACGATGGAGGTAACTGTGTCGCACACGCCGTCCCAAAAGAGCAGACCCGATGGAGATCACGAAGGGCCAACAAGTGGTCCTGGAGGCCCTCCCAGAGGCACTGGCAAAGACACAAGCTTCATGAAGCACACTAAGCGAAATTTGCTTGGCTTTCTGCCCATCCCATTTGGTGCCGGCGGGACAAGGAGACACTCATTGCCACACTATGGACCCTAGCAAAATAAGCGTCCGGGAAAATTCCCAGGAACCTGATGCACTGCGTCAGTCACTCTAGTGAGTGTAAACAGTAACTTTTAGATGCAAGTAATTACTAAAGTAACAAAAACCTTAAACAATTGTACAACAAAGTAAGTACTTTGATTTAACATTCGATTAAATTCCATCGACGTCAACGCTCTGAAGTAGTTGCTCAGTGGTTGTTTATTGAGAGTTTCCCATGAGCTTGTTGAATATTCACAAATTCATGTAATTAGAAATCATTTTCAATTAAATATCCCAATGCATTTCGGGCTGAACAATCTGCCCTTCATCAGGGAAATCTAAAAAATAACAATAATACATTTTACTGAACAGTATTGGCAGTGTTTTCACGGTGACTCATTCAATGGAGGCAGGTGTTGTTGTTGAATAAAAGAGCTCGATGGTGAAGATAGGTGCGGGGTGAGAGATGGAGAAGAACAGCCCAGCGGGAAGGAAACTAACAAAGGAACTGATCGCGAGCACCCTTGTGCGATGGGAAAATGGATAGTGAAAAGGGGCCGGTGAAAAAAGAGAAGTGGCCAGTAACCAGATTTCGTGTGCATATTAAGCCCGCTAAAACGCTACGCAAATGAAGGCAGGGGAGCCGGGGTTTGCAACTTACAAAAATACCGGAGAGACGCGCATCGGCCCATAGGGTTATGATGAGGGCTCACGTTGCACTAGAGGTTATCGGATGAAAACTGAAATGGAAATGATAAACCTAATAAAATACTTGAGAACGTGGCTGAAAGTGCGCAGTTAAATGATTTAAATAACTCACCCGCTCGTTGGTCGTGGGTTGGAGTGCAGAAAGATGCGGAAGATGGGGGTCCCTGGAAAATATATATAAACGTCCCTTAATGCGCTGGAAAGCCATGTCAGGGTAACGGGTGTGGAAAATGGATATAAAAACGGCACTCAACTGAAGCACGAAAGGATCGGTGACCGGGTGGCCGACAGCAGAATCCAAGCTATGCGGAAGTATACAAACTTCCTGTAAGTAAGAGGCGGGGTAGACCAGGCGGGGTAGAAAGAGGACTGGTTAGGAGGTCGCCATGGTGGGAGAAAGAGGAAAGTGAGGGAGACACCAAAATGCGTGCGCATGTAAAGAGCTCAATGTAACAGTATAAAACTGATCACTTCAGGTTAAGTCCAGATAAGAATTTGTAAAGACATGAAGTCAAGCAGATACTGGAAATGGAAAAATAGATATAGACAATAGGGGCTGCCACTTATCGTGTGCACAATCTTCAGTCTACAACATAAGAATGAATGAATTAATGCAGAAGACACATTTTATATTGCAAAAATTCGAAAACGAACCAAATAATGACATTTCGTATACCATGGAAAAATGTGACTACAGGTAACAAGATAATTCAAATTTGTCATTTAACCCATTTGGGGTCAATGTTTGCATAAACCAAATCCAGTAGGATTCTCTCTGTGAAAGTGTCTGCGCGCGGTCGCGTTCAGGGTTAGGCTCAATGACCTCCAGGATACCAAATTTAAGTTGGGCAATATTGTGCCTGTACTTAAGCCAGTGTTGGGCTAAGGGAGAGTTGGCATTCTGAGTGCGTATCCGACTTTTGTGTTCCGTGATTCGGATCCGCAGGTTACGTTCTGTTTTCCCTACATAATAGAGGTCACAGGGACATTTAATGTAATATACAACAAAATTGCTGTTGCACGTCGCTGTGTATTTGAGGGCAATGGGTTTGCCTGACCTAGGGTGGTTGATGGTTGTACCTGTGGTTGCATTGCTGCAGTTGGAACAGTTCAAGCATTTAAGTAAACCTTTATGCTTAACGTTGGGTTTGGGAAAATTGGCATTGAGCAACTCTTTGAGATTTCGCGCTCGCTTATATGCAAACAGGGGTGGAGAGCTGAATGTGCTACCGAAGTCTGGTTCAGATTGTAGTAAAGACCAACGGTTTAATATGATGGTCTTCACTTTAGATTGTGTCGAGAAAGTGGATACAAACACTTCTCTATTGGTCGTTCTGGGCTCAATTCTTTTCTTCAAAAGTGTTTCACGAGCTACATTAGAAGCTCTTGTAGCTGCCTGTTCAAGAATGGTATCCGGGTACCCTCTCTGTCTATATTTGTCCTTGAAGACCTCAATGGTCTGCATGCCAGTGGTTTGTTCTGAATGAATCCGTCTGATTCGGTGAAATTGTGAATAGGGAAGGTGCCTTTTCAATGACCACGGGTGGAAACTATGGTAAGCCAGGGCGTTATTTCTGTCTGTAGCTTTTGAAAAGATAGAAGTCTCGATTCTCCCATGGAATGTGGATATCAAGACATCTAGGAATGGAATTTGAGATGCTGCAATGTGATGTGTGAATTGAACTCTCGGGTTGATAGTGTTCAACTGAGTGATGTTGTTTTCCAACTCTTGTTTGGTGCCTCGCCATATGATGAGGATGTCATCAATGTAACGTTTAAAGGAAAGCAAGTGATCTCTCCATTGGGGTTGTGAAAGTATATGTTCCTGTTCGAACTTCATCATAAAGATGTTAGCGTAGCTGGGGGCTCCTGAAAAGCCCATGGATGTTCCATTCAACTGTAAGAAGTAGCGTCCTTGCCAGTTGAAGTAACTGTGGAACAGACAGAAGTGTAAGATTTCCATTAGGAAGATTTTATTTGCTCGTAACGCTTCAGTTCTCAATAAAGCCCATTCAATTGCCTCCATCCCTTCTAGGTGTGGGATGGAGGTGTACAACGCGACTACATCGACAGTACATAGCCATGTCTGTTCATTGGTGGGAATCGTAATATCTGACAAGATATTGAGGAGGTGAGTGGTGTCTTGTATGTATGTGTCGCTAGACTGTACTATGGGTTGGAGAAATGTGTCCAAATAGCGTCCCAATGTGTCGTGGATAGAACCACAGCCCGAGACTATCGGTCTCAAGGGGGGGTCAGTGAGTGATTTATGGATTTTGGGCACCATGTAGAGCCTGGGTCTACGAGGGAATCTGGTGTACAAGTATTCCTTAGTTTTGGTGTTTATCCATTTCATTTCCAGGGCATTTGTGAGAATAGTGTCTAAAACCATCTGGAAATCATTTGTGGGGTCTTGTGATAATGGTAGATATGTGGTGGTGTCCTGAATCATACTCTCTACCTTATGTACGTAACGGGACTTGTCCATGATAACCAAGGCGCCACCTTTGTCCGCCTTGGTAAAATGCAACGAAGTGTTTGCCTGCAATGAACGCTGGGCAGATTTTTCGCTGACTGTCAGGTTAGGATAACTTTTAGGTTGTTGTGGTATTTTGGATATACACTATGGACCCTAAACAGACTATTCATCAGTTGTCCTTGGTTGACGGACTATATTCCGAACACTTACTCCTTGCCCATAGTGTTGTTATATTCTCTGTTAAGGGTTTTTCCTTTGCTTTCTCTCCTTTTTCTCCTGCTTCTGGGTGCACAAAGGTCTCTGCATGAGGCACAGAGTTCACCACACACTTACACCCCAGCCAGGTCGCACAGACCCTGACACAGGCCCCTGCACTAACCTCCTGACAATAGATCCCTAGATGCCCCCCACTACTCTTAAGATCCTCACACTCAACGTGCGAGGTCTCAAAAATCCCATTAAGTGCAGGGCGATACTCTCCTACTTGGAGATCATGAGAGCTGACATATGCCTGCTTCAGGAGACGCACCTACTCTCCTGAGACTGTCACCGACTCAAATCCCGAATGTTTCCCATGCAATTCTTCTCATCTGGTCCTTCTAAGTCAGTGGGAGTGGCGATTTTAGTCTCCAGGGCTTTCGAAGGAAGATAGGGCAGAAGGTGGCAGAGATTAGGGGACGGCGGTTGCCCTACCAGTTCTCCTTTTGGGGCACTCATTCTGGTGGTAGGATCCCTTTATGCACCTAATGAGGGCCAGCAACGCTTTATCCAGGAGGCTTTAACGGAGGCCACTGCAACACCCGAACTCAAGATACTACTTGGGGGTGACTTTAACCTAGTCTTCGACAATACCTTGGACAGGTCCTCACAACACTTCGGCCAGGCGCTTTCTACTGTAGGGATGGCTAGATTGAAGGACCTAGGCCTGGTAGATCTATGGATGTGTCTTCACCCCCAACTCAGAGAATACTCCTACTATTCCAATGCTCATAAAACGTATGCCAGGCTCGACTGTTTGCTGGGCTCTGACGGCCTCCTCACTCTCACATTGGCGGTGGACATTTTGGTGGCATCTCTCACGGACCACTCGCTCGTAGTAGCTGCATTCACATTCCCACCCTCCCAAAGGCCCCAAGGGCACTGGCATCTCCAGGACAACCTCCTGCATCGCCCCTCCGTGGTCGAGCAAGTGCACTGCGCCATCGATGACTACCTTTTGCCCAATGACAACCCCAACACTTTAATAGCTATGCAATGGGAGGCACTCAAACCAATGATCAGGGGCAAGCTCATAGCTATTTCTGCGGTGGACAATGCGGAGCGAAGGTGGAAGAGGGAGGAACTTACACAGAAAGTGAGGGAATTTAAACAAATGCACCAGCGGACAGGGGCCCCTAGGATCTGGCATCAGCTGACTCAAGCTCTGGCACAATCGGCGGCCCTGGATCAGGATACAGCAAAATATACGGCGTTACGACTACACAACTTGTTCTATATTAGGGGGACAGATGTGGGTGTCTGTTAGCAAACAAACTACGTGAGGCCCGGCAGGCACAGGGGGTTCAGGAGATCCGAGATCAGTCATAGAGACTAACCACAGAAGACGCAGCTATAGCTGAAACGTTTTGAGACTTCTATTCCCTGCTATATATGGAGCAGAAGTTGGAGGACGCAGTTAGAGATACCAACCGAGCAGAGGCACACCTTCCCACCATAACCCCAGAACAAGCGAAGCAACTAGAGGGAAACATTCGGATAGAAGAGGTCATAGCGGGCACTTCAATTAGCCAAATCCCCTGGACCGGACGGCTACACGGCAGCCGTTTATGAGCAATTCTGCCCTACGCTGGCCCCGCTCCTCACAAAGCTTTTTAATACTTTTGCAACCCTGGGAGTGATCCCCAACCCAAATGATGCTCAAAGCCGCTATTGTGGTTATTCCTAATCCTGGAAAGGACAAAACCAGTTGTGGGGCTTACCGCCTAATCTCTCTCCTGAACATCGATCTGAAATTATACACCGGGATCTTGGCTCGTCGATTAGCAGTTAACATGCCAGGACTTATTGATCCCGACCAGGCGGTATTCATCCCGCATAGGCAGATGAGCGATAAAACTAAGAGGGTTTTACACCCCATCGAGAAGGCGTCCCGGATCTCAGGGGATTTTATGCTCCTCTCCATTGACGCTGAGAAGACCTTTGCCCGGGTCCACTGGACTTATCTGGAACAGGTGATGTCTTGCCCTGGTCTTGGCAAGAAAATGGGGACTCAAATTCTGAATTGCTACCATATCCCTTCGGCGACCATTAGTTTTAACAGACACACTTTGACACCGTTCCCCATAGGCAGAGGCACAAGGCAAGGGTGACCCCTGTCACCCCTGCTGTTTGCACTGCACATGGAGCCTATGGCCCAGAGAGTTAGGGAACACCCCCAAATCACCAGGATCCAATTTGGAGGGGATGTCCACTCCATAAGCCTATATGCAGATGATGTTCTGGTCACACTATTGGACCCGACTGTCTCACTGGGAGCCTTCTTGACAGAGCTCGACTCCTTCGCGTGGGCCTCGGGGTTCAAGGTCAATATTGACAAGTCAGTTGCTCTCAACCTCTCGCTACCACCTCGCATACAGGCCTACCTGCAGCGCCAGCACCCAATACAGTGGATGGCCTACACAGTCCCATACCTGTGAATCCAGTTGGCGCCTTCTTTACAAACGATAGCCACAGTAAATTACACCAGACTCCACACTCAAATTCGCTCAGATCTGAGGCAGTGGAAGTATTACCCTATTTCAGCATAGCGGGAAGGATAGCGGCCATTAAGATGATCATCTTACCCAAGATCCTATACCTGTTCAAGACACTCCCTCTAACAAACTCCACCGGGGTGGTTAAACCGAGTACAGTCGGAACTCTCCCTCTTCATATGACAGGGCCGTAATCCATTGATGAAGAAACTCATCAGCACTCTCCCACCTAATGAAGGCGGGCTAGTGGTTCCTGACATCCATCTCCACTACAAAGCTGCACAGCTAGGATACATAGTAGAATGGAATCGCACCCAGTCAGAGAAACACTGGCTTTTTCAGGACCGTGCAGTGGCGGTCACATCTCTCAGGAAGATCCCCTTCTTGAAGAAGCCACTTAGACTCCCTAACCTATGCGCTTCTCTTATCCCATTATCCACTCTAACAACATGGGACAAGGCCAGAAAGAGGCATGGTTTGACTACATTTCCCTTCCCCTCACCTCACTCTTTGATAACCCCAAATTAAGCCTGGGGCTAGGTGCAACTGCCTTTGCACATTGGCGCACCACAGAATGCCATGCCTTGGATCACCTTTATGATGAAACGGGAGTGATCACCTTTCCCCAAGTTAGATCTGAATAGGGAATCCCTGAATCAGAAAGGCTGCACTACTTGCAGCTACGACAATGGGCACTCCATCCTGACAATAAATCACAGGTGCACCGTTGTCTCACCCCTTATGAACATTGGCTCATCACCAGGACATGAGGACAAGAAGCTAATTTCAGACCTCTATAAAATGCTCCTCACTCTCTACATGCATACTTACAACGCTAGCCACGCGCGCTGGGAGAGGGACCTAGGTAGAGCACTCAGTAGCAAAGAATGGGAAGGGGCTTACTACAGGGCGAGGCACACAGCCAGGCATATGGGCCTCACTGAAACACTAGCTAAAATAGTTACCTACAGGTACTACACCCCTGAGCGTATCCATAGGGTAGACTTCACTCACAGCCGGGACTGCTGGAGAGGCTGTGGGAAAACCTGGACGTTGGTGCATCTACTATGGAATTGGGACCACCTACATCAGTATTGCGCCCAGATGCTGGCATATGTTGATAAACATCTGGACACTGAGCTACCAAGATTCCCTGCACATGTTCTCCTGGGTCTGCCAAACCCCCTGACATATCCTCTCAAATCCCAGAGAGGAAGCGAACTATCGATTGCCTTGGGCACAGCCATTCAAAATATCCTGACCCACTGGAAGACACCTCGCATTCCCACAAACACTGGCTGGCTCCAGCACCTGTGGCATATCTTAGGGATGGTGAAGATATCCCTTACACTGGCAGGGAAAGGCTCGACCTCCGGAGACCTGTGGCAACCATTCCTGGCCATACCCACCCAGGAGTTTAGGGAACTCACATGCCCTAGATACCTGTGCCTCTTGTGATTGACAACACCTGATGCCACGCCTCAAACGACCATACAGCAACACTGAGACACCATTACCCCAACTGAGACTTTTTACCCACAGTGAGCGGGGGAGGCGAGGGGGAAGGGGGCTAGGGTGGGGTTTTGTCACATTTTTTTACTATATGTTGGCACTCTTGACAAGTCTGCCTCTTGGGCACTACGTAGCCCCTGAATGATCACCCTTTGCAACGTGCACTGTCATGCCAGCTGTTAACCCAATAAAAAGATGTCATTATAAAGTGTAATAAAGTAACTCTAATGTTATATTTTGGGGGAGATAGACATTACAGTAGTGGCAAAATAAATTCAAGAATTTTTCACTAACAGGACACGTAAACCTTAAAAGTACATATTCTGCTTTTTAAATGCATTGCCCTCTGGGCTGTCCAGGGCCAACCGTAGGGGTCAATTATATGTATTTAAAATTGAATGTTTGGGCCTGGCAAAATGTTTATTTTGCCAGATCAAAATAACAGTTTAAACTGCATACAAAGGCAGCAGTTGCAGGCTGGAGACATGTTTAAAAGGCTACTTAAGTGGGAGGCAGAATCAGTGCTGCAGGCTCTGTAGCAACATTTAATTTAGTGGCCCTGGGCACATGTAGTGCCACTCTACAAGGGATTTATGAGTAAATTAAAAAGGTCATTTGGGTATAAGCCAATATTACCATGTTTTAGTCAAAGGCCACAAGCACTTTAGCACTTGTTAGCAGTGGTTAAGTGTGCAGAATCTTAAGGCCAGCAAAAATGAAATTTGTAAAAACAGGCAAATTAAAGGCAAAAAGTTAGGGAGATACCACGCCAAGGACTCAAAATCTAACAACTAATACTTAAATAATCCCTCAATTCGGACCCAGTGACTACTACAGAGATTATTAGACTTCCTGTGCACCGTTGGAAAAGTAAACTTCCTTTCTAACTTGTTGATACATTTTTTTATCATTTCTTTACCTTTTCACAAGTTAAACACTTGCTCTTGTGTTTACCAATTATATGTGGCTTTTCTGTTATAACATTTCCTATGGACCTTCTGATCCAATACATTGTATCCAATCTTACCTTCGTACTGATGAATGCCTTTGCCTGAAAGTGTTTGTTTTTCTCAATTTCCTCAAGCTGAAGTTTTATTCTTTTCATGAAAAGTAGTATTCTTTGCCTCATATGCCCTAAGTTTTATTCTATTTTAATGTTTGGGCTGCCAGCAGTTTTTCTTCTCTTTTTTCAATTACGTTGTCCACTTTTAATTTTTTGCAATTGTTTTAGAGGTGTTGCTCATACTTGTAACATAATAATTATACATTTTTGATGTTTGGAACTTTGCTGCCACCATGGCAAGGTATTGAAAGAAGCATGCCTTCACGTGCCGTTTCCTGAGGATTCTGGGCTTCTGAATGGGCATATACCATGCCACATCAACATTCGAACATTGATTTTTTTTAAGTATTCATCACTTGTTGACTTTGTAAAATGTTTTTATCTTAGCATTTCCAATATTTTCCTATGTGTAATGTTCTTTTCATAGCCTAAGAATATAAACCATGGATGTTTTTCTTCTCTCGGACTATTAGTAACTGAAAACTATCAAGTAAGTTTATGTCACCATTTATTCGCTTTTTAACAAATGCTTATTTAAAAGAGTTTTATTCATTCAGTGCTTATCTAAATTTATCTGAGCATCTTCTGCTGACTTGCAAGCAATTGTATACCCAACGGTTCAAACTGTATTCCAATTTACTAATATCATTTTAATGGTTTCTATACATTGATTATAGACATGAGATGGTCTTCTTTCCAAAAAATTTAAATTTTGCTTCTGTGGATGTGGGATCCTTTGGCCCATTTAGATTTTTTTTCAATTGAAACAGAACCTTATGAAAACGAATATGGCCATGCAACTTTTGTCTCTTCATTAATCATTAGCATAATTCCCATAATATTAAAACATATTTTTTTTATTATTTTAGCAGAAAACGTGGTCCCATATTGATAATTGCCTTTTGGCCCAAATATGACCCTCTTGTTACAAAAGCGTCAACATGCTGCTGATTCTTTTGGCTAGTGCACCTGGGCTTTCATAATTAGTGTAGGTTGGGTAGACAAGTTATGCTCAGTCAAGCTGTTCCATATTCTGTAATATATTTGTCATGCATCAATCTTTCCTACATACCATTTTTGATTACAAACTGTGGGATCACTTTAAGCACTGAGTACCATTATTTTCTTGAATGTAATTATTTCTTTCTTTCTTTATTTCTCTCCTCCTTTCTTTCTTTCATTCTTTCTTTCGTTTTCTATTTGGCTATAGAAAGCCATAAAAACAAGTAAAGTTCAGAGAGTTTGCAATGCATAAACATGTATCTCCATTTAAATATACATAAATACATAAAAGAAGAACCATTGCTCCGATTTAGAACTTAAAAAGTAACAAATTAAAAAAAAATATGTTTAACTTGTTACATCTGAAGGTAGCAACTGAACATGTAACAATGTCATTATGGTTAAAGAGAATCTAACTGGTACATAAGAACAGAATGGCACGGCATTTGTTGTTGTTTTTGTGAAATTAACCTCTATAAAGTGTTCGTGAGTACTGATCAAATAAATAACCAATACATCAGTGTAGCGTGATTTTGCTGCATTCAATTGACTTGCTTTCAGTAAAGTAATATGTTAGGTCTATGTTGGAGAAGACCATCTTCGCATGTTATTCCTATTCCCCCCAGACTGTTGCCCCCTTTTGCTGAACCAAATTTGTGATGACCATATGACTCCATGCACTTTACTCTGCCAACCTGAGGTAAAGTGTTTCTCTTCTTCCTTCTGAACATAGGTAAATTGGCAAATTTAGTTTACTTTCAGGTTCCAGGTTTATGATGATACCGTTCAGATGGCAGCCTAACCATCCAAGTGAATAATACTGCCTTATTTCATTCTCACATATTGGTGTCACGTAAAATCTCTAATAATAGGTAGCTGAGATAATTCCTGACACTGTGGCATTCATGTTCTTAGGCGTCCCTACCATCCTACTGTCATGAAGAAAACTCCATCTTCCAAATGAGTTACAATTGTCTTTGACTATGTACATTAATTGATGCTGGCCTAAATGAATTACCATTAGAAAGTTTTACTATATCTGTAATTTGAAAAACACATACACATACTTGAAGTTGATTCATGTATGTAATTCCAACACATGTTCACTTCAATGTATTTATGTGTTCCTTCACAATGGTACACTGCACACTCATGTCATCTTGTCAGTCTTGAGTATACTTTTACTACTTTCTGAAGTAAGAGTGCAGCCCTCCGGAGTTTGCTGCTTCAATATTTGATTATTACTTGATTTAAAGTGCAAAAGTATAAAGAAAGAGTCAACACATTTTATCTTTACAGCCTTGGTCATGATGCTGTCCGCCATGTTAAAGTGTTTGTAATGCTTAAAGTGCATAGTGAACATTAAACCTGGATTGCCTTACTGATTATCAGGACCACTTAATTTTAATCAACTTAATCACTGTGCAAAATCACATTGCATCAATAATCAAAAATGCAGCAACCTCATTTCAATTGAAAAATCATCACCTGATTAAATAATCAATCCTCATACATTTTACATTCCAGGAGCATAGTACATATTGCACTGCATCAATCAATCAATGGTTATGGAAAACATTATTGTACAGTATTCTTATTTCTCTATAGAGTCAACTCATTATTAATACATTAGTGAATATCAGAGAAAAAGCTTTAAAGAAGTATATACAGTCAAAATACAAATCTAATTTTAATTATACATCTTTTCTATTTTCAGGGCATCATATTGCACATTTATCATTAAACGCTCTTCAGCCTCATAGCCACAATTTTTTGTGTTCATATGTACTGTGATTTCCCATTCTTCCCCTGTGGGTTCACTGCTTATGTTTCACAGGTGTAGCTAAATTGTTATTAAATATTTTCCACTAGGAAGATCTACTATAGGCTACTATTGACTCCCTTACAAACATGTATCTTGGCCTGTATCGTTCTATTACTCCTTAAATATTTCGCCCAGCAGGAATTCTGAGAAAAACACATAGGTAAAAATATTACGAACATGTCTATTTATAATTTTGTATCTCATATAGCTGAGGTTTTGGCAGTTCATAACTATATATACACATCTCTTCATCCTTATTTAACCAGTGGGGTTCATTTGAATCAATATGCTGTATGTACCTGGATTCCCCCCAAAAATATTTTCGGAATCACAAAATGCTATTTCTACCAAGAAGAGAATGCATTTTGTGGCACCCAAATAGGAATTAGCAAATATGGATTTTCTATTTGCAATTTTCTATGCACATGTAAAAAGCATTTCCTAAATGCGATTGGGTAGTTAGGAAATGCTGTTACCATCGACCCAAAGTTGATGTAACTATGTGCAACTTTAAATAAGCACTCACATTTTTTTTTATTGCAATAAATTACATGTACACCACTGTTTTAAGGGTGCAGCATGGGGGTTCTTAGGCTGAATGCCACCCTTACTGTAGCATTTTCTAATTTAAGATTTCCTAATAGAAAATCACAAATTAGGAAATGCAAAACCATTCGTTCCTATGGGACAGGCCCATAGGAACAAATTGGTTGGCATTACCTAATTAGCGATTTTCTAATAGCGATTCCTACTCTGTAGAAATCACTATTAGGGAATCTCTATTTTTGTACATACCATTTTGCATTTCCTAAACAGCGATTTCTAAGGCGTCGCTAGTTAGGAAATACAAAATATGTATTTCATACATCTATCCCTATATCCCTTCAATCCAAAGAGTATAAGCACAAGTCTTACATTGTTTTGATATAACAGCATCATATCGTCTACATACATAATCTGTTTAATCAGGCATCCACCTAACTTGGTAGAAGGATCTTATACACCTCCACCACACACTTTGCTCTGAATAGACAATGACAATGCGCCCTTTTGTATAAATCCATAATTGTTTAAAATGCATATTTACAGTGACACACTCATTTAACATAATTTTAACAAGGCTGAGTTTTAGGACACTGGAGATCTTCCAATGTCCATAGTGAATATACAGTTTGAGACCTGCTACCTGTTCTCCTTGTCAGTAGGTGAGATCTTAGAAAAGTTTGTTATTACTGGCAATGCACTGTAAGAAATAGAAATGCATTACTAAAGGATGCTGAAAGACATTAATAGAAATGTGAAGTCAAAGCATGGCAATGAGGAACTTAACATCAGCTTTTGTTTGTAGACAGAGTGAACAGATGGTAGAGTTATTACATCGGACTGGTTACATAGAGGGATTGCAGCCTATTCAGTATCGAGGCCAGCAGCCCGATATCTTGCTTCCTAGAATGGCTGGCATTGAGAGGGTGGGTGAAAATGACTCAAAACACCAAACAGTGCTGGCTACAGTTTGTATTCTTACTGACTGAGTTCACAACTGTGTTACATGGAGTAGCATGAAGACTCAGTGCCACATTGTTGCTTTGTGCATGCATTAACCCATGCATGAGAAGGCACCACAATAAATGAGGTCTAAATTGAGACTTTTTTCAATGTTGCAGTCGTTTGTGTGAAATAGATAGCCTTCTATACAGCTGCTTAATGCATTTTCCCTAAACTCTCTAAAATATCCTGACAATGCTGCTCATGAAGTGCGCTCCCAGTTTTTCTGTTCCTGCAAGATATTTTCTTCTTGAACCAATCTTCTGAAAGTGAAAATGGCACAAACATAAAGTAGCAGTGGAAAACATTTATCCAATGTACATGTTGGAAAATGGCCCTCTCTGAAGGGTCACCACAATTTATTTGCCTTTCTCCTCTTATTTTTCTGACCTTCATTCTGTTGGCTTTATGGCTTTTGGACTCTGGGCACTTTACCACTGCTGACCAGTGCTAAAGTGCATGTGATTCTCCCCTAAACATTCCAACATTGGTATATACAATATTGACATGTTTAGTTTACTTGTAAATCCTTTGCAAAGTGGTATACCATATAACCAGGGCATTCAACCTAAATGCTACTAGTGTGCTCGAAGCACTGATTGTGCCACCCACAGAAGTAGCCTTTCAAACCTGTCTTCAGGCCTGCCATTGCATGGCCGTATGTGTGCAGTTTACTGCCACATCAACTTGGCATTTAAAGCTAAGTGCCAAGCCTGGACCTCCCCTTTTATTATACCTAAGTCACCTCTAAGGTAGGCCCTAGGTAGCCCCAGGGGTAGGGAAGGGTGTAAATAAAATGTAGGACATGTAGTTTTACGTTTTACATGTCCTAGTAGTGACAAATAACTAAACTAATTGTTCACTTCTGTGAGGCCTACACCTCTCATAGGGCTAGCATTGGGAAATCATCAATACACTTTTAAGCTATAATTCTTGATTAGAAAGGAGTAGCTGTGTCACGTTTCATATCTGTGGAATGGTAATGATAAGTCCTCTATAATGGTAGATTGGATTTAACATTACTATTTTAGAAATGGCACTTTAAAAAGGTAGTAATTTCTCTGTTCTTATTGCTCTGTGTGCCTTGCAAACTATCTCCAATACATGTCTGAGGTGGGTGGCAGTTACACGTCATGCATTTCCTATAGACAGGCATAAACACAGCAAGGGTGGATGAGATAGAAACTAATCTGCATTCATTTTCATTCTGATAGCTCTTCCTGGGCATGGGCTGATTACTCCCTACTGACAGGCTGAAGGCAGGACTGGGAAGGAAGTGGGACCTGCGCACTTCAGAGGCCTGCTTTGAAGTCAACCCCACTTCAAAGGCACAACTAGGTATAAGTACTGGGGCTCTGACCCTACCAAGACAGTACACTACTGGACATGTGAAGAACTAGTCAGGAGTAGGCCCATCTGTGCTCAAGGATTGCCATTCTGCTTGACTGACTGTTCCGAAAGAACTGCTTCTCTGCTTTGCTGACCTGCCCTGCCGAGGACAAAGACTAGACCAATCTTATTTGAAATCATGGTGACTGCAAGAGCTTGCTGGCTATCCCCCTGTTCTAAAGACTCAGGGCAATTAAAGACTTTCTAAAACCCTGCTGCTGGACTTTGTCATCTGTGATTCCTTCCTTGCCTGACCTGCAAATCCAGTCCTGGGTCTCAGAAGTGGGTTCTGCAGCTGTTTTAGTGTCAAAATCAATTCAGTGATAACTTTACACCAATTAAATCAGCGCATTGCCCCATGATGCTGCAGCCAATCAAGAACCTCACCTCAAAGGACGACAAATCTCGATGACGAAGGGCAGCGTTGTTTGCGACGACACAGGGCCTGCATTGTAAAAAGGTTCTCTTCGCATTGAGTCTTCGGCTTACTCCATCCAAGCTAATTTGTCAGCGGAAACTGTCTGAGGTCTTTAGCCGGCCTGCTTTCCATCACAGTTAGCCTGAACTTGGGATTTACCCCTGTTAGAAATAAGATCTCTAGATGGCAGATGTTGGCACCCTTTCCAAGGAGGGACCACAACTCTAGTCATGTTGAGTCAGATGCACTCCCGTGCTCACCGTCTGGTAGCTTGGCACAGAGCAGACAGGCTTAACTTAAGAGGTCATGTGTAAAGTATTTATGCAACACTTAAGATACAGTAACTAAAAGAAAACACCACAAAAATACTTCACACCATTTTAGGAAAATGGAGAATATTCATTTGAGTAAACCAAGACCGAAATGACAAAAATCCAATCAGTACAAGTCGAGATACTAATTTTGAATGAATAAATGAAAAACCAGTGCTTAGAAGTCAATAGCGGTAAAGGTTACTTGAGGTCATGCTAAATCTCAAAAGTCAAGCTCATCGCGATGGAGTGCAAGTCAGATACAGTCCCAAACAAACAGGCCAGCTGATCTTTTACCTTCTCAAGTTGAGCCAATAGCCCCGTTTGTGGGGTAGAAGTTCAACAGGAATACAGTGAGCATCGCTGGCAATGGTCAGCAGAGCATGAAGAGACACTGGGCATCACAGACAAAGAGGCAAGGGCGTCATGGTTGCAGACGGTGATGCTGCTGTGCAAAGAGACTACATTGCACCCACTCATGCTGATCCTTCTTGTGAGCGACGTGATTTTGTAGCTAATGGGCCCATTTGCAGATGTGAAGAGCCAAAAAGTTGATGCAATGGGACTAGGAGCTGTAGATAATGAATGCAGATGCAGGACCTTAGAGGTGGCTCCTGAACCAATGGTAGACTCACAGAAGGCAGAGTCCAGCAGCTCTAGCTGAATTGTTGAAGGTCTTCTGTGTCCCTGAGACTCAGAAAAGAGGAGGCAAGCCAGCAAGCCCTTGGAGTCACTCTGCGATCAGTAATTGGCCTCAGCTGGGCAGAGATCAGCAGGGCAGGTCAGCAAAGCAAAGAAGCAGTTCCTCACAACAGTCAGTCAAAGCAGAGTGGTAATCCTTAAGCACAGCAGCTGTTACTCCAGCAGGGTTCTTCCCAGATGCAGTAGTGTACTTACTGATTTGATAGGGCCAGAGCCATAGTACGTATACCCAAAAGAGCCTTTGATGTAGAGGGTGACTTCAAGGGAACTCTCTTAAAAGTGCACTAGGATCCCTTTCAGGCCAGCCCTGGCTCTGGACTACAAGTAGGAGTTAAATCAGCTATTTGTGTGAGGTCATGACACAGTCTATTAAGATTTAAGTGTAAGCCACCTATCCCACTTTCTGCCCAGGAAGGATATCAGTATGCACATAAATCGCCTGTCACACCCAGATCTTCCTGTGTTGTGTCTGTCTAGAGGGATTTCAGAAAGTGTAGCTGTCACCCAGCCTAGACGTGTATTGGAAACAGACTGCAAGGCACACGGAGCAGTAACTGCAAAGAAATATCCACTTTCTAAAAGTGGCATTTCTAAAATGGTAATGTCAAATATAACTTTATCATTAAAGTGAATTTATCACCAACATTGCAAAGATATTAAACATGAAGTACCTACTCCTTTCCAATCAGGAATTTCACTTTAAAATGTGTTTTAATGAATTCCCAATGCTAACCTATCAAAAACAAATGTAGCTGTGTGTAAACTGCCAGGGCAAGTAAAACGTACATGTCCTGCCTTTTAATTACACAGCACCCTACACTTTGACTAACGTATGAGTGATAAATTGGAAAGGTAAGGATTGGCAAGTAGTTTTAAATGCGAGGTCCAATGGGCAGTACAGGCCTGAGACAGGTTTGAAAGGCTACGTGTGTGGGTGTCACAACCAGTGCTGCAGGCCCACTAGTAGCATTTAGATTACAGGCCCTTGGTACATGGTGTGCACTTTACAAGGGACTTACAGGTAAACTAAATATGCCATTCAGGTATACACCAATGTCAACATGTTTAGGGGAGAAGCACATGTACTCCAGAGCTGATTAGCAGTGGTAAAGTGCTCTGAGTGCTAAGGCCAACATGAAGAAGTGGAGGGAAGCATCAAAAAAGTTGTGAAAAGATCACCCTAAGGATGACAGGTCCAACAACCCCAGTCTAGTGTGACCTCAAATAACCCCTTAACGCTATTGGCTTATTTAAAAAATTATCTTTTTATTATTATCAGTGGTCAGAAATGATTAAAACAAAGCAATGGCAACAGAAGGATCCACAGGTCAACGCCATTAGAGACTTCCTAGTCGACCTAGCCCTTACCCAAGCCTGCACATTCCCAATCCACTCGAAGGGCGCCACTCTAGACTGGTTCATCGCTAAGGAGTCAGCGGTCAATCCTATCTCTATAGACCCATGTGACCACCATGCTATCACCTTCAGTATGTCTGACACCCTCAGGACTAGGGCACCACCACCCATGATTCCTAAATGTTGGGTTTGTGACACCAAGAACCTTGATCACGGGAATCTGGCGGCTCGATGCGAGACTGACCCCCCTCACATCACTAAGGTCAACGACCTCACTGAACATTACTCCACGACCTTATCCAACCTTCTGGGTGATCTTGCTCCGCTAAAACTAAAAAGAACCCAAATCAAAGTCAGGAACCCCTGATTCAACAGTTCACTCAACAATGAGAGGAGATCCCTCCGGCAGACAGAACGAAACTGGAAACAATACCCGTCAGCAGCCCATCTAAAACTTCTCCGCCAGGCCAGATATGCCTATAATAGGAAAATCCTCAACTCTAAAAAAGAATTCTTCAGAACTGAACTGGAGAACTCCAAGAACAGACCTCGCATGCTATTCGAAAATGTCAAACATCAATCCAACAAACTGGCAAAAACCTCTAAAGAAACCCCCAAAACTCTAATTTCATGCAAGGAATTTTCCTCCTTCTTCGCCACTTAGTCCCAATCTCCTTCGCCTCTGCCCTCAGCGCTGACCCATAGACCTCACTCAACAACAAAGCGCACTGGTCCAACTTCAAGGTGTATGACGAACATGCTGTCTCAAAAATCCTATCCTCCTTAAACATGAACAACCACTTCAATGACCCTCTCCCCTCTAACTGCCTAGCCGCCACCTCTCAGGCTTTCATCCCGAGTTGGATGGCAATAATCAACATCTTCCTCCTACAGGGATCGATACCTGACCCTCTTAAAGCCGGCCAAGTCATCCCCATCTTTAAAAAAACGACGCTGGATCCTGCTTCCCCGGACAACTACAGACCTATATCTAATATACCACTCCTAGCTAAAATTCTGGAGAAATGTGTGCAACAGCAGCTGGGACAACACATCTCCAACTTCCATCTACTAAACGACTTCCTGACTTCCAATCCGGGTTCAGACCTGGGCACAGCACTGAAACCACCCTCCTCCACATCGTGGATTATGCCCTCCAAACTCTCAACCAAGGCAAAACCTGTCTCCTAATCCTCCTAGATCAATTCTCGGCTTTCGATACGGTCAAACACTAAAAACTCCTTGAACGCCTCAAAATCAGAATGGGACTCGATGGCCTCATTCTAGGGAGATGCGTCACATTGTAAAGCCCTGCGCCACATTATACCTGCGTCAGATATAAATTTTCGTCTGTATTTATCCATATTTATTTTTTGCGCACTTTATCTGTATTTATTCATATTTATTTTGTGTTTTGTGGATAAATGAAGTTGTTAAACTGTACATTTCCATATTTATTTAACCGATAGACGCACACTCATATTTTGATGTCTATCTGTTTTAGCTATTTAAGCTGCCAAATATTATATAACAAAACATCCACTGGTAAATATTAGCATTATACCACAAATGTTTGTTGACACATGCGATTATTTAATGAAATTGCATCCTGTTGTTTATTAATTTCCCATGCTGTCCATCTGCTCAGCTGTTGACTGATAATTCAAGAAAAACAGCAGAGTCACTTAAAAGAAACGCCTTTTTCCGTATTTATCCACTTTTAAAAATAAATGCAGACCGAAAACACATTGTTTTCTGTCTATTTATCTGTAAAAATCGGTGAAAACGGAAAACCGGGAGCCTTAGGTATAATGTATGCAGGGGGCGTTCCTACGCAGGAAAGCCTTGTAAAAGTGACGCAGTGAAATCTACAAGATTTCACTGCGTCACTTTTAGGACGCCACTGCGTCAAAACCTTATGTCTGCTTGAAGCAGGCGCAAGGAGTGACGCAGTGTAGTGGGAATAGGCCACAAAATGCATTGCTGGAGTTGCGTGGTGCTTGAGACACAACGCATCCATGGCGGCACAAGCATTTTTTAGGGTGCCGCAAGGAAAGTGACGCATCTCTATCGATGCGTCACTTTCTTGTAAATCTGCCCCTGCATCTTTAGATACGCCTGACTGCTCTGTGCCAAGCCACCAAAGAGTGAGCACAGGCTATCTTTTAGTGTGTATCTAGCTTACCCTGACTAGAATTGTGGTCCCTTTGGATAGGGTGTATACCTCTGTCAACTAGAGACCCAATTTCTAATGGTACATACAAATGATAAATTAGGCTTCATACAGGATGCAATTGTGTAATAAAAGTTGCCTGGGCCTAGGTTAGACCCTTGAGCCATCTTTTGGAAAATGTGGGAATGTTACCCTGTAAGTAAAACATACACTTCTACCACGGAGCAGATGCCATAGAGGATCAAACAAGTGAGGAAAATGCAGCTATGCTTTTTTGGTAGAAGATGCTGGTGACTTTGTGAAAAGTAATGTACCTACCATTTATTGTCAGTCTATGTTGTTTTTCAATCAAAACACTAATCATGTTGGTGCTTATTGTTCCATACTTGTTAAGGAAAAATTGCAATACAAAGAACCAACAAGTCTAAACCTTTTGGCTGAAACTCCAGGATTGTGTGAAAGTCACTTTTATTACGTGGGGTCAGATGACAGTAATCATAGTCCATCCTGAATAGAAGAAAAAGCGAAGAAATATGACATTTCCGTGATTTAGTGATATACTCTGATGTGAAATCCTAGCATCCATTCCCATTTTAACAACTGGGAATTTGTCATACTGAGTTACTCTGTGTGTTAACATCACTGAGATTAGCATCTCTAATAGGGACTGCGCAGGAACAAAATAAAATATTATTCTTCTACAGGAAGGTGAAAAAGGCTCCATTTTGCAACTACATGCTTAAAAACAGCAATTGACATATCCATCTGGGAGACATAAGCCCCATTCGGAACTACACAAACGTGGCCTACCTTTAATGACTTACTCATATTGCATTCGTCTTTTGAGCCTGAGAAATGCAGCTTTTCTCCTATGAGAGCTGAGGGAGGACAAAGCTCGCTCTCTAAAATCAATACCTGACAGCAGTAAAAGTTTTGTGGATTCTAAAATCAATGGCTCCTTGCCGCAGTTTGGAGCTGCTTTAAACATTAAGTTCATGTGCTAAACTCTTTTCTCTTTTCTGTCCGGAGACCCTCTTGATAAATCTAGAGTTCGTATAATCTCATAATGGGAAAACCAAAGTGTGCCCAGCATACTTTTCAAAAGCCCTCTCTGTACCAAAAGCATGATCACTCCGAATGAAAAAGATGAGATGTTCCAAAACGAAAACTGGCATTCTTTAATTTAAAGAGAGAAAATGATTTTTTGCAAAATAAAAAATGTATTTTTGAATGCTGAAAATACAATATAAGCGAAGGTTGGGAAAGTAAAATGTTGTATGGAAAATCCACCATAGGGCCTTCTTACAAGTACCCTTTCAGTTCTGAAGGGGTTTCAAAATCCTGTTCCAGACCAAATTACTCTTTTTCTCATGTTACTTCCCCCATCAGAATTACTAGGTCCACCAATGTACTGTAGTCCAGGGTCCTTTTTTTGTAAAGGGCACACTGTCCCTGTTTGCATCCTGGCGTAGCTTAAAACAGGTGTGCCGGGTGCAAACAAAGAAAGTGCACCCAACCGCATAGAACGCGCTGCCCCCAGCGCAGCCGTGAACTCGTGCTGCCCGGGGGGCTGCGCATTCAAGTGAAATACAGAGCGGCTGCCCTATGTTTCCACAGTGCAGTCGGTAACCTGCTTGCACAGTTAAAGGGAGTTAGGCATTCCCTTGCAGGCAGGTGCTGTCAGTGACTGCACCCTCCTGCAAAGGGATGTCTGGGGGGTGCATGGGACCACTTCCTCCATCCAGAGGGCTGCTATCAAGGTGTGCACTGACAGTGCCCTGCCTTTTAGATGGTGCACTGTTAGTGCACCTCCTTGAGCTTCTTTGCCTCTGCACCCGCATCTGTAATACGGCATGGGCACAGAGACAGAGATATTCCCTCGTTTGCATGGGGCACGCCCCCATGCAAATGAGGGTATATCCCCTGAAGATAAGGCTAGCATTTTATGTGTGCAGGTGCTATCAATGTTACAGAAGGGTCCGCACAAGTTTCAGCAACCTCTTCTGTAATACCAAAGTGCCCGCGGGCGCGTAAAGCGGGCACAAACTCCCGTTGTACCATCGATGCACTTCTGTAATATGGCCTTAGTTTTTTTCCTACGATAAATTTCACCTGGTCTAAGTAGGGATAAGCCTCCTAGGGGCTCTATTATGTATTGGGCGCATTTTCCCTGTTCGCGACCTGGCGCAACTTAAAACAGGTGCACCGGGTGCAAACAGAGAAAGGGGGCCCTATTACATAGAATGCACTGCCCCCAGCGCAGCCGTGAGTTTGTGCTGCCCAGTGGAAACCCGTTTGCACTATTAACGGGGATTAGAGATCCCCTTGCAGCCGCTCCATTTTTCACTGTGCAGCTGGCAATCCACATGCACTTTTAAAGTGGATCAGAGATCCCCTTGCATGCGAGTGAAGTGAGTGACTGCACCCACCTGCAAGGGGATGTCTGGGGTATCCATAGAAACTGTTTTCCCCCTCCAGAGGGCTGCTACTAGGGGGCACACTGACAGTGCACCACCTTTTAGGTGGCGCACTGTCAGTGCACCTCCTGAGAGCTTCTCTGCCTCTTCACCCGATATAATACAGCCTGGATGCAGAGGCAAAGGGATTCCCTCATTTGCATGGGGCATGCCCCCATGCAAATATGGGAATGCCTTCTTGAGAAAGTGCTGGCCCTGTATGTGCGCCAGCACTTTCAGTATTATAGAAGGGGGCGCATAATCATCTGTGGCCCCTTCTGTAATACCAAAGTGCCCCTAAGGGCACGCAAAGTGGGTGCAAATGCCCGTACGACCCCCGGGGCACTTAGTGTAATACGGCCCCAGAAGTATTACGGGGAAAATAAGGACTCATCAGGGAATCAGATGTGGAATTATCAATTTCCACAATAGTAGCTCATTCCTCAGGGGAATCTAAAATTCTTACACCTTGTCCTGTATTATCAATAGCTGCAGTTTTAGCTTGATTCACCAAAATGATAGGGCCAGCAAAAATGACATCGGAGACCTTTCTTTGATCCCAATGACATCATAAGGACATGACATTATTTGATCCAGATGCCACAGACAGTAACGTCACATGGCCTTTTACACAAATAACATCAGAGTATCTACGTCAATAAAGTTAAGAACCCTAGGATACGTGGAAGATTAATGTAGTACCACAATGGTCACTAAAGCAGATATTTGTCCATTGTAGTCAATAAGAATAGATGAATTAACCAAGGTGCTCGCACGACATGCCAGGAGTACACCCATTAGACACCCATGTATAACCAATGAATGCTAAACACATCCTTATGGAGTATTAGCCTAAAATAATCAAGCACAACCAGTGTCTATGTAGGCATTTAGCAACATTACTCTCATTCTTATGCCACCCTTTCTATGCAAATGAAGAAATTCATAGTGTGACTACTACAGGATATCATTTAATACATGTCACATGATAATCTGAGTTAACTGTCATTTGAATTTATAAATATAAAGTCTTTGCTCTAAATAATTTAGAATCAAATACAAAATAAACCCGTTTTTAGGATCTTAGAATGTATGAGCTCTTCCTCTGACTGGCGACACATAGAGCAGAATACTGTAATGATGATGCCACACTTCCAACACCCAATTCAACATCAACCGGCAAAACCCTACTGTTAATTGCCTGCACAAACTCCAAAGATCAGCCTCACTTTCTAGTGGCTTCCGGTCCCCCAAGGCAGAGATCCATACTCTGTCTGTTCTACAATGGGTGAAATGTAGTTAGTTTGATGTTCAGTCTGAAAGGGTCGAATTTACCTTACCTGTCTACCGGTGTTACTATCATGATTAACCATAAGAGTACTTTTGGCAGAAAACAGATCTTTAGTATTGCCAAACATAATGACATTTATGTTACCAACTTTGTAAGGATGAAAGGTCAAACATGATAATCAGTTTCAAACCAATTACTAATGGGTCAAACAGGTATCCCTGTAGTGGATGCCTTAGAGACTAGAACCGCCTGTTCTGGTTAACAGTAACACACTGTGCCATGCCAGCACTTCTTTTTTCAGTTCAAGAAAGTTTATTAAGCAGAAAAAAAGGTAATAATACAAAATACAGTAAGATAATCATGAGGGAGAGATGTGGGAGGGGAGGGATGAAGGGGGGAAAGGCATTAAGGAGGATCAATATACAATAGGAGGATAAAGAATAAACAATGAACTCATTCTGTGTATTGAGAGAAGTAATAAGAAGGGTACAATCAGTAGAAATAAACAACATACGCAAATAAGGTTATGCAGGTAAGTATGTTAACATAAATATTGGAATGAAAAGGGGGGAATCAAGGGGGTTTAGAAACCTCCTGTTGGGCAGGTCGTGGACGAAAAGAACGGGTTGCACAATTATCTAAATACATTGTAATAGGAAGCCATAAATCTGCACATTTAGCTGCCATCTGGGTGGGGAATACTAAAGCAGTATCAAGCCTATGATTGTGACAAACATTATACCACCATGCTTGGAAAGTAATAGTTGAGGAAGATTTCCAATTAATAGTAATTTGTTGAAAAGCTACTGCTAATAATAAATCAACAATACGAACAGTAGAGTCAATAACATCCCAGCAAGGTGAAAGACTTCCCAAGAAGACATGGGTGAGGGAAAAGGGAATACATGTGTGAAAAATAACATTGATTTGTGCCCAAACCTGTAACCAAAAAGCATGAACATTCTTGCAAAGAAATAACATATGAAACAGGTTAGCATTAGGTAAAGCGCAAGACCAACAGGAATCTGGAGTGACAGGAAATCGCTTGTGAAGGGTAGCAGGTGTATGAAGCAATCTGTTATAAACAAAAAATACAGATTGCGTCAAGGACGCTACTCTTGAAGTCTTACGAATGTTTATCCATATCTTGTCCCATAGAGATATCGGCCATGACGTAAAAAAATCATTCTCCCATTGCTCCTCTACTTTGGATTTGGGTCTGGGGAGTGTGTGCGTATGAAGGTGTTTGTAGATAGCAGAAGCTTTAGGAGTAGCTTGTAGAATAGAGTGAAGATGAAGGGCAGGGTTAGGTAGAGTAGGGGAAGAGGACGTCTGCAAGAGTTTCGTATAAACCTCCATAAGCATTGTTTTGAGAAGAGGATACTTGGAAGCAAATGAAGAAGGTAAGTCAAAAGTGGAACTTAGGGTAGAAAAAGGTAAGAATACGGAATGGGAGAAAAGCTGTGATATCCAGAGTAATCCCTTGGACCTCCAAGATTTCCAATAAAAGGGTTTACCTTTAAGTAGAAGAGATTTATTGTGCCAAATGGGGGAGGAAAGAAAATCAGCAACTGTCGCAGGGGGAGGGGAGTGGAAGATAGGAGGAGTTTGACAGTGTATCTATGAATGAGAGTAGGAATCAAGGAGGGCTTACGAGAAAAAGAGAGATATTCAGCAAAAGAGAAAGGGGAAAGAAAAAGACGCTCAATCTTGGTCCATAAAGGGCAAGGGGAATCAGGGTCCTGTAGCCAAAAGGAGGCTTGGCGTAACAGAAAGGCTTTATGATATGTTGAAAAATCAGGAAAATGAACACCACCTTCAGAAGCTGGGCGTGTAAGTATAGCTAGAGACATTCTTGATTTTTCGTTATGCCATAGGAAAGAGGATAGAATTGAATTAATTTTCTTTAAAAACTTTGCCGGAACAGGGACCGGGATATTGGAGAGTGTGTACAAAACAATGGGGGATAACATCATCTTGATAGTGTCTAAACGACCCCACCAAGATAAATAGAGGGGGTGCCTCCTGGCTGTAAGGTCGGATAATTTCTGAGTGCACTTAGAGAGACACAAAGAAATAGTATCAGGAATGGAAGGGGTAATATGTAAACCCAAATATTTTATATGGGAAGGGCTCCAAGTAAAATTAGAGGCATTGAAGTCAGGTTTAAAAGTAAATGTTGTTAGGGGAAGGATCTCGCATTCATCATTATTAAGTTTGTAACCAAAAATTAAGGAATATTGCCGAACTTCCTCCAGGAAAGCAGGAATGGAAACTGTTGGGTTTGAGATGAAGAGTAAAATATCATCTGCATAAGCGGCAAGCTCGATGATGGTTTCCGCGGCCTGAAAGCTGTGGATGTCAGGGTTTTGACATAGCTTGGACAAGAAAGGTTCTAAGGCAAGGTTAAAAAGAAAAGGGGAGAGAGGACAACCTTGGCGAACTCCTCTGCCAAGGTCGAAGTAGGGGGAGATCTGACCATTAGCCTAAACTGCAGCTCTTGGGTGAGAATAAAGTAGTGAAATGAGAGAGATGAAGTTAGGGCCAAACCCGAACCATCCAAGAGTATGAAAGAGGTGAGGCCATTCAACCCTATCAAAGGCCTTCTCGGCCTCTAGGGCAATTGCAGCGAGGGAGTGTTGGAGGTGGAAAGATTTTGATAAAATAATAAATAAAAGTCTAGTATTATCAGTAATGTAACGACCTTTAACAAAGCCAGACTGCTCCTCACCCAAGAGGTCAGGGAGTAGATGATCTAATCTTATTGCTAAAGATTTAGCGAAAATGTTGTAATCAATATTAACAAGAGATATAGGTCTGTAATTTTTACAATATTGCACATCTTTTCCAGGTTTAGGTATTAAACAAATATGTGCATCTGAAAATGTCCCTGAGGAGGAACCTGATTGAGCAAAGGAGTGAAGAAGGGAATATAGATTTGGAATTAGTATTTTGGAGAAATGAAGATAAAATTCAACGGTAAAGCCATCTGGGCCAGGAGCTTTGTTGAGTTTAAGACGTTGAAGTGCAGTAAGCAACTCCTTTTGTGAAATATCAATCTCTAAAGAGGAAAGGTCAAGAGGAAAATGTGCTGGTTTCTGAATAGTTGAGAAGAAATGTGTAAGAGAATGGAGAGAGGATTGGGTATCAGATGTGTATAAGGTTTCATAAAAGCGGGAAAAGGTGGGAAGAATGTCGGCATCTTTGTGTTGCAAATGTACATTGGTATCATAAACAGACTCAATATTCACTTTGTTATGCTTAACCTTCAGGTAATTAGCAAGGATTTTTCCGGCTTTATTCATGCCCCCATAAAATTTAGCACTTGACTTAAGTAAGTATAAGGAGGCATCCTCAGTAGATTTTTCAATAAACTTGAGTTTGGCAGCGACCAAAGTTGTCAAACTATCCTTGGAATGTGAGGTGTAATAGGCGTGTTCCAATCGTTTAATTTCAAGAAGGAGGTTTTTAGTAGATTGGCGAGCAGTTCTGCGCTTCTTAGCAACATAGTTGATAATGAAGTCACGTGCAGCTGCTTTAAAAGTATCCCAAACAATATGTTTAGAGATAGGCGGAATATCGTTCAGTACAAAAAATTCGTCAAAGAATGTAGTGAAAGAAGTAGAAAATTTGGGATCTAAAAGGAGGGCGTTATTAAAACGCCACCTTCTATGTCCATTAAGTTTAGGGCATACATCAAGACTAGTCATAACAGGGGCATGAACCGAAAGCAGAATCGGACCTACATCCGCCGAGTGAAGAGTCTGAGCATGATCATGGGAAACAAAAATGAAGTCAATCCGTGATTGTGAACGATGGTATGGTGAATAAAAGGTAAACTCCTGCAAAGTCGGGTTACAAAGTCGCCAGGAGTCAACAAGCTTATGCTGAGAAATAGCTTGGGCAGAAAGTTCGTGTGACTTAGTGGGGATATAGGTGGCATCAGATTTCCTATCAACAAATGGATCTAGGGGTTGGTTACAATCCCCTGCAAGGATGAAATTATCATCCATAAATAGGGTAATGCGTGGTGAAAATTCTGCCCAAAAAAGGGGTTCACCCGTGGTCGGACCATAAACATTAAGAAGAGAGATTGGAACACCTCTAAGCGAAAGTTTGACATGTGTCCATCTTTCATTGGTATCAGATTCTTGGGAGATAACGGTAAAAGGGAGAGACCTACGACATAAAATAGCAACACCATTGCGTTTACCATCACCTTGCGAGTAAAAAACATCACCTACCCAACCTCTTTTAAGCTTGACAGATTCTATGTCAGAAAGGTGACTTTCTTGAAGAAACGCAATGTCAACATTTAATTTGGCTAGGTGTGATAGGATACGTTGACGTTTAATTGGGGAATTAATACCCTTAACATTCCATGAAGTTATATTCAATGACATAACATGTACATTAAAATAGCGAGTTCATAACAATTACAAGAATATTGTATAAAAAACAGAATGTAAAATATAACGTATGTCAAAACAAGATAAAAGTCTATGGAGGAAGAAAGGGAAAAGGGAGGAAAAGAAAGAGTGAAGATTAGGAAAGAAAAAGGAAAGAGAAAGTGAGTAAGATCAAAAGAACATAATATAAACAAATATGCAGATAGTACATCGCATGGAAAACTGGAGTAACAGTGTGAGAATTGTGACGTGAAAGACAAGAAGAAGCTAAAGAGGAGAAATGAAAGTAGAGGGGTAGTTTGAAGAAAATGACAACCTGTAAAAGAAGAAGTAATACCCTCCACATGAACAAGAGAACTTAGACAGAATGGGAAAGGTAAGGAGAGAAAGGAACAAAAGAACAAATAGGAACAAGGGGAGAACATACCTACAAAAGGAGAAGACAAGCAGAGAGCGGGGGAGACATCATCAAACGTGGAAGGAAACCTGTGGAAGCAAAATGAGGAAATACGAACAATTAAACATGAGAAACATAGGAGAAAGAAAGAACTAACAACGATATGAAAATAAAGGACAATCAACCGGGGAACAAACGAGGAAGAGAGGCAAACATGGTCAAAACAAGAGCATCAACATAGCAATAGCCATCAGAGAAGTAAATCAGCCAGGATGAGATGAAGAAGGCCCAGAAGAGTCCATAGCAGTGGTTTTGTGAGCATTGATGAAACTTTGTAGCTGCACTGGGTCTTCGTAAGCAGTCGTCTTATTTTATAGGTGACTTTGAACAGGCAAGGATGATACAATCCATATCTGGCACCCATGGAACGAAGGACATCTCGCATACTTAAGAAAGCCTTCTGTCGATTTACAGTCGCTTTAGCATAGTCTTGAGCAAAGAACAGAGGAGAACCAGACCATGTCTGTTTTGGTGAAGCCTTAGCCGCCATGAGGACTTTCAGGAGATCAGTATATTCCAAAAAATAAAGGATGACGCCTCTTGAACGTTGCGACATTGAAGCAGACGTCGGCAGACGACCTAACCGATGAGCTCGCTGAATGTTAAGAGATGTCCCTTCTGGTAGATGAAGCAATTTCGGGAGAAAGGAGCTGAAGAAAGCTATTGAATCTGAACCCTCAAGACCCTCCACTAGGCCGTAAATGCGTAGGTTATTTCGTCTATTCCTGTTTTCCAGTTCCTCCACCTGCCTCTGGAGGGCACCAACCTGTGAAGTTAAGTGAGAAACTGTGGTATGGATTTCCTGAAATGAAGCAACAGACTGCTCGACTGAAGAAACTCTGGTTTCAATTTGTGACCAATTGTCCTTAAGAGTCTGAAGCTTAACATTAGTTTCCTCCATAAAGGGACGTAAGGTCCCGATTTCCTCCAGAAAAGGGCGGAAGGACCTTATTTCCTCCAGCAAAAGCTCCATGGAAACAGGCGTAGACGATTTGAGAGGTGATGGAGGGTCTTTTTTTAGTCTTTTGGTGGTAGCCTTCCCTGATGCTGACTGAGGAGGATCCATGACTGTGTCAGAGCTAGATGAGTTAAGAGAATCGTCCAATTTGGAAAACTCTGAGAACACTTTGGAGTTTTTCACAAAGGCCACCCTGGTTTTGGTTTTAGAGGGTAAACGGGACATGGATTTCAGTCGTCCCATAAAAAGGTAGGTGAAAATAGTTCAAATTATAAAATGCGTACTGCCGTTGTAGTAGGTTTAAACCTAGGACCGAGAGGTACAGAAGAGCACAAGGTAAGAACAGTCCAAAAAGGCAGATCTTGAGGAAATTAAATTATGCAGCAAGTCAAAATTGAGAGCTCAGCACATCATCTGTGACACCATAAACATCCATGTAAAATGGTAAGCAGAAAGGAGGTAACCAACATGAAATACACGGCCATGAATTAGAATTGGCGTAAACAGAGTCAAGAGGCCGTAGAGTTGATAAGAGCACTAGCTATTAAGTGGTGAATAGCTTTATGAAAGAAAATTGCTTGAGTATTATCACCATGAAGCAAGTGGGAAGGCAGAAGGATATGCACATACTAGACAGAGGAGATGCCCTTGTAAATATGGTAAATCATCCCAATGTTAAAACTGCGAACCGGGCATATAGTAAAAGTCCAAAAGAGAAGGGAAACGTACATTCCATCTAGTAACAGCGGCGTAAGTAATAGGATGGATAAATGGTGAGTAAAGTAGTAATAGCCAGCTAACACAGCAACGATATCTGGGTAGTAAATCACCTAGATATCTGAGGATGGGAGGTTAGCATGCCATTTAATCGTCAACTAGATGGTAATACCATTTGTTCCAGTATTATCAAACCACCATATCTTTGAGAGAGTGAAAATGCGAAGAGAGTCACTCAAAATGGCGGACATTCGATGTCATGTTATGAATGTCAGGCTGATGTAACGTCAAAAGTAAGGCGAGGAAAGAAAGCACAGTTTTAAATTGTAATCTGAAGGGTTCTGGCGAAAAATGGAGTTTGCGCTTTAATTAGGGTGTAAATGAAGAAGGACGCACCCAGAGCCGGAATCAGAGCATTGAGGAAGCGTCAGCATAAAATGGCGGCTGGACTGTACCTGAGGCGGCGAAAGTCGTAGGAGTGAAGTTTGACTCGTCAGGGCATTATTTCATGTCAAAAAGGTCGCGCCAGACTCCAGGGATGCTCGTACGGCAAGAAATATCTTCCAACAGGAGAAGAGCAATATTTCAGAAAGCGAAGCTCCCGAGCCTCTGCAGAGCCTCACGCCAGCGCCATCGGGCGCTAAGCCATGCCCCCCCATGCCAGCACTTCTTAGCAGGACCATTATACTAGTAAAGGACAGTACTAGCAGTATAAAGTCAAAATACTTGTCAGCACAACTGTTCTATTAGTTCTGGAAAATATCAGCCCTCTTTTACTTTTTTTGACAATACTGGCACCTTTTGGCAATACTGCCATATTGACAATAGGAAATAAGACATCAGCAATACTTTTTTGTACACATTAGTAGCTAGTTTATTGTATCTGTCACCACTTTTCGCACTCAAATGGGCTGATCATAGACATATATTGTAAACCACTAAGCTTTGCATCTTAAAATTTAAACAATGAGAGCATTAGATATGAGCTGTCGGCACCCCTCATTTTCAAAACTCTGCTGTATGAGTTTATCATTGATGTGTCATTGATGTGTCGACGAAATAGAGCATACTAACAGTGAGACAGGTCATCATCCCTCTTTTCCCCCATTGAATGTTAAACCTAAGACCTCAAGCTGTGCTTAGAAACACTCATCGGCTGTTCATCACTGTACCTATCATGCCATCAGCACTAAAAATCCTAAAACAGTTATGAGATGCTTGTAATATATAATTAATGGGTGTCATGGAAATTGCTTTCTTAATTGTCAGTCAATCAACTTTATTTGGAAAATGTCTATAAAAGTTACATTAATGGCATAACATTTCAAAATGAGAACACAATCATCTTATAAATACAAAGCCAGTTTATCCTATACTAATAGCATGTATAAAATATAAAATTCAGCTCATTTCACATACTAGGTCTAATGATGCCCAAATAAATTGTGCAAATATTAATCATGGCACAAATTCATACCTTTCACTCCATACTGAAGTTGTGTGCATAACATTTAATGTTGTATATCTTATTTCTTGTGTGTCATGTCATTGTAAATATATCATGCCTTGCATACATCCTCTAATGGCACGTGGCAAAATTGGCACATGGACAGTTTGTTAGGCTAACAAAGCAGTCTTCATGATAAGGGAAGGCTAGCAAGAAGTGCAATGTACTGAGGCGAAAGCAAATCTAAGCTATCTTGTAAATTACTTGACGTAGCCAGGTAGAGTTCCATACTAAAGGAAGTTTTAAGTGGACTATACGTGACTACAGTTGGCATTGATTGGAATTGTTCTGCCATCTCCTTTACATGTTTAAAATGCTTTATTTAAAGTTATCAATAACAACAAAATGTAAACAGAGTAAGAAACATTTAAATAAAACAGAATTTATAACATTTTTTAACATTTTTAGGGAGAAAAGGGGTGAGAGAGTGGAAGGTACTAATATATCAATTACATACGAGATAACAATAATATTAATATAATAGTACTAAGAATATGATAGTATGCAGAATAATAGTAATAAATGTCTTAGTAAAATACCTAAAATTATAAAAGGTATTAGTCTTGAACAATAACAACATGTTAAAAGATAAATGTAAAATAAAAATGACAGAGAGCTAAAATATTAAAGAGGGTTCGATATTCTCAGAAGATATACAATCAATGGAAGAAACACAGTCAAAAACTTGATTTATTAAAGTAGTCAAAGGTGACCATAATGATTGGACATTTGGAGAGGTTGAAAATTGAGTATTTAAATGGTATCCAGTTTATGGTGTGAGTAAACACAGTCCCCCAAGTTTTTTATGAAGTTAGAAGAGCATTTCCAATTAAATTAAATATTCATTCATTTATGCTTGAAAAATGATGGGCTATGAGGCTAAAGTACCTATAAAAAGGTACTGAGGATCAAATACATGTTTCAAGTTAAAAATGTTTTTATTTGGACCCAGACCGTATGCCAAAAAAAAGAGAGTCTTAGGACAGCTAAATAACATATGTATAATGTCACCTTTAGGAATGTCACAAGACCAACATTTAGAAGGAGTGTCTGTTGAAAAGTTGACACATTGTATTGGGGTAAAACGTAATCTGTGGTAAAATGAAGACAAGGATTGTGTAATGCTAGCGGATACAGAAAGGTATAAATACGTGACCAAACATTTTTCCAAATTGGTACATTACGGTTCATGCCAAGATAATGTTCCCATAAAAGTTCAGTTTTGGACTTGGTTCTAGAGGAATCAGGAAAGGACAGAGATTTATAAATAGAGGAAGCTTTAGGGCCAGATTTGAAAAAAGTAGTTAGGGAAGAAGAGCGGGGGATAGCATTAGAAGTATGTTGTATTGAAAAGTATGTATCTAGGTCCGTATTCATAAGCAGCAGAATGCAAGTATGAAAATGCCGGGTACAGTGAAAAAATGGCTGAAATTGTGGTAAAGAAATAGGAGTGTTGTCTTCAAATAATTGACTAAAGTGAATTTGACCTTAATCCTGCCATGAATGCCAAAATATTGATCTGGTATTTATCTTAATAAGTGTGTTATACCATATTAACAATGTAAGAAGCAGTGCCGGATGTAGGATAGTTGGTGGAAATGGAGATTTGATCAAAGAAGTGGTGTGATGTAAAATGGGAGAGTTAAGAAGAGCAGATTTAGAGGAGAAAGAAGAAACTTCTTTGGGAGAAAAGGGATAAAAAGAACTAATTCTTCTCCCAACCATGACGGAGAAAAGGTAGAAAGCAAGTCTAAGATCCAAAAAGAAGCTTGACGTAAGACAAATGCTACATGATAATGATACAAATCTGGAAAATTCACCCCTCCTCCCAACTTAGAATTTTGTAAGAAGGACAGAGATAACTCCTATTTCTTATTATTCCATAAAAATGTAATATGCAAGGAATTTATGTTTTTTGAGAATTGTTTAGAAATGTGAACTGGATGCATGGATTTATGATAAAGCACAAGAGGGGATATCATCATCTTAAAGGAATCTAAGTGAGCCCACCAGGAGAGAAATAAAGGATTAAAAAAAAAGTAGTAGATTCAATTTTAGCAATAAATTCATTAAGATTAATGATGATGGAGTCTGCTATCGAATCAGTGAACCAAACCCCTAAATATTTAATTTTGGAGGAAGTAGCCCATTGAAATCCAGTGATCATAAATGGTTGCTTCATTACATATTTATTGAGAGGTAAAATTTAATTTTTATCTTTTTTAATCTTGTAACCAGAAATATTTTAGAAAGGGGAATTTCATGAAGTAATGCAGGTAGAGCAGTTTAAGGAGAGAAAATGAAAAGAAATATATCATCAACAAAAGCTGGTAATTTCAAATGTTGATCACCATAACAAAAACCAACATAGGAAAGGTTCAGGAGCTTGTAGAATTAATAAGGGAGAGAGAGGACATCCTTGCCAAACACCACGTTGAAGAGGAAAATAACAATTGATATAGAAGAGAGACAAAAACTATAAATGTAGGACCAAATCCATACCTAGATGTTTACATAAAGTCCTGATTTACTCTAGCAAATACTTTCTCTACATATACCTGCGAGAGATGAATTGAGAGATGGAGATTTGCTAAATATATTTAAAAATAACCTTGTTTTATCTGATGCCAGCAGACCCTTAGTGAAACCGGATTGCTCTTTTCCAATGAGATGTTGAAGAAATGATTGTAAACAGAGAGCTAAAAGTTTAGCATACATTTTATAATCAACGTTTATCAATGAAATGGGCCTATAATCGTTACAATGAGGAGGTTCTTTACCATCCTTATGGATTGGACAAATTGTAACTTCCTGAACGGTGGCAGAAGTTGAATTAAAAGTAGTAAAGTGTTGAAATTAATGACGTAAATTAGGAAGAAGGATATTGGAAAAGTGAAGATAGTATTCTACCGTAAAGCCATCTTGTCCAGGTGTTTTACACAATTTTAATGTTTTAAGCACTCACGAGATTTCAGTGAGGTTCAAATTAGCTTCTAGTAAATCAAATTCTAAATCCAAGAAAAGAGTTTGAGGGACAGAATGTTGAACTGGGATCTCAGGGGTATATAACGTTTGATAAAAAGTAACAAATTCCTTAAAGATATCCTGATGCTTTGTAATCAAAGTGCCCTGCAAAGTTATTATAGAATCTATTGTATGTCTTTCTTTCTTTAGATTCAAGTAGTTAGCTGGTAGCTTCCCAGTTTTGTTTTTCGCACCATAATACCTCACACAATTTGTAAGTAAAACAGAATTAGCTTCATTAGTGGATATTGTATTAAAATGTAGTCTAGCTTTGATAACATTTTGGAAATCAAATGTTAGTTTAGAGGAGAAGTATTGTTGCTCTTGGGTTTTATTAGTGGAAATCAGTGAAGCGTGCTCTTTAATATGTCCTTTTGTTCTTTGTGAGAAATAATCAATTATAAAGCCTTGTGCTACTGCTTTAAATGTGCCCCATATTAGAACAGAAGTAATGAGAGAAGAGTCATTAAGTGTAAATAATTCAGTTGTGAAATATAGGAAAGAGGTTGAGATTTGAGCATCCTTTAGTAGAGCATTGTTAAATCTCCATCTATGCGAGTCAAAGTGAGGGGGCACCAAGCCCAAATACGTAACAACCGTGGCGTGATTGGAAAGTATTATAGGACTTATGTGAGAATTTACAATAAATTGTGAGAGGGACTTAGGGCCTGATTATGATCTTGGCGGATGGGATACGCCTTCACAAGCATGATAGATATCCCATCCACCAAATTACAACTTCCATAGGATATAATGGGATTGTAATCGGGTGGACTGGATATCTGTCTCATTTGTGACGGAGTAACACTGTCCACCAAGATCGTAATCGGGCCCTTAAAAACAAAAATATGGTTATGTCTAGAAAGGCTACCATGTGATGATGGAAAAAAATAGGAATTTCGAGAAGTGGGATTTGACAGTTTCCAAGAATCAATTAAGGCACCATGAGAAATGGCAGAATGAAATGGTTTAGGCATTTTAGGAGATATGAAATGAATAGAGTATAGCCTATTTAAAAATGGATCAATAATTGAATACGGTCCCCTCCTAAAATAAAATAGAAATTTTAATATGGTATACATTTTTGTGATATGATAGGCCAGAAAGTATGATCAGGTTGAGTAGGAATATTCAAAACTGGTAGAGGGATAATATCTTAAAAAAAATAATATTGATCCATCTACCCAGATCATCTTTCTCTTGCCGAAACACATAAAGTTATTGGATGAAGGGGACACAAATTTCAAACCCACCCAACCACATTTAACTTTTAGGGCTTCAGTTTCGGTGAGATGGGTATCCTGGGGTAAGACTAGATCAGGACTGGATTTACCCAAATGGGATAGATTTTTCTCTCATTTAACAAGATTAATAAAACCTTTCACATTCCATGTGATTACTCTGACTATAATAATAAACGCAACATATAAATCTTATGAAGACAATGCAATATACAATATAGTTACAAAATAGGCCAAAACCAATATATTAAAAGAATTAATGAATGAGTGAAAAAAATACAGTGAAGAAGAAAGGAAGAAGGAAAATAGGGGAGAATATAGAGGTTAAGATAAGGGGAGAACAAGACACAACAAGAGAAGACAGTACATGTCAAAAATAGATGAGGATGGCACAGTTGAAATGGGGGTGACTCGGCCCTACAGGGGAACAAAATACAATCAGGAGGACGCCATATGGGGTAAATAACATGGCAGAACAGTAAGAGGAAAAAGAAAAAATATCAATAAATATTATGCAACATTATCGGGAATAGTTCATAGAAATTGACAATTCAAGAATAAGGTCAAGAAAAGATAAAGAAAGCAGTTAGTGCACGGATGGTCCAGTTATGTCCATGCTAATAGTCATATGTGTATTAATACATGTGTAAAGTGGACAAAACAATCCTCTGTATACATCTGGAGGGTTCACAACGTCAATTTCATGGCCACAATGACCTAGCTGTCACCAAATACACAGACTGGCTTACTGAAGCAGTCAATGCCTTGGTACCAACAAAAATATCTTCAGGGAATAGGAACACTCCATCTGCCCCCTGGTTCTCTGACATACTACATAAAGAAAAGAAAAACTGTCGCTGACTGGAACGTCGTTGCGAGCAAACTATCACTTGCCGGAAAGGAAAGTGTTTAGGACCGCCTTAACACAATATAAAAACCTATTAACATCAGAAAGGAGGGATTACTTCACCAAGCAGATCGAGACAGCAAAAGATTCCCCCAAGGAACTATTCTCTGTAGTAAATAGACTTACTGTACCCAATAAGACAGGAAGGAAGGGCAATCAAATGTTCTGCAACGACATTGCTGCGGCGTTTAAAGCAAAAGTTCTGGATATGTTTAGAGTTGTTGAGGATGGATCAGGGCATCTCCCCACCGTTCAAATGATCTGCCCTGACCCCGATATAAACACTCTGCTCAAGTTCTCCCCCATATCTTTGGAAGCAGTGGAAAATTACATAAAAGAAGCTAAGTCAGGATCCCCCTCGGACCCATGCCTGCCAGCACTTCTGAAAGAAATAGTAAACTTGGTGAGCCCTGGGTTCGCAGATATATTTAACTCTATGTTTAACTCTGGTCACTTTCCTGCCAAAAGAGACAACCATCCTTCCGTTGTTAAAAAAAACACCCTGGATGCAACCAATCCAAATAACTATCAACCTATAGCCAGATTGCCTGTACCCCCCAAAATAATAGACAAAATGATGAATATCCAACTATCTCAATTTATCTGTGAAAACAACTTCCTTGACCACTCCCAGTTCAGATTTCACCAAAGACTAAGGGGCCGATTAGGATGGCGGACGGACTTGCGTCCGTCCGCCATCCCAGAGGTGGAGGGACCGTCCGCATGGACTGCGGAGGTCCCTCCATGCAAATCAGGATGTGACCGCCACCCTGGCGGTCAGATCCTGGATATTTAACATTGCGGCGGGTGCTGCTTCAAGCAGCACCCACCGCAATGTTAAAAGTGCATGTGTAACATTTACATGCACAAAGCGGCAGGCACCGTGCGGTGCCTGCCGCTTTGTGCATGTAAATGCTGGGGGGTACCATAGGTACCCCCCATGTGCACCCCCCACCCGCCTACGCCCTGGGGGCCCGCAACGGGCCCCCAAAAGCAAAAGTACACATGCTTTTCCACGGCGGAAAAACCGCTGCGGAAAAGCATGTTTACTAATGCTTCCTAATTTGGCTGGCGGTGTCTGATAGACACTGCCAGCCAAAGGAGAGCTTTTCCGCCGCGGTTGTAATCCGACCGCGGCGGAAAAGCAGCGGACAGAATCCAAGACCCACTAGCTATCGTAATGCGGCGGTGGGTCTTTGGTGACTCCGCAGAGGATTTTCCGCCTCCTCCGGGCCGGCGGTGGCTTCCGCCTGCCCAGAGGAGGCGGAAAATCCTCTATCATAATCGGCCCCATAGTACGGAAACAGCGGTGATGGACGGAGCAGGCACAGCTGCCCTTGTGCTCCTCGATCTGTCTGCTGCTTTTGACACTGTTGATCACGTCCTTTTGCAACAGCGGCCGGAGAGATTTGGGGTTGGGGGCACAGCTCTGGCCCTACTGTCCTCCTTTCTTAAGGATCAGAGATTAACGGTGTCACTTGACGGATTTAACTCAGTATCTTACACCTTGCCGTGCGCAATGCCACAGGGATCCTCCTTAAGCCCTTCCCTGTTCAATGTTTATCTTTCTGAACTGGCTCCTCTGATCCGGGACTTTGGGTTTAGTCTGATGTCATTCACCGATGATACCCAGATTGTGGTACCTGTATATAGACATCAAACCCCTCCTTTCCAACAGTTTCAAAACTGCATTTGTACAATAAACAGATGGATGAGTACACATTGCCTCAAACTTAACTCCGAAAAAACGGAGGTCCTGATTTTTGGAAACATGCAGCCAACTTGGGGCAATTTGTGGTGGTAGGCAGAGATGGGAGTACCACCTAAACCAGCAGCCAAATCCACGAACTTGTGTGTATGGATTGACAATAAATTAACATTCTCTCACCAGACCAATGCTTTTTTCTCTGCTTCACATTTTCTTATAAATAAAATAAGGAAGATCCTCCCGTACATCCCCGTGGAGACTAGAAAAACAGTGGTAACATCTCTTATTCAGTCCAAACTGGATTATTGCAATGGGCTATATCTGAATATTCAGAAGCAGTGTCTAAAGAAGCTTCAGATGGTCCAAAACACAGCAGCATGGCTATTGCTCAACATCCCCAGGCATAAATCGGTATCAATTGAGATTCACAATTTGCACTGGCTCCCGGTACCACAGCATTTTAAATTCAAGGCTTTGTGTCTGGCCTACAAAGCACTGAATCACACAGGTCCTTCCTTTCTGGAGAACCTTTTTGTATGGTATAAACCTACAAGACAAGTTGGTTCTACAGAGGCCAGACTTTTGACAGTGCCCAGGATTCGTACATCGCACTGGGGGTCGCAGCTTCCATTACGGCACCTCCAAGGCCTGGTACACTCTTCCAAATGAACTCAGAAGTGCAAGCTCCCTATCCATCTTCAGGAGAAGGTTAAAGACCCGGCTGTTCCAGGACTAGACGTTGTGTGGGCTTACTGTGTCTTTAGCACCAAGACACCTCCGGGTATTCATGCGCTTTTATAAATCCCGTTAACATTAACATTAACAAGTGCAGAGTCTCAGCACTTGTGGGGGAGTCTTGGCATTTGTGGCGGAGTCTTCGCACTCATCACGGAATCTCTGCACTCGGGGTCGAAACTCCACACAGCGCATTCTCTGCAGTGAGCCATGTGGAGATTCTGCCATAAGTGCGGAGATTCCACCAGGAGTGTGGAGACTCCACACTCGTAACTTTACTACAGGTGATTCTCTTTGTGAATCAGGCCCATAATTTAAAGGTGTCTTTATTTAATGCTCAGACTTTGCTGAAACTCCAAAAACTGGCTCCAAATCCACTAGTGTGTCACAGGCCACAGTCTGAGAAACACATGGTTACGGCATAGGAAGCAAGCAGCAATACAAGACTGCTCAACAAAAACAGACTCAGTCTGGCAGCAGAAGCCTCATACAAAACAGTTACAGTGTGGGCAGAAGATACCACGTGGGAACCATACCCTGCAGGCAAACAGCCACTAGCGTAACTAATATTGAAGGGGTCCCCCAGAAAAGTTCACAGAGGGGGCCAGGGCCGGACTGAGAACCAAAACCGACCCTGGCAAAAAGCTCGACCGGCCCCGGGGAGTGGGGGTGGGGGGTTGTGCTAGTGGAAAGCTTGCCGCTTTTGCTGCTGGGGCTGAAATTGCAGCTATACTGCAAAATCAGCCCCAGGTAACAAAATTAGCCCCACAGGGATCTAACTCCGTCCCCCAGCCTGGCGGCCCACTGTAGAAGCACTCATTGTCCACTATGGCCAGTCTGCCCTGAAGGGGCCCCCCCACGCTCTGGACTCAGGAGTTTCAATGCCAGGGACCCCACCACTGGTGCACAGTGCCGGAGGGGGCCCCCAGGAACTCACCCCAGCACTGCAGGGGTTATTGTTACCCCACAGCAGATAGCATACATTCTCTGGTTTGTTCACTTTCTAATTAGGGGAAATACACTATTAGTTTGTTATCCCTGATTCCAAGTTTCCAAACTCGGAATCTATCATTGCACACCCTTTGAACACAACATCCACTAATATAAGTATTTAAAGGGTGTACAATTATCAACAGGGATTGGAGGCCTGTTAGAGGCAGGGATTGCAGTGTGAACAGCGAGAGCAAGTCCATCCCTCACAATATAGGACAGGAAGCAAAAACAGTGCAAGCCTCTCCCATGACAGACGAAAAGCACGATCTGCAGCAACACAAGCCTACCTCGCCCAACAATTTCACATTCACCAGCAGCGTAGGGATAAATATGTCCCACTTGCAAGTGGTATCGCCTCAGGTATAACTTCATACAGTCCTGTACTTTATGCAACAGCACATTCCTAGCTGTGATGTTCAGAAATATATGATTGAAATCGTAAAAGGAAAACTGCAGGTTCCAGAATCATGCGAATAGATGGCAGCAACAACGTTAGAACTCCCCGAAGCTGTCGTACCAGCTACCTATGTGCATTTAAGGACTCCGTGAGCCATGCACCCGGCGGCAGTGACACTCAGCGGGAAATCAGATACGTTTTGAATATGATCTTTAAAACGCACAAACTCAGAGCAGCAGGGCATCTCTGACAATTTCAACATTCAAGCCGACACGCCATCCGCAGTACCAAATACGCGCGTTTGGAATATCTCTTATTTTTATTTTATTGATATTTTTCCAGCCAATCCAAAGTTATTTAACTGTTGGAAATAAAAAATAAATAAAAAAAGATAACAGAAGTCAGCCGGGTCACTGCATTAGAGCACCTGGACCACAGGCAGCAGGATCTCGGTTTTCCATCACACCATGCCAGTCCCTCCCTGGTTCCAAGCAAGGTGAGTGCAGTACTTAATTTGTCATGCGGCCAATGACAGCAACAACAGAAAAACTGCAAGTTTGACAATACGGACTATTTCAGACCCCCAAAAGCTGCAAGAATGGCTTGGGCGTCAAGAAATAGTAATTTTATTGCATATTGAATGAATAATAAACTATTTTTGTGGGCATCTCTAAATTAGCCAGAAAACACCACATTGATGTCGGTGCTAAGCACTGGAAACTACCGGCTCAAATTAGGCACTGGGTGAGTGACTTTATAAGAAACTGAACTTCAACGTGCCTTTCCTGCTGCTGGAGTGCTCTGCGAAGTTATTTCTCATGACAACCAGTAACAGGGGTCACTTCATCCTGGGCTCCAGGCCATCAGACTTTGTTTGATGGGTCAGCCACTGGGGACCATGGCCCTGGGGACAACACATGCCACAATCCCTCTCTGGGCCTGCAACTCTAGGAGATAAATGTGTCACAGTCCCGAGGTACAGAGGTGGCGCAGAACTTCACCTTGGTTCTCCTTCTGCTGGGGTGCTCTGCACAGTGATTTTTCTTGACTTCCAGTAATGGGGGTCACTTCATCCTGACCTCCAGGCCATTGGACATGGTTGGAGGGGTTAGCCGCCGGGGACCAAGGCCCCTGGGGACTGCATATCTCAAATTCCCTCCTTGGGCCTGCAGCTGTTGGAGATAACTGCAATTTATTAGCTCCTCGTTGGATAATTCTCCTCATCTGGACCTTTTGCTGAGAGCTCAGTGGATCTAACCACGGCCTTCAACAAGATGGGAATGAGGAAAGCCTCTAAAACTTTGCCTGCTGCTACGCCTCCAGCTGTTGGAGATAAGCCCCCAGAAAAGTTCACCTACATAGATAGGACGACCCATAGGGCCTTAGGAGTTTTCAGTACGGAGATTGAGCTTACTGAAGGTTGCCTAGCCTTACAATAGAGGGAATCCCCAGGATAGGGTTGATTTCTAACCTCATCATCACAAAATATTATAGAGCCCATGTCTACCCACATTCTCTTATTCCTGGTGACCTTGTCACAGACTCCGCATTCGAAATAGAGCCATCTACCAAGGGAGCTGCTAAAAACAGCGATCCAGACAGCTAGTAGGGCACCTAAGTCAGGCCGGTAGTGGAATCCACCCTAGTCTCTTGCAGCCTACTGATGCTCCTCCCAGTGTACCCCCCAAGGATCTAATGAGACTAGTTACCACTCCCAAGCCCGAATGGATGGAGAGGCTTATTGAGGATTGCACAAAGTCAACGATATCATTCGTTCCCCCTTTCGTGTCCGCCTGTCAGTCTTTGAGAGTGAGTTGGCCCTACTAACGCAGGTTAAGACCCGCCTGCAATAGTAAATCCCTCTGAATGTTGAAACACTAGGAGTCCCAAGGTTACAATGATTGAGGAGTGCCATAGTGCTAATAGATGCGTGTCCTCTAGAGATGAATTGCTCCTACATCCAAGACCAGCAGTCTCATCAGGCCTATGACGGTCTGTTGTTGATTGCCTGCTTCATCCTCCTCCTATCTAATTTGGGAAATTGCTTCATAGCAAAGCAGGGAGTACACTAGGTGTGAAGACCCCCTTAGCTAACACTGAACTCACTAGAGCCACAGAGAGTCTACATTTACCAATAGTAAACCCTCCCCAGGAATCCTACCCATATGTAGCAATATTAACAAATTAACAAGTGTCCCACATGTGCGTGCAGGTCAGTCATCGGAGGAGCTCATTATCAAAACTCTGAAGTGGTTCATGCAGTTTAGAGATTTTTCATTGTCACAAGACAACATCATATTATTCATTCAAAGTGTTTCTTGCACTGGGCCTAGTAGGGTAGACTGGGATGGAGACTGTGTTATTGTTAATTTCAGATTTCCCTCCATGGCCCACAAAGTGCTATTCGGCATGAAGGCAACTATGTAACAGCAAGGAGTCTCAACGAGCAACTCCCCCTTGACTATTTTTACAGGTCAGATGTCTGGATGGGCTCCACCCCTCACAACCAGATCCAGAGATATGGCAAGCCTCCAGCCATTGCACGAGGTGAACTAAAATGTACCACAATCCCAATTTGCGAGCACTACGAATCCTTAGTAGATGTAGATTGACTCCCAAACATCATACAGGGTCAGCCAGACTATTAATATTATCAGCACCATAGAGGGGGTTAACAAGAGCTCTACCCTCTTTAGTTCATCTGGGGCCCGTTAGCGCAAGGATCTACCAATAAACACCTAATGCCACCTAATGCCACTGCAAATTGCAGAAATAGTTGCATCCACCAACCATGACTCTTCAATTTCAACCGAGGATGAGACTAGGGTAGTTCAAAATATATCCCTTCAATGTAATCTAAGCTCTTGGAATGTAGTGGGTCTGGCATCTAAAATAATCAGTCTGGAGTGGGGGGATTTTGTTGATCAATTTGATCTTTGTCTCTTCCAAGACATTGCAGCCAATATATAATGCTGGTTATGTTGAATTTTATAAGGCAGCCGTATCCTCAGGGGTGGGCAAGACCACTGGAGGTCTTACGACCTGAGTTAAAACTACTATACCGGGCCTGATAAGTGAGGTCAAGGTAAATTCACTTGACATTTTATGCCTCAGTTTGACCACTTTTCCTGATGTAACCTATAATATATAACATTTATACAGCATACCCATTGGTAAAAAACAGAACCTACCATCATAGATTGTCTCAGAGAACATATTGTTACACTCGAGTACAAGACAAGAAAAATTGAGGAGGGGGGTGTGATTATAACTGTCAATTTCAACCCCAGGGTATTAACAACCAGGCATTCATGGCAGAAGGGGATGCCACCTGGCTAATCCAGGTACTAGCCCTTTCTCCAATTAAGAAATGGTCTTCCGCAGCTGTTCCAATTAGTGCCCTCACACTGAAGTAGGAGCAGCATGCCTGCAACGGTGGATCCTACTCTGATAAGTCAGGCAAGCACACATACAGGAGGATGGTGCTTCCCCGTTCTGATAGTGATCACAATGCCTTGATCCTCAAGTTGAGTCTGCCCATTAGAGAAGCTTTTTGAACTCAGGTTGAGCTATTTGACAGAAGACTGAGACTCATGAGTAACAGGTGTACGGTCCAATGGAGAAGTGTGAAACACTCTCAAGAGTTTATTTATCAGATCTATAGACTGGTTGTTAATGGCATGGAGGGACCGATTTCCCTGGATTCGACAGGGGAACTGAGAAATCTCCTTGGGGCGCACTCGAAAGTGCATAATCAGATGTTCCAAAGTTTGGGGAACCTTTTTTTCATTGACACCAGGTGAACAACGGTGAGAAAGTGATCCTCAGTCTGGTATAGTGATACATGGAGAGCCGCTAACACCAAATTAGTTCTAGCAATAAAGAAGCAAGATAGGTCCTTAATACAGGCTTCAAGGCAGTCTTACAAAAAAGCAGTATCTGATGCTAAAATAGAATGGGAGCACGGAATCTGGGAGGGTCTCCTAGATGCTGCTAGAACAAAGGGTCTTCGCTCCTTTTTGAATCTGGGTCACGAGTAAGCAGGGTAATGTTCTGGTTGATAGAATATACCATTTCAGCCAGTGATGGGGTTAAACATTTTTCTATCTCATATACGCAGAAAGGCGATCCCAGGCCCGGAGCCAATATACTGGGATTTGAGGAGCCAAGACAGTAATATTAAGACATAGTGGGGGTGGCACCAAGCTTAAAGGTAGTATCCCCATGGTCTGTAGAACATACAGAAGAGCCTGATGACCAGCTGTTTCAGCGCAGGAAATACACCAGGCTACCAAGGGAATTGTTTTAAATAAAGCCCCCGGATTAGATAAACTTCCTGGCAATTTCTTCCTGAGTGAGATAGGTACTTGGAGCTTATACTTTTCAATAACATTTACAGCCATTATGAAAGAGGTGCCTATCCCACTAAAATCTGGGTCACGAGTAAGCAGGGTAATGTTCTGGTTGATAGAATATACCATTTCAGCCAGTGATGGGGTTAAACATTTTTCTATCTCATATACGCAGAAAGGCGATCCCCAGGCCCCGGAGCCAATATACTGGGATTTGAGGAGCCAAGACAGTAATATTAAGACATAGTGGGGGTGGCACCAAGCGTAAAGGTAGTGTCCCCATGGTCTGTAGAACATACAGAAGAGCCCGATGACCAGCTGTTTCAGCGCAGGAAATACACCAGGCTACCAAGGGAATTGTTTTAAATAAAGCCCCCGGATTAGATAAACTTCCTGGCAATTTCTTCCTGAGTGAGATAGGTACTTGGAACTTATACTTTTCAATAACATTTACAGCCATTATGAAAGAGGTGCCTATCCCACTAAAATGGGAAGGATCCGAAATTATCCCCATTTTTAAAAAGGGATCACATGACTCGCCTGCAAATTATAGACCTATAAGCCCGATTGATAGTTCGTTCACAAAGTTGTTTTGCAGAGTAACCCTGGACAGACTTCAGGACTGGATCTTAGCCAAGGAAGTATTGACTCCTCTTCAGGTGGGATTCAGAGAGTGCACTAGTACCGTCGATCACATGTTCTGTTTACAGGTGGTCTACTGGAAGACCGTCACTCTGGGTGGGGGTCAACTTTATGTCGTTTTTGTAGACCTGCACTTAGCATTTGATCTAGTATCCAGAACAGCACTCTGGCAGGTGCTTGCTGAGATGAGGGTGCCCAGTTACCTGATCGACTTTATAGTGCGACTACATCATAGACATTATGTGCAGGTAAGGTGTAATGCCTACGAGCTGCCTAATCCTTCCTTGTCACTCGATGACTTAGGCAGGGGTGTGTACTCACCCCATCCTCTTTATATTATATATTAATGGGATTCACAAATTTCTAGACCAATAGGACAATGATGCATCCAAATTAGTAAACATTAAGTTTCTCACCCTCATGTTTGCTGATAACACCCTTCTACTCTCCAAATCCCTCATGGGACTCCAAAAAACTGCTTATTTCGGTTTGAGTACTTTTCCAAGATGAGGTGCCAAGAGATCAATGAGTGTAATACCAAGTATATGGTCCTGAACTCAGGGCACCCAACCAGAGCCAGCCCAATGATATCAGGGGTTCCACTGGAGTGCAAGAGCAATATTGTGTACATAGGCATGGCATTAATTCAGAATAAGGGATGGAAAGCTCACATCACACAGTGTCGGCTAAAGATGGAATCAGCACTGGGCTCCCAGTTCTGCCCTATGCAACCTGCTCTGCAGATTTATAGATGCTAGGCAATTGGGGCAGCCTTGTATGGTGCGGAACTGTGAGGCACGTAGGTGTGACCCCGTTAACTGTTCTGGAAAACAAGTTCATGCAACAGCTTGTTGGTGTCTCCATAAGCACTCCTTTGCTCCCCCTTAGGCTGAACTTCGGGTTAAGCACACTATCTGACATTGTGGGATTGCTCCCTTTGCTCTACTGGAGGAGCAACTGGGCTAACCTGGATCTCGAACCATACCGGCAAGGATTGGAGGAAATTCTCTCCTATGCTGACTAGTATTATTCCATGGATAGAATATGTGAAGCCACACTGCAGGTCAATGGTGTAGCTTGCTGAGAGAGTACACCTGGTGTGGCAGGGGCCAGTCATAAGTCGTTCATTAAAGCTGCCTACTGGCATTATGAGGACTCCCTCCTATATCTGAGCCAAGGTACCCTAACTGAGGTTTTCCTTTCGGACAAGGACCCCTACATGAAGGAGGTTTTCCTGTATAACATAACAGGTGTATTTGTAAAGTGCACGATTTCCCGTAGGTGTCTTGGCACTGAATAACAGATGTATATTGTTACCCAACTAAATGGTCCTCATTTTATCGACCTCAGATGGATGAAAGGCTGAGTGGACCCGCCGGGATTTGAACCTGTGACCATGAGGTCCAACACAGGCCTCTGTAATGGACGCATTAGTCCACTGAGCCACCAGACCCAGCTAATCAGGTTGAGCCACCTGTAGCTAAGCGACTCTATCTACAGTTTCATTATGGAACCCTGTCTCTTAGCACTTTTACTGCCAAATGTTCTTGTGATCCGGGAATATTAGATAGGAGGTGCCTAGCTTATGGTCCTATAAATGAAAACATTGAACATATTTTGTTTTTCTGCCCGGTCTATAAGAACTGCAGGAGGTGTTGGATAATTCTGCTGTGTCAGAATCTGAATGTAAAGAGGTCCTAAGGATGCTGTGATTTGATAGCATCAAGTTGTTCGTTTTTCCTCTTACCTGGTACTTGATGGGAATGTGGAGAGCGAGGCAAAAAGTGTATGTCGCCCTCGTCAGGGTGGTTGGGTGATCTAATTATCGACTGATTTAACCGCCTGATGATTATAATTCATACAATGTTGTCCTACATCTGGATAATTGTTTTACATTTCTAGCCGTAAGTCATATGAATTAAGTTTTCCTACCATATTCTTAGTAATTGTTTGTTTGTGGACTGCAGTTTATTAATTGTCTATTGTTATTAACGGGAAACAAACCATTACTACGAAGGCTTAAGAACGAGGGGGCATATTATCAAGGGGGTTTATCTCCGCTTTTTTGGCTTTAAAAGCCAAGAAAGCAGAGATAAAATTATCTCCATATTACCTAGCTGTCGCTAACACCAGTTAGCGACAGCTAGTAGGAGATAGCGACCATCTTGGGCCCCACTTTGCATGTCAGTGATATTTATCACTAATGACATGCAAAGTGGGCGTGCCAAGATGTTAGCGACTGGAAACAGTCGCTAACATCGCTATCTCCTATTACCAACTTTTGGAGATATTCGCGCTAAGCGCGAATATCTCCAAAAACTAACACCTGCCCTGAGCAGTTCTTAGCCATGTTATCCAATGGGAGGTGGATAACATGGCTAAGAGCATTAGCTCGGTAATGCATAAATATCGCTGACTTTTCAGCGATATTCATGCATTGCGGCCGTTTTTTATCGCATTTGCGATAAACCTTGATAATAGCAAGGTTTATCTGCGATAATTTCTGACGATGCTTAGCGTTAAAGAATTTGTTGCTAAGCATCGTTAGCAATAAATATCGCTTAACGTTGGTAATATGCCCCGAGAAGCCTTTACAACGAATCAGGAAGTACGACGGTTCCATTATAACGCCAGTTTTAATAACGTATGGCATTACATCCCATGTCACTACACTTATTAACATATGAATGATTATGTCTACTACTATTGATTGAAAGTGCTCCAGAGCAATCACTATTTTGTGACATCACCTTTTATGTTTCTAATGCTTTTGCTCCCAGTGTTTTTTTCTCACTGTTTTAATGTGATTTTACGGCCAAGTGCCGAAATAAAGATTTTGACTGACTGACTACTGGATTTACTTTCTCCTCCAGTTTTCAGGGAGAGTCACTGCTGAGGAACGTGTGACCTACACAGCATCAGAGAAACTGAAACAAGCTCTGCTGCTGAAGTAGAGCCTGAAATGAACAGAAGAGTCTGTTTTGCCCCTTGCAACATCTTAATTCATTGGTTTGCATTCACTTCACTGTGTACTTGTAACTGTGAACCTCTTGACTCAAATATGTTGGTGGAGTCAAGCGTTTAACTGAACGATGCCTTTAAGGTGAATAGAGAATGAACACTTTTTTGGAGAGTGATATTGTTTTGAAAATGCGGGTGAGATGACAGGTCGGTGTTTTTATTTGGAAAATAAAAACTTTCTGAAGTGTGATGGACGTTCTGGAGGCCATCATGCTAGTGGGGGAACAGCAAGTAAAGAGGGCTCTTTAGAGTACCATTTGGCTGAAATTCTGATCTCAGAGTCCTTGTGCTGCAAGGAAAATGCCAAGGGTAATAAAGAGGGTTAAGCCAGGAGTTGAATGAAGCTGCTATCCCTGGCAACCTTTAACTGACCTCCATGGCACCTGTTAAAGCAGTTCTGTGTCTGTGATACAGCATACGGCGCTCTCCACTGTGCTGTAACTGATGCTAGCATCAGTGGAAGAATTGATCTCTGCTTCTCAGTCAGTGCCTTGGTTGTATTTCAAAGAAGTGCGGTAATCACAGGATGCAAGCTGCCCGTGCACACACACAACACAGGCAGCAAAAGGAGCAGGCATGCACGCGTCCCGTCAACACACCCAGAATGTAATGTAGTGTAAGGTGGATTTGTAGAGCGCTGCTTGTTACTTGTGAGGCATTCAGGCGCTGTGAGGGTATCCAGTTGCTGCAAAACTTGTACCCTATAGGCGTTCCGTATTAAAAGCGTGCCTAGCACACGCAGAAACATAACTACAAGGCAATCGGAAGGGCAAGGTTCACTACAATCTCAGGGAGCATAATTTCATCATTCCAAGAACTGCACTGAGGTGGGTGATAGCATGACCTCTTATGTCAGTTCCCAGAGACAATCAGTTTGTGCTCTGCATTATGTCAGTGCACGTTATTTCACTGAACTATGTAGCGAGGAAGGAAAATGAAATCCGTTCCCATTTACGTCAAGCCTGACTGATAATGACTGGCTAGAAATGTTGAGGAACGCTCCCGAAACATTATTCACTGCTGCCTGCGGCCAAAGTCGCTGCTCATTGCTGCTTGTCAATGTTTGCGGGGGTATGATGTGCCTGCGTACATGTTGCATTCACTACTCATAAGTCAAACATATAGTTTTCTAAACGTTTTTTTTCAGATATGTGTACATTTAAATGGCTTGCTAAATGTAAATCATGTACATTATTTTTTAATTTCCCAAACTGAGTAAGAGTTTTTTGAAATGGTGACAAAAATATGTCATCGTTCATCCAACTGTGTCTCAGTAATGTAAATGTAAATGAAATACTCGTGAATGTCAGACTGATCTAGTCACCATCCACCTAAATTCATTTGCACTGGTTCCGGTTCTAACTCAGACATAGAAATGATGTACTTTGGCTATTTTAATGAAAAGGGAAAAACCAAAATGAGTAAAGAAAAAAATTCTGGTGATGACGGTCAATCACCTCAAGTGATAAACACCCGCATGGAGACCTTTTAATGACCACTCCAATTTTCTAAGCACAACCTAGCTTCGTGGTAAAGTTTATAGGGGCGTCAACTATCAGCATCTTTGCAGAATTCAATTAGAAGGGAACTCTTGACAGATTCCAGTGTGGCTCTTGCGAAATCACAACAGGGTCTGATGAATGCACAGATCCACGTTTTTCATTTTCTATTGAGATTCAAATTGATACACCAAAAAGGAAAAAAACATGGACGCATATAATACGTACGTGTTGCTATTAGATGTAGAGTATATTGGGAATGACTAATACAATTGCTTGATCATAGCTCACTTGGGAAGAAATATATAGGATTATTAACCAGGCCAGAAGCCCATAGCTACATTTCGGCTGTTTCTTCGAAATTGGAGCCAAAATGGTGGCCATGGATTTCTAATCTTATCAATTACCTGAGGGGAAAACACTGCTGGCCCTATGAAATCATAGCCTCAGGCTTCATGGAACTGTGTCTTAACTCTGGCTGGATCAATTTCCTTTATTCTACACGTTTGTGCTATTAATTAAAGACAATATGAAAGACACTTGGAGGTTACGCAAATAGGTTCAAAGTCAAAGAAGTTTCTAGCAACGTTTTCTAATAAAACATTGGCGAGTTCCTACAGGTCTCATCATGAGACACTTATCCCGTGCTTATATTTGCTAGTGTGAACCACTACAAGTTTGAAACCAAAAGTCTTCCATGGATACTTCCAAGAGCACAAGCTACGGAGGGCTAAACCAAATAATACACCATCAATACTTTGTTTTTGTTAAATAGTGTCAAGAAGGAGTATTATGTTAGAGTACGGCCACCCAACATCTTCTCAGCTAAAGCCAACTCAATATGTGAGTGTGGGGGCAGGGGTATGAAATGCACTGATGAAAATCACTCCTGAGAGATAAAGGCAAGAGTAGGTATAGCTGCTTGCATTACAATGTTGTGTCATGTGTGCTGAAGCCTATGCTACTGAGCGAGAACTGAAGCTGCTTCATTCATAACATTGCAAGCTCATATCTGGGTATTGATGCTGTTATTATTCCATTGCAAGTGGTGATCTGTTGTTGCAATACTAGTGCTTCTGCAGCTAACCAGTAGCAAGAAATGATGCTAATGTTGTGGGTGCTCATGCTTCTAGCCAAAACAAAGCAATAATGCTGCTGTTTGAAGGCGGGTACTTCTGCTGCTATGTATGACAGTGTAATGATGTAATTGGCTGAGTATTAGTATATGTGCTTTTGCTTAAGTGCAAGTAATTATACTGCTGTCTGCACACATTCTGCTACCCGAAGAAAAATAATTTTGCTGCTATCTGAGGAAGGCGATGGACCTGATTTGCCCTGATTAAAACATTGTCAGGTGGCTCATCATCCACTAGAAGAGCAGAGGTGATATCCTAGTATTAAAATTAAACATGTCTGGTTCACAAGACATTTTCTCTGGGTAGATGTGATAGAATGCGTTTGACTATGTCAATTTAGTAATGTCAATGGTAAACTAAGTCAGTTCAATATAGCTTTTTTTGCTTCTGTTCCAGTTTCCCAAATTTTGATTTGAAATATTGTTCTGGATTTTCTGTAATTTACATTCCTTGATTGAGTTATTCTTTCTTCTCTAAATTATTATGGTGAGTTGCCATAAACTTTCTAAGGAATTCATTTAATCATTGATATAGACCAATACACATTTTTTCAATAAGGTGGGCACAAAGTTATGTATTTGTCAGAACCCTTTTCAGAGGGCCACTGAGCAAGCACGAGCTTCTGGCCCAACAGCACAACTGGGGGGGTTGAGGTCTTTTAATCCTGAGTTTCCCGGGCCTGAGTAGCTATAGGTCCTGAGCAATTTAGACAATTGCCCCTTCAGTGTTTGACTCTCAGTAGTAGTGTGGGTCAAGCAGTCCAAGGCTTCTCAGAGGGCTGGTGGGGGTGCGGTAGATGCAGGGGTGGTGAACACAGGCTCAAAACTCAAAATATGCTCAATGCTAGCAGTGTTAGACCTGTTGGGTTGATGATTGTCTTCCCCCAATCTTTTTGCTTCTGGTCTCCTCGTTTTGCTGAATCATTTTTGTTGGCCTTTCTGAGCACTTTACCACTGCTAATCAGAGTAATTATGCATGTGCTTCTTCCCTAAACATGTGCTTAATTGGCATATACCTGATTTACATATTTCATTTAATTGTAAGTCCCTTGTAATGTGGTATACCATCTACCCAGGGCTTGTAAGTTAAATGCTAATAGTTGGCTGTAGCTCTGATTGTGCCACCCACAGAAGTAGCCTTTCAAACATGTCTTCGGCCTACCACTGCTGTGCCTGTGTGTGCCGTTTACTGCCATTTCTACTTGGTATTTAAAACTACTGTCCAAGCCTTAAACATGTAAGTCACCCATGAGGTAGGCTCTATATAGTCCTAAGGGCAGGGTGGTAAGTAGGGCATGTGATTACTGCTTTTATGTTTTGCAAGTCCTGGATGTGACAACAGCTACATTTGTTTTTCACTACTGTGAGGTCTGCTCCTCTCATTGGTTGGCATTGGGAATTTCTTAATGCACAGTTAAGCTGTAATTCCTGTAATATCTATGGAATGTTTGTGATTAATCCTCCTTACAGTTGAAGTTAGATTTAACATTACTTTTTTGGAAATGTTACTTTTAGACAGTGTAACAAAACAAATATGTGGAGGGTCAAGGGGAATATTTATTGACCTGTCTGCTCATTCCCCTACTATAAGATATAGAACACACAGTAGAGCAGACCAGGTCTGGAGAGAGTGTGTAGCTGTACTGGCCAAGGTGCAATAGTGGATGCATGTATGGACGTATGGTGCTGTAAAACACTGGCTAGATAAATCCCATCAGACCACCCTGATGCCACTACACGGGCATTGTAAAAACCCGCCGAGTAGTAAGACTACCCCATTTGCACAAAACGCCATGGGGTAGTCTTACTACTCGGCGGGTTTTTAACTTTTGACACATGCAGTGCATTTTGAATACTTTACAATGCCCGTGTAGTCAATTTTACTTCACCCAAGCACTGCACTTTAGTAAATATCATTTCATGATGGACATCACGGCTAGATTCTCTACATCCATTTCTATATCGGCACTACAAGGTCGTTTATGATTTGGAATGATCAGTAACATCCCACATGACGTAAACTCCACCATAAAGGGTGGTCTGATGGGATTTATCTAGCCAGTGTTTTACAGCACCATACGTCCATACATGCATCCACTATTGCACCTTGGCCAGTACAGCTACACACTCTCTCCAGACCTGGTCTGCTCTACTGTGTGTTCTATAACTTTTAGACAGTGGACATTTCTCTGCACTTACTACTCAATGTGCCTGACAGCCTGTCTCCAATATGTGTCTTGGGTGGGTAATGGCTATACTTTGTGAATTCTCTCTAGAGAGCCACAACAGAGGAAGGATATGGGTCTCTGAATACCCATCTATATACTTCTGCATTCTGATGTTTTTGCCTGGGCAGGAGGAAAGGAGGGGTTAATACTTCACTTGAATAGGCAGTGTCCTGTCCCAACACAAAGGGCTGACTTCCTCCCCACAGATATCCTGGCAGACAGGACAGGACTGAAAGAGAAACGTGTGCACTTCAGCGAGCTGATTTGAAGTCACCCCCACATCAAAGACACTTTTGTGTATAAGTACTGGGTCTCTGACCCATTAAAATCAAATCAGACTTTTCTGGATCTTCAACTGAACGTCTGTCAGAAGGACTTCTGTGCTGCTTAAAGGATTTATCTTGGACTTGCAGACTTGGAAGGCCTGCTATCTTCTTGTGTTGCCCTGCTGCCTGCTGCACTTTGACTCTGCTGAAGAAGAGCTGGACTCTGCCTTCACTCCACGTGACCTTCAAGGGCTTATTGGCTTGCCTGCTATTGCTTGACCCTCATAGAAATCAAAGTCTCCACCCCTGCTCCTGTGCGAGTCTCAGATACTTGCAAAATGGATTTTGACGCATCTCCTGTCTGCTGGTGGCAGAACCAGCACATCGAGTCAGTTGCAAGAGTAAAATTGGAGCATTGCATCAGAACCAACTATTTGACTACTGAGGTCGATGCATCAGACAGTATATCACAGCTGCTGCAGCTTGGTAAGATCAATGCATCCCCGACTGCATGACATAAACCAGCGCATTCCTCGAAACCTCTCGACTCCGGCACCCATCTTCAGAACTGACAGATCTCTTGCACTGTGTGGAGAAGACCAACACATCTCCCTGCTTACTTCAAGAAAGGTACTTTGTTCTCCTGGGACAGTTTTGGTCCTGTAGCTGGTGAGAACTCCATCGTGGTCGACCCGAACTTTGCCTTTGCCCCGGTCCAGCGTGAGTGTTGGAGCGCTACTTGCTCCTAAGCATTTTTCTGCATTTATTCTTTTAAAATGCAGTATCTCAACTTCCATATTTAAGATTTTTGTTGATTTGGTCTTGTGTTTTTTATAACATAAAAATGTATTTTTATAAACCTGTGTGGAGTCTTTTTGTGGTGTATTCATTGGGTAATTGGGTCTGTGTGTGTATGTTGCACAGAAACATTTTTACAATGGCTCTTTAGTTTAGCCTAACTGCTCTGTTCCAAGCTATCAGAGGATGAGCACAGGTTATCTTTAAGTGTGCATCTAGCTTACCCAGACTAGAGTGATTGTGCTTGCCTGGGTGCATACCTCAGCCAACCAGGAATCCCATTTCTAACAAGCAGTAAATGATTCTCCTGTCAAATACCTGCTTGTATGAAAAAGAGAGCATTTATATAAGAACGCAAAGTAAAAAATGACATACACAAATAATACACACAGTCTCCTTAGACCACTACTCTAATGTTCATTTGGCAGGTCCCTCAGTCCCAGTACCCTCTCTCTAATTATAGTGGTTATTCCCCATTCACAATAGGTGCTATTCAGGTAAGGCCTCACTAGTATTCTGAGTGAGAGGATTCCACTCTGACTCTTCAAAAGTCAAAAGTGTTTCTCCGCCTAAAGCTTTATGAGGCAGAATAGGTTCTTCTGGGCCCTTTGCCCACATGATCAGTCTTAACCACTCATGGAGGCGTGGGCAATCGGAGTCCCCTGGAGCACACCTCACTTGGATGATGCATGATGCTGACAGTGAGTAATTCTCTTGGCTTTTCAGTGGTAGCGGTTTGGTTGACCACGGTCCTTCCTCTGTTGACACAGGAGGTTCCTCTGATCCTTCTCACAGATAGGGAGATTATTGCTCAGGTTCTGATCCTTTAGTTGGGCTCAGGCACTCACAGGTCACCACAGTGTCAGTGAAAAACGGCAATGATCCTGTTTTCACGGTGGTCCCCACTGCCATACGGGGTCATCAACTTTACACCTCACAGAGGTGAAGCTCTCAATGTCTTGACATTAATGCACTCTTCCTGGCAGTCCCTTCTGGCATGCAGGGTCACCAATTTCACTCAGCACAGGGACAATGGCCCAGTCGGCATGCCATTAATTCAATCTTCACGGCAGCAACCTCAGGCATATGGGGCCATCCACTTTACTCGACACATGGAAAATGGCCCGATAGCAGTAGTGGCTCGTGGACTGAGTGCTGCGGGGCAGTGAGGCTGGGGAGGAGCAGGGTGGTGAGCTGTTCTTGCCGAAGTTTACTACTTCAATCCTGGATGGCAATCTCATGCAGGTGCCTGATGGGGATGGGGTGATGGTGGCATGGTCCAGTTGAGTGTCAAGGTTCATAAATGTTGAGAAGATTGTTTTATGGAAGATGTGATTTTATTCCTATATAGGATTTTCTGAACACATGTTGCAAAGGTCTGGTGAGAAGATGATGTTTACTGAGACAACCCCACCTGGACATCTGATGCAAACATCGCAGCCAGAGCACTCCACACCTGGGTCTCCAACTGCGCAAACGAGCTCGCCCGCTATGCAACCCAGGCAAACAGCACCCGAGGAAAGCTGCTCAGTTCACCACCGATCTCCTAGAAGCCAGGCGCATCTGCAGACGCCTGGAAAAGAACTGGAGAAACACCAAGACAACCAACAGCTATTCCACGGACGCCACAGACGCCGACTTTTGCCTGGGTGCTGCCTGAGGATCTACGGAGCAGCCTGCCCTCTATCCCTTGGGATACCTTCACTTTCTGCCACTGCTCGCCGCACCCGCTCCGCGGGTGCCACTTCGTGGTCAGCAGTGAGGGGCGGTGGCTGCTTGGGCGGCCAGAGACATCGGGAGGAGGAACCAACGAGCAGCAAAGGGCGTGTGCCAGCAGGGACTCTCAAGACCAGGAGTCCCTGCGCTGCCCAGGTGTGCACCGCCGCGCCCCCAGCGAGACCTGCCCCCCCGCCTGACGAAGATCAAAAAGGCGTGTGTTTCCTGTTGCCAATGGGACGCCACAGACGGCGACTTTTGCCTGGGTGCTGCCTGAGGATCTACGGAGCAGCCTGCCCTCTATCCCTTGGGATACCTTCACTTTCTGCCGCTGCTCGCCGCACCCGCTCCACGGGTGCCGCTTCGTGGTCAGCAGTGAGGGGCGGTGGCTGCTTGGGCGGCCAGAGACATCGGGAGGAGGAACCAACGAGCAGCAAAGGGCGTGTGCCAGCAGGGACTCTCAAGACCAGGAGTCCCTGCGCTGCCCAGGTGTGCACGGCCGCGCCCCCAGCGAGATACGCCCCCCGCCTACAACGCCCTCTATTTAACAGCTCGCCTGATGCTCAGCGGGACGCGAGCGGGACGCCGAGCGAAGCCCGGGCAAAGGGCGGGCAGTCTGTGGCAGTCAGGGGCTGTCAGAGGCTGGGCTGGGCCACCCCCCTGTCATCTGTCATCTTTTGAGTTAGAGATAGTTGCTTTACGGTTGGGGGTCCAGCTGCCCTAATGCCTACCCGTTCAGGGAAACCTTTGAGGGGCGGGGGCGAGGGGGCGGCAGGGAGCACAACGATTGGCACGATGGATAAATTCATCACTAGAGTAGCTGCTGTTATAGAAAGGGAGATTGTGATGACAGAGCGCCGCCTTTCACAAGAATTTTTCCCGGCGAGACGCTCCTCGCTAGGAGCGGTGGCACAGGTCCTGTCTCCAACTTCCGTTCAAACCACCTCCCCTCTCCCAGGGATTGTGCCCGAGCAGCCACGGCTTGCTGCAATAGGGGCAAGTATTGATAGGTTGGAAAGCTTAGTTGTGCAATCATTGCCCCTTAGTATCAGTCCCGTAGTCACGGGACCATGCTCCGTTGTGCAGCCAAGCCCTTCCATCAGTCAGGACTGTTACTTACCCTCTCAAGATCCTCCCTCGGGCCCGAATCAGGCGTGCTTGGCCCATGATTCTTTGGTTCGCATTAAAAGGAAAAGGAAAAGGGCTGTGAGTACTTGGAAGGGTAGTTTTACAACACTCCATAAGCGCCCTAGGAAGCAAGCGCCAAGAGGCCCCGGCTCAATAAATAGCGGTGGTCCAGTTACGCTGATCCCTGAGCCAGTAGGAGGAAATGGTCCTGTGGTAGCTGTGGCTGAAGTTGTGCAGGCACACCCTATCCCCTCTGCCTTGCCACTAGCACCACAGGAATTGCCTTCCCTAAAGTTAATTGAGAACCTGGTTAAGTCCCTACTGGTCCCGCTATTCGATCAAGTTAAGGGTCTGGGGGAAAGGTTAGATAGGTTCGAGCAGAAGACCTTAGATAACTTTTTCTCTATGAAAACCCTTATCAAACTTCAGTCTAGGACTAGAGAGGACAGTACGGGTGGGAATGATGGAAAGGAGGCTACAGTGGGCTCATTACAGGCAATATCCCCGTTAACGACTGCATCCTCTTCAGCAGTAAGTAAGGACTCGACTACAGCCTCTGTGGTCCCTGCTTACGTGAAACCGGGAACTGTTAATCATACTGCCCTGGTCCACGCAAGCACTTCCCAGTTACCAAAGAATGCAAAAACCAAACCAGGCTTAATGAAGTTGCAAGTAGGGGGGATCAATCTAAGCCAAAACGATTGGCCCAGTCACCAGTTCATGCCAGGGGAGTTGCCTCAGTTGTAAAGGCAAAAAAAGTAACGAGCCATCTGGGAGCTCCTCCCTCAGCGGTCATACCACAGAAGGCGGCCCCAAAATGTCTGCCAGTAAATCTCCCCCCAGAGTGTCAACCCTATGTTGCTGTCCTTGTTAATGTCCCCATTCTGAAAGATGCCCAGTTGGAATCCCACCAGGCCCTAAAGAATAAAACCATGCACTGGTTAAAAGCCAACAAACCCCTACCCAGGGGTGTGGATGGTTTGATTCTTGGAGTGCGGAGGGTGGGATGGGTAGGTCAGGGCAAGAAACTATTTGAAGGCGATTGCGTGATAGTTAACTTCCAAGACACTAGAGTTGCCCACGCAATCTGCAACCTCAATCCGGTTGCGGGTGGCCCAGGCATTGATGTTGTAGATTTAACATACTTCTACCCGAGGCCAGTTACGAACTGCCTTGGCCTATCCGATGTGGTTACCTACCAAAACAACACTGGTAGTGAACGGTATCCTGTGATACCTCAGTTCCAGCCGCATGCTGTATGGCCAAGGTCGAGTTGGGGTCCTATGGGATATTGACTTGCTGATTCCTTCGGGGAGGCTCGGGGGGTCCTACATCTGGTGGGGCTCTCCATTTTACTCGAACCTTGATTAATCCATCTATTCCAACAGGAAAGTATGTAGCCCCAAAGGTTAGACGGGAAACAGGTCAGGGGCGGGACATCAATGGAGATGATAGTGGCCCTCCAATCCCGGTCGATGCAGTCACAAGTGGCGTTGTTGCGTCCAGTAGTGCTACCGCTGTGACGGATCCACCTTTTAGGGTTCTCAGCAGGAACGTGGCTGGACTAGATAGGAAGTTGGCCTTGCCCGACTGGAATGCCCTTGTGGAGGAACATTCCATCTGCATGTTCCAGGAGACTTGGAGCAGGGAGCCCACCCACAAGGCGGGTTATTCATCCCATTCTATACCTGCTGTCTATCCAGAATCAGGCAGGGGACGTCCTTCGGGTGGCCTCCTTATCTGGGTGGCCTCTTCCCTTAACTGTAGGGTAGAGGAGCATCAAACTAATTGTCCGGATCTCCTCAACATTACCCTAAGAAACTCCAAGGGCCGTGACATCCTAAACATTTATAACATCTATGCCCGGGGCACAAAGGGATTCAAAAAGGGGGTGGTGATGGACAGAGTATCTGAGTTAATCAGAACACTCCTACCCAGTCAACAGATCAGGGCTTGATCCATCACCGTTTTTTAGCTCACTGCACCATCCCAGTTCAGAACCTGGCTACATGAAAATTAGTCTGTCCCTAGCCCAGTGCATCATGGGAACAGGGCAGACCAAACTACCAAGCCAATTCTTTACTGGAAAAGAAACAAGCTTCCGGGGACCGGTTTCTGGCAATACAGCCGTCTTCGGCCCGGCTTGCTTGAATCCTGATGGTGCAGTGAGCAAGGGACTCACATCTGAGCATACCCTTCCACACTTGTGGTGGCCAAAACGATTCAAAAAGGGGGTGGTGATGGACAGAGTATCTGAGTTAATCAGAACACTCCTACCCAGTCAACAGATCAGGGCTTGATCCATCACCGTTTTTTAGCTCACTGCACCATCCCAGTTCAGAACCTGGCTACATGCAAATTAGTCTGTCCCTGGCCCAGTGCATCATGGAAACAGGGCAGACCAAACTACCAAGCCAATTCTTTACTGGAAAAGAAACAAGCTTCCGGGGACCGGTTTCTGGCATTACAGCCGTCTTCGGCCCGGCTTGCTTGAATCCTGATGGTGCAGTGAGCAAGGGACTCACATCTGAGCATACCCTTCCACACTTGTGGTGGCCAAAACGATTCAAAAAGGGGGTGGTGATGGACAGAGTATCTGAGTTAATCAGAACACTCCTACCCAGTCAACAGATCAGGGCTTGATCCATCACTGTTTTTTAGCTCACTGCACCATCCCAGTTCAGAACCTGGCTACATGCAAATTAGTCTGTCCCTGGCCCAGTGCATCATGGGAACAGGGCAGACCAAACTACCAAGCCAATTCTTTACTGGAAAAGAAACAAGCTTCCGGGGACCGGTTTCTGGGGCACAAAGGGAGGCAGACAATCGCCCACTATAGCTCTCCTAGAGAGCTTGCTCAGGTTGTCCCCTTACAAATCATGTACCTTGGTTGCGGGGGACATCAACTGTACGTTCGAGCCTCTCGGCTCGGGCGTCACTCTAGAGCAGGAAGAGGAAGATCAAAGGAGGGGGATACCGGCTCTAGAGCTAACCCCAATCAAGAGATGGACGGAAGTGGCTCTCCAGATTATTACTCTGACTATGGAGTTTGACCTGAGGGCCCTCAACGGCAGGACAAGATCTGACAATACGTTTAATAGGCCTAACCACACGTCTAGAATTGACTACATTCTTCTCGACGTCCACCTATGGAGCGCGGTGAGAGATATGGAAATTATACCGTCCACCGAGAGCGATCATAATCTCCTCTCTCTTGCCTTGACTCCCTGGTGGCTGGTGGGCATAAGGGGTTCGTCTCCACACACCACTGCTTCTGGTGCAACAGTTGTCTCGAACTGCGGCAGACGGCTGAAGTGGGCTAAGCTTACACTCTCGTTAGAGAAGGTAACCATCATAACGCAGCTACAAGCCGCAGTTCTAGACAAACTGGATTCTGCTGAGGGAGGCCCTGCGGAGGTGTCTGGGTTGTTCAGTGATCTGACCCTGGCTATAAGCAACCTGTTTATTGTCCAATCTAAGCATACTGGGGCCAAGATACACACAGGGAAAGGACAGGGTTGGTTTAACCGCAAATGCAGGGATTGCAAGACACTGCTAATTGAAGCTGTGAAATCGATGTCCCAAATAAGGACTAGGGAGGCTAGGAAGCTTTATTCCCATTGCATAAAAATTGCGGAAAAAAAATGGGAGGATAATTTTTGGCGGGATCTCTTGGCCGCTAGTAGAGGGAAGGACGCTAAGGGATTTTGGAACTTGGTGGGCTCCAGGAATCGTCCTGATGACACTCTGAGGACTTGTACGATTCCACCCCAGACGTGGTTTAACCACTTCAGGGCCCTATATTCAGCAGTAGAAGGCCCTCTTAACGAGCCATTTTCCCTTCCCCAACACACACTGGATAGAGCCATTGACCCTTTTACTGTACGAGAGTTCACAAATGTTATTAAATCCTTGCTCCCCCTGAAAGCAGCTGGCCCTGATGGGCTTCCAGGGGACCTACTTCGAGCCTACCCGAGTGAATGGGGCAAATTGGTTTCTGCTACTTTGAATGCCATCCTAGAGGGAGGTCCTGTCCCTGAGTCTTGGAAAGGGGCAGAGGTTGTCCCAATTTTTAAAAAGGGCTGTCGGGATCAACCAGGGAACTACAGGCCGATAAGCCTGATAGACTCAACCCAGAAGGTGGCGGGAAAGGTGATCCTGGGGAGGATTCTTCATTGGGTGGACGAAAACCACATTTTGTCTGACTTTCAGGCAGGCTTTCGCTCCGGTACGGGAACTATTGAGCAAGTGTTCAGACTGTTGCTTCTACACTGGAAGGTGGTGGAGCTGGGCAAAGGCAGTCTCTACTTGGCTTTCATTGACTTAAAGACTGCCTTTGACCTGGTTCCTAGGGAGGAACTTTGGAGGGTTCTACAGGGTCTTGGGCTGCCCCCTTACATTCTGTCGCTCCTTATTAATTTACATACGAACAACTACGCTCAGGTGCGATGGGGTCAGAATGGGGAAAAGGCCGATAGGATCCCGGTCCACAGAGGCGTCCGACAGGGATGTGTATTAGCTCCCACACTATTTTCCCTGTACGTAAATGGTGTGGTAGAGCACCTGCTTGACGAACCAGCAGATGCACCCTCCCTGGGGGGCGTGCGGATTCCAACCCTGTTATTTGCTGACGACACCCTCCTAATTTCAAAGACTCCCCAGGGTTTACAGAAGCTTTTGAACCGCTTCCAGGATTTTTGCTCAAAAAGAGGGTTGGTCATCAATGTGGATAAAACGAAATACTTGATCATGCACCCCCCACGGAAACTTGGTTGTCCCCCAGTCTTGAACTCTGTTCCTCTTGAGAGAGTCTTCGAATTTGATTATTTGGGAATTCGCATGAGTGATGCCATGAGCTGGTCACCCCACATAAATAAAATGATCCTTAGCCATTAAAGGGTGGGTGGAGCACTGCTAAGGGAATATCGTAACTCATCTAAACAATGTGTAGCTCCAGTAATTGACATCTATAAAGCCAGAGCCGTTACGGCATCACTATATGGGGCGGAGGTATGGGGCCTTGGAAATTCGGAGGCTCTATCCAAGGTGGAGAATACATTTTTGAAGGATCTTCTGGCTATTCCTCAGAGTACCCCAACAGTCCCGGTGTTATTGGACGCGGGATGCAAATCGATCAAGGACCAGGCTCGCCTCCGGCCCCTCCTTCTATGGGCACGCCTGTGGAGGGTCCCTGAACTGAAAACCTATGCGGATGGACTGTCTGAGGTGATGGGAATGGGTGGTTGGCACAAGATCAAGTGGCTAAGGGACATTAAAAAACTTTTGGGGGAACTGGGCTTGGGGTCTTGTTGGATTACAAAATCTGCCCCACCGAAGGCAACCCTAAAAAAACTTTATTGGGAGTGGGTCTCTGCTCAACTCATCGGCAATCCACGTCACTGCAATTTCACCGCAGCTTATTTGAAAATCAAAGACGTGGTTGCCTACGAGCCCTATCTGGACTTGATTACAATACCATTAGATCGGGCACTTTACATCAAGTTCAGAGTGGGTACTTTACCCTTAGGTGACCTGCTCTCAAGATGGAACATGCCTGCGCAGGTATCACCCCATTGTGCCCTCTGTTCTACTAGGCTCGAAACGGTGGCACATCTCCTTTTTGAGTGCCCAGATTATTCCCGCCCAAGAAGACGCTGGCTCAAACCTCTTTGCAGACAATTTGGAACTCGCCAGTACAAGGTGGCGCTACGCATTTTATTATCTGATACTTCCTCCCTCACAGTCTGCGCTGTTTCTAAATTTTTTAAATGGGCATGGTTGATTCGCTTAAAAAGACTTTCCATCTCAATTTAATTCCATTTTAACTAAATTATTCTATGTGCAATGGTACTTTTTTCTATCTGTTCTTAACTTGAATTAGTCTTTTATATTTATGATGTGCTGTTTTTATATCCGTGTATTTCTTTTATGATATCTGCATATCGAAATAAAGCTATCAACCAACCAACCAGCTATTCCACATACAAGGCCGCCATGACTGACTAACAAACCAAAAGGAATTTCATCCACAATAAAATCCTTGCCAACTGCAAGGAACTTTTCAGTGTCATTCAGGAATTCACCAACCCACACAGTGAAGCCACAGACATCACTCCGTCCCAAGACCTCTGCGACAAGCTTGGAACCTACTTCCACCTCATGATCAGAAAACCCTACGATTACTTCATCGACCGCCCACAAGACGCAACAGCCAGCCCCCCTCATCCCCCAGAGACACCAGCCAGCCCACCATTTCCAACTGGACACCTATCGCGACCGAGGACACCGCCATGACCATGAAAGGCATCCGCCATCACCGACCCCTGCCCTCCACACATCTATCTAAGGGCCGCAGACACCATTGCACCTAAACTGCAATGGACCATCACCATCACCTTCTCATCAGGCACCTTCCCAGATGACTGGAAGTGCGCAGAAGTCAAGCCCCTGCTCAAGAAGCCCACAGCCGACCCCACCGACTTCAAGAACTGCCGGCCCATTTCGCTCCTCCTCTTCGCAGCCTAAATGACAGAAAAAGCAGTCAACAGGGAACTGACACGATTCATCGCAGCCATTATCTGATAACATGGCCTCAACATCGTATCCTATGCCGACGACTCCCAGCTTATCCTCTCCCTCACCCGAGATCCCACCACCGCAAAACTCAACTTCCAGAGAGGGATGCAGAACGTCGCAGTCCGGATGACCAACAGCTGCCTAAAACTGAATGCCAAAAAGTCAGAAGTCCTCGTCCTTGGGACCACCCTTGGGACAACACCTGGTGGCCCACTGCCCTCGAAAGCCCTTCAGATCACACCAAAAAACCTCAGCATCGAAATCAATTCATCACTTGCCATGAACTGACAGGTCAAAGCCAGCACCTCCAGCTGCTTCAACACCCTCTGCATCCTTTGAAAAACCTTAAATGGATCCCCCTGGAGTCAAGGAAGACAGTCACCCATGCACTCATCACCAGCAGACTGGACTATGGAAATGCTCTCTACGTCGGCATGAACAAGTCCTTATTCCACAAACTCCAGACAATACAGAACACCACAGCCAGACTCGTCCTCGGCATCCCCCGGCATGAACACAGCCAGCCAGCACCTGCAGACACTCCACTGGCTCCCTGTGGAGAAGAGAGTCAACTTCAAGATCCTCACTCAAACCTACAAGTGCCTACATAACAACTGACCCAAATACCTCAACTATAGAATAAACTTCCACATACCCAATATAAACCTCCCATCTGCCAACCTCGCACTAACTGAAATCCAGCACATCCACTGAGCCAGAGCAGGTGGAAGATCGTTCTTTCACATTGCAGCCAAGACCTGTAACAAACTACAGACAGACATCAGATGCGCTCCCTCCCTGGACACCTTCAGGGATGCTCTCCAGACCTGGCTTTTCAGCTGAACTTATTTGCATACCCCCCCTGATTGATTGATGTTTCTGAGAGCAGCAGGAGGTGCTGTGAAATCTTTGAAGATGGTCAAGATGTATTTGCTGCTGTTAGTGCAGGTGTTGATAAGATCTGCAAGAGCTGTGCATTAGGTGTTCTATATCTGCTGGTGGTAGCATCTCAGAGTCTTCCTTTGTTTTCTATTTGTGCTCCAGTAGCTTGCAGTGTTGTTTTATCAGCCTGAGTTCCCCTCTGTACAAGCTGGCCTGTCGTCTCTCTCTTACCATAGGGTTGCGCTTGAGGTGAACCAGGGTGTTGGTGCATGCTGTGATCCACCTACTGAGGGTCTTAATGGCTTTTCTCAAGTTGCTGGTATGCTCAGGCCATAGAGGGTAGAAGTCAACTCCTCTTCTGAGATGATTTTCTAGATGCTGTGGGTGGTCCTGGTGGTAGTAGGTCTGTTGTCGTGCAGAATGGTTATGCTAAAACTAACGAAAGCGTGCTCTGACCAAGTCATAGTTGCTAGCTTGTTGACTGCGATGTTGCTGAAAGAGGAGAAAATTGGGTATAATAGGTGTCTGGCAGTGTAGGGAGGTTCAATAGCAATTTGGGTGAGGAAAATGTTTCTGAGGTTTTCTAGAAGGGAATGCAGAGTTTGAGGCGGTGTGGTCTGCTGGGTGAAAATTAAGGTCTCTGAGGAGGATGAAGGTGATGACACTGTTGTTGAGAGCTGCAACAAAGTATGTGATGTTGCTGGCAAAATTGGTGCGTTGCCCTGGTGATATGTATAAGAGGGCTCTGCTCAGGTAGAAGTTGGCTTGTATGCATATCTTGAACATGAGATTTTGGATGTAGCTGGTGGGGGTATATTTCTAGGTGATGCAGCTGATCGTAGCTATGAATTTGATTGTGACTCCTCCTCTGGGCATATGCTGATAGTCTTGCCTGGTGCTCTTGTAGCTGGTGAGGATTGATATAGGGATGGCCAGGGCCAAGTCTGGGTTTAGCCCTGTTTCAGTGAAAAACAGCAGGTCTCGAATGTGGTTATGCAGTAGGTCCCATATCTCCATGACGTGTTTGGTAAGTAAACAGGTGTTGAGAAGCATGCATGCAAGCATGGTGTGTGGTTTGAGTGACATTCGATCTGTGCGAGCCTGAGCGGGTGGCTGGTTTCGTTGATTGTTAGCGAGGGGGGTGCTGGGTGTTTCTGGTGTCAGAGTACTGGGTGTAGAGTGTGGGAGAGTGCATGAGAACATGCAGAAGGCACATGTGAATGTTTCTTCCGTGTTGTGTGGTGCAGTGTGGAAGCAGTGCAGTGATTAGCAACTGGGATTAAGAGCACATAGAAGCACAGCAAAGTAGCAGTGGGTAGGAGGAAAAATAGGGCTCCTGGCACTGGGCATGGTTCAGGCACAGACAGGTACAGAGAGAATTGCCTTTGGTGCATCTTTGGTGAGCCAGCAGCACACCCACAGTGCAGGTCCAATACCCGTCTATACTGCAACCACCATTAAATAGATCCTTTGAGAAGCGCAGAGCATCGTAGGCAACAGACCAGTAATACCACTTCCTGTGTCACTGGAGAATAGGAAATCCATTGATGTCACTACCCTTGCAGATGTATCCTGCACATGGGTAACAGCACAATTGGTGCAGCAGCCACCTCTTCAGATCTTGCAATGGGGATCCACTTGCCAGGATTCCCCACCAGACCTTGCTCACTCCAAGAGCTCTCTGATTCCTCACAGGGTACACTGCTCCTGGAAAGCAAGCAGGTGTTTGTGCTCCAGACTCCAGGGCAGGTGGTCCTGGATTTCCGTGGGTAATGTTCCCTTATCCAGAAGAGAGCCCAGCTGACCTCAGCCCCCAATCGTAGAGCTTCTCCTTCTTAACATGCACCCCAACTGGCTGTTTGGCAGTTGACAATTTTGTGCTCTTCGAGCTCCATTTCTTCTAATCCATTTCCAGACATAAAATGTCATTTAGGGCCTGATTTATATCTCGTTGAATGAGCTATTCATTTCACTCACTCACTCATTTGTTGGATTCTAAGATAGGCTGCTCAATCATTCACAACAATACGTTAATGTAAATTGCACATACAAAATCTCTCACTCTTCTTCCTGCTATTAAACATCCACTTGCAACAACCGAATAAAATTTAAGAGCATCACTCTGATCACTCATGCACAATAGGCCACACTGCAAAGCAACAATCTTCTAACTAACCGCTCCCTCAAACAAGATAATTTTGGAAAACATATGCCCATTAAATTCAGGATATTGCACTGTGCCAGGAAGTGGCTCCAGCCAAATGGATTCTTTGTTAGAAAACAAAATCTGCCAGAGATAGTATTGAACAAGCATACCTCAGACCGTTTCAGTTCCCATGAACCAAACACAGATTCATGTAGCTCAATAAGCCCACAGAATGCTACATCAGAATGCCTTTGACTAAGTAAGAAAGTTGAAATGGGTCCCATGTATCACATATTCAGTTCATTGCCTACGCAGCATTGCAGCCTGATTTGGGGGTTGTAATTCAAGGCTCCTACATTAAATGCAATGTTCGACTCAAAGCAGATTCGGTTCTGTATATCCAGATAATTTCATGATACTGAAGCTATCCATGGCTGCAATTTTATACTGCTTTTTGATGAATTGTCTAGTATTTAATACCGAGCACACTCTTCAGGATATTTTAAAAATCTTTTAACCATTGTACAGGCACTATTATGAATGTTCGGTAACCTTTTTTTAAGGTGCTTGACCTGTGGTATTTTGACATGATATTTCAGTAAAGCTTTTAACTAATCAATGCTTTTTTTCTTTTTTTTCTTGGGGCTGTTGCTAAGACTAGTTTGAGCATTATTGACAAATTCAACATTCAAAGAGATTTAGATCTTGCTCAAAATCTCTTGTGATATAATCCAGAAATCCAGTAAAAGGTGAATGTTGGACTTGGCCCTTTTTGCAGGGACATCCCTGAACGTTTTGCCTTCCTCCTCTATTTTTTCTGACCTGTTGTTGGATGTTTTATGACTCTGGGCACTTTACCACTGCTGATCAGTGCTAACGTGCATATGCTCTCCCTATTTTAAATTGATGTATGGATTAGTTAAACCAGCTGTGATCCAAGACTTGTACCGCGAGCCTTTTGGATTTTTAATACTTTTTATGTAAGTATTATTGATGGAGATAAATTGACATTTACATTCAAAACAGACTAGATTGTATTTACAAGCAGTCCTTTATGTCACTCCACAGATAGATTATCCGCCTTATCACTACCTATTTACATTGGAAGTTGGCTTCAAATCCACTACCTAAAATGTAAGTCTGCTTGCGCACAATATCAGAACAGTGATGACAAGGGGTCAGGATACTGTGTTCAGGCTGTTTGGTCAACCGAGAGAAAGGGAGTTAGACGCTATTACCCACACTGTGGTTTCGCTTTCTCATTTTTCTGCAGCTGCGGAGTCATTTGCCTGCCGCCTTACGTATAGAGGACACACAGTCCGTATTAAGAGCTATTGATGACCTCACGTAGGTGACGGGAGTGATATATAAGGTGGGTTCACGGGCACTCTCGGTAGCTACATGACTAGAGGGTTTTGGTACCGGGTGGTAGCCGGTTTGTGTATATATTTTGGTGCTTAGACCACCAGGTATCCTCTAGGATGAACCATTCTGAATCAAAAATGTTAGATGAAATGATGTATATACATTGCATTCCACCGAGATTTATGTTCTACTGGTGAAATAGCTAAAAAAGCAACACTATGTCGCTAATACTTACATCTAAGTAGAAAAAATGTTTTGTTGTAATTTGTGTTTTGTTTGTTAATAATTGACTTATGTGATAATCTGTACACAATATTATGGACACGCTGCTAGGATACTATGAGCAATTGCTGGGTTTATTTCAAATGATACTATGGTATGAGTTAATGTACAGGATAGTTTTAATTATGCCATGGTCTTAGTACTAAGACATATTTTATGTTATTGCAGATTGCTTGGGAATACAGACTATATTTCCTGATGAAGACGGCGATAGGCTAAATGTCCGTCGAAACGCGTTGAATTGAAGGGAATAATACTATCGATATTGTATTTAAGATTTTTTTGTGTATTTCCTTGTTTTAGGTGTATGAATTTGATTAGATGAATTTATGCTTTGATTCATCCCCCTGTAATATTTTCTGTGTTCCCAAATCTATTGTGATTTTATGTAATTTTTATTAATTTTATGTATGAATAAATTGTGCTTACTTTGAACTCACTGTTATCTTATGTTTTTAAACCTTATGCATTGCTCTTAGCTTTTCAGTCGCCATAGTTATAATTGTGTTTATGTTCATAATATTTGTCTTTCTTCTATGTCACTGAGAAGTGGATGTTCGTAAATTCTATTTGCCCAAAGGGAATCTTATTCTTGACATAAAGTCCTTTGTTGGTACCCTATCCCTTTGGTTTGGGTCCCTCTCTCTTTTATTAGAGATGGATTAGTGACTCCATGATTGGCTGGTTTGGTTTACTCGTCAGACCCTAGTACAGTGCACTGCGTGTGCCCAGGGCTTGTAAATCAAATGTAGCTGGTGGGCTTGCAGCACTGGTTGTGCCACCCACAGAAGCAGCCTGTAAAGTGTGTCTCAGGTCTGCCATTGTAGAGCCTGTGTGCAGTCTGGTACTGCCATGTTGACAGGGCAAGTGCACCCACTTGCCAGTCCCTAAACCTTCCCTTTTCTGCATATTAGTCACGCCTATGGTAGGCCCAAGGGCAGGGTGCATTGTAGGTAAAAGTTAGGACATGCCCTGGTGTGTGTGGCACGTCCTAATAGTGAATGACAACAATTTCGTTTTTTCACTATTGCAAGGCTGTCTGTTCCCCATAGGCCAGAATGGGCAGTTTCATTATTACATCTTATAATCCTAACTGACTCAAGAAACTAGAAAGAGATTTGAGTTGAGTATGCCTGAACTCAGAAAGATAAAAGACATATTTTAGTGAAGTTGGTTTTAACATTCTCTTTGAAACTACCACTTTTAGAAAGTAGGTATTGTCTTGCCTAACTGTCCAAGCCTGCCTCTGCTAGGTTGTGTATTCCTTGTCTGGAGTTTGAGTGTCAGGGGCTGGGGGATTCCAGGAGACAGGGTGAGTCAGCACAGGGCTGCATAGAGCTATCTGCATGTAGATGGGTGGGAGGGGTTGCACCTGGGACCTGAATAGGTCTGTGCCTGCCTTCCACAATCCTGGCTCCACCTCCTGTGGTGCGCCTGATGTCCCTGGCCCACACTGTCAAAGGAAAGAAGTAGTCTTGTCAACAAAGTGCTCCAGGACTGCACAGAACTGGTTTGGACTGGGTACAGGACCCTCTGTCTTCAGAGGACCACGGATTTGCTAATATGAATATGAGGACCGAGACCCCCGAACTTTACAACACTTTTGGGAAACAAGAAGAACCTTTGCTGAGGAAAGAAACCAGAGCAACCTAGGAGGAAACTATCCCTAAGCTGAGTGCTGTTTGGGGGATTAGCCTGCAGTGGTTGCCTGACTGCCAAAGAAAGGAAAAGGACTGTGTGCTATTTTAAAATCAACTTGTAAATTATCTCCAAGGGCTTGTGATAGAGCTTGCCTTCTGCTGAAGTCTCAGGAACAACAGACATCACCAATCAGCTACCCTGCCTGCTGTTGAGCTGAGCCTTCTGAGAGACTGCATGTCACTGGGGACAGGAAGCGTGACTCAAGAAGAAGAAGTGTGTCGCCACCGCAGCTGTTGTCACGCATCACTGGGGAAGAGGGTTGCCATCGCATCACCCGAAGCACCTCGCATCACCAGAGAAGAGTGTTGCTGTCGCACTAGACGCCGTCTTCGCACTGGAGAAGCGTGTCGCAGGACCTGTCACGGCTCAGAAGAATCGTTGAGTTGCCGCACGGCCATCGGGTGTTGCCGCATCGTTGTCGCATCAAGAAGAAGACGCCATTTTGTTTCATTGCACTGGATCTTCATCGCATCATGGCGCTGCTGGTCGCATAGCCACGGAAGCACAGTAAGAAACTGACACATCACTCCCCGCGCCGAAAAGTAACCAACGCAACCCCTACGCTGCAGTAGGGAACCGACGCATCACTGTTCTTGCGTGTAAGGAACCGATGCATCACCTTCCCTGCAACACTTTCATTGTATAGCATTATGCATCCGAAGGTACATTGAACTTAAAGTGTCACATTTTACATCTAAAGAGAACTAAGCTATTTCAACCATTTTTGAAGAACAGTATTGTGTATTGTGTCGTTTGTGGTCTTGTGTTAAATCTATATAAAAAATACTTATTTTTATACTACAACTTTTGTGGTGTCCATCTGTATTGTTGTTACTGGATTACTGTATGTGTTCACAAATGCTTTACACACTGACTCTGAGATAAGCCTGCCTGCTTGTGCCAAGCTACCAAGGGGGTGAGCAGGGGTTATTTTAAGAGTGCACCCCCTTACCCTGACTAGACCCAAGGGTCCTTATTTGGACAAAGGTACCTACCTCTCCCAACTAGAGACCCCCAAATCTAACATTAGTGGTCAGCGGTGAGGATTCTGGACTTGCATTTGTGACTCATATACCGTGATTGGTGAACACTACTAGTGAGTGCAGACCAAACGCGACCACATACATTTTGGTAGATTGTTTTTCCTGGGATTTTCTATTTTTGCCAAGAACTTCCAAGATTAACCACCATGGATAAAGCATCATCCATAGCATCTGTTGATTTTGATTGGGAAGTAGAGAAACTAGAATGCTACAATGTGAAACAGCTGAAGCACTTCAGCAGGAGATTTAAAGTTGCTATGACCGGTCTCTCCAAGAAGGAGGAGTCCCAGAAGGCGCTGAGGACCTGGGACGAAGCAAGGAGTACTTCTGAGAATGAGGAGGGGGCTGGAAATACAGAGGAGCAGCTGGAAGGGCCATTGGGTCCAGGGGGAGGAGAGTACCTTCCCCAGCAGGTAGCAGTGTTTATGCCATGGGCCTGTCCCCAGAAGAGCTGGAGGACAGGGAGAAGAGTAGGATGCATGAGATGGAGCTGAGCAAGCTCAAGTTGAGTGGGCAGTTAGAATTTGAGTTGCAAATTAGGAAATTGGCCCTACAGAAAAAGAGGATGCAGTTTGAGCATGATTTGAGAATGAGGTAGCTTGAATTGGAGCTCAAGAGGCTTGAGGCCATGAGTGTCTCAGCCCGGAAAAAAGAAATGTGTGTAGCTCAGGAAGTGAGCATTGCTAAGTTGGAAGTGGAATCCAGCTCAGATGGTGGCAGAAAAATTGGGTTATCTAGTGCTGAGTGAGCAGTACATATACTCATAGATGTGGCACCTGACTTGAAGGAGGGGGTTAAGATACACCAGAAGGTTGCAGGACATGAGGTAGCTCCAGGAGTGCACAGTGTTCCTGAGGAGAATGGGGAAACTGACGCAGGGGTTCATGGTCCTAGTGGTGGGAGAGACGCTCTACTGACTCTAGATGAGATGTGCAGGGAGATGGGTTCACCCAAGGTTGAAGTCCTGGTATGTGAGTGTGAAGACCACTCAGACGAAAGTGCGTTGAGTAACAGAGACAGTCAGATACTGTCTTGCCAATCTCAAGAGATTGGTGTGGAGTACGTTTGCGAGGCGCTGGATGGTGAGTTGAAGGATAGTTTGGATAACCCTTGTAGGGGGCTGTGTGATCCAATTGGGGGGGAGCATATTGTAAGTCCCTGTTTTCTAGAGCTTGGCCAACACCTGCTGGAGAGTGAGTTCTCTGACCCCAGGGAGCTCACATTGGAGGCAGACCTTTTGGTGGATTCCAGAGGGTCTGGAGAGGCATTGGGGAGTGATCCTAAGAGGAGTGGCTCAGGTATCTTCCAGCCCAAAGTGGTGGAAGTGGTTCAGAGTAGCCCAGCTAGGTCCTGGTGTAGTGGGAGGGGTGTAGGGGCTCACATCCTGCCTCAGTGGAGACAGAGTGAGTGTGGGGCTGCGTGTCCCAAGGTGCCTGAAACCCAGTCTCAGGGTCTGGATGGTTCTTTGAGAGTCAAAAACAAAGAAGGGAGGTAGAGCGAAACGACTGGATTCTTGCTCCACTGGGATACTTAGATAAACACAGAGAATCCAACCAAGAATGGGAGGGGAGGGGAGTGATCAACGTGTGTTGAAGCACTCAGTGTTTTGAAAAATACCCCTCACACACCAAAAGGCCCCTTGGTGTCATGCTTCATCATCGGGGTCTTCACACCCCTCTATCGGGATGCGGCGTGCTGCGACCTACGACTACGCGGGAGCACTAATAGTAAAGACTATGTGTGGTGTTGGTGTGTGGGGTGTCTTAGGTTAAGTGAGTGGTGGGATGTGGTGAAAAAATTAAAAAATACCTGGCGCATGAGTTTGAGGAAAAATTTATTCTGAACTCTGGCTGGTATTATTAAAAGAAGTGCAAAGTGAGGTCAGGGCTGTTATATTAGGGAACAGGACCTCTGGTGTGCGTTGTCGACATGTTTCGGAGCCAAGCTCCTTCTTCAGGACGGGGGCACAACCTCCCCACCTTACTCACGTTTTTCTAAAATAAAAAAGTGTATTATACAGAAAAGTGACGAAAATATAGGCTAAGTGTGCCTACAGCGGTCTGCTACAAGTACAATGACCTGCAGAAAGACAAAAAGGAGAAAACAACATTGGTTACCCTTGTAGCGGGTAGTTCAAGCAGGTGCAGTCACCTGGAACCTCACCATTATGCTTGTTTTAAAGCCTGTGGAAGAAAAAAGACTCACAACACTCACAACATAGAACACACATGTACTGGTACTTAGAGTTATTGTTGGTCATACTTTTGAAGCTTGCTTTTTTGCCTCATGAGCATAAAGAACGTCTGGGGTGTTGCTATTTTTGCAATCTGTTGGGAAGAATGATGTAAGATTTAATAACTCATTCTTACTCACTTTGGTTTTAGGAGGATGGTCTTAATTGATCAGTCTGTGGATTACTCACGATTACAGGACGCTATGGACACCGTCTACCCCCACACGCTGCTCCGCTGGTTCTGAATGGTAGACCAGTGGTCATGCTATTTATACCCTGTTTCTTAATGGGCGGAAGTATCTGTGTTTCCTAACATGGGTGTTCCGCTCCATGTTAATTGATAGATGCCCATGTTTGGAACGTCCGCTAATTTGCCAAACATCGCGCTTGTCTCACCGTCATGTAATGACATGGCATAGGCGTCTGGTGATTCTCCCCGTAGGCGTATGGTAACTGATCACTCGCGCATGCGCACGCCAGTGATAAATGGCGCATGCGCGATTGCTATTGTCATTTCTGGCAGACACTGATTATCGCGCATGCGCTTCTTGGATTCCAGCTGTCCTTTCAGTACTGTCTGCGCTTTCAATGGGGCAATATCTTTCTTATTGAAGCTGGTTTATAAAACTTCATTGTTTTGGTCTCAAAAGTATCCCGATTGAGTAACTTCAGACATATGATTGTGGTCGCGCTATATTTATCTGCTTAGTTATAATAGTCTTCAATTTCAGAGATATTTATTAATTGAAGTTCTATTTTCTGACATACTTGAAGGTAGTGAGTTGCCATTATGTTTGCTCACCGAAGAGGGCGTAACCTAAGAGACATATTGGTACACACAAGACCAAAATCAACAACAACAGTTACGCAACCATCTGTTGACGTCCAAGGCCATTTTCCCTGTGGAAACTGCAGTAGCTGCCACCTGACCAAGAAAAGCAAAAAACTTTTCTTCCGTAATGGAACCACTTGGGAGCAAAGGAAATTTACAAATTGCAATACTAAAAACGTAGTATATCTGATCAAATGTCCCTGCAATCTTGAGTATGTTGGTATGACAACGAGGGCCGTAAAAACAAGAATGAACGAACATAAGAGCAATGTACGCTGTAAAAAGAGCACAACGAAAATGGCAACTCACTACCTTACTGCTGGACACTGCGTAAATGACCTAAACTGGACAATTATTGAGCAACTACCCTCTGAAGCTGGGCTCTTCCAGAAGGAACAGAGATGGGTTTTCAGGCTTGGAACCCATATAATTGGGCTTAATGACGATGTACCGTGGACCCAATTGACCAATGACCAATGACCGGTAAAACGGTCCTTCAAGTATGTCAGAAAATAGAACTTCAATTAATAAATATCTCTGAAATTGAAGACTATTATAACTAAGCAGATAAATATAGCGCGACCACAATCATATGTCTGAAGTTACTCAATCGGGATACTTTTGAGACCAAAACAATGAAGTTTTATAAACCAGCTTCAATAAGAAAGATATTGCCCCATTGAAAGCGCAGACAGTACTGAAAGGACAGCTGGAATCCAAGAAGCGCATGCGCGATAATCAGTGTCTGCCAGAAATGACAATAGCAATCGCGCATGCGCCATTTATCACTGGCGTGCGCATGCGCGAGTGATCAGTTACCATACGCCTACGGGGAGAATCACCAGACGCCTATGCCATGTCATTACATGACGGTGAGACAAGCGCGATGTTTGGCAAATTAGCGGACGTTCCAAACATGGGCATCTATCAATTAACATGGAGCGGAACACCCATGTTAGGAAACACAGATACTTCCGCCCATTAAGAAACAGGGTATAAATAGCATGACCACTGGTCTACCATTCAGAACCAGCGGAGCAGCGTGTGGGGGTAGACGGTGTCCATAGCGTCCTGTAATCGTGAGTAATCCACAGACTGATCAATTAAGACCATCCTCCTAAAACCAAAGTGAGTAAGAATGAGTTATTAAATCTTACATCATTCTTCCCAACAGATTGCAAAAATAGCAACACCCCAGACGTTCTTTATGCTCATGAGGCAAAAAAGCAAGCTTCAAAAGTATGACCAACAATAACTCTAAGTACCAGTACATGTGTGTTCTATGTTGTGAGTGTTGTGAGTCTTTTTTCTTCCACAGGCTTTAAAACAAGCATAATGGTGAGGTTCCAGGTGACTGCACCTGCTTGAACTACCCGCTACAAGGGTAACCAATGTTGTTTTCTCCTTTTTGTCTTTCTGCAGGTCATTGTACTTGTAGCAGACCGCTGTAGGCACACTTAGCCTATATTTTCGTCACTTTTCTGTATAATACACTTTTTTATTTTAGAAAAACGTGAGTAAGGTGAGGAGGTTGTGCCCCCGTCCTGAAGAAGGAGCTTGGCTCCGAAACATGTTGACAACGCACACCAGAGGTCCTGTTCCCTAATATAACAGCCCTGACCTCACTTTGCACTTCTTTTAATAATACCAGCCAGAGTTCAGAATAAATTTTTCCTCAAACTCATGCGCCAGGTATTTTTTAATTTTTTCACCACATCCCACCACTCACTTAACCTAAGACACCCCACACACCAACACCACACATAGTCTTTACTATTAGTGCTCCCGCGTAGTCGTAGGTCGCAGCACGCCGCATCCCGATAGAGGGGTGCGAAGACCCCGATGATGAAGCATGACACCAAGGGGCCTTTTGGTTCTTTGAGAGAACACCAGGTGGGGAGCCTAGACTGTCCTGATGGGCCACCCGTTGAGGGGGATCCCTTAGAGTCTGGTGAACTGGGAGTGTCTCTAAGCAGGCCTTCATCACTTCATGTGTCTGGCAATGCCACTCCTAAGTGGTGGGTGCAGAAGTCAAGATTGAGTGGTGAGAGGGGGAAAGAGTCCCCAGTGGAAGAACCATTGGGTAAGGGGCCAGCCAGAAGGGCTGAGTCACCAAGGAATGATCATGGTGACACCACTCCTGTCCTGGGGGATCTTCACGCACTGTCAGATGGACAGGGGTTGGGAGATCTGCGCCAGGCAGACTGTCACATAATACATGTGTTGTGTGTTAGCCTCAGAGGCATGATTGCTCCCCAGGAAGTCCTGGTGTGCCAGGCAAGTGTTCAACCGCAGAGTTTGGTCCCTTGTTTAGGAAGCCAGGTTCAGGTGTTGTCTGACCTGGAGGTTGGGACCACTGTAAACAGTGTCCTGACCGGTTGGTCTTCTAGGGGTACCACTCCTGATGGGAGGGTGCAGTACTCTGGAGTAGGGTGCAGAGGAAAGGAGTCCTCGCCTCTGACCCCGGTTCACCTGGAGGGTTTAGACCCTAGGTTGGCGGGCCAGGTTCAGGGTGTCCCCCCTGACCTGATAGCCCAGTTGCAGGTTCTGGAACCCCTGAGCTGGTGGGCAAATTGTGCAGGACACCTGCCACAGGCACCCTGACAATTCTGGAAGGGGTACCACTCCAAGTAGGAGGGTGCAGAGCCCCAATGAGAAGGACCAGGTGTGGGAGAGCCCACCCCAGTCTCTTGTCCAGTCTCTGGGTACAGGCCCAGGGCTGGTGGGTGAGTGTCAGGATGTCATACCTGACCTGACAGGAGGTAGAGTGGACAAAGGGTGCCAAGCACCTGGGGCTACTGCCCCCTGCTCCCTGATGCCACAGAGGTTTGACAGCCCTGAGAGGAATAAGGCCTGGGTCTCATCACTGACTATTGTCAGTGGCCACTGTGGCTTGCTGTCTGTCTGTTGGGCACATCTGTATGCAACCTAAGGTTAGGTGCTGCACAAATGGTGTCCACAGTCGAGGGGAAGGGTTAGCTTGATGGGCCCTGAGAGAATAGACAGAGGGACCAAATAGGTGCAGATTGGCGTAGAACTGGAGTATGCCCCTGTAGTTGCAGGCCAGGGTCCTTGTTCTATCGCCCAAAGCAGTGAAGCCCATCAGGGTAGTGATCAGTCTCCCCTGCATTTTGGCTGGAAATGGGGGTTGTGTTGGACGTGGCCCTTTTTGGCAGGGTCATCCCTGAATCTTTTGCCTTCCTCCTCTATTTGTCTGACCTGTTGTTGGCTGTTTTATGACTCTGGGCACTTTACCACTGCTGATCAGTGCTAAAGTGCATATGCTCTCCCTATTTTAAATTGATGTATGGATTAGTGACTCCATGATTGGCTGGTTTGGTTTACTCGTCAGACCCTAGTACAGTGCACTGCATGTTCCCAGGGCTTGTAAATCAAATGCTGCTGGTGGGCTTGCAGCACTGGTTGTGCCACCCACAGAAGCAGCCTGTAAAGTGTGTCTCAGGTCTGCCATTGCAGAGCCTGTGTGCAGTCTGGTACTGCCATGTTGACTGGGCAAGTGCACCCACATGCCACTCCCTAAAACTTTCCTTTTCTACGTATTAGTCACCACTGTGGTAAGCAAAAGGGCAGGGTACATTGTAGGTAAAAGGTTGGACATGCCCTGGTGTGTGTGGCAGGTCCTAATAGTGAATTACAGCCATTTTCGTTTTTCACTATTGCAAGGCTACCTGTTCCCCATAGGCCCGAATGGGCAGTTTGATTATTACATCTTATAATCCTAACTGACTCAGGGAACTAGGTAGAAATTTGAGTTTAGTATGCCTGAGCTGGTTTGGACTGGGCACAGGACCCCCTCCCTTCAGAGGAGAAATGATTTGCTAGTATAAATATGGGGATCCAGACCCCAGAACTTTAGATCACTTTTGGGAAACAAGAAGAAACTTTGCTGAGGAGAGGAACCAGAGAAACTGAGGAGGAGACTATCCCTAAGCTGAGTGCTGTTTGGGGGATTGGCCTACAGTGATTGCCTGACTGCCAAAGAAAGGAGAAATGACTTTGAGCTACTTTTAAATCAACTTGTAAAGGATTTCCAAGGGCTTGAGATAGAGCTTGCCTCCTGCTGAAGTCCCAGGGACAACAGACTTCATCAACCAGCCCCCTTGCCTTCCCTTGCTGGGAATTGAAGTGCCTGCTGTTGAGCTGGGCCTTCTGAGAGACTGTGTGTACCTGGGGGCTGGAAGCACGACTCAAGATGGAGAAGCGTGTCACCGCGGGGGCTGGAAGCACCACTCAAGATGGAGAAGCGTGTCACCGCGGCAGCCGTTGTTGTCCCATCACCGGAGAAAAGTGTCGCCCTCGCAGCAGACTTCGTCGCAACACCGGAGAAGCTCGCCGCTGTCACCATAGCATCACCCGAAGCGCCTCGCATCACCGGAGAAGAGTGGCGCCGTCGCAGCAGATGCCGCTGTTGCCATCGCATCACCCGAAGCGCCTCGCATCACCGGAGAAGAGTGGCGCCGTCGCAGCAGATGCCGTTGCCTCACCGTAAAAGTGTTTTGTAGGGCCTGTCGGGGCTCAGAAGAATCTTTGAGTCGCCGCACGGCCATTGAGTGTGCACGCATCATTGTCACATCAAGAAGAAGACGCCATTTTGTTTCATTGCACCGGATCTCCATTGCATCACGGCGCTGCTGGTCGCATCACCATGGAAGCGCAGTAAGAAATCGACACATCACCTCCCCACGCCGAGAAGAACCGGCGCATCCCCTAAGCAGCAGGAGGGAACAGACGCATCACCATTCTTGCATGTAAGGAACTGACGCATTACCTCCCTGCAACACTTTCATTGTATAGTGTCACATTTTACATCTAAAGAGAACTAAGCTATTTCTACCATTTTGAAGTACGGTATTGTGGATTTTTGTTGTTTGTGGTCTTGTGTTAAGTTTATATAAAAATACTTATTTTTATACTACAACTTGTGTGGTGTCCAACTGTAGAATTGTTACTGGGTTACTGTATGTGTTCACAAATGCTTTACACACAGCCTCTGAGGTAAGCCTGCCTGCTCGTGCCAAGCTACCAAGGGGGTGAGCAGTGGTTATTTTAAGAGTGTACCCCTTACTCTGACTAGACACAAGGGTCCTTATTCGGACAATGGTACCTACCTCAGCCAACTAGAGACCCCCAAATCTAACAGCAAAAGAGAAAGAAAAATGTCTGTTCACCTGAATCATGGTACTGCTGTGACTAAAGACCTTGTTGACAAAGAAAAGCATCAAAGTCATCTTAGCAACAATGCTACTGATCTACTATTCTGAAAGACAGATAAACCATAAAAACCATTTCTTAAATCTTATCCATGAAGTAGGTTTGGCGACCCGGAGAGAGCATTTAGCTCTGACTGGTATAAAAGCTGACCAGGGCTGGGGTACTTTGTTAGTCTGGCTGCTTGCTTTTTTTCTCATGTTGTGTGATTACTACTGAAAAAATTGATAAGGATAACGTTTTTACTGTAGCTGGTTTCCATAACTGGAAAAGTGTCCTGGCTTCTGGTACAAGTTTTACTAAACATGTAGCCAGTCAAATATACACATATGCTGTACTAGTTCTATACGAGGCAACTAAGAGAGTGGAAAAAGGACTTACAATCGCTTTTTTATTAGATACAAAAGTAGTAAAAGATAATCAAAATTACTTAAAAGGCATTGGAGAAGTCATTTAATTTCTTTTTGAAAATGAAATCCAGCTACTTGGTGACACAAACATGTTTTACATTCAAAATGTTGAATCTTTTTTAAGCTTTTCCAATATACTTGGATAAATGATAAAAATCTATCTAAAACTGTACACTCTATCCCCTACATACAAAATATTCATCTGAATGTATCCAAAATGAAGTAATAGGTATACTTTAATTGGTATGGTTCTCCCACAAATCAAAAGCAGTACAAAAGTTGTTAAAAGAGTTTTTTTTATTAAAAGTAATGGCACCTGTGATACATGTAATATTAATAAATCTGTCCCTCATAGTGTGTTTTGTGAGTAAAGCTAAACCCGAGGAGCATTTAATTGGTCTTTTACAGATGGAACAATTATATGCTGAATTTATAGCTGATCGTTTTTTAAGCCACTTGTTTGCCTGTGACTTCAAACCAGATGACATTTTAAATTAGTGCTATGATGGGTCATCAATGATGAGTGGATGCAACAGGGGTGTCCGATTGTGATACAGAAAATATTGAATAAATACATTCCTTACATACACTGTTACAATCATCAGCTTCATCTTGTTGTCATACATGCCATCCAGATTGAATCAAGGGCAAGGCAATTCTTTGATCTTTGTTATGTGCTCTACAAATTTTTTTTATGGTCATTATGTGAGTCAATGATATAATGGACTAACTTTCAAACTTCTTCTTAAAATTCAATGGGCCAGCCATTTTGAGGGTACAAAATGTGTGGTAAAAAACACTGACCCAATTTCTGACCCTATATCAGACATATATCATGATGATAACACTACATTAAAGTTGAAGGCAGAAGCTGTGGAATATTTTGTCCTAATCAAAGAGAAAATGTTCATGTTATTGGGAATTTTTTACAAGATCTCCTTTTAGCTTTAAACCCTGCTTATGCTGTATTTCAGACACAGCAAACAATTGTTTCTTTTGCAGTGGAAGTTGGGCAGACCACACTATGGGCCAGATGTAGGTAACTCATTTTTACTGACTCTAAAATACCGATTTTTACCGAATCTGTAGTTTAGAAAAGGGAAATGAGATGTAGGTCAAAAATCGGTAAAAAATACCGATTCGGTAAAATTCGGAAACCACGACCCGGTATTTACCGAATCGGTATTTACCGATACGGCAAATACCGAATCGGTAATTCACATGCAATCCTATGGGCCCAGAGGCCCATAGGAATGCATTGAATCTACCGAATCGGTAGTTACCGAATCGGTAAATACCGATTAGGTAAATACCGAGTCCGGGATACAAAATATCAGGCAGTTGATGTATCAACCAATCACGTGCCTCCACCCCGCCCCTCAGTCAACCAACAGAGCAATAGACCAATCCTGTGCATCCACCCCACCCCACAACCAGGAAGTGGCCACACCCATGCAGGTGCAGTGTACCTGATCACACAGGAGAGCAGTTTCACAGAGACAGGCTGGTGTGAAGCAGAGCCCTGCAGGTCATACAAATGGATCCCCAAGACTCTCAGAGGGAAGGTGCAGAGAGGAAGAGGAAGATGAAGTTCAGCACTGGTGAACTTCAGGTGCTGGTGGAGGAGGTCGTCAAGCACTACCCAAAAATCTTTGGGAAGCAGTCCCTGCAGGTATCAGAGGCTGTCAAGAGGAACACCTGGCTGGGGGTCCAGACCAAAGTACACGCTATAGGAGTGACCACCAGGGAAGTGGATGATCTCAAGAAGCAATGGTACGATCTAAGGATTGTTACCAAGAAAAAACTGGCTGCAAGAAGCAAGGAGGCCAATGCCACAGGAGGAGGGAAGAACAGGGCACCTGCTCTCACGGACCTGGAAGAGCTTGTGGAGTCCACACTGGAGCCAGAGTGCATTGTGGGGATTGGTGATGCAGACAGCTCAGCCCGAGCTGCAGCTAAGAAAGGTAAGGGACATGTCCATCATCCCACACCCCCTGCCTGTGTCCCTCCCCCAATTTGGCTATGAGTTGAGGAAATCCAGTACTGACTTCAGTATTCACCTGCAATGCATTATGGGAGTGGTAGTCATAAGAATAGCCATATGAGCAGTCTACATGAAATGTTGACAGGCATGCCACACAATACAATCAGAGACATGGGAGGAGCAGGAAATAGTGAAATAATAATGTTATTTAATTGTGATTTACACGGTGAAAGCACCACTAAGACACTGTCCATATCTGTCCACAGGGGAGACATCACGCAAGTCACTGCAGGTGAGGGAGAAGACACATCCCCAAAGGGATAGGAGTGAGCAAGAAGACAGGGTTGCAGGGCCCAGCACTGCAAGACCTACAGCACCCTGCACACAAGCAGCTGAGACACCAGAGGCAAACAACACCATGCACCTTGAAGCATCTCCAGTGCTCCTTGACTCACCACAAGATGAGTCACAACAACCACACACACCAGCAGACACAGATGTCTCAGACATCTGCAGGCCCGTGAGGCATGAGGGTCCCCTGCAAAGGATCCTACAAACATCCTCCGATGAGGAAAGGGAGTATGAGGAGTCAAGACAGCCAGTGGCAGGAAGTGCACCATGTCATTCATCCACTCCTGTCAGGCGATCCGGTGGAACAAGACGTCGTAGGGTCCAGGAGTCAAACGTCAGTGGCCGTGATGCGGATGTCTTCCAAGGCTTTGAGACCACAATGGTCAAGGTGCAGCGCCTGCAGGCAAAAGGAATAAGTGCAGTGCACAGACAAATGCGCCTTTTGAACACTAATTTCACTGACATGAACAAGGGAATAGCATCAATGGCAGACAGCATGAGGGACATGGTAGACGGAGTCAGGGACATGTCTCAGTGTGTGATGACACTGTGTGAGGAACTACGAGAGGACCGTGCACAAAGGCGCAGGGAGAGCCATCGTACGCACCAGCAGACAAGGGGAATGCGCCAACTTGCAACTGCGACTTCACTGATGTGTCGCCGTTCAGTTGCGATGCAGGAGGGGCTGGTGCACTGCTGTACTGATCTCTCCCGGGGGATGGGGAGAGTCACTACAGCACTTGAAGTGCTGCTGACAAACCAGTCAGCCACCACAGGAGCAGAAGTTGTTGGGGACACAGATACCCCTAGTAGCAGGAGCAGCACCCCTGTCCCTGAAGTAAGGAGGAGCAGCAGGCACCAGAGTGCCGACGCTGGCACAGCAAACTCGGAACTTAATCAACCTCAGGCATCACGCGTGGCTGTTCATGGGCGCAAGCAGTGAGTCTGCCATATGCAGATGGACATGTGAGGGTGAGGTAACCCCCGTCCACATAATAGTGCTAGGCACACTAGTATGTGTGTTCTGTGGCTTATGTCATTTCAACGTAGCGCAAAATAAACTACGTGCATTGAAGTACAACACGTGCTTTGTCTCTATACTTACTCAGAAGTAGTTGTGTGTGATTTCTGCCCGTCTCTGTCTCCCGTCTGTGGGTGTTGGTACTCCTACTGTGTTGGCTGCTGGTAGTGCCTGCTCATCGTCATGGTCTTCATAGTCCTCCAATTCTTGCTCTGTGCCCCTCTTAGTTGCGAGGTTGTGCAACATTGCACAGGTAGCAATTATCTTACAGCATGTTACAGGTGAGTACTGCCGTGCCCCCCCACTTTTGTGGAGGCAGCGGAACCAGCTATTCAGGAGCCCAAAGGTGCGCTCAATGATGTTGCGGGTGGATTTATGTGCCACATTGTAACGTCTCTGGCTGGGGGTTGTGGGGTTGAGGTAGGGTGTCAGGACGAAGGAACGGAGTGCATATGCACTATCCCCTAATGTGAAAAAAAAAGATACATTACTCAGAGGCACACATTGACATATGTCTGCTTCATCTATCAAGGGAGTGTCACCCATTTATTTACCTAGCAGGTATCCTTCCCCGAATTCACCCGCTGTCAGGCGGGTATAGATCCCACTATTTTGGAATATGTATGAATCGTGGGTGCTTCCTGGGTATCTGGCCACTATATCGGTGATAATGTACTTGGCATCACAGATTGCTTGTACATTGATTGTGTGTGAGGACTTCCTGTTCCTGTATATGTGCTCAGTGGCAGCTGGGGGGCAAATGGGGATGTGGGTCCCATCAATGCAGCCAATCACGTGTGGGAAATTTGCCATGAGGTAAAAGTCAGTCTTGGTTCTGAGCAAGTCCGCATCAGTGTCTGGAAAGTGGATGTAATGCTCCATTCTTTGCATCATGGCATCCAGGAACTTTCTGAATAAACGCGACAGGCAGCTCTGGGACACCCCACCTACCGCAGCAACTACACTCTGGTAGCTCCCAGATGCAAGGAGGTGTATGCTACAGAGCACCTGCACATGGGGTGGGATGGCGTGGGCCCTTAGTATTGGGTGATCCAGGAGTGGGTGCAGGTCCCTGATCAGGTCCATGATTGTTTCGGGGTGCAGTCTGTATCCTCTGCCTGTAGACCTGCTCCTCCCTTCTCCATTCCTTCTCACCTGCTGCCTGTAGCCTTAGCCGTCTTGCTATGACGTAGAAAGCCGCCATTCTGGTTCCAGTGTTGCATTTTGGGGCCCTTTTTTATAGGCTGCACCTGATTACCACATGCTTACAATCCATGTTAAATACCGATTCATAAATACCGAATTTTGGTGAAATTCGGTAAATTATGGCTCACCTACATCTCGATGGTGTTGTTTTTCCCATTTCTTAATTTCCGAATCGGTAATTTTACCGATTCGGAACATTTACCGACTCGGTATATTTTCCGATTCGGTAATTTTTCCGAATCGGTAATATTACCGATTCGGATTATTTACCGAGCCGGTAATCTACCGAATCGGATTTTTTTCCGAATCTGTGAAATTTGGGCGAGCTACATCTCAATGTCCAAATACCGGTCGGTAACGACCGAAATTACCGATTTTCGGCCGTTACCGACCGGTATTTGGCTACCTACATCTGGCCCTTAGTGCCCTGAAAACCGTGCATGCAGATCCAATGTTTGCTATTAATAACTGCTCTTCTGTGTCAGGTGAAACCATGAGTATAATCATGGACGAAAATTGAGAATGACTTTCAACTACCGATTTGCAGATTCAGTGGTAATTTCTGCAGTTGGACAATCTGCAGAATAGTGCTCAGGAAGTACCTCATGAACATTCTGACCAGAATAATAGCTGAAATGGAGACCAGATTCTCGCAGAAGAATATTAAACATATTGAAGCCCATTTTATTTTGGTTTCCACATCGTCTCATTTTCATGATATGCACAGGGGTGCACACCTTCTAGACCTAAAGAATGTAAGCATAGCTACTCTTGCAACAGAACTAATTGTTGCAGAACGCTTGTTACAAAAAAGGCACAGATGTTGCCACTCTTTGTAAACTAGTGCATGATTATGTTGAAACTTTCTCAGCAATTCATGAAACGTATGTATCTCCACTAGTTATACTGGTTTGAACCGCAGCCTCTGAGAGCTCCTTTTCCACCCTATCCTTCTAGCCTCACGCCTTTCCACCGCAAAATAAGTCATGAGTAGAAACGGAATTTGACTAATATAGCACATCAGAAGGCACTTACAGCAAACCTATGTATGGATCAGTTTGTAAGTTAGTTTTCAAAAAACAACATAAGATTACTACTATTACTGGAATTAATAGGTTTGCAATTGTCATGCATAAAACTGTCCATTTTCAAAAATACTGCTTTCTTTTTCTACAAATCTGTTGCTGTTTTAAAAAAAATATCTATGAAAGTACATCAGAAAAGAATGTTAACCTCTTCTCGTTCTGCTCAGCTCGTCATGAAGCAGCGCGGCCCCCTCCCCATCCCCCCGCACCATGAGGAATTAGCCCCGCGGCGAAGGTTTTAAGTGAATAACAACATTATTAAGTTCATATTATGCAGAGAAATAAGTGTTTGACAAATGGCAATGAGCAAAGCTTTAATTTGGTAATAGTGACCTACTTAAGCTTGATGTACTATTACAATATGCTTGGTATCCAAGTGATTGTTTTGAAGCCTGGTCAGCTGGCACTTGAGGGTTTGCCCTGAAGGGCAAACATTGTTCTTACTTTCATGTAACTCTCTACATGCTCTGACTACTCACAAGAACTATCCTTTGTATAGTAGTGCCTATTTGGAAGTAGATATGATGCAATCTAGGGCTTGTAGGCTACCTACAGAAAAGGCAAATTGGGCCCACAATGGCCCACCCAAATGCACCATTGACCCATCTAAATAAAAATTCCTGGCCTGGTGGGACATCCACACACAGCATTCAATTCCTTGTTGTTCAATGGTGTTTGCCACCTCTCTATTCTGCAGGACACTGCTCTGCAGGAGTTAGCTACTCCAAGAATCCAACATCAAGGCAGTTGCATGATCTGCATGTCAATTGGCTTTGTCATCATGAGTGCTTCGCCCCAAGCAATAAGCTGGAGGAGGCACTGGAGGTTGTGATGCACTGCGACTGAGAACCTGTGACTAGGGTACCACAGACTACAGATACATATAACAACCAATAGTGAATGCAATGCCCCTTTAAAGTTAGATGATGTCAGTCATATGGAATACTGCATGTTAAAGTGGGCCTATACTCCTTGGAGTTGAAACATTCCCCAATTACCTCCATAGACCATGGGGCTAAAGAGAAGGGATTATTTCTCTAAGAAATTGATTTCCATGGAATGGAAAAAAAGTTAAATGTGCACATTTCAGCCCCAATTATTTCTATAGATTATGTTCCTTGTATGCTAATCACAGAAGGACAGACAATATGTATCAGTGTTGCTTATTGGCAACTTTCCATTAGAGCTCCTAGAAATATTGATCTATCATTAAAAATATGAAATCCAGTCAAACCTCAGAAAGAAACCGTTGATATGTGAATTTATAACTTTTAAATAAAAGTTTATGAAGTGATCTAACAGGGGTAACAAGGTTACACTGTCTTCAGGGCGTGCCATCTTCCTTATTATTTATTTCTTACCAATATGTTTTGATGTTGAATCTATGAGATGTTCTTAACAGCACAAAATGCATTACAGGAACTCTGAGAGGATAAATAGGTGTTCAACGCATATGTCAACCAACCTTAAGCATGTAAATTGTGAAAACATATTCTATGTTCATACATGCAGCACACCGAATCCTTTCAGAATTTCCAGATTCCCGTCATGTTAAAGTATGGAAAAGAGATGAATTGATTTACTGTGGAAGCCTAACATCCAAACTTGCTTCGGGCACCCGAGTTCATGCAAGCAACTTCCACCCACTCTTGCAGTCCATGATTAGCAGTCTGATAACAGTCTTTTCATTACACTCAAATAGGGCTATCATTCAGGTAAATGTTTGGTCCTTACTGACACCCACTCCTGTTGATGGTGCTCTTGATTATATGCAAGATCACGGGCGGGAAATCAATGGGGAATTAGCTTAAATGATTGATTTTATACTGATGCTTAGCCAGTCAATGTTAGATATAGTGCACCTTTTGGAAAGAAACCTTATCGAGGCTTCAATTCTGCCTGGAGGTATTATAGCTAATTTTCCTTTAATTGTTATAAGATAAGTAGTTCTTATTAGACAATGAGAAACATTTATAGTGCCTCCATTATCGCTGCAGTGCAGCTTATAGAAAATTTGCTCAAGTATCAATGACGATGTGAGGCAAAATCGCATGCGGCAAAAAGCTAACAATGGCTGGCTGCGATATGCTTCATAATGTTGTGACATAATCGCTCTCTGTTTCAAGAATAACTTTAACTGAACTCATCTTAAACTTAAAACAAATGCAACATTTATCACGTGGCTTTCCCAAACTCCAACGATCAAGAGAGGTTTGTAGACCGAGAAAATGTATGCAGCATGTTAAACTGATGCAGCATTGCACTGTTTTAAATTCAACCAGTCGTAGCCGGCGCAGGTAAGAGTGGTGAATTGGTGGCTAGTGGAGCAGGGTAGAGACCGGGTTGGGGAAGGGGGAGTGAATTTGACAGACAACGAGGGAAAATCACATTTAAAAAAAAAGAAAACCACTTACCTTGCGCTTGCCCCATTGCCAAGCTCTATTTCCACATTTTTGAGTTTGCAATAGGGATTTATTTGCTCATTTGCCTTTACTGTACCCAATTTCCAAACATTTTCCTTGTTACTAACTTCTTGTGCTGATTACCCCACTCTATGACTGGAGAAATTTGTATAAAGAATACTGTGAAGTGCAAAATTGCTGCTCATCGTATAAGCTGAGTTCAGGTGCAAACACCTCGGGTTGGACCCATATCAGGCGTTAATATTTAAGAATATATGCATTACAAGAGTCTGTTCAAAAAAGTATTTTGCTTGATTCTCTTGTGTTTTTCTGCAAGGAAATATTCTCAACTATTTTCGTAATTAATTCATTGTAATCAGTTTTAATATATAATAAACATTTAGAGTTTGGCATTTGGAATTCGGTACATGCCCCATCTACCAAACGCATGGTTCCCCATCCCCACTTAGAGGAGCTTCAGATGTATCCACCAACAAAAAGCTTTGACCAGTGGCCCATCCGCCATGTGGCTGCTGGCCAATGTATGTCTGAACGACTGCCCAATTTAGGACAGTGCTTCAAAATTTACAATTTCCATGTTTGTGACCGCCCTGGAAAGTTTTGGGGTCCCAAATGGAAAACAACAGAAATTACTACCAGGGCCTAAAAATAAAACTGGCACATATCAGGGTTATTTTTAGGTCAAGTATTTGAGACCTCTTGTATATACTTTAGTATTTACTTACATGTGTATGTACTTTGAGGGCTCAGGAGATCAGCCCTAAGACTTGTCTGCTTCCGCTTAGGTATTCAACTACTAGGAGTCAAGAGGGGTAGAAAAGACTGGATCGCCCTCCACTCAATCAAACACTAATCAAAAAATGACCCAGTCCTCAAGGCAACGCAGAAATAAGTCAGGCTGTAAACAGTTCTAGATCGTCCAGAGAGCACTCTAGTTATATCTCTATTCATAGAGATTATACCACCGTTTCAGGCTGTTGCCAACGTTAAAAATTGAGCCCATCTCTGATAAACAGAAAACCATCCAACACAATACAGACATTCACTCAAAGGGACAACATTTAGGAAAAGGTGTGAATAGCTAGATGACACCTCACGGGCGCACCACCAATGGGGCCCCTGGTTGGTACTCACCAGGTTAGCCCTGTTCTCATCATCGGTGTCAAATAGCTTAACGAAAACGTGTCCAAGACCCAAAGTAAGAAAAATAACAGTGAATGGTGCAGTGTACAAACAACATATATGTGACACAAGACTAACAGCGTTCAACATATAACACACACTAAACTGCGCAGCTTCCGCTTAGGGACTTTTTTTTCTGTTCAGCTGCCTCTATTTAACTGTCTTATTAAAAAAGGACCAGGAAAGTTCAGTAAAATGCAAGAATTGCTTTCTGTTGAGGGACTTTCTTTTTTTAAATTCTTCTGGCAACTGCCTCTTTTTAACTTTCTTGACAGAAAACGACCTGCAGATTTCAGTAAAATTCCAGAATCGCTTTAGTATTCTCTAGATTCCAGTCCATAGAAATTGTCTTCTGCAAGCACCATTAGACAATAATATTTTTTTCAAATCTTGTATTTTCAGTGATATGACCACCAAAAGCTCTGATTTTATATTAAAAACAGAGCTTTGGAGTATACCATTTCCCGCTCAAAGGCAATATTACTCTCCATGTGTTCCCATACCTGATGTGTCACGCAGTTTGGTGCTTACTATCCCTCCGTGTTAAAGAACAGTAGATGTTTCAGCACCCAGGCAATGTGCTTCATATCTAAATAGATATAAGCTCCCAAAGGCAAGACTGATTGCATTGCAAATGCTTGGTAATTTTGTTTTTCGAAAGCAAACTTCAGTGTTTTGTTGAAAACACAAAACTCTGTCGAGGAATGCATCACATTTGGCATTTGCTGAGTAAAGTGTCAAGAATCCTCAAATGACTCAGTACAGCGGGAGCTCCAATGAAGTCCCAGAGATGCCCATAAGGGAGGTGGCTATCTTTGCCTCTAGTACTTGGTGGGTAACGGACCATATGTCAATCACTAAATAAGCCCCTTAGCCCAGAAGGGCGACAGTATGCGCTAGTGATTATATAGCATAAATTACAAATATTATACTTTGAATTGGTAGGGTGTGTCAAACGCACCATATATTTTGTACATGCACAGTATAAAGAAATGGTTCCAAAATACAGAAAGTAATAATATAAAGTGAGCCTGCCATCAGCCAGGAAAAAAATATATAAGAAAGAATGGTACGAGATAATTAAAGTCCTTTAACTTATATCTTAATGGCATTCTCGGTTCATGAGGCAATTCTGGGACATACAGTAATATCTGGATCCGTATACATTAAGAAGCTATGTTATTGCCAGCGATAAATTATTGCTCAGTCCTCCCTACAAATCGCAAGTTAACTATTCACTCTCTATCATGTAAATTACATTGTGATGGATTACATGGTAATTGTTTCTACCTTTCAGCTGTTTGCTTGCAATGGTCTGGTGGAGACATTAACCTGTGTGAGCCCACTTCTGACATGACCCAGGAGAAAGGGAAGATGCCGCCAGGAAGCAGGGGAATTCTGAGAACTAGCAGAGCAGGCTGTTAGCTTCCCTATACTTTGTGTCTGTGTAAAATTAAACATGACATATGAGGATTTGCAAAGCATTAGGCAGATAAATGGAATGCAGCCCGCAGAGTGTGTTGGACCCAAAGTAATAATTTGGCCTGAATACAAAAGCCTTTTAAATTGCAGTGGAAATATAACACACAAGCCTTACATAAACTAGTTTTTCAGAACTGCAGGATATAACCATCCTACAGCAGCAGGGAAAGCTTTCGCTTTACATTTCAAAATACATTGGTAAAATCCTTCATAAGTCAGCATCATCTTCTTTTCGATAAAACATTTTATAATTATGTGCACATGAAATTGCGGAAGTCTACTTACCATGGGTTTGACTGTGGATTTAGTAGAGAGAGTACTTTTATTTCTACCTACCTCACTTAACAATTGTACATTTGTGGAAAACGCACCTAAACTACTAGTGAATACGTTCCCTTATCATCATGGCTCAATAATGCACACATTTGATAACTACAATGCCCTAATTCTTTTTATAAAATATATTTTACATGAAAAGTATACATCACGAGCACTTAAAAGGGGTATTGACACAAGCATTCCTTGCCCCAGAAGAGTATATGTGGTAAGAAAAAATTATTCATCACAGAGCAAAAACCCATCAATATTATTGTAGCTTTATCCTTCAAGAATTAAGCTGTATTACCTTTAATCACGTAAGGACTCTGCCACTGTTCCTCTTTTGGTGCACAGGAAGACCTCCACGAAACAAGAAGAGAAGTAGGCCAGGCGGGCACCCCACTCCCTTCAGGTGGCATCATCCACTCCATTCATTTTGAGTGGTACTACTATGACAAGCAAGAGGTTTTCAGTGCATCACCTGCACCCCATAGCCTCCCCTTTGCCTTCTGAAATAATTCCGAATTTGCTTTCCCCCACAACCTTAATGGAGATTGGAGTGGCTTTAAATGCAGTCGGTCACCCATAGGGATTATCCTCAGCTCTGTGCATGTGACATGGTTGTCATGGGGGACGTCCCAGTCCCATCCGTGTCTGAAGAATTTGCTTGTCTCTTCACCCAGGGATTGGCCCTGGTCAAAGCATGAGAAAACAATGGCTCCTCTGAACACATTTACATGACACTTAATGTAAGGGCGCACTTAATGCCAATTTACATTCTATGCAAACATTCAGGCACACATCCAGTTTATGTCGGAAAATACAAAATACTAGGGGGCATATTATCAAGGGATTTATCTCCGCTTTTTTGGATTTAAAAGCCAAGAAAGCGGAGATAAAATTATCTCCCTATCAGCAACAGGGTGCTAACACGCAAATTCACATGTTAGCACCCTTTTTCTCTACGCTTCCACTTGCATCTCTAATGAGATGCAAAGGGGGCGGTCCAGAGAAAAATAATAGGAGAAATGTTGCCAAGCGACATTTCTCCTATTATCAAGGATATCGCTAACCCTGTTAGTGATAAAAAAGCAGCGCTAACCGCGGTTAGCGCTGCTTTTTTTACACCTGGTATTTTCCTGACTTAGCCATGATATCCTATGGAAGGTGGATATCATGGCTAAGTTTGTGAGCCCCTATCATCAAGCTAACGCCAAACTTCGAGAGATTATCGTTGGTTTTCCAGCGATAATCTCTCATTTGGCAGTTAGCGCGAGGATTTTTATCACTTCTGAGATAAGCGTTGCTGATAGCACGCTATCTCAGTGATAAAAATCCACGCTACCCGGCGATAATTATCCTAGCGCTAAGTGCGCTTAGCGATAATTATCGCTGGGGCTTGATATTATGCCCCTAGGTAACAGAGAAACAGAAACACTTTTGGTAAATGGCGGCAGTGCAGCTGTCCATACGGAAAAGTATAGGAAAGAGCTTCCCAGTACGAGCAGAGACTGTTTCCTCTGTGGTACTTTCACTTCTTGTAGGTGCATTCCTTCCCAATGTGGATTCTATTAGGACAGAGACTGTTCGCTCTACCATTCACATTATAATTTTCTTCCTGCACTCTTTACTCTCCTGTCCTGTACACCTGATTCCGTTCCCTTGCCAGTGACAGCGCTCTGGTCTTCATAATTGTTTTTCTCTCAACATTTCGGTTCATGTTTCCAAATTTTATTCATAAGGACTTTTCCTTCTTCAAAATATCATCTTTAGTTTGGTGCGTCTCTTACAGACTCTACTTGACCAATTACAATTATGCATTTAGGTAGCACTAGACAATTGCACCTTCATGCGTATTTGGTGTAAGCAAATACTTGAAACTTCTTGAACCCATCATCGATGAACTGGAATATGTTGCCTGTCCTTGACAGCATCCTCAGGCCTCCCTTCTAATTCTCCTCCCTGATGATGTCCTGCTCTTTGTTGTGGGTAGAGACGTCATTGGTGTTTTCCTTATGAACTAATGTTGAAACCTCATTTATGCTTTGGAGTCTGCAATTCTTTACATGCAAATCAAGACTTGAAATGTTTGCTTAACTTTCAAATGTTTTGTGTGATCCACTGGGATCAACGAGCAGGTGCTTTCCACAAACACGCTTTTTGCAGAAGAGTTCTTTTAATTTGTACAATAAAAGTGTTTCTGTTTCTGCAGTTCCTGCTATTGTGTTTTTGCCAAACTAAGTTTCACATATATCTAAATGTATATAAAGATAATGTGAATTGGTCTTTAGTGTGCTCTTATATGAAATGTCGTGCAGATTAAGGGTGTGTCAAAATTGAGAAATTTTAAAACAGTTATAGAAAATTAGGAGTCATTATGAACAATGCAAAACCGGCTCTTTGTAGGATACTGTAGAGCAAAATGCATTCTCTCGTCCATTTTTGACCCGAGGACACATTTTTGCTATTAAAAAATAGTGCATTAGGCAAAAGTTCCACTACAGCAGGATCTTCTGTTACAGTCATTCCTGTGGTTCCTGTGTATACAGACTAAATCCTGCTGCAAATGGCACATACGTACATGATGTGGCGAAATAGCTTAATAGCCAGAATGTTATATAACAAGCAAAATTTGAAAATACGGAAAATACACAAGATTATGCCAGCATAACTGAAATTTCACTCGACCTAATGTAAATTTGTTCAGAGGGACCAATGTTTCTGATATTTAATTGGGCCAGACCATGTTCTTGGACACAGAGACATCTGTGACAAGGTGTTGTCTCATTACCTGGAGTTACCTTGGACCAGTAGGAATGATTCCACGAGTTCACTCGCAAAGCTAGGTATTAGCCTTCGGGGTTTAAGGTCATCATTTGGAAGGTGCTGTCCTGAATAGTCCGGCAGATTGGTTCCTTTATGAGTCGAAATGTCAAATGTTGCAGATAGGAGCTATAAAAGCAGATAACATCAACAGGAATAAAGCCCTGTTTCAAGCTCCCAGATCAGAAGGAGACACAGGTGACAAAGATTGCCCTATAAGGTTTATTTCTAATTTCAACACCCAATCAAGAGATCACAGGAAAATCATTAAAAAACAGATGGGATATCTTGACACAGGACCCATCTTGAATGCAAAACTGGGCCAGTAGCCATCAATTACATTTAGGAAGAATCTATCCCCGAAAGACATGCTAGTAAAAAGCCATCTGGCAACACGCAGGACCAATTGGTTGGAAAAGGGGGAGAGTTTTACAAATGTGGCAAGTGCAAGGCACGTAGCCATAGTGAAAATGTGAAAGAAGTAACATAATTAAGAACTAATAGACAGTGGAAGGTCACCGGGAATATCCACTGTGGAACAGACTTGGTTGTCTATGTCATCTCCTGCCCCTGTGATAAATGGTACATTGGATCCAATACTTTCCCCTTTAAGAAACGAATCCTAGAACATTGGAGGGCCATAACTAATAAGTATTTTAGGTATAGTACGGTCAAACACTTCCGTGAGGCACATAAGGGGGATTGGACAACTGCAAAGTTGTTTGGCATAGATGCAGTTCCCAACAATCTTTGAGGTGGTAACCGCATCTATGCTTTGTGCAGATTAGAATCACAACTTTTTTTACAGGCTGAAAGTGTTTTACCTATGGGAATGAACAATGACGAGGAATTGCATGTGCATTTATAATTCACTAACAGCCCCCAGAACCCTACTTCTCAGCAGGAATTTATGGAGTTCTTTGGAACATTTTAAATTTCACTAGCATTCTCCCCCTTTCATGAACCTTGTTTAAATCACAATGTCTTCTTAATTAATATATCATTTTCTTTTGGCTCCAGGCTTGAAATTGAATATAAGATTATCTGTATTCATTATTGATTTTTTTGAAAGGTTATTAAAGCTGGGTTTGAGTACTTCTATAATACAATTCTGAGAGCCAATCTAGTTACCGTAAACTGCTAACATATTATTTAAGTTACATGTGCCATTCCAAGAGAAGGTGGAAAAAAGAGCTTGAGACAACAGGTTTTAGGCTTTTAAAGTCATCGATATGGAAATTACTGCAAACGGAAATATAAATGTTAAGGAACATAATATGCAAAATTTCGTTTTGGATTCCTATAGTTTCTAAAGAAAGAGTAAACTGTTTTTTGTCATCAGAAAGAGTAAACTGTTTTTTGTCATCAGTATGACCTGCAATAACTCGGAGATCTCCCAAGAAAATATACAATTTAAAAAGAACAGAAGCTTAAAGGACATTAATGACTACAATCCCGTTAATTGAACATGAGGAATGCAAACATGGATTTTCAGTATGTTGCAGATAATTCAATTGCTCTTGCCTGCTATGTTACATAATATATTACAAATCTGAAAAGACAGAGATGAAAGAAATGTGGGAAACAATTTCAGCAGAGAAGAGTCTTCACAAGAAATTGTACAGCTTCAGCGTGAAAATAATTTCCCATAGAGAGATCTGATACTATGAATGTTCGGATTGGTTGAGCTCTGCCATTTAATATTCAAAGTCAAGAGGAATCATTTGAGTAAGTCTAGGACTTGCCTCTACACTAAATAGAGTATTGAAATCTTATAAGAAATTGATTACTTAGCACAGTATGAGCCAGAAAGTACTGATACTGTTAAAACTAATATGTTGGATACATACTATCCCAAAAGGAATCCACATCTAAAACTGCAGGAATAGAAAAGACTTTACATGTATGTAAAAACAGTTGAGTAATTTTGTGGTGTAATTTGAATGTAGAAGTAGGATTAGATAATGGAACAATGGGAAAAGTTGTTGATTTTGTACATTTTTAAAATAGACATTAAATAGAAAATTGAATTATAAAAGTTGATCAAATAAATGAGGTAAGACAGATTGGACATTGTGTTGTGTGTTTTTTCTTGTAAAAGACTTGTCTGTTCATTGACAACAATTTCCTCTGTCTCTGGCATATGCAGTAACTATTCATACATCTCAAGATTTGAGTATTGACAGAGTTTTTGTAAATATTAGAAGTATGGTGTTAAAAAAGGAAATGGCATATGTTGTATTGTCTTGAGTAAAAACAGTGTCTGGTTTGTATTTGATAGATTTTGATGAGAAAATGTTTAGTGCTGATGCAAATTGTGTAAGCAAGTACAATAGTGTAACAAGGCTTTATCCTCCTGATTTAGATGAATATCTCATATATGAGAAACATGTAGTGTCCAAAATGGAAATATATCAATTATTTAAATGAGTTTCAAAAAAAGAAAACAATTGAAGGGAAACCTGAAGCCATAAAGAAACAAAAAATGGAAAGTGATAATGGCATTATAGGATACCAGTTGGAAAATAGTTCAGGTATCAACTGTTATGCTCATGTTAACATGAATCAAGTGTTTCATCTACAACATCTTCATCATGAAATCCTGAAACAATATTCTGTTCTGCACTACATCATGTATTTCAACAGCTGGTAAGTGACAGAAGTAAAATGCATACTGCTTCTGGCATTCAGGATCTTTTAGATATGTGTGCTGGTTCATTGCATTTGCTCTCAACATACAACAAGATGCACAATCATTTCTAATGGTTATCCTAGGAGTATTAGAACATGAAGGAATACACATTGAAACATTTGGACTAAGTTACAGATGGGATCATAAGTGTGAACAGTGTTCATTTACTTCTAACTCTCAAGTACAAACACAAAAAGTTATATACTTATCAATACCAGACTGCATATCAGTACCATTTACCAAATTGATAAAAACAGCAAATCAGGATATAAGATGGTCACATTGTAAATCAGAGATGTTGTCTACATCACATATAGAAAGATTTGGAAAATATCTCATTTTAATGCTACAACGTTGTAGAGCAAATGGAAGAAAATTGCAAACAAAAATATTTATTTTTCAATGGAAGTTTATTTCAGGAAGAACTTTTACAGCAGTAGCTATAATTTTCCATAATGGACTTACTACAACATCTGGACACTATACTGTTTTTTAAAGTGTAATTAAGTATGGATGCATTGCAATCATGCCCACTGGAATTCAAAGCTAAATTGCCTTATACATTATCAAATTCATACTTGTTATTTCTGCAGCCAAGGTTTTGAGAACATCATTTGGCCTATTGGGGAAGATCTGAAGAGAAAGTAGACAGCTCTGCAAAGTATTAGTGTTTCTAATTAGTGTGTGAATTAATATACCGTATAAAGTAGAGTCTATCCATTAAAATGTTGTCCTATTAGCTCTATAATATATCTTATAATACTTCTTCAAATGAGAAGATACATCACACTTCCAAACTGATATTACATTTGGAAGTGTGTGTTTAAAAGCAAATAGTTTATTTATTTGTTATCTATTTTGTAGCAGATGCAAATCAGATTATACAATTTGTGAAATGTATTTGTGATGAATAATAGAGCTAATGTAGATGAAAGAACCGATTAACAAAGTATAGAAAGGAGAACGCAGAGTTACACGTATTGATAATAATGTTCTATTTTGATTTTTTTCGACAATAAAGAGAAATTGAGAATCTTAGGTAATTCTAAATGAATTTTGTGTTCTCAAAAAATATAATATTATAATTTCTTTGATATATTAACATTAAATAACATTTCTAATGTTTCTTTTTTATATGAGCTACTGTTGAAGTTTAAAAACAGTTTTGATACTGTTTAGTATATTACTACTCTAAAATAGATGTAATGAGTGATGTATTTAAAGGACTTGAAAGGTAAGAATACATAATACAATATGCAGGATAACCTGGAATAAAAAAAAATCATTATATGTTATTTGTTTGTAAGAAAAATATTTTTCATCCTTTAGACTATTTGAAAACTATCATCATATTTCTGAGGAGCAGAATCACACTTACTTTTTACAAAAGTGCAAAAACCAATGAGGGTGCTTTTATTGCAAGTTATAAACACCTCATAATAAGGGAAGGTGTGTATTGATATCTCTATCTGAGGATTTTTTAGACACATACATAGATAACAGATGTCTGCTTTTGTGACTCAATACTCTAGTACAACTGATAACATTTGTGCACCTGTAGGATAAACTACATAGTTTTGAAGTTTGAGTCAAAAGATGAACAACATATGTCAGCATACATGTAGAAGTCTACACACACTAGAATATGTCTGTTTCACACCACATATTTCCAAAATGTGCATACAAGAAGATGTATGTATTACTTTCTCCTCATTATACAGGACAGGTGGAAATTGAAAGTGCTTTTTATGATATTTGAAAGTTTTACAATTTTGAAGTTTGATGTATCTTCTCATTTAAAGAAGTATTATAAGATATATTACAGATCGAATAGGACAACATTGTAATGGATAGAATCTACTTTATACGGTATAACCCATGCACTCATCCAATCATTCAAACACTATCCTTGCACTCATTAATTAATTCAGGCACTACGCATACAGCCATACAATCATCCAGATATTACTAATGCCCTCATTCAATCACTAAGATACTACTCTTGCACTGTTCCAATCACCCAGGCATCACCCATACACTCAACCATTCACCCAGGCACTACCTATGCACTGCTGTATTCACACAGGCACTACCTATGAAGACATGGAATTACCCAGGTACTACCCATGCACTCATGCAACCAAACATACACTATGCATGCAATAATCTAGTCACCCAAGGACTAGCCATACACTCATTCATACACCCAGCTACTATCCATGCTCTCATACAATCAGCCAGGCTATTTCCATGTTCTGAACTATTCACTAAGATTCTACCCATGCACTTATACATTTACTCATGCACTGTGCATGGACTTATACAGTCTTCAAGACAGTAGCCATGTACTCATCCAATCATACAGGCACTACCCATATACTCAGTGTAAGAGCCACACACTATCCTTGCATTAATCCATTCACTCATGCACTACCCATGGAGGCGTACAATTACTCAGGCACTGTGTTTGCACTCAACCATTCACTCAGTAACTATCCATGTATTCATGCATTCACTCAAGCAGTACTCATGCACTAATCCAATCACCCAGGCACTACCCATGTACTTATCCAATCGCTTATACACTATTGTTCAACTTAACCATTCACTCAGGCAGAACCTTTGCACTCATTAAATCTGCCAGGCAGAGCGCATGCACTATCTATTTACCCAGGCACTACTCATACTCTCATTCATTCTTCCAGGTACTATCCATACACTCATTGAATCACCTAGACACTATGTGTCAACTCAACCATTCACTTATGCAGTTCCCATTCACTCATGCATTCACTCAGACAGTACTCATGCACTCATCCAATCTCCCAGGGACTACACATGCAGTCATTAAATCATCCAGGCAATACCCATACTCTCATTTATTCTTCTAGGTACTATCCATACACTCATCCAATTACTTAGACAATATCCTTCAACTTAACCATTTACTTATGCAGTTCACATGCACTCATGCATTCACTCAGACAGTACTCATGCACTCATCCAATCTCCCAGGGACTACCCATGCACTCATCCAATCACCCAGCCACTTCCCATACTCTCTTTCATTCATCCAGGTACTCTACATGCACTCATGGACTCACCCAGGCATTGCTCTTGCACTTATCCAATCTCCCAAGCACTATACATGCACTCATCCATTCACCCAGTCACTACCCATGTACTTATGGATTCCACCAGGCACTACCATGCACAAATGCAATCACCCATGCACTGCTTTTGCACTTACCCATCCATACTGGAACTACCCATGTACTCATGCATCCACCCAGGCACTGTCCATGCAGTCATGAAATCATTGAGGCAGTACCCATGCATTCATCCATTCACATAGACGCTACTAATACTCTCACCCAATAAGCCAGGCAGTACCCTTCCACTTATCCATTCACTCAGGCACTAGCCATGCACTCATCCAATCACTTGGGCACTACCAAATGCACTCATTGTATCACTCAGACACTATCCTTCAACGCAACCATTCACTTACGCAGTACCCATGTACTCATGTATTCACTCAGAGAGTACTCATGCACTCACCCAGGCACTGCCCATGCACTCATCCAATTATCCAGGCCCATACTCTCATTCATTCATCAAGGTACTATACACACACTCATGGAATCACCCAGGCATTACTCTTGCACTCATCCAATCTCTCAGGCATTATGCATTCACTCATCCATTCACTAATTCACTACCCACATACTCATGCATTCACTCTGAAAGTACTCATGCACTCATCTAATCACCCAACACTACCCATGCACTCACCCAATCACCCAGGTACTACCCACCCATGCACTCATCCATTCATCAGGTACTTGTCATGCAGTCATGCAATCTCCCAGGCATTACCCATGCACTCACTGAATCACTCAGACACTATCTTTCAACTCAACCGTTCACTTATGCAATACCCATCCACACATGCATTCAGTCAGACAGTACTAATGCACTCGTCCAATCACCCTGGCACTACCCATGCTCTCATCTAATTACACAGGTACTATCCATACTCTCCTCCATTCATCCAGGTTCTATCCATGCACCTATCCAATCACCCTGGCAGTATCCATTCGGTCATTCAGTCACCCAGGTACTAACCATGCACTCATGCAATCACCCAGACAGTACCCCTGTACTCAACTATTCACTCAGGCAGCATCCTAACACACATGCATGCACTGACTTACTACCTATATACTCATTCAATAATCCAGGCACTATTTATAGATTCATCACACACACATTTATGCAAGCAATCAGTTTCAGTACATAACATTTTTCTATTTCTAACCAGTATAAGTGGTTCTGTGAGAACATTTTTTTTAAACAATTTTGAGTTTCTTTGTATTTTCTAACAATTGTTTTACCTTTTTTGGATGTTTTTTGACGTATTTTAACCCCTTCACTGCGGCGGCTATTCCGCCACAGTGCTAAGGGGGCGGGGCGGAAATACGGCGGGCGCATGCTGGTGACGGAACCGCTCCGTCACCAGCGTCGGTTGCGCTGTGCTTGTGACGGAGCGGTTCCGTCATGGCGCGCCCCGCTCAATAGAACGCTCAGCGCAGGCGCGGAATTCGCGCCGCGCAGGCGTGCCGGGCGGGCCATGACGGAACCGCTCCGTCATCAGCACAGCGCACCCGCAGCTGATGATGGAGCGGTTCCGTCATCAGCATGCAAAGGGTTAAAGTGAAAAACAACTCTAGAAGTCCAACAATAGTGTTTCTAAAAAGATAAAAGAAACAAAAGATTAAAAAACATAAAAAATAATTAACACATCAATGGAAAGTTCACTGACGCAGAAAGTTGTCAAACACTTCCTGCAGTGTATTCCCGCATCAGCGAGTTTGGGGAAGATCCGGGGTTGAGGAGTTGTAGGAACAGCTCCAGTTGATGTTGAAGGTTGATTTCCATCACCTGGTGCAGCTTGCTCCCTCTTCCTCCAAGCCATCACTTCATGCGTGAGACGAGTTGGGTGTATCGTCTCGAGATATTTGCGCATTGATGATGTGTCACAAGAATATCTCTTTTCTGAATCTCTGGAGAGCACTTTGTGGCAGATGGAACATGTGACTTTTCTTGCATTCATCTTTTCTTTCCTTCTGGCACGGTAGAAAATGCCCAAACAATGCTCTCATTTCATTTCTTCACCAGCTCTTCAATCTCCTCCTGCTGGTCCTCTTCAGAATATGATGTTGCATTTATGTTTTTTAGGTAGTCAAGACACCCCAAAAAAATAAACAATATGGTAGAGTCTACGAAAAAGCAGTCTACACATGCAGACTAACCCAAAATAAGAGGAATTGAACAGGTGTTGGATCCTCCCTCTAACAGAATGAAAAGCTTTTCAACCAATCAAAAGTTTTCTTTCTATGGCACATGGAGTCACGTAGGAGTCGCACACCCATCACGTATATATCGAGGACCCATTAAATGAGCTCAATTTAATTTAAAAGAATATATTGCTTTTAGAAAATTGTGTTTGAAACTATTTTAGTGGAAAGTCTTTAAGCAAACAGATAATTTAACTTTCAATATTGATATTTCAAACTTTTTAAAATTCCACCGGAGTCGCGATCCCGTAAATACGTACTGGTGCTCGATGGTGCCATGTACACAAAAATGTGTTTTAATGTTCTTCAAAATATTTTTCAACTACTGTAATACAAATTTTTCTAATTCAATATTAAACATCTTTGTTTAAAAAATACATTATTTCAATGTGAGTACGAATCTTATAATTACATTCGTACAACAGATTCACATACCAAATATGCATATCCGTGACTGGTGCATGACACTGTTGCATCCTTAAAAATCTGTGTAAAACATTTCAAAACAAATGTATAACTCCTATAATACTATTTTTTTACACTCAGTAATAAACCTCTTCGGAAAAAAATATATTAATTCATTCTAAATATGTATTTCAGGCTGATATTCGTATAACAGATTTGCGCACTCATCGCATAGGTTTGCCATCGGTGCATGACCCTTTTTTGAAAACTAAAAAAAATAAGGTATAAAGAAGATATTTATCCTAATAAGACAACAAAACATTTTAGTATATGTCTTTACTGAAAAAAACAAAAGTTTCATGGACGTTATAGTTAGTAATTAGCATTTAAAAAACTCAGAAATTTACTGAAAAAAAACAGCGCTTTCAGGGACATCATAATTAGGAATGTGCAATTTAAAAAACCTTAGAAATTCAGAGAAAAAAATAAAGGTTACAGGGGCATTATAGTTATATTAACATTTCACTCACACAAAACCAGAGAAATTTAGCTGTTGTAGTTAGCTGACCTAATTATAACTCTGCCCCTGCAGTGCACTGCTGATCACGTCACATATTACATCACTCATGACATGGTCAGTGATATCACTGATGACATCTCAAATGACATCACTGATGTCATCATGCACATATTCTCTGATGCACCAACTCACACCCCAATATAACCTATCATACAACCACTCCAAATTTCAGACTACCATTCTTGAAATCATTGACACACCAATACCAGTACGTACATAACCACTCACTGATTCATCCATGAAGGCACTCATACTGCCAGTCACTCACCAATAAGGCCACCAAGACATTCAGTCATACACCCATACAGTCACTCATAAACCATCAGTCCCCATAGAGCTACTCACACACCTACTCACTCACCCAAACATTCAATCACACAGCCACTTACTTACCTATACAGAAACACACACACGCTCACTACCGACACAGATTCTAACAAATCCTTACAGTTACTGACACAAGCTCACCCATACAGTCACTCACACAAACACTCACTCCCACATACAGCCACCTATATACTTTAACACTCACATATCCTCCCTTTTATATATGAACGTACTCACTCATATCCTACTGTGACATCCATTCACTTCTCCGACATAGCCATACACACACTTATTCACCCATACAGTCCCTCATAGATGTACTCCTGAACCCATATACCCAGGGATTCACCCACTCATACATCCATGCAGGGAGTCACAAACCCCTCAAACACCCACATAGACACTCAGACACCCATACAGGTACTCAGACAACTAATCAATAACCCATATACACACATGTACCTACTCACCAACCCATGTAGCCGTTTACATACCAACTGACAGACTAACACACACATTCACACAGATTAGTCACTCACACATACATTCATTAAGACACATTTAACCACTCACTTATACAGTCAGTCATGTATAAACTATATCATTCATACAGATACTCATACACCCACTCACTCTTCAATACCTCTTGATGTATATATATATATATTCACTGAAAAAACCATAGGTTATAGACCATATATAGTTAGGAATTAGCATTTAAAAAACCTTATTTTACTCACACAAAACCATTGAAATTCCATATATAGTTAGTTGCACTAACTATATATTGCGCACCCGCAATCCACTGCTGATGATGTCACATATTACATCATTCATGACATGGTCAGTGACATCACTGATGACATCACTGATGACATCTCAAATGACATCACTGATGACATCACTGATGACATCTCATTTGACATCAATGACCACATCACTGATGATATCATTCATGTGACAATACAATGCATCTCCTCACATTTTAATATAACCTCTGTTTCACCCAGTGTTAAAAACAGAGTATAATTTTTGAAACCATTGACACACCAATACTAGTTACTACATACGTACTCACTGATTCCTACGTCTACACACACATTCACTCATTCACCCATACAATCATTCATACATACAATCACTCATGTTTACAACACAATCATATGCACTCATACACCTATACAGACACTCACACTCTGCCACTCATCCATGGAGTTACTCACACACCTAGTCAGTCCTGTAAAGAATCAATCACACTTCCATTTTCTACTCTATACAGTTAAACATAGAGCACCTTACGTTTTCAACCATATACTAACACATACTTACTCTCTTATACAATCATTGATACAAGTACACATTGATCTGTACAGAGTCACACACCTCCCATCCAGCCACACACACACTCAGTCTCCCATGCAAATACTTGGGCAATCAATCAATAACCCATATAGTTACTCATATAGCTACTGATCAACACATGCAGCAGTTTACAGAACAACAGACATAATGATGCACAAATCAAGACAGTTTAGTCACTAACCCATGCACTCAGTGAGACACATTTAATCACTCACTCATACATTCAGTCATGCACCTACTAAATCCTTCGTCCAGACACTTATACATCCACTCATTCTTCAATATGTAAGACATATTTTAACTTTACAGAAACATAGTCACTGGATGTTGTCATCAGTGATGTCATCAGTGATGTCATTTGAGATGTCATCAGTGATGTCATCAGTGATGTCACTGACCATGTCATGAATGATGTAATATGTGACATCATCAGCAGTGGATTGCGGGTGCGCAATATATAGTTAGTGCAACTAACTATATATGGAATTTCAATGGTTTTGTGTGAGTAAAATAAGGTTTTTTAAATGCTAATTCCTAACTATATATGGTCTATAACCTATGTTTTTTTCAGTGAATTTTCAAGGTTTTGTAAATGCTAATTCCTAACTATATATGGTCTATAACCTATGGTTTTTTCAGTGAATTTCAATGGTTTTTTAATAGCAAATATCATAAGCTGTCGAATGTCAAGTACGTGGTAAGAATTTTTTTTTTCGTGTTTATGCACACTGATCTGCTTTGATTGCTGCCCCCCACCCCTCATTTCTATTAGGAGTACTCTCTCTTTGCAGATAGTGAAGGGTAGTTAACGCAGCCCTTTCCCCCTTTGTAATCCGTCGTGCCTGCTTCTCTCTCCATTTGATTGATTGTTCTCTTTGGTTCATTCTCTATTTACAAACAAGCACAGAGTCGCAATACTCTGTTTAGTCTTTGCAGATAGCGAAAAATCGTGTAAAAAAACAAAAGGAATCGAGCAAAATCAGTAGGCCACTAATGGGATCTCTTTTGACCTCGCTAAAATAGAAACATTAGGAACAACCTGTTGAAAATAGCAATGCGTATGTATATAAGCGGCGTTCATTTGTGTTCACAGTACCCCTTGTTGATTGTTTCAATCGAGCATTGAATTGTTCGAAGTTAATTCTCTTAACGATCTTCTCTACCTGCAAACGAGGAAGAATAGAAATATTCTATCTCCCTTTGCAGATAGTGAAGGGTAGGTAACGCAAGCCTTTAACACGTCGTACCTATTTCATTCCTCATTGATTGATTGATTGTCCGAACATTGACTGTTTGGGAATTAGTTCTTTTTGGAGGTATTCCCTGTTTGCAAATAAACGTAGGAAAATCTTTGCAAGTAGTGAAAGGGTACGTAATGCGGACCGTTCTCCCCCGTTGTAATCTGTCATGCCTATCTACTCCCCATTGATTGATGCACCTTTTTCACCCGGACCATTTACTAGAGATACGTCATCTGGCCCGACCAGAGAGCACCCCTAGTGAAAAGGACATATGCAATAATAACGAAGTGATCACTGTATCCTGTTAACAGAAACTTTACCATGAAACAACCTGGAAAGAAAAAAATAGGAAAACGAAAATCAGTAGGCCACTGATGAACATGAACTTTTATTAAACAACGAACAAAGAAACGATAACATAACGTAATGATAAAACCTATTAATGTCCTAGAAACAAGAAAACGTTAAAATATGCCAGTGGTGAGAGACCAGAAAAACAGTAAGAGAAACCAAATCACCCCTCGCTGTCCCACCGCCTGCCACGCCAAAAAAATCGATAGACTAGGGAAAATGCAAGTCAGTAGAACATCCACCCCCACTCTGGAAACTTCCAAGGTGGGGCAGGGTTCCGGCTACGCCCAGCCGGGAGCAGCCCATATAAGGCAGGTCCTGCTGCCACGCCTCGGCCAGGAGATCCTAACGTAGGGTGTAGCCGGAGGAGAGGCCGAGACCAGCGGGACCCGGCCAGGGGATTGCCTTTACAACGCTGAACAGTTGCAGGGGGGGGGAATGTCTCCTCGACCCTCCCCTCTCTCTCCCAGTCTGGCCGCGGTGGCCCTTGAGAGTTGCAGGTAGTCCCGCCACATGCTCTTCCGGTCCGACCACCAACGGTCGGGGGGCCGAGGCCGACGGGATCCGTCTGCAGCCGATAAACCAAGAAACCCGTTCATGGGGCCAGAGCCAGGGGCGTCCGGCCGACATCCACCGGAAGCCCGGCCCGAAGACGGACGGGACACTTCTTTCTTTTATAATGGCTGCGACAACACTGGAGGGGGATGTCTTGCACATGCCTCCGACCCCCCCCTCGTCCTCATCGCCTGGTCCGGCCATAACAAATCTCAAGCGAGACGCCGTGGGGTGCACTGGGAGGGAGAGACGGTGCGAACAGGCCTCTCCCGCCTCCCCAGGTGGAGGCTTCCCAGCTGCACCCTCAGCGCTCCAGGCGGTGGCATCCTAACAACTACAGTGCTGCACAGTTTCAGAACGACCTAGATAACGGTTCTTCCACTGTGGCCATGCTGCAACGTCTCGCCCGGCAGGGTGGAGCCCGTCCGCTCATGTGACCCCGCGATCGCCGGTAGCTGCCGAACTCTCAAAATGGCGGTCGACCTGGCAAGAGCGGGCCCAACATAAAGAAATGGCCCGGTCACTGGTTGACTCCACCACCGTAGTCCTCCACGACCTTGAAGATTCTAGAGGAGCCGCGGGAGTCTCCGACCCCCGATGGGGAATGACTGCCATGATCGCCCGTGGAGTGACGAAACTGTCTCCGCGGGACGTCGGCGCTCCCATGCTGGCGCCAGCCTCACTTTGAATTACTACAATCCTGCAGACCTCACTTCCGGTGAAAGCACAGTGTGACCCGGTAGGAAAAATTATTGCACCCCCTCCCCTTTTTGACTGATAGTTCAAACCACCGATCCTTTCCTTTGCCCTTTTAACGGAACTTTGGACTGCCTCCCCCTCTTTTACATTTTCTAGAGAAAACAAAACATTAACCACTACATTAGCATAGCAGTTGACACCAGAACTGTTTTCAAATTGAAAACCAACAACATCTTCAACAGAATCCTTTTTGTTTCTGCTGTGACCCTGCTACAGCACAGGCATTGTCCCCAGCAGTAATTCTGCAATGCCGGTAAGAATAGCTGTGGTGCCTACTGGACTCACTCACCCCCGCGGCGCCCCACGCCGTTTTTTGCTGGGCGGCAACTTACTAGACATCACTTTCGTGCCATCTAGATTTCAGCGCGTTCTGCTGCCTTGGAACTATTCGCACAACAGACCGCTACTGACAAGAATATTTCATTATTGGTGCTGTCAATTTCAATAAATCTATTGGATAATTAAAAAGAAATTGCCACGGTCTCTTCGTTGTTTAAATGTTTTTACTGTTTTTGTTTTGTTGTATATATTTATATGTTATTAAAGTTTTATATTCCTACTACTTTGTTGGAGTGCTATATATTTTTAATGTGACACATAATTGTAAAAACTTTGATGTACAAAGAGTCATTCCTGGAATCTTCCGCTTCAGGCTCGGTCCCCTCCCCAATCACAATACAGGATGGTTTTCAGATAGTAGGAACGCGTGTGCTGTGACGGATCACATCGGGTGTGGGCCTTGATCTACTATAACTCCTTTGAAGAGGGGTGATTCTTTACAGCTGGGGCCATAAACTACATCTGCAGGGCTAGCTGATAGCCTAGGACCGGCCTGGACATTCGGACACAGAGGAAGAGGAGTGTCAGAGGGTGCGGTAGTGAATAGGGCGAAAGGGAGGTGTCGGGCGGGCACAGAGTGTGATTCTCAGGGAAGAGCAGCGCAGATGGGGGAAGGTTTATTGCCCATGCATAAGACAGAGAGCGGTGGTGACCAGTGCCTGGGGGAGATGCTTACGAGGGTGAGGAGCCATGCTACGAATCGACAGCGTGCAGAGAGTGGGTCTGGTCAAGACATCTAAAATGGCTGCCGTGCACGACAAAAGTGTGGCATTTCAAAAAAGGCAAGATGGCGCAGACAATGTTTTTCAACACTTCCTCATTTCCTTCGAATCGAACGTTAACAGACGTTGGGGCATATTACCAAAGTTAAGCGATATTTATCGCTAACGATGCTTACCAACCAATTTTTTACCACTAAGCATCGTCAGAAATTATCGAAGATAAACCTTACTATTATCAAGGTTTATCGCAAATGCGATAATAAACGGCCGCAATGCATGAATATCGCTAAAAACTCAGCGATATTCATGCATTACCGAGCTAATACTCTTAGCCATGTTATCCACCTCCCATTGGATAACATGGCTAAGAACTGCTCAGGGCAGGTGTTACTTTTTGGAGATATTCGCGCTTAGCGCGAATATCTCCAAAAGTTGGTAATAGGAGATAGATATCTTGCATGTTGTAATGCAAGTTATTGTGGTATATGGAACTCATACCATAATCTCTCAGGAAAGCAGAAACTGATCCTTTTGGGACCGCCTAAAAAGGCCTAGGGGGTGAGGAGTACTCTACTTTGCCCCCTTTTCACGTTCCGAACTATTTTATTTTACTCTCTTCTGTAATTACACAAAATACCAGCGATAAGATGCATCGGAGACACACACTGAGAGAAAGGAGGCCGGAGATGAAGAAGACATGTCAAATACACATTGGAGATAATATAGTGGCAGAAGGGAAGTAAATATGAGTAAACTTACCATGTAACATAAAAATGTTGCACTCTATACTATAAGTCTCATTTTATACTACAATCACTTCGCTACAACCTCATAAATTAAAAATAAAAATAAATAATGTCTCAAACAATTTTTGATTTCTAAATATAAATTTATTCTTCAGAATTTTCTAAATTTGAAACAACTAGTAACATGTCCTCATCAGTAATTTCCTCTTCAATCATCTCATCTGGAATCTCCTCATTAAAAGTCTGCAATGATGATTCTTGTAACTCTATGGTCTCCAAACACTCGATAAATTCGCCATCAAGAGATTGATCAAAAAAATCATTCAAGTCATCTCCTCCTTCTGACAATATTTCATTATTGGTGCTGTCCATTTCAATCAATGTAGTGGAATCATTCAAGTCATCTCCTCGTGACAATATTTCATTATTGGTGCTCTCAATTTCAATCAATGTAGTGGAATCATTCAAGTCATCTCCTCCTTGTGACAATATTTCATTATTGGTGCTGTCCATTTCAATCAATCTAATGGAATCATACAAGCCATCTCCTCCTTGTGACAATATTTCATTATTGGTGCTCTCAATTTCAATCAATGTAGTGGAATCATTCAAGTCATCTCCTTGTGACAATATTTCATTCTTGGTGCTGTCCATTTCAATCAATCTAATGGAATCATACAAGTCATGTCCTCCTTGTGACAATATTTCATTATTGGTGCTCTCAATTTCAATCAATGTAGTGGACAATTCAAAAGAAATTGCCACGGTCTCTTCATTGTGAGCCATTTTATTTTGAAATTGCTTGCTGTAAATTGCAGAAAAAAATAATCACTTTCATTTATCGTTTTTAGTAATACATAATATAAAACTAACTTCATCAAGTATTTAGTATAACAGAAGGACTGCAAATAAATAACAGAAAACATTTTTCAAATTATCTTCAAGTGTACAACATAGTTCCCCTTACAAATTAACAACTCACCTTTTTAAAAGTAGCAGAAGTGTTAGTACTGTGTAAATCAAACACCAGAAATTCACCACCAAAAATTCCTCACAAATGTACCTCAGACAGTAGTATCACAAAATGGCTGTGGTTTCCTCTCATTTGACATATATACATAACCAATTAACTTTCATCACACACAAATACAAAACCAAAGTAACATTTTAATTGGTTCTAAATTTCAACACTTTCAAATGTGTTTTCCCCATGCAATTTTCCATAGGACATTTACATACGTCTACAGCCTGAATGGCTGAACGGAATTACACCAAACTTGGCAAAATGGTACATCAAACCTAAGAGGTCAGGAAGGATCTACTATGCCCCCTTATGGTCATTTCCCCCTTCGCTTTGGCCTCCTCTTGTCTCTCAATCCTACCGAGGGACAAGATGGCGGCCGCTACGGACTGTTTGGAATGTTGACAGACGCCGGAGAACCAATCAGCTTCGCAAAGCTCCGTAACGCGAAAAGTACGCGAAGCGGAGCGCTGTTACAGATATATATCTTTTTTTCAACGTTAATTTCTCAAAATCCACTGGAGCACATATATTGAGACCTAGCAAAGGCACATCGGGCTACCAGTCCCTAATATTTTGCCAAGTTTCGTGCAAATCCATTCAGCCGTTCAATTATTATTTTTATTATTTTTTTTTGCCCCGCGGGGCCCTTTTAAAACCTCCACATCAAACCTAGGGGGTCAGCGAGGATCTACTATGCCCCCTTATAGTTATTTCCCCCTTTGTTTTGACCTCCTCTTGTCTCTCGATCCTACCGAGAGACAAGATGGCGGCCGCTACGGACTGTTTGGAATGTTGACAGACGCCGGAGAACCAATCAGCTTCGCTTCACAAAGCTCCGTTGCGCGAAAAGTCCGCGAACCAGAGCGCTAACCGGTCCGCTGTTACAGATATATATCTTTTTTTAAACGTTAATTTCTCAAAATCCACTGGAGCACATATATTGAGACCTACAAAAGGCACATCGGGCTACCAGTCCCTACAATTTTGCCAAGTTTCGTGCAAATCCATTCAGCCGTTCGGGCTAAAAGTGAGGCCAACCGCCCTATGGAAAACTCAATGTTAAAAACACGTTTTGGGACCCCCCTTTTTTCTCGGCCCCCACTGGACGAACCCCCCCCAAATTTTCAAGGGCTGCTCAGAAACAAAATGTGCCATTTTCCTGAAAATTTCAGCCAATTCCGTCCACAAACGCCAAAGTTATTAGACATAGAATTTTCAAAAAACCCATAGAGAAAAAATCCTAACTATATATACCTACTGGCGACCGCCAGTAGGTAATGTATATATATATATATATATATAACATTCTTCAACTTTTAAGAACAACTCACGCACTAGATGATATCATCAGTGATGTCACTGTCCATGTCATGAGTGATGTAATATGTAATGTCATCAGTAGTGCATTACAAGGGCCCAGTTATAGTTAGATCAGCTAACTATAACAGCTGAATTTCCTTGGTTTTGTGTGAGTAAAATGTCACCCTAACTAACAATGTCCATGTAACCTTTGTTTTTTTAATGAATTTCTAAGGTTTTAAAAACATGCTAATTCCTAACTACAACGTCCCTGTAACCTATGTTTTTTTTCTATGAATTTCTAACGTTTAAAAAAAATGAAGGTCCAAACAATAATGTCCATGAAACCTCTGCTTTTTAGAGAATATATATTTATGTGCACATACATATATAGGTATACTAGCAGCCCGTCCCGACCTTGTCAGGGAGCAATCAGGCTCTCAAACTTCCCCGCTCCTCCCCGTGCTCCTGTCTGGTCCACGCTGCAACCCCACACTCACCTACGTCAGCCGACCGCGGGCGCCGCCGCTCCTCAGCCTCAAACTTCACCTTCCTCAGTCCGCCAAAGTTAACCGCCACCTTCAGGGCCCCCAATCAGCCGCACACGGGCCACTCCAGTCCGCCAAAGTTTACCGCTCCTCCCCACGCTTCACCTTCCTCAGCCCGCTCCAGACCGCCACCTTCAGGGCCCCCAATCAGCCGCACACGGCCCGCTCCAGTCTGCCAAAGTTTACCGCTCCTCCCCGCACTTCACCTTCCTCAGCCCGCTCCAGTCCGCAAAAGTTCACCGCTCCTCCCCGCGCTTCACCTTCCTCAGCCCGCTCCAGTCCGTAAAAGTTCACCGCTCCTCCCCGCGCTTCACCTTCCTCAGCTCGCTGCAGTCTGCAAAAGTTCACCGCTCCTCCCCGCGCTTCACGTACCTCAGCCCGCTCCAGTCTGCCAAAGTTCATCGCTCCTCCCCGTGCTCCTCCCGTGCTCCTGATGATGTCAGCACGCACGTCGTTAGCGCAAACGGCCGGCGCTACTTCCAAGGGACTACTTTTTTTTTTAACGTATATTTTTTAAAGAACGTATATATTTTCGTGGTATATAGCCTATGTCCCTCTGCAGACCCTGACAATTCCAATGATGTATTTGGTATTTGGATTGGTGCAGTGGTTCCCGAGTTTACCCGCCTCAAAGGTTCACAGTTCTCTCTTTATAATAGTAGTATATATATATATATATATATATATATATATATATATATATATATATATATATATATATATATATATATATATATATATATATATATATTCACTGAAAAAACCATAGGTTATAGACCATATATAGTTAGGAATTAGCATTTACAAAACCTTGAAAATTCACTGAAAAAACCATAGGTTATAGACCATATATAGTTAGGGATTAGCATTTAAAAAACCTTATTTTACTCACACAAAACCATTGAAATTCCATATATAGTTAGTTGTACTAACTATATATCACGCACCCGCAATCCACTGCTGATGATGTCACATATTACATCATTCATGACATGGTCAGTGACATCACTGATGACATCACTGATGACATCTCAAATGACATCACTGATGACATCACTGATGACATCTCAAATGACATCACTGATGACATCACTGATGACATCTCAAATGACATTACTGATGACATCACTGATAAAATCATTTATGTGATAATACGATGAACCTCTTCAGACTCTAATATAACCTTAGATACACTCAGTGTAAACACAGACTCAAAGGTTGTCACTCATCCATGAAGTTACACACACACCTAGACAGTCATGCAAACAATCAATCACACCTCCATTTCCTTAACTATACAGTTAAACACACCTTACTTATTCAAACATATACTAAGACATATTTACTCACTTATACAATCCTGGATACAAGTTCACAATGATCCATACAGCCACTCACACATTCACTGGCTCTTATGCACAGTTATTTATATATGTCAACTCTCACATGTATTGTATTTTACATATGTACTTAATTTGACATGTAGCACTGAGATATCTATTCACTCAACAATACAGTCATGCACACAGTCAACCGCCCATACAGCTGTTTCCAACATGCACTTTTGAACCCATACATCTATGCACAGAGTCATACACTTCCCAGCCACCCACACACACACTCAGTCTCCCATACAAATGCTTGGGCAACCAATCAATAACCCATATAGTTACTCATATAGCTACTGATCAACACATGCAGCAGTTTACAGAACAACAGACATAATGATGCACAAATTAAGACAGTTTAGTCACTAACCCATGCACTCAGTGAGACACATTTAATCACTCACTCATACATTCAGTCATGCACCTACTAAATCCTTCGTCCAGACACTTATACATCGACTCATTCATAAATATGTAAGACATATTTTAACTTTACAGAAAAATACAGTCACTGGATTTTGTCATCAGTGATGTCATCAGTGATGTCATTTGAGATGTCATCAGTGATGTCATCAGTGATGTCATTTGAGATGTCATCAGTGATGTCATCAGTGATGTCACTGACCATGTCATGAATGATGTAATATGTGACATCATCAGCAGTGGATTGCGGGTGCGTGATATATAGTTAGTACAACTAACTATATATGGAATTTCAATGGTTTTGTGTGAGTAAAATAAGGTTTTTTAAATGCTAATCCCTAACTATATATGGTCTATAACCTATGGTTTTTTCAGTGAATTTTCAAGGTTTTGTAAATGCTAATTCCTAACTATATATGGTCTATAACCTATGGTTTTTTCAGTGAATTTCATTGGTTTTTTAATAGCTAATATCAAAACCTTTACAATGTATTATTCTTTAAATAGAAAAATATTTTTTACATGTTTTTAATACAATTTTTTTTTTATTTTTTTTTGTTTCGCTCCCGGTACGCGTACCGGTTAGCTTCCCGTTAGCTCAATCCGGAGGCGCGACCCGGTACGCGAACCGGTAAACGTTCCTTTTGCGCACCTCTCGCGTTACAAAACAACATCGTGACGCTTCGCGTCAGCATGACGTTTCGCGTTCTCGCGTAATACGTCATATTACGTGCTACGTTCGCGTACCCGGAAGCGTAGCGGTACGCGAACCGGAAGCGATCCGCGGCGCGGCGCCGACCGCGTAACGTAAACACAGCAGGTCATGTGACTCGGTAATAACACTTTTCATTGGTTCATTTCACTTTTGGTTTCCTAATGATGTAATACTAGGTCATGTGATCTAAAATGAACACTTTTCATTGGTTTAGAACTTTTGTTTTTCCCAAATGATGAAAACCCCTCCTTCTTTCCTCACTCTGACTTTCATCTTGGTGAGAGAAAGACCCTTTATTTAGACTTTGAGATGGCTTCATTAGTAGCTTCAGCTGGTGCTAACCCACCACCTCCACCAAATCCAAGAAAGAGAGGACCACCTGCAGAAGTAATTTTGCAAGAAGAGGAAGAACAGGAAGAGGAGGAAGAGGAGGAAGAGCCTGAGTTTTTGCCAGAGGAGCCCAGGAGGTACAATCGAAAGGAGAATTACATCTGGCAATTCTATAGAATTCCAGAGGGGCAAAAAAAAGTGAATGCACGCTACGTGTTTTGCCGTATATGCGGTGATAGATTGTCAAGGGGAACTGATAAAAAATACAGTTACGGCAATCACACTATGCATCGGCATATGAGTAGGTGGCACCCAAATAATTATAGTGCTGCCCAGCTACGTGACGAACAACAAAATCCCCTCCCAATGGCAAGAAGATCGGTTGTCCCAGAGGTGTCGGGACCAGAGGCGAGGGAGATGATCGCAAACATCCAAATGTTGTTTGGGCACGTAAAGCAAGTGTGCGTGGAATGTGGCGCTTTCATCTGCTACAGAGAAAGTAGCATCAGTTTGATTTTACGAGCTATTCAAAATCATGTTAATGTTTGTCCGAGACGCCCCAAAAAATAAATTCTTTTTTTTTTGTTGCTCCTGTTGAGCCCTTTACAATGGATCGTTTTTGTTTCCCCCCCCCCCAAAAAAACCAAAAATTTTTTTAAAACGTTCAGAAAATATAAAAAAAGTAAAAAAAATTTCAAAAAATACTAAAAAAAATATAAAACAACAAAAACATAAAAAAAAAAGTTCTTTTCAGAACTAACTCCCCATTATAAAAAAATTGGTAGAATATTTGAAACTCTGCCAATCTCTATTTCTCTTAGTTCGCTCCCGGAGCGCTACCCGGTACGCGTACCGGAAGCTAACCAAAAAAAATATTTTTTTAAAAAAAGAACAGTAAGTATAAGGTAAGCAAACAGACAGTTATGTGAAAAGAAAGACAGCGTTAGGGAGTAAACAAGAGATACTGTTACCTACAATCCACTGCTGATGATGTCACATATTACATCATTCATGACATGGTCAGTAACATCAACAGCAGTGGATTGTAGGTAACAGTATCCTTAGTTTACTCCCTATAGCTGTCTTTCTTTTAACATAACTGTCTGTTTCCTTCCCTTATAGTTACTGTTCTTTTTTTAAAAAAAATTTTATGATCAGTCATAAACAGTGACATTAATAGAAACAGAGAGAGTGAACAAGAGTGAAGAACTATGGTCCTCCTCAGCCACCCTCAGAAAACCAAGGGGGTCAAGATACATCTACCGTGCCCCCTTCTACCCATTCTGAACATTATTTGCCCTCCATCTTGTATCTTGATTCGACTGAAACACAAAATGGTGGACTCCCATAACGCTGCTGGTTTGCGAACCAGGCAACTTCCCGGGAAGCGGTCCAAAAAAAAAGGTGGGAAAGTAATTCACAGACACTAAGAGTAATAGAGATGGAGTGAGTGAACAAGACTGAGGAACTATGAGAACAGAGGGACTGAGAAAAAGAGTGGAAGGATTTGAGTAAGTAGGTAATAGAGAAAGGAATGAGGAAAGTAACAAAGGCAGGAAACTGAGGATTAAAGAAGTGAAGCAGTGGATCTAATAGTAGGTGAATGTGATAGAAATGTAACGAAAAGAGTACAACTATTTACCTTGTAATTGCCGTTAAATTAAGCACATTTTATTTTTATACTTTCAATCTGTGAAAGAGAGAACCAACATTTGAAAAATATTAAAACATGTATTTAAAAATTACAAAAGACAAGGGAAAATATTGAAGGACAAATAGTTTTTCAACAACTTTGACACTGACAGAAGCTTCTGCTTCTCCAGGTCCTCTACACAATCCTAAAGATATACATTTTAAACTAACAGTATCTTGATGCAGATGAAGTGAGGCCTATCTTAAAACATGGTGCATCTTTTGCATTGCTCTTGTTTCAGAAAAGTGTCGCTTCAGGATGCCAATAACATGTCTCCTATCCAGAGATTTGTTTGAGGTGAGGCCTACTCAGAGTTCAAGATGAGATTTACACTTGTTGAAGTGTACAGAGGAGATAATATCTGTGAAAGTCTACCAATGAAGTGAGTCATGTCCACTGCACTCTTCAACAAAGTAGAAACCTCCTATGTTTCCCTGGACAGACCTAAACTTGATCTGCACAATGTGATTCATAATGATAGGAAACACAGGTGATGTAATTGAAATATGTGCAATTTATTTTGCTCATTTCACAATCACATCACTTGTGTTTCCTTTGCTTAGGTATCTCATTGTGCAGATGTAGTCCAGCATATGAAAGAATACGTAGAAGTGCAGCACTGCATGCAATAAATTTAACACTTACAGAAAACTCACCTTCTCCATGCCTCCTACACAGTTCTACATATATATCATAAATGCAAACAGTACAGAATTAATTATACATGTTAAATGGTTTATTTTTGCTGTTCTCAGAATGTATCAAAATTCACTAAAAACAGTGACTTGAAGGTATTCATCATGTAACAGCGGGGAAAAAAAAACACAATCAAAATGATTGTGTTTAAAAAACCCATACAACATCAGAAATTAAAATTCAGAACTCCTTAAAGTTAACTTACTTTCCATGACGTCCAAGGATGTCCTATGAACAGCTTACACTCTTTTGTGCTGTTATTACTTTCAGCCCGCCACTTTCTGAAAGAAAACCTCCATCGTTTTTAAAAACACGTTACATGCAATAAATGACTTCTTGCTCTCTACCACTATTTTCCACAAGGCCAAATCTAGTCAGAGATATTTATAACTCTTGGATTTCTTGTAAGCCAATCCCATCATTTGGCATTTCCGCAACTTTCACAATTAAAATGTTGAAGATCATTTTCACAATCCTGGAATAGTAATATCTTCCCCTTCTTGCTCAGTCATGTTCTACATTTCCTATGACACTGATACTGCTTAATATGAAGCAGACTTACACTACCTCTATGAGTACTACAATTATTTAATTCTCTACATCACTTTTAATCACAAAGCAATGTAAAACAGTAGACAGCATTGCAGACTTACATTCCCTCTACTCCATGTTTTGATTGGCTGCTTCAATTAGCTTATGAAAAGAAACAGTTTTTCTGAACTCATTAAAAGTGCACATATATCTCCATGATGTCCAGTCCTATGATTAGAAGTTATGTCTCTGAACTACACTTATCCTCAAGGCCAAATTGTGTAGGAGCCATTAGAACTTCTTGAAATTCCACAGAGCACATCCCGAGATTATTTCCCTAAAATTTTGGTTTTAAAAACACCAGGTAAGAGTTTTTAAGGTCATACGGCAATTTTTTTTTGAAAATTAAAACAGAATCATTGCAGAATGACCAGCCATTTCTAGACTTTAAATAAGCTGTGTAATGTCCTGATGTTATTGAAGGGCCGTCATGATATATAATTGCTGTAGTTACAAAAGTCCTTCCTGATATTGACAACTGCGAAGCTACAAAATTTTTTATTAAAGTTGTCAATTTTGTTCCATCAGGCCTACATCGTTGGAACATTTAAATGACGTACTGGCCATATGTTCGTATAAATAATGTGGACATCATTTCAGATTTACATTGGCTACACTCCATGTTGTGATTAGCAGCTTTTACTAGCTTATTAAAGGAGACTGATTTACTGTCTGGCAAAGTTAAATATATAAATCTTTCTGAGTCTACACTAGTAGTACTTGATACCATACAGTTCTCGCAGTCATGCTGCCATTGATAAGAAAGCCCAAACAGCTGATCTACATCTACACCTTCACCATGTAATACATCAAGCATATACATTAAAAACTCCTGACAATCTTGCTGAATATTTTGAGAGAATTGTGTTTGGCCTGAACATCTATCTAACAGATTTCTTATTTCAGACACACTTTCTATGTTTCTTCTATCAGTGGTACATTTCTCTAACACAGAATTTAACAAACTGCAAAATCTTTGATCAGAATTGACCACAATCTCTTCTTTTACATTTTTTAGAGAAAACAAAACATTAATTACTACATTAGCATAGCAGTTGACACCAGAACTGTTTTCAAACTGAAAACCAACAACATCTTCAACAGAATCCTCTTTGTTTCTGCTTGTAATTTTAGGTTCATTCACTTTTTGTCTTTTTGCTACAACCTCCCCAGTATTGTTCTCATTTCTTCGTTTCCGGCCTACCAGACGTTTCTCAAACAAAGGAAACTGAGGCAAATGTGGCGCATACTCTCTTCTTAATCTATTGTATTCCTTAACACAATCTAGATCTGCACAAATGTTTCTGACATCACACTCAATCAAGTACAATCCCGATAAAGTTCTAACTCGTGACAATGCCACATATGCCATACCCTCCTTGAACACAGAACTGCCAATATTCACCAATGCACTGTCTACACTTAAACCTTGCGATTTATGGATTGTCACCGCATATGCCAAGCAAACAGGGAACTGTTTACGGCGAACATATAAGTCTTTTACAAGCAAAAATCTAGCAGAACAACGAGCAATTAGCTGTACTTCCTCAATGCCATCAAATTTAATTTTTAAAAATTCAATTCCATCTCTATTTCTGTATTTCACAAAATCAACAACATTACCCATTGATCCATTTACCAGACCTCTTTCAACATGTAAATTCCTTCTTAAAATTATACGGCAGTTCAAGCACACATTCAGAGTCTTTTCAAAACCTGCAGTTTTAGATATACTCTTCTCTAATGAATCCAATTTAGTTTTCAGATTCTCAGACAAAATAATTGTTGATCCCATATGCTCTACTCTATCAATAGCTTCCAGTTTCACAATCTCTTGCTTTTCTAAATGCAACATTTTGTTGTTAAATTTGGCACATTCTGCAAGAGTTGGCATCAAACATATTCCAGATTTCTTTTCAGTAATTTTCTGAAAAATATTCTCAGGCACAACATCTTGTTCTGGATATAAATTTGACAGTAATCGTGCATTTAAAACTTCTTTCCCATGCTCGGTCACTTTTCCAATTCTAACATCTTGTAGAATAGTCTTGTAAACTTCATCCTTCGCCTGACGCATATTTTCATGCAGTTCAGCATAATTGAAGTTTAACCATATATTGACGTTGCCAATGCTGCCTAGGCACTTCCTGGTATCTTCATGCGTGAGCATTTTGAACACAGGTTGCCCTTTCACTGGTGTCAGCTGCAGAAGATCTCCGAAAACAATGATGTGTTTGCCACCAAATAACACATCATACTCTGTTTTGAGAACTTCTTGCATCCTCAAATGCACAAAGGCAAGCATGACATTGGAAACCATGCTTACTTCGTCAATGATAAGAAGTTTCATTTTCCTCAAGATTCTTGAAACTTCAAAACAAGCATCTCCAGATAGCTTGTGATATTCTAATTTGTTGTCATGCTCTACTGGCAGCATCAGTAAACGATGTAAAGTAATCCCTTTAATATTATGTGCTGCCAGTCCAGTTGGAGCAGTGACAACACAAGACAGCGATGACTCTGTCCTTTCCTGCAAATAGCTTGAAATTGCTTTAATGAGGAAACTTTTTCCAGTTCCCGCTTCTCCACTCACGTACAGTCGGACAGGCTTCAACGACGTACATGAGCACTCTTTCTTATCATGACTTAATCCATGATCAATTTGCATGGTAACTTCGTCATATATTTTCCTCTGCTCAACGTTGAGTTGCCTTTCCAACTCTTCTAAGTTAACCGCATCCTCTTGAGCATGTGCCATGGCTCTTTCCACTTCATTCATAGCAGTGGCAGCTTCATTTTCAATAAGAGGTCCTCCTAGTGGATCCTGACTCAATGAAGCAGAACTCTGACTGTCCTGAGAACTGTCTCTGGCAATCTCGGCTGCAATCGTTGCTTCCTGCTCAATTTCCGCATTCAACATTTCTACATATTTGGGAAAAGCAGGACATTCTATGGTCTCCTTGGCGGCATTGAAAGAGTCTTCGTAACAGAGGAAATCTCCAAGCAGTTCGTCTTCTGCACGCCAAGGCTTGAAAAGTTGCAAAAGTGCTAAATAGAAAAACTCCTTTTTTTCAGGAGATTCGCCACTCAATTTTCGATGGTTTATCAAGTGGCATTTTCTTTGCTTGACCAGACATCCCTCACTTCCTATTACAGCATACACTCCTTTCTCAGTATCTTCTTTGATGTTCCTCTTGAATATGTAATTTTGCAGAACCTCATACAGACAAACATTCTCTAGGTGACTGCTTCGATTTGGATAATATGTATCCAACATGTTTGTCTTCAAAATGTCGGTACTGTTTGGCTCCTTTTCCGCCAAATACTCAATTTCCCGCACAGGTTTGAGAACTCGATTACGCGTTGCAGCAAGACCAAGACTCGCCCAAATGATACTCCTGGACTTGGCATAGAGACTTGCTGAAGACAACCGGTCAGAACATTCGTACGCTCCGATTTCTCGATGCGACAACATCTTCAGACTGAAACTGTACAACTTCTTGCTGAGGCTCTTTTCATGGGAAATGTCCTCCCACATATCCTTCAATTCTGTCTTCTCTTTTTTGGTGATGTAAGACGTCACATACCGAGCCACAGCCATACAGTTATCAGCCACAAACTGTATATCCATGTTAGCATTCCACATGGACAAAATCACCGGGTTGTAGTCGTTGATGTACTTGGACTCTTCATTCCTCTTCAAATTGTATGTGTTTTTAGGTGATTTCTTCATCACATTATGTCGCAGCGAAGACATCAAACTGTTTACTCTTCCTTTAGAAATCACCGGTCGTGGAAAGCCGAAACGACATTTGGTGTAGAACTTGTCTTTGTTTCGGAATTTACGACGGCAGTACTTTCCACATCGATGGCTTTGGAAACGCAGAACTTTTTCTCTTAGGCTTTTCTTCTCCTTTGCGTTTGGAACAGCACACGTAGAATACTGTTGGATGAAACTCATCACTGAGTCTTCTGGATCCGTTCCAAATTTAGGTGCATCCTTGATCCACAACAACATATGTATATGAGGAGCACCTCTTGCTTGGTACTCCTTTCTCCAGAAGAAATCCAACACCTCTCCAAGAGGTGGATTCTTCTTATTCATGATGAAAGACATCATAGCTTCAAATCTATGATTGAAGTACCTACATACATTGACTGGATCCAAAGAGCACAGTTCTCCGGGTGTCTTGAATTCGATGTTATCTACGTTAGCATTTGCCTCTCGTAGAAATTGAAGTAAGTCTTCCCAGCCATACTCGGCACAACTCAGAGTGAGGAACCATGTGGGAGTACCTAAGTTCCTCAGCATACATTTTAAATCACCATGACGACGGTACCAGTACTCATTAGTACCACGCTGACACGCCATGAGATTAATCAGGTGAGAATCCAAAATACTATCTTGGACATTCACTTTATCCATAAAATCACTTGCCGAGATGTTTTGCATGTGTATACCACTTTTCAAGATGTGGTTCACTGCATATGACAGTCCAGACAGATCGCTTTCAAACAGGAGATGAAACAAATAAGGAATGCATTGTCGAAACCTAGCATCTCCTGCATACAATCGCAAAGTCCGGTATTCAGAAGCAGGAATTTGATGAGGTCGCTCATCATATCTTCCTCCCTGACCTGTTGGAAAAAGCTGTGGGAAACACCGAGCTTCCAAACTTTCCTCCCAAACACTAATGGGACTCCCTTTGGCTTGTTTCATTTGAAACAACTCAATAGCATTCCCCATGACTTCCTTGGAATGCAAAGGATGAACACTATAATGTTCATATATTTCCTCACTAGTAGAGGGTTCTACTTTCTCAATTTGACCAGCACACAAATCGCTATCCTCTTCCTCACTTACTTCCTCTTCTGCAACATATACATTCTTATAGTATTTATTATTTTTTTTCAAATACAATGTTGCCTTTTTAACTTTCCTAACATCTACTAAATCTTGCCATATTTTCTTATTCTTTGTCGGAACCCCATTAACTAAGATAACCAGAGGTTCCTCTTCCACTTTTTCTACTCCAATTGTGTTAATGTTTTTCTTCAAATCTAGAGGCAAATAAACAACTCTTCCCTTTAATCCTCTCTGTAAATCTGATGGAGGCAATTTCCCTGTCTTTGGCTCCATTCTTACAATAGCCTGAAAGGGATGGATACTTTGAATCAAAATAGATTCATAAGTATTTAAGTCCTTCAATTCAGAAGGAATCTCAACCAATTCCAGATTATTATGAACTGCTCTAGCAGGCATCTGGTTTTGTTTTAATTTGTTACAACAATAAGTACACACACGTTGATCCAATCCCAAATCAAAACAATTTTCTACCATCAAGTATGTTGCAAAATCCTTCCATTGACTATTATTTTCCCTTTCACTTTTTGCATATAAATCCACTAACTTAGTCTGATTCTTATAATAAGTGCGTCTACAACACACACAAGTGAAATTAGGCCTCTCACTTGATTTCATGTCAAACGTCGCAATTTCCCTCTGGAAATTATCTGTACTGGAAACATGTACACTATCTTCCAAATGACCCTCTACTTCTTGCTCAATTTCAACATTCTCCTCTTTACTTCCAAAGTAACAAAACTCAATTTCTTCACATATATTCTTCACATCTATTTCAGAACCATGCAAAAGAGCAGCGCATAATTGTTTCAGCATAATTGCTGGACTCTTAGCATAATACAACATTCTAACTAATTTCCTCACTTTGTTATGATGCACTGCTAGCATCCTGAAATGATGAAAAACACTCTGGCATACTCTCCTGGAAAGACAAGCCAGTGAATGACCATGCAAACCTGTCACTTCTCTTACTCTGCAAGGATCTAATTCTTGCAACAACCTCATTTTCTGCTTCAAACTTTTTTTGTTAAATGACCGTACAAAATCACAAAGCAAATTGATGGAATCCTGTCGCACACTGCAAATACTACTACACTTCCAGGTGTACACAGGACCCTTAGCACGTCTTCCTAAAACCTCATTACCTAACAACTCTTCTGCCTCTGTTGTCACAAGTTTTTCTTTTTCAACTGGACAACCATCTTTCACTTCATAAGCACGACCACTGATGTCAACTGCATGCACCAAATCATTATCCTGGAAATAACTCTCTTCATTAAAAAATGCCTCACAGCTTGAACTATGCATCCATTCTCCAGAAAAAACTTCACAAAAATTACTACGATTAACTATTCTCTTCCATCTACTATTTCTTTTGAAATCAAAAATTGCCTTGTTTAGCTTCCTAATTCTATTGATTATCAAAATAAATAACTTACGTTTAATTTCAAATGCCTGATCAATAACTTTCTCAACTTTTTTTTTTCTCTTATAAAAAACTAGTTTCTGTTGACCTTTCTTAATATTTTTTAACAAATTGCCAATTATCTTGTTGCGGAACATTCGTTTACGAATCTCCCTAAACTGTTGTTTCCTTCTACTATCATGCACAGATTTATCTCTTGCTCTAGCAGTAACATTTTCCATTGTCCTTTTCTTTCCATTTGATTTACTCCTCGTGTTATGGACTGAAACATTTTCTGTAGTAATATTTTTTTTATTACAAATATTTCTTATGAAATATTTAGAGCTCTTACCCGGTGCTTTCTTCGTGGCTTGAGAAATCTTTTTGTTAGAGGACTGCTGCATTTTTTTTTTCTCCTGCTGTCTTTGACGTTTTGCAGCCTTTATCTGTCTTTGTGTTGTAGGCATATTAAAATCTTGAAATGATCTGCAGTTGAATCTGAGGAAAAATATAATAAAAAATGTTAATAAACATTATTATCAAACAGTAAATCAGTAATAGTGATCAAAAACATAACACACTACTTGACATTTTAATTTGAAGATTTTTTAGTCATTGCCATTTTTACAATACAGAAATACCAGAAAAGAAATGACATTTATATTTATGTTACCTATGCTATTTTATATGTGAATCTGATCTAATTTTATGAGCATATTTTAATATTTTATTGAAGACACTACACATAACCTGTTTTTGAAGGTGTCTTTATTTTTAAATTAAACGGTTTACCTTTTTACTTTTTATTGATTATAAATTTTAAAAATAAATGTTTATAATTCCAAAGGCTCAAGCAGGTCAGCTTCCCATCCTATATCATATAATTCGGACAAATCTGCATCCTCATCACGCTCTTCTTCATCCTCAGGATTTAAATCATCCAAGGGATCAACATCCACTGATGTTTCAATTACGAGTTCAATGATGAGGTCAAAATCAACTGATTGCTGATTGTCGCTCATGTTGATGTTGTCTTTATCTTTAAAGAAAGATAACAACAATGAGATGTTGCAGAGTAAGAAACAAATCTCAGAGATTATAATAGTAAAATTGTTTAACAAGATTAACATTTTGCAGCTATTATTTAGCCATGTCCAGCAATGCTGAGCAGGTGAAGCCTATGTCTAATTTTTCACTGAACAGGACTCATCTCTTCTTAACCTTGGATAAGCCTCAACGACTCTGTGTCCCCTGCACATACTCAAATGTTAAAGTGCAGATTTATATTAAATGGCACATCCCCAGGCATGCACCAGTTAATGTGCACCACTGCTTTACCACCCATGGTGTGCCGCATTTACAATCAGATAGGAGAAAGCTGCGTCAAAACCCTGCGCCTGATTGAAGCTGGCATAGGTCTTGACGCAGCATTGTGCAGATGGGGCACCCCTGAGCCTTGCTGGAGCTGCATCGCACTTGCGATACAACTCCAGCAATGCACCACCTTTACGGCACAGATGCGTCACGCATCTGTGCCGTTTTTGCCCCATGCTGCGCCACATTGTAAATGCAGCACAACATGGGTGGCGGAACAGTGGCGCAGGATGACTGTCACATCCCTGGTGATGCGCCAGTCATCATAAATCTATCCCTAAGCTTCTTATCTTGTTACAGATGAACTGCCATATGTATCATCAAAATATTTTACATTTTCTAAATAGCGAATTTTAAGGAATAAATAGCGATTCTTTACCATTCCTAATTTGTGATGAGCAAATTGCTAATTGCAAGTTACCCATTCATTTCCATGGCCTAGGAGGCTAATATGAATGAAGGTTTAATTTGCGATTAGCAATTTGCTCATCACAAAGTAGGAATTTTTCCAAGGGTGCAGGGGTGTCTCAAGAACACCTGCTGCACCCCTGAAAAACAAATTTGGGGGCATATGGCACACATACATGCCCTAAGAGCATGTGTTGGCGTCATATGGCACCTTTTGTTTTTTTGAAAAAAAGCTTTTTGAAAAGAATTCACAAATTACCACTAATTTACCACAATAGTTTCCAAATCCTTAATGTCATTTTTTACATAGTTTTTGTTTGATACATTGCATTTAAGTAGTCACAAAATTTACAAATGCTTCAGTGCAATCGCAAAATAAGGAATAGCAAATTTTGCTACTCCTTATTTTGCATCAAAGTTGTTTGATACATACCATTTGTCTAATTAACATTCGCAAAGGCCGAAATTCATAGAATTTTGATCTTTGCAAATGCTAATTAGCTTGATACATATGGCCCCAAGTGAGGCCTGTCTTGCGACATGGTGCATCTTTTGCATTACTGCTGATTGGGACTAACCTGAACTCCTCTGAGGCGGAAAGCCGGAGGTATTTTGTAACTATTCGCTCTGTTTTTAAAAATTTATTAGCACTTGCACTAATTTTAACCCACAAAAGCCAGCCAGGCTTACCTGTGCCAAAGCGCTGATTCCTAGCGCCACCAGACCTCAGACTCGAGCAAACGCCCTCACCGCTAGCGCGGCAAAGGTGTAGCCACGCCCCCTGCGAGGCCACGCCCACCAATCACCTCGAGTATATAAACGCTTGACAGCGCAACGATTCCTCACTAACCTGAACTCCTCTGAGGCGGAAAGCCGGAGGTATTTTGTAACTATTCGCTCTGTTTTTAAAAATTTATTAGCACTTGCACTAATTTTAACCCACAAAAGCCAGCCAGGATTACCTGTGCCAAAGCGCTGATTCCTAGCGCCACCAGACCTCAGACTCGAGCAAACGCCCTCACCGCTAGCGCGGCAAAGGTGTAGCCACGCCCCCTGCGAGGCCACGCCCACCAATCACCTCGAGTATATAAACGCTTGACAGCGCAACGATTCCTCACTAACCTGAACTCCTCTGAGGCGGAAAGCCGGAGGTATTTTGTAACTATTCGCTCTGTTTTTAAAAATTTATTAGCACTTGCACTAATTTTAACCCACAAAAGCCAGCCAGGCTTACCTGTGCCAAAGCGCTGATTCCTAGCGCCACCAGACCTCAGACTCGAGCAAACGCCCTCACCGCTAGCGCGGCAAAGGTGTAGCCACGCCCCCTGCGAGGCCACGCCCACCAATCGCCTCGAGTATATAAACGCTTGACAGCGCAACGATTCCTCACTAACCTGAACTCCTCTGAGGCGGAAAGCCGGAGGTATTTTGTAACTATTCGCTCTGTTTTGAAAAATTTATTAGCACTTGCACTAATTTTAACCCACAAAAGCCAGCCAGGATTACCTGTGCCAAAGCGCTGATTCCTAGCGCCACCAGACCTCAGACTCGAGCAAACGCCCTCACCGCTAGCGCGGCAAAGGTGTAGCCACGCCCCCTGCGAGGCCACGCCCACCAATCACCTCGAGTATATAAACGCTTGACAGCGCAACGATTCCTCACTAACCTGAACTCCTCTGAGGCGGAAAGCCGGAGGTATTTTGTAACTATTCGCTCTGTTTTTAAAAATTTATTAGCACTTGCACTAATTTTAACCCACAAAAGCCAGCCAGGCTTACCTGTGCCAAAGCGCTGATTCCTAGCGCCACCAGACCTCAGACTCGAGCAAACGCCCTCACCGCTAGCGCGGCAAAGGTGTAGCCACGCCCCCTGCGAGGCCACGCCCTCTACAACCAGCACAAATGTGCGACCTCCCCAGCGCAGCGGACGAGCGCAGCGGGAGCGCCGTTTGCGCGCCGAAGGCGCGCCTAAGGCAAGCCCGTCTGCGCCCGTCCGCGCACGACCGGGCCTAGGGCCAGAACCCCTGCCTGATTCCCTCCTCTCAATCATACGGTATTCCCGCAGAGACCTTTTGAGCCTCAGACCTCCCCCGCAGTCCTGTGATTACATCCATAATCCCAAGGGACCCTTCATTAGCTGCCCCTCATGCAAACCAACGCAGCTTACGCTACCCGCGAGACCCAGCAAGCCTGCCACCCTCAACCTAGCCTCTCTAAACTGCCGCTCTCTTCCCAAACACGCGACTCAGATTGCCGACCTCATAGAGGACCATGAAATTGATATATTTTTCCTCACGGAAACGTGGCTCGGCCCTCACTCTCAATCTGACATGGTCTTAGCAACCCCACAGGGCTATTGTATTCAGTCCTTACCCCGTCCTCTAGGTAGAGGAGGAGGGATAGCCATTATCCATCGAGAACACCTCCACTTCAAAACCTACGACGCCCAGATTACCGACGCAGAAAGCCTGCATTTTTCTGTCACACTCAACCCAACTACCTCCCTTACAGGACTCCTCATTTATCGCCCTCCCGGCACTCCGGGTCCCTTCATCTGTTCGCTTCTGGACCTAATTACAACCCAAGCCCACTCCTTCTCTAACTACATGATAGTCGGAGACTTGAATATCCACCTTGAAGACCCGGCCAACGCAGTAGCCCTTGATTTGATTCAAGATCTAGCGGCTCTTGACATCCGGTTACTAAACTCCGGAGCCACCCACAACAAGGGCCACCTCTTAGACCCCGTACTTACAAACTCACCTACTATGTCAGCCAAAGAGGCCTTACCCCTCCCCTGGACAGACCACTTTATGGTCTCCTTCCAATTACCTGTAACCTCCAAGAAAAACCGCACACCCCCCACCTTTAGCAAGGATAGGACCTGGCCCAGACTCTCCACGGACGAATGGACTCGGACCCTGGAAAAAAACATCCCTACCCAGGCAGAAGACCCAAATACAGCAGACAAAAGATTCAGAGATTGGATTACCGCCTCCCTAGACCTCATACTTCCACTCAGAAACAGGGAAAATAAAAACGGCAAACATGGCTCAGCTCCATGGTATTCCACAGAGCTAAGAGCACTCCGTAAAAACTGCAAAAAGGCTGAACGTCTTTGGAGAAAGACCTGGCAACATGCCAACAAAGAAGACTACCAGGCTGCGGTCAAAATTTACAAAGAGGCTATCAAATCAGCCAAAGCTTCCTACTATACCACTCGTATACAAGAAGCATCCAATTCAGCCCAAGAATCTTTTTTAATCGTCAAAGAGCTGACCAAGGTCCCCACCACCTCCTCCTCTAACACGCCCAAAGTTGACAGAAGTAACGAGTTAGCCATTTTTTTCAACGAGAAAATTACCCGTATCCTGGCCTCCCTCCCTCCCTCCAGCCTTCCCAGCCTTACGGAAAGCAATCCTGTCCCCATAATGTTTGAAAGCATCTGTCGTCCTTCGCTTAAGACCTTTCGACCTGTCACCCATGCAGAGGTTGAGCGAACCCTTGTAAAAATGAAAAGTGGATCGCCCCTGGACCCAGCCCCTATCAGGTTCCTTAAGACAGTAGCCCCAGTAATAGTTCCTACCATTACGGACCTCATCAACTGTTCGTTTTCCCATGGCATCGTCCCCGACAGCTGGAAGAGTGCGGTGGTCAAAGCACTCATAAAAAAAACCCAGCTGGATCCAGCAGACCTGACCAACTATAGGCCAATATCCCTACTCCCTGGCATTAGTAAAGTCACCGAGAAATTGGTAAATATCCAATTATCTCAGTTCCTGGAAACAAACAAACTACTCAGACAATCCCAGACCGGATTTCGCCCAGGCCACGGAACGGACACCGCGCTGCTTGCGGTGATTGAAGAGGCAAGGGGCTTACTAGATTCAGGAGGATCAGTGGCAGTGATCCTCCTGGATCTAAGTGCAGCCTTCGATACGGTTAACCACCGTGTCCTTCTGAACAGACTGGCGAAGGCAGGACTTACCGGGACAGCTATCGGATGGATCGAATCCTATCTTACAGGACGCACCTTTCAAGTCTGGGATGACAGTCACCACTCATCCACCCTCCCACTCACTTGCGGCGTCCCCCAGGGCTCTTCCCTAAGCCCCACGCTCTTTAATGTCTATATGGCCCCCCTCGAGGACGTGGTAACACCATTTAACATCAAAATGGTGAGTTACGCCGATGACACCCAACTAGTAGTCTCCCTGTCCCAGCTGATTGACCATCCTGAAAACCTGACTAACTGCCTCATAAACATCCACAATTGGATGAACGAATCCTCTTTGAAATTGAATGGGACAAAGACAGAGGTAATGTTACTCGGTAAGCAATGGACAACTATCCCTCCCACGATATGGCCCGATGTGTTCGGTGAAATCCCCTCCCCCAAATCTGAAATCAAAACACTTGGGGTGTGGCTAGAGCCACAACTCACGATGAAGACCCAGGCTACCAAAACCTCGGGCACATGTTTTGGGCTCATGCGTAAGACTCGTAAAATCCTGCCCCTACTCCCTCCTATGTCCAGAAAGCTCCTTATCCAGGGCCTAGTGCTGTCCCGCTTAGACTACAGCAATCTAGTCTATCTGGGAGCCCCCGAGGCTACCATCTCGAAACTCCAGCGGACACAGAATGCGGCAGCACGCATGATTACCAACACCCCCTCCAGAACATCTGCCAAGCCAGCCCTTAAAACCCTACACTGGCTCCCTGTTCGCCAAAGGGTGCACTTTAAAGCAATGTGTATTACACACAAGCTCTACAACGGTTCCGGCCCAGCGATCCTCAGCAACATGATTACACCCTATACAGCAACCAGAGTGCTACGATCGCAAAATGAGAATCGAGTCCACATTCCCAGATTCAAAAAAGTCCGCACAGGAGGCCGTCAATTCTCCGTTCAGGCGGCCAAAGGCTGGAACGCACTCCCCCTGGCCCTCAGATTGGAATCCAACTTCCTGGCGTTCCGCAAAAAACTTAAGACCCATTTGTTTCCCAAGTAACACCCCTCAACTACCTCCCGTCTCAATAGGTTCAAGTTACATAGCGCGGGGATACCCTTGGGTCACCAGGCGCTGTAGAAATCGCTAAAATACAAAAATACAAAAATGTGGTACGTTTTTTTTTTACACCATGACATATCTGCCTAAATGCATCAATTTTTAATGTTGGCACCTCATAGCAAATATTTTGCACCACCGCTGCATCATAAAAGTGACGCACAGTGGCAGAAAAAAGGCATAAAACTATCATAAATCTATCCCTAGCATTTTAAATGATTAATCCAGGATGACAATAAAGTGTGTCCTATCCAGAGGTTTGTTTAAGGTGAGGCCTACTCAGGATTGCAGATCAAAGTTACGCTTGATGAAGAATACAGAGGAGATAATACATATAAAGGACTACCAATGAAGTAAGTAATGTGCACTTTATTGCACCAGTCATCATAAATGTATCCTTAAGCTTCTTATCTTGTTACAGATGAACCACCATATGTACCATCAAACTATTTTCCGATTCCTAAATAGCAAATTTTAAGGAATAAATAGCAATTCTTTACTATTCCTAATTTGCAATGAGCAAATTGCTAATTGCAAATTACCCATTCATTTCCATGGGCTAGGAGGCTCATAGGAATTAAGGTTGCAATTTGTGATTAGCAATTAGCTCATCACAAAATAGGATTTTTTTCAAGCGTGCAGGGGTATCTCAAGAACACCCTGCTGCACCCCTGAAAAAGAAATTTGAGAGCACATGGCACACCTACATGCCCTAATGGCATGTATGGGCGTCATATGGGACCTTTTTTTTTTTTGAAAAAAATGCTTTTTGAAAAGAATTCGCAAATTACCACAAACTAGAAGTTGGTGGTAGTTTCCAAATCCTTAATATCATTTTTTACATATTTTTTTTTGATACATTGCATTTAAGGAATCGCAAATTTTGAATTATTGACATTTTAAGTAATTTCCACATGTGCAGTGTTTTCAAAATATAATATGAAAATCGTTTTTGGGGAAAAGTAATGGTTTGCAAATTTATGACAAGGACATAATGGTGTATGCTTCTCTATAAGGCATTTCAGTGTCTCTAATGTCATTTTTCCCATATTACATTATAAGACCTTTCCCCATGAAGCACATTCCTTGTAAATATGCTCCCACCTGTGCATTGCAAATTTAGATTTTGACTGTTTCAGTCACATAGCCATGTTGAAAGTGACCCAAAAAATTTGCAAACGTTTTAAAATAACACATTCATGTGTCTTAAGGACATTTTAAGTCATTTCCCCATGGACAATGTTTTCTAAGTGGCACAAAAGAGGTATACACCTATCATAAATCTGTCCCTAGCATTTTAAATGATTAATTCAGGATGACAATAGGATGTGGCCTATCCAGAGGTTTGTTTAAGGTGAGGCCTACTCAGGATTGCAGATTAAAGTTATGCTTGATGAAGAATACAGAGGAGATAATTCATGTAAAGGCCTACCAATGAAGTAAGTGATTTCTACTTCATTGCGCCAGTCATCATAAATGTATCCCTAAGCTTCTTATCTTGTTAGACATCAACAGCCATATGTATCATATAACTATTTTGCATTTCCAAAAAAGCGAATTTTAAGGAATAAATAGCGATTCTTTACCATTCCAAATTTGCGATGAGAAAATTGCTAATTGCAAATTACCCATTCATTTCCATGAGCTAGGAGGCTCATATAAATGAAGGTGCAATTTGCGATTAACAATTTGCTCATCACAAATTAGGAATTTATTCCAAAGGTGCAGGGGTGTCTCAAGAACACCCTGCTGCAACCCTAAAAAAGAAATTTGGGGGCATATGGCGCACATAAATTTTAACAACATTCCTTTACCTCAACAACGATTTTCAAATCATAACTTCAAAACACTACACATGGGAAAATTACTTAAATTGTCCTTAAGACACATAAAAGCGTTTTTTGATTGGCTTTCCTGCATGGTAGGGTCACTTTTAACATGGCTATGTAACACAAACATTCAAAATCAAAATTTTCCATGCACAGGTGGGAGCATATTTACAAGCAATTTGCGCCACAGAGAAAGGTCTTACATTAAAATGGGAAAAATAACATCAGGGACAGTCAATTGCCTTATAAAGAACCATACACCATTATGTCCTTCTCATGAATTTAAAAACAATTCCTTTTTCCCAAAAACGATTTTCAAATCATAATTTCTAAACACTGCACGTGAGAAAATGACTTGAAATGTCATTGAAACACATGAAAGCGTTTTTTGATTGGCTTTCCTGCATGGTTGGGTCACTTTTAACATGGCTATGTAACACAAACATTCAAAATTAAAACTTTCCATGCACATGTGAGAGCATATTTACACACAATTTGCGCCACAGAGAAAGGTCTTACACTAAAATGAGAAAAATAACATCAGGGACAGTCAATTGCCTTATAAAGAACCATACACCATTATGTCCTTGTCATGATTTTATAAACAATTCCTTTTCCCCAAAAACGATTTTCAAATCATAATTTCTAAACACTGCACATGGGAAAATGACTTAAAATGTCATTAAAACACATGAAAGCGTTTTTTGATTGCCTTCCCAGCATGGTTGGGTCACTTTTAACATGGCTATTTAACACAAACATTCAAAATCTAAATTTTCCATGCACATGTGAGAGCATATTTACAAGCAATTTGCGCCACAGAGAAAGGTCTTACATTAAAATGAGAAAAATAACATCAGGGACAGTCAATTGCCTTATAAAGAACCATACACCATTATATCCTTGTCATGAATTTAAAAACAATTCCTTTTCCACAAAAACGATTTTCAAATCATAATTTCTAAACACTGCACATGAGAAAATGACTTAAAATGTCATTAAAACACATGAAATCATTTTTTGATTGACTTTCCAGCATGGTTGGGTCACTTTTAACATGGCTATATAACACTAACATTCAAAATCAAATTTTTCCATGCACATGTGAGAGCATATTTACAAGCAATTTGCGCCACATAAATCATAATTTTCTCCTTAAAGCACACTATTCTCTATCTAAAATAAAGAAATATTTTCTCACCTTAGCAAATACTTTGAGTTTGAAAACAGTCTAAGAAACACACCAATTTGTCTTCAGCAGAGCAAAAGGTATGCACTCCAGAGTCTGCAGCTATCAAAAGCACAGAAATGCTGTAATTCTTCACACATATTTCTCATGTCACCCAATCAAAACTCTTCCTTCACTTTTTTTCAAATGAAAACCCTTCCCCCCTCTGCCATTTCTGGCTATTTTCCATAGCAACCACCTCTTGGAGAAACTCTGGTGTTTGCAAGTTCACACAACAATGTTGCAATTGAACTCTGAACTCTCAGTGCACCTGCATATCCAGTGCTTTCTTTCATTTAATGATTTTTTATTGACCACTCAAAATACATCTCTCAAACAACACATCTGTACACCCTAACTTTCTGTTTTCATCAATCAAAATCCACCAATCACTGTTACTGCTTCATGAACACAGAAACTCCATAGTTTTTTTCATTTCAAACTCTCATTTTTTCAACTGCCATTTCATTGCCACACTTCATCTGACTGCAGGAGAACCTTCTCTCACCATGTTTTCTGTCTGGATTGTTGGTCATAGTTATATTCACTGGGCTCAAAGGTACGTTGAAAGCAGGAATTTACCTAACCTCAATTTACAAGATGTGGAAATTAAGTGGTTTGGCCACAGAGGATTAAAATGTCACCAATTGATACCATTGGTGAAAACCTTTATGCATTTGCCCAAACCTGACCTGTTAATTGTGCACTGTGGAGGTAATGACTTGGGCACTTTGACTGGTGTAGGTCTGGAAATGCTTTTAAAGGACACCTTTGAGCAATTGATGGCACTTTTTCCTCAGACTGCCTTGGTATATTCAAATATATGCCAAAGACAGAAATGGAGGTGGTCAAACCAATTTTGTCCACAAATTGAGAAGTCGAGGAAGCATGTAAACAAATCTGTTTCAGCTTACATGAGAGACCATGGAATGGGCTCCCTGTACAACAATAACTTGCGTTACTACATGCAAGATATCTACAGAGGAGATGGAGTTCACTTCTCAGATGAGGGCAACAGAATTTTCACTCTGAATTTAAGAATGTGCATTGGTACCTACTTATAAGTACCTAAATGTACCATAAACCCAAAAGCTCTTCTCAGAGCTACCCTACATCTAATCACTCACAATTATTATTTTACTCTAACTTTTTTCACTAATTTTCAACAAAGTACACTCCCTGGGGCGCTACCCGGTACGCGTACCGGGAGCTAACCTCGCGAAATTTTTTAAAAAAATGTTTTTTTTTCGCACATATGGGCCTCCCCAGCCACCCTCACAAAACCTAGGGGGTCAAGATAAGTCTACCGTGCCCCCTTCTACCTATTCTGAACATTATTTGCCCTCCATCTTGTATCATAATTCGACCGAAACACAAAATGGTGGACTCCCGTTACGCTTAAGGTTCGCGTACCAGGGCGCTCACCGGTTCGCGTACCGGGTCGCTTCCTGGGAAGCGCACCATCAAAAAAGGTGGGAAAGTAGTTCACACAAAAGCCACTTGAGACAATTTCACCAAATATAGATTAGCTCATACTACATACCAATCCCTACCATTTTCACAAATTTGATTGGAATTCCATTTAGCCATTTAGCCTGTAGACCTCTCTAAATACCGTGAGGTAAATTACTTCACAAAACACATCTGAAGTGTTGGAATTGACAACCAATTAAAATGTTACTTTCATTTTCTACTTTTTTTACCTGACATTTGATTGGTTATGTACCCGAATATATATAAAGGAAGACAAGGAAACACAGCCATTTTGACTACTACTTCCTGGTGTACATTTCAATAGGATTTTCATTAATAACTTCAACTTCTTTTTAAAGGTAAGTTGTTATTTTTAAAACTGAAGTATATTGTGCACTTTAAGTTAATATGGCAAACTTTTTCTGTTAGTTATATACTATCCCTCTGTAGTACTTATAAATTTAGATACACTTTTTTATATTCCTACTTCCACTCTGATACTATACACTGCCCAAAGATAAATTCACTGTTAAAAACTGCCTATCTAAAATTAATCCCAACAGTGCCCTACCTCTACTAATATATATTTTTTTAATGCAAATTTCAGGGAAAATGGAAAGTGAACAAAAAATTTCATTTGAAATTGTCCTTCCAGAGTCCAACACAGAAATCATTGATCCAAATGAGATTGAATTTATGGATGAAACTTGGGACCAAGAACTACTGCAATGTGTACAAGCAGTAGATAACCTCATTGCAAATGAGGACATTTTACAACCTCAGAGACTACAATGTATATTCCATGATAATAATGAAATTTCTGACAATGAAATGTTAGAAAGTTTAATAAATTATGAAACACAACCGCCAGTAGGTAATATATGTATATTACCTACTGGCGGTCGCCAGTAGGTATATATAGTTAGGATTTTTTCTCTATGGGTTTTTTGAAAATTCTATGTCTAATAACTTTGGCGTTTGTGGACGGAATTGGCTGAAATTTTCAGGAAAATGGCACAATTTGTTTCTGAGCAGCCCCTGAAAATTTTGGGGGGGTTCGTCAAGGGGGGGCCGAGAAAAAAGGGGGGTCCCAAAACGCGTTTTTCCCATGTTAATTTCCATAGGGCGGTTGGCCTCACTTTTAGCCCGAACGGCTGAATGGATTTGCACGAAACTTGGCAAAATTGTAGGGACTGGTAGCCCGATGTGCCTTTTGTAGGTCTCAATATATGTGCTCCAGTGGATTTTGAGAAATTAACGTTTAAAAAAAGATATATATCTGTAACAGCGGACCGGGCAGCGCTCTGGTTCGCGGACTTTTCGCGCAACGGAGCTTTGTGAAGCGAAGCTGATTGGTTCTCCGGCGTCTGTCAACATTCCAAACAGTCCGTAGCGGCCGCCATCTTGTCTCTCGGTAGGATCGAGAGACAAGAGGAGGTCAAAACAAAGGGGGAAATAACTATAAGGGGGCATAGTAGATCCTCGCTGACCCCCTAGGTTTGATGTGGAGGTTTTAAAAGGGCCCCGCGGGGCAAAAAAATAAAATAATAATAATAATCGAACGGCTGAATGGATTTGCACGAAACTTGGCAAAATATTAGGGACTGGTAGCCCGATGTGCCTTTGCTAGGTCTCAATATATGTGCTCCAGTGGATTTTGAGAAATTAACTTTCAAAAAAAGATATATATCTGTAACAGCGCTCCGCTTCGCGTAACGGAGGTTTGCAAAGCTGATTGGTCATTCTGTCACTGGGCTATAGTTGGGCTACATCTGGCTGATATTTGGGCTACATTTGTTTTTTTGTGTGTCTGGCGGCCATCTTTGGGCTACATTGGGCTACATTGGGCTTCATTGGGCTACATTCGGCTAATTAGCAAATAGCTCATCGCAAACTAGGAATGGTAAAGAATCACTATTTATTCCTTAAAGTTCGCTATTTAGGAAATGCAAAAAACTTTGATGATACATATGGCGGTTCATCTCTAACAAGATAAGAAGCATAGGGATACATTTATGATGACTGGCGCATCACCAGGGATGTGTTAGTCATTCTGTGCCGCTGTTCCGTCACCTATGGTGTGCTGCATTTACAATGCGGCGCATCATGGGGCAAAAACAGCACAGATGCGTGATGTATCTGTGCCGTAAAGGTGGCGCATTGCTGGAGTTGTATCGCAAGTGTGATGAAGCTCCAGCAAGGGTCGGGGGTGCCCCTGTCGCAGGGTTTCTGTTCTCACACAGAACTGTGGACAGAGGATTGGAACCTCGGCGAATGCATTGCTGGAGTTGTATCGCAAGTGTGATGAAGCTCCAGCAAGGGTCGGGGGTGCCCCTGTCGCAGGGTTTCTGTTCTCACACAGAACTGTGGACAGAGGATTGGAACCTCGGCGAATTAGGGTGTCCCAAAACTCACGTTAGTAATCAAAAACTCCTTAGCAAGCTAGGTACAGTGTCACATTGGATATAACAAACTCTCAATGTTTAGACAATCCAGAATATGAACTTATAGTACCTCAGGATACGTGGAACTCATGAACAGTCGGTCGTTATAGATTTCTTAGAAACCAGAACATGGAGTTAAGAAGAACAGATGTGTATTTGAAATGTTTATTTACTAATGCCGTCTTCTCAGGCGTAGTACCTTAGATAATAAAAGTACACATATTATCAGTAGCAAAATTACCAGCATAGTTACTAGTACATAAAAAGTGAATGGTGATAGTATGTTAACATGCTGTAAATGAATAAGAGTTAGCAACACTTATAAGCAGCCGCGGGCCGTGGAGGGAGTTACGGTGAGGCAGGGAGGCGGGGAGGGGGAGAAGCAGGGTGGAGAATACAAGTACACATATTATCAGTAGCAAAATTACCAGCATAGTTACTAGTACATAAAAAGCGAATGGTGACAGTATGTTAACATGCTGTAAATGAATAAGAGTTAGCAACACTTATAAGCAGCCGCGGGCCGTGGAGGGAGTTACGGTGGGGCAGGGAGGCGGGGAGGGGGAGGGGCAAGGTAGAGAGGGCTCTACCCTGCTTCTCCCCCTCCCCGCCTCCCTGCCCCATCGTAACTCCCTCCACGGCCCGCGGCTGCTTATATCTTACCCTCCCTAATACACATATTATATTATTTGCTAAGAAGGTCTCTTTGTGTTGGTTTAGGGCGTGCCCATACTTTAGTGTCTTAGATTTGAAGGAATCACATCAGCATGTCGTAATTGGCATGGCCGCGTTAGCGATTAGCTGAAACTACACGCTGTCTTCCTTATCTTGGCTATGTATGAAAACGCCATTTTGAATGTTGCAGCGGCCATCTTAGACCATAAGCGGCCTCGTGGCCGGCGTGCCCCTTTAGTCCGTTGTCCGTTCCACTGACCACTTCAGTCTGCCCAGCAACAGGCTATTGTTAGTACTGGTCAAGCTTGCACATGCGCAGTCCAAACTGACCAGTAAGCCTTCAGGAATGTGCGCCAAACTGACCAGCGGAGTTGTGCCCCCTCCAATGAGCTGGCAGCGTTCCAAAACATGACCATATATGTATATAAATGTGTCCTAACTTGTGCCGCCTACCTTTTATTGCCCCAAAACTGTATATAAATCGGGATCACACCGGTGTTCGGTGTGATACCTCTTGCATTACCGAAGGGTGCTGTTTGAGTGTACCACCACCCCATGGGGTCTTAATAAACCTGTTCTTTGCCTTTTACAGTTTCCGTGCCAACAGTTCTTGAGTGTAAGTGGGTTATCTTCGGTGCATGTAGGCCTTGGGAACCCTGATTACTACAAATTGGCGACCACGAAGGGACTCATCGGTGACTCGGATGCCCGAAGGAGAGGTCGTGACGAAGGCTTGGAAACTCGCCATGGACGCGCGCTGCCACGAGTGACCCGAGTCTTGGCTCCCACGGTGTTTTTTCCTTTCCTTCCGATCTGACCTTCCAGGTGGCGCCGGTCCCCGACTGAGTTTTCGATCGTCTGTGTTGCCGGGAAAGTGCCGTTTGGCTGATTTGATCACAAGACCTTGGCAGTTGGAATCTGGACATTTGAGAATTTGGGTAAGAGTTGTGTTCGGTAAGGTAGTCTTCGGACGCTTACTGAAGTTCTATGATTTGTGTTCGGTAAGGTAGTCCTCGGGCGCTTGCCGAAGTCCTACGATCTGTGATTTGACTTGAGTTAGCTAACGTTTGTGAATTTGTGATCTTTGAACTCATATGTGTAGTGCACTTCACATAGGCAGGCATGTAGAGATGTTTCTCTAACTTTGTTTTTTTCCTCTGAGCGGCACAGTTGTGTGAAGTACTGTAAGTGCCATTTTGTACGGTGTCATGCTTTCGTGATACTTTTTGAACATGCCTGTTTTTAGCACACTCCGAGGGATGTGCTGTCTTGGAGAGGGTACCACAATTAGGTTAGCGGAAGCACAGCCGGCTCCCCCAGAGGGAACACCAAATCGCGAGATGTACATCAAACTTGGCCTTCCCCCTATTATGTACAGTAAATTATGGCATAAGTACACAAAGGCCGATCCTGAATTGCAATGGCCTCTACATGGGTCATTCGATTTACGTAAAGTACAGTTTGTAGAGCAATGTTTGTTTCAACGCAGGTCTAGACAAAACATGTTTGATTGTGTGCGAATGTGGGAGAAAGCGGTGCGTGAGCGTATGAAGCGTGAAGTTGCCTTGGCGGACAAAGAGCAGCGCAAGGCTGCTCGGGATAAGGCTTTGCAGCTTGAGGAAAAGGAGGCTCAGGAGAAGAAAGAGAGGGAGGAACGGGAACGTAAATTGCAAACGACTGGCCAATTTCCTATTCGCCGACCGACGCTTTATCCTGTCCTTAATAATGAATTTGATGATTTTTCATTGCTAGATCGGTCACCGCCTCCGTACGTTTCGCCGACGGCTCCAGCTGAAGACCCGGGAGATGATGGGCAGGATAAGTCGGAAAAGAAAGGTGTATCCGCTCTCAGGTTTACTGCGGAGAGGTCCGCGCATTTACGTAGTTGGGCTCGTAAAGTGAATAAGAACTGTGTTTCTCAGTCTGAGGTGATTGCAGAGAGGGGTAAATGGTCGGAACTTGAATTAATGTACTTTTTGTCTAGTTTGGCGGATGAAGTTGTTGCCGCGTATCGTGATCTTTCAGATACGTTAGAACCTAAAGCTTTGTCAGTGCATCGTGAGAATTTGGATAAAGGTTTATTTGATCTTGCAGATGTCGATGACCTATTCAAGCAATTGATCCAATTGCGAGATGAAACGACCAGATTACGGGAGGAGCGGAAAAGGAGGCAAAAAGAGGCCGAATCGGCGCCTGATGAGCAGATTAAGGAGTGTTCTCTCCGGGGTTCAGATAAGAGTTCTGCGTTGCATGTTATGCCTATGCGTGAAGCCGCGCCCTTGTATGTTCCACCCAAAGGGGAAGGTACAGATGATGATAAATCGTCAAAGGATGCGAAAGGGTATTTTGTATATAATTGGGTATACACGCCTTGGAATAGAGCAGATGTTATGGCATTGAAAAATTCTCTACCTGATCTTCGAAAAAATCCGGCGGCATTTTATGAAGGGGTGGAAGGGGCTATTTCGTCTTGTGTGATGACTCTTGTGGATATAGATCTGTTCTTTGGGTTAATTTTACCACCTGATATGTGGAGGCAGATTCGTAAAAATAATGATGAAACAATATTGGGGGGCACATGGAAAGAAATAAATGCTGCCGATTTAGATAGGGAACCGGCATGTAAGCCTTGTCAGTTAATTCTAGATTTTCCGGCAGCTATTTTGATTAAATTAAAGACGCTTGTTCCCTCTAAAAAGATCGATTGGACTATGCTAACGTCGTGTAAACAGAAACCCGATGAAACGGTTTCAGATTTCTTTACACGTTTTGAGGAGGCATTCCATGATTACAGTGGTCAATCTTTAACTGACGATACGGGTCGACATCTGTTTGTAGATAAGTATGTGGCTAATCTCCTACCGGAGATTGCAAAACGATTGAAGTCGAGTGAAAGTTCCTGGGCCACGGCGACCCCAGCGTCTTTGTTAACTATGGCTCAGTACTATGAGCGGCAGGAATTGGAGGCTAAAGAAAGTGTAGAGAAAAAGGCGAAGGAACTGAAAACGAAGGTGATGTTGGCGCAGGTTCGGGGAACACAGGGTAGAGGGAATGATAGAGGTAGACGAGGTGAAGGAAATACGTCGTATGGTCGTACGGACATAGCGGGGGATCAGTGCGCATTGGGCCGAAGATTGTCCGGTACTTCGCGAACAGTGTAGTCAGCGTGGTCGAGGAGGCGGAAGGTCGAGAGGAGGTTATGCGGGAGTGAGAGGTGGCGGAAGTGATCGTGGAAGGGTTGAGGAGAGGGGCCGTGGCCAGGATGAACGTAACACGTTTGATAGGCGGAATCAATATCAGATTTCGGAGGGTGAGAATGTGGAGCATCAGGATTATGTGCATGCATAGGACTGCGTAGGATGGGGTAAGGAATCAGTTGAAGTGCCGGTAGATCAGCAGGGTCCATATGTAACAGCGGGTATTCTGGGTTCTACTGATCAATTTCTAGTTGACACAGGAGCTACACGTAGTGCTTTGTCGAAAAACTTGGTTCCGAGGGCTCCCCTGTCTGGCGAAATGATTACATGTGTAGGGTTTGATGGCACACCCTCCCCCAGCCCATTGTCCAAGCCCCTTGCACTATGTCTTGACAAATACTTTAGTTTTGGTCAATTTTTGTTATCACCCCATACACCAGATAATATCCTGGGTATTGATTTGCTTAAATATTTTCGAGCAACGATACGTTGCGCTCCTGAGGGAGTGAGGGTTATCCTGAATGACAATTATCCTGACCCCGACAGGTTTTACGCCATCTCAGATATTCCAGCCTTGGCCTCTCTGCCGCATACGTTATGGGCGACCTCAGATACGGATGTGGGAGAAATGCGTATTCCACCAATACACATTACTGTTAAGGAGGGGGCCCCTCTACCACGAGTACCACAGTATAAGATCTCGAGAGAAGGTGAACTTGCATTGACACATATTGTTCAGGATTTGATTTCTGCAGGGGTTGTGGAGGAGGTCCCTTACAATGTTTGCAACAGTCCTATTCTTCCGATCCTTAAACGAGATACTGACGACAAAGTCTATCGCTTTATTATTGACTTGCGAGAGATCAATAAAATTGTCATTCCCCAATACCCGGTGGTGTCCGATATTACGACTCTGCTTACGCTGGTCCCACCCACGGCCACCACGTTTAGCGTAATTGATTTAAAGAATGCGTTCTTTTCCATTCCTGTTCATTCTGATAGCAGATACTTGTTTGGCTTCACGTTAAATAATAAATCGTATAGATTTTGTCGTGTTCCCCAAGGTTATACTGAAAGCCCTAGCATCTACAGCCAGGCTTTGAAAAGGCAGCTAGATTCGTTTAAATTGCAGTCTGGCGTTGCTCTCATCCAGTACGTGGATGACCTTCTGCTTGCTGCTGACACTTATGCACAATGTGAGGAAAGTACACTTGCGTTGCTTTCCTTTTTGGCACAAACCAACCATAAGGTTTCGAAAAAGAAACTACAATACTGTAGACCTCAGGTGACCTACCTCGGTCATCTGTTGTCTAAGGAGGGGCGTGCATTAACATCTGATCGAATTCAAGCAATTTTAGATACACCAGTCCCCCGCACGCAGAGAGATGTACGTGCCTTCATAGGATTGACGTCTTTTTGTAGACAGTGGATTATGGGTTTTTCACACATCATAAAACCCTTGCTAGCATTATTGTCCAAAGCTACACCAATGCCTCTAGAATGGACAGATGATTGTCAGAAGGCTTTTGAACAGTTGAGACAGGCCCTTTGTTCTGCACCCGTGTTAGGCACACCAGACTACACGAAACTTTTCACATTGTACGTGCACGAGAATGATGGGTGCGCGTTGTCAGTGTTAGTGCAACTACACGGGGATAAGCAGAGACCATGTGCATACTTCTCTGCCATTTTGGATCCTGTAGCACGAGGGTTGCCTGGGTGTTTTCGAGCGGTAGCAGCAACGGCAGTGGCCATACGACAGAGTGAGGGAATAGTGTTATCACATAAGCTGCTGGTGTTAGTTCCTCACGCAGTAGATGCTCTGCTAAACCAAACAAAGACCCAATACCTCACGAGTGCACGGCTAACGGGATACGAGCTGACACTTTTGGCGCCACATATTACACTAAAAAGATGCGCTACCCTGAACCCTGCCACTTTATTGCCCTATCCGGCCGAGGAGGGTCAGGAAGAAAAACATCATGATTGTGTTTTCCTGACCGAGGAACAGACAAAGGGTCGTGTTGACTTACAGGATGCGCCACTTCCAGATGTGGATGGGGAACTGTGGGTTGATGGATCGTGTTTAAGGCTGCCAGATGGCACGACTTCCGCAGCTTATGCGATCACGACACTTAAGACAGTGGTAGAAACAGCTAGGATACCACAGAAATCGGCTCAGGCAGCAGAGCTGATAGCTTTGACAAGAGCCTGCGAATTGAGTGCTGGCCTATGTGTGAACATATACACAGACAGCCGGTACGCCTTCGGAGTAGCACATGACTTCGGGCTACTCTGGAGGGAGCGTGGGTTTCTGACATCACATGGAGAACACATTATGCACGGAGAGCTAGTGCGTGATCTCCTAAATGCGTTGCTTGGCCCAAAGAAAGTAGCGATAGTAAAATTCAGTGCTCATAAATGGATCACGGATAAAGTGGGCCAAGGAAATGCCTTTGCAGATAGCATAGCTAGACAAACGGCTATGTCCCGAACTAGCTCCCCCATGTATGTGATACAATCGCAGGCTGAGCGATGGAGTGATGCTAGAGCAGAAATATTGGACATTCAAAAATCAGCTACTGAATCTGAACTTGCGGCATGGGCAGCAGATGGGGTACTAGATGACGAGGGTTGTTGGAGAAGCAAAGACATGGAGAAATGGAAATTGCCTGCGGCTTACTTGCAGGCGATGGTCCAGATGACACATGGACTGGCGCATGTCGGAGCTCTTGCAATTACTCGGCTGTTAACACGAGCTTGGGAACATCCTGAGATCGCTGATACTGCGAAGAGAGTAGTGCAGACCTGCCTGGTTTGTTTACAACACAATCCCGGAAAGGGGACCCATACTCCGAAAGGAGGGTTCGTTCCACCTTCTGCACCATTTGAGGTACTCCAAATGGATTACATCCAACTCGAGCGCTGCAACAACCTGAAGTATGTCCTAGTGGTGGTATGTGCCTTTAGTAAATGGGTTGAGGCCTTCCCCACGAAAGACAATACGGCTTTGACAACAGCCAAGGTGTTGCTTAAGGAATTCTTTCCTCGCTTTGGAGTTTGCAAATTTCTGTGGAGCGATAATGGGCCTCATTTTGTCGGAAAGATTGTGGAGTATGTACTGAAGGGGTTAGGGATTCAGCAGAAGTTCCACGCTGTATTCCACCCGCAGTCGGCAGGTCTGGTTGAGCGGTACAATGCTACGTTGAAACTTAAGCTGGCCAAAATTGTGGCATCTACATCGTTGAAGTGGCCAGACGCTTTGCCGCTAGCACTGCTCTCTCTTAGATCAGTACCCCATTCACGAACTGGCCTTACCCCCTATGAGGTGGTGTTTGGGCGCCCCATGAATATCTGGGGGGTGCCTAAGCCGCGATTAATACATGATGTGCCTTGTGTTATGATGAACGACTATTTGGCACGATTAACAAATGATTTACTCTCTATTCATCAACAGGTTCGAGAAGCGCTCCCTGACAACTCTACTGGAGAGGGCCATGATCTCCGTCCTGGGGATCACGTCATGATTCGGTCGTTTGAGAGAGCAAGTAGTTTGGAGCCCAGGTGGAAAGGCCCCGAACAGGTCCTCCTTGCAACCCGAACAGCTGTACGAGTGACCAACAGGAAGCGGTGGGTGCATTCGACACCTTGCCGCCGTGTCTCTCCGGACCTGGTGACCCCTGCTGTGCTGACCGACTACAAGGAGATTTTGGAGAAAGAAAAGAGCCCAGCTGTGACGTCGGCCGAAGTTGAGGGAGCCTTCCCGGACCACGCTGTTGCCGGACGAGAGCGCTACAACTTGCGTCCTCGATAAGAAGATTTTTTGTATTTTTAATGACTGGTTGGTTACCGCTCCAGGGTTATGAAACGGAAACCGGGAATTCCAAGGGGGGGGGATCAGTTCTGCCAGTGTAGCGACACCCGTCTTGGCCCGGAGAAGAAAACAACGGCTACCTCTGAGTTCAGCACCGCATTTTTCTTTTTTAGGTATACACATACGTGTATCTGAGGCTCTGTGAACAATTTGTGCTATTTGAGACTTTTGCACGAGTATTCCTGAACTATGGAATCAACGGCATCACGAGATAAACGAATATTGGGTGCCTTTCTCTTTGTTCTGACTATTGTGGTGATAGCTGTAATAGCCTGGGTAGTTGAACTTGTGGTGCCTGTACGTGAACATTTGCTGCCGACTACCCCGGCTCCATCTGAACATTTTCACTTTACATTACCCTATCACGAAGAACGACATCGGCAAACCTATCTGAATAACAGTTTTATTCAGATTCTTCATCACACACATAATATGACTAATACCTCAAATTGCTGGGTGTGTGGGATGTTGCCAGGGCACCAGAAAAGAGGGGGCACCCCACTCATTCCACTCCCGTTTTCGCACAATGGATCATGTAACGCCTGGTACACCCTCCTCTTTACCTTGAGATGGCCAACCAAAGGGGGGGTGCTTTTCCGTTTGAACAAAGTATGCACCCATGACAAGGATGGGTTTCCGCGGGCTGAGGGTACTCGATTTGAATGGGAGGAGTACAGGCCTGATAATATGTCTGCCCCACGTGTGTACAGCAACCAGAGAAATGTAAATGTATCCAGCGCACATGTTATTAATGTTATTGCCACTAAAGCCGATTTGTGTATTAGGAATAAGGGTTCGATTGCAGTGGGGAAAAGCGAATGTAACACTACCCTTACTTTTGATAGTCCGAATGGCATCTCATTTGTAGCATCACGAAACACGTACTTCATTTGTGGGACGAAGGGTTACCATCAGCTTCCATTGGGATGGTTGGGCACTTGCTATGTATCGTTTGTGCTACCTCCTGTATTCATTGCCCCACCAATGTATCACAATGATTATACTTTGTATCATGATTTCGTCCTGAATAGGGTTAAACGGACTGTTGTTTTGGATGACATAGACCAAACCGATACTGCTTTGCAACAGTATGTGGACTTCAATTTGGGACTATTTTCCTTCGTGGGGGCTGCACTGAACAGCCGGAAAATAAGACGACTGACACGTGTTGTTGAGGCTGTAGCGAATGACACTGCCAGTGCCTTGGGAAACATCACTGAAGAACTACAGATTTCTAGAATTGTTACGCTCCAAAATAGGATGGTGTTGGATGTAGTTCTGGCCGATCGTGGGGGGGCATGTAGAATCATCGGAAGCAGCTGCTGTGTATACATTCCGGACAATTCTCCATCTGTTTATGATGCCATATCCAAGCTCCACAAGATCGCAGCTGAGATACATCTGGACAATGGAACTTGGACACTTTCAGGATGGTTCTGGTCCATGCTTGCTACCTGGGGCTGGAAACTGTTGACGATTCTATGTCTAATCGTGGGAGCAATGTTTTTCATATGCCTATGCATCCAATGTGGCCCAGCCTTATGTTCTATGTGTCTATCAGCTTGCATACCATCAAGACGAGCTCTCGCTCATGACAAAATGATGCTTCATAAGGAAGTAACACAAATAATGTTAATAGACATCGAGGACGAACATCCTGATTATGTTCACTATGAGGTAGATTCAGCTAAACGCTAAAAGGGTCATCTGTCGTAATTGGCATGGCCGCGTTAGCGATTAGCTGAAACTACACGCTGTCTTCCTTATCTTGGCTATGTATGAAAACGCCATTTTGAATGTTGCAGCGGCCATCTTAGACCATAAGCGGCCTCGTGGCCGGCGTGCCCCTTTAGTCCGTTGTCCGTTCCACTGACCACTTCAGTCTGCCCAGCAACAGGCTATTGTTAGTACTGGTCAAGCTTGCACATGCGCAGTCCAAACTGACCAGTAAGCCTTCAGGAATGTGCGCCAAACTGACCAGCGGAGTTGTGCCCCCTCCAATGAGCTGGCAGCGTTCCAAAACATGACCATATATGTATATAAATGTGTCCTAACTTGTGCCGCCTACCTTTTATTGCCCCAAAACTGTATATAAATCGGGATCACACCGGTGTTCGGTGTGATACCTCTTGCATTACCGAAGGGTGCTGTTTGAGTGTACCACCACCCCATGGGGTCTTAATAAACCTGTTCTTTGCCTTTTACAGTTTCCGTGCCAACAGTTCTTGAGTGTAAGTGGGTTATCTTCGGTGCATGTAGGCCTTGGGAACCCTGATTACTACAAGCATACACCAGCTCTCTCTTCATGTGAACCGCATCAACTGTTGTGTATGTGTGTTCGGCAAAGCAATATAAAACCCGCCTCATGCCCAGAATTGGCAGAAGTTGCACTTATGTTATGAGTATGAAGTCGTGGAGATCAGACCTCATAACAATTCTGTATCGTGTTGTTCTTGAAACTTTAGCACTCGCTGTACAGATATAGTTTAACAAGTAAAGCAGATAGTAGACCAATAACATATTATTCTCATGTAAACCACGATGAACTACTAGGTGGAAAGCTAAAGCAACAACTAAGTGTCGTGTGCAGAAGTTGCAAAAAAGGAAAAATGGCGTTTAAACCGGTAATGAGCCCATGCTAACTTAACACGGTGTAAAGATATCCAGGACCTAGATGACACCTCCTCATGATCCGGAAACGAACTGAATAAGATAATAGAAGTGCCATCTCATGAGAGCAGATTGCAAGTTTATATGTGGACGGTCCGCAAGGTAAAGCATTAAAAACTAGGAAAATTTAATGCTAAAGAAAAATAAAACAGCCAAGTACTTTATCGAGTCTTAAGCCAATAGGCAAGGTAAATAATAAAAACTTGACAAATAAGTCAATGAATTGTCAATGAAATGCTAGTACTCAGCATATCAAACATGAAAAAGGTCTATGACATAACTGTGTATGCAAAATAAGCTGCAACAGCCTCCAATAGGAAGTCACCGTCTTCATCCGAAAACAGTTCAGCCATCCAATTTAAAAGCGGAAAAGAACATACGTGCTCTCCCAGCACCGGATCCTCTATCACCATCAGAGGACAGCTCGGTGGGTTTTCAAGAAAGCTCTGTTCCAAGAAAGACTGTGCTGCCGCCAGTAAATTCCAGGGACCAAGTAGTCCATGCATCAATGCCACAGCCATAATCCTTTCGCCAGGACAAACCAACTCGTGAGTAATGATAGGAGTCATCAGCTGATTAAAGTCGACGTCAGGAGAAACCGGTCCGCAGAGACACAAATCAATGGCCCAATCGAAATCACAGGTCAGGCAGTGAAATACAGGCTGGACACAGGTGAAGTAGGAGAATCGAAAAGATAATCCATATGCCGTGCTTAATATCGCCAACGGCATTGTGCCATAATATTCTAGCATGCGATTGCGGAACAGTGTCAGCAGCTGCAGGGTGGGAGGTTGCATAGGAGGGACATCCATATTTAAAAATGTAAAAAAGCACAAGAGCGTCCGCTGGTAATGCAAGTAAAAATGCCAATCCACGAACCAGAGTGCAGAAAATAGAATGAAAGGAAGCAGGGATGACTCCAAAGATTTTCTCAAATGAAGTCACGAGACCACTGGTAACAACTTTAAAAAAGTGCGCCAGGGACTTTGTGGAGGATGCGTTAAAGATAGTCGGAAACATGTTGCTGAAATTGAAAGGCAAATCTTAATTGAAAAGGGTGTGCACCTCTGTACGGGTGTTCGCTATGTGAAGTACGAAAGTTTCACGGGCCGAACTCAAGGCCACCTCTCTCTGAGACAAAAGAGCTCTTATTCTTGCCATGCCGTTGAAACGTGTCCCAAGGTTGGTATTTGTGGCCAGATTGAAAACTCCCTATGTTCATGTGTGGGAGGAAATAGAACATTTCTGCAGCAAATAACCCGTTCACTTACTGTTACGATAAAAGGAATACTTTTAATTAACTCAGAACAATCTTCATTATTGAGCATCAAATAACTACCATTTTCCAACAACTTGAACGTGGGGATGATAGCAGGAACTGGCGTGCCTTGCAACACGCAAGCCATATTTGGTCGGTGTTTGTTGCATGAACCGTGTAACTGTATGTGCCTACACATTAGTGAATGATCTGGCGTCTCAGTGCATTCCTCTCCATTCAGATAAACTTCTTGATCATCTTTGAAACATCTGTATGTGTATGGAAGCGACCAGACCTCATGAAGAAAAGGACTACCTAAAGGTTCATAACGACCTATTGGTATATATTTCATACAATTTGAAAACTTATATAAAGCAAAAGGCAGCGTTATTAAACCGTGGATAAGGCATGTTGCCAAAAAACCCGCAATCCTCTGCTGATGATGTCACTGAGCATGTCATGAATGATGTAATATGTGACATCATCAGCAGTGGATTACGGGTAATGGTATCTCTAGTTTACTCCCTTATAGCTGTCTTTCTTTTAACATAAGTGTCTGTTTCCTTCCCTTATACTTACTGTTTTTGGTTCGCTTCCGGTTCGCGTACCGGCGAGCGAACTGGGAAGCGAACTAAGAGAAATAGAGGTTGGCACAGTTCCAAATATTGTACCAATTTTTTAATAACGGGGAGGTAGTTCTGAAAAGAACTTTTTTTTTTATTTTTCTGAACATTTTTTTACTGTTTTTGAATTTTTCGGAACAGTTTTATATTTTTTGGGGTTTTTCTTGGAGGGGGCAATGAAAACGATTCATTGTAAAGGGCTCAACAGGAGCAACAAAACAAAAAAAAGAAGTATTTATTATTTTGGGCGTTTCGGACAAACTTGCATATGATAGTCAATAGCTCTGTTGATCAGAGTGATGCTTTTTTCTCCGTAGGAAATGAATCCATCGCAAAATGCGCAGATGTGTTTTACATCACCAAATCTCATTTGTATATTTGGCACCATCTCCCTGCCCTCTGGTCCCGTTACTTCCGGTACAACAGATCTTCTGGCCATAATAGGGAGATTATCTAGGTCGTTCCGAAACTGTGCAGCACTGTAGTTGTTAGGATGCCACCTAGTCATATGGCGATGCATTGTGTAGTTTCCGAAACTGTATTTTTTGTCGGTCCCTCTGGACAGTCTATCTTGACATATAAGGCAAGTTACGTATCTTGCATTTACTTTTTTCTGACCTTTGGGAATTTTAAAAAATTGCCAAATGAAGTTTTCTTTCCGGTGAGACGTCCTGGGCTGCTCAGGCAAAAACTGCCTCTCTTCGTGCTCGTCCTCCTGTTCCTCTTCTTCTTCTTCTTGTTGAATTATAACTTGAGCAGGTGGTCCACTCTTCCTTGGATGTGGTGGAGGTGGTGGGGAAGCACCAGCTGAAGCTACTAAAGAAGCCATTGCTCAGTGATCACAAAGGGTCTTTCTCTCACAATGATGAAAGTCAGAGTGAGGAAAGAAGGAGGGATTTTCATCATTTGGGAAAAACAAGAGTTCTCAACCAATCAAAAGTGTTCATTTTAGATTATATGACCTAGTCTTACATCATTAGGAAACCAAAAGTGAAATGAACCAATGAAAAGTGTTATTACCAAGTCACATGACTTGCTGTGTTTACGTTAAGCGCTTTGCAGGGCCTCCCGGTTTGCTTCCAGAAACCTGCGCTTTGCGACTCGCTTCGCGTACCAGTTCGCTAACGTAGTACGTCATATGACGTATCACGCGACAACGTGAAACGTCATGCGGACGGGAGGCATCACGATGTTGTTTTGTAACGCGGCACTTGCGGTAAAGAAACGTTTACCGGCTCGCGGTCTATTTCGCGGCATCAAGGTCAGCTAACGGGAAGCTTCCCGATTTGCGAAGCGGGAACGAAGAAAAAAAAATATTTAAAAAAAAAATTATTCATAAACATATAAAATATATTTTTGGATTTAAAGAAGAATACATTTTACAGCTACAGATATTAGCTGTTAAAAAACCAATGAAATTCACAGAAAAAACCATAGGTTATGGACCATATATAGTTAGGAATTAGCATTTACAAAACCTTGAAAATTCACTGAAAAAACCATAGGTTATAGACCATATATAGTTAGGAATTAGCATTTACAAAACCTTGAAAATTCACTGAAAAAACCATAGGTTATAGACCATATATAGTTAGGAATTAGCATTTAAAAAACCTTATTTTACTCACACAAAACCATTGAAATTCCATATATAGTTAGTTGCACTAACTATATATCGCGCACCCGAATCCACTGCTGATCATGTCACATATTACATCATTCATGACATGGTCAGTGACATCACTGATGACATCACTGATGACATCTCAAATGACATCACTGATGACATCACTGATGACATCTCATTTGACATCATTCTTGTGCTAATACGATAAACCTCTTCAGACTCTAATATAACCTTAGATACACTCAGTGTATACAGACACTCACACACTGCCACTCATCCATGGAGTTACTCACACACCCAGTCAGTCATGCAAAGAAACAATCTCACCTCCATTTCTTCAACTATACAGTTAAACACACCTTACTTATTGAAACATATACTAACACATATTTACTCTCTTATACAATCCCTGATACAAGTTCACAATGATCGATACAACCACTCACTCATTCAGTGGCTCTCATGCACAGTTATTTATATATGCCAACTCTCACATGTACTGTGTTTTACATATGTACTTACTATGACATGTAGCATTGAGATATCCATTCACTCATCAATACACTCATGCACACAGTCAACTGCCCATGTAGCTGTTTCCACATGCACTCTTGAACTCATACACCTAGTGAATAAACTGCTCACACATCTATGCATAGAGTCACACACCTTCCAGCCACCCCCACACAAACTCAATCTCCCATAGAAATACTTGGGCAACCAATTAATAACACATATAGCCTCTCGTATAGCTAATGATCAACACATGCAGCAGTTTACAGAACAACAGACATAATGATGCACAAATTAAGACAGTTTAGTCACTAACCCATGCATTCAGTGAGACACATTTAATCACTCACTCATACAGTCAGTCATGCACCTACTAAATCCTTCATCCAGACACTTATACATCCACTCAAGACATATTTTAACTTTACAGAAAAATACAGTCACTGGATGTTGTCATCAGTGATGTCATCAGTGATGTCATTTGGGATGTCATCAGTGATGTCATCAGTGATGTCACTGACCATGTCATGAATGATGTAATATGTGACATGATCAGCAGTGGATTGCGGGTGCGCGATATATAGTTAGTGCAACTAACTATATATGGAATTTCAATGGTTTTGTGTGAGTAAAATAAGGTTTTTTAAATGCTAATTCCTAACTATATATGGTCTATAACCTATGGTTTTTTCAGTGAATTTTATATATATATTCACTGAAAAAACCATAGGTTATAGACCATATATAGTTAGGAATTAGCATTTACAAAACCTTATTTTACTCACACAAAACCATTGAAATTCCATATATAGTTAGTTGCACTAACTATATATCGCGCACCCGCAATCCACTGCTGATGATGTCACATATTACATCATTCATGACATGGTCAGTGACATCACTTATGACATCACTGATGACATCTCAAATGACATCACTGATGACATCACTGATGACATCATCCAATGACTGTATGTTTCTGTAAAGTTAAAATATGTCTTACATATTGAAGAATGAGTGGATGTATAAGTGTCTGGATGAAGGATTTAGTAGGTGCATGACTGACTGTATGAGTGAGTGATTAAATGTGTCTCACTGAGTGCATGGGTTAGTGGCTAAACTGTCTTAATTTGTGCATCATTATGCCTGTTGTTCTGTAAACTGCTGCATGTGTTGATCAGTAGCTATATGAGTAACTATATGGGTTATTGATTGGTTGCCCAAGTATTTGTATGGGAGACTGAGTGTGTGTGTGGGTGGCTGGGAGGTGTATGACTCTGTGCATAGACGTGTGAGCAGTTGATTCCCTAGATGTATGGGTTCAAAAGTGCATGTGGAAACAGCTGTATGGGCGGTTGACTGTGTGCATCAGTGTATTGGTGAGTGAATAGATATCTCAGTGCTACATGTCAAAGTAAGTACATATGTAAAACACAGTACTTGTGAGACTTGACATATATAAGTAACTGTGCATAAGAGCCAGTGAATGTGTGAGTGGCTGTATGCATCATTGTGAACTTGTATCCAGGATTGTATAAGAGAGTAAATATGTTTTAGTATATGTTTGAATAAGTAAGGTGTGTATAACTGTATAGTTGAAAAAATGGAGGTGTGATTGATTGTTTGCATGACTGACTAGGTGTGTGTGTAACTTCATGGATGAGTAACAATCTGTGAGTCTGTGTTTACACTGAGTGTATCTAAGGTTATATTAGAGTCTGAAGAGGTTCATCGTATTATCACATGAATGATGTCATCAGTGATGTGATCAGTAATGTCAAATGAGATGTCATCAGTGATGTCATCAGTGATGTCATTTGAGATGTCATCAGTGATGTCATCAGTGATGTAATTTGAGATGTCATCAGTGATGTCATCAGTGATGTCATTTGAGATGTCATCAGTGATGTCATAGGTGATGTCACTGACCATGTCATGAATGATGTAATATGTGACATCATCAGCAGTGGATTGCGGGTGCGCGATATATAGTTAGTGCAACTAACTATATATGGAATTTCAATGGTTTTGTGTGAGTAAAATAAGGTTTTGTAAATGCTAATTCCTAACTATATATGGTCTATAACCTATGGTTTTTTCAGTGAATTTTCAAGGTTTTGTAAATGCTAATTCCTAACTATATATGGTCTATAACCTATGGTTTTTTCAGTGAATTTCAATGGTTTTTTAATAGCAAATATCATAAGCTGTCGAATGTCAAGTACATGGTAAGAAAAAACATTTTCGTGTTTATGCACACTGATCTGCTTTGAATGCTGCCCCCCCCCCTCATTTCTATTAGGAGTACTCTCTCTTTGCAGATAGTGAAAGGTAGTTAACGCAGGCCTTTGCCCCCGTTGTAATACGTCGTGCCTGCTTCTCTCTCCATTTGATTGATTGTTATCCAAGCATTTACTGTTTTAGAATTGGTTCTCTTTGCTTCATTCTCTATTTACAAACAAACACAGAGTAGCAATACTCTGTTTAGTCTTTGCAGATAACGAAAAATTGTGTAAAAAAACAAAAGGAATCGAGCAAAATCAGTAGGCCACTAATGGGATCTCTTTTTGACCTCGCTAAAATAGAAACATTAGGAACAACCCCTCATGACAAATACGAAACTAGTGAGATGAACTGAACTCCACACCATGATGGCTGCAATACAGCTCGGCTCCGCCACCCACCCCGCCCAAAATAACGATAAACTCTATACAAATATTACAAATATATACTACACACCAGCAAAGTAACAGGGTAAAACATTTTATTAAACAACTATTTACATAACTATTTTATACTTTTTGTTGCCCGATCCGGCTAGCTCAATCGATCGAGCATGAAACTCATGCACTCTGATGGTTCAAAGTTTTGAGGAGTGCTTGTAACACTGTCTGAAGCCTATTTGCACTTGCTTCAGCTTCACTATTCTCAATGTAAAGTGGGGGCTGTTTGAGGACGTGACTGCATTTGAAAACAATGTGATGCGGTGCCACCCTGAACCGCTTGACGGAGGCCCCCGAGGGACGGTGTGATGGCGCGGACTCGGAGGGGGCGCTTGGCTCCGGCCCCCTCCCCAAGTCGTGTTCTCCTGGTGTGGCCTGAGATCGCCCCCGACATAAGTGGCCGGCTCCCGGGATCAAGCGGAACTTTTTGCCTTTTGGTAACTCTTCCATTCTTGACCTTGTCCCACAATCCGTTTCACCTAAAGACACGCTGTAGTGGGGCGCCCCTTTACCGTTTCAGTTGCCATTCCGCCCGCTTTTGCTACACTGTTCCTCTTCCGCTATTCAGCTTTTTACCGCCCGCTCTTTCGACTACAGCGTCTCGCTCACCATGTAGTTGAGTTACTCCCGCTCTTGCGGTACAGCGATAGGCGGCTGCCACAGGACTCTCAAAATGGCGGCCGGCTCTTCAGATTTGGGCGTGGTCCACTAAAATTGCCCTGCGACACCTTGGAACTCGGACGCTTGTCTGCTAGAGATTGGGCTCCATTCTCGAAAGCGTCCCCTCAGCCTTGAAGATTCTACAAAACTCTTGGGGGCCCCCGACTCCCGCAGGCTTCTGGTGGGGAGCGGCTAGCATTATTGCTCGTGGAATGGCCACGACGGAGCTACGAAATGGTGGTGCTCTCATGCTAACGCCAGCTTCAGTCTGAAACATCCAGAAACACTGTAGACTACCAATTCGATCAGTTCCGGTAGCGCCCCAACGTGACCCGGTAGAGAAGAACTAGCCCTCCCCTCTTTGACTGATGGTTCTTGTTGCCTGTCCCTTCTGTTGTCATTTAACAGAACTATTTAGCCTGCTGAAAGGGGTTGTGTTCCGACCGCTGGTTGGTGGAGACATTTTGACTATATTCTGGACCTGCGTTGTCGCGTAATGCGTCATATGACGCGCCGCGTTAGCGCATCCGGAAGTGATCCGGGGCGCGACGCGCAGCGCGTAACGTAAGCATAACAGGTCATGTGACTTGTTAATAAAACTTTTCATTGGTTCATTTTACTTTTCTTATTCTAATGATGAAAGGCTTGGTCATATGACCTAAAAATTACGCTTTTTATTACTTCCGAACATTATTTTTTCTTAAATATATGTTATAATGTTCCAGGCTAATGTACTTTCCCGGAAAATTTACAACTGTCCTGCAAGTAAAATATATTCTTTTTTCGAGAAAAAGGGCGTTTCTTCGTCCCATGACGGAGCCGTTGAGCAAAAGAGGGTCGACCTGCTGTCTTAGTCGCCGATACGCCTGAATATGAGATTCTTATCGATCACTTTATGTTGCAGGAGTAGAAAACACAACAGCCCTTGACCATTTATCTTTACTGCGTTCCTGCGTATTATACCTTTTACCCTTCATGTAATTGGTCTGCTTTATTTCACTTGCCTTTTACTGATTCTAAAACAGTGACTATTATTAAAAACTTTACCAATGTATATACTACTACCATGTTTTCTTTTAAAAACCTTTATTGTGAAAATGTCATTATACAAATACGAGCCTATAACCACGTGGGCCGGCCACGGAGCAAACTGTAATCGTATATGATGAGTAGACATTTACACTGTAGAGGAACGTAACGGGCGAGCCATTAGGTTGAAAGAACTAAGGTGTCTAACAGTTGCGGAATCGGTGGACGTACATTTTATAATTAAAATACGACAGGGCCAGTTACAATAAAATTATCTAGATATACATTTGCGGGCAAGTACCATGGGTGACGTTAATTCGAACTTTCAATAGTACAGTAATCAATAACACATCAGAACTTAATATCAATAGGGATGTCGAAATATTCAATCTATTCTCGTCCCCGCCCGCCATGTGCTTCAAAACTGCATACGTATCTCGTGATATCAAGGTTGTGCAACCAGTACACAACAAGGAGTTACGAGTCCCATTTATTCCGGCGCCATTTTGGGCGAGGACGGGCAGGTCCACGATATAGTCCAAATGTCTCTACCAACCATCGACTATGATGATGTTCATATGTTGTATTTATTAGAGTAACACTCATCTGTCCACATGAAATTAATTTGCCACAATCTAAACATGTCATTTTAATCTTTCCAAAGTTCTTCTAAATATTTGGGACCGTTTCCCTTGCCTCTGATGCTGTCAGTGCCACTTCTTTGATGAATGTACTGGCAGGTCGGGGGTTCTCCTCCAAATCTCTCTTTTATGCAGCACTATAATTAATCGGTGCCACCTCTCCATATGACGATGCATGGTATAGTTACCATAACTATATTTTTTTTCGGTTCCTCTGGAGAGTACATCGTGGCAGATGAAGCGTGTAACGTACCGGGCATTTACCTTTTTTTGCGTGTAGAGGAAAGGAAAAAAAATTCGAGCGTCCGAGTTCTAAGGTGTCCCAGGGCCATTTTAGTGGACCAGGCCCAAATCCAAAGAACAGGCCGCCATTTTGAGAGTCCTGTTGCAGCCGCCTGTCGCTGTAGCATCAAGAGCGGCCGAAACTCAGCTAAATGGCAACTGAAACGGTAAAGGGGCGCCCCACTACAGCAGACGAGCCTCCACCTAGGAAGGCCCGTTCACGCCGCCTCCCCCCCCCCCTTTGGGCACCCCACGCCGTTATTCGGAGCAGTATTGTAGGATGGCCACACCAGTGCGGCAACTTGCTAGACACCACCTCGGTAGTAACCGAATCTCAGCGCCTTGTGTTGTCTTCTATTCAGAAAATATTGTTGCGCTGCCTTTGGCCCCATTCGCACATCGGTCTGCTACTGACGCCACCTCACAGGCCAACGGGGCGCCCCACGCCTACTTTCAGCATTGTAGGATGGCCACACCAGTACGGCAACTTGCTAGACACCACCTCGGTGCCATCCGGATCTTGGCATCTCAGCGCCTTGTGGTGTCTTCTATTCAGAAAATATTGTTGCGCTGCCTTTGGCCCCATTCGCACATCGGTCCGCTACTGACGCCATCTCACAGGCTAATGGGGCGCCCCACGCCGACTTTCAGCATTGTAGGATGGCCACACCAGTGCGGCAACTTGCTAGACACCACCTCGGTGCCATCCGGATCTTGGCATCTCAGCGCCTAGTGGTGTCTTCTATTCAGAAAATATTATTGCGCTGCCTTTGGCCCCATTCGCACATCAGTCCGCTACTGACGCCATCTCACAGGCCAACGGGGCACCCCACGCCGACTTTCAGCATTGTAGGATGGCCACACCAGTGCGGCAACTTGCTAGACACCACCTCGGTGCCATCCGGATCTTGGCATCTCAGCGCCTTGTGGTGTCTTCTATTCAGAAAATATTGTTGCGCTGCCTTTGGCCCCATTCGCACATCGGTCCGCTACTGACGCCATCTCACAGGCCAACGGGGCGCCCCACGCCGACTTTCAGCATTGTAGGATGGCCACACCAGTGCGGTAACTTGCTAGACACCACCTCGGTGCCATCCGGATCTTGGCATCTCAGCGCCTTGTGGTGTCTTCTATTCAGAAAATATTGTTGCGCTGCGTTTGGCCCCATTCGCACATCGGTCCGCTACTGACACCATCTCACAGGCCAACGGGGCGCCCCACGCCGACTTTCAGCATTGTAGGATGGCCACACCAGTGCGGCAACTTGCTAGACACCACCTCGGTGCCATCCGGATCTTGGCATCTCAGCGCCTTGTGGTGTCTTCTAATCAGAAAATATTGTTGCGCTGCCTTTGGCCCCATTCGCACATCGGTCCGCTACTGCCGCCATCTCACAGGCCAACGGGGCGCCCCACGCCGACTTTTACCATTGTAGGATGGCCACCCCAGTGCGGCAACTTGCTGGACACCACCTCGGTGCCATCCGGATCTTGGCGCGTTGTGCTGCCTTCGGCCTATTCGCACATCGGTCCGCTACTGACGCCGCCTCACGTGCCAACGTATTTTCTCCGCATTTTATACCCTATGTCGCATAACAGGTCATGTGACTTGTTTATAAAACTTTTCATTGGTTCATTTTACTTTTGGTTTCCTAATGATGGAAGGCTTGATCATATGACCTAAAAATAACACTTTTCATTGGATGAAAACTTTTTTTTTTTCCCAAACGATGAAAGCCCCACCTTGTTTCTGGATGTTTCAGACTGAAGCTGGCGTCAGCATGAAAGCACCACCATCTTGTGGCTCCGTCGTGGTCATTCCGTGAGCAATCATGGCAGCCGCTCCCCACCAGAAGCCTGCAGGAGTCGGGGGCCCCCAAAACTTTTGTAGAATCCTCAAGGCGGAGGGGACGCTTTCGAGAATGGGGTCCAAGACCTAGCAGACAAGCGTCCGATTTCCAAGGTGTCCCAGGGCCATTTCAGTGGACCAGGCCCAAAAAGGAAAGAGCCTGCCGCCATTTTGAGAGTCCTGTGACAGCCGCCTATCGCTGCACCGCAAGAGTGGGCGCAACTCAGCTGAATTGCGGCTTTTGACACATTGGACCAAAAGCGGACGGAATGGCAACTGAAACGGTAAAGGGGCGCCCCACTACAGCAGACGAGACTCCACCTGGAGAAGCCCGTTCACGCCGCCTCCCCCCCCCCCCCGGGGCGCCCCACGCCGTTATTCGGAGGGCGGCAACTTACTGGACATTACCTTGGTGCCATCGTTCTGCTGCCTTGGAACTATTCGCACAACAGACCGCTACTGATGACCCACCCCCCGCGACGCCCCACGCCGGATACCGAAATCAGTGCGGCACCCAGGCAACATCACCTGGGTGCCGTCCAGAAATCTGGACGTTGTGCTGCGTTGGGACTATTCGCACAACCGACCGCTACTTCCTTCTTTTTCCCTAAAAATGTTTAAATGTTTTTACTGTTTTTGTTTTGTTGTATATATTTATAAGTTATTAAAGTTTTATAATCCTACTACTTTGTTGGAGTGCTATATATTTTTAATGTGACACATAATTGTAAAAACGTTGATGTACAAAGAGTCATCCCTGGAATCTTCCGCTTCAGGCTCGGTCCCCTCCCCAATCACAATACAGGATGGTTTTCAGATAGTAGGAACGCGTGTGCTGTGACGGATCTCATCGGGTGTGGGCCTTGATCTACTATAACTCCTTTGAAGAGGGGTGATTCTTTACAGCTGGGGCCATAAACTACATCTGCAGGGCTAGCTGATAGCCTAGGACCGGCCTGGACAATCGGACACAGAGGAAAAGGAGTGTCAGAGGGTGCAGTAGTGAATAGGGCGAAAGGGAGGTGTCGGGCGGGCACAGGGTGTGATTCTCAGGGAAGAGCAGCGCAGATGGGGGGAGGTTTATTGCCCATGCATAAGACAGAGAGCGGGGGTGACCAGTGCCTGGGGGAGATGCTTGCGAGGGTGGGGAGCCATGCTAAGGATCGACAGCGTGCAGAGAGTGGGTCTGGTCAAGGCATCTAAAATGGCTGCCGTGCACGACAAAAGTGTGGCATTTGAAAAAAGGCAAGATGGCGCAGACAATGTTTTTCAACACTTCCTGATTTCCTTCGAATCGAACGTTAACAGACGTTGGGGCATATTACCAAAGTTAAGCGATATTTATCCCTAACGATGCTTAACAACGAATTTTTTACCGCTAAGCATCGTCAGAAATTCTCGCAGATAAACCTTGCTATTATCAAGGTTTATCGCAAATGCGATAAAAAACGTCCGCAATGCATTAATATCGCTGAAAAGTCAGCTATATTCATGCATTACCGAGCTAATGCTCTTAGCCATGTTATCCACCTCCCATTGGATAACATGGCTAAGAACTGCTCAGGGCAGGTGTTACTTTTTGGAGATATTCGCGCTTAGCGCGAATATCTCCAAAAGTTGGTAATAGGAGATAGCGATGTTAGCGACTGTTTCCAGTCGCTAACATCTTGGCATGCCCACTTTGCATGTCATTAGTGATAAATATCACTGACATGCAAAGTGGAGCCCAAGATGGTCGCTATCTCCTACTAGCGGTCGCTAACTGGTGTTAGCAACAGCTAGGTAATACAGAGATAATTTTATCTCCGCTTTCTTGGCTTTTAAAGCCAAAAAAGCGGACATAAACCCCCTAGATAATATGCCCCGTTATCTCTCCCACACTACCGGTCCCCCTGGGCTTAAACGCCGAGATGGTAGGGACTAACCGGGCGCACCCCACCAAAAAAACGATTTTTTTTATTTATTTTTTTGCCCCTCCAAAAAGAACCAATTTTTGCACTCTATACTATAACTCTTTTTTTATACTACAATCACTTCGCTACAACCTCATAAATTAAAAATAAAAATGAATAATGTCTCAAAGAGGTCAGGGAGGATCTACTATGCCCCCTTATGGTCATTTGCCCCTTCGCTTTGGCCTCCTCTTGTCTCTCGATCCTACCGAGAGACAAGATGGCAGCCGCTACGGACTGTTTGGAATGTTTACAGACGCCGGAGAACCAATCAGCTTCGCAAAGCTCTGTAACGCGAAAAGTACGCGAAGCGGAGCTCTGTTACAGATATATATCTTTTTTTGAACGTTAATTTCTCAAAATCCACTGGAGCACATATATTGAGACCTAGCAAAGGCACATCGGGCTACCAGTCCCTACAATTTTGCCAAGTTTCGTGCAAATCCATTCAGCCGTTCGGGCTAAAAGTGAGGCCAACCGCCCTATGGAAAACTCAATGTTAAAAACACGTTTTGGGACCCCCCTTTTTTCTCGGCCCCCCCTTGACGAAACCCCCCCAAATTTTCAGGGGCTGCTCAGAAACAAAATTTTCCATTTTCCTGAAAATTTCAGCCAATTCCGTCCACAAACGCCAAAGTTATTAGACATAGAATTTTCAAAAATCCCATAGAGAAAAAATCCTAACTATATATACCTACTGGCGACCGCCAGTAGGTAATATATATAGCGGAAAATCAGGTACGGAACACAAAGTACTTTAATTATCCAGTGCTTTATTGTGAATTCGGCAGCATTACGAGTTTCGACTGGGTTTCCCCAGTCTTGATCACATGACGTGCCAGGACCCATAACATCATTATATATAGACACCTTGAGAGCAGTCCCTCCCACTCGCATAATAAAGCTGGACAACATACTACTGCTGTGCCACGTCAGTATAGCTTAGATTACATGGTAATATTGTATCCTTACTCATGTAAATAAATATATGCAGTTAAATCTAAATAATTTCATTTTTAAGTGCAAATAAATACATGTAAATACCACCGACAATAAGAATACCAAAATTGCATTTCAAATAAAGGGCAAATGCCCACTAATGCAGCAGTAACAGTTGCCAGCAATCCAACATGACACACAGGGCCATACCTGATGTTACCCTGATGGCAGATATGTCTGTTGTTTGAATAAAGCGCAAAAAGTGCAATTTCTGTGCAAAAAGAGTGCTTGTGCTTGAAAAGGTGCTTGTGATAAAAGTAAATAAGGGCCAACTATTTACTCATAGTTGATCCAATTACTAAAAAATAATAGTAAACGTGAATGGGTTGCTGGACAGTTTCTCAGATCCTAATTCTATTCTTGTAAAGTGCTTATGAAAATACATAATATACACAAATGTGTCAAGCCAAATCACAGAGACCATCTTCAATATCTTCCTAAAAATTCATCAATTAGTGCGGACTCCGTGTAGAAGCCATCAGGTCCGAAGTTTTACCTCTGCGAGGCAACATTGGCATCTTTGTGAGATATGCCTTTCACGCTGCATCTCCTCATATCACTCGGCTATGGCTTTCGAAGCCCCTTTGTCAGCTCCCACCTCTCTACGTTTGCAAGCTAGTGCGTTGCTGTCAGACGCAGTTGTCCCTTTGCGAGACTTGGTGCGAATTGATGATAAGTCACACTATATGAGCAATGAAAAGCTATTTTGTGATTGAGTCCGTCAGTTCACATCTGTCCGAGGCAACTCTGAAAACATACCGGAGCTCTGTCTGTGAGAGATACCCCTTTCATGCTGCTTCTTCCCGCATCAGTAGCTAACGCACCCTGTTCCCATATCACCAGCATACCCCCAACAACCTTAATGCCTGCAAGTCTGCCTCTGCAAACTAGTGGTGGGCTCGCAGCTGTTCCGGAGGGACTTTTTGGTGCTGCAGTTGTAGAGACTGGAAATACACCATAGATCTCTCTCTGCGAGATACCCTCTTCACGCTCCTTCTGATCAAAATCACCACTTCACAGCTATGCCTTTAGAACCCAGTGCATGGGCTCGCAGCTCTCTACCTTTGCGTGCTACTACGCTGCTGTTCCTTTGGGAGCGGACGGCTCATGGTTCTGCATCTGTGAGTCGAGCGGACGGGCCACAGTTATCCCTCTGCAAGCCTGGGTGCAAACTTTTCATAAGTCACACTACATAAGCATTGAAAAGCCATTTTGTGATTCAGTCCGTCAGCTGGCATCTGTCCGAGGCATTTCTGAAAACATACCTGAGTTCTTTCTGTGAGAGATACCCTTTCACGCTGTCTCTCCCCACTTGGACAGGCAAAGCACCCTCTTCCCACATGACCAACATACCCCCAACAACCTTCTTGGGCCTGGAAGTGTCCCTGTGCTGTTGGACAAACAAGAATCTTAGTCATGTATAGATTTACATGTAAAAATGCTATTTAAACAAAAAAAACTATGTACAGCTGTGGCATGTCATCGCTGGTCCATTTGTGATTCACAGCCTGCAAGACAAAAAGAAAGATAAGATGGTGCGTCATGCGTGCAGCAAAGGAGATAGAGAGAGAGAGAGAGAGAGAGAGAGAGAAAGTGTCTTCTCCTGCGAAATTTCCTCCCACATTTCTTTCAATTCTGTCTACTCAGACTTGGTAATATATGACGTGACATAGTGAGCAACAGCAATTAAGTTATCTGTAACATTGTATGTCCATATTTGCATTCCACATCTTCAAAATCACAGTTTTGTAATCATTAATGTACTTCGATTATTCTGTTCTTTTTAAATTATAAGTATTTTTGGGTGATTTTCAGTAATGGTATGCCTCACTGATGACATAAAACTGTTCACTCTTCCTTTGGAAATTACTGGACGTGGAAAGCCAAATCGACATTTTGTGTAAAATGTATCCTTTGACTTTCAGGACTCAGGACAAAGATTCACATGTGGGATCAGCTTGTGTTGAACAAGGTTAGTGGCACCATGTGTTGCACCTTGTGTTGTACAGGGTTAGTGGCACCATGTGTCGCCAGCCTTGCATATGGAAATATGCCTCCCTGATCGAAGGGAGTCTGGTGCTGTGGTCGCTGGCACAGACTTGGGGTCACTGCCATTCAGGACTCAGGACACAGTTCCACATGTGGGATTGGCTTGTGTTGAATAGGGTTAGTGGCATTCCGTGTCGCGGGTTGTATTGAATAGGGTTAGTGGCACCACGTGTCGCTGGCTTGTGTATAACAGGGTTAGCGGCACCACGTGTCGTGCCTTGTGTTGTGCAGGGTTAGTATTTTCTGAAAAAACAAGTGCTGGCCATACAGGGAGTTTTTGGGTCCCCTGTTTTTAGAGTGACAAATAAAGTTTGTCTGGTATTATTTATTTTATACCCTTCTATTTTTTGTTTTCAAAATTCAAAAGATTCATTATACAAAAAAGACATACCCAAATACATTTATCATACAATTTGTTCAAAAGCATATAAGACACATTACATATGACAAACAAAACATATATCTAAATTTCATATATACATTGTGCATCACAATCATTAATCATTATTGCACTGATTTTCTTCGAAAAGAAAAGTTATTTGTACTCAATAACAAGGAGAAATCAAATGGAGAAGAAAACAATCTATGTACAAAACAATACAAGTTAGACTGAGAGAATTAATCGCAACATCAGTCCAAAACGAGGCTGATTATTTACAGCAGTTGTAAGATGTTTTTTATCTCCAATAGGCCGACGCGTTTCGAACTCGCTATTTAACTTTGCGTGTTCTCGTCAGGGCGTGATAACTCTATCCTGTTTGGGTTAGGCAAAATGAAAAAGGAGATGCCATCAGTTTTCACTAAATCTCAAATAACCTCAGCTCCAAAAACCGAAAGCTCAAGTTCATGACTGCATACCTTATATTTAACGTCACTGGTGGATGGGGTTCAGTGTGGGGTTCAGTATATACTATAAAACCATCGTTGTATCTAAAAGGGGAATTAAGATAGAATCAGAATCAGTTATGTATCCCAAATGCGGAGCCAGATGCCCTGTGCCAAATGCACGGGATGCTCGCTCTTACCTTCGAGCAGTCCCGTCTTTTATTCAAAATCGAATTAGCTGTTCTCCCTCTATGCATAGGGGGCCCTCTTGGTAGCGCTGTTACCTGCCAAAGGGGGGGGGGGAAATGGTCACTAACCCATATATAATCCCATGTCACTATTATAATACTCCAAAATTGTAGAAAATACCTTTAGCTTTAAAGTTTACTGCGTTGTCTACGTCCGATTACTCTGGGTATTGTTTGCGTTTGTGACAACAAAAGCCTCCCAACGCAGCGTCCGGGTCCGCTCACATTTAGTTCTCTGCCAAAACAAAAAACGAGCGTGCAGTTAGCAAGCCGCTTTTTGGCACTGTTTCCAAAACGTGCACACTATTTCACGTGCGAGGAGCACCTACCTGGAACACTCTGTTCAATCCGCCTCCATCTCTCAGAATGGCAATCCGTCAGCGCGCCATGTTTACGAGAGGAGTGACTATTTAATTTGTCACATGGTTCACGGATTTCTGGGACATGTAGTCCACTTGCACTTTTTAGGACGTGCGTGAGGCTGCTATAAATAAAACTCAAGGGGTTCTGTTGTATCATTACCTGGGGTGCAAAGTTCAAAACGATAAGGTTCTGAAATATGTCACAAGATTTCACAATGCTGGGACATATACTTCGTTCATGGTTGGGAGCACGCATTGGGAAATAATTTTGGATTTAGATATGTGTAAAGCAGGGTTTTTAAAGCCTGGAGATTTCCGACATGGAATTCAATCCAGTTTGAAAACTATTGAATCGTAGGATTAAGTAAGCTTCTTTTCTGAGAAGAGCATCATCCACATCCTGGACTGTTTTCATATGCCCTATTGTATATAGGACCGTCCATTTGAAATCTGTCTCTGAATGACCCTGTTCAATAAAATGTTGAACCATCGGTGCCGATACCACTTTGGTTTTGATCCGTGATCGGTGTTGTGTGATGCGAGTGTTAATCTGTTGGTTCGTTTTCCCTATGTAGAGCTTGTCGTAACTACACGTAATTGCGTAGACCACATTCCTGGTCTTACAATTACTGAAACTTTCATTTCTCCATCGGGTCCCCCGGTGCACGAATTCACTGCCCTCGATTGTTGATTCACACGAGACGCAGTTACCACACCTGTGATGGCCCACTACCCGTTTCATGCCCCATACTGAGAGCAGATCATGTTTTGGTTTTTCTATTCTTACATCTGCCCGTACCATATGTTGCCCAATACTTCTGTTCTTTTTAAAGGCAAAAATGGGTTTTGGAAATGGACATTCTAAGTCTTCCAACAAATGCCAATTTTTAAGTATGGTTTGTCGTACTTGGTGAGCATGGGGACCGAACGTAGTTATGCAGACAAGTTTGTCTAAATCCTGTTTAATTTTGCGTTCAAAGAGACAAAAGTGCAGGGTTAGTGGCACCATGTGTTGCCGGCCTTGCATATGGAAATATGCCTCACTTATCGAAGGAAGTCTGGTGCTGTGGTCGCTGCCACAGACTTGGGGTCACTGCAATTCAGGACTCAGGGCACAGTTCCACATGTGGGATCGGCTTGTGTTGAACAGGGTTAGTGGCACCACGTGTCACTGGCCTTCCATACGGAAAGACGCCTCACTGATCAAAGGGAGTCTAGTGCTGTGGTCACTGCCACAGTTTTGGGGTCACTACCATTTAGGACTCTGGATACAGTTCCACGTGCAGGATCTACTGTGTCGATGATGCGTCATCCAGGCAGGCCGTACTGGTAACAATGTCTGTTGCCTACTGGACTGCTTTATGCACAACAAGACCAGGGTCCTAAGAATACGGAGATCCTAGTCTATCGTATCTCCCCGGTGTAGTCTATCTAAAGGCTTGTAGACTTCTACATAACCTTCCTTATACTCTGTTCAGTAGTATTCATGTTCAAAATATATCCTAAAAAACCCACTTTCTCACACTTTGTTGACAGTTTTTTAGTATATGAGGAACTCATAAATGTAACATTCTCAACTATTTCCGTCCCCATCATACACTACTCAGAGTGACAAAGTGAAAAAGTGCAACAAGCGAAATGACCCCTCACGGGCATGCCACCTGGCGGGCCACTGGTAGGTACTCACCAGACGAGCCCATTGTTTTCATCATCGGCGGTCATTACGCTCTCAACAGAAAGGTGTCCAAAAAGAAGTGTAAGTGGTCTTGAAGGTGCAAAATGTGAAGTGCAAAAATGTGTTACACCTCACAGCGCGGAAAAAGAGTTAAAATTGATAGGGCTCACTCAATGCACAACATGCTAATTGGGCGGTACAGTCCCCTAATGTTTGTGTATGCACGACATCGGACTTGAATTCACCATCCACCATTGTACCGACCACAATTGCACAGGCCGCGGAATACGCGTCTCTAGAACCCGTAGCCGCTTGAGCACTTCCATCAGTGTAAATGATACAATGAAAATCCTCCAGTGGGCGCACAGTCAGAGGAGCAGGATGAACAACATACTGCATAAACTCCTGAGTCTGCAAAGAGGAATCAAAAATAAATGTTACATTAGGGGATCTCAAAGATGTAGCCCATTGTATCCACCAAGGGTGCAAAGCTTGGAAATTTGGTACACTGGCCTTCATCACTGCTTCCAAAGCAGGATACGGAGTAACAAACACAATGCGTTTTCCCTAAGACAGTGCATGTACCTTAAGAATCGACATTTGCACTGCTGTCAAAACGTTTTCCACAGTGGAAAATCGCAACTCGGCAAAGTGTACAGGTGTGACTTGTAAGCAATAGGAACTGTGTCCCCCTCATTAAAAGTGAGGTATGTGAAACAAACCGCCCCTGGCACGATTCTTATCACCAGGTTTGCGTGGTTATTACGAGTCAACAAGATTCAAGCAGGTTAGCCTGCAAAGATTGCAAGGCCGCTGAATGTTCTGGCAGCCAGCACGATTTGGAAAAAGTAGGTTGTATCAATGCATAAAGCGGCTTGATACGCTGGGCATATTCTGGAATGTATATACGTCCAAAATTTAGAAAGCCCAGTAAGGATTGCAACTTTTTCAGCATTGTGGGAGCGTGCAAAAGTGCGCATCTCTCCAAGAAGTGAGGAGCCAAGCCTCTACTTTCATTGTTGAGCTCCTAGCCCAGGAACAACACTGTGAATTCTACAATGTGTTATTTCGCAAAGTTGAATATATGGCCAAATTCCGCAAAACGGCAAATTATGCAGTCAACACGGCACAGATGTGGTCATAATTCGTTGTCTGTGGGATAAATGTCATACACATACGAAAATGCATCTGCTTCTAGTCTCTCAAGCATAGAGACAATGCAGCAAAAACGCCTGGACTGTTGTTATAGCCCATGGCCAAACAAAGAAATTGCCATTGTTTGCCGCCACAGGTAAAACTCGTCCTCTGACTACTAAGTGGGTACAAGTTATGGGCAAAGAAGCCATTGGAAATGTCAAGCATGGTCTTAAACCTTTTACGCACTAGACAATCCACCAAAGCAGAACTGTGAGTATTCTGCACCGCACACGTACGACAATGTGAGTTTAAGTGGCGGTAATCCAATACCAAACGGTACGAGCCATCTGGCTTGGTCACAGTAAAAAGCCAGTTATTCATCGGAGACACAGACATTTCAATCACACCTTGATATTCCAATAGTTCAAGGATTTTGGCTACAGAGGCTTTCGCCTCACGCTGTATGGGGTATTGGGGTTGTGGCTGTGGCATCGACCGCAAAGGGATCTCACGTCGAGGGGAAAATTTGTCCCAACCACAGTGAGTAGGGTACAAAGCCGGCGCAAGCGCCTTAGCCCAATCTTCTGCAAACTGCAGTGCCTGCTCCTTCAGCACAGTGTGCGCAAAAGTGGGGAGGATCATCTCCTCCCCCTGCGGAGCAGCTAAGATAAAAGGTGGGGGCCAGTCGACCTCCGCCAACAAAATGTCATAAGTAGTCATTAGATTTTCCCCCAAAAAAACTTTTATGATACGTTCTATGTCACCTTCAATTACAAGGACTATTTCACAAAGCCTTTCAGGGGCAGCCACTCTAGTGTCTGCTGTTTCAACTACAATGAAGGTGTCAGTCGCTGTCACCTTCAGTAGTGGACTCAGCGCCTCTCGAATTATGGTAATCTCCACCGTGCTGTCCAGCAGGGTTAGAGTCCATGTCAGATTCCGAAGATGCTTTCTCACTATCTGTGGCATATGTTGCTGTTACAGCAGCAACTTTCTTCTTCTGAAACTGGAGTCTTTGACGCGGTGACTCATCCTGCTTGCCATTTCCGTGAGCCTTACGAGGCTGCTCACAGCTCTGTTGGGCACCTTGACCTCTGCCTCCGCCTCCGCCTCCTCCACTGGTGGCTGTTACCGATGTGTCCTGCAAAGAGCGAGGAGAACGTTGTTCAGAAACCTGGAACCTATCAGGCGACTTAATAGTACTGCGGTCGCGCAAATCATATTTACGCTCAACAGGGGCAGGTGTAGGTGAAACGGGATGGGAACCCTGTTTCTGCTGCTGCTGCTTCCCCTTGTTTTTTGTTCTTACTCCAATTTTGTTTCTGAACTTTTGAGCGGTCATCTTTATCAGATGACCCTTGCTGAGCTTGCTGTTGCTTTTCTTTCTTTGCGAAAGGCTTAACACCTAAACTATTATGGCCCACAGTCTTATAAGCCTCCATAATAATTTTGGCAACTGACTGGGTTTGTCGGCGTCGGGTACCTCATGCAGAGCACTAGAGCCTTGGAAACTTACAGCATCTCCCTTGACATTAGCAAGGACAAGATCACGTACCATATCAAATGCTCTCACGAGGCGCATCCCCAACTCCACTGCTGCCTCTGGTCCGTGCTCATCCTGAACACGCTTGATCACAGTGGGCAAAACAGTCATTGACGGGGTGCCAAAGCACCTAGTGTAGACTGCTGCAAAAATCACCCCCCAAGTTGTAAACTCAGTTACGTCAGGCACTAAGTCTTTCTGCAAACTCACGGTGAGAATCCTGTGTTTCTCAACAGGACTAGTATTTGGGAACACTGCTTCCAGTTGGTCACATTTTTTGGCAAGCCAAAAAGGCATCTCTTCCTTATCTTGGGGACGCTTGCCCATGACTGCATTAACCATGACGGGACTAAGTTTAAGTCCGCCACTGCCAACTGGAGATGCTGCCCCAGCCGGTTCCCCACTCGGGAGGTTGCGAATAATGTAGTGAGCCAGACCCCTAATAACTGCCCCCTAAGAGGCATACAGGGGTCGCAGTTGTTGGGCTGTCAAAGCACCCGCCTGAGGATGCAGCATGTAATCAGCCAACACAGGCCAAGTAGCGCCTAGAATGGACAACGGTCCTTGTCTGACCACTGTAACAACGTGTGGGAGGGTGCCATTAAACCAAACGGCATGCTGCCAAACAGAAATCAGAATTTCTACTGTCCAATATGGAGCGTACATTGCAGGAGGATCAGCAGGGGTATACGAGTGAAAAAAAAACAGAAGCAGCATCCACTGCGGGAAATGTGACCCATGAGTAATACAACTGAAACAGGTACGCCACATCAGCAGAGACTACAAAAACCACTGCCTGTCCTTCAAGAAAATGAGGTATTCCTGCAAATGATTACGCACAGCTACACGACTGTGGGCCAGGATATCGCCATATCGGGACAGCAATAGAGAAGTACAAGACAATACTAGATCGCACAATTGGGTTGTAATTCAAAGAAGAAATCTTTGAGAAATAACAAGCTTGAAACAACCTATGTAAATATAGGCAGGTTTTTTATCCGTCACTACCATCAACCGAAAACGATAGTGAGGGTGTCATAGACTGCTGTAAGCACTACTCAAGTGTCTCACAATAAGACCACACTCGTTGGCGGCGCCATGTAACAGAGATTCTGCGCAAACACAGAACTGTGCACAGAGACTTAGTACATCAGTGATTAAGGGTGTGCCACAACTCAACTTAGTACCCAAAATCCCTACCAGACTAACAATCAGTGTCACATTAGCTCTTCGTCCTATAGCAAAGAAACCAATGATTAGAAAACCTATAACATGCGACTAAGGACCATCTCAGGAATGGTGGGAAGTGAGAGCACTCTTTTGTTATACGCTCATATCAGTCCACAACAGGAGTAAAAAAGAGACACTGTAAGGTTAAAATGTTTATTTTAACGACGTGATCTCAAGCGCAGTATTTTAATCAACATCAGCATACATATGGATAATAATAATACGGACAGCATAGTTACAATTCCATGAAATACAAAAGGAGGGATCATGTTACAATGATAGTGCAAACAGGTGATAAAAGAACCTATTTAAAGCACCCTCCCTATCTAGGAACAAAGTATTATAAAACTATAGAAGGTCTCTTGAGCTTTCTTAGGGGGACCCCATTTACCTGTCCGCTCAGTAAGTGTAAATTACATCAGGACCGGTTAGTCTCTCTGCATGCCTGGAATCTTCAAGTGTGTTCAATTCAGCCAGTGTGCTATGATAAAGGCGACAGAATCCTTCTCGGCTTGCAGCTGCCAAATTGTTGTGCCTAGAATGTCTTACATGGACACGCCGATAAACAGACTCGCACGTTATGATAGCCTCGTCGGCTCAGCACTCACTGTACAGACTGGGGACACGATGTATGTCTAGAGATGTCGAAAAATAAACCTTTTTTCATGTATAGACCTTTGTGAAAGCTAAATCAGCAAAAACAGCCAAGCAGTGTCCTGTGCAAAAGAAGCAAAAAGGAAAAATTAAGTTTAAACTTTGAATAAGCCATGCTAACTTAACATGCATGCAGAAAGAGGCCCATAAACCATACTACAGTGAGTGTTGTGGCATTCTTGGGTGTCCGAGTAGCTTGATCAATAGGTCTATGACGTGTTGGTCTTCAGATGTTGCTCTGGGCTGGGCTCCCTTTCATATGGTATGTAGTTGTTTAATATTTAAAAAACAAGAAGACATTATAGAATTTAAATAACAAATAACAAAAATTACGAAAACTATTTTTAGGATATTAAAGTTACCAAATATCACACATTTTTTTCAAAATTACTGAGAAAAACAGGTTTTATGAACATTATAAGTAGAAATTAGTATTTAAATAACCTTTGAAATTTACAAAAAAACATAGGTCTCAGGAACATTAAGGGTTAGAAATTAGTATTTAGAAAAAACATTTAAATTTACTGAAAAAACGATTGCCACATTTCCCAACATTGGACTATTATATGTTTTTGGAGGGTTTGCTGCCCTCTTCTGAACTGTCTTGGTGGTAGTAGAGACAACTGTGGTACAGGGGGGAGGTCCTGCGCGGTGTGGCAGTGAGTGTTGTTTCCTTCTTGGGTGTCAGAAAAAACTATAGGTTAAATGAACATTATAATTAGAAGTTAGCATTAAAAAACACATTGAAATTCACTGAAAAAAAAACATAGGTTTCAGGCACGTTATAGACAGAAATTAGCATTTAAAAAACCTTTGAAATTCACTGAAAAAAACATAGGTTTCAGGCATGTTATAGTTAGAAATTAGCATTTAAAAACCTTAGAAATTCACTGAAAAAACAATGGTTTCAGACATGTTATAGTTAGCTGGACATTTCACTAGTACAAAACCATAGAAATTCCCCTGTTATTTTTAGTTCAGCTAACTATACCTCACGCCCCCGCAATGCTCTGCTGATGACGTCACATATTGCATCATTCATGACATGGTCAGTGACATCACTGATGACATCTTAAATGACATCACTGATAACATCATCCACGTAAAAATCTGATGCACCTCCTCACACCCTAATATAACCTTTGATACATCCACTCTAAAAAATAGAGTATCATTTTCAAAACCATCAACACACCAATACCAGTTACTACATACACACTCACTGAATCCTAGGTCAGTCACTCATGAACAGAACACTATCACATGCACTCATACACCTATACAGACATTCACACAGTGTCAATCATTCATGGAGTTAGTCACACACCTAGTCAGTCATGCAAAGAATCAATCACACTTCCATTTACTGACCTAGAGAGTTATACACACAACAGATCACTTATTCAAACAGAAATAAACACATAATTACTCTCTTCGAATCACTGAAACAAGTAAACACTCATCTATACAGCCACTCTCACAATCACTGACTCTCACATATAGTCCTTTATATACTCCAACTCTCACATACACTGCCTTTTACATATGTAGTTACTTGGACATATACCACTGAGACATCCATTCACTCAGTAACATACCCATACACACACTGATCCACCCATACAATTCACTCTTGAGCCCGTACACACAGTGAATCAACTACTCAAACATCTATGCACAGACCCACACACCTCCCACACAGCCCCACACACACCCAGGCATCTATACAGATACTCAGACAACCTATCAATAACCCATATAGATCCTCATTTAGCTACTCACCAACCCATGCAACTGCTTACACACCAACTGACAAAGTAAACTGTGTAAATGTCTGTATCAGTCACTACAGCATGCATTAATTAATAAACATGTAATCACTCACTTAAACAGTCAGTCACACACCTACTAAATCCTGCATCCAGACACTTATACACCCAATGTGGAAAAGTAAATTTTGCCATGTTCTGTGTCCCTACGTGTCCCCCATCTTATGCTATGTGTGCATGATTAATATGCATATGTATTCCCCATGATCGATTAAAGACGCAATTACAGTTGTGTCCATCCCTAGTATGCCAGTTTCCAGTTCTCGTGAAAGCTACGAGTATTAGGCCTATGTAAAGTTACGTTGCCACGTTTCCCAGTGTGCACGTTATTTCATTGTAAAGTCCCCGTTTCTAGGCCTCAAAAGGGCCTGGACACCAGATTCAGCTCCTGTCTCCTGAATCCTCGCTGAGGAGCGATACAGCCCCCACCTGTGTTCCTGACCCTTCACTTACTTCCTGCCTCACAGTGCCCGGCTCGGCCTGGCTCTGCCTGCTAGTCTGCCAAGAGTATGTTATGATTCTAGTTATCAGTCCAGCCCTCCTTCTCTGCATTCCCAAGCTACTGAATCGCATCAATAGTTTCCGTCATTGTCTAGCCTTTACGTCTCCATGCAAGAGAAATACTGTATTTATGGTCATTTAATATTCTTCATCACGCACTACATGTAGAATAATGCATGCACCAGTCTTAGAGTCTGTTAGCCTTTACCCCGATAACTTTTGGATTCTATCAACATGTTCTCTAATCATTAGATACTAGATAGGGTTTAGGTACATGTCGCCCTGACTCTCCAGACTTCAGTCTCTGCTCCTAGCACAGAGTTCATAGCCCCCAGCTTCTCCTAGTAACACGTCATTGTCCGTTTGCGCGCACCATTAGGTTAGAGGTCCCTGCTCCTTAGGTAGCCCCCTCCATGTTTCCGCCCCATTTATGACATATTCTGTTACGTTTACATCACATGTCTATGTATACGCCTCCTGTTACACCTACTTTCACCCTTATCTTTCGCGACTGCTATTGACCACACCCACTGCTCCGCCTATCGTATGTATTGTAATGCAACTGTTTTAGTATATATGCTTGTGTACTGTTATTAAAGTTAGCGCGCTCATCCCAGATCCAGCCCCGGCAGCTGCCGGGCTCTGCCATCCTATTCCTGTGCAGGTTGTCCTGTTCCTGTCCTTTATGCTGTATTAAACCTGCAAACTCCTACTACCTCGAATCTTGACTCTTATTTATTGAGCTATCTGTTATTACTATGTCCAGTAAAACCTAGTTCCGGTATTATTTATTTATATACCACATAATGGCGCCCGAACAGGGACTTGCCCTTTCCCCACGCGCCGGTGAAGCCACGTATGCCCCCTGACCCTCTGCAGCCGTGACGGAACCATACCGGCCACGTGCAGATATTTCTGCTTCAAGTATCCCTCAGGCCCACGGAGGAGACGGAGGTTGCGGTCCAGCATCCAGACGAGGCGGTGGAGGAACGCGGCGAGTCCCGACCAGAGCCCAAGCCGAGAGTCCAAGGTCCGAGGTATCCGGAGGCCCACCCGTAACAGAAGTCCGAAATGTGTCCGTCCGGCGTCGAAGCAGTCCAGTCCAGTCCGAGGCCTTCCGTTCTTGCTGCCCGGTGAGTACCGTTGCTGGGGAGTATCTAGACAGGGTCAATCTAATTGTCTCTGGTCCGTGGGGTTTGGTGGTACACAGATCCCAAAACGAAGTGTCCACTCCGGTGGATGCGGGTCCTGACGTGTCTCTTTATGAGACCGGTAAGTTTCGTACTGTTTCAGCAGTGCATCTAGTCTCTGTTCTAGTCAGTTCAGTTCTCAAGAAGATTCATGTATTCTGTTTTCCGTATTCCAGGTAGTATTCTGTCCGAACTGTTATTTTAAATGTTCTTCATGTATTTTAATGTCGTGGTATGAGAGCGGTGTAATTATCGTGTTTATTGTGTATTGTATTGTGTCCAGATTACAGTTCAGTCATGCCGTTATTTTCCAGACTACGTCAGTTAAGAACTAGAAAAGGTCTGTTAGAAGAAGCAGTTCCTGTCCCGCCTAGGGACAGTCCAGGTCATTTTATGTATCAGAAGCATGGCATAAGTGCCATATTATATCTAAATTTATGGGTAGAGTATACCAAACAGTTAGAAGAAAAGTCTAGATGGCCCGTATCGGGTACATGGGATGCCGAGTGCATTATGCGAGTAGAAGAAGCATTATGGAAAAAGAAAGCCAGACAGTCACAGAAAGATGCCATCGAGTTATGGCGCAAAGAATCTCATAAAAGAACCGAAAAAGAAATCAGAAAGTCAGAATTAAGTAGAGAATCCTTAGAACGAGCCCAAGAAAGGGAATTAATCGAGATAGGTGAACGAGTCAAAACCGAACAGTCAGATAGACAGAGGCATGCCCTTATTAAGGGTATGTATCCTCTTCGTGCCGAGGGCTTGCCAAAAGCGACCCCGGAGGCATCCAGTAATTTTCCGCCACCCTTAGTTCCGACCAAGCTACGTCACAAACCGACCGCAGCTGATATTTTCATTTCGTCCTATTTGGACGACACAGTCCCGGAATATACAAATCCTGTTCCGCCAGTCCCTGTAAATCATGCCATTCCTGCTCCTCCAGACACCGGAGTACCTGTTACGGTACCCCCGGTCCAGCCTACATTACAATTTCCCACTCTGCCAGCACGAAGAGTATCAGTCGATGATTCCAGTTTAGGGGCCGCAGGAGGAGGTCCTCCTGGTACCCCGCCACCACACCAACGTTTAACGTTAGTCGAGTTACATGAATGTGCGTTACAGCGTACGCCCAAATATAAGTCCGTTGCAGATATCCGACGAGCTCTTACTGAATGCCGCTATGATCCAGTCGCAGGTGATGATAGCACAGTTATATATTCCATCCGTGTAACACGGGTGACCGGGTATTTGGACACCCTACCGAATATGAAAGAAGATCTAGACAGAATATATCGTTTCATCCGTACAGGGGATGATCCGGAAAGTATTGGTGAAGCCATGTCTCAAAGGAAAGCTGAAATCCAGCTCATGCTATTAAAGTTTCTGATTAATTGTTTAATAAGGGAACAAGATTATCCGACCAAAGATCCGGCCGAAATGAGAATCCTGACAAGGTGGAGTGATAATATAGCCGAGGGTAAACACAGAACTATCAGTAGTATAGAGAGTATGTACAAGAGAATTCGTAAGGAAATAATAAAGTTACACGAACAACGTAAAGCAGCACAAGTAAGCGAGAAAGAGAATGACTCTTCTACTGAAGAGGTAGACGACGAGAATCCCGCCAGAATAGCGTATGTAGGAAAATCTAGATTTCCAGACCGCCATTTACGCCTAGAACGCAAGAAAACTGTTCATCTTCCAGCACCAGAACAAGGTTCTCTAGAACAAGTATTTCAAGCTACCGATCATATTCTGAAATCACGAATCGGTTATAGTGAATTAAGTACTATGCATGAACAAGAACTAGCCCGATCAGCAGTCCGATGGATTACTGATTCTACCACTTCTCCAGACGAAATAGTGGCACAAATGTTTCTGAAATTGCCCCCAGCCGAGCAACGACTGGTGGGTATGTATATGATCCAGCACCTCATTACTCTGTATGAGGGTCAACATTCTGATCCAGGTCCGTTACACGATGTCCTGAACGAGTTACTCCAGTATAGATGGAAAGGTTTAGGTACCGATTTAATTAGTATCATTCTAGAACAGCGGCACAAATATAGTATGTTCTTGAACCCGCATTTTGTTCATGTCTCACCCCCAGAAAGTAAACCCTTTTACATAGATAGACAGAATCCGTTACGAGAAGTACACCCAGTCAGGACAACAGATGGTGAAATGCAACGAGTATTTGTTTACACTCCGATTACAAAGATGGAACTCTTAGAAATGAAGAAATTAGTTCCTTGTCACGACAAAGATCCAGCAGGGTTCCACCGAGAATTAAAGGACATGCTCCGTATGGGAGAATACACGTATCCAGATATTATTAAAATGCTAAAGGTCCTGTTGCCCGCAGGGGTATACGAAAAACTCAAGGAAAAAGAATGGGAGGTGAGAGAGAAAAAGATCGATTGGGCAGTTCTAGAAGCTGAAGATAAGATACGAGTACCAGGTACCGGTCTTGGAGAGAAATGTAAAGAATTACCTGAACTGTTAATACAAGTTTTGCCCAGATTATTAGCCACTAAAAAGGAAGACTGGGATGCAATCTCAGCCTGTAAACAGAAACAAGACGAAGACACTAGTGATTTTTATTCTAGATTTGAAAAATGTTTTATTATAAACAGTGGCCTCAAGACAAGTAGCGAGTCATACCCTCATCTTTTTGTTACTAAATTAGTCGAGAATTCAAGTCCACAAGTTAAGAATCGAGTTTTGAAAGTCGAAAGTACCTGGCAAGCTAATACCCCGTCCCAAATGTTACAGATGCTTCAGTATCACCAGAATAGAATCAGAGAAGAGCAAGATCATGAAAGAAAACGTATGAAAGACACGAAAATGAAAGTACTAGTTGCACAATCTGTTCCTCAAGACAGTCAGAAGAGGGGTACGAATCAAGCCAGTCATCCTGCAGCTCCCGTTAAAGGGACATGCAATTATTGTAAACAGCCAGGTCATTTTATAAACGAGTGTGCAGTTCTGAAACACAATATAGCCACTGGTAAGACTAAAGAAAGACCACGTCCGCCTAGACAAGAACAAGTTTCACAGATTTCTCAGCCACAGAATGCACAACAGACAGTTCCAGCACCGCAGCCTATTGCTGCAACACAGCATGTTACACAGCAGATGTACCAGTATGCACAGTCCGAGTATCCAGAGTATCAGCCATATTCATGAAACAGCCTAGAGAGGGAGGTAGGCTTGCCTCTCATCGAGATTCCTGTAGATCAAGAAGGTCCCTATGTTCATAGTCAAGTACTAGGGAAAGACAGAAAGTTTTTGATTGATACAGGGGCAAGTAGGACCACCATCAGTCACGCCGAAGTTCCAGGGGCTCCGCTCTCAGGCTCTAGAAATGTTTCCCTTGGATTTTCAGGAAAGCCTATTGTAAACGAGATATCTAAGCCAGTTACTCTAGAAGTAGGTCCATTGTCCCGCACTACTGATCTATTACTTACTAAGTCATGTCCAGAAAATTTGTTAGGTATTAAAACACTGAAAGAATTAGGTGCAGTCATATGTTGTTCCCCAGAGGGAATACGACTGTTTCTACGTGACTTCAAGGGTCACTATGTATTACGAGATTTTGATCCGAGATTGTCCAATGTTCCACAGCATTTATGGGCGCAAGGTCCAACTGATGTAGGTTATATGCAAATCACACCCCATCGTGTGACTCTCAAGCCAGGTGTAGTGTTACCACGAATCAGACAATACAGATTGCCACCTGAGGCTGTAACAGCCTTATCCAAAATTATTGACGAGCTCATCGCTCAAGGAGTAGTTGTAGAAACTGACTCCAATGTATGTAATTCTCCGATCATTCCAGTCATGAAACGTACTGATCCAAATGCACCCCCAGTATATCGATTAGTGATTGACCTACGAGAACTCAATAAATGTATTATTCCCCAGTACCCAGTTGTCCCAGATATTTCTTCCCTATTGACAGCCATTGATTCCGAAGCCTCATTTTTTTCAGTCATAGACCTCAAGAACGCGTTTTTCAGTGTCCCCATTCATCCAGACAGCCAGTTTCTTTTCGGATTTTGTTTAAATGGAAGGAGCTATATGTTCACACGAGCTCCTCAAGGTTTCACAAAAAAGTCCTAGTATTTACAGTCAAGCACTTAAGAGACAACTAGACAACATTCACATGCCAACTGACACTGCCCTGCTCCAGTATGTCGATGATCTACTGATCACAGCCCGTTCTGATCGTGCTTGCGAGCGAGCATCTCTTACAGTCTTGTACTTCTTAGCAGAGATGGAGCACAAGGTGTCCCCTTCGAAGCTTCAATTCTGTGTCCAGCAAGTGATCTATTTAGGCCACTTACTGTCCAAGTGGGGTAGGCAGTTGACACCAGACCGTATTCAGTTAATAGTGAGTCTTCCTCAGCCCAAGACACATAAGGAGGTACGTGCTTTTATCGGCCTTACTTCTTATTGTAGACAATGGATTCCTCAGTATGCATTTCTAGCTAAGCCACTGATACAGTTAACGACACAGGAGGCAGCCGTATCGTCTGTCCTCCCTTGGACATCTGAACATACACTTAGTTTCAATGAGCTAAAGAAAGCTTTATGCCAAGCTCCAGTTCTAGCTACACCGAACTACAGTAAGCCTTTTACACTTTTTGTCACAGAACGTGATGGTACAGCATTATCTGTTCTCACACAAGATCAAGCAGGACAATACAAGCCCTGTGCTTATTTTTCGAGCACACTAGATCCTGTAGCCCAGGCTTTGCCTGCGTGCCTCAAGTCAGTTGCAGCCACAGCACTAGCTATCAGACAAAGTGATTCCATAGTATTAGGACATTCCTTGACAGTACAAGTTCCACACTCCGTGGAAGTTCTATTAAACCGAACACAAACTCAGCACTTGACAATTGCACGTTTAACAGGTTATGAACTGACACTGTTCCAGCCACACATAGAAATCAGACGCTGCAACGTTTTAAATCCTGCTACACTGTTACCGTCAGTTAATTCGAATCCTGCCACACACGACTGTGTGGAAGTAGTTAATATTATGACTAAGCCAAGACAAGATCTGACAGATATTCCATTACCAGATCCCGACCTGACACTTTATGTGGATGGTTCATGTATGAGAACAAGTACAGGAGAACTAGTAGCCGCGTATGCAGTGACTACTGACACTGAAGTTATAGAAACACACCGTATTGACACCCTGTCTGCTCAAGCAGCAGAGCTAGTTGCTCTGACACAAGCCTGCATACACGCTAAGAACCTGAAAGTTAATGTTTATACAGATTCACGCTACGCATTCGGAGTTGTACACGACTTCGGAGTGCTCTGGCAGGAGAGAGGTTTCATGACTTCTCATGGAACCAAGATTCAGCATGGTCTCCTTATTCAGGCTCTGTTAGATGCCATACATTTACCGACAGCTATTGCCATCATGAAATGCAAGGCACATACGAAAGTTACTGACATTATTTCTCAAGGTAACGATCTAGCAGATCGCACAGCCAAGCTTACAGCACAGACTCCAGACATTTCAGTTAGTCCGACACAGACACATACTCCAGATCCGACTACCTGTATGACAGTTAAGGACCCTACTCAAGATGTCATAGATATCCAGTTACATGCTACTCCCGATGAAATCAAGAAATGGTCCGAACAAGGAGGGGTCCAGACAGATCAGGGATGGGTAACGAAGGGAAGAGCCACATGGTTTCTCCCCGACTCTATGGTTCAAGTCATTATCAATACCGCACATAGTCCAGCACATTTAGGAGAAAAAGCTATGTTAGACAGTATCCAGAACATTTGGTTCAACAAGCATTTACGAGCTGCAGCCAAGCAGAAAGTCCGTACTTGTATGATATGTTGCCAGTTTAATCCAGGTAAAAGTGTCCCGGTGGAACAAGGTGGATTCCAGCCCCCTGACCACCCTTTTGAAGTCCTCCAGATGGATTATATTCAGATGGAGCGATGTCGAGGTTTCAAGTATGTCCTTGTAGTTGTATGCGCTTTGTCCAGATGGACAGAGGCATATCCAGTCCCAGATTACACAGCCGCGACCACTGCCAAGCAGTTGGTTCGTGAGTTCTTCCCCCGTTATGGACTCCCTAGAGTCGTATATTCTGATAACGGCCAGCCATTCTCATCTGAGCTCATGAAACATGTTTCCCTTTTGTTAGGGTACCAGTGGAAGTTCCATTGTGTACGCCATCCTGAAGCAGCCGGTCTCGTAGAGAGCCATAACCAGACCCTGAAAATCCGCATTGCTAAAATATGTAAAGAGAAAGGTGTGGACTGGCTAGTAGCTCTGCCAGTCGCTTTGTTTTATATGCGCATGGTCGCACATTCCAGATCAGGTCTGTCCCCGTATGAGGTCGTATTCGGCCGCCCCCCTAATATGTGGGGTACACCTAGACCTCGAAGTATTACCGATGTTTCAAGTAATATGCTGACAGATTACCTAGCTTCCTTGATGTCTGCCCTACACTCTTGTCGTTCACAGGTTGCCGCCGCATTTCCAGACAATACCGAGGTGGCACCGCATGACATCGTTCCTGGATGTTTGGTTCTTGTCAGGAACTTTGATCGTTCAAGTCCGCTGGAGCCTCGCTGGAAGGAACCCCGACAGGTCCTCCTGGCCACCCGTACTGCCGTCAAGCTGGAAGGCAGGAAGGGCTGGGTCCACCTGTCACATGTGAAGAAGTTTTATGGATTGAAGCCTGTTTCAAAGAACATTTCCGAGGATTTGAAGGACTGCCAAAGTACTTTTCTTAAGGACTGTCCCGCAAAAGACTATGATACAAATCCCTCCCTGTTAGAGAAAACTCCGCAACAGGAGTATAAGAAAAAATTAAGGTCTAGTAAAATAAGTCAGCCAGTTTGATTGTCTAAGTCCTCCCCTAGGTGAAACGGTTAGACCGGTTTCTGACATGTATAAAATAGACCCCCATAGTGAGAGAGTTAGTCGAAACTCAATCCGATGTATCGTTTTTCTAAGTTTTATATTGTTTTTCAGCCTCATGTTTACCTGCACAGGTTATGCATTTTATTTGTGTTTTCCAGTTTCTCATGTAAATAAGTCTTCTATTGCTACAGTAGAACACACGTTTAGTGATCTGCCTTCTCATGAACTCTCATATCGTCTTGCTATGCGTAATAATTCCTTTATCCGCATGTTACATTATTCACACCAGACCAGCAATGCCACTAATTGTTGGGTGTGTGGTCGACTCCCCCCTTTCCAGACACTGAAGGGAGTTCTGCCACTCTTTCCTTATCCATTTTCACATAATGGTTCGTGTGGAGCATGGTCCACGTTAACGTCATCCTCAACAGATATGTCTTTTCTTAACAGTACATGTTTTCCAGACAAGCAAGGTCTTCCCCACAGAACAGGGTTAGATCTAGAAAATGAAGTTTACAATTTGGGTAATTATTCTTCGAATTTCATGGTCCTGAATGTTCAGTCTGATACTACTCCAGACTTACCTGCTATGTCAGTATTACCAGTCAAAGGTGTCTTCCCCTATTTAGGTACTGTCGTGAATAGTAAACTGATACGTAGATTAACCAGAACCCTTGAAGCAGTAGTGATTGAGACTACTTCTGCTCTAGGTAACTTAACCGAAGAGCAATCCTTTATGAGAATTGTCGTGCTCCAGAATCGTCTCGTCCTTGACGTCATACTGGCCGATAGGGGCGGGGCATGTAGAGTCATCGGATCTAGTTGCTGCATTTTCATTCCAAATAACGCGCCGTCTGTTTATTCAGCTATAACCAGACTCCATAAAATTGCCCATATGTTACACCAAGATCCAGGCACCTGGACATGGTCCGGTTGGTTCTGGAATATACTTTCCGCCTGGGGATGGAAAGTATTGTCATTTCTGGGTATTGCAGTAGCGATCATATTCAGTTGCTGCCTCTGTATACAATGTGGCCCTGCGATTTGTGGCATTTGTGCTACCTCTTGTATTCCTAGCCCCAAGTCCCGTTCTAAATCCCGTTCCAAGAAAATTCGAGACGAGCAAATGATACTGTATGAAATGATAGATGGTATCATGAATATTGATGTTTCCTGATGGAAACGTAGTGACAAGGAGGGAATGTGGAAAAGTAAATTTTGCCATGTTCTGTGTCCCTACGTGTCCCCCATCTTATGCTATGTGTGCATGATTAATATGCATATGTATTCCCCATGATCGATTAAAGACGCAATTACAGTTGTGTCCATCCCTAGTATGCCAGTTTCCAGTTCTCGTGAAAGCTACGAGTATTAGGCCTATGTAAAGTTACGTTGCCACGTTTCCCAGTGTGCACGTTATTTCATTGTAAAGTCCCCGTTACTAGGCCTCAAAAGGGCCTGGACACCAGATTCAGCTCCTGTCTCCTGAATCCTCGCTGAGGAGCGATACAGCCCCCACCTGTGTTCCTGACCCTTCACTTACTTCCTGCCTCACAGTGCCCGGCTCGGCCTGGCTCTGCCTGCTAGTCTGCCAAGAGTATGTTATGATTCTAGTTATCAGTCCAGCCCTCCTTCTCTGCATTCCCAAGCTACTGAATCGCATCAATAGTTTCCGTCATTGTCTAGCCTTTACGTCTCCATGCAAGAGAAATACTGTATTTATGGTCATTTAATATTCTTCATCACGCACTACATGTAGAATAATGCATGCACCAGTCTTAGAGTCTGTTAGCCTTTACCCCGATAACTTTTGGATTCTATCAACATGTTCTCTAAACATTAGATACTAGATAGGGTTTAGGTACATGTCGCCCTGACTCTCCAGACTTCAGTCTCTGCTCCTAGCACAGAGTTCATAGCCCCCAGCTTCTCCTAGTAACACGTCATTGTCCGTTTGCGCGCACCATTAGGTTAGAGGTCCCGGCTCCTTAGGTAGCCCCCTCCATGTTTCCGCCCCATTTATGACATATTCTGTTACGTTTACATCACATGTCTATGTATACGCCTCCTGTTACACCTACTTTCACCCTTATCTTTCGCGACTGCTATTGACCACACCCACTGCTCCGCCTATCGTATGTATTGTAATGCAACTGTTTTAGTATATATGCTTGTGTACTGTTATTAAAGTTAGCGCGCTCATCCCAGATCCAGCCCCGGCAGCTGCCGGGCTCTGCCATCCTATTCCTGTGCAGGTTGTCCTGTTCCTGTCCTTTATGCTGTATTAAACCTGCAAACTCCTACTACCTCGAATCTTGACTCTTATTTATTGAGCTATCTGTTATTACTATGTCCAGTAAAACCTAGATCCGGTATTATTTATTTATATACCACAAATACACCTAGGCATATATATAATACATATTTAAACTTTATAGAAACACAAATTCACTGGATGATGTCATCAGTGATGTCACTGATCATGTCATGAGTGATGTAATATGTGCATTGTGGGGCGCGAGTTATAGTTAGCTGAACTAACTATAACAAGGCAATTTCTATGGTTTAGTACGAGTGAAATGTCCAACTAACTATAACATGTCTGAAACCTATGTTTTTTACAGTGAATTTCTAATGTTTTTTAAATGCTGATTTCTAACTATAACATGCCTGAAACCTATGGTTTGTTCAGCGAATATATATATACATACACATATTTATAGCATAGGGTATTCACACTGAATAATGGATCAGTCCTGCGTATATCTGTAAAGCGTTTCGAAGGCAAAATCCTTCTTCCTCAGAGGCAGTCGCGGTCACAAATGTGTGCTCGGTTCTCCATCCATTGATGCTCTTAATACGCCCCCAGACGGGTGGGTCCAATGTCCCAAAGCATACTGGATATCGTAGTCCTGAAATCAAACCACTGATGGGGCACTAATTTCTGTCTTTTTCAAGCCCGCTGATGGGCCCCCACCAATAGTTTGCCTTAATCCAAAGTCAGCAGTCCACATGGACGGCTTGGCATACATCCAGCCGTGTGGCCCCCTCTCTTCTCGCGAAAGTGCAACTCGATGGCAGGCCGATGCCAGAAATGAATGAACTAACTATAACGGGGTAATTTCAATGATTTTTTACGAGTGAAATGTCCAGCTACCTATAACGCTCCTGAAACCTATGTTTTTTTCAGTGAATATATATATGTATATATGAATGATCGTTTGCCATACCCCAAGATTTGAGCTGCACTCGAATGCTGGACTTAAGGTGGCAAGCCTTTTATAAACAGTACAGGCAGGATGCTGCTGGTAGTTATAATTTGACAGCTGCAGACGCGATACGTCTAACGCATTTCGAAGGCAAAATCCTTCCTCCTAAGAGGCAGTCGCAGTCAAAAATGTGTGCTCGGTTCTCTTTCCATTAATGCTCTCAATACGCCCCCAGATGGACGGGTCCAATGTCCCAAAGCATACTGGATATCGTAGTCATCAGTGATGTCATGAGTGATGTCACTGACCATGTCAGGAGTGTTGTAATATGTGACATCATCAGCAGCGCATTGCGGGCGCGCGAGTTATAGTTAGCTGAACTAACTATAACGGGGTCATTTCAATAATTTTGTAAGAGTGAAATGTCCAGCTCACTATAACGCCCCTTCAGCCTATGGTTTTTTCAGTGAATTTCTAAGGTTTTTTAAATGCTAATTCCTAACTATAACGTGCCTGAAACCTATGTTTTTTTCAGTGAATTTCAAAGGTTTTTTAAATGATAATTTCTAACTTTAACATGACTGAAACCTATGGTTTTTAAGTGAATTTCAAAGTTTTTTAGTATTAAAGTGTTTTAAATGCTAGTTTCTAATTATGCCTACAGAGGTAGGACATGTGAAGAAAGAAGAAAACATGCACAGAAAGAAATACAGAAAGAAGCAACAGAAGTCCTCAAAGACAAACAAAAGTTCAGGAAGACAGAAAACGTGCAGAAAGAACGAACAGAGGAGCAGAAAGAAGCCTTGTTGCAAAATCATCCTGTTCCCTCAACTTTTTCAGACGGGTACTGGTGGTATCTGAGTCTGACTAACCATTCCTATAGTCAGTGCTATGTTAAAAGACACTTAAAATATAGTTAAACACCTACATACACTAGGGAACACTATGCGTTGGGTTCCCCCCATGATTAGCATGTCCTCCTCTGTAAGCCCATTGTATATAATAGGGCAGGGGGGTTAAAACTACCTCTCAAAATGCGCCACTGGGTACGTTTGCACACTGGTGAAGGGAGGGGGGCCTGAGACGACATGTGTGCAAACACAACATGTGGGCGTTTTAAGTTTGGGGATAAAGTCCCCCTGAATCCTGGTGGTCCTTAATGTCCAATTAGCCCACTAGGTACCTCCAGTAAGCGCCACAGAGCTGAGTTGCAGAGAGGTGTAAAAAGGGGCACAACCTAGTCCACCTGTCTGCAATGCAGCACAGTGCACTTACAGGAAGCACCTGGTGGGCTAGTTAGCCCCCAGGGAACCTCAGTATTGAAGGGGAATAATGTCCTCAACTTAAAACGTGCCACAGGGCGTGTTTGCAGACGTCACCTCAGGCCCCGCCTCCTCCCTTCACTACTTGCAAATGCGTCCTGTGGCGTGTTTTAAGCTGGGGATTAAGTCCCCTTGAATCTGAAGGGTCCCTGGGGTCCAACTAGCCCAGCAGGTACCTCCAGAAAGCACCACAGAGCTGCGTTGCAGAGCGGTGTAAAAAGGGGCGTGGTCCCAGGGATGCTCAGGATTCAAGGTGAGCTAATTCCCCACCTTAAAACACGCCACAGGGCGCATTTGCACAGTAGGGGAGGCAGGGGGCTGGGCGTCCGGTGATTTGCCGGTTCCTTTTTTTTGCATCATTAGGGAGGGGGGCTGTTTGCCTCCCTTCCCTGGGCCACTTTTGGCCCCGGGGACCCGATTCCCCGGGGCCTCCTCCACCAGGTCCTGGCAGCCTTGGTATTTTTTTAAATTAAGCAGATTGCATAGCCCCCCTCCAAAGGCCAATTATGGCCCTGGGGACCCCATCCCCAGGGGCCTGATGATCCATTTTTTTTATTTTGGGAGGGAGGCCATGTGGCTCCCTTCCAAAGGCCAATTATGGCCCTGGTGACCCCATCCCCCGGGGCCTGGCCATCCATTTTATTTTTATTTTGGGAGGGGAGCTGCATGCCCCCACTCCTCAGGCCATTTATGGCCCCGGGGGTGCATCCCCCAGGGATGGCCTTATCCTGGTTTATTTTTATTTTTGGGGAGGGGGGCCATGTGGCCCCCCTCCCGGGCCACTTATGGCCCCTGGGACCCATCCCCTGGGGTTTGGCATCTCTGTTGGGGACCATGGGGGGAGACCCAAGTCTCCCACGGTCCTGCCGGCTCCCACCCTGTCATTGCAAAAAACAGTGTCCCGGGGTTGCGCACTCAGGGACACTGCAGGAGCCAGCCCTGGGGAGTGGTGGTCCCCAGGGCCATTGATGGCTCCAGGAGGGGGGTCGCACGGCTCCCTCCCTATGTTTGAAAAGCCCCGGGGAGCTGGTGGCCCCTGGGGCATGAGGGTGATCCCTCAAGCCCCCCACCACACTTAAAAAAAAAAAAGCACCAGGGAGATGGTGATCCCTGAGGCTGCAGGGGGCCACAACCCCCTATGGTTTAATATCAAATCCCCAGGGAAGGTGGCGGTCCCTGGGGCAGCGTGGGTGGGATTGGGACCCCCAACAATTTTTATTTTTTACAGCCCCGGGGAGGTGGCTGCAGCGGGCCCCCGCTATTTTTTTTTTACAATGCCCCAGGGACCTAGCCCACCCGGGGACTCAGTTAAATGAAGCGCGGCAGTCCGCACTTAATTTTTTTTTATTTTGCCGGGATTCGAGACCCCAACGCGATTTACGCCGAAATAAAAAAGAAAATGCATGTTTGGCCCTGGGGGTCCTTGTGGTGTTTCTACCCTGCCCCCTTTTCTTCATTTTTCACTTTATTTTACTGTTGTCTTGTGACTCGGTTCTACTGAGTCACAAGATGGCTGCCAACACTTCCTGGTTTGGAGTGTCGGCAGCCAATCACATTGAAGCGCGAGCGCAGGAGGGTTGGCGAACCCACCACTTCCCCAGATATCAAAACGATTTATTATTCTAATTTCTCAGGAACTACTAAACGGATTTACATCATTTAACAAAAAGGGCTTGTTAGAACCGGGAGTCTCTGGTTGGCAAAGGTAAGTACCTTGGCCCCAGTAGGGACCCCTAGTTCCGGTCAGGGCGACGGAATAACCCTCTGAGATAACCCCTGCTCACCCTCTAGGTAGCATGGCGCGAGCAGTCTAGGCTAAACTCGGAGGCAATGTGGATAACATTTGCACTTAACACAACAGTAATTCCCAATCCACCACAAACTGAGACCACACAGGTACGTATATTTTATAAAAATATATAACTTTATCTAGTTTCAGCCATGTAAATCAAGCAGTTGCACAATTATTACTTCTTCAGGTAAAGGTTACACTTAATTCTTAAGGGTTGCGCTTATTAATAGGAAGTTCTTTATCACATCAGTCTCAAGTCTCTAGTCTCTTTAATCAGTAGGTAAGAAAATATGGCCACTGATTTATAATTGGGATGCTCTCAAAACGAGCAAAGGAAACAATGCCAGCGTATGAACTATGCCAGAGAATCAGCCCCTCAAGCACTGGGCCTCAAGCGCTGCAGATGCGCCTCACCGCGCGGCCCAGGGACTCTCTCTTCTGCCCCGGGACAGCCTCACTCGTTCTCAGGCTCCGGGCGCACCTCGCCCGGCAGATCTCTCTCGTCCCCGCCCCGGCCGGTCCCCTTTCCCCTCCCGCCCGCTCTCGACAATCCAACGAGCGGCGGGGGAGGAGGTGAGGCTCACCTTGTGTGGGACGGCAGGCCAGGGGGACGGGACGCTTTTTGAATCCCTCGGCGAGGTCAGCTCACCTTTCCCCGGGCCCAGCGGTGATCACGGCAATTCTTCGGCACCTCCCGCAGCTTCGGCGGAGGCAGCCAATCCTGTCGCGGCCCTCTAGTCGAGCCCCTCTGAGCGCGAGGACGCCAACCAATGGCAGCGCGGCCTCGCCGATGACGCTCCGCAGGCTCAGCCAATCACGGCACCAGAACGCTGATGACGCTGCGCCGCACGGGCCAATCCCGTCGCGGCGTTGGTGAGGGGGCTCGGCTCCTTCGACCAATGGAAGCGCGGCGGCTTCGATCTTCGGCCCCGCAGCTCCTGGTCACGAACGGCAACTTCTAGGGGTGATCCTGGCCCCGGGCCGCGAGGGTGACTTGGCGGCACAGGGTTTTCAAGGGCGCTGGTCACGAATAGACCCCCCTCTCGACCTCCCCACCACGTTGGAGCAGGTTTCACGAGGGGAGGCGCCACAAGCCTCCGACCCTCACGGTTAATGTGCCGATGAGCACACCGATCCCTTCCTCACGCTCCGCAATCCAGCACCACGCGTCTCGGGTCCCAACAGCACCATTTTGCAGGTGTTTTCTGGGATAGCTTTAGGAACCTTTAGCCCTGGGTTCCCAACAGGAGGCCAGCTCTTCTCAGGCCCTTGGAGATTCAGGTGTAGACACAGCACACAGCAGAGTCTTGGCAGTTTCAAGTAGGCAGGGTCACAGCACACAGCAAAGTCCCTTTCTTCTCCTTAGCTTCCAGTTGGACAGTAGAACAAGTCAGCCCTTAGAGCACACAGCAAGGCAGTCTTCCTTCAGTTCTCTAGCCGTCCTCCTTCCAGCAAAGGTTCCTTCTTGCTTGCAGAATTTCAGAATCTAACTCTCTGTAGACAGAGGTCCTTTTCTTATACCCCCCAATGTCTTTGAAGTCTTTGTGCATGGAGGCCCTGGGTCCAGTCTAAACCAGTTCTGGGGGTTGCGGAGCACTGACTTGTCTCTGGTTTTCTTCTTCCTGTCAGCTTCAGGGCCAGGGGTGTCAGTTGACCACCAGGAGAGAGCTAACGTGGGGGAGGTAGGCAGGCGCAGCTCAGCACTTATCAGGCATTCCTTCCTCCCTCCTCCCAGGCAGGCAGATGTGCCCTTTCATCCCCGGGATGGCTCCGACCCTCTCCTCTGGGGCTCTGCAGCCCCTCCCTGTCACATCCAGACCAGGAAGGCATTCCACAAACCCAGGCACACAGAAAGGTTTAGACAAGAGAACAGCCACTTTCTAAAAGTGCTATTCTCCAACACAGGATTTAAAAACACCCTTCACTAAAAGATGTGTCATTAAATTCTGAGTCCAGGGATATCTTTCACTTACGTCCCATCTTGTTCCTAGGGGAAGATAGGCTGGTATCACATGGGCCCAGCCTCCTCCATGTTACTCTATGGAGCAAGATAGCCTTACAGCAGTGAGCACACGAAATGGCTGCAGCCCACTACCAGAGCATGTTACCTGCACTAGCACATGCTCTACCTTATCCATACACTGCACCCTGCCCAGGGGGGTACCTTGAGCCTTCCATAGGGGTGACTGATGTGCACAGACAGGGAAGGGTTAGGCCTAGCCAGTGGGGACACTGGCCAGGCTGACATGGCAGTCACTGACTGCACACAGGCTCTGCGCTGGCAGGCCTGAGTCACCATTTTAAAGCTACTCATGTGGGTGGCGCAATCTGCGCTGCAGGCCCACTAGTAGCATTTGTCATCACCAGCCCTGGCACATACAGTGCACTTTACTAGGGACTTCGTGGTGATACAAATATACCAATCAGGTATATTCAATCAATATCACAATTTACAGAGGGAGCACTTACACTCTGACACTGATCAGCAGTGGCAGAGTGTCCAAAGCATCTTAACCAGCAAAAACGAAATCCAGCACAGCATCACAACACATGAGTCAGAGGCAAAAAGATGGGGGAAGAACCACGCCAAAAGGTGTCAGGTCTAACACGTGTCCCCTCCAGCTGAAAGTGGGGAGAACTACCCAACCTCTTGGGAGTCCTCATCACTAAGGCGGAAGAATCTGGACAGACCGTCAGCATTGGCGTGTCCTGTACCAGGGCGGTGCTCCACCGTAAAATCCATCCCCTGTAGGGAAATGGACCACCTCAACAATTTTGGATTCTCACCCCTCATCTGCATTAACCATCTGAGGGGCCTGTGGTCGGTCTGGACACGGAAGTGAGTCCCAAACAGGTAGGGCCTCAGCTTCTTCAGAGCCCAGACCACAGCGAAAGCTTCTCTTTCAATGGCACTCCATGTTTGTTCCCTGGGGATCAGCCTCCGGCTAATGAAAGCCACAGGTTGGTCTCCTCCCTCATCATTGATCTGTGAGAGTACTGCTCCCACGCCTTGCTCTGAAGCGTCAGTTTGTACAATGAACTCACTGGAAAAGTCAGGTGCCTTAAGCACCGGTGCTGTGCACATGGCAGTTTTGAGGGTGTCAAAAGCAGTTTGACAGGCCTCAGTCCAATTCACTTTACTGGGCTGATTCCAAGATGTCATCTCTGTCAAAGGGGCTACAATGGTGCCATAACCTTTGACAAACCGTCTGTAATACCCGGTGAGACCTAAAAAGGCTCTCACCTCAGTCTGGGTCTTGGGGGGTTCCCAAGCCAGAATGGTATCAATTTTTGCCTGTAGGGGCGCCACCTTGCCGCTCCCCACCTGGTGTCCCAAGTACACCACAGATCCCTGCCCTATCTGGCATTTACTGGCCTTGATAGTGAGGCCTGCCTTCTGCAGAGCCTTCAACACTTCAGTGAGGTGTTGCAGGTGTTCCTCCCAAGTGGAGCTGAACACCGCAATGTCATCCAGGTAGGCTGCGCTCAATTGCTCCAGCCCTGCCAGTACCTGGTTGACCAATCTCTGAAATGTGGCGGGGGCATTTTTCAACCCAAAGGGCATGACACGAAACTGGAAGTGTCCTTCTGGCGTTGAAAATGCTGACCTCTCCTTTGCCCCGTCAGTTAAGGCAATCTGCCAGTACCCTGAAGTCAAATCAAAAGTACTCAGGTACTGGGCAGCTCCCAACCGATCCACCAGCTCATCAGCTCTGGGGATGGGGTGCGCGTCAGTCTTGGTGACCGCATTGAGCCCACGGTAGTCCACGCAGAACCGAAGTTCTGGGGTGCCACCGGGGGTAGCAGCTTTCTTAGGCACTAAGACAACTGGGCTAGCCCAGGGGCTGCTCGAGGGCTCAATAACCCCAAGCGCCAACATCTTGGAAACTTCTTCCTAGATGCTAGCTCTGACCTTGTCAGCCACCCTGTAAAACTTCTGTTTCACAGGCATGCTGCCTCCAGTGTCCACGTCGTGGACGCACCACTTGGTGACACCTGGGGTCAGGGAGAACAGTGGGGCGAACTGACCCAACACTTGGCGACAGTCCTCCTGCTGTTCTGGGGTCAGGGTGGGGGAGAGGACCACACCATCCACTGACCCATCTTGCTCCTAGACTGCCAGGAGGTCAGGGAGAGGATCACTATCCTCCTCCCCTCCAACATCTGTAGCCATGAGCATAGTCACTTCAGTTCTTTCAAAGTGGGGTTTGAGGCGGTTCACATGTAGCACTCTCAGGGGCTGCCTGGGAGTCTTCAGGTTAACCAAATAGGTAACCTCGCTCTTGCGCTCCACCACCTCATATGGGCCAGACCACTTGTCACGGAGCGCACAAGGCTCCACTGGCGCCATCACCCACACCTTCTGACCAGGTTGGAACTCAACCAGAGAAGTGTTCTGGTCATACCACCTCTTCATTTCCTCCTGGCTAGCCTCCAGGTTCTCTTGAGCGAGCTTCCTGAAGCGCTTAGTCTGGTTGCGAATGGCCAGCACATAGCTGAACACATCCTGCGGGGTTTTCCCACGGGATTTCTCCCACCCCTCCTTCACCAGAGCCAGAGGCCCTCTGACAGGGTGGCCATACAGCAACTCAAAGGGACTGAACCCTAAGGATTTCTGAGGCACCTCCCTGTAGGCAAACAACAGGCATGGCAACAAGACATCCCATTTCCGCCTCATGGGCTCCTCCAGGCCCATGATCATGCCCTTCAATGTGCGGTTGAATCTCTCAACCAAACCATTTCCTTGAGGGTGGTAAGGAGTGGTGAATTTGTATGTCACCCCACACTCACTCCACAGGGACTTCATATACTTAGAAATGAAGTTTGTCCCCCGGTCCGAAACGACCTCCTTCGGAAATCCCACCCGGGAAAAGATCCCCATCAGGGCACGGCCCACCACTGGGGCGGTGACTGTCCTGAGCGGAAGGGCTTCCGGGTACCGAGTGGCATGGTCCACCAAGACCAGGATAAACCTGTTGCCTAGGGCTGTCTTGGGATCCAGGGGCCCCACGATGTCAATGCCCACCCGCTCAAAAGGGGTGCTCACCACGGGAAAGGGTTGGAGGGGGGCCACGCGCTTCCCTCCGCTCTTGCCACTGGCCTGACAAGTCTGGCAAGACTTACAAAAGGCAGAGACGTGCGTCTTCATCTGGGGCCAGTAGAAATGGGTGACAAGCCTGTGATAGGTCTTGTCTTGCCCCAGATGTCCTGCGAGAGGCACGTCATGAGCCAGACCCAGTAGGAAGTTCCTGAAGCGCTCCGGTACCACCAGCACACGGGCTGCACCGGGCTCAGCGAACTTAGGCTCACTATAAAGTAAGTCATCCTCCCAGTAGATCAAATGCTCCTTGGACCCCAGGCCTGCGGCCTGGTCGGCAGCCTGCTGCCGCACACCAATGAGAGAAGGGCACTCCTTCTGAGCCTGGCAGAATTCCTCCCTGGAGGGACCACCCTCTTGCTGCCACTGGGACAGCTCAGGCAATTCCCCTAGTTCGGCCACCTGCTCCCCTGTAGGTTCCAGGGCATCCCCTTCCGGGTCTGCCTCCTCCTGGACCGTGGGAACAGTGGGGGCCGGTTTCCCGCGCCCTCTACCCCTTCCTCTCTTGGCAGGTCCCTGGGCCATTGTTCCAGGCTCCAGCTCTGTTAGACCGCCCTCTCTTGCTGTCATTGCACGGGTGGACACACAGATCCACGCAGGCAAACCCAACATCTCCAAGTGAGTCCTGTGCTCCACCTCCTTCCATGGGGAGCTCTCCAGGTCATTACCTAATAGACAATCTACAGGCAAGGCATCACTTACAACCATCTCCAAAATACCGGAGACTCCTCCCCATTCAAATGGAACTTTTGCCAACTTGCAGTAGCGCACTGAACTGTCAGCTGCCACCACCGGCCGGAGTACCTGGGGAACAATTTGCTCTTCAGACACCCACCGACACCTAACGGATGTCACGCTGGCCCCGGTGTCTCTCAGAGCCTCCACCACCTGTCCATTGATGGTCACCCTCTGCCCGTATTTCTTAGTGTTTTGGGGCAGCAAGGTTTCCTGGGCCATCTCTTGGTCTCCTAGAGAGACAAGGGTCATCAATGCTAACCCCTCCTCCCCACTAGAAATCAAATCCCCTCCCAAAGCTACACTGGCTATCGCCGGAGCTGGAGCTGGATCACCAGTGGGTGCAGATTTCTTCTTTGGACAGTTTGGAGCAATGTGCCCCACCTCCCTACATGCATAGCAAGTGAGGGTCTTCTTGTCCTGCGGGCCCTTATGGGGCCAGGACTTCTTAGACTTGGGGGGTTGAGACACCTTCTCTTGGGAACTACTTTGGGGCCCTTTAGAAGACTCATTTTGATTACCCGTGTCCCCCCCGCTCTTCTGCTGGGGACCCTGTCCACCTTTGGCTGGGGTACTTACCACCCCCTTGTGGACCCTGGTGCTAGTCCACCGGTCCGCCTCTTTAGCAAGCTCACTGGGATCAGTTAACTTACTATCCAAAAGATGCTGGCGCAGCTCTGGGACACATAAACTACTTAAGTGCTCCCTACTAATCAAGTGACACAACCCCACATAATCAGTAACCTTGCTGCACTTCATCCAACCTTCCAGTGCACGCGTGTACATACTCACACACTCCACCCAAGTACTTGAATCAAGCTTCTTGAAGTTCCTAAACTTCTGGCGGTACTGTTCAGCAGTGAGCCCATACCTGAGGCACAAAGCCTCCTTCATGGCGGAGTAGGATAAAGCATCCTTTGCGTCTAAGGGAAGGGTGCCAAAACATCCCTCCCTGAGGCCTCAAAATGCTTCCACAATCCTGCTCCCCAATTCTTCTCAGGCACCTCATTCATCTTTAAGGCAAGTTCATACGCTCTGAACCACGCATAAATATCCTCACCCCTCTGATAATTCTGTACCAGATCCTTTGGTATGTATACCTTACCCGCCTGTACTGGTTGTGCGCTGCCACCATTAGAACTGGACCCCCTCTCTTTATATTTGAAATCCAATTCCTTCATGCTCCTCTCATGAGCCAATTGGAGCTTCTTCTCCTCCAAAGCGAGAGCATGCCTTCTCTCCTGCGCCGCTCTCTCCTACGCCTCTTTCTCAACTTCTAGGCGCAGTCTCTTCTCGTCGGCTTCCGCTTTGAGCTTCAAAAGCTCAATCTCATGGGCCCTAGCTCTCTGATTCTCCTCCACCTCCTCTGGAGAAATAATCCTACTGGAGTGGGTGCTGCCGGCCCTAGACGCTGGCTTCGCCACTGGCAAATCACTAGGCAGAAAAACAATCTCCTGTGCGCCACCCTCTTCAATAGTAGCTTCTGGGCCACCATGTTTGGCCTCGCACCAGGCCCTCAGAGCTGTCCGTAGCTCTTCCTTATTTGCGCCGCCCCTTACTGGGCATTCAAGCTGTCTGCAGACTTTTCTCAGTTGCTCCTTGTTATAGGTGAGCAACTTCTGGATTTCAAATTCCACTTCCACTTCTACATTCATGCTTTGCGCGTTCTGAGACATGGTACTGCCTACCCTTTTTCAACTAAAAAGGTTTCACCAAAAAGAAAAAATCTTGCGCAACCTGTTCTGCTAAACTAGACTAGTGATGTACAAGAAATCACTGCAGGTCAAGTGCAATTATTAGTTCAAAATCCGCACCGCGAGCCACCAATGTTAGAACCGGGAGTCTCTGGTTGGCAAAGGTAAGTACCTTGGCCCCAGTAGGGACCCCTAGTTCCGGTCAGGGCGACGGAATAACCCTCTGAGATAACCCCTGCTCACCCTCTAGGTAGCATGGCGCGAGCAGTCTAGGCTAAACTCGGAGGCAATGTGGATAACATTTGCACTTAACACAACAGTAATTCCCAATCCACCACAAACTGAGACCACACAGGTACGTATATTTTATAAAAATATATAACTTTATCTAGTTTCAGCCATGTAAATCAAGCAGTTGCACGATTATTACTTCTTCAGGTAAAGGTTACACTTAATTCTTAAGGGTTGCACTTATTAATAGGAAGTTCTTTATCACATCAGTCTCAAGTCTCTAGTCTCTTTAATCAGTAGGTAAGAAAATATGGCCACTGATTTATAATTGGGATGCTCTCAAAACGAGCAAAGGAAACAATGCCAGCGTATGAACTATGCCAGAGAATCAGCCCCTCAAGCACTGGGCCTCAAGCGCTGCAGATGCGCCTCACCGCGCGGCCCAGGGACTCTCTCTTCTGCCCCGGGACAGCCTCACTCGTTCTCAGGCTCCGGGCGCACCTCGCCCGGCAGATCTCTCTCGTCCCCGCCCCGGCCAGTCCCCTTTCCCCTCCCGCCCGCTCTCGACAATCCAACGAGCGGCGGGGGAGGAGGTGAGGCTCACCTTGTGTGGGACGGCAGGCCAGGGGGACGGGACGCTTTTCGAATCCCTCGGCGAGGTCAGCTCACCTTTCCCCGGGCCCAGCGGTGATCACGGCAATTCTTCGGCACCTCCCGCAGCTTCGGCGGAGGCAGCCAATCCTGTCGCGGCCCTCTAGTCGAGCCCCTCTGAGCGCGAGGCCGCCAACCAATGGCAGCGCGGCCTCGCCGATGACGCTCCGCAGGCTCAGCCAATCACGGCACCAGAACGCTGATGACGCTGCGCCGCACGGGCCAATCCCGTCGCGGCATTGGTGAGGGGGCTCGGCTCCTTCGACCAATGGGAGCGCGGCGGCTTCGATCTTCGGCCCCGCAGCTCCTGGTCACGAACGGCAACTTCTAGGGGTGATCCTGGCCCCGGGCCGCGAGGGTGACTTGGCGGCACAGGGTTTTCAAGGGCGCTGGTCACGAATAGACCCCCCTCTCGACCTCCCCACCACGTTGGAGCAGGTTTCACGAGGGGAGGCGCCACAAGCCTCCGACCCTCACGGTTAATGTGCCGATGAGCACACCGATCCCTTCCTCACGCTCCGCAATCCAGCACCACGCGTCTCGGGTCCCAACAGCACGATTTTTCAGCTGTTTTCTGGGATAGCTTTAGGAACCTTTAGCCCTGGGTTCCCAACAGGAGGCCAGCTCTTCTCAGGCCCTTGGAGATTCAGGTGTAGACACAGCACACAGCAAAGTCTTGGCAGTTTCAAGTAGGCAGGGTCACAGCACACAGCAAAGTCCCTTTCTTCTCCTTAGCTTCCAGTTGGACAGTAGAACAAGTCAGCCCTTAGAGCACACAGCAAGGCAGTCTTCCTTCAGTTCTCTAGCCGTCCTCCTTCCAGCAAAGGTTCCTTCTTGCTTGCAGAATTTCAGAATCTAACTCTCTGTAGACAGGGGTCCTTTTCTTATACCCCCCAATGTCTTTGAAGTCTTTGTGCATGGAGGCCCTGGGTCCAGTCTAAACCAGTTCTGGGGATTGCGGAGCACTGACTTGTCTCTGGTTTTCTTCTTCCTGTCAGCTTCAGGGCCAGGGGTGTCAGTTGACCACCAGGAGAGAGCTAACGTGGGGGAGGTAGGCAGGCGCAGCTCAGCACTTATCAGGCATTCCTTCCTCCCTCCTCCCAGGCAGGCAGATGTGCCCTTTCATCCCCGGGATGGCTCCGACCCTCTCCTCTGGGGCTCTGCAGCCCCTCCCTGTCACATCCAGACCAGGCAGGCATTCCACAAACCCAGGCACACAGAAAGGTTTAGACAAGAGAACAGCCACTTTCTAAAAGTGCTATTCTCCAACACAGGATTTAAAAACACCCTTCACTAAAAGATGTGTCATTAAATTCTGAGTCCAGGGATATCTTTCACTTATGACCCATCTTGTTCCTAGGGGAAGATAGGCTGGTATCACATGGGCCCAGCCTCCTCCATGTTACTCTATGGAGCAAGATAGCCTTACAGCAGTGAGCACACGAAATGGCTGCAGCCCACTACCAGAGCATGTTACCTGCACTAGCACATGCTCTACCTTATCCATACACTGCACCCTGCCCAGGGGGGTACCTTGAGCCTTCCATAGGGGTGACTGATGTGCACAGACAGGGAAGGGTTAGGCCTAGCCAGTGGGGACACTGGCCAGGCTGACATGGCAGTCACTGACTGCACACAGGCTCTGCGCTGGCAGGCCTGAGTCACCATTTTAAAGCTACTCATGTGGGTGGCGCAATCTGCGCTGCAGGCCCACTAGTAGCATTTGTCATCACCAGCCCTGGCACACACAGTGCACTTTACTAGGGACTTCGTGGTGATACAAATATGCCAATCAGGTATATTCAATCAATATCACAATTTACAGAGGGAGCACTTACACTCTGACACTGATCAGCAGTGGCAGAGTGTCCAAAGCATCTTAACCAGCAAAAACAAAATCCAGCACAGCATCACAACACATGAGTCAGAGGCAAAAAGATGGGGGAAGAACCACGCCAAAAGGTGTCAGGTCTAACAGGGCTCTTTTTGAACCAATGGCTACCTTTTTGTCAAATTTGGCCTAATTCCGTTCAGCAGTTCAGACTCTAACTTTGTGTAACATTTCCTATGGAAAATTACATGGGGAAAACGTGTTTTGGGACCCCCTTTTTCTCGTACCCCGCTTGGTGAATCACCCCGAAACTTTCAAGACAGGAGTTGACCGGAGCTGATCGCTAGTTTTAAAAATTTTGCGAAGATTCGTCAACCGGTCCCAAAGTTATTGAAAAATCAAAAATGCTTTTCCTATGGAAACTAGGTCCTACTAACTATAACTACCTCCTGGCGACCGCCAGTAGGTGGTATACATATATGTATATATATTAACCCAAAGGTTAAAGGAACGTTATAGTTAGGCACAGACTTCACTCATACAAATCAGTGAAAATCAGCACTTATAGTTACCTGAGCTAACTATAATCTATGTCCCCACAATGTACTGCTTATGACCTCACATATTAGATCACTCATGACATGGGAATTGACATTAATACTGAAATCACTGATGACAGCTCAAATGACATCACTGATAAAATCATCTAGTGATTGTTAGTGTTTTTAAAGTTTATGAGTTCTGAACATATATTCTAAGGTATTAAAAAAGTACTACATGTGCCCAGATATACAAAGTTAGTTTACTATAATATCTCCAAAAATACTGAACAAATTTACATAAAATAAGAAAAAGCATGATCTCCGCAACAGAACCTACCTTTCTTCCAGATTTTTTGTAATTCTGTCCATTGGTTTGGGCTGCAGGAGTGTCTAAAGACCCTAGGTAATTAACTTCGGGAACACACTTTTTTCTTTTTTTTACCTCTGTCTTTTTCTATGCCCCAAAACTTTCCATGCACAGATAGAATCACAGACACACTTTTTTAGGATTTTTTGGGGAAGATTTGTCAACAGGTGCTAAAGATATAGGCAAGTAAAAAAACACAGAAAATGACCTTGTCATCCAAAAACCCATACTCACCCTAACCTCTAAAAATTCCCTTGCCACTGAAAAACCCATACCCATCCTAAACCCCAAAAATTCCCTTACCACCCAAAACTCTATCAAATCACTTGCCCTCCAAAGACCCTTACCCACTCTAAACTCTAAAAATTCTCTTACCACTCAAAAACTCATACCCACTCTTAACTCAAAAAGTTCATTTACCACTCTAACACCAAACAATTCCCTTACCATCCAAAAACCTATACCCACCCTGACATTAAAAAAATCCCTTGCCACCCAAAAACCCATACCCACCCTAAAGCCTAAAAAATCCCTTGCCACCCAAACCCCCCACAAAATGCTAAACCCTAAAAAATTCATTATCACCCAAAAACCCATACCTACCCTAAACCCGAAAGGTTTCTCTGCCACCGAAAACCCATACCCACCCTTAAACCTAAAACATCCCTTACCACCCAGAACCCCATACCTACACCAAACCTTAAAAATTTAACTTGCCACCAAAAAACCCACGCCACACTAAACCCTAAAAATTCCCTTGCCGTGCAGCCCCCCCTCCCCAGCCTGATTTCTGTTCCGGGTACACCATCCCCAAGGCCCTGCCATTTTTTTATGTCTTTTCTTTATTGTTTTTCAAGGGAGGGGGAGATCAGCCTCCCTTCAGGGTCATTTTCGTCCCCAAGGACCCTATCCCTTAGAAAGGACATTTCTTTTTTTAAATGATTTATTCTTTTAAAGGAAGGTTTTTCATGGCACCCTTCCTGGGCCATTTTTGGCCCCTGTGACCCATCCCTGGGGCATGGCCATCTGTTTGGGATCCACGGAGGGTGCATAAAGCCCCTGCAGTCCCGGCCGGCTCCCACCTCCTGCGGGATCAGGTACTGCTTTTAACCTTCAGGGAGCTGCTGACATGCAGTTCCCTGGGGGGCAAAAGAGCTCCACTTTAAACAAGTGAGAGCAAAATGCGCTCACCTGTTCAAAGTGGAGCACTTGTTTGCTGTGGGTTGGTGGGAGCAGTGCTCCAGCCATCCCAAAGCAAACTGCAATGCAGCCCAGGACATTGTTGGAGCCGGCCCTACAGGTTGGTGGTCCCCAGGGCGATTTACGGCTCCATGAGGGGTGCCGTGAAGCCCCTCTCCAACAGCATTGAAGCCCCCAGGAAGTGGTGGTCCCTGGGGTTGTCTAGGGGGCTAGAGTTCCCCACACTTTATTTTGTAATATAGCCCTGGGGAGATGACGGTCCCTTGGGCTCTTTGGGGATTCGCTGGAGCCCTCCCCACACATCTATTCAATATAGCCCCAGGGATGTGTCAGTCCTGGGGGCTGCGGCGGCCACGTGGCACCATATTAAAAACAAAAATTTGCCCTAGGTAGGTGGCAGTCCCCGTGGCTGTGTCGGAGGCAGGTACCAACCTGCGCCTTTTTTTTTAAAAATCCCTGGGGAGTTAGATATCCCGTAATTCTTTATGTTTTCGAACCTTTTTCCTTGAGACTTGGTTCAACCAAGTCTCAAGATGGTGGCCAACACTACCTGGTTGGAACTTTTGGCAGCCAATCAGATCGCAGGCTCAAGGTTGGGAGAGTTTGCAGATCCTCTGCGGCCATATTTGTATATCTGAGAAATGTTTACATTTTTCAGGTACTACTGAATGGATGTATACCATTTCACAAAAAGCATGTACTCTGGACAAAGAGCTACCTTTCTGCCAAATTTGGTGTAAATCTGTTGAGCAATTCGGGCTGTAGCTGCGTCAACAGTTTCCTTTGGAAATTAACATGGAGAAAAAGTGTTTTGGAACCCCACCTTGTTGTCTGCCCCATTTGACGAATCACCTCGCAAAGATTCGGCAAATAAAAAAACGCTTTTCCTATGGAAACTAGATCCTACCTATAACTACCTACTGGTGACCGCCATAGGTAAGATATATATATTATATATATATTTGTATATGTAAAATATTTATTTTGTCTTGTATAGAGTACATATTCTGCACCATGAGCTGTCTACATTGTTTGTTCCACTTTATCATGATGATGCTTTGAAATTATATATCACACTGATAAGATAATTGGTGTCCTTTCTCTCGTTCATGGATGTAGTCTCATACCTACAGTGATTTGGTTTCATTGGTGTGATAGATCTTGTTTAAAGTGTTGCCCACATGACTGTTGTGTTTGTATTGCATATTCAACATGAGTTCAGGTTTGGGAGAAGGATTGGTCCTTGTTATTTTGTGTATGAATATAAGACCCCAAGGGCCTGCAGCACTCATTGTTCCATCCACCTAAGTGTATATTTAAACATCCCTCAGTCCTGCCATTGCAGCCTGTGTATGGAATTTAAACTGCCAGTTCAACCTGGTAATTAAACCTTTTGTGAGGCCTCAACCTTCCTTTTTAATGCATATAAGTCACCATTAGGGTAGGTCCTAACAAGCCCAGTGGGCAGGGTGCAGTGATTTTAAGTGGTTGGACATGTACTTTTAAGTTAAAATGTTCTGGTAGTGAAAAAATCTTAAGTTAATTTTTCACTACGACAAAGCGTACCTCTCCCTTAGGACAACATTGGGTTGCCTCAATTGTTTTAATAAGTGATACATTTGAATGGGGAGGAACTAGGAATGTAGAGTTTGATGTCTAAAGATTTGTAATCTAAAACCCTTTTTAATGGTAACATCAGATTTGATGTCACAATTATGAAAATACCACTTTTAGAAAGTTGACCTTTTTTCCTAACCATTTGGTGCCTGCACCCTGTCTCCTGGGACACATGACTAGATGTAGCTGGCAGTTGGTCTTTCTGAATTGCGCTCAAACAGCAAGATAAAGTGGGAATAAGTATTGGCAGGGTTGTCGTGGTGGGCCTCAGCAAGGTCCACCAGTGTTAGGGGTTCGCTCTTCTCTGCACAAAGTCCTCGGACCAATAGGAAAGCAGTTGGCACGGAAACTGGAATATAAAACAAAGTACTTTATTAATCTCATGAGGTGGAACTACATTCACACAACATCCTTTGGTAGTGTATGAAGTAGCACATTGAATGGAAGGAGCTTGGTCCTTTTATACCCACACAGGGGCTCAAAAGAAGGCGGTACAAGTATAAAATGCTGGTTTTAGGTACATATATGGCCATATAGAAAACATACAGTCAACAAGTGGGTGGAGCTAACAGATTCTAATTCCAGTAAACACACCCTGACAGTTACAGACTAGTAACAGTTGCAAACTCAACTGGGCATGTGCAAAGGGGAAGAAGAGAAATATATCTCGTATCTAGGCAGATTTCAGGAACAAACAACAGTAAGGTAGGACAGAGCACATGGCACGCACGTGGTAGCACATGGCAGACAAGATCGCTACCAGAAATACAAAATGTATTCCACTAAACGGATAAGATAGTCCCTAAATACAGAATGGCTGCTGCTAATGCTAACCCAATCGCTGCCAAATTACAACAGACGTCCCTTTTAGCATTAGCTGAAGACAGTCGTTCATCTGGGGTAATCTAGATGAGCATCCTATACATCGATGCTCATCAGTTCAGTGACCTCTTTATTTAGCATTTGTTGGGCTTTCATTTCTGCAACATTTCTCTTGGCAGGTGTACAAGCAGAAATGCAGATAGAGCAAAGCATAGGACCACAATGTATACATATACAGCATGTAAACAATATCACCGGTAGTATACATAAGATAGTCAGTAGCTTCCAGCCCCAAGTAACAAAGAGTGTCCATAACCAGTTCGAAAAAGTCCATGTACCAGTCTCTGGGTGAATCTCTGCAGCGATCTTCTGCAATTTAGAGATTGCATCATATACTGAAGGAGAGTGATCCGGAATGAAAACATAACAGCTGCTGCCAATGATACGACATGCGGGAAACATCCTTTACAATGCAACTTTTACGCATTGCGCTGGGGGGCGCTCTAGGATAGGGAATAGATTTAATTTACTATCCAACACCTTCCCTAGTGTCCACGGGGACTGGAGTTGGAATAGTAAATTAAAATATTCACTATCCAGCACCCCTAAGCGCTATGCGTTGTAAAGGTTTGCGTTGTAATACTTGCATTGTAAAAGCATGCGTTGTAAAAGTATGCGTTGTTATGTCATACATCCACGACATGCACCATCTCGATCAGCCAAAATCACATCAAGTACCATACGATTTTGGGGTGCTACAATCCTCGCAACTTGCATCTCCTCTGTAATGTTCCCAAGCCCCATTGCTGTCTGATTGGTAACAGCTTCCACAACACGAGTCAAACGCCTTATCTTTCTGCTGTTCAATGCAGCACCCACAAAGAAAAATAAGCCCAAATTAAAGTTGACATATTGTTGTAGAGCAGTGTCAGTTTGGTCAACTTCATCCATACTTACTGTCCTCTTCTTTCGGTTCTTAGAAATAGCGTTGTAAAGTTTATAGTCCTTGTGATATGATGCAGGTACCAGAAACACAGGGTGCAATAGAAAGAACACATAGCAGACCCCTGACCACCCAAAAGGTAATTGGTAGTACCCTTTATTACCACACTCACAAAATAAATATTATGTGACGAAATAAAGCTGCTGTTATTGGTACTTCCAATCATCAGTCTGCTTTAGCTCTTGTCACAGAAATCACAAAAGGTCCATTGTTCTTCATTGTCCTCATGTTCGTAAACACATATGGTGCAGAAATATTGTCAGGTTGGTACTCCTCCCATTCCCATTTAGTTCCTCTAGCCTGAGGTTAACCATTCTCATCAGGATAGCACTCTTTATTAAGGTGATAATTGATCCGTCCTACTGACATCCTTGCAAAGTTGGCCCTCTCTGAGGCAAACAAGAGTGCAAACCCGGCTTGACAAGAACCATTATGAGAGAACGGAATAAATGGTGTGCAGGTATCATCCCACACACCCAACAGTCGGTAGTATTTGTGGCATTATGTGTATGATGCAACATCTGGATAAATGTGTTGTTTAGGTAGGATTGTCGATGCTTCTGCTCATGGTAGGGAAGAGTAAAGTAATGGTGTTCCACTGTTACTGGAGTAGTGGCAATCAGCAATTGTCGAACAGGAGCCACCTTCTAAACGTACCAGGTAATTGCTGCCATAATCACCATAGCACCAACAAAACCTACAGCACAAATGATTTTCTTATTGCAGATCTTAGCAACCTTTGATCTCTCGGCAGACATGATCACTTCGTTGTCAAAAACAAATGTTTGTAGCTTGTATCCCTGTGCAGCCATTGAGGGTCAAGGCGGTCGTCACTTCGCAGGACTGATCCCCCCCTTGCCACATCGGCACTCTGTTTCACAAACCCAGGGCGGTTGCTCAACCAGTCTCTTTCAGCACTGCAGGTTCTTTCCTCGGTCTCAGTTGGTCACTCCAAAAAGGTTTGCAAACACCATATCTAGGGAAGAACTCCTTCAAAAGCACCTTCGCTGTAGTAAGAGCAGTATTATCCTTTTTAGGGTACACCTCTATCCATTTACTGAAGGCACATACCACCACTAGAACATACTTTAAGTTGTTGCAACGTTCAAGTTGGATGTAATCCATTTGCAAAACTTCAAAAGGTGCAGTTGGTGTAGCAAACCCTCCTGTAGGAGTACGTGTCCCTTTTCCAGGATTATACTGCCAAGAAATCAAACAAGATTGTACTATTCTTTTAGCTGTACCGGCAATCCCTGGATGCTCCCAGACTTGCGTAAGCAATTTTGTTATCGCTAAAGCTCCAACATGTGTTGGCCCATGTGCCATTTGAACCATAGGCTGTAAATAAGCAGCAGGCAATTTCCACTTATTCATCTATTTATTGCGCCAACAGCCCTCATTGTCAAACATTCCTTCTTTAGACCATTGCTCAAGTTCTTCCACAGTGGCAGATCTCTGTATATCTAATACTTCTTCTCTAGCATCATGCCAACGCTCAGCTTGTGATTTCACTACAAACATGGATGTAGTGCTTCATTGCATCTCAGTCTCACGAGCTACGCGATCTGCAAAGGCATTGCCTTGTCCTATCTTATCAATGACTTTCTTGTGCGCGCTACACTTTACAATAGCTATATTCTTTGGATATGTCAGCGCAGTCAAAAGATTATGCAATAATTCTCATGCGTTATCTACATCCCATGAGACGTAAGAAAGCCTCTTTCCTTCCAAAGTAGGCCAAAATCATGGGCCACTGCAAAAGCATAGCGGCTGTCTGTTTAGATGTTCACACGCAAGTCAGTGCTAAGTTCACACACTCGTGTCAAAGCTATTAGCTCAGCTGCTTGGGCCGACTTCTGTGGTATACGAGCTGTCTCCACTACTGTCTTAAATGTCGTAATTGCGTATGTAGCTTAAGTCGTGCCATCTGGTAACTTCAAACAAGACCCATCAACCCACAGTTCCCCATCTGCATCTGAAAGGGGCGTATCTTGCAATTCAACGCAACCCTTTGTCTGTTCCTCAGTAAGGAAGATACAATTGTGAGACTCCTGCGGCTGAGTCTGAGTCTCTGGATATGGCAACAAAGTAGCTGGGTTCAGTGTCGCACATCTCTTCAGTGTAATGTGAGGGGCTAACAGTGTCAACTCGTATCCTGTTAAACGAGCACTAGTCAAATGTTCCGTTCTCGTCTGATTCAAAAGGGCATCAACCGCATGGGGTACTAGCACCAATAGTTTAAGTGACAAAGCTATCCCTTCACTCTGACATATGGACACAGCTGTTGCTGCAACTGAACGGAAGCACCCAGGCAATGCACAAGCAACAGGATCAAGAACCGCTGAAAAATATGCACAGGGACGCTGCTTATCACCGTGTGTCTGTACCAAAACTGACAATGCTCACTCATCTTTCTCGTGTACATAGAGTGTAAAAACCTTCGTATAATCTGGAGTGCCTAACACTGGTGCCGATCAAAGAGCTTATCTTGGTGACAAAAAGCCTCCTGGCATACAGCTGTCCATGGAAGGGGCATCGGAGTGTCTTTAGTCAAAAGCACGAACAAGGGTTTAACAATATGTGAAAACAATAATATCCATTGCCTGCAAAATGAAGTCAGATCAATGAATGCACGGATATCTTTCTGAGTAGAAGGTACTGATGTGTCTAGAAATTGCCTGAATGCGATCTGGTGTAAGTGCACGACCCTCCTTAGACAGAAGGTGACCTAAATAGGCAACTTTTGGTCTAAAATATTGCAATTTCTTCCGTGGCACTTTATGGTGGTGTGTAGCAAAAAAAGAAAGTAAAGACAAAGTACATTTTTCACACTGTTCAGGCGTATCGGCTGCCAACAAGATGTCATCGACATATTGTATGAGAGCCACTCCTTTAGGCAAAGTGAAAGAATCAAGTTGTCTTTTGAGTGCTTGAGTGTAAATGCTTGGACTCTCAGTGTACCCTTGAGGAATTCTCTAAAATCTGTACGATCGATTATTCAAAGTGAAACCGAACAAATATCGGCTAGCAGGATGAATAGGAATCAAGAAGAAAGCGTTCTTCAGGTCAATGACAGAAAAAGTAACTGCTGTCGGATGGACTAAGGTAAGTAGTGTTGTTATATCAGAAACCACATGATATTGCGGCACTAAAATCTTGTTAACTTCTCTCAAATCAATGATGAATCTGTAAATCCTAGTGTCAGTGTCTTTTTTCAAAATAGGAAGAATAGGACTGTTGCAAACATTATAAGGAACTTCTTCCACAACCCCAACTTTAATCAAATAATGAACAATGAGTATAATTGCTTCTTCGTGTTCTTGAGAAATTTTATATGGAGGCACTCGTGGCAATGAAATACCCTCCTTGACACTAATATGCAGTGGCGGAATAACCATTTGCCCTACATCAGTTTCTGAAGTAGCCCACAAAGTACTAGGGAGTGAAACTAATGCAATATCCTCTTTAACAAGACAAGATCTCTCAATCACGGGGTAGTTGTAATTTAGAATAACACGTACTCCTTCCGGAGAACATCATATCGTAGCCCTGAAATGTTTGAGCATATCAAGACCCACAATATTATCTGGTGTGTTTGGAGAAAGCAAAAATGGACATGGAGCAGGAAATTTGTCAACATGGAATGCAAGTGGTTGTGATAGCGGGCTAAGGGAAGGTGTTCCATCGAAACATATCGATGTAATAGTTAAGCCTGACAAGGGAGCCCTTGGAACCAAGGGCCTCATTTATGGGTCCGTGCGTCACTTTTACGCCGCCGGTGCGTCACTTTTTGTGACGCACCAGTGGCGTAAAAAATGCGCCTTGTTGCGCCATATTTACAAAGTGACGCATCTAGGTAGATGCATCACTTTGTAAACCCCTGCCCCACATTACACCTGCGCCAGGTATAATGTATGCAAGGGGGGCGTATTGACGCAAGAAAGGGTCATGGAAGCTGACGCAGTGAAATCTATGAGATTTCACTGCTCCACTTCTAGGACTCAAATGCGTCAAAATCTTACGCCTGCCTCACAGCAGGCGTTAAACTGACGCAGTCCTTTCACATGGGGCTTGCCCCATGTGAAAGGTCACATTGCTGGAGTTGCGTCACTTTTGTGACACTCTCCAGCAATACGTCACTTTTGCGCTTACAGATACGTCAGAAATACTGACGTATCTGTAACTCCTTGCGCCATGATGCGTCATACTGTAAATATGACGCATCATTGGTGTCGCAAGGAGGGCGCAGTGAAAAGTGATGCATCGCTGTTTTCACGCAGCGATGCGTCACTTTTCATAAATGAGGCCCCAAGTGTTTAGATAAGGCGCTACGAGTAGCTCCTGTATCAACCAAAAACTGATCAGTAGAACCCAAAACATGTGCTGTAACATAGGGACCCTTCTGATCTACTGGAACTTCAACTGATTCCTTACCCCATCCTAGGCAATCCTATGCATAAACTGAATCTTGTAAATCGGACGGCACATAATCGGACATTTGATATTGATTTTGTCTGTCAAAAGTATTAAACCCATCCTGTTTACGTTTATTAGAATCAAACCTAGCACGATCATCCGTGCTCTCACTAGGTCCTGAATATCCTAAACGATTTTGCATTTGTCCCCGGCCACGTGGATACTGCTGAGCAGGCAATGCTGGACAATCAGAAGCCCAATGTCCAAATTTCCTGCAGTACGCACACTGGTCAACAGAAAAAAAACGAATGAGTATAAGAAGGAAAAGGCGAACCATGAGATCCACGTCCACCTCTATCATTACCTCTAGAAGGTGGACCATAAGCCTGAGCCAACATAACCTTTGTTTTTAACCCTTTAGTCTTTTTATCCTCACTACCCTTTGCTTCTAACTCCTGGCGTTCATAATACTGAGCCATAGTTAAAAGGGAATCCGCAGAGGTAGTCTATGGACTCTCACTGGCCTTTAGACGACTAGCTATTCCTGGCAACATGTTTGCGACAAATTTATCGATGAACAGATGCCTGCCTGTGTCATCAGTCAATGACTGGCCACTAAAATCGTGGAATGCTTCCTCAAAGTGTGTGAAGAAGTCAGAAACTGATTCATCTGCCTTTTGCTTGCAAGACGCTAACACTGTCCAATCTATCTTTTAAGGGGAAATAATCATCTTTAACTTTACTATTATGGCTGCGGGAAGATCTAAAATTAACTGACACGGTTTCTGTGCGGGTTCTCTTTCTTCATCCATTCGTTCTAAATCTTTCCACTCCGCACCAAAGGCTGTACGATCATTAACTTTACGAACAGTTCTCCATGTATCAGGGGGTAATATCAATCTGTAAAACAAGTCAATATCAGGCAGAGTCATAGTACAAGAACTAATAGCACCCTCAACTTCCTCATAAAAAGCTGCTGGATTCTTTAGTGGATCAGGTAATGCAGTTTTAAGGGCCATGACATCCGCTCTATTCCAAGGAGTGTAAACCCAATTATAAACAAAATAACCCTTTGCATCCGGAGAATCTTTATCATCACTAGTTCCTGCACCTCTAGCAGGAACATACAAAGGTGCGGCTTCCCGCATAGGTCTCACATGAACTACAACATTCTTATCTGTTTCAGAAGTAGAAGCTAGTGCCATGTTAATCCGGGATGTTTGTGCAGCTACTTCTGCTGCCTTTTTCTCCTCTCACAAACGGACTGCATCAGCACTCAGTTTAACCAAATGTCTGATTGTGTCAGCCACCTGAGAGAAAACAAAAGCACCATCACGCATTTGCTTATAGTCATTTGCTATATCAACGGGCTCTAATTCCTCAGAATGTTTCCTAAACCGCTTAAGGACCTCTGCGGCAAATACCTCAGTAAAATATATTAGCTCCCTTTCCTGCCAGTTTTTTATGTCATCTAAAAGTTCAGAAGCAGGGGCAACACTATGAACGGCTTTAGGAACAGCAGATCTAATGTCAGACGCACGCTCAGCGGACAACATAGAACGAGTTTCTTGTGCTTTCTCCTGCTCTGTAGAAGAATCCTCACCTGACTCATGAGGAGCAGAAGGAAGAGTATACAGAGGCGGAGAACGATCCAATAACAAGAAATCATCTTGCGGTCTATTAAGGATAGGATAAAGGGGCCGCCGAACAGCATATTGGCCAGTTACCAGGGTGAGCCATCTCTGACTTTATTGAGGCAGGAGCTATCACCTACCATGCTTGCACATCACAAAGACTCTGAGCAGACTCACAAAGGGGTTGACACTAGTCTTTTGTGCACCCAGACAAGCTGGGGCCAGGACAGGGAGGCAGACAATTCCAAACACCTCTGGAAGTGGAAAACTCAAGAGCCTTCAACTGCTTCAAAGCTGAAACCAGATAACATGGCTCCAAGGGCTAGTTGGCTGGCCTCCTGATCAGAGCCTCATGTCCAGAAAAGGCTCCAATCACTTTGAACCCAGCACCTAGCCTCAGACTGCTGTAAGTCTTGCCCCCCCCCACCCCCCCCCAAGTGGTTCCACCCCAGTCCTGGACCCTTGAAAGTGGGCCTGAAGGTGCTCTGCCAGGCCATTTATGGTCCAAGCAGAACCAGTGCAGCATGACGCAGCACCTCGCATCTCCGCATCGGAATTGCCCTTGCACAACACATCCCCAGACTCAGGATTCCATAGCTCTTCAGAACTGTTGCTTGTTTTGAAGCCATGCCAATCACATTTTTTCTTGAATTTATAATTGCTATTTTTTCGTGTGTAAGGCATGTATTAAATAACATATTAAATATTAGCTATATTAATTGTTCCTATACAATATGTGAGCAATTTGCATTAGAACAACACAGTTTATTAACACCTTGCTGCTAGGGAGATTATCCTGCTGTGCTGAAGACCATTATTTACCATTGTTCATGACGAGCTCAGGTCGTCATGAGCACACGCTCAGTGTACTGCATGACGAGCTGAGCTCGTCATGAGCATCGAAGGGGTTAAAGGGACATGTTATGTAGAATATCCAGTGTTTCTTGTAGCTAAATACTATCTTGGTCAAAATTATGGGGCCATTCTTGAGCAGAAATTCTGACATCAATTCTGAGGTTTTCCTGTTGCTTTTCTCATTTGAATCATTCTTAGAAGCAGATGAGAAGCACCTGTGGTGAGGCCCAGAGATAATAAAGGATTTCTTTGAGTCAGATTAAGTTGGAATAATGTCTAAGGTGTTTCTTTCACAATCACTGATTTACATATATATTTGGGAGCAGCTAGGCAAGAGCATTTCATTGCATAGCACTTATTATCCATGTTAATTGCAAAACGACACTGTCAGTATGAAAATAGATTTTTACACATGCACATATGTATTAGGGTGATACAAAAAGCATGTGGTGATGCATATATTTCCTGGAATGTGTGGTGATCAACTGATACCAGCAATATAATTGCCTTCTTTATAGATGTATGGATTGAATCAGCCAGTCTTCTTTTTAACACTGTTTCAAATTATTAGCTGCTGGTATGCAGACTTTTTTTATATTTGCATTTGGCAACCAACTCTGGTGGTATACAGAAACAATGAAAAAGTATTGTGCTTTATTGAACCAATGGGGCTCACATGGTTGATTATATTGTAGCTATTGTGATAAAAATGTGTTTTTTATTTACATAATTTTCTCCGTAAGCGGCAACAAGGTGATCGATTCAACACATTAATTAATCAGCCACTGGCATCCCAATCTATCATTGTCCGCCCACGATGCCACCTCAGTTTGGATCTATCCATATGCCAAGCAGTCTCAACCCTGCTCCAAAAGGAACAGTCCACCCCGAACCGCCAGACCATGTCCTTCCTGAACCAGAACAAAAGCAACCCAAAATGTTGTGAATTGATTTGTTTAGATTTGGGGCTTTTGAATAATGTGTGGTACATACATGTCATCTGTAGACACTGTCTAACATATTACCTACTCCCTAGACAATTACTCCTCAGTTCTTTACATGTTCATATGCAATTATGTTTCATGCCATTAGAATGCATGTATGATAGTCAGTCACCACACTTAAAGTTTTCTTTTCTGAATCTGAGCAGAATGCATGTCACAACATAAAGTGTCCCATCATGTTATCGGAATAACAACTACCATAATCCCATTCTTTAATAAGAACAACAAAGAAGAAATTGTACAAACCTGGCTCAATTACATCAATCTTGAAGGCTCCACAGACCAACTTTCACTGAATGCCACGTCACTTGGATTCACCCTGGACAACAACCTCGCCCTCAAGAAAGGCACTGCTAATGACAAAGACAGCCTGGTACCAGCTCTCCCTTCTAATGAAAGTGAAACTGTTTGTTCCCTAAAGCTACTTAGGAACTGCTGTTCAAACCTTCATACTCTTGCGTGTGAATGGTGGGATTATAGCCTACTCTATCACCTCCTAGACTCCACACTGGCACTCCTTAAAGGCATTCTATATGTGGCAGCGCTACTCATCCGGCGGAGAAAGAAATATTGTCACATCACCCCCATCCTGATGCAACTCTATTTGCTGCCCTTGCAGCCTGCACCATTGTCAAAACCAAAATATATCACAACATCAAACCCTATCTGCCTAACGATGGAACCAGGAAGTCGGAATCCAAAATGGAGACCAATGCTTTAGTCGGTCTCTCTTCTAGTCAGGTTACCTCCAAAAATGGAAATCTGTGTTGGCTCTAGTTTCTTCAACATAGATGAAGTGATAGAGAACTTTCTGAATGCCAAACAAATGAACTCTCCATTGCTAGCATCACAATAAACAATAGTGAAGAACGCGTAGTGCTCAGTGAAGGTGCAGTGAAGTAAATACAATGATACACATATGTACAGTTAAGCATGCCTCTTGATCCTAATATCAGTATACTAGTCCAATGTATGTTTTGTGCCTTGCTAATCAGATGTGTGTGTAGGGAAACCCCTAAGAAGATGTGGACCTTTCAACCCATATCATTAGTATAAAGGGTCTCCCCAGGACAAAAGAAGTGCCCTCAATCATGTCAACCTTGAGTGAGTAGCCAATACCCATATCAGACACGTTCGAGCCAGGCCATTTTGTGTCACTACCAGGGTGAATCAGTAGTAAAGCTGAAAGTGTGCTACCAACCAAATATTTTAACCAAAGCCGCACACTAGCATGTAGTGAATGCAAGAGATTTGCTTCGTTTTGTTAAATAGGCCGTTAATGATCTATTACCCTATGGTGTCCTACGAAGTGTTGTAAGATGATATTTCGCTCTGTTGATCTCCCAAGAGCATTGAAGTAAAAAACACATTCAAGGCATGGAAGAGTGATAAAAACAATTACATTCATAAAAGCAACAACGACCCTCATTAGGAGTTAGGAAATAAATGCGGATTCTGGAGCACACATGAGGTTGTACAGGGATTGGAACTGCAAGTTGTGTGATGATTATCACAATCTTGCAGATTTCTCCTGATAAAGTCCAGCAGGTGAACTCTGCCAAAATCTATAGGGTAAAAAGGCCTAAATGAAAGACAAAATATGCAGCGGAAAAAAAGAATGACCCGGAGTTTGAAAAGAATACTCCCTATAGAGTCAAGGCCAACATGTGTCTGCCCTTTTGGTGGCCCTGGCGTGATTCAGGGGTATTTATCAGAACCAAAAACCAATATTGTCACTCTTCAATTAAACATGTGAAAATACGTGTACTGGCCAGTGGAAGCACCAAAATTAAATTGAGTTTTTGCATACCAGGAGACAATTTGATATTAATCTCTCCTTCCCTACTTACATACAAATGAGATAGCACTGTGCACCGCACCTAAACATCTTTACTCATCTCACTTAAAACCCTGCTGCTCCTCTCTTTTTTTGAGAGTTGTGACCTACACCAGGCACCCTGCGGTGCAGGTGTGAGGGCCGAACCCTATCATAAACATCACCCAAGGGTGAGTTAGGGTTGTTGAACTATAATGCCACCAAGATATGCTTGGAACACAACCATCACATGTGCAGGTGCAACCATTCTCACCTATTTGCTTTATCAACTCTCTCTCACATACATCTGTCCTATTTTTCCAGGTCTCTTTCACTTGTCTCTCATATCTCTGCCTCATTCCTTTTCCATCTATCTCACCTTTCTCTGTGTCTGTATTATCTGTCTATTTCTCTCATATCCGCTCATCTCTACTCTTTCTCTGTCTCTTTATCACCCATCTGCCTCTTTCTCACCTATCTCCATGATCCCTCAACTGACTATTACCACTCTCTTCATTGTCTCATCTTCTTTCTCAGCTGTTTTGCACATTTATTTCTTACCTGTCCATCCTCTTCATTATTTTTGAGCGTATTCTTCCTAACCTATCTTCTCAATCCATCTTTTTCACCTGTCTCTCATCTCTTTCACTGAGGTATCTGTCATAACGTGCTCACAAACTGTATCTTTCTCACAAGGCTGCCTTCTGCCTCTCAGCTGTCTCTTACCCTCCAGTCTGTTTATCACCTCTTTCTCACACTTGTCACTCTAGCTCTTTCTGCCTCTTAGCAAACTCTTTTTCATCTGTTGTTCCAGTCTGCATGTCTTCATCTCTTTCACTTCTCTTCCTATCACACCTGTCTATTTTACTCACATCGGTCTCCTCCTCACTGTCCCTCAACTATTATCCTCTCTCACACACATACAGAAAAACACACCAGCCTTCCTATCTGTGTTACTCTCCTCTTTCTCTGTAGTATCCTCTTCCTCTGTTCTTTCTACTACTGCAACCCACCTTCGCCTATCCCTTGTCTCTTGCTGTCCTTCTAATGTATTTTCTTCGCACCCCACTAACTCCGGGAATATCAAAGGAATTATTTTGCAAGTGTGTCACCTTCTGTTGTGATCACACTGCATATTGTTTTTCATGTCTTCAGACGCTGCATGTATATTTCGGACCGCAAGTACTAGGCCATGTAACGTGTCATTGACACATGATAACAAAATAGTGTTCCTAAGTAGCTCTGAATACATTTATTTTATTAAACAAACAGTCAGGTACCCCTGTTTCTGCAAACATCAGAAAGTGACCAGGGCTCATCAGAGCATTGCTTTATTTAACTTTGATTTCTGCCACATCTATTTGCACCCCTTGAGGGCTGTGGTCATTATGGCAGTGTCGGGGGTAACAAGCGACAAGCTAGTGGTAGTAGCTGCTACTATACTCCTTCTCAGGTGAGGCGTAACAAGAATAAATATGTATATGTCTCCTCATTATTTCCTCTTTCTTAGTGTCCTTTATTCTACAGCCCACATAGAAAGAGGAATATGCCTCTCAGCACCTTTCTGCACAAAAACAATCCTGCATGTAGCGCGGGCACCCTTGCACCGTGCTGCAAGGGTGCCTGCATCGGTGCTAGGCTGCCAAAAGGGCGTCAGTGCAGGGGAAAAGGCATGCATGCATCGTATTGCCTTCAATTTGGAGCATTTGTATCCTTTCCCTGTCACGCATTGCAGTGCAGCAAGGTGACTTGTTGCCCTGCACTGCGTGGCATTCTCTTAAATTGGCCGTGCAAATTCATTCACACAAATGAACTTCAGTTCCAACACGTGATCACATTACACTTTCATTAACCCTCCAGTTCAGCCTGTGGTGCAACACAGGCCCATGCAGCCCACGATTTGCGGGGGACCCAAGCTCCATCGGGGCCACTCAGCACAGTACTCTGGCTGGAGAGCTCCTGATTGAGCCGGGAGGGGCCCCTTTACAGGACTTGCAGGGAGGCCCCTCAAGTTTTGTTACACCAGTGAGTTCAGCCCATATGTGCCTCAAATGTAGCCCAATTACGTTATTTCTATGTCAATTGTGTATTGCTTATACTCTTAGCATATTCATACTCTTGGCAGAGTCCCAGCATTGTCCCTAACACCTCAATTGTATTTCAATATCACCAGACCAGTGGGATCCCCGTTCCACAGCTGAACCAGTTTAAAATTATTACCAGTTCCAATATACGGCGAAACTATGTTTAACCATGGGGAATCCTGGATTGAGTAATATTCCTCATTCCAGTGGTATGAAACTCCAGGCAGTCATAGATTCATTTTCCTGCAGCGCACTGTCACTCGTCTTCATCGCAGCCTACAGACCAAGCTTCACAATAAATAAGTGTTATAGATATGAAACAACTCCTTTCCTAAAAATCTGCATATGCCTATCGAATGCTCTACAATTCCTTGTGTCTTGCACGTCCTGCTAGCAAGATCATTATGTCATACCGACCATCCATCAAAGGTAAGCACTGACTTATTTGATATATACGGTTCCTTTGCAACATTAGGGACATACGAACCGTATCAATAGTCAAATAAAAATTTGATTTATAACTCCATAAAAACCGAATACTGTGATTTATAGAAGGAGAGGATCTGAAATATTACCTTCTGGTAAAGCATATATTCTAATTCTATACTTGTGTCTCTTTTTTTGTAGCCTGCTACGCTTTCTTTTTGATAGCATTGAAATGCAATAAAAACTACATTGAAAAATTATAAATGTTGCAAAAAAAGTTTAGCTCGCTTATTTGTTCTAACAGCCACTATATAGAACAGTCAAAGAATAATGACAGAACTCATCTTCTGATGTTGCAAAACTGTCCACTGAAGAATGGAGATAAAAGCTCAACGTCAAAGAAGATCAACGGTGCAGGGAAGTAATCTAGAGCTCCTTTCCCTTTAATCAAGGGGAAAATGGCTTCCTGCTGGAATATGCCTTTCAGACCAAAATCCATTCCCAGGTAAATCCTCTAGAAAAGTACTACAAGGCTCTTTTATAGCGGTGGACGTCATACCTATAGAGACTTAGTTTAGGCATGGAGCTAGAGATTTGTCAATGAGGATATCTTTCAGGTGTGATCTGGGTTCAGTGTTTCCCTCCTTCTAGATCATTCCTTTAATAGTTGACCTATGTATCTTATCTGGCCTCCTTTTGTGCCCTGAGTTTGAGGATACTTTCAAAATGGACACCACTGCGTAGTCTATACAGCTATCAATGCATGCCATAATAGGAAGAAAATAAATGTATGGGGTCAAATCAGGTGTGCGCAGGGTTCTGCTTGCACTATTTTTATTATCATGATAGGTCACCTGTAAGGGCATCAGCTACGCAAAATGGCAATCCAGCACCACAGTAGGTGGGAGGAGTTCACAATGGGACCATATGTGCATTAGTTAAGCAGATCTAAAGACCCAAGTGTTCAATTGTTTTTTAAGCAAATCTTGTTTCAATGCCAGGGAAAGTAACAGGAAAATCATTCCAAAGTTTTATTGCCAGAGGGGCAAAAGATCGTCCACCTTTCCTCACCCACTTGATCCTAAAAATTGTTAACAGTTGTGAATTTGACGATTTGAAATCCCTGATGGGGCGATAATGTTTTACATGCTCAATCAGATACTTGGGACCCTTACCATGAAAACCCTTGCGTGTAAGAGCTAAGCTTTTAAACTGAATTCTCTTTCTTACTAGGAGTCAAGGTAGGTGTCTCAGATGTAGGGTTATATGTTGACGATGTGGTATCTTCAAAATCAACTGGGATGTGGCATTTGCACCAGTTAAAGCTGCTCACCCAACCACTGAGGAAGACCAAGGTAAGTTAGCATAATCCAATCCAGTTGTAACCAGAGCCAGCACAACTGTCTTTCACACTGAGACAGGCAAGATGTTCAAAAATCTCTTTGAAGAGCATAACAAAGAAAAACAGGTTCAAGTAGTGGAGAATATGGGGGCAAAAGGAGAGCTCAGCATCAAAGTTGGTGTCAACTAGTCAGGCAAGAAATACACATCCGCATACACATAAAAATATGCGCACATATTGTGTACTAACCAGGTGCCCAAGGCCTATGTTCTTTCCCTAAAACTGCACTGAAGCCTAAACCCAATTGGCATCTCTGGCCACAGGTCAGGCCCTGGTAAATGGTATCCCCGGTACCCAGGGCACTGTGATCCAAGAAGGCCTCTTGGGGCTGCAGCACTGATTGTGCCACCCTTAGAGGTCATGTCCCGTCACACTCACATACTACCTTTGTAGGCTGTCTGTTTTGGTGCAGAACTAAGTGAAGAGTCAAAATGGCACGTATCACTGTGGACCATGCCTACAACCCACTGCCCCTGCATAGATCAGTCACCCCTCTAGCTGGGTGCACTATACCAGTGGTGAGGGTACAGATGCATGAGCCCTGTACACTCACAGTGTCTAAGTCAGTTCTTAGACATTGGAAGTGCAGTGCTGCCATTAAAAGTATATGGTGCTGGGAGTTTGCCATTATAAACTCCACACAACCATGATGGCTACCCTGAAAACTGAGAAGTATGGTATCAAACCTCTCAGCACATTAAACCCACACCGATGCCAGTGTGGGATTTAAGGAAAAATGCACACAGGGGGCATCTTATAGATGGCCCCTGAAAAGTAACGTATCACTAGTGTCCAGGCTGAGTGGCTGATTTCACCTGCCACTATCAGACGTTCAAGAGTCAAGAGTCTGCTGCTCTCGGGGCCTTAAACAATGCACTTCCTGGGACGAGGTGCCAGGATCCACGAAGGGGAAGCTTCAAAGGCTTGCCGCCTTTGTGAGCTTCCCCAGGCCACTTGCTGCTTTCAGCAATTGGTCCCCACTGGTTCTGATCCACACTTTGGGCAGGAGAACCGGTGGGAAAAACAAGTGAGGAAGAGAGGTATGCCCACCTCTGCCAACTCCACCCCTCTGGTGGGGGAGGCGAGGTGAACCCGGGTGCAGGTTTAGCACCCTGCACCCAGCCACACTAGTGCAGCTGAGGGTGTAACAAGAGTTCATCCCTGACCCTGGGGGACCCCTGAGTCTACCCCTAGAACCTCAACTCCCACTACTTAATACTTACCTTAAAACCTATAACACTATATTCCTCAATAGGATAACATTGATTGTTTTTCTAGTAAAAGTTTCTAAGGGTGGAGTTCGAAAACCTAAAGAAAGTCTTTAAAATTGTTCTAACTAACAAAAACTATTTTACTTACCTGTTTACAGAAAATGACCCAAGAGTAGTATCCAGGTATACTACACTGTGTAAGAAAAGTAATCTCAAAAGTGACTTACTCAAACCCTATACAAAGTATTTATACTGTATTCTGAAAAGCATTGCATTATCAGCAACACTACTGTAATCAAATCAAAGTACATTTACAATTGCAATCCAAATGGTGTTACAATCTGTATATTTACTGCAAAGTACGTATCATATACTTATGCCAGGCGTGCTTGTTTCTAGGAAATGAAATAACTAAAAGAATATTTTTATACAAAAACTAATGGTCTGAAGTTCAGTCTTTGAGTGTATGAATTCATTTGCTGACTGAGTGTGTACAACAAATGCTTAACACTGTCCTCTGATAAAGCCTTACTGCTTGACCTCACTACCACAAATAGAGAGAGAGGTGCTATCTACTTTACCTCTGCCTACCTTTTGGGTTCCACTGGACTCTTGGGACACTATAACTCACTTTGGTATAGTATATAGAGAGCCGGCTTTCTACAACAATTGCTTCCAATCAATAAATCTATTTAATGCTGATGGTGTTCCACTAATATATCTATTTTTTTATCAACCTCCATCTATGTCCCCACTACATAGGGCCTAGCTTGATGAGCAGATCCACCTGAAGGAGTTTAGGGCTGCCATAACAGAAATGGCAAAAAAAAAACCAATGGGCACAGATGAGCTACCCATTGAATACTACTCAATTTTCTCAAACCAGATCTCCCAACAGTAACTGGACATATTGTCTGAATCCCGATTGACCGACCACTTACCTGACTCGCTGTGTGAAGCATTAATTCTGGTCCTTCTTAAACTTGGGCGGCACACTCTGGATGTGCACCCACCCATACTGGCTGTTATCCCTCCTCATACTCATCTGTAAAAAACTTGGGAAAATGCTTGCCAATAGTCTACTTCCCATAATCTGCACATTGATACATACTGACCAATCAGGGGTCATTCCTTGATGCAGCACATTACTTAACATTTGTTGGTTACTGAGAGTCATGCATGACATGCCCTGGAGGCACGAGGCAAAGTGCAGCTTCTCTTGATATCAAAAAAGCTTTTAAAACAATGAGCTGGGACCTGCTATTTTCCACCTTGGACAGCATGGGCTTCGGACCTGTGTTTCTGAGCTGCATTCACACTCTGTACTCAAGACCGATGGTCAGCATCAAAACAGGCCAACAGATTTTGGAGCGCTTCCCCATCCAACTAGGCAATCGCAAGGGGTGCCCACTCTCACTGCTGCTTTTTGCAGTGGTCAAGGAGCGCTTGGCCTGCCATATGCAATTGCACACACGAGACTGGAGGATCCCTGTATTGAAATCCTACCACAGTGCATCACTATATGTGGATGATGCACTGATATTCCTCGTACCATGCATATCTCACTCCCCACTTTGATTTGAGTATTGAATTACTTCAGCGATGTGTCTAACCTTAAGTCAACTGGGTCGAAGACCTGCCTATTCCCCTTTTGTCCCACCTTGGAAATCCACAGAGACACCTTCCAAGAACATTGCCTCAAATGGTGCTACAACACCCCCAAGCATCTAGGTTTCAAAATAGGGCCCTTAAGGAAAATAACATCAACAAGGTAATTTGATTGAATCGGTGATCGCTTCCCTTCTGGCGCTCGTTGCCCCTCTCCCCACTGGGGAGAGTGGTGATTGCTAAAAAGCTGATACTGCCTAAACTATTATATTTCTTTGCAGCACTGCCATTGACACTTTAAAAATACTTTTTCCCAGAATTGAACGGTTTGCTACTAGAGCTGATATGAGGAATGGGCTGGTGCCCGGTGGCTCTTCCTGTGGCACAGAGACCATTAGTGGAGGGAGGGCTGGGCGCACCCAACTTATATTATGCAGTTGCACAACTTAAATGCCTTATGCTCTGGTTGGATGTGACCCTATGCCCAGAGCGAGTGGTTGTTTACGATGCCCGTGGAGAGACAAATATTTACACTTGGCTGACAGACAGGCACTTCCGACCCCAATGGGAATTTGGCCAGATGACAGTACAACAAAAATGCTGGCAATGTTTTGTATGTGGCAAGAGCCTATATATTCTTTATTCACCATCTGTCCACTGCCGGGTATTTACACCCTTAACAGGGAACATGACCTGACACCATTTTTGGCTGGAGTGGTTGACCAAGTGGGCGACCTCTTCAATGAAGGATTCCTTATGTCCTTTGCAGATATAATGAACACTTACAATGTGGGTCCTGGTCACTTTCAGTGGATTGTGAGGAACACCTGGTGAGCGAGAGAGTCATAACCACCCTCATCATCTATTTTACAGGTTCTTCTGACGTAGTGCACTGCACGCCATGCCACCTCCTCACTATACTCAGCTCTGCATCCTGATTCTATTGGGATGCATCCTGATTCTATCAGGGCACAGGGGCAGCACAGCCCCGCTAGAACAATGCCCTCCCACAACCATTGACAGATAAAGCATAGCCGCGTGTTTATAAGGTACAGGCACATGCTTTCAGCATGTGAAAGAAGTACTCAGGAATCCCCATTTGCGTTTCACCCAATTCAGCTATGCACATCACATCTATTTATCAACCCACTGCATCAAACACATATTCCCCGCATCGTTGCCTGGGTGCCCGCACAGTCATTTATAAGATGCCAGTTTTGACATATGGTATGGGAATGCCCCCTACTGCGAGTGACCTGGACGGAGGTCACAGCCACAATGGCAGAACTGGCGGACCATGCATAGTTGCCCACTCCTGAATTTTGCCTGAAGGGCCTTCATCCCAGAGCCAAGGGGGAAAATCGCTTACATAGCCGACACCCAATGGCGGGTAGAATGAGCAGTCCTGCAGGAACGAGAGAGGCGACAAAAAAGACCACAGAGGTACCAGTGGGCTTCCACAGTCCCTAAATCTCCTTAATTCAAGGCGACAAACCCCTGGTGTAACTTTGGGAGTTGGTCTCCTTGGGAGCATTGTTGGAAAAGGTCTCATTATTTCCATTCTTCAACTCCCTCTTCATATCTGGAGCATCTCGAGGACAGGTTAAACTGCCATATCCAAAATTTTGGTTACTCCATTGTTCTCTATGGAACCTTGCCATTCCAACATGGTGGTCTGATTTCCTCTGACGTATTTGCTGTCTTGGACCTATTTAAGGAGAAGATTCTGTGCACTCCTTGCCTTGCAACACTCCAGGTCTCCTGTAGTGTATTCCAGCACTCCAGTCTTTCCTTAGTCTCCTTCTTGCTGTTGCAGTTCTCCAGTGAACTTCAGTTGGTTTGTACCTTCACCTTCGCTTTGGTTCCTGGCTTGTCTCTTCAGCATCTAGTCTTTATCTTGGAGTTTTTTTGCCCTCAGGGTTTTTTCCTTCCTGGGGCTAATCCTGGAAGGCATTTTCTGCCTAGGCATTTCCTGTGCCAGCAGCAACATGACTAATTGAAGGTGTCCCTCACACCTCTAGCAGTCAAGTATTTTAAAAACCTGGGTCTTGGATCCAACCCACAGCCAAAGACTCCCTGCCTGAATTTGGCTCTGTAACAGATAGGGTAATACTTACAATCCAGTGTTTCCCAAACTTTTTCAACCTGTGGCTGCCTCTACCTATTGATCGTCAGCCGCGGCTCCCCATTATGTTATATTTTAATGGAGGTTTGAGGGTATGAAAGCCAGGCTCGGGTACTTCAATTTTTTCCCTAAAATTATTGGCATGAAGCTGATGAAGGTATTATAATCATAGAAATAATGCTATCCTATCCACTGCGGAGCCCCACTCAGTGTCAACGACTGACTGGAGGGACACGGGGTTCTCAGAGAAGTGAACTGTTAAGGAATGCTTCATGCTAGGCTACACCCATAACAAAACTTCATTTTAAAAGGTATATGCATGGGTGCTACATGTTGTGACTGATGGTAAACTGTTTTGTGTGGCAGATGCTCGAGTCATGGGAGGAAGTTTATGCACATGTTGCTGAGTGAGATTAGTGAGTCTGCCTTTCCATATGGGTGGTTTTAGATTTGATCTCTTTTAAAGATTTTGTTTTCACTCCTCCCCAAGCCTCTCACACTGCTTATCCTGACACTTGGCATTATCCTCAGAAAACCCAACCACGCAGTCACTATCACTTTCACCATCTCATTTGACCCCAATACAATAGTAAATTAAATATATTGCAGTCAATGAGTTTTGACATGCTACTCATTTACCATAATGAGGAAGCCAGCCACAAACACGTAAATGCCAAATATCCCCTTCGCCTTTTGTGATATTTATTGTGTTACAGCACCGATGGCGTAATCAAGCACTTCCTTTATCAGCAACAAATGCTTCACCTCCTCTATATTTTACTCCAAGCCTTGAAGCCTTAACCCACGTGTTCCCACCAAGAAAGCATCCTCTTCAATGCTCAATGGCAACAGCATGCACCTTACTCTGCATATCACGAATTGAAATATAATGCAAATCCCTGCCAATCCTTATCAACAAACATGACGCACCCACTGAGCGTATGAAGGTAATTAAAACATATATTTTAATGTTGAAGCACAGAAGTAAAATGAATGAATCACCATTCATTCCAGCACCCTTTATTTAACCAAACAATCACACAGTTTTACATTTCTCCTGCTAAAAGAAATCCCCTGTTCAATAATAGCCCAACAGAGATTATACCTTTCCTGTATTTTTTCTAAGCCTCCCTCTTATCTCTTCCCAAATACTGGCATGTATGGTATACATTATAGACATGAAATTATAACCAGATCAACCAGCAGTTCCACCTGCAATTCACTGAAAAAGAAACAAAGATAAATAAAATACAAGCAGACATGTCCTAAAACTCTCGCAGTTTCAGCAGATTCCAAAACCTGCGTGCCTCTCCACCCCACCCCCAATAGCACAGCTTGGTGCAAGGACTTGGAAATTGTCCAGTATTTGCTATGTATGGCAAATCTTCAAATCACAGGCCAGTCTGTGGCATTCAGGGCCGGACTGATAAGTCCGGGCACCGGCAATCCCCCGGTAGGCTGGATGGGGTGGGGGCTGGTTTTGGCGTAGGAGGCTGGTTCTGTTGTTGGTACCAATTTAACCGTGTCGGACCAACTGCGTGAGTCAGAGACAGTGACATTAAGCACAACCTGGCCCAGCCAGCCCATCGGGCTGGCTGGGCCAGGTATGAGTACACTCTTTAAACTGGTATAAGTGGCGCTGTAAATCAAATGAAATGCATCTGAGAAAGAGTGTGGTTATGGAGACTTGAGGGGGACTGTTAAAAGGTGGTAGTGAGGGAGTCCGAGGCGTAGGTGATCATTGGGGGCATCAGCAAACATTGTTGCACAGAGCACTAAAGCCGGCCCTGCCGTCGAGGCCAGTCCACCTCCTCCATTGGTACCTGGTTTTAGCAGTCGTAGCTGCAACTCACCAAGGATCAGCAATGCAGGATTTGCACGCACACCAAACTAAGTTTGCAAACTTCACAGTCTCTCTGCTTAATGCACAAGTACTTTTAACATGTGCTGCCTGCTCTGGAGCCACTGGGTTATGCAGCAATGGGTGACAAAATGATGCTGCAGTATTGACTAAAGTATACAACAACAAAAAAGGCTGCAGCGTAATGCAATATATTTTCTTATACTTTATTATTTAGACATTTTACACATGTTAAGCCTCTGCAAAGATTCTGCCTCATTAGTATCAGTTTAACATACAAATGCAGCAGTGAGAAAGGTGATCAGTCAACCTTTGCAAAGGGCCGTCCGCTTTGCAGCAACTCCAGTCATGTTTTTTAGTAACTTCTAATCCATTTGAGCTACAAAAACAATTTGTTAAAACTGTAAGATTATGCAGTGGATGAAGTATTATGTGGCATATAGGGCAGAGCCATTATTATATAGAGAACATTTGCAAACTAGGATATTTTGCCATTCATGTTTGAACTGCTCTTGTGGAAGAAGGAAGGAAAAGGGCTAATGGGAGAAACTGCATGGCTTGGAGACAAATAGCTTATGATTTCACTTTCAAGCGTATTTGGGATATTGTGTGATTGAAAATATATCCCACTTTGTGAATGTATTTAAATGCCAATAACTCCTATTAAATCTGAAATAATCAACTGAATTCATTGATTGAATTAAATAACAAAATAAGCTGCTACTGGTCGGTGAAATGCTAAACAAACACTAAAAATTGGGATGTTTGGCACATTCTGGCGACACCTCTGACTCCATCCACTGATCAAATCCTTGGGTTAGCTCCGCCCTCGGAGTCTCCGCCCACAGTTTCCCTACTTTTTCCCCCACTTCGACCACTGAGTACAGCGTTTATGCCGCTCCAAGCCATGCTGTACGCAATGAGACCGGCACAGGCATCCGGTTGAGACAAACAGCATTATTATTGTGGCTTGCCGTGTTTTGTTATGCTGACTTTGTAACACGTCAGCATGGCCCTACCTTCAGAGCATAATGAAAGGACTGCTTGGCAAAGAGGTGTCCGGTTATAAAGGGATATGCATCACATCAATATATTCAATGTATGCAAAATTTCACACAAAATCATGAATTCAAATAAAGGTTTTGTATATATTTTCATTTATTTGAATGATTTGCATAGCGCTGGCATGACGCCTTTATGTCTCTTTGCAGCCAGGGGCCCAGCGCAGGTCCTTGCGGTGGTGTCTTTCCATCTTTAAGGGCCACCAGTTCAGCCTCCATACTGAGAATGTGTGTGAGGTATGAGAGTTTCAGTGGCCTCCTCGGCTCATTTTGCTGGGGAAGGGAGGTTTGCGTCACACACTATCTGCAGCTTGATCTGTGTGATGAGTATCTATAGCGCTACCAAGAACCACGTGATGCCTCCTAGGCGCTTGGCTAGCGAGGAGCTTAGGTCCTGGGGTATGAGGGAGTGCTGAGTGAGTGAGATAGCATCCCTCCTTTTTTAGTAGGTCAGTGTGTGACTAGAGAATTGCGATTTACCACCTCAGTTGTTTTTACAACAACTTATCCTGCCCTGTTTCGCAGTTTGTGTGCTGATACTTGTAGCCTGCGTTCATAGGAGGAAAATCTAAACTACACAAGCAGCTTGTGTTCTTCTTGTCTATTCGGTATTGCATTCTGGTAGCTGCAGTCCTGCATTTGTAAAAAGAAAATCAAAATAACAGTGTGCATTGTTTTATATCATGCATGTACATTGAATATTGCATTCAGGTACTTGGAGTCCTGTGTTTGTAAAATGAAAATAACATGTAGAGTATGTTTTATGCTATAATTGACCTAGGATGCATTTTGATACTTGTAGTCCTTCATTTGTAAAATTAAAATCAACAAAACATGTACTCGGTGTGTACTATATAATACACTTAGGAGGAATATTGCATTCTGATACTTGTACTCCTCCATTTATAAAATGAAAATCAAAGCAACATGTACAGTTTGTATTTTTGTAGCATATCTGTGCTTGATGGATTTCACTCTAGTACTTACAGAGCCAGAATGAAACTCAAAATTACATTAATTTTTTATAACATACCTTCTCATGGGATATTGCTTTATGGAATTTGAATTCCTGCGTTTATAAAATGAAAATCAAAACTGCATGTACAGTGCGCATTGTTGCATATAGGACTTCTGCAAGGCAGAGTGCATTCTGGTACTTGGAGTCCTGTTTTTATTTGTATATTGGTGTTCTGTTATGGTATTTTAAAGCGAAGCATTTATAATGAGAATTCAAACCACAGATGACGCTTATATTGTGTCCTCCTGTGGTAAATAAAATATTACCCTGTCATAATTTCTATATATAAACAAAGTGTCATGCATTAAATGAGAGGCAGAGTCCGTGGTATCCGAGTCAAAGGGCTTTATTCCAATAACTCGAGTTAAGGGAGAATCTGTTCCATCACCTCTAAGGTTCAGGAAGGGTCTTCTAAACATTATTTTCTGATTACATATTTATACGTGCAATCTTGTACATAGGAGGAGCGCTCGAGGCAGAGCAAGAGAGAAAAGAAGATAAGAGCATGTGGGCGTGCATGAGGGTGTACACTTGATGAGTCATAGGTGAGTCATAGGTGGGTGGATGCATGGAGGGGGTTGCATGGCCAGCTGGAACTGTGCCCTACTTGTGTGCGCAACTTGATCATGACGTGCAACTGACGTGTAACTGGGGGGAAAGCTGACATTCAGTCTAGTAGAGAGGCCTTCAGTGTCAGGGCGACCAGCACGTCTGGTAATATCTGATATCTTGAGTCCGGGGATGTTTTATCTGAAGCAAAGGTCGCTCATCACTAAGAGCCAGAGGGGGCATATATTTCTTCGTTCATTGCATGGGGGCCATGGGCTTTCTTCGGATGCAAGCTCTGTAATTTACTTAAACGGAGACAGAAAGGCTAGGCCCTTTCTCTGCAGACGGGTTCTGTTTACCTTCTTCACTGGGCAGGAATGTGATTCTGTACAACAAGCAGATAACTATTTTGCAAAACACTGTCTTGGCACCCCGTGCTGGGTCTCTTTTGGCTGAGCCAGAAGTATGCGAGGTCAGGGATACGTAACTGTAGCTCTTAGAGTGTCTGAGCCATGAAAAACCCTTAATTCAGAGACGGGCTCAGGCTGAGCCACAAAACGGGTTCATCGTGATTTATTTAAAAGTGCACAATGCAATTACATGGGCCTTAAATGCTAACTTAATATTTCTTACATGGGAGACTTGATGACTGGCATCCTAATGCAGGACGTAAATGCAGAGGCCTTGTGATTCAGGCCACTACGGGAAAATGCATGCATGACATGCACATACATTAAACATAGGGTACACGCAGGGGACATATTGGTCATGTAAAATTTCATTTTCCTCATTCCCTCCTTGTCCCCTACTTTACCCTTCAGGACACATCTATATTCATGAGACCGTATAGTTGATCATACAGCATCATTTGTTCATCTTTGATCCTTTGTACACGTGGATGTGGTACACAGGCAGTCGCACACAGGACGCAAATGGCCGGGCCACACTGCAGACAGAGACAGCAGCCGAATATCATAAGCAGTATCATTCCTAGGGACGACAACACTTTCCATCCCCAAGCCGATATTACACCCCAGAGCCAACTGGACCAAGTCCATGTGCCTGGGTCTTGATGTATATCATGAGCAATCTTGTGGAGTCTTGTTATTGCTGCGTACACAGATGGCGCGTTATTAGGGATGAAAATGCAGCAACTGGAGCCGATCACTCTACAAGCCCCGCCCCTATCCGCCAGGATGACGTCAAGAACAAGGCGGTTCTGAAGAACAACAAGTCTCATGGCAGACTGCTCCTGGGTCAAATTCGCCAGAGCAGAAGCAGTCACATTCACTACTGCTTCCAGAGTTCTTGTTAACCTGCGTATCAGTTTACTGTTTTGGACGGGACCTATGAAGAAAAAGAATCCTTTGTTGAAATCTGTATATTGCTCCCAAGCTGTTTCAGTCTGATCGATCTCTGAGGCATCGGTCTCTCTCCTTTCTCTAACATGCTCTAGTCGTGAATCTCGATGGTAATGGGATGGGGCCAGAAAGACGGGTGGCAGCAGGAACGCTATATAACATGTCCCACCCCAGTCTGGGGGCAGATGTACATAGGCTGTCTGACCGCAAATGAAATAGGTATGGCGTGATGTTTTGAATGAAGACTGTCCTTTATCGTTAAACTCTACTACAGCTTTACACTACCTGTGTCCCATATGTACTGAGCCTTTCTTTCTAACGCACAAAGCACCTTTTACTGGTAGGACTGATATAAACGGTGGACCTATATTTTGCATGGGCTGAGCGTTCAGCATTATAAAACTAACAGATGCATTTCCTTGCTCGTACTCTTCATTTTCTAGATCTGTTCCCTTCCTTTGGGGAAATCCGTCTTTGTCTGGAAAACATGCTTCATTCATTACTTTATTCAGGTTTCCATATATCCATTCATCTTGGTATACTATGGACTTTCTGTCTAGTGAGGTCATTAAGGCAAACCATGCTCCGCACGAACCATTGTGGGAGAACGGTAAAGGGAAGAAGGGCAGAAATCCCTTCGTCTTTTGATAAGGTGGGAGTTGGCCATATACCCAGCAATCAGTCGCATTGCTGGTCTGATGAGAACGGTGTAACATTCGAATGAAAGTATTGTTACGCAGGGCAAGTCGATATGACAGTTCATGGGGTGGCAGTTCACTGAATGTATGCTCTACGGTGTTGTTAAGGGAAAAGTGCATATGTGAGGCAAGAGGAGGAAAGAAAACATGTAGTATTAAACTAACACAGATTATAACAATGCACAGGAAAAATAGAATAATCAAAGAAACTATACATCTACTATGTAATAGCTTGCAATATTTTTCTTTCATTTTGCTCTTTTTACTATTGTCGTATGCGATCTTATACATGTCAGAAATCTAGTCTAACCGATTCACCACCTAGTGGACTTAAACAATTAAACTTCGTCTGACTTACTAGATCGTAACTTAGACCTATACTCTTGCTGTGGAGTCTTTTCTAGTAAAGGCGGCGCAAGCGGCGCAAAGTCTTTAATGTCTTTAATGTCTTTATTCTTTAGCAAAGTTCCAGATTGTCCAAAGTATCGTTTACAGTGATGGGCGTGAAGCCATCCCTTTCTTCCCTCTACTTTAATCGCAGTCCTCGTGGTCAGTAACACCAACTTCGGCATCTTCCAACGTGGCTCAAGGGGGCTTGATCGATCAAAATTCCGGACAAACACGAAATCCCCAGGGACTATGGCGTGTTCCTAGACCTGGGTGTTGTCAGGGAAGGCGGCAGCAACCTGTGAACGACAAGAGAGTAGTGCAGACATCAAGGAAGCCAGGTAATCTGTCAGCATGTTACTGTCAACATCAGTTATTTTCTTAGGCATAGGCGTACCCCACATATTTGGCGGTCTACCGAAAACTACTTCATACGGGGATAGGCCTGTTCTGGAATGAGCTACCATACGCATGAAAAAGAGGGCAACCGGCAAGGCTATCATCCAATCCACGCCTTTTTCTGCACAAATCTTTGCTAGTTTCGTCTTGATTGTCTGATTATGTCTTTCTACAAGGCCTGCTGCTTCAGGGTGTCGTACACAATGGAACTTCCAATTATATCCTAACAGAAGAGACACTTGTTTCATTAATTCAGAGGAAAATGGCTGACCATTGTCTGAGTAGATGACACGGGGCAATCCGTATCTGGGGAAGAATTCGCGCACCAATTGCCTGGCGGTTGTCACAGCAGTATAATCTGGAACTGGATACGCTTCTGTCCATCTAGATAGTGCACACACAACTACCAAGACATACTTGTAACCTCTACATCTGTCCATTTGGATGTAATCCATCTGGAGGACCTCAAAAGGGTGGTCAGGAGGATGAAATCCTCCTTGTTCCACCGGGATGCCTTTACCTGGATTGAACTGGCAACAGATCATACATGTTCGTACTTTCTGTTTCGCTGCTGCACGCAGGTGCTTGTTAAACCAGATATTCTGTAAGCTGTCTATCATTGCCTTTTCTCCCAAGTGTGCTGGACTATGTGTTGTGTTTATGATTACTTGTACCATGGAATCTGGAAGAAACCATGTGCCTTTTCCCTTAGTCATCCAACCTTGGTCAGTAGTGGCATGTGTCTGTATGTCGAGTACATCTTGAGAAGGATCCCTGACTGTCATACTTTTTGTCAGTAATGGTACCTCTGTCCTTGTCGTGTCTGTTGGTGTCTGGGCTGTAAGTTTAGCAGTTCGGTCTGCCAGGTCATTACCCTGGGAGATGGTGTCTGTAACTTTGGTGTGAGCTTTGCATTTCAGGATAGCTATGGCTACAGGTAAATGTATTGCTTCCAACAGGGCCTGAATAAGCGGGCCGTGCTGAATTTTGGCCCCAGGAGAGGTCAAGAAACCTCTCTCCCTCCACAGTACTCCGAAATCATGAACTACGCCAAAAGCATATTGTGAATCTGTATAAATGTTCACTCTTAAGTGCTTAGCTCTTATGCAGGCTTGTGTCAGAGCGATGAGCTCTGCTGCTTGTGCTGACAGTATGTCTATTCTTTGTGTCTCTATGACTTCAGTAGCAGTGGTCACGGCATATGCTGCTACTAACTCTCCTGCACTTGTTCTCATGCATGATCCGTCTACATAGAGTGTTAGGTCAGGGTCTGGAAGTGCAATATCTGTCAGGTCTTGTCTTGGTTTCGTCACTATATTCATTACTTCCACACAGTCATGTGGTGGTGCATTTACTGTACTTGAGGGCAAAAGTGTAGCAGGGTTCAGAATGTTACATCGTCTGATCTCTATGTGTGGTTGAAATAATGTCAGTTCATATCCTGTCAGTCTCGCTACAGTCAAATGTTGTGTCTGTGTCCTGTTTAAGAGAACCTCCACTGCATGTGGTACCTGTACTGTCAGGGGGTGTCCCAGCACTATCGAGTCACTTTGTCTTATGGCTAGGGCTGTTGCTGCAACCGATTTCAGGCACGCAGGCAGAGCCTGGGCCACTGGGTCTAGTGTACTAGAAAAATAAGCACAAGGCTTGTGTTTTCCTGCTTGATCTTGTGTGAGGACAGATAACGCTGTTCCATCCCGTTCAGTTACGAAAAGCATAAAAGGTTTACTGTAACTAGGAGTCGCTAGAACTGGCGCTTGACATAATGCTCTTTTTATTTCCTCAAATGCCAAGGTATGTTCTTGTGTCCAAGGGAGGACAGTCGAAGACGCTGCCTCCTGTGTTGTCAATTGTATGAGTGGTTTGGCTAGATAGGCATACTGGGGAATCCATTGCCTACAGTATGAAGTGAGGCCAATGAAGGCCCGTACTTACTTTTGTGTCTTGGGCTGTGAAAGGTTAGAAATGAGCTGTATACGTTCTTGTGTTAGCCGTCTACCATCCTTGGACAGCAAGTGTCCAAGGTACACCACTTGCTGTTCACAGAACTGTAACTTTGAAGGGGACACCTTGTGCCCCTTGTCAGCCAGAAAGTGTAAAACTGTCAGTGATGCATTCTCGCATTCTGGTTCTGATCGTGCTGTAATCAGGATGTCGTCTACGTACTGGAGTAGAGCAGTGTTGGGAGGCATATAAATACTGTCCAGCTGTTTCTTCAATGCTTGACTGTAAATGCTAGGGCTTTCTGTAAAACCTTGTGGAGCTCTTGTAAATACAAAGCTACGCCCTTTTAAACTAAATCCGAAAAGGTATTGGCTATCTGGATGAATGGGAACACTAAAGAAAGCATTCTTCAAGTCTATGACAGTGAATAACGTGGCCTCAGAATCAATGGCAGTCAGTAATGAAGAAATGTCTGGAACCACTGGATATTGTGGTACTACACATTTATTCAATTCTCGTAGGTCAACAACTAGTCGGTACACTGGTAGTACACTAGGGTCAGATCATTTAAGTACAGGAATGACAGGTGAGTTACATATATTCGAGTCAGTCTCTACCACTACCCCTCGTGAAATGAGTTCGTCAACTATTTTCAATAAGGCTACTTCGGCATCAGGTGGTAACTTGTATTGTCTAATACGTGGTAGTACTACTCCTGCTTTGAGAGTGACATGGTGTGGCGTTATGTTCATGTAACCTACGTCAGTCGGTCCTTGTGCCCATAGAAGCTGTGGCACATTCTGGAGTCTGTGGTCAAAATTAGTCAGCACATAATGTCCCTTAAAATCACGTAAGAACAGTCGCACTCCTTCTGGAGAACAACAGATAACTGCTCCTAGTTCTTTTAATGTCTTCATACCAAGTAAGTTTTCTGGACATGATTTAGTAAGTAGCAAGTCTGTGGTACGTGACAGTGGGCCAACCCCGAGGGAGACTGGCTTCGATACTTCATTAACAATAGGCTTTCCTGAAAATCCCAGGGAAACATTCTGTGAGCCCGAGAGAGGTGCCCCTGGAACCTCGTCATGGCTGATGGTAGTCCTGCTCGCCCCTGTGTCAATCAGAAACTTTCGGTCCTGTCCTAGTACACGACTATGTACATACGGACCCTCTTGATCTACAGGTACCTCAATAAGGGGCAAGCCAACTTCCCTCTCAAGGCTGTTTCATGAGAACTGTTGATATTCTGGATAGTCTGACTGTGTGTTCTGATACATTTGTGGTGTGGCATGAACTGGCGGTGGTGGAAAATTCGCTACTGTCTGTTGTGTGCTCTGTGGGGTGCTATTTTGTCTAGGAGTGTATTGTCGTTCTTTTGTCTTGCCTGTAGCAATATTGTGTTTCAGGACAGTACATTCCTTTACATAGTGACCTGGTTGTTTGCAATAATTACAGTTCCCCTTGACATGTATCGTGTTATTTCTGTTCGTATTTGCCGGTACCGTCTGGGCAACCAGCACCTTCATTTTTGTCTCTTTCATGCGTCTCTTTTCCTGATCCTGCTCTTCTCTAATCCTGTTCTGATGATATTGTAGCATCTGTAACATTTGTGAAGGGCTGTTTGCTTGCCAAGTACTCTCAACCTTCAGTACTCTATTCTTGATCTGGGGTAGGGAATTCTCAACTAATTTGCTCACGAAAAGATGTGGATATGATTCGCTACCTGGCTTAAGGCCACTATTAATAGTAAAGCATTTCTCAAATCTAGAATAGAAATCACTTGTGTCCTCTTCTTGTTTTTGTTTACAGGCTGAAATAGCATCCCAGTCTTCCTTTTTCGTAATCAATAGTCTCGGTAAAACCTGTATCAGGAGTTCAGGCAGTTCCTTAGCTTTGTCCCCAAGACCAACCCCCGGGAGCCTGCCTTTGTCTTCTGTTTCCAGTGCACCCCAACTTAACTTTTTCTCGCCTACCTCCCAGTCTTTTTGCTTAAGCTTTTCATAAATACCTGCAGGCAACAGTACTTTCAGTAACTTCAGAATGTCAGAGTACGTATAATCTCCTATGCGGAGGATGTCTTTTAATTCTCGGTGAAACCCCCCCGGGTCTTTATCATGGCAGGGCAGCATCTTTTTCATTTCTAGTATTTCTAGTTTCGTTAAGGGGGTGTAAACATACACCCGTTGCAACACATTGTCCGCATTTTTGACGGGATGTACCTCTCGTAGGGGGTTCTGTCTGTCTACGTGTAAGTTATTTCTGCCGTGGTGTGAGGTTGGAAGCATGCATGTGGTCAAAGAATTTATGTACTTATGTCGCTGATCCAGGATAACAATAATTAATTCAGTACCTAGGCCTGTCCATCTGTCTAGAAGCAAGTCGTCCAATAATTTATACAATTGACCGGGATCGGAATATTGACTCTCATACAACGTTATTAAATGTTGGACCATGTAAATACCAGCCAAACGCTGTTCGTTCGGTGGAAGGCTCAAGAAAGTCTGGGCCAATATATCACTGCTATATATATTAGAATTAGACACCCACTGGGTGGCTGACCGGGCCAATTCCATTTCGTGTGAGGTGGGAGGTCTCTCGCTCCCTATCCGTTGTTTCAGGGCTTGTTCAGTAGCTTGGAACAGATTTTCAAGGGAATATCTTTCTTTTATGGCTGGCCCTTGTTTACGGTAGTCGAGGCACTTGGGTCTATCAAACTGTCGTGCATTGCCAACATAATTCATTTTGTCTTTTGGCTCGTCTACCTCTTCCGTTGATGACTCACTCTTCTCGTCAGACCCTGTTCTATGTATTGCTAATATTTCCTTTTGTATTTTCTTGTACATGCTCTCTGTCTGTCCCTGTTTATCATGTCGACCGGCATCTATGTGATCACTCCATTCTATCAAACCAGGTTTTACATCTCCGTCTCCTCCGTCTTGTTCCCTGATCAGGCAGTTAATAATAAAACGTAGGATATAATTCTTAACCCCAACCTTTCTGTGTAGCATGGCTTGTACTTTACAATTGGGTTCCTCCCCCGTTCTAATGAAACGGTACATTTTATCTAGGTGCTCTTTCATGTCTGGTAATTTGTCCAAATATGCGACGGCTTGTCTTAGTCTTATTGAAATCACAAGCATTGGACCCTTTCCTGGTTCTGGATCATATATACACTGTGGGATTGCTATATCTACAGTAGGCACCCCTCCTCCTACTGCCCCGGGCCCCGCGTCATCTTTCACGAGTTGCTGGAGCTGATCTGCTGGTGGAGGCGGAGGGAAATCTGCGTTTGCGTAGTCCGGTAGGGGTTCGTCTAGATACGAGGAAATGAACGCCTCGGATGCTGTCGGCTTTATTCTACGTACTCTATATGGTACAGGTGGTGGCGTTCGCGACCTACTGGGTGTTTCTGAGGTGGTCACTCTAGCTAGTTCTTCTGAGAGGACGGGATAAATACCAGTAACGACGGCATTTCTATCTCTATCAGCCTGTTCTGTTTTGACCCGTTCCCCCTCCTCCCGTAGTTCTTTTTCTTTGGCTTTTTCCCCTGCTTGTTTAGTTCTCTCTGCTTTATTAAATTCTTTCTCTGTTCTCCTATGTGACTCTTTGCGCCATAATTCAATGGCATCTTTCTGAGAGGGTCTTGATTTCTTTTTCCATAGCGCTTCCTCTACTCTCATAATGCATTCAGAATCCCATGTTCCCGAGACAGGCCATCTATACTTCTCCTCCAAGTCCTTCGTGTAATCTACCCATAAGTCTAAAAACAAAATGGCATCTAGCCCGTGCTTATTATACATGTAATGACCAGGTGTGTCTCTGGGCGGGATGTTGACTGACTCTTCTAGTATACCTTTCCTGGTCCCTATCTGACGTAATTTCGAAAACAGTGGCATGTTGAAACCAACACAATGGAAACACAATACACAAAGAATAGACTGACTGAAACAATCATTCACACTACAACACTAAAACACTAAAAAAAGATACAGTCTAACCTGATACATGGAATAAAACATGTACTTGAAAACAGTTAACTTTATGCACTGGAATACAGTACAACCATACCGGTCCCAAAAATGAGACACGTCTTTACCGTGCCCACGTTTACCGTGGACCCGTCTTTACCGTGTTCGTGTGAACGGACACGTCTTTACCGTGTACATATAACATGACACGTCTTTACCGTGTTCAAATAAATGAACCCGTCTTGAACTTTATGCGTTCCCCATAGTGGTACTCACCGGGAAGCAGAACTTGAAGGCCTCGGAAACTTGATACTTGATACCACGCATGCGCCTCGGAACAGGTGGGCCTTCGGAACCTCGGACCTTGCTCTCTCACGGGTTGGGCTCTGGTTGGGATGATCCGCGATCCTCACCGCCTCGTGTGGACGCCTGGTCGCAGTCCGTCACCTCCGTGGGCCTGAGGGAGTAAGCAGGAAGTCCCGCTGTGTGTACACTTCGGAGTCCGTCACGGCTGTAGAAGGGGGCAAAGGCTGGACCTACGTCACCGGCGCGTGGGGAAAGGGATAAGTACCTGTTCGGGCGCCAGATTAATGTGGTAAATAAAATATTACCCTGTCATAATTTCTATGAATAAACAAAGTATCATGCATTAAATGAGCGGCAGAGTCCGTGGTATCCGAGTCAAAGGGCTTTATTCCAATAACTCGAGTTAAGGGAGAATCTGTTCCATCACCTCTAAGGTTCAGGAAGGGTCTTCTAAACATTATTTTATGATTACATATTTATACGTGCAATCTTGTACATAGGAGGAGCGCTCGAGGCAGAGCAAGAGAGAAAAGAAGATAAGAGCATGTGGGCGTGCATGAGGGTGTACACTTGATGAGTCATAGGTGGGTGGATACATGGAGGGGGTTGCATGGCCAGCTGGAACTGTGCCCTACTTGTGTGCGCAACTTGATCATGACGTGCAACTGACGTGTAACTGGGGGGAAAGCTGACATTCAGTCTAGTAGAGAGGCCTTCAGTGTCAGGGCGACCAGCACGTCTGGTATTATCTGATATCTTGAGTCCGGGGATGTTTTATCTGAAGCAAAGGTCGCTCATCACTAAGAGCCAGAGGGGGCATATATTTCTTCGTTCATTGCATGGGGGCCGTGGGCTTTCTACGGATGCAAGCTCTGTAATTTACTTAAACGGAGACAGAAAGGCTAGGCCCTTTCTCTGCAGACGGGTTCTGTTTACCTTCTTCACTGGGCAGGAATGTGATTCTGTACAACAAGCAGATAACTATTTTGCAAAACACTTTCTTGGCACCCCGTGCTGGGTCTCTTTTGGCTGAGCCAGAAGTATGCGAGGTCAGGGATACGTAACTGTAGCTCTTAGAGTGTCTGAGCCATGAAAAACCCTTAATTCAGAGACGGGCTCAGGCTGAGCCACAAAACGGGTTCATCGTGATTTATTTAACCCCTTCGACGCTCATGACGAGCTGGGCTCGTCATGGCGTAGCCTCCTCGCACGCTCATGACGAGCCCAGCTCGTCACGTAAAGTGCGATTACGAAAAACCCAGCGTACGGGCGGAATTCCGCCCGCACGCATGCAGTTAAAAGTGCACAATGCAATTACATGGGCCTTGAATTCTAACTTAATATTTCTTACATGGGAGACTTGATGACTGGCATCCTAATGCAGGACGTAAATGCAGAGGCCTTGTGATTCAGGCCACTACGGGAAAATGCATGCATGACATGCACATACATTAAACATAGGGTACACGCAGGGGACATATTGGTCATGTAAAATTTCATTTTCCTCACTCCCACATCTGTGTGTGGAAAGCTGTTTTCCTTCGTATGTTTAGCACAGACAGGCTGCTGGCCATGATTGACTTGTATGTAGTCTGTGCAGATTAGGTGCTGGGGGTTATGTGCGTCTCAGTGGTTTAACATACTAGGCACCATGCATGCTACATGCCCACAATGAAGAGAAGGTGGAATTGGGTTTGTGCGCACATACTGCCAGGCCAGCAAACCTTGTGACCGAAGATGCTTGGAGTGGGTGCTGCGAGAGGTGTACCCACATATTAAGGGGTGCTCACACATGCATGGGCAGTCTGTTGTGTGTACCACCAGGGGATGCCAGCTGGTTCAGGGGCACACCGCTGCTGAAGGGGGATGGGAAAGAAAGTCGGTGTCACCAGGAAAAGCTACATGGTAACTGGCATCATGTCAGGAGTAACCTGTAGACCGAAGTATGTGGGCACACATACAGAGACTAGGTGTAGTGAGTGGTAGCTACTGAGGAGGCCAAAACACTGTGACAGAAACATTTATTGTCTTAATTTTTCTCACCACTTGTTGATGAAATTGTGATTCGCTTTGAAAAACAGACTGTAAAATGACTCCTGACCAGCGTGTGATGTTTTCAACCCATCGCGACCTTTTAGCCTCAGCACTTTGCATGAAAATCTAGACCCAGGCCCATAACTGGAAAAACAAAACTACATGTCCCAGAATGCAAGGTAATGTCTGGGAAACAAGAGTAGCGCCTATTTTCATGGCATGTGGTCTTCTGGCAGCACTGCACCCCTTCAGTGACCACAAGCACTCAGCCCAGGAGAGACCATGGCACAAACATGACGTCTTTAATTATTCTCTGGCTCAAGGGCATTGTGATGGAATAATCCATTATACCTATGAACTAGCTCAGTTCTACATGGATGACATGATCAATTATTGGAATTGACCCATTCGTTGCAGACATGGTGATGACATCAGTGTGGTTTAGGAGAGCAAATGTGTTGAAAAATGCTTTGTTTTGGCATTTCTGTCTCCAAACTTTTCTTGGGGGGACAACCCCCCAAATTCCCACTAGTAGTGGTTGCTCACTGTGCTTGCTTGCTACACACCATGTGGGGGCCTGTCTCACTTTTACTTTGCTCTCTCTGATTCACTACTTGTATATTTTTGGTGCTTTCTGAAAGAATGTCTATGGGTACATATGACTGGGTGGGTAACCTGGTGCTCTTTAAGGTCATCATCTACTATTTACTGTGCTTTGAAAGTTGATACAATTGAATATGTATTGAAAAATGTGCTGTAAAATTCACCATTTTGGTCTGTCTTTTTCCAAATTTTTTGGGGGGGGAGAACCCCCCAAAACCCCCTAGTAGCGGTCAGGTTCGCTCGCTGCACTCACTCGCTGCGTGCAGGACGGGGGCTTGTCTGGCAACATTTGCCAGGGCTGCATTCAGTTCTCAGTCCGGCCCTGGTGGCATTAACCATCAATCGTACCTTTGTGAGTCTTAAACAGCAACGGCAGGCAGATGATAAGCATCATGCCAACTGTAGTTAGGAGTTTAGTAAGCGTGAACTTGGCGCCAGCTCTGCACATGTCACGCTGTAGGATTGTTTGTAAACGCTTCCAGGTTCAGCAAGTGGTGAAGTGAAATTGAAGGTGCCCTTTTGAGCAACTCTTTTTTGTGTTCATAGCTAATCTTATTTTGCATCAAGCTCCATGCAGTGGTTTCCAAACTATGTGGTTGGTGTGCGGCGCTCCTGGCTAGTTTTGACGGCGCATTCCGGTGCTGTGTCGCACAGATTAGGAACCCCTGCCCCAATGCCACAGGAGTGTCAAGTGGCCCTTTCATCCACAGCTGCTGCAGCAAAGGGATGGGCAATTGATGTTGCTATGGGCAATTGATGTTGCTATGGGCGTTCCACCGCAGTACCCATTGCTTTTTGATGCTGCCCCAGATTTACCAAGCCTTGGGCAGCGCCATAAATGAAGGCCAGGTAATACCTTGTCTTATAATGGCAATACTACGATGCATTTCTAGATGTGTCCTCATTTTTTGCTCTTTCTATGTGTGCAGCATTCTGAAACAGATATAGAAAGAACAAATCGCTATTTTTGATTGTTCATGTGCAGGAAGGTGTCCCTTCGTGCAGTGCAGGCACCCTTTCAACATGTGTTACTCTCCAATTTCTCTGCAGTATCTTCTTCCTCTGTTCTTTTCACTACTGCTGCCCATCTTCGCCTATCCCTTGTCTCTGGCTCTCTTTCTGATGTATTTTCTTCGCACATCACTAACTCAGGGAAAGTCAAAGGAATTCTTTTGCTAGTTAGTTACATTCTGCTGTGACCCACTGTATATTGTTTTTCACGTCTTCAAACGCTGTGTTCTTCGGGCTGCAAATGATTGGCCATGTCTGGTGTCATTGTCATTTCACATGATCACAACATTGTCGTCCAATACCGCCATGAATACATTTATTTTATTAAACAGACAACCTGGTGTCCCTGATTCGTGCAAACATCAGAAAGTGAGCAGGGCTCAGCAGATCATTTCTTTATTTAACTTTAATTTGGCCACATTTATCAATCAATAAATCAGGGAACTGTATCCCCCTACTCACCCGAGGGGGTCTCATGGTGCTTGGGGCAAGGGAAGCAGCTCCTCTCAGTCGAAGAGCCAGGTCTTGAGTGTCTTCCTGAAGATGTTCAGGGATGGGGCGCGTCTGATGTTGATTGGCGATGTAGGAAAGGCTCTTCCACCTGTTCTGGCTCTGCAGATGCACGGGGTTTCAGCCGGGCGAGGTTGGTGAATCGGAGGTGTCTCTTGGATACGTGGAATGTGATTCTCTCATTGATGTATTGGGGTCTGGTGTTGTGGAGGCACTTGTAGGCGAGGATGAGTATCTTGAATGTTATTCTCTTCTTGACAGGGAGCCAGTGGAGGTTCCGCAGGTGTTGAGTGATGTGTTTATGTTGAGGAATGCCGAGGACGAGTTCGGCTGCGGTGTTTTGCATGGTCTGGAGTTTGTGGAGCAGGGACTTGTAGATCAAGGCATAGAGGGCGTTTCCATTGTCCACTCTGCTGGTTATGAGTGTGTGGGTGACAATCTTTCTTGATTCAGGGGGATCCATTTGAAGGTTTTATGTGCACCCTTTGAGCCACTAGGGCGGTGTTGGGGATAACAAGCAACAACCTAGTGATAGTAGCTGCTACGATATTCCTGCTCAGGTGAGGAGTAACAAGAAAAATATTAGTATATCTCCTTATTACTTTTTCTTTCTAAGTGTATTGCATTCTGCAGCACACATAGAAATAGGAATATGCCTCTCAACATTGTTTTTGTTGCAGGAAGGTATCCCTTCCTGCACAAAAACAATCCTGCATGGCATGCTGCAAGGGTGTCTGCAGTGGTGCTAGTCTGCTAAAAGGGCGACAGCGCAGGGGAAAAGGCAGGCATGCACCGTATTGGCTTAAATATGGTGCATTCCTGCCTTTTCCCTGTCTCGCACTGCAGCACAGCAAGGTGTTGCTGCGCTTCACTGCCTGACATTCTCGCAAATAGGCCCCTCAATTTCATTCTCACAAATGAACTTTAGGTCCAACACATGATGACATTACACCTTCATTAACCCTCCCGTTCAGCACATGTGTGCCTCAAGTGTAACCCAATTACACTATTTGTACGTCCATTGTGTATTGCTTAAACAGTTACCACAATCATACTAATGTCAGTGTCCCCACCTCCTCCCTGGTATCTCACTTGCATTTCAATATCGCCAGACCAGTGTGCTCCACACTTCACAGTGGAACCTTTTTAAAATTATTACAAGGTCCAATTTGTGGTGAAACTGTGTTTAGCCAATGTGAGTACTGGATTGAGAATTAGACCTCATTCGAGTGGTATGGAACTCCAGGCAGACATAACTACATCTTCCTGTAGCCGTCTTCATCACAGCCTAAAAACCAGGTTTCACAATAAATAAATACCTTGGATATGAATCAACTCCTTTAATAAAAAGCTGCATATGCCTATTGAATCCTCTGCAATTTTCTGGCCCTCCTAGCTCTTAACCCCGGTCGCGCCCCCAACTGCGTCCAAGCAGCTCCCGGACACACTCATGGACCATTCTCTTGCCACTCCTGCAAATTCAGCGGCACCGTCAACCACTCCGCTACGACCACTCCACAGACTACCAACCCCAACCACCTACAATGCATCCTTCTCAACACCCGCTCGGTCCACAGACACGCCATCGGCCTATGGAATCTACTAGACACCATCTCTCCAGACGTCGCCTTCCTAACAGAAACATGGATGAATGCTTCCTCCGCCCCAGACATCACCATTGCCATCCCTGAAGACTATAAGATCACACGCAAGGACCGTACCGGCCACACAGGAGGAGGAATCGCTGTCGTCCATAAGAAATCAATCCGCATCTCAACCAGTTCTGACGTCAATCTCGCCAACTCTGAACACCTTCACTTCCAGATCCACATCGACCCCAAGACCACACTCAGAGGCACCCTCCTTTACAGGCCACCAGGACCCCGCGCAAAATTCAGTGAAGACATCACGGACTTCATCACTCCACACGCGCTCCCCTACAAAGATTACATCCTTCTGGGAGACCTCAACTTTCACCTTGAAAAGAACAACGACCGCAACACCACCACCCTCTTGGACAACCTCGCCAACCTCGGACTTAAACAACTGGTCACTTCCCCCACCCACATCGCAGGTCACACACTCGACCCCATCTTCACCTCCAGCAAGCATGTCTCCTTCAGCCACACTACGGAGCTCCTCTGGACTGACCACAGCTGCGTTCACTTCACCTACAACAAGCCGAAACCCACCAACCACCTCCAACCAACTCTGCAAAGAAACTGGAACAAAATCACCACCGACCAAATCTCCGCATCACTTCTTCTAAACACCCCAGCCCACTCTTCTAACCCAAACCAAGCCGCCGCCAACCTCACCCTATGGCTATCCAACACCGCCGACACCCTAGCACCACTGAAAAAACGTCAAAGCAAACCTGGCAGCAAGAAGGCCTCATGGTTCAACGATGACCTTAAGAAGTCCAAGAAACTCTGCCGCTCCCTTGAAAAGGCCTGGAAAAAAGACCCAACCACTAGCACCAAGGACGCCTTCAAAAACGCCACCCGCACTCACCACCAACTAATCCGAAAGGCCAAGAAAACAGCATTCAAGGATCGACTTGACAACAACGCCCACAACAGCAAAGAACTTTTCAACATCGTCAAGGAATTTTCCAATCCCTCGGCCAACTCCAACGACATCACCCCCTCTCAAGCCCTTTGCGACTCCCTAGCCTCATTCTTCCACAACAAGATTGCAGACATCCACAACAGCTTCAACAACCAACCCGGAGACCAACCCACCCAACCATCTGCTGAACATTCTCCCCCCGTGAACACCCTTAACGTCTGGAACCCAATCTCCACTGAGGACACAATCCGCCTAATGAATTCCATCCACTCAGGATCCCCCACAGACCCTTGCCCTCACCACATCTTCAACAAAGCAGACTCCGTCATAGCACCGCACCTCCGAGACGTCATCAACTGCTCCTTCAACTCCGCCACCTTCCCGGAAGACTGGAAACACGCTGAACTCACCGCCCTGCTGAAAAAACCCATAGCGGACCCCACCGAACTCAAAAATTACCGCCCCATCTCGCTCCTTCCATTCCCGGCCAAAATCATCGAGAAAGCTGTCAACAACCAGCTCGCCGCTTTCCTCAAAGCCAACAAATCCCTCGACTCCTCACAATCTGGCTTCCGAGCAAAACACAGCACTGAGACCGCCCTCATCGCAGCAACAGACGACATTCGAACTCTACTGGACAATGGAGACACAGTCGCCCTCATCCTCCTCGACCTCTCTGCAGCATTCGACACAGTCTGCCACAGCACCCTTCTACAACGCCTCAACAACACCGGAATACAAGGAAAAGCACTTGAATGGATCACCTCGTTCCTCACCGGAAGAACCCAGAGAGTCCGCCTTCCACCATTCAAGTCCGAGGCTACTGAAGTCATCTGTGGTGTACCACAAGGATCCTCACTCAGCCCCACCCTCTTCAACGTATACATGAGCCCCCTCGCGGCCATCGCCCGCCAACACAACCTCAACATCATCTCTTACGCGGATGACACTCAACTAATCCTTTCTCTCACCAATGACCCCAGCACCGCCAAAACTAACCTACACGAAGGAATGAAAGAAGTTGCCGAATGGATGAAACAAAGCCGTCTGAAACTGAACTCAGACAAAACAGAAGTCCTCATCCTAGGTACATCCCCCTCTGCATGGGACGACTCTTGGTGGCCGGAAGCCCTTGGAAAAGCACCCATCCCGACAGACCACGCACGGAACCTAGGCGTCATCCTGGATTCTTCACTCTCAATGAACAGACAAGTCAGCGCCGTATCCTCATCTTGCTTCAACATTCTTCGGATGCTCAAAAAAACATTTCGCTGGATCCCCACCGAAACAAGGAAAACAGTCACCCATGCTCTGGTCACGAGCCGACTGGACTACGGAAACACCCTATACGCAGGTACTACCGCTAAACTCCAGAAGAAACTCCAACGAATCCAAAACGCCTCAGCCAGGATCATATTGGACATCCCGCGCAACGAACACATCTCTAGTCACCTGAAAGACCTCCACTGGCTACCCGTCAATAAGAGAATCACTTTCCGACTGCTAACCCACGCACACAAGTCACTCTACGACATCGGACCAGAATGCCTCAACTCACGACTGTCCTTCTACACCCCCTCCCGCCAACTGCGTTCTTCCAGCCAAGCCCTCGCCACTGTACCTCGCATCAACAAGACCACCATGGGAGGCAGATCCTTCTCATACCTGGCGGCTAAAACCTGGAACTCACTCCCCGCTTACCTTCGCCTTACCCAGAACCACCTAGCATTCAGAAAGCAACTTAAAACGTGGATATTTGACAAGTAATCCTCCTCCCCTCTCTAAGCGCCTGGAGACCCTCTGGGTATGTAGTGCGCTATATAAATTCTCTGACTTGACTTGACTTGACTTGGTCTTGCACGTCCTGCTAGCAAGATCATTATGTCATACCGATCATCTATCAAGGGTAAGCACTGACTTATTTGATATATACCTTTCTATTGCAACATCAGGGACACACAAAGTGTGTCAATAGTCAAATAAAAATATGATTTATAACTCCATAAAAGCATAATACTGTGATTCATAGAAGGAGAGGATCTGAAATATTATCTTCAGGTAAGGCATATATTCTACTTCTATACCTGTGTCATTTTTGTAGCTTTCTACGCTTTTTTTTTATAGTATGGAAATTCAATAAAAACTACTTTGAAAATTATAAATGTTGCAAAAAACGTTTAGCTCGCTTACCTGTTCTAACAGCCACTTTATAGAGTAGTCACAGAATAATGACAGAACACATATTCTGATGTTGCAAAAATTGTCCTCACTAAAGAATGGGGATTTGAGCTCAACGTCAAAGAAGATCAACGGTGCAGGGAAAAAATCTAAAGTTCCTCTCCCTTTCATCAAGGGGAAAATGGCTTCCTACTAGAATATGCCCTTTAGACCAATATCCATTCCCAGGTAAATCCTCTAGAAAAGTACTACAATGCTCTCTTATAGTGGTGGACGTCATACATATAGAGACTGAGTGTAGGCAGGGAGCTGGAGATTTGCCAATGAGAATGACTTTAAGGTGTGATCTGGGTTTAATGATTCCCTCCTTCTAGATCATTCCTTGAATAGTTGACCTATGTATCTTGCCTGGCCTCCTATTGTGCCCTGAGTTTGAGGACACTTTTTTCCAAAATGGACACCACTGCATAGCCTATATAACTATCAATGCATGCCATAATAAAAGAAAATAAATGTATGGGGTCAAATCAGGTGTACACAGGGTTCTGCTTACTACGCTAACATTATGCATGGTAAGCAGGGAACACCTGTGCCATGTGCGAATATGCACTTTTTGTACCTATTGGAATAAACATTTAGGGCTAGATGTAGGTAATTCCCATTTACAGACTCTTAAATACCGAATTTTACCGATTCGGGATTTAAGAGTCTGTAAATGGGAAGGGGGCAGTTGTAGGTAATTTTAAAATCTGAATTACCGAATCTGTAAAATTCGGTATTTACCGATTCTGTAAATACAGAATCGATATTTCCCATTGATTCCTATGGGCTTAGAAGCCCATAGGAATCATTGGGAAATACCGATTCTGTATTTACAGAATCGGTAAATACCGAATCCTGCAAGGGTGCAGGGGGTGTCACTTTGACACCCTCTAGCACCCCAAGTACAGGCTAGTGTGACATGTGGCACACATACATGCCCTAAGGGCATGTCTGTGTGTCACATTGCACAGGTGTGCATGCACAGATGTGCATGCACACCTGAATTCGGTATTTTACCACACAATAGGATTGTGTGGTAAAATACCGACTTTTAAGGGCCTGTGGCACTGTAAAGTGTGCTACCTACATTTGTAATTACAGAATCGGTATATTTACCGATTCGGTAATTTTACCGAATCGGTAAATATACCGATTCTGTAATTTTAAGCCCCCTACATCTGAAAACCCTAATACCGGTCGGAAACGGCCGAAATCGGCCGTTTCCGACCGGTATTAGGGCTCCTACATCTGGCCCTTAGACACCTGATGCACAAACTTGGGCAGTGCAAATGAGCCTCTACTTTGTCCTTTCAGAAACAATAATTGACAATGGCAATAGATTTGAGGTGTATATCTCATATGCATACATTATAGGCCACCTGTAAGTGCAACAGGTACGCAAAATGGGAATCCACCACTACAGTAGGTGGGAAGAGTTCACAATGGGACCATATTTGCATTAGTTAAGCAGATCTAAAGACCCAAGTGTTCAATTGGTTTTAAGCAAATCTCATTTCAATGCCAGGGAAAGTAACAGAAAATCATTCCAACATTTTGTGTCCAGAGGGGCAAAAGATCATCCACCTTTTCCTCCCCCGCTTGATCCTAGAAATTGTTAACAGCTGTGGATTTGACGATTTGAAATCCCTGATGGGCCGATAATGTTTTACATGCTCAATCAGATACTTGGGACCCATACCATGAAAACCCTTGCATGTAAGGGCTACGCTTTTAAACTGAATTCTCTTTCTTACTATGAGTCAAGCAGTAATCTGAGATGTAGTGTTATATGTTGAAGATGTGGTATCTTCAAAATCAACTGGGCTGTGACATTTGCACAATTTAAAGCCGTTTACCCAACCACTGAGAAAGACCAAGGTAAGTTAGCATAATCCAATCTGGTTGTAAGCAGAGCATGCACAACTGTCTTTCATGCTGAGACAGGCAAGATATTTGAAGTTCTCTTTAAAGAGCATAACAAAGAAAAACAGGTGCCGTAGTGGAGAATATGTGGGCAAAAAGATAGCTCAGTTTCAAAGTTGACACCCAGATGTGTTGCTGTGCTTGTCGGGCAAGACATACGCATTCGCATACACATAGAAATATGCACAGATTTTGATATGGATGACATATATTCTTTTTCTTGCTGGCAATTGTGAGAAAATGCCCTCTTTCTTCGTGGTTGCCCCCACTTTTTGCTGAATTGCTGATGTGATTTGACTGAGTGTGCCCTGGGCTCCTGCTAACCAGGTGCCAAGGGCCTATATACTTTCCCTTAAAACTGCACTGAAGCCTAAACCCAATTGGCATCTCTGGCCACAGGTCAGCCCCTGGTAAATGGTACCACCGGCACTGTGACCAGAGAAGGCCTCTAAGGGCTGCAGCACTTATTGTGCCACCCTTAGAATTCCTGTACCTGCACACTCACACACTTCTTTTGCAGGCTGCGTGTTTTGGTGCAATGCCTACAACGCACTGCCCTGGCATAGATCAGTCACCCCTCTAGCTGGGTGCACTATACCAGTGGTGAGGGTATATATGCATGTGCCCTGTACCCCTACAGTGTCTAAGTCCATTCTTAGACATTATAAGTGCAGTGTTGCCATTAAGAGTATATGGTGCTGGAAGTTTGTCATTATGAATTTCACTGCACCATAATGGCTACACTGAAAACTGAGAAGTTTGGTATCAAACTTCTCAGCACATTAAACCCACACTGATGCCAGTGTGGGATTTAATGAAAAATGCACACATAGGGCATTTTAGACATGCCCCCTTAAAACTAACCTACAACTAGTGTCCAGGATGACTGGCTGCTTTCAGCTGCCACCACCAGACATGTTTCTGGACCCCGGGTCATGAGCCTGCTGCTCTCGGGGGCGTGGTGCCATGCTTCCTCCCCCAGGATGGACAGGGTCCACAAAGTGAAAGCTTCAAAGGCTTTCTGCCTTTGTGAGCTTCCCCATGCCACTTGCTTTGTGTTCATTGAGCACCCAAGCATTCTCCTAGGGTCACTAAGAAAGAGGATAACATGAAAATATGTTGACCTTGGTTTAACACAGTTGTAAGACTTGGTGTGCCAATTTGTTTAGATTGAGTTTTATGTCTCCAGTAACTGTCTCAGTCTTTTAGATTGTGGGGTTTTAAATACAATTGGAACTTCTGATCATTTGATATACATTGATGATGTGTAACTTTTTATGAATTTGTTTTTATTCATACATTGTGTAATATAAGAGAACTGCATACAACTAAATAATGATCCTTTTTTTATAATATTGTTTTGGTTTCGCATGAATGTTGTTGGTCTGAATGATGTATATATGACAATTGTGAGTACCTGTATGCTTTGAACAAAAAGGAGCCCAAAGGGATCTTGTTGTTGACAGAAGTGTCTACATTATACCTGCGCCATATATAATGTATGCAGGGTGAGCGTCCCCCCAGCAAGAAAGGGTCATAGGCGTGGTGCAGCGAAATCTATGACATTTCGCTGCGCCACTTCTAGGAAGCTAATGTGTCAAACCCTTATTATGCCTGCCTCATGGCAGGCGTAAGGGTGACATAGGCCCTTTCACATTGGGCTTTCCCCATGTGAAAGGAACATTGCTAGAGTTGCGTCAGGCTTCCGACACAACTCCAGCAATGTGCCACTTTTTGCACTAACAGATACGTGATTTTGACGTATAAGTCCTTCCTTGCGACATGATGCGTCATATTGAAAATATGACGCATCATTGTTGTCTCAAGGAGGGTGCACTGAGAAGTGGCGCATCGCTGCTTTCACGCAGCGATGTACCACTTCTCGTAAATGAGGCCCTTTGTTTTCACTCCTCCCAAACCCCTCACATGGCTTATCCTGTCACTTGGCCTTATCCTCAGAAAACCCAACCACGCAGAGTCACTATCACTTTCGCCATCTCATTTGATCCCAATACAATAGCGAATGAAATATATTGCAGTCAATGCGTTTTGACATGCTACTCATTTACCATGATATGTAGGAATCCAGCCACAAAAACGTAAATGCCAAGTACTCCCTTTGCCTCGTGTGATATTTATTGTGTGGTAAAATACCGACTTTTAAGGGCCTGTGGCACTGTAAAGTGTGCTACCTACATTTGTAATTACAGAATCGGTATATTTACCGATTCGGTAATTTTACCGAATCGGTAAATATACCGATTCTGTAATTTTAAGCCCCCTACATCTGAAAACCCTAATACCGGTCGGAAACGGCCGAAATCGGCCGTTTCCGACCGGTATTAGGGCTCCTACATCTGGCCCTTAGACACCTGATGCACAAACTTGGGCAGTGCAAATGAGCCTCTACTTTGTCCTTTCAGAAACAATAATTGACAATGGCAATAGATTTGAGGTGTATATCTCATATGCATACATTATAGGCCACCTGTAAGTGCAACAGGTACGCAAAATGGGAATCCACCACTCAGTAGGTGGGAAGAGTTCACAATGGGACCATATTTGCATTAGTTAAGCAGATCTAAAGACCCAAGTGTTCAATTGGTTTTAAGCAAATCTCATTTCAATGCCAGGGAAAGTAACAGAAAATCATTCCAACATTTTGTGTCCAGAGGGGCAAAAGATCATCCACCTTTTCCTCCCCCGCTTGATCCTAGAAATTGTTAACAGCTGTGGATTTGACGATTTGAAATCCCTGATGGGCCGATAATGTTTTACATGCTCAATCAGATACTTGGGACCCATACCATGAAAACCCTTGCATGTAAGGGCTACGCTTTTAAACTGAATTCTCTTTCTTACTATGAGTCAAGCAGTAATCTGAGATGTAGTGTTATATGTTGAAGATGTGGTATCTTCAAAATCAACTGGGCTGTGACATTTGCACAATTTAAAGCCGTTTACCCAACCACTGAGAAAGACCAAGGTAAGTTAGCATAATCCAATCTGGTTGTAAGCAGAGCATGCACAACTGTCTTTCATGCTGAGACAGGCAAGATATTTGAAGTTCTCTTTAAAGAGCATAACAAAGAAAAACAGGTGCCGTAGTGGAGAATATGTGGGCAAAAAGATAGCTCAGTTTCAAAGTTGACACCCAGATGTGTTGCTGTGCTTGTCGGGCAAGACATACGCATTCGCATACACATAGAAATATGCACAGATTTTGATATGGATGACATATATTCTTTTTCTTGCTGGCAATTGTGAGAAAATGCCCTCTTTCTTCGTGGTTGCCCCCACTTTTTGCTGAATTGCTGATGTGATTTGACTGAGTGTGCCCTGGGCTCCTGCTAACCAGGTGCCAAGGGCCTATATACTTTCCCTTAAAACTGCACTGAAGCCTAAACCCAATTGGCATCTCTGGCCACAGGTCAGCCCCTGGTAAATGGTACCACCGGCACTGTGACCAGAGAAGGCCTCTAAGGGCTGCAGCACTTATTGTGCCACCCTTAGAATTCCTGTACCTGCACACTCACACACTTCTTTTGCAGGCTGCGTGTTTTGGTGCAATGCCTACAACGCACTGCCCTGGCATAGATCAGTCACCCCTCTAGCTGGGTGCACTATACCAGTGGTGAGGGTATATATGCATGTGCCCTGTACCCCTACAGTGTCTAAGTCCATTCTTAGACATTATAAGTGCAGTGTTGCCATTAAGAGTATATGGTGCTGGAAGTTTGTCATTATGAATTTCACTGCACCATAATGGCTACACTGAAAACTGAGAAGTTTGGTATCAAACTTCTCAGCACATTAAACCCACACTGATGCCAGTGTGGGATTTAATGAAAAATGCACACATAGGGCATTTTAGACATGCCCCCTTAAAACTAACCTACAACTAGTGTCCAGGATGACTGGCTGCTTTCAGCTGCCACCACCAGACATGTTTCTGGACCCCGGGTCATGAGCCTGCTGCTCTCGGGGGCGTGGTGCCATGCTTCCTCCCCCAGGATGGACAGGGTCCACAAAGTGAAAGCTTCAAAGGCTTTCTGCCTTTGTGAGCTTCCCCATGCCACTTGCTTTGTGTTCATTGAGCACCCAAGCATTCTCCTAGGGTCACTAAGAAAGAGGATAACATGAAAATATGTTGACCTTGGTTTAACACAGTTGTAAGACTTGGTGTGCCAATTTGTTTAGATTGAGTTTTATGTCTCCAGTAACTGTCTCAGTCTTTTAGATTGTGGGGTTTTAAATACAATTGGAACTTCTGATCATTTGATATACATTGATGATGTGTAACTTTTTATGAATTTGTTTTTATTCATACATTGTGTAATATAAGAGAACTGCATACAACTAAATAATGATCCTTTTTTTATAATATTGTTTTGGTTTCGCATGAATGTTGTTGGTCTGAATGATGTATATATGACAACTGTGAGTACCTGTATGCTTTGAACAAAAAGGAGCCCAAAGGGATCTTGTTGTTGACAGAAGTGTCTACATTATACCTGCGCCATATATAATGTATGCAGGGTGAGCGTCCCCCCAGCAAGAAAGGGTCATAGGCGTGGTGCAGCGAAATCTATGACATTTCGCTGCGCCACTTCTAGGAAGCTAATGTGTCAAACCCTTATTATGCCTGCCTCATGGCAGGCGTAAGGGTGACATAGGCCCTTTCACATTGGGCTTTCCCCATGTGAAAGGAACATTGCTAGAGTTGCGTCAGGCTTCCGACACAACTCCAGCAATGTGCCACTTTTTGCACTAACAGATACGTGATTTTGACGTATAAGTCCTTCCTTGCGACATGATGCGTCATATTGAAAATATGACGCATCATTTTTGTCTCAAGGAGGGTGCACTGAGAAGTGGCGCATCGCTGCTTTCACGCAGCGATGTACCACTTCTCGTAAATGAGGCCCTTTGTTTTCACTCCTCCCAAACCCCTCACATGGCTTATCCTGTCACTTGGCCTTATCCTCAGAAAACCCAACCACGCAGAGTCACTATCACTTTCGCCATCTCATTTGATCCCAATACAATAGCGAATGAAATATATTGCAGTCAATGCGTTTTGACATGCTACTCATTTACCATGATATGTAGGAATCCAGCCACAAAAACGTAAATGCCAAGTACTCCCTTTGCCTCGTGTGATATTTATTGTGTTACAGCACCGATGGCGTAATCAAGCACTTCCTTTATCAGCAACAAATACTTCGCCTCTTCTACATTTTACTCCAAGCCTTGAAGCCTTAACCCACGCGTTCCTACCATGAAAGCATCTTCTTTAATGCTCAATGGCAACAGCTTGCCCCATACTCTGCATATCACAAAATGAAATGTAATGCAAATCCCTACCAATCCTTACCAACAAATATGACTCACCCACTGTGCGTATGCAGATAATTAAATTATATATTTTAATGTTAAAATACCGAAGTAAAATAAATGAATCACCATTTGGCACCCTTTATTTAACCAAACAATCGCACACTTTGAGATTGACCCTGCTAAAAACATCCCCTCTTCAATAAATGCCCAACAGAGAGGATACCTTCCCTGGATTTTTTCTAAACCCCCCTCTTATCTCTTCCCAAATACTGGCATGTATGGTACACAGTATAGAAATGAAATTATAACTAGGTTAACCAGCGGTTCCACCTACATGTCGCTGAAAAGGAAACAAAGATTAAAAAGAAATACAAGCAGACAATTCCTAAGAATCTCGCAGTTTCAGCAGATTCCAAAACCTGCGTGCCTCTCCACCCTGCGCGGCAAGGACTGGGAAATTGTCCAGTATTTGCTATGTATGGCAAATCTTCGAATCACTGGGCAGCCTGTGGCATTAAACATCAATCGTACCTTTATGAGTCTTAAACAGCTACGACAGGCAGATGATAAGCATCATGCCAACTGTAGTGAGGAGTTCAGTAAGCGTGAAGTTGGCGCCAGCTCTGCACATGTCACGCTGTAAGATTGTTTGTAAACGCTTCCAGGTTCAGCAAGTGCTGAAGTGAAGTTCAAGGTGCCTGCGCTTTGCTCGAAGTCATTGCCTTTTTGTGCAACTCTTTTTTTTGTTCATAGCTAAACTTATTTAGCTTCAAGCTCCATGCAGTGGTTTTCAAACTGTGGTTGGTGTGCGGCGCCCCTGGCTAGTTTTGACGGTGCATTGCGGTGCCGTCTTGCACAGATTAGGAACCCCTGCCCCAATGCCACAGGAGCGTCACTTTTTCTGACACTCCAGTGGTGTTGCTCCATTCCCCATATTTAAAAAGTGTCCCTTTCCACCACAGCTGCTGCGGAAAAGGGATGGGCAATTGGTGTTGCTGTGGGTGTTCCACCGCAATACCCACTGCTTTTTGATGCTGCCCTAGATTAACAAAAGCCTTGGGCAGCGCCATAAATGAAGGCCAGGTAATACCTTGTCTTATAACGGCAATACTAAGATGCATTTCTAATTTGTCCTCATTTTTTGCTCTTTCTATGTGAGCGGCATTCTGATGCAGACATAGAAAGAGCAAATCGCTATTTTTGATTGTTCATGTGCAGGAAGGTGTCCATTCGTGCAGTGCAGGCACCCTTTCAACATGTGTTACTCTCCACTTTCTCTGCAGTATTCTCTCCCTCTGTTCTTTCCACTACTGTTGGCCATCTCAGCCTATCCCTTGTCTCTGACTCTCTTTCAGATGTATTTTCTTTGCACATCACTAACTCAGGCAAAGTCAAAGGAATTATTTTGCAAGTTAGTTACTTTCTGCTGTGACCCACTGTGTATTGTTTTTCATATCTTCAGACGCTGCGTGTGTACTTCAGACCGCAAATAATTGGCCATGTCTGGAGTCATTGTCAGTTCACATGATCACAACATTGTCGTCCAATGTAGCCCTGAATACATTTATTTTATTAAACAGACAGCCTGGTGCCCCTGTTTCCTGCAAACATCAGAAAGTGAGCAGGACTCATCAGAGCATTTCTTTATTTAACTTTTATTTGTTCCACATTTATCAATCAATCACAGGGAATTGTAATCCCCCCTACTCACCCTTGGGGGTCTCAAGGCGCTGGGGAAAAGGGAAGCAACTCTGCTCAGTCGAAGACTCAGGTCTTGAGTGTCTTCCTAAAGATGTTCAGAGATGGGGCACGTCTGATGGTGATTGGCAGCTTGTTCCAGGCCTTGGCTGCGATGTAGGAGAAGGCTCTTCCACCTGTTCTGGCTCTGCTGATGCGCAGGCTTTCTGCGCGGGCGAGGTCGGTGGATCGGAGCTTTCACTTGGGTACGGGGAATGTGATTCTCTCATTGATGAATTGGGGTCTGGTGTTGTGGAGGCACTTGTAGGCCTTGATGAGTATCTTGAATGTTATTCTCTTCTCGACAGGGAGCCAGTGGAGGTTCCGCAGGTGTTGGGTGATGTGTTTGTGTTGAGGAATGCCGAGGACGAGTTTGGCTGCGGTGTTCTGTATGGTCTGGAGTTTGTGGAGTAGGGACTTGTTAATCCAGGCAGAGAGGGTGTTTTCTTAGTCCACTCTGCTGGTTATGAGTGTGTGGGTGACGATCTTTCTTGATTCGGGGGGTCCATTGAAGGTTCTAGTGCACCCTTTGAAGCCTGTGGTCACTAGGGCAGTGTCGGGATAACACGCGACAACCTAGTGATAGTAGCTGCTCCGATACTCCTTCTCAGGTGAGGAGTAACAAGAAAAATATTAGTACGTTACTTTTTTTTCCTAAATGTGCTGCATTCTGCAGCACACATAGAAAGGGGAATATGCCTCTCAACATTGTTTTTTTTTTTCAGGAAGGTATCCCTTCCTGCACAAAAACAATCCTGCATGGCATGCTGCAAGGATGTCTGCATTGGTGCTAGGCAACTAAAAGGGTGCCAGTGCAGGAAAAAATGCAGGCATGCACCATATTGCCTTAAATATGGTGCATTACTGCCCTTTCCCTGTCACGCACTGCAGGGCAGCAATGTAACTTGCTGCACTGCACTCTGCGACATTACCGTAAATAGGCCTCTGAATTTCATTCACAGAAATGAACTGCAGGTCCAACATGTAATCACATTACACCTTCGTTAACCCTTTAGTTCAGCACATATGTGCCTCAAGTGTAGCCCAATTATGCTATTTCTACGCCCATTGTGTATTGCTTAATCTGTTAGAACACTCATACTCCTGACAGTGTCCCCCCTCCTCCCTGGTATCTCACTTGCATTTCAATATCGCGAGACCAGTGTGCTTCGCAGTCCACAGTTGAACCAGTTAAAAATTATTACCAGGTCCAACCTGTGGTGAAACTGTGTTTAGCCAAGGGCAGTTCTTGATTGAGTAATAGTCCTCATTCCAGTGGTATGAAACTCCAGGCAGTCATAGCTTCATTTTCCTGCAGCGCACTGTCGCTCGTCTTCATCGCAGCCTACAGACCTGCCTTCACAATAAATAAGTGCTATGCATATGAAACAACTCCTTTCCTAAAAAGCTGCATATGCCTATCGAATCCTGTACAATTCTTCGTGTCTTGCATGTCCTGCTAGATCATTATGTCATACCGACCATCTATCAAGGGTAAGCACTGACTTATTTGATAGATACCTTTCTTTTGCAACATCAGGGACATACGAAGTGTATCAATAGTTAAATAAAAATATGATTTATAACTCCATAAAAACATAATACTGTGATTTATAGAAGGAGAGGATCTGAAATATTATCTTCTACTACTATACCTGTGTCATTTTTGTAGCTTTCTATGCTTTCTGTTTGATGCTATGGAAATGCAATAAAAAACGACATTGAAAATTATAAATGATGCAAAAAAAAGTTTATCTTGCTTATTTGTGCTAACAGCCACTTTATAGAGTAATCACAGAATAAGGACAGAACACATCTTCTGGTGTTGCAAAACTGTCCTCACTAAAGAATGGGGATCAGAGCTCAACGTCAAATAAGATCAACGGTGCAGGGAAGAAATCTAAATGTCCTCTGCCTTTAATCAAGGGGAAAATGGCTTCCTGCTAGGATATGCCCTTTAGACCAAAATCCATTCCCAGGTAAATCCTCTAGAAAAGTACTACAATGCTCTCTTATAGTGGTGGACGTCATACATATGAAGACTGAGCGTAGGCAGGGAGCTAGAGATTTGTCAATGAGAATGTCTTTCAGGTGTGATCTGGGTTAAATGATTCCCTCCTTCTAGATCATTCCTTGAAAAGCTGAACTATGTATCTTGTCTGGCCTCCTATTGTGCCCTGAGTTTGAGGAAACTTTTTTCCAAAATGAACACCACTGCATAGTCTATCAATGCATGCCATAATAAGAGAAAATACATTTATGGGGTCAAATCAGGTGTTCAAAGGGTTCTGCTTACTACCCTAACATTATGCATGGTAAGCAGGGAACACCTGTGCCATGTGCAAATATGTACTTTTTGTACCTATTGGAACAAACTTTTAGTCAGGCACCTGATGCACATTATTGGGCAGTGCAAATGAACCTCTACTTTGTCCTTTCAGAAACAATCATAGACAATGGCAATAGATTTGAGGTGTAAATCTCATATGCATACATTATATGCCACCTGTAAGTGCAACAGCTACGCAAAATGGGAATCCAGCACTACAGTAGGTGGGAGGAGATCACAATGTGACCATATTTGCATTAGTTAAGCAGATCTAAAGACCCAAGTGTTCATTTGTTTTTTAAACAAATCTAGTTTCCATGCCAGGGAAAGAAACAGAAAATCATTCCAACGTGTTATGGCCAGAGGGGCAAACAATCATCCACCTTTCCTCACCCGCTTGACCCTAGAAATTGTTAACAGTTGTGAATTTGACAATTTGAAATCCCATATGGCCTATAATGTTTTACATTCTCAATCAGATACTTGGGAGCCATCCCATGAAAACCCTTGCATGTAAGGGCTACGCTTTTAAACTGAATTCTTTTTCTTACTATGAGCCAAGCAGGAATCTGAGATGTAGGGGTCTATGTTGAAGATGTGGTATCTTCAAAATCAACTGGGCTGTGACATTTGCACCATTTAAAGCCGTTTACTCAACCACTGAGAAAGACCAAGGTAAGTTAGCATATTCCAATCTGGTTGTAACAAGAGCATGCACAACTGTCTTTAACGCTGAGATAGGCACGATGTTCAAAGTTCTCTTTAAAGAGCATAACAAAGAAAAACAGGTGCCAGTAGTGGAGAATAAGTGGGCAAAAAGATAGCTCAGTGTCAAAGTTGACACCCATATGTGTTGCTGTGCTAGTCGGGTAAGACATATGCATCAGCATACACATAAAAATATGCACAGATTTTGATATGGATGACATATATTCTTTTTCTTGCTGACAATTGTGAAAAATGCCCTCTTTCTGCATGGTTGCCCCCACTTTTTGTTGAATTGCTGATGTGCTTTGACCGAGTGTGCCCTGGGCTCCTGCTAACCAGGTGCCCAGGGCCTATGTGTTTTCCCTAAAACTGCACTGAAGCCTAAACCCAATTGGCATCTCTGGCCACAGGTCAGCCCCTGGTAAATAGTACCACCAACACTGTGACCAGAGAAGGCCTCTAATGGCTGCAGCACTTATTGTGCCACCCTGAGAGGTCCTGTACCTTCACACTCACACACTTCCTTTGCAGGCTGCGTGTTTGGGTGCAGGACAAAGAGAAGAGTCGACATGTCACACATCCCTCTGTGCAATGCCTACAATGCACTGCCCTGGCATAGATCAGTCACCCCTCTAGCTGGGTGCACTATACCAGTGGTGAGGGTACATATGCATGAGCCCTGTACCCCTCCGGTGTCTAAGTCCATTCTTAGGCATTGTAAGTGCAGTGCTGCCATTAAGAGTATATAGTGCCAGGAGTTTGTCATTACGAACTCCACAGTACCATAATGGCTACACTAAAAACTGAGAAGTTTGGTATCAAACTTCTCAGCACATTAAACCCACACTGATGCCAGTGTGGGATTTAATGAAAAATGCACACATAGGGCATCTTAGAAATCCCCCTGAAAACTAACCTACCACTAGTGTCCAGTCTGAGTGGCTGCTTTCAGCTGCCACCACCAGACATGTTTCTGGACCCTGGGTCGAGAGCCTGCTGCTCTTGGGCGTGAAACAATGCACATCCTGGGACAATGTGCCAAGCTTCCTCCCCCAGGATGGGCAGGGTCCACGAAGGGAAAGCTTCAAAGGCTTGCGGCCTTTGTAAGCTTCCCCAGGCCACTTGCTGCTTTCAGCAACTGGTCACCACTGGTTCTGACCCCCACTTTGGGCGGGAGAACAAGCGGGAAAACCGAGTGAGGAAGAGAGGTGTGCCCACCACTGCTAACTCCACCCCTCAGGTGGGGAGGCGAGGTGAAGCACAACTCTCAGTCCCCGCCATCTTGCAGATGGGTGCACTCAGCCAACCAGGGAAAGGCTTATGCCCCCCTCCCACTGGAGGGTGGCTTAATAGGGGGTGTACCGACCCCAGGGAAGGGACTCATTGGTCGCAACATTTTACCTACCTGTTACACCCCGAAATCTAGTATTTAGGGGCACCCCTGAACCTTGCTTCCTCAGATCCGAAGATACTACAAGAAAATAAGAAGGACCAAACAGCTGTACCGAAGCTAACAAGAGGAAGACGCCCACTGACTTGGCCCCAGCCCTACCGGTCTGTCTCCACCTTGAAGCTGCTCCTGTGAAATTCTAGTGTGTCCTGCAGTCAACAACATTGAAAATCCTGGAAAACCTGCCTGCCTTCAAACACAAAGACTGTGTCTCCCATAAACACTGGATTTGTTCATCTCCAACCTCTGGCTCTGGCCGGACACCTCAAATCCGCACCACTCTACACCTGCCGTCAACGGCCTGGGCTCGAGTGGGCTAACTCCACGTGGAGGTCTCCCTGTGATCCTGACCTGAGACCCGATGACCCTTGACCTGCCTCAAGCCTCCAGGAAATGCCTGCAGCCTTAATCCAGAAGGTACCTCCAACCGCAACCAGGAGCTGGTAAGAATAACTGACCTTAAAAGGTACTCCTGCACCTGACGATCCACAGCCTGGGGTGGCCAAACTGACAGTGCCTAACCAATTTCCAACATCCCAACTTAGCTCTCGAAGTGGTGGTTGCACCCAGAAGACCGTGTCCCTAAGCCTGCAGTGCCTTTGCAAACACGAGGCTCCCCGTTGCAAACAACAGGGCTCCCAATGTCGAACCAGCACCCTGCACGGCTGTCCAAGTGCCACTGAGGGTGCACCTTTGGTGCTACTTTGTTTCCCAATTTGCCCTGAGCTAAATTCCAGGAGCTTTGCTCCCACAACCAAGTGGCCTGCTCGTCAGCAGCCACCAACCGGAGGACCCGTATCCCCCATTGGATAACATAAGACCTCAGCATTCTGCACCCGCTGCCTTAGTGCCGCTGAGGGTATAACAAGAGTGCATCCCTGACCACGGAGGACCCCTGAGTCTACCCCCAGAACCGCAACTCCCACTACCAAATTATTACCTTAAAACCGATAACACTATTTTCCTCCGTAGGATAACATTGACTGTTTTTCTTCGAACAGTTTCTAAGTGTGGAGTTTGAAAACCTAAAGAAATTCTTTCAAATTGTACTAACACAAATGTCCCAGTGTAGTATCCAGGTATACTACACTATGCAAGAAAAGTAATCTACAAAATAACTTACCTATGATTTTACTCAAACCCCTGTACAAAGTATGTATTCTGTATTCTGAAAAGCATTGCATTATCAGTAACACTACTGTAATCAAATCAAAGTACATTTACAATTGCAATCCAAACTGTGTTTACTGCAAAGTACTTATTACTTACCTATGGCAGGCTTGCTTGGTTCTAGGAAATAAATTAACTAATAAAATATTTTTATACAAAAACAATTTGTCTGAAGTTTAGTCAATTTCAATTTCAAAAAGTCTTTATTCGATAATTAAATCATAAAAGACATGTAACACAAAAAAACATCTCTCTAAAATACATGTACATTCCATAAAATAAGAGAGTAAATATAAAACAGTCAAAGACCAGATTGAATCATTAATACAAGACAACTTTGAAGTTAATAAAAAAAAAAAAAAGTTTACAATAAGTCCTTAGTCAGATGACTTCAGTAATAAACCTAGGACAGTTAGCAGATCCACAATTACACATAACCAATAACAATTCTAGAAGTAAAAACAACAGTCTATAACATTTTGATAAACCTGGCTCTAAGAATCCATGCCCACCCAATATATTTAGCTACTCCTATTACAATTAGGGGTGACAAATCAGACTTTAGTAACCTGCTAGCAATTGTCGCTGAGCGTGTCCCCAGGTTCCTACAAACTGGGCTTAGCCACTTTACTCTGGGGGCAATATACAACGGACAGACAAAAAGAAAGTGATCAATATTCTCGTCCTGTCCTTGGCAGCTTGGGCAATGTCCCGGGCCACCCTTACCCCATTTTTTGGTAAAATCCCTTAGGGGCAGGGAACCGCACCTATATTGATGAAAAAGTTTACGGTCTAAGGGCTTTGTTATTACATCCCAGTAATTTTCGAATCTGGGGACATCTTTCAGTGCGAGAAAAGTGCTAGTAAGGTTAGTGTGTATTAGTCCAGTGTGTCTTTTGCTCGCCACCCATTCCCAATATTGCACCTTTAAATCCTTTTTTGAGGGAAAGGTTGCATTGGCAGGATTTGACCAAAGTTCCCCGTGGCCCATGTCACACAGGGTGGTTCCTAAGGCCTTAAACCAGCCAATGTTAGAAGAGCCAGGGAGATTTCTAACCTCTAAACATGCTCTTGCGTACAACTGAAGCTCCGGCGTAGTCCAAAGGCGCCGCCAAAACGCCAATGGACGCAATCTGGCCATATCCTCCACTGGCTGACACCCAAGATCATACAGGAGCGGAAGCCGCGGAGTGGAATGTGGAAGGCCTGTGGCTAACCTTAAAAATTTATTTTGGGCATCCTTCAGGGGTTCAAGGTTGCTATAGCCCCAAAGCTCAGCTCCATATAGGACAGATGGTAAAACTTTCAAGCCATAGATTTTAATTAAGGGCAGCATAGGCCTTGAAAAGGAGCTTTTATTTTCTTTAAGCAGTGCTCCTCCTATCTGCGAATGCTTTAGTGCCAGAAGATCGACCTGTTGGGACCAACCAAGGGTCTCACTAAACGTAACTCCAAGGTAGGTAAACAACTTAGTTTGTACCAGAGGTATACCTCCCATGGTAACCCTGGCTGTAGTCGTGGAATGTCCTCTTAAGACCATAAATTTAGTCTTGGACACATTTACCTCTAGCTCATGTTCGCAGCAGAATAGTTCAAACCTAGACAGGGCTAGTTGGAGGCCCTGTCTGGTCTTAGATATCAAAAGAGTATCATCTGCGAACATGAACAGAGGGATTTTCAATCCGACCAGGGACGGGGCATCGGTGGGCTGGTTTATAAAATACTGCGTTACCCCGTTTATATATAGAGAAAACAGGGTGGGTGCTAAAACGCACCCTTGCCTTACACCTTTGGCAACTGGAAATTTGTCAGTTACCTCACCAGGTTTACCCCAGCGTACTTGTGCATATGTATGGGCGTGGAGGTTAACCAATAGGCGTAGAAGGGGAGATGGCATACCCAGCTTAGCTAGACAATTCCACAGCTTAGCCCTTGGGACAAGGTCAAAAGCAGACCTTAAGTCCACAAAGGCTGCATAGAGATTACCTTTGCCTAGGGTGACAGTCTTCCAATGGAGAAGAGTAAACCGAAGAGCCTGATCTACGGTGCTCACGTGTGCCCGGAAACCGGCCTGGAGGGGAGTAAGAGTATTAGACTCATCAATCCATTCTTGAATCCTGCCAAGAACAAGGCGGGCAATGATTTTTTGCACCGCATCGATTAGGCTGATCGGCCGGTAGTTGGAGGGAACCGACCGATCACCTTTTTTGTAGATTGGCAGGATTTCTGCCCCAAACCAAGAGTCGGGGACTTTAGCACCTGAGGCTAAAGCGTTAACCAAGTGGACTAGATAGGGGACCCAAAGGTCCTGGTCCTGTTGGAATAGGTCGGCGGGAATACAGTCCGGGCCTGGTGCCTTGCCACTTGGGATAGACTGCAGAATATGTTTAACTTCGATGCTTGTGAATTTAAGGGGTGGACTGGGAATAGAGCACGGAATATCAACCTGTGTGTTGCTACGATTCTTAAATTGATCTTCAAAGTAACATACCCACTGGTTTTGGCCAACCGAAGCAGGACTTGGGCGATCTTCCTGCGATTTGCCCCATTTTAACAGGTGCCAGAATTGACACATGTTGCGGAGGCTACATGCTTCGGTTAGCATTGCCCATCGTTCATCATCCCAGTTGGACTTAGCTTTATCCCTTGCTTTTTTGTATGCCTTCCTACAGTCCCTTATTAAGCTAAGGTTTTTTTGCTTTATTGAGTTAAACAAATCCCCGTGAGTTCGACGGCAATCTTCGTCAAACCAGGATATGGTTTTCTGTTTTCCCCTCCTACCCGGATTGGATATGGTTTTAACAAAGAGTCTTTTATGCTCTATAAATAAATTGTTGTGGATATCAGTGATTTTTACAGTAATATCATCTTGGGACTTGCAACCCAAAATTTCTTCCAATGAGCTTAAAACCAAGCTTCTAATCACCTTACGTGCCTCTACATTTACGGAGACTTTTGGCCACCGAACCCTTCTCATGTCGTTACTAAGCACAACTTCATTCTGAACGACATTCAGGCTGTTGTCACTCTGTTTCCCCTGACAGCTATATTCCCTTAAATCCATCACCAATGGGTCGTGGTCACTTTAAGGACGAGTTGTGACCACCATATCTTCCACTATAGCCCACATCTTAACATCAACCAAAATGTAGTCAATCCTACTACTAAATCTGCCGTTAGAAAAGGTGTGTCTACCTATCCTATCGGATCGCACCATACCATTGAGTGCTCGCAGACCTTTATCCAGACAAAACCCTTTAATAAATATCGCAGATTGCGTCCATTTCCTAATCGGGGCTAGCTCAAGCTGGGGGATCCCCCAGGTCATATCCTCAGCCTCAGTGAGTAAATCATCGCCTACACTCAAGGGTTCAAAACAGGAATTAAGGTCCCCCATTCCAACCATAAAACCTTTTACATTTGAGCCAGAAAGAAAATTATCCAGATTATGGAGGCTTGTGGCAACCCTTTCGCCCTGGATGCTCCTGGCATAAATGTTAATCAGCAGGATATCTATGCCTTTAGAGGATCTTATTCTAACTATCAGTATATCGGGGCTATCAATTTGTATCTCATCAGCTCTTATACCCTCATACTGTCGAACCCAGGTGATCAGACCACCCTTTGCATGTCCTCTATGGCCTTTGATAGCTGGCTTGCTAAAGTTTAGATATCCAACAAGGAACACCGCTGAGAGTGCCCAGGTTTCCTGGAATGACCAGACATCACTTTGATTAATAAAATCCACCCAATCCGGATTATGCAGATGAGACTCAAGGCCAGCAATATTCCAAGAGCCGAACTTCGTCCCACATAAATCAATCCCTGGGGTACCAGGAACCTTCACTAAATCATCTTCCTTGGTGCCCATATAGTTTGATCTATCTATTGGGGGTGCATTGTCCCTACTATTATCCAATTCAACCCTTCCATCAGCTCCCAACTCTATCAAATGGACCTCATTACATAACCCAGCATGATTATCAATCACCACATCATCAACCTCTACTGTCACTACTTCTTGCACTACTAATTCAATTTCCTGGTTCCTACCCCTATCCCTACCGGGAGGATCACACTTCTCCTTACCACAATGTGTATGTAACACACTGGAATTAACTCCATATTGAGAAACCAGTTCTGGGATAATAAAGGTAACCGTAGACTCTAAATTGTCCTTGGCTACTTGAAATGTAGAATTAAGTCAATCATTGTGATCCATCCCAGTCAGAGGTTCATACAAATTTTTCAATGGGATATTCCAGTGCTCGTTGTACCAGGTGGAATTGGAACGGTTACTTGTTATAGGGAAAAAATTGGGTGGGTAGTGGCGGGGGATGGTGGGACATGGGTTATTAAAGTTATTAGTAGGATACGAGAAGAATGGTTGAGGTTTTGGGATGTTCAAAAAGGGAGTGTATCCGCTAGCGCTACGATAGACCGGAGGTCTAAGCAAGGGCTCTGGATAGAAATAACTCAGGTTTCTAGTGGATAGACCACCCTCGTTATTTCCAGGAAACCAATCGGTTATATGGGAGACCACTCTGTGATCTTTGAAGTTAACAATCACGATGTCACCCTCTAAATCTTTTGGACGGAGACCCACCCAGTTACACCTTCTTACTGAGATAATATCTCCATTAAGATGGGCTGGAAAGGGTCTATGATTTCTCAGCCAAAAGATGACTTTATTTTTCAGGTTTGCGTTGGCCTCACGGATACCATTTGCGATCGGGGGAACTCCAGTTAGAACGATCACAAAATTTGACGATTCAGGGGGTAGATCCACTATATTCTTATGAGTTGGAAAAGGTCTTTGAGATGAAGTTGTGCTTTAACTGCCCCTAGTGACAATGTCTGACTATTTGCAATGGGTGTCCTTTTAGAATCCAGCACATGCTTCTCTTTAGCTGGTTTATTTGCTAATGACAGTTTAAGTGTTACATTTTTACTGGGTGGATTTATATTTGTTTTAGACGATGTAGTTTGGGTCATTATTAAAGTGGGTGGTTGTACCTTCAGTTGTGGCTGATCCTTAAAATGCGTTGGATTGGGTGTTTTAATCGGATCAGCTTTTGAGGTTATCCATTTTCTCCCCCAAGATTGTAACCCTCTCCATAAGGGGGAGCATATAGGATTTTAAAATTTGGTCAAAGAGATCTAAGGTCTCTTTTTTTGTCATATGTAGTTGTTCAACAGTGCCGGGTGGTGTAGATTGGATAAAAGAACCTGGCAAGTCCGCCCTCACTGAGGGGACGCTTTTTTTGATCTTGGGTGTTTCTCCCTACGGAGATGGGGGGGCCTGAATTGTAGGGATTTTCCTTTTAACACCCCCTGTTTTTCTCCTTTTTCTAGGCGGGGAATGATAAACCCGACGTAGATTCATAGGCTTGGTTACAATAGCTTTTTTGCTATAGTTAGGGGTTATTTTGTTTTTATGAATTGGCTTAGTTGGAACTATACTATCGGCTGATTGGTTTGTCAGAGAAGAGTGTAATTGGGGCACTATAGATGGTGCTACAGGGGTATTTAAATCTATTAGACTGTTTGAATCAGTGAGTGGACTAGTACCATTGTCGACATTATTATTGCCTGAATTGATGACAGTAGTATTAAGATCGCGAAAAATACTAGGGAGGTGGTCAGTACAAAAAAGATCAGCATCTCTATCCAACCTACCAGAGCTTCCTGTGTCCTGAGTAATATTTCTATCAACCATGGAGGATAAGGGTTTCTGTTTCAGATGTTCTATGGATCTGCGTCGCTCTGCGCGTTTCTCTTCTAAAAGAAGTTGTTTATCTATCTCCTTATTGGCTTTCTCAAAATATTTGTCAAGAGGCCCCAAAATTGAGACTCCGACACAAGATGGTAAGGAGTTAGACATTTCTGTGAAGAGTTTTACAATAATAGAAGATATAGAGTCAAACTAACCGGAGTACGACTGGGGGAAAGTGCAAAGTCTTAGGGACCGGGCCCAGCCCGGCCTCCCTTTGCCCCTGATGGCCACAGACGGTCCCGCCCTTGTCCCGGGCTTCTCCCGGGACGCTCCCGCGTGCTCCCGCGCCGCGGGAAGAACACTTGTAATTATACGTAGGCTGTTAGGCTGGAGGTGGGGCGTGGCGAGCAGGGAGAGCGGTCAGGTGTCGGGAGGCTCGGGTTACCGGGACTTCTGGGATGCGAAGTCCGGTCCCGACGCTCGCAGCCCTGCGTGCACACAATGCACCCACAGAAACAGTCCAAGGCTCCTAGAAGGCAGGCACGGCGCTGCGGGACCCGCGGAGCGGGTTCCGCGAGTTGTGGCAGAAAAGGCTAGGTGAGCCGGCAGCAGCAATCACTACACAGTCCAAAGGATGTCCCAGGGCAGTTAGCAGGCAGAGTCCTTTTCAGGCTGGAGGTGGGGCGTGGCGAGCAGGGAGAGTGGCCAGGTGTCGGGAGGCTCGGGTTACCGGGACTTCTGGGATTCGAAGTCCGGTCCCGACGCTCGCAGCCCTGTGTGCACACAATGCACCCACAGAAACAGTCCAAGGCTCCTAGAAGGCAGGCACGGCGCTGCGGGACCCGCGGAGCGGGTTCCGCGAGTTGTGGCAGAAAAGGCTAGGTGAGCCGGCAGCAGCAATCACTACACAGTCCAAAGGATGTCCCCTGAAGTTTAGTCTTTGAGTGTGTGAATTCATTTGCTGAATGAGTATGTACAACAAATGCTTAACACTGTCCTCTGATAAAGCTAGACCACACTACCACAAATAGAGAGTGAGGTGCTATCTACTTTACCTCTGCCTACCTTTCGGGTTGCCCTGGACTCTGTGCACACTATACCTCACTTTGGTATAGTATATTTAGAGCCAGATTCCTACAACATTTGCTTCCAATCAATAAATCAATTTAATGCTGATGATGTTCCACTAATATATCTATTTTTTTTATCAACCTGCATCCATGTCCCCACTAGATAGGACCTAGCTCGATGAGCTGCTCCACCTGAAGGTGTTTAGGGCAGACAAAACAGAAATGGCCTAAAAAACACTGGGCACAGATGAGCTACCCATTGAATACTACCCCATTTTCTCACACCAGATCTCCCAACAGTAACTGGACATATTGTCTGAATCCCAATCGACCCACCACTTACCTGACTTGCTGTGTGAAGCATAAATTGTGGTCCTTCTTAAACTTGGTCAGCACCCTCTGTATGTGCGCCCACCCATACTGGCTGTTATCCCCCATCGTTCTCAACTGTAAAAAACCTTGGGTAGGTGCTTGCCAATAGTCTACTTCCCATAGTCCGCACATTGATACACACTGACCAATCAGGGTTCCTTCCTTGATGCAACACATTACTTAACATTTGTTGATTACTGAGAGTCATGCATGACATTCCCCTGGAGGCATGAGGCAAAGTGTAGTTTCTTTTGATATCAAAAAGGCTTTTGATACACTGAGCTGGGGCTAACTATTTTCCACCTTGGACAGCATGGGCTTCGGACCTGTGTTTCTGAGCTGGATCCACACTATGTACTCAAAACCAATGGTCAGCATCAAAACTGTATATGTAAATACCAAGAGAGAGAGCGATACCGGGTCACTCTTAACCCCCCTAATAACAATCTTAGTCAAACAACAGAAGAGTGAAGCCTTCTGTTGTTTGACTAAGATTGTTAATAACAGCATCAAAACTGGCCAACAGATTTTAGAGCTCTTTCCCATCCAACAAGGCACTCGCAAGGGGTGCCCACTCTCACTGCTGTTTTTAGCAGAGGCCAAGGAGCACTTGGCCTGCCATCTGCAACTGCACACACAAGACTGGAGGATCGATGTATTGAAATCCTACCACATAGTATATCTATATAAGGATGATGCACGGATATTCCTCTTACCATACATACCTCACTCCCCACTTTGATTCGAGTATTGAATTACTTCAGCGACGTTTCTAGCCTTAAAGTCAACTGGGTCGAAGACCAGCCTATTCCCCCTTTGTCCCACCTTGGAAATCCACAGAGACACCTTCCTGTATCATCGCCTCAAATGGTGCTACAACACTATCCAAAATATATCATTCCAATGGGGCCTTTAAGGAAAGTAACATCAACAAGGCAATTTGATAGATTCAGAGATCTCTTCCCTTCTGGCGCTCGTTGCCCCTCTCACCACTGGGGAGCGTGGTGATTGCTAAAATGCTGATACTGCCTAGACTATTATATTTCTTCGCAGCACTACCATTTACGCTTCAAAAAGGCTTTTCCCCAGAACTGAATGGTTTGCTACTAGAGCTGATATGAGGAATGGACTGGTGCTAGGGAGCTCTTCCTGTTGCACAGAGACCATTAGTGGAGGAAGGGCTGGGTGTACACTACTTTGAACAATATTATGCAGTGGCACCACTTCAATGGCTTAAGATCTGGTTGCATGTGACCCTATGCCCAGAGCGTGCGGTTGTTTACGATTCCCCTGGAGGGACAAATATCTACACTTCTCTGACGGACAGGAACTTCTGACCCCAATAGGAATTGGGCCAGATGACAGTAGAACAAAAATGCTGGCAACGCTTTGTACATGGCAAGAGCCTATATATTCTTTATTCACCATCTGGCCACTGCAGGGTATTCTTGTCCCAACCAGGGAACATGACCTGACACCAATGTGGGCTGCAGGGGTTAACCAAGTGGGCGACCTCTTCAATGAAGGGTTCCTATGTCCTTTCCAAATATAATGTACACTTACAATGTGGGTGCTGGTCACGTTCAGTTGATTGTGAGGAACACCTGGTGGGCTGGAGAGTCGTACCCACCCTCATCATATATTTTACAGGTTCTTCTGACGTATTGCACTGCACGCCGTGCAATCTCTCCACTATACTCAGCTCTGCATCCTGATACTATCGGGGGCACAGGGGCAGCACTAACCCAATAGAATAATGCCTTCCACAACCATCGACAGGTAAAGCATGGACACTTGCTTATAAGGTATGGGTACATGCTTTCAGCATGTGAAAAGGGTACTCAGGAATCCCCATTTCCGTTTCACACAATACAACAATGTACATCACATCAATTTATCAAGCCACTGCATTAAACAAATGTTCCCCGTGTCAGTGCCTGTGTGGCTGCACTGTCATTTAGTAGATGCCAGTTTTATCATATGGTGTGGCAAATCCCGCTACTGCAAGTGACCTGGACGGAGGTCACAGCCATCATGGCAGAACTGGCGGACCATGCATAGTTGCCCACTCCTGAATCTTGCCTGAAGGGCCTTCATCCCAGAGCCGCACTTACATTGATCTTGCCTTTGTAGTGTAGTTCCTATATTCCCAATAGGCTCTGCACATTGGAATAACATAAACGATAGTTTAGATGTAGGACTTAGGTTGACTATCCCTATTGAATATGTTAGACTTAATTATGAATGCCAGCTAGCTCAGAGGTCACTACAAACTTTCTCGAGTAAACAAGAAGGTGTTAACTTTCCTGAATAGACAAGAAGTGATTAGTTTCTGACAACCGCATAAACATGACAACTTATTGAACAGTCTTCTTTCTCATGCAAGAGAAGTGAGTTGCCACAATTGCAATACTTGTTATAAAGTGAAGTGCGTACAGTAAAAGGAGTATTATAAAATAATACTGTAAAAGCATGGTATGGTTTCTAAGCCATACGGTGTTTAAAATAGATAATATATATACATAGATAAAACCATGACTAAACGTACTCAACTGGTGCTTCCAAGATACGCCTACCCCAGTGTACCTAACATAAGCCTAGTACGTGGGAAGGAGTAAGTGAGCTGCAGTTTAAGTTTGAGATAGGTTTTGCCAAGAATCTGAATCAAGAATTCTCTAAGGGTCTAATCAGCTCCGTACCTTGTTTATAGAATGAAGAAGGTCTTGTATCTCTCTCTCAGGACTCGATCTCCCAGCAACCCGCAAGGGTGACCAGGAAACACTGGAGCTGGATTTCGCGGCAGGAGAAAAGACAGCGTCTCTCTCAGTGCGTCAATGGGAGGGTCGGCTTCCTTTGGCACTTGCCACAGCAGGGCGTCGAGCAAGTAGATAGCTGATCTGCTCCAAACCACCGTGAGTTTTGCTAGGGCAGATGCTGGTATATTTATACCTGGAAGGTGTCGAGTTTGACGTAAGGTTGGACATAAGATGTCACTAAGAACTCGCAGTTCTTTCAGGACTCCAGGAGTTCTAGGACAAATCAATACAGAAGCAGGGGGAATTCCCGGGCTGCTGGAGGCTTGGTTTGTTTAAGAACGCGTTGTGCTTTCTAGGAGTCTATGGGAGTAGCCTTGCCGTATTTGGACTGCATTAGCTATGACTTAATATGGATATGATTCTTATGCCTTTATAAGGATATGATTTGTTTTAACCACACAAGGGCATACATCGGGAATATTTAAATATGGTCCTAGATACGTTTACAACACCTTTGTCCTTTTTAAATGTGAAATAGCCATGACGTTGAAGATGAATGCAGTGCTGGACACACAAACATGACTTCACACTCTCCTGCAATGGGAGAGAGCAGAGGCCACTACACTTCACACACAGTGCTCCAAGGGGGGTAGAGTGGGGTGAGGAGACTGAGACACCTACATTCTTAATATCCAGTCCAAAAATGACACTCTACAGCCATTAAAGGAGTACACCACAATTATCATGGTAAGACCAGAATACACCTGCATGGAATTTTCCTAGCAATGTACCTGCTTTGCTAGAAGCTCCCTACACTAGCTGACCATGTGCATAACCGCTTCCTGTGATGTATGATACTTTTGGCCACCGTCAGTCTGTCCTCTCTATTGGCATCCTATGCTGCTACTCCCCCACACCCTATGCTCGCCCTGTGCCCCTATATCGTGCTATGAACACCCCAAGAGCCACATACCTTACTGCACGCATAGCTGTTTTGATTCTGTGCCTACCACACAGATTTGTAGATTTTATTCCTATACCTATTCTTTCTGCCAAGAAATGCGTAGTATGGTATGCACTTTGTATGGCTATGAGAGGTTTCTTTTACCTAGTAATAACAACTTTTTTTTTAAACCTACACCTATGTCAACTGCGGTGTGTAGAATGCGAGGCGGCTGTTGAGGAACTTGGGGCCCATGTCGTGGAGAGCCTTGTGTGCGTGGGTGAGGAGTCTGAACGTGATCCTCTTGTTGACGGGGAGCCAGTACAGGTCTCTCATATGGGCAGAGATGTAGCTGTGACGAGGGATGTCCAGGATGAGTCGTGCAGAAGTGTTCTGTATGCGCTGGAGTCTTTTCTGGAGTTTGACTGTGGTTCCGGCATAGAGGGCGTTCCCGTAGTCCAGTCGGCTGGTGATGAGGGCCTGGGTGACCGTCTTCCTGGTTTCGGTGGGGATCCACCGGAAGATCTTTCGGAGCATGCGCAGGGTGTTAAAGCAGGACGACGAGACGGCGCTGACTTGCTTGGACATCGTGAGGGAGGAGTCCAGGATGAAGCCCAGGTTGCGAGCATGGTCCGTTGGCTTGGGGGCGGTGCCCAGGGCATGGGGCCACCAGGAGTCATCCCAGGCAGAGGGAGAAGGTCTCAGGATGAGGACTTCTGTCTTGTCTGAGTTCAGTTTCAGACAACTGAGCTTCATCCATTCCACAACGTCCTTCATTCCTTCCTGGAGGTTGACTCTGGCGGTAGCGGGGTCGTTGGTGAGGGAGAGGATCAGCTGGGTGTCGTCGGCGTAGGAGATGATGTTTAGGTTGTGTTGGCGTGCGATGGATGAGAGGGGGCTCATGTAGACGTTGAAGAGGGTGGGGCTGAGCGAGGATCCTTGCGGAACGCCGCAGATGACTTCGGTGGACGCGGATCGGAACGGGGGAGGCGGACTCTCTGGGTTCTTCCGGCGAAGAACGAGATGATCCACTCCAAGGCCATTCCTTGGATTCCGGTGTTGCTGAGGCGTTGTATCAGGGTGCGGTGACATACGGTGTCGAAGACTGCTGAGAGGTCCAGGAGGATGAGTGCCGCTGTTTCCCCGTTGTCGAGCAGGGACCTGATGTCATCAGTAGCTGCGATGAGGGCGGTCTCGGTGCTGTGGTTTGCTCGGAACCCGGACTGTGAGGGGTCGAGGGATCCGTTTGTCTTGAGGAAGGTGGAGAGTTGTTTGTTGACGGTCTTCTCGATGACTTTGGCAGGAAAAGGGAGGAGCGAGATGGGGCAGAAGTTCTTGAGGTCCGTCGTGTCCGCGGTGGGTTTGTTCAAGAGGGTGCTGAGCTCGGCATGTTTCCAGCTCTCCGGGAAGGTGGCGGATGCGAAGGAGCTGTTACTGATGTCCAGGAGTTGTGGTACGATGATGGAGTCGGCTATGTTGAAGATGTCGTGTGGACAGGGGTCAGTGGGGGAGCCGGAGTGGATGGTGTTCATCGTGCGGGTGGTGTCTTCGGTGCTGACCGGGGTCCAGTTGCAGAGGGTGGTGGTGGGAGGCTCTGGTTCGGTGGTTGGGTGCGTGGTCTGTGCTCCGAAGCTGTTATGTATGTCGGCGATCTTGCGGTGAAAGAACGAGGTGAGTTAGTTGCAGAGGTCTTGCGTGGGTGTGATGTCGTTGTTGCAGGCGCTGGGGTTGGAGAGCTCTTTAACGATGTTGAAGAGTTCCTTGCTGTTGTGGGTGTTGTTGTCCAGACGTTCTTTGAATGTTGTCCTTTAGGTGGTGCATATCAGCTGGTGGTGTTTGCGGGTGGCGTTCTTGAGGGCTGTCATGTTCTCCGTTGTCTGGTCGTGGAGCCAGGCTTTCTCGAGGGTGCGGCAGGTTTTCTTGGAGTATTTGAGGTCGTTGGTGAACCATGAGGCTTTCTTGCTGCCGGGTCTGCTGAGAGGGTTCTTCAGAGGCGGGAGGTCATCGGCACAGTTGGTGAGCCACTGTGTGAGGTTGCGGGCTGCTTCGTTGGGGTCCCTCGTGTTGGTGGGAGGGTTCTGGCTGAGGGAGGTGGTGAGTTGGTCGGCGGAGATCTTGCTCCAGCTTCTGCGGGGAACCTGTTGCGGGTGGTGGTGTTTCGTGGTTCTCCTGAAGTTGAAGTGGACGCAGCTGTGATCTGTCCAGTGTAGTCCGGTGGAGTGGCTGAAGGAGATGTGTTTGCTGGAGGAGAAGATGGGGTCTAGCGTGTGGCCGGCGTAGTGGGTGGGGGTGTTCACCAGTTGCTTGAGTCCGAGGTTGGGGAGGTTGTCCAGGAGGGCGACGGTGTTGCTGTCATTGTTGTTCTCCAGGTGGAAGTTGAGGTCTCCTAGGAGGATGAAGTGTGAGGAGGTAAGGGCGTGCTGGCTGATGAAGTCTGCGATGGCTTCTCTGAATTGTGTGTGTGGTGCCGGGGGTTCTGTAGACGAGAGTGCCTCTGAGGGTGGTCTTGGGGTTGGTGTGTATCTGAAAGTGGAGGTGCTCGGCGGCGGTGAGGGTGTCGTCGGTGTTGGTCGTGATTCGGATGGTGTTTTTGTGGACGATGGCGATGCCTCCTCCGGTTTGGTTGACGCGGTCCCTTCGGGTGATCTTGTAGCTCTCTGGGATGGCTGTGGCGATGTCGAGGGCTGAGGAGGCGTTCATCCGGGTTTCTTTGAGGAAGGCGACGTCTGGTGATGTTGTGTCAAGGAGGTTCCAGAGTTCGACGACGTGTCTGTGGACGGAGCGGGTGTTGAGCAGGATGCACTTGAGGTGATTGTTGCTGGTGCCTGGCCTTGCGGGTGCGGTGCAGGTGAATTTGCAGTCTTGGCAGGTGAAGGGTCCGTGGGTGCATTTCAGGTTGGCCCGGTAGCAGGCGGGGTTCCCGCTGGCGTTGAGTGCGTTGAGGGTGGTGGCGTCGTAAGTCCGTCGCGTGGGCTGGCATCGTCGGTGGCCAGGGGTCCTGGCGCTGGGCGCGGTCCAGGCGCAGACGGGCTTGCTTTAGGCGCGCCCGCTGCGCGGCCGATTCGCGGCCTCCATAAGTGTGGAACCGGGAGGGAGGAGCAGCTGGGTGGCGGGAGCGGGGCGGCGGATGGGCTGGAGGGGGGTGGGGCCGCAGGGAGGCAGTGGCGGGAAGGACGAAAATCAGGAGGTGGGCAGCTCAGCGGCGGCTGGGCCGTCCAAGGCAGGCAGCGGCGGTGGCAATCAGCAGGCAGGCAGCGGGTGATCTCACCGGCACAGGAGGCTGGCAGGTAGGCAGCAGCGCGTGGGGGCGACCTAGCCTGGAGGCAGGGTCAACGGTCACTCCCAAGCCTCCCAAGAGCCCACATCCCCTCCAGCACACGTCCGTAGTGTTAGGGAATACTTTGTGTAATTTCTGGGGGTGCAAGTACCAGTCATACATAATTTTATAGTGAGCCTCTCTCAAGTGCATATAGCAGTGGTGTTTGGCACTATCCTTATACAAGTGCCTCCATTGTTTCTCCTCCAGTGGCCTAGAAAGAGTAGAGTCCCAAAAAGTCCTGTGTCTTGGAGTCGACTTTGGGCTCAGCACCCTAATGAGGGAGTACGGGAACAAGATAGTCCCCTTGGTGGATGCCCCTGATTGTGCGAATTTCTCAATTGGGAGCAGGTCCCTGGTCGTGGCCAGCCACACCTGGGGTTGCTGCACCTAGTGTTTGAGCTGTGTGTAATGGTAGCTCTCTGTAGGTTGTAACTGGAATGCTTTGGTGCATACAGCAAATGTCAGGAGTTCCATTTTTTTGCATAGGTGAGAGCTCATAAGGCGCCCTCCTATTCTCCCTTGCTAAAATGGCCCCTCCCGCAGTGCCGGGGGGAATTCCTGGTTGAAGTGAATGGGGGTGTAGGCTGACAGGAAGGTTTTCAGGGAAAGTGTTTTTGTAAGAAGGTCCCAGACCCACAGGGGGTGGCCTTGGGGGTGCTGAGTTAAGTGTTTGGGGGCAATTGCTGCTTCTTTAACCGTAAGAGATCCCAGATGGTCCTGCCTGCTATTTGACGGTCCATATGGAGCCAATGTTTTTCGGACTCTCTGAGGGACCATTCCATCAGCACACAGAGCTGGGCAGCTCTGTAATTCCCTAAGAAGTCCGGGAGGACTAAGCCATCCTCTGCTCGCGATCTGGTTAACACTAAATAGGATAATCAGGCTCCTTGTCCCTGCAATATGAATTTAGTGATCAACTTTTTCAGTTCTGTGAATAATTTCCTGTCTACCGGGATCAGGAGGCCCTGAAGGAGACAGAGTAACCTGGGAAGGACATTCATCTTGCTTGCATTGATTCTCCCAATCCAGGAGGTGAAGGCAGCTTTCCATCTGATCAGATCCGCTTTAATCTGTCGCTGCAAAGGCAGGTAATTGGCCTAATAGAAGTCAGCTATTTTTGGAGTGAGCTTGACCCTTAGATATATGATGTCTTTGCCTGTACAGCAGAAAGGGGGGGGTCTCCTTTATCCTCTCTATCACCTCTCCCGAAAGAGTTAAACTGAGCAAGAATGACTTTGAGCGGTTTACCTTACAGCTGGAAATTAGTTCAAAGAGATCGAGCTCCGCTTGTATGGCCGGCAGCGAGTTCAGTGGATGAGTGATGGGAAGCAGGACATCGTCAGCAAAGAGGGAGATCTTGTGGTCATCGGTGCCAAATGTAACCCCTCTTACTTATGGGTTTGTCCTGATCCACTCCACCAGGGGTTACATGTTGAGAGCAAAAAGCATGGGGGACAGAGGGCAGCCCTGCCGAGTTCCCCGCGAGAGTGCAAAGGAGTCGGAGGCCACCCTGTTTATGAGGAGTTGGGAGCTGGGAGAGTGATAATTGGCCTGCACCATACCAATAAATGTTTCACTGAAGCCGAATCATTCCAATGCTTGCAGGGAAAAAGGACAGTCAACCCGATTGACGGCCTTTTCACCATCTAACGAGAGGAGGACTTGGGGAATGCCCTTCTTCTGTACCTTCTCAATTATATGAGCTATTCTCCGCAAACTGTTGTGGGTCTTCCTTCCCTTAATAAACCCTGATTGGTCTGGAGCGATTAGAGCGGGAAGGAGATTTTCAAGGCGGGTGGCCAGTATTTTAGAGTACAATTTTGCATCTAGATTCAGAAGTGCGATGGGTCTGTATGCGGTGCAAGCTTTAGGGTTCTTCCCTGGTTTGGGTATAACAGTGACCATCGCTTCCCCCATGGAATCCATCAACCTTTGGGCATTTTCTATGTCATTAAAAAGGGTCACCAGATAGGGAGTCAGTTTGGGTGCAAGGGTACCATAGGATTGGGCATATAGCCCGTCCAGGCCGGGGGCCTTCTGAAGTTTCAACTTGTCTATCGCCTTCTGGACCTCTTCCATGGTGAAGGGGCTACTAAGTTCCTCATTGGTATGGGCTGAGACTTGAGGCAGGTTGAGGGGTGTAGGACTTGGCCGTTTTGGCAGGTTCACCCTGAAACCTTTTGCATTTGCCTAGCCTGTTTCTGTAACCTGGTGTTGGAGATTTTAGGCCACTGCACACTTTTTTACTGTGGTCTAGTGTAAAGTGTATGCGCTCTCTGTGCATGTGTGGTGAGACTGGCCTGCCCTCCCATAGGAATGCATGGGGAATATGTGTGTCCATGGTAGTTCCTGATGTGTGGGGAGTGCAGGGTCGAATTTGGCATGTACGAACTCGTGAGATTAAATGCTGCGCAATGATGTGCGCGGAGTTAATGTGTCTAGTGTGGAAATGCCACTTCTAGAAGTTGGCATGTCTGTGCAGTGAATGTGAATTGACTGTCTGGCTTGTGATTGGCTGGAGCTGGCTGGTGTGTTTGGCTCCAGGAGTCAGGATGGGCCTGCCCCGGTGGTGAATGGAGAGATCTGCATGTTGATAGGAGGGAGGAGTGCACCTGGGACATGAATAGGGCTGGGCCTTCCCTCACCAATGCTGGCTCCACCCCCTGTGGCGTGTCTGATGTCCCTGACCCACCCTGTGAATAGGCAGAGGGGCTGTGCAAAACAAAGTGCTCAAGAACCAGTTGCGTCTGGTTCGCCCCTTGCCTGCACCCTTGCAAATAAAGGGATGATGTGTATAAAAGAGGGGCTGTGACCCCATGACTTTGTTCTTGTGTTCCACTTGAAACTACCAGGGGGCGTGCTGCTGATGGGGCCCAGGGAGACCAGCCCCTGGATGCCTGGAGGATTTTCCCTTACTGAGGAGCTACATTCTTTGCTCCATTGTGATTATAGGGCTTTCTCCAGCCTTTCTGAGCCCTGGGCGCACTGTGCTTTCCCCAGGAGAGCGAGAGCCTGGAGCTGAGCAGCGCTGAACTGTAGCCCCCCTCCTTGTGGGCCCTTGCGGGGGCCCACCCCGCAATTCTTTATGTATTTGGGTGCCCACCCCACTTATTTAATGATGCCCCATGCGCAGGTGCCCACCCTGCGTCTTCGTTGTATTTTTTTTTAATTAACGCGGGTGCCACCCCGCTTATCTTTATTTAATTACGGGTGCCCACCCCGTTTTTGAGCTGAACTAAGCGGGTGTCACCCCGCTGTGGATTTTCAACGACGGAGGGAGCCTACCCCTCATTGTGCCACGAAGAAGCCTGCTCCTGGCCGTTGTAGCGCGACCAGGAAATCAGGCACGATTGTGAGGGACATGGGCAGGGCTTCCAGGACTGAAGGAAGCCCCGCGAGAGAGGAAGCTACCGGCCGGAAGTGAAGTGTCGGCGGAGCCTTGCCGGCTCGTCATCCAAGCCCTGGGTCCCAGGAGGGGGCCCGGGTGAAGAGGGGAAGTGGCGGCCGAGGCCGTCCATAGCAGCGCGGGGCTCCCATGATGGAAGAGAGAGCCCCGCGTCGTGCTGATCAAGGCCGCCCCGAGCCCGCCTTCCGCCGGTGCCTGGACCGGTGCTGACCAACGAGGAGTCCCTCCCCCATAAAGGAGCCCGGTGAGTGAGGGCTGGGCAAGGGGGGGCACGGCTGCATCCTTGCCCGAGCGGCCCCCCCGGATAGGGGGCCCACTCCACCGAAGGGGCACACGGTTGGTTAAAGGGCCAGTGAGGGCCCGTGTAAGTCAGAGCTGCCCGTCTAGCAGCGGGCCGCTCCAACAGTTGTGGCATGTGGTTTCAGAGCCGGCGGGGTCCCCCGATGGGCACAGTGATTTCCTGGAGGGGCCCACACTTTTTGTTAAGAGGGGGGTGGTGTCGGGGCACGATGTCAGTGCCCGTCCCCCTTTTGCGCCCATAGCAGTACAGTGCCAGTTTTCAGAGCGGCCTCGTAGGCAGCGGGCCGCTCCAACCTATGGGAGCATATTTTCGTGGTTCAGAGCCTACGTGGCACCAACGGGGCAAATGTTCTATTGAGGCCAAGAGCCTAGATGGCTCCACAACGCTTGTGGTCCTATTCATTCCCAGAGCTGATGCGTGGCTCCATCGTATTGCCCACTTTGATCAGAGCCTGCGTGGCTCCAGCGTTTGGGGGCACCTTGGATTGTTTAAGGAGCCAGTGGGCTCCTGGGGCACAGTTGGTTCTAGAGCCAGATGGCTCCAATGCCCCTAAGCTGTTTATAGAGTCTATAGGGCTCCAAAATGCGCAGTATTTATTTCCAGAGGGCTCCAGCATTTGGCGTAGATTGTCCTGAGGGCCAGTGAGAGCCCATGTCGCTGTTTGGTTTCTACAGCTGCCCAGCAAGTAGTGGGCAGCTGCACCGTTTAGGCGCAATTTGAGAGTCCCTGAGAGGGACAGAAGTGGCACAGAGGTGCCAGGCCTTCCACAGCTGCGCAGCACTTAGTGGCAGCTGCAGTGTTTAGGCCCTGTTGTTGTTCTCAGCTGCCCAGCAAGTAGTGGGTAGCCTCAACGTTTAGGTTTGCGCAGATGTCGCACCCTTGACTGGCGCTGCGTTGGAAGCGCGCCCTGACATTCTGGACACAGGGCATTTGAGCCCCTTCATGAGATGGCCAGTTGGCCAGGGGGCTGGTATGTGGATAGGGCGCAAGGCCCTAATGTGATTGATGTGTTCTAAATGTTGTGCTAGGAAATGTATTGTTTATAGCATGTTTTGCGCACCCTGTATCTGACCACTCTAAAACTGTGGTTTATGCTATGAGGTTGTTTTACCTATTTAGGTTTGTGTTAGTGAGATTGTACTTCACTGTGATTTACGCCCCTAAATGTGAGTTATACTTAGGAGGAAGGGTCTAATGTGTTTAGATTAGAGAGGAGATTGCCTACTGTATTTATACTGGTTAGGCCTAATGTGATTTATGCATAATATGCAATGCCTTTATGCCTCTGATACCTCTACATGTGTTTTCATGCTTCGGAGGTTGGTTTTGCCTAGTATAGTTTATACTAGTGAGTTTATGTGTCCCTGCTGATCTATGCCTATGGTTATTAGTATTGCGTTGTGTGTACCTACCTTTTATACGTGATTACTGGTTGTGTTCTACAATTGTTATTTTTGTGCTACACGTATTCTATGTTCTAGAAGTGCTATTTCTGCTAAGTGTTGATCCTGACAGTGGCCCACGTGGCCCTGTCCTGTGTAAATAATCCCTTGTGAATATTGCCGTGTCAGTTGGCACAATGTATATTGTGTGATTGCTATCTGATGTGTGTTGACAATATAAAAGTTATTTTTATATAACCTTGTGTGGAGTTCCTTTTGTAGTGTGCCTGGGATGTTGTTGCTGTGTGCGAGTGCAAATGCTTTACACATTGCCTCCGGGATAAGCCTGACTGCTCATGCCAAACTACCAAGGGGGTGAGCAGGGGTTATCTTAGCTTGTGACTCCCTTGCCCTGATTAGAGTGGTGGTTTCTGCCTGGCTTTGGTGCAAGCCTTAGGCAACCAGAAATACCAGTTTTAACAAGGGGGCTCAGATAACTCTCCTGGTCTTGGGTCTCCAGTGGGTCGGCGGTATAGAGGTTACGATAAAAAGTCCCAAAGACGTGTTTTTACCCTCCTCGCTAAGATGGGAGACGCCCGCATCATCCACTATCTGTATGATATATATTTTTCTTGTTTTGCCCTCAACTGAGGTGCAAGTAGGGCACCTATTTAGTTGCCACTTTAGTTGCCCCAGGCCTGAAGCCTTAGTATAGATTTCTCTGCTCTGTTTGTGTATATGGGCTTTAGTTTACTCATTAAGGACGTGACCTTGCAGTGAGTTTGGATCAACAGACTCTTGTGGTGTTTTTTTTCTGCCGATTGTAGTTCCCCTTCTAACGGGAGTCTCTCCCCCCTTCGCTGATTTCTAAGAGTGGTGGCTAACTCTGCATTTGCCCCTAATACCTGCCTTAAAGGCGTCCCAGTTGTTTGCGTAAGATGTGAGGGCAGGATCGTTTCTATTAAAGTACTCTGTGATCGCCTTCCTTAGTTCATCCCTGAGTAGTCTATACCTACTGAGAAAGTTGGGGAAATACCATGTCCTTTGTATCAAGCGCCGGGTGGCCAATTTAGTTCTACCGCCAGGGGGGCATGGTCTGAGAGGCAAATCAGGTGAAACCTAGTTCTCGTGACTCTGTATAGAAGGGATTTGCTGAGAAAGATGTTGTCTTTCTAGAGTAGGTTCTGTGGGAGTGAAAGAAAAATGAATAATCCATTGTCGTAGGGTGGGCTTCCCTCCCAGCATCCAGTAGGCCCAAATGCTGAAGAGAGGCTTCATGGGCCCTACTAAATGTCCCTCCTGTTGCCCTGTGCAGGTGGGTCATTCCAGTGCCGGCCCCATATTAAGTTGAAGTCCCCCAGTAGTAGAATGTCTCCCGAGGCAAACCCCTCTAGTGTTGTTAAAAATGCCTCTAGGAAGTCCAGTTGCCCTGTGTTAGGTGCATAGATTGTGGCAATGGTGCAGGATCAACCCCTGAGCTCCCCCCGGACCATAAGAAAGCACCCAGTCTTATCTGTTTTAGTAGCATGGTGATTGAAGGGGACCGAGGAATGGAAGAGAAGGACCAGTCCATTTTGTTTTGTGGGGCCAAAGAACGGAAGATCTGTGGGTATTGTTTGTGTTTCAGCCAAACCTCCTCACTGTTATTTAAATGGGTTTTCTGCGGGGCGGCTATCATAATCTGGTGGTCAGTTAAGAATTTCCACAGGGTCTGTCTCTTGTTGGGGGAGTTAAGACCCCTGACGTTCCAGGATAGGCAATTAACCGCCATTTATCATTTTTTGGGCAACCCCCTTTCTCGCAGCTCCCACCCCAACCTCCCCATAAGCAACACATCTCCCTGCCCTATTCCCCACCCCTCCCGGGGCCCTGCTAGAGTCATCAACTGTATGAGCACTATGATACATAACATACAAAATGTGAATAAACAAAACTGTGAGTTGTGGGGTCTTCCATTCCAGAGGAAGGACTGACTATGACTAACTCTAGGAGCGAGCCCACTTCCACTCTCAGGAACCCCTTTACCAATTTGCTCGGGCACTTAGATGCTTTCTCCCTGACAGCCTCTGCCTCACTCTATGTACCCGCTCCAGTTGCACCTTTGGGATTCCCTCGAGGACAGTGGAGAAGAGGCCTACCATGAACAACTCCTGGATGTGGCCCTCACAGCCCTCTTCCAAGGCCCTGACTATTATATTGTCCCATCGGGAGCGGTTCTCCAAGTCCATACATTTGAGTGCAGATGCTCATAGCTGGCCGAGAAGAACTGCAGTGCTCTCTTCCAAGGGCTACATGCGTTCTTCCAGTTCCTGACATTGCGCGTTCCTACCGGATCCCCATTGGCCTGTAAGACCACCAACTTCACCCTCATCTCTGCTCTGAACGAGTCAAAGGAAGCATCCATATCTGACTTTATATCTTCCTGTAGCTCTTTCTTGAAATCTCTGAGGGAAGCCAGAAAATCTTCCAGAGTGAGAGCCATGTTGCCACCAGGATGCGCCTCTCCTTCCTTGGCTGCCTCTACGCCCGGCGGGACAAAGTAGTTGGAGACTTTATTATTGGGGGCCTTTGGGGTCGCATATGGAGGCAGGGCATCCGGTCAGCTCGGGGCCACCCTCCCCACTGTCCAGAGTGTGTCCAAGGAGTAGTCCACCTGATGAGAGGCCCGCATAGTGCTCTGAACCTATCTATCTAGGGGATCTTGCTTCTCCCTGGGGGCTTCAATCAGGACCCCAAAGGCCCCTCTGGGACTTCAGAGCTCCACTCCCACTCTCGTTCTTGTGGGAGCTTCTCCGACAATGGGGCGGCCGGGGAGGGGACCAGTGCCAGCTGCTGCGAAGGTCTACTCTGCTTGATGAATTCTCCCTCTGCTCATCAGCATCCCCCTTTCCTTGTTGATTTCGCTCTTCTGCCAGCCAATGTCATCTTAGGGTCAGGCAACTACTATGGGAGGTCAGACACACAACCTTTAATCTTTAATACACTGTTCTTTTCGTGGGGACCCAGCTACCAGTCGTGGGGTCTAGATGTCACCCGCCTCCCATCCACTGCCTGCTAACCCCGCAGCACTGAATTCCTCTCACCTTGACTGACAGTCCCGGGACAACCGCATGATGCTGTGGCTGCTCGCTGTTACTGAGGGTGCTTTCAACGATGTTTCCAGCGAGTCCCGGGCGGGTAACCCCTTCCTCTCCTCAGAGGGGCTCATCCCCCACCTTCTCCTTGCCGACCAGAGTAACGGAGGGCTGCATCCTCTCTACGGTCACGCTCTGCCAGGGTCTGCCACTTTAGGATGCCTGGCGGTGCTTCAACTGCCTTTCTTCTAGCCCCCGACGACGTTCATCTGGCGGCGCCCCTGCTCAAAACTTCACTCCGGTGCACCCGCCTCCTCTTGCGTCACTTAGGCAGGTTTCTTTACTGGGTTTTGTGCCCCTTTTCACTCCATCAGTGGGCCTGGGATGGAGCCATTAGGATCCATGTGCGAGCGGCCATTATGGTTGACCACGCCCTCCTCACCTACGTCTTCCTAGAAATTGTTAACAGTTGTGGATGTGACGATTTGAAATCCCTTATGGGATGTTAATGTTTTACATGCTCAATCAAATACTTAGGGCCCATACCATGAAAACCCCTGCATGTAAATACTAAGCTTTTAAACTGAATTCTCTTTCTCACTAGGAGTCAGGGTAGGAATCTGAGATTTGGTGTTATATGTTGAAGAGGTGGTATATTTTAAATCAACTGGTGTAGCATTTACACGAGTTAAAGCCGCTTACCCAAACACTGAGAAAGACCAAGGTAAAGTTAGTTAGCATACTCCCATTTGGTTGAAATCAGACAATGCACAACTGTCTTTCATGCTGAGACAGGCAAGATGTTAAAAAATCTCTTTAAAGAGCATATCAAAGAAAAACAGGTGCCAGTAGTGGACAATATGGGGGCAAAAGGATGGCTCAGCTTCAAAGTTGACACCCATATTTATTGCTGTGCTAGTCGGGCAAGACGTACTCAACCGCATGCACATAAAAATAAGCACACATATTGAAATGGATGCCATATATTTTTTTTCTTGCTGACAATTGCTTCCAATCAATAAATACATTTAATACTGATGGTGCTCCACTAATATATACATTAGTTTTCTATTAACCTGCAGCTATGTTCCCGCTACATAGGGTCTAGATCGATTAACTGAGCCACCGGAAGGAGATTAGGTCAGTCATTACTGAAATGGCCAGAAAAAAAAAGGCACAGATGGGCTACCCATTAAATACTACCCCATTTTCTCATCCCAGATCTCCGAACACTAACTGGACATTTTGTCCGAACCCATTCGACCCGCCACTTACCTGACTTGCTGTGTGAAGCATTAATTGTGATAATTCGTAAACTTGAGCGAGACCCATTGGATGTGCGCCCAAACTTGCCGATATCCCTCCTCAATCTTAACTGTAAAATCCTGGGGAAAGTGCTTGCCAATAGTCTACTTCCCATAATCAGCACATTGATACATACTGACCAATCAGGGTTCCTTCCAGGATGCAACACATTTCTTAACACTCATTTATTACTGATATGCCCCCGGAGGCACTAGGCAGAGTGGCAGTTTCTTTTGATATCAAAAAAAGTTTTCGATAAACTGAGCTGGGACTTCCTATTGTCCACCTTGGACAAGATGGGCTTTGGACCTGAGTTTCTGAGCTTGAATCACACATTCTACTCAAGACCTATGGTCAGCGCGAAACAGGCCAACAGATTTTGGAGCGCTTAACCATCCAACAAGGCACTTGCAAGGGGTGCCCACTCTCACCGCTGCTTTTTGCAGTGGCCAAGGAGCACTTGGCCTGCCATCTGCAATTGCACACACAGGACTGGGGTATCCCTGAATTGAAACTCTACCACATAGTATCACTATATATGGACGATGCACGGATATTCCTCGTAACTTGCATACCTCACTCCTCACTTTGATGCAAGTATTGATTTACTTCAGCGATGCGTCTATCTTTTAAGTCAACTGGTCAAACACATGCCTCTTCCCCCTTTCTCCCACCTTGGAAATCCCCAGAAGCACCTTCCCAGAACATCTCCGCAAATGGTGCTACAATACCTCCAAATATCTAGGTTTCAAAATATATCATTTCAATGGGGCCCTTAAGGAAAGTAACATCGACAAGGCAATGCCATTGATTCGGAGATCTCTTCCCTTTTGGCGCTTGTTACCCCTCTCCCCACTGGGGAGCGTGGTGATTGCTAAAATGCTGATACTGCCTAGATTGTTATATTTCTTCAAAGAAGTACCATGGTCGCTTTCAGAAGGCTTTTTCCCAGAACTGAACGATTTGCTACAAAAGATGATATGAGGAATGGGCTGCTGCCGGGTGGCTCTTCCTGTGGCACAGAGACTATTAGTGGAGGAGGGCTGGGCGCACCCAACTTTGAACAATATTATACAGCAGCTCAACTTCAATGGCCTATGCTCTGGTTTGATGTGACCCCATGCCCGAGTGAGCGGTTGTTCACGATGTTCTTGGAGAGACAAATATCTACACTTGTCTGACGGACAGGAACTTCTGACCCCAACGGAAATTGGGCCAGATAACAGTAGCACAAAAATGCTGGCAATACTTTGTATGTGGCAAGAGCTTATATATTCCTTATTCACCATCTGTCCACTGCCACATATTCACCGCCTAACCAGGGAACATGACCTGACACCATTGTGGGCTACAGGGGTTAACCAAGTGGGCAACCTTTTCAATGAAGGGATCCTTATGTCCTTTCCAGATATACTGAACACTTACTACATTGTGGGTGATGGTCACTTTCAGCTGATTGTGAGGAACACCTGGTGGGCGGGAGAGTCGTAACCATCCTCATCATCTATTTGACAGGTGCTTCTGATGTATTGCTCTGCGCTCCTCACTATACTCAGCACCACTTCCTGATTCTATCAGGGGCACAGGGGCAGCGTTAACCCGATAGAACCATGCCCTTGCACACAATCATTGCCACGTGTTTATAAGGTATGGGCATATGCTTTCAACAGGTGAAAGCGGTATCCAGGAATCCTCATTTCCATTTCACACAATTCAACTATGTACATCACATCTATTTCTCAATCCACTGCATCAAACACATGTTTCCTTCATCAGTCCCTGAGTGTCCGCACTGTCACTTATAAGATGTCAAGTAACCTGGTCAGAGGTCACAGCCACCATGGCAGAACTGGTGGACCATGCATTGTTGCCCACCCCTGAATCTTGCCTGTAGGGCCTTCATCCCAGAGCCAAGGGGAAAAAACACTTACATAGAGCTTGTCTTTGTCCTTTTTAAATGTCAAATAGATATTGTGTTGAAGGCGACTTCAGTGCTGGACACACAAATATTACTTCACAAATTCCTACAATGGACAAGAGCAGAGGCCAGCATATTTCACACGCTATGCTCCCAAGGGGGGTAGAGTAGGGCGAGGAAATTGGAACACCTACATTCTTAATATCAAGGCCAAATATGATACACGACCCCCATCAAGGGGGCACATCACAATTATCATGGTAAGACCGGAATACATCTACATGGAATTTTCCTAGAAATGTACCTGCTTTGCCGGTTGGTCCCTACACTAGCTGACCATGTGAATGACCGAATTCTGTGATATGTGATTCCTCTGGCCGGCCGCTAGGCTGTCCTCTTCCTTTGCATCCCTTGCTCCTACTCCCCCCACCCTATCCTCGTCCCGTGCCCCGATATTATGCTATGAACACCCCACTATCCTCATAACTTACTGCATGCATAGCTGCTTTGATTCTGTGCCTACCATATTTATGCAAAGACACAACTGGATGTTTTTTTCTTCTAAGAAACGCTATACAAATGTACTGCGTAATATGGTATTGATATTGTATGTACTTTGTATGGTTATGAGAGGTTTCTGTTACCAAATAATAAAAACAAAACAAAAAAACAATCTACACATATGTCAACCGCATGATATTGATTTCCAACATGTCACCAGGATATGTAGATGTGAAGTTAAGAAGACTAAGGGCCATATGTAGGTAATTGCCAAATACCGAATTTTACCGATTCGTATTAAGAATTCGGTATTTGTGATGTAGGTAAATATTCGGTAAAAAATACTGAATCATTAATATTCCTTATTACCGATTCAGTATTACCGATTCGGTAATAAGGAATACCTACCCATTCATTCCTATGGGCTTGGATGTGTGTCACATGGCACCTTTAAAAAAGCTAAAATGTGCTTTTTTAAAGGAATTCGGTAATTACCACCAACTTGAAAGGCGATAGGTCTGACCCAACGAATTACCGTCCAATTAGTCTAATGGACATTTTGCAAAAAATTAACTCTAGGCATATTTTAGCTAGAGTAAACATATGGATGGAGGATAATTCGATACTCACCAAGTTCCAAGCAGGATTTAGAAACAGTATAAGTACCGTGGACCAAGTTTTTAGACTTTGCTGTCTCTATTGGAAATACGTGCACATAAGTAAGGGTCATCTCTATGTCGCATTTGTAGATCTTAGAGCAGCATTCGACCTGGTTCCACAAGATCTTCTTTGGGATTCTCTGCATGCGCCAGGGTTACCACCTCCCCTGCTTGATCAGATAATAAAGTTGCATGCAAAGAATTTTGCGAAAGTATGATGGGGGCCCACCGGGGAATTATCACAGAGTATACCAATCGAGCGTGGGGTCCGCCAGGGCTGTGTGCTGGCCCCTATGCTCTTTTCACTGTATGTGAATGACATCCCCACACACTTACTAGGTTGTAGCAATGATTCCCCACAAATTGAATGGTGAGAAGGTCCCAGCGTTGTTATTCGCGGATGATACGATACTGATCTCACAAACTCCAAGAGGTCTTCATGCACTTCTACATTCGTTCAAGCAGTACTGTGATAACAAGGGGCTGGAGATAAACGTTAAAAAAACTAAATATATGGCCCTGAATCCCCGTAAATCCCATATGACGAACTTGGTTCTTAATGGTCAAAAATAAGAATCAGTCCAGAGCTTTATTTATTTGGGGGTCTCCATCGACTCAAAACTGACATGGAAGACACAAATAGAGAAGAGCAAACTGATGTTTGCTCAGAACACCATTCCTATCATAAAAAAGAATGGCGAAAGCACCAGCAAAGCAATAACACCTGCGCTGGAGGTTTTTAAATTCAAGGCTCAGCCTGCAGCTTTGTATGGTGCAGACATTTGGGGGCCAATGTCCCAAAATGCATTTGCGATTAATGAAAATAGATTCCTGAGAAATCTTGTGAAGATGCCAAATGCCACCCCTTTAGTTCCATTAATGATGGATTTCAATTTGAAACGTACAGACCATTTTGCCATTTTACGGCCCTTAACTTTTTGAGTGAGACTCTGGTCTATACCAGAACTCATAGAATATAGGAATGGCATAATTGAAATAATGAGTCTGGACGTGCAAAAAGCAAATCCTTGGCTAAAGCATGTTCGACTCTGGTTCGAGAAAATTGGACTGCCTCAGTTCTGAGATTCACCGGGAAATCTACCCCAAAATGCCAAAAAATTTGTTAAAATCGCTTTATGGGGATATATTGTATACACTACGGTGAATGAGCACAAAGGTGGAACACTAACTAATAATTTTTTGGCCTTTAAGGATAGTCCTTGCTTTGAGAATTTTCTCGATGAGATCGAACCGCCTTTAGCCAAAAGCCTATTTATGAAATTTAGGTATGGAAACCTTATGCACAAATCAACTCTGACTAGATGGGCCAAGGAGGGTAACGTGGAGCAAAATGATCCAATGCCAAGTGACATGTGCACCATGTGCCAAGATAATTCTAAGGAAGATGACCAGCATATTCTTTTTTTCTGTTCTGCTTATGCGTTATCTAGGAAGAAATGGGTCAAACCTTTGTATAACCTCCTTGGTGTAAGAACTTGTAAGGAAGCTCTTAGAATTCTTAAAACCGATACAAGAAGAACGATAGTATTTAGTATCAGTAGATTTCTTCTTGCAATACATTTTATTCGTAAAAGAAATGGTTGTAAACTATAAAGTGGTTCTATCAAAGTAAAAATGACCTGTATCTTACAGCCCTTATTATATTTAATGTATATAATAATATTTTATCTAGATATGATTCTCCTACCCCTCCCTTGTACTGTATTTCATATGGTGTATATTTTTGGAAATGAGTCTTGTAAACAATTTTAAATGTATTATAGATTCTTGTATCTTTTATGGTTCAATTTGAGCCGAAATAAAGACGAATTGAAATTGAAATAACGAATTCCTAAGGCCCAAAAGCACTCTTAAAAGTGCTTCCTACATTGCATTTAAGGAATCGGTATTACCGATTCCTTAAATGCAAGGCCAATTAGGATTTGGTATTAAGGAATCGGTATTTACCGATTCCTTAATACCGACTCCTTCCCTACATCACGAATGCCTAAATACCGGTCGGTAATGGTGAAATTTACCGAATTTCACCCTTATCGACCGGTATTTGGGCCACCTACATCGGGCCCTAAATCTTTACTTTCTGATCTATGCTTACCTTGACAATATATTGATAGCTGCAGTGACTTTAGTGCAGGTTGATGTTATTGAACTAGATATTTTGACCCAGGACTATGAATAGCATAACTAGTAAGTGTGGCATCCTGCCTGAAGCCGGCACCCAATGGTGGGGAGAATGCGCAGTCCTGCAAGAAGGAGAGAAGCCACAAAAAAGACCACGGAGGTACCAGTTTGCTTCCATAGCCCTCAAATCTCCTTAATTCAAGGCAGCTAACCCACTAGTGTAACTTTGGGAGGTGGTCTCCTTGGGGGCATTGTTGAAAAAGATCTCAGCATTTACATTCTTCAACTCCTTCTTCCTATCTTGAGGATCTTGAGGATAGGTTAAACTGTCATATCCAAACTTATGGTTACTCCATTGCTCTCTATGGATAATCCCACTCCAACATGGAGTTTTGATTTTCTCTGACGTATTTCCTGTCCTCGACCGATTTAAGGGGAGGATTCTGTTCACTCCGTGCCTCGCAATATTCCAGATCTCCTGTGGTGTATTCCAGCACTCCAGCTGTTCCTTAATTCTCTGGGATTCGACTGTCTCCTTCTTGCAGTTCTCCAGTCATCTTCAGTTGGTTTGTGCCTCCACCTTTGCTTTGGTTCCTGGCTTCAGCATCTAATATTTATCTTGGAGTTTTTTTCCCTCCCTGGGCCAATTCTGGAAGGCACTTTCTGCCTAGGCATTTCGTATGCCAGGAGCAACATGGCTAATGAAAGGGGTCACTCACACCTCTAACAGTCACGTATTGTGAACACCTGGGCCTTCGATACAACCCACAGCCAAAGAATCCATGACAGGTGTTGACTCTGTAACAGACAGAGGCATATTTACAAATCCCCAGAGCCACAGGAGCGTCACTTTTTCTGATGCTCCAGTGGTATTGCGCCATTCCCCATATTTACAAAGTGGCGCTAAGCCACTTAAAGGAGCTTAACGCCACCTTTCAAATATGCCTCTTTTCGCCACAGCTGCTGCAGCAAAGGGGCAAGCAATGGGTGTTGCTTTGGATGGTCTACCGCAACACCCATTGCTTTTTTAAGCTGCCCCAGTTTTACAAGGCTGGGGCAGCACCAAAAACGAACTCCAGGTGATACCTGGTCTTGGAATGGCAATACAAGGATACATTTTTGATTTCTCCTCGTTTTTTTGCTCTTTCTATGTGTGCTGCATTCTGGAGCATACATAGAAAGAACAAATCACCATTATTGATTGTTTATGTGCAGGAATGTGTCCTATCCTGCAGTGAAGGCACCGTAGCAACATGGCGCAAGGGTGCCTGTGCTGGCGCGAGGCTGCTTTTTCAGCACCATTCCTCGGGGAAATGCAGCGGTGCACATTATTTTTGTAAAAATGTCGGACCGCGGTGTTGCCAAATTTGGTGTAATGCAGCACTCCGGCATTTTCTTGTAATTATCCACCTAATGCCCTAATTAGGAACTCTTCGGAGTTGCCTTCGACAGACATCCCTGCGGTTTTGGAACTGACCAAACTTGGTTTTATGCAATTACGATGTGACCATATATGGTGCGATCGCAGACTCCCATTTCCCTACGGAAACTTATGCGGCGGTCGGAAACTAGCCGCAGCACGATCTCCCATGAAGAAAAATGGGAGTCACTGTAAATCCCTGCCCCGTGTGGCAAGCACCTCATGGTGCCCGCCACACGGTGCAGGGATTTACAGGGGGGCACCATAGATGCCCCCTCCATCCCCAACCGGAGGCCACGGAAGTAGGGGGGACCCTGCTAGGGGCCCCTAAAGTCAAATTCCGACAGCATTTCCATGTCAGAAAGCCCAACATAGAAAGCCTGTCAAAACCTATATCATATTCTTGATGGCAGAAATGTTCTCCATAAGGGATTATGTTGCGGTTCTAACTGGACGATGGGCTCCTTGAGCCTGTCGGAAGCCAGCCAGATTGACCGGCTGGTCTGAATTTAGACCGCCGTAATAATAATACGGGAGACAGAATTCAAACTAAGGATGCCGGTTAAAAAGCCTCCGACCTGGGGTTAGAGGCTTTCCGACCGACATCTAAATTAGGGCCTAAGTGTCTTGAAGTGTTCACTGTACAGCCAGCATTTTGTTTCTCGCATTAACGGTGTACTACTAATAAAAACAATAGATAATTAGTTAGGATGTGAACAAAGAAACAGCAGGGCTAAACCATGATGGTTACATACCTCTCCTAAACAATCACAAAGTAATCTATAGCATTCACCTAGTCCTTTTGTATGTCACATGCAATCATTTTCCATGACTGTCACAAGTACCATTAGGAGTGGCCTACATTGAGGTAGACCTGTATTCGAAGAAAAAAGACGTCAAGACGAATAGACAGACCATTTTTATTTCTCTTCTTTCTGTGCTTTCCATGAGATCATAAAGTTCCGGGTACGGTGAAAACATGATTGCCTTGTGATCTTTTAATCGCTTCTGAAACCGTTTTTCTATCTCTTTCCGTCTTACCAGGGCCGCCATATTTGATGTTGCAGGTATGCATTTAATGTGTTCCTTCAAAGAATAAGGCAAATTGGACAGAAGGATTACCATGAAAAGCGGATAATCTGCACAATATATATCTGCTTTTAATAGGACAAGTTGGACAAATTTCAAACACTATATGAGTTTACTACAAAGCATAATCTTCCCAGGAGCCATGATCACTAGACAAAGTCTATGTTGTGGATTTTTCAGTAGATGCATCAAATAGCCTAACTTGCCAAAAAATCCCCCATGTGCGAACAAAAAACAAAAAATCTCGCAAACTGAAGACAAGCTATTAAAATGCTGCATATGGGGTAAACCAAGCTTGACACTTTTCAGAAGTTGACATTCATCTGCTGGCAGCTGATTGCTGTAACCAAGAAGTTAGAGGTGCCAATTTTAAACAGAGGGTGTGGGTGGCAATTAGGGTACCTTTCTTTATAATGAAATGGTTTTGTTTCATCTTCAGTTATTTCAAGAAACCATCAACACCCAAGAAGAATCCGAAAATTATGCACCTTTTAAGGTCCAGTGTCTCACGCACCTAGGGCCTCATTTATGAGGCCTTGCGTGAGTTTTGCGCTTCCGATGCGTCACTTTTTGTGATGCATCGGCGGCGTAAAAAATGCCTCCTGATGCGCACTATTTACAAAGTGACGCATCTAAGCAGATGCGTCACTTTGTAAACCCCTGCGCTACATTATACCTGCGTCAGGTATAATGTATGCAGAGGGGGGCGTTCACCCGCAAAAAGCCTCGTAATAGTGACGCAGTGAAATCTATGAGATTTCACTGCGTCACTTTTAGGACGCTGTTGCGTCAAAATCTTGCGCCTGCCTCACAGCAGACGTAAGACTGACGCAAGCCCTTTCACATGGGGCTTTCCCCATGTGAAAGGAAGCATTGCTGGAGTTGCGTCACTTTTGTGACACACTCCAGCAATGCGTCACTTTTGCGCCTACAGATACGTCAGAAATACTGACGTATCTGTAACTCCTTGCGACATGATGCGTCATATTATAAATATGACGCATCAATCATGTCGCAGGGAGAGCGCAGTGAAAAGTGACGCATCGCTGTTTTCACACAGCGATGCGTCACTTTTCATAAATGAGGCCCCTAGTGTCGGTGGGTGTGGGTCTTCCATAGTGTATGCGATACAAAATCGCATAACATACAGACACTAATGCCCACAAACAAATAAAAGCATATACCGACACTCACATACAGACGCACAACCAAACACATACAAATATGCCTACGCGCACCAAAACAACATACTACAAGCAAAAAGGTCCTTCAAAAACTAAAACTGTGACGAAACAGCATGTTTCCCTCAGCACGTCTGAGAAGATCAACTTATGTAAGTGTGTAAATTAAAATATATATATTGCATTAGCAAACCAAAAATATATTTCCTATTTTTAAAGTTAAATATTTTCATTGACGTTAGATGCGCTGCCTTAAGTGTCTTAACGCTGTCGAGATGCAAATATTTCCAAAGTTATACATTACTTGAAACATCAGTATAATATCAGAATAAAGTGGCAGAGATATGGTGATTGATGTGAACACGATGAGAAGCAGTGGAATATTATAGCATGAACCGATAGCACACATAATTATTCTGGCGAAAAGTCTGTGCATTAAAGCAGAAGGCAGCAAATAGCATCAGGATGATGGTCTTTAAAAGCATTGTCACTCAAAGTGTGATATCGCCTGACCAATTGCATGACTTTACGTTCTAGAACACTTTCGGCAGGAGAACTCCACTTATCTTGTGACAACTTGTCAAAACTATCATGTAGATAAGGCACTGTTTCTATTTTCTTTCCTGGACCAGACAGCTGGGAAAGTCAGCCGTAGGCCTCATACACAAACCTGCATTCTTTGTGTTACTTTTTGTTTTGTGTTCATTGTTAAAGGGGAAATAATGCATTTCAGTCCCTGTGCTGATATTGCAATAGAAGTGTGCTATCGGAAAGATTTCGTGTAATTTCCCCAAATAACACTAATGAGATTGTGTATTTAACGTTGAAAACATATTAAGCTGACCTCATGCCACTGTAATAACATAAAAATAGAAGAACACCTCCATAGTATGAATTATATATATTGAGTAAGGGAACAAAAGGGAATACTAATTTATCCCACACTAGATTGCTTTATCAAGTAATTCCTCGATTTTCAAACACAAAAACAATACCTCTTATAAGAAGGACAACATCATATTTTGTTTTATTTCATTTTCATTACATTTTCTGAAAGAGGGAAGATCAGTGGAAAAGTGAAGGGCCACAACATAGTGATGAGATTGCAAATATATTTCACAGTTCAAATACATTTTAAAATAATTTAGGTTAAAAAAAACAATAGTCCAAAAGTCACAGAGAACCGAGTATGGTTGACGTGTCTTGATACCATCTTTACAGTGCTTTTTGCCCTTAGATTTGACTTTAAAATTTGACTTATAATAATGCACATTTTTGCATATCATTCTAACACCACCACCACCATTATAGAACTTACTGGCTTGGTCCCTGTGTCCTCAAAAAGTTTTGTAGATGGGGCATAGGACACCATGACACCCAGGCACATGTGGGGGTGAACTTAAGGGACCCCCCTACCAGAGGCTGAATTGCACGTAACCTAGTGCAGCCCCACTATGAGGTATCACTGTATTACGGAGGAACCATGGGGAGGAAGCTTGAGGGCTGGGAACTGCAGTACTCGAACATTAAAAAAAAGAGAATGTGTTAGGTGCCTGTGGGGGAGTTGGGCACCCACAGGGGTTGTCGTCCAACTGTCCATTGTGCACAGCGAATGATTAATTGACTGTGGAGGGTTTGGACACTAGACGAGGCTGGAGATCAGGCCCCGGTGTGGGGTTGGGTACAGGGCCTGGCAATAGGCCAGGTGCTGCTGCCAGCTCACTGCTGTGCACAGCCAAACGCCATGTGGAATGAGTTGTTGGCTGGCTGCAAAAAGGTTGGGCACAGGCCCTCGCCTAAAGCCGGGCTCTGTGACCAACCCTCCACTTAACATGGCTAGAGGCCATGTACTGTGGGGGACTCTACCGTGTGAAGTGGGGAAGTGAGCTGCATTTTACTCAAGGAGGTTTTATGTATGCTAAACATTGAAGATGATAGACATTTACTGAAAAAACAAAGGTTAGAGTGTCATTATAGTTGTAAAAATGAAACAAGTAATGTTCAAATAACAAAAAACACAGAAATTATTTTGTTATACTTAACTACGCTAACTATAACTTGCACCCCGCCACACACTGCTTATGACCTCACATATTATATTACTCATGACATGTTAAATTACATAATTGAAGGCATAATTGATGACATCTCAAATGACATCAATGGCGACATCACTGACGACAGCATGGACAAAATCATAGTCATATACAGCATAGAGTTACTTTGTGTACACCTAGCAATGCAACATTCTAAGACGCATCTCAAGACACAGTTTCAAACCTGATGAAACTACACTTCAACCTACGCATTCTTGGTGACCTAAACATTTGGTTTGACAAACCCAATATTCCCCATCCAAAAACTATCATCACTGGTCTAGACACAATGAACCTACATCAGATCATCCACAAACCCACACACATCACTGTACACAATCGTAGATGTAATTTTTGCAAATCCAGAACGATCTAGCTTTCAAATGATTACTCCAGTCAAATGGTCAGAACGCCATTTGCTAGCTTTTCAACATAAAATACCACGAAGTAACACAACTAAAACCACCTAATATGCATCCACCTATCAACCGTGGAACAAAGTCAATTTTGAATACTTGGAAACACAACTAACATCCAACACAGATCTAGACACAATAAATTATGTTAAAAAACGATATGAGTTGCTACAGGAAGTTTTTGATACACTAATACCACTCAGAACAACAAAACAGGACAAAAGAAAACAGGCAACTTGGAGAAATACAGAGGTAAAAGAGATGAAACAACAAATTAGAAAGCTGAAACGCACCTGGCTCAAAACAAAGAGCAATCAAGGCAAACTTCACCTAAAGAAATGTAACAGATTATACAAGTCAACAAATCAAAAAAGCTAAAAAGGGTACTATTCAGACAGAATTCAAAATGCTAAATATGCAAATAAAGATTTTTATCAAATCGTCACCAAATTTCATAAACCTTAATGCATAGATGAAACGCATCCCATTTCTCAAGAATTCATAGACGAACTGTCATATCATTACACAACCAAACCAGACATGTTAGACTCCTATTTAAAGCAAAGCAAAACCACCATCATCAACCCATTTCTAAAAATCTCCTCCAAGAGTAGGCTAACCCAGCTTTTGAATTCCATCAAACAAATATCACAAAGGGACTTTATAGATCTGGTCAAAGTAAGCAGGCCATCCAGCAAAGCGTCTGACCCTTGTCTAACACAAATTTTCAAGAACATCCTTTTAACTACCTCTGCTGCCACACCAGTAATTCTTTAACTATGGAAATCTTTCCAGAAGACCTTAAAAGGGCATATATGTGCCTATTATTAAAGAAAAAGGACCTGGACCGCTGGACCCCAACAACTGCAATCAAATTACAAACAGACCGTTCCTGGGCAAACTGGTATACAGTGTGGAATTTGCCCAGATGTCACAATTCATTGAAGATAACGTCATACTTTCTGACTTCTAAACAGGATTCCATCCAGGAAGAGGCACAGAATCTGCTCTCATTGCCATCTGGGATGACCTTAAAAACACAATAGACCAGAATAGGGTTGCTGCACTACTTTTCTTGGACCTCTCAGCTGCCTTTGACACAGTTCACCATGGCACTCTATTAAAACGACTCTATGAAGCCGGCATAGAGGGAACTGCTCTCCACTGAAGCTAATACTAACCTTAAAACAGAACACATGTAAACCATTCTTCTCCTTTTTCATCCAAACTGTACTTCACAAAAGCAGGGACCCCTCAAGGCTCTGCCATCTCACCCATGTTTTTCAACATCTACATGAAGACATTATAGGCAATGATCAATCAATTTCAGCTCACAACCTATAAATATGCGGACGACACACATACTCCTTAAACTGGAAAGTCCCAAACACATTGGAAACTCACATATCCTAAATTGCCTCAGAGCCACTGATCAGTGGATGACATGGAGCTATCTTAAATAGAATGATTCCAAAATGGAAATGCTCACAAGTGGTGATTGAAAAAATGATGGCCCACACAGTGCCTGGCATGACGATTTGTGACCCCCTCCAATGGTATCTATTGAAGTAAGAAACCTTGGAATTACCATGGACATCAAGCTAGCAATGAATGACCAACTGGACAAATTAGCACTTTATGACACAACTTCCCATGCCTGGGATCTCCACACAAGGTCCACGCTACAATCTCTCTTGTGCTGTCTAAACTTGATTACGCCCATGGCCTGTACCAAGGATCATCTTTATTAACTATGAAATACCTACAACGGCCTCATAGCTATGCTGACAGACTACTCCTACATGTAAAGCCACAAGCTCACATCTCCCCTGCCTTGAGTGCCCTACATTGGTTACTGGTTGCCGAAGAACCACATTTAAGCTGCTTTGTATCACCCACAAGCAATACATGGAACAGGACCACTTTTCATCATGTATAAAATCACCAAATACATTCAATAAAGGAATCTCCGTTATAGATTGACACCTAGCCTCAAAATCTCACCATATAAGAAAACAACATAGTTGGGAAATCCTTCTCTGTTCAAGAAGCCAACCCTTGGAACTTATTACCCCCAACACAAGATCCACAGTTAACTATCTTATCTTCTAAAGACTGCTCAAGAATTGGCTCTTCCCCACATAACCAACATAAATACACAGCACATCCCTGTATATATAAACATTTAATATGATTATACATAGGTATCTAGATATGTGTATTTCTTTGTATGAATATGTGTAGTTATTATGTCTTGAAATATAAAGATATTATATAGGTCTGCTTAACAAAGGTACATATTACTTATGGTGAACATATGTATATGTAATTCTATGGTTAACATGTATATAGGTTACTGCAAAGTATTCATATAGGTCATTTGATTAGATGCTTATGGTTCTCAGTTTATTTATCTATCACAATATGTCAATATTATCATAAGTATTTATCTACAATTGCTTCAGTACTGAAATATTGAAAAATATTTAATACAAAAAGTTACAAAGATACACAAATAATTTAGCTCAAAGTACAGCAACAGTGAAAGTCTGAGTTTATTAAATACAACTTAATCTTGATATGTTACCTTCCTTATAAATGTATAGCTTCCATCTACCTATGTATCTATATATACATATTACTTTACTTCTACTGTAAAATAAATATTATATATATTTATATATAAATGTATATGGATATATATGTATATATGTATATATATATATTCTGAACTCTGTTCCCAAATCCGCTTTTCCAGCAAGAAAGGATGCAGACCCAAAAGTAGTGCTAAAGCTATTTTATTTTGCCCGCACCTCCGCCATATATATTACAGTTCCCTTCAACACCTATTGCGAAATCACTTGCGGGTGGGTGCGTGGACGTGGCGGTGCTTGCCACGATATATAACAGCTCAAATCCTCTTGCTTCAAAGAAGACAACAGCACTCTTGAGAAGCGTTTCCAGGTTGCATTTTATTCCAAGTTAAACAGATGCGTTTCGGCGATGCCTTCCTCTGTGTCTTCTTTGAAGCAAGAGGATTTGAGCTGTTATATATATATATATATATATATATATATATATATATATATATATATATATATATATATCTTCTTACAAATCTGCCACTCCCGGAATTCCGAAGATAAAGCAAAAAGACACACCAGAGGATAGCACAATTATACTTTATTTTGCCCACAACAACACATTTTGGCGATGCCTTTTTCAAGTCAGGTGACCTGTGCCCAACTTTCCTTAGAAATAAAGGTCAAATGCATAAACATAGAAAACATACTACATTCTCGCATCATGTATAAACAAACAGATTCACGTATTGCAATACAGTTTCAAATGAACCAACCTAATATGTTTCTTATTTGCTCAGAATAAATAATATAGACATTGTCAGCGGGGGAAAAAATAAAATATATATAGAGTGCGATACTTTAAAAGTTTGTCCCGCAATGAAGGAATTTTAGCATTGGCTCATATGAAAAAAAAATTGCACACCCGGTTACTAATTTGGTGGGTATATAATACAGTACTTGCCCCATATGCTGCTTATAGCGGAATTACCATTAGCGCATCCCCCTCTATTTTCCCATAGGAGAAAGGTAGGACATAAAAGTCTGGTATCCCTGAACTCAGAATTTAATAACACATCTTTTAGGAAAGGTGTTTTTTAAATCCTGTGTTTGAGAACAGCACTTTTAGAAAGTTGCTTTTCTCTTGTCAGACCTTTCTGTGTGCCTTGGCCTGTTTGTGAATTGACTGTCTGGTTTTAGAGTGACAGGGGCTGGGGAGCCCCCAGAAGGCTGGCTGGGTCAGCCCTAGGCTGAATGACTGCATCTGCCTCTCTGAGTGGTGGGAGGGGATAGCACCTGGGCCTGAATAGGGCTGTGTCCGCCTTCCTCAATGCTGGCTCCACCTCCTCCTGGGCGGCTGACGACCCTGCCCCTCACTCTGAAAGGAAAGGAGAAGCCAGGAAAACAAAGTGCTCAAGGAACACCCAGAACTGGTTCAGACCGGGCTCAGAGTCCTCCTGCACAAAGGGAACAAAGACTTTTAGGGGTATAAGTACATGACTCCTGACTACAGAAAATTAGATCATCCTGGAATCAAGAAGGAACCTCTGTCAAGGAGAAAGCTGAAACTGAAGAAGGAAGCCTTTCACAGAGAAGCAAGATGGTGGCCGCTACTGCAGCCGAGTGAGGAGGTGCGCGACCTACCTGGTCTGACCGGACTGCCTGCGCGTTATTTGCCCAGCCTTGCCCTGCTCTGAGGCGGTGTTCTTCTGCTTTTTCGTGACGGAGTTCGGTTTCTTATATCGTCCCGCTGTTCTCGTGCCGGCTGTTTAAGGTCTGCGGCGGTGGTAAAGCGGCAAAACGGGAAGGCGGAGAACCTGGACGGAGCAGAGAGGAGCGGAGAGAGGTCAGCGGCGTTTCGAGGGCGGTGATGTTTGATTGCCGGAGCTTGACCGGTGATTCTTTCAGGCGGAGCAGAGCCCGCAGATTGAGAGACAGGGAGAACCTCCACCTCCGGCAGGGGCCTCAAGTGGATACATTGGTGCTTGTATCCTAGTGTCTGGCTCTCGTTTTGTTGAATTACCTCTCAGGATATGCTTGGCTTTTACTAGCAGCAGCAGTAGTAAGTGAAGCAGCAATTTTTTTCTTTTTTTTAAGAAAAAAGAAAACAAGACTTTTAAAAAAGAAAGGTATTTCTCCAGCTCTATCTTTGAACTTCACGGAACTTTAGCGATCTATTTTTATTTTTATTTTTTTTACAGTCACTTGTCATAGCTGTTTGCTAGCTGCTATTTGCCACAGTTTCTGCCCAATTAACTGCCTATATAACTGTTTATAATTATGGCGCCCAAAGGTAGAGGAGAGAAAACAAAAGCTACTACTACTTCTAGCACAGCTAATGCAATGCCTAATACTGTTGGAAATAGTACAGCTGCAGAGCTTAACTCACTTAATAGAACTGCCCCTGAGACTCGAGCCCGTCAGCAAAATGAGGCTACTAAAGGGCCAGTAGTACCTGACTTATTTAAGAGGAAAAACACAACTACCTTATCCAAGGGTAGCACCCTGACACCTGGGGCCTCATTTATGAGGACTTGCGTGAGTTTTGCGCTTCCGATGCGTCACTTTTTGTGACGCATCGGCGGTGTAAAACTTGCCTCCTGATGCGCACTATTTACAAAGTGACGCATCTAAGAAGATGCGTCACTTTGTAAACTCCTGCGCTACATTATACCTGCGTCAGGTATAATGTATGCAGAGAAGGCGTTCACCCGCAAAAAGCCTCATAATAGTGACGCAGTGAAATCTCATAGATTTCACTGCGTCACTTTTAGGACGCTGTTGCGTCAAAATCTTGCGCCTGCCTCACAGCAGGCGTAAGACTGACGCAAGCCCTTTCACATGGGGCTTTCCCCATGTGAAAGGAAGAATTGCTGGAGTTGCGTCACTTTTGTGACACACTCCAGCAATGCGTCACGTTTGCGCCTACAGATACGTCAGAAATACTGACGTATCTGTAACTCCTTGCGACATGATGCGTCATATTATAAATATGACGCATCAATCATGTCGCAGGGAGAGCGCAGTGAAAAGTGACGCATCGCTGTTTTCACGCAGCGATGCGTCACTTTTCATAAATGAGGCCCCTGGAGTATCCAGTCCTTCTGTTGCTGCTGCACTGGAAAACCAGGATGTAGTCCTTCTGCAACATACCCCTTCAAATCTACCTTTGGGCATGACTGGTGGCGGAGGGCCTCCCCCTTTTGAAAAAGACATTGATGATGATTTAACTGAACTTTGCCAAGTGGTAGGGGAAGTGAAAGTTTCGCCTCGGGCTGTTGAAGGGGGTGCTAAAGAGAAGGACGGTGCAATTTCAGTTACAAACGATGTAGAGTCTGTTGGGTCAGGGGGTCAATTTTACTCCATGTCAGACCTGTCGCAGGGATCAGACGGTGAGATTGGCGAGGAGCTTATCAACGAAGGCCATTCATTTATGAGGGATTGGGCGGACGACTGTAATCAAACCTTGGAGGAAGGTCTTCTTGGCTCCGGTTTCTTGCTGGATGAAGGAGCTCCTAATACAGTACGCAGGGCAGCTGAGCTGCCGGTCCCCTCTGCAGGTGCTGATCTACATGTGCTAACTCAACCTCAGTGGAAAGGGACAGGAGCCGCACCTGAAAGTCAGGTTGAACTTCCAGAACTTTTGGAGGCAGATGAGGAAATTACGCTGAAGTCTATCTACAACTTGCAAACTTCAATGTATAGGCTGATTATGGCTCATAGGGAGGAAACTAAGGCAGAGGGGCTTCGTACCCAAGGAACTGTTCGCAAGCTGCAGAACGTTGTTCGCCGATTAGTAAACTAGTCTGAGAGTACAGGACACTGAAGGTCGCATTTCTACTGTTGAAGATGAGCTCTCCTTACAGAAAACGTCTATTAAGGAGCTGGAGAGTACCAGGCAAGATATTGATTGGAAACTGACAGACCTGGAAAATCGCTCCCGGCGTAACAACTTGCGCTTATTAGGTATAGCCGAACAATCAGAGGGTAGAGACACTCGTCACTTTGTTGTGGAACTGTTTTAGGACGCTTTACCGGACCTTAAAGGATGGGACTGGGATAAAGAAATCATTAGAGCTCATCGTTTTCCTTTCAACCAAAAACGTGGTCAGGGGGGAGAAAACAAAAACTCTAGAGCTATTTTGATATGTCTGCAAAACTATCTACTTCGTGAGATCTTGTACGATCTGGCTAGACCTTCAAAGACTAGAAAGGGCTTGGGTCATGAGTTTTTTGTACGGCCTGACTTCTGTCAGGCAACTGTGCGGCAACGTTGGCGGTTTAAACAGCTATTTGCCCTAATTCAGTCTAAAGGGGGGCAAGTATTTTTGTTGAACCCTGCTAAGCTCAAGGTGGTGTACAAGGGGAAAACCATTTTTTTTGTTTCTGAGGTAAAGGCACACAATTCTTGGATGCAATGTAGATGCAAATGTAGTAGAGATAGGATAAGGCTTGTGTACTTTCCCACAGGGTTTCTTCTATTTCTTCCTTGTTTTTTTTGATTCTCTTGTTCTCCCAATGTTAAGCTAATTGGGTTCAAGATTTAATATGGTTTGGCCGACTTGGGTAGAGCCACGCAACTCATACTCACTTTCCATCAATGTGGGCACTAGCCTTTAAGCTTCTGGTGGTGGGGTTTTGGGAGGAGGGTGGGGGGGAGTGTGTAGGGGGAGCGTGGGGGGGGGGGGGGTGCAAGGAAGTACAGCTACAGCATGTTTAGTTTTGGTGCCCAGAATTTTTTGGTTGTCAGTACCAATTTTTTTTATCCTTTATTGCTTGAAGTTTGATCGCAGTATTGCATTAACATATGAAAATGGCTAGAGTCTCGATTTGTTCCATTAATATTTGTGGTTTAAATGACAAAAGAAAAAGGGGCGTAGCAGCCCAGATGTTCAGAGCTATTCGAGCCGACATAATTTGCTTTCAAGAGACCCATATTTCTTGGGCAAACAGAGCTTGGCTCAAGGATTTGGGGTTGCAGGTTGTGGGGTGTTCTCGTCAGAGCTCTACAACAAAGGGGGTTGCTATTCTAATGAGGTCCGGGTTGGGGGAAGTTAAAAGAGTTAAAGAAGACCCACTGGGACGATGGGTAATTGCAGAACTTAAACTTGGGAACTCGATCATTGCTATATGCTTGCTTTATGCCTCCACCATCGATGACCCCACAGTGTTGCATCAACTAAGTGTGGAGCTGGCTTTATGGTCACTTAGGTTAATACTAAGTGGGGATTTCAACCTGCATTTGGATGCGACTTTTGATATTAGTGGTAACAGCGTGTATGCAGGTAGAAAAAGGAACGTATTTAAGGCAGTCAAGGGGATTGCTCAAGAGTTTCAGTTGGTAGATGTGGGGTATGAAAAACGGGAGGGAACCTATGGTTGTACATTCTTTTCTGCCCCTCATAAAAGATACTTTAGGCTGGACTACTTCTTTGTCTCTAGGGCACTATTTAACGAACTCGCCAATATAGAATACAGGGTCCTACCAAAAGTCATATCTGATCATAATCCTATTACCCTTGGCTTTGATTTAAATATTGTACATAATCCTAGGTCCTGGTCTTTTGACCGTAAGCTTTTGTTTGATTTATCCTACGTTGGGCATATGAATACCTGGATTCCTGAGTTCTTCGCTAACAATAAAGGGTCTGCCTCTGCAGAAGTAGTTTGGGATACATTTAAGTGTGGGGTTCGAGGCGAAACCTTGAGCTATGTAATAAGAAAGCAGAAGGAGAACAGGAGGAAGGAAGAAACTGAGATGAATAACTTGAGACTGTTGGAGATTCAGCTTATGCAGGCTTGTAGCAAAGGATTAGCCACGGATACTATTCTTAAAGAGCTATTGGTTTATAAGGTTAAGATTCACCAAGGATTTGCCTTAAAATCTGCCCAGCAATTGGCTGCATTTCGAACAGAGGTGTATGAAGTAGGAGAAACCTCAGGGAAACATTTGGCTAAAAGAGCCAGGCAGAAAGCTGTGTTTGCTAGTATAGACAAGATTAATAATGCTGCAGGGAAGACTGTTAATAATGCTTCTGATATACTTAATGTGTTTGCAGAGTTTTACTCTAAACTATACACTGAAGACAAGGTAGAGGATTGCTCAGCTCAGGTAACTCAATTTACAGAACAGGCCTTGAACTGTATTTTATCTATACAAGAGAGGGAGAAGCTGGACTTGCCTATTACTTGGGAGGAGATTGAGCTGTCACTGCTGTCCTTGGAGTCTGGAAAAGCTGCTGGCCCTGACGCTATTCATTTAGAGTTTTTTAAGCTCTTTCGAGGCATACTAAGACCAGAACTGGTTGACTTATTTTCAGCAGCTCAACGTGGCAGCGCCCCTGCTTCTTGACGGGAATCCATAATTACTGTATTTCTTAAAAAAGGCAAACCCCCTTTGCTACCGTCATCTTTTCGTCCTATCTCACTCATAAATGCGGACAGTAAAATCTTTTCTAAAATCCTCGCCTCACTTCTGTCTAATATTATTTCTTCTTTAGTTTCTAAGTATCAACATGGGTTTATTCCTGCTCGCGATACCGCTAACCATATTCGACGGGTAATCACTTTTTTGGATTGGTCTCAGGCAACTCGGTCTAATGTTGTACTCATATTTCTAGACGCTGAAAAAGCCTTTGACCGGGTTGCCTTGGGCTATCTGTGGGATGTGCTTGCTAGAAAGGGATTTGGTCCAGGTTTTATAATGGCTTTAAAAACACTGTACGTCTCTCCGAAAGCCCGTATTCTAATTAATGCCCAACTTTCCCCTTCCTTTTTAATTTCTAGGGGCACTCGTCAAGGATGCCCCTGTTCACCTTTACTCTTTGCACTTTATATAGACCCCTTAATTAACCATTTTATTTCTGAGGAAAAGATTAGACCTATCTGTCTAGCCAACACAAACTACCGAGCTTTGGCTTATGCCGATGATATTGTAATTACCACCTGCTCTTCCGGCAATAAACGATCTTGCCAAACAATTTGGATCATTCTCTGGCTATAAATTAAACCTGGGGAAAACTCAGATTTTATGCTCTGGGGATAATCCATCACCGAATATTCCTATTATTTCTGAGGTTACATATCTGGGAATCAAAATATCTTTGCCCATTGAAAAAATACCAGAACTTAATCTTAATCCTATGATAGCCCAAATCAATACTACATTATATCGCCTTGATCATCTACATCTATCATTATATGGTAGGCTCAACATTTTGAAAATGCTGATCCTACCAAAGGTGCTGTATCTATATCGCACTATACCTTTGGAATTTCATTCTTCCCGTTTTAAAAATTTAGAAAGGGCTACCTCTAGGTTCCTTTGGGGCTATAAACGGCATCGCAAAGCCCTCAAAAAAAAGATTCTGAGTAAAGAGTGTGGGGGATGGAATGTCCCTTACTTTCTGTTTTACTACCTGGCAGCAGCACTCCAGTATATCAGCCCTCTCATAATTGGAGACAGAGTAAATATCCCCAATTGTCAAACTCCATCGATCTTTGAAATGACTATGGGAGAGAGAGTGAAAGCTAGCTTCCTTAAGGTTGTTGAGCCTAGCTATCATAAAAAAACAAAGTATAAGACGCTGAAGGCAGCTTTCATAGTCTGGCAAAAAGTTCGGAAGCTTTTGGGCTTGTCTAAACTGAATGTCTATACTCCCTTAGCTTCGCCTGGTCTCTTGTCATCTGTGATTTTCTGTGATTTAACTACTCACAAGTGGGAGCAGAAAGGATTACGATATTTGGGCGACTTATTTATGAATGGTGAAATGGATTCATTTCAGGAAATAGAGAATAATTTTTCTTTGGCAAGAAGTGATTTTTTCCAATTTCTTCAGATTCGTAGCTTCTTACAGAGCTCTTCGGCTATTAAGTCAGCCAGAATGATTAGAATTCATTTGTTTGAACTGTTACAGAAAAAGGCCCCTATTGGCTCGTTGTATTTAAGTTTGGTTCAAGAATGTGGGGATGATATGGATCAGTGCCAACTAAAATGGGCTAACAAACTGGGGGTGTCGGGGGTTGATGTTCTGTGTTCTGTTAAATTAGCTTCAGATTGTTTAATCACAGGGATGATGAAATCACAGCATTTTATGTGTTTATGTGACCTCTATTACACTCCCAGAAAGGTCGTTAAGTGGAGCACAACTACTGGAACGAAATGTAGTCGGTGTGGGGTACATGCAGCTAACGATGTCCATATGTTTTTTCAATTCCCTAAACTCCGGGATTTCTTTCAACAAATTGAAAACTTTCTGACGGTTGTTCTAAGCTGTGATATTATAATAACTGCCGAGTTGGTGCTTTTGGGCTTAGAGTCCGCCATCTCAAGAACTAAACCAATAAGGTGCTTTTTATTTATTTGTATGGCAGTAGCCAGAGCATGCATTACTAGGAAATGGATCAATTCAGATCCCCCTTCTTTCTTTACTTGGCGTGAGAAGTTACTTTTTATGTATAATTTAGAGTCTGCTATTTATTAGCTAAGAGGGTCAAAAGAAGAGCTCCGGGGGAGAAGATCTGGGCACCCATTACTGACTGGATTTAATTATTTTGCTTAAATTTACAAATGTTTTTGTTCTTATTATGTATACAGTCAGAATTCTGTTACTATCTACTGCTGTATTTCCTTGCAAGAAAACAATACAATTTAAAAAAAAACTGAAGAAGGAAGACTGTCCTGCTGTTGCTTTGCTGGACTGACCTGCTGTTGCTTTGCTGCCAAGGAGAGGGGAAGGACTTTGCTGTGTGCTGTGTCCCCATGCTTGAAGGAATCTCCAAGGGCATGAGAAGAGCTGGCTCCCTGTTATGAAGTCCCAGGTACAAAATGACTTCACCCCCAGCTTTCCTGAACTCTATTGGGAGAGTTCTGTCCTTCCTGGAGTGCTTGGCCCATATTTGGTGCCTCTGGTCGTTGTACCTATGTTGGGTAGCTGGAAACCAAGATTTGAGAGACTTTGCTACAGAAAATGTATCGCAATCCCGGGCGAGCGAGAAAATTCCCGCCGCTACGAAGACCGAGATCGTCACAGCGCATGTCGCCGCTGCCAGAAGACATCGCATCCTGCGTTAGCGGGAGGATTTCCGTTGCTGCGAACATTGTCGCAGAGCCTGTCGCCGCTGGGTGAGATTACCGCATCACGTCGCTGCGAGAATCATCACAGAGCCATCTCATCGAGGAGCTGCAAGAGGAAGATCGCCGCTGGACAGTGCATCGTCGCCCCGGAGATCGTCGCAGCCCCCGACATCATCGCATCGTGCCTTGGCGAGAGAAAACTTCCTATGGAACCTACGCACCGGAATCCATACAAGTCATCGCCTTCCTCCCCATAAAGACCGGATTCGTGGCAACACGCCGCTACATCCAGCGGAATTGTCACATCGTCTCCCCAAGGTCTCAGGAGTAACGCATCGCTTGTTTTCCACCGCTACAGCTTCTGTGCTTGGAACTTTTTATCGCAAACAAAGGTACTGTGGCTAAAACGTGACGCAACTGTGGATCATTTTATCGCTAACCTTAAGAACACTTTTGAACTGTGTATTTTGAATTTTTGTCGTTTTGGTCTTGTGTAGTTTAGATTAAATACCTTTATTTTTCTAAACTGTTGTGGAGTCAGTTTGTGGTGTTTTCACTGTGTTACTGTGAGTTTCGGTACAAATACTTTACACATTGCCTTTGATAAGCCTTGACTGCTCGTGCCAAGCTACCAAGGGGGTGAGCAGGGGTTATCTCAGAGGTTTCCACCTTACCTTGACTAGAAGCAAGGGTCCCCATTTGGACAGTGGTACCTACCTCTGCCAACTAGAGACCCCCAGTTCTAACATTGTTAGTCAACGGTGGGATTTGAACTTGTATTTGTACTAGACCCACAGTGATTGGTGTACATCACTAGTGAGTGCAGACCACTGCGCCACCGCATACTACTTTTTTTTGGTTGGATCTATTTTTGAGTGACTCTTCAGCGCATCATGTCTGTGAATGAAAAGGCACCAAGTGTGGAGGCAGAAATGGAGTTTGTCATTGAGGATTTGTATTCCTACAAAGTTACACAGCTAAAACAATTCTGCAATGAGTTTTAGTGCCCCATAAAAAGCGGCACCAGGAAAGAGGAGCTGCAGAGAATCTTGAAGACCCATTGGGAGGCCCAGGAAGGAAATGATGCAAATGTAAAGATTGATTTTTAACCCACAGATCTGCCTGTGAGCAGACGAGGCTCAAGGCCTGGCAGCAACCAGTCCAGTAGGGGCTTCACTCAGGAAGAGTTACAGGAAAACCATAGAGCAAGGGACCATGACTTGAAGGTCCTAAAGTAAAAAATGGAAATGGAAAAAGAAAGAGCCGCGGAGGAGAGAAGAAGAGCGGCGGAGGAGAGAGAAAGGGCGGTGGAGGAGAGTAAAAATGGCCGTGCACTGGAGGAAAAGAAATTGATTTTGGCTCATGAGTTGAGCATGAGGGAACTGGATATCAAGGCCAGGCAGGTGGATTCCAGTTCAAATTATGGCAGCGCACAGTCAGTGCAGAGGATAAAGTATATATTCCCAAGGATATGGTACAGAATTACAATAGGAGTGAGGATATTTATGCCTGGTTTACTTCTCATGAAATTGCATTGAGAATGAATGGTGTGCCTGAACAGCATTGAGGGGCGGGCCTGTGGAAACATTTTGAGGCTTCTGGGAGGAGTGCTCTAGAGCCCTTAGAATTAGCAGGTGCCATGACCTACCCCAATATGAAGGAGGCCCTATGTCTCAGGTATGGACTTACTCCAGAGCAGTACAGACTGCAGTTTAGAAACTCTAAGAAGAAAGAGTCTGAGACTTGAATGGAGTGTGTGAATGTGTACTCACGTGCACTGGAAGGTTGGATGAAGGGCAGCAAAGTATCTGATTATAAGGGGTTATTGCATTTAATCAGTTGGGAGCACTAGAGTAGTCTTTGTGCTCCAGAGCTGCGCCAGCATCTTTTAGACAGCAAGCTAACAGACCCCACTGAGCTTGCTAAGGAGGTGGACCGCTGGACCATTACCAGGGTCCATAGAGGAATTGTGGGTACCACAGCCAAAGGTGGGCAGGGACTCCAACAGAAGAGTGGGGGGGGACAAGGGTAACCAAAAGTAGTTCTCTCAAGGGCCGCAAAATAGTTCCCAGGGAAAGGAGTCTCAACCCCCCAAACCCAAGCAGCCATGGCCCCCTAGGGTCAGATGGGAATACAGAGGTCCCCTACCTGCTATCACTGCAATGAGGTGGGACATGTTATCAACAGGTGCCCAAAGAAACCCTCAGCACCCACTGGTGCTCCAGCCCCAGCGTTAGCAAGTGTAGCTTTGGGAGGGGATTTGATTTCTAGTGGGGAAGGGGAACTAGCGGTGATGACCCTTGTCTCTTTAGGAGACCAAGAGATGGTCCAGGAAACCTTTTTGCCTGGCAGAAGGTGATCATCAATGGGAGGGAGATAGAGGCTCTGAGAGACACCTGAGCCAGCGTGACATCCATGAGGTGTCAGTGGGTGTCTGAAGAGAAGTGTATCCCCAATGTACTCCGCCCGGTAGTTGCATCTGATAGCTCAGTGCGCCTCTGCAAAGTGGCGCGTGTTCCCTTTGAATGGGGAGGGGTCTCTGGTCTCTTGGAAGTTGTTGACAGTGATGCCTTGCCTGTAGACTGTCTGCTAGGTAATAACCTGGAGAGTTCTCCATGGAAGGATGTGGAGCACCGAACTCATTTGGAGATGTTGGGTTTGCCTGCATGGATCTGTGTGACCACGCGGGCTATGGCAGCCAGTAAGGGTGATTCAGCAGAACTGGAGCCTGAAACAGTGGCCCAGAGACCTGCCTAGAGAAGAAGAAGCAGGGGGTGCGGGAAACCCGCCCGGCTGTTCCCATGGCCCAGGAAGGAGCAGAACCTGAGGGAGATGCCCTAGAGCCTATCGGGGAGCAGATGGCCGAACTGGGGGAACTACCTGAGCTGACCCATTGGCAGCAAGAGGGTGGGCCCTCCAGGGAGGAATTCTGCAAGACGCAGAAAGAGTGCCCTTCCCTCATTGGTGTGCGGCAACAGGCTGCAGACCAGGCAGCAGGTGGAGCGTCCAAAGATCATTTCATTTACTGGGAAGATGAGTTGTTGTATAGTGAGCCTAAGTTCGCTGAGCCTGGTGCAGCCCGTGTGCTGGTGGTACCCGAGCGCTTCAGGAACTTCCTAATAGGTCTGGCTCATGACGTGCCTCTCGCAGGACATCTGGGGCAAGACAAGACCTTCCACAGGCTTGTCACCCACTTCTACTGGCCCCAGTTGAGGAAGCACATTGGTACCTTTCGTAGATCTTGCTAAACATGTCAGGCAAGTGGCAAGAGCGGAGGGAGGTGCACGGCACCTCTCCAACACTTTCCTGTGGTGAGCACCCCTTTCGAACGGGTGGGCATCGACATCGTGGGGCCCCTGGACCCCAAGACAGCCTTAGGCAACAGGTTCATCCTGGTCTTGGTGGACCATGCCACCGGGTACCCGGAAGCAGTCCCTCTCAGGACAATCACAGCACCCGTGGTAGGCCGTGCATTGATGGGGATCTTTTCCCGTGTGGGGTTCCCCAGAGAGGTGATCTCCGACCGGGATACCAACTTCATCTCTAGGTTCACGAAGTCTCTGTGGGAGGAGTGCGGGGTAACTTATTGGTTTTTCTAACTTATAAGTTCACCACTCCTTACCACCCTCAAGGAAATGGGTTGGTTGAAAGGTTCAACTGCACCCTGAAAGGTATGAATATGGGCCTAGCGGAGCCCATGAGACGGAAGTGGGACGTCTTTCTACCATGGCTGTTGTTTGCCTACAGAGTGGTGCCTCAGAAATTCTTAGGGTTCAGTTCCTTTGAACTCCTGTATGGCCACCCTGTTAGAGGACCTCTCACACTGGTGAAGGAGGGTGGGAGAAATCCCGTGGGAAGACACTCCAGGATGTGTTCAGCTACGTGGTGGCCTTCCGCAACCAGATACAATGCTTCAGGAAGCTCGCACAAGAGAACCTGGAAGCTAGCCAGGAAAAAATGAAAAGATGGTACGACCAGAATACCACTCTGGTCGAATTTCAACCTGGGCAGAAAATGTGGATGATGGCGCCAGTGGAGCCTTGTGCGCTCCAAGACAAGTGGACTGGGCCATATGAGGTGGTGGGGCGCAAGAGCGAAGTAACCTACCTGGTTAACTTGAAGACTCCCAGGCAGCACCTGAGAGACTTGCATGTGAACCTCCTCAAACCCCACTTTGAGAGGTCTGAAGTGAAAATGCTCCTGGCTACAGATGCTGGAATGGAAGAGGAAAGTGACCCTCTTTCTGACCTCCTGGCAACCAAGGAGCAAGACGGATCAGTGGATGGTGTGGTCCTCTCTCCCACCCTGACCCCAGAACAGCAGAGGGACTGTCGCTAAATGTTGGGTCAGTTTCCCTCCCTGTTCTCCCTGACCCTAGGTATCACCAACTGGTGTGTCAATGATGTGGACACTGGAGATAGTTTACCTGTGAAACAGAAATTTTACAGGGTAGCTGACAAGGTCAGGGCTAGCATCAAGGAAGAGGTTTCCAAGATGTTGGCGCTAGGGGTGATTGAGCCCTCCAGCAGCCCCTGGGCTAGCCCAGTGGTCTTAGTACCAAACGCTGCTGCGCCCGGTGCCACTCGAGAACTTCGGTTTTGTGTGAACTTTCGTGGGCTCAATGCGGTCACGAAGACTGACGCACATCCCATCCCCAGAGCTGATGAGCTCGTGGATCCGTTGGGAGGTGCCCAGTACCTCAGTACGTTTGATTTAACTTCAGTTGATTTAACTTCAGGCAGATTGCCTTAACTGAAGGGGCAAAAGAGAGGTCTGCATTCTCAACGCCAGAGGGGCACTTCCTGTTTTGAGTCATGCCCTTTGGGTTGAAGAATGCCCCTGCCACATTCCAGAGACTGGTTAACCAGGTACTGACCGGGCTGGAAGAATTCAGCTCCGCATACCCGGATGACATTGCTGTGTTCAGCTCCACGTGGGAGGAACACTTGCAACACCTCGTGACGTGTTGAAGGCTCTGCAAAGGGCAGGCCTCACTATCAAGGCCAGCAAGTGCCAGATAGGGCAGGGATCTGTGGTGTATTTGGGAAACCAGGTGGGGAGTGGCCAGGTGGTGCACCTACAGGCAAAGATTGATACCATTCTGGCTTGGGAGCCCCCCAAGACCCAGACAGAGGTGAGAGCCTTTTTAGGTCTCACCGGGTATTACAGACGGTTTGTCAAGGGATATGGCACCATCGTTGCCCCCTTGACAGTGCTGACTTCCAAGAAGCAGCCCAGGAAAGTGAATTGGACCGAAGCCTGCCAAACTGCTTTTGATGCCCTGAAGACTGCCATGTGCACAGCACCGGTGCTCAAGGCACCTGACTTCTCCGGTGAGTTCATAGTGCAGATAGATGCTTCAGAGCATGGTGTGGGAGCAGTACTCTCACAGATCACCGACGAGGGCTGGGATCAACCTGTAGCTTTCATTAGTAGGAGGCTACTCCCCAGGGAACAGAGGTGGAGTGCAATTGAAAGGGAAGCTTTTGATGTGGTCTGGGCTATGAAGAAGCTGAGACCCTACCTGTTTGGGACTCACTTCCGTGTTCAGACGGACCACAGGCCCCTCAGATGGTTAATGCATATGAGGGGTGAGAACCCAAAACTGTTGAGGTGGTCCATCTCCCTACAGGGAATGGACTTTACGGTGGAACACCACCCTGGCACAGAACACGCCAATGCTGATGGTCTGTCCAGGTTTTTCCACTTTAGTGAAGAGAACTCCCAAGAGGGCGGGTAGTTCTCCCCACTTTTAGCTGTAGGGGATACGTGTTAGACCTGGCATCCTTGGTGTGGTTTCCCCCTATCTTTTTGCCTCTACCTCCTTCCTGTATTTTTGATGCTGTGCTATATTTCATTTTTGTTGGTTTAAATGCTTTGGGCACTCTGCCACTACTGTTCAGTGTCAGAGTGCAAGTGCTCCCTGTGTAAATTGTGATTGTAATTGGTTATCCATGATTGGCATATTTGTATTACCAAGAAGTCCCTAGTAAAGTGCACTGAGTGTGCAAGGGCTGGTGATACAAATGTTACTAGTGGGCCTGCAGCACTGATTGTGCCACCCACCTGAGTAGCCCTAAAATGGTGTCTCAGGCCTGCCACCGCAGTGCCTGTGTGCAGTCTGTGAACTGCCATGTCCTCCTGGTCAGTGTCCCCACTGACCAGGAATAAACCTTCCCTTTCTGTACACATTGGTGACCCCTATGGAAGGCCCAATATACCCCCTGGGCAGGGTGCAGTGTATGTGAAAGGTAGAGCATGTACTAGTGCAGGTGACATGCTATGGTAGTGAATTACAGCCATTTTTGTTTTTCTCTATTGTAAGGCTACCTTGCCCATAGGCTATCATGGGGAATGCTGGCTACAGTTGCTACCAGCATATCTTCCCATAGGTGCAAGGTAGGACATAAAAGTCTGGTATCCCTGAACTCAGAATTTAATAAAACATATTTTAGGAAAGGTGGTTTTTAAATCCTTTGTTTGAGAACAGCACTTTTAGAAAGTTGCTGTTCTCTTGTCTGACCTTTCTGCGTGCCTTGGACTGTTTGTGAATTGACTGTCTGGTTTGAGAGTGACAGGGTCTGGGGAGCCCCCAGAAGGCTGGCTGGGTCAGCCCTAGGCTGAATGACTGCATCTGCATCTTGAGTGGTGGGAGGGGATAGCACCTGGGTCTGAATAGGGCTGTGCCTACCTTCCACAATGCTGGCTCCACCTCCTGCTGGGCAGCTGACGACCCTGCCCCTCACTCTAAAAGGAAAGGAGAAGCCAGGAAAATAAAGTGCTCTAGGAAACACCCAGAACTGGTTCAGGTCGGGCCCAGAGCCCTCCTGCACAAAGGGAACAAAGACTTTTAGGGGTATAAGTACATGACTCCTGACTATAGAAAATTAGATCATCCTGGAATCAAGAAGGAACCTCTGTCAAGGAGAAAGCTGAAACTGAAGAAGTAATACTTTCCTGCTGTTGCGTTGCTGGACTGACCTGCTGTTGCTTTGCTGCCAAGGAGAGGGGAATGACTTTGCTTTGTGCTGTGTCCCCTTGCTTGAAGGAATCTCCAAGGGCCTGAGAAGAGCTGGCTCCCTGTTATGAAGTCCCTGGAACGAAAGGACTTCACCCCAGATTTCCTGAACTCTATTGAGGGAGTTCTGTCCTTCCCGAAGTGCTTGACCCATGTGTGGTGCCTCTGGTCGTTGTACCTGTGTTGGGTAGCTGGAAACCAAGATCTGAGAGACTTTGCTACGGAAAATGTATCTTAATCCCGGCCGAGCGAGAAAATTCCCGTCGCTACGAAGACCGAGAGCGTCACAGAAGACGTTGCATCCTTCGTTAGCGGGAAGATTTCCGTTGCTGCGAACATCGTGGCAGAGCCTGTCGCCGCTGGGTGACATCACCGCATCACGTCACTGCGAGAATCGTCGCAGAGCCATCGAGGAGCTGCAAGAGGAAGATCGCGCTGGACAGCGCATCGTCGCCCCATAGATCGTCGCAGCCCCCCCCCCCGAGATCATCGCATCGTGCCTTTGCGAGAAAAAACTTCCTAAGGAACCTACGCACCGGAATCCATACAAGTCATCGCCTTCCTCTTCATACAGACCGGATTTGTCGCAACACACAGCTACATCCAGCAGAATTGTCACATCTCCTCCCCAAGGTCTCAGGAGTAACGCATCGCTTGTTTTTCACCGCTACAGCTTCTGTGCTTGGAAATTTTTATCGCAAACAAAGGTACTGTGGCTAAACTGGACGCAACTGTGGATCATTTTATCGCTAACCTTAAGAACACTTTTGAACTGTGTATGTATTTTTGTCGTTTTGGTCTTGTGTAGTTTAGATTAAATACCTTTATTTTTCTAAACTGTTGTGGAGTCAGTTTGTGGTGTTTTCACTGTGTTACTGTGAGTTTCGGTACAAATACTTTACACATTGCCTTTGATAAGCCTTGACTGCTCGTGCCAAGCCACCAAGGGGGTGAGCAGGGGTTATCTCAGAGGGTTTCCTCCTTACCCTGACTAGAAGCAGGGGTCCCTATTTGGACAGTGGTACCTACCTCTGCCAACTAGAGACCCCCAGTTCTAACTACAGTACATTAAGCCAACTCCTGCCCAATTGATAAATACCCGATCCCTACACCTCATACCTACCAAATTAAAACCAGTACAACTAGACAACTAGTTAAACCAGCTAAAAATCCGATAAAAACAAGGAATAAAAAGCAAACAGATAAAAATCATTCGAGCTAAAAGAAACTTCCAATTCACTCAGTATGTACATAGCAGCCAACAGATAACATCTCATATGATCCAAGGCTCAGGTTATAAAATAAAACAGTTAAAAGGTAATGGGACAAGCCTGCCCCATAGACTGATCCGTACAACAAAAGACCCTATAAAAAGTTGTAAAGATCCTCTCTAGTGTTGAGACCATTGGGAATCTTCGTGTCCAAAAGTAAAATGTAATGACTCTCGAGCTGCCTTGCCTTAATTTTCTTTCCCTGTCACCACCTCTTTTAGATAATGGGACTGCGTCAATAACAAAATAACTCAAATCCTTAAGATTGTTATTATGTAACAATTTAAGATGCCACGCCACAGGGTAGCTGGAGTCAGAAATAACAATGGTACGGAGATGCTGTAGAATACGGTTAAAAACCTGGAGCTTAGTGCTCCCAACATACTGAAGGTGGCAAGTACATTGCAGTACATAAACAGCATAGTCTGTTTTACAGGTAAACAACCCCTTGATTTTGCATACATTTTGAGAAAAAGCATCTAGATATTCTTCAGCATTAACTCCAAATTTGCAGGAACTGCATTTATAAAAACCATATCTATTGGAGAGACAATTAGAGGATTTCACAGTTTCTGGGCGTGTTTTAACAAGAGCATCCCTCATAGAGGGTGCCCTTCTAAAAGTGATAGCTGGTAACTCACTAAGCAGTGGTGCTAATGTGATATCTATTTTGAGTATAGACCAGTTGGATTTAAGGATATTTCTAACTTTCTTCTCATAACAGCTGTACATGGTAATCAACCTTACTGTCGTATCATCTCTGATAGAGGATCTGCCTTCATTAGATATGGCAAAATCAGTGTTGAGAGCCCGGGGTGTTTCCTTCTTTGCTGTTATGAGCATTTTATTCATAGCTGCTTGTAAATCAGTCAGTTTGTAACCACGAGCCAAAAATCTTTGTATAGATTCATTTAAATATATATTCAAATCAATTTCACTACTACATATTCTATTTATCCTTAAAAACTCCCCATAGGAGATGCTTTTAATGAGGTGACGTGGATGGGCACTAGAAGCATGTAAAATCGAGTTTCCAGCCATCGTTTTTCCATGCAATTTTGTATGAACTTCATTCCATCCGACATAAATTTCGATGTCCAAAAACTCGACTCTCTCATTGCTGATAGTAGCGGTATATTCCAGATTGAGCGTGTTAGTATTAATGTCAACAGCAAACTTTTCAGCGGTTTCCCTAGACCCATGCCATATTATAAACACATCATCTATGAAATGCCACATGTGGATAATACCTGTTACTTTATCTTTATCAAGGGTGTGACCAAGAACATGCCCCTCCCACCAGCCTATGTGTAAACACGCATAGCTCAGGGAGAAGCATGCCCCCATAGCCACACCCCGCAATTGCAAATAAACCCCATTCTTAAAAAGGAAATAGTTATTACACAGGCACATCTCAGTCATTTTCACTAACATTTTGTTGTGTCTGATTGAACTTAATATCTCTATCTGATAAAAATTGTTCAATGGCATATATTCCATCTTGATGATTAATAGAAGTATAGAGAGAGCAGATGTCCATTACAATAAAATAATACTCTGAGTTCCAAGGAACCTCCTTCAATTTGGTGAGGAAATGACCAGTATCTCTAATGTAAGAAGGAAGTGCTTCCACATATTCACGCAGGAAAAAGTCTACGTATTTAGACATCGGTTCAAGTAGCCCATTTTGAGCGGAAATAATTCGACACCCAGTATACACAGTTATGCACTTTGGGTAAAAGATAAAGGGTTGGGGTGATGGGATGATCTTTTTTCAAAAAATAAATACTCTTTTTTGCTAATCAAACCCTCCTTTTTCCAATGTGCCAGCTGCTTGTGAACCTGCTCTTTTACTTTATTTAATTCATTAAAGGAAGCCTTCCTGTAACATAAGGGGTCATTCAAATGTCTTTCTGCCTCTTTAATGTAGACATCCCTAGGCCATAGAACTAACTATGTTCCCCCCTTTGTCAGCCTTGTTCACAATTATGTTCCCGTGATCGCCTTTTTTTCAGATAAGATTGGAGTAGTGCCTCTCCGCATAACTTCCCTGCTTCTGATTAAGGGAAATAGATCAATTTAACCCCTTCAAATCCTCTATCATGCGGTCACTAAAAATGTCAATAGTGTCCTTTGGCATCATGGGAACAAAGGTAGAACGGGGGCCAAACGGACTTGTTGCTGCACTTCCACTATTGACACCCATTTGCTGTAATTCTTCCTGGGTGTCATAGATTGCCGCATCACCCTGATCAGATAGATAATACATTGCTTTAAGGGTAGTAACATCAGAAACTTGAATGCTCTTGCTGGGTTGAGAGTTGGATATAATATTAGTAGCTGCACTGTTTGCTTTATTCAACTTGAAAAACTTGATTAATTTTAGTTTGCGTATAAATTTAAATACACCAATGCCCCACATATTTTAATCCATTTTTTGGACAAAAAGATAAGCCCAAAGCTAAAAGCTGAGTTTCTGCTGCATTGAGATCCACATCTGTTAGGTTAACCACAGTATTGGCTACGCTATTGGTGGTGTTGTTCATTTGTATATATATATATATATATATATATGACACGAACACCTTCCCAACAGAAAAGAGCAGAGGCCACACGCGGGGTTCAGAACAGGGCACAAATTTATTTGCAGAAGTCCCAGCGGGGCGAATGCATTTCGGCGTTAATTGCCTTCCTCAGCGCCCAACGCCGTTAAAAGTACTTCCCTGTAACACTTGACCCGTGTAAAGTATCCGCCCGCACCACAGTCTCCTCCCCCTGCAGCTGTCGACTGACCAATAGGAGTCCAAACCAGGTGTATTAGACTTCAAATCCCAGCAGGCACTGTGTCGGCATTGCTGGGGTCGGTCAAGTGAGGGAGTAAGAAAAATCGTAGGATCGGTGCTGGCTCCGGGTAAGTTGGGAAGCTCAAAGTTTCTGCAAAAAAACACTGCATCCGTCTTGGTCCCCGTGTAGGCTGCAGCTACCATTTGCCATGTTGGAGACAGGGAGTGGGGGCAGTCAAATACGAGACTGGGCGCCCATTAGAGCATCAATATCTCTGTCCTCTCCAAATCCTTCCCATGGGTACCGGTGGTCTTCGGGAAATACTGATACCTCAGTTAGTAATTGCTGCAAGCAGCAGGTTGCCTTCAAAATTCCCGAGTCACTTCTTGCTGCAGGGCCTTCTGTTCTGTGCATCAGGCTTGCACAGTATATATGACACGAACTCCTTCCCAACAGAAAAGAGCAGAGGCCACACGGGGGGTTCAGAACAGGGCACAAATTTATTTGCAGAAGTCCCAGCGGCGGCGAATGCATTTCGGCGTTAATTGCCTTCCTCAGCGCCCAACGCCGTTAAAAGTACTTCCCTGTAACACTTGACCCGTGTATATATATATATATATGTATATATATATATATATATATATTACCTACTGGCGGTCGCCAGTAGGTATATATAGTTAGGATTTTTTCTCTATGGGATTTTTGAAAATTCTATGTCGAATAACTTTGGCGTTTGAGGACGGAATTGGCTGAAATTTTCAGGAAAATGGAACATTTTGTTTCCGAGCAGCCCCTGAAATTTTGGGGGTGTTTCGTCAAGGGGGGGGGCAGAGAAAAAAGGGGGGTCCCAAAACGCGTTTTACCATGCAATTTTCCATAGGGCGGTTGGACTCACTTTTAGCTTGAACGGCTGAATGGATTTACATTAAACTTGGCAAAATTGTAGATATTGTTTTCCCGATGTGCCTTTGCTAGGTCTCAATATATGTGCTCCAGTGGATTTTGAGAAATTAACGTTCAAAAAAATATATATATCTGTAAGCGCGCCCCGGTTAGCGCCCCGGTTCGCGTACTTGACGCGTAACGGAACTTCGCGAAGCAAAGCTGATTGGCTCTCCGGTGTCTGTCAACATTCTAAACAGTCCGGAGTGGCCGCCATCTTGTCTCTCTGTAGGATCGAGAGACAAGAGGAGGCCAAAACAAAGGGGGAAATGACCATAAGGGGGCATAGTAGATCCATGCGCGGCAAAAAAAAATAATAATTTGCGTGGGGAGCGCCCAGTACGCGCACCGGGAAGCGGTCCGAGGAGCGTACTATGAGGAAAAAAGAATGATAGACTTTTCAAATATTGTATGTTTATTGATTGTTCGTTTTGTTGTTTTTTTTATTTTTTATTTTTTTTATTTTTGTGATTGTTTTTCAAAATTTAATAGAACGTCTAACATTTGACTGTCCGAAATGTCGTCATTTTCAGTGAACATAACTGGCAACATTTGAGTGTCTGAAATGTCCTCATTTTGAAGGAGGAAATCTACAGATTGTACACATTGTAGTAGTTCATGGTCTTGTGATTCATCCATGAATTCAATGTCATTTGGTTCAATGTTTTCTTGATTGGTCTCTTCAAGGACAATTTCAAATGACACTTTTTGTTCTCCTTCCATTTTGCCTGAAATTTGCATAAAAAATATATATATATCAGTAGAGATAGGGCACTGTTGGGATTAATTTAACAGTGAATTTATCTTTGGGCAGTGTATGGTATCAGACTGGTAGTAGAAATATAAAAATGTGTATGTGATGAAACCTTAGTAAATTCATAATTATACAAGACAAGCCTAAATCCATCCATAACTATAACAGAGAAGTCTATCTAAATCTATAACTATTACAGAGGGATAGTATATAACTATCAGAAAAAGTTTTCCATATTAACTTAAAGTGCACAATATACTTCAGTTTTCAAAATAACATCTTACCTTTTAAAAACAAGTTTAAGTTGTCAGTGAAAATGCTCTTGCAATGTACTTCAGGAAGTAGTAGTCAAAATGGCTGTGTTTCTCTCTCTTTCTTTATATATATTCAGGTACATAACCAATCAAATGTCAGGTAAAAAAAGTAGAAAATGAAAGTAACATTTTAATTGGTTGTCAATTCCAACAATTCAGATGTGTTTTGTGAAGTAATTTACCTCAGGGTATTTAGAGAGGTCTATAGGCTAAATGGCTAAATGGAATTCCAACCAAATTTGTGAAAATGGTAGGGATTGGTATGTAGTATGAGCTAATCTATATTTGGTGAAAGTGTCTCCAGTGGTTTTTCTGTATATTACTTTCCCACCTTTTTTGAGCGAGCGCTTCCCGGTGCGCGCCCCGGTACGCGAACCGGCAGCGGGACGGGAGTCCTCCATTTTGTGTTTCGGTAGATTTGAGATACAAGATGGAGGGCAAATAATGTTGAGAATGGGTAGAAGGGGGCACGGTAGACGTATCCTGACCTCCTAGGTTTTCTGAGGGTGGCTGAGGAGGCCCATATGTGCGAAAAAAACACATTTTTTTTCAAATTTTTGCACGGTTAGCGTCCGGTGCGCGTACCGGGTAGCGCTCCGGGGAGCGTACTTTGGTGAAAATTAGTGACAAAAGTTAGAGTAAAATAATAATTGTGAGTGATCAGATGTAGGGTAGCTCTGAAAAGAGCTTTTGGGTCCTGTGGCTGATTTAGGTACCTACAAGTAGGTACCAATGCACAGTCTTAAATTCAGGATGAAAATTCTGTTCCCCTCATCTGAGAAGTGAACTCCATCTCTTCTGTAGATATCTTGCATGTAGTAACGCAAGTTATTGTTGTAGATGGAGCCCATTCCATGGTCTCTCATGTAAGCTGAAACAGACTTATTTACATGCTTCCTCGATTTCTCAATTTGTGGACAAAATTGGTTGGACCACCTCCATTTCTGTCTTTGGCATATATTTGAATATACCAAGGCAGTTTGAGGAAAAAGTGCCATCAATTGGTCAAAGGTGTCTTTTAAAAGCATTTCCAGACCTACCCCAGTCAAAGTGCCCAAGTCATTTCCTCCACAGTGCACAATTAACAGGTCAGGTTTTGGCAAATGCAAAAAGGTTTTCACCAATGGTATCAATTGGTGACATCTTAATCCTCTGTGGCCAATCCAGTTGATTTCCACATTTTGTAAATTGAGGTTGTGTAAATTTCTGTTATCAGCATACCTTTGAGCCCAGTGGATGTAACTGTGTCCAACAATCCAGACAGAAAACATGGTGAGAGGAGGTTCTGCTGCAGTCAGATGAAGTGTGGGAATGAAATGGCAGTTGGAACAGTAGGAGTATGTAATGAAAAAAACTGTGGAGTTTCTGTGGTAATTAATCAGTAGCAGTGATTGGTGGATTTTGATTGCTGAAAACAGAAAGTTAGGGTGCATGGATGAGTTCTTTGAAAGATGTATTTTGAATGGTCAAGAAAAAATCATTTTATGAAAGATTGCACTGGATACGCAGGTGTACTGAGAGTTCAGAGTTCAATTGAAACATTGTTGTGTGAACTTGCAAACATGAGAGGTCTTTCAGGAGGTGGTTGCTATGGAAAAAAGGCAGAAAGGGCAGAAGGGGGAAGGGTGTTGATTTGAAAAAAGTGAGGGAAGAGTTTTGATTGGGTGACATGAGAGATATGTGTGATGAATTACAGCATTTCTGTGCCATTGTTGGTTGCAGCCTCTGGAGTGCATACCTTTTGCTATGCTGAAGACAAATTGGTGTGTGTCTGAGACTGTTTTGAAACTCAAAAAGTATTTGCTAAGGTGAGAAAAGATTCATTTAATTTAGATAGAGAATAGTATGCTTTAGGGAGAAAATTATGAAGAAAGTTGTGTATTTAAAATGTTGCTTTGTTTCATAGGTTGCTTGGGGCATATTTACAAGGCCTTTGAGTCCCTTTGATATTATTTTTCCCATTTTAATTTAAGACATTTCCCCGTGGTGCAAGGTCCTTGTAAATACGCCCCCATGTGTGCTTGGCAAATTTAGATTTTGTTTCTTTGAGTTACATAGCCATGTTAAAAGTGATGCAAAAATGGTTTAAGGGCCTTCAAAATACGCTTTCATGTGTGTTAGGGCATTTTAAGTCACTTCCCCATGAATGTAGTTGAATAACTGCTTTACTTGATGTTTTTAAAAATGTTTATTGAAGTCATTTAAGTTTCTTGATATGTACTGCTAGAGTTTCATAGGCTGCTTGGGGCATATTTACAAGGCCTTTGAGTCCCTTTGATGTTATTTTCCCCATTTTTCTTTAAGTCATTTCCCCGTGGTGCAAGGTCCTTGTAAATACGCCCCCATGTGTGCTTGGCAAATTTAGTTTTTGTTTCTTTGAGTTACATAGCCATGTTAAAAGTGATGGAAAAATGGTGCGAGGGCCTTCAAAATACGCTTTCATGTGTGTTAGGGCATTTTAAGTCACTTCCCCTTGAATGTAGTTGAATAACTGCTTTAGTTGATGTGTTTAAAAACGTTTATTGAAGTCATTTAAGTTTCTTGATATGTACTGCTAAAGTTTCATAGGCTGCTTGGGGCATATTTACAAGGCCTTTGAGTCCCTTTGATGTTATTTTCCCCATTTTAATTTAAGTCATTTCCCCGTGGTGCAAGGTCCTTGTAAATACGCCCCCATGTGTGCTTGGCAAATTTAGATTTTGTTTCTTTGAGTTACATAGCCATGTTAAAAGTGATGGAAAAATGGTGCAAGGGCCTTCAAAATACGCTTTCATGTGTGTTAGGGCATTTTAAGTCACTTCCCCTTGAATGTAGTTGAATAACTGCTTTACTTGATGTGTTTAAAAACGTTTATTGAAGTCATTTAAGTTTCTTGATATGTCCTGCTAGAGTTTCATAGGCTGCTTGGGGCATATTTACAAGGCCTTTGAGTCCCTTTGATGTTATTTTCCCCATTTTTAATTTAAGTCATTTCCCCGTGGTGCAAGATCCTTGTAAATACGCCCCCATGTGTGCTTGGCAAATTTAGATTTTGTTTCTTTGATTTACATAGCCATGTTAAAAGTGATGGAAAAATGGTGCAAGGGCCTTCAAAATACGCTTTAATGTGTGTTAGGGCATTTTAAGTCACTTCCCCTTGAATGTAGTTGAATAACTGCTTTACTTGATGTGTTTAAAAACGTTTATTGGTCATTTAAGTTTCTTGATATGTACTGCTAGAGTTTCATAGGCTGCTTGGGGCATATTTACAAGGCCTTTGAGTCCCTTTGATGTTATTTTCCCCATTTTAATTTAAGTCATTTCCCCGTGGTGCAAGATCCTTGTAAATACGCCCCCATGTGTGCTTGGCAAATTTAGATTTTGTTTCTTTGATTTACATAGCCATGTTAAAAGTGATGGAAAAATGGTGCAAGGGCCTTCAAAATACGCTTTAATGTGTGTTAGGGCATTTTAAGTCACTTCCCCTTGAATGTAGTTGAATAACTGCTTTACTTGATGTGTTTAAAAACGTTTATTGGTCATTTAAGTTTCTTGATATGTACTGCTAGAGTTTCATAGGCTGCTTGGGGCATATTTAAAAGGCCTTTGAGTCCCTTTGATGTTATTTTCCCCATTTTAATTTAAGTTATTTCCCCGTGGTGTAAGGTCCTTGTAAATACGCCCCCATGTGTGCTTGGCTCATTTAAGTACTGATAGGATGTGCTTCTACATAGGACCTGTGTTGTGTTTTCAAATTATGACCAGAAAATCATTTTTTTTTTTTTTTAAACGCTTTTCACATTTATAAGAAGGTCATATTGGTGTCTGCTTCTTTAAATAAATATTGAACTGAGAAATATTAAACTGAGGCTTCTGTAAGTGTCAAAGGAGGTTAGTAATGTACATTGCTCTGTTGCATACAGTCCTCATCCTCTGCGTACTCTTGGATATGCTAGACTAAATCTGCTCAATGAGATAACTAAGCTGAGGAAACACAGGTGATGTGATTGTGAATTGAGCATAAATATTTGCACGTTTTTCAATTACATCACCTGTGTTTCCTAACATTACGAATCACATTGTGCAGATGAGGTTTAGGCCTGTCCAGGGAGATAGAGGAGGTCTGGCCTTTGTTCAAGAGTGTAGTGGACATGACTCACTTCATTGGTAGGCCTGCACATGTATTATCACCTCTGTACTCTTCAACAAGCCTAAATTTCATCTGCAACACTGAGTAGGCCTCACCTCAAACAAACCTCTGGATAGGCCACACCTTATCATCATCCTGAATCAATCATTTAAAATGTTAGGGGCAGATTTATGATGGCCGTGTGCCTCTTTTGTGCTGCTGTTGCGTCACTTTTGTGATGCAGCAGTGATGCAAAAGATGCACCATGTTGCAAGACAGGACTCACTTCATCTCCAACAAGATACCGTCAGTTTAAACTGTAAACATTTAGGACTGTGTAGGGGGCATGGAGAAGCTGAATCTTCTGTAAATGTCAAAATTGTTGCATACAGTGCTCAACTTCTGCGTAGTCTTTGATATGTTAGTTTCCATCTGGACAATGAGATACCTAAGCAAAGGAAACACAGGTTATGTGATTCTGAAATGAGGAAAATAAATTCCACATTTTTCAATTACATCACCTGTGTTTCCTAACATTATGAATCACATTGTGCAGTTGAGGTTTAGGCCTGTCCAGGGACACAGAAGAGGTCTGGCCTTTGTTCAAGAGTGAAGTGGACATGACTCACTTCATTGGTAGGCCTGCACATGTATTATCTCCTCTGTACTCTTCAACAAGCCTAAATTTCATCTGCAACCCTGAGTAGGCCTCACCTCAAACAAACCTTTGGATAGGCCACACCTTATCATCATCCTGAATCAATCATTTAAAATGTTAGGGGCAGATTTATGATGGCCGTGCGCCTCTTTTGTGCCGCTGTTGCGTCACTTTTGTGATGCAACAGTGATGCAAAAGATGCACCATGTTGCAAGACAGGCCTCACTTCATCTCCAACAAGATACCGTCAGTTTAAACTGTAAACATTTAGGACTGTGTAGGGGGCATGGAGAAGCTGAATCTTCTGTAAATGTCAAAATTGTTGTATACAGTGCTCAACTTCTGCGTACTCTTTGATATGCTAGACTCCATCTGCACAATGAGATACCTAAGCAAAGGAAACACAGGTGATGTGATTGTGAAATGAGGAAAAGAAATTCCACATTTTTCAATTACATCACCTGTGTTTCCTAACATTACGAATCACATTGTGCAGATGAGGTTTAGGCCTGTTCACGGACACAGAAGAGGTCTGACCTTTGTTCAAGAGTGCAGTGGACATGATTCACTTCATTGGTAGGCCTGCACATGTATTATCTCCTCAGTACTCTTCAACAAGCCTAAATTTCATCTGCAACCCTGAGTAGGCCTCACCTCAAACAAACCTCTGGATAGGCCACACCTTATCGTCATCCTGAATCAATCATTTAAAATGTTAGGGACAGATTTATGATAGCCGTGTGCCTCTTTTGTGCCGCTGTGCGTCACTTTTGTGACGCAGCGGCGGTGCAAAAGATTTGCTATGTTGCGACATATTTACAACTTGATGCATCTAGGCAGATGTGTCATGCTGTAAAGTCCTGTGCCACATGAAACCTGCGTCAGATTTCATGTGAGCGTTTTGTTGTAGGGTGGGCAGTCATTTGCATGAAAGCCCTGTAAAACTAACACAGTAAAATTAAGAAGATTTCACTGAGTCACATTTATGGCATTGCTGAATCAAATTATTACGCCTGTTTGAAACAGGCATAAGGAGTGATGCACCATGCAATGTGTGGCTTGCCCCTGTGCATTGCAGTAGATATGTCGCGCTTATGATGTGATTCCTGCATTGCGCCGTTTTTGTGGAACAGATGCGTGACGCATCTGTGCTGTTTTTGCTCAATGGTGCTCTGCATTGTAAATGCGGCACATCATGGGTGGCAGAGCAGTGGCGCACGTTAACTGGTGCATCCCTGGGGATGCACCAGTTAAAATAAATCTGCTCCTTTAAATTTAAGTATTAGCAGGGGACACAGTGTTGGTGAGGCTTATCCAAGGTTAAGAAGAGATGAGTCCTGTTCACTGAAAAATTGGACATAGGCCTCACCTCCTCAGCATCGCTGGACATGGTTAAATAATATCTGCAAAATGTTACTCTTGTTAAACAATTTTACAATTATAGTCTCTGAGATTTGTCTTTTACTCTGCAACATCTCATTGTTGTTCTCTTTCTTTAAAGATAACGACAACATCAAGCATGAGTGATAATGAGCAATCTGTTGATCTCGATATTATCATTGAAATTGTGATTGAAACATCAGTGGAAGTAGATCCCTTGGATGATTTAAATCCTGAGGATAATGAAGAACATGATGAGGATGCCGATTTGTCAGAATTGTATGACATAGGGTGGGAAGCTGACCTGCTCGAGTCTATGGAACTATAAACAGTTATTTTTAAAAGTTACTGGAAATGAAAAGTAACCATGTTAACCGTTTCATTTAAAATTAAACACATCTTCAAAAACAGCTTGTGTGCAGTGTCTTTAATAAAATAGGGAAATATGCTGATAAAAATTAGTTCAGATTCACATATAAAAGAGCAAAGGTCAAATGTAGAAGCATTCTATTTCTTTGCTACTATTTGTGAGTACTAAATTTGCCAATGCACAAAAAATTATTATATATGAAAAATTGACAAGTAGTGTGTTAATTTTTTGACGACTGTTATTGATTTACTGTTTGGTAATAGTGGTTAATAACATTTTTTATTATATTTTACCACAGATTCAACTGCAGATCATTTCAAAAGTACAATATGCCATCTAAAGAAAGAAGCCGAAAGGCTACAAAACGTCAAAGACAGCAGATTACTAAATACTTGCAGCAGTCCTCTACAATAAAAACTCGTCAAGTCACCAAGAAAGCTCCGGGTAAGACAACGAAATCATTCCTAAGAAACATTTGTAGAAAAAAAGTATTACTACAGAATATGTTTTAGTCCAGAAAAAGAGAGCCAATTTAAACGGAAAGGAAAGGCCAATCAAAAATGTTACTGCTAGAGCAGGAGATAAGTCTGTGCATGGTAGTAGAAGGAAAAATCAGTTTAGGGACATTCGTAGACGAATGTTCCGCAACAGGATAATTGGCAATTTGTTAAAAAATATTAAGAAAGGTCAACAGAAAGTGGTTTTTATAAGAGAAAAAAAAGTTGAGAAAATTATTGTTCAGGCATTCGAAATTAAGCGAAAGTTATTTATTTTGATAATCAATAGAATTAGGAAACTAAACAAGGCAATTTATGATTTCAAAACAAATAGTAGATGGAAGAGATCAGTTAATCGTAGTAATTTTTGTGAAGTTTTTTCAGGAGAATGGATGCATAGTTCAAGTTGTGAGGCATTTTTTAATGAGGAGAGTTATTTCCAGGATAATGATTTGGTGCATGCAGTTGACACCAGTGGTCGAGCTTATGAGGTGAAAGATGGTTGTCCAGTTGAAAAAGAAAAACTTGTGACAACAGAGGCAGAAGAGGTGTTAGGGAATGAGGTTTTAGGAAGACGTCCTAAGGGACCAGTGTATATCTGGAAGTGTAGTAGTATTTGCAGTGTGCGACAGGATTCTATCAATTTGCTTTGTGATTTTGTACGGACATTTAATAAGAAAACTTTAAAACAGAAAATGAAGTTGTTGCAAGAATTAGATCCTTGCAGAGTGAGAGAAGTGACAGGTTTGCATGGTCATTCACTGGCTTGTCTTTCCAGGAGAGTATGCCAGAGTGTTTTTCATCATTTCAGGATGCTAGCAGTGCATCATAATAAAGTGAGGAAATTAGTTAGAATGTTGTATTATGCTAAGAGTCCAGCAATTATGCTTAAACAATTATGCACTGCTCTTTTGCATGGTTCTGAAGTAGATGTGAAGAATATTTGTGAAGAAATTTAGTTTTGTTACTTTGCAAGTAAAGAGGAGAATGTTGAAATTGACCCAGAAGAAGAAGGTAATGTGGAAGAGAGTGTACAGGTTTCCAGTACAGATAATTTTCAGAAAGAAATTGCCACGTTTCAGGTGAAATCAAGTGAGAGGCCTAATTTCACTTGTGTGTGTTGTCGACGCACTTACTATAAGAATCAGACTAAGTTAGTGGATTTATATGCAAAAAGTGAAAGGGAAAATAATAGTGAATGGAAGGATTTTGCAACATACTTGATGGTAGAAAATTGTTTTGATTTGGGATCGGATCAACGTGTGTGTACTTATTGTTGTAACAAATTAAATTAAAACCGGATGCCTGCTAGAGCGGTTCATAATAATATGGAATTTGTTGAGATTCCTTCTGAATTGAAGGATTTAAATACTTATGAATCTATTTTGATTCAAAGTATCCATCCCTTTCAGGCTATTGTACGAATGGAGCCAAAGACAGGGAAATTGCCTCCATCAGATTTACAGAGAGGATTAAAGGGAAGAGTTGTTTATTTGCCTCTAGATTTGAAGAAAAACATTAATACAATTGGAGTAGAGAAAGTGGAAGAGGAACCTCTGGTTATCTTAGTTAGACAAAGAGTAAGAAAATCTGGCAAGATTTAGTGGATGTTAGGAAAGTCAAAAAGGCAACATTGTATTTGAAGAAAAACAATAAGTACTACAAGAATGTATATGTTCAGAAGAGGAAGTAAGTGAAGAAGAGGATAGCGATTTGTGTGCTGGTCAAATTGAGAAAGTAGAAGCCTCTAAAAATGAAGAAATATATGAACATTATAGTGTTCATCCTTTGCATTCCAAGGAAGTCATGGGGAATGCTATTGAGTTGTTTCAAATGAAACAAGCCAAAGGAAGTCCCATTAGTGTTTGGGAGGAAAGTTTGGAAGCTCGGTGTTTCCCACAGCTATTTTCAACAGGTCAAGGAGGAAGATATGATGAGCGACCTGATCAAATTCCTGCTTCTGAATACCGGACTTTACGATTGTATGCAGAAGATCCTAGGTTTCGTCAATGCATTCCCTATTTGTTTCATCTACTGTTTGAAAGCAATCTGTCTGGACTGTCATATGCAGTGAACCACATCTTGAAAAGTGGTGTACACATGCAAAATATCTCGGCAAGGGACTTTATGGATAAAGTCAATGTGCAAGACAGTATTTTGGATTCTCACCTGATTAATCTCATGGCGTGTCAGCGTGGTACTAATGAGTACTGGTACCGTCGTCATGGTGATTTAAAATGTATGCTGAGGAACTTAGGAACTCCCACATGGTTCCTCACTCTCAGCTGTGCCGAGTATGGCTGGGAAGACTTACTTGAATTTCTACGAGAGGCAAATGGAAACATTGAAAATATCGAATTCAAGACACCCGGAGAACTGTGCTCTTTGGATCCAGTGAATGTATGCAGGTACTTCAATCATAGATTTGAAGCTATGATGTCTTTCATCATGAACAAGAAAAATCCACCTCTTGGAGAGGTGTTGGATTTCTTCTGGAGAAAGGAGTACCAAGCAAGAGGTGCTCCTCATATACATATGCTGCTGTGGATCAAAGATGCACCCAAATTTGGAACAGATCCGGATTACTTAGTGATGAGTTTCATAGAACAGTATTCTACATGTGCTGTTCCAAAGGCAAAGGAAGACAAAAGCCTAAGAGAACAAGTTTTACGCTTCCAAAGCCATCGTTGTGGAAAGTACTGTTGTCGTAAATTCAGAAACAAGGACAAGTTCTACACAAAATGTCGTTTCGCCTTTCCACGACCGGTGATTTCTAAAGGAAGAGTGAACAGTTTGATGTCTTCGCTGCGACATAATGTGATGAAGAAATCACCCCAAAATACCTACAATTTGAAAAGGAACGAAGAGTCCAAGTACATCAACGACTACAACTCAGTGATTTTGTCCATGTGGAATGCTAACATGGATATACAGTTTGCGGCTGATAACTGTATGGCTGTGGCTCGGTATGTGACATCTTACATCACCAAAAAAGAAAAGACAGAATTGAAGGATATGTGGGAGGACATTTCCCATGAAAAGAGCCTCAGTAAGAAGTTGTACAGTTTCAGTCTGAAGATGTTGTCGCATCGAGAAATCGGAGCTTACGAATGTTCTGACCGGTTGTCTTCAGCAAGTCTCTATGCCAAATCCAAGAGTATCATTTGGGCGAGTCTTGGTCTTGCTGCAACGCGTAATCGAGTTCTGAAACCTGTACGGGAAATTGAGTATTTGGCGGAAAAGGAGCCAAACAGTACAGATATTTTTAAGACCAACATGTTGGATACATATTATCCAAATAGAAGCAGTCACCTCGAGAATGTTTGTCTGTATGAGGTTCTACAAAATTACATATTCAAGAGGAACATCAAAGAAGATATTGATAAAGGAGTGTATGCTGTAATTGGAAGTGAGGGATGTCTGGTCAAGCAAAGAAAATGCCACTTGGTAAACCATCGAAAATTGAGTGGCGAATCTCCTGAAAGAAAAGAGTTTTTCTATTTAGCACTTTTGCAACTTTTCAAGCCTTGGCGTGCAGAAGAGGAACTGCTTGGAGATTTCCTCTGTTACAAAGACTCTTTCAATGCCGCCAAGGAGACCATAGAATGTCCTGTTTTTCCCAAATATCTAGAAATGTTGAATGCGGAAATCGAGCAGGAAGCAACGATTGCAGCCGAGATTGCTAGAGACAGTTCTCAGGACAGTCAGAGTTCTGTTTCATTGAGTCAGGATCCACTAGGAGGACCAGTTATCGAAAATGAAGCTGCCACTGCCATGATTGAAGTGGAAAGAGCCATGGCACATGCTCAGGAGGATGCGGTTAACTTAGAAGACTTGGAAAGACAACTCAACGTTGAGCAGAGGAAAATATATGACGAAGTTACCAACCAAATAGATCATGGATTAAGTCATGAGAAGAAAGAGTGCTCATGTACGTCGTTGAAGCCTGTCCGACTGTACGTGAGTGGAGAAGCAGGAACTGGAAAAAGTTTCCTCATTAAAGCAATTTCATGTTATTTGCAGAAAAGGACTGAGTCATCGCTGTCTTGTGTTGTCACCGCTCCAACTGGACTGGCAGCACATAACATTAAAGGTATTACTTTGCATCATCTACTGATGCTGCCAGTGGAGCATGATAACAAATTACAATACCACAAGTTATCTGGAGATGCTTGTTGTGAAGTTTCAAGAGTCTTGAGGAAAATGAAACTTCTTATCATTGACGAAGTAAGCATGGTTTCCAATGTCATGCTTGCCTTTGTGCATTTGAGAATGCAAGAAGTTCTCAAAACAGAGTATGATGTGTTATTTGGTGGCAAACACATCATTGTTTTCGGTGATCTTCTGCAGCTGACACCAGTGAAAGGACAACCTGTGTTCAAAATGCTCACGCATGAAGATACCAGGAAGTGCCTAGGGAGCATTGGCAACGTTAATATATGGTTAAACTTCAATTATGCTGAACTGCGTGAAAATATGCGTCAAGCGAAGGATGAAGATTATAAGAATATTCTACAAGATGTTAGAATCGGAAAAGTGACCGAGCATGGGAAAGAAGCTTTACATGCATGATTACTATCAAATTTGTATCCAGAAGAAGACGTTGTGCCTGAGAATATTTTTTCGAAAATTACTGAGAAGAAATCTGGAATATGTTTGATGCCAACTCTTGCAGAATGTGCCATCTTTAACAACAAAATGTTGAATTTAGAAAACCAAGAGATTGTGAAACTGGAAGCTATTGACAGAATAGAGCCTATGGGAGCAACAATTATTTTGTCTGAGAATTTGAAATCAAAATTGGATTCATTAGAGAAGACTATATCTAAAACTGCTGGTTTTGAAAAGACTCTGAATGTGTGCTTAAATTGCCGTATAATTTTTAGAAGGAATTTACATGTTGAAAGAGGTCTGGTAAATGGATCAATGGGTAATGTTGTTGATTTTGAGAAATACAGAAATAGAGATGGAATTGAATTTTTAAAAATTAAATTTGATGGCATTGAGGAAGTACAGCTAATTGGTCGTTGCTCTGCTAGGTTTTTGCTTGTAAAAGACTTATATGTTCGCCGTAAGCAGTTTCCTGTTTGCTTGGCATATGCGGTGACAATCCATAAATCGCAAGGTTTAAGTGTAGACAGTGCATTGGTGAATATTGGCAGTTCTGTGTTCAAGGAAGGTATGGCATATGTGGCATTGTCACGAGTCAGAACTTTATCGGGATTGTACTTGATTGAGTGTGATGTCACAAACATTTGTGCGGATCTAGATTGTGTTAAGGAATACAATAGGTTAAGAAGAGAGTATGCGCCACATTTGCCTCAATATCCTTTGTTTGAGAAACATGTGGTAGGCCGGATACGAAGAAATGTGACCAATAGTAGGGAGGTTGTAGCAAAAAGACGAAAAGTCGATGAACCCAAAATTATAAGCAGAAAAAAAATGGATTCTGTTGAAGATGTTGTTGGTTTTCAATTTGAAAATAGTTCTGGTGTCAACTGCTATGCTAATGTTGTGGTTAATGTTGTCTTTTCTCTAGAAACTTTAAAAGAAGAGATTGTGGTCAATTCGGATCAAAGATTTTGCAGTTTGTTGAATTCTGTGTTAGAGAAATGTAGCACTGATAGAACAAAAATAGAAAGTGTGTCTGAAATTCGAAATCTGTTAGACAAATGTTCAGGTCAAACGCAATTCTCTCAAAATATTCAGCAAGATTGTCAGGAGTTTTTAATGTATATGCTTGATGTATTGCAAGATGAAGGTGTAGATGTAGATCACCTGTTTGGCCTTTCTTATCAATGGCAGCATGACTGCGAGAACTGTAGGGTATCAAGTACTACTAGTGTAGATTCAGAAAAATGTATATATTTAACTTTGCCAGAGAGTAAATCAGTGTCCTTTAATAAGCTAGTAAAAGCAGCCGATCACAACATGGAGTGTAGCCAATGTAAGTCTGAAATGTTGTCCACATTATTTATACGAACATATGGCCAGTATGTCATTTTAATGTTCCAACGATGTAGGCCTGATGGAACAAAATTGACAACTTTAATTAAAAATTTTGTGGCTTCGCAGTTGTCAATATCAGGAAGGACTTTTGTAACTGCAGCAATTATATATCATGACGGTCCTTCAACAACATCAGGACATTACACAGCTTATTTGAAGTCTAGAAACGGCTGGTCATTCTGCAATGATTCTGTTTTAACTTTAAAAAAAATTTGCCTTTTGACCTTAAAAATTCTTACCTGGTGTTTTTACAACCAAAATTTTAGGGAAAGAATCTCGGGATTTGCTCTGAGGAATTTCAAGAGGTTCTAATGGCTCCTACACTATTTGACCTTGAGGATAAGTGTAGTACAGAGTCAAAAGTTATTTTTCAGTTTTAAGTAGTTCCTGAAAAAAAAGAAGGTTTTCTTACAGAAAGTGGTGGGCACGGATTAGTTAAAGGACAACAGAGTATTTCCCAAAGCAAACTTAGGGGCATATTATCAAGGGGGTTTATCTCCGCTTTTTTGGCTTTAAAAGCCAAGAAAGCGGAGATAAAATTATCTCCCTATTACCAAGCTGTCGCTAACACCAGTTAGCGACAGCTAATAGGAGATAGCGACCATCTTGGGCCCCGCTTTGCATGTCAGTGATATTTATCACTAATGACATGCAAAGTGGGCGTGCCAAGATGTTAGCGACCGGAAACAGTCGCTAACATCGCTATCTCCTATTACCAACTTTTGGAGATATTCGCGCTAAGCGCGAATATCTCCAAAAGCTAACACCTGCCCTGAGCAGTTCTTAGCCATGTTATCCAATGGGAGGTGGATAACATGGCTAAGAGCATTTGCTCGATAATGCATGAATATCGCTGACTTTTCAGCGATATTCATGCATTGCGGCCGTTTTATATCGCATTTGCGATAAACCTTGCTAATAGCAAGGTTTATCTGCGATAAAAATCGCCGATTTGCGGCGATAAGTTTTGTCTCTAAACAAGTTAGAGACAAAAATTATCTCTATTGGTTGGTAATATGCCCCTGTGTTCTTACCATAACACTTGACGTCATGGAAAAATAACTGCACTTTGAATGAGTTCAGAAAAACTGTTTCTTTTAATAAGCTAATTTAAGCAGCCAATCAAAACATGGAGTAGAGGTAATGTAAGTCTGCAATGCTGTCGACATATTTTAAACAAACTTTTGGTTATAATGTCATTTAAAAATTCCAACTATATAAACCTGATGAAAATAAGTTTTCCACTTTAATTACAAATGTTATGGCTACACAGTCGTTGATTTTAGGAAGAACATTTCTAACTGCAGCTATTATATGACATGATGGTCCTTTGACAACATCCACTTATTACACATCTTATTCAAAATGTAAAAAAAAGCTGATGTTCCGGAAATAATTCACATTGCACTATGAAACAATATTGCCTTTTTATTTAAAAATATTCTTACTTTCTGTTTTCAGAAGAAAGAATTTAGGGTAGGTAACTGGCCTATAATGATTTTAGGAGTTGATATAATTTTATGTACTGTTTTAAATTGCTTTGTGATTAAAAGTGATGTAGAGAATTAAATAATTGTAGTAGTCATAGAGGTAGTGTAAGTCTGCTTCATAGTAAGCAGTATCAGTGTCATAGGAAATGTGGAACATGAGTGAGCAAGAAGGGTGAGATATTACTAGTAGAGGATTGTGAAAGTGATCTTGAACGTTTTCTTTCTGAAAGTTGCGGAAAAAGAAAATGACAGGATTTGCTTAGAAGAATTCCAAGAGTTATAAATGGCTCTTACACGATTTGGCCTTGAGGAGAAGTGCGGTAGAGAGCGAGAAGTAATTTATTGTATGTAACATATTTGTCAAAACGATTGAGCTTTTCTTTCAGAAAGTGGCGGGCTGAAAATAATAACAGCACAACAGAGTATAAGCTGTTCATAGGACATCCTTCGACGTCATGGAAGGTAAGTTACTTTTGAGGAGTTCTGATTTCTGATTGGTTAGGTTATATGGGTTTTTTAAACACAATCATTTTGATTGTGTTTTTTTTTCCCCGCTGTTATATGATGAATACCTCCAAGTCACTGTTTTTAGTGAAATTTGATATATTCTGAGAACAGCAAAAATAAACCATTTAACATATATAATTAATTCTGTAGTTTTTGTATTTATGATATACATTTAGAACTGTGTAGGAGGCATGGAGAAACTGAGGCTTCTGTTAGTGTCAAGGGAGGTGAGTAATGTACATTGCTCTGTTGCATACAGTCCTCACCTTCTGCGTACTCTTGGATATGCTAGACTACATCTGTACAATGAGATACCTAAGCTGAGGAAATACAGGTGATGTGATTGTTAAATGAGCAAAAATATTTGCACGTTTTTCAATTATATCACCTGTGTTTCCTAACATTACGAATCACATTGTGCAGATGAGGTTTAGGCCTGTCCAGGGAGACAGAGGAGGTCTGGCCTTTGTTCAAGAGTGTAGTGGACATGACTCACTTTGTTGGTAGGCTTGCACATGTATTATCTCCTCTGTACTCTTCAACAAGCCTAAATTTAATCTGTAACTCTGAGTAGACCTCACCTCAAACAAATCTCTGGATAGGCCACACCTTATCGGCATCCTGAAACAATCATTTAAAATGTTAGGGGCAGTTTTATGATGGCCGTGCACCTCTTTTGCGCTGCCGTTATGTCACTTTTGTGACACAGCAGCAGTGCAAAAGATGCACCATGTTGCAAGATAGGCCTCACTTCATCTGCAACAAGATACTGTTAGTTTAAAATGTATATATTTAGGACTGTGTAGGGGGCATGGAGAAGCAGAGGCTTCTGTAAGTGTCAAAGTTGTTGCATACAGTGGTCACCTTCTGCGTAGTCTTTCATATGCTAGACTACATCTGCACAATGAGATACCTAAGCAAAGGAAACACAAGTGATGTGATTGTGGAATAAACAAAAAAAATGGAACGTTTTTCAATTACATTACCTGTGTTTCCTAAAATTATGAATCACATTGTGTAGATGCCTCACTCAGTCTTTATCTGACACTGTTTCCTTCACTTCCTCTGTCTCCTCTCTCCCTCAATCTCTTTTCCTTATTCACCCTTTCCTTATATAGTTTACCTTACTCAGTTTCTTTTAGTAGCTTTCACAACTTCAATTTAGTTTTCTCTTCTATCCTTCTTTTCTGTCACTGAAAGTATCTTCTTTTTTTTCTCTTAGTAATTTACTCTATTTCAATTTCTTTTTGTCTCTGACTGTCTATCACCGTTTCTTTCTCTTTTTTTTCTGCATGTTTATCTCTAACTTTATTTCTTTGTAAAATTGGATGATTGTCAATCTTTTCCCTTGTCTTTTCTAATTTTTAAATACATGTTTTAATATTTTTCAAATTTTTGTTGTTTCTTTCACAGATTGAAAGTATAAAAATAACAAGTGACTAAGTTAACGACAATTATAAGGTAAATGTTTTGTACTCTTTTCGTTACATTTCTATCACATTTAACTTCTATTAGTTCCACTGCTTCATTTCTTTAACCCTCAGTTTCCTGCCTTTGCTAATTACCTCATTCCTTTCTCTATTACTTACTTACTCTACTCCTTCCACTCTTTTTCTCAGTCCCTCTGTTCTCATAGTTCCTCACTCCTGTTCACTCACTCCGTCTCTATTACTCTCACTGTCTCTGACTGATCACTCTTTCACTACTTGTTCATTATGCTTTCTCCCTGTAGTTCAAGCACACTAAGGGGCATATTATCAACACAGGCGATAAAATTATCGCTGCTTTTATCGGCAGAAAACTGCCGCAAAAGCGGCTTTAGCGGCAGTTTTCTGCTGCAAAAGCGGCTTTAGCGTCAGATTTCTGCCGATAAAAGCAGCGATAATTTTATCGCTTGTGTTGATAATATGCCCCTATGTTATTTACATTTCTTTGCTGTTTCAATCATTCCTTTTCTGTCTCTTCTTCTTTTCTGCTTTCTGTTTTTTCTCTCTGTTATTCCACATGTTTTAACCTTAGTCACTATCATACATCTTGTTTTATTCCTATTTACTTTTGCTCACTGTTTTCTTAACACTTTCCCTCATGATTGTTCTTTTAGTCCGGTTCTATCCCTACCTCTCATTCCACATCCTTTACTATTTTTCTTCTTATTTTGAAAATTCACTCACATTCTCTAAGAAACTCTTGTTTATTATTCTTCTACTCTCCTTTTTTTCTTTCACTTCCTTATCTATTTTGTTTTTCACAATTATACCCTCTTCCATCTTCTCTTCGGTAAATAGATCTATTAAACAGTATCTCTGTGTTACTCCCTCTAGCTGTCTTTCGTTTAACATTACTCTCTGTTTCCTTCCCTTATACTTACTCTTCTTTTTTTAAAAAAAATTTTTTTCGGTTCGCTTCCGGTTCGCGTACCGGCGCGCGAACCAGGAAGCGAATCAAAAGAAATAGAGGTTGCCAGAGTGCTAAACATTCTAGCAATTTTTTATAAAGGGGAGGTAGTTCTGAAAAGAACTTTTTTTTAAATTATTTTTGTTGTTTTATATTTTTTTTATTATTATTCTGAACATTTTTTAATTTTTTTTGAATTTTTGGAACGATTTTATATATTTTTTGGTTTTTTTGGGGGGGAGAAACGAAAATGATTCATTATAAAGGGCTCAACAGGAGCAACAAAAAAAAATATTATTTATTTTCTAGGGCGTTTTGGACAATCATGATTGTCGATAGCTCTGTTGATGAGAGTGATGCTACTTTCCCTGTAGCATATCAATTGGCCGCAATAAACGCAGACTTGTTTGATACTCCCAAACTTCATCTGTATATTTGGGACCGTCTCCCTCGCCTCTGGTCCCGTCACTGCCTCTACATTTGATGTTCTGGCCACAGGAGGGGGGTTATCCTGCAGGTCACGTAATTGTGCATTACTATAATTATTAGGGTGCCACCTCTGCATATGGCGATGCATGGTGTAATTGCCATAGCTATATTTTTTATCTGTCCCTCTGGACAGATCTTTCTTGCAGATAAGGCAAGTTACATAGCGGGCATTCACTTTCTTTTGACCCTGGGGAAATGAATAAAATTGCCATATGAAATCTTCCTTTATATGAGAAATTCTTGGCTCCTCAGGCAAAAAATGCCTCTCCCCTTGCGTCTGTTCCTCTTCTTCCTCTTCTTCCTCCTCTTGTTGAATGATAATCTGAGGAGGTGGTCCTCTCTTCCTAGGAGGTGGTGGTGGTGGTGGGGGTGCACCAGCTGCAGCTACAAGACTTGCCATTTCTAAGTAATGAAAAAAGGTCATCCTCTCACCAAGTTGAAAGTCAGAGTGAGGAAACAAGGAGGGGTTTTCATCATTTGGGAAAAAAAATAATTCTAAACCAATGAAAAGTGTTATTTTTAGGTCACATGACCTAGCCTTACATCATTAGGAAACCAAAAGTGAAATGAACCAATGAAAACTTTTGATAACAAGTTATATGACATGTTACGCTTACGTTACGCGCTGCGCGCCGCACCCCGGATCGCTTCCGGGGCGCTGCGCTTCGCGCCTCGGTTCGCGCTCCGGAGCACTTCCGGGTGCGCTAACGCGGCGCGTCATAAGACGCATTACGCAAGAACGCCATACGTCGCGATTACGCGACGCGTCACGATGTTGTTTTCTAACGCGGCAGTTGCGCAAACGGAACGTTTACCGGTTCACGGACCGGGTCGCGGCACCAATTTGAGCTAACGGGAAGCGACCCGGTTCGCGGACCGGGAGCGAAACAAAAAAAAATAATAAAAAAAATACATTAAAAATTTGTATTAAAAACATATAAAATATATTTTTTGAATTAAAGAAGAATACATTTTAAAGCTTTTGATATTTGCTATTAAAAAACCATTGAAATTCACTGAAAAAACCATAGGTTATAGACCATATATAGTTAGGAATTAGCATTTAGAAAACCTTGAAAATTCACTGAAAAAACCATAGATTATAGACAATATATAGTTAGGAATTAGCATTTACAAAACCTTATTTTACTCACACAAAACCATTGAAATTCGCATATATAGTTAATTGTACTAACTATATATCGCGCACCCGCAATCCACTGCTGATCATGTCACATATTACATCATTCATGACATGGTCAGTGACATCACTGATGACATCACTGATGACATCTCAAATGACATCAGTGATGACATCACTGATGACATCTTAAATGACATCACTGATGACATCACTGATGACATTACTGAGCACATCACTGATGACATTATTCATGTGATAATACGATGAACCTCTTCAGACTCTAATATAACCTTAGATACACTCAGTGTAAACAGACACTCACAGACTGTCACTCGGCAATGGAGTTACTCACACACCTACTCAGTCATGCAAAGAATCAATCACACCTCCATTTTCTCAACTATACAGTTATACACACCTTACTTATTCAAACATATACTAACACATATTTACTCTCTTATACAATCACTGATACAAGTTCACAATGATCCATACAGCCACTCACACATTCACTAGCTCTTATGCACAGTTATTTATATATGTCAACTCTCACATGTACTGTGTTTTACATATGTACTTACTTTGACATGTAGCACTGAGATATCCATTCACTCACCAATACACTCATGCACACAGTCAACCGCCCATACAGCTGTTTCCACATGCACTTTTGAACCCATACATCTAGTGAATCAACTGCTCACACATCTATGCACAGAGTCATACACCTCCCAGCCACCCACACACACACTCAGTCTCCCATACAAATACTTGGGCAACCAATCAATAACCCATATAGTTACTCATATAGCTACTGATCAACACATGCAGCAGTTTACAGAACAACAGACATAATGATGCACAAATTAGGACACTTTAGTCACTAACCCATGCACTCAGTGAGACACATTTAATCACTCACTCATACAGTCAGTCATGCACCTACTAAATCCTTCATCCAGACACTTATACATCCACTCATTCTTCAATATGTAAGACATATTTTAACTTTACAGAAATACACAGTCACTGGATGCTGTCATCAGTGATGTCATCAGTGATGTCATTTGAGATGTCATCAGTGATGTCATCAGTGATGTCACTGACCATGTCATGAATGATGTAATATGTGACATGATCAGCAGTGGATTGCTGGTGCGCGATATATAGTTAGTACAATTAACTATATATGCGAATTTCAATGGTTTTGTGTGAGTAAAATAAGGTTTTGTAAATGCTAATTCCTAACTATATATGGTCTATAACCTATGGTTTTTTCAGTGAATATATATATATATGGTCGTGTTTCCCTTCCAAGCTCCAGAGCGTTTGCTTCCTATATCTACACACGGTGCCTGGCCGTGGGGAGGAGAACCATCCATAGCCGGTGAAAACACGCATCACAAGCTATGCGAGGCTGCTGTTTTTGAACTATTCGAGACTAAGTCAGCACCATGCTCCAGATGCAAAATTGAGCCTGCTCGCACCTAACAGTGACTCACTAAGAGAAATATATTTTTAACAGATTTGAGGACCATGCCTGAACTTACTAAAAGGAGACTTACCTGCATCTTAAACTCCATTCCCCAGAATGCACCAGAGGCCAGCGCATTGTAACCACGCCCCTGGGATGAGAATGCACCAGAGGCCAGCGCGATGTAACCACGCCCCTGGGAGGCGGGAATGGTATTAATAAAGTTGGATAACGAGAGATGCAGGGCTCATGGCGTGCTCTTTGTTTGCCCAAGATGAAGGGGTGTAAGCCCCGAAACGCGTCGACACAGACAACGAAAAACACGAAGGTAACAGCAGGCTGCATGTTATGGCCGGAGGGCGGACCATGGTCGTGTTTCCCTTCCAAGCTCCAGAGCGTTTGCTTCCTATATCTACACACGGTGCCTGGCCGTGGGGAGGAGAACCATCCATAGCCGGTGAAAACACGCATCACAAGCTATGCGAGGCTGCTGTTTTTGAACTATTCGAGACTAAGTCAGCACCATGCTCCAGATGCAAAATTGAGCCTGCTCGCACCTAACAGTGACTCACTAAGAGAAATATATTTTTAACAGATTTGAGGACCATGCCTGAACTTACTAAAAGGAGACTTACCTGCATCTTAAACTCCATTCCCCAGAATGCACCAGAGGCCAGCGCAATGTAACCACGCCCCTGGGATGAGAATGCACCAGAGGCCAGCGCGATGTAACCACGCCCCTGGGAGGCGGGAATGGTATTAATAAAGTTGGATAACGAGAGATGCAGGGCTCATGGCGTGCTCTTTGTTTGCCCAAGATGAAGGGGTGTAAGCCCCGAAACGCGTCGGCACAGACAACGAAAAACACGAAGGTAACAGCAGGCTGCATGTTATGGCCGGAGGGCGGACCATGGTCGTGTTTCCCTTCCAAGCTCCAGAGCGTTTGCTTCCTATATCTACACACGGTGCCTGGCCGTGGGGAGGAGAACCATCCATAGCCGGTGAAAACACGCATCACAAGCTATGCGAGGCTGCTGTTTTTGAACTATTCGAGACTAAGTCAGCACCATGCTCCAGATGCAAAATTGAGCCTGCTCGCACCTAACAGTGACTCACTAAGAGAAATATATTTTTAACAGATTTGAGGACCATGCCTGAACTTACTAAAAGGAGACTTACCTGCATCTTAAACTCCATTCCCCAGAATGCACCAGAGGCCAGCGCAATGTAACCACGCCCCTGGGATGAGAATGCACCAGAGGCCAGCGCGATGTAACCACGCCCCTGGGAGGCGGGAATGGTATTAATAAAGTTGGATAACGAGAGATGCAGGGCTCATGGCGTGCTCTTTGTTTGCCCAAGATGAAGGGGTGAAAGCCCCGAAACGCGTCGGCACAGACAACGAAAAACACGAAGGTAACAGCAGGCTGCATGTTATGGCCGGAGGGCGGACCATGGTCGTGTTTCCCTTCCAAGCTCCAGAGCGTTTGCTTCCTATATATATATATATATATATATATATATATATATATATATATATATATATATATATATATATATATATATATATATATATATATATATATTACCTACTGGCGGTCGCCAGTAGGTATATATAGTTAGGATTTTTTCTCTATGGGTTTTTTGAAAATTCTATGTCTAATAACTTTGGCGTTTGTGGACGGAATTGGCTGAAATTTTCAGGAAAATGGCACAGTTTGTTTCTGAGCAGCCCTTGAAAATTTGGGGGGGGTTCGTCAAGGGGGGGCCGAGAAAAAAGGGGGTCCCAAAACGTGTTTTTAACATTGAGTTTTCCATAGGGCGGTTGGCCTCACTTTTAGCCCGAACGGCTGAATGGATTTGCACGAAACTTGGCAAAATTGTAGGGACTGGTATCCCGATGTGCCTTTTGTAGGTCTCAATATATGTGCTCTAGTGGATTTTGAGAAATTAACGTTTAAAAAAAGATATATATCTGTAACAGCGGACCTGGCAGCGTCCCAGGACGCGTACTTTACGCGCAACGGAGCTTTGTGAAGCGAAGCTGATTGGTTCTCCGGCGTCTGTCAACATTCCAAACAGTCCGTAGCGGCCGCCATCTTGTCTCTCGGTAGGATCGAGAGACAAGAGGAGGCCAAAGCGAAGGGGCAAATGACCATAAGGGGGCATAGTACATTGTCGCTCACCCCCTAGGTTTGATGTGGAGGTTTTAAAAGGGCCCCGCGGGGCAAAAAAAAATAAAAATAATAATAATCATACAGCTGAATGGATTTGCACGAAACTTGGCAAAATTGTAGGGACTGGTAGCCCGATGTGCCTTTGCTAGATCTCAATATATGTGCTCCAGTGGATTTTGAGAAATTAACGTTCAAAAAAAGATATATATCTGTAACAGCGCACCGCTTCGCGTACTTTTCGCGTTACGGAGCTTTGCGAAGCGAAGCTGATTGGCTCTCCGGTGTCTGTAAACATTCCAAACAGTCCGTAGCGGCCGCCATCTTGTCTCTCGGTAGGATCGAACAGCTGAATGGATTTGCACGAAACTTGGCAAAATTGTAGGGACTGGTAGCCCGATGTGCCTTTGCTAGGTCTCAATATATGTGCTTCAGTGCATTTTGAGAAATTAACGTTCAGAAACAAGATATATATCTGTAACAGCGCTCCGCTTCGCGGAGATAAAATTATATGTGTATTACCTAGCTGTTGCTAACACCAGTTAGCGACGGCTAGTAGAATATAGCGACCATCTTGGGCCCCACTTTGCATGTGAGTGATATTTATCACTAATGACATGCAAAGTGGGCATGCCAAGATGTTAGCGACTGGAAACAGTCGCTAACATCGCTATCTCCTATTATCAACTTTTGGAAATATTCGAGATAAGCGCGAATATCTCCAAAAGCTACCACCTGCCCTGAGCAGTTCTTAGCCATGTTATCCAATGGGAGGTGGATAACATGGCTAAGAGCATTAGCTCGGTAATGCATGAATATCGCTGAGTTTTCAGCGATATTAATGCATTGCGGTCGTTTTTTATCGTATTTCCGATAAACCTTGATAATAGCAAGGTTTATCTGCGATAATTTCTGACGGTAAAAAAATCGTTGCTAAGCATCGTTAGGGATAAATATCGCGTAACTTTGGTAATATGCCCCAACGTCTGTTAACGTTCGATTCGAAGGAAATCAGGAAGTGTTGAAAAACATTGTCTGCGCCATCTTGTCTTTTTTCAAATGCCACACTTTTGTCGTGCACGGCAGCCATTTTAGATGCCTTGACCAGACCCACTCTGTGCACGCTGTCGATCCTTAGCATGGCTCCCCACCCTCGCAAGCATCTCCCCCAGGCAGTGGTCACCCCCGCTCTCTGTCTTATGCATGGGTAATAAACCTCCCCCCATCTGCGCTGCTCTTCCCTGAGAATCACACCCTGTGCCCGCCCGACACCTCCCTTTCGCCCTATTCACTACCGCACCCTCTGACACTCCTTTTCCTCTGTGTCCGATTGTCCAGGCTGGTCCTAGGGTATCAGCTAGCCCTGCAGATGTAGTTTATGGCCACAGCTGTAAAGAATCACCCCTCTTCAAAGGAGTTATAGTAGATCAAGGCCCACACTCGATGAGATCCGTCACAGCAGAAGCGTTGCTATTATCTGAAAACCATCCTGTATTGTGATTGGGGAGGGGACCGAGCCTGAAGCGGAAGATTCCAGGGATGACTCTTTGTACATCAAAGTTTTTACAATTATGTGTCACATTAAAAATATATAGCACTCCGACAAAGTAGTAAGATTATAAAACTTTAATAATTTATAAATATATACAAGAAAACAAAAATAGTAATAACATATAAACATTTTTAGGGAAAAACAACGAAGTAGCGGTCGGCTGTGCGAATAGTCCCAACGCAGCACAACGTCCAGATTTCCGGCGTGGGGCGTCGCGGGGGGTGGGTCATCAGTAGCAAACTGTTGTGCGAATAGTTCCAAGGCAGCAGAACGCGCTGAAATCTAGATGACACTAAAGTGATGTCTAGTAAGTTGCCACCCAGCAAATAACGGCATGGGGCATCGCGGGGGGTGGGTCATCAGTAGCAAACTGTTGCGCGAATAGTTCCAAGGCAGCAGAACGATGGCACCAAGGTGATGTCCAGTAAGTTGCCGCACTGGTTTTGGTATCCTACAATGCTGCTCCGAATAACGGCGCGGGGCGCCCCGGGGGAGGCGGCGTGAACGGGCCTCTCCAGGTGGAGTGTCATCTGTTGTAGTGGGGCGCCCCTTTACCGTTTCAGTTGCCATTCCGTCCGTTTTTGGTCCACTGTGTCAAAAGCCGCAATTCAGCTGAGTTGCGCCCACTCTTGCGGTGCAGCGATAGGCGGCTGTCACAGGACTCTCAAAATGGCGGCAGGCTGTTTCCTTTTTGGGCCTGGTCCACTGAAATGGCCCTGGGACACCTTGGAAATCGGACGCTTGTCTGCTAGGTCTTGGACCCCATTCTCGAAAGCGTCCCCTCCGCCTTGAGAATTCATCAAAAGTTTTGGGGGCTCCGACTCCTGCAGGCTTCTGGTGGGGAGCGGCTGCCATGATTGCTCGCGGAATGACCACGACTGAGCTACGAGATGGTGGTGCTCTCATGCTGATGCCAGCTTCAGTCTGAAACATCCAGAAACAAGGTGGGGCTTTCATCGTTTGGGAAAAAAAAAAAGTTTTCATCCAATGAAAAGTGTTGTTTTTAGGTCACATGATCAAGCCTTCCATCATTAGGAAACCAAAAGTAAAATGAACCAATGAAAAGTTTTATAAACAAGTCACATGACCTGTTATGCGGCATAGGGTGTAAAATGCGGAGAAAATACGTTGGCACGTGAGGCGGCGTCAGTAGCGGACCGATGTGCGAATAGGCCGAAGGCAACACAACGCGCCAAGATCCGGATGGCACCGAGGTGGTGTCCAGCAAGTTGCAGCACTGGTGTGGCCATCCTACAATGCTGAAAGTCGGCGTGGGGCGCCCCGTTGGCACGTGAGGCGGCGTCAGTAGCGGACCGATGTGCGAATAGGCCGAAGGCAACACAACGCGCCAAGATCCGGATGGCACCGAGGTGGTGTCCAGCAAGTTGCAGCACTGGTGTGGCCATCCTACAATGCTGAAAGTCGGCGTGGGGCGCCCCGTTGGCACGTGAGGCGGCGTCAGTAGCGGACCGATGTGCGAATAGGCCGAAGGCAACACAATGCGCCAAGATCCGGATGGCACCGAGGTGGTGTCCAGCAAGTTGCAGCACTGGTGTGGCCATCCTACAATGCTGAAAGTCGGCGTGGGGCGCCCCGTTGGCCTGTGAGTTTGCGTCAGTAGCGGACCGATGTGCGAATAGGCCGAAGGCAGCACAACGCGCCAAGATCCGGATGGCACCGAGGTGGTGTCTAGTAAGTTGCCGCACTGGTGTGGCCATCCAACAATGCTGAAAGTCGGCGTGGGGCGCCCCGTTGGCCTGTGAGTTTGCGTCAGTAGCGGACCGATGTGCGAATAGGCCGAAGGCAGCACAACGCGCCAAGATCCGGATGGCACCGAGGTGGTGTCTAGTAAGTTGCCGCACTGGTGTGGCCATCCTACAATGCTGAAAGTCGGCGTGGGGCGCCCCGTTGGACTGTGAGATGGCGTCAGTAGCGGACCGATGTGTGAATGGGGCCGAAGGCAGCGCAACAATATTTTCGGAATAGAAGACACCACTAGGCGCTGAGATTCCAAGATCCGGATGGCACCGAGGTGGTGTGTAGCAAGTTGCCGCACTGGTGTGCCCATCCTACAATGCTGAAAGTCGGCGTGGGGCGCCCCGTTGGCCTGTGAGTTTGCGTCAGTAGCGGACCGATGTGCGAATAGGCCGAAGGCAGCACAACGCGCCAAGATCCGGATGGCACCGAGGTGGTGTCTAGTAAGTTGTCGCACTTCTGTGGCCATCCTACAATGTTGAAAGTCGGCGTGGGGCGCCCCGTTGGCCTGTGAGATGGCTTCAGTAGCGGACCGATGTGCGAATGGGGCCAAAGGCAGCGCAACAATATTTTCTGATTTGAAGACACCACAAGGCGCTGAGATGCCAAGATCCGGATGGCACCGAGGTGGTGTCTAGCAAGTTGTGGCACTGGTGTGGCCATCGTACAATGGTAAAAGTCGGCGTGGGGCGCCCTGTTGGCCTGTGAGATGGTGTCAGTAGCGGACTGATGTGTGAATGGGGCCAAAGGCAGCGCAACAATATTTTCTACAATATTTTCGGAGTAGAAGACACCACAAGGCGCTGAGATGCCAAGATCCGGATGGCACCGAGGTGATGTCTAAGTTGCGGACCGATGTGCGAATGGGGCCAAAGGTAGCGTAACAAGATTTTCTGTATGGAAGATACCACTAGGCGTTGAGATGCCAAGATTCGGATGGCACCGAGGTGATGTCTAGCAAGTTGTGCCACTGGTGTGGCCATCGTACAATGGTAAAAGTCGGCGTGGGGCGCCCTATTGGCCTGTGAGATGGTGTCAGTAGCGGACTGATGTGCGAATGGGGCCAAAGGCAGCGCAACAATATTTTCTGACTGACACCACAAGGCGCTGAGATGCCAAGATCCGGATGGCACCGAGGTGATGTCTAAGTTGCGGACTGATGTGCGAATGGGGCCAAAGGCAGCGTAACAATATTTTCTGTATGGAAGATACCACTAGGCGTTGAGATGCCAAGATTAGGATGGCACCGAGGTGATGTCTAGCAAGTTGGTGTGGTCATCCTACAATGCTGAAACTCGGCGTGGGTCACCCCATTAGCCTGTGAGATGGCGTCAGTAGCGGACCGATGTGCGAATAGGCCGAAGGCAGCACAACGCGCCAAGATCCGGATGTCACCGTGGTGGTTTCATAGTTGAGAGGCACTTCATCTGCAGTGGGGCGCCGAGATCCGGATGGCACCGAGGTGATGTCTAGCAAGTTGCTGTACTGGTGTGGTCATCCTACAATGCTGAAATGTAGTGGGGCGCCCATTTACCGTTTCAGTTGCCATTCAGCTGAGTTTTGGCTGCTCTTGATGCTACAGCGACAGGCGGCTGCAAGAGGACTCTCAAAATGGCGGCCTGTTCTTTGGATTTGGGCCTGGTCCACTAAAATGGCCCTGGGACACCTTAGAACTTGGACGCTCGATTTTTTTTTCCTTTCCTGTACATGCAAAAAAAGGTAAATGCCCGGTACGTTACACGCTTCATCTGCCACGATGAACTCTCCAGAGGAACCGAAAAAAAATATAGTTGTGGTAACTATACCATGCATCGTCATATGGAGAGGTGGCACCAATTAATTATAGTGCTGCATAAAAGAGAGATTTGGAGGAGAACCCCTGACCTGCTAGTACATTCATCAAAGAAGTGGCACTGAGAGCTTCAGAGGCAAGGGAAACGGTCCCAAATATTTAGAAGAACTTTGGAAAGATTAAAATGACATGTTTAGATTGTGGTAAATTAATTTCATGTGGACAGATGAGTGTTACTCTAATAAATACAGCATATGAACATCATCATAGTCGATGGTTGGTAGAGACATTTTGACTATATCCTGGACCTGCCCGTCCTCGCCCAAAATGGCGCCGGAATAAATGGGACTCGTAACTCCTTGTTGTGTACTGGTTGCAGAACCTTGAAATCACGAGATACGTATGCAGTTTTGAAGCACATGGCGGGCGGGGACGAGAATTGATTGAATATTTCGACATCCCTATTGATATTAAGTTCTGATGTGTTATTGATTACTGTACTGTTGAAAGTTCGAATTAACGTCACCCATGGTACTTGCCCGCAAATGTATATCTAGATAATTTTATTGTAACTGGCCCTGTCGTATTTTAATTATAAAATGTACGTCCACCGATTCCGTAACTGTTAGACACCTTAGTTCTTGCAACCTAATGGCCCGCCCGTTACGTTCCTCTACAGTGTAAATGTCTATTCATCATATACGATTACAGTTTGCTCCGTGGCAGGCCCACGTGGTTATAGGCTCGTATTTGTATAATGAAATTTTCACAATAAAGGTTTTTAAAAGAAAACATGGTAGTAGTATATACATTGGTAAAGTTTTTAATAATAGTCCCTGTTTTAGAATCATTAAAAGGCAAGTGAAATAAAGCAGACCAATTACATGAAGGGTAAAAGGTATAATACGAAGGAACGCAGTAAAGATAAATGGTCAAGGGCTGTTGTGTTTTCTATTCCTGCAACATAAAGTGATCGATAAGAATCTCATATTCAGGCGTATCGGCGACTAAGACAGCAGGTCGACCCTCTTTTGCTCAACGAAGAAACGCTCTTTTTCTCGAAAAAAGAATATATTTTACTTGCAGGACAGTTGTAAAATTTCCGGGAAAGTACATTAGCCTGGAACATTATAACATATATTTAAGAAAAAATAATGTTCGGAAGTAATTAAAAGCGTAATTTTTAGGTGATATGACCAAGGCTTTCATCATTAGAATAAGAAAAGTAAAATGAACCAATGAAAAGTTTTATTAACAAGTCACATGACTTGTTATGCTTACGTTACGCGCTGCGCGCCCCGGATGACTTCCGGATGCGCTATCGCGGCGCGTCATATGACGCATTACGCGACAACGCAGGTCCAGAATATAGTCAAAATGTCTCCACCAACCAGCGGTCGAAACACAACCCCTTTCAGCAGGCTAAATAGTTCTGTTAAATGACAACAGAAGGGACAGGCAACAAGAACCATCAGTCAAAGAGGGGAGGGCTAGTTCTTCTCTACCGGGTTACATTGGGGCGCTACCGGAACTGATCGAATTGGTAGTCTACAGTGTTTCTGGATGTTTCAGACTGAAGCTGGGGTTAGCATGAGAGCAGCACCATTTCGTAGCTCCGTCGTGGCCATTCCGCAACCAATCATGGCAGCCGCTCTTTATCGTTATTTTGGGCGGGGTGGGTGGCGGAGCCGAGCTGTTTTGCAGCCATCATTGTGTGGAGTTCAGTTCATCTCACTAGTTTTGTATTTGTCTTGAGGGGTTGTTCCTAATGTTTCTATTTTAGCGAGGTCAAAAAGAGATCCCATTAGTGGCCTACTGATTTTGCTCGATTCCTTTTCTTTTTTTTTACACGATTTTTCGTTATCTGCAAAGACTAAACAGAGTATTGCGACTCTGTGTTTGTTTGTAAATAGAGAATGAACCAAAGAGAACTAATTCTAAAATAGTAAATACTTGGATAACAATCAATCAAATGGAGAGAGAAGCAGGCACGACGGATTACAACGGGGGCAAAGGCCTGCGTTAACTACCTTTCACTATCTGCAAAGAGAGAGTACTCCTAATAGAATTGAGGGGGGGGGCACCATTCAAAGCAGATCAGTGTGCATAAACACGAAAATGTTTTCACTTACCACGTACTTGACATTCGACAGCTTATGATATTTGCTATTAAAAAACCATTGAAATTCACTGAAAAAACCATAGGTTATAGACCATATATAGTTAGGAATTAGCATTTACAAAACCTTGAAAATTCACTGAAAAAACCATAGGTTATAGACCATATATAGTTAGGAATTAGCATTTAAAAATCCTTATTTTACTCACACAAAACCATTGAAATTCCATATATAGTTAGTTGCACTAACTATATATCGCGCACCCGCAATCCACTGCTGATCATGTCACATATTACATCATTCATGACATGGTCAGTGACATCACTGATGACATCACTGATGACATCTCAAATGACATCACTGATGACATCACTGATGACATCTCATTTGACATCATTCTTGTGCTAATACGATAAACCTCTTCAGACTCTAATATAACCTTAGATACACTCACTGTATACAGACACTCACACACTGCCACTCATCCATGGAGTTACTCACACACCCAGTCAGTCATGCAAAGAAACAATCTCACCTCCATTTCTTCAACTATACAGTTAAACACACCTTACTTATTGAAACATATACTAACACATATTTACTCTCTTATACAATCCCTGATACAAGTTCACAATGATCGATACAACCACTCACTCATTCAGTGGCTCTCATACACAGTTATTTATATATGCCAACTCTCACATGTACTGTGTTTAACATATGTACTTACTATGACATGTAGCATTGAGATATCCATTCACTCATCAATACACTCATGCACACAGTCAACTGCCCATGTAGCTGTTTCCACATGCAGTCTTGAACTCATACACCTAGTGAATAAACTGCTCACACATCTATGCATAGAGTCACACACCTTCCAGCCACCCCCACACAAACTCAATCTGCCATAGAAATACTTGGGCAACCAATTAATAACACATATAGCCTCTCGTATAGCTAATGATCAACACATGCAGCAGTTTACAGAACAACAGACATAATGATGCACAAATTAAGACAGTTTAGTCACTAACCCATGCACTCAGTGAGACACATTTAATCACTCACTCATACATTCAGTCATGCACCTACTAAATCCTTCGTCCAGACACTTATACATCTACTCATTCTTCAATATGTAAAACATATTTAAACTTTACAGAAACACACAGTCACTGGATGACGTCATCAGTGATCTCATCAGTGATGTCATTTGAGATGTCATCAGTGATGTCACTGAACATGTCATGAATGATGTAATATGTGACATGATCAGCAGTGGATTGCGGGTGCGCGATATATAGTTAGTGCAACTAACTATATATGGAATTTCAATGGTTTTGTGTGAGTAAAATAAGGTTTTTTAAATGCTAATTCCTAACTATATATGGTCTATAACCTATGGTTTTTTCAGTGAATTTTCAAGGTTTTGTAAATGCTAATTCCTAACTATATATGGTCTATAACCTATGGTTTTTTCAGTGAATATATATATATATATATATATATGTATGTATATATATATATATATATATATATATATATCTTCCAAAAAGTCCCCAAGCTTTAGAGACCGCACTCCACGAAGCAATGTTCACAGAACCTTTTATTGCACAAGAGGTACAGAAACGCCCTGATTATATGCAGTCCCTGACGCGTTTCAATGCTTACTAGCATCTTCTTCATAGGGCGGGCAATGTTGAACGGAAAAACAGCAACGGACTTCTGACCATTTAAGCAAAGCATACATACTCTGGTGCAATGCATGCTAGTCGCAGTAGTTCCAATTTAGTCCCATCTGGTACGGGTATTCTGATGTAGGTCCGTTTTTCCCTTCATAGTACAACTCCCGATTTTTAAGGCTCATTTCTTTACCCTTCGGTGGGTTCCAGAATCATAACTGTGCCTCTCCTTGAAAGTGCTTACTTCGCGCTGGAAATAGGCTGCCGCGATGTGCTGCTGCCTCACAGACCTGTAACTTGCGTTGGCGGCGGTTCGGTCTCCCACGGCTGGAGTTGCCGTGTACATAATTCTTCCAAAAAGTCCCCAAGCTTTAGAGACCGCACTCCATGAAGCAATGTTCACAGAACCTTTTATTGCACAAGAGGTACAGAAACGCCCTGATTATATGCAGTCCCTGACGCGTTTCAATGCTTACTAGCATCTTCTTCATAGGGCGGGCAATGTTGAACGGAAAAACAGCAACGGACTTCTGACCATTTAAGCAAAGCATACATACTCTGGTGCAATGCATGCTAGTCGCAGTAGTTCCAATTTAGTCCCATCTGGTACGGGTATTCTGATGTAGGTCCGTTTTTCCCTTCATAGTACAACTCCCGATTTTTAAGGCTCATTTCTTTAACCTTCGGTGGGTTCCAGAATCATAACTGTGCCTCTCCTTGAAAGTGCTTACTTCGCGCTGGAAATAGGCTGCCGCGATGTGCTGCTGCCTCACAGACCTGTAACTTGCGTTGGCGGCGGTTCGGTCTCCCACGGCTGGAGTTGCCGTGTACATAATTCTTCCAAAAAGTCCCCAAGCTTTAGAGACCGCACTCCACGAAGCAATGTTCACAGAACCTTTTATTGCACAAGAGGTACAGAAACGCCCTGATCATATGCAGTCCCTGACGCGTTTCAATGCTTACTAGCATCTTCGTCATAGGGCGGGCAATGTTGAACGGAAAAACAGCAACGGACTTCTGACCATTTAAGCAAAGCATACATACTCTGGTGCAATGCATGCTAGTCGCAGTAGTTCCAATTTAGTCCCATCTGGTACGGGTATTCTGATGTAGGTCCGTTTTTCCCTTCATAGTACAACTCCCGATTTTTAAGGCTCATTTCTTTACCCTTCGGTGGGTTCCAGAATCATAACTGTGCCTCTCCTTGAAAGTGCTTACTTCGCGCTGGAAATAGGCTGCCGCGATGTGCTGCTGCCTCACAGACCTGTAACTTGCGTTGGCGACGGTTCGGTCTCCCACGGCTGGAGTTGCCGTGTACATAATTCTTCCAAAAAGTCCCCAAGCTTTAGAGACCGCACTCCACGAAGCAATGTTCACAGAACCTTTTATTGCACAAGAGGTACAGAAACGCCCTGATTATATGCAGTCCCTGACGCGTTTCAATGCTTACTAGCATCTTCTTCATAGGGCGGGCAATGTTGAACGGAAAAACAGCAACGGACTTCTGACCATTTAAGCAAAGCATACATACTCTGGTGCAATGCATGCTAGTCGCAGTAGTTCCAATTTAGTCCCATCTGGTACGGGTATTCTGATGTAGGTCCGTTTTTCCCTTCATAGTACAACTCCCGATTTTTAAGGCTCATTTCTTTACCCTTCGGTGGGTTCCAGAATCATAACTGTGCCTCTCCTTGAAAGTGCTTACTTCGCGCTGGAAATAGGCTGCCGCGATGTGCTGCTGCCTCACAGACCTGTAACTTGCATTGGCGGCGGTTCGGTCTCCCACGGCTGGAGTTGCCGTGTACATAATTCTTCCAAAAAGTCCCCAAGCTTTAGAGGCCGCACTCCACGAAGCAATGTTCACAGAACCTTTTATTGCACAAGAGGTACAGAAACGCCCTGATTATATGCAGTCCCTGACGCGTTTCAATGCTTACTAGCATCTTCTTCATAGGGCGGGCAATGTTGAACGGAAAAACAGCAACGGACTTCTGACCATTTAAGCAAAGCATACATACTCTGGTGCAATGCATGCTAGTCGCAGTAGTTCCAATTTAGTCCCATCTGGTACGGGTATTCTGATGTAGGTCCGTTTTTCCCTTCATAGTACAACTCCCGATTTTTAAGGCTCATTTCTTTACCCTTCGGTGGGTTCCAGAAATGAGCCTTAAAAATCGGGAGTTGTACTATGAAGGGAAAAACGGACCTACATCAGAATACCCGTACCAGATGGGACTAAATTGGAACTACTGCGACTAGCATGCATTGCACCAGAGTATGTATGCTTTGCTTAAATGGTCAGAAGTCCGTTGCTGTTTTTCCGTTCAACATTGCCCGCCCTATGAAGAAGATGCTAGTAAGCATTGAAACGCGTCAGGGACTGCATATAATCAGGGCGTTTCTGTACCTCTTGTGCAATAAAAGGTTCTGTGAACATTGCTTCGTGGAGTGCGGTCTCTAAAGCTTGGGGATTTTTTGGAAGAATTATGTACACGGCAACTCCAGCCGTGGGAGACCGAACCGCCGCCAACGCAAGTTACAGGTCTGTGAGGCAGCAGCACATCGCGGCAGCCTATTTCCAGCGCGAAGTAAGCACTTTCAAGGAGAGGCACAGTTATGATTCTGGAACCCACCGAAGGGTAAAGAAATGAGCCTTAAAAATCGGGAGTTGTACTATGAAGGGAAAAACGGACCTACATCAGAATACCCGTACCAGATGGGACTAAATTGGAACTACTGCGACTAGCATGCATTGCACCAGAGTATGTATGCTTTGCTTAAATGGTCAGAAGTCCGTTGCTGTTTTTCCGTTCAACATTGCCCGCCCTATGAAGAAGATGCTAGTAAGCATTGAAACGCGTCAGGGACTGCATATAATCAGGGCGTTTCTGTACCTCTTGTGCAATAAAAGGTTCTGTGAACATTGCTTCGTGGAGTGCGGTCTCTAAAGCTTGGGGACTTTTTGGAAGAAATATATATATATATATATATAATTTTTTTATGGAAAAAAACAAAGGATACAGGGACGTTATAGTTAGGCTGACATTTCACTTGTGCAAAACTAGAGAAATTCAGCAATTATAGTGAGCTGATCTAACTATAACTCGTGCAACCGCAGTGCACTGCTTATTACCTCACATAATTACATCACTCATGACATGGTCAGTGACCTCACTGATGATATCTCATATGACATCATTGATGACATCATCCAGTGACTGTGAGTGTTTTTATTAGTGTATGAGTGTTAAATATACATACCAAGGTGTATTGGTGAATCAGTGGGTGTATGACTGACTTTATGAATTACTCAGTGGGTGCATTACTGACTGTATAAGTGAGTGATTAGGTGTATCAGTGAATGTATGGGTGAGTGACTGTATGATTGTGTGTATCTGACTGTCTGTTGATGTGTAAGTGGCTGTATGAGAGTGTTAGTGGGTATGTGAATAGCTATATGGGTGATTGATTGGTTGTCTAACTATGTCTATGGTTGTCTGGGTGTCTGTGTTTGTGGGTGAGGAGGTATGTGACAGTCTGTATGGATCAGTGAGTTCGGTGAGTCAGTGGTAGTAAGGGGTACTGTTGTGTGTGTGAGAAGTTGTATGGATGAGTGAGTGTATGTATGGCTGTATGGGTGATTGAATGCATGTGTCAGTATGGGTGAGTAACTGAGTATGTGAAAGGCAGTATACATGAGTGACGGGGTGTATGAGTGAACTATGGGCCAGATGTAGGTAGCCAAATACCGGTCGGTAACGGCCGAATTCGGCCGTTACCGACCGGTATTTGGCTACCGAGATGTAGGAGGACAGAAACTGGGCAAATCGGTAATTTTACCGATTCTGTAAATATACCGGTCGGTAACTTTACCGACCGGTATTTTTACAGAATCGGTAAAATTGATATGTAGGTGGGACTCTTATGAGTCCCACAAGGCCTAAGAAATCGGTATTTTACCATCAAATTCAATTTGATGGTGAAATACCAATTGAGGTGTGCATGCACATGTGTGCATGCACACCTGTGCCATATGACAGGCAGACCTGCCCTTAGGGCAGGTATGCCTGCCACATGGCCCCCGTACCTTTTTTGGGGGTGCTAGAGGGTGTCAAAGTGACACCCCCTGCACCCTTGTCAAAATCGGTATTTACCGATTCGGTAAATACCGACCGGTAATGCCCCATTCATTCCTATGGGCTTCAAAGCCCATAGGAATGAATGGAGCATTACCGGTCGGTATTTACCGAATCGGTAAATACCGACTTTTAAAGATTCGGTAAATCCACATCTGGATTTACCTACATCTCGGTACTTCTATTTTACCGATTCATAAATACCGAATCGTTAAAATTCGTTATTTATGAGTCGGTAAAATAGAATTACCTACATCTGGCCCTATATGTGTTGGTGAGTGAATGTGAGAGTGTCTATATAGATACGTGCATACTTCTGTTGGTGACTGTAGGCTGAGTGAGTATGTGCTGGTATTTGCAGGAGTAGTCAAGTCAAGTCAAATAACTTTATTCGGTTATTAGTAATAACAACCATAAAAGCATATTACATTACACATACATTGACTCGGATTTACAAGAAAGTTTTTAAAAACAACATAGATCGAAAATGTTACACATATATTGACTCATACTTACAAAAGATTTTTTTAAAACAACAGATCAGAACAGAAAGGTTACAAGCAGAATATACTCTCGGGATATTAAAAATGTTATAGAAATATAACAGGGTTATTGTTGACTGAAAAAATATCTATCTATCAGTAGCACTGTCACCCCTCCATACTTTTCCTGAATTTAAGAGCTAATTTTAAAAAGCTACATACAAATAAAGTGCAATCACAACTTAACAGCTGAAGGTAGTAAAGTGCTGGTCTAATTTGTATAAAATTCAGTTTTTGGAGACAGGGTTTTAAAAATAGCCTCCGTGGTATAATATAAAAGGGGCAAATAAAAAGAAAGTGTGCCAGGTCTTGCGGAGAGTTTTCGTCGCAGCCGCAAGCCGGCAACACTTGACTGCGATGGATCCCCTAGGCACAGCTAGGAGTAAGTGAAACAAATCCAGGCGAAACCTCGTCAGCAAGAAACGATCATAACTTGACATGGGCCATGACAAGTACGGTTCCATGAGCAAGGATGTTTTTAATAGCACATGTTTCCGTACACTTCCTTTCTTTAATTCACCATCCTCCCTAGCTGAATACCTAGAGGAAATAAAAGCCTTCTTCACAGTAATAACATCCAATTTCGTAATGGATTCTGGAGATAAAAAGAGTTCGGGACGCCCTAATTCATTAAAGCAAGTGCTTAAGTACTTTATCCATGGAACCTTAAGCCTATATTCCCACGTTAGCGCTTCCCTCAATATAAGCTGAGTAAGGGGTACATCACTGTTTAACCAGGAGTTTAACCAACACAGTAGTGGGTTTACTGCTATCTTGTCACTTAGATATGACATACCCAGCTCTTCGTGTACAGAGAAGTTGGCTGTTCCCCTAGGTACCCTCAGTATCTGTTTTAAAAAGTTATTTTCTGCCACCTCCAGGGCTCCTAATGAGGCATATCCCCATAACTCACTGCCATAACATGTGATGGCAACACTCTTGGCTTGGTAAAGTTGAAGCAATGCAGCCACTGGGCTATTTCCCATTTTTCTTGCGAAATCGAGTATTGCTGCATTTGCCCGGGTTACCTCTCCTTTTTCTTCTGTACCGCGGGTCCCCAGTTCAGTTGTTGGTCGAACAGGACTCCGAGGTAAGAGAATGTTTTTGTTACTGGGATTGTTTCCCCGTTAACATTTAGGCAGTTTGGTTTTTTATTACCTTGGCCAACCTTCATTACGAAGTATTTGGAGGTATTTATGCTCAGGTCTCGAGACTTCATAAAAACAAAGAAGGAGTTTAACAGTGTTTGAAGGCCAATTGCAGTCCTGGATAAAAGGACTGCATCATCCGCATAAAGCAGAACCGGCAGTCCCTTCCGTCCAACATAAGGGTAATCTGCTCCTGTACTTAAAAGATGCTCTCTCAAATCATTTATGTATAGGTTGAAGAGGAACGGGGCTAAAATGCACCCTTGCCTGACACCCTGGTGCACTCCAAAATCTCTTGTCACTTTTAGGTCTTGTGTGTACCGGACATTTGCTCTTGTGTCAGAATGCATATCTTCTAACAAATTAATTAAGTTCTGCTCTACACCCATTTTCGCCATGGCGTCCCAGAGCCTACCTCGGCTTACGCAGTCGAAAGCCGACGATAGGTCCATGAACGCCATGTGAATTGTACCTTGACGGGCCATGGTATATTTCCCTATGATCATGTACAAATTCAAACACACGGTGATCGTTGAGTGACCGGGTCTAAAGCCGTATTGTATTGGGGATATTACTTTATTTTCGTCTGCCCATTCAACTAGTCTATTTAGAATTACTCCCCCCACTACTTTAACCACCGAGTTGATTAAAGATATTGGTCTGTAGCATAGGGGGCTATTACGGTCTCCTTTCTTGAAAACGGGTACGATGGTAGACACCCCCCACGACTTTGGGCAGCCAGAAACCACAGCCGCATTGAGTACAGCAGTGAGGACAGGCGCCCATAGCGATTTGCAAGATTTAAAAAGATCCGGAGGAATGCCATCCGGGCCTGGGGCCTTATTGCTTGTTAGCCCTTCGATTCCTTTTTCAACCTCACTTATTGAGAAGAGTAAAAAGATCTCCTTAGATATAACCGGACTATATTCTGCTTGAGACTCATAACTTTTAAAAATTAAGCTAAAATGATTAACCCACTCTTCCTCTGGGATTTTTGTGCCGATGGTGGAATTATTTGGGTGATCAAACAAAGGTTTATTTATAATTTCCCACAACTTAGCGCTGTTTCTCAAGATTTTGGGGTCTAAAAGGGTCTCCCATACACATTTCTTTACCTCTTTCTTTTGAGTGGCAAGGGACTTTTTGTACCTGTCACGCATGGCCTTAATGTGATCCGAGTCTCTAGGTTTAGTTTTCAATGCCATCTTGAGATCTCGGTTGGCCTTAGAGCATGAGTTGTCGAACCATTTTGGGTTGTTGCTAGCATTCCCTTTAACCCCTTCCACGCTCATGACGAGCTGGGCTCGTCATGCAGTAGCCTCCTGCTACGCTCATGACGAGCCCAGCTCGTCATGAATAATGGGGTTCATGGGTTTCCAGCACAGGGGAAAAATCCCCATAGCATTCAAGAGGTTAACTGATACCATTAACAATGATCCTACTGTTGATACAACACCCTCAAAAGCCGCCAAGATTTGTTGCGATGATGATACTGATGACATACATAAAGAGATTTCGGAGCTACACAGGTTATTAATAGAGGTATACAAATCTTCACACTTCACCATTGTCCATTTTAAACGACGATTGCCATTTATACATTTTATAGATCCACGATCTACACGTGGCTTTTGCTGTTTAAATATTCCCCCACCCATTTTGATGCAAATAGGATTGTGATCACTATAAATGCTCATTTGGATGGAGAAGTCCAGGACAGTATTGGCAAAGTCGGCAGACAATAGAATGTGATCTATGTATGATCCGTTTGTATGACCCTTATACGTAGGAACGGGAAAAGGAGTTTGGCCCGCCACCGTGGTCATGGCTGTGATTAGGTTATTTTCATTCATTAGCGTGTTTAGTTGTGTTCCACGCCACGAGTGCTCGAAGTGGAAGCCATTCAGGCTGATACATCCCAGTTGATCAATAACAGTCTCTCCTGGATTTCCACACGGGTGAGTATTAAAATCACCTGCAATCAACATTTGGCGCGGCAAGTTCCTCGCATTGTCTCTCAAAAGATTGCCCAGAGACAATATATTACATTCTCCATTCTGATTCACTGCATTATAAAAGTTAATCAGGGCAAAAGTAGTTTTACCTCTCTTTAGCTCTAAAACCTGGATGTTTCTATTTCCGGAATGGCGCATAACTTTATGACATGTAAGAGCCAAATTAACAAAAATTGCCAGGCCCCCCTTTGCTCTTCCACTGTTTGATGGTTCAGCGGGAATGAAAAAACTTTGGTACCCCTCAATGTGAACATTTGTTTCCACCAACCATGTTTCCTGGAGGCATATCACTGCATGCTGCTTGACAAAGGACAGCCAAGTGGCGTCACAAGCTTTGTCAACCAGCCCTGCAATATTCCAAGATACTAGGCTTGCACTAAAGGAAGTTAGTGAGCACGGGATGTTAGTGTCTGTGTCTATATTAACCTTTTCAAGTGGGGTAGCGTACGATAGCTCTGTACAACTGGATACCTGCTCTACTATAGTGTTATGTATTTGGTCTACTTGTGCAGGAGCGGGATTGTACTCATTTATTAAGTTAGTGGGTCGGTTTATCCAGGCTAATGGTGCCTCTGCCTTGGTTAAAAATCCCTTTACGTAAACTGTGGGATTATTTAATTCGGAATTTTCAGCTAGAATAGATCCATACATCACATTTATATTATCCTCATTTCCTAGGCCTGTGTGATCGGTGTGATCGGGCTGAGATAGTGCTCTGGGTAGTCATTCTACCCCTTCCAGTCCTCCCTGTCCATGAAGGGCGTCAAACCTGTTTGAGATAGGCATACTGTACTGGTTATTTAAAAGGGTTGGATAATGATACTTGTGTTGGTATAAATGGTTTGGTCCTTTTCGCCTCTCTGGACTGCTCCCCCAGTCGTTTACAGGAGTGCCTATACCCCATCCATTTGTTGTTACATTCCACTCTGGCCTTGAAAAAATTAGGGAATGTTTTGGGATATGACATGCTTCACTGTTTCCCACCAAAAAATTCTAAGGTAAGTGGAACAATAGTACCTCTCCTACGTTGGGGGGGGAGTATGTTTGACAGGACGTTAGGGAGTACAGCCGAGTTGGAGAAGTTTAATACTATACAGTCTCCTTTAAACTTTTTTGGGCTGTGCCCTATCCAGGGTACCCTTCTGGCCGACTTGACCTCTCCTGCTAACTGTTGTTTCCCCCAGGGAGCCATCTGCATATTACCAGACAGCCAGTGCAGGGCCTTGCTTGTCAGAGATATTGGAGATTCTGATTGGCCATGGGTCAGGGGGGGTACATTTGCTAATACCAGCACTAAGGGTGAGGCTTCTTCTTTAAATTGTAATGGTTCTTTTTCTATACGTGATGTGGTCGCTACAAATGGTCTTTGTATGGGATCATCTCTTGTCTCTGGCTGGTTATGTTCTATTGTTGGTATATGTTCAGGGGGGATAATCAATGCCACATTTTCACCTCCCTCTGCCCCATTCACAGTATGCTCTTTGTTTGTATTGGCTAAGTTTGTGACCAATATTTTTGTATTTGCCACCTCATCCGCTATCTTATTCTGTGCCCCACCCAATTTCTTTACTTCGGCAGTGAGTTTATCTAGTTTAGCCACCAGCGGTTTAATGATGGCCTTGACCTTGCAATCAATCATGTCCGCTATCCTATTAAATAACTCATCGTCCATGATTTGTTTTTCACCATCTTCCCCGTGCCCCTTATTTTTATCCCTTGTTCTTACTGGTGATACAGCCCTTTTTCTCCCAGGTCGTGACCCTCCGCGATTTCACTGAGCTTTTCTGCATGTTCTGACCGCCCGAGTGACAGTCACGGGAATAGGAGGTTCCTCTACTATTGTGTCTACCTGTGAATCCACCTGTATAGGGGAATCCTCTGCTGTAGCGTTAACCTGGGACTCTGGGTCATTTTCATCATCGGTTTCTGGGTCAATTTCTAGAAGTACATTGTGATTATGGGTCTCACTATCACGTAACTCAGTGTCTGGAACTTCGTTTCCTATGACCTGGGATGGTATATCAACCCATGGGGAATTTGGTGATGGGCTCAGGGGGTGAAGAATGGGGGATTGGCTTAGTCCTAGTGACTACCTTCTTTCACTATTAATTTTGGTTACTACATGGACCAAATAGTTATCCATAGTGTTAGACACTACGGCCGAAATCTTTTTTGGCATACTATACAATATTAGTAGTATCACAATTTCTAGTCCATACAGTAGTGATGTACAATATGAAAAAGTAGAACTGGATGTTGTTCCTCGGTACGGCAATAACCATACGCAGAGTGTCTTACTTTTTCGGAGGTTTCTTAGAGGCGGCACGGGCAGTATGTCGTGCCTAGTCCAGTCACGTTCTGTCTCGGACTGTCTAAGACTGTCCGCCCTTCGTCCCGGACTGCGTCCCGCACACGCGTCCCGCTAACGTGCTCTAGGACCGCCTATATTGCCAAGAGTTAATTGACGGGGAGGAGACTCGGAAACAGGCGGCAGGTGTGCGAGCTGGTAATAACGCACAGCCTCGTGGGCCTCGCAGTCCCGGTCTCAGCAGCAAACGGAGTTCAAAGGTCCTATCGGTAGGTGCAACAGATCACCTCCTGACAGAATAGCGTGAAGCAGGAATCCACAGTTCCGACTGCGAGCGGCTCCCGCGGAGCGGGGGCCGCGAGTCGTTTTTAAGGAGCTCAGGCAAAAAAATAAGGTAGGGAGGAGACTCGGGAAGAGGCAGCACGTGTGCGAGCTGGTAATAACGCACAGCCTCGTGGGCCTCGCAGTCCCGGTCTCAGCAGCAAACAGAGTTCAAAGGTCCTATCGGTAGCTGCAACAGATCACCTCCTGACAGAATAGCGTGAAACAGGAATCCACAGTTCCGACTGCGAGCGGCTCAAGCGGAGCGGGGCCCGGGAGTCGTTTTTAAGGAGCTCGGGCAAAAAAAGAAGGTAGGGAGGAGACTCGGGAAGAGGCGGCAGGTGTGCGAGCTGGTAATAACGTACAGCCTCGTGGGCCTCGCAGTCCCGGTCTCAGCAGCAAACAGAGTTCAAAGGTCCTATCGGTAGCTGCAACAGATCACCTCCTGACAGAATAGCGTGAAGCAGAAATCCACAGTTCCGACTGCGAGCGGCTCAAGCGGAGCGGGGGCCGCGAGTCGTTTTTAAGGAGCTCGGGCAAAAAAAGAAGGTAGGGAGGAGACTCGGGAAGAGGCGGCAGGTGTGCGAGCTGGTAATAACGCACAGCCTCGTGGGCCTCGCAGTCCCGGTCTCAGCAGCAAACAGAGTTCAAAGGTCCCATCGGTAGCTGCAACAGATCACCTCCTGACAGAATAGCGTGAAGCAGGAATCCACAGTTCCGACTGCGAGCGGCTCCCGCGGAGCGGGGGCCGCGAGTCGTTTTTAAGGAGCTCAGGCAAAAAAATAAGGTAGGGAGGAGACTCGGGAAGAGGCAGCAGGTGTGCGAGCTGGTAATAACGCACAGCCTCGTGGGCCTCGCAGTCCCGGTCTCAACAGCAAACAGAGTTCAAAGGTCCTATCGGTAGCTGCAACAGATCACCTCCTGACAGAATAGCGTGAAGCAGGAATCCCCTGTTCCGACTGCGAGCGGCTCCCGCGGAGCGGGGGCCGCGAGTCGTTTTTAAAGGAGCCCAGGCAAAAAAAGAAGGTAGGGTGGAGACTCGGGAAGAGGTGGCAGGTGTGCGAGCTGGTAATAACGCACAGCCTTGTGGGCCTCGCAGTCCCGGTCTCAGCAGCAAACAGAGTTCAAAGGTCCTATCGGCAGCTGCAACAGGTCACCTCCTGACAGAATAGCGTGAAGCAGGAATCCACAGTTCCGACTGCGAGCGGCTCCCGCGGAGCGGGGGCCGCAAGTCGTTTTTAAGGAGCCCAGGCAAAAAAAGAAGGTAGGGAGGAGACTCGGGAAGAGGCGGCAGGTGTGTGAGCTGGTAATAACGCACAGCCTCGTGGGCCTCGCAGTCCCGGTCTCAGCAGCAAACAGAGTTCAAAGGTCCTATCGGTAGCTGCAACATATCACCTCCTGACAGAATAGCGTGAAGCAGGAATTCACAGTTCCGACTGCGAGCGGCTCCCGCGGAGCGGGGGCCGCAAGTCGTTTTTAAGGAGCCCAGGCAAAAAAAGAAGGTAGGGAGGAGACTCGGGAAGAGGCGGCAGGTGTGCGAGCTGGTAATAACGCACAGCCTCGTAGGCCTCGCAGTCCCGGTCTCAGCAGCAAACAGAGTTCAAAGGTCCTATCGGTAGCTGCAACAGATCACCTCCTGACAGAATAGCGTGAAGCAGGAATCCACAGTTCCGACTGCGAGCGGCTCCCGCGGAGCGGGGGCCGCGAGTCGTTTTTAAGGAGCCCAGGCAAAAAAAGAAGGTAGGGAGGAGACTCGGGAAGAGGCGGCAGGTGTGCGAGCTGGTAATAACGCACAGCCTCGTGGGCCTCGCAGTCCAGGTCTCAGCAGCAAACAGAGTTCAAAGGTCCTATCGGTAGCTGCAACAGATCACCTCCTGACAGAATAGCGTGAAGCAGGAATCCACAGTTCCGACTGCGAGCGGCATTTGCAGGAGTAAGTACGTGTTGGTGTATAACTGTTTTGGGTGATTAAGTGGCTGTAGGATTGACTTTGTGGGTGAGTGTCTAGGTGTGTGAGTAGTTTTATGGGTGACTCACTCAGTGTGTGAGTGCCTGTATGGCTGTATGAGTGGATATGCCAATGGCTGTATTTGTGATTGAGTGGGTCTATGAGTGGCAGTATGGGTGAGTGAGTTTATGTGTTTATAAATCAATGGATCAGTGAGTGGATGTGTAAGTACTGATATGGCTCTGTGAATGGGCTTGTGAATGCTTTTGTGGGAGTAGCAGTGGGTGTATAAAAGATTCTATAAGGGTTTGAGTGGGTACATCAGAGATGTTGTGGATGAGGTCATCACTGATGTCATCAGTGATGTCATCAGTGATGTCATCAGTGATGTCACTGGCCATGTCATGAGTGATGTAATATGTGAGATCATAAGCAGTGCATTGCAGGGGCATGAGTTATAGTTAGCTCAGCTAACTATAACGGCTACATTTCTCTGGTTTTGTCCAAGTGAAATGTCAGCCTTTCGATAATGTCCCTGTGACCTTTGGAATTTTCCTGCATTTCTAAGGTTTTTTAAATGCTCATTTCTAACTATAACGTCCCAGAAACCTGTGGTTTTTTCAGTGAAATTCTAAGGCTTTATAAATGCTAATTTCTAACTGTAACGTCCCTGAAACCTTTGTTTTTTTCAGTGAATTTCTAAGGTTTTCTAACTAGCAGTCATGTTAGCAGAGTGGTGGATAAAGGTGTCCGGGCCTCCAACCAGCTCTCAGGAATTCCGTTGCGTAGGACTGACACGAGGTACCAGGTGGGCTTCTTGCCCTGAGGGTTCCTCTGGAGTAAAGTGGACTTCATCCCCCAACCAATAGTGCTCCTGGAGGTACGTTTGTAGAGTGGTGGAGAAAGGGGGCGTGGCCTCCAATGACCTCTTAGCAATCCCACAATTGTGGGACTTACTGGCGGTAACAGGAGGGGGGCCAACTACCCTTCGTATTATCTCCAGTAAGTCCCACACAGCAGGATTGCAGAGTTCTGATAGCAGGACATGTGCCCCTTTGTCCACCACTCTGCAAATGCGCCTCCTGGTGCACTCCCAGTTGGGGGATGAGGTCCCTTTCCCTGCTGGGGGCAAATAGCCCACCTGTTATCTCCAGTAAGCCACACACTGTGGGTTTACTGAGAGGTGGTCAAAGGCCATGCCCCTCCACCACTCTGCAAACATGCCTCCTTTCATGCTCTTGGTTGTGGGATGCATTCCCCCTCCCTCTTGAGGGTCCCTGGGGGCCAAGTATTGCTCCTGTTACCTCCATTAGGCATCACACAGCTGGATTGCTGAGAAGTGGTCTGAGGCCATGCCCCCTTTCTCCACTCTGTAAACGTGCCTCCTGGCGCACTGCTGCTTGGGGGATTAAGTCCCCTTTAGCCCTGAAGTCTCCAGGACAAAGGGAGACCCATTTAAAAAAAAAATCAATTAAAAAGATAGGGGCGCTGCGCAGCCCCTTTCCCAAGGCTGATTTCTGCCCCGGGGACCCCATCCCCTGGGGCTAGGCGTATCTTTCTATTTAATTCCTATGGGGATGGGGCCGTGCAGCTCCTCTCCCCAGGCCGATTTCGGCCCTTGGGACCCAACCCCTAAGGCCCTGCCAATTAAAAAAAATATATATGTTTAAGGAGGTGGAGCCAAGCTGCCCCCCCAGGCCATTTTCGGACCTGGGGACCCCATCCCCCGGGGGTTGGCCATTTCTTTTTTAAATATTGTACGTTATTGTCAATAAGGCCAGGACAATTATGACCCCGGGCCCCCATCCCCCAGGGCCTGGCCATTTTTTAATTTAAATTAAAAAAGAGAGGGGACAAGCTGCCCCCCTCCTGGGCCATTTTCAGCCCTGTGGACCCAATCCCCCAGGGCTTGGCCAACTCATTGCTCTCCGCCTCCTGTGTGATCCGGCATTGCTTTTGGGCAGAGGGAGCTGCAAAAATGCATCTCCCTCTGCCCTAAAGTAATTCTGCTTCACTTCATGGAAGTGAGAGCATTTTCAATGCTCTTGCTTCTATTAAGCAAAGCAGAGTTTGCTATGGCATGGTGGAGCAGTGCTCCCACAGTGCCATAGCAAACTGCAATGTCCTGGGGGTGCGCACTCCAGGACATTTCATTTACGGCTCCAGGAGGGGCCCTCAAGGCCCCCTCCCATCTTTCAAATAGCCCCAGGGAAGTGACATCCCTGGGACTGCGTGGGGGGCAGGAGCCCCCCACAAATTTTTGTACATTTAGCCGCGGGAAGTCGGTGGTCCTCGGGCTGTGGGGGGCCACGTGCCCCCCACATTTTCAAAAATGACCCCCAGGGTGGTGGCAGTCCTTTTTTTGATTGACCCGTGTCCTGGTCCACCCGGGGGCTGAAAGAAAACAAAGCACAAGAGGCCGTGCTTTGTTTTTAAAAAAGAATTCAGACAGATTTGTGGATCCAATGTGAATTCCACCCAAAAAAAAATCTTTATGCTTTTTTTGCCCAGAGCAGGTCAAGGGGGTCATGGTGTTTCCACTGTGACCCCTTTTCTTGTTACTTCACCTTTTGTTACCTTTTTTCTGTGACTCGGTTCTACAGAGTCACAAGATGGCTGCCAACACTTCCTGGTTTGAAGTGTTGGCAGCCAATCACATTCTAGGCACGAGATCGGGAGGGTTTTCGGATCCTCCGTTTCCCCAGTTGTATATCTGAGAAATATTTAAAATTCTCTGGAACTACTGAACGGATTCACACCATTTAACAAAAAGAGTGCTTTCTGAACCACGGGCTGTAGCCGTGTCTAAAGTTTCCAATGGAAATTAACATGGAAAAAATGCATTTTGGGATCGCCTTTTTCTCAGCCCTCGATTGATGAATCACCCCGAAAATTTCAACACAACAGCTGACCTGACCGCTCCATAAGTTTTTTTAATTTCACGAAGATTCATGAAACAATGCCAAAGATATTGGCAAATCAAAAATTGCTCTTCCTATGGAAACTAGGTCCTAACAATAACCACTTACGGGTGACCGCCAGTAGGTAATATATACACACAGATTTATATATATATATATATATATATATATATATATATATATATATATATAATATATATATATATATATATATATATATATATATATATATATATGACATCAGGCAGAGATGGGGCGGAAAGACGCCGACACCCGATCTATGCCTTCTGATCTGTTATCCCGGAGACAATGGCAGAGAACTTGGGAAAACAGCAGCAGCAACACAAGTTATTAATAAGTGAAGCCCCACTACTGCATATGGATCGTCAGCACGCAGCACTCTGGGACTGGTAGTCCCGAATACAAAGGCGAGCAGAGACAATCTCCTGCAGGTGAGCCCGCCGCCACTTGGCAGGAGGAGCTTGAACTATATATTGGAGGGTGCTTACACTGTGTACGAACTGCGGCATCTTGATGAAGGCACAAGCCGAAACCGGTCATGCCGATTGTTCTGAATAAAGAGAATCTGCCAAGAATCCCGCTGTGTCCCCCGTGATCTTCTTAAAGAAGGAGTGTTTGAATTTATATATATATATATATATATGTATATATATATATATATATATACACACACATATATATAATTTTGAGTCTCTCCAATGCACTACCCTATGTTTCATCCTATACCTCTCTCAATATATCCTCTACCTCCACGCCCTAACTCATCCTAACCCTAATGTTACTACTATAATCTCCCAAATAAGCATTTCTAGATTCCTCCCTCCTCTATCCATCCTTGGATCACCCCAAACCTTCTTATTAGGATGATCTCCCACACAACCCTTTGTAATTTTTTTCCTCATGTATCCCTCCTTAAACTCATCCGATAACTCATTTTACTATTATGATTTCCCTAATCCATTTTTAGAGACTCTTCCCTGCTCGATCTCTCCTTTTCTCATCCCCAGGGTCCTTTCTAGGTGTGTTGTGCCGCCCTAGGTGACAATTGAAAAATGCCGCCCCCTCCTTTTTACTACCATAACTCTCTCCCCCTGTTATCCAGGCTAGAAGAATTAATGCATTAGATATTCCCAAACGTATGTTTTTGCTGCCCTACCCCTTTTGCCGCCCTAGGCGGCCGCCTAGTCTTGCCTAATGGTAGAAACGACCCTGCTCATCCCAAACCTCCTCCTGCTACTATGATCTCCCAATAAACACTTTCTAGACTCTTCACTTTTCTATCCCTCTATTATCCTTTTCAATCCAACTAACAGACTCACACGTCCACAGCTCAAATTAACTAAGATTTCCCTATACTTATTCACCACTAAATCTTTTTGGGCTCACAAGTAGCGTGGTACTCACCAAAAAGTTCTTCAACTCCTCATCAGGGGTAATAAGCACTATATAAATACAATTACAATTACATACCAATGACTTTATTTAAGGGATAAAGTAACCCCTGCCATACATTATGAGGATATTCAAGTCACCAAAGAGTTCCATAATCATTTAGAGGAATGAGGCCAAAGGTCGAGTTCTTTTATAAGGTTATGGAACTCTGAGGTGACTTGCAATATCCTTATCATTATTCAGCATGGGGTACTTTATCCCATATACTGCATGGTTACACCATCACCTTTATCAGAAATCACTTAAAACTTTGGTGTATAGATTCATTCATGTGAGTAATGAAATTAAACATTCTTTTTTGGCAAGTCTCTCAATGGGGCACTACGGTAGCAAAGCCTTGTATGTATCTAGAACAGTAACTGGCCATACCAAGGAATAAACGTAACATGGAAACATCTTGTGGGAGATCGGCAGTTAACAATGCTTGCACTTTAGCTCATTTGGGTGTCATATGACAATCAGAAAAGATATGGCCAAAGAATTTTAGCTTTGTTTTGTGGAACTCACATTTATCAACATTCAAATTCAAACCTGCATTTGCATGTAAACAACACACCTTCTGTGTAGTTCCTTAAAACAATTTGTCATCACTATAATAAAATGCATTCATAACGGGCTAAATCATATGTCGAATGACATCTTGACACAGCTCTGCGACTGATGCAACACCGAAACGTAGTCTTTTGTATTGGAACAAACTAATGCGAGTAAAAAAATGTGTAATGTACCTGCAGCTACCCTTGTGTTCCCACTGATTATATCCTTTATTCAAACCAAGGTGAGAGAAGACCTTTGCCCCATTCAGTTGGGTCATCATGTCAAAGATGTGTGGACCTGGATGTTGTTCTCATTCAATTGCTTTGTTTGCTTGATGCATATCAATGCAGATGCATACAGCTCCTTCATTGTCCTTTTTAGGCACTACCACTATTGAGGAAACCCATCGCGTTGGACCAGTGGAACGTTCAATGAAATCATGTTGGAGCAATAACTTAAGTTCTTTTTCCTCATCTTTCTGTAAGTAAAATGCAGTTTGTTTCTGTCTTTGAGCATAGGACTGACGTCCTTATTAATGTGTAATTGTACTTCTATAGTCTTGAATTGTTCTAACCCATGAAACAAGGAAGTGAACTGATGTACTATTTTGTGATGAGCATTCATGTTATAGTTCAATTATATCAGTCCTATAGGCACTTGATGTCTTACCTTGAAGTATATGAATGGGTGTTGGTACTTAAATGTTCTTGTTTTTCATTGTTGCTTCAAATTAACCTTGACTTTTTAATGACATTAATGATTAGCAGGAGATGATTCTGGTGACAACACTTTGTAACAACTCACTGCTATAAAAGTATGTCTTTTTGGCCCACAAAAAGAGAAAAAGTAAAAGTTACCACTCAATTTATTGAAATGCAAATATAAACTGGCAAGGAACTGCTAAATCAATTTCCCATAAGAATGATGAAGTATTGCTCACTAATAACATCCGGTGGAAGAAATGGGCTTGGTTCACTAAAGGTAATGCATATGTGAACATGGAAAAATATATTGGGATTTTAACAGAGACAAATGCTAAGGTTCTTGGCCTCCTTTTTCTTGGGTGGGAATGCCTGCCATATTGAACACAACACAACATGTCATAGTGCAACTGCTTTCCTCAGGAATACAACATTTGAAGAATCTGTAATCTACATTTTTTTACCACATTGATAAAAACAATGAGCTTAACAATGTCAAATTTCAACATCTGGAAGACAGGGTTTATTGATGTCATGTCAGAAATATCCCTGCTTTTTGCAATTTTTGAATAAAACACTTTCCTGAAGCAATAGGAGGATAGAGTCCATCTGCTGTATCATAGAATGTGTACTGTTGTCAACTAGATTGGTTTTCATTTTGTGATATTGGAAAACAAAGCTGCAAAATTCCCAATGTCAGTATAGTATCATGACCTCAAAATTCAACAGACAAATGAAGGTTTATTTATTGGACCAATTACAAGATCTAGTCCGTCAGAAAGTGATATTGCCAAGAGCCAAGCACAGGTATTCTTCACTGCCTCTCGTCAATTCTACAAAATGGCATCTTTATTTGCCTTGCGGAAGCATCCAAATAATTACCTCATTCTCATGCATGTAGTGGTTGGTGAAGTGACGCAGAGGGAAATGGTTTTCTTTGAGACTATGGAATATTTTTTCTGCTGTTAGAGTCATCCTTTCCCAACTGCACATAGGTAAAAAAATCACAATAAATGTGTGGAGTGTAAGTTGTTTTTTGGCACAGATGTTTTTGGAATTCTTCTAGTAATAAGTGAGAGCTGTTCTACTGAATCAATCAATCAATCAGGGGAATTATAAGCGCACTACTCAACTGTGAGGGTCTCATGGTGCTGAGGGGAGGGGCAGCAGTTCCATTTCAGTTGAAGAGCCAGGTCTTCAGAGCCTTTCTAAAGGTGTTCCGGTAGGGGGCACACCTTTTTTTTTATACAATTCTTTATTGCAGAAATTTCAGAAAATGTCCATATTTTTTGTTTTTTAAGACAGCCCCCCACCCATCCCTCCACCCACTCCCGGATACAGGCATTAATAAATGATATGAATATCCATATCGACTAACATCAAATAAACTAAACATAGCATATAGTTAAATCCAGAAAAACAAGACAATTAATAATTACAGTAGAAAAGTAAATAAAGCAATCTATCCTAAACCTTCAATGCAATGCAATAGTGTGTGCCAAATTTCTAGACCCTTCCTTTTTTCTTTAATCCCTTCCTGCTATAAATTGCATGCTCCAAGCTATAGGTCGAAAGTAGTCGAGCCCGCCATTGTTGAAAGGATGGGGGAACATTGTCTAGCCACATAGATGCTAGACAAATTCGAAGAACTGCCATAGAGACAAAGAGAAATCCCCTTATGTTATCCGGATGGTTCACGCTGTCTAACCCCAGAATTATTTCTGCTGATGTAATTTCTATTTGTGTCTCCAGTATTTCAGAGAGAAAGGTAGATATCTCTCGTCTAATAGTGCATAATGCCCCACATGTAGCAAGCATATGTGTTAAGTCTACTTCTGGCATCATACATCTGGGGCAAAAGGTCCCTTTGCCAGTACTCCATTTAGATAGTTGATAAGGGGTATATGATATAGAGAGAAAAAGGTTTTATAAAATTGGGCATGTAGCTTCAAGGACATTAATAGCGATTGAGACATTTGAAATGAGTTTTGGATTGCTAAACTCGATATTCCGAGTTTATTCTGCCATTTGAGTATGTTTTTATCCATATCATCAGGAAAGCCAATGGTTAAATTATTATATATTACCCCTATTTTAACATTACTATACTGTACAACAGATTCTATTAACTCATTTTTCTAGAAAGCCACACTTCCCCCCACCTTTGTCATGATATAGTCCCTCACCTGTAGGTATTTAAAAAAGTCCCTACGTTCTAAGCCATATTTATTTTTTAAAGATTCAAATGACATGAAAACGGCTGACTCATAAAGACAGCCGACTTTGACTATACCAAGTCTAATCCACCGTGTCATACACAGATCCGAGAAAATCTCTGGGAGGTTTTGATTACATATAAGAGTCGTATAATACGAAAACCGGCCTAACCCTAAATGTTTGCGAACCTGGTTCCAGGCAGCATAGATACCTTTTAAAGTTTTGAGCCGCACTTTCTTAAAGTGGCAGTCATAGGTCAGTCGCCACAAATGTGCGCCCGCTAATTTACCTAGAATAAGTTCTTGAGGGGTTGGAACAGATCTCTCCATAATATCCTCAGGGTTAGTCCTTAGTAAAAGGGTACTATATTTAAGAATCGTTGCCCACCAGTACGTTTTTAGGTTTGGGAGTGCAAGGCCTCCTCTATCTATTGGTAGAGTAATAAATTTGTTAGCTCTGCGGGTTTTCCCATAACTCCATATAAAGCGAGAGAAAATTCTATCAATTTCCTTAAATATTAATGGTTCAAAATTCAAGCAAATAGTACAAAAAAATATTAAAAATTTAGGAAGATATAACATTTTAATTACATTACATCTTCCAATGATTGTAAGATGTAAATTATGTAATTTTTTTAGGCCCTTTTCGGTTTGTTTAATTAGGGGATTCATGTTAAGTTTAAGCAGGTTATTTAAATTAGCAGTAAAATTGACGCCCAAATACATTGCTGTATCCGTTACTCTATTATCCAAAAAGTTACATTTGCCATTAATTATAATTTGAGTTTTAATTTGGTTTATTTTGTACCCCGAAATTTCACCAAAATTATTTGCTTCTTTTTCCATTTCCTCTACAGATTTGTTCGGATCGGTTGTGACAATAGCAATGTCATCAGCATAAGCTAAGGACTTAGTTTCACCATTTATGGTCTTTATTGGAGTTATAGATATGTTTTTTTCCAGTCTATGAATAAAGGGATCAATAAAAATGGCGAATAGCAACGGAGAGCAGGGACACCCCTGCCTTGTTCCTCTTGTTACTTTAATTGAGGCGGAGTTTTCACCATTTATCGAAACCACGGTTTTAGGGTTGACTTACATCATGCGAACAGCATTAATAAATACCTCCATGATCCCACTCCTTGACATAGCGGTCCATAGGTATTTCCAGGAGACCCTATCAAAAGCTTTTTCGCCATCTAAAAGAATTAGAGCAATAGGGTCTCCGGTTACGTCCGCTATGTCAAAGAGTGTGATCACCCTCTGGATGTGATCTGTGGTGGATCTACCAGGAACGAATCCATGCTGCCTGACGGAGATGATTTCATGAATTACCGGGGCAAGTCGAGTAGCAAGTAATTTGGAATAGATTTTTGCATCGTTATTTATCAGGGTAATGGGGCGGTAAGCCCCTAATTCTGTTGGATCTTTATTCTTTTTAGGAAAGACGATGATTTTGGCCTGATTCCATGATTCAGGTGCTTGGCCACCCTAAAATACCTGGATTACCAGTTTAGTTAAAATATCTTTTAATTGTTTATGAAATTTAGCATAAAATTCTATTGGAATTCCGTCTAGGCTCGTAGCTTTACCAGTTGGTAGGCTATTAATAGACAGTAGAATTTCGATCCAGTGTGGTGTTTCCTCCAGTTTTACTTTGTCGGTTTTAGGTAATTGAATCCCTGTACCAAGATCCAAATATGCATCTATTTTAGATTGATTCTTTTCTGTCTCAGTGTATAAATCCTCGTAATAATTATGGAATGCTTCTCTAATCTCTTTGGGTTCGCTAGTAATGCCTTTAATGGGATCTCTAATTTTAGTAATTGTGTTATCGCTAATCTGTTGTCTTGTGCGGACGACCAATTGATGTCCTACTTGCTCGTTGAGCTCATAGACTTTCTCTCTGTTCATGGTAGCTTTTACTATAGCTTTAGTGGTAAGTATTTCTGTTATTAAATTTCTTGCAATTGCCACATTTCTTACTGCTCCTTCTATATCAGCATCACCATGGACAGCAATCATCAGATCTTCCTCTTTACTAATAAGATTATTTTGTAGTTTAATTAGTTCTTGTTTAGATTCATAATTGTTTTTAATTGAAAATCTAAGGGTTTCTCCCCTTACTCCGGCCTTTAATGTATCCCAGACAACCTCTAGGGGGACACTCTCCAAGTTATTATTTAGAAAATCTGCGATCCAATTTTGCATAATATTGCAGTATTTAACGTTGGTCAGTAAAGCTTTTTCAAATGTCCAGTTACTTCGGACACTTGATTGCTCCCCCATTTCTATGGTAACAATTAGTGGATTATGGTCAGAAAAAACCATTGGTAGTCGGGCTACCGAACAGTGAGATAGTATGATATCTCACACAAAAAATAATCCAATCTAGCAAATTTAAGATGGGGGTGTGAAAAAAAAGTATAACCAGGATTGTCTGGGAATTTCATCTCCCAGCAGTCGGAGATCGCGTGAGTGCTACAGAGATCACTAAGGGCATTAAATGTTTTTGGTTTCCTCCCATGATAGCTGAAATTATGCACAAAGGACCACTTAGATGGGAGATTTAAATTGATGTCGCCACAAACAATCAACGGAACAGGCCAATGCACTAATTCGTTAGATAAAAAGTTCAATAGCTCAGGATTGTCGGTAACACAGGCATATACAGAACAAACCGTAAGTTTATTCCCCTTTTCGTAACAGCAGTCAGCGATGGCCCATCGGCCAGCTGTATCTGCTATTGATCTTACAAACTCTATTCCACTCCCCCGTGCCAGGATAGCTTCCCCTTTAGTTTTATTGGACTGAGTTGTAGCAATAATAACCCTATATCCTAATGTTTTTAATAAGTGTGTCTGGGACCCCTCAACATGGGTTTCTTGCAAACAGACTATATCTGCACCAATTGATTTTAAACCTATTGCGAATCTCTGTCTTTTGTTTGTATCATTCAACCCACATATATTGATGGACAAGATTTTCAATTTAGCCATTAGTACCTATTGGATCTGTCTTGTCTTCTGGACCCGCTATATTAAAAATTCGAACTAAGTCTTTTACCCTAATATCCAGCCTGTATTTCCACCCTCCCCCTAACACTAAAAGCCCACCCCCCCACCTCCCCCCACCATTTCTTGAGGCTTCCTGGGTCATAAGGCACCCAGGTGTGGGCGTCCGAGTGATCCGAGCATCACTGCTCGCTAGGTCGCCTAGATTTGAAAAGAAGAAACGAAAAAAATTTAAGCATATGCTATAACAGATGGCTAGTTTTGGAATTATTTTCAGTTGTAATTTCCAATAATCTGGTTGTGTTAATATGAGTACACCGCTAGTATGACACTTGTACCCGCAGGGATCAGACCTGATGTCAGTGGGGAGCTTGTTCCAGGACTTGGCCGTGATGTAGGAGAAGGATTTTTTACCCTGCTCTGGCTCTGCGGATGTGTGGGGTTTCAGTGAGTCGGAGATTGGTGGAGTGGAGGTTGCGTTTAGGCACGTGGAGGGTGATTCTGTTGTTGAGGTATTGGGGTCTGGTGTTGTGTAAGCATTTGTAGGCATAGAATGGACACAGTCTATGCTATATCTAATACATTTTAGAGGTTTCCACATTGTTGTCAAGTTGCTTGCCTCCAAGTTTTGCTCCCATTCAAATGCTCACAAGGAAAAGGTATTCTCCTTGATGCAAAAGAAGAAAAGAGATTTCAGAAGCTTTGATTTGTCGAAATCACTGACCTGGTTTCCATGTGAAGATGCATACAAGTGAATCAGTAAATCCTCCCCACAGATTGAAGAAAAACAATGATTTGCTTCCTTGGCAGTAAAGTGTACCACGGTCTACAACCTGAAACATCAGACCTAGGCTTGCTGCTCCTTAAAAATTCACATCAGGCTGTATGACAATTATGGTACGCAGACTTTGTGCTGCGTCATTCTTACTGATGGGCATTTCGCCGCCTGCACTGCAGGGCCTAATTAAGCTGCAGTTATAGTTGGTGAAATGTTCTTCCGCAAGGTGGGGAGGGGAACAGAGAGACCAGAAACCACCCTCAGTAAAAACAAGAAAGCTGCACCCACTGCAGGGCAAACACCAGTGATGAGAGTAAGTCCATATTTGCTCCTGGTGAAAGGTCCACAAATAAAACTTACTACCTTCTTCCAAAGGCTTGCCTCTGATAAAGAAGATTTGCAGATGACATGTTAGTCGATATAACCGATTTGCATAATTGCCTGGCTGAAAAATTCAGACTTAAGTGTCCTCATGGGGCTGTGGAGTTGTAGCACCATATTTATTGCTTTTTTAGTCGAGCTGAGACACAATTATGTATAATAGTCAAAATGTTATATAGGTAATACTCAAAACAGACGTATACAGGTTGCTACTTGTTCGGTAATTCCCGTGGCAATGAGCGAACATTGCACTAGAGGGTTTGAACAAGCAGGTGTTTGGTTGTTTAGTTCATAAACAGTGTGACTGTCTAATGGTCTGCCTCAGAGGACCAGAGCTCCATAAGATTGATATGATACGGTTGTAGGGCACTCCTGTTTTTGTGTACAAAGCAGCAAACTTTACCATTATCGCACATTCTCAACCTATTTTGTGTAAATGACAAACCAATCTGGGTTACTGCGCACCGTTTTCTTTTCAAACATTCATGTAAAATACTGCTGCAGCTATGTAAAAATAATTTTAAAAGTGACCATTTCTTCAACAAACTTTTGCACTTATCAACATATCTGAAAACAATGATTTGTAAAAGTAAAGCTCCGGATTGGAAACTGGCATCTCTGGTGCAATGAAGAAATCTGGCAACCTTGATTAATTGCATGATGTATTTTGTACTTTTGTACTCTAGACAAGAGGGATGTCTAACTTTTTCTGTTTTTATTGCAGTGACCCCAACTCCACCATCCTTCATGACAACCTCACCAGCATTGGACTTAAACAACTTGAGCAGGACACACCCTCGACCCCATCTTCTCCGGCAGGAAACAGCGTCCAATTCAGCCACTCAACACAGTCTCCATGGACCGACCCCCACTGCGTACACTTCGCCATCAACAAACCCAAGTCACCCAAACTAGACCCTCACCCACCACGAAGGAACTGGAGCAAGGTTTCTGATGAGCAACTTAACTCCACCCTCACTCAAGACAACCACACCTGGGCATCCGACGCAAATGACGCAGACAGAGAACTCGACACCTGGACCTCCAACTGCGCAGACAAGCTTGCCCGCTACACAACCCCGACACACAACACACCAGGAAAGCCACCTGCTTCACCACGGCTCTCCAAAAAGCCAGGTGCACCTAAACACGTCTGGAGAAGAACTGGAGAAACACCAAGACAACTGAAAACCACACCACCTACAAGGACGCCGGTATAGAGTCAAAATATCGATTCCATAATATCGACTAGACACAATATCGAGTTAAAAATATAGTATGGACATAATATCGACTAGACATAATATAGACAACAAAAATATCGACTAGAAAAAACTTAATATCAAATAGAATGGACATAATATCGAATCAAAAATATAGAATGGACATAATATCGACTAGACAAAATATACACAACAAAAATATCGAATTTAAGGTAAGTTATTATTATTTTTAATTGTTTGTGCAATATAAATCTGTAGCGGGTTGTGGGTTTATAGGGGAATAGGGTGGGAAGTAATTTAATTATAATTAATGAAACATGTTAATTTATTTATTGATATTTAATTAGAATTAATTGTTAATTAATTACTAATTGGTAATTAATTAAAATATAATTGGTAATTAATTATAATTGATTAATTGATAAATATTTTAATTTTAGTAATTTATTTCCTGTAGCGGGTTGTGGGTTTATAGGGGAATAGGGTGGGGAGTAATTTAATTATAAATAATTAAATATGTTAATTTATTTATTGATATTAAGTCAGAATTAATTGTTAATTAATTACTAATTGGTAATTAATTAAAATATAATTGGTAATTAATTATAATTGATTAATTGATAAATATTTTAATTTTAGTAATTTATTTTCTGCAGCGGGTTGTGGGTTTATAGGGGAATAGGGCGGGAAGTAATTTAATTATAATTAATTAAATTTGTAAATTTATTTATTGATATTTATTTAGAAATAAATAATTAGCATCGAGGAAGTAATCAAAAAGTATCCTCCTCCAAATAATAAAATGGCTACACCCGCCTGCCCAAACCCTGCCACCGCCCCTGAAAAGCATAAGTCTGGTATTTGTAAGAATGGTGAAACTCAAATACAGCCTCCCTGTATACCTACCCCAATAGGCCGCAAAGTAACTTTAAAACCTGCGTTACAAACTCATACAGTGGTTAGACCAGCTCCGGTAAGAATGCCATGTATCAACTTACCTCCTGAAGCCGCCCCATATGTGTCTGCCCTCTCTGGGGTCCCTGCCCTCAGCCAGGGAACACACGAATCACAGAAGGACCTACTAAATAAGGTCATCTTCTGGCTACAAAACAATAGACCTTTGCCACCTGAGCTAGATGGTGGCATCCTGAATGTCAGGAGGGTGGGGTGGTTAGGCACGCTGCCCAAAGACATCGCTGGGGACCTGGTGCTAATTAAATTTAAAAATAGGAATATCGTCCCCTATTTACGTTTTTGCCCCCCCCCCCCAAAGAGAGACATGGCACTATTCGCATTTGGGATTTGCACAATTTTTAACCGAGCCCCCCACATATCCCGATACACAGACTACAGGTAAAGAAATACTACTCCTGGGGAAGGGACCCTCGTCTCTATAGCGCAACTAACCTTTTAGCCCCCAACGGTTTTGAACTTTTGTCCAAAAATTGTATTTTTAAAACCCCACCACTAAGAGGCCACTCACAAGTTTGAGCTAAACTGATAGGGTAGGATGTATCTGATAAGTATTTTACTGATAGAGGCTTGCTTAAGGCTCTTCCCCGGCTCCACAGTGTGTACGTATGTCTTTTTTAGAGCTGTTTTATTGAAAATGAAATCTATGCAAATTGATTAGCTGATTCGATATATTTATTTAATCTTGTTTTATTAATTTTGTAATGAAATGTTATGGTGTTTATGTAATTTTATGGTGTTTATTTATGTATTGTTGATGCTTTTATGATTTTAAACTAAAATCGAATAAAGCTTAACTGACTGACTAATTGTTAAATAATTAATAATTGGTAATTAATTAAAATATAATTGGTAATTAAAATTAATAGATTAATTTTTAAATTGAAAATTAATGTATTGTTAATAGTTAATTAATTAGTTTTAGTAGGTACTTTTTATAATTAAATAATTTTAATTTGTATTTATAAATAATTATTTAAAATGTTTTATCCAATTGTTAAATATTTTAATTAATTTGTAATTGGTATTACTATTTATGTTATTTATATTTATATATAAAGTATTTACTTTCCCTACTATTGCACTCTCTGAAGTTGGAATAGTAATTTTAACCCCTACGCTATCCAACTCTTTCCCTACTGTTGAACTCTCTGGAGTTGGAATAGTAATTTTAACCCCTACGCTATCCAACGCTTTCCCTACTGTTGTACTCTCTGTAGTGGGAATAGTAATTCTTACCCCTACGCTATCCAACGCTTTCCCTACTCTTGTACTCTCTGGAGTTGGAATAGTAATGTTTACCCCTACGCTATCCAACGCTTTCCCTACTGTTGCACTTGCTGGAGTGGGAATAGTAATTTTTACCCCTACGCTATCCAACGCTTTCCCTACTGTTGCACTCTCTGGAGTTGGAATAGTATTTTTAACCCCTAGGCTATCCAACGCTTTCCCTACTGTTGCACTCTCTGGAGTTGGAATAGTAATTTTTACCCCTACACTATCCAACGCTTTCCCTACTGTTGCACTCTGGAGTGGGAATAGTAATTTTTACCCCTACCCTATCCAACGCTTTCCCTCCTGTTGCACTCTCTGGAGTTGGAATAGTAATTTTAACCCCTACGCTATCCAACGCTTTCCCTACTGTTGCACTCTCTGGAGTGGGAATAGTAATTTTAACCCCTACGCTATCCAACGCTTTCCCTACTGTTGTACTCTCTGGAGTTGGAATAGTAATGTTTACCCCTACGCTATCCAACGCTTTCCCTACTGTTGCACTTGCTGGAGTGGGAATAGTCATTTTTACCCCTACGCTATCCAACGCTTTCCCTACTGTTGCACTCTCTGGAGTTGGAATAGTAATTTTGACCCCTAGGCTATCCAACGCTTTCCCTACTGTTGCACTCTCTGAAGTTGGAATAGTAATTTTTACCCCTACACTATCCAACGCTTTCCCTACTGTTGCACTCGCTGGAGTGGGAATAGTAATTTTTACCCCTACGCTATCCAACTCTTTCACTACTGTTGCACTCTCTGGAGTGGGAATAGTAACTTTAACCCCTACGCTATCCAACGCTTTCCCTACTGTTGCACTCTCTGGAGTGGGAATAGTAATTTGTACCCCTACGCTATCCAACTCTTTCCCTTGTGTTGCACTCTCTGGAGTTGGAATAGTAATTTTAACCCCTACCCTATCCAACGCTTTTCCTACTGTTGCACTCTCTGGAGTGGGAATAGTAATTTTTACCCCTACGCTATCCAACTCTTTCCCTTCTGTTGCACTCTCTGGAGTGGGAATAGTAATTTTAACCCCTACGCTATCCAACGTTTTCCCTACTGTTGCACTCACTGGAGTGGGAATAGTAATTATTACCCCTACGCTATCCAACTCTTTCCCTACTGTTGCACTCTCTGAAGTGGGAATAGTAATTTTAACCCCTACGCTATCCGACGTTTTCCCTACTGTTGCACTCTCTGGAGTGGGAATAGTAATTTTTACCCCTACGCTATCCAACGCTTTCCCTTCTGTTGCACTCACTGGAGTCGTTACAGTACATTTAAACCTCTTGCTATCCTACGGTAAAAATATTGTATGTTTTGTTAATAATATGTATATATATATATATATATATTTGTGTATTCAAAATAAATTACTATTTTTAAAGTTATATTACTTATTTTTTAATGTTATGTTTATTTAAGTATTTTAAGTAAGTTAAAAATATTTTTATTTATTATTATATTACGTTTAAATTACTTTTAAGACATTTAAAAAAACTATATTTTGACAGTCTATATTTTTTACACTCGATATTTTAAAGTCGATATTTTTGTACTTACCTGTTCGAAGATAGGAAGTCGATATTTTGTCAGTCGATATTTTTACCTCGATATTTTGACATCTCGATATTATGACAGTCAATATTATGTCAGTGATCCCCTCCCGCCCCCAGAGACACTAGCCAGCCAAACATCTCCACTGGACACTGATCACAGCCGAAGACACCGCCTCGACCATGAAAGGCATCCACTCGGGGGCCCCACCGACCCCTGCCCCCTCACATCCACCACAGAGCTGCTGCCGCCATTGCACCCAAACTACAAAGCACCATCAACACCACCTTCAAAACAGGCACCTTCCCAGACAACTTGAGGCGTGCAGAAGTCAGACCCCTGCTCAAGAAGCCCACAGCTGACCCCACCGACCTGAAGAACTGTTGGCCCATATTGCTCCGCCCCTTCACAGCCAAAGTCACAGAGAAAACACTCAACAGGGAGCTGACACGATTCATCAAAGAGTACGCCATCCTCGACCCCTCCCAATCTGGTTTTCAAAGCAACCACAGAACAGAGACCACCCTACTCGCTGCCACAGATGACATCCGCACCCTCCTGGACGAATGCCAATCCGCAGCCCTCATCCTACTCAACTTATCAGCAGCCTTCAACTCTATCTCCCACCGCACACTAGTCGCCAGACTACACGACGAAGGCATACAAGGAACAGCCCTGGACTGGATCCGATCATTCCTCACCAGAAGAAGCCAAAGGATCAGACTGCCACCCTTCCGCTCCGACCCCATGAAAATCATCCACAGGGATCATCACTGAGCCCCACCCTCTTCAACATCTACATGGCCCTCCTCGCCGCCATCGTCCGACAACACAGCCTCAACATCGTATCCTACGCTGACGACACCCAGCTCATCCTCTCTCTCACCAAAGACCCCATCACTGCCAAACTTAACTTCCAGAAAGAAATGCAAGACGTCACAGTCTGGATGACCAACAGCTGCCTGAATCTCAACGCCGAGAAGACAGAAGTCCTCGGTACCACCCCTTCAGCATGGGATAGCACCTGGTAGCCGACCACTCTGGGAAACCTACCTACTCCCTCAGACCATGCCAAAAACCTCAGAATCATATTTGACTCATCACACACCATGAACCAACAGGTCAATGTCGTCACCTTCAGATGATTCAACATCCTCCTTATCCTCCACAAAATCTTCAAGTGGATACCTCCTGAGTCAAGGAAGACAGTCACCCATACACTCCTCACCAGCAGACTGGACTATGGAAACGCACTCTACAAGTCCCTACTCCGCAAACTCCAGAAAATACAGAACACCGCAGCCAGACTCGTCCTCAGCATCCCCCAACAAGAATACATCACCCAACACCTACAAAGTCTCCACTGGCTCCCCGTGGAGAAAATAGTCACTGCTCCATCAGGATTCAAGCAAGCCGGGCCGACGAGGCTGAAATGCCAGAAACCGGTCCCCGGTAGCTTGTCTCCTTTCTGGTGAAGAATTGGCTTGGTAGTTTGGTCTGCCCTGTCCCATGATGCACTGGGCCAGGGACAGACTAATTTGCATATAGCCAGGTTCTGAGCTGGGATGGGGCAGTGAGCTAAATAACGGTGATGGATCAAGCCCTGATCTTTGGACTGGGTAAGAGTGGTCTGCTTAATTCAGACACTCTGTTCATCACCACCCCCTTTTCTGAATCACCTTCAAATGCCTACACAACAACAGACCCAAATACCTGAACGACAGAATCAACTTCCACGTACCCAAAAGAAACCTCCTATCTTCTAACCTCACACTGCCGAAACCCCGCGCATCCACAGAGCCAGAGCAGGTGGAAGATCCATCTCTCACATTGCATCCAAGACTTGGAACGAGCTACCGGCAGACATCAGACGCACCCCCTACCTGAACTCCTTCAGTAAGACCCTCAAGGCCTGGCTCTTTTGCTAAAGTGATCTGCACCCCTCCTCCCCCTCAGCACCTTGTGACGCTCACGGTTTAGTAGCGCGCTTACAATTCCCTGATTGATATTGCATGCTTTTCCTGGTTTACTGCATTTTTCATGTCAGTTAGGTAAGATCAAAAAGGCATCGGCCATGTCATACCGGGCATATCATGGCAGTACTATCTATATATGTATGTTTTTGTCGAATTTAGAAATAATATCCATTATCTTGTTTCATAAGGTGTGCTGGACTAATGTGAGAACTTCCATGTCACTTCCTGTGATGCCACTGGATCAAAGGCAATGTGATGTCATTTCCTGTAATGTAACTGGGACAAAGGTAATGTGCTGTCCCTGGGGTCAGAGATCTGGTAGCCTGGCTCTCAGCCCCCAAACTGTTCTAAAGATTGATTAGTTTGGTTCTTTATTACTTTTTAAATGCAACCCTAGCCTTGTAAGCCCATATGGTGTTTAGCCCTTAATGGCTTCATGGTGTTCTGTGACATGAATGAGAATTCAGTATCATGCATTTGATGGTAGTAGGCATTTATCATCTAAGGGCTGCGGCTTGCATATGGGCTTACATTTTCCATAAAGCTTCTGTTCCAAAAACCTGGGTGGGGAAGAATACAAACCTCATGGAATTAGGAAGCAGGCTCTGTTGTGCTTAGTAACTGGATGTTTGGGGTGCAGAATAACATGCAGGTGATGTTAGCTCTCTGGTCTTTCACTACAGGATCTGCCACTGGTTTTCTTACTGAAGAGAAGCTTGAAAGTTGATAGTGGGTAGGATTGGTCCTGGTGCCTTCGCCTTATGCGCTGATTTGATCTGACGGATGCTCCGCTTTGTGACATAATGTGGTGCATTATATAATTTTCAGTAATGTCTTAGTAATTGTCACAAAGGTTTCCTTCTGCAAGTGTCAAGATTCAGTAACCTTGCAACCGAGATCCAACCAGAGTGATGAGAACATCCACATTTCTTTGAACCCACAACCAACCTTACACTATTACTGTGTAGAATAGAAGTAGATCCAGTGATAGGAAATGGGGCAAAAGATAGAAACAGAAACACTGGATATTGTCTCCCTGCCTGATTACACAGCTGGACCTAAACTGAGTTGCAGGAGAAGGGTATCTGAAAACACAAGGGTACTATTAGTTTGGCTATACTAATGCCAATTAACATCTTATATTGTGCATGATATACCTCCTGACACTCTCTGTAATCCCCATGCTGTATACAGGATTGAAACTTAATCTTTCTCCAGAGCTGTGATATAATTATAGCTGATATGGTAACTGAGAACGCTCTTTGCTGAAGACAGCTACCTTCAATATCATGCAGTAACATTCTGCAGTTCTATTTATAGTCATTGTAACAGGTCAATAACGGGAGTATGAAAGTCATTCATTATATGCCTGCACAAGTGCCCATATGTTCAAAATGACACAGTTATTTTCTCTTGGAACATAAGGGTGGCAAAGGCAAAAATGCGAGATTCAGATTAGTGCTGGGAGGTAAACTCTGCTTTGCCGGTGGAGTTTGCAGCGTTTTGCCATTTCGCACTCCAATTGGAGCATGGAGTTCAGCAAAAACTCTGGCAAGCCGCTGCATGGTGGAGTCTACCTGTGCCTACCTACCCCTAGTGTGCAGCGGGCCCACGCATGCAGGTTAGTACAATATATACCATGCATGGGCTTGGATGGGATAACTCTATACTACACTTGCACATCTGTAGCCCATAGGTAGAACACTATTGAGCATGCACAATGGCGAAAGACTACCCCGAGCCTCATGCTCAGTGCGGCAGGAGCCTTTGAAGGTATGCTCACATGAAGCCTGATTCCATGATTAACAGGTCATGCTCAGAGGCAGTGAGCGAGTTCGGCTGCAGAGCTAGTCGGCAGGTTAGCAGCATGTCCTCTCTAATGCCCAAACACGCAAGATACTCTTATTATTTTGTACCAAAAGCTGCCATTCTTAATGTTCGTGATGAGTATACTGTTTATACTCTTGTCAAAAAAGGTCCAGTTAACTCCATCAGCGCCCATCTGTGTTACATTTTTCTTTTGTTTGCAAGTTTGTGTCTTGTTGCTTAGAAATGCACACATATGTGCACTTTTTACTTCACAACACAATGTGGGCAATGTGTACAGTGCTACCAGGTTTATGCAAGATGTTTACATGTGACATCATTTAACTTTACGTAGCCCAAGAGCAATGATTGTTTACGGAATTGGCTGCTGTATACTTTAAAAAATAAATGTCAGTTTTAAGTTGTAGATGCCTTTCTGTTCCGGAGATTTAGTTATGACTGGATTATAGCAGGCCATAAATTTAATATTCGTGGCCTCATTGTTATGTGAGATGAAAGTTGCTTCGGAAATCGGATGAAAGTATTTCTCTATCTTATAATACTTGTTCCTTTCTGCAGGTAATAGACATCATTTACTGGCTGGGGAAGGCCAGGAATAGCAGCACTTCGCACAGTGGAGTCTCACTGGACCTGAAGGAGTTAGAAGGTTTACTAGTATGGGCGAAATTTGCGAATTCGTGGTCCGCGAAATCGCACGAAAGCGAATTCGCGATCCACAGAATTTGAGAGACTGATAGTAGTACAAGTAAAGTACTAGTAGGCCAATTGAATTCACTAACTCTGTTAGTGGCATTTTTGGACGTTTTAGATAATTCATGCTGGTAATTTTGAGGAAAACCAAACGTGCCGTAAATCCCGCCCACCACCCCACAAAAGAAGATCAAAGCGTATACTATGTTGAAGTATGTAAAATGAATAATGTATTTCCCCTAACAAAAATAAACTAGTCCCACCCCTCCCTAACCAAAACAATTGTCCATTTGAAGTAGTCCAAAAATAAATAATCCCCAACTCCCGATTCCCACCCCCCCCCACAAAAGTCTTTAAAAAAAGGGGCAAGGGACACAGTCACTTCCGGCGGTGTTTGGGAAGGCGGTCCTTGCGGAGGTCCCGGAGCTGCTTTTCAAGGTCGTCCACCTTGCGCTCCAGGTAGTCCACTCTCAAGCTTAGGCAGCGCATGCGTGCCTTCCAGGCTCTAAGGGGGCCAGCTGCTGATGGTCTTGCAGCGGAGCGGCGGCGGGGGGCCGTCCGAGCCCGGCGGTGGGATGGAGGCTGCTGGCTGCTGGACGCGGTGGCAGTGCTGGAGGAGGTTGGTGACGTTCCCTCCTCGTTCTCCTGAGCCCACAGCCGGCAATATTCCACTCGAATTGCCTCCATCTTCCGGGCCCTGGCCCGGACAGCCATCTCCCCTCTGGTGAGCTTTTTGGGAGCATCTATATGAAAAAAGAAAGAAAAATAATGTAACCAATACTCTTTAACAATAACATAAAATAATTCAACGGAAAGTTGTCTCACAGTAACACTAGCAATTTGCAAGCACAGTATAACATTTTGGCATGTATCTTTCCGCCGTCTTTGTATGCCAGTAACAGTGGGAGTTTCAGGAATTCTACTACCAGGCAGCACTATGGACTCAATACATAGTCAGAGAGTACACCTGTTTTCTTCTTTTTTTCTCTACTTTTGCGAAAGAAATTAATTACTTGTACGTGAACTTGTGGTAGCCGGCATAATGCCAGCTCAGTCAGCTTGCACCCAAGAAAAAGAGACACAAGCCATGATGACGCAGACTTGCATGCATTACTTTAAGCAGTATATGCAGGTGGGGATGGGAAGCTCTTACTTTTGTATAGGGGTGGCACTGGCCATACTCGGTTACATCAAGGGCTACTGCTCAATGTAATTTATATTTCGCACTGCCCCCCCCTGGGCCTTCAGTACTACAAAAGAAAAATGAAGATTATTAATTTCTGATCATGTCTCCTGCCGATCACATGATCTCTTTGCTTATGTGATGCATTACTTTAGGTGCTTTATTCTGATAGATTGAGTGAACAACAGCGATAGTCCACCCATGATTAACACAGCAGAAAGAAAATTATGAACATAGGGAGTGAGTTTGGTAACCATAATTGCCGGAGGAAGGGACTTGACTTGATATAATTGTCAACTATACAATACATACACAATATATGCTGTGCTTGCAAAGTAAACTACTGTACTGTTACTTTAGGCAAGGGAGAGTTTCAGAACAATCACAACTTGTAGTATTTGGATTTCCTCTGCTTTGCTACTCTGGCACGGACATACTGTTCGAACAAAGTAACACTCTTCATGCACTGAGCGTCTGCTCTACATACACCTCTGCTATGAGGAAGAAGATACCATCCAGGCTTCCAAAGTGAACGTCTATCATTTTTCCTAATGTCTCAACTGTAACAACTTTACTTTTTCTCAACAACCAAATAACACCCTTTTCATTTTATTTGATAAACCACCGTCTTCTTGACTTGCATTTGAGTTTCACCCAAATGATATATTGCAATGCCCACCACACATGAATTTTCTGATTGACCCACAGAGGCAGTCAGTTTTTTCTTTCTCCTCCAACCATCCTGGCTTCAAGCAGCCATGCATCTGATTCCTTCCTATCAGCCACCTCTAGTTGACCAGATCAGATAGGTCAATACATGTAGTGCAATTCTTGCTAATTTGTTTCCCCGCGATAATTTAGGATTGTGGTCAAAGAAATCAAAAATTTTCCAAAAAACAATCATCCATGTTTGTGTTTATTGGATGATCATCAGCACCTCCCAGGGGCAAGAGGACAGCACCACCCCAGACTCCGGCGGAACAGAGTGGTCAGGAGGAACGGTCCACTGCAGGCTCTACTGCTGGCCCCAGTAAGTAGTTCTGTTGTTAATATAATTATACTTCCAAAATTGATAAAGAGAGGGAATGATTGGCCCCGGATGTAAATGGCGCTCACAGATATCACGGCACGTATGTGCTTCCTTCAAAATATATTGATGGTTGGGTGCTTAGGGAGAGGCAATCATCCAAAGCCGCTGCACGTTTCAACTCACGGAGCTGCTGATCGATGCTGCTGACTCGGGAAGGATGCCGTACTCAGCATCCACATTCGGAGTATAGTACTAGACAGATACGAAGCACGGATCTTGTTTAAAAAAAATTGGGAACAATATCGAAGGATTTATCGCAGAGATATCAGGCTCAAAATCTTTCCTTCTTTTGGGAATATCATTTTTTATTGATACACAGAACTAGAATATATACCCAGCCACTCTTAGGTTGGGTCGGAATTATAACCAACCAGAAGGCATATGAGAAGAGACAAAACGACACTAGCCCTGAGGAAGTCGTGGGTTTTGATCCCATATGACGAAACACGTGTTGGCAGGACCTGGAGAAGAATATTATAATTAAAAATACTCTTGTTCTAATTAACATGCCTACCTTTTGTGACATGATATGATCCTAACTGGATGTAATTATAGATGTTGGTGTGATAGGACTATACTTACATAATTATACTTCCCTAACTCTATTTTTTACAAAATAGTCTTTGATCTCCTTGTATACTGTTTCTACATTCTTATCCTGCCTCTCTACCATCACTCTCTGTGCTACTACTATTTACTAATATTTATGAGTCGGTTTGTGTAGGTAGCTAAGCTTGCCTAGTCGGCAAACGGTGTTAAACAAAACTCTGATCCAGCAATAGCTCTAGGGGCACCTAGTGCAGTCCTCTGGGTTGCCCTTGCTGTATATTCCAGTCTTCTTAATGTTAGTGCGTTGACAATTTCCAACAACAAAATGTCAATGTCCACCAAGAAAAAGCTACTAGTTGTCTAGCACATGTAGCACATACCATTCTGCTAGTGTTTCAGATACAGAAGTATGGACAAGAGAAATAGGACATTGTTGATGATAGGTGCAGTTCGACTTTCCACATACCTCAGTCAGAAGTAACTGTACGGGTGTTCTGCTCGATTTTCCCGGCCCTCTTTTGAGGAAAGGTGATTGAAGGTGACTTCAGTCTCTTATCATTCCAGTGCAAGGGTTAGAGTAGTGAATAGAGCCTATTTACAAGGCACTTTGATATAATTCTGTATTCTCCTCCTTAGATTAGGGCTTAAACACATAGGCTAGGGGATAGATTCGTTAGTATTAGGGATAATCCGTCCTTTAGTTAGGGTATTATTATACTTTCCATGGAGTTATGCTGAATTCGGGCCTGGTAGGCCTCAAACGGGAGAGACTCCATCTTTCTTTCTGCTCCGGCAGCTTGGGATGCTTCTAGGTCAAGTGTAATGTTTTAGTTATGAGGTGTTGTTCGCTTGGAGAGAACCGGTTCAGGCCGGCCCTTGTCGAAGGATTGTATTTTTCTTCATGCCGAAGACACAACATCAGGCCGGCCGGCTGGGAACGTGTCCTTGGTACGGGGAGGTACAAGAATTTGGTGGGCGGCAGGTTACTGGCCGGAATTTTCCATGAAGAAACACGCTTCTATATTAGTGAAAGCCCGAGACAGTGGTAGAGTGAGTCCGTAGGCGGCATCTAGCCGTTAGCAGCAAAGCTATTACTTATTCCAGGGAAGACAGGCGCCATTCCAAAGGCGGAGAAGAATCGAGAAACAGATACTCTCTTAGCAGAACAGCCAGGGAAAAGAGAGTAGCCGATGAGAGGAAGGTTCCAGTAACTTGGAGAAGGGTGAAGGGAACAGCGCATAGCGGTGCAGACGTGTACCCGTGATTGCGGAGGTGTGACTTCAAGACGAGCCAAGGCACAGACGAGAAGGGAACCTAGATGACTGCTGAGTGCAGACTTCATATTAATAAGGTGATGTCGACCCTTTCTTATTAGAGTGCACAACCTAATCTTTCACTTCTCTTTGCAGGTTATGTGTTGTAGTGTGGTGTTATATGATTGTTTATTGTAATGAGAAATAAAGTACCTCAGTTCTTAGTGAACCGACATGTGCTGCGTGTTCTTGTATGAGAGGGTAACCTGTTCTTCTAGTCAGATGCTGCTATGTGAACAGATGCTAACCCTGATCAGGTAAGTGGTAACTGAATAAGGGAGAGAGGAGCCCCTTGAATTAGAGAATAAGTTGTACATTATCCATATTGGCAACCGTTGTGTGATCGGTAATACTGTAGTTCTATACCCCTGATGAATAGTGAGACTGATCCCTTTATGTAATGGTAATTATAGGATAAACTGCCGCTGGGTAGAGAGGTCTGGGTTCGTATGGGACCGCGAGGCCGCCGATTCTGATACTGCCGTCTGGGTAGAGAGGTCTGGGTTCGTATGGGACTGCGAGGCCGCCGATTCTGATACTGCCGTCTGGGTAGAGAGGTCTGGGTTTGTATGGGACCGCGAGGCCGCCGATAGCCGATAAACTGCCGTCTGGGTAGAGAGGTCTGGGTTCGTATGGGACCGCGAGGCCGCCGATTGCTGATATTATAGGAAGTCTGGGTATGCATCTTAGGAATTCCCTGTCCTTAGGTGGTAGATGTATGTTGTTACCTGTTGTAAATAGGTCCTAGGGAGGGGGAGATGGTAACGTTCTGGCTGAGTTAGTAATGCTCTGATGAGCTGGTCCTATCTAATCTGAAAAACCAGGCAGAACATTTGGCGTCACGAACCGTTTACGAAACCTGTGTGCGTTGTGGTTGTTTTTGAGTTTGTACTCGGCGCGTACGTGGTTTCATTTGTATATTATTTGTATATAATTGTGTGTATAGTTTTTGTTTTGTCAGGATGTTTTTGAGAAAGTCGAAATCTGTTTTTAAGTTGCCTGTTGATATTCCCGGCTGGGATTCAACGCCTTATGAGGCCTTGGCCCGCGAGTGGGCTGATTCTACTGGTTTGAGTGAAAATTGGAATTCTTGTCTGGAGCTGGCGGAGCCGGCTGATGTGATTTCCTGTTTGCTGAAGGCGCCAGTAGCGAAGGGTGAGGAGCTTCCTATTTTAGGGCGCAGAGGTTGGATTGTTTTGTCTGCGTACAGGCTTGTACATGAGAGGTTGTTGAAATTGCAGAAGGAGCATGTGGAAATGGAAGTGAAGTTTGTTGAAATTCAAAATGCTCATACTTTGTTGCGGTGTCAAAATAAATTGCTTGCCGACAAACTTGACACGTATCAGACTATCGCCGAAAGGGCGGCTGTTCGGATTGCACGATATAAATACAAGAATCGTCGTGGTCACGTTTCTAAACGGAAAGTGCGTCTGGTCGTGGCGACCGCCGGACTGGATTGGAATCCTGATGAATGGGATGGTAATATCTGGAACTCGAGTGATTCTCGTTCCTCGGAAGAGGAGTCTGACAACCGCGAGTCTTCTCGCTCCGGACATGCTTTTAAATCTGCTTCCTGTGCCACTGATGGTGCGTCCCGCGACTGTGATCGCTCCTTGCATTGTGTTCATTCTTCTTATACGGATTGTTCCTCTAATTCTATTGACCGGGCTCCTTGTGATGCTCTTCCTGCGGTCTCTGTGCATCCTGTTTTTCGTAGGAAGTTGCAGCAGGCTCCCGGTAATCCGAACGGTATTCCTTTAGACTCTTTGGAGGTTTTTACTCAACATGAAATTAGTGACATTTTGCAGCGATTTTGGCAGCGAGCAGGTGAGGCCTTGCTTACGTGGATGGTGCGCCTTTATGAACTGGGCGCTGCTGGCATTATGTTGGATGCTGGCGATTCTTTGAAGTTTTGTTCCTTGAGTACGGATTCTACTGTACAAGATCATTTTCGTAATTATAATGGTGGTGGTCAAATCAGTTTGCTTCAGTTGGCGACTGAGGGTTGTAATCAAAAGTACCCTACTGAATCTGACTGGCCTGTGAATGACAAGCCGTGGTATACATTGCGCGATGCTGCACAACGTCTCAAAGAGGAGGTGATGAAAACTTCGATTTTTCTGAGTACTGCTGACAGATTGCTTGATGGTTTGTTGACATCTTCTGTGCGGAATCGTATTATTCGTTCTTCCCCGGTTGCTTATAAGCAAGTCATGATGACTTTATTGATCAATCAGACTGGTAACGCCTTGTCTATGGTACTGGAATCTGTACGCCAGCTCGGTGAGTTGGGTGATTGGTTTAAACCTGAACGACAGTCCCGACCTGACACTCGTACTCCTGGAGACAATAAGCTTACTAGACGTGACATGTTTCTTGCACTTTTGGCTGATGGTGTGAGGAAGGAGGATATTGATGGTGAAACTACTACTCGTTTGTGGGACTTGTTTCGCAAACGCGGTTTAGACCGAAAGGAGGGTGCCCGGCGTGTACGGACGAATGAGTGCGATCGTGATTATTCTGATGACAGCGGTGATGACAACCGTCGTGTGCGTTCTTATCGTCGTGATGATCGATGATATGTACGTGATGCATCCCCTCGACGTGGAAGAGAGAGAGAGCGAGAGGGGGAAAGAGAAAGGGGGAGAGATGATTATGTTAACAGCAGACGTAGAGATGAAAGGGATCAGTCCCCTGAGTTGAGGAGGAGGGAGGATCGACACAGATTTTCCGATCGAAATTCGCAGTACAATACAGAGGACAGGAATCCATTTCGTAATGGAGATGGATATGAACATGATATATTGATACCTGAGAAACGTGAGAACATTTATCCTGATTTGTCCTGGCTGACAGAACGCAGTAAAAATGACTAGGAAGTAGGTCAAGCTCCCGTACACAGATGGGCTCACCGAGATAATAGACCCTATGTAGATATTGAAATTTTTTGGAGACATCGTAATATCCAAAGGGCCTGAGCATTGGTAGATACAGGAGCGGAGGCCACTCTTATTCATGGAAAATCAAAGAAATTTAAAGGCCAATTTTTTACAATTACTGGTTTAGGTGGAAAGGAAACTCCCGCAGTACAAACTACACTTGAAATGAGAATAGGCAGAATTCCTAGAAAAGAATATTCTGTATTAGTCGTGCCACTCTTAGAGTACATAATTGGAATTGACATTTTGAAAGGAATGACTTTGCATTTGGATGATGGATGTTATCAATTTGGAACTAAACATTATATATCATCCAGACCCGTACGGGTTGGTCGTTTAAGAATGCCCCCCATAAAGATTCCCCAGGCGACAAAAGTGGTTTGTCAGAAGCAGTATTGTATTCCAGGTGGTCATGAAGAGATTAGTACCACTATTCAGGATTTGGTGGATGCAGGAGTTATAACTTCGGTTACTTCTGCTTGGAATAATCCCGTTTGGCCCGTGCGTAAGAGTGATAATTCTTGGCGCATGACTGTTGATTATCGAGAATTGAATAGGTACACACCCTCTTTGACTGTTGCAGTACCGGATATTATTACTTTAATTGAAAGAATCCAAAAGCATCCAGGTACATGGTATGCGTCCATTGATATTGCTAATGCTTTCTTTTCAATCCCGATTGCCCCTGAATGCCAGGAACAATTCAGTTTTACATGGAACGGACGTCAAATGACGTTTAGAAGTCTTCCCCAGGGCTATGTGCATAGTCCTACGATATGTCACCGGCTGGTGGCAGAGCATTTGGCTGAGGTACCTGTACATCCGAGAATTCAGATATGTCATTATATTGATGATGTTCTGATTCAAGGTGAAACACAAGATGAAGTTCAGACCCAATTAGATAAAATCCTTGAGTGTCTGCGTGAGAAAGGTTGGGAAATCAACCCGGATAAGTTACAAGGTCCATCCCAGACTGTAAAATTTTTGGGCATTAATTGGCATGAAGGTCACCGAGAAGTGATCCCACAGGTAAAACAGAAGATTCTTGAGTTTGCAGTTCCGAGGAGTAGGAAAGAAGCCCAAAGCTTCATCGGCTTGTTTGGTTTTTGGCGCCAGCATATTCCACATTTGAGTCAAATATTGGCCCCTTTGTATCGTGTCACTCGTAAAAAGAATGCGTTTGAATGGGGTAAACCACAGCAAGATGCGTTTAGTTTGGCAAAAGAAGCGATTCAGTATGCCTTGGATTTATGGCCTGTGTGCGATGGTGATGTGGATTTGAATGTGTCTGTACAAGGCCTTTATGCAAATTGGAGTTTGTGGCAGAAACAAGGAAAAAGTAAAGTACCGTTAGGTTTTTGGACCAAAAAGTTACCTGATGCTGGTGAGCGTTATACACCTTTTGAGAAACAGTTGCTTGCATGTTACTGGGCTCTGGTGGATACCGAGCAATTAACTTTGGGACATGATGTGGTCCTGCGACCTGAAATTCCTATCATGCAGTGGGTTTTGAGTTCGCCGAAAACTCACTGAATTGGACACGCTCAGGAGGCGAGTGTGATTAAGTGGAAATGGTACATACAAGACAGGGCACGTTTGGGACCAAAAGGAGTTGCATCCTTGCATGAGCAGGTGGCGCGGGCGCCATCGGTTGAGACGGAGAGTGAATGTTCCGTACCTTTAGTACAGGAATCCCCTGTTAAGTGGGGTAAACCATTTGATGATTTGTCCGCGGAGGACAGAAACCATGTTTGGTTTACGGATGGTTCGGCAAGGTTCATAGGTACAAAACGACATTGGAAGGCAGTGTCCTATAATCCGATCACACAAAAATTGCTGAGTACAACTGGTGAGGGAAAGAGCAGCCAATTCGCTGAGCTTTATGCTGTCTATCAAGTTCTGAAACAAGAGTTACCTGGCACATGTCATATTTTTACTGATTCCTGGTCTACTGCCAATGGATTGGCAGTTTGGTTACCGACTTGGCATTCCCATAATTGGGAATTGCATTCAAAAGAACTGTGGGGAAAAGAATTATGGCAAGAGATTTGGGAAATGCTCCCGCAAAGTACTGTTACAATCTTTCATGTGGATGCTCATACCCCGATAGACTCCCTTGACAAATTATTTCATAATATTGCAGATGAAAAATCTAAAATTGCTGAGGCACTGGTGGACATGCAGGATTCTGATATGGAAGGATTGGCGAAATGGGCCCACCAGAAAGCAGGACATTATGGAGAGAAAGCCACTAGCAGGTGGGCCGCTGATCGAGGAATTTATATTCCTTTAGATTTAATCAAAGACATTATTTTGCATTGTCCCATTTGTCAGCATGCTAGACAGCGGAAAGTGCCTCAAATTGTTAAAGAAGAAAGAAGAGGAGGACCCGGTTACTGATTTAACTTCTGCTATCTTTTTTATTTAGAGCAGAGTGACACACTAAGGTAGTTAGTCCTTAGATATGTGTATTTTATTTGAATGGATGAAAAAAGGAAAAATGCATCAATTTACATATACATGACAGTCCGAAGATTTACTCACTGTCCTGCACATGGGCACATATATTTACAAGTATTTACAAGTGAATACATATATACATTACTATACGAAACAGAACGAAATATTTTTTGACATTTGTGCAGGACAGTGAGTAAATCTTCGGACTGTCATGTATATGTAAATTGATGCATTTTTCCTTTTTTCATCCATTCAAAATAAATACACAAATCTAAGGACTAACTACCTTAGTGTGTCACTCTGCTCTAAATAAAAAAGATAGCAGAAGTTAAATCAGTAACCGGGTCCTCCTCTTCTTTCTTCTTGAATATTGTCCTACCCGGTCACATTGTTGGACAAAACCCCACTTGTAAAAGAGTCAAATTGTTAAAGGTCATTTACATCGCGGAAAATTGCCCGCTCAAATTTGGCAAATTGATTATATTGGTCCACTTCCTATGTGTAAAAATTGTCAATACATTTGCACCATTGTTGATACATACAGTGGCCTGTTAGTGGCCTTCCCCTGTAAACAAGCTACCCAAGTGAATACCATTAAAACATTGGAATTGATTATGCTTTATTATGGTGTCCCATTCCAAATTCAATCTGATAATGCATCCCATTTTCGTGGAAGATTGGTGCAGGAATTTTGTGTGGAAAATAACATTGAATGGGTGTTTCATATACCATATTATCCGCAGGCTTCGGGTTTGATTGAACGGCTAAATGGCTTGCTAAAAAATCAACTGCGTAAACTGACCGATGACAGATATAAGAATTGGAGAGATTATTTGTTTCAAGCACTGTTAATTTTGAATAATCGTCCCTTTCTGAATGCTGAGTCTCCATTAATGCGTTTGTTTCCTCCGAATGTTGATGCAAAGCCCAATTCGGTTGGTGACACTGTGATGTACTGGGAAACTACCCCCGGAGCACTGGCTCCATGCAGAGCGACCCCAGGGTCGGCAGGTCTAGACCTGCATGCCATGAATGATACTATTATAAAAAGTAAAGATCGAGTCATCATTGAAACTGGTGTTGGTGTCTGTATACCAACTGGAAATTTTGGATTAATCGCCCCTAGATCAGGACTGGCTGTCAAAGGTATTCAAGTACTCGGAGGAGTCATTGACAGTGACTATCAGGGAGAGATTAAGGTGCTCCTGCTGAATAGCAGTGAGGTTGATTTACCAATACATAAAACTGACCGAATTGCTCAATTGTTGATAATGCCTGTTTTCAGTGGTGAGATCACAAAAGGCACTGCCCCAACGTTGCTAACTGTACGAGGACAAAAAGGATTTGGTTCCATGGATAATCCTGGAGCTAGAGTTTGGGTGCAATCGCCTAAGAATCCCCCTGAACAAGCTGAGATTATTGCAACCGGTCATGATAATACTGTTCTAGTCATGAGACCAGGGAAAGATAGCTGGGAAGCTGTCCTGGCTGACAAATGTTACCTACGAGAATGAATAATGCCTGTATTTGAATTTCTTTCAGATCATTCTCTGGACTGTTGCTGCAGGATGTGTCGGTGTTGGACTCCTTTTGGACTGCTACGACGAGAGAGGAGGGAACCCATCGACCCGGGCTGATCTGAGAACCCGAGTACAGCGTTCCTTTGCTGCGTGGGATTCGTCATCGAACTTTTGGACTACTTTAGCCAAGCGAGTGACTAAAGCCCCTCATTTTTGTTTAACACCGATGCGTTCGGTGACTGACATTCTAGCGACTTGTTTAGTTGCTGTCCCTGCTTCATTAGAGACTTTGGCCCATATTTTCAATATATCAAATGCCCGTCCTAATGTCCTTCTGGGAGATTTTGCTACACATGAATATTGCCCTTTATGTATTGTGCTGTCAGATCCGACACCCCCGATCCAGTCCCAGATAATCACTTATAATATCACCCAGGGTGATTTATGTTTTTTCCTTACTTGCGATCCCAGTGCTATTTCTGAATGTGTGCGTTTAAAATTGAAAGGTACTACTTCATTCACAGCTCATGAACGAACTTTGTGCTTCCGAAGATCCCCGAAATTATGTACTTCTGTTCAAAATAATATGACTTGTAAGAGTTTAGTGGTTACCCCCAGTCATTATCGTACAATGTTGCTACCTTCTGGATGGCTTTTCTCTTGTGGTAATACATCCTGGCCATATATTCCCGCGAACATTTCTGGAGGCCCTTGTGCCATTACCAGACTGAGCTTGTTGATGTTTTCATCGCATCCTAATGCCAATTCTCGTGTGATCCGAGATACTGTGATGTTACAGGAGGACTGTGATTCGTCTATGCATTTATATTCCAAATCTGAATACCTTAGTTTAGCTATCTCAATTGTTGGTGTTCCTGCCTTGGCGGTCTATAATGCCAAGTCTATTGGGAAAATGGCCTGCTGGATGGTGAAATCCATTAATCATACTTCTACAATCCTGTCTGACATGCTATTAGACGCCCAGGGTGAACGTAGAGCTATCTTGCAAAACCGGGCGGCTATTGATTATCTTTTGCTTAAACATGGACATGATTGTTCTGATTTTGAGGGTCTTTGTTGTTTTAACCTGTCTGACCATACGAAATCCATTCAGGCTCATATTGACAAACTTCATGACTTGACGGAAGAGGTTAGAAAACACATTGACCAGGGCTGGTTTGACTGGCTCTTTAATTGGTTACCTGATTTACATATGTTACGTTGAATATTAGGGGGTTTTCTGATTACTATTAGCATCTTGATAGCTATCTGTTGCTTTATTCAGTGTGTTCCTTCTCTACTTCAATACTGCAAACTTGGTACTAGACATAGATCAGTTAGTTTTGTTTCATATTATTCTTCCACAGATGTTAGTTCTGTTTGATGAATGTATAATAGACTGAAGTCAAGGGTGAAATGTTCTGCTCGATTTTCCCGGCCCTCTTTTGAGGAAAGGTGATTGAAGGTGACTTCAGTCTCTTATCATTCCAGTGCAAGGGTTAGAGTAGTGAATAGAGCCTATTTACAAGGCACTTTGATATAATTCTGTATTCTCCTCCTTAGATTAGGGCTTATACACATAGGCTAGGGGATAGATTCGTTAGTATTAGGGATAATCCGTCCTTTAGTTAGGGTATTATTTTACTTTCCATGGAGTTATGCTGAATTCGGGCCTGGTAGGCCTCAAACGGGAGAGACTCCATCTTTCTTTCTGCTCCGGCAGCTTGGGATGCTTCTAGGTCAAGTGTAATGTTTTAGTTATGAGGTGTTGTTCGCTTGGAGAGAACCGGTTCAGGCCGGCCCTTGTCGAAGGATTGTATTTTTCTTCATGCCGAAGACACAACATCAGGCCGGCCGGCTGGGAACGTGTCCTTGGTACGGGGAGGTACAAGAATTTGGTGGGCGGCAGGTTACTGGCCGGAATTTTCCATGAAGAAACACGCTTCTATATTAGTGAAAGCCCGAGACAGTGGTAGAGTGAGTCCGTAGGCGGCATCTAGCCGTTAGCAGCAAAGCTATTACTTATTCCAGGGAAGACAGGCGCCATTCCAAAGGCGGAGAAGAATCAAGAAACAGATACTCTCTTAGCAGAACAGCCAGGGAAAAGAGAGTAGCCGATGAGAGGAAGGTTCCAGTAACTTGGAGAAGGGTGAAGGGAACAGCGCATAGCGGTGCAGACGTGTACCCGTGATTGCGGAGGTGTGACTTCAAGACGAGCCAAGGCACAGACGAGAAGGGAACCTAGATGACTGCTGAGTGCAGACTTCATATTAATAAGGTGATGTCGACCCTTTCTTATTAGAGTGCACAACCTAATCTTTCACTTCTCTTTGCAGGTTATGTGTTGTAGTGTGGTGTTATATGATTGTTTATTGTAATGAGAAATAAAGTACCCCAGTTCTTAGTGAACCGACATGTGCTGCGTGTTCTTGTATGAGAGGGTAACCTGTTCTTCTAGTCAGATGCTGCTATGTGAACAGGTGCTAACCCTGATCAGGTAAGTGGTAACTGAATAAGGGAGAGAGGAGCCCCTTGAATTAGAGAATAAGTTGTACATTATCCATATTGGCAACCGTTGTGTGATCGGTAATACTGTAGTTCTATACCCCTGATGAATAGTGAGACTGATCCCTTCATGTAATGGTAATTATAGGATAAACTGCCGCTGGGTAGAGAGGTCTGGGTTCGTATGGGACCGCGAGGCCGCCGATTCTGATACTGCCGTCTGGGTAGAGAGGTCTGGGTTCGTATGGGACCGCGAGGCCGCCGATTCTGATACTGCCGTCTGGGTAGAGAGGTCTGGGTTCGTATGGGACCGCGAGGCCGCCGATAGCCGATAAACTGCCGTCTGGGTAGAGAGGTCTGGGTTCGTATGGGACCGCGAGGCCGCCGATTGCTGATATTATAGGAAGTCTGGGTATGCATCTTAGGAATTCCCTGTCCTTAGGTGGTAGATGTATGTTGTTACCTGTTGTAAATAGGTCCTAGGGAGGGGGAGATGGCAACGTTCTGGCTGAGTTAGTAATGCTCTGATGAGCTGGTCCTATCTAATCTGAAAAACCAGGCAGAACAACGGGACTCGGGAGCCTTCACCGTGTTGGAACTTCAAGTCCTCCTGGTGGTGATGAGGAGTAGTTGGTTCTGTCTGTAATTATAAAAATGTTGCACGTTAAAGAGCAAGCCTTAATCAGTTGTGCCAAAAAGAGTTGCATGTTATGGCTAAGCACATAAGTTAACACCCTCCCCAAAACCGTGACTTCTTTTCACTCCCAATAATTAAAAAATGTTTAAAATTTTCTCTTCCATTACGAGAAGAAGTAGGGGGTGGTGTATGGCATCTAAAAATATGACATGTTTTTTTCTAGGCGTCACAACATCTGATGCAGCACTTGCCACCACCTGTGCCGGGACCAGCAGCGCGGAGGGGTCCACTCAAGCGGCGGCGCCACCAGGAGGAGCTGAGGAGGATGGCTCAGCAGCGGCGGACGGTGGTAAGTTAATATTAGACTTCTTACTTATTGACATTTCAGAGTAGGCTTGCAAAGGAGTGTATGATGTACTGTACAGTACAAAAGTACACTACTACAAGTACACTGTACTATTAAGAACAGTTACTGATTTAGAATTACATTTTTTTTTAGCCAATCACGGAGAAGACAGACACCCTTGACTTAGCAATAGCATTAGCGGTGGTAGTTCTCGAGTAAGCAATGGCCCCCTCTATTTGACTTCAAATCAGCTGCGAAACTTTTATCGTGAAGCCAAGTCATATCAGATGAACTTGAGGGATGTGATGAATGAAAAGGGAAAGAACTTAGGGTCAATGGAAGGACTAGCGAGTCGTAACATTTATGACTAAAGAATGATATGTGTTTTTGAATGCAGGCAGAGGTGGCTGATAGGAAGGAATCAGATGCATGGCTGCTTGAAGCCAGGATGGTTGGAGGAGAAAGAAAAAATGACTGCCTCTGGGGTCAATCAGAAAATTCATGTGTGGTGTGCATTGCAATATATCATTTGGGTGAAACTCAAATGCAAGTCAAGAAGACGGTGGTTTATCAAATAAAATGAAAAGGGTGTTATTTGGTTGTTGAGAAAAAGTAAAGTTGTTACAGTTGAGACATTAGGAAAAATTATAGACGTTCACTTTGGAAGCCTGGATGGTATCTTCTTCCTCATACATAGCAGAGGTGTATGTAGAGCAGACGCTCAGTGCATGAAGAGTGTTACTTTGTTCGAACAGTATGTCCGTGCCAGAGTAGCAAAGCAGAGGAAATCCAAATACTACAAGTTGTGATTGTTCTGAAACTCTCCCTTGCCTAAAGTAACAGTACAGTAGTTTACTTTGCAAGCACAGCATATATTGTGTATGTATTGTATAGTTGACAATTATATCAAGTCAAGTCCCTTCCTCCGGCAATTATGGTTACCACACTCACTCCCTATGTTCATAATTTTCTTTCTGCTGTGTTAATCATGGGTGGACTATCGCTGTTGTTCACTCAATCTATCAGAATAAAGCACCCAAAGTAATGCATCACATAAGCAAAGAGATCATGTGATCGGCAGGAGACATGATCAGAAATTAATAATCTTCATTTTTCTTTTGTAGTACTGAAGGCCCAGGGGGGGGCAGTGCGAAATATAAATTACATTGAGCAGTAGCCCTTGATGTAACCGAGTATGGCCAGTGCCACCCCTATACAAAAGTAAGAGCTTCCCATCCCCACCTGCATATACTGCTTAAAGTAATGCATGCAAGTCTGCGTCATCATGGCTTGTGTCTCTTTTTCTTGGGTGCAAGCTGACTGAGCTGGCATTATGCCGGCTACCACAAGTTTCCGTACAAGTAATTAATTTCTTTCGCAAAAGTAGAGAAAAAAAGAAGAAAACAGGTGTACTCTCTGACTATGTGTTGAGTCCATAGTACTGCCTGGTAGTAGAATTCCTGAAACTCCCACTGTTACTGGCCTACAAAGACGGCGGAAAGATACATGCCAAAATGTTATACTGTGCTTGCAAATTGCTAGTGTTACTGTGAGACAACTTTCCGTTGAATTATTTTGTGTTATTGTTAAAGAGTATTGGTTACATTATTTTTCTTTCTTTTTTCATATAGATGCTCCCAAAAAGCTCACCAGAGGGGAGATGGCTGTCCGGGCCAGGGCCCGGAAGATGGAGGCCATTCGAGTGGAATATTGCCGGCTGTGGGCTCGGGAGAACGAGGAGGGAACGTCACCAACCTCCTCCAGCACTGCCACTGCGTCCAGCAGCCAGCAGCCTCCATCCCACCGCCGGGCTCGGACGGCCCCCCGCCGCCGCTCAGCTGCAAGACCATCAGCAGCTGGCCCCCTTAGAGCCTGGAAGGCACGCATGCGCTGCCTAAGCTTGAGAGTGGACTACCTGGAGCGCAAGGTGGACGACCTTGAAAAGCAGCTCCGGGACCTCCGCAAGGACCGCCTGCCCAAACACCGCCGGAAGTGACTGTGTCCCTTGCCCCTTTTTTTAAAGACTTTTGGGGGGGGGTGGGAATCGGGAGTTGGGGATTATTTATATTTGGACTACTTCAAATGGACAATTGTTTTGGTTAGGGAGGGGTGGGACTAGTTTATTTTTGTTAGGGGAAATACATTATTCATTTTACATACTTCAACATAGTATATGCTTTGATCTTCTTTTGTGGAGTGGTGGGCGGGAGTTACGGCACGTTTGGTTTCCCTCAAAATTACCAGCATGAATTATCTAAAACGTCCAAAAATGCCACTAACAGAGTTAGTGAATTCAATTGGCCTACTAGTACTTTACTTGTACTACTATCAGTCTCTCCTCCGCATCCTAGCCCATCTTTGTACCTCCCCAAAATGTTTATCTTACCTGTGATTCGTGTTTGAGAACAGAGCTAGGCACAGCGCTGGCTGCATGGCAAATGGCGATTACACCATACCGGACCGAAATTCCGTTGTTGTGGTGTTAGTAGTAGGAGTGGTACCACACTAGCAGTAGCAGCATATGAAAAACAAAGTAAAAAAATTAGACATTGAGTGGCCTGAGAGGAGTATTAGAAGGAACAGTAGCCTAAGCAATGCTGAAGATAAGTATGAGGAAAAAAGAATTGCATGGATGATTATGGCTACAACAAGAACAGTGACACAGCAGCGTAACACAACAAGTCTTCTTGACATGTAGGAGGATGATGTTGACGATGGATCCAATCGATGGTGGGCATGAAATTCAGACTTTATTTTAAAATACTCATTGTTGTGTTTTTTACCCAGAATTACAATATCCTAGGATTCATCTATCTGCCTTAAAATTGAGTTGAGGAGGTTGCTTGCACCTTATCCTCCCCAGCAAGTGTGTGGAATTATTGTTGTAATTTGCTCACATCTCAATGAAAACCACACAGCCCGGGGGAAGAGGGTTAGGGTTTGAAACTTGGATGGGAATGGGGTTTCTGGGTAAAGTTTTGTGGAGAGAGGAAAAAAACACAGCATGGACAAACAACAAATGAAGATAAACAAATCTTTGGATACGAAGCTATTCATAAATCTTTTAACTGCATGCGCGCTAGCGGTTTTCCCGCTGCGCGCTGTGATTTTAAAAATCCCGCGTTACGTGACAAGGTCAGCTTGTCATCCGCGTAGCGCAGGTAACGCTCATGACGAGCTGACCTTGTCATGAGCATCAAAGGGGTTAAGGGACATAAAGGAATTGCATGCACTACTGCATGCATGAAGTTGTTTTCTAAATGGATAGGTTTTTGTAAAGTAAGTAGTACTTTCTACAATGTACTATGAAGAAACAACAATGTGACAGTACAGGGCTGCAGTAATTACGTAATTTCACTTGCCTATCTGCCCTCAGAGAGAAGAACCACTTCGTACATTAAATTAGTTTAGAAAATAGCAAAGAAAAAAGTATACAATGGCTGGAGGGATGAATTGAAGCAGAGAGCAAACAAATGCACAGTGTCACACTCACAGTAGTTCACTGCAATAACATTACTTAAAAGATAACTTGAAATGAAGATGGATACTATAACTGTATGTTGTTGTAGTTGTCCTGTTGAATTTGGGAAGTTGCATGCATCCAGCCATTCCTCTTTCGCGGTACTCCTCCATTCCATCTGACGCTCCGCAGATCAATGTTGGGGACCAGAAGACACCTTGTCCACTGACTGCCTGGCGGATGCTGAATTGCGGGTCGCTAAGCCTAAGGTCATCCTTTTTGTCATTGCACAGGGTAAAAGCCGGCCTGTAATTGTTGATGGGAAAACAGGAAGTGATATTTAAACACCACGGAGAAAAAAATATAAGGTACGCTGTGTAGTGCAAAAATAAATGTAAATGTAAATGTGTGTACACGTGTAAAGCGCACTGCCGCCCCATCTCGGGGCATCCTGGCGCTGTATACCGCTGATGGAACCCATCCTGGCTTTCCCTGTGAGATGCCCCCTCCAGGGCACCCCCAAGGTAAAGCCAGGTATCCCAGCGCTGTTGGGGCCATTGTGGAGGTTAAGCAAGCTATTGCCCAGAGTTGCAGAGTGGGACCCATGATTAGAGTAGGCACCGAGGCGAGAATTATCGAGTCCGCGGACATCCACTCCAAAATACAGGATATCCACCTAGCTCTCGAGGAACAAAGAGTTTGTATCAGTGTGCCCACCGCTCGGGTTGAGATGAACATGATCACTACTGACATCTCCCCATTGTGCACCCTGGACTCTTTTCCCCCGCTGGCCTTGCAAGATCTGGAGATCCTGCTTAATAAGATCAAGTCTGGCTCTCCCTTGGATACCTGCCCACTGAAAATCATCAAGCAGTGTAGGGAGACCCTCTTACCACCGTTGCTAGAAATTATGAATCTAGCTATTAGAGATGGTATCTTCCCTTTGGAGTGGAAGAAGGCGGCAGTAAAACCCCTGTTAAAAAAGGCCTCCCTTGATCCGGAGGTTCTAAAAAACTTCCGTCCTATCTCGCTGCTTCCTGCCCCAGCGAGGATGCTTGAGGCACATCTTAACAAGCATCTCGCTGTTTTTGTAGAAAGCTCGGGATGTCTGGACTCCTCCCAGCATGGATTCAGGAGGGAACACAGTACCGAGTCAGCCCTCACCATCGTGCTCGATAAGATCCGCACGTTAGTGGATGTGGGCCAGACCTCCCTCCTGGTCCTGTTAGATCTAACTGCGGCTTTCGATACCCTCTCCCCCTCAGTACTTACATCTCGCCTGAGGGAGGTGGGAGTGAGGGACGCAGCTTTAGATCTTTTGACTTCCTTCCTTACTGGGAGAGAACAAAGAGTCAAGCTGGGGGAGTTCCTATCTCCATCCCGACCAGTGCTGTGTGGGGTCCCCCAAGGGTCGGCACTCAGCCCGACCCTTTTTAACATCTATGTGACCCCACTAGCCAGACTAATTAGATCTTTCGGGATGGAGGTAGTCTCTTATGCAGATGACACCCAAATACTCGTCTCTCTCCCCCATTCAGATGTGCTAATCGCCTCCAAGTTTAGATCTTGTATGGAGGCGGTTGGTCATTGGATGATTCAGAACTCTCTTAAACTGAATGGGGAGAAGACTGAGGTGATGGTGTTTGGGGGAAAAGAAAACATCTGGTCAGCCAACTGGTGGCCTGACTCCCTAGGCATATGCCCTTCCCCCACAACATCTGCTAAGAATCTCGGGGTGATGATAGACCCTGCCCTTGACATGGCTAGTCAGGTGAATAGAACTGTTTCCACCTGCTGGGGCTTGATTCACACTCTGCGTAGGATCAGGAAATATCTCTCCTTACAGGCTAGAAAGCAAATAGCCGTCGCACTTATAGGTTCTCGTTTGGACTACTGTAATGCGCTGTATGCTGGGCTAAACCGGAGCCACCTGCAGCGCTTACAGGTAGTCCAAAACGCCATAGCTAGATTTGTCCTGGATATTCCTAGACGCTCCTCGGCCACTGCGGCCAGGAAAACGTTGCATTGGCTACCGGTAGAACATCGAATCCGATTTAAAGTCTTATGCATGACCTACAGAGCCATCGCTAAAAATAGCGACACAGGAATTGGGTCTATCATCTCCCACTACACCCCCGGAAGGAACTTGCGTTCCTCCGGGAAATCGTTTCTGACAGTCCCCCGCGTACGAAGAGCTAAATGGGGTGGCAGGGCTTTTTCCACTCTAGCCCCTAAATGGTGGAATGATCTTCCTTTGGACCTGAGATCCCTTCCGTCTTTACAGAAGTTTCGTACTGCCCTAAAAACTCGCCTCTTCCGGCAAGCCTATATGTAAGGACGTCTGTTTTCAATTTTTGATCTTATTGTTAGGCGCCTTGATACCTGCGGGTTATTGTCCATGCGCGTTATAAATTTTTATCATATCATATCATATCATATCATTGAGCCCAAGACCCTGCCGCATCGGGAGTTGAACCCTGGTCCCGGGCCTGACATCTGCTTCAGGGTCTGCCGCTTCTAACCAGTGAGCCACACTTCTCCACATTCTCTCATAACACTTTCAGTTTCAGAGTCGACAGTATTACAAAGCATACAAGCATCATTTCGAAAGTGCGTACTCAGAGTCTCCTTTTCAAGGATAAATAAGTGTGGGCGAAATTTGCAGATCTTTCCCCTCAAGCTATGTGTAAAGTGGAAACAGCGATTTCAGAACCCTAACCCTAACCCTAACTCTAACCCTAGGCCCTAACCCCCCTTCTTCACCATGGATGTTGTCAAAACCACTTGATTCCGATATTAGACCTTCCCAGCAATGCCCCAAGACCCACCAACCCACCCGCAAAAAAAGCAGAACCCCCCCAAACAGGCAAAAAGCAAAAATTGAAAATCTCATACTTAGAATATATTCGGCCTTCTTTCAATTCTGTCTAAACGCGCTAGGCCATAACTCTCCTTTTCCACCATGAATTTCCTTAAAAACAAATGCAATTAAAATTAGACTGTGCCAGCAGTGCTCCCAGACCCCAAAACCCAACCCCAAGCACCAGGAACCCCCCCAAACAGCACCCCAAAAACAGGCAAGTGAGCAAAAACGGAAAAACTTTTTCACCATGGATTTAGTCCAAACCACTTGATTCCGATATTAGACCTTCCCAGCAATGCCCCAAGACCCGCCAACCCACCCGCAAAAAAGTCGAAGACCCCCAAACAGGCAAAAAGCCAAAATACAAAAACAGGCACTTAGAAATGTTTAGGCCCATTTCCAAAATAACTCCACGTGCGCTCTGCAGCTAGGCCCTAACTCCTCTTTGCCACCATGGATTTTCTTCAAACCCCTTGCAATCAAAACTATCCATACCCAGCGTTGCTCCAAGCCCCCCCAAACACCCCAAACACCAGGAACCCCCCCAAGCAGGCCCCCGAAAACACGAAAGTGAGCGAAAACTCTGTAAAGTGAAAAACTTTCACCACGGATTTTTTCCAAAACACTTTTATCCGGTATTAGACCTTCCCAGAAATGCCCCCAGACCCGTCAACCCAGGCGAAAACAAGTTTAACACCCCCAAACAGGCAAAAAGCAAAAATTCTAAAACGGGGACTTAGAAATTTTTAGGCCCATTTCCAAAACCACTCCACGCGCGCTCTGCAGCTAGGCCAAAACTCCCCTTTGCCACCATGGATTTTATTCAAACCACTTGCAATCAAAACTATCCATACCCAGCGTTGCTCCAAGCCACCCCAAGCCCCCCTCAAACACCAGGAACACCCACAAGCAGGCCCCCAAAAACACAAAAGTGAGCGAAAACTCTGTAAAGTGAAAAACGTTTTCACAACGGATTTTCTCCAAAACACTTTTATCCAGTATTAGACCTTCCCAGCAATGCCCCCAGACCCGTCAACCCTGGCGAAAACAAGTTTAACACCCCCAAACAGCCAAAAAGCAAAACCGGGAAAACTCACACTTAGAAATATTTAGGCCTCATTCCAAAATCAATCCAAGCGCGCTCTGCAGCTAGGCCATAACTCCCCTTTTCCACCATGGATTTCCTGAAAAACAAATGCAATCAAAATTAGACTGTGCCAGCAGTGCTCCCAGACCCCAAAACCCACCCCCAAACACCAGGAACCCCTCCAAACAGCCCCCCATACACAGGCAAGTGAGCAAAAACGGCAAACAAATGTCACCATGGATTTTGTCCAAACCACTTGATTCCGATATTAGACCTTCCCAGCAATGTCCCCAGACCCGTCAACCCACCCGCAAAAAAGTAGAACCCCCCCAAACAGGCAAAAAAAAAAAAATGGAAAATCTCATACTTAGAATATTTTCGGCCTTCCTTCAATTCTGTCCAAATGCGCTCTGCAGCTAGGCCATAACTCCCCTTTTCCACTCTGGATTTTCTTCAAACCACTTGCAATCAAAATTAGACCTTCCCGGCGCGGCTCCAAGACCCCCCGACCCAGCACCACAAATCTAGAACACCCCCAAAGAAACCCCCAAAAACCTGCAATACTGGTATATTCAAAACATGGCAAATTGCGCTGTTCACAAAAAACACGAAAAACAAACAGCAATTGGTTTCAACAGAGACAGACAGCCATTGCTGTCCACTGCATGCCATCTTCTCATTATTCATTACCTGTTCTACTTTTTGTCCGCATCTTCTTCTGAAAGTGAGGGCCCACAGGGCAGCCTCTCCTGTCAATTTCAGAAGTAAGTCTGTCAACAATCAGCAAGCATGTAGTCAGTCAGTTATTTCAGTCCCACTTGAGGGGACTCGTCTACGAAGGCAAAGTTTATTTTTTCTCCATAATCCATCCATCTGCCTTGAGGGAAATGGATAGGGGGAGTCTGGAGGAGGAGGATAGAGGAGCATGATTGAGTTGTGAACTTTTGAACTTCAGGAATGCAGACTGCGGCACCTTCAAATCAATAAGGAAAATAAGATGAAGACAGTGCTGATGATGGACTTGTTGTGATTAGGTGATTAGAGTTTTGTTGTGGTGAAAGTTGCAAAACAAAGAAAGGCACAGAGGAATAAAAGTGAATAAGGACGAAAAAAAAGGAAGTAATTTTCAGGCCTCGGTGTCAGGGAAGTAGAGCTCGTCCTCAAAGTCTATGAATTGAGACGGGAGTAGGTCAGGTGACTGTAAAGAACTTCCGTCTGCGTCACCTAAGTCGGTGTCCTCTTCTTCCTGCGTGCATTCACGTATTTTGTAATCGGGTGGTATGAAGTGCTGATTCATCTTGATTATTGTTAACCTCTCCACATTTTTGGGCGAGAGTCGGGTCCTTTTTGAAGTTACAATGGCACCAGCAGCACTGAAAACACGTTCAGAAGACACGCTTGCGAGTGGGCAAGACAAATAACTTAGAGCCAGGTTGGTGAACAGTCGCCATACAGAGCTTTTCCTATACCAATATACCAATGGGTTCTCATTATGACAGACCTCTGTTGGGTCATCCAGATAGGCCTGCACCACCGACTCAAGGTTCTCCACGGTTGATCCACTTTGCGTACCATCTGCGACCTTTGCAGCAGTGGACCGAGCAAACCCTTGCTGAGTTAGCCAATCCGCTTCCGACAATATTTTTTTGGCCCAGGTGCAGGTGAGGATGATGATACGGTTGCTGGTGTCGTTAACGGCTGTGAGGGAAAGTGACTCCCTTCGGCCACAGATTGAGAAGTGGAACTTGGCGCCGGATGGCCTGCTGATTCAGTTGTACTTGTGCTGCCTCCTTGAAGATTCTGCCGCTCTTTTTCGAACCGAGTGGCTGACACAGCTAGCCAATGTTTGTACTTTGAAACTTCTGCTTCATCAAAAGGAATGAATGCTTTGCTAGCCACTGCCTTTTTATACCGTGGATCAAGAATAGTGGCACAAATGTAATGTTGTTCTGTATGTATGTTTTTAAGCCTTTCATTGTGAAGTAGGCGCCTTAATAACTTCTCCGCCAAATCATAAGCTTCTCGCTTTTCACCATCATCTCTGAACGTTGAAGACACGTCCTTCAGTTGGTGCTCTAGCATGCGCAACAATGGGATAGCTTTGCTCAAAGAACAGTCCTCACTGCTGACTTCAGGCGTGAAGATCTCAAAAGGATGAAGCATTTCTGTCAGGCTTGCAATTAGCTTCCATTCCTCCAACTCTAGCCTCATCTCTTTCTGAGTAGAACCCAGTTTATAGACATACTCATTTATTACCTCCCACTGCTCAGACAGACGCTCAAGCATGTAAAAGGTTGAGTTCCAATGTGTTGCCACCTCCTGGATTAGTCCTTTGACTGGCAGTTTACGTTCATGTTGAATGCTCCTCAGCTGCTTCCGGGCCTTAAAATAATGGCTGAAATGTGTGCAGATTATTCGGCAGATGGTCAGTAATTTGATGACTGGGTCTTCTTTCTTCAAGAATTCTTGCACCACGATGTTAATACTGTGCGCGAAACACGGCACTCTGAAATATCCACCATCAGTCATGGCCCTAACTATATTATCCGTGGAAACATAACCAACTATGCGATTTCATGGATGCAGCCATTCATTGACCTTCCTGTTAAACTCCTCCAAAAGGTTAGCTGCAGTGTGAGATTTCTCCATGGAAAACATGCCTACTGTTGCATGTTTGAGAGTAGCTTGAAAAACTGTGTCCGTGTCAACACCGACTTGTTTTAATTGTTGTGTGACCCATGCAAAAGAGACCCAGTGTGCAGTGATGCACATGTAATCAAGGGCTTGGCAACTGTTCCACATGTCTGTTGTCATGTGGATAGTGTGAACAGCACTCTTCAGAATAGCTGCGCCAATCACCTCCAGCACATCTTGATGTAGTGCTGAAACAGCAACCCTGGCAAAATTAGACCGGCTAGGAACCTTCCATTTAGGGCAGACTGTTGCCACAAATTCAAGAAAACCCACCCCTTCCACAAAAGAGAAAGGGAGAAGGTCCAGCGCTAGCATTTTAGCCAGCTTTGCATTATACAGACGTACCGTTGGGTGGTTGCGTTCAAATGGCGCATCTGACCAAAACACGCTGCTAATGGTGGGCTGGACCGTTTTACGTGATGATAATGATGATGATGCAGACTTCAAACCAGTTAGGCTCATTGATTTAGTTTTTTCATTGGTGTCTGTCCCAGACTCTTAGTGTGCCTCATACATGTTGCAGGGTAGAGGGTGTGGGCGCTACCACTGCAGTGCTGCTCCCAGGGGTACTGGGTGTACCAGAAAAAATGTCGGTCGGTTCTTGACTTCCCTCCTGCACAATCAGCCCCTCGTCAGCATAAGATGCAATGTCAATGGATACATTTGGATCAGTTCTACTTTGGTTTTCCCGGATCTTCCTTAGGTGCGCCTCCCAGCGGATAGTGTGTTGTTTTTGAAGATGACCTCTCTGGCCTCCGGTACCATAGTTGGTAACAAGCTTACCCCGACTAACTGATACTTTACAAATCGAACAAATTACCATGCTTTCCGCATTTTGGCTAACAGTAAAGAAGTCCCAAACTGGGGACTGGAAATGTCTGCTGGTGGTGGAGGGGCTACTTTGACTTGCAATGCCAGATGAAGTGGAGGATGGGCGTGGCTGAATTTGTTTCTGTTGTTCACTTACAGCACCACTACGTGAGGTAATGGAGGTCGAGCTGGATGGAGGTCCCTGCAGCCCTTCTGACGAGAAAATATGGAAGCTGTAGGTCGTTTTGGTGTTGTAGTTAAATGCGTTGGTGGTGGTACCAGTGCCACACCGCCCACATCCCGCTCAGCATCCATTCAGGATTGGGTGAAAATGTTTGTCTGCTGCATGCCCGCTGTGGCTGGAGTGACGTCTGTGATGACTGGGTCATTGTCAGACTGTTCCTCAGCAGCAGAAGACACCACTCCTTGTTCATCGTCATCAACCATAAGTCGAAGCCTTGCGGGAACCTTCCATTTAGGCTTAGCTACCTTTGTCGGCTCATGGTGTGCCTCACTGTCAGACAGCATTACTGGGTTCCAATCATGATCAAGGTAATCAGAATGAAGGGGGCTTGAAGAAGAACTTGTAGTAGTAGAAGTAGCACCCCTCCTTGACCTTTTTCTTACTGGGGATCTGGAAGACAATGGATCATCCTCAGGAGGAGTGGCTCCCTCGGATGATACCTCCACTTGAATATCAATTTCCTGATGTGCCCCTACTTCTGGAGGAACAAGCGTTGTAGGCAGTTGTGCCGCTCCATGAACCTCTAGTTGCACCTCTCCATGCACCTCTACTTGCGCCTCTCCTTGTGCATGTACTTGTGACTCTCCTTGCCCATGTACTTGCGCATCTCCTTGCCCATGTACTTGCGCCTCTCCTTGCCGATGTACTTGCGCATTTCCTTGCCAATGTACTTGCGCCTCTCCTTTCCCATGTACTTGCGCCTCCCCTTGCCCATGTAGTTGCGCCTCTCCTTGCCCATGTACTTGCGCCTCTCCTTGCCCATGTACTTTCGCTTGCACTAGTTTCACTTGTGGTTGTCGTTGCAGCTGTGGTTGTTGAACATTCGTCCGCTGAGTTACACCCGGCGTTGATTGGATGGTACTTTCTTGTGATGAGCCAACATCACTGGTCGATGGTGATTGAACAACCAAAGTGGCTGCCTTTGTGGAACTCATGGGCTTGGGCCTAACTTGGCGTGGTGGCACTGAGCCCAATGAAGCGGAGGTGCTGCTTCCAGCTTGGTCCCCGCCGGACACCGCTGCTGCTGCAGGCGTAGTTTTTTTTCTTCCAAAAAAGGTGTCGGTGGGCAGACCAGTCTCCTTGGTAGGTGGTGCCACTTGCTTCTTCTGCTCCTTCTTACTGGCAGTGGCACTGGCAACTTTTTTCGCTGAGGCGCTACGGCCACCTTTCTTTGGGGCCATCTTCTTCAGATGTCAGAACAGCAGGCCGCAGTTGCACGAGTTGCAGAGTTGTCTTGTCTGTGGCCACACGTGACGTCACGTGACGTTGTGCTGCACACACCGCTGCAGGACTTCTTCTTGGCACTGGTGGTTCTCTTGAGCACCTAAAAGCAATAAAAGCCAGAGGAACATCAGTTAAACACCCCAAAAAGTCGAAAAACACACAAAAATCACCACAATCCAATGCGATCCATACCCTCAATGATGTTTAAATTCAAGACACCCCACAGAAAGACTTGGTCCATGCACCACTCTCTACCCCTGGGCCTAATGGAAGAAAGCAAAGCAAACTGGGTGCAGGCCTGAGCACGCTGCCTGGCTTCAAAATGGCCCCTTGACCCCCACCACATGGCCAGGCCCTGCCTGGACCAGGCCTCAAAATGGCCCCCACCCACATGGCCAGGCCCCAACACCACCCCAAAAAGTCGAAAAAACACACACAAATCACCACAATCCAATGCCATCCATGCCCTCAATGATGTTTAAATTCAAGACACCCTACAGAAAGACTTGGTCCATGTACCACTGACTGCCCCTGGGCCTAATGGTTGAAAGCAAGGCAAAGTGGGTGCAGGCCTGAGCACACTGCCTGGCTTCAAAATGGCCCCTTGACCCCCACCACATGGCCAGGCCCTGCCTGGACCAAGCCTCAAAATGGCCCCACACACATGGCCAGGCCCCAACACCACCCCAAAAAGTAAAAAAACACACAATAATCACCACAATCCAATGCAATCCATGCCCTCAATGATGTTTAAATTCAAGACACCCCACAGAAACACTTGGTCCATGCACCACTCACTGCCCCTGGACCTAATGGTTGAAAGCAAGGCAAAGTTGGTGCAGGCCTGAGCACACTGCCTGGCCTCAAAATGACCCCTTGACCCCCACCACATGGCTAGGCCCTGCCTGGACCAGGCCTCAAAATGGCCCCACACACATGGCCATGCCCTAACACCACCCCAAAAAGTCGAAAAACACACAAAAATCACCACAATCCAATGCCATCCATGCCCTCAATGATGTTTAAATTCAAGACACCCCACAGAAAGACTTGGTCCATGCACCACTCACTACCCCTGTGCCTAATGGAAGAAAGCAAAGCAAACTGGGTGCAGGCCTGAGCACGCTGCCTGGCTTCAAAATGGCCCCTTGACCTCATCACATGGCCAGGCCCTGCCTGGACCAGGCCTCAAAATGGCCCCCACCCACATGGCCAGGCCCCAACACCACCCCAAAAAGTCGAAAAACACACAAAAATCACCACAATCCAATGCCATCCATGCCCTCAATGATGTTTAAATTCAAGACACCCCACAGAAAGACTTGGTCCATGCACCACTCACTACCCCTGGGCCTAATGGTTGAAAGCAAGGCAAAGTGGGTGCAGGCCTGAGCACACTGCCTGGCTTCAAAATGGCCCCTTGACCCCCACCACATGGCCAGGCCCTGCCTGGACCAGGCCTCAAAACGGCCCCACACACATGGCCAGGCCCCAACACCACCCCAAAAAGTCAAAAAACACACAAAAATCACCACAATCCAATGCCATCCATGCCCTCAAAGATGTTTAAATTCAAGACACCCCACAGAAAGACTTGGTCCATGCACCACTCACTACCCCTGGGCCTAATGGTTGAAAGCAAGGCAAAGTGGTTGCAGGCCTGAGCACACTGCCTGGCTTCAAAATGGCCCCTTGACCCCCACCACATGGCCAAGCCCTGCCTGGACCAGGCCTCAAAATGGCCCCACACACATGGCCAGGCCCCAACACCACCCCAAAAAGTCGAAAAACACACAAAAATCACCACAATCCAATGCCATCCATGCCCTCAATGATGTTTAAATTCAAGACACCCTACAGAAAGACTTGGTCCATGCACCACTGACTGCCCCTGGGCCTAATGGTTGAAAGCAAGGCAAAGTGGGTGCAGGCCTGAGCACACTGCCTGGCTTCAAAATGGCCCCTTGACCCCCACCACATGGCCAGGCCCTGCCTGGACCAAGCCTCAAAATGGCCCCACACACATGGCCAGGCCCCAACACCACCACAAAAAGTTAAAAAAACACACAATAATCACCACAATCCAATGCAATCCATGCCCTCAATGATGTTTAAATTCAAGACACCCCACAGAAACACTTGGTCCATGCACCACTCACTACCCCTGGGCCTAATGGAAGAAAGCAAAGCAAACTGGGTGCAGGCCTGAGCACGCTGCCTGGCTTCAAAATGGCCCCTTGACCTCATCACATGGCCAGGCCCTGCCTGGACCAGGCCTCAAAATGGCCCCCACCCACATGGCCAGGCCCCAACACCACCCCAAAAAGTCGAATAACACACAAAAATCACCACAATCCAATGCCATCCATGCCCGCAATGATGTTTAAATTCAAGACACCCCACAGAAAGACTTGGTCCATGCACCACTCACTACCCCTGGGCCTAATGGTTGAAAGCAAGGCAAAGTGGGTGCAGGCCTGAGCACACCGCCTGGCTTCAAAATGGCCCCTTGACCCATACCACATGGCCAGGCCCTGCCTGGACCAGGCCTCAAAACGGCCCCACACACATGGCCAGGCCCCAACACCACCCCAAAAAGTCGAAAAACACACAAAAATCACCACAATCCAATGCCATCCATGCCCTGAAAGATGTTTAAATTCAAGACACCCCACAGAAAGACTTGGTCCATGCACCACTCACTACCCCTGGGCCTAATGGTTGAAAGCAAGGCAAAGTGGTTGCAGGCCTGAGCACACTGCCTGGCTTCAAAATGGCCCCTTGACCCCCACCACATGGCCAAGCCCTGCCTGGACCAGGCCTCAAAATGGCCCCACACACATGGCCAGGCCCCAACACCACCCCAAAAAGTCGAAAAACAAACAAAAATCACCACAATCCAATGCCATCCATGCCCTCAATGATGTTTAAATTCAAGACACCCCACAGAAAGACTTGGTCCATGCACCACTCACTACCCCTGGGCCTAATGGTTGAAAGCATGACAAAGTGGGTGCAGGCCTGAGCACACTGCCTGGCTTCAAAATGGCCCCTTGACCCCCACCACATGGCCAGGCCCTGCCTGGACCAGGCCTCAAAATGGCCCCACACACATGGCCAGGCCCCAACACCACCCCAAAAAGTCGAAAAAACACAAAAATCACCACAATCCAATGCCATCCATGCCCTCAATGATGTTTAAATTCAAGACACCCTACAGAAAGACTTGGTCCATGCACCACTGACTGCCCCTGGTCCTAATGGTTGAAAGCAAGGCAAAGTGGGTGCAGGCCTGAGCACACTGCCTGGCTTCAAAATGGCCCCTTGACCCCCAATACATGGCCAGGCCCTGCCTGGACCAAGCCTCAAAATGGCCCCACACACATGGCCAGGCCCCAACAGCACCCCAAAAAGTAAAAAAACACACAATAATCACCACAATCCAATGCAATCCATGCCCTCAATGATGTTTAAACTCAAGACACCCCACAGAAACACTTGGTCCATGCACCACTCACTACCCCTGGGCCTAATGGTTGAAAGCAAGGCAAAGTGGGTGCAGGCCTGAGCACACTGCCTGGCCTCAAAATGACCCCTTGACCCCCACCACATGGCTAGGCCCTGCCTGGACCAGGCCTCAAAATGGCCCCACACACATGGCCATGCCCTAACACCACCCCAAAAAGTCGAAAAACACACAAAAAGCACCACAATCCAATGTCATCCATGCCCTCAATGATGTTTAAATTCAAGACACCCCACAGAAAGACTTGGTCCATGCACCACTCACTACCCCTGGGCCTAATGGAGGAAAGCAAAGCAAACTGGGTGCAGGCCTGAGCACGCTGCCTGGCTTCAAAATGGCCCCTTGACCTCATCACATGGCCAGGCCCTGCCTGGACCAGGCCTCAAAATGGCCCCCACCCACATGGCCAGGCCCCAACACCACCCCAAAAAGTCGAAAAACACACAAAAATCACCACAATCCAATGCCATCCATGCCCTCAATGATGTTTAAATTCAAGACACCCCACAGAAAGACTTGGTCCATGCACCACTCACTACCCCTGGGCCTAATGGTTGAAAGCAAGGCAAAGTGGGTGCAGGCCTGAGCACACTGCCTGGCTTCAAAATGGCCCCTTGACCCCCACCACATGGCCAGGCCCTGCCTGGACCAGGCCTCAAAATGGCCCCACACACATGGCCAGGCCCCAACACCACCCCAAAAAGATGAAAACACACAAAAATCACCACAATCCAATGCCATCCATGCCCTCAATGATGTTTAAATTCAAGACACCCTACAGAAAGACTTGGTCCATGCACCACTGACTGCCCCTGGTCCTAATGGTTGAAAGCAAGGCAAAGTGGGTGCAGGCCTGAGCACACTGCCTGGCTTCAAAATGGCCCCTTGACCCCCAATACATGGCCAGGCCCTGCCTGGACCAAGCCTCAAAATGGCCCCACACACATGGCCAGGCCCCAACAGCACCCCAAAAAATAAAAAAACACACAATAATCACCACAATCCAATGCAATCCATGCCCTCAATGATGTTTAAACTCAAGACACCCCACAGAAACACTTGGTCCATGCACCACTCACTACCCCTGGGCCTAATGGTTGAAAGCAAGGCAAAGTGGGTGCAGGCCTGAGCACACTGCCTGGCCTCAAAATGACCCCTTGACCCCCACCACATGGCTAGGCCCTGCCTGGACCAGGCCTCAAAATGGCCCCACACACATGGCCATGCCCTAACACCACCCCAAAAAGTCGAAAAACACACAAAAATCACCACAATCCAATGCCATCCATGCCCTCAATGATGTTTAAATTCAAGACACCCCACAGAAAGACTTGGTCCATGCACCACTCACTACCCCTGGGCCTAATGGAGGAAAGCAAAGCAAACTGGGTGCAGGCCTGAGCACGCTGCCTGGCTTCAAAATGGCCCCTTGACCTCATCACATGGCCAGGCCCTGCCTGGACCAGGCCTCAAAATGGCCCCCACCCACATGGCCAGGCCCCAACACCACCCCAAAAAGTCGAAAAACACACAAAAATCACCACAATCCAATGCCATCCATGCCCTCAATGATGTTTAAATTCAAGACACCCCACAGAAAGACTTGGTCCATGCACCACTCACTACCCCTGGGCCTAATGGTTGAAAGCAAGGCAAAGTGGGTGCAGGCCTGAGCACACTGCCTGGCTTCAAAATGGCCCCTTGACCCCCACCACATGGCCAGGCCCTGCCTGGACCAGGCCTCAAAATGGCCCCACACACATGGCCAGGCCCCAACACCACCCCAAAAAGTCGAAAACACACAAAAATCACCACAATCCAATGCCATCCATGCCCTCAATGATGTTTAAATTCAAGACACCCTACAGAAAGACTTGGTCCATGCACCACTGACTGCCCCTGGTCCTAATGGTTGAAAGCAAGGCAAAGTGGGTGCAGGCCTGAGCACACTGCCTGACTTCAAAATGGCCCCTTGACCCCCAATACATGGCCAGGCCCTGCCTGGACCAAGCCTCAAAATGGCCCCACACACATGGCCAGGCCCCAACAGCACCCCAAAAAGTAAAAAAAACACACAATAATTACCACAATCCAATGCAATCCATGCCCTCAATGATGTTTAAACTCAAGACACCCCACAGAAACACTTGGTCCATGCACCACTCACTACCCCTGGGCCTAATGGTTGAAAGCAAGGCAAAGTGGGTGCAGGCCTGAGCACACTGCCTGGCCTCAAAATGACCCCTTGACCCCCACCACATGGCTAGGCCCTGCCTGGACCAGGCCTCAAAATGGCCCCACACACATGGCCATGCCCTAACACCACCCCAAAAAGTCGAAAAACACACAAAAATCACCGCAATCCAATGCCATCCATGCACTCAAATGATGTTTATATTCAAGACACCCCACAGAAAGACTTGGTCCATGCACCACTCACTACCCCTGGGCCTAATGGAGGAAAGCAAAGCAAACTGGGTGCAGGCCTGAGCACGCTGCCTGGCTTCAAAATGGCCCCTTGACCTCATCACATGGCCAGGCCCTGCCTGGACCAGGCCTCAAAATGGCCCCCACCCACATGGCCAGGCCCCAACACCACCCCAAAAAGTCGAAAAACACACAAAAATCACCACAATCCAATGCCATCCATGCCCTCAATGATGTTTAAATTCAAGACACCCCACAGAAAGACTTGGTCCATGCACCACTCACTACCCCTGGGCCTAATGTTTGAAAGCAAGGCAAAGTGGGTGCAGGCCTGAGCACACTGCCTGGCTTCAAAATGGCCCCTTGACCCCCAATACATGGCCAGGCCCTGCCTGGACCAAGCCTCAAAATGGCCCCACACACATGGCCAGGCCCCAACAGCACCCCAAAAAGTAAAAAAACACACAATAATCACCACAATCCAATGCAATCCATGCCCTCAATGATGTTTAAACTCAAGACACCCCACAAAAACACTTGGTCCATGCACCACTCACTACCCCTGGGCCTAATGGTTGAAAGCAAGGCAAAGTGGGTGCAGGCCTGAGCACACTGCCTGGCCTCAAAATGACCCCTTGACCCCCACCACATGGCTAGGCCCTGCCTGGACCAGGCCTCAAAATGGCCCCACACACATGGCCATGCCCTAACACCACCCCAAAAAGTCGAAAAACACACAAAAATCACCACAATCCAATGCCATCCATGCCCTCAATGATGTTTAAATTCAAGACACCCCACAGAAAGACTTGGTCCATGCACCACTCACTACCCCTGGGCCTAATGGAGGAAAGCAAAGCAAACTGGGTGCAGGCCTGAGCACGCTGCCTGGCTTCAAAATGGCCCCTTGACCTCATCACATGGCCAGGCCCTGCCTGGACCAGGCCTCAAAATGGCCCCCACCCACATGGCCAGGCCCCAACACCACCCCAAAAAGTCGAAAAACACACAAAAATCACCACAATCCAATGCCATCCATGCCCTCAATGATGTTTAAATTCAAGACACCCCACAGAAAGACTTGGTCCATGCACCACTCACTACCCCTGGGCCTAATGGTTGAAAGCAAGGCAAAGTGGGTGCAGGCCTGAGCACACTGCCTGGCTTCAAAATGGCCCCTTGACCCCCACCACATGGCCAGGCCCTGCCTGGACCAGGCCTCAAAATGGCCCCAAACACATGGCCAGGCCCCAACACCACCCCAAAAAGATGAAAACACACAAAAATCACCACAATCCAATGCCATCCATGCCCTCAATGATGTTTAAATTCAAGACACCCTACAGAAAGACTTGGTCCATGCACCACTGACTGCCCCTGGTCCTAATGGTTGAAAGCAAGGCAAAGTGGGTGCAGGCCTGAGCACACTGCCTGGCTTCAAAATGGCCCCTTGACCCCCAATACATGGCCAGGCCCTGCCTGGACCAAGCCTCAAAATGGCCCCACACACATGGCCAGGCCCCAACAGCACCCCAAAAAGTAAAAAAACACACAATAATCACCACAATCCAATGCAATCCATGCCCTCAATGATGTTTAAACTCAAGACACCCCACAGAAACACTTGGTCCATGCACCACTCACTACCCCTGGGCCTAATGGTTGAAAGCAAGGCAAAGTGGGTGCAGGCCTGAGCACACTGCCTGGCCTCAAAATGACCCCTTGACCCCCACCACATGGCTAGGCCCTGCCTGGACCAGGCCTCAAAATGGCCCCACACACATGGCCATGCCCTAACACCACCCCAAAAAGTCGAAAAACACACAAAAATCACCACAATCCAATGCCATCCATGCCCTCAATGATGTTTAAATTCAAGACACCCCACAGAAAGACTTGGTCCATGCACCACTCACTACCCCTGGGCCTAATGGAGGAAAGCAAAGCAAACTGGGTGCAGGCCTGAGCACGCTGCCTGGCTTCAAAATGGCCCCTTGACCTCATCACATGGCCAGGCCCTGCCTGGACCAGGCCTCAAAATGGCCCCCACCCACATGGCCAGGCCCCAACACCACCCCAAAAAGTCGAAAAACACACAAAAATCACCACAATCCAATGCCATCCATGCCCTCAATGATGTTTAAATTCAAGATACCCCACAGAAAGACTTGGTCCATGCACCACTCACTACCCCTGGGCCTAATGGTTGAAAGCAAGGCAAAGTGGGTGCAGGCCTGAGCACACTGCCTGGCTTCAAAATGGCCCCTTGACCCCCACCACATGGCCAGGCCCTGCCTGGACCAGGCCTCAAAATGGCCCCACACACATGGCCAGGCCCCAACACCACCCCAAAATGTCGAAAACACACAAAAATCACCACAATCCAATGCCATCCATGCCCTCAATGATGTTTAAATTCAAGACACCCTACAGAAAGACTTGGTCCATGCACCACTGACTGCCCCTGGTCCTAATGGTTGAAAGCAAGGCAAAGTGGGTGCAGGCCTGAGCACACTGCCTGACTTCAAAATGGCCCCTTGACCCCCAATACATGGCCAGGCCCTGCCTGGACCAAGCCTCAAAATGGCCCCACACACATGGCCAGGCCCCAACAGCACCCCAAAAAGTAAAAAAACACACAATAATTACCACAATCCAATGCAATCCATGCCCTCAATGATGTTTAAACTCAAGACACCCCACAGAAACACTTGGTCCATGCACCACTCACTACCCCTGGGCCTAATGGTTGAAAGCAAGGCAAAGTGGGTGCAGGCCTGAGCACACTGCCTGGCCTCAAAATGACCCCTTGACCCCCACCACATGGCTAGGCCCTGCCTGGACCAGGCCTCAAAATGGCCCCACACACATGGCCATGCCCTAACACCACCCCAAAAAGTCGAAAAACACACAAAAATCACCGCAATCCAATGCCATCCATGCACTCAAATGATGTTTATATTCAAGACACCCCACAGAAAGACTTGGTCCATGCACCACTCACTACCCCTGGGCCTAATGGAGGAAAGCAAAGCAAACTGGGTGCAGGCCTGAGCACGCTGCCTGGCTTCAAAATGGCCCCTTGACCTCATCACATGGCCAGGCCCTGCCTGGACCAGGCCTCAAAATGGCCCCCACCCACATGGCCAGGCCCCAACACCACCCCAAAAAGTCGAAAAACACACAAAAATCACCACAATCCAATGCCATCCATGCCCTCAATGATGTTTAAATTCAAGACACCCCACAGAAAGACTTGGTCCATGCACCACTCACTACCCCTGGGCCTAATGTTTGAAAGCAAGGCAAAGTGGGTGCAGGCCTGAGCACACTGCCTGGCTTCAAAATGGCCCCTTGACCCCCACCACATGGCCAGGCCCTGCCTGGACCAGGCCTCAAAACGCCCCCACCCACATGGCCAGGCCCCAACACCACCCCAAAAAGTCAAAAAACACACAACAATCACCACAATCCAATGCCATCCATGCCCTCAATGATGTTTAAATTCAAGACACCCCACAGAAAGACTTGGTCCATGCACCACTCACTACCCCTGGGCCTAATGGTTGAAAGCAAGACAAAGTGGGTGCAGGCCTGAGCACACTGCCTGGCTTCAAAATGGCCCCTTGACCCCCACCACATGGCCAGGCCCTGCCTGGACCAGGACCTCAAAATGGCCCCACACACATGGCCAGGCCCCAACACCACCCCAAAAAGTCGAAAAACACACAAAAATCACCACAATCCAATGCCATCCATTCCCTCAAAGATGTTTAAATTCAAGACACCCCACAGAAAGACTTGGTCCATGCACCACTCACTACCCCTGGGCCTAATGGTTGAAAGCAAGGCAAAGTGGTTGCAGGCCTGAGCACACTGCCTGGCTTCAAAATGGCCCCTTGACCCCCACCACATGGCCAGGCCCTGCCTGGACCAGGCCTCAAAATGGCCCCCACCCACATGGATGGCCCATGCACCACTCACTACCACTGGGCCTACTGGATAGTGTGGCTTTACAGGTACCCCAAAATAAAAAATAAAAATCCACATATAGTGACCTAAAATTCAATGACATAAATGAGATTTAAGTTCAACAAAACTCACAGAAACAGTTCTATCATGCACCCATGACTAACCCTGGGCCTACTGGATACTGTGGCTACCCACAATATATATTTTTTAAAGTTGTGAAAAAGTTTTACAATTGTAGTTGCAGCAACTGCAATGCCCCAAACAAACAACACCAACTTACTTGTAAAATCTCAAATCCAAAAGTGAAGTCCAAAAAGTCCTCAAATACAAATATCCAGCAGCAGCCACAAAAAAGTAATCCTTCCATCTCCACATCCAAATGAAAAGTGACCAGGAGATGGACAAAGCACTGGGAGGAGCCTGCTGGACAGGAACAGGAAGTTGGAGAGTCTGGGGCACTTCCTTTCTCCCACCCCCCCCCCCTCCCAAAAATGGACTCCTTCCACCAAAAAGTCCAGCCAAATCTTAATTGGAGTTATTCTGATAAAAATCATGATTTTCAGAAGGTTTATGCTGCCTGCAGTGGATTTCTTGTGCAGAATTTCAATTTTTGCAATTTCGGGAAAGCGAGCTGTTCAAATCTCCGCGGGATGTCAGCTGCGCGCCGCATCTACGTGTTCGGCATTTTTTACTCCCGTGATGCGTGATCGCGGGCCCTTATGACGTACTCGCGTTGTCAAACTCTCGCTGTGCAAGATGGCAAACCGTGATGACGTAATTGCGGTCGAAAATTCACGCGCGATCACGCAGCAAGATCTAAAATGGCGCAGCACACGCAAACCGGGAGAAAAACAACTCGGCGGACTCAGAATCACGGTAAGTCAACAACGCGCGTGCGATATTGTATTTTTCAAGCGCGACCAAGCAAAATAATTCGCAACTTGCGAATTTGCGGATTTTTGGGCAAATTCACACAATTCGCGGATCGCGAAATTGTCAAAAATCCGCAAATTTGCCCGCGAAACGGATTTTACGCCCACGCTTAGTCCAGATGAGAAAGCTAGCGCCTGCAGGTGTGTGAATGATGTTTTATGGGAGTGATGCCGTTACACTGGGGGCCTTCCTGCACCTGTGAATGGAGGGGGAAACTTGTTAAACAAAGGGGTTCAGGCAGATCAGGTTGATTATCCCTTTCAAGGGTTGCCCGGCGTTAGCCGCTTCTCACCCAACTCACAATTTATCAAATAAAGAGGCAGGCGCTGGAGACTGGAAGGCAGGAAACAGGAGTTTATTCCGACGGAGCAGAACACGTCAAATCAGACAACAGGGTATCTTCACGAGGTGCTCTAACAAGTTTCTCTACGGCTCCGTCTTTTATACACAGGTTTATGATGCACAAACATTCCTTATTGCAATAAAGACACTTTGAAGTACAAAAAAAGAGCATGTTTGGGATCCCAGCTCCAGGCCTATTCCCATACCGGTCGCTCTGATGTTGTTTTCCCCTCCCAAATGTAACATGTGATTGTAATCTGCAGCCGGACATTCCAACAGGACACGAGGGCAGGAGGGGGTGGTCTGATCTAAGGTTGGGCAGGCGATAAGATCACGTTTTGCTGTGCGGGGCCGGGGGGGGTACATCCACGAGACCTAGTTTTATGACTTGGGACTGGGTCGAGAGGCCAGGTGTAGCCGGGGGGGGGGGTCATCATAAGAGAGGAAGGGTGTTCCTGAGAGGAATGCAGGGGTGTCGGTCAGATCTAGGGGTGTGAAGGCCTTTATTAGTCACCGCTCCTCTGATGTGAGGCGAGGTCCTACTGTAGGAAGCAATAAACTGCATCTGTTGGGCTAGGTGATGGCCTGGGATCAGGCCGGGCAATTGGGCAGGGAGGAAGAGGTTACCGAAAGGGTCTGTTCTATGGGTGGGATGAAAGAGCGAGGGGCAGGGGTTCAGCACGGAGGCAGGGTCGTGTTTAGAGGTGCGTTTATGGCCCGCGCAGGAGAGACCGGGGGCTGTCAGGGCGCGGGGGAATACTCGCGAGGCTGGGGAGTGGGGGGGGAGAGAGAGAGAGAGACGCAGGCTATTGGCAGTGGTCAGAGAGGTCATGACACAAAAATGGCTACTATCTATGTTCGTGATGGGGCCTAAAAGGGGACAAGATGGCGGGGCCACTGTTTCGTGACTTTTGTTTTACCTTCAACAGTGGCGAGGGTGAACACAAATGAACGCCGCTTATGTACATATACATTGTCATTTTCCACAGTCGCCGCTTTTTAACATAAGTTAGGTCATTTCCGTGTTCATCATAACTGACGGGGTGTACATATAATCATGTGTTGTCAATGAAATAGCGTTTGTCAATACTGGTGGACTTGCATATAACCGTGTGCAGTTGATGCGACATACGAGGTGGAATACATATAAATTTACATTTGTCGTATTTAAAAAGTGACCGATGAAAAATTTTACAGGCAAAAAGTGGTTGAGGGAGGAATCTAGTCCAATACAAGCAATTAGTCAAGGGGTGTAGAAAGTTCCGAAAAAAGGGAGGGGGTCTTCGCCACAGTGTCTTTTTAGTAGCGAGCCATCACTGGTAGGCTCTGGTTGTTCGTTTTCTTCCGTTGGCGCTGTTGAGCACCGGTGGTGGAGCTATAGGTCCAGCTCGGATCCTTCTTTACACGTCGCAGGGTGCGATCTGTCTTCTGTTGTTAGACCACAGTCCTGTTTCCTAACTAATCTTTTTAAGGGCGCCTCATGCTGGGCACCCGCATTTCTTTCTCCTTCCGTGGCAAACCCTATTCTACCTAAATGCTGTTCTTTTTCTCTGAGTCAAAATCCACGTGAAAGGGAAAGAGGGGGGTTTTGTAGGATAATCGAGGGAAGAGAGGGCGGAGTGGGACCAGATCTTTGAGACAAACCAAGGGAGCAAAGGGTGATGCGCAGGCAGGTCCATCAATCGGGCTCAAAGGGGCGGGGACTTCTGGCACGCGTTGGTCAACAAGTACAGGGCTTCAAGGCGGCCCTCCATTCCTTCATTTTCTGCGTTTGAGAGTGGTGCATCGTCCCGCGTCCCGTTGCTCTGCGGCTCCATCTTAGGTCGAGGTCACACGTGCCTCATGATCTGTGGCCAGGCTGTGCGTCACGTCCGGCCCCTCTCTTCCGGTGACTGTGTATCCTTGAATGGGTACAAAACAGGTTTTAGAGAACTGACAAGAGAAGATATTTATACATTTCAATTCCGTCCCAAATCTAAGTAGTTGGGGGTTCGTTCATCGGTCACGGTCAGAAGTTATCACTGTGGAGCATGTATACAGGCATGTCTACTGGGTATGTGCTAAGCCTATTTGGCGTTCATTCATGACGTACAGGGAGAGATCCAACTCTTATTGACTGTGTACTTCATCAAACTCGAAATCGAATCCTTCGGTAGAGACTCGTTTTTCTACCCCAAGCCCTGGCAGTCTTCTATCATCATGAGAGAGAGGTAGAGGCTAAACACTCTTTTCTCGGGGAGCAACAGTTAATCAGGGTCATCAGTTATACTTCGAGTTTACGGAGCTGGGGTCAAGCGGGAGGAACTGGGACGTTTTGGACATCCGTACTTGGGTGCAGAGGGGTGGGGCAATCTGGGCATAGGAGATTGTGTTTCTAACGAGCTGAGAACAGAAGGCCACTGACGTATAATCCTCCTATAAAAAGGGCCAGATTAGGGGACATCAGTCGTCTTACCTGTCCTTTCCTTCATAGCCAATTCAAGTTCTATCATTTTTACAGAAAGGAGAGGTAGTAATATGGCAAATCACAATTGTTTTAGTTTCTGGCAATTTGTCGAACACCTTTGTGTTCGAAAAACCAATTAGGCTCGTGCCGGCGGGGGCACAACATTACCACACAAAGGAAGAGGGAACAGGGGGACCCTCGGAGAGAGAGTCGTCCGCATTTCAAATAAACTATTCGGTACACGTACGACATGGAGAGAAAGAAAGAGAGAGACAAACGTGTACAATAATAGGCCATTTTAGTGCGCACACAACACAAAACAGTAGGGGTCATGTTATATAGAAACACAGACTGAGGGACAACGTAAATCCATATACTACGTACACATGAATTCAGGCGGGGGGTGGGGTACATGTATTACATACAGAACTCAAGACAAAACATAGAACAGTACTTGGCCAAAGATATTTTCTCCTGCATGCTGCGCATCCTTAGTTTCCTATTTAATTCGCCTGGCTGTCTTTTGCTGTTGGTCTCTGTTGCAAATACTTACACTTTCGTCAATTGTTCGGGAACTAACCTGGTCGGGCTAGTACTTACGGTGGGATCTTTGAATCGTTTTTAGCGAATGGGTACACCGCATGAGGCAACGGAGGGTGTCAGTTGGGGGAACAATGGGCAGCTTCGAGTTTCATGTCGTAAGAATCTACTCGTAGGTGCACGTCATTCTTGGTTGCATTATTCGGGGGCCGGTTGGAGTCATATTTTTGTCATACTGCAATAACCCGCCAAGTTTCTGTTTCAGGCCACCCCTCCAGTCGCTGGGTTCAGAGAGAGAGAGAGATGGTCGTTTCTAAGTAAGGGAGTGTTATATCTACGTTTGTTCGTCGTGTATAGGTACTATGTTCAGACCCCCTTTTTCCCCATTCCATCGGCCGTTCAATCATCACTCAAGTCGTACAAAAACATCTCTCTTATCAGGTCAACGCGTGCAACGTATATCCAGTCGAGTTACACACATCCGGTCATACACGCGTGCATTCATATCACCCAAATTCGCGTTGCTTAGGTCTTCTCCACACTTTAGTCGATGTTCCGATGCGACCTGCAGAAAGAAGGGGAAGAAGAAGGGGTGGGGGCAGCGTTTAAAACACATCCGCGCGCATAAACCCAAAATGCTTTTACTCACTACGTATTCGACCTATCTCCGCGGGGTGTAGACCCTTCCATCTCGGCGTTTTAAGCCCAGAGGGACTGGTGGTGCGGGAGGCATAATCATTGATGGACTGTATATTGCATAGATCGCCCACGTGTGGTATTGCGGATCTTGTGTGGGGGGGGGTTGAAACAAAAGGGCAGTCAGTGCAAAGTGGGGGTGAACTCGTGTTCTTCCTTCGAGGAGGAGGGGTGGTCTACAGTGGTACCGGGTCTGGCTTATGGGCATCTGAAACAATTTCCCTGAGATATGTGGCATATAAAGAAAAACAGAACATCGGGACCTTTGTCGATTGCTTTATGCTGCACAAAAGTAAAATAAAATAAAAAAACACAACACACGCAACGAACTTGGACCATTCATATTTGCAATATTTCTGGGTACTTTGCTTTTTAACCTTTAAGTGATCGAATTGCTTTATTTTGCCTGTATTTTACGTATATCGGAAACAATGGTCATGTATTCGAACTTACCAATCCAAGAGCTACGACTATATTTGCTTTTCACAAAACTTTTATTTAAGAAATGCTGACGTACAAATGCAGGCCTACAACCACGTGGGCCGGCCACGGAGCAGACTGGAACTGTACCTGAGGGCATATTTATTTGAGGAAAACGTAACTGAATCAGTGGTCGTTTTATTACATCAAGGTACGATAAGTGCAATAAAATCATATCGAAAATTCATTGTGAGCAAGTACCATAAGTGTTGAAAATTCGAACTTTCAATAATACTGTAATCAATGACGCGTCAGAACTTAATATCAAATCATTGTCCGAATGTTCAATAAATACTCATCCCCTCCCGCCATGTGCTTCAAAAAAACTGCATACATATCTCATGATATCAAAATCTGAGCATCCGGAACACAACAGGGAGTTGCTGGTTTCGTTTGTACCGGCGCCATTTTGGGTGGGGTCAGGTGGGTCCAAGTATAGTCAAAATGTCTCCACCAACTCGTGGTCGGACCAGAACCTCTTTCGGCAGTCCAGATGTTTCGTTAAGGGGCAACAGAAGGGACCGGTTACATGAACCATCAATCAAAGAAAAGGGAGGGGGCAACAATCTTTCCTACCGGGTCATACTGATGTTCCAACGGAACTGATCAAATCGGTAGTCTGCAGTATTTTTGGTCATTCAAAACTGAGGCTGGCGCCAGCATGAGGGCGCCAACGTCTCGTGGCTACGTCTTGGTCGTTCTGCGGGCAATCATGGCAGTCGTTCCCCATCGGGGGCCTGGGGCCCCTGCAGTTCTCCTAGAATCTTCAAAGCTGAGGAGAACGCTTCTGGACGGGGGACTCGTTTTCTAGCTGGCCAGCGACCAGGCCATCCTTGCACGCCAGGTTCATTCCTGCAGAGTCGACCGCCATTTTTAGGAGTTCTGCAGCTACCGGCAGTCACTGGGTCGAAAAAGCAGACGGATTCCAGCCTGCCGGGTGAGGCGTTGTTGCACCACCGCAGTGGACGAGACACTGCTGGGTGAGTGGAGCGTCGCTGCACCGCAAGAGTGGACGAACCCTTTGCCGGGTGCGTGGAGCGTTGGGGGTGCAGCTGAGGAGCCTCCACCTGGGGAGGTGGGAGAGGCTCGTCTGTGCCGCCTCTCCCTCCCAGTGCACCCCACGCCGTCTCGCTGACATTCGTTATGGCTGGACCAGGCGATGAAAGAGGGGGGGGTCGGAGGCATATGCAAGACATCCCCCCCCCGTGGCCTGCAAGGCGCCGGGAGAAGAAGGGAATGGGAGGACCAGTACATTCCGGGCCGGGCCATTCACCCCACGACTTCTCCGGTCGATGGCGGCAAGCCGCTCTTTGCCACAGCCACAGGAGAGGGTCCCCCGGTCAGCCAACCGCGGGGCTCGTCGAGCGGAACGCTGATACATCCTGGGGGCAGGCCTCGGCGCGTGGTGTCGTCTCCGGGCTGTTCGCGCAATGGCCCTCTACCCCAGGCCGCCACCGACTCTACCTCGCCAGCTGATGGCTTTTGTAGACTTTCTAACGCCCAAAGACCTACTAAAAAGTAGCTCAAAGTAGCCCAATATTGCTACTTTTCGCAAGGAGGGACAGGAACGGCGTCAAGCAGGCGGCGAATTGCATTGTGGGTTTGGTGTTGCAGCCGTTTGCCATGTAAATAGTTGTTTAATATATAGTTGTAAAATAAAACGTTTTAACCTATTTCCTTGCTGGAGTGTTGTATATTTCTAATATTTGCCTAGGGTTTTGTCGTCATTTGGGCGGGGTGGGCGGTGGAGCCGAGCTGTCTTGCAGTCATAGCGTCGAGTTCGGCTCTTCTCACTAGTTTCATATTTCCTGAGGGGTTGTTCCTAATGTTTCCATTTCAGCGAGGTCGAAAAGAGATCTCATCAGAGGCCTACTGATTTTGCTCGATTCCTTTTGCTTTTCCTAACGATTTTTATGTTCTTTAATTTGCTAGCACGATACAGCGGCTAATCCGCATTTTTCTTTATATATGTCCTTTTTATTAGGGGTGTCCTCCGGTGGAGCCAGATGGTCTACCTCTAATAAATGGTCCGGGCTGAACCAACTACTGAATAATGGGGAGAAGATAGGCATGACGGGTTACAACGGGGACAAAAGTCTGCACTACCTATCCTTCACTACTTTGTGGAGACTAGATAGAATATTTCTATTCTACAGTATTCGCAAATAGGGAATACCCAAAGAGAGAACCAATTCCAAACAATCAGTGTTCGGACAAACAATCAATCAATCAAATGAGGAATAAAAATAGGCGCGACGGGTTACAACGGGGGCAAAAGCCTGCGCTACCTACCCTTCACTATCTGCAAAGAGAGAGATCTTCCTGTTCCTCCCTGTTTGTAGGCAGAGAAGATCCTTTCAGAGAACCAATTCCGAACGATTAATGTCCGGTCAAACAATCAATCAGTGGGGGATAAAAATAGGCACGACGGATTACAACGGGGGCAAAAGCCTGCGTTACCTACCCTTCACTATCTGCAAAGACTAAACAGAGTATGGCGACTCCGTGCTTGTTTGCAAATAGAGAATGATCCAAAGAGAACCAATTCCAAAACAATAAATGCTTGGGTAACAATCAATCGAGTGGAGAAGGAAGTAGGCGCGACGGGTTACAACGGGGGCAAAAGCCTGCGCTACCCACCCTTCACTATCTGCAAAGGGAGAATACTCCTATCCTTCCCCGTTTGCAGACAGAGAATCTCTCAGAACACAACAATCAAATGCGTAATACTAGTATTTTCCAATGACAATCAAACAATCAATTCGCAATTCGTCGTGTTACACGACCTTACCCGGACCGCATGGACAGTTTCTGGTCTTCCGTTTCCAGCGCCCGATCGTCCTCTATTCTCCGTAATTGCTGTGGCACTCCTGATGGTTCCCAGTCAGGACCGTAGATCACTCGAGAGAGGTCTGCTCGGAACCAGTGAAGTTCGGATGATCGGCTGCCAGACAAGGGTCTATCGGGCAGGAGCTCTTCCCGATCGTTGCAGTCGTTCACTCTGTCGTTGGGACCTCTCTCACTGGATCCACGTGTCGCTGATGGGCCCCACGTTGGGCGCCAATTGTTAAACAAAGGGGTTCAGGCAGATCAGGTCGATTATCCCTTTCAAGGGTTGCCCGGCGTTAGCCGCTTCTCACCCAACTCACAATTTATCAAATAAAGAGGCAGGCGCTGGAGACTGGAAGGCAGGAAACAGGAGTTTATTCCGACGGAGCAGAACACGTCAAATCAGACAACAGGGTATCTTCACGAGGTGCTCTAACAAGTTTCTCTACGGCTCCGTCTTTTATACACAGGTTTATGATGCACAAACATTCCTTATTGCAATAAAGACACTTTGAAGTACAAAAAAAGAGCATGTTTGGGATCCCAGCTCCAGGCCTATTCCCATACCGGTCGCTCTGATGTTGTTTTCCCCTCCCAAATGTAACATGTGATTGCAATCTGCAGCCGGACATTCCAACAGGACACGAGGGCAGGAGGGGGTGGTCTGATCTAAGGTTGGGCAGGCGATAAGATCACGTTTTGCTGTGCGGGGCCGGGGGTGGTACATCCACGAGACCTAGTTTTATGACTTGGGACTGGGTCGAGAGCCCAGGTGTAGCCGGGGGGGGTCATCAGAAGAGAGGAAGGGTGTTCCTGAGAGGAATGCAGGGGTGTCGGTCAGATCTAGGCGTGTGAAGGCCTTTATTAGTCACCGCTCCTCTGATGTGAGGCGAGGTCCTACTGTAGGAAGCAATAAACTGCATCTGTTGGGCTAGGTGATGGCCTGGGATCAGGCCGGGCAATCGGGCAGGGAGGAAGAGGTTACCGAAAGGGTCTGTTCTATGGGTGGGATGAAAGAGCGAGGGGCAGGGGTTCATCACAGAGGCAGGGTCGTGTTTAGAGGTGCGTTTATGGCCCGCGCAGGAGAGACCGGGGGCTGTCAGGGCGCGGGGGAATACTCGCGAGGCTGGGGAGTGGGGGGGGGAGAGAGAGAGAGATGCAGGCTATTGGCAGTGGGCAGAGAGGTCATGACACAAAAATGGCTACTATCTATGTTCGTGATGGGGCCTAAAAGGGGACAAGATGGCGGGGCCACTGTTTCGTGACTTTCGTTTTACCTTCAACAGTGGCGAGGGTGAACACAAATGAACGCCGCTTATGTACATATACATTGTCATTTTCCACAAACTGATGTCTGCGAGATGCCTAGTGCAGCATGTCTCATACTGTAGGTCAGTCATAACTTTCAGGACATACTCTCTATGTAATGACCACAGCACTGATACTAGTTGATAGTGCTCCGCCCACTCGCAGTCCTCCATGGAATCTCGCATAGCTTTTCAGTAACTCCATGGAATTCTGCTGAGTGAAACTCTGCGAGCTCCAACCAGGCCTAATTCAGATCTCTTGCAAACCTTCAGGACCCGATTCACAGAACTAACTTAAGACAAAATCCTAAACTTACTACCATTTTGGTATTCACAGAAGGCACTTACTCATTTTGGTATTCACAGAAGGCACTTACTCATTTCGGTATTCACAGAAGTTAGGAGTCCTAACTTTAGGACTCCTAAATGCCTTCTGTGAATACCGAAAGTCTTAAAGTTAGGATTTTTCTCAGTTTAGGAGTAGTAAAGTTAGGACTCCTAACTTTAGGACTCCAAAATGCCTTCTGTGAATACCAAAAGTCTTAAAGTTAGGATTTTCTCAGTTTAGGAGTCCTAAACTTACCTTTACTACTCCTAAACTGAGAAAAATCCTAACTTTAAGACTTTCGGTATTCACAGAAGGCATTTAGGAGTTCTAAAGTTAGGAGTCCTAACTTTACCACTCCTAAACTGAGAAAAATCCTAACTTTAAGACTTTCGGTATTCACACAAGGCATTTAGGAGTCCTAAAGTTAGGACTCCTAACTTCTGTGAATACTGAAATGAGTAATTGCCTTCTCTGAATAACAAGATTAGTAAGTGCCTTCTGTGAATACCAAAATGGTAGTAAGTTTAGGATTTTGTCTTAAGTTAGTTCTGTGAATCGGGCCCATTATGAGGATTGTGGACTTCCCTTGAATCCTGGGCCACAGTAAATGTGCATGTTTCAGGATATACATCATTTATAATACCTGAAACTATTAATCCTAGAGGAAGGGCATCTGTCAGGCTAAAGGCAAACCTAGAAGTTGGAACATTGAAGAAAATGACACTTAGGAATACCACTTCAGCCAACTCCTGTGCGTCTCTGTAGAGACAATGTAAATCAAAACTAAATATAAAAAATGTTGCTAAATTCAATATAAACCTTAGGAAACTTGAAACTCATAGGTGGCTTGAATGCAGAAGTAGCGGCTTGGACAAAAGAAAACAAAACTACCAATAAAAAAGGAGGACCTGATCTCTACCCATTATTCTCTACTCTTTCTCTGCAATTGATCACAGGGTGCTAGGAACTATTAAAGTTGATGGAGAGAGTGAATTTGATTTCAGCCAACAGCACGTGCTACGGTGACAATGGCACACTTCTTGCATCCCACAGCCACATTACAGATTCTATATGAGACTATATCATGACTAATTACAAAATGGTCTAAGATTTGCACAACTTTAAAATTGTCACTTGACTTGAAAGTGGCCATAATGACTTATTATTTCATAATCTTTATTTGGGAACATTAGTACCATAAAAGATACATAAAAACATATACTAATACATAAGAACGTAGATTGACGTTATTACAGGTCCCAAGTAAAGTGCAGTCCGATGATTGTTACAAGGAAGCAATGGTAGGGGTATCTATCCTTACATTTAAAACCTTATATAAATAATTAAAAAGGCATTTATAGTAAAAAAAAAGCATATAGCATTCGAAGATGAGTCCATGGTTAGTCAGGATGATCCAGGGTTAATATAATTATCAAAACATTTTATATATGTACACTTTAAGTTCTTAAGCAATACGATTAACAACATCATTTCATTAGAGCAACTCTTCTATTTCAATCAATTGTATAACAGTACAAACATTTCTCTAAAATTTCAGGCCTGCTTTTGCTCTTACAAAATTTATTGCCAGCAAAAACCTACTAGTACCAAAGATAATAACCTGACTAGTATCAATCATTAAAATCCTTTCCGCCTCTTTGTGTAATCTCACACCTATATTTAAACAGAGCGGTCTAATCCATCTTTTTCTAGCTACCGCATAAGCCGAACAGAAAAACAGAATATGCGAATCATCTTCTCTAGCTTTGCCTGAGAATAAGGTGCATAAATCATTTATCTTATCATTACAATCAATTGACCACATTGCTACACTTGTATTTATCATCAAAACTCCATATCTATATTTCATGTATAGCGTTTTAGCAAGTGGTGGATATACTTCATCTAAAAAGTGTTCGAAGCAAGCACTATCTTTGAACATAAGGAACTTGCTTGTTAAGGGTCCACTCGCTCATTCATTTAACCTACTGTGTTCCATATATGCCCAAAATGACGATGTTAACACCTTTTTTGAATTTTGCGTTAATGTGGATGGATCATCCCAAAAGTGTGATAGGCCGATCTTTTTTAACCAAATACAAACATGTTTTAGCCATATGAGACTATTGTTGTTATCCAATTCCATTATTTCTTTTAGGCCATCCTTGTAGTCTAACAACTCGGGTGTCGACCAAAGTCTTACCCAAAGCATCAATGGTCTCAGGGTTGCATGGTCAATCAATCAATCAATCAGGGAATTTGAAGAGTGCACTGCTTACCCGCTGGGGTCTCAAGGCGCTGGGGGGGGAGGAACTGCAGCTAGTGGTCGAAGAGCCAGGTCTTGAGCAGTCTTCTGAATGCCAGTAGATCTGCGGTCTGTCGTAGGGGGAGGGGGAGGGCGTTCCAGGACATGGTGGCGCGGTGGGAGAAGGATCTGCCCCCAGAGGTGGTTTTGTGGATGCGCGGGATGGCGGCCAGGGACAGGTCAGCGGAGCGGAGTTTCCTGTTGGGTACGTAGAAGGAGAGTCTATCGTTGAGGTAGGCTGGGCCGGTGTTGTGGAGTGCCTTGTGTGCGTGGATCATGAGTTTGAATGTGATTCTTTTTTCGATGGGGAGCCAGTGCAGTTCTCTCAGGTGCGGGGTGATGTGGTCCTTGCGTGGGACGTTGAGGATCAGGCGTGCGGAGGCGTTCTGGATTCTTTGAAGGCTTTTGATGAATTTGGACAGGGCTCCGGCGTAGAGGGCGTTTCCGTAGTCGAGTCGGCTGCTGACGAGGGCGTGGGTGACGGTTTTCCGAGTGTCCGTCGGGATCCATCTGTAGATCTCGCGGAGCATGCGGAGGGTGTGGAAGCAGGAGGAGGAGACTGCGTTGACTTGGTTGGTCATGCTGAGCTTGGAGTCGAGGATGACCCCTAGGTTGCATGCGTGTTTGGTTGGTGCTGGGGGTTCCCAGTGATGCTGGCCACCAGGAGTCGTCCCACTATGAGGGATTGGGCCAGAGGATGAGGACCTCCGTCTTGTCCATGTTCAGTTTGAGTCGGCTTGCCTCCATCCACTCGGCGACGGCCTTCATGCCCTGGTGTAGGTTGGATTTGGCGGTGAGGGGGTCTTTGGTGAGGGAGAGGATCAGTTGGGTGTCGTCGGCCTAGGAGATTATGTTGAGGTCATGTAGTCTGGCGAAGCGAGCGAGCGGGGTCATGTAGACGTTGAACAGAGTCGGGCTGAGTGAAGATCCCTGGGGGACGCTGCAGATGGTAGTGGTGGTTCCGGAGTGGAACGGGGGAGGCGGACTCTCTGGGTTCTGTCGGTGAGGAAGGAGGTGGTCCAGTCCAGGGCCTTGTCTCGGATCCCTGCATCGTAGAGGCGTGTGCACAGTGTGTGGTGGCAGACGGTGTTGAAGGCGGCAGAGTGGTCCAGGAGGATGAGGGCCGCTGTCTCGCCATTGTCGAGTAGGATTCTGATGTCATCTGTGGCGGCGATGAGGGCGGTCTCGGTCCTGTAGTTGCTGCGGAAGCCTGACTGGGAGGGGTCCAGGATGCTGTTGTCTTCTAGGTAGTGGATGAGCTGGGTGTTGACAATCTTTTCCCTGACTTTCACAGGGAGTGGAAGCAGGGAGATGGGCCGGAAGTTCTTGAGGTCGCTCGGGTCAGCCTTGGGTTTCTTCAGGAGGGCGTTGATCTCGGTGTGTTTCCAGCTCTTCGGGAAGGTAGTGGTCTCGATGGAGACGTGGATGATGTTACGCAGGTGGGGTGCGATGATGCTGACGGCATTGTTGGCAATGTGGTGGGGGAGCGGGTCAGACGGGGAGCCTGAGTGGATGGTGCTCATGGTCCTAGTTATGTCTTCGGTGCTCACGTTGGTCCAAGTGGTCAGGGGGTCGTGGTCGGTGGGGCTCGGGGTGTTCGTCGTGGCGGGGTCGGTGGGGTGCGCCCGGGGGTAAAGCTGTTGTGGATGTTGGTGATCTTGCGGTGGAAGAAGGCAGCGAGGGTGTCGCACAGGGCTTGTGATGGCGGAATGTCGTTGGTGCAGGAGCTGGGAGTGGAGAGCTCCTTCACGATGTTTAATAGCTCTTTGCTATTGTGTGCGTTGTTGTCGAGGTGGTCTTTGAATGAGGCTTTTTTTGTGGTCCTGATGAGGTGGTGATGTATGCGGATGGCGTCTTTGTGGGCTGTGCGGTTGGCGTGTGTTCTGTCGTTGAGCCAGATGTTCTCCAGTTTCCAGCAGGTGCGCTTGGAGGCTAGGAGCTCCGGGGTGAACCAGCTGGCTCTCTGGCTGGTGTCTCTGTCTGTGGGTTGTTTCATGCATGCTACGGTGTTGGCGCAGTCCTCCATTAGGAGTCTGAGGGTGCAGGCCCCCCCTCGGGGTCGGTGGGTGGAGTGCGAGGTGTGTTTCTAGTCATTCCTTGGTGACTTTTCCCCAGCGTCGGCGGGGGATCTGTAGAGTGCGGTGGTGGGAGACGGGTTTCTGGAAGGTGAAGTGGACGCAGTGGTGGTCGGTCCAGGTGAGCTCAGAAGTGTGGCTGAAGGCAATGTGGGGGCTTACGGTGAAGATGGCGTTGACCGTGTGACCAGCGATGTGGGTCGGGGTATTGACGATCTGTCTCAGTCCGAGGGTGGCGAGGTTGTCGATCAGGGTGGAGGAATTGCTGTCGTTGTTGTTTTCTAAGTGGTAGTTCAGGTCACCGAGCAGGATGTAGTTGGTGGAGGTCAGGGCATGCGTGCTGATGAAGTCGGCAATGGAGTTGCAGAATTGGGTGCGTGGGCCTGGTGGTCTGTAGATGCGGGTGACTCTGAGGGTGGTCTTGGGGTCGGTGTGGATCCTGAAGTGCATGTGTTCGGCAGTGGCCAGAGTGTCGTCGGTGTTTGTGGAGACTTTGATGGTGTTCTGGTGGATTATGGTGATGCCTCCCCCGGCTCCATTGGTGCGGTCTCTACGCGAGATCTTGTATCCGCCGGGGATGGCCACTGCGATGTCTGGGATGGAGGCATCGTTCATCCAGGTCTCGGTCAAGAAGGCGACGTCTGGTGAAGTGGTGGTGAGTAGGTCCCAGAGCTTGACGGCGTGCTTGCGTGCGGAGCGGGTGTTGAGCAGGATGCTGGTTGAGTTCCGCTGCTGTGGTGGTCTCGGCGTTGTTTTTGCAGGAGAAGTTGAAGTTCTGGCAGGTGAAGGGGCCGTGGGTGCGCTTGGGGGTGGCCTTGTAGCAGTTGGGGGTGCGTCCGCGGTTGAGTGTGATGAGGGTGCTGGCATCGTAGCGGTGGCGTGCGTTGCGGGTGTTGTGAGGGCCAGGGACTCTGGCCCTGGCATGGTCCAGGCGCGGACGGGCGCAGACGGGCTTGCCTTAGGCGCGCCCGCTGCACGCGGCCACACAGCCGCCACCATTTAAGGGAAGATGGGGAGGGAGGACCAGCTAGGAGGCGGAAGGCAGGAATGCGGGCAGCGAATGGGCGCGGGGGGTGGGGCCGCAGGGGGGGCAGCAGCGGGAAAACTTGGCGGGGAAAAGGGCACAAAGCGGGCCAAAAATAAGGGCAGGGGCACAGGCACACAGGGTACAAAAAAGAAGGGTGGGGGCACAGGCACACGGTGTACAAAATAGTAGGGAAGGGGCACAGGCACACAAAGGGTACAAAGATAAGAGAGGATAGGGGCTCAGGCACACGACAGAGGGGAGAGCGTCAGGCACGGGGGCAGCATGCACAAGTCAGCATGCAGGAGGCATCAGCAGGAAGGCAGAGTCACTGGTGGTGCTGCAGCGGAGGGGGAGCGACCTATCAGAAGGTCAGGGGTCGCATGGTAATCAGTACGTTTCATATTCAGATCAAGAATAATTGGTATTAGTGGCATGCGTACAGGTAGTTTTAGTAGCGCTCTATAAAATTTGTTTTCGCCAACCTCAAAAACCTTTTTGCAGGAGGGTCCCCACAGTTCAGGTCCATATAATGTTGCAGATTGAGTTTTTTGAACTTGAATACCTCTAGTGCTGGCGAAACAGCTTTACTAAGACTGTTCCCATGTCTTTTCATAATCGGTAACATGTTTTACGTTAGTTTCATTTTACTTTTTCTTTTTGGGTTTTCCATGATAGTTTGGAATACAGGGAAACACCCAGATAGCTAAAATTCTGAACATGTTCCAATTTTTGTCCATTTAAAATCACATTTTCCCTAAAAGTTTTATGGGGCTTTATGGCCATGTATTTCTTCTTATTAGTAATGATCTCAAGGCCTTTTTTGTTACAGTATGTTTGGAATGTATTTAGTAGACATTGTAGTCCCTTGGGCGTCTGGGATATAAGTATAGTGTCGTCAGCGAAAAGGAGGGCTGGTATCCTTTCTCCTCTCAATTTTGGGGCATCGTTTTTACAGCCCTCCAAAAAAGATGGAATATCGTTGACGAATAGCGAGAATAGCATAGGTGCCAACACGCAGCCTTGGCGAACCCCCCTCTTTATGGGGATTGGATTTGTTAGTTCGCCTCCCGGGCCCCACCTATCCTTGGTATAATTGTTTTTGTGCAACCTCATAATTTGTTCAAAAAGGTTAGCTGGTAGCCCTTGGTAACTGAGTGTTTTCCATAACAGGTTTCGGGGAATGAGATCAAACGCGGCCCTGAGATCTACAAAGGCTACGTATAAATTACCCTTTCATATATTTACATACATCCAAAACAGGCAACAAAACCTAAAGACCTGGGGCCATATGTAGGTAGCCCAATTGCGATTGCAAATGCAGATATTCGTAATTTGGGCAGTGTGCTATGTAGCACACAAACACCCACACGCAAAATAAGGAATTGCTAAATTTGCGATTCCTTATTTTGCAAATGCATTTAAGGAATCCCAAATTGCAATTTCTTAAATGCAATGTAGGTAGCACCCAAGTCGTGCGAATTTATGCTTAAGGAATCGCAAATTACCACCAGCTTCAGGTTGGTGGTAATTTGCGATTTCTGTGAAAAATGCACTTTTTTGCATTTTTCAAAGTGCCATGTGGCACACATATATGCCCTTAGCGCATGTATGTGCACCACATGTGCACACATGTTAATTTCAGGGGTGCAAAAGGGTGTCCTATTGACACCCTTGCAACCTTGAAATTGCATTCACAATTTGCAGTTCTCTAATTGAGAATCGCAAATTGAGAATGTCCTCCCATTCATTCCTATGGGCCTTCTAGCCCATAGGAACGAACGGGAAGGTATTCCATATTTAGGAATCTCAAGTTGCGATTCGCAAATAGGGAATAGGTGGGATTCGCAAAATATTTTGCTAATCCTACCTACATTGCGTTTTGCGATTCTCTAATTGCAATTCCCTAAAAATCGCAATTTGAGAATCGCAAAACATGTATTACCTACATATGGCCCCTGGTCTATAGTACTTATTTTGGATCTAAACCCTGCCTGGAACTTTGAAAGAACTGCTTTTTCCTCAATCCATATGTTTATACGATTTAAAATATGCCTTGCATAAATCTTTTGTAAAATATCAATAAAACTAATTGGGCGATAGTTTGCGGGATCGCTCCTATTAACCTTTTTAAAAATTGTAACAATTTCCGTCCCCTCCATGTCTCCGGGAAATCTGCACCTGCGGGTACAGCATTACATAAGCAATTAATATAGGGGCCCCAGACACTAATTTCATGTTTATATAGATCTCCTGGAATTTTGTCTAGTCAGGGTGCATTCCCATTTTTAACTAAATTAATGGCCAATATATATATATATATATATATTTTTTTGTTCCTCATCTCAACCATGGCTAGCCCGTCGGTAACGTGGACAGGGAAAAATGAGATATGAGAAGTAGACATGCTGTCTCAGTGCAGGACTGGTTGGGGTGCAATCGTAATGCGGATCCGTCAAGACCCTACAGCTATGTCATTGTCCCAGCTGATCTCTGCCCCTTGTGCACCATTTGACAGGTGATTGCCATTAACCAGATTCCACCATTGCTATTACCACTAATTCGCCTTAAAGAAAGGACGGCAGTGATAGAGCGAAGAGAGTATGTCATGGCTTTGTAATCATTGGAACTGGGGGAAAAAACAAAACAAAAAAAAAACCCCAGCTCAAGTTATTGGGACCAATCAAGTTTCGACCAAAAAGCTCTTTTATCAGGTTTTCCAGCCCTGGAAAGATCCATTTTAGATATTTGTAGCATGGAGGAACACCAGTCATGCAACGTTGGAGGAGAAACCTCTTTCCACCGCCTGCAGATTTCACGTAGAGCCACCAACATTGAGTAGAACAAGAGGTTGTTATTTGCGTTTCGCTTTTTGTCCACTACTCCAAAAATTACCAGGCGGAGATCTATACTCACAATAGAGCCTATTGAGGATGTTAATCTATTGCCTATTGATTGCCAGTAAGATGTTAGATGTGGGCAATCATAAAACATATGCGCATCCGAGGCTGCCACTTGGCCACAACGGGGACAAGCCACTAGTACGCCAGTTGAAAATTTAGACAACCTCTGAGGTGAATAATAAGCCCTGTGAAGGGTAAAAAGGTGGTTTCTGCGAAGCCAGGCAGGTTTGACAATATCCCAAAGAACATTGCAGGAAGTTAACCATAATTCATGCAAATTTAATGTTGGCAATAGGGAGCCCCACAACTGGTCTGGAAGATGGAATTCCCCGTCGATCTCCTCTAAGATTAGATTATAGAAGTAGGAGACCTCCTTGGGTGCTGGTGACTTGTCCAGTAGAGAAGATTCCAGTTGGCTACTTCCTCCTAAAGGTGGTTGTTGGCGACGAGGGGGCCCAGTTCTTTGTGCTTGCGCCCAGCTTGAGATTTGTAAGAATTTTAATCTAGAGAGATTGAGGCCTTCCTTGCTCACTACTAGGTGTTCCCAAAAGAACATATCCCCTTCAAAAAAGAGATCTCCCCATGTTAAGATACCAGCGTCTTTTAATGGGCTTATCAATGTGTCTTTGGTCCAGCAAGGGGGAGCAGCAAGATCCCATATAGGAGATCTATTAGAATGGTAGCCTATTTTAGTAGTGACTCTGCGGTTATACCAAGTTCTTGCAAGGCCCTGCAGTACCTTCAGTATGATCTTCTTAAAAAATTTGGGGTCTCCGAACTTAAATAGAAAACCCAACTGGCTTAGACCTTCACACTGTAATAATGTTGAAAACATTTGCCCGATGCCTTGATCTAATGGAGTTTTAAGTAGCATTCGGGCGTGTGTCAGCTGAAAGGCCCAAGCATAAATCTGGAGGTCAGGACCGGCCAAACCACCCTTCTCCCTACGCAGCCTCAATTTGCTCCAAGCAATTCTTGCACTCTTGTTCCTCCAGACAAATGAGGTGATGTCACTCTGCATCTTTGCTATCAGTGTTTTATCAAAGTAAAGTGGTAGGCTATTGAAAATAAAAGTCAACCTAGGTAGGATAGACATCTTGACTAAGTTTGACCGACCCAGAAGCGATAGTGGAAGATGACCCCAATAACTCATTAGTTTCCTACATTCTTTAGCCACCAGAGTAAAGTTTGTAGAGGCGATCAAATTGATATCCTTTACAATTTTTATGCCAAGATATCTCATGTTGTCACAGGGTTGCACAGGAAGTCCCGCTGCTGTATTATTCCAGACCATGACCTCGGTCTGAGTGGCATTTACTTCATAGCCAGAGATGTTGCCAAATTGTTGTGCTAAGTTTATGACTGTCGGAAACGCAGTGTTGATATCTGAAGATATGATCATAATATCGTCAGCATACAGGGATACTTTTTTTGTTCAATCTCTATATCTAAAAGGTATGATATTAATGTCCTCCTGGATTTTTTGAGCAAATGGCTCGATATAGAGATCGAAGAGCAGGGGCGAAAGCGGGCAAACCTGCCGAGTACCCCTTGTGATGGTAAATGGTTCCGACAATCCGCCATTAACCAAGACCGAGGCCGATGGATTATGGTACAGCAGTTCCACCGCTCTACAGAAGGCCCGGCCCACGCTGAATTTTTCCAAGGCCCCCGACAGGTATACCCAATTGACCCTGTCGAAGGCCTTGGCTGCGTCCAACGTGATAATAGCCAAAGGCAGCGATGAGCTAGTTGCCATATCGATCGCTCCTATTAGATCATATGTCAGTTCAAAAATCTGGCGGCCCTTAACAAAGCCCTTCTGATATGAATGTAGAACTGAAGGAGCGACCTGCCCCAACCTTTTGGCTAGAAGTGACGCGAAGATCTTGTAGTCTGCGTTGAGTATTGAGATAGGGCGATACGAGCCGCAGGCGGTGGATGCCTTTCCTGGTTTCAAAATTAGCGTGATTGAAGCTTTATTCCACGTTGTGGGCGGTAGATCGCCGTCTATCAGAACTTGGTTAAATAACCTGGTGAGAAAGGGAGCAATATCAGCTGCAAGATGTCTATATATCTCTGCCGGCAGGCCATCAGGACCCGCCGCCTTTCCACACTTACTGTTGACTATAGCAGTTGATACCTCTTCTACCGTTATAGGCTGATCTAAAAAAGCCACTTGTTCTGGAGATAATGATGGTAGTGTAATTTTATTAAGCCAATTTCCTACATTGTCAGAATAGATGTTATTATCCTCTCGGTAGATAGCCTGAAAAAAGTCTTTAAAGGCTGACCTGATTTCTGGGTCAGAAGAAACTGTACCAGAGCCAGTAATTATAGACTCAATATTGTTATGCGTCTGATCAGTTCTAGACTTCCAGGCTAATAATTTGCCCGCCCCTCAACCAAATTCAAAATTGGCTAATTTGCTAGCTTTCCACCTTTGCAAAATACATTGGTTTAGTAGAGAAGCTAGTCGCCCTTTAAGCTTTATCAAGTCCTCCTGTTTAGCCAGTATGACATGTTCAGGAGCATTGTTAAGATTATCTAACTCTGATTGGGCTGTCGATATGTTAGCCTCTATCAACGCGACTCCTTGGGTATACTGCTTTTTTCGGAACGAAGATTTGTTCTTAATGACCCCTCTCAGAGAACATTTGAAAGCGTCCCATACTGTACTAGAGCAGGCAGAACCGATGTTAACTTTAAAGAATTCTTGTGTTTCCACTCTAATGTACTCCAAATCATCAGAAGATGTAAGGAAATACCTGTCAATTGACAATGACCTAATTGGGGGTTGAGACTGCAGTTCAAGGTCTAGGAGTACCGCCGAATGGTCCGACAGATGCAATGGTAAATAAGTTATACTCCTAACTGATTTATCCAGAACTTTGTTTACTAGGAAGAAATCGATCCTTGAACTGTGACGATACTTGTCATTTTGGAAGGAAAAGCCAGTTTTCTGTCCCGATCTTGCTCTCCAAATATCAATAAATCCATATTGATGCATAGATTTAAGCAAGAAGTCTCTGGATTTAGAGAGAGCGAGTTGTCGGCCAGAAGTGGACTTATCCAGCAAAGGATCAAGCATAATATTAAAGTCTCCCGCTATTATCATTGGTTCTGGAAAATGCAAGAGCTCAGAAAACAGCGAGGCCAGGGCAGAGGGATCATCTCGGTTAGGCCCGTAATATCCAACCAACGTGACGCATGTACCGCCTAACATGACAGCCGCTATTACCCACCTACCCAAGGGATCAACCTTCTGTTTCAAGAGTCTTGCTGTAATAGCTTTTTTAAATAGAATAGTAACCCCTCTAGTGTTAACTGTTTGAGAAGTGGCAACAAATAGATCTATCCACCTGTTTTTTTTTTTTACCAGGTCAGATACTTCAGCTTCAACTAGATGTGTATCCTGGAGTATAATGACCTGCGCATCAAAATCACGGATATATTGTAAAATTGTGTTAGATCTGGGTTTGGTGCGCAGGCCATTAACGTTCCAGGAGAGAATCTTAATGGTACTCATAGTTAATATATCTAGTGAAGCTGGGCCCTACTAACTTACGTCCTTAATACTACTTGGAAATGCACGATTCGTCCACTTTTCAGATATGGGGTTGTCGACCGCCAATTTGGAGATGAGAAACTTTTTATTTTTTATTACCCTTACCCTTACCCGCGTGAAACCCCCCCCCCTCCCCTGAGGAACCCCTGATTAACCAACCGGAGCAGGTCCGGTTTGTGATACCCCTACCGACCCTATCTAAGCTTAGGCAAAGCGCTGGTGACTATCCTGGTTGAGGGCTAAGTAAATCTAATAAGAGTTAAGCCTGTTGTAGTCATACTCAGAATTAGTTGAGTTACCTTAGCTTGTAACTCTACGAAGGTTTTTAGAGGTTTGTGTATATACTCGTGCACCTTGTGTTTTAAAAAAAAATCCCTTTTTTTAATATATTTTTTTCCTTTTTCTCTTTTCTTCCCTTTTTTTTTTATTTTTTTCCCCTCCTTTCTTCCCTTTTGCTCTCCACTTCTTTTTGCTTCCCTATTTTTTTTCCTATTTTTTCCCCCTTCTACTCCCCTCTTTTCTTTTCTTTTTTTCTTTTCCTTCTTTTCTAGATTAACTTATTTTTTACTCTTCTTCTATTCTACTACAGAGGTGTATGTCAAAAACTCTATAGGCAACAATATAGGGGAACCCATGAAATTCTCGATTTAAAACTAACATACCGTCAATTTTTAGAGGTGCCTATGCTCATTAGTAGCTCATCTATTTACAACAAGGGGTGGTGAGGGACAGAGTCTCTGAATTAAGCAGAATACTCTCACCCTGTCAAGAGATCAGGGCTAGATCCAACACCGTTTTTTAGCTCACTGCACCATCCCAGTTTCAGAACCTGGCTGTATGCAAATTAGTCTGTTCCTGTCCCAGTGCATGATGGGGACAGGGCAAACCAAACTACAAAAGCCAATTCTTACACTGGGAAGGAAACAAGCTTCCGGGGACCGGTTTCTGGCATTACAGCCGTCTTCGGCCCGGCTTGCTTGAATCCTGATGGTGCAATGAGCAAGGGACTCATGTCTGAGTATACCCTTCCACGCTTAGGGTGGACAAAAATATTTACAACAAGGGGTGGTGAGGGACAGAGTCTCTGAATTAAGCAGAATACTCCCACCCTGTCAAGAGATCAGGGCTAGATCCAACACCGTTTTTTAGCTCACTGCACCATCCCAGTTTCAGAACCTGGCTGTATGCAAATTAGTCTGTTCCTGTCCCAGTGCATGATGGGAACAGGGCAAACCAAACTACAAAAGCCAATTCTTACACTGGGAAGGAAACAAGCTTCCGGGGACCGGTTTCTGGCATTACAGCCGTCTTCGGCCCGGCTTGCTTGAATCCTGATGGTGCAATGAGCAAGGGACTCATGTCTGAGTATACCCTTCCACGCTTAGGGTGGACAAAAATATTTACAACAAGGGGTGGTGAGGGACAGAGTCTCTGAATTAAGCACAATACTCTCACCCTGTCAAGAGATCAGGGCTAGATCCAACACCGTTTTTTAGCTCACTGCACCATCCCAGTTTCAGAACCTGGCTGTATGCAAATTAGTCTGTTCCTGTCCCAGTGCATGATGGGAACAGGGCAAACCAAACTACAAAAGCCAATTCTTACACTGGGAAGGAAACAAGCTTCCGGGGACCGGTTTCTGGCATTACAGCCGTCTTCGGCCCGGCTTGCTTGAATCCTGATGGTGCAATGAGCAAGGGACTCATGTCTAAGTATACCCTTCCACGCTTAGGGTGGACAAAAATATTTACAAGGGGTGGTGAGGGACAGAGTCTCTGAATTAAGCAGAATACTCTCACCCTGTCAAGAGATCAGGGCTAGATCCAACACCGTTTTTTAGCTCACTGCACCATCCCAGTTTCTGTCCATCACCACCCCTTGTTGTAAATTATTTTGTCCACCCTAAGCGTGGAAGGGTATACTCAGATGTGAGTCCCTTGCTCATTGCACCATCAGGATTCAAGCAAGCCGGGCCGAAGACGCCTGAAATGGCAGAAACCGGTCCCCGGAAGCTTGTTTCCTTCCCAGTGTAAGAATTGGCTTTTGTAGTCTGGTCTGCCCTGTTCCCATGATGCACTGGGCCAGGGACAGACTAATTTGCATACAGCCAGGTTCTGAAACTGGGATGGTGCAATGAGCTAAAAAATGGTGTTGGATCTAGCCCTGATCTCTTGACTGGGTGAGAGTACTCTGCTTAATTCAGAGACTCTGTCCATCACCACCCCTTGTTGTAAATTATTTTGTCCACCCTAAGCGTGGAAGGGTATACTCAGATGTGAGTCCCTTGCTCATTGCACCATCAGGATTCAAGCAAGCCGGGCCGAAGACGCCTGAAATGGCAGAAACCGGTCCCCGGAAGCTTGTTTCCTTCCCAGTGTAAGAATTGGCTTTTGTAGTCTGGTCTGCCCTGTTCCCATGATGCACTGGGCCAGGGACAGACTAATTTGCATACAGCCAGGTTCTGAAACTGGGATGGTGCAATGAGCTAAAAAACGGTGTTGGATCTAGCCCTGATCTCTTGACTGGGTGAGAGTACTCTGCTTAATTCAGAGACTCTGTCCATCACCACCCCTTGTTGTAAATTATTTTGTCCACCCTAAGCGTGGAAGGGTATACTCAGATGTGAGTCCCTTGCTCATTGCACCATCAGGATTCAAGCAAGCCGGGCCGAAGACGCCTGAAATGGCAGAAACCGGTCCCCGGAAGCTTGTTTCCTTCCCAGTGTAAGAATTGGCTTTTGTAGTCTGGTCTGCCCTGTTCCCATGATGCACTGGGCCAGGGACAGACTAATTTGCATACAGCCAGGTTCTGAAACTGGGATGGTGCAATGAGCTAAAAAACGGTGTTGGATCTAGCCCTGATCTCTTGACTGGGTGAGAGTACTCTGCTTAATTCAGAGACTCTGTCCATCACCACCCCTTGTTGTAAATCATTAGTAGCTCATCAGCAGCCTGAACTGTACGGACATTAAACATTTTGTTGTTGAACATGATCTTCAGTGCTGCAGGGAAACTTAGCTGCACAGACGCCCCCAAGTTTCTAAATGCCTCCATTCTCCTTCCCAGCTCCCGCTGCCTATCGAGGGTCGCCCTCGACAGGTCAGATCGTACTTGAAAAGAGAAACCCTCTCCAGACAGGGATTTTTGTTTAAGGGCAAGGTTAAGAATGTGGTCCTTCAATAGAAAAGTGTGGAAGTTCACCAGAATCCTGCGGGGCTTTGTCCGCTGCGGGTTACGCCTGAAGGGATCTCTGTGAATCCGTTGGATGTCTAGATTGAGTTCCTCCTCTGTATGCGATAAGTTTAAAGATTTTATGAGGAGTTGAATAATGTATGCCTTGATTTTGGTTCCTTCGCTTCCCTCTGGTACATTCAAGATGCGAATATTACAGCGCCTCGCGTTGTTTTCCAGGGCCTCCATTCTATCATCTAGTAGAATGTCCTCTTTTTTAAGTTTCACTATTTCTTCCTTGGCATTATCTAATTCTAGGGACATTGCCGCAGTTGTTTCTTCAAACACCCCAGTTCTTGAGAAAAGCCCGTCTATTTTGTTATCCAGTGATTCACAGTATGTCCTGATCTCTTTTTGAATTTTAGATGACTCCTCAAAGCCACGTTTAATGTCAACCGACAAATTATAAATCATGGTTAGAACTGAGGAGAAATCCAAAGGAGAAGCAGGGGCAGTTGCATCTGCATCTGCAGTTGATTGTGCTGTAGAACTATGAGAGGGGTCAAAAGCTAGTTGCAACTGAATATTTTGATCCACATTTAAAGGGGTCCCAGGTAGTAAATGGTGTTGATTGTCCAACTCTAAATCTGCTGGCTCAAGACTTGCATCTGTCTCCAAACCGGTGCATTTACCAGAGAGGCTATAGTCTTCCACTACTGTGATACTAGTAGATACGGCCGGGATCAAATCAGACTTATTGAGACTTGAAGAGCTACTAGGACTATTGCTGCCATCGATACACTGCTCTATTGGTATCTCTAGAATTGGAGCAGCATTTGCTGGCGTAGTATTTTCGGTGGGCTTCCCCTCTCATTGGGTTGACTCTCGCTATGTAGCTCCCCTTCCATAGTTTGTGGACAAGAGGCCATATAACTAGATACAGCAGAGCTAGAAATTGTGCCTGAAGATACACAAGGGGGGGACTACTCTGTGCGAGGCTTAGGACCTGAGTTATGGCCTTGAAATAAGACCGCAGAGAAGGTGTTATCTTTGAACCAGAATCCAAAACTGATTTTGCTGCTTTGGCTTTTTTGGATCGTTTAGGTTTGACCTCTGAAGAAAGGTAAGAAGAGGATTTTGATAGCGTTCTGTTGATACCGCAAGCACTGCCGCTGTTGCTAATGGGTATTTCACTAGCTGGATTAGTTAATTTGGGTCCCGCTGCAATATGATCTTGGTCCTCGCCCCAATCAGCTGTGTGGATTCCAGAGCTAAAGTGGAAAACAAGTTTAGTTTACCACGATTAGACTTCCCTCCTCGGTACTGGTTTAGGCTCCCGGTTTTAGCGGACTAGTTTTCTCTGTGCCCCTTATTAGTTGTTGCTGGAGTCTGTTTTATGGAAAGGTCATGTCGGGCTGAGGTATGACTTCGGAGGGAATAGGGATTATTAGCCAACCTAGTAGTCTGCGCCAAGTTTTGACCCTTCTTCCAGCCCAGCAAATCCCTCTCCACACGGCTCGCCTAGCGCCCTCAAAAATTGATTAGCCACTACTTCCCCCTCTCCCTGGCTCCCCTTCACCTTGTTTGCCGTCAGTCCGGGTTTATTGAACTCCATCGCTGCCTCCGGTCGAGTTGCCAAAGCCGGCTCCAAAGTGTTCACGGTCGCGCCCTCCAACGCCGCCACGCATACCTTTCCACCAACAGTCTGAGGAAGAAAGTCTCTGTGGAGGGAGCGGACCTGCCTCCCTCGACGGAGCTCCAGGGCGGCCCGGTGCGACTTCCACGGCACCGCCAATGACGAGAACCAAGTCCGCGGCTGCCACTGAAGCAGAGTCGGCAACAGCAACGAGGCACTCGGGAGAGCAAACACCGAGTCAGACTGGAACACGCCCCCATGCACATGCATGGAGAGCGAGAGGAGACCGGATCAAGCGGCGCGGTAATTGCAGAAAGTCTTCGTTAAATAGAAATATGTTCCAAAAATAGGTATACAGTGGTAAAAGAAAAATGCTAGGAGTGCTGGCGCTCGGATATAGCCCTCATTCGTGAAAGAAAAAGCCCAAACGCTCCGCTAAAGCTTAAAGCGGGGTACCGCGGCAGCTAGCCTGCTGCCGCCATGTTCCTCCATTTTCTACATTAATGGCCAATATTGTTTCCTGTAGATCAAAGTCTAGTTTGACTTCGCTTGGATTTAGTAATAACCCATCCTTGGGTGGAGTCCTATCATTCTCTGGTGCTCCATATAATTTTGTAAAGTGCTCAATCCAAGTAATCTCATCAAGATAAACACCCCTAGTTTCTCTTTCTTTTTTCTTTCCTTTAGCCACAAGTCTCCAAAAAGACATTTGGTCATTGTTCTTAGCACGAGTAAGCAGATAAGACCAGTTCTCATCGTCCCATGATACTTTAGCCTTCTCTTGTACTTTCCTATATCTTAATCTAGCATCTTTTACTGTGAGCATATTATTGTTTTTTATAGCTTGGACTAATTCAGCCTTAGCAATACGACAATCCTTATTTTACCAGGATTTCCCTCCCAACTGGAGCTTTCCGTCTCTACCGGTCTTTTTTGGTATTTTTGTTACCAGCGGGACAAGTGCTTTGTGAAACTCCTTATGTAAGTCTAGGAATATATTTCCCTCCAATAGTGTAGTCGTACATCTGCAGAAAATATTGGCAAATGTATTTTAAAGACTTGCCAATGCTTCACCATGCTCCAGCATATATGCCCATTTTACTGAGCGACGGTTATTGCTAACTAAAATGTCATCTGAACTTACATGGACTGTATCGTTGCTCTTAATTGGACTAGGCAACAATCTATTATTAAATACCAACTGGAGCGGGCGATGGTCGCTCTCTACTCGTGGCATAATCTTTAGGTCTACTGCATACGGCCAAATATCAAAAGATAAGATTATATAATCAATTTTGCTCTGGGATTTACTTCTACAAAATGTCGGGGCCTTTGGTATGTCTGATGGTAAACGGCTGTTGCATGCTCTCAGGCCATGCCCAACCGTTGAGGTTCTGTAAATTACGACTTGGTTCGTGCTCAGCCTCCATTTTGTAAATCGCCGCCATTTTGTGTTGCCCTCACTCAGGCAGCGCGGCGAGCGCGATGTTTTTGTCGTTTCTTCATTCACGTGTCAGGTGGCTTCTTTGCTTATGTTTACTAACGAGTGTCAGGGCCTGGCCGAGTACACTAATTCCTGTCTGAGCTGATTAATCCCCGTCCGGACTATTTGTTGGCTCACACCATTCTTTCCTCCAGGCTATCTTATCTGCTGTCCTTCGCTACATGTCTCATGTATTCTCCTGTTTCACGATTGTCCTTCTACAACATGCAGCTGTGTTTTCTCTACTTGTAAAATCGAATTGTGTGGATTCATTTGTAATTCACTCGAGGGGTCGAATAGCAAACATACCCGGAAACTTGAGTTGCTTTTAGACTTAAAGCATTGTCTATAATGTTTGTCCATGTCTCATGCTCTTGTGTAATTGTATTTTGCATTGTATTGTACCGTATATAAACCTGTGCGCCACGGAGTTAAGTGGCAGTCTCTTTTGAACCTCGTTATACTGACGACTTCTAAGACCACTGTACTAGCTGCAGCTAATAAATACCATCTTCTACGCCAGACGAAGAGTCCGTGTCTCTGTATTTGACAAGGCAGGTGAATCCCGGGGATCTTAGGCGTACCCTGCGCCGCCGGGCCTTAAGGCTCTGTTCTCCAACTGGCGCCCAACGTGGGGCGACTTTAGAGGTAGCGGTTAAGCCCGAGGGTCATGAGGAGCCCCGCAAGAAAATTCTGGAGGATGCGCACCACGTGATCGACCCCTGTATGTCGTAAGTGGACCGAAGGTCTTTGACATCGCGGCTACTCCTTTCCGACGGCTACTGAAGACTGCTGCCCTGACTGTCGCCCTGCCTTGGACCTTTCCGATGATGTTTGGTAAAGCGAGACGATAGACGGACCTTCGCTGGTGTAGGACGATTCTTAGTTAAGTATTTGGTGGGTCGCTCCCACAATCCTTTGTTTTGCTTTGTTTTTGGGTTTTATTCAGGTATTGCAATACCCGAAGCCAAGGGGTAAGTACGTTTGTACTGTTTCAGTGATTTATACCCCTTGTTGTTTGTAAACAGTCTAGAGAAGTAACGATGTCTGGACTGAGTAAATTCAAAAGAATTTGTTGTTTAGGTTGTACAAGGAATTCCCAGTTGGAAGATTCATGTCCGATTCCTCCAGTTGGAACTCCCACTTATGAGCTCTATTCTAAACATGGTATTGGTCCCATTACCTTTAACGAGACATGGGTCCGATACACAAAAAATAGTGGAGTTTTTGAGTTGGCCCCAAAATGGTAGTTTTGATTCCGCCATACTAGATAATTTGGAAACGATTCTGTTTAGAAGAAAAGCCCGGCCGGCAATGTTTGACTCTTTTCGCCTCTGGCGTAAGGAAGCCAAACAGAAAGAAATTAAGCAAGCGAAAAAGGATAAGAAAGCACAAAATATGTCAATTATAGAGGCTGCTCAACAGTTTAAAAATAATGAAGCAGATGGTGCAAATGAGATATTAGAGAGACAACATCGCATGGCGATAGATAGATGCTATCCGATGTTGCCTACTTCCTCTTCAGATAAAAGTAAGGAATTAGAAGAAGATTCCCTAATGTCTTGTTTATTGAATTCACCTCCGCCCTATGCCCAAAATCCTAACGCACCTTTGTTACCCCCTCCTATCGCTCAACCACTGGTTGCTCAATTGCCGATTATTCGGCAACCGGCTCAGCCCATTAATGCTTCCCTGCCTGTTTCTGCTCCGTCTTTACAGCCTACAATTCAGCCCCCACCTCTACAAATTCCCACTCTTGTTCCTCAGTCGGCTACATTTCAGTCTCCGTTACCTTCTGCATCTGTATTGCCTCCCATTCTCTCAAGGGATTCCCCTACACCACACAGGAGACTAACTGAGGCTGTCTCAAATTACTTTTCTCCTCTTCTCGGGTCTTTGAATCTGTCTCCAGCTTTCTCTAGGTGACAATCCCGTTGTCAGCTTCCTCTTACGGACGAAAAGGTAGTTTTGGGTTCCCTCGCTCGTAAATGGATTGAGAGAGGACTAGACTATAGTACAGAAGATATTATGAGTTCTTTTCACCAATGGGTAGAGCCCACGCTAAGATATGTTTTTAATGTCATGTGTCAGACTCTGATTAAAGGTTGGGAAGATATGGAGTTGGATACAGTTCCTTCAGAGCTATTGAAGTTACAAGCCGACTTCGATAAAGGTTTTATTGTAGGGCCACAAGTTGAAGACGCAGTGAATAAACTCATTGCGTTTCGAACAATGTTTTTGTCCTTGTCCTTTTCCGAGATTGATCCTGCCAAAAACAAAGGCATTAAGAATTATCCGATGCGTGAAGTTCCTCCCGTATGGAGGGACGCAGTAGTTAGTCCGCCTCCTGTCCCTGCTCATTTCCAGCGTATATGGGTCCACGAACCCTGGAAAAGGTCTGAAGTATTTGTGCTTAAACAAACTCTTCCGGACCCTCGTAAAAATCCAGCTGGATATTATAAGGAATTGTCTCAAACAGTTTACGCTTGTATTATGAATTTGGCCGATATCGATATGTTGTTTGGGAATGTTGTTCTACAAGCCTTGTGGGCACGGATTCGTAGGGAAAATCATAATGCTGAATTAGGTGGTGATTGGGCTGCTATTAGAGCTGCTGATGCAGGTCAAGTGGGTGGTGCGAAACCCGATGATCTGATTACGGCCCTACCAGGCAGAATAATAGAATTCATGAAAACTATGATGCCCGCGGTGCGAGTTAATTGGGATAAGCTGGCCGCATACAAGCAAAAGAAAGACGAAAGCGTTTCGGATTTCTTCACCCGTTTTGAAGAGACGTTTATTGATCACAGTGGTCAGGATTTGAGTGTAGAGGGTGGCCAGCGGTTATTTGTGGACAAGTTTGTATACAACTTGCTTCCCGAATTGTCGAATAAACGAAAGAGTTCTGAAAGTGCATGGGCTGTCTCTTCCCCTGCTAAAATACTGGCTACTGCACAGTATTATGAGAATAGAGATAAGGAGAAGAAAGAGAAACAAAAGAAGAAAAATAAAAATTTGAAAACGAAGATTCTTTTACAGCAAGCTTATCCTCCGCGATCTGCGCAGCCTCAGTTTTCTCAACCCCCACGTCTTCCGTTGGGTCCTAATCAATGCGCGTATTGTAGAGAAGAGGGACATTTTAAGACTAATTGTCCGGTTTTATTACAGCGTAATAATGGGATATCTGCTCCACGAGGTCGTGGTAATTCACAGTCAGGATATAGAGGTAGAGGTCGAGGTGTGTCCTCTCAGGAGCAGCGTTCTATTCCTCCATCTACTATGAACTATTTTGATCAACAGAGAGTTCAATCCACACAGTATTATAATGACGATTATTGTGAAGAAAGGGCTGACGATTTTCAGATCGAATAGGACAGCCATGGACGAAGTGAGGGAGTTGTGTCGATTCCAGTAGATCAAAATGGGCCATATGTCACGATCAATACTATGGGTGTTTCAGAACCGTTTCTTTTGGATACTGGTGCGATGAAAAGTTCTATTATGCATACTAAACTCCCTGGGGCACCTTTGTCTGGCTTAATAAATACTTCTGTAGGATTTTCTGGCGCCCCAGTTTGTAATCCGGTTTCTTGTTCCTTGCCTGTTTCGATTGGTCCCTATGACTTGAATGCACCGCTTATTCTGACAACTGGTTGCGGCGAGAACTTGCTGGGTCTGGATTTGTTGAAAAGATTACATGCAACATTGTATTGTTCCCCTTCGGGTGTGCATCTTACGTTGGGAAAGAAAATGACATCTTCCGTGTATCTGTCTCGGTACAAGTTTCCACCAGAGTTGCTTTCTCTTCCTGAAAGTCTTTGGGCTACTGGCCCAAATGACGTGGGTTGTCTTGCGATTCCACCATATGTTGTTACAGTTAAAGAGAATGTGAGAATGCCACGCATTCCTCAGTATCGTATCTCTAGTGGTGGAGAGAGAGCACTTTTGGCTACTGTCGATGATTTCATACAGAAAGGCGTAGTTGAAGAAACAAGAGGCAATGTTTGTAGCAGTCCTGTTCTTTCGATCCTTAAGAGAACTGATCCTTCACAACCTCCTGTTTACCGATTTGTTATTGACCTTAAGGGGATGCCGTATTTGGTTCTCCCTTTTGTGTATTGAGTGGCATCAGACCGCACACCCGACAGTCAGTCATATTAATGGCCAACTGGTGTTGGTGTAACAACTGGATAAACGTATTATTCATATATTCAGCTTTCCTTATCTGTTCATGAGGGGGTAGAGTATGCATTTTATGTGAAAAGACCGAAAGACGATAGGGCAAAGAAGTTGTAAAGTTAGCAACATTTCTCGGATGTAAAACATGGACAATCCAACCTATGCAGGCTAATAAAATACACAAAAACATGAAAATACACAAAGTCACGCCAAATCGACTACGCAATGATTTACAATATTTCAATCTCATTTCCTGCTTCCTATTTTCCCTACCTATGGGTCTTGTACCATCCATCTTTATCTAAAAAAAATGTAGCTCGCGGCAATCTTCCTCGATCACTCAGCTATATACTTCTGTATATCCCGAGGCGCTAGCCGCTTATTAAAAGAACAGAAAATCAGGTTACAGTCTGAGTGTCCTACCGTGACCCTGCGACGGAGACGGATGGCACTTCTAATACTAAATATTACACAAAACAACCCAAGAAAAAAAATGTCTTTAAGTAGTATGAGAAAGAAAAAATATGTTCAAAGTGTTCCGTTCTTCTGGTCAACTCTCGACCTCAGGTTATAGCGTGTTTTTCTCGGCACGGTCTGGTCTTGAAATAAGGTTTTTGGATTCGTAGTGTCTATTCGAAGGTTCTCAGGCACAGCGGCTTGAAGAATATCGTCATCTGCCTTCTCAGACTGAGTTCCATAAATTTGGGCATCACTGAAAGGCACAAAACAAGGAACCGCTGTAGTATCCGATTCTCTTACACCACTGCGAATCCACTGGTCAAAGGGTAATGGCAATGGCACTTTCTTTCAGTGCACGCCATGCACCCAGTTTCGCTTGCTGACCACTTCCACAGCCGTGCGGGTGATGAGCAAAACTTGCGTAGGCGTAGACCAACGAGGCTCCAGATTCTTGGTCCGTTGAAAATTTTTGATGCAGGCCCAGTCACCGGGCAAAATTGTGTGACCTGGGTCCGTGGAGGCCTCTGGCAAAGCACTTTGTACCTGTTGACGAATAATACTTAATTTAGTAGTCAAATCATGCAAATAGTCAATTAACAAAGGATATGGTATGTCAGAATATCTCTTGGGGCGAGGGACACCCCAAACATTAGCTGGGCGTCCAAATACCACTTCATATGGGCTAAGTCCCATATGAGAGAGTACAGTAATTCTGGTTGACAAAAGAGCTAGGAGCAAGGCATCTGGCCTAGCAAGACCCGTACTGGCTTGAATCTTAGCTAGTTTAAGTTTGAGTGTACCATTATAACACTCAACCAAACCTGCTGACTGTTGATGGTTTGCCGCATGGAATTTTTGTCTGATCCCAAGACCAGAACATACTTTCTGCATAATTTGACCCATGAATTCACTTCCATTGTCACTCCAGACAATTCGCAGCAAACCAAATCTGGGGAAGAACTCTTTAAGTAACACTTTAGCAGTTGACAGAGCAGTGTTATCTTTCAAGGGGTAGGCCTCTATCCAACGGGAAAAGGCACATACCACCACCAGAACATACTTAAGGTTGTTGCATCGATCCATATGAATGTAATCGATCTGCAACACTTCAAAAGGATACGACGGGGAGAAAAATGACCTGCCAGAGTTGGGGTACCCTTTCCTGGGTTATGCATTAGACAAACAATACAATGCTTAACCAAGTTCTCTGCACATTTTGGAATTCCTTCATTCTGCCACACAGGAGCCAAGAGTTTACAAATGCCTTTCGCACTAATGTGGGCTGGACCATGAGCCATAGTTACAACCGGCAATACATAAGCGTCTGGTAATAACCATCGCTGATGTTCCGACAATTCCGTCCAACAACCCGTCGAGTCTAACATTCCCGTACTTTCTTTCCACGTTCTTAATTCTTTCTCAGTCGCTTCTCCCTGAATCATTTTCACACTCTCAATCATATCTTCACACATTCCAATTTCCCTAACCCAGTTTGCAGGACCTGCCACATACATTCGACTAGCTGTGTTTCTAGCTGTAGTTTTTGCTACTTCGTCTGCAAACGCATTTCCACGACCCACATCATCTGTGACTTTCCTGTGTACGCTGCACTTTATGATTGCTGTCTGTGCAGGTAAGGTAAGTGACTCGAGAAGATCAGTCACTAACTGGCCATGCTGGATCTTTGTCCCGTGAGAGGTAAAGAATCCTCTCTCCCTCCATAACCTACCAAAGCTATGTGCAACGCCAAAAGCATACTGGCTATCTGTGTACACATTCACTCTCTTTCCTTTTGACAACACACACGCTCTAGTCAAGGCTATCAATTCAGCTGCTTGGGCTGAATTATGTCCGATACGTGCCGTCTCAACAATTGTACATAAGGTGGTCACAGCATAGACAGAAGTAGTCTCCCCATTTGGAAGCTTGAAACAAGAACCGTCTACCCATAGGATCCCATCCGGGTCCTTGAGCAGAGTGTCCTTCAAATCAATTCTTCTCTTTGTTTCTTCTTCCGTTCGAAGAAAACAATCATGTTTCTCCTGAACATCTTTCTCATCTGGCAGTGGCAACAGTGTAGCTGGATTTAACGTGTTACATCTTTTAATGTGCACATGACTTGCCAGAAGTGTCAGCTCGTATCCAGACAAACGAGCACTCATAAGATGCTGTGTTCTAGTTCTATTCAACAAAGTATCCACTGCATGCGGAACCATAACAATGAGTGTGTTATCCAATACTAATCCAGCAGATTGTCTGATAGAAATCGCTGCAGCTGCTGTGGCTCTGAGACAACTTGGCGAAGCTTTAGCTACTGGATCTAATGTAGCGGAGACATAGGCACATGGTCTCTGCTTATCTCCAAATAACTGTGTCAAAACTGACAATGCGCAACCCTCTCTCTCGTGAACGTACAGTGTAAAAGACTTGCTATAATCTGGGGTACCCAACACCGGAGCAGAACACAAAGCAGCACGTAGGTCAACAAAGCTTTTCTGACATTCATCCGTCCAAGGGAGCGAATGTGGCGTATCTTTCAACGTTAGGTCCAACAGTGGTTTAGCCAAAAGTGAAAAATTGGGAATCCATTGTCTACAGTAGAAAGTGATACCCAAAAGGGCACGCACTTCTCTCTGCGTGGTGGGTACAGACATCTGCGAAATAGCGTGAATACGTTCTGGGGTCAATCGCCTTCCAAGATGGATGGTACAAGAACCATAGGTAGGGAAAATAGGAAGCAGGAAATGAGATTGAAATATTGTAAATCATTGCATAGTCGATTTGGCGTGACTTTGTGTATTTTCATGTTTTTGTGTATTTTATTAGCCTGCATAGGTTGGATTGTCCATGTTTTACATCCGAGAAATGTTGCTAACTTTACAACTTCTTTGCCCTCTCGTCTTTCTGTCTTTTCACATAAAATGCATACTCTACCCCCTCATGAACAGATAAGGAGAGCTGAATATATGAATAATACGTTTATCCAGTTGTTACACCAACACCAGTTGGCCATTAATATGACTGACTGTTGGGTGTGCGGTCTTATGCCACACAATACACAAAAGGGGATGCCGTATTTGGTTCTCCCTTTTTCATATGAAGGTTCAGCTTGGGCCCTACCTGACTATGTTTTCGGCTGCATACCACAACAGACTTAGAAATCCTGTAAAGACTTCCGGGACTGGATTGGATTTCAGTCACAGCTCTTTGATCAAAGATATAGTGGTGATGGCTAAGATTGTAGAAAAGGGAAAAATTCCGTTAGATGAGAAGAGAGCTTATGAAGGATGGAATGTTACCCACTATGTTTCTAGTCCTGGTGACAAAACTAAGAAGGGTGAGTCTTCTCCAGTATGGACTGTACCCCATCAAGGTAATCTCTGTCTCCAAGTCAACAGTAAGAAAACTGACAATAAACAGGGTTGTTTACACACCTACATTTTCTCATCCCCTGATTTCCCTCCATTGGTTCCGTCGCAAGGAACTTATTTTGTTTTTAAAGATAGAGCTTACACCTGGCTCCCTTCCAACTTTACTGGAACTTTTTATATAGCCTTCCTTCTTCCCCCTACATATTCGGCTCCGTCAGACCACCACAGAATTAGATATAGCCGAGGTATATTCCATGCCAAGGACACGGCAGCACAAGTGGGAGGGGATTTCCTTAAAGGATTCCTCCCCTTTTTGGGTCCAATGGTCAACAGCAGAAACATCAGGCAATTGGTTTGTGTGGTTGAGACCACTATTAATGTTACTGCAGGTGCGATAGGTAACATTACAGCAGAGCTTCAGGCTGATCGTCTTATGACGTTACAAAATCGAATTGCGTTAGATGTGATCCTCGCAGACAGAGGAGGTGTCTGTAAATTGATCGGATCTAGCTGTTGCATTTATATTCCAGACGATGCTCCGGCAGTATATCAAGCCATTTCTAAATTGCATACCATCTCCGAGTCGATCCATCAGGACGAAGGGGATTGGTCTTTTATGGGATGGTTTTGGAGAATATTGTCAACCTGGGGATGGAAGATCCTAACGTTCCTGGGAGCAATTTTGGCCATCATATTCTCTTGTTGTCTGTGCGTTCAATGTGGTCCCACAGTTTGTGGCCTATTGGCTACTTTATGCGTTCCACGTCTTGAAACTCCGAGGACAGAGAATATTAGGATGATGGTGCAACAGCAGCTTGAGGACTTTATGAACATCGATGCTGAGTCCGACTCAGATTAGCATGAGTTGGTTTGTCTTTGCCTGAGTAATGGCAAAAGGAGGGGCTGAGGTTCTGTAAATTACGACTTGGTTCGTGCTCAGCCTCCATTTTGTAAATCGCCGCCATTTTGTGTTGCCCTCACTCAGGCAGCGCGGCGAGGGCAATGTTTTTGTAGTTTCTGCATTCACGTGTCAGGTGGCTTCTTTGCTTATGTTTACTAACGAGTGTCAGGGCCTGGCCGAGTACACTAATTCCTGTCTGAGCTGATTAATCCCCGTCCAGACTATTTGTTGGCTCACACCATTCTTTCCTTCAGGCTATCTTATCTGCTGTCCTTCGCTACATGTCTCATGTATTCTCCTGTTTCACGATTGTCCTTCTACAACATGCAGCTGTGTTTTCTCTACTTGTAAAATCGAATTGTGTGGATTCATTTGTAATTTACTCGAGGGGTCGAATAACAAACATACCGGGAAACTTGAGTTGCTTTTAGACTTAAAGCATTGTCTATAATGTTTGTCCATGTCTCATGCTCTTGTGTAATTGTATTTTGCATTGTATTGTACCGTATATAAACCTGTGCACCACAGAGTTAAGCGGCAGTCTCTTTTGAACCTCGTTATACTGACGACTTCTAAGACCACTGTACTAGCTGCAGCTAATAAATACCATCTTCTACGCCAGACTCTGTATTTAACAAGGCAGGTGAATCCCGGGGATCTTAAGCATACCCTGCGCCGCCGGGCCTTAAGGCTCGGTTCTCCACCGCTAGTCTCATGATATGGAGTGCTAGCACGGTATACGGAACCGTGTTACTGTTATGCAGTATAGGAATCGTATTAACGCTGTGTTCATCTTCTAAGATGTTTCCAAGCCCTGTAATAGGTTCATAATTGCAATTGAAGTCACCGCCTATTACTATGCTTATCCTTGTGTCTAATGAGTTTAGGATAGAATCCATTTGTTCTATTATCGGTGACTCCTTAGAAGCCGGTCTAGGTCTATAATAGATGTTATATAGGTGCAGCACCCTTCTATCCTTAGTTATTATTTTTATTCCAAGTATATCTAGTGAGTCAATACATAATTGGGTGACTCTAATATCGAGGGTTACTTTTACCCATATTACAAGGCCTCCCAAGACCCTTCCTCTTACTGATGGGACTGCGTCTGCATAAAAAGTTGTATACCCTACTCTGTGTGGAATCTTTGTTGCCCAAGTCTTCTGTAGGAGACAAATATCACTTGTTTCAATGTATATATTCATACCACTCAGGATCTCTAGCATTCCTTCCAAGACTCGCTATATTCCATGAAATTATTTTTAGTTCTTCCAGATCGTTAGAACTTGCGACTCTCATGGGTCCATCTGTTAACATATTGTTTGTATTTTTATCCTCCCTAACCTTATGCCCTCAAATATTTCACTTGCTGTTAAAATTTGAATTAATGGTACAGTCCCGCCCACATCTCCCTCATTTCCTACTTCCAGTTTATCACAGTGCTTGGTGATCGATGCCTTGTTTTTCCCCTCTGGCTCCCTCTCTACGGATGCTGCCAATGTGTCCCTTGCTATGACATTTGATGGTTGCAGTGAGTCAACAGCCTACAGAGATGTTAACTCTTGGAAGCTATTGAAAGTATGGGGAAATAAAACATTGCCAATATTGTAGTTTATTCCTATTTTACCAGGTCTATAAAAGTAACCCAATGGTAAGGCTTAAATACTAGTATTCTGTGTTGGTATTTCCTCAAATGCTCTCAACAAGTTACGAACTATATGAAGGCACTTAAAGTTCGGCGGAACAGCGTGTGGGGTAAGAGGGGGGACAACTCATCCCGAGTTCATTGCACAATAGCAATCACCCCCCAGACGTTTCTGAATGCTCATGAAGCAAGCAAGCAATACTTGACAAGTCATGCAAATTGCATTAAACTTGAACCAAATCGCTGTAGGCGCATTGTAGCCTTTAGTTCTATACACATATGTATTTATTTTCTCACGTTTTGTTATTAACATAAAAACATTTTTTGTAACAAAACTAGTGAAACATGAGTAAGGTGGGGAAGTTGTGCCCCCGTCCTGAAGAAGGAGCTCTGCCTCCGAAACATGTTGATGCACACATGAGGTACTGTCCATTAACACAACAGGTTTAACCTCGCACTTCACTTCTTTTAATAGTACCAGCCCGGTGTTATGAATAAAAAAAAATTCTAATATACCCACGAGCCAGGTATTTTTTAATCCTTTCACTAAAATCCCACCACTCACATAAAATATCCCCAATCACATGCACCACATATAGTCATAACTAAAAGTGCTCCTGCGTAGTCGTAGGTCGTAGCACGCCGCATTCCGTTAAAGGGGTGCGAAGACCCCTATGATGAAGCATGACACCAAGGGGCCTTTTGGTGTGTGAGGGGTATTTTACAAAACACTACCACCACTGTGGCGAACACTTCCCTAACACCCCTAGTTGGATTCCTTTTGTTTATGCACTTAAAGTTAATGACAATACAATCTCCTTGTATGTCCTTTGGAGAATCCCCCACCCACCCTACCCTGTGCACGATTAGGATTTCATTCATTGTGTGGGGATTGAACTTTTTATATTTAGAGAGCCAATCTGTAGCTTTATTCCTAAGATTGTGCCAAGATTCATTTTGGTCCCTTCTCAAGGCTGGGACTGCGGCCAATACTAGGACGTAGGGACGTGTGGTGGGAGGTAGCTTTAGGACATCGGAATTAGGAATCAGATCAGTCCCCTTTGGACTGTACACTGCTGCCCTGGCGCTATCTCTTTCAGAGTAATTTGTTCTATTATCGGGTCGAGTGTCAGTCTTTCTCTGTGACTCCCTATCCCCTTCTTCCTCTGGTCTTCTCCCCGAAGTCCCAGCACTATATGCTGTTTCCATTCTCAGTTGTCTTAGGATTTGTTCGTCACCACTAGCTTTCTTACTTTCATTTTGTGTTGTCCTAAATTCTGCTAGTTGTCTTGCCCCTTCTTCAATTATTCTGTTTCCACCCCCAATCATGGTGCCTAATTGGGCTATGGTCAAATTTAACTGGTCAATTTTACGATCCAGGGCCTTCATTTTGATATCCATGCATTTATTTATTTGGGTCTGTACTGAGTCTAAAGCAGTTTTAAAAATATCCACCATGGTTTGTTCTACTACCCCAAATGCTGTGTTATCTTTGCCTAAACTAAAACAATTATCAACGTCAGTTTGTACCCCTATTGTTCTACACAAGATCTCCTCATATTCCAGCTCATTGGTGTCCCCTTTGTTTGTTCTCCCTGTTCCCCCAGATTTCCCTTTCTTTTCACCAGTTCTTTTTCCCCTACGCACATTCTTAGTTCTTTCTTTTGTCATTCCCACTTGTTATAGAGCTTGTAATCTTGTTGATATTCCGGGGGTCGCTGGCTCATTTACATTAGAAGACCCCTCTATAATTGGTATTAGATCTATGGCAGGGTTATTCAAAACAGGTTGGGGGCTTTCAATACAACTGGCCACATTTGGATGTGAGACATTAAATGGTAAATGTGAGCCTGGTTGCCTATAAGTCGGAAATTTTGAGGGGTCAAGTGATAACCTTCTTTGTGCTAGTTCATTTTCATGGCATAATACCTATTCCGCTCTTATTATGAAATCATCGAGTGTGCCAGCAGTGCTCTTCCGTTTACTCATGATTAAGTGTTCCTCCTGTTGTGCTAAATAAATGTTCCCATATTGCCCAAACCGGCAATAACAAGTTTTAATCAACTACAGCACAACATGGCAAGGATACCTATTCTTCACCCACCGATACCAAATCAAGCGTGAATATAACAGAAGAACAAAACCAGGACTTGTTTCAAAAATGGTAACCCAATTTGACTATTTCCGATTTTCAGTAATACGTGTCTACAATCTGGTTTCCGCCACCTGTATGATAATTCCACCTTAATGTGTGTGTGTGCACCGGATCTATTCAATACAAGTATTAATACTATTATAACATGGAATCCACAGCACTCCCAATGTCTTTGTCCGGGTCACGGCAAAGTTTTTGACAGAAATTTTGGCGGATACCAGCAAAGTCAGAAAAGGGCCACAGGAGAGATCAGCCAAAAGGTATAATTACAACAATATGACTTAGGATTTGATAACGAAGGTCTTACCCGCTTATAACCTTATTTTGTTAATGCGAGGAGCCAAGAGGTGTGGCCCAGCCCAGCCTCCTTTGGCCTCTGATGGCCTAGGACGGCCCCGCCCTTTTCCCGGGCTTCGCCCGGCGCACGCCCCCGCGCACGTTCCCCAGAGCCAAAGTTGGTCTCCGCTTTTCAAGCGCCTCAGGGCACTTCCTGCTGGTGTCAGTGGTGAGCGCCGCAGTGGGAGTGCTGGAACTTGGAGTCCTTGCCCCCTAGTTGCAGCGATGACGAGAGCGGGTGCAGGAACGGGAGTTAAAGGCAACAAAGCCTCCAGGTAGGATTCAAGTATGTAGCGGTCTCTCAGACCAAGTTGTGGCGTGACGTGTAGCTTCCTTTAATCGAGCAACCCGCAAGGCTCCAGCCGCTCTCTGCTTTTCAAGCGCCTCCAGGCGATCCTGCTGGCATCGGTGGTGAGCGCCGCAGGGAGAGTGCTGGGACTTGGAGTCCTTGCCCACTAGTTGCGGCGATGATGAGAGCAGGTGCAGGAACGGGAGCAAAAGGCAACAAAGACCCCAGGTAGGATTCAAGTATGTAGCGGTCTCTCAGACCAAGTTGTGGGGTGACGTGTAGCTTCCTTCAATCGATCAACCAATTTATTATAAATATGGAGAATAAAGCTTCTTACAGCATGAGAAAGTGAAAATCCAGAAATGAGGTAAAAGTATAAGCCACTGGAAATTAAGGAACGACAGATATTGAAATGGAGCAGGAAATCCAGGGGGGCTGGAAGAGTGGACAGCCTGAGTAAAATGAATAAAGTTCGATTAATTCATGAAGGAAGCATCAATAAAGACATCTGTAATTACTTACTCCTGATTCCCAAAAGAACTGCAAATGTTCATGACAACATTGAAGCAGACAAGACAGAAGTAGTTAAAGGACCATTGATTAATTCTAACTGAACTAGAAGGCAGGAAGTCAAAAGAGGAGTGACTTAACAGTTTCGCCATCAAAAGTTCCATAAATGAATTGACGAATGCCAAAGCACTATGTCCATTTATGATGCTGCCTGAATACTTCCACCAGCTATCAGGCTACGTAAATGTTATTTTGACAATAACTATTGTCTCAGACCTTATCATTCCTCTACATTGTCATTAGAGTTCTGTACAAAGGAATAGCATGTATGAAATAATTCTTTTTCTGTGTTTATCAGGCAGCATTTGAGGTGTCCGACAGACAGACTAGGGATCTATCTGCTTGCTTGAATGAGAAGGGAGGCTTTAGGTGTGTGCCTAGTTTGAGCAGGTGGTTGTAGGTGGGGGCCACTGGCGCTCATTTAATCAGCACTTATTTTTCCTCATCAGACTTTCCCCAAGCGCAAGAGAGTGCAAAACACACAATGGAAAAGAAGGTTGAAGAGAAAGAAGGAAAGCCCGTCACCAAGGGAGAAAGCAAGAGTAAGTTAAAGGGGCAGGGAGTGTCTGAGAGTGGATTAAAGAAGGATGAGGTGGATTCAGGACTGCACAGCCTTGGTATTCAGAGTACTGGCATTTAATGTGCTGCGCTTTGGGCATTTTTCTCAACTTTACTACTACTAAACTGAGAAAATTCCTAATTGTAAGACTTTCGGTATTCACAGAAGGCATTTAGGAGTCCTAAAGTTAGGAGTCCTAACTTTACTACTACTAAATTGAGAAAAATCCTAATTTTAAGACTTTCGATATTCACAAAAGGCATTTAGGAGTCCTAAAGTTAGCAGTTTTAGCTTTACTACTCCTAAACTGAGAAAATTCCTAACTTTAGGACTTTCGGTATTCGCAGATGGCATTTAGGAGTCCTAAAGTTAAGACTCCTAACTTCTGCGAATACCGAAATGAGTAAGTGTCTTCTGTGAATACCAAAATGAGTAAGTGCCTTCTGTGAATACGAAAATGGTTGTAAGTTTAGGATTTTGTCTTAAGTTTGTACTGTGAATTGGGCCCATTGAGTTTAGACCACAAAATAAAAAAAAATGTTTTCAAGCATACTGGTTAAGAATTCTCTGGGCTTGGTCACAGCACCCCATCCAGCCATAATTAAATACAGAAATCTAGCCTCCAGCACATCCGGGCTAATGCCAGAGTGCTCCGTTTCCTAGTGAGGAATACAAAGAAATGGGTATAAGGAGACTGGAATTCTATTCCCAAACAAGCAGTGACTTCGGTGGGGTTGTTTGGGGTGTTACACACCCCTAAAAAAAATATTCTATAGTAAATAGTTGGGTACAAGTGCTTTCAGCTGTATATGATGAAGTGTCTGTCGGATTTCACCTGGAATTTTTACATGCTCACTCTAACAAACACACACGCACTCTCTCGTCTCTGTTTTTGAAGGACTTGAAAATATTGATTAGGCTGAAAAATATTGGGGCAGATTTATGACAACTGGCGCATCCCCAGGGATGCGCCAGTTATATTGCGCCGCTGCTCCGCCACCCATGGTGCGCCGCATTTACAATGCGGCGCACCATGGGGCAAAAACGGCACAGATGCGTGACGCATCTGTGCCGTAAAGGTGGCGCATTGCTGGAGTTGCGTCGCAAGCACGACGCAGCTCCAGCAAGGCTCGGGGGTGCCCCATCTTTACAATGCTGCGTCAAGACCTACGCCTGCTTCAAGCAGGCGCAGGGTTTTGACGCAGCATTGGCCTGAAAGTGACTGAGTGAAATCTTATAGATTTCACTCAGCCACTTTTGCGAGGCGCACCTGCCCCGGAACCCCCACCCTGCGCCGCAACACCCACAAGTGGCGCAGGGCTTTACAACGTGACGCATCTGCCTAGATGCGTCACGTTGTAAATGGGTCATAGGGATGCGCCACGTTTACGCCGCAGTTGCGTGACACAAACGTGGCGCATTCCCAACATAAATCTGCCCCATTGTGTTTTAAGTACCCCTGACAATCTGCCCTCCTCTCTTTCCACTGCCCCTTCAGTACCCCTCATGTCCCGCTTCTCATTTAGACTATTTTTTCAAGCTCCCCCGGCGTGATTTGGGGGAAATCTGATACTCAGCCCCCTCCCCACAATCCTCCTGATCAAGGTGAACCCCTGCAAACAAAATGGCTTGCTTTGCTACTTGTTAACACTAATTAAGCTTGAAATCTTGGTTACAGAATTTTGTGCATTATATCACACTTTTACGAACACACATAAGTTGAGGATAGGTACAAAGGTATAGCATTGCTCCAATATTATTTTTTTGTATTTGTGGAAATGTTTACTATTGAGCAGTTTTTTGGAAGCATGTGTTTCAGAATACACTATTCCCCTTGCCGTTTTTAGTATCCCAGTTATAATACAATAAGATTGAGTTTAATATCACAGCCTTTAAATGGCTACGTCAGTACAGTTATTTAGACGCAGAAATGAAATGCAGACGTTAAGATAATCTTTCATTCAATTTCTGTTTCGGAAAAAAAATTGATCATTACACTGCATATACGTCATTGTATTTTGCCAACGTCTCTCATATGATATCCTGTGGAACAAATTGACAGTTAGATTTCATTAATGCCCTCCAATTTCGAACATGTCCTTCCAGCTCACTATTTGCTGATCGCTCGCTTGGCATGTTGTTATGATGGCTTGAACTAGGAACCTCTCCTTTCTGAATCGAGTAAGCACACGTTGGAAATTACCGCAACTAACTTTTTCTACTTGCTCAGATCCTTTCCCATTGCATCAGAGAAGTCTTTTGGACGAAACCAATTACACATCTCCCCTAAAGATCGCCTTTCCTTCCTATTAAATATCCGTCCAACTATATCTTGCAGCCAAACTGAGGTCAAATGTAAAATCTCGTCAATGTGATAGCAACGAGGGAAATGTACAGTCTTGCAGGCACTATGGGTGCACTTTCATATGGTATTTCACATAACCATTCAAATGTACCACAGATTGGGCAGAAGGCTACGTCATTTGGTGACTTAATGGACATTTAAATTGATATTTAAATCCTCTGGAATTGTACGAGCCAGCGTTCCACAACCTCTGCAGCTGGGACAAATGAAGCAGAGTGAACACTGACTGACACTGACTAGATTTCACTAAGAATAATTCCTATCTGAATATCAAAATACATTGTCCTGCTCACACCAAGATGTCAACAGTGAGAAGTTCTGTACAAGAACACATAAAGTTCAATTTCTGGATATTACTCTTTCTCTAAAACGGCAGTGGGTAACTATTCTGTGTATTAAATATAATGTTGCAACAATTGAAAATCGGCATGCTAAGTTCTTTGCCCAAGTTGATTGTTTAGAAATGTGGATCCCTATATCACAACACCAATCATCTAAAACCCTACTTCCCAGGAACATGCCCATGTATGACCTGGTCATTTTTAAAGGCTGAATCAAAATTTGTTCCTGTGTCAGAATCGTCTAAATTGTGAATCGAAAATTAAGGATAAGGCTGGCAACATAAGTCAGTGAGCCACACACATGCTTCTGATATCTGTTATGACCTAGTGGTCTTGATGTCGAAACATATATGTGATATACATATACATATATAGATATGTATAGATGATTAGATGAATACATTTTTCAGAATGTAAACATGTTAAATGATAGTTGAATATACATCTATGAGATAGAAATACTAAGGCCCTCATTTACTAGAGGCCTGCACCGCCAGAGTGCCACTTTTTATGACGATCCGGTGGCGCAGGCCCCTCAATCACAACGTAATGCAAAGCCACCCTGCACACTTTGCATGGCTTCATAGATATGGAACAAGCTAAGAGCTGCCTTGCCTTACTCAACGTCAAGGAGGCGTGCCTTGCGTGTTGCTGTGTGAATTCCCACTCAATACTCAAGGAATTTGACACTGCTCCAGATTTATGGGACAGCGCTAAAAATTTACCTGGGGAAGCTCTAAAAATGTATGTCTCCCCAGGTGTTTTCACTTGTGCTGCATTCTACAGCCCACATACAATGAGGAGAATACCTCTTGTGATTGTTTTGTGCAGGAAGGTGCTCCTTCATGCACAAAAACAGGCATGCCAACACCACAGACACCCTGCAAGATTTCCAGCTTTGGGGCACAGCTGCAAATTGTGCACAAGCTGTAAGGACAGGAGTGCACTGTGTCTTGCAACTATGTGGCTTTTTGAATTATCACAGGACAGTGCCGCAAAATGAATTGCGGCGGTGCCTTCTGTCAATTCTTCGTAAATGAGGCCGCAAGGGGACTAGAAAGGACAAAATAGAAGTGTATTAGGTTTTGATATATATTGTCAGGTCAGAGCAGAGGAAACTGGCAAAGTCCTGGAAAATACCTGTCTTCCTTGATTTTCAATGAGCAGGTCCTCATGCCCCTTCCTGTCTACCGCCCTGTGTATGTGTCTACTCTGCTCGTTTCTTGCTCTGTTTTGACATTTCTGGTCATTTTCTGCCCTATGTTTTGCCTTTTCTGTTCATTTTTCTGCCCTCCGTTTTGCCTTTTCCGATCGTTTTTCTGTCCTTTGGCCCTCTTCTTTTGTGTTTTGCCTTCTCTGCTCCTTTTTCTGCCCTCTGTTTTGCCTTTTCTGCTGCTTTTTCTGCACTCTATTTTCTGCCCTCTGTTTTGGCTTTTCTGCTCATTTTTCTGCCCTTTGTTTTGCCTTTTCTGCTCTCTTCTTCCCTCTTCCCGCCGTTTCATCAAGACCTTGCTTTTCGACAGAGACCTCACACGCCAGTGCCCAGATACTCCCTGGGGTTACAGTCCCATGCTCTACGAATTATGATTGATTGATTTGAAATTACAGGTGATTAGAGAGATTTCCATTTCACATTAGGATGAAGCTCTAGAGTTTGGCAGGATGCACTGAAAAAATTATTCTGCCAGCGTAGAACTGTCTGAAACTTCTGATGGTGAGGGTCAGAAAAGATACCAGATACGATTTTTGTAACCATTCTGAGTGATTTTCGAAAAGGTTTGAATTATTCAGATTAAATGTAATCCCCTCATTCTTTATCTTTAGTTAGGTAGAAAGGAGGCTCCAGACAGTTTTCTCTATTACAAAATTACATATCTTCACGTACAGGGGGCACCAAATTAATGACATAAAACCACAAGTTATACTTATGCTGAAGATCCATTCCTCAGAGAAAGATCGAACGTAGAAGTCCCTTTTTGTGTTTCAGTATCTTAGTTTACGGTGAACAAGCTGTATATAATGCTGTGTTATGAGTGTTTTTATTTATTGCACAGTCCCTCAACAATGGTGTTTTAAGGGGCAGCCACAAGACGGCAATACATCTGGTTGTTCTTGAATCATCCTAGTCTCTTATCTCACAAAGGGCATACTGGTTATAATATAGTCCAAGCTGGGTGCACATGCTGTATTATTCACCACCGCTGATCTTAAAATATCCCGACAAATATGGGGGTCAGCATCCAGCTGGGATATTCACCATATCAGGGGTGACGAGAACTGACAGGACCTCAACACTGTGTTTAGGGCCACTATTTAATGATGAAAGAGAGGTTTGATCTTCTTTAACCTAGAATGGTCATTGGGATGTTCCAGCTGGTAGATGAAACAGTTTAACATAGATATAACGGATGTCCTAGCAGTGTCTAAAATTCGCTGAACCATTCTCATATTGATGATAAAAAATTGATGTACAATGTTGTCTTCTGTGAGTCTCAAAGCCCCATCTCAAAAGTAAAGTGTAATGGTGCTTAATTACCCAAGAGTGTTTCCATAGTGAAATTGTAGACTCTCTGAATGTGGTGATTAATGCCTATCTGAGAAGGTTCAGAATTCCAGTTCCTATTGGAATCATACTTAAAATGCTTGCATTCTTTCAAGCCCTACATTTAATGATGCTGGCGTGTCTGCAGACCCACGTTGGTACATGTCCCCTTAGGAATCAACTTCTAGTATTTCCTGGTCACTTCTACACAACAATGATATGTGAAAACAGAAACAACTGTGTGCAGATTAAGGATAAGTAGTGGAGTAATACAACATTACATAGCCATAAAGATAGTTTTTTTAGCATCAGAGTCAGGATGATGTAGAATCTAGTAAACCACTTGGTACTTCTAAGTGAAATCACTCATTGTGTTCTCAATGTATTTTGTTTTTCATATTTGCCATTCTCAATGTATTTTGTTTTTCATATTTGCCACTCAGTACCATAGACGTTCTCATGTTTAATTGCTGTGAAAAACAATACTGGAATTTATGATGACACAAGTCAATGACAAGCAAAGTACCAGTGTCAGAAAGACGAAAATCTGGAGGGGCTTTGTGGTATGTGAACATGTGACTTTATGTCACAGCTTATGTCAGCATTGAGTTCTTAACTCATTGAGCTATCTTCCTGGGGCGGAAAGTAGAATCAGGTAACCACTGAAGTCTTAGTTAAGAGATCATGTTCAGAGAAGATTTCAAAAACTGAAGTGAGGATTCAGCCTAAAGGTCAAAGGCTGCTTACAAAGCTTGATCCAGAATTATGGTACGAAGAGGGAAAACACCTGAATCTTCAAGAGATACAGAAAGCCACAGTGAATATAAAGTGAAGGTGAGCTTCAAATCAGTGGTTGTTTATATGCCTATGTGGAGATAGTTTGACAGATATAAAGGTAGACAAAGGCATAGGTGATTTGTATGCATTAATGAGGAATCTCACTAGTTACAATTGTGAACGTAGATTGGTGTGAATAGAGAAAGATGGGGAACGATTAAAGTTGGATATGTAGAGTGCAGTTTGTGAAATTTATTTTATTGAGTACTAGCTGTACCCGGCCACGCGTTGCTGTGGATCAGTCTGCTTAAATGGGAGAGAAAGAAAAGAGTAAGCATACATTTCTAATATGTTTAATTTCACAATGCTTGTGAGTATACAATATGTTTTTATGACTATTGTCTGTATGCGTCCCTTGTAGTTGTTGCGCAGCAAGCAAATCAATAGGGTCTGTTCGGCCTTTCGATTAAAAACACGCGGGTATTGTACACGCCCATATTCAAATCCAACGTTGTGTATATATAAACACGTGCTAATGTTGCAAGTGAACCAACTCTTCCCCCCTCCCTCCACCCACTTCCCGGTCTGCCATCCTGACACCAACTGTCCATCCTAATCTATGTAGTCTATTGTTTCTATGCGTCCTTTCTTAATGTTGCAAAGTGAACCAACTCCTCCCCCCTCCCTCCACCAACTTCCCGGTCTGCCATCCTGACACCAACTGTCCATCCTCATATATGTAGACTATTGTCTCTATGCGTCCCTTGTATTTGTTGCACAGCAACCAAATCGATATGGTCTGTTTGGCCTTTCGATTAAAAACACGCGCGTATTGGACACGCTCTTATTCGAATCCAACGGTGTGTATATATAAACACGTGCTAATGTTGCAAAGTGAACCAACTCCTCCCCCCTCTCTCCACCCACCTCCCGGTCTGCCATCCTGACACCAACTATCCATCCTAATAGATATAGACTATTGTCTCTATACGTCCTTTCTTAATGTTGCAAAATGAACCAACTCCTCTCCCCTCTCTCCACCCACTTCCCGGTCTGCCATCCTGACACCAACTGTCCATTCTAATGTAGGCAGACTATTGTATCTATGCCTCCATTGTAGCTGTTGCGCAGCAACCAAATCGAAAGGGTTTGTTCGGCCTTTCGACTAAAAACACGCGCGTATTAGACACATGCATATTCGAATCCAACGTTGTGTATATATAAACACGCGCTGAATCGAATCCAACGTTGTGTCAAAATTTCAAAGCAATCGGTGAAGAACTTTCGGAGATTTAAGATTTTGAACAAACGAACATTGACATTTTTATGTGTCTGTTCGGGCTTTCGATTAAAAGCACGCGCGTATTCGACATGCGCGTATTCGAATCCAACGTTGTGTATATAAAAACACGCGTGTATTTGAATCCAACGTTATGTCAAAATGTCAAAGCAATCAGTGAAGAACTTTCGGAGATTTAAGATTTTGAACAAACCAACATTGACATTTTTATGTGTCTGTTCGGGCTTTCGATTAAAAACACGCGTGTATTCGACACACGCGTATTTGAATCCAACGTTGTGTGTATATAAACATGCGCTGAATCGAATCCAACGTTGTGTCAAAATGTCAAAGCACTCGGTGAAGAACTTTCGGAGATTTAAGATTTTGAACAAACGAACATTGACATTTTTATCTGTCTGTTCGGGCTTTTGATTAAAAACAGGCGCATATTTGACACGCGCGTTTTCGAATCCAACGTTGTGTATATAAAAACACACGCGTACTCGAATCCAACGTTGTGTCAACATTTCAAAGCAATCGGTGAAGAACTTTCGGAGATTTACGATTTTGAACAAACAAACATTTCAATTTTTATTTAGATAGATTGTTTTGAAGGTGGGGCTTGGAAGGCCCTGCAGGATCATTTTACAGTGATCTACCAACCTGATGATGAGTGTTGTGATATAACATTAGTGACTGTTAGAATGGGCATTAATGTGAGATACATTCTCCTCATCCACTTTATTAGACCCATATCAGACGAGAGGAACTCTAGGAATGATGTAGGGTAAGTGTCAACACAGTATCACCCGCAATAACAGTAATGTGTTTTTAATCATACATATTGGATTCTCATTGGAAACTTTGAGACCTCCATGAGTTATGTCATTCCATCTTTTCCCCTGGAATAGCGCTCATAGTACGATGCCTCATTTGAGAGCCCCTAATGCAAGCATAGACAGGTACTGCTCAAACTGTCTCTCACTGAAAGCAGCTACCAAAAGAGGCAGGAGAATGTGATTCCATCACTTTTCCAGAAGCTACAGTGACTGTAAAGCACAGCCCCAGCGCTTGGAGCATTACCCATGCCTGCCATGGCATTTACTGTCACAAAATAACCACCTCAGCAGTACACGCTATGCTAGGTGCTCCTTCTGCACCTATTAATAAGAAAAAGTAGAAGTCAAAGGGAAAATGGAAATGAGGGAAAGAGGGAAATGTTGTAGTCTTCTCTAAGTCCCTGCCTGAGTGCTTGATCCCAGGTTCCTATCATCAGTCTGTGCAAGATTCTAAACCTTCTGGGTGTTTTGAAAAGCTCCCGCATATTGTACTCTAATTTATGACTGCTTAGAATGTGTGTAGACATGGGTTTTAAAAACACCGAGCTTGCTTAAATGAGCTGTTGTGGTGTTGTCAACAAAGAAGAAGTGTTTTATGTCTGCGATGGAGATGGAGGTTAGTGTCTCGAGAAGAGAATGGGAAATTTCAAAGTAATATTTGGAAAAATTAAGGTGCAGAAGGGTGAAAATATGAAATCACGCATTTGAAGTGTCTCAATGCCCTAATACTTTTTTCTCAGATTGATTAGTGGCACAATAACAATGGAACCTAAAGGCCTGAATTAGGGCTAGATGTGCGAAGCATTCTTGCATTCGCAAATAGCATGATTTGCAGAATTGGGTATTTGGGACCCCAACAATGCTTTTTCTGATGTGCAAAGTCCAAATTGTGTTTCAGTAACTTGCTACCGTATCACAATGTGGGTTTTATAATTCGGTATTTGGAAGGGGCCTATTGAGGGTGTCTCTTCCTAAGACTGAATCGCAGTGTTATGTATGAATGTTTTGCGACTAAAATGCACTTGCAAACCATTTGCAATTTACCACCAACTCAAGGAAAATAGGCTGCGATTTTTAAAAAAATATTGCTTTATCGAAAAGTATTCACAGAAATAATGGTCTGCTGACCCTAGCAGACCACCATGCCTGTGAATGCAGTGAACCCCAGTGGGCCAAAAATCGTGACCTACCTCATTAATATTCATGATGCAGGTCTATTTGCGGCCCACTACGAATTGCTAATCAAACCCAAAAAGATTTTATGCATTAAAAAAAGTAATTTTCTAATCGCATTTTGCAAAAAAATCACAATTAGGTAATCTCTTTCCCTATTTTCATGCATCTGGCCCGTAAAGGGATTATTCGTTCTTTAGGTGCATTAATGGGGGTGTGATGACGACATTGCTATTTTGCACAATTTGGATGAATTTGCCTGCATTTGTTATGAAACGCTGTTTTTAGACGCATTATTTTTTAAACTTGATTTTAAAATTGTACTTACTGCCACCTAGAGCCTCCAGTTACCCGCAGTCGTGTCCGCCCGCTCCCCGGTCCACCACGGGTTTTCCCGCTTGATGTGGAGGGAGTAAGGCGGGACAGGGACATTCTTCCGGGGGAGAGGTCGGGGCGGGAACACTGCCTAATTACCATAAAAACCGGCAATGTGTTGTTCTGCGCCCGTCCGCGACCGCCCGGGACCAGGGGCCAAAACCCCAGCCCCTAATGCAATTTCATATGCATATTCACGGAGTGAGCTTCTAGCCCTAAGATCCATGGAGCTCCAACATTGCAATCTACTGAATATGGAACATCACATGCCCTGTTGTAACAATTGTAAGTTTGCTTTTTCCCATTCAGCTCGAGGAATAACTGTCGAGAACGCCTGGGTTAGGAAGGATAGGGCTAAGATGAATGATGAGGTAACTAGACACTTCACATTTATCACTATCAATTGCAGATCCCTCCCGAAACATAAGGAGGATATATGTAATCTCTTATTGGATGTCAAACCAGATGCTTTGTTTCTAACCGAAACGTGGCTCAACGCGAGTTCGGGTCCCGACATTGCTATGGCCCTACCATCAAACTATCTTATAGTGAGAAAAGATAGGGTAAATCAAACTGGGGGAGGCATAGGGATTATTTTTAAAAAAGAGTACTTGTGTAAATGGGAAGATTTATCATTGGCCGACTGTGAAGCAGGACTGTTTAAACTTGCTTTATCTCCTCAATCCACGATTACAGGAATTCTGGTATATCGCCCTCCTGGTGGTGCCAGGGACTGGGTGGCAGCATTCCCGGAATTCATTACTCCTTTGATATTAGAAGCATCCATTTTTATGATTTTGGGAGATCTGAATCTACACTTCGAAGACCAGTCATGTTCACTGGTTCAGAATTTCATTACGGATTTGGAAGCTCTCAACGTTCATTTATGCAATGCAGGCCCCACCCACATAGCGGGCCATCAACTAGATCCAATTTTTGCAAATTTTGAAGGTCTTAGTTGTGAGCCTGCATTACCGGTAATCTGGTCCGATCATCATCTGATTATTTTTAACATTAAGAGAACAGACAACAAAGTTAAAAGTAGATTCAAGAACTCTTATTTTAGAAGCTGGAAAAAACTAAAGATAGAAGACCTGAATACTCAATTAAATCAACTGAAGCCCCAATTAAACTTAGATAATCTCAAAGTAAGAGAACAGGCCAAAATAAATCAATGGTTAATCAAAGCTGTAGAGTCAACTATTACACTCTCTAGGAGTAAACGGGTCTCGGGGAGACCACCAGCTCTGTGGTTTTCCGAAAGGCTTAAATTAGAAAAAAGTAAATGTAAAAAATTGGAACGGAGCTGGAGGAGAGACTATGATAGGGAAAAAAAGGAAACATATAAACAAGCTCTAAAGGCATACCATCTACTATGTAAGGTAACTAAGGCGGACTTCACTAAAAGAACTATTCTTGAAGCCCAAAATAATTCTGGAACCTTATTCAAAGTCCTAAAAGATCTAGCAGCGGACGCCCATCAACCAGAACCGCCAACACTATCTACACCACAGTGCAATGACCTTGTAAAATTATTTAGTGACAAAATTGCTAACATCCATTTATCCCTTGGAAATGAGGAGGCTCAACATCTTTCCCCGAAGAGAACCCTGAATTCCATGGTGAGGACAGACCCTCCCGGGAATCAATTGTCGAGCTGGAAACCCCTAGACCTACAGTCATTTACAGAAACACTTAGCAGCATTAAATCGGGTTCCCCAAATGATCCTATACCAGCTGGCATTTTTAAACAACTTGACCCTGATATACTTAATATCATTAGAGTATTGTTAAACGCATCCCTAGAGGAAGCGATACTACCGGAGACATGGAAACATGCAATGGTAGTACCGTTGTTGAAAAAAGCAAACAGCGACCCGGAGATACTGTCAAACTATAGACCGGTATCACTGCTTCCTTTGTTTTCCAAAATTTTAGAGAAACATGTAAATAAGCAATTAGGGGAATTCATAACCACCAACAAGATATTACACCCTTCACAGTCAGGATTCCGAGCAGGGCACTCGACAGAATCCACCTTACTAGGAGTTACAGAGGCTATCCGTCAAACGTTAGATCAGGGGGGTACGGCAGCACTCATTCTTCTTGATCTGAGTGCCTCATTTGACACGATATCCCATGATACACTACTAGAAACTTTGGAGGGAATAGGTATAAAGGGTACAGCATTGAGATGGCTTGAACATTTTTTAACTAACAGGTCTTATCAGGTATTTTCTAAAAACAACACCTCAGAGATTTTAACTTCCCCTCATGGAGTTCCTCAAGGGTCAATCCTGAGTCCCCTGTTATTTAATATTTATATTGCCCCGCTTGCGTGCATTGCAGTTAGATTTGGTCTGACAATATTCTCGTACGCAGATGATACCCAACTGGTATTCTCCTTGTCATCAACTGAGAAAAAGAATCCCTCCTCCCTTCATTCCGGATTACAGAGCATGGCGCAATGGATGCACTCCAAGAAATTAAAACTAAATGGAGACAAAACTGAACTACTCCTTTTCGGGAACCAGAAAGATCTGTGGGGCTCAGCGCATTGGCCGGCGGAAATGGGGCCGCTCCCGAGAGCCGTAGCGTCAGCTCGTAATTTAGGAGTAATAATAGATGACAATTTGACAATGCGTACTCAGGTCACTAAAATAGCATCAGTTTGCTTTGCCATTCTCAAATGGTTGAGGAAACTTTTGTGGCAGCTCCCGGAAGGGGCACAGAGAACTGTTGTGCAAGCACTAATTGGGTCTAGGCTGGACTACGGAAACATTTTGTTCCTAGGGGCCAACAAGGAAATTATTCGTCAACTTCAGGTCGTACAAAATGCGGCAGTAAGGATACTTCTCCATCTACCTAGGCGAGCACATGTATCCGAACATCTACAAAAACTACACTGGCTCAAGATAGGCAACAGAGTAACATTTAAAGCATTATGCTTTATGCATAAAATAAAAACAGGAGAAGCACCAACTTATCTGTGTAAACTGGTCCACAAATACACCCCGATCCGGAACCTCCGGTCTATACACCAGGAGAGATTTGATGTACCTAGATTCAGGCGAGCAAGACAAGGAGGACGTTCCTTCGGATACATGGCACCAGTACTATGGAATTCAATCCCGCTTACTCTTCGCCTGGAAACTAATAACATGAAATTCAGGAAAGGAGCTAAAGCATGGCTTTTTAACCAAGAATGACACCTGAACATATGACCCTACGGAACAGTTATGATCCAAGGCGCCGGGAAACCCTCAGGGTAGCTGTTGCGCCATACAAATGGAATAAATAAATAAAATAAATAAATAAAGTTTACAGATGGGTTACACTGTCAAAAATGGGATGGATATCTCCTCTTCTCTATTACAAGTGCGATAGGATATAATGTGCTTTCAACACAGTGGATGGAAATATCCCACTCACCAAACTCTAAATCAGGCACAAAGTCACAGAATGAGTTAAACTTTCATTTAGTAAAACCAAGTATGAGTAACATATATCTATATCAAATATTGCAGTCTAGCAGCAAGATACTGTTCTTTGATAATGGAAGCTGTACAACGTGATCCACAAAAGCATTTAAATGTTAAACATGTGACACAAGAAGGGTACAAAGTTCCCCAGAGTGAGATAGGGAGAAAGTGTGAGACTAGAGTGGAAGCAAGGACAGAAAAAAAGGGGGGGAATTCCCCTTTTCGGAACTAAAACCCTCACACACCCAGCAAGCTAGGTGTCATGCTTCATTATATGGGTTCTGCGCCTCATCAGACTGGCGCTGCAATGTCTGACGGGCACCCGCGAAGGGGCTCTTTATCGGAGATCTTTTGTTCCTGCCATATTTTGCATGCGGGTAAGAGGGTAAAAGTCGTCGCAAGTGGATGTGTAGTCGTGCGGTGTTGTGAGTTAAAAAAGGTTAGGCAATCCTCCCCGCTACGTGGACACTCAATCCTATCGTATGGCCCCCAAACTGGAGATGCTATAACGATAGCCCAGAGTAGACAACTACCTAATAGCAGCGAGAAGGTGCCGGTTCCACAGGAGCAGACTGCTGTGGCACCTTGGGATTAGCTTGGGGTTAGCATTCACTTTCGGTTGTTTATGCCTATCAGTTGGGGAGTTATTTAGCCTTCACCTCCTCTAGACTTTTAGAGTTTTTACTGTTTGTGTTGTTGTTCTCCGATATTTACACTTTGTATATAACACACCCTTGGAAGCCTTTACACCATTGTGTTTTTCTAGCGTGAAGTAGAACCTAGGCATTTCCTTGACAGCAATAGAATGCCAATCTGATGTCTCTTTTCTGTCGTTTTTGCCTTTTTCAGGTCGCAACATTAAGGGCAGGACCATTGGGCCTGCAAATATACAGACCACAAGACTCAAGGTTGTATATTATTCACTGTGTGTAGTACAGTTTCACTGAGGTCCTGACGAATTGCTTAGAATGCAAGAAACATGTTGACCTGATCAGAGGGTAGTAGATACTTTGCTGTAGCGTAGCACTAGTACGTATCTCCCCTCCCACATTTTAACCAAGGTAGCCAACCACGTTAATAAAGGCCAGGGTGGATTGCCTAAACTTTTTTAACTCACAACACCACACGACTACACATCCACTTGCGACGACTTTTACCCTCTTACCCGCATGCAAAATATGGCAGGAACAAAAGATCTCCGATAAAGAGCCCCTTCGCGGGTGCCCGTCAGACATTGCAGTGCCAGTCGGACGAGGAGCAGAACCCATATGATGAAGCATGACACCTAGCTTGCTGGGTGTGTGAGGGTTTTAGTTCCGAAAAAGGGAATTCCCACCATTTTTTTCTGTCCTTGCTTCCACGCTAGTCTCACACTTTCTCCCTATGCCACTCTGGGGAACTTTGTACCCTTCTTGTGTCGCAGTTCATCCGGGCTTGTACACTGGACCCCGTTGAAAATAGCCCCCTCACGGTTCCCTCCTTTGTTGATTATTTGTGCGCGGGTTCTCCCCCGCGGAACCACTGAGGTTACCTACAGTATAAGTTTACTGAGAGGACCATTTGCCTTGTCTGGAAAAATTTCAATACTCCACAAGGCCCTTATGTTAGTACAACAACAATTTCAACCCCTTATTCAAACTCAGCTGCTTCTACCAAGCATGGAGGAATTCTCAGGCTTGAGCTTTGACGAATACGCTATAGCTGAGGCATTAAGATCTGCGCCCTCGCTCTTTGGAGCTGGAGGAGCTAGCGCCTCTAGCTCTTCAAGTGAAGATTGGGTTACCGTCACCCAAATAAAAAAAGAGTGGCTAAGAATCACAGTTCATGGCGCTCTAATGACCGAATACCTCAGAGCCAATATTGCACCTCAACGCCTAATTGTTAATATTATTCCGAGGCTCTTCCTAGAGGATGGTCCATTCAAGCTAGACTGGTGCCAAGTCTCATGGAAGTGCTCTAAAGACCTTCTTTTCCTTATTGTCAAAACAGCAAAAAGGTTGGCGGATGCCCTGCTGGTTAAAATCCAAGCAGTAGAGACGGCCCTAAGAGGAACGCTACCTAAAACTGCCTTTACTACCAAACTTTCTGAGATCAACAACGAGATTGCCGAGAATAAGGAGTTTCTCCTCAAACAGAAATTTGCCAAGCTACAGAAGGATGTGACCAAATTCGATAAGGAAAAGGTCTATCCTTACCTTAAAGATGGCTATACTACCACTAGAAGCAGTTATTCCGCTGATGAGAGTTCGGATGCTGGTAGCAGAAGGGGCTCCTCCAGCAGCGACTCAAGTGACGGGTACCCCAACAACCGCAATCCACGCCGCGCCATTCCCAATCAGGGATACCCTAACCAGGGATATAACAATGGCCAAATGTTTCACGGGCCACCACGAATGCCGCCTCCTTGGCAATATCCATTCTACCCGCAAGGACCACCACAGTTCTACCCTATGAACCCCCTTTTTTTAGACAGAGGTTGGGGCAGAGGAAGAGAGCGCAAGCGAGGAGGTCAAAAGGGCGTACAGTGGCAAGACCAGACAGCCACGACTCCCACAGTAGAGACCAGGAGCACAACCAGGGGAAGGAGAGTCTAATCGTCAACTTGTCTGACAGGAGACTCACCCCGACCGAGACTATAGTTCTAGAAAAAGGCTTGGGCTTTGTCCCCACCCCCACTCCAGATAGCTTTAATGAGATGTGTGAGATCAAGCAACTCTTCAGGAAGATACGGCTACGTGCCTTCTTCAGAGATAGACATGAGAGTGAGAGAACAGACACCGGGTTACGCAAACCATCCACTTTCACGCCCCCAGACAACATGACTCCCCCTGAAGTACTGGCCTTTGAAGGGGCCGTGCTAAGGAGTTTGGAGCACAAACCTGCTACAAACGCTTTTCACAATTTGACCAAAGCAGAGAGAGAGGCGGTCCAATCCTTGGCCAATGATTCCACCATTGTGATAAAACAAGCCGACAAAGGGGGCGCAACAGTCATCCAACCTAGGTGTGACTATGACACAGAGTGCAAACGCCAACTATCCAATACCACCCACTACACTCCACTGTCGGTGGACGCAACTAAGCGGCTGACCACCGCCATTACCAGTTTGGTGATGGAAGGCGAGACTACTGAGTGGATCAGTAAAAATGAGGCAGCTTTTTTAGTCGCCACTGACCCCGTGATACCACACTTCTATACCCTCCCCAAGATCCATAAGGGGGTAACACAGATCCCAGGGAGAACAATTTTTTCAGGCATTGGGTACCTCCTGGAGCCACTCTCTAAATTCTGCGACTCCTTTTTACAACCTGTGGTTAAGAAAATACCTTCCATTCTGCAAGACACAAGGGATGTGCTCCGTCTAATAGGAAACATCGAAGGGAGGGAGGGAGTGAGTGGACCTCCTCCTCACATTAAACGTTGAAGCACTGTATACAAACAGCCCACAGCAGGCCACCCTTGAGGCTGTAGAGTCGACCCTCCTTCGAGAAGAGTGGTCATCACCAACGCCGGTATCATTCATTATGGCATGTGCCACACTAGCCTTAACAGAAATTTTTTCCAATATGAGTCACAACTTTACCATCAAATACGAGGTACATCGATGGGTTCTATCTTTGCTCCCAGCTTAGCGTGTATTTACATGGCTACATTTGAGGAACACATAATAAGGGGCGCCCTTAACCCGTTCAGTGACAACATTACACTCTGGCGTAGGTACATTGATGACATCCTCTTCCTATGGAGAGGAGACCGCATGACTTGCGAGGCATTCTGTACCTGGATTAATTTACAGAACCCTTTCCTTAAATTTACTAGTACCATCTCGGAGACAGACATCCCCTTCTTGGATCTGAGGATCTGGCTCAACCCGGACGGGGTGAGTACCAATCTACATCGTAAAAACACTGACAAGAATAGCCTGCTGCTCTACGAGAGCTACCACCCGAGAGCCCTGAGGGATAACCTCCCTTTTGGCCAATTCCTCAGGGTTCGCAGGAACTGCTCCACTATGGCAGATTACAAGCAGGAGGCACAACTACTACAACATAAATTACAAGACAGGGGTTACCCCACGAGGCTACTCCGCAACTCCTATAAACGGGCCATGAACAACCCCAGGGAGGCTTTACTAACAGCGCAGCCTAAAGAGACGGAGGAACTGATCACCTGTGTGACATGCTTCACAAAACATTCGGCCTTTATAAAAAAGACCATAAACAAACATTGGGGTATCATTAATACCGGTGGGCTAAAAATCCCATGCCCGAGGTTAGCCTTTAAACGAACATCTAATTTAAAAGACACACTCATCCACACGAGGCCCAAAAATCTGAATAACTGTACCCAAAGTACACTTTGGGGACTACCACCCAAAGTGGGCCACTATCCCTGTGGGGGATGTGCCGTGTGCCCACAGACTAATCACTGTAAAGAAGCCCAACTAACTGAGACGTTTGTCTGGCACCTTAAAAGGCACACAAACTGTGACACGTCTAAGTATATCTATTTGCTCACATGCCCCTGTGGCAGACATTACATCGGAATGACGATGAGGCAAGTGAAGCTCAGAATCACAGAACACAAGAGCAACATTCGGTGCCGGAAAACTCACACTAGACTGTACAATCATTACACTCAACATGGACATGCAGCAGAAAGTGTAAAATGGTTGATTCTGGAAGCCCACCAGAATATCACCTCCCAAGCACTATTCAGAATTGAATAGAGATGGGTTCACCGATTGAAGTTAGACACAGTGGGTTTGAATTACTCAGTAGCAAGGGCTACGTTAGCCCGCTAGACATATGGGTTATATCCCTAAGCCTGTCCTGGGTCAGTCCAAGCAACACATTAACATAACTGCACCATGATGGAGAGGCACTGACGCCATGTGTAGTGAATGAGCCACTTTAGTGGTCTGATGATCTTTGATGACCCTTGATCACCACCATTGTGTACTGATTTTAGTGTGCTATGTTACTTTAGCCTTAATGTAGGATGGTCTTGCATTAGAATAATCTTGCCAAAGAATAGAATGTATGGGATGTCGAGGTGCAGTGTTGTTGGTGATGGTGCACACATGTGCTCCATAGTGGATACTGAGGGATTAAATGCATAGTGTTATTTGAGTTAGGTGAATTATGACTTTAGCCTATTGGCTTTGACGTGGTATAATAGCATTCTGCTTTCCAAGTAGTAGAGGCCTATGCTTGAGCAACTCCATATTCTAAACTGCAGCCATCTTCTGAGCCTCTGTAGGTGAGAGGTGATATTTGAGATTACATGTGTTGTTCACCGGCAGTGAACCAGAGCAGACCAGTTTTTATCAGGAGGAATGTGCCTTCTTCGCATTGGCACCATAACAAAAGCTTGGCCAGCTGCTGTTGGGTGCTTGGTGTGGAAAAGTACAGGAATCTTGTGAGAAAGGTAGGCGGGTTCTTCCAGAAGCTTCGATAGAGGATAGAGTTCTATATGAGAGAGAGAGAGTTTCTGAGAGAGAGAGAGATTCTGAGATGCTGGAGAGATGCTGAGATGCTGGTCTGGTGTTTTGGCGGTCTGATGATACATCACGGTGCAGACGTGCAGACGTGTGTGTGCAACAGAGAGTCCGGAACCAACCAGTGAGGCAAAGAGAGACGGACCCTTCTTCAGATAACAAGACGCCTAAGATTATGGTGAGGTGTTCGATGTATATCTAACTTTATCTAACTATGCTTTTATTTTCAGGCTCTATGTATATCTATGTGCTGATGATTGCTGCTAATGTTTACTGTGATGTTTAGTTATTTCTTTCTTTTGTCATCCTATTATCATGTAATAAAGAAACCCTAGAGCATATCGTTTGTTGGTATTCCTTGTGAGGGAAGGTTGGGACCCTTTTACCAAGTACTTACAGAGGGATGGGTGATTCCCCTCTAATGGGTAATTGTTGATACAGAAGGGAAAGTGCCTCCCATCAGGGATGTCTAAATTACATTGCCAGGAGGAGCATGCGTTGTTTACCCTCTTAGATTGGGAGGTGTTGTGACTTGTTGTTATTTGTGAGCTCCTCAGCAATGGTCTTATATGTTGTCAGTGTTTATTCCTTTCTTGGGTAAGTATTGTGAAATGTGGTGTCTTTCTGTAACCTGAGAAAGGATGTGGTAAGTAATGACCTGGTGACTGACAGAAGCACCAAAACATACAGAGAAACACGTCATTACAATTGGCGTAGTCGGCAGGATATGAACGTTGATTTTAAAAAGGGGGAAATATTGTTTTTTTGCAGTTGAAAGCAGACTCTCAGATATCAGTTGATTTATTTGCATGGGGATAGCCCATATGGTTTTCTGGCTCAGGAGTGAGCTAATTGTGTTGGGTCGAATGAGAATTGCTGTGTGTTTAAATGTGTTTTGAATAAAGGGTTTGTGAATAGCTTTTTTACGTTAAGCAGAAAGGGCGGGATCCCTTTACAGTGTTCAGTAAAAAGAAATACATTTAAAATGTGCGCAGCTGCAACGTGAATGTAACATCTCAGAATATAACCCTGAAAGGTGGGATGATGTTTCAGACAGAGATAGAGGGATTATTTTTAATGTGTTGTTTAACATGCAGCCACAATTTGAGCATTTGCCAAAAGAGATGAAGGAACTGTTAATTGATGTCCAGTGTGAAAATATTCCTTTGACAACAGACTTAAACGTGCATGATTTACATGTGAAAAATGTTACAGAAAATCTCGTCAGGTTGCCAATTGCACAGGCTGTTTTAATTAATTCTTCCGAAGAGAGTTTTCAGTCAGATAAGAAGACCCGTGTTTTAGAATTAATCACCAGTGGTAGAAATAAATCAGACCTAACAGTGCACGATACATTTTGCTTTAAAAGAAAAATGCAGGCATATGATTTTGAAAGTGTACAACAGCGAATTGTGTATGACTGGCTACTTCCAGGTTTTAAAAATGTATTTTGTGATTTTACCCAAAAGCAAAGTGCCCATTTTAGCAATTCAGATGCTAAACAAATGCCCCTGACTATGTGCTTTGGCACACTAAAAGATACTGGACAAAACAGCGTGAGAGGAAATGTGATTTGCTTATGGGAGGTCGCACTAGTGGTAAAATGGCCCTTATAGACAGAATAGCAGTTGGGGAGGATTTCACAGAAGCAGGGTTGGTGACCCCAACAACTAATGTTTAAAATGATTTTATGTAGCTGGTGCGCAAATGTGATAATTCTTTGCCCATGATAGTTGACTGTTACAAATTAAACAAACATAGACCTTCTTTGACTGATGCTACCCCAGATAGTACAGAAATGTAATGTGATATTGTTATGCAGCTTTTTAAGGTTGTCAAAGTTTTATACATGATAGTTTAAATTTGCCTGAATTAGCTGCACAGAAGAGCAGAGCATTTAGAAATAGAACGCAGGATTTTGATGGGAGTAAAGAAAAAAAGGTCTGTTTCTTGTCTAAGATGATAAACTATAAAAGGTGCATGGGCTTCCATTTACGAACGGAAAATTTCACCGCTTTTGGGTTGTGAACGGCTGAGAACTAACATGCTTTGACCTTGAGGAGATAACATGCATTCCACAGAGCCTCCTCTTTCCCGGGCTCTTTGTAAGGGAGGGGGCGATCGCAGGAGCAGTCTCTGCTGCTTGTTATGTTTGGCGAGCACCCAAATTCTTTTCGCAGAGAATCTGTGTGAAGGAGGGGGGATTCCACTCTTCAGACTGTGGAGAAAAGATAGGGAGGCTTGCACAAAGGTGCAGGCTTCATAACCATCATGCCCCGTCCCTATGAGGAGGTAGGCAGAGCAGACAGAAATTGGCAGCGACTCAATTTTAGATCGTGGAGAGCTGCAGGGAAAGGAGGGGTTTGCGAGGAAGAGAGCAGCCCGTCTCCTGCTTTTTATGGTTGATACTGAGCCAGCCCTGGGACGCGGACATTTCTGATGGGAGGGGTATGCTAGCAAGGAGTGAGAAAGTAGTGAAGTTAGCTGCCGCAGCCCTTCTGGCTGCGTAAGAAAAAATTAGATTTTGCCCAAATAAACTTAGAGAATATTATGCAGGTAGCATTCTTAAGCTATTCCCCAGATCTAGAGGAGAACTTTGCAGACAGAAATTAAAATATTGGACTTTGAGAGATGTAAAAAAGAAAATTATGTGCTTTTGAATCGAAGTGTTTTGCAAGACATGTGATACTTGTTTATCGTTTCAGGTTGCTGGGATGGGCTGCGAGTGATTCCTTGCCCCGCCCCGCCCTGTTTGTTTTTTTGTCTTTTTTATTTTTATGTTTGTTATTTTAGTTTATTTTTTTTTAAAATAGAACTCTCCCTAGCCTGGAGCCAGACCGGAGCGGACGGTGATGCCCTGTGGCTGATGGCAGACCGGAGCTGATGATCTATGGAGAACCAGATCAGATGGGGTTCTTCCTTGCCGAGGGGATACTGAGGAAGTTGGATGCCAGAGAGCTGTCATCTTCATAAATGGACTGCTTCTTTCTAAGCGAAGAAGGGATCAGCAGAGTGTTCTGCAATTGGAACTGTCCCCTTCGAGCGAGGCTGACTTTAACAGAATGAGAGCTGTGTGTCTTTCGCACAGAAGAGCTGCGTGTGCACCCTGATAAGAGACAGTGGTGTTTTTTGTTTTGCTTTTTTCACAGAAAAGAACACTTTTTCCCATAGAGACACTGTTCTGTACTTGAAGTAGATATTTTCTGAGCTACAGTTGGCTGCCTTGGCAGTAGAATTTGCAGTTTCATTATTAGAAGTTCAATTGACACAAGCTGAATTATTTTGAGATATTTTACCTGAGTTATGAAGTTTCAAAAGAACAAAAAGAGAAAACCAGTTAATTATGATCTGCTTTGAATTCAATGTTTTTGAGTAGTTGTTGTCAGTGTTTATTCCTTTCTTGGGTAAGTATTGTGAAATGTGGTGTCTTTCTGTAACCTGAGAAAGGATGTGGTAAGTAATGACCTGGTGACTGACAGAAGCACCAAAACATACAGAGAAACACGTCATTACACCATGTCATTTCATCTCAAGGGTTGTACATTGCCCATAGGTCTCATAGTTTCCTACACCTTTTGACTTATACTTACTGAGTCGGTTAAACCAGTCACCACTGCTGACTGTGCTTACTCACACTGTAGAGGAGAAAAGAGCAAACACATCTCTCTCTTTTTTTCTCTTTTTCTACTTTTTGTACTTTTCTGGAAAGGGAACTCCGTTACACGGCTTACTGAACTTCCATGCTTGCCTTGCTTGTCTACAGGCCTTGCATCAATCCCACAATGCAACCTTGCTGGTCTTAAGCTCGGTAGTCCCCTTGAGTTCAGTATAACTGATCGCCAGATTGACCACACCTAAGATGGCCGCCAGACCTACCCAGTTGGTTGCGACGCTGGGCGCAGGATAGCGCAGTCACTCCTCCTTCCCACACTGCACATACGCGTCACAGTCCAGCCCCCATGACAGGGCGATACGGAAGTAACAGAGGCTTAAAGACAACACAAGGTCTATCGAGCCTGCACCAGTCGCTTCCAGTCCGTACCCGAGGCTGTGAGGGTAGGTGTTGACGGCTTAGACCGCGCACTAAACAGGTAAGAGGGTCGGAGGTTTCTGAGCTAGCGCTAATGTCTGGGTCAGTGAGCCTATGCTGCCACCTTTGTTTTGCCCTCGTTAGTGGTACTAGACTGCCTGTTCATTTCCAGGATGCACGAGGTACGGGTGCCGTGGCATCCTCGGTTTAACGCACATGCCCTTCACTCCGTGGGTCACTCAGTGGCAAGTTGGCTGCCTTTTTCTCGCTATTATTAGGTAGTTGTCTACTCTGGGCTATCGTTATAGCATCTCCGGTTTGGGGGCCATACTATGGCATTGAGTGTCCACGTAGCGGGGACTGCCCTGACGTCGATGCCCGAGGCGACGGATCCTAGTGGCAGACCGATTTGAACATGCGCTGGGGTTACACGCCAAGGCAACTAGAGGGAGCATCCACTGTGTCCCGAGTGTACCTGGTGGGCCATCTGAAATGGGCGCACTGACTGATACATGCTTCCCGTTTTTCCTTGCTCCTGGCTTCTTCTCCCTTAGGTACCATTATTGAAGGTGCCGGTTCCACAGGAGCAGACTGCTGTGGCACCCTAGGGATTAGCTTGGGGTAAGCATTCACTTTCGGTCGTTTATGCCTATCAGTTGGAGAGTTATTTAGCCTTCACCTCCTCTAGACTTTAGAGTTTTTACTGTTTGTGTTGTTGTACTCCGACATTTACACTTTGTATATATCACACCATTGGAAGCCTTTACACCATTGTGTTTTTCTAGCGTGAAGTAGAACCTAGGCCTTTCCTTGACAGTAATAGAATGCCAATTTGATGTCTCTTTTCTGTCGTTTTTGCCTTTTTCAGGTCGCAACATTAAGGGCAGGACCATTGGGCCTGAAAATATACGTACCACAAGACTCAAGGTTGTATATTATTCACTGTGTGTAGTACAGTTTCACTGAAGTCCTGACGAATTGCTTAGAATGCAAGAAACATGTTGACTTGATCAGAGGGTAGCAGATACTTTGCTGTAGCGTAGCACTAGTACGTATCTCCCCTCCCACTTTTTAACCAAGGTAGCCAACCACGTTAATAAAGGCCAGGGTGGATTGCCTAACCTTTTTTAACTCACAACACCGCACGACTACACATCCACTCGCGAAGACTTTTACCCTCTTACCCGCATGCAAAATATGGCAGGAACAAAAGATCTACGATAAAGAACCCCTTCGCGGGTGCCCGTCAGACATTGCAGCGCCAGTCTGACGAGGAGCAGAACCCATATGATGAAGTATGACACCTAGCTTGCTGGGTGTGTGAGGGTTTTAGTTCCGAAAAGGGGAATTCCCCCCCTTTTTTTCTGTCCTTGCTTCCACGCTAGTCTCACACTTTCTCCCTATCCCTTTCTGGGGAACTTTGTACCCTTCTTGTGTCACAGTTCATCCGGGCTTGTACATTGGAGCCCGTTAAAAATAGCCCCCTCGCGGTTCCCTCCTTTGTTGAATAAATGTTAAACATGAACATTTATTTTTACTTGAAAGCATGAAAAGTTACATTTCACAATGCATTAAAGAGTCTGGACTACTAAAAGAAATGGAGAAAATACTCATATTCCAAGATGCTCGGACAACAAAACAAAAGCTTACCTTGAAAAAATTAGCACCATCATTAGACTTTTCACTACCATCTAGTAATGCCTTAGTGATAAGTATTTCTGGTACATTAATATACCATGCTGAAGAATGCTATTGATAGGGGAGCAAAGTACACTCAGCAGCTTATTTAGAAAGTATTTTTTATTGACTATTGAGTTTTCTCTTCTTGGTACGAGCTATCACCATAGTTACAGTACATTTCCCTGTTCATGAAAAGACATGTCACTGTAGGACAGCATCAATCTAAACGTCCCTATTGACAAATGCGTCAAAGGCAACAACAGTATTATGCATGTATTGTCCATAATCATATTTATGTCACAATCAATCATTAGAACACAGGTATTTAAAACATTGGGTATGCGTAGCTAAATACATAAAGCCATGCATTTTCTTGAATGGCAGATAAAAAGTATTTTTACATACTCTTTTTATATAATGTAAACACCTAATCCCATAGAAAGGCGGCTTTAACATATATCCTGTGATTCTGTAGGACAGGGCACAAATGTACACATATGTGATATGTGAGGCTGAAGGAATAAAAGAAGGGTTATGTGTTACAAATTCATCTCAGAAAACTGCTGCAACTTTCAAGGTTGAAGACAAACATCTGAAATACCGGGGGGCTAAATGTAATGCCCCGAATACAAAAGCTCCTCAGGGCCAACATATCTACCATGGTTGAAGAGATAAATCACAATGGACATGATCCCACACATAAACAAAGTGTATACCGCAATATACGTGTTCCCACGCACCCCCCATGGATTTTGGTACATTCCCAGATTTACTAAGACTATTAGACCTGGGAGTGCTTCAAAATTCTACGCCTTCCCAGGAGAGGCATAATGTCGACAAGTACCCTTATTTCTCTTCGTTTTTTCCTCTTTCTATATGTGCTGCATTCTTCAGCACATGGAAAAAGAGGAAAGACTGTCAGAGGATTGTTGGTGGAAGGGTGCCTGCATTGATGCTAGGCAGCAGTTTTTGCACCAGTGCAGGCAGAGAGCAGCAATGTTCCATATCTTGACAGACATGGCGCATTGCTGCTCTCTCCCTTTCATGCAGGGCAGCAAGGTGTCTTGCCGTGTTGCGTTGCATGAAATAATGATAACTATGGCCCTGAATCTTTTGCTCTATTGTATCCTTCTCTCCGTCCTCAAGATAGCTTCTCAGAGAGTCTAACTACCTGTCACTCTGGTCCCAGATGCTGATCTCATTCAAATGTGAAATTCTAAACTTCCCTATGTGTACATCCCACAGATCGCTATTTAACCCCATCTTGTCGCAGTGTTGCTGAAGGAGACACTAATACCACCCACCTCGGCTGGTAAACTTAGACTTTCATGTTCAGCCCACATCTCAAAATGTAACCACAGCAGCCAAATATTCAGAATTCACCCACCTCCCGTTGTACTCAGTTAATGACTTAAGAAATTGTGGCAGCATTCTTTTAGGCCTACTACTCCATTAACTGTGTTTCCTGTGCAAAGCTATAAATATTTGCTTCTATAACTCTTCTCAACATTCTCCTACAGACAACAGTGCCCACCTGTCAACACTGGGGTTAATAACTATCTGTATGAATCAGGGGTTTCTGCAAATTATTGACCCTAGTCTTCAAGGTTATAAATTGAACTTAGGTCCCATTGTACAATGCAATAATTTTGAGATTCGGAATTAGAAAAAATACATAAACACCAATTGTAAATTCCCTATGTACTGCTGTAAGTCAAAGCTATATAGCGAATCGGAAGGATTCACATTTACAAAATACAGAATCTCTAAAAGCGAATAGGAGTGAGTTGCAAATTGTGAATGTGGCTGTGATAGGGACTAATACCATCACAACCAGGAAGTAAGTCACCAGAATCTCAGTACAGGCGCAAAAAGAGAACTTTATGAGAGGCTCCGAGAAGCAGCATATCACAAACATCATAGCGAGCTTGGACCCAGAGGTAGGTTCATATAGCAATTACACATATATAGCACTGACCTTAGAAATGGTCTGCTGCGATGTCTGCACAGCGTGCCCTTCCATCTCCAGCATTGACTCCATCCCCCTGGACTGTATTTATATAAACAACTTTGAGGATGTATAACTCTTAATGGCTTTTTTTTATTACAACTTGTCTTTTTATTGCTGTTATTAGAATGCTTTTATGGTCATGTATAATGGACCGAATAAAGCGTTTTTGATTTTATTTTGACTGTATCCTCCCTTTCATGTGGGGGTGGGGTAGAGTACTACCTCATTATCTGAGTTTTCATCTACATGTACTTAGGGCATACCCTTTCGTGTTGAGATGTTATGCAACATTTCCTGCTTGCTATGATTCTACATGATGTATCTGAAGTACATTCCAGGGCTGCACCACTCTTTTGTAGGCAGCTGGACCTACCTTTTAGTAGGTCAAACATGCGCCCTACAACTGACCATATTTCCCTGTATTATATCACCTTTCACTTAGTGTTGAAGCATTGACACGTGATAAGTCAGGGTGAATGAAATACACAGTGTCCACTAAAACATTGAGAAACATTATGTTGAAATATTCCATTGTGAAAGGCCAGTTGTATATTTTTACCCATTTTCATGAGACATACCCAATAAACATCCATCACCAAACTGTCTTCTCACAAGATGTTCATTCAGCCCACAGCGCCCACACACGTATGGATCATGGGAACTACCTGGATATCGGGCTACAATATATGTTATGGGATATCCTGAATTACAGATCAGGTGCATGCTTACGCTGTGTTTATTCTTGCAATTCCTGTACAGATATTCTGTCAAGAATGTAGGCAGATCATAATGTTTGTCTCATGTACACAACCTATTGTTATAGGAGAACGTGCAATTCTGTGAAAAAAACTCCTTTTGGTGACCTCTAATTCTTTAGGGGTGTTAGGAAACACTATATCAGTGTTCATTATACTCAATATGGTATCCTGAAAAGTATGCATCATAAAGCTCTTTGATATACGATACTTTCTGCAACTACTGTGCCTGATAACTTTTTGAAGAAAGTCGGTGTAGTGAGAATTGAATCTCTAGGGGCCCGATGTAGGTCGGTCGGTAACGGCCGAAAATCGGTATTTTCGGCCGTTACCGATCGGAATACAGACAACGGGATATAGGAGGCCGAAATCCTGCGAAATCGGCGATTTTACCGAATCGGAAAGTCACCGAGTCGGTCGGATTCCGAATCGGAAAAATGTAGGAATCGGAAAAAATCTCCGAATAGGTAATCTACCGATTCGGAGATTTTTTCCGATTACTACTTTTTCCCGATTCGGAATCCGACCGACTCGGTGACTTTCCGATTCGGTAAAATCGCCGAATTGGTATATATTCCGATTCGGTGAAAATCCGATTCCATGCGAAAACCCTAAGATTGAGATGTAGGTAAGCACAGAAATACCGATTTTGCTCAAAAATCGGTATTTCTGACTCGGAAATTACCATGGATTGGAATCAGGTGGTAACCAGGTGCAACCTATAAAAAAGGACCCAAAATGCAGTTCTACTTGCAACATGGCAGCTTTCTATGTCATAGCTAGACGGCTACGGCTAAAGCAGGAAGGTGAGAGGGAATGGCAGAGAGAGGAGCAGGTGTACAGGCAGAGGGTGACCCTGTGCATGCTGACAGATCCAGAGATCCTACAGAGGTACAGGCTGGAGGCAGACACCATCAGAGACCTCATCAGGGACCTCCAACCCCTGTTGCAGCACCCCACCCCAAGGGCACATGCAATCCCTGTGCAGGTGCAGGTGCTATGCTGCCTACATCTTCTGGCGTCTGGCAGCTATCAAAGTGTAGTTGCTGTGGCAGGAGGGGTGACCCAGAGCAGCCTGTCAAGGTTCTTCCACAAGTTCCTTGATGCCATGATCCAGAGGATGGCCCACTACATTTCCTTCCCTTCCACCCATGCAGAACTGGCACAGACAAAAGCTGAATTCTATCAGATGGCAAGATTCCCCCACATCATTGGCTGCATAGATGGCACACACATACCGATTTGCCCCCCTGCTGACACCGAATACGTATACCGCAATCGGAAGTCACGGCACACCATAAATGTGCAAGTGATATGCAATGCCAAGTGTGTGATCACTGACCTGGTTGCAAAGTTTCCGGGGAGTACCCATGACTCCTATATCTTCCAGAGTAGCGGGATTTATGCACGGCTGATGGCAGGGGAATTTGGCGAAGGATACCTCCTAGGTAAGACACAGTGTCAGACCCCCATTACCAAAATTGCAGTGTGAAATACATGTATGCATGTGAGTAATGTTACCCCTTCTCCTTCCAGGCGACAGTGCATATGCCCTACGCTCGTTCATTCTCACACCTTACCTCAACCCCTCAACACCCAGCCAAAGGAGGTACAACCGTGCACACAAAAGCACGAGGAACGTAGTGGAAAGGACCTTTGGCATCTGGAAGAGCAGGTTCAGATGTCTGCACAAGAGCGGAGGTGCAAGGCAATATACCCCCATCACCTGCTGCAAGATTATTGCTGTCTGTGCAATGTTGCACAACCTTGCAGTCAGGAAAGGCACTGAGGTAGAGTTATCCGACTACGAGGACCCCGACGATGACAATGCTGTCCCACTACCACTACCTGCTGGAGTCTCTGCACCATCTGACGGCAGATACAGGCGTCAGGAGATCACAGACAACTATTTCTGAGTGAGTACAGATGCACAAACAGGTCAATGTATGTGTTCAGAAATTAAATTTAATAATGTTGCATCAACGTTACTGCACTGATGTGCAACAAAAGAAAAGTTAAACAACAAGGGGTAGGAATGTCCAATGTCCGGGTTGCCTCACCCGCAGTGGCAGTCCTATTTTTTGCTGCGCTTAGCAGGCCCACTGGGATGAACCTCACCCCCTTCAGAATGCCCTGCAGCCTCAGCTGAGCGCCTGGTGCTCCGGCGCGGCTCTGACGCAGCGCTGGCCGGGCTGCTGCGGCTGCTGCTGTCCCCAGCCTCGCCCAGGACGGGATTCACTGCGGTGTTGGAGATGAGTAGTGTCTCCATGGCTGTTGTTATACGGCCCATGCCCCTAGTGACCTCGGACATGTTCTGTGTGAGGCTGGCCTCCATGTTTGCCCCACGTTGGCATGACTGGGCAGTCGCAGCCGCAAGGCGGGTGAGTGACCTGTTCGTGACTCTTGCATCCCTGCGACGACTCAGCTCATGGTCATCCAACCTGGTGCAGAGCTGGGTGATGGCAGTGGTCATTCGGCCAATTGATGTTGCTATGTCCTTGTTGCTGTCAACGAAGGTCTTGAAGCCCTGTGTCATCTCACCCATCTGCAGGTTGTGCAGGCGCAACTGGCGATGGCAGGCCAGGATGGATTTCGCCTGCATCCTCTGTATTGTGACCATGCTGGTCTCCAGCCCTGCGAAGACGCTGCCTCCCGGTGCTGGTATTGGGCTGCTGGTAGCACGTGGCCTACGTGGAATTCTGCTGCCCTGCTGTGTGTGCTCTGGTGTCGCTGGTGTCACGGGGTCTTGTGCAGGAGCCTGACCCGCTGCCCCCTCCATGATGACTAATGGAGCCACTATTCTCCTCCGGGCCGGGGAAGTGGCAGGTGCAGGGTGGCTCTGTGGTGGTGTGTTGTCCGGGGAGAATACCAATGAGGGCGACTGAGACTGAGACAGTCGGGGGGAGTGTGGAGTTGTGAGGGAATGTCCTGTGTCCTCCTCATTTGCCAGGGCACAGCTGTTGTCCTCCTCCTCCTGTGCTGCTGCACTGGTGCTTGCCACTGCCGCACTGGCTGTTGGTGCTGGAGCTGGTGCTGGAGCTGATGCTGCTCCCCCGCCTGATGGTGCCCCTAGGTACAAAGAAGCATTTGTCAAGTGGGTGCTAATGTGTTCCAGTCACAACTATTAAAGCATTGCACATCTCATTACAAACACGTTGATGCTGTATTACAGTTATTTATCTCATGCTTCTGCTGTGGCATTATTGGTAACTTTTGCTGAGTACATTTAGCACGATGCATTGCTCATGTCTGTTGCTAGCTGTACTGGCCTGGGGTTTGGCTGTGCATTGGGTCTGTAGGGGAGGTGTCTGGTATGGTGTGTCAAGTTGCGCATGCTTCTTACCTGTAGCTGTAGCTCGGGATGAGCTATCCAGGTCCCCAATGCCCACGACACTGGCCCTCTCGATGGTCGTCGCCACTAGTTCCTCCAGCTGAGTGAGGGGTGGCGCACGGTTTGTTCCTCCTCCAGTGAGTCCAGCCTGCTTGTGCAGGTCGGCCAGTTTGCGCTTGGTCACGCCACGGATGTCATAAAACCTCTTCTTGAGGTCGTCTAGGCTCCTGTGGGTGACACCAACTGCATTCACTTTCTCCCCGATGTCGATCCACAGCCTCCTCTTGGTGCTCTCCGGGACAGTCAGGGACTGCCTGCCATATAGCTGGGTGTGCACCCTCACCACCTCCTCCACCAAAGTTTGTAGCTCCATGGTGCTGAATTTAGAATTGCGCTTACGCCCTGCCTTCTGGCTCTCTGTGCTGGTGTCCATGTCTCTCAGGGATCCTGCTCACAATGCTGCTCTCTCTGTGTTTGCTCAGCTCAGGCAGCTTTCCAGAAAGTTCTGATGAGTTGCACCTGCCTGGGTTGCCACACCCTGTGGGGGAGGGTGCTTACAGCTCATTGGCTGATGTCTTCAGTGTCACTCAACCAGCTCGGCAAAACGGCATTCTCCGAATCGGTATTTTCCGATTCGGTAATTTCCGAATGTGTTCGGTAAATACCGATTCGGAATGTATAATGCCTTCCTATTGGCCTTTCGGCCCATGGGGCGTATTTATTATTCCGATTCGGCGTTTACCGATTCGGTTGGTTCCGCATTTTTTTTTTTCCGATTCGGACTTGTCCGACCCGGCCTATACCGAATCGGTAGTTGGCGAATCGGTACGTATCGACTCTCGATACCGAATGCTACCGATTCGGTATTTTTCCGATGATTATTTCCTACATATCATTTTCCGATTTTGAAATACCGAATCGGTACGGATCGGTATTTTAAAATCGGTAAATGCGTTTTACCTACATCGGGCCCTAGATGTGTTGGGATTGCCTGACCATTATGTGTTTGTTTCCTTAGTTCAATGCCCACTTCCTCTATGAGCCCCAGTATACCCCACCTGCCAGGCCCGTAGTTGACATTAATCTCTTCCTCAGTCTGTTATAAAAGTGGCACTTTAACTCTAAATCTCTCCTTCTGCCTTCTCCTACTCCTTTGTTTTGCTTTAAAAATCCTCATTCTCCTCACCACAGCTTGCAAAGCTAGCATTCTGAAAAGTTCTGAGTTATTCTGAGACCCTTTCTATAATTTTCACCTGGTTACCACCTGGTTCCAAATAATGGCAATTTGCAAAGGCAACATGTAGGTTTTTTCCAGTACGTGAGTTGATAATGTAAATAATTTGCAGATCAGGATTTGTTAATCACAATCAGGAAATGTCGCAAAGTTACTGATATGCAATTATAGTACCTTCATCATTTATACGGGCAGATTTACAAGCCCCTCGAGACACTTTTGCGCCGCCGTTGTGTCACTTTTTGTGACGCCACGGTGAGGTAAACAATGCGCCACTTTGTGCCCCATTTACAACATGACGCATCTAGGGAGATGCGTCACCTTGGAAAGCCATACGCCACATTATACCTGCGGCATTTATAATGTATGCAGGGTAGGTGTTCCCACGTGGGATAGCCTCAGAGAAGTGATGGAGTGAAATCTACAAGATTTCACTGCGCCACTTCTAGGACACCACGGCGTCAAAACCCTGCACCTGCTTGGAGCAGGCGTAAGGAGTGACACAGTGTATTAGGAATAGGCTTCCCCATACATTGCTGTAGTTGCGTTGTGCTTGTGACATGACTCCAGCAATGTGTGACTTTTGTGCGGACAGATCCGTTGAATTTTCTGACGCATCTGTCAATCCTTGCGCCATGGTGCACAGTATTGTAAATACAGCACATTCATGGTGGTGAAAGGGTTTCGCATGAAGGTGCAGTGAAATTGAAAAATCTATACAGATGCAGCAGTATCTTTTAAATAGGCCCCATAGAGTTTAATATGTGCCATTATGGGGTTTTTGCCATTACAAACCAGTTTGCAGCTGATTTCAGAATCAAAAAACATGAGTACATTGGGCTTTAAATCACATTGCATTTTACTCATTCTAGAATCACAGATCTGCTTACTGTTATTTACCTGCCCCCCAAAATCTTCCGCTTTACAACAGGATGCTGGTCCTGCAGCCTGTAGGAACTTTCGTCATTGGTTATTATTTCCCATTGATATATGATCATCCCAGTGCTCCCTCTGTTCAAGACAGCTCCATTCAGAACTTTCTAGAATCTGATCACCACAGTGCACTCAGCTCCCGGTTCCCTTAGCCCTTGACCTTTCTTCAACCTGCCTCCATCGAAAACAATAATAATACACGTGTACTTTCATGTTTATACAACTATTTGTTATGCCTACGCTAATTATCTATTGACAACCATTTTAAAACCCATGAACAAAAATACCACATCAATACTTACATTGTATCGATTGTTTTGTGTACTGCGTTTCGGGTGGACATTTTAATATGTAAAAAGTAAAATAGAATATAGATGAAATACAGTCCTCAAGGGGGTTTCAACAGAATATGGAATTTTGTACTGACCAAATACTCAAAGGATCTGAAGAGAATGACAATCACTTTTGCTCGTTTATAAACCATTTTGATCAAATGTATTGCAATCTCTCTATCTATAGAACGATTTGTTTGTTAAAACAGAAACCTACACCCAGGAGTTCTTTGTGCTGTAGGTGGCAAGAGGTAAAAGGACTTTTCGCCATTAATTACTGACAACCGCCAACAAGTTTGGCTATTCAACAGGCAGGTATTGATTCTCCCTAAATTAAACGTGTCTTGCTACCTTCAGAGGAGTCAGAGTAAAGGTATTCAGGAGGAAAGTGTCAATTAATTTGAAGGACTGTTAGAATCGTAGGTCTCTGGTTGGCACAGGTATGCACTTGTGACAAGCAGGGACCCTCTCCTCTAGTCAGGGCAAGGGAACTACTCCGTAAGAATATCCCCTGCTCACCCTCTAGGTTGTGTGGCGCGAGCAGACAAGGCTAATCCTCAGGGCGATAGTTAGTTAAGCATTTATGATCGCATACAGTAAACCCACTGACCCATCCACAAAACGGACACCAGTCATAAGGTTGTATCAAAAATACGTAGACTTTATGTAAAAATACTTCATATGCAGGATTATCGTTGCGGACCCTGGATCCGATGTGAACTCGGGATAGAGTTCAAGTGTACCTTGCGTTGAGTGTCCGAGGTGTTTCAGGCGCGGCTACTGGTGAGGGCGGACCCGGGACGAGGCCAACGGTTCTCCAAAGGATCTGTCCGGCTCGGAGCCCCCTCGAGGTGCGAGGCGGGTGAGCGGGACGGAGTGGAGGGTTGTGGCTTTCTGGGGTTTGATGCAGCTCACGGGGCGAGGCGCCGTTCAGGCCTGCGGGGCGTACTACTTCTTAGCACACCAGGTCGTACCTGTTGATCTGTGTGGGGCGTTGCGTTCTCGGGCAGACGGGTGCAGCACCGGGCCTCCGGTACCACTGTACGGGAGGCCTTTCTTGAGGTGCGGCACGAGCCTTGGTATGCAGGAGGGCAAAGCGAGACAGTTGGGTACATTATGACGTACGGACCGTCCGAGGCTATCAGATGCGCTCCGTGCAGATTCCGGCGGGAGAAGATGAGAGGCGCACAACGCGAACCGTGGCAGGCGAGGTGACAGGAGAGCGGGTGGCCCGGCACTGAAGCGGAGAGCGACTCAAGCTTGAGCGAGGCTCTCGTCGGCGGGGCGACCAGGCTCCGAGCTGTCACGACCTTAGGAGGGGCGAATGCACCCTAGTCACGCCAAGGTGCCAGGTCCAACACGTGTCCCCTCCAGCTGAAACGTGAGAACTACCCTACCCCAGGGAGTTCCTCATCACTAAGGCGGAAAAACCTTGACAGACCATCAGCATTGGCATGGTCTATGCCAGGGCAGTGTTCCACCGTGAAGTCCATACCCTGTAGGGAAATGGACCACCTCAACAGCTTCGGTTTCTCACCCCTCATCTGCTTCAACCATCTGAGGGGCCTGTGGTCTGTCTGAACTCGAAAGTGAGACCCAAACAAGTAGGGTCTTAGCTTCTTCATTGCCCAGACCACAGCGAAAGCTTCTCTCTCAATCGCACTCCACCTCCGTTCCCGTGGAAATAACCTCCGACTGATGAAGGCTAGAGGTTGGTCCCAGCCCTCCTCAGTCATCTGTGAAAGAACAGCCCCTACCCCATGCTCTGAAGCATCTGTTTGCACTAGGAACTCTTTGGAGAAATCAGGAGCCAGGAGCACGGGCGCCGTGCACATGGCCGTTTTCAGGGTGTCAAATGCTTCCTGACAGGTCTGTCAAGGGGGGCAACGATGCTGCCGTACCCCTTGACAAACCTCCTGTAGTACCCGGTGAGTCCTAGGAAGGCCCTCACCTCCTTTTGGGTCTTGGGAGGTTCCTAAGCCAGGATGCTCTCAATCCTGGGCTGAAGGGGCGCCACCTGGCCACTCCCAACTTGGTGTCCCAAGTACACCACGGAACCCTGCCCGATCTGACACTTGCCTGCCTTAATCGTGAGTCCTGCCTTGCGCAGTGCCGTCAACACTTCCCATAGGCGTCGCAAGTGTTCTTTCCATGTACCGCTGAATACTGCGATGTCGTCTAGGTAGGCGGCACTGAACGCGTCCAGTCAAACCAACACTTGGTTGACCAACCTCTGGAAGGTGGCAGGGGCGTTCTTCATCCCAAATGGCATAACCCGTAACTGGAAATGCCCATCTGGGTTGAAAACGCTGACCTCTCTTTGGCCCCGTCAGTTAAGGTGATCTGCCAGTACCCAGACGTTAAGTCAAACGTGCTGAGATACCGGGCAGCCCCCAACCGATCGATGAGCTCATCATCTCTGGGGATGGGGTGCGTGTCAGTCTTCGTGACCCAATTGAGTCCTCGATAGTCCACACAGAACCGGAGTTCGGGTGTGGCTCCCGGCGTTGCAGCCTTCGGGACCAAGACCACTGGGCTGGCCCAAGGACTGCTGGAGGACTCAATCACCCCGAGAGCAAACATCTTCGAGACTTCCTCCTTGATGCAGGCTCTTACCCTGTCAGTCACGCGGTAAGCCTTGTGCTTCACCGGCAAACTGTCTCCCGTGTCCACATTATGGACGCACCAATCTGTGACACCGGGAACCAGGGAGAACAAGTCAGGGAACTGCCCAAGCAGCTGGCGGCAGTCACTCTGTTGCTCAGGGGTCAGGGAGGGTGAGAGGTTAACCCCGTCCACTGCCCCAGCTCGCTCGGAGGCTACCAAGAGGTCCAGAAGACGTTCGGTCTCCTCCTCCATTCCGTCATCGGTTGCCAAGAGCATGCCCACTTCGGACCTCTCCAAGTGGGGCTTAAGGCAGTTAACATGTAGGACCCTCAAAGGGTTTCTGGGAGATTGCAAGTTCACCAGGTAGGTGACAGGACTCTTGCGCTCCACAACCTCAAGTGGACCTGTCCACTTATCTTGAAGTGCACAAGGCTCCACTGGGGCCAAGACCCACACCTTTTGTCCAGGTTCAAGCTCCACCAGAGTGGCATTCTGGTCATACCACAGCTTCATCTCTTCCTGGCTGGCTTCCAGGTTTGCCTCAGCAAGTTGCCTGAATCGCCTGGTCTGGTTTCGGAAGGCCAGCATGTAACTGTATACATTCTGGGGAGGTTTCCTGGGAGATTGCTCCCAGCCTTCCCTAACCAGACTCAGAGGTCCTCGGACCGGGTGACCGTACAAAAGTTCGAAGGGACTGAACCCGACCGACTTCTGTGGCACCTCTCGGTATGCAAAGAGCAGGCATGGCAAGAGGACGTCCCACCTATGCCTCATTGGTCCTTCTAGGCCCATGATCATGCCTTTTAGGGTTCGGTTGAATCTCTCAACCAACCTGTTTCCTTGGGGGTGGTAAGAGGTGGTGAACTTGTAGGTTACACCACACTCTTGCCAAAGGGATTTTATATACTTCGATATGAAATTGGTGCCCCTGTCAGACACCACCTCTAGAGGGAATCCCATTCGGGAGAAAATTCCCATCAGTGCTCGTCCCACCACGGGGGACGTCACTGTTCTCAGAGGGATGGCTTCAGGGTACCGGGTGGCAGGGTCCACCGAGACCAGGATGAACCTGTTGCCCATGGCTGTCTTGGGGTCCAGAGGCCCCACAATGTCAATTCCCACTCGCTGGAATGGGGTACTGACGATGGGGAATGGTTGGAGGGGACCACACTTACCACTTGCCTGGCAAGTCTGGCAGGTCCTACAGTGAGCATCGGAGCTCCTGTGCATTTGGGGCCAATAGAAGTGGGTGACAAGCCTGTCATAGGTCTAGTCCATCCCCAAATGTCCTGCTAACGGCACATCATGAGCCAGCCCCAGTAGGAAGGCTCTGAACTTCTGGGGTACCACCAGCGCACGGGCTGACCCAGGTTCAGCAGCCTTAGGCTCTGAATACAGGAGATCGTTCTCCCAGTAGACTAAGTGTTTTCCGGACTGAACACCATTGGCCTGGTCTGCAGTCTGCTGCAGCATACCCACGAGAGAAGTGCACTCTTTCTGCTCCTTGCAGAATTCCTCCCTGGAGGGGCCTCCTTCTTGCTGCCAATGGGTCAGCTCTGGCAGGTCCCCCAGTTCGGCAATCTGTTCCCCGGTAGTCTCCAGGGCATCCCCTTCCAGGTCGGCCTCCTCCTGGGCCGTGGGAACTTAGGGGGCCGGCTGTCCGCGCCCCCTGCGCCTTCTCTCCCAGGCCGGTTCCTGGGCCTCTCCTTCAGGCTCCAGGACTTCTTCAACACCCCTACTGGCTGCTATGGACCGGGTGGTCACGCACGCCCAGTCGGGTAGAACCACCATCCGCAGATGAGTCGTTTTCTCCACCTTTCCCCAAGGGGAGTTCTCTAAATCGTTCCCTAGCAGACAATCTACAGGCATGGAGGTCCTCACAGCGACTAGGAGAGTACCAGAGACCGCCCCCACTCAAAGGGAACCTGAGCCATCGGACACTGGCTCTCAGAATTGTCATCATTGACAACCCTACAATAGGCGTGCAGTACCACCTGCTCCTGAGACACCAAGTGCTGCCGGAAGGCAGTCACACTGGCTCTTGTGTCTCGAAGAGCCTCCGCCTTCTTACCGTTGATGGTCACTACCTGCCCATATTTCTTAGTGTTACTGGGTAGGTAGTTCTCGGGGACCATCTCCCTGTCTCCTAGCGAGACTAGGGTCATCTCTACGGAATCCCCACCCTCTTGGACTGCTACTTCCCCAAAATTAACGCTAGTCATTTGCCGGAGTGGAGCACCAGTGGCTGCGGGTTTTCCAAATAAGCGACATTTAGGATCAGTGGCAATGTGACCCTGGTTGCCGCACCTAAAACAGGTGATGGGCCCTCTCTAAACAGGTCTACCTGTCGGGGCCCCGGTCTGCTTCGGGGGTGGAGGAGGCTGAGAACCTTTCCCTTGGTTCCCTTGGGGATTACTTTGGGGGCCTTTTTGGAACCCTTTTGGTTTTCCCCTGTCCCCCCCACTCTTCTGCAGGGGACCCTGCCCACCTTTAGCTGAGTCTCCCACTGGACCCTTGTGGACCCTGGTGCTGAGCCAGCGGTCCGCTTCCTCAGCAAGCTTCCTCGGGTTGGACAGCTTGCTATCGATCAGGTTCTGGCGTAGCTCAGGAAAACAATTAGCGGACAAGTGCTCCCATGCCACTAAATGAAGAAGCCCTTGAAAATCATCCACTTTGCTACCCTTCACCCAACCATCCAGCGCTCTGCAGAAAAAGGTCACATACTCCACATACGTACCCCCAGGAATCTTAGTACAACCCCTAAACCTCTGTCAGTACATCTCCGGGGTTAACCCAAACCTGGTCATTAAGGCATCTTTCATGTGTTGGTAGGAATTGTACACCTCGGAAGGAAGATCTAGCAGGGTGTCCCGCCCCTGAGTCAGGAACCGCCCCCGCAACCCCGCTCCCCAATCTTTCTCAGGGACCCGGTGGGAGGACATGGCTACCTCGTAGGCCCGAAACCACTGCCCTATGTCATCCCCCTTAAAGTATTCCTTCACCACATCTTTCGGTACGTAGACCCATGACTCTACCTACACCGGCGTTGTGCTGCCACCATGAGCTGTGTCCAAGTTTTTTTATTTCAGCTCCAATTCTTTGAGTCGTATCTCATGCTCTAGCTGGAGTTTCTTCTCCGCCATCGCCATCTGTCCATTCAATCTTGCCATCTCAACTTTATGCGCTCTGGTCGCGGCCCTGTCCGCCAGCTCCTCTGGTGACAGGCCTTCGTGCACCTCGACAAGGTTATCTGGTGGATCCACCATCAGCTGATTCTCTGGCTCTCTCGATTCTTTCCAGGCTCTCAATGCCTTGATGATTTGGGCTTTGTTTTTGCACCCGCTTTGGGCGACTCGGAACTTTAGGCAGTAACCTTTCAGCTGCTCTACTTTGTAATTTTCAAGCCCTTCCCAATCGACATCATCCAATCCAGAGATGATAGAGGCTGCTCTCACTGGGAGTAAACCAGGCATGGTTTGACGATACGAGATCTCTCGGCAAGACAATAAATCTGTGGCTTCGTTATAGGTCTGCTCTCACTACGTGGTGATCAGTAATTCACTGTACATAAATCATAAATGCAAATTCGAAATCCTCACCGCTGCCGACAATATTAGAATCAGAGGTCTCTGGTTGGCACTGGTATGCACTTGTGACAAGCAGGGACCTTCTCCTCTAGTCAGGGCAAGGGAACTACTCCGTAAGAATAACCCCTGCTCACCCTCTAGGTTGCGTGGCGCGATCAGACAAGGCTAATCCTCAGGGCGATAGTTAGTTAAGCATTTAAACAGTAAACCCACGGACCCACCACAAATGGACACCAGTCGTAAGGTTGTATCAAAAATACGTGGACTTTATGTAAAAATACTTCATATGCAGGATTATCACAAGACCATATAACGTTTAGCGATTGAGGGCCACCAGATTTAAATAGGCAATTGTTCTTAAGTGTTCTTGGTTAGCAAGGTACGATGACAGGGAAAACAAACGTTACGGACCCTGGATCCGATGTGAACTCGGGATAGAGTTCAAGTGTACCTTGCGTTGAGTTTCCGAGGCACTTCAGGCACGGCTACTGGTGAGGGCGGACCCGGGACGAGGCCAACGGTTCTCCAAAGGATCTGTCCGGCACGGAGCCCCCTCGAGGTGCGAGGTGGGTGAGCGGGATGGAGTGGAGGGTTGTGGCGATCCGGGGTCTGATGCAGCTAACGGGGCGAGGTGCCGTTCAGGCCTGCGGGGCGTACTACTTCTTAGCACACCAGGTCGTACCTGTGGATCTGTGTGGGGCATCGCGTTCTCGGGCAGACGGGTGCAGCACCGGGCTTCCGGTACCACTGTACGGAGGCCTTTCTTGAGGTGCGGCACGAGCCTTAGTATGCAGGAGGGCAAAGCGAGACAGTCGGGTACGTTACGACGTACGGACCGTCTGAGGCTATCAGATGCGCTCCGTGCAGATTCCGGCGGGAGAAAATGAGAGGCGCACAACGGGCTCCATGGCAGGCGAGGTGACAGGAGAGCGGGCAGACCGGCACTGAAGCGGAGAGCGACTCAAGCTTGAGCGGGGCTCTCGGCGGCGGGGCGACCAGGCTCCGAGCTGTCACGACCTTAGGAGGGGCGAAGGCACCCGAGTCACAACTCCGGCGAGGGAAAAGAACTTAAGGCCCAACAGCAGACGAGCACAGGCAGAATAGAACCCAATGGTCCTGGGGTTCCGTTCAGGGGGCAAGCTCGAGATCAAGCCCTTGGAGATTGTTTCAGGCACAAGTGTACAAAATCCTCTCTGGTCTTTTCCTCTCCGTTCTCAGCAAGGCACCACTGCAGGCCAGTCCTTCAGGGCAAAGACCGGTTTCCTTCCTTCAGCTTCTCTTGGTCCTTCTAGTCAGGCAGTGGTTCGTCGTGGTCAAAACAGGATCTGATTTGCTAGGAGCAGGGCTCCTATATTTATACTCAGTTTCTTTTGTCTTTGCAGGCCAGGGGGCCTGAGCCTGGTTCAACCCAGTTTTGAAGCACTCCGTTGACAGGAAGCTGCTGTCTTCTTTCAGGGTGCAGGGCAGGGACATCAGACGCTCCGCAGGAGGTGGAGCCAGCATTGTGGTGGTGGAGCACAACCCTATTCAGAGTCAAGGACTACTCCGCCCACCCATCCTGGTGTAAGCACCCTATTCACCACCTCTTAACCCTGACTGTCCCCGGGAATTCCCCAGCCCTGTCACTAACACAAACCCACACAGCAGATACACATCCTGGCAAAGGCGGGCTGAAATAGTTAGGCGAGCAAATGCTAACTTTCTAAAAGTAGCATTTGCAAACACAGGATATTAAAATAAACCTTGCTAAAGGAAGTATTTCATTATTCTGAGTTCAGGCATACTAAATTTCACATGCCACCGTGTTCCCTGAGCCTGCCCGGACTATAGCATGTAATAATTCCGGCAGCTCACCTTGGCCTAAGAGAACAGGCAGCCCTTCAATAGTGAAGAACGAAAAGGGCGGTAATTCACTATTAGGACATGCCACACACATTATAGCTTGTCCTACCTTACGCTTACAAGGCACCCTGCCCATAGGCCTACCATAGGGGTGACTGATATGAAGGTTAGGGAAGGTTTAGGAACAGGATTAATATGGTGGCGGTGTCTATTAGACACCGCCAGCCATATTATGATGGGCTTGGTGAGATGCCCTTCCGTGGCGGTGATGCCGCCACGGAAAGGCTTGCGGTCTTCACTCTGGGAAACCATTGCGGGCCCCCAGAGTGAAGGAGAGGTGGGGTACACACGGGGGGTACCTGTGGTACCCCTCAGCATTTGCATACACGAAGCAGCAGGCACCGCGCGGTGCCTGCCGCTTCATGTATGCAAATGCATGCATGCCTTTTTAACATTGTGGCAGGCGGTGCAGAGAGCAACGCCTGCCACAATGTTGAAAATGAGGGATGCGCCCGCCACTGTGGCAGGCGCATCTTAATGCCACCATCGGGGCCCCGGCCCTTAAGGCGGGTGGTCCCTTTTTCCGATGGGATGGCGGGCGGACAAAGTCCGCCCGTCATCCTAATAGGGGCCTAAGTACCAAAAACACCTGTGTTTCCAGATTTTCACCTCAGTAAGCCAACACCTAAATGTACACGTTATCAAACCAGTGCTTATAAGTATTTGTGTTATAAGTGTAGATAGATTTCACTTGCATTGAATTTGTGTTCCTCACAGATAACCACATTTTTAATGCATCCTTGAAACAATCGGAAACTACTAGTCCCAATGGAGAACAGATCTCCTTTTTGGAAATGAATCCTTATTCCTTTCATAGTTCAAATTGTTATTTTTCACAAACATCCTATATTTATTTCCTTCACCATCACTTTTTTTAAGTTATGCTGTGATGTCTTACACTATGCTTTTCAAGACTTTTTTCGACCACTGACGTTCCAGGGACCAAAGCTATGTTTTTCATCTAGGAGCATCTCTTTTCACAATGTGAAACATGGTTACTAGGGCCTGAGAATATTCATGGTTTATTGGGCTGTGAAAATTGGAGTAATATTGCCACTCGTAACCTAGAGTCCCACCGCTTTTGGATCGTAATTATGAATAGAAGCCAAGAAGAAACTAGCTTATGAACTATAAGTGTGATTGAAAACTTCTACAAAGATGTTATTCAATGGATAATGTTTGCAAGTCTCCGAACACAGCCAATGATCTTCAGCCATGTCACAGAATCCACAGCAACTAAATTAGTGTTATAAAGACACTTCAAAATAATAGAATTTCACCTCATACACTTCAATAGCAATTGCATTTCTGTATTCACACAGCAGTAATTTGTCTGCTATTGTAAAACCATTCAGATGTTTCAGTGCCCATCTCCAGAACAATAGCAACTTATCTTGGACCCTCCTTAGTTGGCTAAGTGCCCACCTTGTTGAACTTCAGGTGTGTGGGGAAATGTTTTGTGCCCAGACATGGACACCTTGAATATTAGTACAAGTCCACCGACTTGTCAATGGGTGCTACAGATAGGTTTGGTGCTAGTACAGCAGATATTTCACACATGGCATTCGAGGCTTTATATCTGAAAACATCAGATTGTGGTTGAAAACTTCCAATGCCTGGGTGCCACCTGGTCTGGTAGCGTGGACTCTGGCTCCCAACACAGCAAGGATAGGGTTGACAACAATGTACTTTCTAGGGTATGGGCCGGGGGTTCAAATTTGAATACCACACAACCATGCAAACTAGAAGAAGGCTGTCAACAGATCCAGATTCTGGGTAACCACCCCATGTTACTGTTCTGCTTCACCAGCTTGGGGGTTAAAACTGAAGTAATCCTTGTGAGTACTCTTAGGGCAATTGAAAAACACACATGTATAGGATTTCCTGCAGTGTGGATGAAGGTGCGGGATGAAGAACGTACACCAAAAGAAACTGAAAGGGTAAACTTTTACCCTGGACTTCAGGCAACACAAATTATGGTACAACTAAGTGCTGAAGCAGCTGGTGGAAGGAAACCTTGTGTGTATAAGCTGGCAAAGTCACAGATCTTCTCCTAAAGAGCTCCTGTATTCTTCTGAGCTGTTGCTTTCTTAGACAGAGTATGTCTAGTCTGAATGGCAAATGACTGAATCTTCCCCTCATTTAGAAGTCTGTAATCACATAAAACAAGTCACTATTACTTCTTCTTGATTCTTGTGCACAAGCTTATCCCTTTCTTAAAACTATTGGAGTGAGCACAGAGTGCTACCGCTAGATTTCTGTTTCCTCAGCGACACTTAAATGGAGCCAACTTTGGGTCCTTAAAGGGCCAAAATAGCTGGCCACAACTCACAGAGATTCAGAACAAGATAGAAATATAGGTAGGTATTGGGAGTATTTTGGTATAGGCAGCTCTACAACTTCAAAGGGGTAATGGTTTGGCAGCCCCACCCACAAGATCACTGTAGTATGAGTAGAAGAGACAGGAAGCTAAGCATTCAGGCTTCTAGGTTAATAGAGGCCTACTAGGTCTCAAAAAGAGCAAGCCACAATTTTGGGCTGGAAGACATATGGAGTTAGATGGATATTGCTGTGTACTTGGGTAGATACACACACAGACCTCACACTAAACCTGACTCAGACATAGGCATGCAAATCACCCTCCATACATTCTAAAGGCTCTATATAGTAAAGGACACCAATTAAGGGAGATTGGGGAAAAAAGGTTACATTGAGATGCCAATATGTTCCTCCCCCTGAAGGTTGCAGGTAACCAACCTATGTCTAACATGCTGTCATCCCCAGTGCCAGTCCCAATAAGTACAGGAGAGGGCAGTAGACTTCTCTATAAGTGTGCTCCCCATTCATTCCTTATAGCACAGTGTAATAAGGCACGGCAGCGGCACACTGGTTGAAGTTGACTGAAGAACTTTATTCTAGATCACGAGTATCTGCAGGCGAGATGTCTCATCCATAAAGCGCTGGCAGGAACTGAAATCCTCCACATTCTAGAGCAACTCAAGGAGATGAAGCTTTTAGAAAGAGGAACTCCAGCACCGCTGTGAAGCATGGAACAGTATAACTACGTAGACAGCTACAAAGGTAAAGATGACTAACCCTGGGAGTAGTTCGCAAAGTAGCTCTATGCCTAGGTGCGCAAAGTGCACTTCCACTACACGAGCTACGCGTAGCGTTATGCGAACTGCATAGTGCGCTGTTCGCGATGATTGCACAGTGCCGGTGCTTGACCGCACAGTGCAATCATTGAAAACGGCATCTTGCACAGTGCGAGCTGTCATTTTCTGTTGCTAGAGTAGATTTTTACTCGAGTGGCAGCTTTCTCAATGCGGACTGGTAGTTTCTCATTGTGAGCGGTCGTGCCCATACGCGACCACTCGCAATGAGAAACCTGACCTCCCCAGGTTGAGAATCTCTCCGGGAGGTTTATTTTCCACGCTCGTGATCGCGAACGAGGAAAAAGTCTCGCCGGGTGTCATTTTGCTCGCTCGCGGTCGCCAACTTGACGTTGAGGACCGTGAGCAAGCAAAAAATTACCGCTACGCTACGTGTGTTCGCATTGTGCTACATGCAATTTGTGTAGTGCGAAGTAGTGCAAACTTCGCAAACTACGCGAGCATAGCATAGTTGTCCACCCAGGATTAAAGATGACACGCAGGTCATTACACATCTTCCCCTTTTACACAATAAAACAAAAAGGCAAAACACAGGAGCAACAGGAATACAAGGGAAAAGGATGTAGAAACAAGTAAAGAGCTAAGAAAATATTAATTTAGAACAAAATCATATAACTTTGCTGGAATCTTCGTAACAAGAGAACTCTTTCGTAATGCATGTAACCCATCAGAAATTTGACCACTGGCGCTCAGCTCAATTTGTAAATTAGAGCGCATAAGAGCAATCCTATTTAAATTCCAGATGCAACCATCACTCAGTTTCACAGCATTTTGGAAGAGTTTTTATACAACAAAAGGAGCAGAGAACTTAGAGACCCCTGACTCTGCCACCCACACATACGCGAGTGCCGGAGACTGCGTGTCTAGCATCAAAATATTCTTTTCTCTTGGTAATTTTCAAGTTTTGAACTTCTCGCCAGGATGGCAAGTCCTAACATTCACCATGGAGCCTCACATCAGAATTATTATCTAAGTCCACATTCACAATTTTGTCCCTCATCCACGCTGGATACATGTGAGTGTTAGGACTCCGTCCCCGAAACAGCTCAAAGGCAAACTTCTTTGTAGTGGAGTGGGGCGTGAGGCGGTAGACCGCCACACATTCTACGACATATGTTTTCTAATCTTTATTCAGTGCTTTGGCCAGTTGAATGGATTCTTTCAAGACACGATTAAATCTCTCCACCATTCTATTTGTTTCAGGATGGTAGAGAGTGCAACGCTTGTGTCTGATAAATGCTTTTTGTTAAATAACCTTCTATTTCTCTTGAGACAAGTTGGACTCCATTGTTGGTTAAAAGACAGTCTGGAAGCCCTTCTTGTGAGAAAACTTCATCCAGGAACTTGCTGACAGCCCTAGTCTCAATATTACGTGTGTGCTTAATCTCTGGTCACCTAGAGAACATGTCAATCAATATTAAGACCTTAGGATTTACCAGAGCTGCTCGTAATGGGACCTAGAAGATATATAGCCACCTCTTGCCAACAACGATCAGAGTCTCATGCACAACCATAGGTTGGGTTCTGGTGCTTTAGACCTTATCACAAGCATTACATTCAGCACAATCTCTCACAATGCGCTAAACAAGGTGATCAATGCTACGCCATCAGAAGTGTAATCAAATCCTCTCTTTAGTCTTAGAGATGCCCTGATGTCCCTGATGAGCTTGGTGAACAATGATTTTTCTGTCAAATAGGGGAGGAATACGTTTTGTGCCCCTCCAAAGTAGACCAGAGGAAACTGACAATTCGTGACACACATTCAAAATTTGTGTGTGTCCTCACTCAGAATTGTTATGCCCCCCTCACCCATCAATCACCAATTTGCAGACCTCAAGAATCCTAGGGTCACTTTCCATGGAAGATTTCCACTCACTCTCACTCAAGACATCTGTCATTACCTCACACACTCTCTGATCATCACCCTCCCACATGTCTCCTGAGGTGTCAGGGCTGGAATCAGAATGCCTTTGGACAAGTCGGGAAAGACATTCTGAGACTTTGTTCTGAGCATCGGGTATGTAGTTAACCACAAAGTCATAATCTTGGAGAGCATCTATCCATCTGGCAATTCTAGAGTATACAGCATCCAGACCCTTCTTCATGAACTAGTCTTTCAATGGCTTATGATCAGACTGTACAATTAATGAACTCCCCAAAAGAAACTTCTTGAGTTTCTTGATTGCCCAAAAATTGCAGAGAGTCTCTTTCTCTATGACAGAGTAATGAATTTCTGGATCCACCAGTGCTCTTGAGAGAAACATGATAGTAATCTCCCTTCTATCCTTCACCCGCTTAAAAGCAGAGCAGAGACCCTTGGAGCTAGCATCAGTGACGAGAAAGGAATGCCCATTAGTATCAACACTTTGAAGAGAGTGTGCTCTACACAAAGCTTCTTTTATATCATCAAATTCAACTTGACATTGTAATGACCAGGTATATTTTACACATTTCTTCAAGAGAGGCCTTAGGGTGAAGGTGCGGGAAGCAAATTGTGTGACAAATTTGTTGTGGTATTTGGCCATGCCAAGAAAGGTAAAAAATTCATCTCTGGATTTGGGCAATGGAAGCTTCTTAATGGTCTTGACTAAATGATCTCTTGGCTTCACACCCTTCTTAGATAACTTGTGTCCCAAGTAGTCAATATCAGGGAGGTAAACTTGCATTTGTTCTCACGCAAGGTCAACACGCGTGACATAAAACGTGCGAATGAATACCACTGGAGCTAGCCAGTCACTTGCCTCAGTTTCAACTCTAATCCCTTCTTTCTGTAGCTTTAGTAATTCCTTTTGCATGGGCTCTCACAGAACTATTGGTACATTTGGCACTTTGCATGTGACAGTGGTGCGACCAGGCCTCAAAGTAATCTTCTCCGTGTAGTTAGACAAACAGCCCAATTTTTTCACTGAAGACCTGCCAAACTCAGTGTGTAAGTTATCCACTTGAATAATGTTGGCGGATTCGGGCGTATCAGCAACTTCAGTATGTGATGGTGTATCAGCAACTTCAGGACGTGATGATAGTAAGTCACGCTTTAAAACAATACATGGATCTCCACTAGGAATTAGCATCACACCGAGATCAGCTTGATGGATCCAGCTTACGATGCTGTCACGTCTGGAGGAGATGTAGATTTTCCCTGCGGTAAGTGAGCCTCTGTATTCGATGTCACCCTCAAAGTAACCAAATAATTTTATTGGTTGATCACCGTAAGCAAGTGGCCGGAATCGAAAAGCATATTTACGGGGTGACCATTTACTCACACAATGTCAATTGGGTTTTTACGCTTGCAGTTAATTTCCTGAGACAAGATCTCACCGCAATGTAATTCCTCAGAATCAGAGTCCAACTCACTTCAAATCCAAACTTCTTTCCCATGTGTGTTCTTTTTAAATTTCAAAGCTCTCCAGGCTTTTGCCACGTGGCCAACTTTCCCACACTTTGGACATTTGGAGTTCAACGCTGGGCAAGACTTGTCATTTGCCAGGTGGCCTACCATGTCACATCGGTAAAACGTCTCCAAGAAGCCTTTATTTTGTTTCAAAGGTTGCAGTTCAATTTGCTGAAAAGTTTTTATTTTGGTTACACTTTGTACCTAATCACCACCAGATGTGTTGGTAGGGCCATTCTCCTTCTTTATCACTTCAACACAAACAAGGGAGCGTTCGATACATTTGGCAATAGAGATGACTTCATCTAACTTAGGATCATCTTTTTGCCATAGTTCATCTTTGACTTTCTCTATGGCGCAATCCAACATAAACTGGTCACGTATGCGTTCTTCAAGTGCACCTTCAAATTTGCAAGTTAAAGCCAGTTTGCGCAAATGAGTCACATAAACTTCGACAGACTTTGGGGTTGTTGTACCTGCTTCCCAAGTGATAATGTTCTAGGATGGTACTGACTTTGGGGAGGTAGTGTATGTCCATTTTTTTAAACAGCGGGGCTTGGCGGTTCGCACACAGTACCTGGCATTTGTAGAACATTGATGATCGATAGTCACACAGGGAGCTGTAAGCCTTGTTACTGTAGATGTGTTGGGACGTCTGTGGTTCTGAAGCGTAGAAGGTTGTGGGTATGTTTCTTGGTTGTCACCAGTGTAATAAGGCACAGCAGCATCACACTGGTAGAAGTTGAGTGAGGAACTTTATTCTAGATCACGAGTATCTGCAGGCAAGACTTCTCATTCACACAGTGCTGGCAGTAACTGAAATCCTCCACATTCAAGAGCAACTCAAGGAGATGAAGCTTCTAGAATGAGGTACTCAGCTCCGCTGTGAAGCATGGAACAGTATAACTGTGTAGACAGACAGTAGAAAGTAAAGATGACACGCAGGTCATTACACACAGCACTGTGGTCTCTAATCAGTAAACAGAGAGGTTGCTCAGTGAGCTCTATGATTGTTGGGCTCATGGGGGACAAAACAAAAGAAGCAAGAAGAAAACAATACAAACCAGGGTAGTATAGCTTCCCAGGGAACAATACAGGCCTTTTATTTCCAGCACCTCCCTTTCTCATAACTGTCTCAACTTGGAAAACCTAATATACATGATCTAATGTCAGAAACCTGCATATGTAAAGATCCACACATTTTGATATGAGAAATCAGGAATTTCAATTAATACCAACAAATGCATTGTAACCATAAATTAAACTTTGATGTAGGAATCAGTTTTTGAATGAGGCCTTTTTTTTAAAGAAGTCACTAGTGAAAAGAAACAGAATTAACAATGAAGCATGTATGAAATTGAGCAAACTAACCAATAGGAATTATGACTTTCACCCCAACAGTAAATGTTATTATATTGGCCAGTTGTTCTATTGCTGTAGAAACATATTTTTGCTTTTCATGAGACAGCTTGTAAATGGACCAAAATCAGGAGACAGGTTTAGTCAAGAAGTGACTCGACTAACAAGATCGGGGTTACTCAACAAATGTATCTGTATTCATGCAAAACTTTCTAGAGCTCATTTAATTCAAGTAGATGAGATCAATGGGCACATGCATCATTGGTTTTTGCATTCGCAAACGGTGCGAATCGCAAAAATCGGCCGTTTGCGAATGCAAATCCAATTTTTGAGATGCATCAATTTCTTTTTTTTCCGCAATTTAGGAAATCACAATTTTTTTGCGATTTCTTAAATTGCGATTGCATTTAAGAAATCGCAATTTTGCAATTTCTTAAATGCAATGCATCATTGAAAAAAATTGCGATTTCGCAAATTGGAAGTGTTAAATTAGCATGAAGTCAACCTTCATGGTAATTTAAGAAAAGTTTCAAAATTGCACAAAAGTGCATTTTTGACACTTTCATTTTACACACATACATGCCCTTGGGCATGTATGTGTGAAAAATGGACTGTATGTTAGATTTCAGGGGTGCAGGGGGGGTCCTTTGGACCCCCCCTGCTCCCTAGAAATTGCATTCTCATTTTGCGATTCCTTAATTGCGAATCGCAAAATGAGAATGCCTTACCATTGATTCCCATGGGCCTCTAGAAATTGCATTCTCATTTTGCGATTCCTTTTTTGCGATTCGCAAAATTGGGAATCGCAAATAAGGAAAAATTAGAAATCGCAAAAATATATGCGAATTTTTGATGCATAGGTATTTGCGATTTCTAAATTGCGATTCCTTAATTTTCGCAATTTAGGAATCGCAAATACCTACAATGATGCATGTGGCCGCAAGTCCATTATCCAGTTAAGTGTATATTTCTACAGATTTGCTTGATAGCTGATCAGGATTAGCAGCATTGATGTGAAAGAAGGCACTGGGCAGGAATAGGTGCTGTCGGACACTGAAGCAGAACACAAACATCTCAGATTGATGGATACATAGCAGTGAGAGAGCCAGAACTTCTGGTACTCACATTTTATTCTTGTGATGGATTTGATTGAAATTGCACTCCATCCTACCCTTTGGTTTTCTGTGAATAATGTCATGAAGTGACACAGCACTACATAAAACATACCTTAGTGTCAATAGGAGTTGGTGTCAAGAATCAACAATGGACCTCCTTAGCATCAGTAAAAGTGTGGAAACAACGCCAAAAATAACCATGACAGTATATCAGATCATTAAATGGGAGGAGCTGCAATCCACATATTTATTTGCAGTCCTCTTGGGTCCGACTACATTCCACTGAAAAAAAACAATCCCCCAACCTAATTGGTTTCTTAGTGAAAACTCCGGAAGACTAATACAACTGCATTGGGATCATTCTACTGGATGGAATTATCTCCTCATCATCCAAGAATGTTACCTCGCCTTAAACCACCTCAAACAATTTCAGGTTGTCTCATTTAATTACAATGGGTCAAACCTTATATATAATTTGGCTGAAACCAGAGAACAAAACACAAATTGGAGTTTGGGTACTGTATGGCTTTGGGAAAACACAAGTTCTAGATTACAGATATTGTTATACAAATTACTCATGAAATGAGCATTTCACTATGCTCGAAACGTGTGTCCCATGCTGCGCTACTTCTAGCTGAATACTTCCTTAAAACATGTATGCAATTGACATGTGCTGTTTAATTTTCAACCTGTCTGTGGACTTATGTTAAATTCACAAGAATGACTGTCAGCCTAGCTCATGTAATGATAATCAATATTTCACTTTCTACAATTCTACAGAAATCATTCAGGCTTAGCGATCATGTCAACTGAGAAATGGCCAACTGGGGTTAAACATGGTGTAAAAAGAAATGGTTTCCAGGGTAGGACAATGAAATTGAACTTGAAATTCACTGTCCCATAATGCTCACTGATTCCTGGCACACAGTTGTAGCAAAACGTCCTTTTCTACATATTCACCCCACATTTTCACCTTTTTCTGGACCCTATTTTTGCCTGTATTATGACTCTGGGACACTACTAATAAGTGCCACAATGCATATTTTTTAGCTCGGAGAAAATGGACAATTAGTTGGAGTGCCTGGCAGTCCACCAAGAGTAATGATAGTATTCGTCCAGTCAAGGTTCCAGTAATTAAAATCTGGGCTCAGTCCCTGGTAGCTATGGCATAAAACAGACAGGCTTAACTTAAGAAAATGTGCAAAGCATTTGGAAGTGCCAAAACAACTACAAGTCAAAAATTTAAAACAATGAAAATTCTACTATAATTTCTAAAATTAGAGAATATTATAATAAATAAGCTGAGACCACATGAGAAAAATCAAATCAGGGGAACAGCAGATATGAATTTTTAAAGTTTTAAATAAAGGTAGTGGCAAAAAGTACAAAGCACCAACCAAGGGTATCCAGGTCAAAGTCAAATGTTAAGGCTGACCGCAGTGGATTGCCTGTAGAAAATGTAACTTCAGAATTGGAAACATTTATGTAGAAAAAGGAGTCATTGAGGACTCTTCGGTAGGGCAAGTTTTAAGTTGGATTTGAAGCAAGGCTCTGCAACAGCGTGTTGCTGAAGAGCGATGTCCCAGTGCAGTTTTAGATGAAGGCGGGAAAGCACCTAGAGGGTGAAGTAATAAGTTTGTACCCAGGTAGGTCTCAACATTGGACAGATGCTGCTCAGAGTGGGTGCCGATAAAATTCTCTATGTTAGGACTTACACACGTTTTGGAAGTTGTTAGACCTATCGGCCTTAGGGTGGTCTTCCCCCACAATTTGTGCCTGCTTGCCTCCAATTTTGATGAGCTAATTTTGGTAGACCTTAGGACTTTGTGCACTTACCACTGCTAACAACTCCTAAAGTGCTTGTAGTCACTCCCCTAAACCTGGTTTGATTGGCATAAACCAAGCTGGCATATTTAATTTACCTGTTAGTCCTTTGAAGAGTGATATACCATATATCCAGGGCCTGTAAATAAAACCTATCAGTGTGCCTGCAGTACTCATTGTGCCACCCACCTAAGTGGCACTTTAAAACTTGTCGTAGGCCTGCCATTGCAGCCTGAATGCAGTGTCACACTGCCATGTTGACTTGATATTTAGAACCTCTGCCAAGCTTTAAACTCCCCTTTTATTATATATAAGTTACCCCTAAGGTGGGCCCTAGGTAGCCCATAGGCAGGGTGCTGTGTAATTAAAAGGTAGGACATGTACGTTTAAGTTTTACAAGTCCTGGTAGTGAAAAGCTCCCAAACTTGTTTGACAGTACTGTGAGGTCTACCCTCCCATAAGATAACATTGGGGTTTCCTTATTTCATCTTATAAGCTGTTATTCCTAATGGGTAAAGGAGGATTTGTAGTGTTTAGTACCTATGGAATTGTAATGATAAATCCTGTTTGCTGCCAAAGTTAAATTTATTATTACATTTAAAATGCCACTTTTAGAAAGTCTTCATTTTCCTGCTCTTACACAAATGTAACAACCATTTCTCATGATTCGGCGGAAGTCAGGCGTTTACAGGAAGTCAGGCAAACCCAGAAAGGAGCGCAGTGGGTAGACAGGCAGGCCGTGCTGTGCATGGAGCATGAAGCAGAGTTCGAGCCCAGGGTGTGCCATCCTAGGAGCCGTGCCGTGGACGTGAAGAGCGGTGAGGTGATCAGTAAAGTTAGGTGGCGAAGGCATTGAGCTAAGCCAAGTTATAGCTGGTAGCAACGCCGGCCGACAGCGGGAGCGGCGGCTTCAAGGAGCAACTCCCGGGGCAGCAGCTCCATGGAACAACACCCAGTCTCCCCTTTCCACCCTTCCAAAATCTGACTCGACCCGTCCTCCAAGCAGCGCCCGCTTAGCATTACACAGCACCACCAAATAACAATAACTGGTGACAACCACACAGAGTGATGTGTAGCAAGCGCGTCCACCATTAGGGGTGGTTGCGGGGTGTGAGCCCGGGGAGCCCATGGAGGCAGCCCGACTAGGTCAGGTGTGGCTTGTGGACTATCAGTGAGCCCTGCTCGCTCAAGAGAAGTGCAAGAGCGTGTTCAAGGGCGGCAGGAGGGTAGTGCATGGTTGGCGAAATAAAGAATTCTTGGGTTGCCTGCCCCTCCTAGCTGTGCGCCTTACAGGGGCTGTTACACTGTTACATTTCAACTTCGGACCTGGCCAGACCTCGATTTTGACTAGGACTTTGGTCCCTGGCCCCGTCCTTCGATCTCCGTCCCTGACCCCCTGAAAACAGAGCATTATTCCCAGGACATGCAGGATAAATGTGCCTTACTTGGTGGCCCTTGTGCTCTTGACAACTAAAGACCACATTAGCTTGCGGGTTGAATTAAAACCGCTATTTAATTTTCCAATTTAAGCCACGTTGAGTTGTTACCGACCAGCTAAGCCCTAACTTTGCAGAGACATTAAAAGTCTCCTACTATAAACATAAACACTAAAATAGCACTTTCTAGTGGTAATATCACAAAACTACAGATCATTTGATAGCTAGACAGATATGAGGTTGGGGAATGAAAGGCGGAGCATTACAAGTGTTATCAATAGTCAGAAAAAAAAAACCAAGATCCTCAAAGTACCCACCAACGCAACCACCAGTGGCCAGGAAAATGCGGCTGCAATGGTTTCGATGTCCAACATGGAGCACGAGATGTTGGTGGCATTAGATAGTGAAATAGAAGGAGCAGGGTTACCACTTGTGAAAACATCAAAAATGTGCTACCAACCCAAAATCTATAGAATTTTTTTTTGTAAAAGACGCTGCGGCAGTGCTACATTTCGCCAACAAAACACAAAAGGGACTCCCCTTCTCACTATACCCAGAAAAAAACGCTCCAAAAGGAATAGGGAGAACAGCCACAACAGGTCTATCAACCGAGCTCATACAGAGAAACAGTAATGGAAGGCAGCAGTATTTGTTATTAAAAATTGGCGGAGGAGGAAAACCCAACCAAGATCAAGATCAAAAGCAAGTCAACAACAGCAAAGATTGTAAGGATTGCAAGGCCTAGCCTATCATCAAGAGTATTGAAAAAGGGAATAAGGAAGCAAAGCAAACCTCAGGAAACTCACTTATTACCTTTCCCGGAGGCACTTAGATTTCCATTGGAACCAAACATTAAAATCCAGTCTCCCCAACATGTAACCAAAGATGCAGAAGCGACAAATCCAGATGTAAAAGCATTAGTTTCCATCTCTGATACACTCTTAGAATGTAAAGATGGCACTTCCACCATAATTGAATTATCGACAAAGACTGAGGAAGCAAGGGACCCACAAAAAATCCCAGACAAACTACCACCAGACCACATTAGACCTGATACGAGAACACAGCATTGCTGGGATCAGGGAAAAGACTTAAAGCCCACTGTTCCCATCGTCCGAGCCTCAGAAGGACACTATTCAATTTCCATTTCTATGACTACCGACAGCAGAACAGAGAAGATCGGTTTTACAATAAGATATTCCTAGTCTCGCAGGAAGTAACATATCCTTTCTCACAATGGAATAGTGGCAAAAACTGATCACCACATACTCCATGGGAAAAGGTGACGTGACACAGCAGGACACAGGGAATGTAACAAAGGAAGAGACTGAGGATGTATCAACAGAAGAGGATAAACTATGGGTGTCCCTATTAAATACCATGCAACTTTCAACAAAGGCTATGGAATATCACCCATCCAGTTAACTCTTCCCAATTGCTTAACCACGCATGTTACAAGTATTAACAACAAACTCTCGGAACTGAACAATGTGATTAAGAGAGACCAATCTGAACGGCAATAAGTCCTCCAAACTGTGCTTGTTATTCAATTATCAACAAACTTACCACATTACTTGTAGTAATGGGAGATCTCTTATTTTATTTATTTATATGAAATTTATAACGCGCACAGCTTACCCGGGGGCATCCCGGCGCGAGACAGAACCAAGGGGAGAGGATTACGCCCAATACTACTGTGGAAACAGATGAGTCTTTAAAAATTTCCTAAACAGAAGTATCTCGGGCTCTGAGCGGATCTTCAGGGGCAAGGAATTCCACAAAGTGGCCACTTGCACTGAGAAACGCCTGCCCCCAGAACGAGCTCTCCTTACTCTTGCTGACTGCAGAAGATGTTTTTGGTCTGAGCGCAAAGGACGTGTGGGTTTGTATGGCCGGGCCATATTAGAAAGAATAGGGGGGCCCTTGCCGTGCAGAATTTTGTGGGCCGTGCAAAGCGCCTTAAACTTCACCCGCTCTTTCACGGGGAGCCAATGGAGCGTCCTCAGGGCTGGAGCGGCGGACTGTCTTCTGGGAACATCCATTAGTACTCTTGCAACCGCATTTTGCACCTGTTGGAGGGTTTTAAAGGTTGCTTCAGGAGCACCCAGAAACAGCGCATTCCCGTAGTCAAGCCTTGAAAGGATTAAACCACGCATCAGAAGTTTCTTTGCTGAATCAGGAAGCAGTGGTAACACCTTACGGGCCGACCGCAGCAGACCAAAACAAACAGATATAAAGAAAGCAAATAAAACCAAAAATAATGGAATCTTTAATGCAGATGGAAATAGAAAAGGAGATAGAGAAGGTAACACATTAGAAAGGGAACTTCGTAACAACCCAATTGAAGAGGCATCGAACCGTTTTGAAATAAATAAGGAAAGGAATAATGTGGATGCATTTTCTTCCGAAGAAAGAAAAGATCAGAAAATTAGACAAGGAGTCACAAGAAAAACCTTTAGATAAACACAGCTTCAAGGGGTGTAAGCCCTTGGGGCCTGACCAAATAGGGCTCCCTGATAAATTTCAATAAGAAGAGCAGCACCTGGGCAGCCCCGTTAAGCAGTTAAGTAACCCAGAAGAAGGGGACACACTGTTTTATAAAAGGCAATCTTTGAAACAACAACACAAATTAAGGAGAAAAGGGAGGAATAAAACCACCTCTATAAAGTCTATCTTCAAATTAGCGAGTAAGATCCCAATGGGGATTCAAACAGAACACAGAGAAATCAATGACCTACCAACCCTGCATGGGAAGCTGAAAATCATTAATGAACCTTGCCCAATGGGATCCGAAGACGCAGGAATGACAGCTTTGTGTGAAAGTAAGACACCTTTGTGTGAAAGTAAGACCCCACAGGCCAGTCATCCAATTGAATCTGCCTCAAGTAATGTGGAAAAGAAAACCTTGACTGAAAACAAAACCTTAGAAATCAAAAGCCCAACAGTCCAAGCTGCAGATAGCACGGAAAAGGTAAAAACAAGGAAAAATGACACCCCGGACTCCGCTGCTGTAAAAGTATTAAAAATGCCGGCAGAAGTAGCCGATATTAACTTTAAAGTGGAAATAGTAAACCAGGCAGGTAATGATCCCCAACTACTCCAAAAATTACGGAGGAGAGAAACAGAGTTAAGAATCAAAACACCTTCCGGGGGAATTACTCTAAAACAATTTTGTTTATTCCAGAGTTCAAATCAAAAGGCCAGGGAGATATTCTAAACAGAAGCAACATACTCCGATTGCCAACTTCCATCAGTGTCCATTGCCGGCATAGTCACTCAAGATGTGGAATCTGTAGAATTTAAACATCTGACGTAAAAAGAAATAACAAACACTACTTGGACCACAGGGGAAATAGTGGATAAAATATTAAAGGAGGATAATCGATTAGAAGCATGGGTGATCCGTATAAAACTCCATCACAATGTTGGCTACCCAGAGCCATTACTTCGACATCACCAAGAACACAATGAAAATTTGTCAAGAAGAATAAGGTCCGGTGGGCCCACACAATCTATGCTAAAAGGGGCCTGAAGTGTTTCTGTAGAGGCCATGGTCATTGACACCCGGAGAATCTGGGACAAATGTGAGAACGACACAGCAAAAGACTGGACCTGGGTAGCAAAAGCTATTAACATTAGGTCCATAGGCCCATGACAGATAACAGAACAAGAGAAGAAGGTTCCACCGCTAAAACTTTGTTCTTGGAACATAAACGGCCTGGGATCGAAAACAATGACTAAAGATAGATTGATTTACTTCCAGCAGTTTGACTTAATCTTTCTTCAAGAAACTTGGTTGGAAGAACCGTTCCACTTGCAAGGCCACAAGTTGTATCACCTTTCAGCCAGCAAAAGCTCAAAGTTTGGTCACCTGAAAGGAGACCTTACCAAGTACGCCTCAATAAAAACCATAAATACAGCCAAATTACTGATGATGAAACACATATCAAACAACGGAAATAACGTAATACAGATGGAGATAGCAGGCCCCAGAAAAAACAAACAACAGCTAATACTGGTTAATACTTATGCACACCCAGGTGAGAAAAAAATTTATGCAAAATCTCTGGTGTCAGAATTGATGAGGCTCATTACTGAAGAGGTAATATCGACCTACATTGTCTCAGGAGAGTTCAATATGTTCCTTTCAGGGAGTGCCGACAATGACCAATCTGCAGAAGATCCACTACTTGAATGGGGGGGGGTCCTACCTCAGGAAGAAAGCAAGTGGGGGAAACAATCCAAGGTATCCAAAGACTTATTGATGGACTTAACAAGTTTGGGCTTGATAGCATTACACGGTCGATTTCCTGGCGATCGTCCCCAAGCACCAACTTACCATAACTCAGTGTCAAGCACAGCGATAGATTACACTTTCCTATCGCTATCACTTTTTAAATCAATTAGTGATTTTAAGATTGGAACGTTAGATTGCTATGACCATCTGCTGCTTATGGCTCAGGGAACAGCATTCACTTTCAGAATCAAAGCTCAAAACTCAATAGTAACATCGAACTGCAAGAGAATCAAATGCAAAACGAGTGATCCGCAAAAACCTTTGGCTGAGGCAAAAATTTGCTGGGGAGAAAACAAATTTGTAGAACAGCAAGGGCATAAATGCCTGGGAGAAATTCTTGAAAAACGTCAATCTAGTTAACTCTAAATCAAAACCAACAAAAGCAACTAGCGGAATTAAGAACCAACAAGAATTATCCATCGGGCACACAAACAATCAAAGAATGTATCTTTCAACAACTGAAACTGGCAAATTAAGGCAAATAAAAAGGGATATTACCAGAACAATCTGCAAACTGCGTCAAAAGAGCCCCAACATCAGTACACGGATAGAATTGAGGAAGCTAAAGTGCAGTAAGTACAAAATCCTGTGGCAAGCAACACAGGAAAACGCAGAGAAGATATGGGCCAAATTATTATATGAGGCAAAAGCTAACAGCAGTGCCAGATTTTGGCACACAGTGAAAAACATAGACAACCCAATGGCTCCTGGAATCAATTCTTATATAACAGAGGAAGCATGGGTAAAGTACTTGTTGCATCACTTTAACAAAGAAGCCAATGAAATTAAACAAGATGTCATGGCTTGCCAGCCTGGTCTGCAGGCCCAAAACCATCCAGCCGATGAGATCTACTTTCCATGCACAATAAAACAGATTAAGAACAGAATCTTGAAAGGCAGAAAAGAGGGGGCCCCTGGGCCCAATGGCATTCTACCAATTCTATACAAGCAGGATCCGAATTATGGGCAGAGAAACTACGGCCGCTCTTTAGAAACATCTTGGAAGTAGAAAAAATTCCTGATTCCTAGAAGGGATCAATCTTTTCCCCGATTTACAAAAAAGGCAGCAGAAGCCAAGCAAAGAACTATAGGTTAATTGCACTAATTGACATAGATGCCAAAATATTTTGCGGGTATCATACCAGATGAACGCACCGAATGGGCATCAATGAAAGGCTTAATTCCCATTAAATAGACAGGTTTCCAAAAATGCACTGGGACAACAACAAACATCATTGCTCTTTCACTCCTGATAGACCCCACTTATAAAATCAAAAAGCCATTATTCATTTGTTTTATTGACTATATGTCCGCCTTCAACAGTATAGACAGGGGGAAACTCTGGGACAAATTATCTTGCTTGGAACTAGATCTGAAACTTTTGAATCAATGAATTTTACTTTACTCTGAGGGATGGATTCAAATAAAGCTGGGGACAGGCAGTTGTCTATCAAGGAAAATATCGACCACTATGGGGTTGAAGCAGGGTTGCCGCCTTGCCCCGGCCCTGTTTAATCTCTTTTTGTCTGATCTCTCATCAGAGCTTGATAACTGCAACCACCATGCCCCCAATCTAGGGGGCCTAACACTGTCGAATTTATTGTATGCGAACGATTTAATACTGATTAGCCGAACTCCAGTCACCCTGCAACATCTTATAAGCACCACAAGCAGCTTATTTTTTTTTTTTATTTGTTTACATTTGTAATGCGCACAGCTACCCAGCAAAGGGTTTCCCGGCGCGGCAGATCCCAATAGCAATGCGGTTACAGAAAACTAGATGTTAAAGAGCCATGTTTTTAGGGCTTTTCTGAATTTGATGTAATTCGACTCAGACCGCAATGTATGTGGCATTGAGTTCCAGAGAGAAGGTCCTAGGAATGAGAAGGACTTGCCACCCATGCGTGACAGCCTGGTCCTTGGAATTTCAAAATGATTTGCCGTGGAAGACCGAAGAGATCTGGAAGGACGATAGGGGCGCACCAGGTTTTGCAGATATTTAGGAGCGGTGTTGGTGGAAATCCTGTGCATAAAACATAGAGATTTGAATTTAACTCGGTTTTCAATTTTTAGCCAGTGTAACTTCCTGATGTATTTAGTAGTTGGAGTAGAGATGGGAATTTTACAGAGTAGTCTGGCTGCTGCATTTTGCACTGATTGCAACCTGCGGACAGTAGCTTTGTTCGCCCCCAGGTACAAAACGTTGCCATAATCTAGCCTAGATGTTATTAGGGCATTGACAACTGTTTTCTTGGTGTTTTCAGGCAGCATCCAACAGATCTTTTTTAGCCATTTTAATATGGCAAAGCAGGTGGCTGAAGTCTTTACCGCTTGCTGATGTAAACTGAGTGAGTCGTCAATAATGAAGCCCAGGTTGCGAGCATGAGTAACCGGGGTAGGGGGGGTGCCCATTTCAGTTGGCCAATGTTGGGGTCCCCAAAGTTCTTTATTTTTGCCCAACAGGATTAACTCGGTTTTTTCGCCGTTAAGTTTTAGAAAGTTTTTTTGCATCCAGTCGGTGATTTTACAGAGTCCGAGTTGTAGGGTGGAGGAATTGTCAGAATCTGCAGCTGATAAAGAAAAAAGCAGCTGGGAATCATCAGCGTAAGAAAACATTAAAAGACCTGTTTCCTCCACTATTTTGGCCAGGGGGCTCATATACACGTTGAAAAGCAACGGGCTAAGGATAGAGCCCTGTGGAACTCCGTGTTTGAATGTCATGGTATCGGAGCAGGCAGTTTGTGAGAAGACCTGGAACGTGCGGTTTTCCAATAATGATCTAATCCAGTTGAGAGCTGCCCCACGGATGCCCAGGGAGTGGAGTGTTTGGGCGAGGACCGCATGCGACACGGTGTCGAATGCCGCGCTGAGGTCGAGCAGCACAAGTGCCACTGTTTCGCCCTTGTCCACCATGCGGCGGATATTTTCGGTTACCCCCAGCAAGGTAGTTTCTGTGGAAAAGCCTGCTTCTCAGACAAGAATGGGTTCTACAAACTTAGAAAAATCCAAAGTGATGATACTCAACCAAAAGTTTAAAAAAACAAACCTCGGTGGGTATTGCGGGGTCAGCAGTTGGAGGTGGTCAAAGAATATAAATACCTGGGCATAATCTTTGACACAAAGGGATCATTGGGCTGAAGAAATATAAACCTCCTAAGGGGTTCACTGATACACCAGGTCCTTTTAACCATCAAAGAAAAGATTGGCACAGAAGCTGTAATATAAAAATAATGCATTTATTAACCTCAGATAAGGGCGATTGCATCACACAGTACCCTCAGCCACTCTAGGAAGCATTATAAGGAGTACAGAGAACAGGTGCCTTATATATGCATATGTTACATAGTCAGCATAAAACCAAGGGGAGGTCCTAGCACATACCAGCATGCAAATTGACTAATATGTGTATACAAAATGTGCTTGCTCAATAAAGTGGGAGGAGAGATATTTCTCCTTATATCAGCAAGAATAGTCTGACAGTTGTATACTAGGAACAGATGCATTCTAATAGCTAGGCTTTTCTGAGCATGTGCAAGGCTCTGGAAGAGGGAAAAAGCACACAGCAAGTACATGGCTAACTAAGAGGGCTGCCAAGTACAAAATGGCTTTCAGCTCATGCTAACAGATTCCTGCAATATTTGACAAATAGTCCTTTTTTGCATGAGCTAAAGATATTCCTATGATCTAGTAGGAACATAGAAAATATTTTGCACATTTATTCTCATAAATTCATCAATATCCTAATCCATTGCTAGGTGGGCATTCATCATTCTAAACATTTCAGTAAGCGGGTATATATAAGGTATAAGCAAGAGTACAGAGGGAACAAAGCATACAGATTGCAGAAGAGAGTAATGACTATTATCACAAACAGAATTATCAATTTTTCCAGCCCTAAGCAAATCCTAGAATCATCTAGTCCAATTCTATGTAAAGAACATTTTCATGGATCCTATGCATTTCAGTGACCATCCATTTCAATTTCAACAGCACATAGCTAATAAAAACATTTTCAATAGATTTTTCCAGTGTTCCTTTTATAAGGTTTAGAGTATCAATCATTATATTTTTAGGAGGAGGGCAAAGTCGTATTTGTTAACTGCTCAGAAGAATTTTTCTCTCACAAAATAAAATTATACTTAATACAAATATTAAAGCAGTCAAACATATTATTACAAAAATATTCCTGGCTCCAAGGGACCAGGAGGACCACACAGGGTCATAGGAATTAGGACGAGGAGCTGCAAAGGGCTTCCCCTCCTAAAAAATGGGACATCCAAAGGGGTACATTAATAACAAAAAAAAGAAGTCCTTGGGGAAATTGAAGATGCTGTACAGCCAGCCAGAGGGGAGTCTTCTCCCTGTGTCTGTTTGAGCCTCACAGGCAGGCTCTTGTTGTTCCCATGGTGGAGCACAACTCGCAAATCAGGAATAATGGCCCAGTTTAAGAAGGAAAAGAACTCTTTCTTTCAGGATAGGGCAAACACCCCCACAGGGCAAATGCCCTCAACTATCCTGTCCAGTGTCTCAGGCAGTGCACCAGTGTTCTTCACTTCAATCTAACAGGCACCAGAGACACAGCACCTTTACCCTAAACTCAAGTCCTTCCCTAACTTCTGTATTGCTCTGGTGGTGCACTGCTGTTTTGTTGGGACCACAAATCATCTAGTATGCCCAGACCCTCTTGATCAACAAACAAAGGTGCAAACTTTCATTCACTTTGGGACCAGGATTCAGAGGCCCGATGCTGGGATCTCTGAAGCAACCCTTGTTTCAAAAGGTGTCACCTCAAGCAAAAAAAACTTCTCGCCGTTCTGGTCGGTCTGTGACTCTCAGCTGGGCATCAAAAACGTGATCCACGATTTCTCCTTTCTGATTTTGTGACCCCATCTTTCACCCAGGACAGTGACAGGGGTACATACTTCACATCCCAGTGCTTCGACCTTCACTGAGGTCCTAGTTGCCAGCAACGCCTGTGCTGGTTACCTTTACCTTGGCTTCAAGGTGGACTGGTGCTGAGTCCCCAGGCTGGATCTGATGTCCAGGCCCCTCTTGCAATGGTTGTAAGGCAGCAAATATCTATTGGTGGACAGACAAAAGGTCTTTAGACAAGGCACAGAAATATTCTATCAACAGAGAGGATAGTCTCAGAATACTTTCTAGTCTTGGGATGCCCCATATATTAGCAAGGTACCCAAGAACCACTTCATCTATCTGAGAGTAAAAACAAAACCTGGACCTATTACTCTATTTGAAGCAGCTAAGGAAGTCTGTGTTCATTTACTAAATTCTGAGGAAAAGAGAAAAATAATACAGACATACTCCAAATCCTTACATTGGTGTATTCCTATATTATTCATCCGAAGCCCCTTCAAGATAAAGGGAAATATTCTACACTTTCACTCATAGACTTTGCATTACTTGCACAGGACTGCAGACACTTCTAAAATGATTTTTCTTTCATAAAACACATACATTGTTCGCTTAGGACAATGCTCTCATGGTATAGGTGCAGCAGGAACATCTAAAACTGCTAATTTAACAGGGATTCTTATTACATATAGAACTAAAAACTTTAACATAGTGAGTAAATACATTTCTCCAGCAGAACATGTTGTGACAAACAAACTCCTATAGAACAATATTTTCTTCAAAAATGTTTGCTAAGGATCACATGGGCGTCTTGCCTGCATTCTACTTTTCATGATCCGAACTATGCAACATCAGCTCTAATAAGTAATTTACACAGACTAGCTAATAATAATGGCGTTATCACGTGAGAATTTTAGACCAAAAACTACCCACATCTAGCCCCCCTCAAAGTTCAAATAAGGGAACAGCAATCTAGACAACTCATCCTTTCATAATTTCATCAGACAAGATGGCCAGTAACATAGCATATTTATTTATTCATTTTATTAATGCTAACAATTTTTAAAACAGTATTACTGAATAGCCAATTAAATGTCTCATGGCTATTTCATAGACAGCTTAGACAGGCTCAAAAGAGATTGAGAAAAAGAGAGAGAAAACATACATTTGCCTACCCTTAATTTGTGTAGGAGCTAGCCTCCTTCCCCCATTTCAATAGTAGGAAAATCTGAAATGGGTTTCACTTCTGTCAACACTATCTACTTCTATTTGTGGCTTCTGGGCACAAATACACTTGTAGGAGGTAAAAGCACATGCAGCTAGCTAGAAAACATTAATAACCAACCACCAATTCCTTTAGCAAGTATACTAGTTGTAACATGAGGGCACATGAATTCAAACTAAATCCCATTGCCTCCTTATCTCAGCCGTTGCGCAGTAATCTTCAAACTAAAAGCATTAGTGCTATATACATGGCAGAGCTATCTCTGCATATAACTTACAAATGCTGCTATCCCTTGATAATGTTATTCAATAGGATAACCCCACGTACTCATTTCCTACACTTGTATTATATCTCAAAAAACGTAATAACTTCTGCTAGGTTTTTATATTTACTTTCATTTGTGTGCAGTGTGTGGTGTGCTTTTCTAGCAGTATAGAGGTCAGCTATTTGTGTTATACTTAAATGTGTGCATTTACTGAAGCCTTAGAGCTTTAAAACTGCTCTGAGTGACATAACTGCTTTTAAGCAGTGAATTTTGCCCAATTTCGACTTTGGTGTTTGGGGCACTTAAAAAGTAATAACCTACAATGTTTTGGCATATTAGTCATCCCCAGAGTGTCCTCTACATATCCCAGAGATGGGGGATCAGAAATGTACGAGGTACACCCTTATAAAAAGGAGTTTTGTACGCCTGGGTAAAGTGACATTTCACATTTCAGTTCCCTCTATTGTGGTACAGCACTGCTTAAATTCAGCTTTGATGCTAGGAGTTCACAGTATGATAATTAGGCATTATAGAGATTAAAAGACAAATGTAGTGCACTTATTTTTAATAATTTTTTTTCATATAATCAAAATGACCCTTTATAAATGTTTTTTTTTTTTATTAACACCAACCCTTTTGATGGTTCCACATATGAAAAGCAAGCTTCATTCCTTCTTGCCTTCAAAATGTATTCATTTATAACCCTAAGCACAGAAGCCTTACTTGAAACATGAACATTTTGCGCCACTTTTTAAAGGACAGTTATTATTTTAACATCAAAACCATGAGCGTGCTTATCTAAAAAGGCATTAAGAAAGGAAATTCCTTCTTATCTTTTCTCTGTTATCAAAAATAATGAAACTGTCTTTCGTAATTTTTAAAATTAGTCTGTAATGCAGGCTTTTATACCAGGTTTACAATAGCTTTAAATCTAGTTGACTCAGCTGTTTCCTTGTGGCCTGCAGTCAGGAATAGCCATGTGCTATTGACGCAGCTGTTGCTGTGATCAGCAGGCGTCAAATTCTAACGCCTTTCAAGCCAGCACAAATCTATTGTTCTGTAATGTGTGTTTAGTTCAGCAACAACCAACTCACTCAGATGATGTGAATGCCTTTTAATGTCTAATACAATGTATCTATGGAAAATGCTGTAACATTTTGTATTTTAGCCATAATTATTGCAAAGCACACAATTTCATTTTTGAGGCCTATTTTATTCCTATTGAATGTGAATTCTAATTTTATCTTTAGCATTGTGACAATTTGCACACGTGTACAATTTCTTACTCTGTCAATGTACTAGTAACATGCAGCTATTTAGCATATGTTATATAATTCATTTCTGGATTTTTATTTAATATGTAATTAATTAAATAACATTTTGCATAACAGAATGATGGCATAAAAAACACATTGAGCTCATTCCAGACATTTACAGAAGGGGGTCATACACTCAGAGCACACAAAATAGCACGCTTAAGGCTAGCCATTCTTACACAAAAAGCGCAATCGCTATTTACTCACACAAGTACCACCGATGTCAAACCACATAGACTTTGAAACCCACGATTAAAACACAAATCAACACTTAGGACAGAAACAAAAGACAGCCCACAGACTGTACTTAAACCAAACCTTTTGTAAATGCTAATTGTAAGTCATATTTACAAGAAAAGCTTCTCAAAAGTAGCCCAAACAACTGCACAAAAACAGACCAAAGACTGTTCGATGTTCAAGAAGCCAAAACGCACCAAATTTGCTAGTTTTGGCTGGCAGAACACTCAAAAAGCGCTCTGCATATCACTACTTATAAAAGTTTAAAGCTTTCAAATCAGGATCCTTTTTTATGTACATATTTAATTCCATGAGGTATGTAGTCACCAAGGAAGAAATACTTTTTTATACCTAAACCTATTTAGGTATCCCCTCTAGGGGAGCGGGCTGATTCCATTCTAGTTTCATAATGGTACCTCCAAGAAAGCAGCACATTCTACGATGTGTGCTAAGAACAGGCATGCCAAAAATATTGCAGCATATGCAATATTATACACAAAGTAGCACTTAATTTACGATGTGCCATTCAAATTTTATTAAAAAGTAGAGAAAAATCACCTCATTACCTGTCTATATAAATTGCAATTCATATATATCCAAATTCCAAATATTGGCCAATTTCCATACAATTCCAAAACCAAAAAGAGTCGCAATAAACGACCTTACCAAGCACAAACGTCTCGGGGCCAAGTTCTGAATGACCTAACGGTCGCTTTAGAATACTTACGCCAAAAGGGTTCTCAGTCAGGAGCGGCTACCTCCTGGAGCATCATATACTGGGTTGCAGAGAATCTCAGTGCGCAGGATACCTCCTTAGTAGTGTCCTGTCCTATACGCCTCAGTAGATTCCTGTCTTCTGTCAAGACCACTCACTTGGATAGCCACTTCTCTGATGAGATCCACGTTTCGGGTGGAAATATAAACCTCCTAAGGGGTTCACTGATACACCTGGTCCCTTTAACCAGCAAAGAAGAGATTGGCACAGAAGCTGTAATATAAAAATAATGCATTTATTAACCTCAGATGAGGGAGATTGCGTCACACAGTGCCCTCAGGCCACTGTAGGAAGCATTCTAAGGAGTACAGAGAACAGGGCCCTTATATATGCATAGGTTACATGGATTGGTGCATTTTTGTGACTAGCCCAACATGCACACTTAAGGCCTCTCCCTGCCTGCAGAATTAGTGAGCTAGGAGGATCACAGCCTAAGCCCCCAGTCTCTTATGGAAAGCTAGGTCTACCTGTCCCAGCCAACCATGGTGCTGCTCTCATTCTGTCTACTTACATAAACATGTGAGTACCATCTGGATTGGTTTAGGAGATACCACAAGGCATGCATGTGTGGCAGCGCAGGCTGCAAGGCTTAAGTTAAGAGAACAAGGCCAAAACTGTATGGCTTTATTATGAATCCATGCAGTGATTGGCCATTTTCTGTGCCTTGCTCTTTCCCCTCTTTGTGCCATGTGTCAGTAACTGAATTGAGCACAAGCGAAGGAGTGGAAAAGAGAGTTATTGGAACCTGATCAAAACCTTCCAAAAGTCCTCCTGTGATAGACGGATATCACCTGACTGCGATCCATCTTGAAAGCAGTGTAAATTTGACGTGAAAAGACAAGTGGTGGATGCTGCAAAACGAAAGCGGGGGGTTAATAATAATAATAAAAATAAAACGTATCTGTTACTGACGGACTCCTCCATGTCTCTCTGCTCCCAGTGGTAACTGTGAAAGCAAAGTCTCCCCACCCAATCAAGACACTGCTCTCATGCTATACCTTGAATGAGCGCAGCACCAGGATTGGTCTGAGTGGCCTGGTCCGAAAATGCATGAGAGTCTGTGCTGTTGGAGAAATACAAGAGTGCATGTTGGTTTGGCCAGCCTAAGACGGCCGCCAAACTGACATTCACTTTACAGTGTCCATCACTCCTCCCTCTGCATGGTCCGCCCCCCACCCCACCCTATTCTGGCATTGGCTCAGTCAGTCACAAAAAAAATTAAATATCATTGTTTTGTTATTGTTGTATTTTTGTGTGATAGACTTTGACCAGGTTCCTCCACCATTACAGAGGAGCCACCCTTTAAAGGCATCTGTCATTCACAACTCTGAAAAATAGCATTAGTGAAAACTGTTAGTTTTATTCATGTATGTTGCATTATTCTCCTCTTATGAGTGACCACCTGCATCAGTAATGTAATTTGAGATGTCATCGGCAGTGCATTGCGGGCGTGAATTATAGTTAGCTCAACTAACTATAACGGCCACATTTCTCTGGTTTTGAGTGAAATGTCCAACTAACTATAACATCCCTGAAACCTGTGGTTTTTTCAGTAAATTTCAAAGGTTTTTTAAATGTTATTTTTCTAACTATAACGTCCCTGATACTTATGTTTTTTTCCAAGAATTTTAAAGGTTTTATAAATGTTAATTCCTACCTGAAACGTCCCTGAAAACTCTGTTTTTTTTCAGTGAATTTCTACTTTTTTTAAATGCTAAATGCTAATTTCTAAATAAGCAAGAGAAGTACAGAAGGAGGCAACAGATGTCCAGAAAGAGAACAAAGGTTCACAGAGAAACAAGAGAAGTGCAGAAAGAAGCAAAAGAGGTGCAGAAAGAGGCTTACTTTGACTGTACCTTACAACAGACGCATACAAAGTATCCAAATCACTAATCCATCTCCCAAGATGTCTTAAACCTCACTTTTCTCTTGAAGGTTCAATATTCATCGACGGCTCAGAATGTTAGACCTACCAAATATAAAACAGTAATCCTAAACATATCACTGTTGTAAGTATGACCAAGTTAGTGAAGGTATGCATGCGTGTGTCTCTGCTTTTACCTGTTGACATACAAAAACGTAATATCCATGTTTCAAACAGCATACTCTGTACATTTGTTTACTTTACATGAAGGTGCCTGTATTTCCTTCTGCTCCTAATACAGGGCACATGCATATTCAATAGTACATTTGAGGGGCTCTATAACACATGTCTGCCTGTGTAACTGAATGACATGGCAGAATTAACACAATTTTACCACCTATAAGAGAAGCTACCCGCTTTTTAAGCTTCCATCTTCAGATCCATAACACATGTGAGAATACATGTACAAGTAGACAGATACCTCAGTCACAAGAGCACGCAGAAATTTAAACTTAACAGCTTGCACTTCCCATTTCAATATAGACACAGGCGACAGAAGTACAGAAAATCAAGAGAAATGTAGAAAAAAACAAGAGAGATGCAGAAAGAGTAAGAAATGTGCAGAAGAGGCAAGAGAAGTGCATGAAGAGGCAAGCGAAGTGTAGAAAAAGACAAGAGAAGTGCAGAAAGAGGCAAGAGAGGAGCAGAAAGAGGCAAGAGAGGTACAGAAAAAGGGAACAGAGTACAGAAACAGGTAAGAGATAAAGAAACAGGCAAGAGAGGTACAGAAAGAAGGAACAGGGGTGCAGAAAGAGACAAGAGAAGTGCTGAATGAAGCAACGGAGATGCAGAAGAGGCAAGAGAAGTGCAAAGGGAAGCAAAAGGTACAGAAAGAGAGAAGATGAGTACAGAAAGAGGCAAAAGGGGTACAGAAAGAAGAAAACGAGGAGCATAAGATGCAAGAGAAGTACAGAAATAAGCAACAGAGGTGCATAAAGGGGCAAGGTGGTTGCAGAAAGAGGTAATAGAAGTCCAGAAAGAAGCAAGAGAAATGTAGAAAGAGGCAAGAGAAGTGAAGAAAATAGAAAAAGAGGTACGGAAACAAGTAAATGAAGTGCAGAAACAAGCAACAGAGGCGCATAAAGAGGCAAGAGGGGTGTAGAAAGAGGCAAGAGAAGTGCAAAAAGAACCAACAGAGGTACAGAAAGAGGCAATAGAAATGCAGAAAGAGGCAAGAGAAGTGCAGAAAGAAGCAAGAGAGGTGCAGAAAGAGGCAAGAGAAGTGCAGAAAAAGGCAGAAGAACTGCAGGAAGAACCAACATTTGTGCAGACAGGGACAAGAGGGGTGCTGAACGAGGCAAGAGAAGTGCAGAAAGAAGCAACATAGGTGTAAAAAGAAGCATGAGAACTATAGAAAGATGCAAGAGAAGTGCAGAAGGAGGAAAGAGAAGTACAGAAAGAGGGAAGAGGAGTGAAGAAAGACGCAAGAGGGGTGCAGAAAGAAGCAGCAGAGGTGCAGTAATAGGCAAGAGAAGTCCAGAAACAAGCAACCGAAATCTAGAAAGAAGAGAAATGCAGAAAGAAGCAAGAGAGGTGCAGAACGTAGAAGTAGGGGTGCAGGAAGAGGGGTACAGAAATAGGCAAAAGGGATACAGAAAGAAGCAAGAGAGAAACAGAAAGAAGCAAGAGAAGTGCAGAAAGAAGCAAAATGAGTGCAGCAAGAGGCAAGAGGGATGCAGAAATAGGCATGATATGTGCACACGGAAGTAACAGAGATGCAGTAGGAGGCAAGAGAATTGCAGAAAGTGGCAAGAAAGTTGCATAAACAGGCAAACAATGTGTAGTAAGATGGAACATAGGTGCAGACAGAGGCAAGAGAGGTGCATAAATAGGGAACAGGGGTGCAGAAGAGTCAAGAGAGGCACAGACATTTGTAAGAGAGGTGCCAAAGAAGCAAGAGGAGGGCAGAAAGAACAAACAGGGGTGCCGAAAGAGACATGGGGTGTGCAAAAAAGGCAAGAGTAGTACAGAAAGAAGCAACAGAGGTGCAGAAAGAGGCAAATGAACTGCAGAAAGTGAAGAAAGGGGTGCAGAAAGAAGAAAGAGAGGTGTAGAAAGAGGGAAGAAGGGTGCAGAAAGAGGCAAGAAGGGTGCAAAAAGAAGCACAAGGGGTAGAAAGAAACAAGAGAAGTGCTGAAAGAAGCAACAGAGGTGCAGAAAGGGGAAAGAGGGGTGCAGAAAGAGACACAAGAAGTGCAGAAGGAGGCAAGAGAGATGCAGAAGGAGGGAACAGGGGTACAGAAAGAGGCAACAGAGGTGCAAAGAGAGCAAAGAGGGATGTAGAAAGAGGTAAGAGGGGTGCAGAAAGAAGTAACAGAAGTGCAGAAAGAAGCAAGAGAAGTGATGAAAGAGACAAGAGAGTTGTGGAAACAGACAAGAGAAGTGCAGAAAGAGGAAAGAGAAGTGCTGGAAGAAGCAAGAGAAGTGATGAAACAGACAAGAGAGTTGCAGAAACAAACAAGAAAGGTGCAGAAAAATGGGAGAAGTGCGGAAAGGGGTAAGACAGGTGCAGACAGAGGTAGGAGAGGTGCAGAAAGAGGCAATTGAGATGCAGACAGAGCTAAGAGGGGTATAGAATGAGGGAAGAGACGTGCAAAAAGAGGGAAGGGGTACAGAAAGAGGCAAGAGGTGTAGAAAGGGAAGATGGGTGGAGAAAGAGACAAGAGAAGTGCAGAAAGAAGCAACATAGATGAAAAGGGAGAAGGGGGTCAAGAAAGAGGCAAGAGGGGTAAGAAAGAAGCAACAGAGGTGTAGAAAGAGACAAGAGAAGTACAGAAAAAAACAAGAGTGGTGCAGAAAGAGTCAAGAGAGGTGCAAAAAGAGACAAGAGAGGTGCAGAAAGAGGCAAGAGAGGTACAGAAAAAGGGAACAGAGTACAGAAACAGGTAGAGAGAAGAGGGGTACAGAAAGAGGCAAGGGGGTGCAAAAAGGGGAAACAGGGATGTGAAAGCTGCAAGAGGGGTACCGAAAGAAGCAAGAGAGGTGCGAAAGAAACAAAAGAAGTGAAGAAAGAAGGAACAAAGGTACAGAAAGAGGCAAGAGGGGTACAGGAAGAGGGAAGAGGGGTGCAGAAAGAAGCACGAGTGGTACAAAAAGAAGCAAGAGAGGTATACAAAGAAGCAAGAGGAGTGTAGAAAGAAGCAACAGTGGTGTACAAAGAGGCAAGAGGGGTACAAAAAGAGGGAAGAAGGATGCAGAAAGGGGCAACAGGGGTGCAGAAAGAGGGAATATGGGTAGAGAAAGAGGCAAGGCGTGCAGAAAGAAGCATGAGAGCTGCGAAAAGAAATAAAAGAAGTTCAGAAAGAAGAAACAGAGGTGCAGAAAGGGGCAACAAGGGTGCAGAAAGAGGGAAGGGGGTAGAGAAAGAGGTAAGGGGTGCAGAAAGAAGAATGATATCTGCAGAAAGAAACAAAAGAAGTGCAGAAAGAAGGAACAGAGTTGCAGTAACAGGCAAGAGGGGTGCAGAAAGACGCAAAAGTGGTAGAGAAAGAAACATTAGGTGCAAATAAATACAAACGAAGTTCAGAAAGAAGTTACAGAGGTGCATAAAGAGGCAAGAGAGGTACACAAAGAAGGAAGAAGGGTATGAAAGAGGCACAAGGAGTGCAGAAAGAAGCAAGTGGAGAGCATGAAGAAGCAACAAAGGTGCAGAAAGAGGCAAGAGGGGTCAAAAAGAGGGGAGGGGTGCAGAAAGAGGCATGTGGGATGCAGAAAGAAGCAAGAGATGTGCAGAAAGAAACAAAAGAAGTACAGAAAGAAAGAACAGAGGAGCAGAAAGAGGCAACATGGGTGCAGAAAGAGGATGGATGGGTGGAGAAAGAGGCAAGAGCGCTGCAAAAAGAAACAGAAGAAGTACAGAAAGAAGGAACACAGGTGCAAAAAGATGCAAGAGGGGTGCAGAAAGAGGGAAGAGGGGTGCGTAACAAGGAGGCAAAAGGGGTTCAGAAAGTAGTTAGAGGTACAGAAATAAACAAAAGAAGTGCAGAAAAAAGGAACAGCAGAACAGAAAGAGGGAAAAGGGGTGCGGGAAGAGGGGTGTGAAAGAGACGCGAGTGGTACAGAAAGTAGCAAGAGAGGTGTAGAAAGAAGCAACTGAGGTGCAGAAAGGGAAGAGGGGTGGAGAAAGAGACAAGAGAAGTGCAGAAAGAAGCAACATAGATGAAAAGGGAGAAGGGGGTCAATAAAGAGGCAGGAGGGGTACAGAAAGAAGCAAAAGAGGTGCAGAAAGAAAAAAAAGAAGTGAAAAAAGAAGGAACAGAGGTGCAGAAAGAGGCAGGAGGGGTGCAGAAAGAGGGGGCAGGGGTGCAGAAAATGGCAAGAGAAGTGCAGAAAGAGGCAAGAGGGGTGCAGAAAGAGGCAAGAGAGGTACAGAAAGAAGCAAGAGTGGCCTGTACACCATTAGTACCAATTTACACCCACATTTAGCAATAAATAACAGGTGAACCTTCTAGGTTTACAAAGGACCTTCCACCACGCTGTAACTCTTGTCGCTGCATTTTTTAGCCAGTTTAGCTAGAAAGAAGGCTTTTTTTGTTCAAATCTGCAGATTAGGCAGCAGATGATGGATTATGTGGCTAATGTGGAAAATCTATAATTGTGACAAAGTTGGTCCAGCTAAAGAGTTGCATAATCCCAGTGGCTGTGCTTATGCCTCCGACTACGTCCAGAAGTGCTCCTCAGTGAATCCTTCTTTTTTGTCTCATTGAGTTCATAGTTTAGCTTCTATGGAAATGAGGAAGACTAAACCTGAGGTTACCACTCCACAACACAGACTGCTATACACATAAGTACTCTCTATAACACATAATCCCACTCTACATAATTCCTATAAAATAAATACCACGTGCTTTCTATCGACACAATTTCACTGCACAACATAATTCCTTTACACACAACATATATCTACTCCACTCCACTCCAAAAACATTTGTAAAAAATGTTTACATTTACAATGCCAATAGATCTAATGTGAGACCTATTACATCGTAAATTCTTCTTTAACTAATAGTTGCGTTTGCAGAGTGGTGGTAAAAAGGGTGTTGGACCTAGCGCTCGAGAATTCCACTGCATAGGACTTACAGGAGGTCTCAAGAGAGCTTCTTGGCCCCCAAAGTCCCCCAGGAGTAAAGTGGACTTCATCACCCAACTCGTAGTGTGCCAGGAAGCATGTTTGCAGAGTGATGGAGAAAGGAGGCCTTGGCCTCTGCAGACCTCTTAGCAATCCCACTGTGTTGGACTTATTGGAGGTAATAGGAGGCTTAGTGGGCCCCCAAGGACATCTTCAGGGGCCAACTACCCATCCTATTATCTCCAGTAAGTCCCATACAGCAGGATTTCTAATTTGTCATAGCAGGCCATGCCCCCTTTGCCACCACTCTGCAAACGTGCCACCAGCAGTGCGCCAAGAGGCGCATTTGCAGAGTTGTGTAAAAAGGGCTGTAGCCTCAGACCTCCTCTCAACAATCCCACTGTGAGGGGATTACTGGAGGTACCTAGTGGTCTAGTTGGCCCCTAAGGACCCTTAGGACTGAAGTGGACTTAATCCCCAATTCAGAACGTGTCAGGAGGTGCGTTTGCACAGTGGTGTAGGGAGGGGGTGAGGCCTACAGCGAGATGCCAGCTTTTTTTCTACTTGGTTTTTGGAAAGGGGGGATGTGTGGTCCCCCGTCCCTTGATTTTTTTTCAGCCCTGGGGACCCCATTCTCCAGGGCTTGAGCATTTTTTTGTTTAAAAAAAAAGAAAACGGAAAGGGGGCTGTGTGGTCCTCTTTCCCTGGGCCACTATTGGCCCCGGGGGGCCCCATCCCCAGGGGCCTGGGCTCATTTTTGAATTTGATTTTTTTTATTCCATGGGGGGCCACCTCCCCTCAGCCACTTCAGGCCCCGGGTACCCCATTCCCTGGGGCCTGGCCTAATTTTTTTATTGGCCCCTGCACCATTTTTACACATTGCCCCCAGTTTATTTTCTCAGCAGGATTCGGGAACCCAGCGTCAATCCTACTGTTTAAAAAAAAGAAGCTTTTTGAGGCCCTGTGGGTACCTGTGGAACCCCCTGACCAGACCTAGGGTTTCAGGGTGTTTCTACCCTGCTCCCTTTCCTTTTTTTAAAATCATTTAATACCCTTTTTTCTTGTGACTCAGTTTTACCAAGTCACAAAATGGCTGCCAACACTTCTTGGTTTGGAGTGTTGACAGCCAATCAAAATGAAGCTCAAGATAGGGCGGGTTCGCGGATCCACTGCGGTCACCAGATATAAATATATTTTTAGTTCTGAATTTATCAGGAATTACTGAACGGATGTACACCATTTAAAGAAAAGAGTGCACTCTAGAACAACAGCTACCTCTCCACCAAATTTGGTGTAATTCCGTTCAGCAGTTCAAGCTGCAGCTGCAACAAAAGTTCCTATGGAGATTAACATGGAGTTAACGTGTTTTGGGGACCTCCTTTTTTATTCTCAACCCCCATTGACAAATCACCCCGGAACTTTCAAGACAGGAGCTGACTGGAGCGGGCCATTAGTTTTGAACATTTTGGGAAGATTCGTCAAATGGTGCCAAAGATATTGGCAAATCAAAAAAATAATTTTCCTATGGAAACTAGGTCCTAAGTCCTAACTTTAACTACCTACTGGCGACCGCCAATAGGATATATATATATATATATATATATATATATATATATATATATATATATATATATATATATATAGATATATATATATGTATATATATATATATATCTATATATATTACCTACTGGCGGTCGCCAGTAGGTATATATAGTTAGGATTTTTTCTCTATGGGATTTTTGAAAATTCTATGTCTAATAACTTTGGCGTTTGTGGACGGAATTGGCTGAAATTTTCAGGAAAATGGCACATTTTGTTTCTGAGCAGCCCTTGAAAATTTGGGGGGGGTTCGTCAAGGGGGGGCTGAGAAAAAAGGGGGGTCCCAAAACGTGTTTTTAACATTGAGTTTTCCATAGGGCGGTTGGCCTCACTTTTAGCTCGAAGGGCTGAATGGATTTGCACGAAACTTGGCAAAATTGTAGGGACTGGTAGCCCGATGTGCCTTTTGTAGGTCTCAATATATGTGCTTCAGTGGATTTTGAGAAATTAACGTTCAAAAAAAGATACATATCTGTAACAGCGGACCGGGCAGCGCTCCAGTTCGCGTACTTTTCGCGCAACGGAGCTTTGTGAAGCGAAGCTGATTGGTTCTCCGGCGTCTGTAAACATTCCAAACAGTCCGTAGCGGCCGCCATCTTGTCTCTCGGTAGGATCGAGAGACAAGAGGAGGCCAAAGCGAAGGGGCAAATGACCATAAGGGGGCATAGTAGATCCTCGCTGACCCCCTAGGTTTGATGTGGAGGTTTTAAAAGGGCCCCGCGGGGCAAAAAAAATAATAATAATAATAATCGAATGGCTGAATGGATTTGCACGAAACTTGGCAAAATATTAGGGACTGGTAGCCCGATGTGCCTTTGCTAGGTCTCAATATATGTGCTCCAGTGGATTTTGAGAAATTAACGTTCAAAAAAAGATATATATCTGTAACAGCGCTCCGCTTCGCGTACTTTTCGCGTTACGGAGCTTTGCGAAGCTGATTGGTTCTCCGCCGTCTGTCAACATTCCAAACAGTCCGTAGCGGCCGCCATCTTGTCTCTCGGTAGGATTGAGAGACAAGAGGAGGCCAAAGCGAAGGGGGAAATGACCATAAGGGGGCATAGTAGATCCTTCCTGACCTCTTAGGTTTGATGTACCATTTTGCCAAGTTTGGTGTAATTCCGTTCAGCCATTCAGGCTGTAGACGTATGTAAATGTCCTATGGAAAATTGCATGGGGAAAACACATTTGAAAGTGTTGAAATTTAGAACCAATTAAAATGTTACTTTGGTTTTGTATTTGTGTGTGATGAAAGTTAATTGGTTATGTATATATGTCAAATGAGAGGAAACCACAGCCATTTTGTGATACTACTGTCTGAGGTACATTTGTGAGGAATTTTTGGTGGTGAATTTCTGGTGTTTGATTTACACAGTACTAACACTTCTCCTACTTTTAAAAAGGTGAGTTGTTAATTTGTAAGGGGAACTATGTTGTACACTTGAAGATAATTTGAAAAATGTTTTCTGTTATTTATTTGCAGTCCTTCTGTCATACTAAATACTTGATAAAGTTAGTTTTATATTATGTATTACTAAAAACGATAAATGAAAGTGATTATTTTTTTCTGCAATTTACAGCAAGCAATTTCAAAATAAATGGCTCACAATGAAGAGACCGTGGCAATTTCTTTGTAAGGGGAACTATGTTGTACACTTGAAGATAATTTGAAAAATGTTTTCTGTTATTTATTTGCAGTCCTTCTGTTATACTAAATACTTGATAAAGTTAGTTTTATATTATGTATTACTAAAAACGATAAATGAAAGTGATTATTTTTTTCTGCAATTTAGAGCAAGCAATTTCAAAATAAAATGGCTCACAATGAAGAGACCGTGGCAATTTCTTTTGAATTGTCCACTACATTGATTGAAATTGAGAGCACCAATAATGAAATATTGTCACAAGGAGGAGATGACTTGTATGATTCCATTAGATTGATTGAAATGGACAGCACCAATAATGAAATATTGTCACAAGGAGGAGATGACTTGAATGATTCCACTACATTGATTGAAATTGAGAGCACCAATAATGAAATATTGTCACGAGGAGATGACTTGAATGATTCCACTACATTGATTGGCACCAATAATGAAATATTGTCACAAGGAGGTGATGACTTGAATGATTTTTTTGATCAATCTGTTGATGGCGAATTTATCGAATGTTTGGAGACCATAGAGTTACAAGAATCATCATTGCAGACTTTTCATGAGGAAATTGCTGATGAGGACATGTTACTAGTTCTGAAGAATAAATTTATATTTAGAAATCAAAAATTGTTTGAGACATTATTCATTTTTATTTTTAATTTATGAGGTTGTAGCGAAGTGATTGTAGTATAAAATGAGACTTATAGTATAGAGTGCAACATTTTTATGTTACATGGTAAGTTTACTCATATTTACTTCCCTTCTGCCACTATATTATCTCCAATGTGTATTTGACATCTCTTCTTCATCTCCGGCCTCCTTTCTCTCACTGTGTGTCTCCGATGCATCTTATCGCTGCTATTTTGTGTAATTACAGAAGAGAGTAAAATAAAATAGTTCGGAACGTGAAAAGGGGGCAAAGTAGAGTACCCCTCACCCCCTAGGCCTTTTTAGGCGGTCCCAAAAGGATCAGTTTCTGCTTTCCTGAGAGATTATGGTATGAGTTCCATATACCACAATAATTTGCATTACAACATGCAAGATATCTATCTCCTATTACCAACTTTTGGAGATATTCGCGCTAAGCGCGAATATCTCCAAAAAGTAACACCTGCCCTGAGCAGTTCTTAGCCATGTTATCCAATGGGAGGTGGATAACATGGCTAAGAGCATTAGCTCGGTAATGCATGAATATCGCTGACTTTTTAGCGATATTCATGCATTGCGGCCGTTTATTATCGCATTTGCGATAAACCTTGATAATAGCAAGGTTTATCTTCGATAATTTCTGACGATGCTTAGCGGTAAAAAATTCGTTGGTAAGCATCGTTAGCGATAAATATCGCTTAACTTTGGTAATATGCACCAACGTCTGTTAACGTTCGATTCGAAGGAAATGAGGAAGTGTTGAAAAACATTGTCTGCGCCATCTTGCCTTTTTTGAAATGCCACACTTTTGTCGTGCACGGCAGCCATTTTAGATGCCTTGACCAGACCCACTCTCTGCACGCTGTCGATTCATAGCATGGCTCCCCACCCTCGCAAGCATCTTCCCCAGGCACTGGTCACCCCCGCTCTCTGTCTTATGCATCGGCAATAAACCTCCCCCCATCTGCGCTGCTCTTCCCTGAAAATCACACTCTGTGCCCGCCCGACACCTCCCTTTCGCCCTATTCACTACCGCACCCTCTGACACTCCTCTTCCTCTGTGTCCGATTGTCCACTCTATCACCTATCCCTGCAGATGTAGTTTATGGCCCCAGCTGTAAAGAATCACCCCTCTTCAAAGGAGTTATAGTAGATCAAGGCCCACACCCGATGAGATCCGTCACACCACACGTGTTCCTACTATCTGAAAACCATCCTGTATTGTGATTGGGGAGGGGACCGAGCCTGAAGCGGAAGATTCCAGGAATGACTCTTTGTACATCAAAGTTTTTACAATTATGTGTCACATTAAAAATATATAGCACTCCAACAAAGTAGTAGGAATATAAAACTTTAATAACATATAAATATATACAACAAAACAAAAACAGTAAAAACATTTAAACAACGAAGAGACCGTGGCAATTTCTTTTGAATTCCTGATGAGGACATGTTACTAGTTCTTTCAAATTATGAAAATTCAGAAGATGTTGCCTGGGGGTGGGTCGTCAGTAGCAGTCTGTTGTGCGAATAGTTCCAAGGCAGCAGAACGCGCTGAAATCTAGATGGCACGAAAGTGATGTCTAGTAAGTTGCCGCCCAGCAAATAACGGCGTGGGGCGCCGCGGGGGTGAGTGAGTCCAGTAGGCACCACAGCTATTCTTACCGGCATTGCAGAATTACTGCTGGGGACAATGCCTGTGCTGTAGCAGGGTCACAGCAGAAACAAAAAGGATTCTGTTGAAGATGTTGTTGGTTTTCAATTTGAAAACAGTTCTGGTGTCAACTGCTATGCTAATGTAGTGGTTAATGTTTTGTTTTCTCTAGAAAATGTAAAAGAGGGGGAGGCAGTCCAAAGTTCCGTTAAAAGGGCAAAGGAAAGGATCGGTGGTTTGAACTATCAGTCAAAAAGGGGAGGGGGTGCAACAATTTTTCCTACCGGGTCACACTGTGCTTTCACCGGAACTGAGGTCTGCAGGATTCTAGTAATTCAAAGTGAGGCTGGCGCCAGCATGGGAGCGCCGACGTCCCGCGGATACAGTTTCGTCACTCCACGGGCGATCATGGCAGTCATTCCCCATCGGGGGTCGGAGACTCCCGCGGCTCCTCTAGAATCTTCAAGGTCGTGGAGGACTACGGTGGTGGAGTCAACCAGTGACCGGGCCATTTCTTTATGCTGGGCCCGCTCTTGCCAGGTCGACCGCCATTTTGAGAGTTCGGTAGCTACTGGCGATCGCGGGGTCAAATGAGCGGACGGGCTCCACCCTGCCGGGCGAGACGTTGCAGCATGGCCACAGTGGAAGAACCCTTTTCCGGGCGCCTGGAGCGCTGAGGGTGCAGCTGGGAAGCCTCCACCTGGGGAGGCGGGAGAGGCCTGTTCGCACCGTCTCTCCCTCCCAGTGCACCCCACGGCGTCTCGCTTGAGATTTGTTATGGCCGGACCAGGCGATGAGGACGAGGGGGGGGGTCAGAGGCATGTGCAAGACATCCCCCCCCAGTGTTGTCGCAGCCATTATTCAAGAAAGAAGAAGTGTCCCGTCCGTCTTCGGGCCGGGCTTCCGGTAGATGTCGGCCGGACGCCCCTGGCTCTGGCCCCATGAACGGGTTTCTTGGTTTATCGGCTGCAGCCGGATCCCGTCGGCCTCGGCCCCCCGACCGTTGGTGGCCGGACCGGAAGAGCATGTGGCGGGACTACCTGCAACTCTCAAGGGCCACCGCGGCCGGACTGGGAGAGAGAGGGGAGGGTCGAGGAGACATTCCCCCCCCTGCAACTGTTCAGCGTTGTAAAGGCAATCCCCTGGCCGGGTCCCGCTGGCCTCGGCCTCTCCTCCGGCTACACCCTACGTTAGGATCTCCTGGCCGAGGCGTGGCAGCAGGACCCGCCTTATATGGGCTGCTCCCGGCTGGGCGTAGCCGCAACCCTGCCCCACCTTGGAAGTTTCCAGAGTGGGGGCGGATGTTCTACTGACTTGCATTTTCCCTAGTCTATCGATTTTTTTGGCGTGGCAGGCGGTGGGACAGCGAGGGGTGATTTGGTTTCTCTTACTGTTTTTCTGGTCTCTCACCACTGGCATATTTTAACGTTTTCTTGTTTCTAGGACATTAATAGGTTTTATCATTACGTTATGTTATCGTTTCTTTGTTCGTTGTTTAATAAAAGTTCATGTTCATCAGTGGCCTACTGATTTTCGTTTTCCTATTCTTTTCTTTCCAGGTTGTTTCATGCTAAAGTTTCTGTTAACAGGATACAGTGATCACTTCGTTATTATTGCATATGTCCTTTTCACTAGGGGTGCTCTCTGGTCGGGCCAGATGACGTATCTCTAGTAAATGGTCCGGGTGAAACAGGTGCATCAATCAGTGGGGAGTAGATAGGCATGACAGATTACAACGGGGGAGAAAGGTCCGCATTACGTACCCTTTCACTATTTGCAAAGATTTTCCTACGTATATTTGCAAACAGGGAATACCTCCAAAAAGAACCAATTCCCAAACAGTCAATGTTTGGGGAAACAATCAATCAATGAGGAACGAAATAGGCACGACGTGTTAAAGGTTTGCGTTACCTACCCTTCACTATCTGCAAAGGGAGAGAGAATATTCCTATTCTTCCTCGTTTGCAGGCAGAGAAGATTCTTAAGAGAATCAACTTCGAACAATTCAATGCTCGATTCAAACAATCAACAAGGGGTACTGTGAACACAAATGAACGCCGCTTATGTACATACACATTGGTATTATCAACAGGTTGTTCCTAATGTTTTTATTTTAGGGAGGTCAAAAAGAGATCCCATTAGTGGCCTACTGATTTTGCTCGATTCCTTTTGTTTTTTTACACGATTTTTCGCTATCTGCAAAGACTAAACAGAGTATTGCGACTCTGTGCTTGTTTGTAAATAGAGAATGAACCAAAGAGAACAATCAATCAAATGGAGAGAGAAGCAGGCACGACGGATTACAACGGGGGCAACGGGGGCAAAGGCCTGCGTTAACTACCCTTCACTATCTGCAAAGAGAGAGTACTCCTAATAGAAATGAGGGGTGGGGGGCAGCATTCAAAGCAGATCAGTGTGCATAAACACGAAAATGTTTTTACTTACCACGTACTTGACATTCGACAGCTTATGATATTTGCTATTAAAAAACCATTGAAATTCACTGAAAAAACCATAGGTTATAGACCATATATAGTTAGGAATTAGCATTTAAAAAACCTTATTTTACTCACACAAAACCATTGAAATTCCATATATAGTTAGTTGCACTAACTATATATCGCGCACCCGCAATCCACTGCTGATCATGTCACATATTACATCATTCATGACATGGTCAGTGACATCACTGATGACATCACTGATGACATCTCAAATGACATCACTGATGACATCACTGATGACAACATCCAGTGACTATGTTTCTGTAAAGTTAAAATATGTCTTACATATTGAAGAATGAGTGGATGTATAAGTGTCTGGATGAAGGATTTAGTAGGTGCGTGACTGACTGTATGAGTGAGTGATTAAATGTGTCTCACTGAATGCATGGGTTAGTGACTAAACTGTCTTAATTTGTGCATCATTATGTCTGTTGTGATGTAAACTGCTGCATGTGTTGATCATTAGCTATACGAGAGGCTATATGTGTTATTAATTGGTTGCCCAAGTATTTCTATGGGAGATTGAGTTTGTGTGGGGGTGGCTGGAAGGTGTGTGACTCTATGCATAGATGTGTGAGCAGTTTATTCACTAGGTGTATGAGTTCAAGACTGCATGTGGAAACAGCTACATGGGCAGTTGACTGTGTGCATGAGTGTATTGATGAGTGAATGGATATCTCAATGCTACATGTCATAGTAAGTACATATGTTAAACACAGTACATGTGAGAGTTGGCATATATAAATAACTGTGCATGAGAGCCACTGAATGAGTGAGTGGTTGTATCGATCATTGTGAACTTGTATCAGGGATTGTATAAGAGAGTAAATATGTGTTAGTATATGTTTCAATAAGTAAGGTGTGTTTAACTGTATAGTTGAAGAAATGGAGGTGAGATTGTTTCTTTGCATGACTGACTGGGTGTGTGAGTAACTCCATGGATGAGTGGCAGTGTGTGAGTGTCTGTATACACTGAGTGTATCTAAGGTTATATTAGAGTCTGAAGAGGTTTATCGTATTAGCACAAGAATGATGTCAAATGAGATGTCATCAGTGATGTCATCAGTGATGTCATTTGAGATGTCATCAGTGATGTCATCAGTGATGTCACTGACCATGTCATGAATGATGTAATATGTGACATGATCAGCAGTGGATTGCGGGTGCGCGATATATAGTTAGTGCAACTAACTATATATGGAATTTCAATGGTTTTGTGTGAGTAAAATAAGGTTTTTTAAATGCTAATTCCTAACTATATATGGTCTATAACCTATGGTTTTTTCAGTGAATATATATATATATATATATATATATATATATATATATATATATATATATATATATATATATATATATATATATATATATGTATTACCTACTGGCGGTCGCCAGTAGGTATATATAGTTAGGATTTTTTCTCTATGGGTTTTTTGAAAATTCTATGTCTAATAACTTTGGCGTTTGTGGACGGAATTGGCTGAAATTTTCAGGAAAATGGCACATTTTGTTTCTGAGCAGCCCCTGAAAATTTTGGGGGGGTTCGTCAAGGGGGGGCCGAGAAAAAAGGGGGGTCCCAAAACGTGTTTTTAACATTGAGTTTTCCATAGGGCGGTTGGCCTCACTTTTAGCCCGAACGGCTGAATGGATTTGCACGAAACTTGGCAAAATTGTAGGGACTGGTAGCCCGATGTGCCTTTTGTAGGTCTCAATATATGTGCTCCAGTGGATTTTGAGAAATTAACGTTTAAAAAAATATATATATCTGTAACAGCGGACCAGTTAGCGCACTGGTTCGCGGACTTTTCGCGCAACGGAGCTTTGTGAAGCGAAGCTGATTGGTTCTCCGGCGTCTGTCAACATTCCAAACAGTCCGTAGCGGCCGCCATCTTGTCTCTCGGTAGGATCGAGAGACAAGAGGAGGCGAAAGCGAAGGGGCAAATGACCCTAAGGGGGAATAGTAGATCCTCGCTGACCCCCTAGGTTTGATGTGGAGGTTTTAAAAGGGCCCCGCGGGGCAAAAAAAAAAATAATAATAATAATCGAACGGCTGAATGGATTTGCACGAAACTTGGCAAAATTGTAGGGACTGGTAGCCCGATGTGCCTTTGCTAGGTCTCAATATATGTGCTCCAGTGGATTTTGAGAAATTAACGTTCAAAAAAAGATATATATCTGTAACAGCGCTCCGCTTCGCGTACTTTTCGCGTTACGGAGGTTTGCGAAGCTGATTGGTTTTTCGGCGTCTGTAAACATTCCAAACAGTCCGTAGCGGCCGCCATCTTGTCTCTCGGTAGGATCGAGAGACAAGAGGAGGCCAAAGCGAAGGGGCAAATGACCATAAGGGGGCATAGTAGATCGTGCCTGACCCCCTAGGTTTGATGTGGAGGCTTTGAAAGGTTCTCGCAGGGCAAAAAAATATATACCGTTTTTTTAGTTTTTTTGCGTGGAGTGCGCTCGGTTCGCGAACCGGGAAACGTTCTGGGGAAGCGTACTTTCTTGAAAATTAGTGAAAAAAGTTAGAGTACAATAATAATTGTGAGTGATCAGATGTAGGGTAGCTCTGAGAAGAGCTTTTGGGTTTATGGTACATTTAGGTACTTATAAGTAGGTACCAATGCACATTCTTAAATTCAGAGTGAAAACTCTGTTGCCCTCATCTGAGAAGTGAACTCCATCTCCTCTGTAGATATCTTGCATGTAGTAACGCAAGTTATTGTTGTACAGGGAGCCCATTCCATGGTCTCTCATGTAAGCTGAAACAGATTTGTTTACATGCTTCCTCGACTTCTCAATTTGTGGACAAAATTGGTTTGACCACCTCCATTTCTGTCTTTGGCATATATTTGAATATACCAAGGCAGTCTGAGGAAAAAGTGCCATCAATTGTTCAAAGGTGTCCTTTAAAAGCATTTCCAGACCTACCCCAGTCAAAGTGCCCAAATCATTACCTCCACAGTGCACAATTAACAGGTCAGGTTTGGGCAAATGCATAAAGGTTTTCACCAATGGTATCAATTGGTGACATTTTAATCCTCTGTGGCCAAACCACTTAATTTCCACATCTTGTAAATTGAGGTTAGGTAAATTCCTGTTTTCAGCGTACCTTTGAGCCCAATATATGTAACTATGTCCAACAATCCAGACAGAAAACATGGCGAGAGAAGGTTCTGCTGCAGTCAGATGAAGTGTGGCAATGAAATGGCAGTTGAAAAAATGAGAGTGTAAAATGAAAAAAACTGAGGAGTTTCTGTGTTAATGAAGCAGTAAGAGTGATTGGTGGATTTTGATTGCTGAAAACAGAAAGTTAGTGTGAATGGATGAGTTCGTTGAAAGATGTATTTTGAGTGGCGAAGAAAAAATCATTAAATGGAAGAATGCTCTGGATATGCAGGTGCACTGAGAGTTCAGAGTTGAATTGCAACATTGTTGTGTGAGAGGTCTTGCAAGAGGTGGTTGCTATGCAGAAAAAGCAGAGAGGGGGCAGAGGGGGGAAGGGTTTTGCTTTGAAAAAAAGTGAGGGAAGAGTTTTGATTGGGTGACATGAGAGATATGTGTGAGGAATTACAGCATTTCTGTGCTTTTGATAGCTGCAGACTCTGGAGTGCATACCTTTTGCTCTGCTGAAGACAAATTGGTGTGTTTCTGAGACTGTTTTGAAACTCAAAGTATTTGCTAAGGTGAGAAAAGATTTCTTTAATTTAGATAGAAAATAGTGTGCTTTAAGGAGAAAATTATGAAGAAAGTTGTGTTTTTCAAATGTTGCTTTGTCTCAAGTGTTTCACAAATAGATTTTGTTTCTTTGAGAAATTGTAATTGGAGAAAATGTGAAGTATTAGTACTGACAGGGCTTTTATGTGCATAGGAGCTGTGGAGTGTTTTCAAATTATGACTTGTAAATCGTTTTTGAGAAAAAGCAATTGTTTTAATATTGATGAGAAGGACATAATGGTGTCTGCTTCTTTATAAGGTAATTGAGAGTCTGTGATGTTATTTTTCCCATTTCAATGTAAGAAGTTTGTCTGTGGAGCAAATTGCTTGTAAATATGCTCCCACCTGTGCATGGCAAATTTAGATTTTGAATGTTTCCGTTACATAGGCATGTTAAAGGTGACGGAAAATGCTGCAAAGGCAATCAAAAAATGCTTTTATGTGTCTTAAGGACATTTTAAGTCATTTCCCCATGTGCAGTGTTTTCAAATTATGAGTTGAAAATCGTTTTTGAGGTAAAGGAATGGTTTCAAAATTTATGTGCGCCATATGACCCCAAATTTCTTTTTCAGGGGTGCAGCAGGGTGTTCTTGAGACACCCCTGCACCGTCGGAAAAATTCGTAATTTGCGATGAGGTAATTGCTAATCGCAAATTGTACCTTCATTCCTATGGGCCTCCTGCTGCATGGAAATGAATGGGTAATTTGTAATTAGCAAATAGGTCATCGCAAACTAGGAATGGTAAAGAATCGCTATTTATTTCTTAAAGTTCGCTATTTAGGAAATGCAAAAAACTTTGATGATACATATGGCGGTTTATTTCTAACAAGATAAGAAGCATAGGGATAGATTTATGATGACTGGCGCATCATTAGGGATGTGTTAGTCATTCTGTGCCGCTGTTCCGTCACCTATGGTGTGCTGCATTTACAATGCGGCGCATCATGGGGCAAAAACAGCACAGATGCGTGACGTATTTGTGTCGTAAAGTTGGCGCATTGCTGGAGTTGTATCGCAAGTGTGATGAAGCTCCAGTAAGGTTGAGGGGTGCCCCTGTCGCAGGGTTTCTGTTCTCACACAGAACTGTGGACAGAGGATTGGAACCTCGGCGAATTAGGGCGTCCCAAAAGTCACCTTAGTAATCAAAACCCCTTAGCAAGCTAGGTACAGTGACACATTGGATATAACAAATTCTCAATGTTTAGACAATCCAGAATATGAACTTATAGTACCTCAGGATACGTGGAACTCATGAACAGTCGGTCGTTATATATTTCTTAGAAACGAGAACATGGAGTTAAGAAGAACACATGTGTATTTGAAATGTTTATTTACTAATGCCGTCTTCTCAGGCGTAGTATCTTAGATTATACAAGTACACATATTATCAGTAGCAAAATTACCAGCATAGTTAATAGTACATAAAAAGCGAATGGTGACAGTATGTTAACATGCTGTAAATGAATAAGAGTTAGCAACACTTATAAGCAGCCGCGGGCCGTGGAGGGAGTTACGGTGGGGCAGGGAGGCGGGGAGGGGGAGAAGCAGGGTGGAGAATACAAGTACACATATTATCAGTAGCAAAATTACCAGCATAGTTACTAGTACATAAAAAGCGAATGGTGATAGTATGTTAACATGCTGTAAATGAATAAGAGTTAGCAACACTTATAAGCAGGCGCGGGCCGTGGAGGGAGTTACGGTGGGCAGGGAGGTGGGGAGGGGGAGGGGCAGGGTGGAGAGGGCTTCACCCTGCCCCTCCCCCTCCCCGCCTCCCTGCCCCACCGTAACTCCCTCCACGGCCCGCGGCTGCTTATATCTCACCCTCCCTAATACACATAATATATTATTTGCTAAGAAGGTCTCTTTGTGTTGGTTTAGGGCGTGCCGATACTTTAGTGTCTTAGATTTGAAGGAATCACATCAGCATAGAAAAGATAATCCATATGCCGTGCTTAATATCGCCAACGGCATTGTGCCATAATATTTTAGCATGCGATTGCGGAACAGTGTCAGCAGCTGCAGGGCGGGAGCTTGCACAGGAGGGACATCCATATTTAAAAATGTAAAAAAGCACAAGAGCGTTCGCTGGTAATGCAAGTAAAAATGGGAATCCACGAAGCAGAGTGGAAAAAATAGAATGTAAGAAAGCAGGGATGACTTCAAAGATTTTCTCAAATGAAGTCACAAGACCACTGGTAACAACTTTAAAAAAGTGCGCCAGCCTCTTTGTGGAGGATGCGTTAGAGATAGTCCGAACCATCTTGCTGAAATGGAAAGGCGAATCTGTATTTAAAAGGGTCTGCAGCTCTGTACGGGTGTTCGCTGTGTGAAGGACGAAAGTTTCATAGGCCGAACTCAAGGCCACCTCTCTCTGAGACAAAAGAGCTCTTATTCTTGCCATGCCGTTGAAATCTGTCCCAAGGTTGGTATTTGTGGCAAGATTGAAAACTCCGTATGTTGATGTGTGGGAGGAAATAGAACATTTCTGCAGCAAATAACCCGTTCATTTACTGTTACTATAAAATGAATACTTTTAATTAACTCAGAACAATCTTCATTATTGAGCATCAAATAACTACCATTTTCCAAGAACTTGAACGTGGGGATGATAGCAGGAACTGGTGTGCCTTGCAACACGCAAGCCATATTTGGTCGGTGTTTGTTGCATGAACCGTGTAAATGTATGTGCCTACACATTAGTGAATGATCTGGCGTCTCAGTGCATTCCTCTCCATTCAGATAAAGTTCTTGATCATCTTTGAAAATCTGTATGTGTATGGAAGCGACCAGACTTGATGAAGAAAACCACTACCTAAAGGTTAATAACGACCTATTGGTATATATTTCATACAATTTGAAAACTTATATAAAGCAAAAGGCAGCGTTATTAAACTGTGGATAAGGCACGTTGCCAAAGCAGTCAACCTTTTGGATTTATACTGGAAATGTTAAAGGAAGAATTACGGAGTAGGGCCTGTAAATCTTTAATAGACAACGAGTAAAATTACTCCAACATCGTATTCCTTTAACTCCGGGATAGTAGGGGTGTTTAATTTTTTAGAAGTAGCCAATCCAAAGCATTTGGTCTGGGAAATTGTTTCATTCACAAACAACATATGTTTTGGGATGAGACATGCACGGTGGAAAGCCTCAGTGCCTTGTACCTGCCAGGTTCGTGAACCCCAAACTGATGTAGATCCTGGATATTTTTACTCTGTATTACGTTAGCATGGTCTCATTACTGGTTTAAACGCCATTTTTCCTTTTTTGTAACTTCTGCACACGACACTTAGTTGTTGCTTTAGCTTTCAGCCTACCTGCGTCAAGATCTATGCCTGCTTCAAGCAGGCGCAGGGTTTTGATGTAGCTTTGTCCTATCTGATTGTAAATGCGGCACACCGTGGGTGGCAGAGCAGCGGTGTACGTTAACTGGTGCATCCCTGGGGATGTGCTAGTTAATATAAATCTGCCCCTTTACATTTAATTATGTGCAGGGGACACAGAGTAGGTGAGGTTTATCCAAGGTTAAGAAGAGATGAGTCCTGTTCAGTGAAAAATTGGAGATAGGCTTCAGTATATTATATACTTAAGTAGTGTGTTAAGTTTTTGATGACTGTTATTAATTTACTGTTGGGTAATAGTGGTTAATAACATTTTTTATTATATTTTACCACAGATTCAACTGCAGATTATTTCAAGATTTTAGGATGCCTAGCAAAGAAAGAGTAAGAAAGGCTGCAAAACGTCAAAGACAGCAGGACCATGGAAGAATGCAGTAGTCCTCTAACAAAAAGATTTGTCAAGTCACCAAGAAAGCACCGGGTAAGAGTCGAAAAACAGTCATAAGAAATATGTCTAGTAAAAAAAATATTACTACAGAAAATGTTTCACTCCAGAAAAGGAAACAGAATTCAAATGGTAAGGAAAGGCCAATGAGAAATGTTACTGCTAGAGTAAGAGATAACTCTATGCATGAAAGTAGAAGGAAACAAGAGTTTAGGGATATTCGTAAACGAATGTTCCGCAACAGGATAATTGGGAATTTGTTAAAAAATATTAAGAAAGGTCAGCAGAAAGTGGTTTTTTATAAGAGAAAAAAAATTGTTGAGAAAGTTATTGATCAGGCATTTGAAATTAAACGTAAGTTATTTATTTTGACAATCAATAGAATTCGGAAGCTAAACAAGGTAATTTATGATTTCAAAAGAAATAGTAGATGGAAGAGAATAGTTAATCGTAGTAATTTTTGTGAAGTTTTTTCTGGAGAATGGATGCATAGTTCCAGCTCTGAGGCATTTTTTAATGAGGAGAGTTATTTCCAGGATAATGATTTGGTGCATGCAGTTGACACCAGTGGTCGAGCTTATGAAGTGAAAGATGGTTGTCCAGTTGAAAAAGAAAAACTTGTGACAACAGAGATAGAAGAGGTGTTAGGTAATGAGGTTTTAGGGAGACGTCCTAAGGGTCCTGTGTACACCTGGAAGTGTAGTAGTATTTGCAGTGTACGACAGGATTCCATCAATTTGCTTTGTGATTTTATACGGTCATTTAGTAAGAACAGTTTGAAGCAGAAAATGAAGTTGTTGCAAGAATTAGATCCTTGCAGAGTGAGAGAAGTGATAGGTTTGCATGGTCATTCACTGGCTTGTCTTTCCAGGAGAGTATGCCAGAGTGTTTTTCATCATTTCAGGATGCTAGCAGTGCATCATAATAAAGTGAGGAAATTAGTTAGAATGTTGTATTATGCTAAGAGTCCAGCAATTATGCTTAAACAATTATGCGCTGCTCTTTTGCATGGTTCTGAAATAGATGTGAAGAATATATGTGAAGAAATTGAGTTTTGTTACTTTGGAAGTAAAGAGGAGAATGTTGAAATTGACCAAGAAGAAGAGAGTAATGTGGAAGATAGTGTACAGGTTTCCAGTACAGATAATTTCCAGAGGGAAATTGCGACGTTTGAGGTGAAATCAAGTGAGAGGCCAAATTTCACTTGTGTGTGTTGTCGACGCACTTATTATAAGAATCAGACTAAGTTAGTGGATTTATATGGAAAAAGTGAAAGGGAAAATAATAGTGAATGGAAGGATTTTACAACATACTTGATGGTAGAAAATTGTTTTGATTTGGGATTGGATCAACGTGTGTGTACTTATTGTTGTAACAAATTAAATCAAAACCAGATGCCTGCTAGAGCAGTTCATAATAATCTGGAATTGGTTGAGATTCCTTCTGAATTGAAGGATTTAAATACTTATGAATCTATTTTGATTCAAAGTATCCATCCCTTTCAGGCTATTGTAAGAATGGAGCCAAAGACAGGGAAATTGCCTCCATCAGATTTACAGAGAGGATTAAAGGGAAGAGTTGTTTATTTGCCTCTAGATTTGAAGAAAAACATTAACACAATTGGAGTAGAAAAAGTGGAAGAGGAACCTCTTGTTATCTTAGTTAATGGGGTTCCGACAAAGAATAAGAAAATATGGCAAGATTTAGTAGATGTTAGGAAAGTCAAAAGGGCAACATTGTATTTGAAAAAATATAATAAGTACTATAAAAATGTATATGTTGCAGAAGAGGAAGTAAGTGAGGAAGAGGATAGCGATTTGTGTGCTGGTCAAATTGAGAAAGTAGAACCCTGTACTAGTGAAGAAATATATGAACATTATAGTGTTCATCCTTTGCATTCCAAGGAAGTCATGGGGAATGCTATTGAGTTGTTTCAAATGAAACAAGCGAAAGGGAGTCCCATTAGTGTTTGGGAGGAAAGTTTGGAAGCTCGGTGTTTCCCACAGCTTTTTCCAACAGGTATGGGAGGAAGATATGATGAGCGACCTCATCAAATTCCTGCTTCTGAATACCGGACTTTGCGATTGTATGCAGGAGATGCTAGGTTTCGACAATGCATTCCTTATTTGTTTCATCTCCTGTTTGAAAGCGATCTGTCTGGACTGTCATATGCAGTGAACCACATCTTGAAAAGTGGTATACACATGCAAAACATCTCGGCAAGTGACTTTATGGATAAAGTCAATGTCCAAGACAGTATTTTGGATTCTCACCTGATTAATCTCATGGCGTGTCAGCGTGGTACTAATGAGTACTGGTACCGTCGTCATGGTGATTAAAAATGTATGCTAAGGAACTTAGGAACTCCCACATGGTTCCTCACTTTGAGCTGTGCTGAGTATGGCTGGGAAGACTTACTTGAATTTCTACGAGAGGCAAATGCTAACGTAGAAAACATCGAATTCAAGACACCCGGAGAACTGTGCTCTTTGGATCCAGTCAATGTATGTAGGTACTTCAATCATAGATTTGAAGGTATGATGTCTTTCATCATGAATAAGAAGAATCCACCTCTTGGAGAGGTGTTGGATTTCTTCTGGAGGAAGGAGTACCAAGCAAGAGGTGCTCCTCATATACATATGTTGCTGTGGATCAAGGATGCACCTAAATTTGGAACGGATGCAGAAGACTCAGTGATGAGTTTCATAGAACAGTATTCTACGTGTGCTGTTCCAAACGCAAAGGAGAAAAAAAGCCTACGAGAAAAAGTTCTACGTTTCCAAAGCCATCGATGTGGAAAGTACTGTCGTCGTAAATTCCGGAACAAAGACAAGTTCTACACCAAATGTCGTTTCGGCTTTCCACGACCGGTGATTTCTAAAGGAAGAGTGAACAGTTTGATGTCTTCGCTGCGACATAATGTGATGAAGAAATCACCTAAAAACACATACAATTTGAAGAGGAACGAAGAGTCTAAGTACATCAACGACTACAACCCGGTGATTTTGTCCATGTGGAATGCTAACATGGATATACAGTTTGTGGCTGATAACTGTATGGCTGTGGCTCGGTATGTGACATCTTACATCACCAAAAAAGAGAAGACAGAATTGAAGGATATGTGGGAGGACATTTCCCATGAAAAGAGCCTCAGCAAGAAGTTGTACAGTTTCAGTCTGAAGATGTTGTCGCATCGAGAAATCGGAGCTTACGAATGTTCTGACCGGTTGTCTTCAGCAAGTCTCTATGCCAAGTCCAGGAGTATCGTTTGGGCGAGTGTTGGTCTTGCTGCAACGCGTAATCGAGTTCTGAAACCTGTGCGGGAAATTGAGTATTTGGCGGAAAAGGAGCCAAACAGTACCGACATTTTGAAGAGCAACATGTTGGATACATATTATCCAAATCGAAGCAGTCACCTCGAGAATGTTTGTCTGTATGAGGTTCTGCAAAATTACATATTCAAGAGGAACATCAAAGAAGATACTGAGAAAGGAGTGTATGCTGTAATAGGAAGTGAGGGATGTCTGGTCAAGCAAAGAAAATGCCACTTGATAAACCATCGAAAATTGAGTGGCGAATCTCCTGAAAAAAAAGGAGTTTTTCTATTTAGCACTTTTGCAACTTTTTAAGCCTTGGCGTGCAGAAGAGGAACTGCTTGGAGATTTCCTCTGTTACGAAGACTCATTCAATGCTGCCAAGGAGACCATAGAATGTCCTGCTTTTCCCAAATATGTAGAAATGTTGAATGTGGAAATTGAGCAGGAAGCAACGATTGCAGCCGAGATTGCCAGAGACAGTTCTCAGGACAGTCAGAGTTCTGCTTCATTGAGTCAGGATCCACTAGGAGGACCTCTTATCGAAAATGAAGCTGCCACTGCTATGAATGAAGTGGAAAGAGCCATGGCACATGCTCAGGAGGATGCGGTTAACTTAGAAGAGTTGGAAAGACAACTCAACGTTGAGCAGAGGAAAATATATGACGAACTTACCATGCAAATTGATCATGGATTAAGTCATGACAAGAAAGAGTGCTCATGTACGTCGTTGAAGCCTGTCCGACTGTACGTGAGTGGAGAAGCGGGAACTGGAAAAAGTTTCCTTATTAAAGCAATTTCATGTTATTTGCAGGAAAGGACAGAGTCATCGCTGTCTTGTGTTGTCACCGCTCCAACTGGACTGGCAGCACATAACATTAAAGGGATTACTTTACATCGTTTACTGATGCTGCCAGTGGAGCATGACAACAAATTAGAATATCACAAGCTATCTGGAGATGCTTGTTTTGAAGTTTCAAGAGTGTTGAGGAAAATGAAACTTCTTATCATTGACGAAGTAAGCATGGTTTCCAATGTCATGCTTGCCTTTGTGCATTTGAGAATGCAAGAAGTTCTCAAAACAGAGTATGATGTGTTATTTGGTGGCAAACACATCATTGTTTTTGGAGATCTTCTGCAGCTGACACCAGTGAAAGGGCAACCTGTGTTCAAAATGCTCACGCATGAAGATACCAGGAAGTGCTTAGGGAGTATTGGCAATGTCAATATATGGTTAAACTTCAATTATGCTGAACTGCATGAAAATATGCGTCAGGCAAAGGATGAAGTTTACAAGACTATTCTACAAGATGTTAGAATTGGAAAAGTGACCGAGCATGGGAAAGAAGCTTTACATGCACGATTACTGACAAATTTATATCCAGACGAAGATGTTGTGCCTGAGAATATTTTTCAGAAAGTTACTGAGAAAAAATCTGGAATATGTTTGATGCCAACTCTTGCAGAATGTGCCAAATTCAACAACAAAATGTTGCATTTAGAAAAGCAAGAGATTGTGAAATTGGAAGCTATTGACAGAGTAGAGCATATGGGATCAACAATTATTTTGTCTGAGAATCTGAAAACAAAATTGGATTCATTAGAGAAGAGTATATCTAAAACTGCGGGTTTTGAAAAGACTCTGAATGTGTGCTTGAACTGCCGTATAATTTTAAGAAGGAATTTACATGTTGAAAGAGGTCTGGTAAATGGATCAATGGGTAATGTTGTTGATTTTGTGAAATACAGAAATAGAGATGGAATTGAATTTTTAAAAATTAAATTTGATGGCATTGAGGAAGTACAGCTAATTGCTCGTTGTTCTGCTAGATTTTTGCTTGTAAAAGACTTATATGTTCGTCGTAAGCAGTTTCCTGTTTGCTTGGCATATGCGGTGACAATCCATAAATCTCAAGGTTTAAGTGTAGACTGTGCATTGGTGAATATTGGCAGTTCTGTGTTCAAGGAGGGTATGGCATATGTGGCATTGTCACGAGTTAGGACTTTATCGGGATTGTACTTGATTGAGTGTGATGTCACAAACATTTGTGCGGATCTAGATTGTGTTAAGGAATACAATAGGTTGAGAAGAGAGTATGCGCCACATTTGCCTCAGTATCCTTTGTTTGAGAAACGTGTGGTAGGCCGGAAACGAAGAAATGTGACCAATACTGGGGAGGTTGTAGCAAAAAGACGAAAAGTTGATGAACCTGAAATTATAAGCAGAAACAAAAAGGATTCTGTTGAAGATGTTGTTGGTTTTCAATTTGAAAACAGTTCTGGTGTCAACTGCTATGCTAATGTAGTGGTTAATGTTGTCTTTTCTCTAGAAACTTTAAAAGAACAGATTGTGGTCAATTCGGATCAAAGATTTTGCAGTTTGTTAAATTCTGTGTTAGAGAAATGTAGCACTGATAGAACAAAGATAGAAAGTGTGTCTGAAATTCGAAATCTGTTAGACAGATGTTCAGGCCAAACACAATTCTCTCAAAATAGTCAGCAAGATTGTCAGGAGTTTTTAATGTATATGCTTGATGTATTGCATGATGAAGGTGTAGATGTAGATCACCTGTTTGGGCTTTCTTATCAATGGCAGCATGACTGCGAGAACTGTAGGGTATCAGCTACTACTAGTGTAGACTCAGAAAGATTTATATATTTAACTTTGCCAGACAGTAAATCAGTCTCTTTTAATAAGCTAGTAAAAGCAGCTGATCACAACATGGAGTGTAGCCAATGTAAATCTGAAATGATGTCCACATTATTTATACGAACATGTGGCCAGTATGTCATTTTAATGTTCCAACGATGTAGGCCTGATGGAACAAAATTGACAACTTTAATTAAAAAGTTTGTGGCTTCACAGTTGTCAATATCAGGAAGGACTTTTGTAACTGTAGTAATTATATATCATGATGGTCCTTCAATAACATCAGGACATTATACAGCTTATTTAAAGTGTAGAAATGGCTGGTCATTCTGCAATGATTCTGTTTTAATTTTCAAAAAAAAATTACCTTTTGACCTTAAAAATTCTTACCTGGTGTTTTTAAAACCAAAATTTTAGAGAAGGAATTTCGGGATTTGCTCTGAGGAATTTCAAGAGGTTCTAATGGCTCCTACACTATTTGGCCTTGAGGATAAGTGTAGTACAGAGACATAACTTTTTACCATAACAGTGGACGTTATTGAGAAATACGTGCAGTTTGAATGAGTTCAGAAAAACTATTTCTTTTTATAAGCTAATTGAAGCAGCGAATCAAAACATGGAGTAGAGGGAATGTAAGTCTGCAATGCTGTCTACTGTTTTACATTGCTTTGTGATTAAAAGTGATGTAGAGAATTAAATAATTGTACTAGTCATAAAGGTAGTGTAAGTCTGCTTCATAGTAAGCAGTATCAGTGTGATAGGAAATGTAGAACATGATTGAGCAAGAAGGGGAAGATATTACTAGTCCAGGATTGTGTAAATGATCTTCAACATTTTAATTCTGAAAGTTGCGGAAATGCGAAAAGACGGGATTGGCTTACAAGAAATCCAAGAGTTATACATGGCTCTGACACGATTTGGCCTTGTGGAATCGTGTGGTAGAGAGCGAGAAGTCATTTATTGTATGTAACATGTTTTTGAAAACGATGGAGGTTTTCTTTCAGAAAGTGGCGGGTTGAAAGTAATAACAGCACAACAGAGTGTAAGCTGTTCATAGGACATCCTTGGCCGTCATGGAAAGTAAGTTAACTTTAAGGAGTTCTGAATTCTGATTTGTAATGTATGGGTTTTTTAAACACAATCATTTTGATTGTGTTTTTTTTCCCCCGCTGTTATATGATGAATACCTTCAAGTCACTGTTTTAGTGAAATTTGATACATTCTGAGAACAGCAAAAATAAACCATTTAACATGTATAATTAATTCTGTTCTGTTTGCATTTATGATGTACATGTAGAACTGTGTAGGAGGCATGGAGAAGGTGAGGCTTCTGTCAGTGTCAAAGTTGTTGCATACAGTGCTCATATTCTACGTAGTCTTTTATATTTCATTACTTTCACTGTTTCTGACAGATCTAAAACATTTTTTTTTAAAAGAACAGTAAGTATAAGGGAAGGAAACAGACAGTTATGTTAAAAGAAACACAGCTATAGGGAATAAACTAGGGATACTGTTACCCGCAATCCTCTGCTGATGATGTCACTGAGCATGTCATGAATGATGTAATATGTGACATCATCAGCAGTGGATTACGGGTAATAGTATCTCTAGTTTACTCCCCTATAGCTGTCTTTCTTTTAACATAACTGTCTGTTTCCTTCCCTTATACTTACTGTTCTTTTTAAAAAAAAAAAAATTTTGGTTCGCTTCCGGTTCGCGTACCGGGAACGAAGAAAAAAAAATATTTTAAAAAAAAATTATTCATAAACATATAAAATATATTTTTGGATTTAAAGAAGAATACATTTTACAGCTACAGATATTAGCTGTTAAAAAACCAATGAAATTCACAGAAAAAACCATAGGTTATAGACCATATATAGTTAGGAATTAGCATTTACAAAACCTTGAAAATTCACTGAAAAAACCATAGGTTATAGACCATATATAGTTAGGAACTAGCATTTAAAAAACCTTATTTTACTCACACAAAACCATTGAAATTCCATATATAGTTAGTTGCACTAACTATATATCGCGCACCCGCAATCCACTGCTGATGATGTCACATATTACATCATTCATGACATGGTCAGTGACATCACTGATGACATCACTGATGACATCTCAAATGACATCACTGATGACAACATCCAGTGACTGTATGTTTCTGTAAAGTTAAAATATGTCTTAGATATTGAAGAATGAGTGGATGTATAAGTGTCTGGATGAAGGATTTAGTAGGTGCGTGACTGACTGTATGAGTGAGTGATTAAATGTGTCTCACTGAATGCATGGGTTAGTGACTAAACTGTCTTAATTTGTGCATCATTATGTCTGTTGTGATGTAAACTGCTGCATGTGTTGATCATTAGCTATACGAGAGGCTATATGTGTTATTAATTGGTTGCCCAAGTATTTCTATGGGAGATTGAGTTTGTGTGGGGGTGGCTGGGAGGTGTGTGACTCTGTGCATAGATGTGTGAGCAGTTGATTCACTAGGTGTATGAGTTCAAGAGTGCATGTGGAAAAAGCTACATGGGCGGTTGACTGTGTGCATGAGTGTATTGATGAGTGAATGGATATCTCAATGCTACATGTCATAGTAAGTACATATGTAAAACACAGTACATGTGAGAGTTGGCATATATAAATAACTGTGCATGAGAGCCACTGAATGTGTGAGTGGCTGTATGGATCATTGTGAACTTGTATCAGGGATTGTATAAGAGAGTAAATATGTGTTAGTATATGTTTCAATAAGTAAGGTGTGTATAACTGTATAGTTGAGGAAATGGAGGTGAGATTGTTTCTTTGCATGACTGACTAGGTGTGTGAGTAACTCCATGGATGAGTGACAGTGTGTGAGTGTCTGTATACACTGAGTGTATCTAAGGTTATATTAGAGTCTGAAGAGGTTTATCGTATTAGCACAAGAATGATGTCAAATGAGATGTCATCAGTGATGTCATCAGTGATGTCATTTGAGATGTCATCAGTGATGTCATCAGTGATGTCACTGACCATGTCATGAATGATGTAATATGTGACATCATCAGCAGTGGATTGCGGGTGCGCGATATATAGTTAGTGCAACTAACTATATATGGAATTTCAATGGTTTTGTGTGAGTAAAATAAGGTTTTTTAAATGCTAGTTCCTAACTATATATGGTCTATAACCTATGGTTTTTTCAGTGAATTTTCAAGGTTTTGTAAATGCTAATTCCTAACTATATATGGTCTATAACCTATGGTTTTTTCTGTGAATAGATATATATATAGATATATATATATATCTATATTCCCATTTGGCTACAACAGGGTTTGGCCGAATTCCAGCGATTCACAGCAGCTACATTCTGAAGATCCTAATTTGTTCTGCCACTTTCCGATGTGTTTTTCTAAATCGTCCACCATATAGGCCCCCAGACGCCTATACATTTGTCTAATTATACAGCCTGCACTGCTCCCCACCATCTCCATCAGATTATTTCTAGAGAACCCTCTAGGTTCCCCACCTTTTTTGCAATGGAAGTCCAGTACCCTAGATATTTGAAAGATAAATTCTCGACATCAAACCTATAATTCTTCAAATTATGCCATCTTATCTCCCACGTATAGATCCCTACCCTTTTGCAGCCCAAACCTCCCTCCTGAGGCAGTAAGAAACATAGAATACGGCAGTTTCCCATGATGGTGTATAAGGCTGAATATTCCAAACCTCATCTTATTCCTCATTATCGCCCATACCTTGAATGCTGCGTTTTAAGTCTTGAAGCAAACTTTTTTATAGTAGCTTGGTTCGACAGTCCTTAAGAGATAACCTCTTGTGTCTTCCCTCAATAACAACTCATATATGGGGGTAATATTCTCTTCCCTCACCCATCTTTATCATTCCCACAAATAAAGGTCTGCATAAATTGCAAAGCAGCCGCCTAATAGTAGTTTTTCAGATTTGCACAGGCTAGTCACCTCTGCCCCTAGAAAGCATCAGGAATTTAAAGGCTCTCCTTGTTTTGGCATAAGACCAGATAAATCTACTTGCAAGGTCGTCCATTGCTTTGAACCAGCGGTTTTCGAAGACCAGAGGAATCACCCTAAACAGGTACAGAACCTTTGGTAAGAATAAAACTTTCATGATATTCCGGCGGCTCATGTCCGAAAAATGCATATAGTGTATTTTCCGTAAGACTCTTTTTGCTTTATACATTTCTGGGGCTAGATTAGACTCAACTATCTTATATAATACTAATTCTCAAATACACTGCTTTCTCTATGACACATGCATCGACGAGTTGTACAACCTAATGATTACTAAGTGTTTTGCTTCAGGGGGTACCCAGAGAGTTTCCCGAAATCTAAAGCCTTTTTTTCTATCTACCACATCAAAACAATTCGGTCAGGTATCACCACTGCAATGTCTTCAGTGTATGCCAGTACCTTAGTATCCTAACATGGAATGACATAGGCGTGATTAAACTGTTAGCCCCACGCTTCCAAATCAGGGAACAATATAGAGAACAAATAACAGGTGGAGCAGGGACAGCCTTTCTGGTTCTTCTTGTGATTCAAATTTGACGAGAAAGTCAACCCTAGCCATTGGATTCTGGTATACGACTTGAATTGCCCTGATATAGCCTGCACTGATTCCATACAACCTCATGACTGCCCATAGGTAGTCCAGGCTAGTCTATCAAATGCATTTTTGATGTCTAAAAAGGCAAGGGCCATGGGGTCGCAACAGGATACCCATGCACACAACAATTAAATATAACACGGGGTGTCAGTGTAGACTCATGTACATGTAAAACAAAGCCTAAGGAAAAAACAAGAATTTCATCATATGGTTCGTGAGTAATTCGGTGTTTTAATGTTTTTTTAAGCAATCCAGCCGACACGTGTTTCGTCGCATGTGGGATTGTTATCCGTGGCTCCAGGATCTAGCGGGGACTTTCCCTTCTTAAGAAACACCACAATATTAGCCTAAACCCATGAATCCTGCACGTTTTGCGCCTTTTGGGTTTTTAGAGACGTTTCGACCCAATACTTGAATAAGACTGGTGTTGTGTACTAGCAACTGTTTATGCATTCCAATCTTGGTTACCAGCTTCCAGGCGTTCTGGAAGCTGTGGCAGAGTTAGAGTCTGTTGCTGCTGTGTGGACATGTCCAGGGGTTGTTCCGCTTATCCTAATAAAGATCTCCTATTAAATACGACCGCCTCTTAAAAGTGGCAACGAGGATGGGATGCTGCATCCCTGAGGGCAGATCGAATAGGAAGCTACTTACCCGGATTTTATGCTGATTTTTATCCCTGGACTACTATCTGTCCTAATTGTCAGTTGCTTGGAAGTGCAACTGCCAGTACTTGATGGAGAACAGCACCATTGGTTAAGCCCTGCTGGTTTATGCAATGCGGAAAAGCAAGGATTGAATTTAGCATAACTGTGCTTGGAGAGTCCTGGAGTACTGAGCAACCATCTAGTGAGTAGGACGAACTATCTGTGAATGGACCAAGGTGGTGTGAGCGTGTCAAGCGTGTCAATCACCGTCCGTTGAAGGGCTTAACCCCTGAAGCAGTCGTGTATTTAATGTGCATCGGGCTGTATGCACGATCGGACACTGAAGGTAGTGTGCCTCGGAACTCAGGCGTGGTCAACGGTCTGCAAATTGTTACCTTTTAAAAAGAAGGGCTTACCAGCTAATGTTGGCGTGTTTTGTGCCGCAGACTCTGGCATGTTCTTTGCCCCTCCATTCTGCTTCTGTATGCAATGCGTACCACAAAGACGACGTGAGAGTGTTGCGTGGTAAGCGGCATTATGTCACAATTGTGGTGACACATTATTGCGCTGGCAGGCTACGTGAACTCCGTAGTTGACGACGTTGCCTAGTAACCGCTTGTGTTTACGCAACGCTAACTCTGTCATTCTTACGGATTTCAGCTGATTCCGCTTAGCAACCATAAGCCAGGATGCAACGCTAAACTTGATTTTTTTATGTGTTCCGTCTGGATATCGTTTGTCAACTCCAGTGAAGTTCAATAAATTTTAAAAAAGAGAAACTGACACGTGTTCTACGGAGGAGGAAAGACTGAGACTGGCAGCAGCTCATGAGCAACCTGAAAGACTACTTTAGTTATTTTGATTTGTTTTTTTCTACTTGGATCACAGTATTTCATTATTAACACCACTTTATTTCTTGTGATATTTAATTTTACTACTTTTACGTCCCGTACAGTAAGCATAGCTTGTACACATCACCACACTTATTAGGCTAATTCATCACCAGTTCAACATTAACAATTATGGACATGTCAACTATTTTAGCTCCGCACACATATTTACAAAACCCTGGAGAGCCTACAATGCCATGGGAAGATTGGTTAGAATCTTTTGAAACCTACTTTAGAGGCAATTGGTGGTGAGGATTTTGTAGCCTCCCAGAAGGTAGCACTATAGAAGTAGGATCTGGGGGTAGAAGGCAGAAAGTTGCTGAAAACATTACCCATTACCACAAAAAGAAATTACAATCATCTTGGAGATAAAACAGGTAATGGGAATGGTGGAGAAAGTGGTGAAGGTGAAGAAGTGCAATGTGATAAAGAAGTGCCTATTGATGAATATTGTGAAGTTGTGTAGGCGTTGGAGGAAAAGTATGGTAAAAAAGTCAGAATAGTGGTAGAGAGGCACACATTTTTCTCATGGTCACAATTACCTGGGGAGTCAGTGGAACAATACATTTCTGTATTAAGAACTTTTGCGTCTACTTGCAGGATTAGAGATTTATATGAAGAGATCATAAGGGATCAATTCATAAATAGGACAACATTGTTAAAATCCAGGAGAGGTAATTGGATATGAAGGATCGTCTCTACAGAAGACCATAGAAGTAGCTAGACGCATTGAAAACACTTCAAGATATGTCAAAGAATTGAACACTGATCTAGTGAAGGAGAAATCTGATGTGGCTAAGGTTTGTGTTGTAGAAAAAAAATTCATATAAGAAAAGGGAAAATACTATCAAAACCAATTTACCTAAACACAACCGAGTTTGTTGCAGCTGTGGTAGCATAAGACACACTGCCGAATCCGCAAGGAAAAATTTTATAAATGCAAAAAGATAGGTCATTTTGCATGCATGTTCAAAGCTGGTGCTTCATCCTCTGAAAAGTGGAAGCATTATGTACACACAATTAGAGAATGTTATTAGGATGACAATTCTGCTGATGAGGGAGATGTCGAAGATATGGTTATTTTTAATAAAGCTGTCAATGACAACTGCGAAGGATATAATCCTCCCAAGTGTGATTTGAGTAACAATGGTACAAAAAAAATGGTCTGGGAAGACTCTTGCAAACCATACACTATTATTGATAAAAGTGGATGGGAGAAGGTGGGTGGTTACAAATTTAATTCTCCTGACATTGAGCCAGTGGGATTTTTCGGTGTCAAGCTACCATTGTTGGGGTTCTTCTATTGTATCTTATCTCTAAAAGGTAATGAAGCTACCAGCAAAGTGTATGTGGTAGAGAAAGGTAGAGCATTGTTAGGGGGGTAACAGAAAATGCAGTGGAGAAACAAAACTCGGAGGGGCCCCCTCTGGGCTTAATTAGGGGCTCTGCAGCCAGAGTGCTGTGCTGAGGAGGCCCCCTGGAGCTTGGGGGCCCCCCACACCTCGGAGGCTACAGGAGCCTGTGTATGCCCCTGAGAAAATGCTAGGCATCACCCTAGATCCCAACCATCCGCAGCAGGTGTTGATCACCAAAGAAGCAGAAAAAGTCAGGAGGGTGCCAAATTTCCCAAATTGTTTGGGGGGAGTTGGGATGTTTAGAAAAATTTGAGCATCGTATAGTACTTAAATCCAACAAAGTTTTGTCTGTACACAAGGCAGGAAATTTAACATTTACCCTTAGGGAAACATTGAAGAAGTAATTGCAAAGGTTATGTGAAGCCCAAGTCATTGAACTGATAGAATCATCGGAGTGGCTCAGTACCATAGTTTTGGCACACAAACCTGATGGGAATTAACCCATGTGCATTGACTTGAGGGATCTGAATCGCAACATTCTAGTCGACCATTACTCCCTTCCACACATTAATGAGATGGTGTCCTCTGTTATCAATGCATCTTATTTTTCATTAATTGATCTGTCAAATGCATACCACCAGATCAGGTTACACCCAACATCTAGGCACCTTACTTCATTCATCACGCCGGAGGGGGCCTTCTGATTCATTCGGATGCTGTTTGGATTAGCGTCTGCGGTTTTTCAAAGGGTAATGTGCAAGATTTTGAATGGGATGCCAAAGGTAATGGTGTTCCAAGATGATATGTTAGTGTGTTGAGCAAATCGGAGTAGAAACAATTTGATCTTGGAACAGACTTTAAACAAATTAAAAGATGCAGGTTTATCTGTGGGGGTAAACAAATGCAAGTTTGGTGTGGAGCAAATGTATTACCTTGGGCGCACATTGTCAAGAGAAGGAGTTAAACCTAAAAAGAAATTGTTGGATGCCATAGCTGATGCACCATCACCATGTGACAAGGAGCAATTGCATTCATTCCTTGGTCTTGCGGAATTCAATTCCAAGTTTGTCCAACATTTCGCTGACAAGGTACATGTCCTTAGAGTATTAATGAAATAAGGCAACACGTTTGAATGGTCAAATGAGTGTCAGGAAGCGTTCCTAACCATAAAAAAACAAATTGTGAAGGCAGGGGTGTTAAAACCCTTTAATCCATCAGATCATATTATGATTGTGGTGGATGCTAGTGCTCATGGTTTGGGAGCTATAGCTATGCAAAAACATTTAGGGCAAGAACGAGTACTGTCTTCGCAGCCTGCACTCTTAAGGGCTACTTATTCTGTTATAGAGAAAGAAGCTCTAACGTGCTGGTGGGGCGTGAACTATTTTAAAACTTACATCTGAGGAGCCCATTTTGATGTCAGGTCAGATCACAAACCACTTATTGACTTATTCACCACCAAGAGAGCCGGAAAAGCGACTCCAAGGATTGTAAAATGGCTGTCAATACTCCAGGGATATGATTTCCCGCTGAGGTGTTATGGGCATTCGCAATGTCAACGCAGATTGTTTATCACAGTTGCCCCTAGTGTGTGGAGATGAGGAAGAAGATTCAAATGATGACTGTGTGGTGGTGTGCTTGTCTGAGTCATACGAGGGTGCCATCTCTGTCGATGAGTGGAAGTCTGCTGTGGTGGAAGATGCCACAATTAAGGATGTAATGATTGAATTATCCAATCTTTCAAATTCCAGTTTTCTTCTCAAGAAAAGATTTGGTGAGTTGTGGAAATTGTTGACAGAACTTTCAGTTGAGGAAGATGTGTTACACAGAAGTGGTAGGTTGTTAGTGCCAGAAGGTTTATATTCCAGACTTCTAAAATTACTGCATGAGGGACACAACGGTATGTCTGGTATGAAAAGGAAAGCTAGGAAAATCTTTTGGTGGCCCGGGAAGGACAGGGATGTAGAAGAGCATGTACGTGGATGTGTAAATTGCATATGTAGTGTCAAGTCTCACCTTGTAGAGAAATCTCCTATTGTTTCCAACAATTTTCCAAGCAAACCATGGGAAAGGGTGGCCATGGATATACGTAGACCTTTTACGGCCAAAGGTATAACTAATACATTTGCTTTGGTAATAGAACATTACTATTCTAAATGGCCAGATGTGGCATTCTCTGGAGAAATTAAAGCGTCAAACATAAGTGAGTTTTGTGATCAAATTTTCCGCAGGGTGGGATGTCCTATGATTTTAGTTATGGACAATGGACCTCAATTTGTAGCAGAAGAATTCAAATCTTATCTGTCCAGGATGGGCATTTCTTACCATATTACTGCGGTTTAGAACCCCAGGGAAAATGGCTTAGTTGAGAGATTCAACTGTGTTTAGAAGGAATGCATTCAATTAACTGAAAATAGTGGAAGGGATTGTAAGGCAGTGGTAAAAGAAATGTTGTGGAGGTGCCGCACTACTCCCCATTCTGTCATGAAGGAAACTCCATTTATTCTACTCAATGGCAGGCAATGAGGTACAAGAGTTTCCCCTGCTTGGATGCTTAAGAATTGTTCAAGGAAAGTTGACAAGATGAGTTTAGATTGCAAGGTCTAAAATTACTAAGACAAATATGAGTGCAGATAGAATGACAAATTAAAAAAAGGAAGACGAGTGCTTGCAGTTGGTGATTGGGTGAGAACTAACACCATGGGAGCTCAAAAAAAGGGTTTGTCAAAATGGTCAGTGCCCAAAGGTATCACCAAGATTGCCTGCAACAATGTGTGGTTAACTGATGGTAATGTGGAACGTGATATGTGGTTGAAGAAGTTGGCTGGTGATCAGGAAAAGGTTGAAAATGATATGTGCAACGAGCAAAATCACGACATGTCTACTGCATCTACTATGTGCATTCCATGTACATATTAGGAACATCTTGCCCTACGTTATAATAATTTGTTAATTTTATTCTATGTTTATTCTTTGTTTTATTGTTATTGGAAGGAAGATGTGTTGTGTCCTAGCAACTGCTTATACATTCCAATCTTGGAAACAGCTTCCAGGGGTTCTGGAAACTGGGGCAGAGTTGGAGTCGGTTGCTGCTGTGTGGACCTGTCCAGGGGTTGATCTTCTTATCCTAATAAAGATCTCCTATTAAATACCACTGTCTGCACCACTTAAAAACCAGGAAAAAGTATTCCAGAATTCTAGTGGGATCTGACCTATCCCGACCGCTTTACTGGCTGGTAGGTCTTTAGGTTCTATTTAAATTAAACTAAACAGGGGTGGCATGGTGAGCAAAAGAATGATGGATTAACCCAGTTCACTTGACTGGGGTGAATGTTTGATTTGCTCTGCATTCCTTCCATTATCTGTGTGTATTTTGCTTTCTCACCCTAAGTGCACCGGGTATTACCAGATGTGGGTCCCCGGATCACTGTGCCACTGGATTAAACCTAGCCTGGCTGATATGGGGTGATGCCCCGAAACCAGTGCCAGGATGCTTGTTTCCAGTCCAGGGAAGACCTGGCTTGGCAGTTCGGACTGGACTGTTCCCATGAGGCACAGGGTCAAGACTGATTTGCATATGGCTGGTTCTAAACTGGGGTGGCATGGTGAGTGTTGGACCTGGCCCTTTTGGCAGGTTCACCACGAAACTTTTTGCTTTTTCCTAGCCTGTTTCTAGAACCTGGTGTTGGTGATTTTAGGCCTCTGCGCACTTTTTCACTGTGGTACAGTGTAAAGTGCGTGTGCTCTCTGGGTATGTGTGGTGAGTGACCTGCCCTCCCATAGGAATGAATGGGGAATATGTATGCCCATGGTAGTTTCTGATGTGTGGGGAGTGCAGGGGCGAGTTTGGTATGTGCAAGCTCGTGAGATTGAATGCTGCGCAATGGTATATGCGGCATGATTGTGTCTAGTGGAGAAGTGCCACTTTTAGAAGTTGGCATATTTGTGTAAGTTGTTTCTGGCGTGTGATTGGCTGGTGAGCCTGGCCCAAGAGTGCCTGGGCCTGCTTGTGGATTGACAGTCTGGTTTGAGGGTGACAGGGGCTGCAGAGCCCCCAGGAGGTTGTCTGAGTCAGCCCGTGGAAGAAAGGCTGCATCTGCTGCCAAGGAAGTGGGAGGAGATAGCACCTGGGAGTGACTAGGGCTGTGCCTGCCTGACCACAATGCAGGCTCCACCTCCCGCTGGGCGACTGTCACCTCTGTCCCTGATACTGAAAGGAAGAAGGAAGCCAGGAAAGCCCCAGTGATCCAGCAACACCCAGAACTGGTTTAGACCGGGCTCAGGGCCCACTTACACAAAGACTTCAAAGAACTTCAAAGACTTTTAGGGGTATAAGAGAAGGACCCCTGACAACAGAAAAGTATATTCTACAATCAAGAGGGACCTCTGCTGGAAGAAGGACTGCTGAAGAACTGAAGGAAGATTGCCTTGCTGTGTGCTCTAGGGGCTGACCTGTTCTACTGACCTACTGAAGCTGAGGAGAAGAGGGACTTTGCTGTGTGCTGTGCCCCTGCTTACTTGAACTAAGGAGACTTTGCTGTGTGCTGTGTCTTCAACTTGAATCTCCAAGGGCCTGAGAAGAGCTGGCCCCCTGTTTTGCAACCCAGGGACATAAAGGTTGCCCAAGGACTACAAAACTCTGTTGTGCCCCTGAAGCTGCCGTGTGCTGAAGAGATCGTGAACACTGTTGTTTGGTCGTGTATCGCGCTGGCTGCTCTCTAACCCGAGTGAGAGTGCCGCGCTGACCACGCTTGCCGTGTTGCAGAGATCGACGTGTTCATCGACACCTGTTGGGCGAATACCGGAGGTTTGTGGGCCTTCCCAGTGCAGGACGCACTAAAATCAACTGTGTTCCGCTTCACCATCGCGGCCCGGGGTCAATAAACACCCGCCGAAGTGCCCCGTACCTTGCCGGTACCGACGCTGCAAAGATCGAACCGCTGCTCTCTGATTGGGCGAGAGGGCCGAGCCCCCTCACCATCGCCGCGACGGGATTGGCCGGTGCGCCATAGCGTCATCGACGAGGCCATGCTGTGGTTGGTTGACGGTCCCGCGTCATCAGAGGCTGGTCCCAGGAGCCGCACTGCCATTGGCTGACTCCCGGGTAAACAAGGAGGCTCGTCGCAAGTGCCGCGACGTGATTGGCTGGTCCGGGGAGGCCTGAGGAGGAGAAGAGCCACGCCCGCAGCGAGAAGGAGACCCGTCCTCGCCGCGGGAGCAACGCGAATGCTGGCGGCCCCTGGCCTGTGTCCCGTAGAGCTGTGCTAGCTCCCCGCCGCTCCTTGGAAGTGCTAAGAGCGGGCGGAGAGCAGCAGGGACCGGCCGGGGCTGGGAGGCAGTCCGTTCTGATCGGCGCGGTGCGCCCAAAGCTTTTGGTGAGGCGCGCTCGCATGGTGTGGGCCCAGTAGAGTGAAGGGCTGGTTTTAAAAATAACTCACACGCGGGCATTATTTGGACAGTGCATATTGAGGGCACTTTCGGAGCGGTATCATTTCTACTGATACTAGAGACTTGAGACTAGTTTTATTAAGAAACTTCCTGATAATACAGGTGCAGATGAACCATGGAGGTTCATGGGGGCATATTGGTTCAAGAGCCTGTGGGGCTCCTGCCGTTTGGCGCAGTACTGTTCAAGGGCTAGTGAGAGCCCATGTCCTAGTTTGCTTGTTATACCAGCTGCCCAGCAATTAGTGGGCAGCTGCACTGTTTAGGCCCTGACATTGAGACACAGGGCGCTCTAGCCCCAACAAGGCCAGTTGGCCTAGGGACTGCCACAAGTGGTGGCCAATGTGAGTTTTGCGCAATGTGATGTGGTGCTAGGAAATGTAATGCATTTAATATGATTACGCACCTTGATCTTACACCTCTGAATGTTTTTATGCATCATGTGTTTTTGCGCTATTGAGTTATGTTTTGGCACCTCTGAATGTTTTTATGCATCATGTGTTTTCCTTGATTTTACACCTCTGAATGTGTTGGTTTATGCATCATGTGTTTTTCCTTCCCTACACCTCTGAATGTTTTAGGCATCATGTGTTTTCTTTCCTTACACCGCTGAATGTGTTTTTATGCATCGTGTGTAATGTGTTCTTGCTTATACCCCTAGATGCATTTTATACTTAGGTGGTTGTTCTTTCCAATACAGGTGGCCCTAGTGAGGTCCTAGTTCCCTGCGTGACATTCTCCTAAGGTCTTTAGGGTTGCGTAGGTGGTACTTACCTGTTCCCAGTAGTTACTGGATGTGATTTATAACTGTTATCTTGTGCTATACTTATTCTATTTCTAAAAGTGTTGATTATGACAGTGGCCATGTGGCCCTGTCTTGTAAATAATCCCTGGTGAATATTGCCCGTGCCAATTGGCATAATGTACATGTGTGATTTCTATCTGATGTGTTTTGACAATACAAAAGTATTTTAATATAACTTTGTGTGGAGTTCCTTTTGTGGTGTGCCTAGGATGTTGTTTCTGTTGTGTGCTGGCGCAAATGCTTTACACATTGCCTCCGAGTTTAGCCTCACTGCTCGTGCCAAGCTGCCAAGGGGGTGAGCAGGGCTTATCTTGGCGTGTGACTCCCTTGCCCTGACTAGAATGGTGGTTTCTGCCTGGCTTTGGCGTCAGCCTTAGCCTACCAGAAATAGCCAGTTCTAACATTGGTGGTCAGCGGTGCGGATTAGGACTTGTGTTTGCGCAGTGCCACAGCGACAGCTGGCTACATTACAAAACTCTGCATTTTTTAGATAGTCACATGTTTGGGATTATTGTTTATGATTTTGTTTTTTTCCTCAAGAGTGTCATTTTCAAATTGTGTTCCTGCGCTTTATGTTTAGTGGCAGATGAGAGAAAGTGACAGGGCGGGACGCCAGTAGAGGGGGAGGTTCCCATAGATTAGGAATCCCTTGCTGGGTCCAGTGGCCAATCCTGTTCCTGTCCCTGTGTGGGTAGATGGAAGAGAGGGAATGTGGAGGAGAAATGGCTTGCTTGGGAGGGTGGTGATCCCCTGAGTGTAGTGTGTGTGTCTGGTTTCCCCAGTATGGTAGGATCCAGTGGTGGCAGCTTAAATGTGTCCAGTGAGTGAAATCCCATTCCCAGTTCCCAGAGTATGGTGCATGGTGCTCAGTAAGAGGGGTACAGGTTGAGAGTCAGAGGCAGTAAGGAACTGTCTCACCAGTCTGGAGGGGGAGTGTGTGGATGAGTGGTGTGTTGAACTGGAGGAGTTGGTGTGAGTTTTTTTTAAAGGAGCTTGCACGGGAGGTGTACCTCTGGTGGTGTGCAGGAGGTCCTGCAGAGGCACTGGACAAGAAGGTGGATTTCTGGCGGTATGCTAGATGTCTTGCAGAGACATTAGGGAGTGATTCTAAAAGTAGCGGCTTGTGTATCTGATGATCCTGTGTAGGTGAAGAGGTTCATGTGTAGCCCACCTAGGTCCCAGTAGGATGGTAGGGGTGTAGGGGCTCATGTCCTGTCTCAGTGGAGGCGGAGTGAGTGTGGGACGGTGTGTCCCACGTTGGCCCAAAACCCTATCTCAGGCCTGGAGGGTTCCCTAAGGGAGCGCCAGGTCAGGGGCCTAGGCTGTACATACAGGTCATTTGAGGAGGATCTTCCTATGTCTAGAGGACGGGGAGTGTCTGTACCCAGAACTGCGGCGGTCCTGGTGTTGAGGGGTACCGCTCCTAAGTGGAGGGTGCAGAACTCTGAAAGGGGGTGCCGAGGGACGGTGTACTTCTGACCCTGGTGCAACCTGAGGGTTTAGATCCTAGGTTGGGAGATTAGGAAGCTTCCAGGTCAAGAGGAATCTCTGCCAAAGTAGATCAGCTGAAGAGACCGAGGGGGCTGCCCTTGCTGTGTGATATGGGGCTCACCTGCAGTTTGTTGTTTCCACTAAGGTAGAGGAAAGGGGATTTTGCTGTGTGCTGTGTCCCCCCACCTGCTTGAAGAGGGACTGTGCTGTGTGCTTTGTACCTCAGGAGTGAAATCGTTTCCAGGTGGTAGACCAGTGATGGAGTGAGGTCCTGAACTGGTAGGAGAATTGTGTTCTGGTGGGTGCTTCCCTGTGAGGGTGCGGAAACCCAGAAGTAGAGGTAGGGTGGGGCATTCTTACCCGTGAACTCTGGGCAGCCTGAGGGCGTGGTCCCTGGGTTGAAGGATCAGTGGTAGTTGTAGCTACACTGAGAGGGAGAGTGGAGAATGGCTATTGTGTGCCAGGGGTTACTGCCCCCCACTCTGTGAAGTGGCCAGAGAGCTTTTGTTGAGAGAAATCTATGTGGGTTCAGAGTGGCGAAAAACAGGAGGGTGTCCCTGCCGGGCGGGCCCGTGTCCGTGTTTTGATGCCCAAAGCAAGGAAGCCCATCAGTGGAGTGATTGGTCTACCCTGCGTTTTGGCTAGAAGGGGGTTGTGTTGGACCTGGCCCTTTTGGCAGGTTCAGCCCGAAACTTTTTGCTTTTTCCTAGCCTGTTTCTAGAACCTGGTGTTGGTGATTTTAGGCCTCTGCGCACTTTTTCACTGTGATACAGTGTAAAGTGTGTGTGCTCTCTGGGTATGTGTGGTGAGTCACCTGCCCTCCCATAGGAATGAATGGGGAATATGTATGCCCATGGTAGTTCCTGATGTGTGGGGAGTGCAGGGGCGAGTTTGGTATGTGCAAGCTCGTGAGATTGAATGCTGCGCAATGGTATATGCGGCATGATTGTGTCTAGTGGAGAAGGGCCACTTTTAGAAGTTGACATATTTGTGTAAGTTGTTTCTGGCGTGTGATTGGCTGGTGAGCCTGGCCCAAGAGTGCCGGGGCCTGCTTGTGGATTGACTGTCTGGTTTGAGGGTGACAGGGGCTGCAGAGCCCCCAGGAGGTTGTCTGAGTCAGCCCGTGGATGAAAGGCTGCATCTGCTGCCAAGGAAGTGGGAGGAGATAGCACCTGGGAGTGACTAGGGCTGTGCCTGCCTGACCACAATGCAGGCTCCACCTCCCGCTGGGCGACTGTCACCTCTGTCCCTGATACTGAAAGGAAGAAGGAAGCCAGGAAAGCCCCAGTGATCCAGCAACACCCAGAACTGGTTTAGACCGGGCTCAGGGCCCACTTACACAAAGACTTCAAAGAACTTCAAAGACTTTTAGGGGTATAAGAGAAGGACCCCTGACAACAGAAAAGTAGATTCTACAATCAATAGGGACCTCTGCTGGAAGAAGGACTGCTGAATATCTGAAGGAACATTGCCTTGCTGTGTGCTCTAAGGGCTGACCTGTTCTGCTGACCAACTGAAGCTGAGGAGAAGAGGGACTTTGCTGTGTGCTGTGCCCCTGCTTACTTGAACTAAGGAGACTTTGCTGTGTGCTGTGTCTTCAACTTGAATCTCCAAGGGCCCGAGAAGAGCTGGCCCCCTGTTTTGCAACCCAGGGACATAAAGGTTGCCCAAGGACTACAAAACTCTGTTGTGCCCCTGAAGCTGCTGTGTGCTGAAGAGATCGTGAACACTGTTGTTTGGTTGTGTATCGCGCTGGCTGCTCTCTAACCCGAGTGAGAGTGCCACGCTGACCATGCTTGCCGTGTTGCAGAGATCGACGTGTTCATCGACACGTGTTGGGCGAATTCCGGAGGTTTGTGGGCCTTCCCAGTGCAGGACGCACTAAAATCAACTGTGTTCCGCTTCACCATCGCGGCCCGGGGTCAATAAACACCCGCCGAAGTGCCCCGTACCTTGCCGGTACCGACGCTGCAAAGATCGAGCCGCTGCTCTCTGATTGGGCGAGAGGGCCGAGCCCCCTCACCATCGCCGCGACGGGATTGGCCCGTGCGCCGTAGCGTCATCGACGAGGCCGTGCTGTGGCTGGTTGACGGTCCCGCGTCATCAGAGGCTGGTCCCGGGAGCTGCACTGCCATTGGCTGACTCCCGGGTAAACAAGGAGGCTCGTCGCAAGTGCCGCGACGTGATTGGCTGGTCCGGGGAGGCCTGAGGAGGAGAAGAGCCACGCCCGCAGCGAGAAGGAGACCCGTCCTCGAGACCCGTCCTCGCCGCGGGAGCAACGTGAATGCTGGCGGCCCCTGGCCTGTGTCCCGTAGAGCTGTGCTAGCTCCCCGCCGCTCCTTGGAAGTGCAAAGAGCGGGTGGAGAGCAGCAGGGACCGGCCGGGGCTGGGAGGCAGTCCGTTCTGATCGGCGCGGTGCGCCCGAAGCTTTTGGTGAGGCGCGCTCGCATGGTGTGAGCCCGGTAGAGTGAAGGGCTGATTTTAAAAATAACTCACACGCGGGCATTATTTGGACAGTGCATATTGAGGGCACTTTCGGAGCGGTATCATTTCTACTGATACTAGAGACTTGAGACTAGTTTTATTAAGAAACTTCCTGATAATACAGGTGCAGATGAACCAGGGAGGTTCATGGGGGCATATTGGTTCAAGAGCCTGTGGGGCTCCTGCCGTTTGGCGCAGTACTGTTCAAGGGCTAGTGAGAGCCCATGCCCTAGTTTGCTTGTTATACCAGCTGCCCAGCAATTAGTGGGCAGCTGCACCGTTTAGGCCCTGACATTGAGACACAGGGCGCTCTAGCCCCAACAAGGCCAGTGGCCTAGGGACTGCCACAAGTGGTGGGCAATGTGAGTTTTGCGCAATGTGATGTGGTGCTAGGAAATGTAATGCATTTAATATGATTACACACCTTGATCTTACACCTCTGAATGTTTTTATGCATCATGTGTTTTTGCGCTATTGAGTTATGTTTTGGCACCTCTGAATGTTTTTATGCATCATGTGTCTTCCTTGATTTTACACCTCTGAATGTGTTGGTTTATGCATCATGTGTTCTTCCTTCCCTACACCTCTGAATGTTTTAGGCATCATGTGTTTTCTTTCCTTACACCGCTGAATGTGTTTTTATGCATCGTGTGTAATGTGTTCTTGCTTATACCCCTAGATGTATTTTATACTTAGGTGGTTGTTCTTTCCAATTCAGGTGGTCCTAGTGAGGTCCTGGTTCCCTGCGTGACATTCTCCTAAGGTGTTTAGGGTTGCGTAGGTGGTACTTACCTGTTCCCAGTAGTTGCTGGATGTGATTTATAACTGTTATCTTGTGCTATACTTATTCTATTTCTAAAAGTGTTGATTATGACAGTGGCCCATGTGGCCCTGTCTTGTAAATAATCCCTGGTGAATATTGCCCGTGCCAGTTGGCATAATGTACATGTGTGACTTCTATCTGATGTGTTTTGACAATACAAAAGTATTTTAATATAACTTTGTGTGGAGTTCCTTTTGTGGTGTGCCTAGGATGTTGTTTCTGTTGTGTGCTGGCGCAAATGCTTTACACATTGCCTCCGAGTTTAGCCTCACTGCTCGTGCCAAGCTGCCAAGGGGGTGAGCAGGGGTTATCTTGGCGTGTGACTCCCTTGCCCTGACTAGAATGGTGGTTTCTGCCTGGCTTTGGCGTCAGCCTTAGCCTACCAGAAATAGCCAGTTCTAACAGTGAGCAAAAGAATAATAGATTTAACCCAGATCTCTTGAATGACGGTGAATGTTTGCTTTGCTCTTCATTCCATCCATCAGCTGTGTGTCTTTTACGTAAATGTTTTCAGCACTTAAAGGACCATCCAAGCATTCTCGATCCTCTAGGATGATCTTATCGAACAAAATTAACATCAAATATTGCAGTACATCTTTTGCCTCATCTGCACAATATAAACGCCTCATAAAAAACCAGTCATACCTCTCAGATCCTTTCCTGATCTGTAGCAAGATTGCCTCGGCTGTCCCTAATTTTTGCAATATCCCATGAGTTGCTTTTTGCCTGGTTTGTACTGCCAGAAGGTGCTCCACACATTCACTGCATTCACATAGAAATCCCACTTTTGGGCGAGAAACTTCTCGGCAGCCCTATTAGCCAAAATCTTTTGGATGGTTGCTTTAGCCTGTGTAAGTCTTTTCTGGACTACCTCCAGGTCTGCAACTTCTTAGGCTGCCATAATATGTTTAGCCTCCACCTCCCTAATTCCTTACACAGGCCCCTCAGCACCTGGGTCTGCTTCTTCTGCCTATTCAGGCTAAAATGTGTCTTACCCCTTTCTCCTGGATTGAAGGCATCCCCCTCTATATCAGGTGAAGTATTACCTGTGTTGCTGTTCAAAAATTCAGAGATTCGATTGCTCATATGCGCAATGCAATCCTTGTCAGTGAGAAGCCTCCTTTCAAATGACCACCGCTGTGCTGGTTCCCCCTCCCCTGATCGGAAATATTACAACCAAAGGGTTATGTCTGACATACTCAGCAGAATTTCTTTATTTGAAGCCCATGGACCAAACCGGTAGAGATATATAAATATTCCAACTAGACATGTTTCCTGTGAAGGGCTGAAAAGTATTTATATCCAGGAAACCAATTCCCTGAGGCTAAGCCACACATCGATCAGCCCGTGATCCCTCTTGAGATGTCAAAGTGCCCTGAAAACCCTGGGCTTCCTCATAGAGAAGACATTATTGACCATATCCAGAGCTCCCCCACTGATTAATATTCAGATCATCACATAATATGATCAGCGTTGGCCACAGAGCCAGCTCAGTGTTCAGGAAATCAAGAAGTGAGGGATCATCTTGATGTCTTCCATCAACTATTACAAATGCTGCAGCAGTGGAAAAATTAACTGACACAATTCAGTCTCTACAGGTGTCGTCAACGATAAAAACAATATTACGAAGTGCTAACACAGACCGCAGCGCTGCTGCCATGAGGTGCAAACAAGCACGCAGCCAAAGTACTGACTTCTACAGTTTCCTACTAATATCTAGAGCACAAAACAATTACAGTAAGATGCGGTTATGATCCAACTTGATGAGAAGTAAAACTTATTTACTCATGGCAATGTTGTAATTTTAAAACATGGGATAGAAAAACTTATGATGAAATGTTGTCCAATATAGAGACCATATAAACAGTACATGTATAATGAAACAATGAACAATATACGTTAGACACGTCCCTATTTTGGTAAAGTCTATCCACAAAATACAGTCAGTCCAAATAAGACCAGCACAGCCAACTTTCTCAGCGACACTGATGTTTAGCACCAAAAAGCTACTTGAACATAAGCGTAGTAGTAGTATTTACTTTATTCGATAAAAAACTTCATCATAAAAGTATACAATTCATATAGTACATTAAAAAGATAAAAGAGTAGGAGATCAACATTCAAGTATATTCAACCATCCTCATATACTACTCGGTTTAAATTATCTAAAATCGAGCTCAAACTTGTCACATACAAAAACGTGTAGGGTACCTCCTGCCATATGGCTGTCCAATAATTAGGCTAGACAGGGGGGAGGCTTGCCCTTCTTGTACGGGTCTGCCATGCACTACCCAAAAATTTGGCTACCCCACAGACCATAGCAGTAGAAGACGTGTCAGTGCGGAGAACACGTAGGGCCATTTTATGACATCTAAAGCCCAACCCCATACATAGTGGTTTTAACCATGTTTTCCTAGCAATCCTATAAGCCGGGCAGGCAAACAAAAGGTGCGCTACTGACTCGTTGGGGGCTGCACAACCAGGGCAGGATTTAGTAAGAACACCTTTGCTTTTCCACCCAGAAGAAAAGTCATTTACCGGCAAAGTCCCGTGCCTGAATTTCAGGTAAAGTGCTCTATCCAGGGGTTTCTCTATACAGTCGAGAAAAGGTTCCAATTTTCTAGTCCATTTGAACTCCAGAAATCGCTGGGAGAGGGGCCCCCCATCACTCCTGCGTATGTCCGTCTCCTGTATCCAGTCCCAATAGAGTTTTTTAATCACTGCCTTGGGAGGCGGGGTTTGACTCAGCCATGATTCACTTATGCCCAGTTGCACAACCAGCTGTCTCAGGTTGCACAACCACTTGATTTTATTAGCTGTATTAAGCAGGATAAGTTCATCAAAGGCTGCAGCATACTTGTGTAGCTCCGGGTTCCTTCTTAGTCGCACCCAGAAAAGTAGTGGGCGCAAACGTACTATGTATTTAAGGGAGCGCCGACCCAGATCTAGGCATAGAGGAATCAACGGGGTGGAAACTGGAAGGGCCACCAGATCTCGAATAAACTTATTTTCCGCTGTGGCTAACTCTGTAACGTTCTCGAACCCCCATAACTCAGATCCGTAGAGGGCTGCCGGTAATACTTGGCCATCATATATTGCGAGAGACGGTGCCACAGGTTTACTCGTCGACTCCCGATGTTCCCTTAATACCACCCCTGCGACTCTTTTATGGTTTATTAACATTTTAGCCAGGTGATCTTTCCATTTCATCCGGCTGTTTACCCTAACACCCAGATAGTCAAAGGAGTCGACCAACTCCAGGGGGCCGCCATTAAGTAAAAAGTTGTTCTTAAATCTCTTGGAGGGTGAAATGGCCATAAGCTTTGTTTTAGCGGTGTTGATGGTAAGGCCTCTATCAGTGCAAAACTCACTAAAGCGATTCAGGAGTTTTTGGAGACCTAAGGGGGATTTAGAGATCAAGATGGTATCATCCGCGAAGAGTAGGGTAGGTATTTTTTCCCCCGCCAGGGATGGTGCATCCGCCGCTTCCTCCCTCAGATGATCCACCACACCATTCACAAAGAGGGAGAACAGGGTCGTAGTCAGGGCCGGACTGGGAACTGAAACCAGCCCTGGCAAATGTTTCCGGACCAGCCCCCATCCAGCATACAGAGTGAGCCAGAGGACTACTAGGGGAGTTTGGGGGTGGTACTCCCCCTAGAAAATTTTGGAAAAGACAGACCAAAACGGTGCATTTTACAGCACATTTTTCATTACATATTTAATTGTTTTAACTTTTAAAGCACATTAAATAGTAGATGATGACCTTAAAGAGCACCAGGTTACCCAGTCATTCTTACAGAGAGCACCAAAAATAGACACAAATGTAGTAATTAAGAGAGCACAAAGTGTAAGTGAAACCAGCCCCATTCGGAGTGCAGTGAGCAAGCACAGTGAGTGACCACTAGTATGGGGTGTTTGGGAGGTTCTCCCACCAAGACGTTTATGGGTTTAGAAAGGCCAAAACAATGCATTTTTCAACACAGACATTTTTCATTACAAATTTAATTGTATTAACTTTAAAAGCATAGTAAATGATGACCCTATGGTGCCCCAGGATAAACGTCTTGGTGGGAGAACCTCCCAAACTCCCCATAGTAGTGGTCACTCACTGCGCTTGCTCACTACGCACCGAATGGGGCTGGTTTCACTTATACTTTGTGCTCTCTTATTCACTACATTTGTGTCTATTTTTGGTGCTCTCTGTAAGAATAACTGGGTAGCCGGGTGCTCTTAAGGTCATCATCTACTATTTACTGTGCTTTGAAAGTTAAAACAATTAAATATGTCATGAAAAATGTGCTGTGAAATGCACAATTTTGGTCTGTCTTTTTCCAAAATTTTCTTGGGGAAGTACTACCCCCAAACTCCCCTAGTAGTCCTCTGGCTCACTCGCTATGCTTGCTTGCTGTACGCTGGATGGGTGCTGGTCAGGAAACATTTACTAGGGCTGGTTTCAGTTCCCAGTCCTGCCCTGCTTTCAGATCATCCCGACATTGTTGCCAGTGGATTCTGTTGGTAGTGCCAGCAGTCAGTAACCACAGAGGTAAGAGCATGTCCTATCTTAGGCATACGTTCAATTAGTACAGCAGGTGAGAATGCACGGGGCCTAGAGGTCCACTGAACCCTGATTTGTGTTGTATTTCCATTTCAGACAGCTGCCAGTGGGGGCCACTTCTTTCCTTTCACTAAGGCTCGTGGACTGGTACACACGCACCTACGTCACTGCCTAGCACATCTTATTTTGCACATGATTAAGTACAGTTTTCATTTGGAGGTTTCAACCATCACTGTACCTTTAAATCAGTCAAGAAATGCCTCCAATCCTAATGGGAACCACAAAAGCAAGCAACCAAATTTCTGACGCATGTCAGTGTAAAGTTCAAACTCGGCCAGGTCTGTGTCAAAGCTACCCTCTTACAACTTCTTTGAGCGACAACCCTGAACTGACTCGTATGAAAAACCTTACCTACACTGGTAGTGTACGTAACATTTTTAACACTAATGTCCAAAGATGTATTGCTTTTTTACTTACCTTATGTTGCGAGTTGCGTATGAAGTGCAGTTGGAGGCCTAGGGATCTCACTTCTCTACAGTGAAGGCTGGCAAACTTGGGGCTGAGGCACAGATCATTGGTCAGACTCGCGTTGCAGCAATGAATGATCTGGGCCCCCTCCTATGCCACTGCCTACATTATGTCAGGTTAGGTGCCTCAGTGCACCTGGTCACGAGTGGAGGTGGCCGAAAGTGTACACAGGCACATTATCACTGCGCAGTGTGCACGCAGTTGCCATCATTTTGAGAGGCTAGAAAAAGAAACCTGTTTTATATGGGCAATCCTAAATTATTTTTTCTTTAAAACTAATATATTATGGCTAAAATGTGTGTATTCTAAAATCTGAACCAAAAGTTGTATTAGGTTGTATGGATTAAAATGCTAATTCATTTATATTGGTTAACTCAAAGAATGCTTACTGATGTTTCTACTTCAGTGCAGGGATGACAGCACCTGTATAACATTTTTAATAAATATAGCGCTGCACTACTTTCTTCCCCTTGCACAATTCAGCACATGGTAACAGTTGGATTGACTTTAGTAGTGCGTGTGTGACGCACACGTACTCCTAAATTCAACCCAGTTACTGCACCTCTGTCTGTGCCTCCTGTCATTCCTGAGATGAGATCACCTCACGAACGGCAGTTTTTTCTCCGGCAGTCGCAGAGCAGAGGTCAGAAATCAGAGCAGAGAGACAGAGTCTCTTTCTCTCAGGGACGTGCCTCGCAGGACGGCCTTCTGATGTTGTTCTGATGTTGTTGCTGGCAGGGTGCCGATATAAAAAATAATCGGCATCAATAACAAATCCGGCCCCCTGTGAAGAAACCGGCCCCCAACCCTTCCGGCCTACCGAGGGATTGCCCGGTGCCCGCAATCCCCAGTCTGGCCCTGGTCGGAGCCATAACACATCCCTGGCGGACTCCACTCCTCACGGGCACCATCTCTGTCAGTTGCCCCTGGGCGCCCCATCTGATCCTCGCATAATTCCCCTCATGCAGCTTTACAACAAAACCCAGAAGAGACTTTGGGAAACCCATCTTCTCCAGGATATCCCAGAGCCTTGCTCGTGGTACCAGGTCGAACGCTGTCTTGAGATCTATGAATGCCAAATATAAACTACCGTTGTTGATGGTCACTGCCTTCCAATAGATCGCAAACAAGCGGAAGACCTCGTCCATTGTGCCCACCTTCTGGCGGAACCCTGCTTGGAAGTGGGAGAGGACACACTCTTCTTCCATCCAGACACCTACCCTTGAGATGATGACCCTGCCAACCACCTTCTGGATCACGTCAATCAGACTGATCGGTCTGTAATTGGCAGGGTCATCTCTGGGGCCCTTTTTGTAAACTGTTACCACCTCTGCTCCCTTCCGAGAGTCTGGCACAGGATAACCCTTGGAGATCAAATTCATTACGATGGCAATAAGTCTCGCCCAGGCATCAGGATCATTCAGGAGTAAATCTCCCGGTATCCCATTCTGGCCGGCTGCCTTCCTGGGGGTCAGGTGTTTAATAGCCGGAATTACTTCGGAGGGCAGAAATGGTTCTTCAAACCCCAGAGAAGATTGAGTACTAGCGTCTGGATCGGGGGGAGGTGAGCCCGATGCTTCGCTCCCACCATACAAAGCAGAAAAGTGGGAGTGCCATTGGTGTTCCGTTATATGGTTGGCGATAGGTGGTATACTTTGCTGCCTAGCCTTATTAATCAAATCCCAGAAAAGCCTGGCATTCTTCTTATTGGCTGCAGATTTAAGCTCCTGCCAGTGTTGTTCCTCCCACTCTCGTTTAGCCAACACTAACGCCCTCGCATAATCCTTCCTAGCCGCTCTAACTAGTGAGGGATCCTTTTGGAGCAGGGCGACTGTTAGCTCCTTCCGTTTCGCCTTGCACTCAACTGAATACCACGGGTTACTGGTTGTGGCTGGTTTAGTGTTCTCTCTACCCCTTTTAACCTGAACTACAAAGTATTGCCCTACCTCCTCTATCATGTTCTTGTAAGCTGAGGAGAAGGCCAACCCCGTGTCACTATCACTTCCCAGTTCAAGGTTCACCAGCTCTGATGTTAGTTCTGCTACATGGTCCCCAATCCTCTCCAGGTTCCCTTCCTGGAACTGCACCTTATCCCATTTCAACCTGCGGTTGCCATTGTAAGGGATGACTTCATTAGTTGTCCTCACAGGGGCTATTTTCCCCGCTTCCTTTTAATTTACCCCACCTTAACTTCACGCATAAGGGGTTGTGGTCGCTATCCTGCGAAGGCACGACCTCCATATCTAATAGGTCACGCCACAATGTGACGTCCAGTAAGATATAATCTATTCTGGACGGGCCATTAAGCCGGTTAAAGGTCATTGATCCTGCACGATCAGAGATTGTCCTACCATTTAATGCTCTTAAATTAAATCCCAAGGTCAGGGCATTGACCTGAATTGCCCTTGCTAACCAATTTCTAATTGGAGTTAATGAGAGGGCAGGGATAGACCATCTAGAGTCCTCCTCCTCTATACCCAGAGGATCCTCCCTAGATAGGGGTTCGAAAGTACAATTAAAATCCCCTCCCACTATGATTTTAGAGTTTGGGGGCATTTAGCTAAAACCTGCTCTAGGATTGTCAATGTACATCGGCTTGTATCCCCCGTAATCCATATAGAATAGATGTTAAATAGGTGTATCCTGCTCCCCTTAATATGCCCTGCAAATGAAATATGTAGGATATCACTAGTCCCTACTTCATGGATGGTAATGTCCCAATTCAATTCGATTTTTACCCAGATATGAAGTCCACCCGCCGGTCTGCCCCTACCGCTACTTAGTGCTGGCACAAAAAAAGTAGTGTAGCCAGATTTATGCACTGGGAGTAGACTCCAAGTTTCTTGGAACATGCATACATCGAACTTCTCGATGAACGCGTTCCAATCGGGTAAAACCATTTTTTTTTGTAACCCAGCCACGTTCCAGGATATCAGATTAATCACCTTGTGGCCTGTAACAGATATGTCGATGGTTATTCCCTTGTCCCCGGTCTGCACACTAGGAATTGGGTCAATAACTTCCTCTAAGGGGTCGGTTGCTCTTCGGTTTAGGATGGTTTCACGATATCCCCCTGGGACTTTGGTTCTGTGATAACTACATTACTACTGTTATCATGACAGTTGGTACCTGTAAAAACCTCTTGTCCAGTCCCACAGTTTGTCGCAGCTGTAGGGACCTTATTTCCCCAGTTTAAAATACTTGGTGATATTGTATGTCAATCCACCATATCTAGGCAGCTAAACCTATTCCTAATCGGGAAGCCACCCCAGTTGTCCCTAAAATCTGGCTCTATGGGTTGCTGCTCCCCCCAAGGCTCCAAATTCCTACCCCAATTTTGATTCTCCACTCTGTGCCAATTGTTGATTTCTCTAGGATCCCGAGTGGACCCTCTCATTGAGGGGTAGAAAAAGGAGAGTCGTCTGGTGGCTATGCCCTCAAACCTGTCCTGTGTGTCTCTTGAACAGACTTGGGCGGCGATGTGTGGATCCGCAAAGTTGATCAACACACAGTCTCCCTGAATAGTTTTCCTCTGGTACCCCAGCCAAGCCACCCTCCACACTGTCAGGATCTTACCTACACGGTGTGGGGGCAGGGGTCGATTTTGGTTGAGCCAGTGTCGGACCTTATTAAATAGCGACCAGTTGGGTTCCTCCTGATTTTCCTCCAATTCAGGGACCCCTGTCATAACCACCACAAACGGTGTGCCCTCCGGGGGGAGGTTCACCACTCTTCCTCTGGTGGCTGCTTCACCAGTTTTTTTCTCCTTTAACTGTGTGGGGTGTTCCCTGGGTAGTGTGGATCCAGCACAGGGAGGGACAGGACCTATGTTTGTTATACCCTCATTTACAACTTTTTTTTCGACAACGGGGACCTTTTTAGTATTAATTTTTGTCGCTAGAGGTGCCGGGTTTTTGAGAACTTGTGTTGTGGTCTTGTTAGGATTAGGCTTATTACTCCCCGTATTTTGGGCCTCAAGTGTCTTTTGATTATGAGGCTTAGTGCAGAGATCGGCTAATTTCTTCTCTATGTAAGTTAATCTTTTCTCAATAGGAGAGAGGTAGCGTTTAAAGAGTTCCTCTACCTTCAATAAAAGTTGGGTGTCAGCCATTTCCCCACTATTCCCAACCGGGCTAGTTGGGCCCTCTACATTCCTTGTATTCTCGGGCTCTATTATAACGTCACTGGCCTGGGGGTCGTGATTTGCATTTTGTTTTGGGGTAGCGGCCTCACTAGTCTTTTTCTGGTGTCGTCCCCTTCTTTTCACTGTATTATGTTTGTGTTGTTTGTGTCGTTTAGGAATGGCACCCTCCTTCCTGCCTCTCAGTGTAGTAGCACTTGTGTCTTCCTGGGAGGTATTCATAACTAGGTCCGGGGTATTTTCCAGATCAGTATTTAATTCAGAGGCACAAGATAGGTGAGAAACTGAGAGGTCTACTGTATTTGGTAGGCTACTTCTAGCAGTGTGTACCTCTGCCTGGACATCTATAAGACCCACTGCCTTAGATTGGGCGGGAGTTTTGGCCATCGCAAATGGGCCCATAGATGATCTTTTCTTTGCCATGGCTAGGTCTTGGGACACCCTACGCTCCAATTGATTAATCCCTTGATCAATAAAGGTGTTGGCCCTAATGATAAAATTGTCCAAGGTGCCTGTTGTTAGAGTTTCTCCTGCAGTTTTTTTACTCCTGGTCTCTCTGGTAGACATTGTTTAAGGACCGGGCAGCAAACCATGCAATAATCCCAGACAACTACGAATATGTGCATAAGCAGAGTACTCACAAGATAGGCCGCCTAATGGATGTAAGAGGGGTGGCCCGACCCGGCCTCATCCGGTCTTGAACGGGCTTAAACGGGCCCGCCCTTGGCCCGGGCTTCGCCCGGCGTCCCGCTCGGCAGGGCTCCGCGGCAATGATATGCGCCTCCTGGCGCTGGCGCAACGTCAGTGATGCGCACTGCCGCTATGCCTGCCGGGAGTTGTGGTCCCGGGGCGGCGGCGCGAGATGTGGCGGTATTGACTCTGGCCGGTGGCGGCTTTTCGCTGCTGCTACTAAGGATGACTCTTGGCGGTGGCGGCGACCTCCTCCTCCCAACTGCGGTAGGTTTCACACTCTTGAACATAATCAATTAGTGCTGATAAATATAAGCTATTTGGTCAAAGAATTTTCTACGAAAAATAACACTGATAATGAAGAGTACATAATCACTCAAACATCTGCTGCTGTAAATGTACAGGTGATGGGTAGAAACCCCCTTGATAAGGGGTGATCACCCCGAAGTCAGGATCCACATCTAAGGCCTATATGTGGTTCATCTCAGACTTTTGAGTGAATACGTACTCTTTAGTATCAATGTTATTTTTCCTAGAAAATTGGAATAGAGTGGAGTGCCACAAAGTAGCATGAATTAGGGTACAGTGTGGTACAGTATGTTAAAGTGGAGTTGCATAGAGTATCCTAGAGTTAAGTGGAATAGAGTAGCGGAGATAGAGTAGTGTAGAATGGAGTAGTGGAGCAGAGTAGAGTACAGTGGAGTAGTGTTTCATAGAGTAGAGTGCATTAAAGTGAAGTGGAGTGAAATAGAGGGAGTTGTGTAGAGTGCCGTAGAGCATTGTACAGTGGCATAGAATAAACTAAAGTGGCGCAAACACAGACACACTGGAGTACACTGTTGTACAGTGGAGTGCTATAAAAAGGAGCATTGTGTGGCAGAGTGGAGGGGAGAAAAGAGTGTTGTTGAGTTGAATACAGTGTTGTAGAGCAGAGTAGAGTGGAGTGGTGTGGAGTTGGGTACAGTGGAGTGACATACACTGGAGTAGGGTAGAGTAGGGCTGTTGGGGTTCAAGGTCTAAGGGGCTGCACTCCTCCACCTTTGTGGCCTCTCTTTTGAATCAATTATTCAAATGCATTTTAAGAATAAAACATTTTCTTGACAGCATTCTCCTTGACCCTTACTCCCAGTGAAAGTCATGCACTTTTATAAGCCCCACTGCACCTGTGTGAGCATGTGGCTGACTCTGTACAGCAGCGCTGACAGGGCTTGTCCATGCATAGCCCTTATATTTTCTTATAACTCAATGAGGTCCCTATCTTCGTCTCCTCCAGGATTGCCAATATAAAACAGCTTTGAGCATTTCACTATTTAGCCGAGACGTTAAAAGACTGCATGCCACTCAGCTGTTGTTACTCAACCCTTTCCTAGCTCTTTGAAGGGTGGGGTGTGTTCAGAAAGCCTTACAGACCACACCCCTCTCTATGATGAAATTGGGGAGGGTGTGTTAAGAAGCATGCTACCTCAGGTCTGCACATACTTTATAGTCACATTTTATTAAGAGTATGTGACAGTCTCTACTTCCCCACATCCAATAAATGATTAAATGAGTTAAGGCAGAGTAATATAAATCAAAAAATAACTTCATCCAGTTCTTGTCTGGCATGCAAGAGTGTGAGACCTGACCAGACCTCAAGCCATAAATATGGCATGGAAAATGAGCACACAGGAGTCAGTTAGAGTTCTTTCTATTTACAGCAAATAAGTAACCATCTGTTCTCTCAGCTATCCCCTCCCTGCTCTGCCTCACTAAGTGCTGGTGTCTCTCTAAGGCAGAAATGGTTTCAGTGCTTTATCATGACTAGTGATGTATGTTTTATTTCTTCTGCAGATTGATAACTACATGTGATATGTCAAATTAAACAGATGTAATCTGCAAGTTAAATAATACAAACATTAGCAAAGCTTTTTAATCCCTGAAAATGCTGGAGACTGGATGATGAAGCTATGCACATTTGTGTGAATGGGTGAGTCAGTGATTGCAGGCATTGACTGTGAAGCGGAGTGAATGTGGGGGGGGGTATACGAGTTGGGTGAGTAGCAGTGGATAGCATAATATGGATGAGTGAATGGGTAGGTGACAGATGGCAGTGGTGAGTGAATTGTTAAATGCAGGTTGGTGAGTAGTTAAGGAAAGTAAGTGGGTGGACTCAATCGCACAGTGCATTTCCATGTTTGTATTTGTGCCGCATCACTATTTTCAATAACCAGCCTCCACCTGTGTAGAATGTCGTGGCATAGAGTGGAGTGGTAGAGTTGAGTGGTGTAGAGTTTAGTGGCATAGAGTTGAGTGGCGTAGAGTGGAGTGGTGTACAGTGGAATAGCAAAGAGTGGAGTTGTAAATAGTGGAGTGACATGCCATACAGTGTTGGAAAGTGTCATAGAGTAGAGTACAATGAAGTGGCATAGAGAGGAGCAGAGTGTTGTAGAGTGAAGTGGTGTACAGCACTGTGCTGTATAGTGTGGCAGGATATAGTGGTGTGGAATGTTGTAGAGTCGAGTGGCATAGAGTGGCATACTGTGGGGAAGTGGAGTGCTGTGTAGTAGAGTGTAGTGTGTCATAGAGTAGAGATTAGTACAGTAGGGTGGGGTGGAGTGGCATAGAGGAAGTTTTGAAGTGCATATTACAGTGGAATAGAGTATCATAGAGAGGCATAGAGTTGAGTAGAGTGAAGTACAATGGCATATAATTGAGAAGTGTGTTATACAGTGACATGTAGGAACATAGAGTATTGCACAGTATTGTAAAGTGACAGAGAATGTTGTAGAGTTGAGCAGCGTAGAGGGGGTGTGTCATACAGTGGCGTAGAGGGGGCAAACTGTTTTACAGTGGAGTTGAGTGAAGTGGCATAGTGCATAGTGGAATAAAGTGTCAGACAATGGGGTGGCGTGTCATACAGTACATTGCTGTGCAGTGGAGTACAGTGTAATGGCATAGCATAGACTGGAGTGTTATAGAGTGGAATATTGTATTGTAGAGTGGAGAGGTATGCCATAGAGTGTGGGAAACTGTCAGGGAGTGAAATGGCATAAAGTGGAGTACAGTGTTGTAGAGTTGTGTAACATACAGTAGAGTAGAGTGTGGTAGAATGTGGTATAGTGGAGGGCCACAGAGTGTTGAAGAGTGAAGTGGCATATAGTGAAGTTGAGTGGAGTTGTGCAGAGTGGAGTAGCATAAATTGGAGTGGATTTTGGTTGAGTGGGTGTCATAGGGTGGAGTGGAGGGCCATGGAGCACAGGAGGCTTGATTGGCATTGACTGGGGTGGCACAGAGTACAGTGTTGTTCAGTGTCAAGTATTGTGGCATGACATGACTCAAGAGCATAGAGTGTTATGTTGCAGAGTGCTGTGGTGTAGAGTGTCATGGCATTTAGTGGAGTGAGTGGTGTAGAGTGGAGTGGCATAGAGTGGAGTGACCTTAAGTAGAATAGCATAAAAGTAGCGTGGCATGGAGTGGATGGGGTGTACACTGGAATAACACATAGTGGAGTTACGTAGAGTGGGGTTTCATACAGTGCAAGAGCATAGAGTGGAGTGGAGTCCAATGGAATAGCATATAGTCGAGTGACATAGAGTGGAGGAGCATAAACTGGAGTGGCATACAGTGGAGTAGCGTACAGTGGAATTCCATATAGTGGAATAGCATGGAGTGGAGTGGCGTAGAGTACAGTGACATATAGTGGAATAGTGTAGAGTAGAGTGGAGTACAGTGGAGTAGCATTGAGTGGAAGCATACATTGAAGTGGCATACAGTTGAGTTGTCTAGACTGGTGTGGCATACAGTGAAGTGGGGTAGAATGGAATAGCATACAGTGGAGCAGCATAGAGTAGAGTACTGTAAACTGGATTGACATACAGTGAAATAGGGTAGAGTGGAGTGGCATAGACTGAAGTGTCATATAGTGGAATAGCGCAGAGTAGAGTGGCATACAGTGGAATGGCATGAAGTGGAATAGCATAGTTTGGAGTAGCGTACAATGGAGTGGCGTACAGTGCAGTGGCATAGACTGGTGTGGGGTAGAGTGGAGTAGTGTACAGTGAAGTGGCATACAGGGGAATAGGGTAGAGTAAAGTGGCATATTATGGAGTGGCATACAGTGGTGTGGCTTGCCTGGAATAATGTACAGTGGAGTGGCATGGATTGGAGTGGTGTACAGTGGAGTGGCATACAGTAGAATAGCATAGGTTTGAATAGCATACAGTGAAGTGGCATACAATGGAAGGGTGTAGACTGGAGTGGTGTACAGTGGAATGTTAGGTGGATTAGTGTATAGTGGAGTAGCATACAGTGGAATAGTGCAGAGTGGAGTGGCATATAATGGACTGGCATACAGTGGAATAGGGTAGAGTAGAGTGGCGTATAATGGAGTGTTGTAGAGTGGCATGTTGAGTGAATGCATTTAAAAAAGTACCTTACCTGGCTAAATTGTCGCTAGATGCTACAAATAAAGACAGTGAGAAATCCCAGTGAATTGATCAGATACGTGCTAAAATTTTCACTTCATAACCCACAAGTATAATTCTGTACACTCGAATTTGTAAGTATTAGCATAGTGTTTTAGGCTCGTGGAAGTGTGACCAAAAATGGCAACCTTTCATTGAACGCTTGATTTCAGAATCTGACATACTCCTCCTGCTACATGGGCGATCCTGACCTGAAAGTCAACATACAGCAGGTGAAAACAGTTCTTTTTCTTTTTTTAACTTCGTCCATTTGAAGTACTGCGCCCTCATTGGTGCCTGATTAAAAACCAAGCAAATTAGATTTGAAGTACTTTGGCCTCCCCACATTAAACTGTACAATGAGGTCCAAATGAGTGGGTGATAAAAGCTTTCATAGGTTAGCATTTGAACCAGAAAAAAAAGTTTAATCATTTGAAACAAGAACGCTGCTTAAGACAAAAAGGGAGCGATGATTTGTCACTGATATTTTATTACAGCAGGTTTGGAAAAGCGGGAATCACGTTTCACTCTCAGTGAACTGCCGGCACTATCTTAGGCATGCCATACGTTGGTGTACAAATGCCGTTGAACACGAGAGGGCAGATTTATGTTAACTGGCGCATCCCCAGGGATGCGCCAGTTAATGTGCGCCACAGTGCGCCACAGCTCCGCCACCCATGGTGCGCCGCATTTACAATGCGGCGCACCATGGTGCAAAGCAGGGAAGATGCGTGACGCATCTTTCGGCGTACGGGCGGCGCATTGCTGGAGTCATGTTGCAAGTGCGACATGACTCCTGCAATGCACAGGGGCCACCCCTACCATGCATGGTGCGTCACCCTTACGCCTGCTTCAAGCAGGCGTAAGGAATTGCCGTATAAAGTGACTGAGTGAAATCTCATAGATTTCACTCAGCCACTTTTAGGAGGCGTGGAACGCCCCCCTCTGCGCAGGAACGCCTCCTTATGGCGCAGGGCTTTCCAACGTGATGCATCTCCTAGATGCATCACGTTGTAAATAGGGCGCATTGTTTGCGCCACCGTTGCATCAAATTAAGTGAGGCAATTGCGGCGCACAGAGGCGCAAGGGCCTCATAAATCTGCCCCATAGTACTTACTATAAGTCTCGCCAGGCGCATACACCTGAATGTTTACTTTAATGCCAGCAGTTATTTACTGAAAGGACAGCCTTTCATTCCTACAGCAGCCTCGTGATCATCTTAGACAAGCATTGGCTACGAAAGTCATCGCGATCACGATCGCTGTGAAAGCGAAAGTGATCGCGTTGACGTGCTAAAACACGCATGGGATGCGCGCGCAAGGGCGCATGCTTGTTGCGCGTTCTAGCAAGCTGGTCGCCGCTTTGGGAGCACTTCCTAAAGCCGCTAGTAAATGTCTCTCCGAGCAGCGCAAATGGGGTGAGGTGCTGGGACATCTTCTCATTGGTTCCTGCATGCTCCCTCCCATCCAGCATTAGGCAAAATGTCTGCTCTCTGGGGAAGAAGAAAGGGCGATCTGCAGCCCAATTATCAAAACTACACCTAAAGAAATCCCAATTCCTCTCACTTGTCATGATAAATGGCTGCATCATTAGGGCTCAGAGTCACTGAACCATACCAGCAAACACTTTCAGCCCTAAGTGTTTCCAAAACCGAGAGACACAGGAAATCCAGTGTAGTGTCAATTGCGTAAATCCCAACAGATATTTTTTACCTATTCTCTGAAAATGACTGACTGACCTCTTTTATGCTAGAAAACTCTCTGCCCTCAGTTCCCTTTAACCTTTTGCTATTTTGCCAGTATTTGGTGAAAGTCGGCCTAATAAATGTCAATCTTCTATTCACTGTCGCGTACTTGTGGGTGCCGAACTGATGCTGCGCTCTCGAGGGAGGATATCACTGCTCAGCATCCCGCTGTTTGCCTCCAGGGTTTGACGTCACACTAGCAGCCGCACTGAATCGCCTCAGTACTCCACGGGCAACGAGATGTACATAAGGAGCTGCAGGCCTTCAAAATCTCCAAAGCAGGAGTGCAGACAGTGTGAGAAGTGTGATGCACATTTTGAGCAATGCCCCGCTCCAAGAAGTCTCTTTTCTTTGCTTTTAATGCATACAAAATATTACAGCGTTTATTAATACTGTCATCCTTCTCGGTTTTGAATTTGACGACCGTCTTATTGAAAGCAATGCCAAAGCTCAGATGCAAAAATAAGATCTCTCGAAATAGTAAAACCATTGTTTTATGAAGTAAAGTGTTCAGAATCCATGAGACTTATGCACTGAATATAATTAATGCAGAGAAAAAAGACTTGCATGAGAACACTCTTTCTAATTATATGCAAAGTATAACCCGTCAGCTATGATGGCACGCTTTTGATGAAGGTTGCAATTAATGTAATTAATCATAAATTAGTAATTCCCACTCAGTGTAGGGGTTATTGCAAACTCCCTCTTTGCCATTTCCACAACGTGCAGTGTTACTCACATAGGCTGTACTTCTCCCAGTAAAATGCTAATCAAATTAATTAGGATGGATCATTAATTTATCATCTACATTCAGGTGTAATAAATATTATGCACTATTGTCGGAAAAATGATGTTGTTTTGCGACCGGTTTAATCCCAGCAATAAAAGTGGGGTTGTGTGCAGTTAAGGTAGGTGTGTGTGCTCACAGTGTGTTTTTCCAGATCCTGCAGAATTACTCGGGCCGGTGTTGTGAATTCTGCAATATGGAAAGGAATTTCTGTGGACTGAGCTCTTTCTGGCGTGTTCTGCCTCTGCTTCATTTTATAAAGTGCTTTCTAAAGTGTATTTGATTTGTTACTTTAAGATGGCTACCTCTCATTCGATCTCATATACGTCCCTCTTAGACACTTTCATGCCCTTGCCTGGGTGCATGAATAACGTGCTTGGGATATTGATGCTTCTATTCATGCCAAAACAGAGCACTACTAATAAATATCTTGATGGTCACCTGACCTCTAGAGGAGGGCATACGGAAAATGGTCTGACCTCGGCAGTCTCATGATCTACCACAGTATCTGTTGTGCAGTAGAAAGGCTGTTTCACTGCACTCAGGGCTACAGCCATTCCACTGGTAGTAGTGGCACCTGAAAGATTGTATGTAGCAAAGGAGCACTGCTTTCGACTATATTGACTTTCTTACATGATGTGCATATCTGATGCCGTGGGAAAGGATACTGGGTATTACTCTTTGAGCTTTGCTAGGAGGTCTAGACATAATAGGTCAATAACTGTTGAGTGGTGTGGCTCACTGGTTAGAGGCGGCAGACCCGGGAGCAGAAGTCGGCCCGGGACCAGGCTTCAATTCCCAACGCGGCAGGGTCGTGGACCAGGGTCAGCGGACTCGACAATTCTCGCCTCGGTGCCTACTCTAACCTGGGGTCCCTCTCGGCAACTCTGGGCATTAGCTTGCCTAATCTCCACAACGGCCCCATCAACACCGGGGATGCCTGGCTCCAGTAGGGACCATCCCACAGGGAAAGCCAGGACGGGTTCCCCAGTGGTATACAGCACCGGGACGCCCCTTTGCTGGGGCAGCTGTGCGCTTTACAAGTATACGACATTTAACATTTAACTGTGCAAGGGTGCATATTTTCGAAATTCATGTGCAGTAGGCTGAGCATAGAACAGAAATGCACATAACAATATTAATTAAAATACAGCCGCAATAATGAACGCCTTGTCATATTTCATACAGCGAAGCCAACAACTGACTTACTTTTAAAAGGAGCATTTAATATGATTCAAGATGTATGTTCCGTGCTTTCCAAACTTTTTAGAATTACAACCCTCTTTTTAGAATGACAAACTTTTGTGGGCCACGTAGTTCTAATGAACGTGAAGCGGTCGATTTCTTAATTAAATTAAAGCGTTGTGCAGTAGTGCGCTGTCATTTACAGGCAACACATTTTCCATTGTAATGTCCACAAAATTTGCTCTCGCATACAGTTTTACTGATAAAAATATATTGCACACAATTGATAATGTGTGGATATCGGTTTCAGTGAATATTGATCATTCGTGCATCACCAAGTAAATTGTCTTGATTTGTTTTTATCCTATTATTAATTATGTATCCATCACACTTAGAAATAAAAAAAAATGCTTAATTTTTGCTTTCATAATTCCTGAACGTGAACACTTCATTGACAGGCGTTTACATTTTGTTGTGAGTTACAAAGAAATTACTTCCTACAGCCTTTCTTTACACACTCCCTGTACCACAGCAAGATTGTCACATAGTTCAATAAACTTGTCTTTCTATTACTACAAAATGAGAAGTTTGTAAACACGTATCCCCATGTTATAAAAATAAGCAGCAATTTTTCAGTAGACACTGCCTGACATTTGACATCTGTATTTAAAGCACAGAAAATGTGACAGAATATATGTAGAATTTAAAGTCATCTTTAATTATTGCATGAACTTTCGTGACCCACCAAAAATCGGCTCCGGACTCAGAAACACTAATCTACATTGTGGCGTTTTTCGGTATTAACTCATGTACTGTGTTTATAAGAAATTCAACCTTGAAAAACAAATGCATAATCTTCCTGTACTACTGATAGTGATAAAGGTAGAGTGTTTATGTCTGTCCTAGGTCAGCATTAAATCTCTGTGTGTTACGGGAAGATCTAAAATAAACCGCACTACAGAAGAAACCTGACACTATTTATTTCTACACTTCAGAAGTGTATGTTACTCTGAGAAAACCAGGAAAACATGTTTTTCTTTTGCCTTGGCTTTTCGACTATTCACTATTGAAACTAGTATGTTAGCCTTGTACGAAAGAAGAACTCATACGTCATATATTATATTAAATGTCCCTTTTGCCCATTAATATAGTTCTGCATTTAGCATTCACCCTGCACTCACCTGCCCTTTTAAATTGCAGAACACATTTTATGTTGGCATGTATTGTAGATATAATATCTTAGCACAGCGCACCTCAGATTCCGGTGCTCAATTTAAAAGCTTAAAATGTATGTCCGAATTTTCATACCCTTTTAGTCCAGTGTAAAGGTCCTTCTGGTTGTTTAGTAGTACCTGCGTGGTGGGTGGCCAGCCATGGCAACTAATAAATCACTTCCTCTAGAAACTGGAAGCACACATTTGTGAAAGAAAACACCTTTCAAGCCTCTTTAGTACATGATTAAAGTTCTACAATTACAACTACTGTAGCCTGTCTTTAAAATGACAGAAATACATGATATTTTTTTTTTTGTTCAAGAAAATTTTATTTAGAAAGTATTGATAAAGAGTAGAAGGAAACAAAATACAATGCAAGTGATACAATTCATGGACGAGAACTATACAATCAGGGGCTAAATTCGAGAAATAAACAAAGTAAATGCATAAAGAATGAAAGGTAGCCTGTTATAGAGCATAGAGTCCGATTAAATAAAGTGACTATCAATGCACTAAACAACCGTATCACTATCAAATGTGTAAGTGGGGGCAGGGGAGGAAAGAGAATAAAAGAAGAGAGGAAAGAAGAGAAAGAGCAGAGAAAAGCTGAAAGGGGGTAGGGGACAGGAAAGAGAAAAGAGAAAGAGAGAGAGAAGAAGAAAAAGAGAAAGGATACTCACAGGACTAATCAACCCAGAAACTTGGAAGATAACATTCAGACAGACAGACCAAAAGGAAACTGAGGAACCAACCCTCTGGAGGACAACTCCATATAATCATCCAAAGCTTTCCAAACCCCACTAGATATAGATGGAGAAATCTGAGCACGAGCAACCGACGTGTGAGCACTGCGTAAAAAGGAAACCCAAGCCCACCATGTATGATAGGAAACCAGCGAGAAGGATTTCCACTTCATAAGAATGATTTTCACCACAATAGAAAGAAGAAGATCCAACAACTGTAATTCCAATGGATCTAATGGAAGAGGAGTAGGGGCAGCCAGCGGGCCCAGTAAAATTAAAGGAAAAGAGAGTTCGAACTCAATACCAAAAATAAGAGAAAGATGTTTATGAATTAGGTTCCAAAAAGATTGAAGCAAAGAGCATCCAAAAAACATATGATGGAAGTCACCTGGCAGCAGACCACAACTCCAGCAAAGGTTGTCATCTTTAAGACTTAGCGAGTGAAGACGTACAGGCGTCCAATGGAGGAGATTCATAGAGAAAAACTTAGATTGCATTACAGAAGGTGCAATTTTATTACGAAGAGAAAATTTACCAATTAATTGCCAAGTCTCAGATGAAATATGATCCGTGATGGCAGGATCAAAATGACGTAACCATTTTTGTTGGGTAACCGTCTGTGCAGGTAGAGAAGCAGAGGACAGAAATTTATAAATTTTGGAGGCAACATGACCAGATTTAATCCAAATATGAAAAAGTGAAATGGTAGTAGAGATAGGATGAAGACGAACCTTGGTAAGGGCCACTTTGATTTTAAGAAAGGTATAAAAGTCAAGATTTGTTAAAGAATGCTGTTGAGCCAAGGTGGAAAAAGGTAAGGGCGCATCAGAAGTATCATACAAATGTTTAACAAGAGAGATTCCTTTACCTGCCCAATAAGACATGAGGTTAGGAGTAATGGTGAGTTTAATTTTGGAATTCCGCCAGATAGATGACCACTTAGTTTTATGTAAAGGGATTGCCATCTTCTTGTCTAATTTCCTGACCGCTGCTATTGTATCCAGAATGATAGAGCGAGAAAACAGGATATGTAAAGTAGATGCCGTGCAAAAAGAAGCAGTAGGGAAAGGGGATGCAAGTTCCTGTTCTATGAGCAACCAAGAAGGGACATGAAGAGACGGAGGACAGAACCATAAAGCACCTTGAGAGGCCAAAAAGGCAGTTTGATATTGTTCCCAATCAGGAAAATTGCAACCCCCCATGTCGCAAGGACGACGCAAAAATTTGTATGCCATTCTAGCACGTCTGTCATTCCACAGAAATTTAGAAGTCAGAGCATCAATTTCACGAAAAAAGGAGTCTGATAGTTTAACCGAAAGCATAGATGAGAGAAAATTAACAATCGGCGTGATCATCATTTTAAGAGTCTGGAGTCGACCCCACCATGAAATATGCTTCGGAGACCATGTATCCAAAAGACGTCGGACTTTCAGGAGAGTCTGAGATTCATTATAGGCAGTGGTGGCATAAAGAGTAGAACAGAAATAAATTCCTAAGTATTTCAGGTGTGTAGACTGCCATTTAAAGCCCGCTGAACCAATATGAGCAGGGAAACAATAGGCATTCAAAGGAAACAATTCCGTCTTATCCTTATTTAAGGTATAACCGGAAACCGATGAAAAAAGGGAAATGGTACTTGAAATAGCAGGAATTGCTAAGGCAATATCGTCTGAAAAAATAAGAACATCATCTGCATATGCAGCAGTTTTGATACAGTGAGGTCCGAAAGAAAAACCCTTAATATCAGGGTGTAACTCAATCAATCGAAGAAGAGGATCAATAGATAATAAAAATAAAAGTGGGGATAAAGGGCATCCCTGCCTAGTACCCTGACGAAGATTAAAAAACGACGACGTAGCACCATTAATTCTAATGTTAGCTTTAGGTTGAGAATATAGGGACATTACCATATTAATAAAAGAGCCGCCAAGGTTGTGCGCGCATAAAACAGCACGAAGAAATGGCCAAGATACCTTGTCAAAGGCCTTTTCCGCATCAAGGGCTAGGGCTGCGGCAGGAAGTTGAGATCTTTTGGCAGCACCAAGAATATGACAAAAAGTGCGTACATTGTCTCGCGCAAGCCGACCTTTCACAAAACCAGTTTGAGAAGGATGAACAAGATGAGGGATAAAGGATTCTAATCTTTGTGCCAGAATTTTTGCAAAAATCTTAGCTTCCATGTTAAGGAGAGAAATAGGACGGAAGTTCTTGGGATCGGAATGATCCTTCCCTTCTTTCGGAATCACTACTATGGTAGCTTCAGCAGCTGTACCCGAAACAGACCCATCCTTAACAAAAGAATCAAAGAGAGATTGTAATTTGGGAACAATCTTAGGAAGAAAAGTTTTATAAAATAAAATTGGATAACCATCAGGGCCTGGAGCCTTACCCGATCGAGTAGCTTTGATTGCAGAAACAATTTCTTCGGGAGAGATAGGCTTATTTAAAGAGGTACGATCATCATCAGAGACCGACTGAATCGGGACCGAATGTAAAAAACCCTGACATTGGTCAAAAGAGGAAACATTAGAGGGAGTATACAGTTTATTATAAAAATCCCGAAAAACTTCAAGTATTTCTCCTGTTTGGAACTTTTTAGAACCCGTGTGATCAGTGATAGACGAGATTTGCGAGGACTTAAAAGAGAAATCCTGACATTTTAATGTAGCAGCCAAAATCTTCCCAGCACGATTTTTTAACAACAGTTTGTTAGATTTTTGTGCCTGTACACCAATATGAGCTCTTTTAGTAACAATAGTATTATATTTGTATTTGAGTTGTTTTATTAGCTGTAAACAAGAGGAATCCTTAGATTGTCGAAAAGTGGCTTCCGGAGTTTTAATTTGAGATGATAAATCTAGAAGCTCCTGTTTAATATCCGAATTCCGTTTGGACATACATCTAATCACTTGACCACGAAAAGTGCATTTAAAGGAATCCCATAGAACGATTGGGGAGGAGACAGAACCTTCATTTTTATGAAAAAAGGTATCTATAGCGTTAGAAAACTCATCAACCTGAGAGGCATCCTGCAAGATTTCGGTATTCATTCTCCACGAACGAGCGCGCGTTTGAGGGACAAAGGAGGACAAAGTAAAAGTGACCGCAGCATGATCCGAAATCAAAATAGGATGTATAGAAGAAGAAGAGGAAACAAGAGAAGAATGAACCAGGAGATAATCAATACGAGAGAAGGAAGAATGAGGCGAAGAGAAGAAAGAAAAATCGCTACCAGTGGGATTATGAAGATGCCATACATCCTGAAGATGAGTAAGGGAACACATAGTAAGCAGGTGTTTGTGAGATTTAGGAGGACGAAACTTGAATGCAGAGTTCCTGTCTAAAAGAGGGTCCATTGGTAGATTAAAATCTCCGCCTACAATAAGATTGCCCGAGTGCGGGGTGTCATGCAATTTTTTGGTAAAGGTCGGATCATCAACGTTGGGAGCATAGAGATTCATCACGTATAGATCATGATGACCATCCGACAATTTAGATAATAGCCAACGACCTTCAGAATCGTGCTCAGAAGAGAGGATAGATAAACCAGAATTTCTTGAAACCAATGTAATAACCCCATTTCGTTTGCCAGAGGCATCAGAACAGCAGACATCCGAAACCCATTCCTTCTTTAAAAACAGCGCCTCTCTACTTGTGACCTTGGTCTCCTGAAAAAGAACCAGGTCAGAAGACAAAGATTTGCAGTAATCTAAGACTAAGTAATCTAAGACTTTCGACCTCTTGACTGGATGATTCAAACCCTTAACATTAAGGGATAAAACATTTAAACCCGGCATGGACATACATATTGATAAAGAAAAGACGGCACGGATGACAAACAAAGAAGCAGCCGCATACAAATAGGGAACCAGTCATTAAGCGTAAGAAACATTGAGGGAGACGCCATGTGAGGAATCCAAGAGAAAGAGGAAAGAAGAAAAGAAGAAAAGAAAAAAGAAAGGAAGGAGAGAGGAAGCAGAAGGGGAGGCCTAAAAAAGACCACCATCATACTAGGGAGAACATGGAAGAGGGCAAATGAGGGACCCGCACCAGGAGGAAAATTGAGTGATATCACTAGCCCCAAAAAAATAAAAATAAATATTAAGCTGATAGCAGTAATAGAGGACTTGGGAACAGACACAAGTAGCAACGCAAAGACCTCAAGATAATACAAATAAGCTTAATGTAACTAATAAAATTGTATAACCACAGATAGGTAACAATTTAAAATCAATAGACATATCAATAGTATTGAATACTGTCAGAAAAACTGATGAGAACCAACAAAAGCATAGGGTAACTCATGAACAGTAGATAAATGGGTGACGATCAATATGCATATTCTAAAAATAGCAATATAGTGAACAAACCAACTATAACTGTATATAAAACAATATATCTCTGAAGAGGAGATATATAGGTAACAAGGAGGAAAGATAGTGAAATAGAAAGATAAAAGAAATAGAGAAAAACGACACATATGAGAAGAAACAAAGTAAATATAAAGATATAAACGTCAGGAAAAGAGAAAAGTGACTCGAAATAACAGTGACCTAAAGGAAACCATATCAAGCAGATAACAGTAAAATAGGGATTGAGAACTGACACAAGTAGCAATCCAAAGCAACTAGATAATGTAAATAGGCAAACCTTAACTAAGAAAACTTGCATAAACACTTATAGTTAGCAGTCTAATATCAAAATACACAGTTATAGGAATGAATACAATCCAAAAAACTGGATTGAAAACAATCAATGCAAGAGGTAACTCATGAATAGTAGAAAAATTAATGAAGGTCAAAATGCATATTCGAGAAATAGAGACACAGTACGTAAACAAACACTAACTGTAGATAAGAACAATAGATATCTGAAGTGGAAGTAGATAGGAAAGAAAGGAAAAAGAGAGCGCAAACAGTACTTGAGATAAACAATGACCGAAGGTAAAGGCCAGAAGAGCGGCAGAAAGGGAGAAAACCTAACTAGAAAAAAGAGAAATAGATAGAAGCAGAGAAAAGGAAAAGAAATAAGAAGAAGAGAACAAAAACCTTTACGGATATCAGAAAAACAGAAAAAGTCAGAAAAAGTCTATCAACAGCCTTGGAAGTTAAAACCGACAAATAAACTCAACATGAGAGAGAAGAGATCCAGATCAACAAGAAAATACAGCCAGAAAAAATAAGAAAACAGATCAAGTGCCCGAGGCACCAGCAGACTGCGAAGTCGCCTTCTGAATCTCCATCTCTATCTCCAGCTGGTTGTCCAGGAATTTAGATAAGTCAGCCGGTTCATCGAAAATTCTAGAACGACCTTTATAAGTAATGCGGAACTTCGATGGACCAGAAAACGAAAAAGGAATGCCCATTTCAGAGAGGCGTTTACGAAGATTGAGGAAACCCTTTCTTCTTATGACAGTATCTCTGGCAAAGTCCTGAGAAATTGAGATACGATGTCCATCCCAAAGAACTTGTTTAGCTTTGCGCATATGAGAGAGAATCTGTTCAGTATGCTGATGTCGCAAAGGCTTAAAGATGATTGCTCTTGGCTGGGTTGCCGCTTTAGACCGAAACGTTGGAACACGATGTGCTCTTTCTATCTCAAACTCTCTGTGAAATGAGATTTGTAAGGTGTCTGGAATCCAATGAGATAAGAACTCTATCATAGATGAAGATGACTTCTCTGAATCTTCCGGCAGGCCAAAAATGCGTAGATTAGATCTACGATTACGATCCTCCTGCTCAGTAAGATCTCTGCGCAATGCCGCCATTGAGCGCTCCAAGTGGTTGAGGGATCTGGAGTGTTTGTGCATACCATCCTCCGCAGAACTAATCCGTGATTCCGCAGTCGAAACACGAAGAGAGAGGGCTTTAAAGTCATTCCTGATAGCAGACACCTCCACTTGCAGTAAGTCTGTATTAGTTTTTGTTGACTGTGCAATATCATGCACTTCATTAAGGCGTGCCAGTATGGTGTCCAGCGTGGAAGTAGTATCTGAATGAGTAGACTCAGGCGTAGGAGACACCGACTTAAGCCTTTTCAGCGACGTGCCAACATCTTTAGGGTCTTTGGTATTCGAGGAACGACCCATATTGGCAGCCATGAAGGAGTAGCCGCTGAGAAAAAAAAAAAATAACCACTTGAATGAAAAAAGTGCGCAGACCGATGTCCAAAAAACTATAGATATAGCACACTGAGCTCAATAGGCGCAAAGGAGAGAATAGCGGCGGACTTATATGCAAGGCAGATAGGTAGCTACTGAGTTAGATAACTACAAGTAGAGCAGGAGGGCTCAGCAAAGAGTTCTTGCGAAAAATATCCACACTAGTATAATAGAACTGCACTGAGAGAGAGCAGCGCGAGGCCAAGTGAATTGCCAGCCAAGTAGCAAGAAAAGAGCATAAAAAAGGAAAAAATGTTACCAAATGCAGGCATCAGAGCAGAAACTTCCAGGACAGCCCCCACGAGCTGCAATAAAGTATCCAAGACAGCATTCCTGATTAGAAAAGCCAAGTGCGTCAGGATCTGGAAATGGCGGCCGTCCGTGAGGAGAATGAGCGTCTCTGAAGCCTGAGACAGAAATCATGCAGCCGGTGACAGAAACATCAAGAAAACCCCGTCATTCCGTTCCCTGCATGTTCCGCTGCTGAATACTACCGTTTCCGCTCACAAGGGCAGCTGGGGAGCGGTGAAATAGCCGGCCGGGCACCTCTTGCCACGGAGCTCAAGCGCGGACCGCCATGCTGAAGCGGCGCTCAAGCCACGCCCCCCGACAGAAATACATGATATAAAGGCAAGTATTTCACTTTGTTTTGGCTCATTGCCATTAGCCTTTCTATTTACCATCTGAATCTCCAAGAGTTTATTACAGTCTACATTAAATTGCCATCAATTACTTTTGTTGAAAATAAACATATTGTCATCAATTGTCATTTTTTAAACTTTTAGGGCCATATCTACGACAAAGTGGCGGATCGTGTCGCTAACCTCCTGGGCTTACCGACACGCTCTGCCACTCTGGAAACGCAAAGCTGCACCATATTTACAAGGATGCGGTGCAGCCTTTTTTTCCCCTGCAATGACGCTAAGTTTCACAACTTAGCGCCAACGCAGGCACCCTTGCACCAGAGTGCAAGGGTGTCTCTGTGTTGGGGAGGATTTGTTATGAGTAGGAAGGTGTCCTTTCCTGCACATAACCAATCCTAAACTGTCATTTTGTAACTTTCATGTGTTCTGCTTCATGCAGCACACATAAAAGATACAAAATGAAACTTTTAAAAAGGTTTGTTTATGTACAGGAAGGGACACCTTCCTGTACATGAACAAACCATGGCATTTTGCTTCTTCCATGTGTGCTGCACAAGGCAGCACACATGGAAAAAGCAAAAACGAGGAGGAATAATGCATTTCTCCTTGTTTCGCCACCTTATGACCAGGGTTTTCCTGATCTTAAAATTGATGCTGCCTCCTATGTACGCCACCCTTGTACATAGGGGGCAGTGTCAAATACAATGGTTGTTGCAGTGAAACTCCCACCGCAACACCCACTGCACGCCCCTTTCACGCTAAACATAGCGTGAAAGGGTGCCTTATGTGCAAGGCAGCATTAAGCCACGTTAAGTGGCTTAACGCTGCCTTGTCCATAAGGCAAGGCCCCTATTGCCACAGGAACGTCACAAAAAGTGATGTTGTAGTGGCTTTTAAATATGCCCCTTAATTTGTTGTTGTCTACATGAATGTTTAATATTGGCAATGGCGGCGGATGCTTTCATGTCCATACTAATTGAAGAGTTGGTTGGAAAATGTTTTTGAAATTTTTTTTAACAACAATTTTTATTGAAAATGAAAGCACAGATTCATTATTGCAATATCATATTACATTTCAAGGTCAGTGAAATACAATGCGTCAATACCCACATACTACATAAATTAAGTGGTTAGGAGGTTATGTTCCGGTCTTTCTGCATCGCCATATCCTCTGTTGGTGACGTACAAATTTTCACCCTAAAGACATTCCATCCCCCCCATTTCCTGTCCCATTTCTTTGGGCAACCCCGCAGTTTATGGACCTCCTTCTCCGCTATTATGCCTCTATCCATCTCCGCCACCCACCCGACCGTCAAAGGCCGTTTATTAGACCCCCAAAGCATTGCTATAGCCTTTTTCACCAGTAGGTACCCCAGTGCCACCTATTGCTCTATTTCTGTCAGGTCAGTGGCCTCCCATATATTCAAAATTCCCAACCATGGTGACAATTGGAGTTGCTTACCCAATGTGTCCCTCATTTTCTTGATTGCATTGTTTCACAGAGGATGTATCTCGGGACAGTCCCATCAAGATATGGTAAAAGGTGCTGTCTTGGCCGCATCTTCTAAGGCATTGGGCGTCTGCGCGGCTGCCTATTTTGGCCAGGAGCATCGCCGTTTCCCTGGGGGACATTAGTGCTGTCTGCCAGTCGTCGTCGTCTATTGGCCCTATATCCGTCTTCAAGCGGTCCTGAAGAGTCTGAAAGGAGTCAGGTAAGTTGTTACAGAGTTTACGATAGGTGCAGGAGACAGCTTTTGTCATGTGCGGTTCTGAGAGTAGGCGGTCCTCCAGAGGGGAGGAGTCTGGTAAGGAGGATGTGTCTGGAATAGTTGTGAGAAGAGCATGTCTGACCTGTAGATATCGAAAGACCTCCCCATTAAAGAGGTAAGGGCATTCTATCGAAACAAACGCCATGGCAGCATCTAATGACAGTACAACTGCGTCTTCCTGCAAATATGGCTGCCTACCTAGGAAATTGGGGACTCAATGAATGTTTAAAGCAGTATTGTGGCCCGGTACAAACCCCGATTGGTCTTCATGGACCAGGGATGGGAGGACTGTGATCAGACGGGATGCGAAAAGTTTAGCTAACACTTTGGCTTCTGAACTTATTAAAAATATGGGCCTATATGAGCCGCATTTGGTCGCCGGTTTACCAGGTTTGTGTATGATGACTATAGATGCGAGCCATTGATCTAAGGGAAGGACACCCCGCTCCAGACTCTCGTCATACATATTTTTAAGATGTAGGGCCACTTTAAAGGCCGCCCCTTTAAGGAATTCGATCGGAATCCCATTAGACCCCATTGCCTTCCCCAAGTGAATAGCAAATATAGCTTTACAGATTTCTTCCGCTGTTATGTCCGCATCTAGGGCTTCCCTGTCACTGTCTGAAAGTGTGGGTAGGGTCCTTTCCTCCAGGAGCTGACGTGAGTCATCTGAGGAAGTGGTGGTCTTGGAGGTATATATCGCCTCCAGGTGGTCTGCAAATGCTTCCGCCACCTCCTGTGGGTCTGTTACCTGCCTCCCATCCCCAAGTAAGATTTCAGGGTCCCATCGAGCCGCCTGATCTCACCGCTCCAACCACGGCAACATTTTGCTGGCCATATCTCCAAGCTCGTATACCCTGTGGCGGGTATAGAGGAGTCTTGCCTAGGTTTTTTCACGTGCAAGGGCTTTGTATTCTAGCTACTTATTCTGGAGATTTTAGGCCTTAGCGTCTGTGGGAGAGACATGTTCTGTTTCTAGTTTGAGCAAGTCACTCTGTAATTGAGTCAGTTGTGGATTTTGATTTCGAATATACCCTACCTTCAATGTTAGGGCATGCCCCTCAATCACTGCTTTATAGGCCTCCCATATAGTGTTTGCTGAATCAACGGAGCAGACGTTTTCAGTAAAATGATTGTCTGTGCACTCAGCAAGGTCTTCTTTAATATCTGGGATCATAGGAAGCCATGGGTTAAAAAATTATAGGGCCTCGGGTATAGTGCAAATTAAAAGTAAGTTCAACCCTGAAAGGAGAATGGTCTGAGATACCTCTTGGGAGACCTTGGTGATGTTGAAATTGACCTATATCTGTAAGGGAAGTGACAAAATAGTCAATGCAAGACATACTTTTGTGTGCATTGGAATAGTGCGTGTAATGAACTATAGCAGGATTCAATGTCCGCCAAATGTCAACAAGACCCATTGCTTGGGTGAAGTCAGCCATGTGCGTGCTTCATCGGGGAGACAGTTTCTGGGGGTTCCTGTCAAGCCTCTTGTCCAGTATCATATTGAAGTCCCCTCCTAATATAAGAGTACCTGTGGAAGATCTATCAGTATCCGGCCAAGGTCTTGCAGTGCTGTCTTTTGCAGCGAGGGTGGAAGATAGACCGATATTACATTCAGTGGCTTACCCTTCCATAGTGCCTCCAATACAGCAAATCTTCCCTGTGGGTCGGCCCAAATACGGGTGGGTGTAAAGCCCAAATTCTTACATATAAGGATACCCGTGCCCCTGAAACCCGATGTAAACCCTGCATGGACCAAAAGCTTGTACCCCCACTGTAGAAAGGTAGGGCCGATGTCGACCAAGAACCTTCAGTGTTTGCCCGGCGTTAGCCGCCTCTCATACCATTCAATATTACCAAACAAAGAGGCAGGCGCTGGAGACAGAAGGCAGGAAACAGGAGTTTATTCCGACGGAGCAGAACACGTCAAATCAGACAACAGGGTATCTTCTCGAGGTGCTCTAACCGCATCTCTGAGGCCTGGCCTCTTATACACAAGTTTATGGCTTTATTACATTTATGACATCAGTAATGTTTCTTTGAAGGACAGAAAAGACATCCTCGGAATCCCCGGACCAGACCCGTTCCCACACATATCTACAGTAGAGTTCCCACCCCGATCTCAGCATGTGGTGGTTATCGCGCAGCTGGACATTCCGCTGGGAACGGGGATGTGTGTGATCGGTCGGATCTTCGGGGTGCGAAAGCATTGATTAATCCCCGCTCCTTTGATGCGAGGCGAGGTCCTACTGTAGGGGGCAATAAACTGCATCTGTGGGCTAGGTGATGGCCTGGGATCAGGCCGGACAATCGGGCAGGGAGGAAGAGGTTATCAAAAGTGCCTGTTCTTTGAATGAGATGAAAGAGTGAGGGGGTTCAGCACGGGATGTGGCTCGGAGACAGGGTTGCGTTAGAGGTGCGCTTATGGCCCAAGCAGGAGAGACCGGGGGCTGTCGGGGCGCGGGGGAATGCTTGCGAGGCCGGGGAGTGAGGGGGAGAGACGCGCAGGCTGTTGGCAGTGGGCAAAGAGGCCACGACACACAAAATGGCTGCCACTTACGCGCATGAAGGGGCCTAAAAAGGGACATGATGGTGTGGCCAATGTTTCATGATTTTCACTTTACGCTCAACAGTGGCTATGGTGAACATAAATGAACGCCGCTTATGTATACCGATTTTAGTCATTTTCCACAGTCCCCAGTTTTTATCATAAGTTAGTTCATTTCTGTTCATGTCTGAGGTAAGGACGTACAAGCTGACATTTAGTTATACTAATAAGGGAAGGATGTGGCTGGGCTATCTATTGAGGTCTTTGGAAGCCCATATGCATTACGGGCAGATGGAAATAATCCTGCTATCAATGTTGTCAGAATCGTACATAACCACATGTAGTCAATGCAATAGGCAAGGAGGCAGTGCATACAAAATGTCATTAGTTGTGTCATACATTAGACCTGGAGATGGGGACATTACTTAAATGATGCAGGGGATTTTGTTCGAATACAAACATGAGGCCGTACAAATGTTCTGGCCAAATAAGGGCTATTAAGTACATTTCTTGAGGTCTGGACTCCATGGGGGTCAAAACTAGACAGCATGTTCATGTGCATAACTGGTGTTCTACAATCATCAAGGTACAGAGTTAACGCCTTCTTAGTTATCCTTGTACAGTTGAAAGGGACCGATGTAAGGTTTCGAAAGCTCAATTGGGTGATAATCAATCCAAGTGGCTGGGAGAGGAATTCAACTTAACACAAGGGACAGTCAAGGGGTGGCAATGTTCAAAAAGGGTTCGTCTTTCCAGTGTCTTTTTACAGCGAGCCATCACTGGTAGGCTCTCATTGTTTTTCTTCTTTCGTTGGCACTGTTGAGCACCGGCGGTGGAGCTATGCGTCCAGCTCTACTTCAGATCTCGCGTTGCAGGGTGTGGCCATTCTTTGCTCTTGGACCACAGTCCTGTGTTTGTCCTGTTCCCTAACTAATCTATCATAGGTACCTTAGGCGGGGTACCCGCATTCCGTTTCTTCCTTCATGACAAACCCTATTCTATCTTTTGTGCTGTCTTTTTTTCTCAGAGTAAAGTTCAAAAATTCCATATGAAAAAAGGGGGGTGGGGGTGATGGGGGCGTGCTTTGGGAGGCCGAGGGAAGAGAGGGTGGAGTGGGATCAGATCTGAAACGGACCAAGGAGGGCAGAAATTTCAAGCAAGTGGGCCCATCAATCGGGCACAATGGGCTGGGACTTTCGGTACGAGCTCATCAACGTGCAGGGGCTTCTGGGCGGCCCTTCGTTCCTTCACTTTCCACGCTGAGAACGGTGCCTTGTCCCGCAACTCTTTGCTCCGTGGCTCCACCTTGGTCGAGGTCATAGATATTCCCCGATCTGCAGCCAGGCTGTGCGTCACATCCGGCCCCTCTCCTCCGACGACTGCACGTTATCCTTAAATGAGTATAAGAACAGTTTTTAGAGAATTGGCAGGGGAAGACGTTTACACACTTTAATTTCTCTCCCAACCCCAAGTAGTTGGGGAAACGTTCATTGGTCACGGTAGGGTGGATGCTTAGTAATCCTTACATCGGTGTATTTTGTTAACTCATGCATCATTGCTGTAGCGCAGGTCGGCAAGCATTGTTTCTATTTTCAAACATCCTGTCTGTCTGGTTTTCTACTCCTGTTATATTTGCAAACGTGGCAAGAAGTCTGATATCTAAAAATTACATGGTTTATCGAATTCAAACCGGCTCCTTCAGTAGAGACTCGCGTTTGTCTAAAACAAATCCTGTTGAGCTATATGTTTCTTCAAGGTCTGTTAATTTATAAAAAGTGTGAAATGCTATTATCATGGGCTTATAGCTACAGTCTTTAAGATTTTCTGGGACGGCTGGTACAGAACTGGGACCATTCTGGAGAAACGGGGACGTATCGGACATTCTATTTTTGTGCAATGGGCGGTGGTAATCCGAACTATGAGGGTGGTGTTACCAAAGTACTTAAAACAAAAGCCACTGAGATATAGTTCCCTTTTAAGGGTCAGATTAGGGGACATCAGTCGTCTTACCTGTCCTTTCTTTCTCAGCCAATTAAGTTCCATCATTTTACAGAAAGGAGAGGTAGTAATATGGCTAAATATGATCGTTTGGTTTCTGTCAATTTGTTCAAACACTGTCGTGTCTAAAGCCAATTATACCTGTACCGGCGAGGTACAGTGTCGTCATTTTTTTTTCACAAGGGAGCAAGGGAGCCCTCAGAGGGAGAGAGCGTCGTGCGTACCAAATAGGCTATTAGTATACGTACAACATAAAAAAAGAGAGAGAGAGAGAGAGACGTGTATAATAATAGGCTATTCAGTGCACACACATATAGATCAGTACGGGTCAGTTCCACGTATAAAACACAAGCTGAGGGAAAACATAAATTCATAGTTTACCTATACACAAATACCAGATAGGGTGCGACAGTACGTACATCAAGTACGAAAACTTAAGATAAAACAGAGGGCTATTTTTGGCGAAAGAGCCTTTTCATGCGTGTTGCATATTTTCAGTACTCCATTTAATTAATTTGGGGGTCGAGCTCTTCGTTCTCCTTCCTTCCTAATAGCAGACAATTTCTGTTGATAACCTCGCTTCAATAAATACTTACTCCTTTTAATTGGTCGGACACTGGTCCAGTCGTGCTTATACTCACGGTGGGGTCTTCCAACAGCTAACAAATGACGATCCAAGTTGAGGTAAAGGAGGGGTGTCTGTCGGACGTGCGATGGTGCAATTCTGACTTTTCTATGAGGGTGGAAGAAGAGGGGGTAAATCTAAAACATGACAATATCCCTAATTTCTGGGCTGAGGGGGGATATTGGATGAACCCCAACCCGGGGTATCCTTGACTTTTCTCATCTAGTCCGCACATTAAGTTGACTCACTGGTGCGCGTCATTTAGGGCGTTCATTTGGGGTATCGGTTCGGGTCGGAGGTACTACAATAACCCTTCAAGTTTCTGGTGTAGGCCACTCTCCCATTCGCTAGCTCCAGAGAGGGAGAGAGTCGTTCCTAGGCAAGGTAAGTGCTATATTCCTTTTCGTCCTTCACATGCAGGTACCATGTTCGGGCTTATTTTTCTTATTCCATTAACCGCTGGATCAACACCTCCGTCATACAAAAAGCATTCTTTTATCGACCCAGACGTGCGCCACACATACACATTCATACAGTACACATCGGGGCCCATGCGCACATTCATACCATACAATTTTCATGCTCTCAGAGATAGCTCCTGCATATAATGTACCATCTCCCAGAGCTGGCCTATTTTCCTCGCGTGGAGCATGGTGCGTTTTAGGTCCTCTCCATACTTCAGCTGAATTTCCGATGTAACCTGCAGAAAAAGAAAAGAGGGGGGGGGCAGTGTTCAAAGCACATCAGCGCGCATAAACATAAAAAATATTTTTACCTACCACGTACCTGACTTATCTCTGTGGGATGCAGTCCCTTTTATCTTGGCATTGAAGCCCAAAGGAACCGGTAGTGCGGAAAAGATAGCCAATGACAGGCTGTTCATTACATAGGTCGCCCGAGGGCGGTAGTACAGACCGCGTGTAGGGAGGGGTCAAAAGCCAGGGGCATTCGATATAAGGTGTGGGGGGGTGACGGATTCATGTTTTCATTCGAGGGAAAGAAAAGGTTTACGGTGGTATAGGGTCGTTCCTATTCGCAGAGCGTGGTATTTAAAAAAACCTTACCAATCAAAGTGACTGTTATGATGCTAGTTTCATATATTTTAAAAACCTTTATTGTGGAAATGTCAGCATTCAAATAAGGGCCTCCAACCATATAGGTCGGTTACGGAACAGACAGGAAACGCATGAGGTAAGGAGAGATTACACTGTAGTATAGAAGCAAGTGAGTCATTTAATTGAAAAAACTAAACGTGACAAACGGTTGCAGGATCAGTGAAGGTTGATTTTATAATTGAAAGTAAAACAGGATCAGTTACAATAAAATCGTTCATACGCATACCATGGGCTAGTATCATCAGTAACATTTACTTCGGAGCTCAAATAATACAATAATCAGTAGTAAATAAACCCGACATCAATAGGGTTGTCCGCATGCTCAGTCAGTACACTTCCCCACCCGCCATGTGCACAAAGACCGCATACATCCCCTATAACATCAAGGCTCAGTAACTAGAATTGTCATAAGGAGTTGCAAGTCCCGCCCATACTGGCGCCATTTTGGTCGAGGCCAGGCGGGTCCAGAGTATAGTTCAAATGCCTCCAATAACTAGTGGCTGGACCAGAATCCCTTTCGGCAGTTCAAAAAATTCCATAAACGCCAGCAGAAAGGACAGGCGGCATAAACCGCGACTTAAAGGCGAGGAAGGCAAAATCTTCCCTACCGGGTCACGCTGAGGTCCCACCGGAGCTGATCGATTTGGCAGTCTACAGTGTTTTTAGTAATTCGGACAAAGGCTGGCGTCATCATGAGAGCACCATCCTCTCGCGGCAACGTCGCGGCCACTCCGGGGAGCGGGACAGCAGGCGTATCCCTCCACCGATGCGCTGAATCAGCCTCTCTCACGGCACCAGATGGGGATAAGGTGGTGGTCACCCGGGGCAATGGCATATCCATGGGGGATAGTCGAGCAACAGTGGCGGTTGCCCCCACCGGAAGCCCGCGGGAGTCGAGGGCCAACGACTCTCGTAGAATCTCTAAAGCTTGGACAACGTCTTCAAGAGTGTGGCTCATGCCCGAGCAGGCAAGCATTCGAGTTCCAGAGTAGTCCAGAGCCGTTCCAATGGACCAGGCCCAAATCCGGGGTGTCGGCCGCCATTTTGAGCGTTCCGCAGCAGCAGCCGCTCTTCACCCCGGCCACCGGAGCGGGTCCCCCGTCCATCCAACCGAGTGGAACGCCAATGGCAGTCCTGGTGCAACCGTCCGGCAGATGAAACGCTAATGGTTGTCCTGCTGCAGCTGGCCGGCGAGTGAAACGCTAAGGGTCGCCCTGCTGCAGCTGACCGGCGAGTGAAATGCTAAGGGTCGCCCTGCTGCAGCTGAGGAACCTCCTCCTGGGGAGGTGGGGGAGGCCCGTTCGTGTCACCTCCCCCTAGGGCACCCCATGCCATCTCTTGGCGCAGCATTATAGGATGGCTGGACCAGGCAACAAAGGGGGGAGCCATCAGCAAGGCATCCCCCGCACACAACTTGCTGGACATCACCTCTGGATGGTCCGGGGACAGGTCTTGGCGCGTTGGGTAGCCTCCGGCCTATTCGCACAACGGGCCGCCACCGATGCTACCTCTCCGGTTGACGGCTTTTGTAGACTTTTTTATAGCCCAAAGCCTACTAAAAAGTAGCTCAAAGTAGCCCAACAGGAACAGCGTCAAGCAGACGGCAAATGCATTTGGGTTTGTTGTTGCAGCCGGCTGCCATGTAAATAGTTGTTCAATAAAAAGTTTTAAATGGTTGTTCAACAAAAAGTTAAACAGTTGTTTAAAAAAGTTCCAAATAGTTGTCCAATAAAAAGTTTTAACATGTTACTTTGCTGGAGTGTTGTATATATTTATAATATTTGCATAGGGTTTGTCGTTATTTGGGCGGGGCGGGCGATGGATCCGAGCTGTCTTGCAGCCATCATGGCGTCGAGCTCGGTTCTTCTCACTAGTTTCATATTTCTCATGAGGGGTTGTTCCTAATGTTTCTATTTTAGCGGGGTCAAAAAGATCTCATCAGTGGCCTACTGATTTTGCTAGATTCCTTTTGTTTTCCCTAACGATTTTTATGTTATAGTTTGCTAGCATGATACAACGGCTAATCCGTATTTTTATATATATGTCCTTTTTATTAGGGGTGTCCTCCGGTGGAGCCGGATGATCTACCTCTAATAAACGGTCCGGGCTGAGCCAACTACCAACAAACGGGGCGAAGACAGGCATGACGGGTTACAAAGAGGACAAAAGTCTGCACTACCTATCCTTCACTATCCGCAAAGACTAAACAGAGTATTGCGACCCTGTGCTTATTTGTGAATGGAGAATAACCCAAAGAGAACCAATTCCGAACGATCAATGTTCGGATAAACAATTAATCAATCAAATGAGGAATAAAATAGGCACGACGGATTACAATGGGGGCAAAAGCCTGCGTTACCTATCCTTCACTATCTGCAAAGACTAAACAGAGTATTGCGACTCTGTGCTTGTTTGCAAATAGAGAATGATCCAAAGAGAACCAATTCCAAAACAGTAAATGCTTGGATAACAATCAATCAAATGGAGAGGGAAGCAGGCACGACGGATTACAATGGGGCAAAGGCCTGCGTTGCCTACCCTTCACTATCTGCAAAGACTAAACAGAGTATGGCGACTCTGTGCTTGTTTGCAGATAGAGAATGATCCAAAGAGAACCAATTCCAAAACAGTAAATGCTTGGATAACAATCAATCAAATGGAGAGGGAAGCAGGCACGACGGATTACAATGGGGGCAAAGGCCTGCGTTGCCTACCCTTCACTATCTGCAAAGACTAAACAGAGTATGGCGACTCTGTGCTTGTTTGCAGATAGAGAATCTCTCAGAAACAATCAAATGAGTAATACTAGTATTTTCAAACAATCAAACAATCAATTCGCAATTTTTCGTGTTACATGACCTTACCCGGACCTTATGGACAGTTTCTCGTCTTCCGCTTCCAGCACCTGATCGTCCTCTATTCTCCGTAATTGCTGTGGCACTCCTGATGGTTCCCAGTCAGGACCGTAGATCACTCGAGAGAGGTCTGCTCAGAACCAGTGAAGTTCGGATGATCGGCTGCCAGACGAGGGTCTATCGGGCAGGTGCACTTCCCGATCGTTGCAGTCGTTCACTCTGTCGTTGGGACCTCTCCCACTGGATCCACGTGTCGCTGATGGGCCCCACGTGGGCGCCAATTGTAGAATGGTAGGGCCGATGCCGACCAAGAACCTTCAGTGTTTGCCCGGCGTTAGCCGCCTCTCATACCATTCAATATTACCAAACAAAGAGGCAGGCGCTGGAGACAGAAGGCAGGAAACAGGAGTTTATTCCGACGGAGCAGAACACGTCAAATCAGACAACAGGGTATCTTCTCGAGGTGCTCTAACCGCATCTCTGAGGCCTGGCCTCTTATACACAAGTTTATGGCTTTATTACATTTATGACATCAGTAATGTTTCCTTGAAGGACAGAAAAGACATCCTCGGAATCCCCGGACCAGACCCGTTCCCACACATATCTACAGTAGAGTTCCCACCCCGATCTCAGCATGTGGTGGTTATCGCGCAGCTGGACATTCCGCTGGGAAGGGGGATGTGTGTGATCGGTCGGATCTTCGGGGTGCGAAAGCATTGAATAATCCCCGCTCCTTTGATGCGAGGCGAGGTCCTACTGTAGGGGGCAATAAACTGCATCTGTTGGGCTAGGTGATGGCCTGGGATCAGGCCGGACAATCGGGCAGGGAGGAAGAGGTTATCAAAAGGGCCTGTTCTTTGAATGAGATGAAAGAGTGAGGGGGTTCAGCACGGGATGTGGCTCGGAGACAGGGTTGCGTTAGAGGTGCGCTTATGGCCCAAGCAGGAGAGACCGGGGGCTGTCGGGGCGCGGGGGAATGCTTGCGAGGCCGGGGAGTGAGGGGGAGAGACGCGCAGGCTGTTGGCAGTGGGCAAAGAGGCCACGACACACAAAATGGCTGCCACTTACGCGCACGAAGGGGCCTAAAAAGGGACAAGATGGTGTGGCCAATGTTTCATGATTTTCACTTTACGCTCAACAGTGGCTATGGTGAACATAAATGAACGCCGCTTATGTATACCGATTTTAGTCATTTTCCACACCACCTGTTAAGAGCCTGACAACTATTACCCACCTAGTGCGTTTCTTGTAAGTACCAAGTCTGGCGATTGCCTCTTAAGGTATTGTAGGACCACTCCTCTTTTTATTTTACTGCCCAGTCCATTAAAATTCCATGTCATTATTGACAACTTTGCATCTTTTGTGTCTGTCATGTCGGGTAGTAGTGGATAGCAGAGGGGGAATGCGATGCGAATCAGTGGTGGCGTGCCTATCAACCCCAATCCTGCAGAGCGGTATAGGATTGCAGTACTAGTGGAGCCTTCAGAGTCCCGCCCCCCTCAAGTAAGTGGGTGGAGCAAAGTAAGGTTCACTTGGACATTCTGTGCAAAAAAAAATACAACATCGAAAACCCCAACTACCCCCCTCTCCCACCCCTTACCCCTCTCCCTTCCCCCCTACCAGTGGAATTCGAACTTTCCTCTCACCCAACAAGGCAGAGTGCCTGTCACCCTCCCCTTCATATGTGAGGTGCCTGGCTAACCACCTCCACCGCCCGCCTAGGCAACGTAATATATTCATAGTATACTTAAAACAGTCAATTCTAGTTCAATCCTAAGGTCCTTTGTGTGTGGGTGTTGAATTTCTGAGGCATAAGCTCTATTCTGACAATGTCGCCTTGGTCACAGTGTCGACAATCATCTAGTGAGTAATTTCATGCGGACCGTAATTCCCAAATCGAAAAGTACACATGTGGCCTATAAGTGTTGGTGAGAGCAAATGAAGTCCGGCGGTCTGGTTCAGAGTTTCCCGTCTGAGTCCTCTCCTGAGTGATGCTCTCTTGATGCAGGAGGAGCACATTGGCCAGTGTTGGGGCCCTTATTGTTGTGACCATCCGATGATCTGCCCACTCGACGCCATCCCTCCAGCCATTCCCAGGCTTCTTCCGGGGACAGAAAAAAACATGTTTTACCCTCGGATTCTACTCAAAGTTTAGCAGGGAGCAGCATGTAATATTTAATGTATTTGTCGCGCAGGGCTTTTCTAACTGCTGTGAAACTGCGTCTTTGTCCCTGAACTTTAACAGTAAAATCCAGGAAGAAGGTAACATTTGTGTTATCAATCTTCAATGGAGGTCCAGGCCATGCTGTTTGTAGAATGACGTCTCTGTGTCGGAAGTTAAAGACTCTTGCAACTATGGGCCAGGGGGTGCCCCGGCTTAGGATGCCACCCAGCAACCTTATGGGCTCGTTCAATGGAAAAAAAGCTGGAGAGACGTTTAGGATGGAGTTTGTTGATCACCAAGTCTTCCACGAAGAGGTCCATGGCCGGTCCTTCCGCTCTTTCAGGAACCCCCAGGATACGGATGTTTTTCCGCCTCGCCCTTCCTTCATAATTATACAGGAGCTCCTCTATTCTTCTTTGCTGATCCTGGAGCTGAGCTACCTGCTGCTGTAGAGTAGAGGTGTCAGATACAAGAGCTTTCGTAGTGGAAAAAAAAGGGGAAAACATGGCGGCCGGCTAGGTAGCGGGTCGCGGATGTCAGGAGCAGCGGCTGTGCTTTTTCGGGATATTTTTCGTTAACTGACCGTATCGGGAGTGAATTAAAGGAGAGGTATCATCTACCGATCGTATTGGGTTCTGGTTGGAAAGGTTTTTGGCAAGTTTAATTGAAGTTTAAAGCCGTTTTTGCTTGTCGGCGTATGTTGGTGGCTGAAGCAGAAACCTCCGTGCAATTGTGGGCGGAGGACGAGGAGGTGGAGTCGCGTCTGCCGGTGGGGCCGCGGAGCGGGAGCTGGAGAAGGGCGGTGTTGGAAATCGGCAGAGGACGCCGTATGGTAGCGAGGATTGGTTCAAGAACGATTGGAGGACGGGGGAGAGGAGAGGAACCCTTAGCAAGGACATTGGAGGTAAAAGGTGGAGAGGGCTTTGTGGAGGATATTCAAACGCCGTCTTCATTAGATGCTGGCTTGGTGCAGCCAGAGAGTAAGTTAGAAAATAAAAAGTTGGCGACAGGGCGTCCCAGATATTCGTTAAGGAGTACAAGGTTAGATATTAATGAACCATCTCTGGGCAAGCCAAAAACGCTACAAAAGAACTTTCGAAAATGTTCTATTAAAGAAGTTAAAAGCACTAAGGCAGGGGAATTAGGCTTAAAAAAAGATATAAAAAAGGGAAAACAAAAGGGGCTTGAGCACAAGGTAGTTACGACCCCATCACTTAATTCATATTTTAAGCCAATTCCCAAAATATTGATTTTGAAGTCGCACCCCACACTGTTAGCTCAGAACCCTGATTTTGATAAAGACGGAGAGTTAACACAGTGTATGTTAAGGCGTACAGAGGAGCAGGACTGGTCCAGGCATTTAACCCCAAATCCCTTTCAGGTTTTGGCGATTGGGATGGAAGAAGAGGGAGAAGCTACGCAAGTAACTGTAGGTATGGCTGATGCAGAGACTCCACAACAGTTGAATACAACACCAGTAGCTGTAGGAGTAGCAGAAGCAGCAGGAGGAACAGCTGAGTAAGGGCTGGAAAGTGAGCTGGAGGTTGGGAAAGTGGATGTGGGGGCGCCCCTGATGATAACAGAGAAAAAGTTGACAACCCAGGAAGGTCCGGAAAAGATGCAGATAGCCCTTCAGCCGAATAAGTTAGACCCCTCAGACATATCGGTTGTGGCGCTTTTAAGAAAGTTAGAGAAAGATATACATTTGGGCTTTGAAGCCTCCAATAAAAATCAGGAGCATATAAGAGCCACATGTAGTCTATTGGAGGTCAAACTTGATAAATTAAGCACCCGTACAGAAGTGCTTGAGACAGAAATGAAAGTGATGCAGGAGAGAATTTTGGATAATCGCAAAGAGATTGAGACTATAAAGTTCAAAGAGCGAGAGAGTGATGAGAGAATCGAGAGATTGGAAAACATGCAAAGACGAAATAATCTAAAGATCTTAAAACTACCAGAAGGAAAGGAGGGGTCAGACATAAAAAATTATGTAGTACAATTGTTAAAAACTGAGCTACAGTTAGAAGAAACGGAAGAAGTACTGCTACGAGATATTCAGAGGATTCACCGAGATCCTTTCCGGCTGAATCCAAACCGCTCTAAACCAAGAAAGATATTAATAACCTTCTTAACGTATAACTTAAAAGAGAAGATCTTGACATCTGCCCTTAAGAAGAAGAATATAATGGTGGATGGAATTGCAGTGGACATTAGGTCAGATTTATCACCTGCTATAGCAAGCAGACAATGGGAATCAGGAAAGCGAATGGGGCCACTTAGAGCACTGGGGGCGACAGTCCAATTTAAATTTCCTGCTTTCCTAAAAGTAATTGGCAGAATAAAATGTATAGGTTTCGTGGAGTTGAAGAGGTGGATACCTTTTTAGATCAATGTCAAGGAGAATAGTAACTATGTTAGGGTAAAGTGAGCGAGTGAAAGAAGGTCAGATTACTGCTCAACACCCATAAATTAATGAATAATGAGCAAAGGACAGGAGGCACACCGCTACTGCGACATCTACTGGCCTAGGCCATGGGAGTTTTGGTTGGGTTTTCCAGGGAGGGAGCAGAGGGGGGAGTGGGGGTATGGAGATTGTGGGGTAGGGGGGAGGTAATGGGGGAGGGGGGGAGTGGGAGAAAAGAAAAATATCCTCAGGAGCGTCTTTGCCACCATAAGAAGGGAAATGTGGGCAAGTTTCTATGAGTGGGGCTAAGGTTAAGGAACTAAGGTTCCTTACATGGAATGCTAATGCCTTACGAGTGAAGTCTAGGAGACAATTAATACTGAAATATCTAGAAGATTCCATTGCACACGTGATTATTTTACAGAAGACACATCTAACTGAAAAAGAAAGTAAGGAGATTTTTTCTGCCCAAAGATTGATAGCTAGCGCTCTTTTTACACCCCAAGAGATAGTCACAAAGGGGGTGGTAATTTTGATTAGGAAAGGGGTTAATATTGTTATGGAAGACAAGAGAGCAGATAAAAGAGGTAGATGGGCGATTGTTAAAATAAGAGTGGCAGGGGAGGAATTGGTAGTAGCCGGTTACTATGGACTGAATGTGGACGATTAAACAATTTTGGACAATTTAGCAGCAGAATTACTAGATTTTTCAGGAAAAATAATTATGGCTGGAGATTTCAACACGGTTCTGGATTGTAAATTAGATAGGACAGGAAATAGTAGAGCTGTTGTAAATGGTAAGATGTCATCTAGGTTAAAGTTGATTATGGCACAGCAAGGGTTATGTGATATTTGGAGATTAAAAGCAGGCCAGCAGTTAGGCTTCACTTTTCATAATAAAAAATATAATCATAGTTCACAAATAGACTTTTTCTTAATTGATGTTAGGTTGAAGGATCGAATAACGAAGGTGTCACATCTAGGGGCACATATATCTGACCACTCAGCTGTTGGATTGAATCTGGAACTAGGGACAGAGGTTTTGACTTCAACCTGGAGATTGGATCGTACAATCCTCTTAGATGGAGACTATTCAGAAACCCTAAGAGATGAGGTACAAGTCTTTTTAGATGAAAATGAAGGATCAGCCAAACAAGATATAGTATGAGACACATGCAAGGCATTTTTGAGAGGGAGACTGGGAGCCCAGGGTGCTAAGAAGAGGAGATTGTATCATAGAAAGGTTTTGGATTTGGAGAAAGAAATACGATCGTGGGAAGGTAGTGGAACAAGACTAGGGGGCAATATAACGAATGAGGAAGTAAAAAACAAGCTCTTTGATCTAAAAGTAGAACTAACAGCAGTACTGTCACAAAGAGTTAAGGAAAGATGGGAAGCCAGTCAGTTGGCACACTCTTCCTGTGGAGAAGGCTGTGGCAAACTGTTAGCGTGGAAAGCTAAAAAAGACCTGATACGCAATCAAATAAAAGAAATTAAAAAGACGGATTCAGGAGAACTTATAACAGATAGCAAAAGAATTGCAGAAGCTTTCCATGACTACTTTGCAAAAGTTTACACGGAAGATCTCTGCCCAAGACAAGTTGAAATGGATAAGTGGCTACAATATCTGGAACCTCTTTCTGGGGATTGGAAGGGGGCACTAAATAGGGAAATATCTCAAGCTGAAGTGGTTAAGGTGATTAAAGATAGTAAAAGGGGGAAAGCACCAGGCCCGGATGGCCTCCCGGCTGAAGTATATAGAGTTTTAGTAGAATTGATTGCTCCCATATTGTGTCAACTGTTTAATCAAATTTTTAGAGGGGAAGTAACCATACCTAGTTCTTGGAATGAGGCAACAATCTCCCTGATACCTAAACCTGGAAAATCACCTAGTAGTTTAGATTCATATAGACCTATATCACTCTTGAACTGTGATTATAAGTTTTTTTCAAAAATATTGGCAGACAGACTTAGTAGGGTTATCCACAAATTGATTCATGAGGACCAAAAAGGCTTTGTTAAAGGGAGATATCTGAAAGAATTACCTTTTACTCTGACTGGAATAATAGATATGGCCTCCACGCATGATCTTCCCTTGGGGGTGATTGCTTTAGACGCCGCCAAGGCCTTTGATCGAGTCAACTTTGTTTATTTAAAAGCACTCTTGCTGTACCTTAATCTAGGAAAAAATTTCACTGAATCTCTTCTTTCTTTGTATTGTTCCCCGACATCACGTGTTCTGGTTAACGGAATATTAACTCAGCCTGTTAATGTAATGCGTGGAACAAGACAAGGATGCCCTTTGTCACCCTTGTTATTTAATTTATACATAGAGCCACTAGCTTGCAGAATCAGAAGCTCAGAGGAAATACCCCCCTTTGCAGTTGGCAACTGGTCAGAAAAAATGGGCCTGTATGCAGATGACATTATCATTTATTCTTCTAGTTTGCATCAGTCTTTGGAAAATTTGGTGAAGATAACTAAGGAATTTGGAATTGTTTCAGGCTACCAGATAAATCAGGACAAAACTGAGATAATGGTTTGGAATTTAAATACGGAAGGGTTAATTAGTAAATCAGAAATGAGGTATCTGGGGGTTAGGATAACTCAAAATATTGAAGATCTTGCTAGAGTTAATTTTTTTAAGATAAAGAAAGAAGTCTCGGCCACTCTTAAAAGATGGATGAATCTTCCCCGGATCAACTTAGTAAAGATGGTGATTGTGCCAAAAGTTACATTTTTGTTTGAGACTATTCCCCTCGCATTTAGAAAAGAATGGTTGGTTAAATTACAGAGTGAAATAGTGTCATTTATCTGGGCATCAAAAGGATCACGATTATCATGGAAAAAGTTAAGGAGGAGAATTAATAAAGGTGGTCTGGCGGCTCCGGACTTGCAAATATATGCATGGGCTTTTTGTTTAAGGAACTGTAGGATGCTGTTGGGTACTCTAACTATATCAACGATTGGAGAAATTTTTGGTGTGATGCTGAAAAGATGAGGCTATAATGATTTTGGTTTTTTATATAAGTTTGCAGACCCTAAATTTTTCAAAAAGGTTAGACTTAAGACCCTTCGGTATTTGTCGGAGGTATGGTATAAAATAGGAAGACTATTAAAATTGCGTTATTTTAGTTATATGGCCCCAATATGGGACTCTCCTGGACCTCCACTTTGGACAAAGGATGCTTTGGCTCTTCAGTTAAAAAAAGAGGATGCTTTGCAGAGATGGAAGGATTTGTTTCAGGAGGGTAAATTGGTGTCTTGGGGCCTCTGTCAGCAATCGTGGGGACAGGTCTTCTCAAGATACAAGTATTTGCAGATTCAGAGTTGGGCAAATGATCAAGAAAATGTAATTGGGAGACAAAATGACTTTGAGTTAAAGCTTGAAATAGGGACCTTCAAGAAGGAGGTGGCCACATGGTATGGGATGATATTGGAATTGGAAGATGGACCTTTCCTGCTTCCGGAGGCTCTGTGGAAAGAATGCTTGCCGAAGATCGCGACAGAGAACCAATGGCAAGTAACAATGTCTAAGCTTTACAATATTGTTAAACCTGCAAATTTAAGGCGAAATCTTTTGTTTACCATCCATAGGGCATATTGGTCCCCTCGTAGATTATCAAAATTTAAAACTGGCGGGGTTGTGGGGTGTCCGAAATGCAAGACCCCTAATGCGGATGATCTACACATGTTTGTCTTTTGCCCAAATATAAGACAATTCTGGCTGGATGTAAGTAATTGCCTTTCTCAAGTTCTGAATCTGCGAAAGGAGGTAAGCCCCGAATTAATAATAACGGGGAGATTTGATTTAGAAGATAATTGCATGAATGATAATGTAAAACTTACCTTTTACGCCATCTTATTGGCTCGTAGAGAGATATGTAAGTTGTGGGTCTCACCGCTTAGCCCTAAATTAATAGACTGGATACTGCCTATGAGGTATACAGCTAAGCTTGATATTTCAGATCACACTAAGAGAAATCGAGGATTTTGGGTACCCTTCCTTTTATGTTTTGGGTAAATATTATTTGATATGACATCCGATGATTAAGCCTCCGCCTATCTCGCTGTTATTTACTATATGGGATTCTAGGTCGGAAATAGAGTAAGAGGTGGATACACCTGGTGAGTCAGATGGCCAAGAAGAATCGATCGATTGGGGATCAGATTCAAAAATAGGTGGAGTTTATGCCTCCTCTCTTCAACCAGCTTATGAGATAAAAAGCCCAGTGGTGGACTAGTTAGAAGGTATGGGTGGCGAGTCGGCGAATGAGGATATAAAAAAAAAAAGAGAAAATTCGTAGTGGTTTCCATGTCCTTGACTATGGAGTCCATTTTCTTTAGATCTGCCCTCAGGAGAGTTACCTCAATCTTCACGGAGTCCATATGAGTCTCTAAAGATGTCCGTACACCTGCTATGGCCTCCATGACGCCTTTGAGAGTGAGGCTTTTGGTGAAAGAGCGAGGCTGTGAAGTTTTGGGGTTGTCCCCTGTCGTTGCGTCAGTGTCCTCCCCTTGTTTGGTCCAGGCAAACTTTGCCTGTTGGTTTTGGGCCTGGGATTTGAGTCTTTTGTTATTGGCCATCTTTGGTGTGCAGGAGAAGAGGGAGAGCACAGGTTCAGGAAGACCCACCTGTAATTGCAGCCGCCTGCGGAGGAAAAGGGCTACTCTCCGCCGGCCTGTCCATGTTCCAGGGGGTCTAACAGCTAAGTAGGGAGTTTGGTCGTTCTTAGGCAGCAGGGTGAATCTATCCTGCTATCAGAGCAGTTTGTGTGCAGTCTATGGCCCAGTGATGTAGGGTCCCCACAACAGCAATCAACATATGGGGCTCGGCACAGGTTGATCACTTAGGAAGGGGGCCCCTTTTTCACCACCCCAGGTGCACAGAGAAGCCAGTCAATCCATTGCTCGCTGGGGCCCCTTCTTCAGAGGTGTCACTCCAAGGGGTTCTCGGGGAGGCCAGAGGGTGAGGGGGTTGAATTACCAAGCTTTACCTGTCTCTGTTGTTTGGAATGGAGGTCAGGTGCCTGATTACTTGTACACGCACTAATGCGGCCCAGTGTCTGAGATGTGCGCCCAATGTTCATTTCAGCTGTCGGTAGGCCTCAAAGCCTGAGCCTCGTTTGTGCAGGGCCGCCTAGCCCTGTCGCAGCTCCACTTCCGCTGGTGTCTCGTTAGGGGGCTCTTGATGCGATCCAGCAGTGCAGGGGCCCAATTTTATCCGTCAATTATACAGTGAGTAGAGGCTTAGGGCCAGACCCCGTCCGCATTCGCTATATTGGTCCAGAAGCAGGGAGGAGCGATTACTTCTTGGTGGCCTCATGGGTAGGCCTCAAAGCAGGGGCCTCGTTTTTTCACCGGATGCCTAGCCCGTTCCCAGCCTCCTATGGGTGATGGAGGTTTTCCCTCACATCTCCTCCCTCTACAGCGCTTAGTCAGCCCACCTCACCTCCACTCCCGGTTGGCTTCCGAGGGGTGCAGCAGTTTCAGGGATGACCTTATTAGTCTTGTGGGTAGGCCCCAATGCTGGGGGCCTTGATTTAATTGGCCAGCTAACCCAGTCTCAGCCTCTCATGGGCCACAGTTATGGATTACGCCGACCGCCATCTGCAGCTGCGCTCGAACATTAGCGCTTCACCACTACTGCCTGATGGCTCCCGGTGGACACAGCAGCTCCAGGCGATGATGACCTCGTCTCCAGGGGCAGTGCTGCTATGGTCTGCAAGCGCCGTCAGCAGTGTCTTTTTCCCCATTTCAGGCCGCCATTTAGGTGCATACAGTGCGTCCCGAGTCGATAGCTCTCTCTGGCCCCAAATCAGGCGCAACACAATTTTCAAGCAGCGCTTTCCTGCTGGATAAGTGAAAGAAGAGATTCCCAAGGTGATAGGGGAATCTGCCTAGCTGAAAGCGGAGATGTGTATGGATATTTCGGCGAGGGCTGCGGAATCGCCTCAGAGAGCGACCATTTGCAATGGCCGCTAGCCACTCCCCCGAAAATGTTTTTGCAGTTATACCGAAAACGACTTAAGCACAATATCCTTTCAAAATGATCTCAAACTTATCAGTGCCCGAATACTTGGAATTAGATAAATAATGATAATCAAAATGCATGGTCCTCATCTGCAGCCCCAATTCTGCATGCCTGCAGTTTCTTGACGGCATCTTTGACGTGTGGCCTTGAAGGATGATCAGCCAGGAGGACACATGAGAGCCTTTACCTTGATGGGAAATACTTTTCTCTAGGGAAGATGCAGCATCTAGACAAGCAGCAACATTTCTACCATGGGTAAGACGAAATTCTTCTCCTTGTTCTTCAATGATTGCATGATGTGCTGCATGTCCACAATTGCCAGCAAGGCACACATTCCTTGGTTTTGGGGAAATTGCCTCTGATACGTCTCTAGCAGATGTATAAATTAGCTAAATAATTCAGATGAAACAACCTATATTATGGACAAAAACACAATGAGCCTTGGACCATGAATTGATCCCCTACTCATAATCTGACCTTCAACAATGTAACGGCACTTCAATCATGAATAGAAGAACTTGGCACAAATAAGGTACTGACTTTTCTGTGTGTTTTAAAGACAAAAGTGCCACTGTGTTAATGTACATTATAATAATCTGTGTTGGAATATGGATTTAAGCTGTATATTTTTGATAAATATTCATACAAAGACATGACTTCAGTTTGGACACTTTTTGTGGCAGTTGAGCAATCTAATATTGCTGAAAGTTTGACTGGAACAAAATACATTTTACTGCCCCTCCGTATAAAATGTTATATCCATGAATTACATAAACAATTTGATAAACTACATTGATCCTTTTTGTAGTTGGGACAGCTATGAGTAAATAATACATTTTAGGTAGAGGTTGTGATGATGTGAGTTAGAATACCAATGTGTATTCAGCATATATTAGCAGTTATTTGATGAACAAAGCTGATACATGTCGTGAGCTATTTGCGATTTTTTTGTAGAGCACATGCATTCATCCCCATGGGGATATCATGGCACTCTTAACTACCATTTGATTTGATTTTCGGAGAGTGAAGGCTGGAATCAGGGCCACATTAGCCATGTTTTCAGTTTTGTCTTGATTATGAGATAATCCTCAGTTTGTCGAATATCTAGGGGAAGCAAATTCCAGTGGGGGGCTGCCAAAAAAGCAAAGAAGAGTCCACCCACTCTGGCCTTCTTGATCTTAATTACTTTAGCGATGGTCAAGCTGGATAATCTTAGCTGTCTTGTAGGTTGGGCTGGAGTTATGCAGAGATCTATGCGCTTGTCAGAGTAGCTTAAACTGAGCCTTCTTATGTTTTGACCAGCAAAGCAATAATTTTAAACAAGAAGTTGCAGAGTCATGTCTGCCTTTATTGCAAATTAGTTTAGCCGGTGCATTGTGGATCGTTTGGAGGCATGTAAACAGATAGTCTGCCATACCCATGTGTAATGCATTTCCATAGCCCAGATAACTGATTATCAGATCCTGGACAACCGTACGGTTCCAATCCATCTGAGTCCATCTAAACATCTTTCTAGGAATTCTTAACTGCTCAAAACAGCTGCCACAGGTCACCAAAACTTGATTTTTTGAAGTGAGGGATTGATCTATAATGATTCCAATATGTTTTTCTGCTTTTTTAGGCACTGAAGCAGTGCCACCCAAAGGAGGCCTCCAGGAATCGTTCCGATATGTTTTCCTCACCACCAAACAGCAGGATTTCAGATTTTTGTGCATTGAGCTTCAGGCAGTGTGCTAACATCCATCCAGGCACCTCCAAAAGACAGCCTGGGTCTTGCTTGGTATTGGACTGACCATCGCCCAAGGAAATGATCAGCTGGGTGTCATCAGTATATGAGCAGACGCCAATTTTTTAACCAGAGTGGCAAGTTGTGCGACATACACATTAAATAGTGTAGGGCTCCGAGTAGAAAACTGGGGGACACCATATTCAGAGCTATAGGGGTGCACTCTAAATTGGTCCAGCTGAACTGACTGAGATCTATTGGAAAGAAATGAGCCGAACCATTGGGGGGCGGTATAATGAAATTCTGTTTCATGAAACCTCCTCATCAAAAGTCTGTGTGAGACAGTATCGAATGCCGCAGACAGGTTCAATAAAATTAAAACTACTTCTTTTCCCTGAGCTACCTTCAGTCTAATATTATCCAAAACTGCAATGAGCATACTCTCTGTACTGTAATTCACTCCTAAGCCTGAATGGGAAGGGTCAAGCAAGTTATTATCCTCCAAACAAAGGACACCTGACAGTTGAAAAAGTTCTTCAATACTTTAGCCATAAATGGCAGCAGCAAGATGGGGGATAATTCAATAGAGTGGTTGCCTCAAAGCATGCTTTTTTAGCTACCTGGAGATTTAGTGCACACTTCCATACATTAGGGTACATTGCATTTTTTCGAAAAGCATAAAAAATCGGTGATAGTCCTGAATAATAAAATGTGGACATGGGTCCAATGTGGAACCAGACTCTCATGGTTTTCTCCATCTGTTCTACAGAGACACAGGTGTAGTCTCCAAAGTGTGCATGGGCTTTAGGATGTGGACCCAGCAATTTGAATGGGGCGTCTAACCGAGGTGGTTATAGGTATCAATATTAAATATTTGTAGGTGCAAGTACAAGGGAATCTTGAAAATCTATGGTCACACAATAGAGTGTGCACATGAATATCATAAAAATACCTTTTTAATAACTTCCACGGTCTCAATGAAATCACATTTGTAGCAGATGATAAGATAAGGAACACCTTGAAAGGACTGACCATATTTACTTTCAAGGATGCTTGAAAACTATTTCCAAATTTGGGCTGGTGATATTGTAAAAGAGCAAATAAATAAGCTTGATATCTAATCCATTTGTTTAGTTGTACTTTGTAAATATTCTACTTCTTTACTGTATTATGTATGGTATTGTACCATTGTTGGAGAATGGTAAGCCTAGGATGACCCACAATACTTGCATTTGAAAAGCATTTTGTTCTGACCTTTCTTTGAAAACTCAGTGATTGATGAAGAAGTTTTTATAACATCATGTAGGCAATCTAAGATTGAAGTTGTTTATCTTTTGAATTATACAAATTTGTAAATAAGCTCAAATGTAAATGATCAGGATTATGTAGCTATTTTACCACCTAAGATAAAAGCCTTATTTACTTGACTCCCTAGAGATTCTATGTATCTAAAATGGAATTTACTTATAGGTGAAAGATGCTTAATCAAACATTCTACTTAAAAGCAAGTATGCAGACTATGTAGAATGAATGTCGTAACAGCAAATCATATTCTGTGTTATTGTTTCAAAGTCCTGGTTCTTTGTCATTTGTGTCTTAGACTATTTGTTTTGAAGTCAAGGATGAGGATTGTGGAGGTATCTTTTGACAGTGCTCCTGCAAATGTAACTGAGAAACACTGAAAATAGGGTCTGTTTTCTTAGAAGTTATTTTAATTTTTTAACAGGTCAATTTACAGTTATATCAGTAGATAATGACAAACTGTATTTTGTCTAATGAATCTATTCATTTTAGTAATCGAAATATTATAATTGTATTGATTATATTTCTCTTTTTTTCTATAGATTTGTTATCCATATATTCCACAAGGAATTTGAAATTGAAAGAATAATGACTGACCTGCTATTTATTATTTCTGAAAAATATCTTGTTTAAGGAGATTTTTAAAGTAGAATGTCCTCTTACATTCTCCTTCATAATAATATTCTTTAAAATAGGTATGTTTGTTGAGCTGATATCACTCCAGCAACATCCTTAAACAAAATGTAATAATAAGCTTACACAGAACTTGGTAAAGAGATCTTATTGGAAGTGTCCGATAGCATTCAATGATGATGACGATGATAATATTTTTATTGTTTCCGTTATTTAAAACCATATACAGTATGTAATGACATTAAAAGCCTAAGACTACAAACCATCACTGTCTCCAAGTTTAAAAAGTTTAAAGAAAAACATGAAAAATCATGCCTTTCATGCAAATTGTTTACAAGTTTAAATCATCATAACTTTATTTTCCCTTCATTTGATTGCTAAAGATAACAATTTTGTAGTGTCCCACCTGCTTTTGTGTAGAGCCCCTCAAACAGAATACAATGGCCTCACATATGTTATTATCCCTTATGTATTTAAACACTGTTTCAGCAGCTTCTTTCTGATGTCTATTAGTTTGGGTCATAAAAACATAATGGGGCCGATTTGATCTGGGTTGGAAAGCTCTCCAGCCGAGCCGGATCTGGAGTGTTTTCTGACTGAGCCGGAGTCCTGCAGTCCGACCGAGCGAGTACGATGCGGCCGTATGCTGCTGGACTCTGTTCGGTCGGACTCCCATAGAAGTCAATGGGAGCTGGTCGTACGACGCATACATGGGCTCCCATTGACTGAATGGGTACGTCTTGCATAAGGGCGCCCCTACAGTGGGTACGCATCAGTGCCATCTGCACCATACATGCCTGTGTTGGGGAGACCCCATGTGTCCATGCTGTAGGGCTGCAGGTGACAGGGGGTCTGATGTGGACCCCAAAAGGTGACTTCCAGGACGTTTTGCGAGCCGGACACTCTGGCTCGCACCGGCTGTCCGATTCGTGATTCGTACTGGCTCGGTCATAAATCGCATCCATTGCATGCCACTGTTAGCTTACGGCCGAGACGTACGGAGCAGTTCGGACCCGCAAACGACTCGGTCGGTGAATGTCACGTAGCTCGCATCGTACTTGCTTACTTGTACAGCTGTACGAGTCAGGCGGAAAACACATGTGCGGCTCGTAGTTTTTCCAGCTGGATTGCGTTTGGTGCCCTTTCGACCCGGATCAGAATTGGCCCCTATGTGTTCCAGTGTTTCCTTCTCTTTGCTGCAAAGGCAGCACATGCTGTTTGCACATGAAGAGTGTTTTCATTGGCTGTTGAATTGGTAAAATGCTAGGTAAAGGAGTTGTTATATTTTTGAGTTAGGCCCATGTAATGAAGTAGCTTATTTCATACAGTGCCGTAGAAAGTAACATTTCAGCTGTGAACGTTTGCACACATATGCATGCGCGAAAATGTTGGATTAGTTTTTCTGAAACTACTTTGTTTACACATCCAGCTTCGCACAAGACTATCATGACGCCTTCAACATCATGTACTAGGCCTCTCTGCGCACTAGCTACAAAAGTCGTCCTATCTTCATCCACGAGGTGACAATGCTGTCTACATATCCATAACATCACTTATCTAACGCAGACATCGCAAGACCACCTTTTATTATAAATAATAGACACCCCATAGATTGGTAGAGAAGGTACTTCCACTAACACCGAGGGTCCTTGCATTTTGAGAAATCACCATGCAGCAACCTAACATCTCGTGAGGGGTGTCCAGTTCATGACCAAGATGGGGTCCTTCACTCTATCCCAACAGGTAATGCGGTTGGATTGTCACTTGAGAGGATTCTTTGCTCTTCACCTACACACATTCTAGGTACACTAAGAGAGGGTTCGCATAGTAGGAGCACGCTAGATTACTGTCTTGCTTATATGCCTGCTTATATATATTTCTTTTGCACCATGGCAGAACTATATCTACTATTTACGCTCTTGGTGCACACAATCACGTTTATCTGCTTCTGTCCACTATCATTGCAGCACACGTATTTTATGCAAGAATAACGTTGGTACAATAACTATTTTTGAAAACGTCCCACTTTGTATTCTCTGTATATTTCTATGAGAATAAGTGAGCACAAGTGACTGAGTGAAAGGTCCTGTAACGTTTTCATGATTCCTGAGGAATCAGGGTTGTCATGTTCAGTGGTTGCCAGAAACCATTCGCTCCCTGGTAGGTTAGGGCGGGTTATTGTGGCACTATGAGCTAGCTGGTCTATAGTAAGCTGGGGCAGAGCTGGTATAGTGCCTTACCTGCTGTGGCTGCTTCCTCCTCGCCATGGCCGCTCCCCTTCCTCGCCCTCGCTGTCCTTGTCTATTGGAAACCCCTATGTTGTACGTCTTGCGCGTAGCAACATATTAGTTTCGCCGAGTCTCATGGTCACTCTACCTACGTGCCTCTCTGGTGTCCCCGCTAGTAGACTCGGTAAAACTAATATGTTTCTTCGCTGAGCGAGCCTTCCCTCTGCCCCCACGAAGCCTTTGAGACCCGCAAAAGGAGTCTTGCTTTTTTCTCGCCTATTTTAGGTTTGAGTTAATGCCTACTGCCGATTTTTTGCAATTAGGATACATGAATCTACGACTGGATGCACGTTAGTGTGTGTAGACCACCCATTTTCCTTTTTCTGGTCCTGATGAAAACCTGGGATTTACCGTTTACAGGTTGAAACATGTAGACCATTCACATAGACACTCACGGTCATAATCACCCATCAGTATCTTCTCACTGTTTTTAATATTGTCCAGTAGCCTTTGAATAAAGTTTTTTTCAAAAAAAGTCATACAGGACAATTTTTAACACCATTTTTTGCACTATTCACTCAAAAAAACAGCTCCACTGTAGTTCAGGTGTCGCAGCACACCCTGATGGCACTCGGCCATCAGGGTGGGACCCCGATGATGAAGCATGTCACCAACCAGGTTGGTGAGTGAGGGGTTTTTAATAAAAGGATAATATTCCTTTTTTCATTGTCATCCTATTCAGAACCCTTTTTAAGGTCCTTGTGGTGATACTCCTCTTTTGTTATTTCTATATTTAAGTCCAGGGGACTGGGAGTACTTTCCATTCACACCTGTGAAAAAATCCCTCACTCTCTCCTTTTGTTTATATATACTAGCATTAGGTCCTGACATCAAGAAACTCCATTGTCCAAAAACCCCAACAATTGCCTGGTCGAGGAGGGCATCCATCTACCTCCAGACACATCTTCTGCCAGCATCTCAAAGTCTAATGTTCTCACAAGTCACAGGCCCGGCTGGGAGCTCATGATTGAGGGCAGGTCTGACTCTTTCATGCTATCAACCAAACTCTTGCATGCACTTGCCACGCCAGTGGATCCATGTCCATGCTACGCCTTACTGAACAGCACAGAACTTTCAAAGCCTGCCCACTTTAGAAGCTCTCTGCGCCAATTATCCACCCTGGGTCCCCTAATAGCCTTCCAATGTATCATCATCTCACATTTAGCAAGGTCCATGGCAAAATTAAGCAATCTCTTAGTAACCTTACATTTGGCCAGGTGCTGGTGCCAAACGAATAAGCATGTGCTTGGAGAGTAGGAAACATTATGATGGGTAACATCATTGACACATTCTGTCACTTCCATCCAGAATCCTGAAAGGGAAGGACAGGCCAGACCATAAGATACACCCTAGTCTGACTTCACGACACCTAGAGCATGCTGTGCCTGTTCACCCTGCTGGGCATAAGAAACGCCCAGTGAAGGAAATAAAAGTTAATTAATTTAAGCTAACCTTGGGCGTAGTACACGATGTAGCGCCACGCGAAGTGCACTTCACACTACGCGAGCTACCTGAAGCACTACACAAACTGCGTAGTACCCTGTTCGCGATGATTGCACAGTGCCGAATGCTTGTTCACACTGTGCAATCATTGAAAACGGCATCTTGCACAGTGCGAGCTGTCGTTTGCAGCCGCTCGAGTAGGTTTTTACTCGAGCTGCTGCTTTCTCAGCGCGGACTGGTAGTTTCTCATTGCGAGCGGTCGCGAGCATACGCGACCACTCGCAATGAGAAACCTGACCTCCCCATGTTGAGAATCTCGCCGGGTGGTTTATTTTACACGCTCGCGATCGGCAACTTGATGTTGCTGATCGGGAACGAGGAAAAAGTCTCGCCGGGATGTCATTTTGCTTGCTCGCGGTCGCCAACTTGAAGTTGAGGACCGCGAGCAAGCAAAAAATGACCGCTGCACTACGCTACGCATGTTTGTACTGTGCTACGTGCAATTCGCGTAGTGCGAAGTAGCACAAACTTCGCAAATTACGCGAGCGTAGCGTAGTTCTTTGCCCATGGTTAATTTAAGCCAGACATTCCGATTCACATTCAGAACTTGTTCCAGAATTTTCAACCAGTCAACCCCTAGATATTTCTCTCATATTTCCCCAAAGTTTCATCAAAGGAGCTACAATATCCCCTCTGAGTGCCGCATAAAAGCATGTGATCACTCTATGAGTGCCTGCAGATGAGCAAATGAGATGACATCTTTGGTGTGTAGGGGGTTCAGCCATCCTGGCCCCGTATGTTTATTAATTGCTGCTACCACAGCTCTATGCAACAAGAACTGATCCCCCTGGCAACTAAGAACTGTAGCTGAAGGTCTGCAAGTAGGTGCAGCTTCCCCGCACAAAACAGATGGCCCACCTACATAATACCAGAACCACCGATTCCATCAGCCCCCTCCAATCACCACTGTGAGGCATTATCTCCAACCGCTGCACCATTATATCAGGAGAGAATGGGAGCTATGCATGTGTTTTCTGCAGATGTTGCATTCAACAATGCCTCATAACCAAGAGCTCTCTAGGACCCTTTCATGGATGCCACCAGGGATTCAGAAGGAGTTGAAATAGCTCCTGGGGCATGGAAACGAATGGGCCCACCTCCCTTCCGGGCATCTGCCGACAATCCACCCACTGGGTGAACCACTGCATCTGTGCCACCAAATAGTGGGATTCGAAATCCATGACAGTACTGTAATTTAGCCATCTCCACTATTGCACTGTGTTTTGTTGATAAAAAATCTTATAGTGTTACTAGTCATCTCTTACTGTTTATGCAATAACTGATACAATTAATAGTTGCCCAGGCCATGATCAAAATTAGGCCCAGATCCAACTGAATTAAGCTTTGTGACCTCCGGCCTGGTTGCCCCCTCGCTCCTCCGCGCTCCTGCTTCAGAGACCCCTGCAGTGCCAGACCTTTTCTACGCCGAGAGCAGCGCCCCAGCCGCCGCAGGGCCGCCCGCTCCAACCGATCCCGTTTTTCCCGCCACTTCCTGCCGGCGCCCTCGCCCCCTCGCCACACGATTGGTGGACGCGACCCCGCCTCCCAGCTGACCCGCCCTCCCGGCTCCCCTCTTATGTCGCCCCCTCAGCGACCGCGCAGCGGACGCGCGCAGCGGGAGCACCGAATGAGCGCCGAAGGTGCGCCAAAGGTAAGCCCGTCTGCGCCTGGACCGCGCCCAGCGCCAGAACCCCTGGCACCCACCGCCGGAAGCCGACCAGACGGACCTACGACGCCACCGAACTCATCGCTCTCAACACCGGCCGAACCCCGGGTTGCTACCGAGCCACACCGAGACGCACCCACGGACCCTTCATCTGCAACGCCTGCAAGTTCACCTGCAACTGGACCGGCTCCACTCCGCCAGCGCTCAAGACCTCGACGAGCAGCAACAGCAACCACCTGAAGGGCATCCTGCTCAACACCCGCTCCGTCCACAGACACGCCGTCGAGCTCTGGAACCTGCTTGACACCACAGACCCAGACGTCGCCTTCCTCACGGAAACCTGGATGAACGCCTCCTCAGCGCCCGACATCGCCATCGCCATCCCGGACGGCTACAAGATCATCCGGAAGGACCGCGTCAACCAGACAGGAGGAGGCATCGCCATCATCCACAGGAACACCATCCGCATCACGACCGACACCGACGACACCCTCGCACCCGCCGAACACCTGCACTTCCAGATCCACGTCAACCCCAAGACCACCCTCAGAGGCACCCTGATCTACCGTCCCCCGGGACCCCGCACACAATTCAGCGAAGACATCGCCGACTTCATCAGCCCGCATGCCCTCCCCTCCGCTGACTACATCCTCCTCGGGGACCTCAACTTCCACCTGGAGAACAACAACGACCGCAACACTACCACCCTGCTGGACAACCTCGCCAACCTCGGACTCAAGCAACTGGTGACCACCCCCACCCACTACGCCGGACACACACTCGACCCGATCTTCTCTTCCAGCAAAGACATCGCCTTCAGCCACTCCACGGAACTCAACTGGACGGACCACAGCTGCGTCCACTTCAGCTACAGAAAAACCACGCTCCACCATCACCAGCAACAGGCTCCCCGCAGAAGCTGGAACAAGATCACTGCAGACCAGCTCGCCACTTCCCTGAACAAAAACCCTCCCACCAGCACAACGAACCCCAGCCAAGCGGCCACCAACCTCACGAAATGGATCAGCGACTGCGCAGACGACCTCGCCCCGCTGAAGACCCCGCCGAGTAGACCCGGAAGCAAGAAAGCCCCATGGTTCAACGACGAACTCAAGAGCTCCAAGAAGAACTGCAGAGCACTCGAGAAAACCTGGCGCAGAGACCCAACACCGGACAACATGACTGCCCTCAAGCTCGCCACCCGCAAACACCACCAGATGATCCACGCCACCAAGAAAACCGCATTCAAGGAACGACTGGACAACAACGCACACAACAGCAAGGAACTCTTCAACATCGTGAAAGAGCTCTCCAACCCCAACGCCGGAAACAACGACATCACCCCTTCGCAAGACCTCTGCAACTCCCTCGCCTCCTACTTCCACAACAAGATCGTGGACATACACAACAGCTTCAGCACTCACCTGACGCACGCCACGACGGAACCACCGCCCCCCACCACCGTCCTCCGCGCCTGGACCCCGATCAGCACCGAAGACACCATCCGCACGATGAACTCCATCCACTCCGGATCTCCGACCGACCCCTGCCCCCACCACGTCTTCAACAAGGCCGACGCTGTCATCGCACCCCACCTGCGGGACATCATCAACACCTCCTTCGACACCGCTACCTTCCCGGAGAGCTGGAAGCATGCCGAACTCAGCGCTCTACTCAAGAAACCATCAGCCGACCCCACCGACCTCAAGAACTACCGCCCCATCTCGCTGCTCCCGTTCCCGGCTAAAGTCATCGAGAAGACCGTCAACAAGCAACTGGCCGCCTTCCTCGAGACGAACGGCTCCCTCGACCTCTCGCAGTCTGGCTTCCGGGCCAACCACAGCACCGAGACCGCCTTGATCGCAGCTAAAGATGACATCCGAGCCCTGCTTGACAACGGAGAAACAGCGGCCCTCATCCTCCTGGACCTCTCCGCGGCCTTCGACACTGTCTGCCACCGTACCCTAGTACAGCGCCTCAGCAACATCGGAATCCAGGAGAAGGCACTGGAGTGGATCACCTCCTTCCTCGCCGGAAGGACACAGAGAGTCCGCCTCCCTCCGTTCAGATCGGAAGCCACCGAAGTCATCTGCGGCGTCCCTCAAGGCTCCTCGCTCAGCCCAACACTCTTCAACGTCTACATGAGCCCCCTCGCAGCCATCGCACGCCAGCACAACCTGAACATCATCTCCTACGCCGACGACACCCAGCTGATCCTCTCCCTCACTAACGACCCCGCCACCGCCAGAGCCAACCTGCACGAAGGGATGACAGACGTAGCCAAATGGATGTCCAACAGCCGCCTGAAACTGAACTCAGACAAGACGGAAGTCCTCATCCTGGGATCCTCACCCTCCGCCTGGGACGACTCCTGGTGTCCCCCCGCCCTGGGCAGCGCACCCAAACCAACTGACCACGCACGCAACCTGGGCTTCATCCTGGACTCCTCCCTCTCCATGACCAGACAAGTCAAAGCCGTCTCCTCGTCGTGCTTCAACATCCTGCGCATGCTACGCAAGATCTTCCGATGGATCCCCACCGAGACCAGGAAGACGGTCACCCAGGCCCTCGTCACCAGCCGACTGGACTACGGCAACTCCCTCTACGCCGGAACCACCGCCAAACTCCAGAAAAGACTCCAGCGGATCCAGAACACATCAGCACGACTCATCCTGGACATCCCCCGCCGCAGCCACATCTCCGGACACCTGAGAGACCTGCACTGGCTCCCGGTCAACAAGAGAATCACCTTCCGGCTCCTCACCCACGCACACAAAGCCCTACACAACCAAGGACCAGGATACCTCAACAGCCGCCTCAACTTCTACGCTCCCAAACGCCAGCTTCGATCGACCAGCCACGCCCTCGCCACCGTCCCCCGCATCCGAAGAGCCACCACTGGAGGAAGGTCCTTCTCCTACCTGGCCGCCAAGACTTGGAACTCCCTTCCGATCCACCTCCGCCTGACCCAGGACCACCTCGCCTTCAGGAAACAGCTCAAGACCTGGCTGTTCGAGCAGTAGCGGACCCCCCTCCCCCCAGCGCCTTGAGACCCTCCGGGTGAGTAGTGCGCTATACAAATGCGGTGATTGATTGATTGATTTGTAGAGTAGTTTTCATAGATTGAATATCTTCCTTAACCACACATAAACATAATTTCTGCTGTCTTGATGGTTTCCAGTGGCCACCAAGGAGCTCCGTAGGTACAGACTGGAACCAGCTTAGCGTTAGCTAATGTCACAATAGTGCAGATGGCATTCGCTTTGTATTTTCCAGAGCAGACTGCCAGCTTCTGTTGTAGATATTCCATATGGTTGTCCAGTTATCCTATTATCGCACTTTAGCCCAAAATATGAGTACGTGAAAGCCTGCTCATTTCCTCCGGACCAATAAACTAGGTGTAAAGGGGGGTTTTATAGTCAAAATTCATGAATTATGCTTTGGTGATAATAATCGGGAGGTCATTGTCCAAGTTATATGCATGCAGGCTGGACATTTTGGAGGCCAATCCGTGTAGTTGATAACATAACTATGTCATCAGCATAGGCCAGGAATTCTATTTTACTAATTGTTAGTTTTGGGAAGTCAACTTCCTGCTGCACTTCAGCAAGGTCTGAAATAAATAAATTAAACAGCAGCTGGGCTAGGATGCAGACTTGTTTCAGCCCGTTCCAAGTGTGTATTTTTGGAGATATTCCTCTACCATGGGAGAGTTTCACTATCATCAATGTGTCCCTATGAAGATGTATGATAAGTTTCAACAATCTTGTGTTGATCCCACTCAAGTCCAGTAAAGTCCATGTTTGGCTCTGTTTGCTCTATCAAAAGCAGCTGCAAAGTGGATAATGCATGTAAATAGGTTTTTTCCTCTTGCTCCTACTGCTCTGTGGGCAAGATTGGTGAGTGCCATGATGTTGTCAATCGTAGAAACTTTCTTCGGAAGCCCGATTGGTGGATTGTTAGTCACCTGTGTGTAACTGCCCATTTTTGTAGGAAAGTAATTAGATGCTTAGTGAAGATTTTCCCTTCAGATTCAAGCAGAGCTATTAGCCTGTAACTCTGTGGTGAATGTATTGGGCTTTGCTTGTAAATTGGTTAAATAGAAGAGTCCTTCCTGGATGGTAGAAGTTGCCCTGCATATAACACTGAGTTCATTATAGTTGCCACCAGCGAACTCCAAGCTACTGATTATCGCTTCATCAATGCTGTAGAGAGACCAGGTCAGCCAGGAGCTCTTGAGTTGTTCAATTGCTAATAAGACATTTGGTATGCTCTGATGATATGATGTAGCTGACTTGCCTTCTGCTGTTGTCAACTGATGATGTATTTAACTTTGGACCTCCATAAAGTTCTGTTAGATATTCTTTGCAGACCTTGTATGGGATATTGTAGTCTCCCTCTGATCTAATTTTTTTTAGTTCTCAGCCCCTACTAGCACCCAGAATGTCCTTACATTTTGTATAATTTGATATGTATCAATCTAGGCAACAGAGCGTAACGAGAGGTCGAAATGAACTGAGCTAAAACATTGTTTTTTTGTAAAAAAGGGGAGTTCAATTTTATTCACAAATTATTAAAACACATTGAAATAATAATACACATTTACAATTTACATTAAACACATGTAACTCAATGAATGGCCATCGTTCGTGGAAGGAGCATAGAACCCCCGTGTCCCGCCGCCGGATTTTTGGAGCCCTGTTGATATCTATTGGACAGGGAGTTATTTTAAAATCATCTGAATCAACCGCCTCTGAGCGCAACCAAAAAGGCAATCATCACAATTAACTATCCCCACATCAGGAGGATCATACCTTTCCAGTTTCACATAAATACGCATTACTGCGGCCACTACTTTTTAACTCCGGGCGGCGGGTCTAAATGAACCCCTACTCCTTAATTAAGGAAATATAGAAATTTAAATCAACATTCGAGACCAACGAATCACATCAATGTTTATGGAATATCCATCTGCAAACCTCAATTAAAATAGAATATCTACATAACATAAACAAAAGAAAGGGTACTCGTTGGACGTACAGACCAGATTGCGTCATCGAATTACAGCAATATATTTCGTGTTTTTAAAATACTATCGTGGCTGCTCCAGAAGAAGGCGCTGGTTCGCCGAAACGCGCGTAGAGATTAATTTAGCCACATTTTTCTCTTAAAAATTGTGTTCATTTTATGTAACTTCCATCTCGTTGAATTATTTATTCTTTTTAACAGTGTTGTTGTGTATTCTCAATTCATTGAGTTACATGTGTTTAATGTAAATTGTAAATGTGTATTATTATTTCAATGTGTTTTAATAATTTGTGAATAAAATTGAACTCCCCTTTTTTACAAAAAACCAATGTTTTAGCTCAGTTCATTTCGACCTCTCGTTACGCTCTGTTGCCTAGATTGATACATATCAAATTATTTGCTTTTCCCTGGTCTAGGAACTCTATTTCCATGCACTCAGGGGGTCCTTGATAAATATTGACGCGACTTACATTTTGTATATGCATTGCATTTAGCAGTTTAATCCATAGTCAATCTTGATGTTTTCTCTTATTGTCATAGATGACTTTTTTCTGCCATTTTTTCACCTGTGTTATCGCTTGGGAGTTATTCGTGTTAGAGGCCATCTTATACATGCATCTTAGGTGTCTTCTTGATATTGACGTGGAAAATGTTTGATGTTACGGCTTTAGTTGGTTCTTTGGGTAGAGGGTTAATGAGTTTTTGATGCTACAACTTCAGCAGCGCCTCTTAGAGGAGTAATATGCTTTTGGATGTCCATTACCTGTATGTCTGCCATCGCTACTTCTTCTTTCATGAAATCCAAATAAAACGGTTGGGCCCCATTCACAAAGGCAATCTGAGACAAAAGTCTAACTTTAGGACTTTTGTATTCCCAGAGGTCACTTATGGGTTGTTTATTTATGTCTGCAGCTGGGCATGAATCTCCGGCTCAAGCCGTACTCTCAGGCTCAAGCCGAACTCTCCGGCTCGGGCCAGTATCTCTGGCTAGGATGAAGTCTAATCAATGGGCCGGAAATCAATTTTTACAAAAAGGAACTTTAGAAACATGAGATAAATGGTAGCGGACATCATGAAAATCAGTTTGGGCAGGGAAAAGGGTGTGGCCAATTAATGCATCACAACCCAGAAAAGTTTGCTCCTTTGCATCATGATATATTAAGTCCACAATTTGCACTCTCATCAGTGTTGACTGTAGTGTTACACCAAACTTTGTGTAATACTACATTCAACACTGAGGGGGGGGGGTGCAAATTGTGGACTTGCTGTATACCACCTACTTCAAGTAGGTAGTAAACCACTTGCAAACAAGAAGGTGTCCGCATGGGAACCAAATCCCCTTTGTGAATGGGTCCGTAATTATTTTTGAAGAGCAGGCAGTGGTATCAGGGGCCACTGCCTGCCTTTAAAAAAAAAATAAACTGAAAAGTTGTATTTTTCTTTTTAAATGCATCGCGTTTCTTTTAAGGAAAACGGGCTGCAGTACAAAAAATGTGCTTTATTTAAAGCAGTCCCAGACATGGTGGTCTGCTGACCCCAGCAGGCCACCATCCCTGGGAGTGCTAGCCATTCCTGATGGGGTCGCAAATTGCAACAGCCTCATTAATATTCATGAGGCAAGCAATTTGCGACCATATTGGGCATTGAAAACATTGTTTGAGCCACTGTTGTACATTAAGTTTAGCAAGTCACAATTTGCGACCCACTAAACTAAATGGTCATACATCTGGCCCCTAGACCCTGCATCTATTTAGGATGTCGAATGGGCCTTCAGACACATACAAGAGATGAACATTGATAAACAAATATGGTAATCCAGATGCCCCATGCCTTTTCGTTTGTATCATTACTTCGAGGCCCTAGTGTCTCTTCGTTTACCGCGTGTCAGAAACATTGTTTTCGTTTCTTTAAGCTGCAGCTCGAGTTAGACTTAGAAATTGTACGGAGTTTCAAGGGAACTCGTATTTTCTTTACGTGGTTGATCGAACAGCCTATCTTTCAATCCCTCAGGGGAGTGTAACGATTTAGCAATTTCTGAGATACCTCCGGAGATTTTCAAGAGAATAAGTTGATTCTCTTCTTCCCCTCCTGGGGGGTCCGAACTATTTCCATTAGTGGGAGTTCTTCTCTTATTTTCAGTTCTTTCCATCACAAGGTTTCCGGCCGGTGAGCCTTCCTTCTTGGTTGATCGACCTGCTCAGCACACTGTGGTGCCTTTTCAAGGTCACGTGAGGAGCTCATATCACTGACATTATTTTCTGCTGCAAATAAAAAAAATGACTCTTTCTCTAGGGAGATTTCGCTCATGGTTTTCCGCTAGTCTGAAACTGTGACATGTTTATCCAACGCAGCAGAATCTTCTTTAACATTTTCTGCCATGCCCTTTTTTTCTCTCTTTACAATTGTTATTGAAGATGGCATACGTTCTCATTCCGGGCGTTTGTGTTGTTCGGGTGACTTCTGCTGCCAATAACATTCCATTCTAATTTCACTTGCAATCCATCTAGGAAATCCTTTTCTCTTCTTTATGCAATTCTTGCAGGATGTGCAAAACTCACCACATAATCTTTGCCTTGAGACCACCATATGTCTCTCACTTCTAGGCACCAAGTACGTCCTCAAACACCTGCATCCCTTCATCCCAAAACTCTGCATGACCATCAAAGAATGTGGTGTCCACTAGTAGCATCTCTTCTTACACCAATTGACGCCTTCCAAACATTGTGCCACATCTTTCTTCGTCATTGTTTTTATAAGCCTAGGGCCAGAATTACTAACATTTGACGCAGCGCTACACTGCAAGAAAACATGCTTCCCTGCGCTGCGTCCAATGGAGAGAGCATAAATGCACCATAATTACTAACAGATGGCGAATCGCAAGGCTAGGCAAGTGGGCTTTGCATGGATTAGTATATCTCACTGAAGCTATTGAGTTGTCTTATTCTGACTAGCAGGGGCTGCCTTAGGCATGTGCAAGCTGTGCGCCTGCACAGGGCCACCAAACCCCAGGGGGCACCACGCCAATATATATCCTTAATATAATAATCTTCTGAGGATGGATATATATTTGCGTGGCGGCCCCTGGCAGGGATTTGGCAGCCTCCGGCTCTGTTCCACTTCCAAACACCCTGACCCCCCCCTCTTCCCTGGTTTCCCCCTGCCCGGACCCCCTCTTCCGGGGCCCCCTACCTACGCTCCGTGTCCAGGGCCGCCATGAGCCTAAAGCGGCTCCTGTGTCTAGCGTGACACAATGGCAACGAGAGGGCTTCATAAATCAGGGCCCAAGTATTTTTAGGTCTGGCTAAATAGAATATTGCTATAAGAGTGCAGACAATAGTTATATAGTGTAGACATACACGGGATGTTTGGAAATGGAAAAAAAACTATGGTAAATACTGTGAATTGTGTAGTGATGTGATGCCACTGTACTCTGCCAGAATATTCATTTGATTTTAAACCGTGCTTCTCCTTTAAATAACAAGTTTGTGGAGTACTGTCAATGTATAAAATGAGATGCGGGGAGTGATAGATAATACTGCATACCATGTTATAGATGCTGTTCTCATTGCAGAAGGAATCTAGATCAATCAACTCCTTTTTACGAAGGACAAGCACCATTTATTCAGAAGTTGTGTAGGTCTGGGACTGATGCACCCGAGAAGCAGATTTGTATTGATTAAAAGCTCAGACATCCTGTTGAGTTGTGCTTATGCTCTTATATTTAGTGTACAACAGCCATACTTAAAGGAGCTGATATTTTCCAAAATGAAACTGCGGAAGCACTTCTAAGGCCCTTGTCTAGCAGGCTTCATTGTAATTCTGATATTCTGTGAATACGTGTTTCCTACTCCATCACAATTAAATGATATGATTTAAAATGAACTCATGTTTTTCTTTATATTTCCGAAATGTTTATTTGAATAAAGGCCTTAAATGCTTGAATAACGTGCTCATCTGAGTGGAAAAAACGATTCACCTTGTTATTACCCAAGTGCAAGCACCAACATTTGGGATCTCGGGATTTCACTTACTCGAGAATTACTGATCTGTGTGGTGTTCAGGAGTGGGTAGACGTCCTGTTTCTCATGTTTAGAAATGGATATGATACTGCTTTCAATTCTGACATTTCAGCATTCACCTCCCGTGGGTTGAAAAAACGAGGAATGCAGTAGAAACCCTCTGCAAAACAAGGGGCAGATTTATGATGACTGGCGCATCCCCAAGGATGCGCCAGTCATCCTGCGCCGCTGCTCCGCCACCCATGGTGCACCGCATTTACAATGCGGCGCACCATGGGGCAAAAATGGCACAGATGCGTGACGCATCTGTGCCGTAAAGGTGGCGCATTGCTGGAGCTGCGTCGTAAGCGTGACGCAGCTCCAGCAAGGCTCGGGGGTGCCCCATCTCCACAATGCTGCATCAAGACCTACGCCTGCTTCAAGCAGGCGCAGGGTTTTGGCGCAGCATTGTCCTGAAAGTGACTGAGTGAAATCTTATAGATTTCACTCAGCCACTTTTGCGAGGCGCACCTGCCCCGGAACGCCCCCCCTGCGCAGGAACGCCTCCTATGGCGCAGGGCTTTACAACGTGACGCATCTCCTAGATGCGTCACGTTGTAAATAGGGCGCATTGTTTGCGCCGCCATTGCGTCAAATAAAGTGACGCACCGGCGGCGCAAGGCCTTCATAAATCTGCCCCCAAGAATTTTAGCCATTGAGGAATGCAAGGAAAAAAGACTGTGTGCAGCCGGGGCCGGTAGTGGGAGTACCGGCCGGGTGGTGACGTGAGGAGGGGGAGGGGAAGAGTGGGGGCTAGTAATGTATGGAATCCAGACCTTAACAGGTAAGTAAACATAAAAATAAATAAAACAAATTTTGTTGTGCGCACTGCATCTCATTTGGTGATACAGTGCGTGCAACGAAATTCGTTTTATTTTTTTTATGTTTACGTACCTGTTAAGGTCCGGATTCCATACATTACTTAGCCTCCACCCTCCCCTCCTCCTCCTCACGTTACCGCCCGGCCGGTACTCCCACTACCGGCATCGACTGACTGTGTGTACCTGTAATAATCCATGTAGAGAGGCGGATACCAATGTAGAAATGGTTAAATAGTATTTATTCAATGCTACAGAGAAGAACTGGTGTTCCCATCAGAAAGCCAGGGAGCTAACTGACGAGCTAGAATGAAGACAGTCCAAAGCACAATATGACATCAGCAATTATGGAATGTACATCTTAAAGAGATAGGATAAAATACAAGTAAAGGGAATACAACAGTACCACCCAGGCCAGCCTTTGAAATTAACTACATTTGCATTACAATAGCTGACACATGATGTTGGTCTTCAAAGGAACATCCAGCTGGAGAGCCTAGTGTGGCACCTGCTGGCCAGGAGGACTCTGCTGCTAGGAGCGGCACTCAGGCATCCCTGGTGGGGAAGTTGTTTTGAGGTGCACTCTGAGGGGCTGGGCTAAGATAAATAGAATATATGATGTTACAACACAAACAATTTCAAGGCATGCTTTTACAACGCAGTTTTTACATCGCAACTACCATTACATCATATAATTTTACAACCCATGCCACTGTAAAGCATTTTTAAAATCTACAATTACAACGCATTCCATTACAACACATATCATTACACCGCATAATACTTTTAGGGCAATAGTAGGGTAAGTGTTGGCTAATGTAGGGGTAAAAATTACTATTCCTACTCCAGTGAGTGCAACAGTAAGGTAAGTGTTGGATGTAGTAGGGGTAAAAAGTACTATTCCAACTCCAGTGAGTGCAAAAGTAGGGAAAGTGTTGGATAGTGTAGGGGTATAAATGACTATTCCCATCTATCCTAAAACCCATACCCACCCTAAAACTAAAAAATCTCCATTACTTACCGTATAATGCATTGTGATGGCATGCGTTGTAATGGGTTGTAATGGCATGCACTGTAGAGACATGTGTTGTAATAGAATGTTTTGTAATGGCATGCGATGTAAAGGCAGTTGTGTTGTAACAGTTGTGTTGTAAAAGCAGTGCGATGTAATGACTGCTTTGTAATGGATGTTTCCCAAATTTATATATTGCTGAACCCTTCACAGTGCTTCAAAAAGCAACTGCGCATTTTTTTTTTATTTCCCGGCCACGGAATATCAGATTACATCCAATTCCATAAGCAGGCAAAAAACAAAATGAGTAAAATTCCTGAGCTTCCCTTTCCATGCAGGAATTTTGCCCAACCCTCGAGGTGTCAGCAATTCCCCATGAGGAATGTAATGTTGGATACTTGTAAAGCGCACTGTTACTCTACCCGAGTGTCCTGGCGCTGTAGACCGCTGGGGAACCTGTCCTGGTGTTCCCTGTGAGATGGTCCCTTTCTGGGTATCTCCAGGGTGAAACCAGGCATCCCCGGCGTCTGTGGGGGGCCGTTGTAGAGATGAGGCAAGCTTAATGCCCAGAGTTACCAAGTGTGTTCCCTGGTTAGAGTAGGCACTGAGGCGAGAATTATCGAGTCCATTGACCCTGGTCCAAGACCCTGCCGCGTCAGGAATTGAACCCTGGTCCCGGGCCGTTCTCTGCTTACAGGTCTGCCACCTCTAACCAGTGAGCCACACCTCTCCACTTTCTGAGAAAGATTTTCTGGCAGACATGTAAAGAGGACCTAAAAAATGCTGGTACTGTTCCATTATAATTATAGAAGACTTTCCGAAAAGTAGTGGGTTGACTTATAGAAAGGATTGTAGTCTTAGTAACTGTAGTTTGTTGGGGGTAGACCCCAGGGCTTCGGCCAAAAGACACCACACACACAGTGACTACTGTGGTAGTCTACGAACTGACCACGCCTGGCTCCCTGGGCTATTTACTCACTTTCCTGGCAGTACACCAAACGCCTCCACTGCGCTTACGCCAGCAGGTGGATACAGGTCTCACCCTATGCGCAACATATAACATGGTGTTGCCCAACATTCGGCAACACTACATTCCTCCTTTGTCAGGAAATACTAAATATCTCAACCATTGAAAATTGTTCCATCAATAATTGCAATGGCACCCCTCTAAAGTCCAGAATATAACATATGTTTCACCCCTCTCTCTTACTAACAGCAGTGGAATGGATATGGCTACTCACAAGTGCAGCATCAGCATCAGTCCCAGGTTAGTCACATACAAAGTCATTGTACTTCTGAGACGGCTCGGGGTGGGGTCACAGCCAATACCGCCCTTGGCCACCCCTGGCCAGGAGTCTGGCAAGGATCTACCCAGACTTCCTGTGCTGACATCTAATGGGCTCCTGCTGGGTGCCGCTGAGGTGTGTCTGTGATGTCCAGTGAGCGTACAGGCGATGGTATTGAGAACAGTTCTTCTGATTTTGTGCCCTGTTCCTGGTCCTGGCTGTCATCGTCTTCACTGTCAGTTGAGCAAACTTGAGTATAATTGTGGACTCTCCTGAACTGGAACGCGTTCCATGTGATGGACTCATGGCCTCCCTTGGCTGTCACTTTGATGCCTTTGATGTCTGTAACAGTCGATGGATTAAGTTCAAAGGGTAGTCAGAAGTTTCCACCTGGGTGGCGTTCTCTCACTAAAACATGATCACCCACTTTGATGTGACTTTCCTTAGCCCGCCGCTTTTGGGAAGCATATTCATTGTTGCATGTTCTTCAGGAGTTCGACTGATTTGGGGGGGTTGGGCAGTTCCTCCCATGCAGGAGGATGGGGTACAGTACTCACTATGGATCTTCCGAAACACACTTTGCTTGGGGAGACACCTGTCATGGAGTGGGGTGTGAGTCTGTAATCCCGTAAGCATTGGTACAAAAGCATATTTAGTGCTAGTACCTTCTGCCACCACAATCTGGATTACTTTGGTGAGGGTTCCAGTAAACACTCTTCCTCCCCTTTGGCTCGGGGCCACCCATAGTGCTTGATGTTACGAGAACTCAAGTAGTTAGTTGGCGAACTCGAAGCCATTAAAGGGGCCCACTGTCCATGCGGATTACTTCGAACAGGCCGTAAGTGGACTTAAGCTTCTCCAGCTTGGGGATGAGTTCTGAGGGGGAGGTTGTTGCCACAATTTCGACCTAGGGATATCGTGAGTAGTCATACACCACGTCCAGCATATGTGTTCCACCAGGAAATCTGCCGAAATCTGCACTCATCCTCTGCCACGGGGCCCTACAGCCAGCTTGGGCTTGTTGCAAGGCAGACCAGGCAATTTTGCACTTCTGCTTTCACATTCTGGTCCTGACCCAGGAACCAGACCTAGCTCGTGAGCTTGTTTTTAGACTTCATGATGCCTTGGAGTGCTCTGTTTGCCCAGAGTGCTGCTTTCTGCACCAGAGTTTCAGGCAATACCAATATTGGACCTCTCAACAGACCCCTGTTGCCAGTAACTGACAGCTCCTGGCAGACGTGGTATAACACTGAGGATTCTTTGGGATGCCTCGGTGCGAAAGGACGTTGGCCGCCAGTCACCAGTGTATGCCTTGATGGTGATTTGTAAGCAATCATCCCATTGGGTGGCTTCCACTACTTCTGCCAGGAACATCGGGTGTGGTTTGGAACAGTCCACAATCATACGGACATATTATTCAGTTTCAGCGGCTTCGGCCATCTTAGGGAGCAGGGCTGGTCAAGCATGCCTGGACAAGAAATCAGTCGGCTTCCAGGTTGGTATTCCACGGTGAACTGAAAATCCTGAAGTTGCAGGATCCTCTTTCCAATCCTCAGAGGAGATCTTGACCAGGACCCTTAGAAGACCGGGATCAGTGGCTTGTGGTCCGAGATGACCGAGAAGAGATGGCCGTACAATTACATGTAGAAGTGTCTGCGCCCCACAGGATGGCAATCGCTTTGTGCACTATTTGAGAATAGTGCTGCTTCGTCGGATAAAGTGTGTGGCTGGCATAAGCCCCTGGGGCCCATTTAGCGCACTCCTGCCATTGGACCAGTACTGCTCCTAAGCCCGTAGGGCTAGCATCTACCACTAGTTGTGACTCTCTCTGCAGGTTGAAGTAACTCAGAGTAGTATCAGTTGACAGGGCAGCCTTTTTCTGCTGAAATTCTTCTTCCTGCTCGGGTCCCCACACTCAAGGGCAGGATAACTTGGTGAGGTCTCTGAGCGGGCCAGTGATGTCTGACAGGTTCTTCATGAAGCACCCGCAGTATGTCACCATACCCAGGAAACTGTTGACTCCTGACACTGATGAAGGGGCGGAAGCTTTCTGTATGTCCTTTACTTTGTCAGGGTCGGGACCGGTGCCTTTATTCACGATGCAGTACCTGAAGAAGCTGATGTCTTTTTGCAGGAAGTCATATTTCTCACAGTGTAGCGTGCAGCGGGTATGGGCAGAGTTAAATGAGGCTACTCACTGGGCGGATGGGTGAGATGGTCACTGCTACTGTTTTGCTCACTGACGAGCCTCCTTAGAAGAAACTGTGGCTGTGGGGTGATTGCTTAACCAGGGGGTAGGTGACCCGACGTCCTGATCAATGCTGAAGAAAAGTGTCTCTACTGGGATTCAGTTGGGTAAGATTGGGCAGAGTGGCAGCACATGAGATTGCAACAATATTCAGGCCCCAGGAGAGTACAAGTAGGGACATGTTCGAAGAGGTGGCGGGCATGTGTGGAGTGTGGTAACATAATATTGACCCCTCGGGTCTCTGAGTATACCACCACCACAATCAGTGTAAACCACTTATTAATCAGTAGTGCCTGCAGAGGTGTACTCATGCTAAAAGCTATGAGTCCTGAAGGAGATCCTATGACACAACCATCTCTGGTGGAGTGGGCAGAAGGTGGCCCTCTCTAATAGACATAAAGCATGTGAATTAAACATCCAGGGCAATAGCCCGGCAACTACAACATTAATGCAATAACTCTTTCAGACGTTTGTACCCACACCAACAATGCAAGGGATATAACCAGGAGTTCCAGCTGTTCTGGTCCCAAGCGACTCAGCTCTCCAGGACAGTCTTTTGTGGGTTATTCCATTACAGGGGCTTCAGCAGTAAGCGTGAAGTTGGTTGGTGGTATTTCCCCAGCTGTTTCTTTTTCACGCCTGACGCCCATTGTTGCAATACCTCTGCCAGATGTCTCTAGTCATCTGACTGGAAGTCAGTGGAATTGTCTCGCAATTGAGGGGTCGGTGTCACTGGCAGTGTGCTGGGTGGGAAACATCCTTTACGACGCAACTTTTACCACGCAGTGCCATTACAACGCATTGCACTGGGGCGCTCTAGGATAGAGAATAGTTTTAATTTACTATCCAACACCTTCCCTACTATCCACGGGGACTGGAGTTGGAATAGTAAATTAAACTATTCACTATCCAGCACCCCCCAAAGCAATGCGTTGTAATGGCTTGCGTTGTAAAACTTGCATTGTAACGGCATGCGTGGTAAAAGCATGCATTGTAACAACGTAATTCCCACTCTAGTCTCTCACCATGATGGGTGACCAGCATAATTGTAGGGACCAGTAGGCCATACTGCAGGCCCAGTTTATTGAGATGGGATAGAAGGTTTTGGAATCTCTTCCTGCTTTGCAAAGTGTCCTGAGAAAATTCCTGAATGACAGTGATTTTCAGCTCCTTGTGTTCAAATAGGCCATGGCGCTTGGCTTCCTGAATGATTTGGCCGACTTGCTGGGGTCTCAAGAAACAGGTTATAATTTGCTCGGTCTGTTGTTATCCTATGACCTCCTGATACTATGGGCTCTTTGAAATTCCAGGGGTGGAATAAATTGGAGGCTGGTGATTTCGGGGAGAAAGTGTGTGAGGAACCCCGGCATGTCTGCTCCTTGTAGCATCTCCAGGATCCCCAAGAAGTGGAGGTTATCTCTGCAGTTAACTTCCTCCAACTCCATAACTTTTCTCTAGAGGAATTGGTGATCCTACTCCCAGTCTACGGAGGCTACGATCTTATGCTCCACCTGTTGCAGCCTATCGTCTTTTTTACTGTAGGCAATTTGTTGAAGGAGGTGAGGTTAGAGCGGATCGTCAGAATATCTGATGTTTTTTTCTCCCTCGTGGTCTCTACCATAGTCATGGAGAGCTGGAGCGCGGTAAGTTCCTTCAAAATACTGTCCAGCACGGTGTCTGATGTTAGAATCTGTTGCCAACATCCACATTTGGGGCTTTCTCTGCCACGGCTTTCGTGAACGGAAGTTGATTACTGGGCTTGGACATGACTGCATGTTCCTCAGGGTTGGGTAGACTGGATGTGTGGATTTAGTGGCCGGTGCTGAGTAATGTCCTGCGCCAACTTGAGGACCTCCAACGACCTGCCCCAGCCCTGGTAGCTTGAAGGAAAAGTAGCCCCCTAGCAAGGTTTAGAATGGGGTATCTCTTGCCACAGTAGGAGCAGTGTTGGTGGTATTGCCTGCCTTGGGGCTGGTAGCACAGACCCCACCACTGAAGTCATTGTGAGTTAGCCTCATCCCCAACATGCTATCTTCCATGCCGCTGTTGCTGAGATGGAATGCCTGTGAGGTAGGTCACTGCTTGTGTAGGATAGGATCAGTGATGCTACAAGATGGCAGCTGCCGTTGTTCACTATTTCTTTGCTTGGTGGGATCGGTGTAGAAGAGGCCCTTGATGCGAGCCTTAGAGTTGAGCAGACAAAGGCATGAAGATGGGCGGGCGAGCAGACTCCACAGGGGCCACACAGCATTCCCTGAGTCGGTGCTGGGGCAGCGAGCACTGAGTGTTGCAGGGGAGTTCAAGCCATCAAGTAAGGCCTCACTGCGGCTGGTTTACATAAAAGGTGTTGGAACTGGCCCTTCTTGCAGGGTCATCCCCAAACTTTTTGCTTCTTCCTCCCTTATTTTTCCTGACCCGTGGCTGTTGGCAATAGGACTCTGCGCACTTTACCACTGCTGATCAGTGCTAAAGTGCATATGCTCTCTGTGTAAATTGTTATTCTGATTGGATATACATGTTTGGCATATTTGTATCACCATGAAGTCCCTAGTAAAGTGCACTGGGTGTGCCAGGGCTGGTGATGACAAATGCTACTGGTGGGCCTGCAGCACTGATTGTGCCACCCACAGGAGTAGCTCTAAAATGGTGTCTCAGGCCTGCCACTGCAGTGCCTATGGGCAGTTTAGAACTGCCATGTCCTCCTGGCCAGTGTCCCCACTGACCAGGCCTAACCCTTCCCTTTTTGTGCACATCAGCCACCCCTATGGAAGGCCCAAGGTACCCCCCTGGGCAGGTTGCAGTGTATGTGAAAGGTAAAGCATGTACTGGTGCAGGTAACATGTTCTGGTAGTGAATTACAGCCTTTTTCGTTTTTTCACTATTGTAAGGCTATCTTGCTCCATAGATTAACATGGGGGATGCTGGCTACAGTGGTTAACAGCATTTCTTCCCATAGGAACAAGATAGGACATAAGTATCTAGTATCCCTGAACTCATGATTTAATAACACATCTTTTAGGAAAGGTTGTTTTTAAATCCTGGGTTTGAGAACAACACTTTTAGAAAGTTGCTGTTCTCTTGTCTAACCCTTCTGTGTGCCTGGGCCTGTTTGTGTATTGACTGTCTGGTTTGTGAGTGACCGGGGCTGGGGAATTCCCCAGCAGGATGGATGAGTCAGCACTAGGCTAAATGACTGCAGTTGCAACTGGAGTGGTGGGAGGAGTTAGCACCTGGGCTGAATAGGGCTGTGCCTGCCTTCCACAATGCTGGTTCCAACCCCCTGCTGGGCGGCTGAGGACCCTGCCCCTCACTCTGAAAGGAAAGATGCAGCCAGCAAAACAAAGTGCTCAGGATCCACCCAGAACTGGTTCAGACCGGGCTCAGGGCCCACATGCACCAAGAGAACAAAGACTTTAGGGGTATAAGTACAGGACCCCTGACAACAGAAAATTAGATCATCCTGGAAATCAAGAAGGAACCTCTGCCAAGGAGAAAGCTGAAACTGAAGAAGGAAGATTGTCCTGCTGTTGCTCTGCTGGACTGACCTGCTGCTTTGCTGCCAAGGAGAGGGGAAGGACTTTGCTGTGTGCTGTGTCCCCTGTCTTGAAGGAATCTCCAAGGGCCTGAGAAGAGCTGGCTCCCTGTTTTGAAGTCCCAGGAACAAAAGGACTTCACCCTCAGTTTCCCTGAACTCTGCTGAGAGAGTTCTGTCCCTCCTAGAGTGCTTGATCCAGTTGTGGGGCCTCTGGAGGTTGTACCTGTGCTGGGAAGCTTGAAACTAAGCTTGAGAGACTTTTGGAATCTGAAAAGTGTTGCATCGCTTGCTTGCGGAGCGCATCCCCGACAGTGCGAGAAGTTTCCCGCCGCTACGAAGGTCGAGATCGTCGCAGCGCCTGACGCCGCTGCCAGAGCCGTCGCATCCTTCGTTTGCGGGACGCACCAGACCGGTGCGGGAGAATTGAACATCGCTGCGAGTATCGTCGCAGAGCCTGTCGTCGCTGGGTGAGATCGCCGCACCGCTTGCTTGCGGGTCGCATCACGTCGCTGCGAGTGTCATCGCAGAATCAACGCATCGAGGAGCTGCGAGAGAGAGGATCCCCGCTGGACCGCGCATCGTCGCCCCGGAGATCGTCGCAGCCCCTACGAGATCGTCGCATCGTGCCTTTGCAAGAACAGACTTCCTACGGAACCTACGCACCGGAATCCATACAAGTGGCCTTCCTCCCCATACAGACCGGATTCGTCGCAACACGCCCGCTGCTGCAGCGGGGCTGTCGCATCGCCTCCCCAGGGTCTCAGGAGCAACGCATCGCTTGTTTTCCACCGCACCAGCTTCTGCTTTTGGAACTTTGTTGCAACTAAAGGTACTGTGAGTAAACGTGACGCAACTGTGAACTTTTCACGCATCTGTGGTTTATTTTACCGCAACTTGAAGAACTTTAACGCAACCTTAAGAACTCTTTTTGAAACCATATTCTTGAACTGTGTATGTTGGATTTTTGTCGTTTTGGTCTTGTGTAGTTTAGATTAAAAATACCTTTATTTTTCTAAACTGTTGTGGAGTCAGTTTGTGGTGTTTTCACTGTGTTACTGTGAGTGTTGGTACAAATACTTTACGCATTGCCTCTGGTTAGCCTAGACTGCTCGTGCCAAGCTACCTAGAGGGTGAGCAGGGGTTATCTCAGAGGGTTATCTCCTTGCCCTGACTAGAAGCAAGGGTCCCTATTTGGACAGTGGTACCTACCTCTGCCAACTAGAGACCCCCAGATCTAACAAAAGGGGACGCTTATTACCGGTCAAGATAATTCCAGGAGCCTGTACAATTACAACCTTGTCTCCTTGGAGGACGAACTTACCATACTGACCCATTCCCCTTGTATATATTGTATATATGTGTCACTGGATTTAATGCACTGACCACTTTGTTCACCACAGTCACGTTCACCACATGTTTTTCGTAATAATTTTACCATTTGTTGAAACTTGTGTTATCCCAGAATGAATTAATTCTTGTGTATCGTGATTTTTTGACAATATAAAGACTATATATATTTGATTTGATTGTTTAGAGGGTTTACTCCACATGCATATTGAGATGAGTTAGCCATCCTTTAAAGCAATTTCTCGCTACCCGACAGAACCACTTTATACTTAACCTCACTGCGGCTGTGACAGACTATTTTTGTTCATGGCCTCACTGAAAATATGATTCTTTTTCAAGCAAAGGCGTGTTTGCTTTTAAGTAGAATTTCAATAGTCCAATGTACACACTGTTAATGTCAACAATTTAAAAAAAATACGAAGGTAACATTACCTAGGTATTGTGAATGATATATGAAACCACACTATATAACAGGTGGACAATACCAAAATATGTGTTTACCTGGAATGATTCTGAATCATAATGTACCTAAATAAATAATCGTTTGCTCCCGCAAAAGCTCAAATACTGCCTACCTCAATCACAAACACAACTGCTTTTGATTTCACTAATCATTGATTTACATATTCATGTATCAGATAGATAGCCTCATACTCATTAATGAGTAGTAGTATGCTTCGAACCAAGTAAATGGAATACCGCCAAGAGCTTCACATGACTTTTTATGTTATGTGGCCTAACTGTAGTGGGCTCCAAGTTGATACAATTCTGTCCAACAAGACTTGGTCGTTATCTTATTAAGTTTATAAAACTTTTGAATGTCCTCATCTCTCTTGTCAAGGAGTAAAACTCTCTGTCTCAAGATCCTTTCAATTCATTGTCACCTTCTTCTAGCAAGTTAACCTAGGCACTGACTGTGTTGCAGGATAACTATTTTGTTGCAATCTGCTTATGCTGTTATGTATTTAATAGTGGCACATTCCGCCCCCCCTCTGGACTCCTACCTGTTGGTGTGTTCCACTGGAGCCTGCTTTAGAAAGTTGAGATCCTCCAGGCAGTCTGGAGAGTTGGGTGACGGAATAAAGACTGTTCAGAAGGGGAGATGATGGCTGGCTGGAAGGCAGGACCGGTGCAGAGGCAGGAGACTGGCTACGTGTGCCCAGGAAAGAATGACGAGCACAGTCGTGCTGGTAGGAACACTTGAGGATTGACGCGAGGAAGACGGTGGCCGGAAGACAGAACCGGTGCTGAGGCGGCTGGGGCGCCGGGAAACAGACGAGATGTGCCCTGAGGAAAATGACGCGCTGATGCTGACAGGAACACTCACGAACAAAGAGCTGCCACCTGGAGGATCTGGTGGGCGCAGCCGGTGCACTTTGAACCTGACGAGGGGCACACTGAGCAAGAGGCACTCTGAGGGAAACTGATAGCAGCGCTCCGATGACAAGAACCTTTACACGCAGCTGGTGCACTAAGGAAGTTACGAGAGGCGCTCTGAGGCAAACTGGTTTGCGGCGCTCCAATGACAAGAACCTCCGACACTTGATAGCAGCAACCACGAGCTGTGTTAACTAAACATACAGTCATTGTTGTACTATTAGTGCGCCTCTCCTGCCTTAATTGTAATTGCTAGTAAAGCACGGTATTTCTCCTCATGGCGGCATCATCCATGAACCCACCCCCCCTTTTTTTTAAACGAAATTGGGGATCCAGATATCCACTGGAAAGACTGGATCAATTTATTTGATTCCTACCTCATTGCCATTGGGGAGAAACATTTTCGGCTGTACGTAAGCAACATGTGTTACTCCATAACCTTGGAGTTCAAGGAAGGAAAATCTATGACACCCTTCCTGATCCAGTTTTAGAGGATGATGAGATAGACTTAGATGTATTTAGAATTACCATGTTGAAACTAGAAACCCACTTCGGGGACAAAGTTAATGTAGTCCTTGAGCGACATAAGTTTTTTTCGAGAGTTCAGGGTAAGCATGAGTCAATTACCAATTATGTAGCCGCTCTCCGAGGTCTCACCCAGTAGTGCGAATTTGGAGAATTGAATGACTCCCTTATCAGGGATCAGCTGGTGAGGTGTACACACAACCCTCGTATAAAAGAGAAGTTACTTGCTAAGAATCCCTCTTTGAGAGAAGCCATCGCCATGGCCCAATCCATCGAACACACTGCAAAGTGTATACTAGAAATGAATCAACCTAAGGAACCTGTCAGTGGGGTGAACAAAATTACAGGTTATGTTCTTGAGGATCATAGAGATGGGAAGTTCTCAAGATCAGATCTAAAGATATTAAAAGTGAGAAATCGATTAGTACTACGGAAGGGTTGAAATGTTTCAGATGTGGGAGCAGCAATCACTTAGCCAACAGTGTTCATTGCACCGCACGTAATTCCACTTGCATTAGGTGCAACAAAATGGGCCATTTTGCAAGAGTGTGCAAAGACGGGGAGATGAATCAGGTAAAGGTGGTACACAGTGAAGTTGAACAGTCTCCCAATTTCGTGTTCTAAGGGGTGACAAGGTGAGCTTCTGCTTTTTACACCGCAAGGTTCTCCATAGCTGTATGCCTTGGAATTTATGCATTATACGTTTCTTCCTGTGACTTTAGATCCTGTTCTTTTGGTTACAATGGGGCATGTGTTACGTTGGCCTGCTACATGATGAATTGTTTTTCTTGCAAATGCTAGTACTATCCTTTGCCTCCCTTTCCCTACAGGTCCTAGGGACTCTCCCGCTCCCACCAGGATCCCTGTTGCTGGTGTACATCAAGGGTGTTATTTTACTGCATCCTTGTCATATTTTGCCCTTTGTTTCGAAAGTATTGCCACCAGGCCTTCGCTCCTTTTTTCCTCTTCCCGGTGATACCTCCCCCCCTCTCCCTTCCACACTGTTCCCTAATAATAGCGAAGGGAGATGTGTTGAAATCTGCTTATGCTGTTATGTACTTAATAGTAGCACATTCCCCCCCCCCCCCTCTGGACTCCTACCTGTTGGTGTGTTCCACTGGAGCCTGCTTTAGAACGTTGAGATCCTCCAGGCAGTCTGGAGAGTTGGGTGATGAAATAAAGACTGTTCTTACCTTTTCCTGCCTCAGGTACTTTTTTTACAACATATTTCTATCGTTATATGCCTGGTGGGGGTTGGTGTATTCTACTTCTTTTTATGGTGCTGGTGATATCAGGAGCTATATCACACCTGCTCTGAGCTTGCTCTATTTTTCGATGCATCAAGACCTTTTACTATTGTGTGTAAGTTTAACTGAAACTAAATCATTTTTATGAATGGGTTTTGTCATGATTCCTCTCTGACATGCCCACCTAGCACGCACTAAAAAAACTGTTCAACATAGAGCGACACAAGGTATTGTTTTCAGCCATGCAAGGGCAAAAAATCAATTCAAATAAAACTTTGCACTATGTAGTAGATCGATCGACTGAGATATTTTGGGCACAACAAACATGATGCAAATTCACAGTAAATCTAGCCCTTTCTGCTAGATATTGTAGTTCATATCTCACAGCAGATTATTTGCATTCAAAGTGCCACCACACAGCTTCATCCTTGCACCTCCCTTACCAGTGACATAGCTAGGGGGCCTTGGAAGGGGGGGGGAGTTGGTCCACCCCGAGTTGCACTGCTTTTGGGGGTGGCAGAGGTGAGGAAGTTGGATCTGTCTGAGAACATGTGGTCCATCGTCTGCCAGACTCCCCCCTCTCCCCCCCGAACAAGTTATCTGTCAGCTGCCACCACCCTGAACAAGTAATCACCCTCCCTTACCTTCACGAGACAGCAAACTTGGGGTCCACCCCGCGTGGCAGTACGTCTAGCTATGCCTCTATCCCTTACATGGATTCCCTCGGCTTAATGCTGAAAGACTGTGGTGTCACCATGCACCAATACAACTATATCTGAATTCTAATCTAAATGACATAACCTCACTAGAGGCACAAGTGCTCTGAGGATGTGGAGCTCGCTTCTTTAGAAAGCTCCTAAATGTAGTACCTCTACTGCTCAGAAACAATCATTACCCTCATACAGAACTCTTGCAAGATAAGCCAAGAACACTAACTAATCTATCAATTCCTTCAGGAAACATCTAAAAGCCCACCTATTCGGATGGTTCCTGACAGAACAATCATTTTTACACACGTTGTTGTCACACGCCCACATCGGACTTACCTTCACTGTCATTCTTCTTAAATGTTTAAAACAGTTTATCTCTCAGTTACCTTCTAATGTATCAATTAAATTATGCGTGAACACCCCAGAGTCCAGGGTGTAGACTGCAACCCAGCCTCTACTGTACATTTTCTAGTTTCCACACCCCGAGAGCTGGGCGTGGCCAGAGGGTATAAAAAAAGGTGGAGTGGTCGCTCGAGGGGACTATGCGAGAATTACCAGCATACCTATGTCTATGAGTCTCCCCCTAATTTGCAGGGCATTCCTGAAGCCTAAGCAGCACACGTACCTGAACACACCACACAGGTGTGCTTGTAACATAAATAAATAAATACATAATTAATTGATTAAATAACTAGAAATAGCAAATGAGCTGAAACACCTGCAAATTCTCAGTGACAGGCGCTGGATGCTTGCTGCAGAACGATGGCTGTAAGTGGCTCTACCCTATTCGTCTAGAAAACTTGGTATTTCACTGGGTAACTGGCGTGCCTTTAGAAGGAATTAATTTAATTTGGTGTCATAATTGATGGAAAAGAAGTTTGATTTTACACATCCAGTTATGGGGAGCTAATTCACTGCCACTGACACATGGCCACATTGCAGCAAATCAAATCTATATTGATCTGTTCCGGCGTTATTTTTAGTGAAGGAACTCGGAGTTTTGCAATTTGTGGCTTCCAATGATAACCGCTGTACAGGAGGAAGCAGGGTTTTTAAACTGATATGTTTTTTTCAATCGGAATCCGGCTACTTCTATGAGCTTGTGAGTCAGTTCCTTGGAGGCAATTTGAGCTTTTAAGGCAGATAAGACTTCCCTGGCTTCATGTCTTGACAGCTCACTCGGAAATAAACCTGGCATACATCTTAATATAGTTTGATTTCTGAGAAAAGGAGAAGGAACACAGAAGAGCACATTCCCTCAGTTGTTAATTTGAAGTGTGTTTGTTATACTATATAAACATAATAAGGATCTTAACTAAAATGGCTCTGTTGATCAATTATCTAGAAGGCACTTGATTTTTAAAAAAATATTTAGCACTGAAATTACTATGGAGATGCTAGCTGCAGGAAAGATACTGACAATTTATAAGTAGTTCAAGATTACAAAGAAATTGCCTAACACAGTGTGACGAGACTGCCGCATCATCAAAGCTCGGATAATGCAAATTAGGTTAACCTTCTGTACTCTGATGAAATATGTATTACTTTTTACTGCACATTCTTGTTGTGCCACTATAACATTAAAAGTGTTTATATTTAACAGCTGTAGGTGCTGATGTTTAGTAATGTGCATATGTATTGGTATAACATTCAGTGAACCTGACAAGTCAATGATGAACATATCAAATAAAATATTATTCATGAAAAATAGCAACAGACCAAACGTTATGAAACAATTATTTGGATTCAACAGCACAGGGCAGCAGTATTGGTTCTGAAAAAGAGGCGGAGGACCACAGAGCAGCAAAATACAGAGGAGTCAAACAATGTGGAAACATTACTCAGAAAAGATACACCTGAGAGAAAAGTGCAAACTGACCCACTGGCTCACAGGAACACCTCAGTCATCCGTCATCAGAGAAAGCTGTGTGCTTTTGTGAAAAGACAACCGACACCTACGAGGGGGTGGAGAAGCAACAGGAGAAGAAGGATCAAGTCGAACCCAAAGCAAGGTTTTACTATCAATTGCAACCATTTTCTAAGATGTGATAGCTTAATTAAGGGAAAAATGGCAACAAGACGCCTGCGAAAAAATGCCAGAACTCCCACCCAGTCACCTAGCATTGCAAAACCCCATTATCAGGGTGTATTAAAAGGAGTTCTCGCTGGTAAAGTTACTTTCATTTCTGCCATTGGATCCACCACGAGGAGTTGTTGGCACATACAAAAATTAATGATAGGTGGCCACTGACTCTAAAATAAATAGTCCATCGCCATTTTTGTTGGCAACCAACTTGTGAAAGGTCATGCTACAAAATATGGTAGTCTTTCAGAAAACGGATGCTCAGGTATTTCGGACATGACAGGAAACATGGCCATCATACGTGGGATACTTATGATACTTAATAAGTGGGCAACAGCTATGTAATCTCACTTGTATTGGTAAATTGCATGATGTTACACGTGTTGACAGTATTGCAATCATTTTACTTGTGTGGTGTACATGCTCCTTCATTGAGATGTTGCCATAATATTGCTGCTTCCATGATTGGTGCACCACGACAAGAAACAGTCTTCATGTCAATGATCCTGTCCAAATTGGTCTATTGCAACACCCTATACAATAATATGCAACAAAAACTATTGACACTGCAAAATGCTGCAGCACGTCTCTTGTTCGAGCTACCTAAACATCAATCAGCAATGTTTGCATTTAAAGAGCTACACTGGTTACATGTAAACAAAAGAATAGCTTTCAAGGCTCTGTGTATTGCCTGAAAGGAACTTCACAATACTGGACCAGAGTATCTAATACTAAACTTTTCCTGGTATATCATAACCGGACCTTCACGCTAAATGGCTACAAAAAATGTTATAGTGCCCAAATTCAGGAAATCCCACTAAGGAGGCAAACGTTTTGTTGTTTGCAAAGCCAAGCTATGGAACCCTATCCTTCTCCAATTGAAAAAACTAACCAATCTCCTACATTTCAGGAAAGCACTTAAAACATGGCTTTTTGATCAAATAATCAATTGTGTCCAGTTATTTTAGGTTCTCCTCCAGCATAAACTCAAAGGGCATATTATCAAGGGATTTATCTCCGCTTTTTTGGCTTTAAAAGCCAAGAAAGCGGAGATAAAATGATCTCCCTATCAGCAACAGGGTGCTAACACGCAAATTCGCATGTTAGCACCCTTTTTCTCTACGCTTCCCCTTGCATCTCTAATGAGATGCAAAGGGGGTGTTCCAGAGAAAAATAATAGGAGAAATGTTGTTAAGCTACATTTCTCCTATTATCAAGGATTTCGCTAACCCTGTTAGTGATAAAAAAAAGCAGCGCTAACCGCGGTTAGCACTGCTTTTTTTACACCTGGGGGCATATTACCAACGTTAAGCAATATTTATCGCTAACGATGCTTAGCAACAAATTTTTTACCGCTAAGCATCGTCAGAAATTATCGCAGATAAACCTTGCTATTATCAAGGTTTATCGCGAATGCGATAAAAAACGTCCGCAATGCATGAATATCGCTGAAAAGTCAGCGATATTCATGCATTACCGAGCTAATGCTCTTAGCCATGTTATCCACCTCCCATTGGATAACATGGCTAAGAACTGCTCAGGGCAGGTGTTAGTTTTTGGAGATATTCGCGCTTAGCGCGAATATCTCCAAAAGTTGGTAATAGGAGATAGCGATGTTAGCGACTGTTTCCAGTCGCTAACATCTTGGCACGCCCACTTTGCATGTCATTAGTGATAAATATCACTGACATGCAAAGTGGGGCACAAGATGGTCGCTATCTCCTACTAGCGGTCGCTAACTGGTGTTAGCGACAGCTAGGTAATAGGGAGATAATTTTATCTCCGCTTTCTTGGCTGTTAAAGCCAAAAAAGCGGAGATAAACCCCCTTGATAATATGCCCCCTGGTATTTTCCTGACTTAGCCATGACATCCTATGGAAGGTGGATATCATGGCTAAGTTTGTGAGCCCCTATCATCAAGCTAACGCCAAACTACGAGAGAATATCGTTGGTTTTCCAGCGATAATCTCTCATTTGGCAGTTAGCGAGAGGATCTTTATCACTTCTGAAATAAACCTTGCTAATAGCAAGTTATCTCTGCGATAATTTCCGGCGATGCTTAGCGTTAAAAAATTCGTTGCTAAGCCTCGTTAGCGATAAATATCGCTAATCGTTGGTAATATGCCCCACAGTTCTTACTGACTTCCTTAAATAAGGCAGTGCCAAGACACCTTCGGCTACACAAGTACTTTATACAAATACATAACTTTGGGATCGAAACCCACAGAGCCACAGAATGCACATCTATATAATGTGGATTCCCTCGACTATTGTTACAGAGGTAATGAGGCATTCAGACATGCATACATCAATTCTCTAATGAAAAATGTGCTTCTGGTCCTGGCATATCTTCGATCGTGCGAGGAAATGTATATGAAGAAATACTTACTTTGACAGAGGTTTCCCCAGAAACAAAAAGATCGACTTATAACTTGTGATGATGGTGGTTGAAATTGTAGCACATTGTATTTTGAAACCAGTGTTTACATTGACATCTTCTGTCAATTCTTATTTTCCTGAGAATAATCATGTCACATTTACTTACTATCTTTATTTGTTTGACACTATTTTTTCAAGAGTTGTATTTAATAAACATAATCATTCATCTAAAAGTTATACAGTGCAATGACATGGCCTACCTCTGCCTATTTCCTTCTACTAGCTGCAAAAGGCCCCAACAAAATTGTGTAAACTAGCCCCCTAGAACCGTACCGATCCCATAGTCCCCCTTTAGATTATAGGTGGAAGAACCATAAGTTATCCTATTCTTCCTCTGTGATCCCAAAAATATTAATTTAAATGGTACCACAAATCTGTGGAGTGAACGGAGCATCTGCTGTAATGTTTAAGAAACAAAACTGATGGCCTCCTACTCATTTGATGTTTAAACCTCTGAAGTAGACCAGTGCCCAGGGGGTTGGTGGATTTATAAAAGGAGGTAACCCCCCTCCCGAAGCTATTTAATGGCCCAAGGGACCACATCCATAGGGGCCTCTGTAATTTCGGACCCACTCCCTGAGCCATAGCATGGCCATTGGGACCCTATCCCCAAAGGCCAATCTTATATATATTTGGGAAGGGGGGTTTGGGCCCCATTCCCTGTGTCACTTTATGGTACTGGAGACCACTTCCCAAGAGCCTGTTAAAATATTTAGTTGGGTAGGGGGCTTAGGCCCCCCACCCTGAACCATAATATTGCGTTGGGATCAAGTCATCCACGGCCCGAAACCTACCAGTGTCCCAGGGACGCCATCACCGAGGACACTGTATTGTTTAATGCTAGTGAGAGAGCAGAAAGGGAACAGAAATGTAAGTGCCTAACCGCGCTTTCCCAGGCAGGGAACATAGGTGGGAGCAGAGACAAAAGCTGCTCCTGCTGGACAGGAGCAATTCAATGGATCCGGCTCACTCTGCACCCAGGAAGGTGCCGGCAGGGCGGTGAGGGCTATGGGTCTCTCCCCCTGTGGCCCAAATGGCAGTAAAGATTGTGGGTGCCCTGCCCGGCTCTTGCTGCATCATGGATGCGTGGCTGCAGGGGGGCCATCAGGGGAGCTGGGGTCACTTGCAGTAGGACCGGGCACCCAACAAAAAAAAAAAAAAAAAAACACAGGGGTGAATATAAGAATTCAGAATAGCTGCTCATTTCATATTCATTGCTCCTGCCAGGAAGTGCTCAATAATTGGCTTTTTATGTAAAGTTTTAGATACGGTGGTGCCCGTTAAAGGGGTATTGACTCCACAAAGCATTGTTTTAAATGTTGTTGGGGGGGATCTGCAGGGAGAAGCCCCTAAGAACATTTAAAATAACTGCAAGCAAGTCTCCTGCGCAAATAAAGACATCACCCCAGGAAAGCTCACCATCTTTTATAAAGCGCTCCAAGCTGGAGTACAGAGACCCTTTTTTGGTTGGGTGTTTGACTGTACTTTGTGGCCTGAAGAATGTGACAAAAGACTCACCGCCTGTTTATGGTTGCTTTGAACATAAATGCTTTCCAAAAATAATTTTGTGATAGTCAATATCATTAATCTTAGTCATGTACATGGTAACACATTGGATCATCTTTATTGATTGATTGTGGTGATTTAGTGACAAAGTCATATATGTTGATGTACTGACCCCCTAATAATGCCAATGGGCCTGTCCTTTCTGTTTTGGGCTTCTGGCCTTCACACAAAGCCAAAGTTTCTCCCTTAGTCAGAGTACTTTATATGTTACTTTACGTGGGCCACCTGTACTCCCTCTGGTCTAAATGATCAACTTCATAAATGACTCCCATGAAATTAGGAAAACTACCCTGAGTGACCCCATCCTATAAGACACATTACACCCTTTACTTCATGTCACCAACTGCTTAAATTACGAAATGGAAATAGAACCAAAAGGTTTAAGTGCAAACTCAATGCATTGAGGTGCCTCAAACACTGTCAGAGTCTGCGATTCCCCCTATCTCACGTGAGAACCTGCATATGCGCCCATACTCCAGAAAATCACACAATAAAAATACGGTTCCCCTACCCATGCAATCCATAAAGAATTGCATGTGTGAATCCAGCATGGCTAAACGAAGCATTTTATCTTTTCAAAACTCATATAACAAGTACTATTTATCTGGATAAATATACCTTCAGTTATTTACAGGGCTACAGAATAGAATAATGTCTGCGATAGAAGAGGAGTGAATAATACAGGAGTTATTTGTTACGACCTTATATTTATTTTGCTTATTTGTTTGAATAACACCGGCATGTGATAGGAAGCTATAGGAAGCTATTATTTTGCACTAGATATTTCAAGAGGCAATGCTTTCCTAGATCAGAACTTCCTCTGCTGAATCACTCGTTCTTTATTTAGAGGGGTATGCTGCCTATGCCATCTAAACTGGCAGAGAAAGCTTTCCTGAAAAAGCTTGTTTTCCAACTCCTTTTAAAATGATGTGGTTAATTACTTTCCTGGGTTAATAACTTCCATTATTGGGCACCTTTGTTGAGTTAGAGGGGTGCTGCGGCACCCCCATAAAACCTGAAGGTTTGCATGGGAAATTTACAATGAAATTGTCCATCAAATGTTTTTTTTTCTACTAGTCATCATTTGGCACATATTCCCTATGCCTTTAGAGGTACTGTTTTTGGCCAGCACCCCCAACTCGTAACATTCTCCATGCGTTTTCAAGTAAATCTGGAAAAATACATTATACTTGTTCTCAAGTTGCAATGAGGGAATTTGAGCCTTGGTATATTTGGCTGTTAGATTGGGGGCCCCTCCACACCAGCACTTCTTATTTTTAATATAATAATTCTGCATGCAAAGTAGTATGAACGTAATTCAATGGGCCACTGAGCACCAACGCAGTTCTTGGAGCACTGGCTTTAACTTATCTGACCACTTCTATTCCAGGCATAGTCTAGCAATTTGATTTACATTCTCTTTAGAGTGAGGGTGTCTTTGTTGTGACATCCATAGTAACTTGGGTGATAGTAGGCATGTTATAGAAGACATACAAATCTAGTAATTTCAATGTGGCTTTTAAACTGGAGGAGTGGGAGGATTTATTTAAGAATTGTCAGTTGGTGATTGATGCCTTTGATGACTGTATACGAAGGAGAGACCTTTGGTGAATATTTCTCCAAGATCTTTCCCTGATGAAGTGATTCCAACCTCCCTACCTCCCTCAGATATTTGAATGGAAGACTACATATCAGCCGTCTTTCTTTATTATGTTGTATCTTGGAGTACTAAACTTGGATACTCTCTGCCTCATTATTTTTTGCTTTCATTATTGAACTAGTGCACGAAATCCAAAGTACCTTCCGTTTCGCACTCCAGATTCATTAATCACCACTAAAATATAGATTTGGATTCCAGAGTTGCATATATGGTGACAACTATGAGAGACACATTTTTCACAGAAGAGACTTGTTTTGCTGGCTAGGTATCATATTGTAGTATAGCCGGAGACATACAGGGGCAGATTTACGTTGCCTGACGCATCTCTGCAAATCAGGCGAGATGTGCCAGGAAAGATACGGCAGGCAAGTTTATCCTTGCGCCACCCATGATGCGCTGCATTTGAAAAGGGGGGGCCCTCGGCCCCCCCGCACGCATGGCGGCGCGGCGACCGTCGCCCCCACTGTCTCCTTGGTTGCCACTCGGCGGTGGGGGCGTGCCCTGGGGGGTGCGGCCCACCGCCGATTGGCTGGCGGCCCCCTTGACCCGGATCCTGGGAAATAGGTCCGGGTCAGGGGGGGCGGGCTAGAGGAGGGGCCACCTGGCCCCTCAGGAATAAAGAGATAGGGAGCGCCCAGGAGACCCCTTTGTCCCTGGACGCTCCCTCGCCGAAACGGTGTGCCCCGCGCTCGGGGCTTCTTTGTTTTGTTTTGCAGGTCCGCTACGCGATCGGTGAGCTTGGAGCAGATGAGCCCGGGAGAACAGATGATTCCTTTTTTCGTCGGGGCACGTGTTCGCGTTCGCGCTTTGGAGCCCAGGAGAACAGCAGAGCAGCAGCACTCGGCAGGAATGGACGAGTCTTCACGTTCCGGGCGGCGGATCCCAAAGGCGGACGGAGATGGTCGGGCATTGGCCTTTGACTTCGGCAGGGCGCTGGCTTGAAGGTGAGCCATGAGTACGGGTGGGGGCTTGAAGGTGAGCCATGAGCTGTGCGGGTACCGTGTGTTTCCAACGCGGGTGAAGCTTGATCAAAGTCATTTGCGAATTGGGACAAGTCACTTAATATCATTGTGCCATTATGTATCGTACTGGGTTTATGTAAGCGCTCGGAGTCAGCTCGGTGACTCGAGACAGTGAAGATGGTCCTTTGTTTGTGGATTGGGACAAATCACTTGATATCCCTGTGCCATTATGTATCGTTAATAGTGTTATGTAAGCGCTCTGAGTCAGCTCGGTGACTCGTGCCAGTAAAGTTGGTCCTTTGTCTCAACCACAGGCACAATGTGGCCTGAGGGTGGCCTTGTGGTGGCTTCAAGGAACCCTGGTTGCTTTCGGAGCCTCTAATAAATCTCTGTGGAGCCGTTGACAGACCCTCGGCGCGCCGCTGGGGGGCAGAGAAGGCTAGCAATAATTTACTTGCTTTAATGAACTTAGAGTCCGGACGCAGGTCTGGGTGGTATCGTGAATAGTTTTACACTTGTTCTGTATATATGATGCCCTTAATGTAATCACGCTGGTCAGTTTAATAACATGCTCGTGTTCATTTGATCCAAAATCTAATGTAAGATTGCTTCGGTGACACTGCCTGCTCGATTCCCGCCACCAGTACATCTGTGGCGTTTGATAGTGCAGGATTATGTGCTGCGGGGTTTCTCCGACTACGCACTCAAAAAATGCTACTTTTAAAAACAATTAGCAGTGTCTTTAGAAGGTGATATGCGTCACAATTTGTACAAACTATTGCTCTTGAGTGTGAAATAACATACTGGGCGAAGCTAGTGTAACCTCAACTGTTTAAACTCGCTTGGGCAGAAGTAAAAGTCAGTCACTCGCCAATGTCTCGTGATAGCTGGGATAAAAAGAAAATAGGTAAGGAATTAATTTAGTTGGGAGGACAATGCTAGTTTACACATTTAGATGCAAAAGCCACCTCTTGCATAGTCGTGGAGTCCAGCTGGCTGTCCTCAATTGGTAGTGAAACCTGCAACAGAGCTAAGTGAAGCCACGAGGCACAGAGCGATGTAATGTGCGGGGGGACTTTGCATGTTCCGGTTGTGGACAACCCGGGTTGCCTTCCGATCTTGAAGAGTGTTCATCATCCTGAAGTGCTGTCTGGGGCCGGAGTTTGCATCAGGGGATGCGGTTATTAATTCTCCCTCGATCTCTCCCGCCTCCAGGGCGCTTGGCTTGCCCGTATCTTTATTTGCATTGTATCTCTTGCGGGGAAGCTCTCGTCAATCACCCGCGTTAGAGCCACTCCCGAGCCCCCATCCATCAGCCAAGGCCGATTAGTTCAGTAGCATGGCGCTGACTGGAACTCCTGCGGCTGGCAGGCCCACGTGCTCGCTGAACTGCACAGGTTCTAGAATGAAACGACTTCCTTTCATTCAATCTTGTACGCCATTAATTTAAAACAAACACTACATTGTACTGCTATAAGTATTCTCCGACTGCTGTTCCAGGGAGTATTACAAAAATCAAGGGGGTCCGCAATCCGCAGGGGCTTCACCTGGAAAGGACTCCCAAAGCGTTTAATTTTGAGACAATGTAGTGCAATTAGAGGAGATGAATTGGTCTAGCGGCTAGGGCACTGAAGCTGGGGATCTGGGTTCGAGTCTCGGTAAGGACGCCAAAACCTCCTGTGATTCTGGGTAAATCACTTAATCTCCCCGTGCCAAAAAATGAATGTGGGTCCGATCTCATGTAACGTAACTGGGGCTATGTAAGGCGCTCCGATACCTGATTCGGTTCGGGTCCTGAGAGGATTCACGGTGCTGCTCGTGTACCGCACTTGATGCGGTACCGGTGTTGTAAAATCCGTGACTTTACTGCCTGAGTGGTTTGCCCTAGGTACAACTTCTCATAAGGGCATCTTACAAAATAGTAGGTATTGGTTCGCATTTCAATTGGAAATGTAGTCTAGTCTGGACCCCCGACTAGAAGTGGGTACACATTCTTTGAATAATAATTTTCCAGTTTTATTTCAGTACACTAATAACTGGATTAGTTAGTACTTGCCTTGGTATACTGAAAGGGTCTCGTAGGGAAAACATGTCCTTTTTAAAGAAGTTTGAACTAATTCCTTGCGCTATCCTCCATTGCTAAGCTTATTAGAGAGCGAATTGGCATTTGTGAGGTAGTCCTCTTCAATGGTACAATACTTTCGGATACGGGGGACTTGCTCAAAGGGTAGAGTTCCTTCCAGTGTTCTTGGGTGCCCTTCGGGGACGTGTAATAATGTGTTGAGCTTTTATTGATTTTACGCTTATTCGCCTTCTATAACTAACATGGCTAGGTCCAAGAAATTGGCTTTCTCCGTATCATGCATCATGGTAAATACTCAGTCTGATTGTTAAGCCAGTTCTAAAGCTCATTCAACTTACCAAATCATATGACATAATTTATATAGCGGTACCACTTGTGATGCCATTTCAACAGAAATTCTAGAGGGGCCTGGGGTGGCAGTGTCCTTGAGTTCACCACATCTTTATTCCCAGATATGGTCTCGTCTTGGGTGACATTAGAGAAGGGAGTCCTACATCACAAGCTGCCCCAGTAGTACAATAAACGGTTTGAAAAGGGTGTCTAGATATTGTGTGAGGGTTCTGCTAGGAAACTACATGCAGAGATGACGGGTCTGCCTGGATTATCATTAGGGTGTTTGTGAAGTTTGGGCAGGATATAGATCAACCACAGACAAAGTGGCTGTAACGGCTAGGGTGGTTGCTCTCAATTCTGGGGAACTGGGTTCGAGACTCTGTGATGACGCTCAACATCCCGTGAGTCTGGACAAAGCGCGTAATCTCCCTGTGCTTGACGAAACAGAATGTCCCGGGTCACGGAACATTCTTATGTCCTTCGTAGTAACTTGAGACATTCGGGTGGGTGTTAAATAAATACTTCAGGGTTGGTCGTTACCAAATTGTGTGACATCTTAAGAGGAAGGCGATGTGTTCTGATAAATTTGGTTTTGCAGTGTTTGTACTTCATTATTGCAAAAATACTGCGCTGGGCTATAGCTGTTGGGCTGGAGGCAGATCCAACTATGTCGCGATCTTGTGCCCTGAAAAATTTTAATTTTATTGTTATATTACTTTGTGTATATTATCGGGGTATATTGTTACATTAAGGTTATTGGGTTCACAAGGCAGACGCAGCGCCCTGATGGGACGGGTCCCCACCAGGGGTGGTGAGTTACCCAAAATATGCTCTGTTGGCATTCGGTTGATGAGTTCAGTCCTGAAAAACTCATTGTCTAAATCAGAGCTCACGCCACATGGGGACATTAAATTTCACCTAAGAGAATGGGATGGTTGGTGACATGCCTGGGCTGCTTATTCATGTCCCATAAGCACTTGCTATACTTTATCGAAGCCATGGTTGCTGCTTAGTTCTCTTACGCGAGGAACAGCCATTGCCATAAGTCAAATTTGTCATTATAGAACGACTATCAGTGGTCTGCTAGGTGATAGTTGGAACAATCATGGAACATTCACGAATAGGGTATGCCACCTTCCATTGGGGTCAACCTGGGGGTGAACGACATCTAAGGGTAGGGCTTAGCGAGACTGAGGGACAGTTTCCCAGGTCCCACTTTCCTTTGCAAGCCAAAGCAGAAAGCCAAACAATGGACTTATTTCATTCTGGAGCTAACCACCACATGAGGTGCTGTTCACGAATATAGGGGGGATATACGCCAGTCCTCACATTGCACCTGTCCAAACGCCCCCTTCATGGATGATAGGTTTAAACCAACATTATTAGTAAACTATCCTAGGGTTAGCAAATGATTCGGTGTGAAGACCTCTATAGCACACAGTAATTTACCACCATATACGTTGAGCTCTAGGGGTACACCAAAGCCATATATTAATAATATGGTGGGGGAACCACGAATGGCATAGAGACGGGGCCTAGAGCCTCTAGAACGACTAATGGGGGTCCTGATAAAGATACACACCCTGATGTCACACCTAAAAGGTGCCCAAGAGCCTAGTTGCGGCATCGCATAGTTCTGGGGATGCATGTGATCATGTCCGGGTGGCTGGGATGATATTTCCCAGAAGCCAAAGTGGCGTACTTAAAAGGTCCTTGGGGCCAGCTTAGGGCCTGGCGGAGTTTGGGCTGTGCTAATTCTTTAGCCAACAACTGTGATACTGCACTGCTAAGTAAGCCGTCTTGTTTTAACACATAGATCCTATGCATAAAGACATGGGTAGGAAACAGACAAACTGAGGCTATGCTTAACATTTGCTGTCGGCGTGTTGAGGTGTACGGATCTGGCATTAAGATTAGCTAAATTTAGCGACGGATGGTAATGTAAGTCTGACACGTGTACAGCAGTTATTGCCGGAAAGACTAATGATGTGTGTCTATCTTTCCAATTTATGTATGACCGGGTCCATGGTTGATACCTGGAGTGCTCCATATCACAACAGCTGCAACAGGTGGACAGCCCAAGGGATGCTTACGTCAGTCACGGCTGGGTCCATGGCGGATATCTGAGGAGTACTCCACACCGCAACATCATCAGTGGGTGGACGTCAAAAGGAAAGCATACGTCGAAAGAAGACACCAAGGGCCCAAGTATTGCTGGCAGGTGTTAGTGTTACCCATTCCCTAAGGTGGAATTGGGAATGGTTACCCAGGTTTTCTTGGTCTTTTTCTGGTTCTTGCAGTTTCTCAAACCTGCCACGCAGGGGAGGAACTCCTCACCAGAAGTTGAGGAGCTAAAAATGGTTACCCAGGTTTTCTTGGTCTTTTTCTGGTTCTTGCAGTTACTCAAACCTGCCACGCAGGGGAGGAACTCCTCGTCAGAAGTTGAGGAGCAAAAAATGTGCCAGCACAAACAACGTGCCGGACGCAGGACAGGGAGGAGTGGGTTTGAGGGTCTGTGCCATGGTCAGTTCAGGAACTGCTTTCGGGGACTTTTAGCTCAGCAGCCCGACCCCCTGTCAGTGGTGATACCTCACCTAGGGGGGACTGAATGGGCCAAACTGGGGAGGCGAATACTCATTGATGGGTCCATCTCCACTGTGGGTGGGTCTTCAGGACTTGGGTGGCACGGTGGTAGGGTCTCAACTTATCCCGGGGTGGCAGGGACTCGGTCAGGGTGTTGAATCACTCGATAAAGGGGATCAACACACAGTGGGACATACTATTTCAAGCCCCCACTCGGCCTGCAGATGATCCAACATGGGTGTATTGGTTCTACCTGGTAATGGGTGTATTGGCTCTGCCTGGTAACGGGAGTCCATGTGACGGAGGAAGGGAGGGTCCTGTGGTCTGATGATGTCGGGGCCTGGCCGGAAGGGGTTACTAGAGGGAGATCTTTGTCGGGTAGACCTAGGCAGGGGGAGGCCAGATCGTCGGTTAACAATGCTGGCCTGTGGCGGTAAGGTCATTATCGGTGAGCACATATTTTGAGGTCTGAGGGGGCGGGCATCATCCTATGGAGGTTCCCGCCCAGGGGGAGGAGCCTGCGGGCCACTCCCACAACTCCAGGGGCAAGGTAATAGATGCTGCAAAGCAAAGGAGCGCGGGTAGGAGTAGTTCACGCTTTCCTTAGGCTGGTAGCCACCCCGCGCGCGTGGACTCATGACGCCACCGGCGCAGAGTAAGGGCCCTCCTTTAGTGGGTAAATGGAGTTCAGGGCGTAGACCGGGCAATTCCCGGGGTAACACTGCGCATGCGCACATCCAGAGGGGAGGCGCAGCTTGTAGGACCTGACACCGGTAGTGACCCTGCCATATGGCCAGAAATGTACAAAAATTCTAGATGAGGATGTTTAGTATAAGTTAGGAATAACATGTATTAGAGTTTTGTTAAAGTCAGGCTCTCAAACTTGTTGCTAAGAGTATGTACCTAAATGTCCTGCTGAATTTTTGTATAAATTGGTGATTATGCAATTAAAACCTTTTTTAATTTCATACTTTAATAAATACGGCCGGGCGACTAGCGCCCGCCTTCCAAAAAGTAAAGACGTCTCGTGTCCACGTTCCTGGGTATTGGGTGCCGGATTGGGGGGGAGGCGGCAGCTAGTCGCTGACCATGTGAAAAGGGGGGGCCCTCGGCCCCCCCGCACGCATGGCGGCGCGGCGACCGTCGCCCCCACTGTCTCCTTGGTTGCCACTCGGCGGTGGGGGCGTGCCCTGGGGGGCGCGGCCCACCGCCGATTGGCTGGCGGCCCCCTTGACCCGGATCCTGGGAAATAGGTCCGGGTCAGGGGGGGCGGGCTAGAGGAGGGGCCACCTGGCCCCTCAGGAATAAAGAGATAGGGAGCGCCCAGGAGACCCCCTTGTCCCTGGACGCTCCCTCGCCGAAACGGTGTGCCCCGCGCTCGGGGCTTCTTTGTTTTCCCACCCACCATCCCTTGGAACAAAAAGTTTGGTAGCAGTTCTTATCTCTGGTTGAAGGGTAAGTTCTGGATGTACGGTCCACGGGTCTCACAGGGTAATAGAGATGAACGGTTGGTGTATTTTGTTGATGTTTTTGTCTAGGAATTTTTCCCCCTTTTTAGCAAGTCATGTGTGAAGTGACCTGTATTTAATGCTATGTGTCTTTAGGCCTTTTTTCCCTTTGTAGCTATACGTTGATACTGTTTGAAGTGAACTGTATTTAATGCTATGTGTCTTTAGGCCTTTTTTCCCTTTGTAGCTATACGTTGATACTGTTTGAAGTAAACTGTATTTAATGCTATGTGTCTTTAGGCCTTTTTTCCCTTTGTAGCTATACGTTGATACTGTTTGAAGTGCACTGTATTTATTGCTATATGTCTTTAGGCCTTTTTTCCCTTTGTAGCTATACGTTGATACTGTTTTATTAGCCAGTGTAGCTGTCCTTTAGAATTTTTTCCCATAGGTCGTCGTATTTATTAGGTATGGGGCATGCGGTAAGGTCATTATCGGTGAGCACATATTTTGAGGTCTGAGGGGGCGGGCATCATCCTATGGAGGTTCCCGCCCAGGGGGAGGAGCCTGCGGGCCACTCCCACAACTCCAGGGGCAAGGTAATAGATGCTGCAAAGCAAAGGAGCGCGGGTAGGAGTAGTTCACGCTTTCCTTAGGCTGGTAGCCACCCCGCGCGCGTGGACTCATGACGCCACCGGCGCAGAGTAAGGGCCCTCCTTTAGTGGGTAAATGGAGTTCAGGGCGTAGACCGGGCAATTCCCGGGGTAACACTGCGCATGCGCACATCCAGAGGGGAGGCGCAGCTTGTAGGACCTGACACCGGTAGTGACCCTGCCATATGGCCAGAAATGTACAAAAATTCTAGATGAGGATGTTTAGTATAAGTTAGGAATAACATGTATTAGAGTTTTGTTAAAGTCAGGCTCTCAAACTTGTTGCTAAGAGTATGTACCTAAATGTCCTGCTGAATTTTTGTATAAATTGGTGATTATGCAATTAAAACCTTTTTTAATTTCATACTTTAATAAATACGGCCGGGCGACTAGCGCCCGCCTTCCAAAAAGTAAAGACGTCTCGTGTCCACGTTCCTGGGTATTGGGTGCCGGATTGGGGGGGAGGCGGCAGCTAGTCGCTGACCATGTACAATGCGGCGCACCATGGCGCAGGAATAAACCGATGCGTGTCGTATCTTGGGAGTGAAGTTGGCGCAGTTCTGAAGTTGTGTTGCATGCGGCACGCAACTCCAGCACTTTTCCAACTTGCCCTATCTGTTAACGTGGTGCGTCAAGCCTTACGCCTGCTTCAAGCAGGCGCAGGGTTTTGACGCATGAGCGTTAGTAAAGTGACTCAGTGAAATCTTGTAGATTTCACTGAGTCACTTTCCAGGGGCGTTCCTGCGACGGAACGCCCCCCCCTTCGTTGAAACGCCCACATGAAACCTGATGCAGGTTTCATGCGGCGCAGGGCTTCACAACGTGACGCATCTCTCAGATGCATCACGTTGTAAATTCCCCACACCATTGCGCATCTTATGCGCCACCACTGCATCACAAAAGTGACGCAACGGCGGCGGCGTAAAAGAGGAGCAAGGGGCTTGTAAATCTGCCCCACAGAACATGCAATAACAGACAGAGTTGACTACAAACCCAATATACCTGATCCAGGGTTGGGTGCTGGAAACTAAAATGCTCAGTTGCTATGGATCGGATCTGTTGACTAATATGAAGGTGATTATTTGGGGGTAAATCAATCGTAAAGGGCTTATGAACTTGTAATTTATACAAAAATGTAACTAAGGATATCAACATTGCGCTACATGCAATAACAATTGCAAAAGATTTAAGCTCCGTTTAGCAACCAGTAACATAATTAGGGTCTTGGAGCAGTTGTAGCGATTTAAAAGTCAGTCAGTCATTAAAAGTCGTTCATTCTGGTAATGGAGAATCCATTTTGCCCAACTCATAAAATATTTACTGTGGTCAATCAGATAGGGAAAAAGCTTGTCCAATATGGCCCTGCCTGAAAATTGGCATGTTTGCTCTTCTGGTGCGCCAATAATGGCAGGGGCACCAGTAAACAGAATAAAACGTGTGTTTGGGGAAGGGGGGGCTGCCAGAGGTTCAGAAGCCCCACTAAAAGAGCTTCCCCCAGATGTCACCCTCAGTCTCCCAGAGGGTTATATTAATGGCCCTAGAAGTAGTTGATTCAGTTAGAAAGCAGTGCTGAAGCTAGTGCTGTAGCACAAAGGTTGTAGAGTTTGAGAACATTGTTGGCTCATTCTAAATGAATAGTAACAGCATGTTAAAAGTAGATAAAATACTTTGTGTACACGTTTTATTTAGCTTATAATGTTTTATTTACAATGGCAGGTTATATGATTTAATGAAGATTACTGTAAGATGGTACCATCTAAACTGATCTTTAATGGCATTGCATTAGTCTTGAGTGCTCTCCTCCTTATTTTTTATCAATGTGGAGAGACCCTGACAAAGCCAACAGGCCTGCTTTCGAAGACATATTGTGGACTTACTCTTCAGAGGTGTGGACTTTTAGAAGGGTGTCACCATTGGCATTTCCATATACCTACTTGGAAATATTTGTGAATTAATGCATAGTATTCAGCAGTGGGCATGTAATAAACTAGTTGTTCATTTTATAAGAAAAAGCACTGAGTTGACACTCATTTATTGAGTGCTGTTTGTTCCACTCCAGTTAACAAGGGTGCTAGCTCGCACTAAGTAGGAATTGGTCTCCTCTGCTTTACTACCCTGAGAGAGTCAAATGCTACACTGGGGTACTTTTCTCCCCAGTAAATTGAAGGTTGCGGACGTATCACAAGTAGAGGATTTCCATCCTTCACAAGTAATGACCCACTATCTAATACTGATGTACTAAAGTCTGGAATATTCAACAAATGCAAATCATTTTTATGATGTTCCAAATACACTGAAATTCTGCCTCATTATTATTTTTGAGGCGGGATACTTTAAAATGTGATGATCGAGCCTTGCAATGGGTGGCAGATTTCTTTATTGTCATTTGTGTTCACAGAGTGTTGTTATTGTCGCAGCTGACATCCAGCAACTAAATAGGATCTGTGATTGATTCACATTGTCATTAAAAAAGGGGGATGGTGTTTAGAAACCAGAATCTCGGTCCAGTCAAGACCTCTCAGCTGAGCTCTGGGACACTAAAATCATTTTAGACTGTTGGAATATATTTTAGGTTATGATTGGAAGTCGTGAGCACAAAATTATACAGCATTTTTCTCTTTCCAGATTTGTAACCTCGATTAGGTCTTTCAGAGCTTTATTGATATCCAAACCGTTTTTGTAACCACATAATGCAGGTTTCTGTGTGGATTTTGATCTAGAGACAGTTTCTCGTATTACATACTATGTGAGTATTTTCAATTAATTCCACTCCACTGCAATTAATTTTGATTTAATTCCACACTTTACAAAGAGGAAACCAGTTTACGTGGATGGTTATTTTCTTGGGGGCAAGTCCTCTAAGTCAAAGCCTGTAAATGTTTCCTGGATCCTGCATCTATGGTTCAGTAGAAGAATCATCTCACAGTCACACATGGGAAGTGGTAAGGTTCCCCGCCTTAATCCATTCTTAGGACATGAGAAGCAAAAGTGAGAATTAAATAATAGAACTAAATCCGAGGGGATTTCAAATTGCATTCCTTTTTAAATAGAGTGTTCTATTCCAATGCGCACAGCATGATTACAAAGTGATTACAATTTCGGGAGCAATCTATTAAGGAACTTCTCAGTATGTACCCGGCCTGTCTTCTAATTAAAGAACAGGAATTGGTGATACTGCATGGATCTACATGCCAGACAAGCTGTGCATTAGACTTTGACGTGCAGGTGTATTTCAGAGATTATTTGTTTATTTATAACCTTGTAATTAAATTATAAGCAGGAACAGCAGTTAATTGCAGAATAATATGTCAGTAAAGATATTTTAAGCAGAACGTGTTGTATTGATTGTTCTAAAATCTATTTTGTTTTGATGGTGACCAGATAGTACCACCCACCATGACTAAGACAAATACAGGATCAAACTCCATTTATATATGATAGATGTATTTCAAGGGTTAATTTGTATTCTGCCTAAATGATAGGTTAGAGTGATATAGGGCTGTTCTTATGTTATGTTATGTTAATTTGTATAGGGCACTAATCACCAGAGATGATATCCAGGCGTTTGGGAAGGTGTACATGTGTGTGGTGTAGAGCATGTGTCAGAAAATATTCTTTATGACAGTTATAATTGCTTTCACTTGCAAAGAGTTTACTAATACAGTAGCTGGCATGTGTGAATGCCCATCTGTCATGGTGGTTGGTGGAGAATTCAGTTTGTGTCATTCTAATGTACAGTTAGCACGCCATCATCCAGTATAGACTTTACATGGACAGCCATCAATACTGGATGATGGCATGCTAACTGTACCTTACATGTTAGTGTCTTAATGCCAACATGTTTTGATTTGGACATGGTAGTTGGTGAAACTTAGTAGTCATTTCCAGCTATTTCGTATCATGATTGCAAGCCAATACCCATATTTGGTGGTGTGTCATCTAGCATCTGCTATATGTATGTATTTAGGGAGGTTACCATGAGCAATTACCACCAACTAAAACCCAGTGGTGACTAGAGTACGATACATACTCAACTACTAATCTGAGGTAGCACCAAACAGGCAAAAGAAAAAATGATGCCACTAACTCCTGGGTCTTGGGCTACAGAGAAAAACAGATTGGTATTTTTTTGTGTCACTCCCGTGACCCATGGGGAGGACTGTGGCCCATAAATCAGGAACCCGGCTTTGAGAGGCTCCCCAGTGGAGGGGATATGAGTGTTGAACCTTGAAGACTCATATATGGGTTGCTGCTGGCCAACTGAGTTTCACCATAACTTGAGTGTCAAGGGCACAGGTGACACTGTACCACCATTGTGGTCAGACTTCAGGCTCCCTTCTGCACTGAGGCACAGGCAGCTGTTCTGTACACCCAATTCAGAAGAGAGCAGGGCGTAACACCGGCCTCAACGCAGGTGGGGGACAGGAGCCCACCCTCTCATGTCCAGCACCAAGGGACAATCGAAGAGGATGTAGCACACACTGGCTGAGTGGCAAAGTAGTGGGACCGGACAGTCTTACTCTCTTTACTTCTCTTTTTCATGTGGCATTGGGAGGATGATCTTGCCATCTTTCTTCGTTGAGGCAGACCACTCCTTTTGGATAGAGGTGAGGCATACCCCACTGTACAGATCTTTCATCGTATACACCTTAAAGCATCACAATGCGGACACCTATGAATTAATATTCAACTAAATGGTCTCCTCATAACAGTCACTGCTTATTAACTCTGACTGGGCACAATGCTCTTCCCACATTGCTCCCCAGACTCATGAGGTAGAGGTTCCTCAGATGCAGTTGGGCCTTTATTTTTGAGATGCAATAACATTGTTCCACATAGGAAACAGGTGGGGAAGACAAACATTTCAATGACTTTGGTTACATCAGACTCTTCAACATAAGAGCCTTGGACCGTGGAAACAAGCGCAGGGCACTCTGTCTGCCAATTTCACCAGTTGAGGGGCATGTGAGAGGGTAAGAACTGAATAGAGGCAGGTGAAAAGACACTGTCATGGTACAGGGTACATATTTAATTAACTCTCCTTGAAGAGTGGTTTGCTCCCTCCCTCCATTGCTGTTATACATGGGATTCCTAGTTGCCTAGGTATGCACCCAGGTCAGGCAGGTACAACCATTGTAGTCAATAGATAACCTGGGCTCCTCCTCTGGTAGCTTGGCACAGAGCAGTCAGGCTTACCAAGACACAATGTGTAAAGTGTTAGTGCAACACACACACACAGTAACACAGTGAAAGCACCAAAAAAAGACTTCACACAGGCTTATAAAAACAGATTATTATATTTTAAATGCTGTAAATCGCTTAGAAGCGAGTAGCTCTAAAATGTTACTTTAGGTCGTGCTGGATCAGGGAAAGTCAAAGTTTGGGACCACCATAATGGAGCGCCAGCTCTGTACAAGACCCACGCAGGCCCCAGCAAACAAAGTACCTTTCCTGGTCACAAGCAATGAGATGCGTCAATGTCGGGTACCACAGGATGTGTCTAACTTCTCCATGCAGTGAAGGAGATGCATCATTTACGAAGATGGGTGTCAGAGTCTAGAAGTATCAAGCGTGATTCCGGATTCTGCCACACAGTCGAAAGGATTCATTGATCTCACCAAGCTGCTGCGGTGGTGACACGCTTTTCAATGCATCGATCTCTGAAGGAAAAGTGCTATGTTAGACCTGACACCATTGGCATGGGTCTCCCTTCCATTTTTTGCTACTGCGTCTGATGTTTTATGCTGGTTTTAGATGCTTTGGAAACTGTGCCACTGCTATTCAGTGCCACAGAGCAAGTGCTCCCTATGGTTCATTGATGTATGGATTAGTGACTCCATGATTAGCCTATTTGGTTTACTTGTCAGACCCTAGTACAGTGCACTGCGTGTGCCTAGGGTTTGTAAATCAAATGCTGCTGATGGGTTTGCAGCACTGATTGTGCAACCCACCGGAGCAGCTTGTAAACTTTGTCTCAGGCCTGCCATTGCAGAGCCTGTGTGCAGTCTGGTACCACCATGTTGACTTAGCAATTGCACCCCCTTGCCAGTCCCTAAACCTTCTCTTTTCTACATATTAGTCACCCCTAAGGTAGGCCCAAGGGCAGGGTGCATTGTTTGTAAGAGGTAGGACATGCCCTGATGTGTGTAGCATGTCCTGATAGTGAATTACAGCCAATTTCATTTTGCAAGGCTACCTGTTCCCCATAGGCCAGAATGGGTAGTTTGATTATAACATCTTATAATCCTAACTGACTCAGGGAACTAGGTAGAAATTCGAGTATAGTATGCCTGAACTCAGAATGATAAAATACATCTTTTAGTGGAGTTGGTTTTAACATTCTGTGTTTGAAAATACCACTTTTAGAAAGTAGGTATTTTCTTGCCTAACCATCCAATCCTGCCTCTGCTAGGTTGTGTATTTTTTGTCTGGTTTGTGAGTGACAGGGGCTGGGGTGGCTCCAGGAGACAGGGTGAGTCAGCACAGGACTGAATAGACCCATATGCATGTAGAATGGCGGGAGGAGTAGCACCTGGGATCTGAATAGCGCTGTGCCTGCCTTCCACAATGCTGGCTTCACCTCCTGTGGTGTGTCAGAGGACCCTGGCCCACCCTGACAAAGAAGAGAAGGAGTATTGTCAATAAAGTGCTCCAGGACTGAACAGAACTGGTTTGGACTAGGTACAGACATTCTTACCCTTCAGAGACAAAGGATTTGTGTGTATAAAAAGGGGGACCCAGACCCCAGATCTTTATATCACTTCTGGAAATGAAGACGAACCTTTGCTGAGAAGAAGAACCAGGAAGCTGAAGGAGGAGACTACACTTGTGCTGTGTGTTTGGGGCTTGCTTACCCTGCAGTGGTTGCTTCATTGACAAAGAAAGGAGAAGAGGACTGAGTGTGCTTTTCATCAACTTGAAGAAGAATCTCCAAGGGCTTTAACTTTGAGCTTGCCTCCTGCCTGAAGTCTCAGGGATACAAGACCGCACCAACCCGCTCCCCCTGAATTCCCTTGCTGGGAATTGAAGGGCCTGCTGTTGTGCTGGGCCTTCTGAGAGACTGTGTGTCGCTGGGAGCTGGAAGCACGACTCAACGACGAGAAGCGTGTCGCCGCCGCAGCAGTTGCTGTTGCATCGCCAAGGAAGCATGCCGCAGCTGCCACTGTTGCCTTCACATTGCCTAAGGGAGGCACATCACTGGAGAAGCGTGCCGATGCCGCAGAGGTTACCGTCTCATTACCGGAAAAGCATGTCGCAGGGCCTGCCGCGGCTCCAAAGATGTTCGAGTCGCCGCACGACCATCTGGCGTGCACGCATTGCATCGACGTTGCCACATCGTAACCAAGACACCATCTTGTCACATCGCACCAGAGAGAAGTATTGTATCGAGGCGCCATCTTGTCGCATCGTACCGGAGAGCAGGAAGAAACCGACGCATCACCTCCCCACACAGTAAGGAAGCAAGCATCAACTCCCCTGCGCAGCAGTAAGGAAATGAAATTAAATGAAAAATTATATTTATATAGCGCGTAACTACCCGGAGGCCTCGCAGCACTTTAACTGATTACTATGGCGGGCTACAGGGTGAATTAACACGCTTTTGCAAACAGATGAGTTTTTAAGGCTTTCCTAAATGCCATCCGGTTGTTATTCTCTCTGAGATCCAAAGGGAGAGAATTCCAGCTTCTCGCAGCAATGTGCGAGAATAAACGGCCGCCCCAGCGAGCCTTGTTGAACCGACATATCCACTCCCCTGAGTGTAAGAGACTGGCGCATCACCTTCCCTGCAACCCTTTTGTTTGCTTTGCGTTACACATCCAAGGTACTTTGAGAGTAAAGTGTAGCATTTACAACTGAGCTTTTTTCTACCATTTTAGTCTATTTTTGAGTGCAGTATTGTGGATGTTTGTTATTTGGTCTTGTGTTAAGTCTATATAAAAATATTTATTTTTATAATACAACCTGTGTGGTGTCCATCTGTGGTGTTGTCACTGTATTAGTGTATGTGTTCAAAATGCTTTACACACTGCCTCTGAGATAAGCCTGTCTGCTCGTGCCAAGCTACCAAGGGGTTGAGCAGGGGTTATTTTAGGAGTGTAGCCCCTTACCCTGAGTAGATGCAAGGGTCCCTGTTTGATCAAATGTACCTACCTCTGCCAATTAGAGACTCCCAAATCTAACACGCGAGTTCTGAAACAATGTACCAATTTTACTTCTGCAGCCGGATCGATACACCAAATCGGAATCATGAAAGCAGGAGATGTGTCGATTCTATAGAAACAGAGCTGCAGTACCCACTTCTGAGGTTAAGAACTGGAGAGGAACCTCAGTCAAGGGCTGGACTCGCAGAGGGCAGAGTCCAGCAGCACCAGCAGAATCGCAAGAAGTCTTTTGCATCTTTGAACTTCGGAAACAGAAGGCAAGCCCCAAGATCCCTCAGACAGGAAGGCAGAGTGCATCTCTCCTTCCGCAGAACCAAAGAGCAACAGAGCAACAAGCAGAAACGCAGTCCTGCAGCATGTGGTGACTAGAGATGGGTAATCTATAGGAGAGAGCCGCCGCAGCACCTCTCTGTTGTTATTCCTCCCAAAGAGTTGTCTTGGTGAAAAGGAGTGGGCCAGCTCTATGAGCCAAATTCTAGCTAGCTCCCCCCCAGATCAGCTTGTTCCTGAGGCCCTGACCTTTTCAGTGTAGCCAAACACCCAAAGGTATTGGGGATCATTCTGGGGTGAGACCGGGAGGGCATGCAAGGAAGTAATCAAGCGCCACATCGCCAGTGGTCCTGCATAGACAAAAGGAGGAGGCTATTCCAAACAACCACGATGGGCCTCCGGCTCATCCGCCTTCTGGGACAGTGTTGCTTTTGATGCAATATGGGGGTAACAAGAAGGCACTACCTACCTGCATTCTCTTGTGGGCATTCCAGCTCCCTCTTTGCATTATTTACAGTGGTCTGAGAGGCCCCAGAGAGCCACAGACACGCTGCAACCTCACGGTGGCTTTCTTGATCAGCAGTTGCACTGCGCATTCGCGGGCAGGTGCCTTGCTCATTTTCATGAGGGGGGCCCAGTGAATTCTCCCAGTGGTGTTCCACAGTGTATCTTCCCCAACGAATTTGGGGCATACCTTGGGCACTTTGTGGTATTTCAGGGTGAGGGTTTGACGTATGCCTTCATAAAGAACTTGTCACATTTAGAGACACTGTAATTAATGTATTGAAGGTAATAGGCACACAGTTGCTGCTTCGTTTGGAGCCTGATTACCACATACATTTTAACAGGACAGCAGGTAAGCAGTGCCTTGTGTGTTTATGATGGTGTATGTCTTTTTTGCTCTTGCTTCGCACAAGATAACATGTACTGGCTAAGTAATTGCACCAAGCTTCCAGAGGGTGAGCTCAGGTTATCTTTGGTGTTTAACTTACCTACCCAACTGGAGGCGTGGTTTCTGCCTGGCTTATGTGCATACCCTAGCCAACCAGAAACCCCATTTCCTACACTGGGTCTCTTTCCAACTGCATCTCTCCTTCTCTCTGAAGGGACATGGGACCCTTGACCCTCCTTTCACACTGGGACCTGTCTTGGTTACTGTGAACCTCCCCCAACCTCAGTTGTGGGGAATCTGAGCCACTCCCTTCAGGATCTCTCCGAAATGCCTTTTCAGACTCTCTGGTACTCACCCAGAATTCTGCTTTTTTTGCAAGTTCCCTTGGGACAGAGAGCTTACACTCAGCCAGGTGTTAGCATATCCCTAGAAAACAATATCTGAAGATGTGATCTCTGGCAATCAAATTGTACAGCCTTTCAAAAGTGTTTACCATGCTATCTTTCACTCAACCATCCAGGACAGGTGAAACAATTTCTCACTATCACTGTATCTCAACCTATCCTCTTCTGGGGTGAATCCATGCTTCTTAACCAGGCCTCCTTCATGGGGGCATACCTTAACCTGTCCCCTTCTTCTCGGGCCAGTAGGGTGTCCATCCCACTGCCAGGAATACAACTCCATATGCCAGCTCCCCAATCCTCCTTAGTGATCCTGTGCACCTTTAGAGCTACCTCATATGCCTGAAAGCTCTGGTATAAGTCATCCCCCTCCTAGATGCTGGGCTCCAAGTCTCTGGGTATGTGGGCAGGGTCTTCAGCCTGAACACAGTAGTTTTGCTGCCACCATTATTTTTGTTCCTGGACCCTATTTGTAGGACTCTGATTTCATGTACCTTGAGAATCAGTTCATCGGCCAACAAGGCCTTTTTCTCTTCCATGGCTCTCTCAGCCTCGGCTATTTACATGGCAAGTTTCTCTCTGGCCAATGCCCTTTCAGCATCGCCATCCTCTCCTCAGTCAGTGCTTTGTCAGCTCCAGTTCTTCTCTCCTCTACAGTCAGCTTGGCCAGCTACAACCTCAGGTCCCTCTCAGCTTGTCTGTCCATGAGCTTCTCAGGGGATAGGGTTTGGGCGGAGATACTTCTCCAAGCATAGGAGTAAGGGACTCCTTCTCTGTATGCTGCCCTCTCTTTTCTAAAGTCTTTGCAAAGCCATTTCTCTGCTCCTCTTTCTCAGGGCCACTTTCATCTTGGGTGTCTAGTGTGGAAAGCTCCGGGTAGTTTGAGGGCTTAGAAATGCAAAGGGGTCCTCATCCTCAGAGTCCTTCGCAGAGTTCTGTGTTGCTGCTGCTTCCCTGCGTTTGACCTCAAATACATGTAGGGCAAACCTTATATCCAAGCTATATGAACCTCTTCTCACAGACAGCAACTCTCCTTGCAGAGCCTCCTCAGCTCCTTCATACTGCAGGATGGCAGGCAGCTGAGATCCACTTTCATTCGGCCATGGTGAGTGCAACAATCCAACTGAGTCATAAGTTGTTGAAGAAAAGCATGAGTCAAATTTAGATAAATCATCAACTTGAGAGAATGGAAGACAACATCTAATGGTCTTTGTATAGAGTTGTAGTGAACAATGAGTTACTATGATATTGCACAAACACTAGGCCTAGCCTCACCACTGATCACCAATGTTAGAAATGAGATTCTTGTTTGGTTGAGGTATGCACCAAGGCTAGGCAGGGAGAACCACTTTAGTCAGGGAAAGCTAGATATACATTAAAAGATAACCTGTGCTCACCATCTGGTAGATGGCATAAAGCAGTCAAGCTTATAAAGAGGCAATGTGTAAAGTATTTGTGCAACACGCACACAGTAAAACAATGAAAACACCACAAAAAGACTCCACACAGGTTTATACAAATAGATTATTATATTATTAACAAATCAAGACCAAAATGACAAAAAATCCATTAAGTAGAAGTAGAGATATTGCATTTTAAAGGCATAAATGCAGTAAAGCACTTGTAAGCAAGCAGTGCTAAAAAGGTTCCTTTAGGTCCTGCTGGACCAAGCCAAAGTCAAAAGTTCGGGCCAACAGTGACGGAGGTCTGGCTGGCTTCAAGACCCACTCTGGCCCTGTTGAGCAAAGTACCTTTCCTAGTCACAAACAATGAGATTTGTCAATGTCAAGGTCTCCAGGTGCAAGATGCATTGATCTTCTCCACACAGTGAAGATGATGGGTCAATTCCGAAGATGGGTGCCAGAGTCGAAAGGCATCAAGCGAGGCACCGAATTCTGCCACACAGTCGAGAAAAGTCATCAATCTCACCAAGCAGCGGCAACACACTGTCAGTTAATAAGTCAAACTCTGAAGGCAACACACTGGTTCTGATGTGATGCACCGATGTTACTCCCACAAACGGGTCCATGCGCCGGTTCTGATGCAAGCAGGCAGGAAGTGCATTGATTTTGTAGCAACAGAGATGTAGTACCCACTTCTGAGGACCAGAACAGGAAAGGCACCTCAGGTAGGGGTAGGATTCACAGAGGGTAGAGTCCAGCAGCAACAGCAGAATTACAAGAAGTCTTTTGTGTCCTTGAGACTCCAGAAAACAGGAGTTCAGCCAACAAGCCCGTGGAGCCTCTGGAGGTAAGGCAGAGTTCAGCTCTCCATCAGCAAAGACAGAGGGCAGCTGGCAGCAGAGCAACAAGAAGAAAGGCAGTCTTTCCAGAAAAGTGGTCCAATGTAATCCTTTAGACACCACAGCTGTTCTTCTGACACAGGCCAGATCAAAATTCAGAAGTGTCAAATTTGATGAGGTCAGAGACCCAGTGCTTATACCCAAAAGTGCATTTGATGCAGGGGGTGACTTTGATGGAGCTCTCTGAAGTGCTTAAAGATCATTTTAAAACCAGTTCTGTATGCCAGGCTATCTGTGGAGGGGGGACATTATTCAGTCCTTTGTGTGGGGTCAAGCCACTACCCCTTGAAGTGTGAGTGTGAGCCCCTCCCATACCTCCCTGCTGAAGAAGACCCATCATAATGCAGATAAGAACTCAAAATGCAGACTGTATGTTGCTCTGGAGCAAGAAATGTGCAAAAGGAAGCTGTCACCTAGCCCAGACATGTATTGGAGACAGGCTGCAAGGCACACAGAGTTATGAGCACAGAGATAAGTCCACTTTCTAAAGGTGGCATTTCTAAAACAATAATGGGAAATCCAACTTCATCAGTAAGAAGGATTTATCATTACCATTCTAAACACATCCAACATGAAATAGCTACTCCTTTCTGATCAGGAATTACCACCTAACAGTGTGTTAGGGAATTCCCAATGCTAGCCCATGAGAGGAGTAGGGCTCCCAGCAGTGAAAAACAAAATAGGCAGTTTGTCACTACCTGGACATGCAAAACATAAAAGTACCTTTTCCGTACACAGCACCCTGCCCATGGGGCTACCCAGGGTCTACCTTAGGGATGACCTATGTGTAATAAAAGGGGTGTTTAAGGCTTGACAAGTAGTTTTAAATAGCAAGTTGAAGTTGCAGTAAACTGTGCACACAAGGCTTTGCATTGGCTGACCTGAGACCTGGTTAGAGGGCTATGTAGGTGGGTGTCACAAACAGTGCTGCAGACCCACTAGTGGTAACTGCAAACACAACAATGATAGACAGAATGTGGATCAATGTCACACATTCACCCCAGTCAAAAGATCTGGGCCCAAATCCATCGTTTTTCCACTCCACACCACCCTGGGTTAGACAATGGCGATATGCAAATCAGCGCTGACCCTGTGCCCCATGGGAACAGTCCAGTCCAAACTACAAAAGCCATGTCCTTCCCAGAACGGAAACAAGCATCCGAGGACCGGCCCGGTTTCGAGGTAACACCTCTCATCAGCCCGGCTAGCTTGATTCCAGTGGTGTGGAGTGCCTGGGACTCACGTCTGAGCATCCCCAGTACACTTAGAGCGGTAACTGCCCAGATCTTTTGACTGGGGGAGTGTGTGACATTGATCCACATTCAGTCCATCACTTGTTGTTTTTGCAATTGCCTCCCTAAGTGCGCTGGGGATGCCCAGACGTGGGTCCCAGGCACTCCACACCACTTGGAGTCAAGCTAGCCGGGCTGAAGAGAGGTGTTACCTCGAAACCGGTCCGGTCCTCGGATGCTTGATTCCGTTCTGGGAAGGACATGGCTTTTGTAGTTCGGACTGGACTGTTCCCATGGGGCAACAGGGTCAGAGCTGATTTGCATATCGCCATTGTCTAACCCAGGGTGGTGTGGAGTGCAAAAAAACGATGGATTTGGGCCCAGATCTTTTGACTGGGGGAGTGTGTGACATTGATCCACATTCAGTCCATCACTTGTTGTTTTTGCAATTGCAGACCCACTAGTAACATTTAATGTACTGGCCCTGGGCACATGCAGTGCACTTTTCTAGGGACGTATAAATAAATTAAATATGCCAATGAGCCAATGTTTCATGATCAGAGGGACCTGAAGCACACCCTTCTTTACTCAAAATGTTTCTTGTAAGCAAGTTTATCAATTTTGGCATGCATGCACTCTTGAAGTGCTTCCATTCCATTAGCACCATGTGAAATCTTATCCGAAAGCGACACGCTCCTTTGCGTGCCGAGAAAGAGTTGCACAGCCTGATACACATTTGTGAATAAAGTAACCACATACTCGATAAAGTAATCAAACTTAATCCCATTTATTTACCATGTTTGTCCATTTTTGTCTCTCTTCACGTCAAAGATACAAAGTTTCACATTTTCAAGCATTTTTCATTTGCACAGTAATTGCCCATCCAGGCCTATTCACTGGCACGTATCAACTTCATTCCTCCGTGCTATGTAATTTACCCAATGCATTTCGGTCATAAACGACCTTCTTCAGGGGTATCAAAAATGGTTTAAAAAAACATTTCCCTTGCTTCCCAAAGACAAAACGTATTGTTGTTGCATATTAATCTGTGTCGTAATTAGTGTTCCTCCCTCCTCACCCAAAAATATAGTTCCAAGGCACTCCCTATTACCCCGGTTCCCCACCAAACAAAACCTACGGACACGAAAACCTCAATGTTAATTTCACCCTCAAGCTGGGAACACCTTTATAAGTCTAACGTATTCCATGTTACAACCTCTTATATAAAAAGCTTTTTCCCGCTTTTCTCTACTTTCCATCGAGTTGCCAACTTCAATGCGGATACGTAACCCTCCCCGATATTTACCTTTAAACAATCTTGAAGTGTACACAGCACCGTAGTCTCTTAATGCCTGCCGCATTTTGGACTAAGTACGATCTCCCGTAATGCCTGATTTTATTCGCGGCGTTAATGTCCCCGCCCATAATCCACGCATGTTACATGATTCACGTGCTCCACCTTCAACTACTTAAAGCTACCAAAAGACATTAAAGAAAACCAAATGTGCTACCCTTCCCCATCTTTGACATGACGAGAGACAAAAATGGAGATAAATGGGATTAATTTTGATTACTTTATCGAGTATGTGGTTACTTTATTCACAAATGTGTATCAGGCTGTGCAACTCTTTCTCGGCACGCAAAAGAGTGTGTCGCTTTTGAATGAGCCAATCTTACCATGTTTTAGGGAGAGAACACATGCTCATTAAGATGGTTAATAGTTGTAAAGTGCCCAACTATGGCCCAACAAAATGAAGGTCACAAAAATAGCAGAAGGAAGGCAAAACGTTTGGAGTAACTAGGCTAACTGCCTAGTAATGCTTTCACCTAATGTAAGGGCGTTGCTACATATACCTGTACAATCCACCTGACATTACCGCCAGCAACACCTCTCAATAACTTCTCTCCACCAAGTGGTAGGAGATGCCAAAATGATGAGAGCCCTAACAGCACAAGAAGCCTCCATGGAAGCCATCCTTAAAGAAATCACTGCATTTGGGTTCGCATGGGCTCCATGAATGTGAAGATAATAGATTTTATGACACAAATAAAGAGAATATGGTTGGAAATGGAGTCCATTTACAATAAAATGGAGGGGATGGAGAGAACAATGACCACAATTGAAGATTGCTTGGGGCCTTCATGTCTGACATTCTAAGCAGAAAGTGATTGTCCTTGAGGGCGGGATTGACCATATAATGTCAAATGATGTGGGGCTTATGGGAAATCGGAGAAGGACAACATGAAAGGCTTTCTAATAGAGCATCTTCCATGCTTTAAAGGCTAGACTGCATAGTCCGTATAAATTATAATCCATACTGATCACAGATTAAAATTGTCACAGATTTCTCAGTGACACCCAATTCTAGGAGGAACGCGGTCTTTTGCGTGAGGCTCAAACTTCAGAAGTGAGGCATCAAATAAAGCTTCTTAGAGCAGGCGATGATGTGGGTGATATTGGACAGAAAGTTGAGAAACTATAAGGAACATGAAAAGCTGGCATATATTAGAATATGGATTCTGAACTACCAACACTGAGGGCAGATAGGGCCTTACAAGATAACAACAGGTATCCGCATGGTCACATGATCATCTTTCAGGCATCAGAGAAGGTGATCAGGACTGTATAGTCACAGGTTGAAGAAACTGCCTTTCTTGGCTGCCAAAAGGCATAAGGGATAGATGAGTATAACATGGACACGACAATGCTAACACTATACTACTGTTTTCTCATTTAATACCAACAGATACAACTGCTATAATTATTACAATTGTTTATTAGTGACATTATGTACATATATGACCCATCATCCCAGCCTGGTGCACACATTTCAAAGGGAGGTAAATACCTAACATTCCACCTATTGAATACCCGGGCTACTGGCCCCCATTTCCTGCCCAGATGCCCGCAAATTTGTGCCCTGTTTACTCATTGATAATTCCAGAATTTGACTCATGCTTCAGATGGGCACCCTACTGCAATCCCTTGAATGGTGGTTCGGTCTCTTATACCCTTCCATTTTGTCCCCACTACCTACGATGAACCTACATGGGAAGAGCCATCATTGAAATTTTTTAATTTGAGTGTACACTCGCAAGTATTCTCCTAATTAGACTTTGGTAATCGTGAATTTACATAGACCTACTATACACACTTGCATATTTTTCTATACTTCATAGAGAGTAATGACTGCCTAGGTCCCTATATGCAATTTGAAACTTCACTTTCGGAGGGCTAAGCTCATTACCATAGGGGACACTATAATTTCCTATCAAATAGATACATACACCCACTCAATTTTTAGATTGACAACCACACCACCAATATCATCTCCCTAAGTGCCAACAGCCTTAATTAAAAGCATTAAAAGCAAACAAAATATAATAAATACTAGTCTTTAAGCAAACAGACATTGTTCTTTTACAGGAGATCCACCTACCAAGAGATAACACCAAAGAACATACGTGGGACTGGATAGAGAGGGTTATTTTTAGTAGCAGGAACACCTAGCTAGAGTCCACCACTAACTCCTCCCAAACCAGCTCCAGGACATGTAGAGTAGCAATCTTGGTGAAAAAATACCTCAGATTCACAGTGATGCAGTCCCAGGTGGATGAGAAGAGGAGAGATGTCTTTGCCAAACCTAGGCTGGGAGCCAGTGTGCACTCCATTTATGCCCTGTAAGGGAACAAAACAATCTTTCTTCTCAGCTTCAACAGAGTCATAACCAAACTGGGTACTGCACATGTAATCCTTGTGGAAATTGGAATCTGGCCCTGGATGGGGTTATGGACCAGATAGGACTGCTCGACAGATCCAACGATAAAGCCAGGGCAGTTTTCCGTCCTGGATGAACATGGCCTTCTTGACATCTGACATTCCCTACACCCTACAGACAGGAATGACTCTTGCCTTTTGAATGTGCACAGTCCTCAATCGAGGTTAGATTATTTTCTGATCTCCCACCCAATGACCTTACTAATATTAGTTCTCACTTCATTACTCTCTGGAGTGCTGCATAAATACTTTACACATCGACCCTAATTTAAGCTGGAATACTTTTGTGCAAACCTACCAGAGGGTTGAGCACAGGTTAATTGAGGGTTTGCTTGTGTTTCACCCTGACAAGAATTGTAGTTGCTGGTTGAGGAGGGTCCCCCCTTCAACCAGTCAACCAGTAACCCAATACCTATAGGTATACATTAAAGAAAGTTTGGATAGACTGATACCAGACCACTTGGGCCCTCTCTTACACAGAACTACTGCTGACTAGGCAAAATGATTGCAGTTACACTAAACATTATGGGAAGAGTAGAGGCTGTAAAACTAGTAGTGGTCCCCTGATTTACATAATCTGCCACTGTTAGTCCGGACCTCAGTCCTGCGATCCATTAATAAAGGTACTAATGCCTTAATATTGAGCAACATGAAGTCAAGGTTGAAAATCTCAAGGCTGATAACTCATAGGATAGGTGGAAGCTTGAGTCGTCCTTGAGTCTGCTGCAAGTGAACACTACTATGCAGTATTACTATTGTCACAATTAATCTACAGGTAGCCAAAAACGAGGGACACTACTTTATGTGTCCCAATTGAGCCTTAGGTACATTCCAAATGCCTTTTGTTCCAACATGGTAAAGGGTTTTACAGTTTGAATGCAAAGAGAATGAATAGGGAGACATAATTGAGAACCAAGGTAATGGGGTGAAAGACACCAGAATCACGTTTTGCCTTTTCAAATCACTAGGGGACTGACACTGGTCTCCTCTGAAACTACTAGTGGCATGCCTATTACGCCACTCATCTGCTGAAGGTGTGCACAATCGAGATGTGACACACTACACGTCCTCCATGAGTGCCCAGATATACTCTAACTTTGGTCCTTGGTTGGGAACGCTTTCAGCAGGACACTAGTGTTGACCCTACCCTTAACAAAGAAATTGAACATGTTACACGACATCCCAGACTTACCCTCCCTAAAAGGCCATGAATGAATGAAAGCATTATAAAGCATATTGTTCACTCCGAGGAGCATCTTGGTGCTATTGGAACGGGGGAAGTCTGAGGTGAGGGAAATAGGGGACCCAGTGGGGTGTGAGGATCAGATGAGTGATAGAACTGTATGGTCCGGGCCGCAAAAATCCTGGTTTTCAGGAGTCTCTTGAACATAGGTTCAGACTGTGCCAGTCTCAGCTAGGTGGGCAAGCTATTCCAGGCTTTTGTTCCCAGGACTGCCATTGACTTTCCCCTTCTGGATGTCAAGTGGAAGGGGGAAAGAGATAGAACGTTTTCCAAGCACGATCGCAGGAGTTGTTTAGTAATGTATGCTTTGATTCTGGACCTTAGGTATTTGGGTCCTGTTGCCCAGAAGGTTTTAAAGATGATTACTAGGATTTTAAAGAGAATCCTTTTATGTATAGGCAGCCAATGGAGAGTTTTGAGTGCTGCTGTGGCCGAGGACCCCCTAAGTAGTCTTAGTACCAGCTGGGCTGCCGTGTTTTGGACTATTTGAAGTCTTTTCAGAACTGCCTTTTTTGCTCCTGCATTAAGGCATGACAGAATTAATGAAACTGTAACTATTTTCCTAGCAGTGACTGGGAGTAGATCAAAAACATTTTTAAGGGTTTTTATCATGTGGAAGCATGTGCCCGCCACCAAGAGGGCTTGCTGGTGGAAGGTAGTGCAGATTTTAATCTAATCCCTACATTTCTCACAGTGCCTACTGTACTAGGAGGTGGAGCCATGTCAGCCGGCCACCACTGTTTGGGCATGAAGAGGTTAGACTTCCCAAGCAGAATGATATCCGTTCTTTGGCTATTACATTTGAGGTGGTTTGATTTTATCCAATCCATGACTGTGGATAGACAGTGTTGGAATTTTTCTTCAGCTGCTGCGGAACTTTTGTCAAGGGTGATGATTACCTGGGTGTCATCCGCGTAAGAGATAGACTCGATGTCAAAGGATGCAATCAGGTAACACAGCGGTATCCTATAGAGATTAAAACGTGTTGAGCTCAGGTCCGAGTCCTGAGGAATTCCAGCTGAAAACAGTTTTTCTGTTGATTTGTACTTGCCTAAGGTCACTATTTGTCACCTGTTTTCCAGAAAAGATGTTACCCAGGCCAGTGCCTTGTGAGTGATGCCACTATCTGCTAGCCTGTCTCTCACCATGCCTTGGGAGACCGTACCGAATGCGGCCGATTGGTCCAACAGAATCAATCCTGCAACTTTTCCCTGATCTAGGGTAGTTATTAGCAAGTATCTGACCCCCACCAAGATCTGAATATTAAAACACTGGCAGTCACCCCAATTACCTACACACAAGGAATATCATGTAAAGTAATGCACAATTTGACCTCATATGAATAGATTACATATAAACTACAAAAGGTTTTGGTATACATTTGGTCAACATTCATTGACTCCAACCCATAAGGTATACACAATGGAAGGCATTCAGGAAAAGGGGCTTCTACCCACAGCAAGCTCCCTCAGTACATCTTCTCCTCAGGCAAGCTGACCAAGATTATAAAGCAACACTGTGGGTCAATGTCCCCTTATCTCTTTCTCTGTATTTCGTATAGCATTCCCCCTTACTGGACACATTTGTGTTATTCTAAGAAGATAGCACATGTTCATTGTAGACCAGGGGAAACCACAATTAGCATTCACATGGTATAACCACCCTTCTCCCCTTCTTCCTAGCCTCTCCTCCTTCTCTTTCAGTTGAAAGTGCCATGTTCCATGCGTTAAGGCAAGACATGCAATGCAGTGTGTGGTGTCGCAGCTAGTGTTGCAACCTTATTCTCCAAATGCATAAAGGCTGTAATTCCCTATTACACAAGGGTGTTGGAGCTCCATGCTTCTGTCCCACAAGGACGTGAGACTTACTGGCTAGAGATGTTGAATTTGGAACAGAGAGTACCAAAGTTCAAATCCTGCCCTCGGCTCAAATCCTATGGCCCCGGGTTCGTGATATTAAAAACGGAAACAATGAAAATATTTGGATGAGCTTGGCTCGAAAGATTAGGTCAGGTTGGAAGGTAATTTTTAACATTTAGAAAACAGGAGGCCGGCACGATCTACCGGCAACACTCAACCACCGATAGTTTATGAATTGTTTTCTTACTCCCAGATATTCAGTTGATTATTCATGGGTAACGGTAAATGGGATCAGGATTGCATTGACAACCCTAGATAACCCAAATAAGGATAAATTACACTTTTATACGATCCTCGAAATAAAAACACATTCTCTCAAAATAACCGTGACATTTCTTCATTTGGTGATTTATGATGCAGACTTGAATGTGTGACTTCCTTGCTTACTCAATGGAGCCCAATTATTTTGGCAAATAAAGGGAGTGGCTTAGGCAAAGTGGTCGGATTTTAATATAACATGGATCCCAGCTAGGAAGACGTGGCTCTTTAGTCAGCATTTTGGGATTCATTTTGCTTTGACAGCTAGGAGTCATGGCACATTTAGCATTTGTGTCTGGCTGAATGAAAGCATTCTATCTAGCATATCTCACTACTTATTCAAAGTGGGTTTAGGTGTCTGTTGTTGCTCTTATTTTGCATCTTATTTTATCACCAGTCTTTAGCTTGGCCTAGAAACAACCAATGTATAGGTATAAAGAGGGAAAGAAAGTCGTATGGGTACCCTCCACCCACTAACATTCAGAAAACATTATTCACCCATACAGGGTTCTGAATGTTTTGTTGGTAAAATATATATACACATATCATGCTCCGTGTAGGGAGAAGCAAGGTTTTAACCTATCACCCTAATACCTATTTTTCATGTTTATCATCAGAAGTGACAGATCAAAGTGAATGTGACAAATTATAGGTAATATTGTTGCTTACATATACCAAATTATTATGGTGCGGACACCTCAAGGAAGTGGCACATGGGAACACAAGTTTTATAGAGATTTTGTCACAGGCTTCTCATCATTGGTGCTTTGATCCTAATAGTATATAAAGGACATGATGGGTATATCATTGGCGGTTGTGGCGCATGATACCCAAGTGAGAGACAACAAAGGTTAGCTGTGTGTAGTATATAACTTTCCCATAAACTGGTGAGGTAGAGGTAAGGTAAAGTGCAATGTCAGGGTGTAGAGGGTCCTCAAATAAAAGGTGAAACGAAAAACGCATCAAGTGGTGGTGTGAAGGCTTGGTCCTTATCCAAAGTAATAGGGCCTGATTAGACCTGAAGCATTTAGGGTGACGGACATCTTTCATTGCCTTAATTGGTGACGCAAGTTCATCAGGAAATGGCCCTACTGGGGCCACCACATACAGGTCACCAAAAATAAACTCAGGTTCAGCATATCAACTTTCTGTAACAATGGACTGATTATTTTAACCTCATATGTGCGAAACCTACATACATTTTGAAGAAATGCAGCTACAATTATCACATTATTTGTGCCTTGTATACTAAAAGGTACCGATTTTCCTATAATGGGCCACAAAACATGCATGACAATTTATACATTTTTAAACGAAGCCCCCAAAAAACATTCCCAGGAATGTCATATCTGAAAAGTAGCACAGTGACACTTTAAACAAGTATGACTTTCAAAATGTGCCTCTCTACTCCGTTGGAGTTATTCTTCAGATGTGGGGACACTGATGGGTCCAAATTGCAGATGTAAGTGGAGCCAACAGCATATTTTGAGAGGCTGTAGGTAACCTGGAAGTAAGTGCAATCTAGAACGATGCAACAGCCCTCGACTGGGCGCCATCTTTGATTGGGCCTGTTGTATCCATAGACACAACATTAAGCAAGGCCCAATAAAAGGTATTCAGTAATATCAACTTTAACTTCCCTGATGACAAGATACTAGTAGGCATGGCCTATTCCTGTGCTGCAGTGAGGGCTCTCAATGGCATTTCTTGGTGTCCACAACTGACCCTGGGGCTACTGGCAGCAGGGAAAGGGCTGGACACATCTGTCAGACTCAGGGACTGGTAAGTGGCTGTCCAGTGATACCGTTGCAGCCAAGAGCAGCAGTGGGAATACTCTATAATGTTCAGGAGGAACTCTTTCCTGCTTCTTTTTATTCTTCACACTGCACAGTTGGCAAAATGTTTAAAGAAAAAAGTTGCGAAGTTTCAAACCATTTAGCTTCATAACTTTGCGCACTCTTAGACTAAATTAGGCGGTTTGTTTATTACTACACGCATGCGCAGTGATCTGCACTTACAGTTATTGGGCACATGTTTGCATAGTATAAGTGTTTTATTCCCTCTTGCCTCACAGTATTTTTAGGTCGGGCATTCAAGACCTCTTCTATATACTTTAGTATATACTTTTATGTGTATGTACTTTGTGGGATCTGGAGATCAGCCTTAGGACTTGTCTGCTTCCGCTTAGGGACTTTTTTTCTGTTCAACTGCCTCTATTTAACTGTCTTGATAGAAAACGACCAGTAAAGGTCAATAAAATACCAGAATTGCTGTCTGCTTGTTCAACTGCCTCTATTTACCTGTCTTGATAGAAAACAACTAGTAAAGGTCAGTAAAATACCAAAATTGGTTTCTGCTGAGAGACATTTTTTTTAAAAATTTTCTGGCAACTGCCTCTATTTAACTTTCTTGATAGAAAATGACCAGCAGAGGTCAGTAAAATACCACAATCACTTAAGCGTTCTCTAGATTCCAGTCCATAGAAATTGTCTTCCACTAGCACCTGTTTTCAAATCCTGTATTTTCAGTAATATGGCCTCCGAAAGCAGGGCCGGACTGGCTATCGGGCAGATTGGAAAGCTGCCGAGCTGGGGGCTGATTTTACTGCGGTGGGGGCTGGTTTTGTTCATGGAGACCTGCGTGTGCTTCGAAATAATTAAAGCAAAACGAATTTCATTTAGCACACGCAGGTCTCCATGAACGAAATCAGCCCCCAGCTCAGCAGCATTCCAATCTGCCCGGTAGTCAGTTGGGCCCTGACCGAAAGCCCTGATTTTATATTCAAAACAGAGCTTTGGACTATACCATTTCCCGCTGAAAGGCAGTTTTTCTCTCCATGTTTTCCCATACCTGGCATGTCACGCAGTTTGGTGCTTACTTTCCCTTCATGTTTCCCTCCATGTTTCAGCACCCTGGCCAATATGCTGCATAGCTAAATCATATAAGGCCCCAAAGGCGAGACCGATTGCATTGCAAATGCTTGTTTCTTTTGGGACAAATCTCAACTTAAAAATATTTGCATTTGTTTTGATTTTGATACCATAAATCCGAACTTGAAGTAAAATACCTGTATCTTACCTAGACCAGAAAACACAAAGCAGTGTTTAAAACTGAGAATTCCAATTTATGCCTGAAAACGTGACACATTTTGATGCATAGTTGAAGCTTTCGTTTGAGAGTCAGAGCGCCATGTAATACGTCAAGAGGGAATATATGAACATGCAATTGTCTGTCAAAACGTGGCACATATTCCATGTGTATGCACCAGCAAGGCCCTATCTGATAAAGAAAAGAAATCTACAGATGCAAAATCTTTCCATTTTCCTTCCCCTAACAAACATTTATCAAAGAAGTGTTTAAAAATTAAACATTCATTTTATTCAAGGTCCCCATCACAAAAAAGTCGAATAACACAGCTGCCCAAACTCAAACTTTGACAGTATAAATGCAATCATGAAAATACATATTTGTTTATTAGACTGTCTGAAAGCAATGAATGTGCTGTTTGTGAAAACTTAGACAATTTAACTGAGAACCTGGGCTAGAAATGTTAGCAGATTGAATAAAAAGTAACACCGCTGAAAGAATATAAACACACAAACCTGTCATTTAAGGTATACTTTGTGGAAAGGCACGTTTTTAGTTTATTTAAGTTATAAAGGGCCTCTTTGCCTAAAGCAATAAATCAGTACTTTTCAAAGATAATCAGGATAATATATGGTATAAATGTGCTATAAATACTGTTCATGCCTCTTTCTAGAGAATGCCTTTTTCAATGGAGAGATGGAGCTCTGAATGCACAGTGAGGCTTTCCATTATGACTTTCAATGACAAATGTGCACATCACCCCTGATCAGCTTCTCCCCAGAGCCCTTTGCGCTCTCGTAGAAATGATAAATGGCTGTTTTCAAAAAGTGCAGATCATTTTTTGAACCTTTGAACCAATGGTGTCAGAGGGTCTTCTACATCCCTCCCTTCGTTTCTGGTAAAACATGCGAGTCAGCAAGAGTGAAACACGCTATGATATTTTGGAGTATGGCCCGTTTGTACCAAAAACATGCTAAAATATATAAAAGAAAATAACTATGTTCTGCCCTTTAACTTAAAATTGGGTAATTTCTTTGATAGCTATTTTCTTTATATGATTACATATCTCCCATCAATATTTCCTATAATGCGTTTTATTTCTTTTACTCTTTTTTGCATATTTACCGTGTTATTTAAATTCATTATGGAAAGTAGTGACAAATTATAATTTGTGAGTAATAGTTTATTCTTACAAATTGTTTTCAACTACTTTGGAGAAATGCAACCATTGAGGCTCTGTCCTAGGGATCCTCTGAAGAGCAAGTCATCTGGGCATGATGGTTAATTTATTCTGCCTTAATCCACTAGTTGTTTTTTCACTGGATCCTGGTGATGTGAAAATGAGAAATTATCTCAAAGGGACAACATTGATCTTAATTAAAGTACAAACATACATTTCGTTCCACTGTGCCTCAAAGTACGGGCTTGTACCCTGCAAAATGAATCATGCCCTGTACCTTTGGCAAGAAGGTAATTCCAGGTTCCGGGAGGGGTGTTCTACTGCAGCTGGCCACCAGGCCCATCCAGGCCCCCCAGCGAAAAATGGAGTAGAAATTCAATTGCACTAGGCCCCGGATGCTATTTTATTTCAAAGCAGAAAGACTTATGTCATGCCTCTGATAAAAATCAAAGAAAAACATTATTAGGTAATTGTGTGAAAGTAAAGCCTGTCTGCAGAGTATTACTCCACCACAGTTGAATGACAAGAACCTCCCTATTCACTAGGGAGGCAGGGGTCTCAAAGAGCACTTTCAGAGACATCAGGGTAGGATAAGATGAAACCTCAAAATATAACAAGTCATACTGCAATATGGTGTCCACAACTCCCAAAAAGATTTGAGAATTGAATGATACTGTGTCCCCCTGCGAATAAAGCCATCTTCCATCGAACACAAGAGACTATTACAAAATGTGCACTTTATCACCACCACTAACAAAAATAGCAAATCTATTAGTAAGGGGGTGCTATCTTTCAAATAATGTGCAAACAGTCTACCTGGACATTGTGGCTGGGTAGGTATAGCAGATTCTAAGAATTGGGAGGCGGTCCAGGGATGACGGGTAAGTCCATTCCTGACAATCACCACAGCCACAGAGTTGAATCTCTTCTATCCTGAGACAAATATACAACCTTGTGGATACTATACCCACAATTTAACGACCTTTTCCCAAAAATCTATCCCAATTTAAAATATAGAGAGTTGCATTTTGTGGCTAGGGAGTCACCAACAATGCTCATGTTTGAAGGAGTAGTCTGACCTTTTCTCAAAATCAATGTTTCCCTTGATATTTGAGGGATGGTAGGTAGAACGGAAATGTGTAAAACAGTGCATACTGAAATGTATTTTGCGAGGAGTCATATTACAGCCACAGGTATTCTTGTTTCAATAACTTTAATTTCCAGACATCCCCCTGTCAGAACTGCTTTTTTGAGTGAAGTGGGTCCATGTTCAAATCTTTGGAGGTTAATGATAGATCATCTTCCATATATTTCACTTAATATCTACTCTTCACAAAACAACTCTACCTACTAGTTTGTAAGTTTGGCATTATGTCCTCCAAGATGTTAGTTCGCTTTTTATAGGATAGCTATAGGATAGGTCTTCTTACACCTGTTTACAGGATAGCATCTCTTCTATCATCTTACCCTGGCTCACAGGATAGCTTGTGCTGTGTCTTCTTGTACCTGCATACATGCTACCATGGCTTGTGTCTTCTTACACCTGCATTGCTTGCCTTGTATCTTCTTACAGGTGCACAGAGCAGAGCATGTCATGTGCCGCCTTACCCCTTCTTCTCAGATAGCATGCCATGTATCTCCTTACACATTCTAACCCGGCAGCATGTCTTGTTCCTTCTTACACCTTCTTACAAGATAGCATGTCTTGCTTCTACTTACAACTGCTTACAGGATAGCATGTCATGTGCCTTGTTGCAATTGCTTCCTAGATAGCATGTCTTGAGTCGCCTTACTACTGCTTACACATTTGGTTGTCTTGTGTCTTCCTATACCTGCTTACGGTATAGCACGTCTTGTGTGTTGCAACCACTTACAGTATAGCATGCCTTGTGTCTTCCTCTAGCTACTTAAAAGATAAGTTTCCCTGTGTCTTCTTACACCTGCGCTCAAGATAGCATAGCTTGTGTTTTATTACATCTTCTTACAGGATAAAATACCTTGTATCTTAAAACACCCTCCTGCAAGATAGCATGTCTTGTGCCTTTATTCATCTTCTTACTTAATAACATATTGTTTGTTTTCCTCTATTTTATTACAAGACAGTATGTCTCCTTCTTACCGGTACCGGATAGCATTTCTTGGTTCTTCTTACAACTGCCTACAGAAAAGCATGTCTTGTGTCTTCTACCATCCGCTTAAAGGATAACATGGCTGTGTATTCTTGTACCCAATTTAGTACTGAGCAGTCCTGGATAATTACTACAAGTAGCAACATTACAACGGTATTTGACGTTTCGCACATCTAGTGGAGATCTCTTCTAACAGGACAAAGATTTCCCTATCGTAAAGTATAGAGAAGTTTTTACCAGTATATTAAAGGTAGCAAAACAGTTTAAATGTTTTTGTTGATTGTTAATACAACTTAATTTTATATATATATCTATACATATATCTATATATATATATATAGATATATATATATATATATATATATATATATATATATATATATGTATTTACTTTAAAAAGTAGGACAAGCTTAAAAATACGCTACATTACTGTTAACTGAATTTTGAATTAGCTATGTAACAAATCTAAGCATATTAAATTACATTAAGATTATTTTTCTACAGATGTATTTCAGTAAAATCCACTTAAATTAAAATGTTTTTATTTATTTAATGACCATTAAATGTTACAAAAGGTTATGTATATAATTAATGTAATCATTTTTTGTTTTAAAACTTAAAAAGTGTATCAAAATGTTTTAGAAATAAAATAATCTAAATTTAGAATTTATATATTTTTTTAACATTAAACTAAATGCATATATATTTGTAAAAAAAGAAAAATAGATTACTTAATTTTAACATTATTTCCCGTGGGGTTCCATTTTATTTTTGCCCATGCCCTTGTTCATTTCTATAGGATTATGTTGCCGTACCAGTGGTTGGCAAGGTGTGTTGCAGGACTTACTCCAACTCCGAGCTGGAGTACATTTATAACGTTTTGGATCTATTTTTGCTGTAGTAACCATAGAAGTGCGGTTTGTTACAATCAATGGAGTTACTTTTTTGTGAGTGGGTCTGTGCCCCTCCTTAAACCCCAACCTAGACATGACTTTACCTCTCTTTACTCCTCTTAAGGCCCTCTAATGTATTTAATAAAAATTCTCTATTTTCCAGCCACTCTCAGGGGTATATTATCAACAACTAGCGATAGTTTTTGTCTCTAACTTGTTTAGAGACAAAAATTATCGCCGCACATCGGCGATTTTTATCGCAGATAAACCTTGCTATTAGCAAGGTTTATCGCAAATGCGATAAAAAACGCCCGCAATGCATGAATATCGCTGAAAAGTCAGCGATATTCATGCATTATCGAGCAAATGCTCTTAGCCATGTTATCCACCTCCCATTGGATAACATGGCTAAGAACTGCTCAGGGCAGGTGTTAGCTTTTGGAGATATTCGCCCTTAGCGCAAATATCTCCAAAAGTTGGTAATAGGAGATAGCGATGTTAGCGACTGTTTCCTGTCGCTAACATCTTGGCACGCCCACTTTGCATATCATTAGTGATAAATATCACTGACATGCAAAGTGGGGCCCATGATGGTCGCTATCTCCTATTAGCTGTCGCTAACTGGTGTTAGCGACAGCTTGGTAATAGGGAGATAATTTTATCTCCGCTTTCTTGGCTTTTAAAGCCAAAAAAGCGGAGATAAAACCCCTTGATAATATACCCCTCAGTTTTTCCTCTAATGTTTGCTACTAAAATGTATGCCTCTGTGCGCCAAAATCTCCGCAGTCAGGAAGGAGCTCTCTGCACATAACAGATGGAGAGGCTGAGGCATAGGCATCTGTGTGCATGTCAGTGAATAGCATTTTGGGGTATGTCAGGGATTCCATCGTAAGGCATCTGAATATACTGCAAAATTCTGTTTCTGAATAGCCCTATAAATATGGAAAAGAAGCATGTGCTTATAAAATATCGCAAACGCACACCTACTTCTGAAGCCTACGTTTTTTAGTAAAGGCGCTAGATATGTATTTTATAAAATTACGTTAAATCCGCAGAAAACATTTAAATATAAAATGTACATAGGTCCCGATCAAACACTGTCATCTATGCATAAAGAGGTGCTTGCTGCACTAGGATGTTATGTTGCCACTCGAATGACAGGCATAAAAGAGTAAACAAGTGTTATGTAATTAGATTCTTGGAGGGGGCATCACCAGCCTACAGTGATGAATTGTGTCACTCTCTGCAGAAAGGTACACTTTTAGGCCATGTTCCTCATTTTCTTAATAATCAAATGCTTTTCTCCATCACAGTTGGAAATGCAATGGTTGAGTTCATGGTGCTTCTGTTTCCCTCCACCAGATCACAAGACTCTGCTAAGTGGAACCATCCCTACTGACTACTGCCCTCTGGCTGGACTATGGGGAGCCTGACTGACTGTTAGTGGTGGGTGATTTGACTCAGTAGAAGGACAGGTTTTTGGAACTGTGTCCCCTCAAGGGGTCTTTTTATATCCTCTTAGATATATATGCTTAGTTCCCCATAATGGCTCCTTAAATTTCCAGCGGGTCGCATGTTGTGTGATTGTGACTGCATATGGCTGGGGGAGAGACCAACATCGGAGCAGCAGAGGTTTTGACCATCATGTCCTTGGAGTGCCCTCATGTGCCCTGGACACCACACTAAAGATTCACCATGGCCATCCCAGAGACTCGCCTGCAACAAAGTACTAGCTGAATAGGGTTTAGCTTTTTTAGCACACTTCATCCCATTCTTGCGCGGCACTGTGATAGGTTCAAGGGTAATTCCCTATAGCATTCGCAGTTCGACACTATGCACAGAATTACAACATCTGTGCTGTGTTGCCACATTTGTAGGTTGAGAAGAAGAGTGGCATCTGCACCATAATCATGTACCCACCCTCAAACGGCGAGTGCATTGTTTCCTGGAGGAGAACCAGGCGCTATGCTTACTGGCCCTGTGCCAGAGAACCTCTGCCTTGACTTTGTTATGTGGCAACAAGCCATTCCCAAGGGATAAAGCCCTTTGTTTCGTGGTAAGCAGCCATTCTCAAGGGATAAAGCCCTTTGTTTCGTGGTAAGCAGCCATTCACAAGGGATGAAGGACTTTGTTACGTGGCAAGGAGCCATTCACAAGGGATAAAGGACTTTGTTACGTGGCAACGAGCCATTTCCAAGGGATAAAGGACTTTGTCACGTGGTAAGGAGCCATTCCCAAGGGATAAAGGACTTTGTTACGTGGTAAGGAGCTATTCCGAAGGGATAAAGCCCTTTGTTACGTGGTAAGGAGACATTTCCAATGGATAAAGCCCTTTGTTACGTGGTAAGGAGCCATTCCCAAGGGATAAAGGACTTTGTTAGGTGGCAAGGAGCCATTCCCAAGGGATAAAGGACTTTGTTACGTGGTAAGGAGCCATTCACAAGGGATAAAGCCCTTTGTTATGTGGTAAGGAGCCATTCCCAAGTGATAAAGGACTGTGTTAGGTGGCAAGGAGCCATTCCTAAGAGATAAAGGACTTTGTTACGAGGCAAGGAACCATTCTCAAGGGATAAAGGACTTTGTTACGTGGTAAGGAGCCATTCACAAGGGATAAAGGACTTTGATTCGTGGTAAGGAGCCATTCCCAAGGGATGAAGGTTACTTCAGAGACTTTTTATCTTAAACCACTCCCAAAGACTCTAAAAGGAAGGTACTGTCGAGTTGTCAGGGTAGGTTAATTTGGAACGTGGAAGATGAAGAGTCAAGAAATGTGTTAATTAGAGAACTTGAACTTAATCGTACTCTGCCGACAGTTGCTGCCAGTGCATGTTGTGAACAGCATCAAATAAATATACATACTTTTTTCAGTTGGAAGGAGACGTGGCCCAACGACCAGATTACGGACATTCGAATCCCTGCGGCGGTTCACCTTCCTGTATTTCTGGGCAAATAGCTTAATCTCCCCAACAACGAGAAAAACAAAACGAAGATCGAGTGTTTATGTAATGTAATCTGATGCTCATGTAAAGAAATTTAATGTCTCTGGGCCAACTTCGGGCTACATAAAAACTGCAAAAAAACGGTAATAATTTAGCCGAGCACAAAACTGTGGTGAAATATGAAATAAGTGGTTTTGTAACAAGCTATGTGCAGAGCTTGGAAATGTTAGTTTCAATACCCATTATTCTTGCACACCATGCCAGCACTACTTTTCCTGTATTTCATGAAGTTGATTTACAGAGGATGCTACTTCCTGTGCTGACGCGACAACTTTAACAGCAGGCAGAACAATTATGTATGGGGCACCTCCAGGCAGCTGAAGGATTCTCAAGGTTACAGGTTGGTAGTAAGAGCATGTTTCGAACTCTCCTGGTCGCCAGCTGCTTCTTAATTCTCTTAATTCTGAGTTGTGCAACTTCACACTGTGATAATGTCACCTATTTTCTCAAAACCTATTTTCTAATAGAAAGAATAGACACTGGCGCCCGTGTGACATCAGGGACATCTGGCACCTAAACAAAGGGGAAAAAAATCACTTGATCGTCTACTGGCATGCTAGCTAATGAAGGTGGGTGAAAATGTGCCAGCCAGAATGTACATTAAATGAAACATTGAGATCTGCAGGTGGATAGAGCAAGTGGCCCATACTAGCTAGGTCACCCCTAAAAATCATCTTTTTCTCTCTTTTGTCTTTTAACGGCTGCCTGAGATTGCTGGTGACTAAAATGCATTTCATTGCCACTGACGCCATCCCACAGACGTCTGAAGCTAAAAATAAATGATGCACTTGCTCGTGGTCATTTCCAGGATAGCACTCACGTTTGACAGGAATGCGTGAGAAACGGTTCCCTGCTCTGGCAGACATCGCCATTTCTCTTTATTATTACTGAAATTTTTTTAACATTATACAGGTACGTACCAGGAAACCCCTCAGCGAGCAGAAAAAAAATAGCCTGTCGCATTTTCCTTCTCTCTCTCTCTATTTAATCAAGATTATCTACTTCCTATTAAACAGAGGCAAATTAGGCCGCCTCCTGGGCTACTGCGGAATCTGTCAATGTCAGAAATTAATGATAAACAAACTCAAGCGCTCTTTCCGCTTATGGTCGCCATTCATCTAAGCCCAGGCCCAAAAGGGATTTAGAAGAAGTTCCACATTGCAGAGCAACTTAACAAGGCAAAGTCATTAGCCTTCGGTGAGATCTTTCCCTCGCCCTCTTAATCTGCGGCAGCTGCTGACAGAAGCTGTGCATGGCATGGCCGTGGGAAGTTCTATTTTCTGTGCAGCACTCACTTCATCATGGGAGGGTTCCTGCTTCTCAAAGCAGGATTTATTTACTCTGTTTCATGCAAAGTCTTTATTGAGTGCTGCTCTATCCATGGACGGATTGTGGCAGAAAATAGGCTTAGGAACCAAAGTAAAAATGGCTTCCATTTGCGAATTGGGTAGGAAAAACAGAGAAACACATTTGTAAATATGCAACCCTGATCTTTTTAAGACCTGCTTTCTGGGTGGTCTCTAAAAGGTGGGGAACTGCAGGCATTTGTGCTTGTTGCAGGCAATGTGCGTGATAATATAAGGGAAATTCAGCAATGAAAATTACTACACTATGGACCTTATTTCTGAAAACGTGGTTCAGCTAAGGATGCCACTTTGCTGCGCTGTGGTGCGTCACTGTAAAATGATTCACCTGCGTTGGTGTGCAATTGGCTGCCTAGCGCCAATGCAGACACCCTTGCACCTGCGTTGCATGCAGGATTGTTTTGTGCAGGAAAGGGCACCTTCATGCACAAAACCAATCCAGGGAGGACTTTTCCTCTATTTTATGTGTGCTGCATCCTGCAGCACACATATAAAGAGAAAAAACCGAGGGTAAATAAAGATATTTCTCTTCGTGAAGAACAGCCGTCTGAAACTGAACTCAGACAAGACGGAAGTCCTCATCCTGGGATCATCGCCCTCCGCTTGGGACGACTCCTGGTGGCCGCCCGCCTTGGGCACCACCCCCAAGCCAACGGACCACTCACGAAACCTCGGCTTCATCCTGGACTCCTCCCTCTCGATGACCAGACAAGTCAACGCCGTATCATCATCATGCTTCAACACCCTGCGCATGCTCCGCAAGATCTTCCGATGGATTCCCACCGAAACCGAGAGTCACCCAGGCACTCGTCACCAGCCGACTGGACTACGGGAACACCCGCTACGCGGGAACCACTGCCAAACTACAGAAAAGACTCCAGCGCATACAGAACGCCTCCGCACGACTCATCCTGGACATCCCTTGCCACAGCCACATCTCGACCCACCTGAGAGACCTGCACTGGCTTCCCGTTAACAAGAGGATCACGTTCAGACTCCTCACCCACGCACACAAGGCTCTCCATGACATGGGCCCGAAGTACCTTAACAGCCGCCTCACTTTCTACACACCCACCCGCCAGCTACGATCGGCCAGCCTCGCCCTCGCCGCCGTACCACGCATCCGCAGAGCCATCGCTGGAGGAAGATCGTTCTCCTACCTGACGGCCAAGACATGGAACTCCCTCCTCATCCACCTACGGCTGACCCAGGACCACCTCTCCTTCAGGAAACAACTCAAGACCTGGTTTTTCGAACAGTAACGGACCCCCCCCCAGCGCCTTGAGACCCTACTGGGTGAGTAGCGCGCTATACAAATTGCTGATTGATTTATTGATTGATTCATAACGCCTCTCCTAGGGAGGCGCATCATTTTTGCAAGTTCCCACAATTACCTGTTCATGTAAATCTGTGAATACATTAAAATCCATGGATATTGTGTGGGTATACCCATGGAAATACCTCCCTGGCGCAGAGTAATGCAAAGCAACGATTTGCACTGCATTACATTACTCAAGACTTATGAAGCCACGCAGGGCCATGCAAGATGGCCTTGCATTGCTTAATAAATCTCATTTTTATTTTGCATCGCTCTTGCACCACATTGTGTGGTGCAAGAGGGATTCACAGTGGCTCATAAATATAACTCACAAGTTCTTTTTCTATTACTACTTTTTTTTACAACTCTCTGCTTTTCTACCCACAAAGTGCTATTTGTCCATCGATGCTGCAGTCAATCTAAAAATATCTCCCACAATGCCCCTTGCTCATTTCCTTAGTACAGACTCCAGATTTCCATCTTTGCTGCCCCCCTCAGAGCTTTAGTGACTGTGCTATCTTATTCTGAATTTGAAAATGTGATTAACAGGTTAGAATAGCAAAACACTCAAGATGATGGACGGAACGTTGTGCAATGGCAAAACATTCATCCCCAGTCACAGATCTGGGTTAAATCCATCGTTATTTTGCTCACCAAGCCACCCCAGTTCAGACATGGCCATATGCAAAACTGCCAAGCCATGTCTTCCCTGGACAGGAATCAAGCATCCTAGAACTGGTTTCTGGCTATCAGCCTTCATCAGCCATGATAGCTTGACTCCAGTGGTGTAGTGAGCAAGGGACCCCCACGTCTGGGCATACCTTTCCCACATCGGGTCAATAGCAAAACACACAAAATGATATAACGAAGGATTAAACCCAGATCTGTGACTGGGGGTGAATGTTTTGCCATTGTGCAACATTCCGTCCATCATCTTGTGTGTTTTTGGGGGCTTTTGGACAATATTTGTCCCGTGTTTGGTGGATTATTATTTTTGACTATGTGGATACAGAGGAAGATCTGCAGTTACAGAACAGTAAGTTTAATTTATTTCATTTCTTTAGATGGGAAATGCGATATTTCAATGTTTGTGTAAATATTATGTGATTGTTAATTGAAATATGTTTTATGTGTTGTAAATAATTTATGTGATGGATTGAGTTTGTTTTTAGTTTCTTTGTTGGTGATGGTTAAAGTCTTTATTTAAACAATCTAAGTAGAATTTGATTATCTCTGTCTTCATTAAAATTGTAATTTTATTACATTTTTTGACTGCTGTAATAAAATATTGTTTTCCTTATTTATAGACAAATGAATTGTCATGTTGGTTTAGATTTTGATAATGTGTTAGGACTTAAGTAGATTAATATTTAATTTATAATATGCTTTTAGCTATAATTTCTAAGTAATGCACCCTTTTGTTATTTATGAAGAGTTTGGCTTTAAATTGTAGCATTTCATACATTCTTTTGATTTTTTGGTAACTGGAGGGGCAATTTGGCTAACAGATTGCTCCATTCGTAGTTGTTGGTAGCTTAGCTCTTTTTGTAATGTTTCTATGCATTTATATACTGTAGGTTGGGATCTACCTAGTGTGGATTGGAAGGCATTATGCCATACTTCCACTGTGTTGTTTGTTATGGCTTCTTGGTCCAAGGTGCTGTCATAGCCATTCCACTATGGTATCTGGAATTTGGGTTGAGGTCATATAACTATCAGTTACCCTAGACCCCTCAGCAAAACGATGCCCTGCTATGGACCAGGCAAGGGAGCTGGGGTCCCTAAGTAAAACGTTTTTACATGTATATTCAAAATAAATCTGGAGGATGCCATCATAGGTCAAAACACTGATACTGCAAAGGCACACTGTACCCAAATGAACATGTGTTTACACATAATATTTAGTGATATTGATGTGTGCATTAATGTGTGTTCCACAACAGCATCTCCTCATCAATAACACAGCTATTAATGCCTATGACATTCTTTTTTTTCCTCTTCTCACTTCTCTGCCATATCACAAATGATGTCTGTTTATCATGTAGGTGACACTTTTTTCAAGTCTTCGTAAGTCCATATAGAAATCACTACACTACCACGAGGCCCATGTGACTGTACCTCAAACCAAGACGCTATACTCCTTTTGCCCTTTCTCACTTGTCTGTCATGTCACTACTGAGGGTCTCTTTCCTGTATGTTACCATTTGTCAAGTCTTGGTAAGGCCACATAGAAATCAGTACAACTTCCATGAGGCCCTGTGACTGCACCTCAAACCAAGATGCGTTAGTGAATGTGAAACACTCACATTGCACACATCCCAGGTCCTGCTTTGTTGTCAAAGAAAAACATCTATATGGTTGTGTCTTCAAAGTGAAACACGCCTTCTCTACTACATCTCTGTATTGGACTCTCACCCATCAACCACATGAAAAAGCAATACCCGTCAATGGGATTACATGGAATCAATGTGAGAAGCATTCTAAAGGCACAATACAAATACTCTCTGCAGGATAGCTATACCTCTATCAGGGGAATCAGGAAAGGCTGGGGCCCTGTGGCACAGTACATTTTGTACATGAGTGACAAATTCAAGGTACACTGGACCTGTGAATTGAAGTACATCAGGAACAACCAATAGCATAAGTGAGTGCCATGCATGTGTAGGGAATGTGTAAGTGTAACTCATTAAAACAAACACAGCATAACAGCTTGTCTCACACCTCTAGATAAAGTCAATGTAAGGTGCACACAGGAAAACGGACACATGTCCAGTGCAGAACCCCACAAAAGTGTCACAAACACCCTATTTGATTGGATAAACAAATATCTACCGTGAACACACCTAACACATAGCCAACATAAATCATAGGGACAACTGCAAACTAAATGTTGCAGACAGGGGCCAGGACAAGCCAAAATGCTTACCATATCATGTAGCACCCAATGCAATGGCTTCATCAATCGGAGTTTATCCCACATATACATCCATCCCACATTACCCCTTGTCCTGTATAAGTCCAGTACTGGGCCCAAGGTCACATCATACTAGCCACTTCAAATGGATCAGCAATCAGGGTTCAAACAAACACTACTCTAGCCACATATCACTAACAATACAAGAACATCAAATAGTTAGAATAGCAATGGCAGGAGCAATGTCTTCTAAATTATGAAGAGTTTTATTCCAACTTGAACAACCCATCAAGGGAAACAAAGGCCAATGGCCAGGTCATTGTTATATCATGTGCTACATCACAATGTTGTGCAACCAAACCTGCCCTTGCTGCCACTACCAGAGAACCCCCTCACAAAGGGGCATCAATTTGACACAGCAAGGACCTCGAAGATGGTACTTGGGAAGGGCGGCAGCGGTTTAGGGAGGGGTCGGCTTAGTTTAGGGAGGGGTCGTCTTGAGTTTGTGGGGTTCTGCATTGGGTTCAGGGGGTAGGGATGCTGTTTTTCAAGGGGGGAGTGGGAAATGAAAGGGCTGGGTTTGAGTGTCGGAGAGGTTTTTGGGACTTTGGGAGGGGGTTGGGTTTCACAGGGGAAGGACAAACAAGACATTTGCATTGGGAAAATGGTGTAGTGTAGTTCCTATTATCCCAATAGGCTCTGCGCATTGGAATAATACCTTCAATAGTATAGGCCTAGACCAGACGTTAACTAGGTCTACTACTGTCGATATTAGACTTAAAGTTTTGGGTTTGCCAGCTAGCTCAGAGTTCACTAGAAACTTTCTCGAATGGGCAAGGAGGAGTTGAACCTCCCTGGATAGACAAGAAGGGATTTAGTTTCTGACAACCATAGAACATGACAACTTTGCTCTCCCCTAATCAAGAGTGTATCTCTAGAGTCGTGTGAAAACAAAAGACGACTTATTTTACTCAGTCAGTACGTGCATTCTTAGTCTCACCAGATTGTAGAGAAAAGGAAGAGACGGGCGTGTTCAATAAAAGATGTTATTTATTGATCAGTCTCTTTTCTCATACAAGAGAAATGGATCGATATTATTGCAATACTTATGGTTAAGTAAAGTGCATACATTAAAAGCAGAAGTATAAAATAATACTGTAAAAACATTGATATGGTTTCTAAGCCATATGATGGTTTAAAATGGATAAAATAGATACATACACATATACATTTGACTAATCGTACTCAACTGGTGTTTCTAACTACGCCTACCCCAGATGTACCTGACCTAAGCCTAATACGTGGGCGGGAGTAGAAAGTAGCAGTTTAAGTTAAGTTTGTTTTGCCAAGTGACTGACTCAAGAATTCTCTGCAAGGGGTTATTCAGTTCTGTACCTGGAATCTAGGATGAATGAGGGATGGTATCTCTCGTCTCTGGTCTCGATATTCCAGGCTGCCTGCGAGGGCTACCCGGAAGCGCTGGAGCTGGATTTCTCGGCAGGAGAAAGCAGCGTCTCGTTCTCAGCGCGTCAGGAAGGCGGGGCTGCGCCAGCGGGGTCTGCTCTGCTCTGGGCTTCGGCAAGTCTGGCTGCTCCGATCTCGTCACCACCGCGTGTGTTTGCATAGGGCAATATCGGTAATATTTATACCTTTAAGGTGCCGAGATTGACGTAAGGATGGACATAGATACGTCAATAAGGATGTCATACGACCTGGTCGTTAGCACATTCTTTTGCTGAAGTTCTCGGTGAAATCAAAACAATGGCCGCAGGGTTTTTCCCAGGTCTGTCATAGGTTTGATTTGTTTTGAGAACTCCGTATGCCTTATCAGGGGCTGGAGGAATATCGCTTGTCTAATTAGATGGCAAGCGTTATGACCTAATCAGATAACACGTTCCTGTGCCGTACTGTGGCTTTATCAGATAACGGTTCCTGCATCATGGGGGTTTTCTGCCTCATGGGATGGCTGCTAGTTAACTTGTTAACCAGAATAGGGTCAGGAATAGGGGGATCGATACAGAACCTATAGGAATACATCACACCCACTCCACGCTAACTATGGACATATTTACGAATCTATGCATAGTAAAACATACTGTAGAGTATCGTGTATACCTTACCACCCCAAAATACATAAATGCATTTTGAAATTATCAAATATACGGAAAAAACAGTCATATGTAATATATGCACTCAAGCCGTAGAATAATGCTAAAGTAATCACGCATATCTATACATTTGTATATGAGAATTTACACATGAAATGGCTCTTAATACAGAAAAAAGTTTCGAGACCATTCCATCACAGAATAAAATAATTATGAACATACCAGCGGGCAGCTAATGTCTATAAACTATCTAAAATTAGAAATTTTAGTTCTCTAAGAATAGTTCTTACTTTAAGCAGAAGATAAGTGTCCCGAAAAATTCGTAAAAATATTTTGGGGCTGCTGAAAAAAAAATTGCTGTCCGTGAACAGGAGGGAAAATTGTTCATGGTATTTTGCTATTCTAGTTGAAGGCCAGATTCAGGGAACGCCTAGATGTAACCATGCATTCGTGCGCATGATTGTCTCCATTGACGTTTTGATTAGTATTGCTGACCGAAGGTCGTACCTGATCAATGCTGCTTTCATCTTGAACTTCACTACCCCTTAATCGTAGTGGTGAAGCTTCCACGAATGCCGTCATCAGGATTGGTAGCCGTTGAGGGCAGCACAAAGCATGAGCCTTTATTGGACTCAACAATGTTTCTGCATCCATTGGCGCATCTAATTGTAGAGTCAGACAGGTGTCTAACACGCATTCTTCTCCGCATAGCAAGCACCGCAATACAGGTAAAACACATCGTTGCCACATTGGTCGAAATGAAAGAAACCAAGTCATGTTCAGGTCTCTAAGCCGGGATAGTCCCGGGATTTTTGATATCCGGTCCCGGTATCCAATGGCTAGGATTGTTTCTTCCCTTGTCGCAGGTGTTTTGTCTGTGACATGGTTTGCCATAACGAAATATTAGGACTAGGAATAGGATTCCTGCAATTAGTCCCAAAATGAGGGGAAGTCCGCCAAAAATCGAATGGACGAAATCTGGAAAAATACCCAGTATGGCTTTGAATGGTGTTAATGCCATCGAAAATACTGTCTTAAATACTTTTGAGACTCCACTGGTATCAGAAATATTTAAGATTTCATTCAGGATTTCTGCGAAATGTATGGGGGAATTAGTTGATAACAATGAGTGAATCTCTGCAGTCGTCCTTGCGACTAGGAGATCATACGTTTCTTTTGATGACGTGAGCCTGGTCGGCGTCTGAAGAAGCACTGTTTTCATTCTGCTTAAAGTATCTATTCGAATAGAAGTAATTTTCAAGTTGGGCCATGCCCTTGCCTCCCTGTCTGGAAAGGAGCTGGGGAACAATAAGCGTCCACAGCACTTGACCTTCGCAGTCGTAGTTACGAGATAAGGAGTCCCGGGCATAAGACTACAGCATCTGCGGTCCACAATTAGAATGTAACTCCCATTATAGAGTCTTTGAAAGAATGGTTCTATCTCTGTTGCAGGTGCGCCTAGCTGGTGACATGAAAGGTTATTTGAGTTCCCTTCACAGGCTCCATGCAAACTAATTCCATTACACAGAAGTGTACCGCTTAGTGACATCGCACAATTATTGCCACTAAGAAACACTTTCTGTCCTTTATTACTGACACATGCATGTGAATAGGGCAAGTTCCATGTTGTTTTAATGTACCCTTTTCCCAATTTTTCGTACATGCCAGCCTGTATATATTTTTGGCAGTATTGAAACCTGAAGGTAGAGATTGGAATATTAATTATCCCATGTATTATCCATTCACTGACAGGTCGTTCTGACATTGTCACTGGTAATCTCTCGAGTTTCTCAATGCTCAGGATTGTATAATCAGCACCCTTTCGTGCCATACTGATTTGTTTATCAGTAAGGTTAAAGATATTGAATAGTGACGTTGTGTTGATTAAACGCCAAGGCACATAGCCTGAATGCAGATTTTGTAACGTCCAGCCTAGCTGTACAATAGAACGCAATTGAGACTGACCGTGTTGTAACAAGAGTAAGTCTTGAGATAATATGTCGATTGCTGAAGACACAATGCTGTCCAGAGAAAAAATTCTGGAGGACAGAGTCATTAACCCATTGTCCACTACAGAAAGTGATTTTTCCAAATTAATACGGTCAATTTCCCGTATTCTTTCTGCTGTCTCAATTTGAGTCACCTTCCAGGCCTCGTTGTATGCTGCATATACAGAGGCTGCTATGAAACGTTTCTGACGCTGTTTGCGCGGTCCCATAATGAAATCACGCAAGTCAGCACCATCAGTAAGTAAAGTTAGGTGTTGCTTAATTTCTGCCAGTGTGGAAGTTTGTAGCCATTGAAGGCATAATTTGCCCACACTGTAGGTGGTTATTATTCCTGGGTGTTGTCTTTGGGAATATCTAGGGTCTGGCCTGGTCATTTTGAACCCCTGTGTTTTGTTCAGGAATCTGTCAGTTATTAGTATCTGTGGGCCAGATCAACCACTTTTTCCAATCAGGATGTGTTCTGTTTTGGTTTAATACATAATTTACGTCTATCTCTTCATCTGTAGAGCTATTGCTGTTCATTGTTGGTTTTGGAATAGACGGTTTATTTAAGTCTTTGATTTTGGCTAGTCCAAGACAGGTAGTTTGTTGAACAGTGTCATTTAAAAATATAATTTGTTCTGGGATCATGCAGGCTCTAAACAAAGATTCTATACCCTGTACTTGCCATTCTTTTGTACCCCAAACACTCTTTACTTCAACGTTTTTGTCCCAATAATTAAAACCAAAAGTATTCATCTGTTCAAAGAATGAGTCTGAATATATCAATTTCTTGTTTGTTATCATGGTCTTTGTCCCTGTCTTATTTGACAATTTGAAATAAAATGTTTCAGCATTACTTGTGTTAAAACCTGAATAGTATGAATATTTGTCATAAACGGTTCTTGAGCTTCCTTTTGGAGGGGTTGCACAATGTTCCCATTGATTATAATTTAAAACATTTCTAGGTTGTGCAGATCTATGTAGAAAATGGTTACCATAGTGGTTATAACAGTACATACTATCATAATTTGTCGAACCCTGCAAATAATCATGTTTGGTAAATTTAGCAGACATCACTAAGTCAGACATCATATTATTTATACTTTCAAAGTCCCAATCATCAGCAAATGAGCTTGGTTTTACAAAGTCACTCAACGAGATCTTAATTTGGTGTGGATATTTCAGGATTTCAACCGGACCATAAATTTCGTAGTCAGTGTTGTCCCATGCTACCCCACCCGGTATAGGATTGGCTGTGAAGTTGACTGAAGAAAGTTCTCTTTTCTCGACGTGTGAAGATGTGTGTGGTTTGAGGATCAAGTTGATTTTCTGACTTGCTGTGTCCATTTTAGCATATTTTCCCTCAATGAAGCGTCCCAAAGTTAGTACCATGATGAGCCAAAGTATGAGGATAAATGCACCAAAACCCACCCAAAATTCAATCCATGGAGAAATCAGATATGTTTCTTTCAGTTGTTTCAAAAGTACTTTAACTTTATCTTTAAAGGTTTTTGTTGATGGCTGTGTTTTTGATTCAGTGAAGCCTTCAGAGGAATCATCGAAGTTTATGAAGTTGTTAAAACTAAGGTCAAGGGACAATCGATATTTGCCCGGCGGTATCGCCTCTTTAACCCACGAATTATTAATCAATGAAGAGGCTGGCGCTGGAGACGGGAAGGCAGGAAACAAGGTTTATTCTCTCCGGAGGAGAACACATCAGTTCAAACAGCAGGTATCGTTCTGAGGTGCTCTACCCACATCTCTGAGGCCTGGCCTCTTATACACAAGTTTATTGCTTTATTACATACAACACATTCTTGGCAAGGCTTTGATATACGGAAAGACAGTCTCGGAACCCCCGCTCTCAGCCCGTTCCCACACACATACACAGTAGAAGTCCCCACCCCGGTCACAACAGGTGATGATTATCGCGCAGCTGGACATTCCGCCGATTCACGGAATGTGGGGGGTTTGATCGGATCTCATAGGGAGGGGGCTTAGATCAACTCGAGGGTCCTTCAATGAGGGAAGCTTCCTACTGTACGGGGGGGCAATAAACAGTATCCGCAGAGCTTAGGTGGTGGCCTGGGAACGAGGAAGACAAACGGGCACACAGGAAAAGGGGGCTTGCAACAAAGGGCCTGGGACCAGGAAAGGAATGAAGGGAAGTGTCGCGCTGGGAACAGGATGGGGTTCTGAGGCAGGGCTGCGCTGAAGAGGGGTTTATGACTCAAGGCATGTGTGAGCGGGGGTTGTCAGAGTGTGGGCTTTGTGAGGGAGGAGGGCTATGCTGGGGGCCAGTGGCATGCAAAAAGGGTTTGTTCTGATCGAGGCACCTAAAATGGCGGGTGCACACGACAAAAAGTGTGGCATCAGGGAAAAAGGCAAGATGGCGCAGATAATGTTCACCAGATCGTACTAATTTTCCACAGTCCTCCCTTTAACATATCCAAGACATCTTGCTGGCCTATTTCCAATTCACGTCGACTGTGGTGGTCATAGGAAAAGAGGTAGGTACCCAGGTGAAGGAGTTATAAACATTACATTTTAAAATCTTTCATCTCAGGAGGCGGGTCTATCGATAAAAAAACTCGTTTGCAGGAAAGCCATAGTAATGCAATAACAGACAAAGATGATTCTGTAGTGAGAGCATTGGGTACATTTCATAGCTGCTTATAGTCGTTCGGAATGTAAATTGATAGGTCATTACATATGTGAGTTCTGTTCATGTTTGTTTGGAGCATAATTAATACAATGGTGGCTGGGAGAGAAATGAGACGTAGCAGAAACGATAATTGAGGGCGTCAATGTTCGAAGTTAATGAGTTCTCAGCATTCTTTGTCGTCTTTTGTTGGCGCTGTGGAGCACCGGCGGTGGAGCTACGGGTCCAGCTCTGTTCTAGGTCCCGCGTTGCAGGGCACGACCTTTTCCTCGCGTTTCTGGTCAAAAAGGTCCTTTTCGCCCTGTGTCCTTTGAGTTGATTGTCAAAAAGGTTCAGATGGAAGAAATGTGCGTGTGAGCAGTCCTTTAGGGTAGGTCGGAGAAAAAGGGGGATGGAGCAGGGCCAGATCGGGAACAGACTAGGGGGACGGAAAATTTCAGGTAGGCGGGCTCATGACCGAGTTTAGGGAGCGGGGACTTTTCGGTATACGTTGAACATTGAGCAGGGGCATCAGGTCAGCCCTTTCCTCTCGTTTTGTCGAAAACAGTGCCTCGTCCTGCAGCTCCTTACTGTCGCGGTCTCGCCTTGGCCAATGTCGCAGATGTTCCATAGTCTGTAGTCAGGCCACGTGCTCCCACATCCGGTCCTTCTTTCCTCCGACAGTCGTACCCTTAAATGAGTTTGAAAAGACAGTCTTTAGAGAATTGACAGAGGAAGGTAATCACATAAGTCTATTTCTCTCCCAGCTCCAGGCAAAAAAATGGAAACGTCCGTTATATTAGAGTTCGCAACTAACATATAAATGATTGATGATGGGCCTGCTGGATTTACTATAACTTTCCTTCACAGCTATTTCTTTGGTGTTTGTTGGTCGTGGGACGAGATCTGGCACCTTTTATTTCATTACAGTTACGTCAGTTCTTTTGACGGAGACCCACCTTCTTAATACGAGCCTTACAAAGCTATACCGTTCTCCAGGGCTTTATATTTAAAAAGGGTGCTGTGTGCTATCACCATGGTCTGACAGGTATCTTGCTGAGGGACGAACATAGGCTAAACATTTTTTCATTCTATCAATGCATCCTGCCTAAACATTTCCGCTTTCAACAGGGTTCATTGCAATGATTTCTTCGCTTCGGTCTAATTTTTAACTTTGTAAAACATCATTCTGGTTCCTACGTAGCCTCTTACGGCCTGACTAGTTAATTAGAAAAGACAGGGGTCTTATGGGGGTAAGGGCGTAAGTAGACCCATCTCTTACGACCGGGGGTGAGGGACAGTTTTATAACTCTCGTCTGGGGCAGCTGATACGAAACAGGGGGCGTTCCGGGAACATGAGGATGTTTCGATCACCTTTACTGTTTGGGTATTGCGACTATTCGGGACGGGGAAGGTCGCGTTATCTATGGCATCTTTTTATAACACAGGAGCCGCTGACATGTAGTTCCCTTATTTCGGGTCAGATTAGGGAACCTCAGTCGTCTTACCTGTCCTTTCCCTTATGGCCAAATCTCGGTTTCATCAATTTTTAGCAGAAAGGAGAGGTAGTGACACGGCGTCAGGGTGATTTTTATTTAGGATAAATTTTGAGCAAATACTTGTGGTATTTGGAGCCAATTGGTGGTGCACTAGGGGTGGCGGTTTGCCAATTTAGGTGCTAGTCGCTCGGAAGAGCGAGAGAGAGAGAGAGAGAGAGAGAGAGAGAGAGAGAGAGAGAGATGTGCAACAACAGGCTAAATAGTACACGTGCGACATGGGAAGTGACCGTGCATTAAGATAGGCTATTCAGCGCGTTATATAACATAAGACATTACGGGTCTGTGTTAGAATTTTGAAAGCATGCAGTTTGGGATGGACGAGCATTAGGCCGGGTACAGGGGACATGCGTCGAGTAAAAAAGGGGCACCATTGTGTCGCATTTCTTGCATTCTCGGTCTTTTAACCAGTTAAGTCAACGCGTCAGTCATACACAAACATCATCTCATAGTTTCAGACATACGTGACAGGTGTCCATTCACGCAACACGGATTAAGGGTGATCGCTTTCATCATGTCATACAATTTATTGGCTCTTTTGGTACAAGAGCAGTTTGTGTGTGTGTTTAGGTGCCACCAGGCAGTGTTAGTCCGCTTCGTGTATCAGACATGGCGAGGCTTCAGATCTTCACCATACCTTGGTCGTGATTCCGATGTGGCCTGCAGGGGGGAAAAAAGAGGGGAGGGGAGGGGGACAACATTCGAGCATATCAAAAGCACGGGTACGAAGGTCTTTTACTTACCTCATACTCGTCTTATCTCCTCGGGATAGAATCCCTGGGGTTGTGGTTTCTGGAGCCAAGGGGGGGGGCAGTGTGTCCTTATAGGCTGTGAGTAGGAAAACGTTAGAGAATCAGAAGCACTTAGCGCGAGGTTTCTAGTTGGTAGGTGTATTTAGCTATCGGGGTCCTTAAATCTCTTCCAACGCTGTGATGTTCTAAGGTTTATCAGCTCTTCGGTCAACTCTGTTCCCTAGTACCTTTGAGTGTCGTATCTTTATAATATTCTATCATTTACATCGTTTCACTTTACCCATCCTTTATATTCCATCTTTTACACTGTTTCGCCTTACCCAACCCCAGAAATCGAGGTCTTTCTCCATGCGCGAGTCCCTGAGTCAGTCGCATATTTGACGGCAGAGTGTCGTGTCTTAGATTCGATCCTCCATCCGGGGCTGGGCAACCATCTTCTATTAACCTTAAAGAGAGAGCAGAGTAGGGTGCACAGAAAAAAACTCTCCCGCCGATCCCACATTTTAAATAAAGCATGCAATACCCGTTCATAGTTTCGAAAACCTTTATTTGCACAATCGTTCTGCATGTTGATAGGACAGTGAGATCGGGGTTGGCCGGATACGGCAATGGCTAAAGTGCGTACAGTAGAGGGGGGGGCTATCTTGTAGGATTAAAAACATGTTTAAAAAGGTTCATTCATTCATTTGCAGGGAACTAAAAACGTCTATCGAATAGTTGAGGGACCAAGGGGCATTCATTTCATAATTGGAAACACAGTTGGACTAGTTGTAATCAAATTCCTATAGGTATACCATGGGTGTGTGTTATAAGCGAGGTTACATGATAATATCATAATGAATCGTACATTGAAAAAACAGTTTTCACGGTGCCCTTCTACATGTTCATCGAGTGAACCCTCCCTCTTTTTCGTCAAGTGTACAAAGGATCATATATATTTTTCAGAACATCGAGTCTTTTTAGCTAAAAAGACACCACGAGGTGTTCGTGAGTTCCTATTGATACCGGCGCCATTTTGGGCGGGGCCGGGTTAGTCCGGAAGTAGCGTCAGGGAAAAAAAATGTCTCCTACAACCGGCAGTTGGACCAGAGTCCTTTTTGGCAGTTAGAGAATTCATGCTAACAGAAGGAGTGGCTATGTCATGCTTTTTTCGTTAGCGATCAAGGCAGTTGTTCCTCACCGGAAGCCTGCAGGGGCCGAGGGCTCCTGGGACTTTTGTAGAATCTTCAAGGCTGTGGGGGTGCTGTCGGAGGTGGGGGCTCGTGCCCCGGTGGGCAAGCGCCCGAGTTACATTGCTGTTCACAGTTACTCTAGCGGCCGAGACCCGCCTTCCAGGGGGCCCAGACGCCGTTTTGAGGCCTGCAGCAGCCGCCCTTCGTCGAGTCTGCAAGAGTGGAGGAGACCTTTTGGAGTGAACCCATGTCCAGTGCTGCGGAAGTATGGCCACCTGCGGTGCATGTTCGGTGCTGTGCGGGTATTGGCGCAGCCGTTGCATGTTCGGTGCTGCGCAAGTATCGGCACCGTTGCATGTTCGGTGCTGCGCAAGTACTGGGGCGCCACCATGGTATGTTCGGTGCTACGCAGGTATTGGCACCACCGCCTGGCTGGAGGAGTTCGGCGCTGGGCCGGGGGCTGGGAAACCTCCTATCCGTGGAGGTGGGAGAGGCTCGTATGCGTCGCCTCTCCCTCCCAGCCCGACCTGGACTAATTTTCGCGGAGGTATGTACAAGTCATCCCTCCCCCCCAGAGTTGTCGCAGCCATTATTCAAGTGGCGCCGGGCGTGCTGCTGCGGCCATTACGGAGGAGAAAAGAAAGAAGTGGCGCCTGGCGCGTTGTCGCGGCCATTACGGAGGAGAAAAGGAAAAATGTCCCGTCCGTCTCTGGGCCGGGCTTCCGGTGGATGTCGGCCGGACGCCTCTTGCTCTGGCCCCATGAACGGGTTCCTTGGCTCATCGGCTGCAGCCGGATCCAGTCGGCCCCAGTCCCTGGCCATTGGTGGCCGGACCGGGAAGACATGTGGCGGGACTACCTGAAACTCCCTCGCGCCACCGTGGCCGGACTGGGGGAGAGAGAGAGGGGGGTCGAGGACATAGACATTCCCCCCCCTACAACTCTCCGGTGTGGTCAAGGTGATCCCCTGGCTGGGTCCCGCTGGCCCTTGTCTCTCCTCCGGCTCCACCCTATGTTACGATTTCCTGGCCGACTGTTGGCAGCAGGACCCGCCTTATATGGGTTGCTGCCGGCTGGGCGTAGCCGTAACCCTGCCCTACTTTGGAAGGTTCCAGAATGGGGGGGGGGCGAATGTTCTGCTGACTTTCATTTTCTAGTTTACCATTCTTGTTTCAAAAGTTTTCTGTTGTTAGGGCATTGATAGGTGTTATTATTACGTACTGTTATTTGTTTCTTGTTCGTTATGTTAAATAAAAGTTCAAGTTCATCAGTGGCCTACGGATTTCGTTTTCTCATTCCTTTCTTTCCAGGTTGTTTCATGCTAAAGCTTCTGTTAACAGAAGTTTAAGTAACACGGTAACACAGGCAGAGGGATGACGCAGATTCATGCATCACGTACACACAAACTCAGACGGGGAGACAGTACAAATATTATATAAAAAAGACCCAAGACAAACATAAAACAGTTATTGGCCACAATTATCTTATTTCTATATGCTGAGCATACTTTTTGTTAGAGCAATGAGGCAGGCTTTAGTTATATGCCTATAAGGATGCGGAAGAAAGGAGGTAGTAGGTTTTCAGACATTGGCAATATCCCTAGTCCTCTCGGCGAAGGATACTTGTGTAACCCTTACCTCGAAATACCCTAGACTTTTCCCTACTTGGCTAAACGTAAGGTTGCTTGATCATGTGTGTACATTATTCTTTCGGGTTTCTTCGGGGTTTGTCGTCTGTCAATTTAGAGCTAGACTGGGTTTTCCCGTCTTATCGTTGTTTGATCTATGAGGACTCGAACATGTCGCTGAAATCGGCCTGGCGAAATCTGTGCCATCGGGCATAATCGAACGTGGTGGTTCTATCTGGCCTGTCCATGTCAGTCTGATTCATCTTTGTCTCGCGCCTTTTCCCTTTCTTCCGGCCTGTTATTCCTGTCGGTCCTCTGCTCCTACTCACGTTCAGTAGAGTCGGGCATTGAGCTTTCCAGTGCCCGGCATATCTACAAAAAGCACATTGGTTTTGCCCTAAGTCTGGCCGTCCCGTGCGTAGTGTCGGGGGATTATTTTCGGGACGTTGTGTCCTGGGGTCGTCCTGTCGATATGTTCCTTTACCTGCTCTGTCCTCGTCTCTTTTCTTTCGTTGCATTGCTTCTTTGCGCCACATACCGAGGCAGTCGAGCATAATAGGCGTTGTCTTATTATCACGAAGGGCTATTTCTAACGTTTCTATTTTATCAAGATCGAAGGATCCTATCAGTGGCCACTGTTTCTCTTGATTTTCTTTGGTATACCTGTGCCACAGTTTACTATAGGCTATGGTAACTAATCCATAGTTTATGAACATGTCTTTATTAGGGGTGCCTTCCAGCGGAGCTAGATGATCCACCTCTAATAAACGGTCCGGGCTGAACCAGCTATCGACCAGTGGGGAGAAGACAGACATGACAGCTCAACAACGAGGGACAAAAAGTCAGCACTGCCTATCTTATCACTGTGCGCAAAGACTAGACAGAATATTTCTATTCTACGTTGTTTGCAGGCAGTGAATACCTCATGAACCAATATCAAAACAAAATAAACGACCAGTGGGGAGAATAAGTAGATCCGCAAAGGTCTGCGTCCTCTACCCTTTCACTATCTGCAAAGGGGAACCTGTTCTTTCCTGTTTGTAGACAGAGAATCTCCAGAAAACAATCCGCGAACAGTAGTTCGAGGTCAAAAACCGTTAATCAGTGTGGAGGGGGAAATCTCCCGAAAACAATTCGTGAACAAATGAACGATCAGTGGGGGAGAAAGATAGGCACGCTGGCTGCGTTACTTATCCTTCACTGTTTGCAAAGAGAAAGAGCCTACTGTTTCTTCGTGTGCAGACAGTGAATCTCCAAATAGGTCAACAAAGAGTAATACTAGTATTTTCTGAACAATTAAACAATTATTTCGTGATTCGTCGTGTCTACACAACCTTACCCGGACCGTATGGACAGTTTCTTGTCTTCCGAATCCAGCGCCCGATCGTCCTCTTTTCTTTGTATTCCTCGCAGCACTCCTGATGGTTCCCAGTCAGGACCGTAGATCACTCGGGAGAGGTCTGTTCGGAACCAGTGAAGTTCGGATGATCGGCTGCCAGACGAGGGTCTATTGGGCAAGAGCTCTCCCGATCGTTGCAGTCGTTCACTCTGTCGTCAGGACCTCTCCCACTGGATCCACGAGTCGCTGATGGGCCCCACGCTTGGGACGCCAATTGTTAAAACTAAGGTCAAGGGACAATCGATATTTGCCCGGCGGTATCGCCTCTTTAACCCACGAATTATTAATCAATGAAGAGGCAGGCGCTGGAGACGGGAAGGCAGGAAACAAGGTTTATTCTCTCTGGAGGAGAACACATCAGTTCAAACAGCAGGTATCGTTCTGAGGTGCTCTACCCACATCTCTGAGGCCTGGCCTCTTATACACAAGTTTATTGCTTTATTACATACAACACATTCTTGGCAAGGCTTTGATATACGGAAAGACAGTCTCGGAACCCCCGCTCCCAGCCCGTTCCCACACACATACACAGCAGAAGTCCCCACCCCGGTCACAACAGGTGATGATTATCGCACAGCTGGACATTCCGCCGATTCACGGAATGTGGGGGGTTTGATCGGATCTCATAGGGAGGGGGCTTTGATCAACTCGAGGGTCCTTCAATGAGGGAAGCTTCCTACTGTACGGGGGGGCAATAAACAGTATCCGCAGAGCTTAGGTGGTGGCCTGGGAACGAGGAAGACAAACGGGCACACAGGAAAAGGGGGCTTGCAACAAAGGGCCTGGGACCAGGAAAGGAATGAAGGGAAGTGTCGCGCTGGGAACAGGATGGGGTTCAGAGGCAGGGCTGCGCTGAAGAGGGGTTTATGACTCTGTGGTAAATAAATAAATAATACCCTATTTTTGAATATATAAATGAATAACAGATAGCTCAATAAAATAAGAGTCAAGATTCGAGGTAGTAGGAGTTTGCAGGTTTATTACAGCATAAAGGACAGGAACAGGACAACCTGCACGGGGACAGGATGGCAGCGCTGCCGGGGGCAGAATCTGGACAAGGGAAAGGAGTAACTTTTAATAACAGTACATGAGCATATATACATAACGCAAACACATAGCATTACATTGCAGTAGGCGTAGCAGTGGGTGGAGCAATAGGCGTGACGCGTAGCAGTCGCGAGAGATAAAGGTGAAAGTGGGTGTAACAGGGCGTATACATAGACATGTGATGCAAACGTAACAGAATATGTCATGAATGGGGCGGAAACCATGGAGGGGGCTACCTGAGGAGCCGGGACCTCTAACCTGGTGGTGCGCGCAAACTGGCAATGACGTATCACTAGGAGAAGCTGGGGGCTTCGAACTCTGTGCTAGGAGCAGAGACTGAAGTCTGGAGAGTCAGGGCGACATGTACCTAAACAGTATCTAGTATCTGATGTTTAGAGAACATGTTGATATAAACTAGAAGTCAGGAGGGGAAAGGCTAACTTGATTCTAAGACTGGACCATGCATTATTCTACATGTAGTGCGTGATGAAGAATATTAAATGACCATTAAATGCAGTATTTCTCTAACGTGGAGACGTGAAGGCTAGACAATGACGGAAACTATTGATGCGGTTCAGTAGCTTAGGAATGCAGAGAAGGAGGACTGAACTGATAACTGGAACTATAACATACTTTTGGCAGACTCAGAGGCAGAGCCAGCTGAACCGGGCACTGCGAGGCAGGAAGTAAGTGAAGGGTCGAGGATACAGGTGGGGGCTGTATCGCTCCTCAGCGAGGCTTCAGGAGACAGGAGCTGAATCTGGTGTCCAGGCCCTTTTGAGGCCTAGAAACGGGGACTTTACAATGGAATAACGTGCACACTGAGAAACGTGGCAACGTAGCTTTACATAGGCCTGATATTCGTAGTATTCACGAGGACTGGAAACTGGCATATTAGAGGTGGACACAACTGTAATTGCGTCATTAATCGAACATAGGGAGTACATATGCATATTTAATCATGCACACATAACATATGATGGATGAGGCGTAGGGACACAGAACATGGCAAAATTTACTTTTCCACATTCCCTCCTTGTCACTACGTTTCCATCAGGAAACATCAATTTTCATGATACCGTCTATCATTTCATACAGTATCATTTGCTCGTCTCGAATTTTCTTGGAACGGGATTTAGAACGGGGCTTGGGACTAGGAATACAAGAGGTAGCACAAATGCCGCAAATCGCAGGGCCACATTGTATACAGAGGCAGCAGCTGAATATGATCGCTACTGCAATACCTAGGAAGGACAATATTTTCCATCCCCATGCGGAAATTATATTCCAGAACCAACCGGACCATGTCCAGGTGCCTGGGTCTTGGTGTATCATATGGGCAATTTTATGGAGTCTGGTTATAGCTGAATAAACAGACGGCGCGTTATTTGGAATGAAAATGCAGCAACTAGATCCGATGACTCTACAGGCCCCGCCCCTATCGGCCAGTATGACGTCAAGGACGAGACGATTCTGTAAAACGACAAATCTCATAGCAGATTGCTCTTCGGTTAAGTTACCTAGAGCAGAGGCAGTCTCATTTACTACAGCTTCGAGGGTTCTGGTTAACCTACGGATCAGTTTACTATTCTGGATAGGTCCTATAAAGAAGAAGAACCCTCTGTTGAAATCTGTATACTGTTCTAGAGCAGTTTCAGTATAATCGACAATTGGGGACTCCCTTCTATGTCTAATGTGTACTAGATGTGTATTTCTATGATAATCAGGTGGGGCTAGAAAAACAGGTGGCAGTAGGAAGGCAATGTAACAGGTTCCCTCCCAATCGAGGGGCAAACGAACATATGTGGTTTGACCACAAATAAAATAAGAATGACGTGAAGCTTTAAAAATAGATTTCCCACTGTCACTATACTTGACAATAGTAGTACATTCACTGTGTCCTACATGTACAGAACCATAATTTCGGACACATAATTCGCCTTTGACTGGTAATACTGAAATAGCAGGTAAGTCTGGAGTAGTATCAGACTGAACATTCAAGACCATGAAATTCGAAGAATAATTACCTAAATTGTACACTTCATTTTCTAAATCTAACCCGGTTCTGTGGGGAAGACCTTGCTTGTCTGGAAAACATGTACAGTTAAGAAAAGACATATCTGTTGAGGATGACGTTAACGTGGACCATGCTCCACACGAACATTTATGTGAAAAAGGATAAGGAAAAAGTGGCAGAACTCCCTTCGGTGTCTGGAAAGGGGGGAGTCGACCACACACCCAACAATTAGTGGTATTGCTGGTCTGGTGTGAGTAATGTAACATGCGGATGAATGAGTTATTTCGCATAGCGAGGCGGTAAGAGAGTTCATGAGGAGGCAGATCACTAAACGTGTGCTCTACTGTAGCATTAGCAGACTTATTTACATGAAGAACTGGGAAATACAAGAAAAATGCATAACTGGTGCAGGAAATCATAATGCTGAGAAACAATATGAAACATAGAAAAACGATACATCGGATTGAGTTTTGACTAACTCTCTCACTATGGGGGTCTATTTTATACATGTCAGAAACAGTCTAACCGTTTCACCTAGGGGAGGACTTAGACAATCAAACTGACTGACTTATTTTACTAGACCGGAGTTTTAGCTTGTACTCCTGTTGCGGAGTTTTCTCTAACAGGGGAGGGGTTGTAGCAATGTCTTTTGCGGGACAGTCCTTGAGAACAATATTTTGGCAATCCTTCAAATCCTGGGAAATGTTCTTTAAGACGGGTTTCAGTCCATTAAATTGTTTGACATGAGAACGGTGCACCCAGCCTTTGCGACCTTCCAACTTCACGGCTGTACGGGTGGTGAGGAGGACCTGTCGGGGCTCTTTCCAACGAGGCTCCAGCGGACTTGATCTGTCAAAGTTGCGGACCATCACCATGGATCCTGGAACGATTTCGTGCGGTGCCACCTCGGTATTGTCTGGAAATGCGGCGGCAACCTGTGAACGACATGAGTTGAGGGCAGACATCAAGGAAGCTAGGTAATCTGTCAGCATATTACTTGAAACATCGGTAATACTTCGGGGTCTAGGAGTACCCCACAAATTTGGGGGGCGGCCGAAAACGACCTCGTACGGGGACAGACCTGATCTGGAATGTGCGACCATGCGCATATAAAATAAAGCGACTGGCAGAGCTACTAGCCAGTCCACACCTTTTTCTTTACACACTTTTGCAATACGGATTTTTAGAGTCTGATTATGTCTCTCTACGAGACTGGCTGCTTCAGGATGGCGTACACAATGAAACTTCCACTGGTACCCTAACAACAGGGAGACGTGCTTCATGAGTTCAGATGAGAATGGCTGGCCGTTGTCAGAATATACGACTCTAGGGAGTCCATAACGAGGGAAGAACTCACGAACCAACTGCTTGGCAGTGGTCGCGGCTGTGTAATCTGGGACTGGATATGCTTCTGTCCACCTGGACAAAGCGCATACAACTACAAGGACATACTTGAAACCTCGACATCGCTCCATCTGAATATAATCCATCTGGAGGACTTCAAAAGGGTGGTCAGGGGGCTGGAATCCACCTTGTTCCACCGGGACACTTTTACCTGGATTAAACTGACAACATATCATACAGGTACGGACTTTCTGCTTGGCTGCAGCTCGTAAATGCTTGTTGAACCAGATGTTCTGGATACTATCTAACATAGCTTTTTCTCCTAAATGTGCTGGACTATGTGCGGTATTAATAATGACTTGAACCATAGAGTCGGGGAGAAACCATGTGGCTCTACCCTTCGTTAACCATCCTTGATCTGTCTGGACCCCTCCTTGTTAGGACCATTTCTTGATTTCTTCAGGAGTAGCATGTAACTGTATGTCTATGACATCTTGTGTAGGGTTCTTAACTGTCATACATGTAATCGGATCTGGAGTATGTGTCTGATTAACTGGAATGTCTGGAGTCTGTGCTGTAAGCTTGGCTGTGCGATCTGCTAGATCATTACCTTGGGAAATAGTGTCAGTAACTTTCGTATGTGCTTTGCACTTCATGATAGCGATAGATGTCGGTAAATGTATGGCATCTAACAGAGCTTGAATAAGGAGACCATGCTGAATCTTGGTTCCATGAGAAGTCATGAAACCTCTCTCCTGCCAGAGCACTCCGAAGTCGTGTACGACTCCGAATGCGTAACGTGAATCTGTGTAAACATTAACTTTCAAGTTCTTGGCGTGTATGCAGGCTTGTGTCAGAGCAACTAGCTCTGCTGCTTGAGCGGACAGGGTATCAATACGGTGTGTTTCAATAACTTCAGTGTCAGTAGTCACTGCATACGCGGCGACTAGTTCTCCTGTACTTGTTCTCATACACGAACCATCCACATAAAGTGTCAGGTCGGGATCTAATAACGGAATATCTGTCAGATCCTGTCTTGGCTTTGTCGTAATGTTAACTACTTCCACGCAATCATGTGTGGCTGGATTTGAATTAACTGATGGTAACAGTGTAGCAGGATTCAGGATGTTGCAGCGTCTGATTTCTATGTGTGGCTGGAACAGTGTCAATTCATAACCTGTTAAACGTGCAATTGTCAAGTGCTGAGTTTGTGTTCGGTTTAAAAGAACTTCCACGGAATGTGGAACTTGTACTGTCAAGGAGTGTCCTAAGACTATGGAATCACTTTGTCTGATAGCTAGGGCTGTGGCTGCAACTGACTTGAGGCACGCAGGCAGAGCCTGGGCTACAGGATCTAATGTGCTCGAAAAATAAGCACAGGGCTTGTATTGTCCTGCTTGATCTTGTGTGAGAACAGATAATGCTGTACCTTCGCGTTCAGTAACGAAAAGTGTAAAAGGCTTACTGTAGTTCGGTGTAGCTAGAACTGGAGCTTGGCATAGGGCTTTCTTTAACTCATTGAAACTAAGTGTATGTTCAGATGTCCAAGGGAGAACAGTCGATACGGCTGCCTCCTGTGTCGTTAACTGTATCAGTGGTTTAGCTAGAAATGCATACTGAGGAATCCATTGTCTGCAGTAAGAAGTAAGGCCAATAAAAGCACGTACCTCCTTCTGGGTCTTGGGCTGAGGAAGACTCGCTATTAACTGGATACGGTCTGGTGTCAACTGCCTACCCCTCTTGGACAGTAAGTGTCCTAAGTAGACCACTTGCTGGACACAGAATTGAAGCTTAGAAGGGGACACCTTGTGCCCCATCTCGGCTAGGAAATACAAGACTGTAAGGGATGCTTGCTCGCAAGCACGTTCAGAACGGGCTGTGATCAGTAGATCATCGACATACTGGAGCAGGGCAGTGTCAGTTGGCATGTGAATGTTGTCTAGTTGTCTCTTGAGTGCTTGACTGTAAATACTAGGACTTTCTGTGAAACCTTGAGGAGCTCGTGTAAACATATAGCTCCTTCCATTTAAACAAAATCCGAAAAGGAACTGGCTGTCTGGATGAATAGGGACACTGAAAAATGCGTTCTTGAGGTCTATGACAGTGAAGAACGTGGCTTCGGAATCAATGGCCGTTAATAGGGAAGAGATATCTGGAACGACTGGGTACTGCGGAATAATACATTTATTAAGCTCTCGTAGGTCAATCACTAATCGATATACTGGGGGTGCATTTGGATCAGTACGTTTCATGACTGGAATGATCGGAGAATTACATACATTGGAGTCAGTTTCTACAACCACTCCCTGAGTCATGAGCTCGTCAATAATTTTGGATACGGCTGCCACAGCCTCAGGTGGCAATCTGTACTGCCTGATTCGTGGTAACACTACACCTAGCTTGAGAGTCACACGATAGGGTGTGATTTGCATATAACCAACATCAGTTGGACCTTGCGCCCATAAGTGCTGTGGTACATTAGACAGTCTGGGATCAAAATCTCGTAATACATAGTGACCCTTAAAGTCACGTAGGAACAATCGTATTCCCTCTGGGGAACAGCATATAACTGCACCTAACTCTTTCAGTGTCTTAATGCCCAACAGGTTTTCTGGACATGACTTAGTAAGTAACAGATCAGTAGTGCGGGACAATGGACCTACTTCTAGAGTAACTGGCTTTGAAATCTCATTTACGATAGGTTTTCCTGAAAATCCAAGGGAAACATTTCTTGAGCCTGAGAGCGGAGCCCCTGGAACTTCGGCGTGACTAATTGTGGTCCTACTTGCCCCTGTATCAATCAAAAACTTTCTGTCTTTCCCTAATACTTGACTGTGAACATAGGGACCTTCTTGATCTACAGGTATCTCGATGAGAGGCAAGCCTACCTCCCTCTCTAGGCTGTTTCATGAATACTGCTGGTACTCTGGATACTCAGACTGTGCATACTGGTACATCTGCGATGTAACATGCTGTGTTGCAGCGGTAGGCTGCGGAGCTGTAACTGTCTGTGGTGCATTCTGTGACTGAGGAATCTGTGAAACTTGTTCTGGTCTAGGCGGACGTGGTCTTTCTTTAGTCTTACCGGTAGCTATGTTGTGTTTCAGAACTGCACACTCATTTATAAAATGACCTGGCTGTTTACAATAATTGCAGTTCCCTTTAACGGGAGCTGCAGGATGACTGGCTTGATTCGGACCCCTCTTCTGACTGTCTTGAGGAACAGATTGTGCAACTAGTACTTTCATTTTCGTGTCTTTCATACGTTTTCTTTCGTGTTCTTGCTCTTCTCTGATTCTATTCTGGTGGTATTGGAGCATTTGTAACATCTGGGACGGGGTATTAGCTTGCCAGGTACTTTCGACTTTCAAAACTCGATTTTTAATTGATGGACTTGAATTCTCGACTAATTTAGTAACAAAAAGGTGAGGGTATGACTCACTACTTGTCTTGAGGCCACTGTTGATACTAAAACATTTTTCAAATCTAGAATAAAAATCACTAATATCCTCATCTTGCTTCTGTTTACAGGCTGAGATTGCATCCCAGTCTTCTTTTCTAGTTGTCAATAATCTGGGTAAAACTTGTATTAATAATTCCGGTAATTCTTTACATTTATCTCCAAGACCGGTACCTGGTACTCGTGCCTTGTCTTCAGCTTCTAGAACTGCCCAATCGATCTTTTTCTCTCCCACCTCCCATTCTTTTTCCTTGAGCTTTTCATACACCCCTGCGGGCAGCAGAACCTTTAACATTTTAATTATATCCGGATACGTGTATTCTCCCATACGGAGCATGTCTTTTAATTCTCTATGGAACCCTGCTGGATCTTTGTCATGACAGGGAATTAATTTCTTCATCTTGAGGAGTTCCATCTTTGTAATCGGAGTGTAAACAAACACTCGTTCTAGTTCGCCACCCGTTCCTCTAACTGGGTGGACTTCTCGTAACGGATTCTGTCTCTCCATGTAAAATGGTTTACTTTCTGGGGGTGAGACATGAACAAAATGCGGGTTCAGAAACGTTCTATATTTGTGACGCTGTTCTAGAATGACACTAATTAAGTCGGTACCTAGACCTTTCCATCTATACTGGAGTAACTCGTTCAGGACATCATGTAACGGACCTGGATCAGAGTGTTGACCCTCATACAAAGTAATGAGGTGCTGGATCATATACATACCCGCCAGTCGTTGTTCGGCTGGGGGCATTTTCAGAAACATTTGTGCCACTATTTCGTCTGGAAAAGTGATAGAATCAGTAATCCATCGGACTGCTGATCGGGCTAGTTCTTGTTCATGCATGGTACTTAACTCACTGTAACCGATTCGTGATTTCAGAATGTGATCGGTAGCTTGAAACACTTGTTCTAGTGAACCTTGTTCTGGTGCTGGAGAATGAAAAATAGACTTGTGTTCTAGGCGTAAATGGCGATCTGGAAATCTAGATTTTCCTACATACGCTATTCTGGAGGGATTCTCGTCCTCTACCTCTTCAGTATCAGAGTTACTTTCTTTCTCGCTTACTTGTGCCGCTTTACGTTGTTCGTGTATCTTTATTATTTCTCTACGGATTTTCTTGTACATACTCTCCACAGCACCGACGGTCTTGTGTTTACCCTCGGCTATATTATCACTCCACCTTGTCAGGATTTTCATTTCGGCTGGATCTTTAGACGGGTAATCTTGTTCTCTTATTAGACAATTGATCAGAAACTTTAATATCATGAGCTGGATCTCGGCTTTCCTTTGAGACATGGCCTCGTTAATGCTTTCTGGATCATCCCCTGTACGGATGAAACGATATATTCTGTCTAGATCTTCTTTCATATTCGGTAAGGTGACTAGATACTCGGCCACCTTTCTTACGCGGAATGAATATAAAACCATATTATCCTCGCCTGGGACTGGATCATAGCAGCATTCGGCAAGGGATTTACTTATTTCTGCTACAGTCTGATGTCTGGGCGTACGCTGTGACGCTTGTGCATGTAACTCGGCTGTCGTTAAACGCTTGTGTGGCGGCGGGGTTTGAGGAGTACCTCCCCCTGCGGCCCCTAAACTAGAGTCGTCTACTGAGGCTCTTCGTCCTGGCAGAGTGGGAAATGGAAATGCAGGCTGGACTTGTATGGCGGGCTGGACCGGGGGTACCGTAACAGGTACTCCGGTGTCTGGAGGAGCGGGAAGTGCCTGATTTACAGGGACTGGCGGAGCGCGAACAGGATTTGCATATTCTGGGACTGTGTCGTCCAAATAGGACGAAATAAAAATATCAGCTGCGGTCTGTTTGTGACGTAGCTTGGTCGGAACTAATGGTGGCGGGAAATTACTGGATGCCTCTGGGGTCGCTTTTAGCAAGCCCTCGGCAAGGAGAGGATACATACCCCTATTAAGGGCATGCCTCTGTCTGTCTGACTGTTCGGCTTTGACTTGTTCACCAATCTCGATTAGTTCTTTTTCTTGTGCTCGTTCTAAGGATTCTCTACTTAATTCTGACTTTCTGATTTCTTTTTCGGTTCTTTTATGAGATTCTTTACGCCATAACTCAATGGCATCTTTCTGTGACTGTCTGGCTTTCTTTTTCCATAATGCTTCTTCTACTCGCATGATGCACTCGGCATCCCATGTACCCGATACGGGCCATCTATACTTTTCTTCTAACTGTTTGGTATACTCTACCCATAAATCTAGATACAATATGGCGCTTATGCCATGCTTCTGATACATAAAGTGACCTGGACTGTCCCTCGGCGGAACAGGAACTGCTTCTTCTAACAAACCTTTTCTAGTTTTTAGCTGACGTAATCTCGAAAAGAGAGACATTGTAAACTTGAATCGGAACACAATACAATACACGAGAAACAATAACAATTTGGAGAACAATTCAGGCATACCACGACATTGGAAATACATTGAACAACATCATAACATAACAGTTCGGACAGAATATTACCTGGAATACTGAAAAACAGAAACACAAGAATTTCTCGAGAACGGAACAGACTAGAGTTACTGGATGCACTGCTGAAACAGTACGGAACATACCGGTCCCATAAAGGGACGCATCAAGACCCGTATCCACCTAGGTGAACACTTCGTTTGTGAGTCTGTGTACCACCAACCCACGGACCAGAGTCAATTTAGATTGACCCTGTCTAGATACTACCCCAGTAATGGTACTCACCGGGCAGCAAGAACGGAAAGCCTCGGATCGGACTGAACTGCTACGACGACGGACGACGAACTTCGGACTTCAGTTACGGGTGGGCCTCCGGATACCTCGGACCTTGGACTCTCGGCTTGGGCTCTGGTCGGGACTCACCGCGTTCCTCCACCGCCTCGTCTGGATGCTGGACCGCCTCCTCCGTCTCCTCCGTGGGCCTGAGGGATACTTGAAGCAGAAATATCTGCCGGTGCACGGTATGGTTCCGTCACGGCTGCAGAGGGTCAGGGGGCCGGCGTGGCTTCACCGGCGCGTGGGGAAAGGGCAAGTCCCTATTCGGGCGCCATTATGTGGTAAATAAATAAATAATACCCTATTTTTGAATATATAAATGAATAACAGATAGCTCAATAAAATAAGAGTCAAGATTCGAGGTAGTAGGAGTTTGCAGGTTTATTACAGCATAAAGGACAGGAACAGGACAACCTGCACGGGGACAGGATGGCAGCGCTGCCGGGGGCAGAATCTGGACAAGGGAAAGGAGTAACTTTTAATAACAGTACATGAGCATATATACATAACGCAAACACATAGCATTACATTGCAGTAGGCGTAGCGGTGGGTGGAGCAATAGGCGTGACGCGTAGCAGTCGCGAGAGATAAAGGTGAAAGTGGGTGTAACAGGGCGTATACATACACATGTGATGCAAACGTAACAGAATATGTCATGAATGGGGCGGAAACCATAGAGGGGGCTACCTGAGGAGCCGGGACCTCTAACCTGGTGGTGCGCGCAAACTGGCAATGACGTATCACTAGGAGAAGCTGGGGGCTTCGAACTCTGTGCTAGGAGCAGAGACTGAAGTCTGGAGAGTCAGGGCGACATGTACCTAAACAGTATCTAGTATCTGATGTTTAGAGAACATGTTGATATAAACTAGAAGTCAGGAGGGGAAAGGCTAACTTGATTCTAAGACTGGACCATGCATTATTCTACATGTAGTGCGTGATGAAGAATATTAAATGACCATTAAATGCAGTATTTCTCTAACGTGGAGACGTGAAGGCTAGACAATGACGGAAACTATTGATGCGGTTCAGTAGCTTAGGAATGCAGAGAAGGAGGACTGAACTGATAACTGGAACTATAACATACTTTTGGCAGACTCAGAGGCAGAGCCAGCTGAACCGGGCACTGCGAGGCAGGAAGTAAGTGAAGGGTCGAGGATACAGGTGGGGGCTGTATCGCTCCTCAGCGAGGCTTCAGGAGACAGGAGCTGAATCTGGTGTCCAGGCCCTTTTGAGGCCTAGAAACGGGGACTTTACAATGGAATAACGTGCACACTGAGAAACGTGGCAACGTAGCTTTACATAGGCCTGATATTCGTAGTATTCACGAGGACTGGAAACTGGCATATTAGAGGTGGACACAACTGTAATTGCGTCATTAATCGAACATAGGGAGTACATATGCATATTTAATCATGCACACATAACATATGATGGATGAGGCGTAGGGACACAGAACATGGCAAAATTTACTTTTCCACAACTCAAGGCATGTGCGAGCGGGGGTTGTCAGAGTGTGGGCTTTGTGAGGGAGGAGGGCTATGCTGGGGGCCAGTGGCATGCAAAAAGGGTTTGTTCTGATCGAGGCACCTAAAATGGCGGGTGCGCACGACAAAAAGTGTGGCATCAGGGAAAAAGGCAAGATGGCGCAGATAATGTTCACCAGATCGTACTAATTTTCCACAAAGTAGCCGGATGCAGTTCTGTCAATTCTTCCTATTGTTCCAGGATTACTGTTTCTTGCATAGTCGTTTGTTACTTCAGTATAAATTGGTGTGTCTCTGCTAAATGTTTTTATTTGGGTTTTCAGAGGTCTAAGTTCCATTGCATTGTTGCTTAGTCCTTGTTCTAGTTCTGTAGGCGTTTCGAATGTGATTAGCCTCTTAGATTGAACCTCTGTGTTTGTAGCAAATCTTGGTGTTCTACTACTTATCAGGAGTCCACTTGGCCTACTATTTGTTATCGGCCACATGATTGTGGTTTTACCAGGTCGATGGATACAACTCGGTTCTCCTTTTTACCAGCAAGCGGCGGTAGTACAACTGATCTTGTCCCGTTGATAGACAAGACAGGAACTGCTTTTCTGTAAGAAGGCCCAAATTCCTTCTTTACCGCGATCTTTTCTCTGACTAGATCCCCGACTTTTGGAATCCAGACAGGTCTTGCTGGGACAGGTGGTGGTTCTTCAGTGGTTGTTGGCTGCTGTTTCAACTTTATGTTGCTCAGGTCTTTTCTTGTTTCGTTTAAGTCCTGCAAAATAGCCAAACGATCTTTGATATCAAAGCATTTTTCCTTCACCACTGAAGTCTGACTGTCGAGGTCTAAGACTAACATCCTAGTTCCAAATAATATTTCGTACGGACTGAATCCCTTCAGAGAATTTCTTGGCAGGTTATTTAGACTACGTTGGACACTTATTAGATGTTTGACCCACCCAGCTCCCGAACCTAATATCCTTTCTGTTATAGATAGCTTTATGCCTTGGTTTTTTCTTTACACCATCCCGTATCCCTCAGGAAGGAAGTGAGAAGAGTCCCGCTGTGCTATGCTCATTTGGCCATGTTTCCCCTCAGGCTGGAGGGCCAGATTGAAAACAATGGTCAGACGTAGCATGCTCTTAGCGTATATGCCATTTAGACTCGCAAATCTTTGTATAACAGTCCAGACGTCAGCCGAGTGCTGGTGATCTACATTATAAGTGGAAACTAGCCTGTATATGTTAATCAGACGCTTTGCTTTTTACTGTTGATCTTTTCTGGAGTGAAACGACACGGTATTACACCGTTTCTCTCACCACTTCGATTTCTGTTACAGTTTGGGCAGTTCTTTACAAAAATGGTATGATGCAGGCTCATGCCTGGCCACCAGTACCTTGATTGTAATTCTTCCAGAGAATCTTTTAGTTTGAGGTGTCTGAGACCCTCACCCATATGTGCGTCTGCTATTAACAAGGTTCTCCTGTCCATGTTTGGAATCACTCTATCCCCCACTCCAGGGATTCGAGCAAAAGGGACGGAGTTTGCATCGATTATGTATGTATAATTGAGTGGATAGTTGATCGGTAGCGCTGAGCAGTCGCCTCTTGATGACGTTTTCATCGCCAGCACTGTTTCACCGTCAATATACTTCACTGTACGCTTTTTTCGAGCTACGGAAGCCGATTTAGTTGCTACCGCTGTGGCTGTCTCAGCCAATGAATTCCCTGCAACGTGAACGCCATCACGCTGATGACTCAGTGAGTGTGTCACGTGAGTCTTTGGTAGTTCTTTTTGTAAAAGAGCTATTTGTTCCCAAAGCAGTTTTTGCTTTATTGTTGCACCTGTGTCATCTATGTAACCGTTTTGAATCCATGTCTGCAAATCGTTGTTATATGATTTGACGCAGTAATATGAATCGGACACTATAAGTGTCGGGAATTCGCGATCCGCATTATCTAGCGCCATTTTCAATGCTATTATTTCAGTCTGTTGTTCTGAATTAGTCTACTGAGTGTGTTTTTGTTAATAGAGGTCTTAGTTTACCTCCGCGCCACACTTCTTTTGTAATCTCACATGTTGGGTTGTATGCTTGTTCTCCCCAAACGGAGGGTTGAGCATGTCCGTCTGTATAGATTACACAAGCGTATTGTCTTAAGGGCAGAATGTCGATAGGCAGAGGGAATGTTCTTTCATATTCTAGATTTTTCAATTCCTTTAGTTCTGGATCAAAGTAGTAGTATACTTTGTCCGTTGTAATTGAATTCACCCATTGTATCCATTCCGGATTCAATGTTGTTGTTGGTAAATTACACGGTGTTGTTAATGCCTCAAAGGCTGATTCTGCTGTTCTGACTGTGATGTGTCTACCGTCCGCTTGATCTTTTTCTCTAGCTATTGCGGTTTGAACTGCATGAACAATGTTTTCTTTAATGCTGAATTTCTTTTCAGCTTCTGTGTACAAGTGTGATTTGAATGCAATTGGTACCTTTTCTCCCTCATTAGAGGTCAGGTATGTGAATCCGCATCTTCCTGGGATGACTCGAATCACAAGATTGCGTGTGTTATCACGTGTTTCTAATTTTGTTTTAATTAATATGTCTGTTTGTAAGGATCTCAGAATTTCTGTGTGTATTTGAGTCCAATTGGTTCTTTTAAAATCTGGTTTTATTAGATCATAAAGGGGTTTGACGCTTTCTGCGTAATTTGCAATGTATGTTCTTCCGAAATTTAGGAAGCCTAGAATTGACTGTAGGTTTTTCAGTGTTCTAGGTGCTTGGAGTACGGCACATTTCTCTAGGAAATTGTCAGCCAGGCTTTTGCCTTCACTTGATAATTCATATCCTAAGAACAGGACTGTTAGATGGGCAATTCTAGATTTTTTAAAGTTGAATTTGTAACCCTGTGCTGCGAACCCAAGTATTATGGTGTTCACTCTCTTCAAGTGAGTATCCAAGTCATCATCTGTTAGGTATATGTCATCGACATAAGATAATGCTTCGTCATCATATGTTTGTAGTAACTCTGTTACTCTCGCTGAGAATACCCCTGGGCTATTCTTGTACCCCTGGGCTAACCGACAGAATTGTTTTTGAGTGCCATTTATTGAGAACGCAGACAAATATCTGCTCTCTGGTGCTATGTTTTGACAAAAGAATCCATTAGAGATGTCTAATGTTGTTTTGTATTTTTTGCGCACTATGTTATTCATTAGTGCAGCACTATGCGAGTTTTGTACTGCAAAAGTTTTGCAACATGAGTTAAGGTGTCGGTAATCCAAAACTAGACGATATGAATTGTCTGGTTTGGAGACCGGAAACAAAGGGTTGTTCATTTGTGAGGTGCAAGTTTCAATCACCCCCTGGTATTCTAGTTGATCTAGGATTTCTTTTACCTGTTTTTTAGCTTCTTGCTTAATTGGGTACTGTCTTTGTGCAGTAGGTTGTGATTTTAACTGGATTTTGTGAGGAGGAGAGTCCTCATCCCATCCTACATGATTTTTATATAAAGCAGGAGCTAGAGCTACTGCCCACTTTCTGGCAAGTGTGTATTTTTTATGAATTGGGATATGATTTGAGAAGGCAGGCATAATTATTTCTTCGCCATGAGGGCACTCCCTGACAAACTCTGGTGGCCAGTCTTTTTCAGCTAGAAGGATGTCATAGCCCTTGGAGAGATTATCCCAAAATAGTCCCATTATTTTTCTAGTCTTATCCCCTTCTATACGTAAAGTTATTTCATATATTTTGTGAGGTTTGCTAACTCTGGTGTCTGCAGTTTCCACTTGAAGATATTCATTCGTGTCCACTGTCTCCAGAAGATTCATAAGGACTTTGCGAGCTATGCTCACTTCTGCTGCGCTGTCTAGCATTGTCTGAGCCCATTCTCCGTTTTTCAGTTGTGTCCTCAGTATTCTCGGCATTGTTAACTACCTTGATACTGGCTACCTTCTTTTTTGGAAATTGTAGTTTCTTTTTTAGATGAGCAGGTTCCTTGTCTTTGGACTTGGCGTGCTCTTCTCTTTGTTCTGATCGTCCTCTTCTTTCCGATTTCTGCGAGGAAGTCTGAAAAGATTGAGAGGGACGTGTATCAAAATCTTGATATCTATCAGGCTTCTTTATATTATCCCTATTTCTAAGGTTATATCTTTTCCCAGAGGGGTCACTTTGGGGTGACCTGTGTCTCTGGTTCGGAGATTTTTCTCGCCGCCGAGGAGACCTTCGTCTGGACTGGAATTTCTTTTCTTTAGGATTGGATTGTTTGTTTCCATCCCAGCTCTTTTTTTGTGATGTTGAATTATTATTAAAAAATATTTTTTCAGGACTTTCAATCAGTTGCGGTTTTACTGGTATTCCACCTAAACTATCTCTACCTAGTTCCTCATAGGATTTTTCTATAATTCTGGCAATTTCAGCTGGTTGGTCTGCTATATCTGTCTCCTTTAACCTCTGGCGGATCGCCACGTTTGCTGCTTCTCCCTTTATGTTGGCTAATAATATAGCCGAGACCTGCTTGAAGTCTTTTAGTAATTTCATACCAAGAGTTAAAGCGGGTTCTGGACCGTATTCGTCTTGAATTTGTTTTAGCACATCTGGTATTACCGAAATGGATGGAACACCGTGCGTTTTTGTGTAGATGGAAGCAAAGACTGTACCCCAAGTGTCACAGTCCTCCACGTGTGGTGCGATTCCCATTGGAAGACAGATAGTCAGAATCCTGTGTTTTTCTAACGGGGTGGTGTCTGGAAACACCACCTCTATTTGGGTGATTTTTTGTGCTAACCAGAATGGTATTTGTTCCCGTTTAGCTGGTACTTTACCTAGGCAGGACTGTATGTTCTGTGGTGTAATTTTATTTGTGTTCCCCTGATGAGGGGTCAGCTGTGGAATTTTAATTGCTGGTTGGATTGTTGAAGTCCGCATTACATATTGGACTAATTGTCTATGTACTTTTATTAATTGTTTTAGCTGTGTTAAAAGCTCTGGTGCAGGCATTCTTTCAATGTCTGGATGTGGTGTGTATCCGGCTAGGACCGGCCACGTTGCTCCTGGTCTACCTAATGGACCGAGCCTGGTGATGTGATTATTATGTTTTAGGGCGCCATTAAACAAGAGCAGGTGCTCTTGAAATTTAAGTGGTACTTCCACCTCCTCGAAGGGAGTGTATTCATTAGGAGGATCCTCTGTTTTGTAATAGTGGAAGTGCTTTGTTACAGCGTTCGCTGCTGGGAAGTGTATCCATGAATAGAATACCTCTGTCTGCCGATATTCGTGTGCCTCAATCACGAATATGACTGTGCCACCTCTAGGTGTCAGTCCATTTTCTATAAGTTTTAAGGTTATAGATTTCCTTTTGATGACCGGGATGAGTATTATATCCGGGTCTGTGTCTTGCAGTGCATTATCAGCTGCTGCGAGTTCAGTTGCTATCCTAACTGTCTCTCTTTCTTCATCACTGTCTACCATTTTACCGACAGGAAGGTTATTTTGTTTGTTTGCAGATCAGGTTCTTATGGAAACAAAGATTAGATGCACAATATTTTGGAACAGTGTATCCTTCAACGTTGACTAAATCAAGGACCATACATAGGAGTTTCCTCCTGCGAGGTTTGGCGGATATTACCTTTCACCCACTCCAGACGTCTTTGGAGTATTATGGGAAAAAAGGGGTCTGAGTGAAAAAGCACGACTGAGTTACTCTAAATGTCTTACGTTAGTTTTATCGCCCTTCCAAACGCGTTGGGCGCCATGTAGTGTAGTTCCTATTATCCCAATAGGCTCTGCGCATTGGAATAATACCTTCAATAGTATAGGCCTAGACCAGACGTTAACTAGGTCTACTACTGTCGATATTAGACTTAAAGTTTTGGGTTTGCCAGCTAGCTCAGAGTTCACTAGAAACTTTCTCGAATGGGCAAGGAGGAGTTGAACCTCCCTGGATAGACAAGAAGGGATTTAGTTTCTGACAACCATAGAACATGACAACTTTGCTCTCCCCTAATCAAGAGTGTATCTCTAGAGTCGTGAGAAAACAAAAGACGACTTATTTTACTCAGTCAGTACGTGCATTCTTAGTCTCACCAGATTGTAGAGAAAAGGAAGAGACGGGCGTGTTCAATAAAAGATGTTATTTATTGATCAGTCTCTTTTCTCATACAAGAGAAATGGATCGATATTATTGCAATACTTATGGTTAAGTAAAGTGCATACATTAAAAGCAGAAGTATAAAATAATACTGTAAAAACATTGATATGGTTTCTAAGCCATATGATGGTTTAAAATGGATAAAATAGATACATACACATATACATTTGACTAATCGTACTCAACTGGTGTTTCTAACTACGCCTACCCCAGATGTACCTGACCTAAGCCTAATACGTGGGCGGGAGTAGAAAGTAGCAGTTTAAGTTAAGTTTGTTTGGCCAAGTGACTGACTCAAGAATTCTCTGCAAGGGGTTATTCAGTTCTGTACCTGGAATCTAGGATGAATGAGGGATGGTATCTCTCGTCTCTGGTCTCGATATTCCAGGCTGCCTGCGAGGGCTACCCGGAAGCGCCGGAGCTGGATTTCTCGGCAGGAGAAAGCAGCGTCTCGTTCTCAGCGCGTCAGGAAGGCGGGGCTGCGCCAGCGGGGTCTGCTCTGCTCTGGGCTTCGGCAAGTCTGGCTGCTCCGATCTCGTCACCACCGCGTGTGTTTGCATAGGGCAATATCGGTAATATTTATACCTTTAAGGTGCCGAGATTGACGTAAGGATGGACATAGATACGTCAATAAGGATGTCATACGACCTGGTCGTTAGCACATTCTTTTGCTGAAGTTCTCGGTGAAATCAAAACAATGGCCGCAGGGTTTTTCCCAGGTCTGTCATAGGTTTGATTTGTTTTGAGAACTCCGTATGCCTTATCAGGGGCTGGAGGAATATCGCTTGTCTAATTAGATGGCAAGCGTTATGACCTAATCAGATAACACGTTCCTGTGCCGTAGTGTGGCTTTATCAGATAACGGTTCCTGCATCATGGGGGTTTTCTGCCTCATGGGATGGCTGCTAGTTAACTTGTTAACCAGAATAGGGTCAGGAATAGGGGGATCGATACAGAACCTATAGGAATACATCACAATGGGTACGATGTTTGGGTATGAAAGAAAAGAGAGTGGAAGTGTGAGCTGTTTCTGCTGTCTGCACTGTTTGGTGTGTTTGCCATTTGTGCAGGTGAATGTGAGAGTTTGTGTTTTATACCTATGTGTGCTGTAAACGTGGTGGACGTTGTGGAGTGGTCTATGTGTATTGCTGTGTTGTGTACAGGTATGGATGTGGCTGAGGAGGGCTCTTTGTGTATTGTGGTGTTACCTGCAGGTATGGGTGTGGTTGTGAAGAGGTCTGTGTACGTTGCTGTGGTACCTGGGGTTATGCTGGGAGTGGTGGGGGTGATGAGTGGGGTGAGTGTCTGCTGAGTATTTGCATGTTTGAATTTTGGGGATTTTTTTTATTTGTGTGTGGTGCTTGTGCTTGATGAAGTGGGTGCTTGCTTAGGTGTACTTGTGCTTGTGGTAGGAATGGGAAAAGAGAATTTGGATTGGGAAGGGACAGGAGGTGGGGCAGAAGGTTGGGGTTGGCGGAGGGCTGCCAGGAGGGAGGAGGGCAGAGCATAAAAACATCTCTGTAGGCCAGACATTACAGTGTGAATGCCTTCCAGGTAGGCCATTATCTGGGTCAGCTGTTTGCTTTGCCCCTGGATGGCATTTAGGGCTGCATTCTGACCCACAGAGACGCTCCTAGGAGGTCAATAGATTTCACAGTCAAGGCAGCATGACTAACAGGGGCAGGGCCTTGCCTGGAGTCAAGGTGATTGCTTCCAACTCAGGAAGATGGAACAGCCAACTTCTTGAGGGAAAACAGGGAGAGTGGCAATGGAACTGGTGGTGAAAAACAATAATGAAATAATGAAGATGGTAATGATCCTGTGGAGTCCACCACTACTCTGGATTGTCCACCGGAGGATGACTCAATAGATGATGGGCTTCAGCTGCTGTCGTCAGATGCACTCCCCACACCCTCCTGGTCACTGCGCCCCTCTGTGTCTGATGTCTTATGTCTGGAACCATTGTGACCAGCTGTGTTCCCTGACGTTGGCCCCTTCTCTACTTTCCCTGGATGTATCTGAAATCACAAGTAACATGGGTTTATTGCAACTGCGTTCCACACCTGACTATCACAAATCAACAAAAAATATTGAAGTAGTTGACCTATCACACCAGCTTCATTATTCACGCTATTGGCTTCAAAATTAGCATGAGCACATGCATGCATGCTTGCTACATAACCTGCAAAGTGTTGAATTCACTAATGCCATAACCCCAGTAAGGCCCAAACGCTTTGAGGAAGTTGTCTACACTTCATTCTTATGTCAATACTAGGATAGTTGATCACCTTGCAAACGTTGCCACTTGTAGTATACCATTGTAAAATGATGTAACCAAATAGGATGGATACAAGTGTGAGATTTACACTATGCTCACAAAAGGCCCAGGGTTAACCACATCTATTACTCATAACACATTATAATGTGCTGAAGGTCAGGTTTAATACCAATGTACCACCAATCAGTGTTGTGATAGACATAATGCCACATGCAAAATGCTCATTGCACACTTATAACACTTTGCACTCCAAAAATCACCTCAGATGTTCCCTACCTGAAAAGTCAAATGGCAGCTGTGCATGTGCACATTGAGGTCCAAAGAATTCGGAGCTATGGGCCATATGTATCAAAAAGTCATTTTGCGATTCTCAAATAGTGATTTTTTGAAAATCGCTATTTGAGAATAGCAAAATGCTATGTATGTAGGATTTGCAATACATTTTGCGAATCATACATCTTCCTTAATTGCAAATCGCAAATTGCAATTCGCAATTAAGGAATACCTCCCCATTCATTCCTATGGGCCTAGAGGCCCATAGGAATGACTGGGAAGACATTCTCAATTTGAGATTAGCAATTAGCGAATTGCAAATTGAGAATGCAATTTCAAGCGTGCATGGGTGTCAAAAGGACACCCTGTTGCACCCCTGAAATAAGCATGGGTGCACATGTGGCGCACATACATGCCCTAAGGGCATGTATGTGCTTCACATTGCACTTTGAAAAATGGAAAAAAAAGTGCCTTGTTCAAGGAAATTGCAAATTACCACCAGTACCGCTGTGGAACACATCCTGGCTTTCCCTGTTAGGTGTCCACTCCTGGGCACCCCCAAGGTGGAGGCCAGGCATCCTTAGCGTTGTGGGGGCCGTTGTGGAGATTAAGCAAGCTATTGCCCAGAGTTGCAGAGTGGGACTCCATGATTGGAATAGGCACCGAGGCGAGAATTATCAGGTCCGTGGAATTTTTTAGCCCAAGACCCGCCGAGGCGGGGAATTGAACCCTGGTCCCAGGCTAGATCTCTGCATCAGGGTCTGCCGCTCTAACCATTGAGCCACACTTCTCCCAGATGTAAGGGCTGGTATGTGTGTCACTCAGAGGGATGTATGACGCTAGAACGCATACTTTTAGCACGCATACCTTTACCACGCATTTTTTACAACGCAGGATCCATTACAACGGAGTACCATTACCACGCATTTTTTTACAACGCATATACCTTTACAACGCATACCATTACAACGTAAGTATTGGTAAGTATATAATTTTTTTTTAAATGTAAATAATTTAAATTATTATAATTTAATTAAATTTTAATTTAATTTTATTTTAAACCCAAACCTATCCCTGAACCCTAAAAATACCCTTTTACCCAAAAACCCAAACCTAGCAATGAACCCTAAAAATACCCCTTTACCCAAAAACCCAAACCTAGCCCTGAACCCTAAAAAAAACCCTTTACCCAAAAACCCAAACCTAGCCCTGAACCCTAAAAATACCCCTTTACCTAAAAACCCAAACCTATCCCTGAACCCTAAAAATACCCTTTTACCCAAAAACCCAAACCTAGCCCTGAACCCTAAAAATACCCCTTTACCCAAAAACCCAAACCTAGCCCTGAACCCTAAAAATACCCTTTACCCAAAAACCCAAACCTAGCCCTGAACCCTAAAAATACCCCTTTACCCAAAAACCCAAACCTAGCCCTGAACCCTAAAAATACCCCTTTACCCAAGAACCCAAACCTAGCCCTGAACCCTAAAAATACCCCTTTACCCAAGAACCCAAACCTAGCCCTGAACCCTAAAAATACCCCTTTACCCAAAAACCCAAACCTAACCCTGAACCCAAAAAATACCCCTTTACCCAAAAACCCAAACCTAGCCCTGAACCCTAAAAATACCCTTTACCCAAAAACCCAAACCTAGCCCTGAACCCTAAAAATACCCTTTACCCAAAAACCCAAACCTAGCCCTGAACCCTAAAAATACCCCTTTACCCAAAAACCCAAACCTAGCCCTGAACCCTAAAAATACCCCTTTACCCAAGAACCCAAACCTAGCTCTGAACCCTAAAAATACCCCTTTACCCAAAAACCCAAACCTAGCCCTGAACCCTAAAAATACCCCTTTACCCAAAAACCCAAACCTAGCCCTGAACCCTAAAAATACCCCTTTACCCCAAAACCCAAACCTAACCCTGAACCCTAAAAACACCCCTTTACCCAAAAACCCAAACCTAACCCTGAACCCTAAAAATACCCTTTTACCCAAAAACCCAAACCTAGCCCTGAACCCTAAAAATACCCCTTTACCCAAAAACCCAAACCTAGCCCTGAACCCTAAAAATACCCTTTACCCAAAAACCCAAACCTAGCCCTGAACCCTAAAAATACCCCTTTACCCAAAAACCCAAACCTAGCCCTGAACCCTAAAAATACCCCTTTACCCAAGAACCCAAACCTAGCCCTGAACCCTAAAAATACCCCTTTACCCAAGAACCCAAACCTAGCCCTGAACCCTAAAAATACCCCTTTACCCAAAAACCCAAACCTAACCCTGAACCCAAAAAATACCCCTTTACCCAAAAACCCAAACCTAGCCCTGAACCCTAAAAATACCCTTTACCCAAAAACCCAAACCTAGCCCTGAACCCTAAAAATACCCTTTACCCAAAAACCCAAACCTAGCCCTGAACCCTAAAAATACCCCTTTACCCAAAAACCCAAACCTAGCCCTGAACCCTAAAAATACCCCTTTACCCAAGAACCCAAACCTAGCTCTGAACCCTAAAAATACCCCTTTACCCAAAAACCCAAACCTAGCCCTGAACCCTAAAAATACCCCTTTACCCAAAAACCCAAACCTAGCCCTGAACCCTAAAAATACCCCTTTACCCCAAAACCCAAACCTAACCCTGAACCCTAAAAACACCCCTTTACCCAAAAACCCAAACCTAACCCTGAACCCTAAAAATACCCTTTTACCCAAAAACCCAAACCTAGCCCTGAACCCTAAAAATACCCCTTTACCCAAAAACCCAAACCTAGCCCTGAACCCTAAAAATACCCCTTTACCCAAAATCCCAAACCTAGCCCTGAACCCTAAAAATACCCTTTTACCCAAAAACGCAAACCTAGCCCTGAAACCTAAAAATACAATTTTACCCAAAAACCCAAACCTAGCCCTGAACCCTAAAAATACCGCTTTATTTTACGAAATGCATTGTAAACGTACATGCGTTGTAATAGTACTTGCGTTGTAATAGTATCCGTTGTAAAAGTATGCGTTGTAAAAGTTTTTGCGTTGTAGAACCCGATTTTTGTGCTTGCGCCCAGCTTGAGATTTGCAAGAATTTAAGTCTAGAGAGATTAGGGCCTACCTGACTCGCTAGATGTTCCCAGGAAAGCATTTCCCCTTCGACAAACAGGTCTCCCCATGTTAAGATTCCAGCATCTTTTAATGGGCTTATCAATGCATCCTTAGTCCAGCCCGGCGGAGCAGGAAGGTCCCATATAGGAGAGCCTTTAGAGTAGTAGCCTATTTTAGTTGTGGTTCTAAGGTTATACCAAGTTCTTGCTAGACCCTGCAGTATCTTCAGCTTTATTTTCTTAAAAAATGTGGGGTCTCCAAACTTAAATAGAAATCCCAGCTGGCTTAGACCTTCACATTGTAATAATGATGAAAACATTAACCCGATACCCTGGTCTGATGGAGTTTTAAGTAGCATTTGGGCATGTGTCAGCTGGAAGGCCCAAGCATAAATCTGAATGTCAGGACCGGCCAGGCCACCCTTCTCCCTACGACGTCTTAGTTTATACCAAGAGATTCTAGCGGTCTTATTCCTCCATATGAATGAGGTAATATCGCTCTGGATCTTAGCTATCAGTTTCTTATCAAAGTAGAGTGGTAAACTGTTAAAGATAAAGGTCAGCCTAGGTAGGATAGACATCTTAACTAAGTTTGATCGACCTAGAAGCGTTAATGGAAGATGCCTCCAGGAACTCATTAGTTTCCTACATTCTTTAGCCACCATAGTAAGATTTGAATGGGCGATCAAATTAATATCCTTTACAATTTTTATGCCTAGATATCTCATGCTGTCACAAGGTTGTATCGAGAGTCTCGGTATTATACTATTCCATGCCATAACCTCAGTCTTTGTGGCGTTAACTTCATAGCCAGAGATGTTTCCAAATTGTTGAGCTAGGTTTATGACCGTCGGGAACGCTGTGCTGATATCCGAGGTTATAATCATAAGATCATCAGCATACAAAGATACTTTTTTCTCCCAATCTCTATACTTAAATGGGACGATGTTAATATCATCACGAATTGTTTGAGCAAATGGCTCAATATAAATATCAAAAAGTAGAGGGGAAAGCGGGCATCCCTGCCGAGTACCCCTTGTGATGACAAATGGTTCCGACAGTCCGCCATTAACCAAGACTGAGGCCAGTGGACTATGGTACAGTAATTCAACCGCTCTGCGAAAGGCCCTTCCAACACCGAATTTTTCCAAGGCCCCCGACAGGTAAACCCAATTGACCCTGTCGAAGGCCTTGGCTGCGTCCAAGGTGAGAATAGCCAGGGGTTGTGAATAACTGGTTGCCATATCAATCGCTCCTATTAGGTCATATATCAGCTCGTGGAGTTGGCGACCTTTAACAAAGCCCTTTTGGTTAGAATGTAACACTGCGGGGGCTACCTGCCCCAATCTTTTGGCTAGTAAGGACGCGAAGATCTTATAATCAGCGTTAAGAACTGAAATTGGGCGATAAGAACTGCAGGCGGTGGGTGCCTTTCCTGGTTTCAGAATAAGTGTAATAGAAGCTTTATTCCATGATGTAGGAGGTAAATCGCCATCTTCCAGAATTTGATTGAATAACTTGGTAAGGAAGGGAGCGATATCTGCTGCTAAATCTTTATATATTTCTGCCGGTAGGCCATCCGGACCTGCCGCCTTTCCAGATTTACTATTTAGTATGGAAGCTGATACCTCTTCAACCATTATAGTGTGATCTAATAAGGCTGCTTGTTCTGTAGATAGTACTGGTAATGAGATTTTATTCAGCCAATTTTCTACATCAATAGCAGTAATGTTATTATCCTCTTGATAAATAGCCTGGAAAAAGTCTTTGAAAGCTGACCTTATTTCTGGGTCCGAAGATACTGTACCGGAACCAGTAGTTATAGACTCAATGTTATTTCGTGACTGGTCTGTTCTAGACTTCCAGGCCAGCAATTTGCCCGCCCCTTCTCCAAATTCGAAATTTGCCAGTTTACTGGCTTCCCACCTATTCAGGATACGTTGGTTTAATTCAGAAGCTAGTAGCCCTCAAAGATTAATCAGTTCCTCCTGTTTAGCATGTATAACATGTTCTGGGGGATTATTGAGATTATCTAATTCTGTTTGGGCTATTGATATGTTAGCCTCTATCAATGCAACAGCCTGAATATACTGCTTCTTACGATACGAGGTTTTGTTCTTTATAACGCCTCTCAAAGAGCACTTAAAAGCGTCCCATACTATACTGGAGCGTGCAGAACCAGTATTACTTTAAAAAAATTCTTGTGTCTCCAACTTAACATACACCAAATCTTCGGAGGATGTAAGCAAAGATCTATCGATTGACCAAGACCTGGTCAGAGGTTGAGTCTGCAACTCGAGGTCTAGGAGTATCGCCGAGTGATCTGATAGGTGAGATGGTAAATACGCTACATTCCTAATCGATTTATCCAAACTTTTGTTTATCAAGATAAAATCGATCCTAGATCTATGGCGGTACTTGTAATTTCTGAAAGAAAAGCCAGTTTTAGAGCCCGACCTTACCCTCCAAATGTCAATAAATCCATATTGATGCATATTTTTAATTAGAAGATCTCTAGATTTAGAGTGAGGGAGTTGTCGGCTGGAAGAAGACTTATCTAACCGTGGATTAAGTACAATGTTAAAATCCCCCGCTATTATCATAGGTTCTTGAAAGTTTAAAAGTTCAGAGAACATCGTAGCCAGGACTGATGGGTCATCACGGTTAGGCCCATAATAACCAACCAAGGTAAGATATGTTCCCTCAACCATGACCGATGCTATTGCCCACCTACCTAAAGGATCAACCTTCTGCTTCAAAAGTCTTGTTTTGATGGGTTTTTTTAAAAATATGGCGACCCCTCTAGTATTAACTGTTTGAGAGGTAGCAACTGATAAGTCTACCCATCTGTTCTTTTTAAGCATGTCCGATATCTCAGCTTCAACCAAATGTGTCTCCTGGAGAATAATGACCTGCGCATCAAAGTCACGGATATATTGTAAAATTGTGTTAGATCTAGGTTTGGTGCGCAGGCCATTAACATTCCAGGAGAGAATCTTAATGGTAGTCATAGATGACAATTCCAATGAAATATCTAATAGTGAAGTAGAGCCCAGTCAACTCAGAATCCTCAATATTACTGAACAAAGCAAAATACGTCCATTGTTCATCTGTAAAATTAACGACCGCCACTTTAGAGATGAGAACATTTTTATTTTTTATTTCCCTTACCCTTCCCCCCCTGCAAACCACCCTCCCCCCCCTGAGGAACCCCCGATTAACCAACCGGAACAGATCCGGTTTATGATACCCCTGATACTCTGTCCATGCTCAAGCGAGGCAACAGTGACTAGAGTGTTAGAGGGCCAAAAATGTCTATTTTTAAATCAAGTCCTTTATGATCAAGTTCCAAATTGGTTAAGCAGTAATTACTGGTTTCTCTGTGAAGGGTTATTAAGGTAGTATGCCTTTGTTAGTGCTCTTGTGGTTTATTGTTATACATCATTTTTTTTTTTTTTGCAGTGATTTATATGAAGTTAAAGTGGTTCTTTATTTCCTATTCCCATTTTTTTTTTAAGTTCAATTCCTTTTCTTTTTACTATTTTTATCTTTCTATTAGAAAGAGTTTTCTTGATAGGCTCTATAGGTTATCGTGCAAGGATAATCCATAGCTTCTCAACGTGGGATTTGAGACTAGACTAGACTACCCTACCGTCAGTGTTTAGCAGTGCCTAAATTTAACAGAAGATCATCTGCAGCTTGGACTGTGCGTATATTGAACATTTTGTTATTAAGCATTATCTTCAATGCTGCAGGAAAACTCAACTGAACTGACGCTCCCAAATTTCTGAATGCCTCCATTCTACGACCCAATTCCCACTGTCTGTCAAGGGTCGCCCTTGACAAGTCAGAACGCACTTGAAAGGAAAAGCCATCACTAGTCAGAGATTTTTGTTTTAGGGCCAAGTTTAGAATATGATCCTTCATTTGGAATGTGTGAAAGTTCACTAAAATCTTGCGAGGCTTTACACGCTGCGGGTTACGCCTGTAAGGGTCCCTGTGAATCCGTTGAATGTCTATATTGAGCTCCTCCTCTGTGTATTTTAAATTTAGAGATTTTATTAGGAGTTGGATAATATAAGCCTTAATGTTGGGGCCTTCATTTGATTCTGGGACATTCAAGATGCGAATATTGCAACACCTGGCATTGTTTTCCAGGACCTCCATTCTTTCAGCCAGTAGAGTATCTTCCTTTCTAAGTTTCACTATTTCCTCTTTAGCATTGTCAAGCTCTATGGACATTACCGCTGTAGTTTCTTCTAGGGCCCCAGTTCTTGAAAAAAGCCCGTCAATTTTACTATCCAGAGATTCACAGTACGACCTAATCTCCCTCTGAATTTTGGATGACTCCTCAAAACCTCGTTTAATGTCAGCTGTCAAGTTTGAGAACATTGTTAAAACTGAAGAAAGATCTAAGGGTGAAGTAGAGGTGGAGGCAGTAGTACCGGCATCTAGCGGCAGTTGTGGACCTGGGGCGAAAAGACAAGAAGAGGAGGAGTCTCAGCTAGTTGTAGGATGAGCATTCTGATTTGAGATTAAAGAAACCTCAAATATTTGAGGTTGACTCTCCAATTCTGTATTCTCTGGTGCCAGACTTGCGGTTTCTTCAGAATTAATGCGTCCACCACAATAACTGGAGTCCCCCAATGCTGTGCTACTGGAAGTGGCGTCAGGAATCTTGTCAAGATTTAAAGGATTTAAAGGAGTGTACACACTGTCGCTGCCATTGTTAAGGACATTTTCTGGTATAGTACCTGGTATAGTACCTGGTCGCATATTTTCCATGGATTGGCCTCTTCCTTTCTCGTCCATTTGATTGACATTGCAGGCCCCCCCTTCCATGTTTAGGGGAACTGAGGCGATACCGGGGGCTGTTGAAAAGCCAGAGATTGTCTCTGGGGGTACTCCAATGCAGGAATAGGCACTCTGTGCAAGGCTCAAAACCTGGGGTATTGCCTTAAAATAAGACCGCAGAGAGGGTGTTATCTTGGAACCTGAATCCAAGACTGATTTTACTGCCTTGGATCTCTTGGATCGTTTAGGCTTCGCCTCTGCAGAGAGAAAGGAAGAGGGCTTAACAGGTGTCCTATTGGGATCACGAATAGAGCCTCCAAATTCAATAGATGTTGCGCAATTTGAATTATCTAATTTGGGACCACCTGCAGTGTTATCATAGTACTCCTGGCCACTGACTTGCGTAACCTGCTTGGCTTCCAGAGCTGATGCAAAGAACAAGTTAGGTTTACCTAAGTTTATCTTGCCCCTTCGGTTATGGTATACACTCCCTGTTTTAACTGCTTTAGCTGTTTTCTTTCCTTTATGAACCTTTCCTGAAACTACAGGTGTTGGTTTTGTAGTTAGCTCCGATGGGGCTTGACTTCTTAGAAAATATCTGCTTTCTACAAGGCTGATACTCTGCTTTGAGCCCTCTGCCACATCGGAGCCCCCAGACGGCCCCAAGGACTGACCTCCTTGACCTCCTTGACCTTCTTGTGTCTCCGGAAAAATTTGAGCAGACGCTACTGCTACCGCCTCCTCCTCCTCCTCCTCCACCCCTCGGCCCCCTCGGTCCCCCTTCACCTGATTCACCGAGTAATCAAAGGCTTCGGAGTCTCCTGCTTCTTCTTCTTCCAGTGAGGCAGGAACCGATGTAAAAATGCTTGCGCTGGCCGACCCGCCCTTCGCCGCCAGAGCTGCTTGACCTCGATCTTGACCTCCACTTGCAGCAAACGCATGAAGAGTGCCTCTGCAGAGGGAACGGGCTTGTCTCCCACGACGATGCTCCAGGGCGGCCCGGTGCCACTTCCAGGGGGGTATGAAAAAGGAGATCTGCGCCTCCCGTAAAGACCACGCCGGCTGTATGAATGCAGCGCTCGGGAGAGTAGACGCCGGAGCAGAATGGAACACGCCCCCAGCAAGCGCGGGCATGGAAGGTAGTGAAAGACCGAGCCTAAATCAGGTGAGTTTTCAGCTGAGATTACAATAATCTTTACACAAGAGGGGGTAAAAAATAGCAGCGCATAGATAAAAACGCTACCACATTATTGCAATAGACCCCTCGGCAGATGAAAAGCCAAATGCTCCGCGAGAGCCCAGAGCGGGGTATCGCGGCAGCTAGTCCGCCACCGCCATGTTCCTCCACTGTGTGATCGACTTCTGCCTGCAACAGAAGCTGAATTGTCCTATTAGCGAGGTCAGGTATCTGCCATGCTAGCGGTTGAGAAAACAGTATTGGTGACAGATAAGTAAGTCACCACCAGTACAAACGAGGACAAACATGTTTACATTTGAAAAACACCATTCCCATGTAATGTCCAGCACAAAACATGATTTGTGCAGTGCATTACTGTGCACATAAGCAAAATGTGTGTGGTACACTGTACATCGCGGTTATTGGTATTACACTTGAAATGTTGTGATAACCTGACTATAGTGCACATTTACAATTACAATTGAAGATGTGAACAGTTCTGTTACAGACATGTGGAGGTCACATTGGGGATGACTGGTGGATGTTCAATATTTGACAATGATGATGTGAAATGTGTAATGCTTCATGAAGCATTTATGTTTAGATACATTACTTTTGCCTTACTCTTCATATATGTTACTCTGGACACTGTGACCAATATATATTTTTAGTGTTAATCCTCACATTGGCATTCTGGGAGAGGGAGGGGAGACGCCAGCATTCAGTGTACCACCCATTTCTATACCTTAATACCATGGAAGAGAGACATGAACAGAAATTTCTTTTGAATCGTCATACAATACTGGACTTATGTTATAAGTTAGAGCCTGACATCCTACCCCACATCACTTATCCTACATAAATCCCACCACTTGTGAAATTCATGTCTGAATTGCATTTTTTGGCCACGGGCTCATTTTGATTCACTGTTGCTATTACAGCTGGAATGTCGCAACCTATGTTCATTCATGTACTCCAGGAGATGCTAGCAGCACTGTTGAGACACATGGACAGCTACATCCTCCCTAGAAATGAGGATTTAGCCACTGTGAAGGCAGAGTTTGATGCTTTTGATCAAATCCCTCTTGTGACTATATCCATTGATGGCACCCATGTTGAATTAGTACCCCTGCAAGCCCGGGAACAAGTCTATCACAACAGGAAGCACTTCAATTCTATCAACACACAAGTTGCAGCAGCACAGATCTGTGGTTTTGTCTCCAGCAAGGAGCTAAATTAGTTTGGATGCTAAGAAAAATCAAAACAGCATTTGGCTCTTGGCTGCAGTAAAGGACGGAGGCCCAGGTTTACATAACTCTCATGCAATGCAGCACAGCACCCGCAACATACAGAGATATGGCAATATCCTCCTCTCTCCCTAGCACTGGTGCAGAATTATACTGCTGTGTGCCACATACACACCTAACCAACATAGGGCAAAAGTATCTGCTTGAGTCTAGCAAAGGTTTCGTACTGGAAGGGTACCCTTCCAGTACAACATACTTTGCTTAGACTGACTTTACAACTTCTACTACTTTGTATGAGTGCTGCAGAGTGCAGCACATATGTAAAATCAGGAAAGAAATGAGAAATTATATAATTTATCCTTTTAACGCCTGCTTTAAGGTGGCATTACTTTTTGGTGCAAAACCCTATCTACTATTCTTAGTAGATAGGATTTGAGTACAAAACAATGGGTGGTAGCACAGGACCACCTATGTACCACCCGTGGAACGTCCCCTTGACACAGAGTTCATGCTGGATTGCATTACTTTTTCCTACACAAATACCAATGTGCATGGGCAGCTTGTTTCTGTATTGATAAAAAATTTACAGAATAATGGAATTCTAGCAATGCCGTTTTATAATGTACATATGCATCAATTTGATAGAGAAGAAGTTAAAGCAAAAGAAAAGCAAATGTGTTAGACCACAAACTTGTATTGTTCATTTGAGACCCATCTGAAAAATATCCATGTTGATGCTGGTCCATTTAGGGAGATCGAGGATGAGTCTGTCAGTGGTATTCTGTATGGTCTGGAGTTGCGCAAAGAGCTGGGTGCCGGTACCGGCGTAGAGTGCATTTTCGTAGTCAAGTCGGCTGGTGACGGGGGCTTGGGTGACTGTTTTCTTGGTGTTGACAAGGATCCATCTGAAGATCTTTCTGAGCATGCGGAGGATGTGGAAGCAGGAGGAAGATACTGCTTTGACCTAGCACTTCATTTCAAAGCCGGCTGTCCAGGATGATGTTGTCATCCCACAGTGAGGTGTTCCTCTGAAGATAAGGATTTCCTTCTTGCATGTGTTCAGCTTCAAGCAGTTGGACCTCATCCAGTAGGTGGCGTTGGTCATGGCTTTTCGGAAGTTGGATGCTGTGGTGGGAGGGTCTTACGTGAGAGAGAGTATGAGGGGGTGTTGTCAGCATAGGACATGATGTTTGGTCCGTGGGTGTGGACTGTGTTGGCCAGGGGTATCATATAGGCATTGAACAAGGTGGGACTCTGAGAGGAGCCTTGAGGTACACCGCAGATGATATTCTTGGACTTGGTGGTAAAAGGCTGTAGGCAGATTCTCTGCGTGAGTCCAGTGAGGAAGGAGGCAATCCATTGGAGGGGGTCTTCCTGGATGCCGATGTGGTGGAGTCTTGTGATGAGGGTGTGGTGGGATATCGTGTTAAAGACCACTGAAAAGACGAGGAGGATAAGGGCTGCCGTCTCACCTCATTCAAGCAGGCATTGGTTGCAGCAATCTAGGCAGTCACAGTGCTGTTGTTGATCATTTGGGTTGGATCGGAAGCTAGTTTCGGAGTCCCATGGTTTTTGACGCATTGCTAGATTTACAAGACCTTGTAAAGTTGGGAATGGACCTAAAAGATGCGCCTCCCCAGGAGAGGCGTAACAAGGAGAAATATAATTATTTCTCCTAATTTTTTCCTCCTGCTATTTATGCTGCATTCATATACAAAGAGGTCAGAAAAAAGCATCTTAGGATTATATTTGTGCAAAAGTGATAGACTGTGATGGCAGAAAACCCTTCTGATACGTAGTTGAGGGCAGACTTTTTTCCTGTCCTTGAAGAGTGAGATCTGTACCATTCTCCTTTGAGTAATTTTACACTACCTTCATGTGCCCTGACTCTGCACTGACATTCCTGAGTGATTTTGTGTGCATTCGTAGTATATATGGTGACTGGGAGTGCACATCCATGCTGAGTACAAGAGTTTGGTTGTGATTGAGTTTGGATCTCCTCTATTAAAGCAAAACGCAAGAAGATGTTAGAAGTCTGTTGTAAATGGTAATACTAGGATTATGCTAAGGTTTTAGCATCCATAGTTAAATGGGCTGATCTGAAGTTTTGCGACCCAGCGGAAGTGATGCATGAGGTTATTCTTCCTTCTCCCAGCCTCACCCACCAAAGCAGTGAAAACGATGTTTTGCAAATGGGTGATGACGAAGGGGAAAGGGTACTGGGAATTAAAAATGAAACAAGATGAATAGAGAAGTGTGGCATGTTCTCACAGTAATCTACTCCCTTCTCTTTTCAGTACATTGCACAATTTGTTTCCCAAGTTGTGCTGTCTCATGTGTCACCACTGTTTACACTGCAAAGAAACACACCACATATGTTATTCCGTCTCTGTTATTCATTTTAGATAACAACTATATACATATTTCGTAATTTCTTTTTTTAGTTTAAAAACAGTCTGATGATATTGTATTCTTGTTCTGCTATTTTTGTAGAAATAACGAGTGTAATGGCTTCCGCTGTGATTTACTTGATTTGTCTTATTTCCATTTGCTCTCTGTCAGCATTTTCCAAGTTTTTATTTGTTTCTTTTTTTGTTGTAATACTTTATTCGAAAAAGAATTTCCATAAAAGTACAAACAGTCACACATATAAAAATACCTAAAACAGTATTACTAACATTTCATTCCCATAGTAAATATCATTAAAAAATGAGAAAAGGCATCACAGAAACAAGCATCAACAGTTAATACAGGTTACCCATTGGGTAACAATTTGGATCTGATGAGCCAGGCACAAGACACATATTTAGCGACCCCACAGACAATGTACATAGTGGAAACATTAGTTAGAAAAATACGCATGGCTAATCTATGGTCCCTTACTCCAAGAACTCTGCAAACGGGTTTTAACCATTTAGATCTGGGTTGTTTATATGCAGTACAAGCAAACAAAAAATGGCCAAGTGATTCTTTTGGGCACGAACAACTCGGACATTTCAGGTCTGCCTCCCTCCTATCTTTCCACCCTACCTTGAAAGTATTAAGGGGGAGGGTTCCGTGTCTTAGTTTAAGGAACAAGGTTCTATCCCGGGGAGTCTGGATAAAATCTAGAAATGGCTCAAGCTTCCTTAAGGACTTGTGTTCAAGGAAGTTGTTCGTCAAAGATCCCCATTTCGAGTTCATTTGATCCTTTGCCTCAATCCAATCCCAATATAGTTTTTTAACAGTTTGTTTCGGGGGAGGGGATTGTGAGGCCCAGGACTCACCCAGACCTATGGATACAACCAACTTTTTTAAATTATTAAGCCATTTTATTTTATTCGCAGTGTTCAAACTAAGGAGTTCTTCTAGTACTAATGCATAACTAGATAGTTCAGGGGTCCTTCTGAGGCATACCCAAAATAACAAGGGGCAGATTTGAACTACATCAGAAATAGATTTTTGGCCCATGTCAAGGAATAATGGTTTCAGAGGGGTCGAAGAAGGTAGCGAGACTATGTCTCTCAGAAATTTATTTTCTGCCACTACCAATGCTTTAGTATTCTCCGCACCCCAAAGTTCAGAGCCATATACTGCCGATGGTAGCGGCTTTCCCCCGTAGACCACCAGGGCAGGAGCTACGGGTCTACTGACGGAAAGGCGCTAGTTTTTAAGAATAGCTCCAGATGACCTTTTAAGGTTCAGAACCATTTTAGATATATGAGAATTCCAGTTCATGGTGTTACTGAGCCTTACTCCTAGATAGTCGAACTCCGCCACTACCTCCAGAGGGGTGCCATTAAGAGAGAGGTTAACCCTCCTGATCTTTTTGTTGGCGGACAGCACCATCAACTTAGTCTTGCTGGTGTTGACCGTCAAACCTCGGTCTTGACAAAAGCTGCAAAAGCGATCGAGTAGCCTTTGCAAACCCATAGGGGTTTTAGATAACAGGAGGGTGTCATCTGCGAAGAGGAGTGTTGGTGTTCTCTCTCCAGCAAGAACTGGGGCATCCGCAGGATCCTCCCTCAGGTGGTCCACCACCCCATTTATAAAAAGGGAAAAGAGAGTAGGGGCCATCACACATCCCTGTCTTACTCCTCTATTCACCGGTATCGGCCTTGTTAGTTGGCCCTGGCTACCCCAACGGATCCTTGCGAAGTTCCCTTCGTGGAGTTTAATAATGAATTGCAGCAAATAGCTGGGGAAACCCATATCATAAAGGACCGACCAGAGTTTGGCGCGTGGAATGACATCAAATGCTGTTTTGAGGTCTATGAAAGCCAAATATAAACTACCTTTGGCAATAAACACAGACTTCCAATAGACTGCACAGAATCGAAAGACCTGGTCCATTGCACCAACATTGCGCCTAAACCCCGCCTGGAAGTGGGATAAAATATCCTCATCCATAAGCCATGATTCTGTACGATTTATTATGACCCTGCCAACTACCTTTTGGATAGTGTCTATTAGGCTTATTGGTCTGTAGTTGGCAGGGTCCTCTCTATTACCTTTTTTAAATATGGTGATCACTTCTGCTCCTTTCCAGGATTCTGGAACAGGGTGGCCCTGCTGAATAAGATTAATCAAACAAACTATAAAATCTGCCCATAATTTGGGGTCGTGTAATAGTAAATCTCCTGGTAGCCCATCTGGGCCAGCCGCCTTACCCGGTAAAATTTTAGAAATGGCGTCCTGCACTTCTAGCTTGGTAAATTGGCCTTCCGTGGGACTTTGCTCTAAGGCCATCTTAATTTGGAGATCAGTGGCTACAGATGTTATTGTGCTATTAAGACTGTCTTCCCAATATAGATTTGAGAAGTGAGAGAACCATTGCTGTTCTGTTATATGATTTAAAATAGGCTCTCCCCCCCTTCTATCAAGGGCATTAATCAGTTTCCAAAAAATAACCGAGTTTTTGCCACTGGCTGCAGTCTTTAGCTGCTGCCAATGCTCCTCCTCCCATTCCTTTTTAGCTGAGTTTATACTACTACGATACTCCTTTCTGGCCATACTAACTGCTACGGGGTCCTTACTTTTTATCGCTAAAGTTATAGCTTTCCTTCATGTCCTGCAGTTTGCCGTGTACCAGGGGTTACTTTTAGATAGTTCACGGTTTGGCAAGGGGTTCTCCCGGGATTTTTTGGTAAAGTAATTACCTAACTTGATTATTAAATCTTTATAGGAAGATTGCAAGTTAAATCCAGGGGGGTCTGCTACTGCCTGAACCACTCCCGTAAGATTACAAGTTTCGTAAGATACTAACTCAATGATGCATTTGAGTATCTCCTCTTCACACTTGACCACATCCCATTTTAGTTTCCGATTACAGTATGTTGGAAAGACCTCTTTTGTGATCATCTCTGGTTTCCTCGAATCGGTCCCATTTAACCAATTGATTGACATACATAATGGATTGTGGTCACTATCCGAAGATTGCCTGACCTCCATGTCTACTAAGGCCGGCCAAGATGATATATCTAGAAAGATATAATCAATTCGCGAGGGGCAGCCCAACTTGTTGTAGGTCATCGCTCCCTCACGATCTGACACTGTTCGCCCGTTTAGAGCCCTTAGATTGTGGTCCAATGCCAGAGCATTCAACTGAATTGCTCTGGCTGTCCACTTCTTAATGGGATCCAGGGATAAAGATGGTATGACTTGACCCCGATCCTCTGTATTGAAACCCAGAGAATCGTCGTTGTCTAGGGGTTCAAAAGTACAGTTGAAATCCCCTCCAACTAGTATTTTGGATCTGGGGGGAAGATCTAATAACATCCCATCTAAGAGCTCGATGATTGGCGAGGCTAGCCCACCCTGGAGGCCTCTAGCATAAATACAAAAAAGATCCAACTTCCAACCCCCTATCTCACTTTTAAGGGTAATATGCAGAATGTCATCACAACCAGTATTGTGTATGGTGACAACACAATTCAGGATTACTTTAACCCAAATAAGCAAGCCTCCAGAAGGGCGGCCTTTTCCCAACGTAACAGCGGGGATAAAAAATGTAGAATAACCATTTTTATATTGCGGGTTCAAGCACCAGGTTTCTTGGAACATACATATATGGAAAGTATTGATAAAATCATTCCATTCGGGATTTGCTAGATTTTTCTTTAATCCTGCTATGTTCCAATACAAGATAATAATAGGTCTTATGGCCAAAGGTTGATCCCTAGATGTAATTGGGGTACTGGGTTCCGGTTCACCTAAGCGAACTAAACCTTCCCTGGATGTAATAGAATAAGCTTCAGGGATAACTAACACTTCCCCACTGCTACTTGGGCCGGATGACTTGGGTGGGAGTCAATCGACTCGCTCCAAACCACTAAAGCGATTATAACAGGGAATAGGATAGTTAAGCTGTGGGCCAGACCAATCCTCATTGAACTGGTTACAAGGGTAAAAGGGTCTCCTTCTATCATTGCGCACAGTATTCCAACCACCACAGTTATCGCCACTCCCATTGAAGTGGTACTGATTCTTCCTAAACTCAGGATTTATCCTATTTCTATCGTGGTTGGGAGCCCCTAACCAACTTCACCTGTTGTCATCGTGTACTGAGGACCTGAAGAAATATGAGAGGGGTTTGACCGAGATCGAGGACTCGTTCTTAGGGGAAGGCCTTGAACAGATATGTTCTACTATTCTTGGGTCTTCAAATGTTATCACGACACAATCACCCAGCAGATTTTTCATATTTTCCCCTACCCATGGGGCTCTCTCCACCATTAGCATTTTGTTGTTAATATTGCGAGGAGGAGGGTGATATCTATTCAGCCAGTGACAAACTTTGTTCTTAAGTGCCCAAAAGGGTTCGGAAGTAGAGGTCTCCAACTCCGGAACACCTGTTAAAACCAGAACAAAAGGACAGGCTTCAGGTGGTAAGCTAATATTACGCCATGCACTGGTTTTCTCAGGGCGGGAGGGAAGTGTAAAAACCTGTGGCGGGTCGGGGGCAATCGATATTTGCCCGGCGGTATTGCCTCTGTGACCCTCTAGTTATTTAATCAATGAAGAGGCAGGCGCTGGAGACTGGAAAGCAGGAAACAAGGTTTTTATTCTCTCCGGAGGAGAACACAACGAAACGGACAGAAGGTATCGTTCTGAGGTGCTCTAACTGCATCCCTGAGGCCTGGCCTCTTATACACAATTTTATGACTTTATTGTACATTACACATTCATGTTAAAGCTTTGATGTATGAAAAAGACATTCCCGGAACTCCCTTTGAGCCCGTTCCCACACACATTTACAGTCGAAGTCCCCACCCTAGTCACAACAGGTGATGAGTATCACGCAGCTGGATATTCCGCCGATTCACGGAAATGTGGGGGTTTGATCGGATCTCATGGAGTGGGGGCTTTGATCAACCCGGGGATCCTTTGATGGGGGAAGCTTTCTATAGTACGGGGAGGGGCAAGGGATGGTATCGGCAGAGCTGGGTGTCGGCCTGGGAACGGGGAAGACAAAACGGGCACACGGGGAAAAAGGGGGTTTGCATCTAAGGGCCGGAGATCATGAAAGGGAAGCAGGGAGGTGTCGCGCTGGGAACAGGATGAGGGCCTGGGGCAGAGCAGCGCCGAAGAGGGGTTTATGACTCAAGGCAGGTGCAAGCAGGGGGGTGGTCAGCGTGCAGGCTTAGTGAAGGCGAAAGGCTATGTCAGGGGCCAGCGGCATGCAAAAGGGTTCGTTCTGATCGGGGCATCTAACAAAATGGCGGGCGCGCACGACAAAAGTGTGGCATCAGGGGGAGAGGCAAGATGGCGCAGATAATGTTCACCGAAACGTACTAATTTTCAACAGTCCTCCCTTTAACATATTCAAGACATCTTGCTGGTTCATTTTCTACTTGGTTCCATTGTGGTGGGCATGAGAAAGAAAACGGTAGGAACCCTAGATGAAAAGAGTCGTAAACAATACATTTTAACATTTCTAGTTTTAGGAGGTGGGCCTATTTGATAAACTTTGATCAATTTGTCTAGCAGGAAAGTCATAGAAATGCAATACAAAAACGATTCTGTAGCGTGAGCAGCAAGTACCTTTCATACTGGCAGGTGATTACATATATATCAGGTTCGGATTGGAGCATGATCAATACAAGGGCGGCTGGGAGAGAAATGAGGTCTAGCAGAAACGGCGATTGGGGATGTCAAATGTTCTTTGCTGCCTTTCGTTGGCGCTGTTGAGCACCGGCGGTGGAGCTACGAGTCCAGCTCGGTTCTAAGTTCTGCGTTGCAGGGCACGACCCTTTCCTCGCGTTCCTGGTCGGAAAGGCCCCTTTCGCCCTGTGTCCTTTGAGGTGATTGTCAGAAAGTTCAGATGGAAGAAGAGCGTTCAAAACAGTCCATAGGGTAGGTCAGAGGAAAAGGGGGATGGAGCAAGGCCAAATTAGGAACAAACTAGGGGAACGAGAGACTTCCAATAGGCGAGCGTGTGACCGAATTCAGAGAGCGGGGACTTGTCGACAGACACTGGACATCGAGCAGGGGCATCAGGTCGACCCTTTCTTCTCATGTTGTCGAAAACAGTGCCTCGTCCTGCAGCTCTTTTCTGTCGTGGTCTCGCCTTGGCTAATGTCGCAGGTGTTCCTTAGTCTGCAGTCAGGCCTCGTGCTCCCACATCCGGTCCTTCTCTCCTCCAACAGCAGTACCCTTAAACAAGTTTGAAAAGACAGTCTTTAGAGAATTTGCAGATGAAGATAGTCAAAAAGTCTATTTCTCTCCCAGCTCCAGGCAAAGAATGAAAATGCCCGTTATATTGGTGTTCACAACTGGCATATGAATGACCGGAGACGGGCTTGTTGGATTTACTATGACTTTCCTTTACAATTATTTACTACGCAGGTATTTTGCCGGGAGACGAACATGGCTAAACATTTCCTTTCTATTGATGCATCCTGCTTTTCAACTACTACGGGGTTCATTTTGATGATTTCTTTACCTTGGACTAGTCTGTTAACCTTGTAAAACATCATTCTGGATCCTACGTAACCTTTTACAGCCCGATTACTTAATTAGGAAGGACAGGGGTTTTATGGGAAACAACCAGGGACATAGGAAACTTGTGGTAAGGGCATAAATCGACCCATCTCTCACAACCGGAAATGAGGGGTAGTTTCATAATTCCAGTTTTTGGGCGGCTGATACAGGGGAGGTAACAGGGGTGATCATTTTTCCGGTTTTGGGTATTGCGACATTTCGGGGAGGGGAGGGTCGCGTATTCTGAGGTCCTTGTTTTATACCATAGGAGCCGTTGACCTGTAGTTCCCTTATTTCGGGCCAGATTAGGGAACCTCTGTCGCCTTACCTGTCCTTTCCCTTACGGCCCAACCTCGGTTCATTGGCTTCTAGCGGAAAAGGAGAGGTAATGACGCGGTCTCAGGGTGATTGTATTAAAGACAAGTTTTTGTGCAAATACTGACGGTATTTGAAGCCAATTAGGTGGTGTGCTAGGGGTGGCAGTCTGCCAATTTCGGGGCTAATCACTCGGAAGAGTGGGAGTAAAAAATAGAGGGAGAGAGAGAGAGAGAGAGAGAGAGAGAGAGAGAGAGAGAGAGAGAGAGAGAGAGAGAGAGAGAGCGTAACGGCAGGCTAAATAGTACACGTGCAACAGAGAGGGTGGCAGTGTATTCAAGAAAGGCTATTTAGTGCATTACGCAGTAAAGGGCATTCACGGGTCTGCGTTAGGATCTTGTAATCATGCAGTTTGAGCATTAGACAGGGTAGAGGGGACGTGCTTTGAGAAAAAGGAAAGAAGAAAGGAGGTACCATGTTGTCGCACTTCTCGCATTCTCGGTCCTTCGACCAGTTGGGTCGACGCCTCAGTCACACACACACATTCCCTCATAGTTTCGCATCATACGTGACATGGGTTCATTCGTCCAGTCTGGTTTAAGGGTGATCACTTTTTATCAGGTTGTGCTAATTTTTCGGGTTTGTTCGATACGTGAGTAGTTTGCAGGCGTGCTTAGACACCACCTTGCGGCGCTAGTCCGCTTCGTGTATTAGACATGGCAAGGCTTCGGATCTTCGCCACACCTCGGCTGTAATTTCTGATGTAACCTGCAGAGGGAGGAAAAAAGGGGTGGGGGAGACAGCGTTCGCGCACATTCAAATACATGGATTCATAAGTCCTTTACTTACCTCTTACTCGTCTTTCCTCCTCGGGGCAGGGTCCCCGGGGATATGGTTTCTGGAGTCGGGGGGGGGGTAGTGTGTCCATATAGGTCGTGGGCGGGGAAACGTAAAAAGGAAACCAGAGGTGCTTAGTGCGAGGTATCTAGTCAAAGGATGTATCTCACTATCGGGATCCTTAAACCTCTTTCAACGCTGTGGCGTTCTAAGGTTCTTCGGTTCTTGGGTCAGCTCCGTTCCCTGGTACTTTGGAACGTTGTACTTTATAACATTTACATTATTTCATTTCACCCTCCCTTTACATTCCTTCATTTACACCGTTCGTTTTACCCATCCTTGGAAGTCAAGGTCTTCCCCTACGCGAGAGTTCATGGGTCAGTCGCGTACTTTGAAGGCGGAGTGTCGTGTTGTCGATCCGATCCGTCCTCCAGGGCTGGGCAACCATCTTCTTTTAACCTTAAAGAGAGAGCAGAGTAGGGTGCACAGAAAAGAACTTTCCCACCGATCCCACATTTTTAAAATAAAGCATGCAATACCCGTCCATAGTTTCAAAAACTTTATTTTGCAAAATCATTTCAGCATGTGGATTATGAGGGTGCGGTCGTATTTGGCCGGTCGTGGCAATGGCTAAAGTGCGTACAGTGGGGGGTGTCGTTTGCGGCAATAAAAACATCGGAAAGTTTGACTCATTCATTTGTAAGAAACTAAAACGTCTATTAATTGGCTGGGGGTTCGGGGGCATTTATTTTCATAATTTAGAAGCATAATCATAATGGTTGTAATCAGATTTCCTATATGCATACCGTACGTGTACGTCGTAAATGAGGTTTACATCAGTTATAAAAAATATAATACATTTGTACATTTGTAATCAACATTTGTAACGGGGATCCTTTCATACTGTTCGTCGAGTGAGTTCTCCTTGTCTTTTCTAGCCAAGTGTACAAAGGATCATATAAAATCTCAGAACATCAAGTTTATATCAGTGCGAAGGAACACCACGAGGTGTTCGTAAGTTCCGATTGATACCAGCGCCATTTTGGGCGGGGCCGGCTCAGTCCGGAAGCAGCATCAGGGGGAAATGTTTCCCATTACTGGCAGTTTGGACCAGAGTCCTTTTCGGCAGTTCTAGAATTCATGCTAACAGAAGGAGTGGCAATGTCATGTTTGTTTCGTTGGCGATCAAGGCAGCCGTCCCTTACCGGAAGCCTGCAAAGGCCGAAGGTTCCGCCGGGGACCTTTGTAGGATCTTCAAGGCTGTGGAGATGCTGTCGGAGATGGGGGCTCGTGCTCCAGGGGCAAATGTTCGAGTTATGTTGCTGGTCAAAGTTACTCTAGTGGCCGGGGCCCGCCTTCCAGCGGACCCAGACGCCATTTTGAGGCCCTACAGGGGCCACTCTCGTCGAGTTTGCAAGAGTGGGAGAGATCCTTCGGAGTGGAAGGAAGAGGTCTCTGTTTTGTGAAAGCGGGACGTTCGGCTGGGGTGCAGCTGTGATGCCCCCACCTGGGGGGCGAGGGAGACTGGTTCGCATCGTCTCCTTCTCCCGGTGCACTCCAGGCCGCTCCTTTTCATCGCCCCGCATGAAGGTTTCTCCACATCCGGTGTTCCCCAAGACCTGTGCTCGGTGCTGTGGGAGTATGGCCACCATTGCACGTTCGGTGCTGCGCAAGTACTGGGGTGCCACCATGGTGTGTTCGGTGCTGTGGAAGTATTGGCACCATCGCCTGACTGGGGGTGTTCGGCGTCGGGCCGGGGGCTGGGAGACCTCCTATCGGTGGAGGTGGGAGAGGCTCGTCCGCGTCGCCTCTCCCTCCCAGCCCAACCTGGACAAATTGTTGTGGAGGTACGTGCAGGACATCCCGCCGTCCAGGGCTGCTGCGGCTGTGACGGAAGAGAAAAGGAAGAGGTGCCTCGTTCTTCTCTGGACATGTGGCGGGACTACTTAAGTCTATCCAGGCCCGTTGCGGCTGGCTGAAGAGACATGTGGCGGGACTACCTACAACTGCCCCGGCTGCTGGCTCCTGCCTCTCCTCCGGCTCCCCCATACGTTAAGATTTCCTGACCAAGGGTTGGCGGCCGGGCCCGCCTTATATGGGTTGCCGTTGGTTGGGCGTAGCCGTAACCCTGCCCTACTTTGGAAGGTTCCAGAATGAGGGGGGGGGCGAATGTTCTGTTTGACTTTCATTTTCTACAGTTTACCGTTATTATTCCTTGTTTGTTATGCTAAATTAAAAGTTCAAGTTCATTAATGGTCTACGGATTTTGTTTTACCATTTCTTTCTTTTCAGGTTGCTTTTATGCTAAGTTTCTGCTAACAGAGGTTGAGTAACACGGAAACACGTGTAGAGGGATGACGCAGATTTGTACATTACATACACATAAACTCAGACGGGGGGGGGACAGTACAAGTACGACATACAAAGACCCAAGACGAATATAAAACAGTTATTTGGTCATAATTATCTCTTTCCGTCTGTGAATTTGAAACGAGGCTGGGTTCCCGTCTTGACGTTGCCCGACCTAGGAGAACTTGAGCATGCCGCTGAAATTGTCCTGGCGAAATCTGTGCCATCGGGCATAATCAAACGTGGTGGTTCTGTCTGGTCTGTCTATGTAAGTCGGGTTCTTCTTTGTCTCGCGCTTTTTCTTGTACTGCCGGTCTGTCGTTCCTGTCGGCCCTTTGCCTTTACTCACGCTCAGTAGAGTCGGGCATTGGGCTTTCCAGTGTCCGACATACCTACAAAAAGCGCATTGGGCTGGCCCTAAGTCTGGTCGTCTTTTGCATAGTGTCGGGGGATAAGTTGTGGGTAGCGATGTCCTGGGGTTGTCCTGTCGGTATATTTCTCTATTTGGTTTGTCCTCGTCTTTTCTCTGTCGTTGCATAGCCTCTCTGCGCCACATACCGAGACTGTCGAGCATAATTGGCGTTGTCTTATTATTTCGAAGGGCTATTTCTAACGTTTCTATTTTATCAAGGTCAAAGGATCCTGCCAGTGGCCACTGTTTGTCTTGACTATCTTCGGTATACCTGTGCCACAATTTATTATAGGCTATGGTGACTAATCCATAGTTTATGAACATGTCCTTATTAGGAGTGCCTTCTAGTGGAGCTATATGGTCCACCTCTAATACACGGTCCGGGCTAAACAGGCTATTAATCAGTGGGGAGAAGACAGGCATGACGGCTCGTAACGAGGGACTAAAAAGTCAGCACTGCCTATCTTATCACTAGGTGCAAAGACTGGACAGAATATTTCTATTCTACGTTGTTTGCAGGCAGTGAATACCTCATGGATCAAAATAACAAAAGACCAATAAATAACAATGGGGAGAATGAGTAGGTCCGCAAAGATCTGCGTTACCTACCCTTTTCACTATCTGCAAAAAGGGTGGTCTCTTCCCTGTTTGCAGACAGGGAATCTCCAGGAAACAATAGTTTGCGAACAACAGTTCAGTTTCAAGTGATTATTGAGTGGGGGAGAAAAAATAAGCACGGCTGTTGCCCTACCTATCCTCCACTGCTTGCAAAGAGAGAGCCCGTTGTTTCTCCGTTTGTAGACAGTGAATCTCCAAATAAATAAAAAGAGCAATACTAGTATTTTTAAACAATCAAGCAATCAAGCAATTATTTCGCAACTTGTCGTGATTACACGACCTTACCCGGACCATATGGACAGTTTCTTGTCTTCCGAATCCAGCGCCCGATCGTCCTCTTTTTCTCGTATTTCTCACGGCACTCCTGATGGTCCCCAGTCAGGACCGTAGATCACTCGAGAGAGGTCTGTTCGGAACTAGTGAAGTTCGGATGATCGGCTGCCAGACGAGGGTCTATTGGGCAAGAGCTCTCCCGATCGTTGCAGTCGTTCACTCTGTCGTCGGGACCTCTCCCACTGGATCCACGAGTCGCTGATGGGCCCCACGCTTGGGACGCCAATTGTAAATACCTGTGGCGGGTCGGGGGCAATCGATATTTGCCCGGCGGTATTGCCTCTGTGACCCTCTAGTTATTTAATCAATGAAGAGGCAGGCGCTGGAGACTGGAAAGCAGGAAACAAGGTTTTTATTCTCTCCGGAGGAGAACACAACGAAACGGACAGAAGGTATCGTTCTGAGGTGCTCTAACTGCATCCCTGAGGCCTGGCCTCTTATACACAATTTTATGACTTTATTGTACATTACACATTCATGTTAAAGCTTTGATGTATGAAAAAGACATTCCCGGAACTCCCTTTGAGCCCGTTCCCACACACATTTACAGTCGAAGTCCCCACCCTAGTCACAACAGGTGATGAGTATCACGCAGCTGGATATTCCGCCGATTCACGGAAATGTGGGGGTTTGATCGGATCTCATGGAGTGGGGGCTTTGATCAACCCGGGGATCCTTTGATGGGGGAAGCTTTCTATAGTACGGGGAGGGGCAAGGGATGGTATCGGCAGAGCTGGGTGTCGGCCTGGGAACGGGGAAGACAAAACGGGCACACGGGGAAAAAGGGGGTTTGCATCTAAGGGCCGGAGATCATGAAAGGGAAGCAGGGAGGTGTCGCGCTGGGAACAGGATGAGGGCCTGGGGCAGAGCAGCGCCGAAGAGGGGTTTATGACTCAAGGCAGGTGCAAGCAGGGGGGTGGTCAGCGTGCAGGCTTAGTGAAGGCGAAAGGCTATGTCAGGGGCCAGCGGCATGCAAAAGGGTTCGTTCTGATCGGGGCATCTAACAAAATGGCGGGCGCGCACGACAAAAGTGTGGCATCAGGGGGAGAGGCAAGATGGCGCAGATAATGTTCACCGAAACGTACTAATTTTCAACAGAAGGGGTTTGGGGGCTGGGGAGGAGGAATCATCCGGGTTCTCAGAGGTATTGGGAGGGAGATTGGGAGCCGAAGTGGAAGGACCAGCCACTTTTTTGGGAATTGTGGGGGTGTTGCAGACTATCTGTGAGTAACTACCCTTATTACCTTTGTTGGGGGCTGGTTTAGATGGATGTTTTATGGAGGTGGAATTGACTCCCGACAGTTGCGATTTAGCTAAGGGGAATGATGTGGTGGGGGCAGTTGGTTTCTCAGGGGCCCTTTTAGCAGTATTTCCCCCCTTCGATGATAGTTCCAAGCAAAGGGCCTGGAGCTGTTGTTCAATGCCTTGAAGTTTGGTTTCTAGAGGCACGAGAAGAGACCTGATGAGAACAGTTAATGAACTTAGAAGTGGGGCGTTTTGGACTGCCAGATCATCCATGGAGCTATCCTGGCTACTATTTTCAAGGATACTCGCCAGACTGGCAATCGAACCTGTGTCATCCGGGATGCCCATTGGGAGGGCGTGCGAAGCAAGCTGTACCCCTTCTCTCTCTACGGAGTGACCCGGGGGGGAGCTCCCCACTAAGTTAATGCTACTGGCACAGACCTCGGTTCCTAAAGAACCCAGCGTAACTTGGTTGGATATATTACCGCCATTCACGTGAGGAGATGATTGGTCAGGAGTAAGGGTTGCACCTACTACTGGCCCATGAATTAAATTAGCCTCTCGATGAACTGTGGCAGATATAGCTATAGTATTGGCTACAGGAGGAATCAGGGTTAGGGAGGATGATAAGGACACCGGGGATAAAACTCTAAGAGGGCAGGGGGACCCAGTGGTGCTCAAAATTGGAACAGTCACAGGATCCACCTGCGTGAGAAGTGGAACGGAGTTACTCAAGATTTTGTTTGGGGTACGAGCTGAGGCTATACTCCCTAATGACGACCTTTTAGCTTGAGCAAGGTCTTGTGAAACCCTCCTTTCCATCAGAACAATGCCCATGTCAATTAAGGTGTTTGTACGTGTAATAAAGTTGTCTAGTGTATTAGTTAGTTTTTTAGTTTTACTTTTAGCTCCAGCCGCAGCCTGGCTGCGGGTTTCACGGGCAGACATTCCCCTGGTCTGGGATCAGATAGTTTATAAAAGCACTACGACTTAAAACAATCAATAGCCGCTAAAATTAATTAGTGCTCAAGGTTGACCAAATTACAAATTACCAAGCAAGGGCATATGGAGCAGCTGCACAAATCTTAACCAGCAGAAATTGATAAACTACAGACTAGACAATTTTACCAATAAGGGACCTAGCCCAGTCCAGTCTCTACAGGCCTCGGAGGGCCACAGAGGGCCCGCCCTTTGCCCGGGCTTCGCCCCAGGCGCTCCCGCACGCTCCCGCGCTGCGGGGCGATTGACCTGTTAAATAGGGGAGAAGTGGGCGGGGGGGCGGGGCAAGCGGGTCCGGCGAGCTGGTTACGGTGTGTCAGGTGGGAGGCTCCAGAGTCCGGAAAAAAGAACAGCAGCAGTGTCTCCTGTTACAGGGCAAAAAGAGAAGGATCCCACGGAGAAAGGCGGTTGCCCAGAATTTACACCGTAGGCGGGGGGCGGGGCAAGCAGGGAGAGCGGCCCAGGTGGAACAGGTTGGGCACACACAGGGACTCCTGGGATATGGAGTCCCTGTTTCAGCGCTCGCAGCCCTGCCTCCTCACCGCACACCCCAGGTCCTCCTCAGCGACGGTCAGCGTCCTGCAACACCAGCAGCTCCCGCCGGTAGAAAGGCGCTGCGGGACCCGCGCAGCGGGTCCGGCGCGCTGGTTACGGTGAGTCAGGTGGGAGGCTCCAGAGTCCGGAAAAAAGAACAGCAGCAGTGTCTCCTGTTACAGAGAGCAGGGTCCCACGGAGAAAGGCGGTTGCCCAGAATTTACACCGTAGGCGGGGGGCGGGGCAAGCAGGGAGAGCGGCCCAGGTGGAACAGGTTGGGCACACACAGGGACTCCTGGGCTATGGAGTCCCTGTTTCAGCGCTCGCAGCCCTGCCTCCTCACCGCACACCCCAGGTCCTCCTCAGCGACGGTCAGCGTACTGCAACACCAGCAGCTCCCGCTGGTAGAAAGGCGCTGCGGGACCCGCGCAGCTGGTCCGGCGAGCTGGTTGCGGTGAGTCAGGTGGGAGGCTCCAGAGTCCGGAAAAAAGAACAGCAGCAGTGTCTCCTGTTACAGGGCAAAAAGAGCAGTTGTGCTGTCTCATGTGTCACCACTGTTTACACTGCAAAGAAACGCACCACATATGTTATTCCGTCTCTGTTATTCATTTTAGATAACAACTATATCCATATTTCGTAATTTCTTTTTTTAGTTTAAAAACAGTCTGATGATATTGTATTCTTGTTCTGCTATTTTTGTAGAAATAACGAGTGTAATGGCTTCCGCTGTGATTTACTTGATTTGTCTTATTTCCATTTGCTCTCTGTCAGCATTTTCCAAGTTTTTATTTGTTTCACATTAGCTCTTGTTAATAGTTCTGCAATTAAAACACTTGTGATCAATTGCCAACTCGTTTTGTTTTGATTCAACACTTGCCTTCTGACTCTCTGTCCCTTTTATCTTGAATTTATTTTAAGCAGTCTAGGCCCTTAGGCGTTTTCTCACGTTTCCTAATAAATGTTCAAATTTCACTCGCTGATGGATCTTTTTTATTACATAGCGTTGGAACTGGAATTACCAGATTCACATTGTCAAAATTTATTCACAGCGATGTCAATTCCTTTTCAGAACATGGCGACTCTCGGTCGGTGGATTTTCAGAAGGGTGTGGTCGTCAAAAGTATTTTTGATACCTCGGGAAAATTCTAGCACAGCTAAGTCATGGGGTCATGATCGGGATTGCTTAGCAAAGGCACCACGTAACTACAGTAACTATAGTGTTTATAGCTTTCCCCGTAAAATGGAGATTTGCTAAAGCCTTTCTTTTCCTTGAGTGTTCTTTACCTTCAAACCTTTTCTAAAGCTTGCTGAGTAATGTTTCCTTTGAGGGCTTTCTTGTTTGCTTTTAAGATTCTGCAGAAGTGTGTATTAACCTCACTCCACATGACTCTGTGGAACATTTTAAGCGCTTTGAAACCTATTTAAGCCCAAATATTAATATTGCTATATAGAGCATTAAGTCATACTTTAGTTGACACATATTTAACCCTGAAGGTACCCAAAAACCAAATCTGGGTCTTAGCCACCATTTCTCATCTCCATGACAGCATGTTTCCCATATTCCTTACCTTGATTAGTACAGTTATATAGGGGTACATTTCAAATGAGTGTTTCTTAAGGACGACTGTGAAATTCAAGTGGATCTCCACTGAGTCCAGGAAAATGGTCACCCATACACTAGTCAGCAGCCGACTAGACTACTGCAATGCATTCTATGCCGGTATCAACAAAAAGCTCCAAAAAAACTACAGAACATCCAGAACGCCTCCGCCAGACTCACCTTGAACATCATCTGTTGCAGCCATATCACTGGTCACCTGAGAGACCTCCACTGGCTCCCGATCAATAAAGAATTACCTTCAAGCTCCTCATGTATGCCTGCAAAGCCCTCCACAATGCCAGACCTGCATACCTCAACCGCCACCTCTCCTTCCACACACACACCATACATCTCCGCTCCGCCCAACTGGCCCTGGGTACAATCCCAAAGATCCTTCTCCTACCTCGATTTAAAGACCTGGAACATCTCAGGCAATCACCGTCTCTGCATTAAGAGGTCGATTAGGATGGCGGACGGAAACGGGTACTGTACGCCATGTTCGGGGAATTTTAACTCCCGGCAGCGCCGCGGAGAATCCATGGTTGCGATTAGGATATTCATGTCAAGAAACTCCGACCGCGGCGGACGGATCACATCAAACACCGTCCGCGGTGGACGGAATACATCTAACACCGTCCGCGGCGGACAGACCCAAATGAACACCCACCGCCGCGGACGGACATGACCGCGGAAACAGCCACATTTACCGCCATACCTGTGAAAACTCCGTGTCCGCAATTAGGATAACGCCGCCTGTACCACGGTACGCACAGCCATCCACGTCCGCGGCGGAAAGAATGCAACGAGAAACAGTGCATCACTGCGGAAGGACAACACGAACAACATCCCTACCGTCAAACCAATGTCAAAAAGTGTGCCGCCAGTAAATAGCAAACACACGAAAAAGGACAACCCCCCCACCTGAAACTCCAACACCAATCACAAGCCACTATGACACCCCCCCAAGTACGCAATAATGCACACTAGTCAACACACCCACCTACCACCTGACTGCCAACGACCATTGAGACACGACTATAAAATGACACCCACCCACTACCACAATCCTTTGCATCACAGCATTGCTGCTAGCAAGAGGCCCTATACGATCTACAGCATACTCAAATTTAAGGCACACAACCACCACCCTACCACACCCACCACACAAACACCCACCACATCATTCCTACACACCACACACCTGCACCCCCCAACTCACTCAACCCACACACTGAGCACCACACACCATGGCACCCAAAAAAAAAACTAAATTCACGGAGACCGAGTTGAAGGTAATGGTCGATGAAATTCTCCATGTTGAGCCCCACATATTCGGGGCCCAAGTCCAGCAGACCACCGTGGCGCAAAAGAATCACATGTGGGACAGAATCGTCAGTCGGGTGAATGCGTCAGGGACCGTGCCAAAGACAAAGCATGAAATACAGAGGCGTTGGCATGACCTGAAAACCAGGGTGAAAGGCATCCGCGCCAAAAACCATGCGAGAGCCATTCACACTGGCGGCGGAACACCCCCGGAGCCCATACCCTACACCGATTGGGAGGAGAAGGTGCTGGTTATACTTCACCCAGAGAGCCTAGACGGACTTGAGGAAGGAGAAGAGGCTGGTAAGTAAAAACCAAGCACCACAATCAGTACGACATGGTCAGCCTCACACAACTGAGAAGACACATCTCCCAGGCCCCAACCCATTCACGTCGGACACATACTCACCAAAATGTAAATGGCTACCAACATGCCCCCATGTCCACAGGGAGGGTGGTGGAGGGTGGTGGAGGGTAGGGTGTGTGGAGTGTGTGAGAGGTCACAACTACAACTCCCAACAGGCCCCCATGTCCACAGGGAGGGCGGTGGTGGTGGGTGGGGTATGTGAGAGGTCACTACTACAACTCCCAACAGGCCCCCATATCCACAGGGAGGGTGGTGGTGGAGGGTGGGGTGTGTGAGAGGTCACTACTACAACTCCCAACAGGCCCCCATGTCCACAGGGAGGGCGGTGGTGGAGGGTGGGGTGTGTGGGGTGTGTGAGAGGTCACAACTACAACTCCCAACAGGCCCCCATGTCCACAGGGAGGGTGGTGGAGGGTGGTGGAGGGTGGTGGAGGGTGGGGTGTGTGGGGTGTGTGAGAGGTCACAACTACAACTCCCAACAGGCCCCCATGTGCACAGGGAGGGTGGTGTAGGGTGGTGGAGGGTGGGGTGTGTGGGGTGTGTGAGAGGTCACAACTACAACTCCCAACAGGCCCCCATGTCCACAGGGAGGGTGGTGGAGGGTGGTGTAGGGTGGTGTAGGGTGGGGGAGGGTGGGGTGTGTGGGGTGTGTGAGAGGTCACAACTACAACTCCCAACAGGCCCCCATGTCCACAGGGAGGGTGGTGGAGGGTGGTGTAGGGTGGTGGAGGGTAGGGTGTGTGGGGTGTGTGAGAGGCCACAACTACAACTCCCAACAGGCCCCCATGTCCACAGGGAGGGCGGTGGTGGTGTGTGGGGTGTGTGAGAGGTCACAACTACAACTCCCAACAGGCCCCCATGTCCACAGGGAGGGCGGTGGTGGTGTGTGGGGTGTGTGAGAGGTCACAACTACAACTCCCAACAGGCCCCCATGTCCACAGGGAGGGTGGTGGAGGGTAGGGTGGGTGGTGTGTGTGCGACAGGACACTGAAATGTATACAAATTGATATGAACATGTAATGTCCACATTACTGACCTGCACAATCTTGTCCCTCAGGTGATCGTAATCTGACTGGGGAAACCAGCACCCGGCCGCAAGACTTGCCTCACACCCATACCGGACTCTCTGGGGATGATGACACAGGCAGCTCCGGTGCGGAGGATGGTGCGGGCCCAAGCAGACAGCCAGGGCCATCTGGCTCACAGGGAATCCCGGCCCCGACAACCGTCGCATGTGTAACTCCAGCGACACCGGCCTCAGTGATCTGCAGAGTCACCACCACCACCACCACCACCACCAGTACCACCACTCCTGCCTGTGCCACCCTGCCTAACCCACCACACGACGCAGGTCCATCGGCCTCCCACCCAAGCAGGGTGAGTGGGCCACAAAGGAGAGAGGCGAGGCCACAGCAGGCAATCAGGAGACCCACACTCGGCCGCACAGAGGAAGGACACCCACCCCATCCTGTGGCAGAGTCCCTTGAAGCCCTAGCCAGGTGCCAGGCTTCATACGACCATGGCCAGGAACAGGCAGATCATGACCACCAGGACTCGGTCGACAACACGAACATGTTGCGTGAAATTTCGGGCTACCTTGGCCAGATAGTGGACATCATGGGCCAGCAGACAACAATGTGGAGGGAATGGATAGCCCGGAACAACCCCACCCCTCCTCAACCAATTGTCCTGGCGCCACGGCCAGCAACACCACCGCCACTGCCACCACCACCACCACCTGTGCCCCTGGCGACGGATGTGGCCCCTGAACAACCTGCCCCCCAACCGACTCTGTTCCACCTCAAAGACGGAGGGGCCGTCCGAGGCTGGAAGTGGGTGAGAGCAGTGTGGGTGCGCCATCCACACGCTCCAAGAGGGGCCGCCAATGACTCTGACACTGCCTGAGCCAGCCATTCACCCTGCCAAGTATCCTGTCCCACATAGCAATCATTGGCACAGGTCTGCTGGACTAGCCTGATACCACCCAATATGGTGTCAGCACGGACATTTCATCGGCCATTTCCTTCAACTCCCACTCCCCCATCCCACACTTACTTGTAAATATTCACCTGCACAAATACACAACCTGTAAATAAATGCCACTTACACACTCAATGATGTGTTGCCTCCATGTTTAATCACATGATTGCCTCAGAAACAGACGTAACCAGGTGCAGGGATCCAAGTCGTACATAATCATGCCGCTGCGGGATTTACCTAGGGAAATTCAGAGACAGCAAACACACATCAGGAAACAGATTCACACACATCACAACACACTGCACAGCAACATTACACAAACTACACTCATCACAAAAGCATTGGATGAGAGGACACACATCATGGAGACTTGCATGTCCAAATAAATGAACACACACATATGCAACCATCACATACCAGAACACACAGCTGATGCACCCCACATCCACACAACACCAGCAAACATACATAAGGCATTGTCAACCGGCACAAGAGGTAGTTACTCACATTCAAGGGAAGTAGCGATCAATGAGCTGGCGCCTCTGGTCCACACCTTCCTCCTCACCACTATCCTCATCAGTCGACATGGGTGGGATGGGAGGCCGAGGAACTTCTTTGTCTTCAGGGTCCAAGAGCAGTTCAATGTCATTGCGCACGGCCAGGTTGTGGAGCATGCAGCAGGCAATCACGTTCCTGCATACTTTGCCTGGTGAGTAAGGTAGGGCCCCTCCGGTCTTATCCAGGCACCGAAACCTAGACTTTAGCAGTCCAAAGGTACATTCAACCACCCTACGTGTCCTTCCATGTGCATCATTGTAGCGCATTTCACCCGCAGTTGTAGGATTACGTATGGGACTCAGCAGCCAGGGCCGGTTTGGGTACGCTGAGTCGCCTATGTAGGGGGATGACAGACACAAATATCACAACCAGATTTGGTGGGTACCCCATGCCACACAGAGATCACAAAAGTCCCCACGCCAGACTCACCAACAAGCCACGCTTGACCGGGACGCAGATTTGCCATCAGTTGGGGGACAATGCTGCTCCGCATGATTTGGGCGTCATGTGCGGAGCCTGGAAATCTTGCGCACACATGGGATATGATGTTGTCGGCCATGCACACCACCTGCACGTTCAGCGAATGGAAGTGCTTCCGATTCCTAAAAACCTGCTCACGTGCCAGTGGTGGAATGATAGCGATATGTGTGCCATCAATGGAACCCACTACGTGTGGTATCTGGCCCAGTGCATAGAAGTCTGCTTTGACTGCTGGCAACTCTTCCGGCCGTGGGAAATGGATATAGTCATCCTTGTACAGCATCATAGCTTTTAAAACATCCCAAAGTACCATGCTGAACATGGACTGTGACATCCCCCCGGCATGTCCAACTGTGTACTGAAAGGTTCCAGTAGCAAAAAAGTGTAGGGCCGCCATCACCTTTGCTGTGGGTGTAATGGAACCAGGATAAGTCCTTCGTGGCTGCAGATGAGGAGACAATTGGGCAACAAGCTCCATCAACCGACGTCGATCAAGACGGAATTTCCTAATCACCTCCTCGTCAACCATATCCTCAGTGTATGGCTGATGCACATTTGGAGCCCTCCTGTGTGGGAGAGACATGTAACTTGAGTCAACTTGCAAACGACGCATACGTGTGCAACTACATCACATGTAAGCCAACATTAGCAAGAAGAAAAATGTTTAGGAGAATGGTCATATGTGTGACATCTCTGATAGTTACTACAATACGGAGTGGCCCTTTAACAATGTGCAGCCACTTGCAACAGGAAGTGTGTCAACACGTACAACGCAACTTAGTCACATGTCAACATTACTGACAATACGTGTGTCATGACCCTAATGTGTAGAAGCCACATCACAGACACACATGCAAGTGCATGCACACAAACGATAATGATACACACACACCATGTCATCATGCACCAATGCCAACACCAACAATGGTGAGCATACAGTCATTACATGCATGGTGACACAACAGCCAACACACATATACTGAATGCATGTGTACCCCCACCATTGTAGTCACCTCGCCTGAACCACACACTGACAACAGATTCAGAATGTGGCCATACAGCCGTGATGTCATGTGTAGATGTGAAGATGTAATAACGTCTGTAGGGTTACACCCGACGTCAACACGTCGACATGCACATCTGTTGCACATTGTGTGCCCACCGATGGGCATAGTATGGACACACATGGAATAGTGCATGACATATGAAGTTTCCCTATCACGCTCACAACCCTCATGACGCTACTGCAGACAACACATCACGGTGCAGCGTCTGACAATATAAAATCCTTGGCGGTGCACTGCTTCCGCTATCTTCCAATGGCCATACGCGGCCAGCGTTCCCTCTTCCCATTGGCTGCATGTGCACGGACCGTCACGGTCACACATCGGCAACCGCACGTGCAAGCTTCCGGCACGGATGCTTCAGTTGCAACAATGTTCTATCACTGGCGCCACCATGGCGGTGCACGTACTCTGCGGGGGAGGTGCAGGCCTACACACCCTTTAGATGTAGTCAATGGACATGGCAGTTCATGTCCCCTCTTACAGTCACATTGCATCATCCACCGTCCACCGGCCGGACCAGCCCGGCCTAGGACCGGCGTGCCGGCCATGTCAGCCACCGCCGTGCCGGCCATGTCAGCCACCGTCGTGCCGGCCATGTCAGCCACCGCCGTGCCAGGCCTGGCCTAGGACCGCCGTGCCGGCCATGTCCACAACCGGCGTGCCGGCCATGTCAGCCACCGCCGTGCCAGGCCCGGCGTAGGACCGCCGTGCCGGCCATGTCAGCCACCGCCGTGCCAGGCCCGGCCTAGGACCGCCGTGCCGGCCATGTCAGCCACCGCCATGCCAGGCCTGGCCTAGGACCGGCGTGCCGGCCATGTCCACAACCGGCGTGCCGGCCATGTCAGCCACCGCCGTGCCAGGCCGGCCTAGGACCGCCATGCCGGCCATGTCAGCCACCGCCGTGCCAGGCCCGGCCTAGGACTGCCGTGCCGGCCATGTCAGCCACCGCCGTGCCAGGCCTGGCCTAGGACCGCCATGCCGGCCATGTCAGCCACCGCCATGCCAGGCCTGGCCTAGGACCGCCGTGCCGGCCATGTCAGCCGGTCCTAGGCCTGGCCTGGCACGGCGGTGGCTGACATGGCCGGCACGCCGGTCCAAGGCTGGGCTGGTCCGGCCGGTGGACGGTGGATGATGCAATGTGCCTGTAAGAGGGTACATGAACTGCCATGTCCATTGACTACATCTAAAGGGTGTGTAGGCCTGCACCTCCCCCGCAGAGTACGTGCACCGCCATGGTGGCGCCAGTGATAGAACATTGTTGCAACTGAAGCATCCGTGCCGGAAGCTTGCACGTGCGGTTGCCGATGTGTGACCGTGACGGTCCGTGCACATGCAGCCAATGGGAAGAGGGAACGCTGGCCGCATATGGCCAATCGAAAGTAGCGGAAGCAGTGCACCGCAACACCAGGGCCAGTCATTGGCCCTTTTACGAACACGCTTCCAGGGCTGACCAATTGCTGGCGACGTATGCCACTGACACGTGCTGAGGGCCCTATATATGTGTGATGTCAAAAAGCACACATCCTACGCTGGGAACCAGTGCTGCCTGTTCACCTCGACCTGCTGCTGCTGAGCTGACCACCGACTGCTGCCTGTGACCATCACCTCGACCTGCTGCTGCTGAGCTGACCACCGACTGCTGCCTGTGACCATCACCTCGACCTGCTGCTGCTGAGCTGACCACCGACTGCTGCCTGTGACCATCACCTCGACCTGCTGCTGCTGAGCTGACCACCGACTGCTGCCTGTGACCATCACCTCGACCTGCTGCTGCTGAGCTGACCACCGACTGCTGCCTGTGACCATCACCTTGACCTGCTGCTGCTGAGCTGACCACCGACTGCTGCCTGTGACCATCACCTCGACCTGCTGCTGCTGAGCTGACCACCGACTGCTGCCTGTGACCATCACCTCGACCTGCTGCTGCTGAGCTGACCACCGACTGCTGCTCCAGTGCCATACTCCGTGATCTTGCCATGTCGAGAGAAAAAGAGATCCGGTCTCGTCCCTTCACCGCCGCGGAACTTGATGTCCTCGTGGACGGTGTGCTCCGCAACTTTGGACGGCTCTACGGCGCACCCGGACAGGTGGTAAGTGCAGTGTGGGACATGTTGGTGTGCATGAGGTGGCCAATGACTCCTTGCTTCTGCAATCTTAGCTGTGTACTGTGGCCTCGACATATTTTTTGGATTGTGCATGGCGGATGACACATACGTGTTGCCCCTATCTGTGTGACAGGCCAACTGTCCACTGACTTGCACCCTTTTGTCTCCCATCATGGTAGGTCAAGCTGCACCTTCGCAAGGACGTGTGGAGGAGCATTGCACGTGATGTACGGGCATTGGGGGTGTGCAACAGACGACATACACACTGCCACAAACGCTGGGACGACATTTCCAGGCTGAGCAAGAATGTAGTGAAAGTGACACTGGGGATGATTCCAAGGACGCCACGTCTGGCCCGACGCTCCATGGCCCCTTTCATGCACCGTATCATTGCTGTGACGCATCCTGACCTGTCCGAACGGCTGAGTGTGGATCAACAGCAAACTAGCGGTGAGCATACTGTCTGTGTAGGATACTTGGGAGTGTAATGCATGTATTGGTGCCCAGACACAGTATTGAGTTCCGTGGTGCGTATGTATCTCTGTGATGCCATGTTGGTGCCATTGGGTGTGTGTAATTTGACATCCAGGTCCGGCTTGTTGACACGCCACTTGCTTAGTAGTTGAGTGTTTAAGCACATGCCGTAGTGGTCCGTGGACCCATGGCAACACATGTGTGCAGATGTACGTGCTCCTGCCCTGTCCGCATGCTGTACATGTGTCACGGCCACCAACGCTTATGTAATGTGAGGATGACTGGTAGAGGTGGGCCGTGTGCAGGATGGGGGCTAGAAGAACTTTGTCAGCTATGGCATTAGGGATTCCTTGTCCTTCTGTACGTGAGTGTGCCCATGACTTACACCTCTTTTCTGTGCATTTCAGCTTTGACAGAGGGCACTCAGCCACAGACGGCGGAGATGAGTGGAGGCAATGCATCCGGATCAGACTTTGCGCACACGCAGACTGACACAGAGGAGGGCAGCGCCGCAGAGGGGGACAGGACCGTCCCTGAGGACTCGCATGTGGAGACACCATCGTCCTCATCTTCGGAAAATCTTGGTGAGCCAGCACTGTTGTCACAGACTGGGAGTGGGCAATCAACACCTTCTGTCGGGACACAGCCCACAGGGCCCACACTTCCGCCAACTGCACCATGTACTGTTCGTGCACGCAGGAGTAGGGGGAGCAGAGTGGCGTTCGGTGCAGGTACCGCTGCCCCTGCCACGGTGAGCCAAAATGCACTGTGTGCTGAGGCTGTTGATCTGCTGCGACAGCTGTGTGTGGGGCAGACCAATATGACAAATGCTTTCCAAGACCATGATAGGAAGTTGGGCAGGTGGTGGCATTCATGGAAGGGATGCATGGCGATCTTGCTGGTCTACACAGGACAGTTCAGTCATTGGCAAGCAGTGTGTCGTCTGCCATAGTACAGTCGCATGGACAGGGTGCTACTTCTGTTTCCCCATCTACACCACTGGATGTCTCAGGGGGTAGTGAATATTCTGACCAGGACTCTAATACAGGTTATTGCACTAGAAGCAGCGTCAGACAGCACGTCCCCTAGGTCAGCAAAATCTGTTCACAAAGACAACGTCAGATACACTTCAGTACACACACAGGATCCACAAGTGGTGTTGGGGGACATGCCTTCACATGCTACACAGGCATTCAACACAAAAGGTACTCCCAAGGCAAGGGATACTCCCAAGTCCATGGACAGTCCCTTGGACAAGGACAGTCAAAAGACAAAGGCACCTCAAAAGAGCAGGGAGAGTCCCAAGGGCAGGCCCACAACAGAGGAAGGGGCCACTCCCAAGGACAGGGACAGGGACAGTCAAAAGACAAAGGCACCTCAAAAGAGCAGGGAGAGTCCCAAGGGCAGGCCCACAACCGAGGAAAGGGCCACTCCCAAGGACATGGACAGTCAAAAGACAAAGGCACCTCCTAAGAGCAGGGAGAGTCCCAAGGGCAGGCCCACAACAGAGGAAGGGGCCACTCCCAAGGACAGGGACAGTCAAAAGACAAAGGCACCTCAAAAGAGCAGGGAGAGTCCCAAGGGCAGGCCCACAACAGAGGAAGGGCCACTCCCAAGGACAAGGACAGTCAAAAGACAAAGGCACCTGAAAAGAGCAGGGAGAGTCCCAAGGGCAGGCTCACAACAGAGGAAGGGGCCACTCCCAAGGACAGGGACATGGACAGTCAAAAGACAAAGCCACCTCCTAAGAGCAGGAAGTGTCCCAAGGGCAGGCACACAACAGAGCAAGGGCCATCTCCCAAGGGCAGGGACACACACAGTGAGCTGGTGTATTCTGGAGACAGGTACACCACAGACGACAAGTCTACTGGCAGGAACAGGGCACCGTCCAGGGCACAGGCAAAGTCCAGAGACAACACTCCACCTATGGATAAGGCACATCCTAGGGACAAGGATTCTCCCATGGACAGTGGCGCACTCAAGGACAGGCATAGGTCACCCCTGGCTGCACTGCGGCTGATGTTTTCGAATGAACGGCAAACAGATGTCTCCGCGGCGGAGTCCCCCCATACCTCCACTCCCATCCAGGCCAGCAGAGGAGGGAGTCCCCTGTTGTTGCATCCCCCATTACACATGATTCTGAGTCCAGGCGGCAGGCACACAGCAAACGACAAGCAGGCTCCAGCACGTCCCCAGAAAGCCGATCCCCGGCAGCAGATGCTCCACCTATGGTGGGTGATATTTGTTTTGAGTCCCCACCACTTGCCAGTTCTGTCCTGTCCAGGGTGCACTCACATATCCCTAAGAAACGCAGACACACACCATTGACACCTGCCCACCCCGATGTCGCTCAAGTACAGCTATCCCCAGCTCCCAGTGCCACCCTGCCTCCTGGCCCATACAGCCCTGTGGTTCATCATTTAAGTGGTCCCAGTGGCGCAGGTGCAGTTGACTCTCATGTATCAGATAGTGGCACTGTGTCTGTTGTTTGCTGTCATGCATCATGTAGTAGCACAGTCTCAGTTGTGCCCTCTCCTGTTTCAGGTGCTGGCAGTGTATCTGGGTCTATGGCTCATGTGTCAGTGAGTAGATCTGTGGCTGTGTCTCACACTCCTGTTTCTGGAGCTGGCAGTGTGTCTGGGTCTGTGGCTCACGTGTCAATCACTACATCTGTGACTGTGTCTCACACTCCTGTTTCTGGTGCTGGCAGTGTGTCTGGGTCTGTGGCCCATGTGTGTGTCACTCGGGCTGTGGCTGTGTCTCACACTCCTGTTTCTGGTGCTGGCAGTGTGTCTGGGTCTGTGGCCCATGTGTGTGTCACTCGGGCTGTGGCTGTGTCTCACATTCCTGTTTCTGGTGCTGGCAGTGTGTCTGGGTCTGTGGCCCATGTGTGTGTCACTCGGGCTGTGGCTGTGTCTCACACTCCTGTTTCTGGTGCTGGCAGTGTGTCCGAGGCAGGTAGTTCACGCAGTCCACCTGATTCTGTGATGTGAGGTGCTGTTCACTTCACTCACATGTTATTTCACATGGTGTGTGCATTGTCCATTGAGAACAGCCTTGCACTGTTGTGGTCCCTGGGACGGGTTGGTTGGAACACATACTTGTGCTGCCTCTGATGTACCTGCTCTGTTGTCCACAATGCCCTGTTGATGCTGTGATACTGCATTCTGCCCTCTCACGTGCTGCCTCTGATGTACCTGCTCTGTTGGCCAACTGCCTTAAGCTCAACGGAGGCAAGACTGAGGTGCTGGTGGTGGGGGGAGACCGAGCGGCTTGGACGTCGGCGTGGTGGCCACCTTGCTTGGGACCAGCACCAATTCCCTGCCAGGAGGCGAGGAATCTAGGTGTCTGGTTCGATTCCAACCTAACTTTCGGACCCCAGGTCAATCGGGTGGTTGGTACCTGTTTCGGGATCCTCAAGACCCTCAGGAAGGTTCTGGAGCTCCTTCCTATCAAAGCCCGCCAAATACTAGTGCATGCACTAGTCACGTCCAAGATGGACTATGGCAACCTGCTCTACCTGGGGACTCTCGAGAAGAATCTGAGCCGCCTGCAAGTTTTACAAAATGCCGCAGCCCAGTTGGTTCTCAGACTGCCCAGAATATCAGCTTCTAAAGCCGCGCTCCAGGCCCTGCACTGGCTTCCGGTGAGAAGCAGGGTGGAATTTAAAGCATTATGCACCTGTCATCGGATCGTCAACGGCAGGGCACCTCTTCCCCTACAGGGTCTGCTGACACAATACGAGCCCTCTCGTTCCCTCAGATCCTCTGGCTCGGGGCGCCTGTCCATTCCTAGGGTGTCCAAAGCAAGGATGGGCGGCAGATCCTTCAGGTATCTGGCTGCATCTAGCTGGAACAAACTTCCTGTGGCGTTGCGCCTGGAACCCTCGGAGCCCATTTTTAGAGCCAAGCTAAAAACATTTCTATATGCCCGGTAGTGGGTTCCCACCTTAGTACCTTCTCCTGCTAGCGCTCGCACCATAGCGCGGGGACACGCCGTTGTGCGTCACCAAGCGCTTTACAAGACCCCCTATTATTATTATTATTATTCTTAATGCCCTGTTGATGCTGTGATACTGCATTCTGCCCTCTCACGTGCTGCCTCTGATGTACCTGCTCTGTTGTCCACAATGCCCTGTTGATGCTGTGATACTGCATTCTGCCCTCTCACGTGCTGCCTCTGATGTACCTGCTCTGTTGGGCACAATGCCCTGTTGATGCTGTGATACTGCATTCTGCCCTCTCATGTGCTGCCTCTGATGTACCTGCTCTGTTGTCCACAATGCCCTGTTGATGCTGTGATACTGCATTCTGCCCTCTCACGTGCTGTCTCTGATGTACCTGCTCTGTTGTCCACAATGCCCTGTTGATGCTGTGATACTGCATTCTGCCCTCTCATGTGCTGCTTCTGATGGACATGTTCAGTGCTATGGACTGTTGATGCACTTAGCCCCTCTCACGTGCTGCCTCTGATGGACATGTTCAGTGCTATGGACTGTTGATGCACTTAGCCCCTCTCACGTGCTGCCTCTAATGGACATGTTCAGTGCTATGGACTGTTGATGCACTTAGCCCCTCTCACGTGCTGCCTCTGATGTACCTGCTCTGTTGGGCACAATGCCCTGTTGATGCTGTGATACTGCATTCTGCCCTCTCACGTGCTGCCTCTGATGTACCTGCTCTGTTGGGCACAATGCCCTGTTGATGCTGTGATACTGCATTCTGCCCTCTCACATGCTGCCTCTGATGTACCTGCTCTGTTGGGCACAATGCCCTGTTGATGCTGTGATACTGCATTCTGCCCTCTCACGTGCTGCCTCTGATGTACCTGCTCTGTTGGGCACAATGCCCTGTTGATGCTGTGATACTGCATTCTGCCCTCTCACGTGCTGCCTCTGATGTACCTGCTCTGTTGGGCACAATGCCCTGTTGATGCTGTGATACTGCATTCTGCCCTCTCACGTGCTGCCTCTGATGTACCTGCTCTGTTGGGCACAATGCCCTGTTGATGCTGTGATACTGCATTCTGCCCCCTCACGTGCTGCCTCTGATGTACCTGCTCTGTTGTCCACAATGCCCTGTTGATGCTGTGATACTGCACTCCTCCCTCTCACGTGCTGCCTCTGATGTACCTGCTCTGTTGTCCACAATGCCCTGTTGATGCTGTGATACTGCATTCTGCCCTCCCACGTGCTGCCTCTGCTGTACCTGCTCTGTTGTCCACAATGCCCTGTTGATGCTGTGATACTGCATTCCTCCCTCTCACGTGCTGCCTCTGATGTTCATGCTCTGGTGCCCACTTTGCCCATGCTCACGCATACACTGTGATTATACCCCTATTATGTGTAATAAAGGTAGTCAATCATGTCTCGTGGTTTGTCGTTGTCATTCCTGCTTGCGTACTACAAATGTGTATTTCTATTTGCTTCTAATCAGTGGTTTCGGTAACATGACACTCCCCCTCCCTACGTCACGACCCTTGCAGGTATTCCCCTCCAGACAGCCAATGGTTTGTGCCTTTCCTGCGTCGGCGTCGATGGTGGGCCAAGACTAGGACGTGGTGGATCGCGAAGAGCATCGGGAAAGCATGTAGCGCTGGGTCCATGGTGGCGAACAGCTTGTGGTGGGTATCTCTGCTATGTATCTTTTCTTCGCTGTGGGGAATCCGCCGTGTTCAGACAGGTTGTTTTTCAGCAGCGGTTTTATGTGTATTTTCCGCCATCTTGATTTGGGGGACGGTCTTAGACGTCAGTACGTACGGCAGAGTCTAAGGATTCGTTCCGTCCGCCGCGTGGTCGGGTGTAGTTGGGCGGCGGTGCGTGATTTTCCGTCGCAGACGGAATTTTTACACTATTTCCTATCCTGAAATGGCGGACGGAGTGTCTGCGGCTGGCGGACACGGAAAAGGCATTTCCCGCTTACTCCAGGGCTGCGGTCGCTCTTCCGTCCGCCATCCTAATGAGCCCCTAAATCAGGAAGGACCTCAAGACCTGGCTCTTTGACTAAACCGCAGATCCACCCCGCCCCCCCTGCCCAGAACCCTGCTTGATTGATTGATTAATTGATGATGGAATCTGAGGGACAGCCTCGCCAGAGCTGGCAAAGTTTATTGCTGTCACTACTGAGTTTCGGACTTAGTATATGACAGTAAGATATGTGAGGATGGAGAGAGAGCTGATGTTAGATATGCAGCAATGGCCTTCTTAGCAGAGGTCTGCTGAATTGCTCTTCCTGAGCAACACTATTTGGCATTCATGGAGTGTGTGGGGATCTAGAGGCAGCAGCCTCCTTTTCTGTGAAGAAGAAAGCATTCAGGCAGAGCCTTACTTTGTCTGTCCGAGAAAGGCTATTACCAAAAGCTGGCACAAGATTTTCCTGCATAGCTGTTCCCATGTTTTGGGTGCTCTAGTTTGATACATCCCTTTTGAATATCTGGAATGGTAGCCATCACCTAAAATGAACATTGCAGGGTCTATTCCCAAACGAATTTTGTAATAAGTAAAATAGCACTACAGTAGTACTAATCACATACTATAAAATGCTATTCACAAACCTACAGCTGGAGACGTCTCTCATTTTTTGATTGGGGAGATCACAGCCACCATGGCAGATATCTCCACACGCGCAGGTATAGGCTTTAGTAGTAAATATTGGAGGGACAAGCAGGAGTTGTTGCAAAATGAGGAATATCAACTCCTAAATGGGAGGGGTTTAGGAAAATGTAAGGAAGGGTCTAGGGAGGATCGCCAAACACATACATCCACAAATGAGTAAGACCACTGCTATTCACAAACAACATATTTAAAACTTACTACAGCATTAAAAGTGTCAAAACAGGTGAATATATACTTCTGCCCTGCCTTAGAGTAAGTCATGCACTGTACATGGCCACTCACTAGTACTGCAACACACTTCCATGGAAAAAGATGGACACAGGGAAATAAATTAAACCCCATAAAACTAGTGTTAAAGTGATGAAATTATTTAATCACTTAAATCATATGCAGATATTGGTAATGTTAAACATTGCATATAAATCTTAGCTAATTGCTTAAATGTAAAAAAAATAATAAAAAAATAATAATATGATTGAACTTTCATTAAAGAAATACAAAATAATTGAAACTGATTAAACACCTTTTTAAAAAATACTTGCTACTCGGTAAATAAAAATAAAAATGTTAGCGAATAAAGTATTTTTTTAATTGCTTAAACAGTTATTTATAAATTCAATTAATATATTGATATAAATCAGCTAGATAATATACATTTTGGTTGATGTGTTAATATACTAAAATATTTAATTTCATTAGTTCTATTTCAGATATAAATATGTAAATTATTTTACATTTATATTTTAAATAAAACATTTTTAATATTAAAATCTTAATTCATTTTCCCTTTACTTTCCCATAAGGAGATGTCCATTGCAGTGGGGAAAATCTCCTACATGTTCAAAATTAGTTCTAATAACTTGACAGTCATAATCCCTGTGGTAGGAGGCTCTGCCATTTGATTTGTGGGGATGAAAACAGATAAGTCTACAGTTTAGGTGTAAATCGACATTTGAAATGGTGAATAGCAATAAAAATGTAAAGAATAACGTCACATAACAGTACATTTTCACAACTAAATATATGTATGTGTATTTATATTTGGGAATAGGCCTAATGAGCCAAACAAATCTCAACCATATGCTCATAAGACAAATCACACGCTTCCACCACTACATATAAAAGCATAGATGTTAAATACAAGCATATTTAACAGAGCCAGGGTGAAAAACAGTCCTTTGGGTAACTGCTCTAGGGTAACAAATGATGTTCCTAGGTGACCTGTTCAAAAAGTCCAGTAAAGGGCAAAAACAACCAATAATGAAAAGGGTAAAAGCTTTAGGTCACTTCCTTTTCCCTTATCTCCCATAAAGGAATCAAAAACCACAGTTTGTCTACCCCTGTCAGAAATGGTGTAAATAATTTGTGAGTGGGACCACTCCCACCAACACAATAAACCCATCTTTGGATGGAAAATGCAGTTCTGAGAACATCTCTGATTAATCCCAGGTAGTTATGACACAAGTAGCAGGTAATCCCCAGAAATGCTTGTCAAGTTCAAGCAGTATCAACTATTTTAAAGTAAAGGATTGTTAAATCTGGCATCTTTGGCGTGGTTTCCCCTGACTTTTTGCCTCTACCTCCTGTATTTTTGTTGTTGTGCTGGATTTAGTTTTTGCTTGTTTAGATGCTTTGGGCACTTTGTCACTGCTGATCAGTGTCAAAGTGCAAGTGCTCCCTGAGTAAATTGTTATTGTAATTGGTTATCCATAAGTGGTATATTTGTATTACCAAGAAGTCCCTAGTAAAGTGTACTGAGTGTGCCAGGGCTAGTGATTCAAATACTACTAGTGGGCCTGCAGCACTGATTGTGCCATCCACATGAGTCGCCCTCAAATAGTTTCTCAGGCCTGCCACTGCAGCGCCTGTGGGCAGTCTGTGGACTGCCATGTCAACTTGGCCGGTGTCCCCACTGACCAAGCCTAACCCTTCCCTTTCTGTACACATTAGACACCCCTGTGGAACGCCCAAGTTACCCTCCTGGGCAGGGTGCAGTGTATGTGAAAGGTATAGCATGCACTAGTGCATGCTTGTGAGTGGCAGGGGCTGGGTGGCTCCCAGAGGCTTAGTGAGCCATCCCTGGGCTGAATTGCTCCATCTGCATGTGGAGTGGTGGGAGGGGGTAGCACATGGGCCTGAGTAGGGCTGTGCCTGCCTTCCACAATGCTGGCTCCACCTCCTGCTGGGCGGCTGATGACCCCGCCCCCTCTCTCTGAAAGGAGAGGAGAAGCCAGGAAAACAAAGTGCTCAAGGAACACCCAGAACTGGTTCAGACCAGTCTCAGAGCCCTCCTGCACAAAGGGAACAAAGACATTTAGGGGTATAAGTATAGGACCCCAGACTACAGAAAATTAGATCATCCTGGAATCAAGAGGAACCTCTGCCAAGGAGAAAGCTGAAAGACTGAAGAGGAAGGACTATCCTGCTGTGTGTTTGTGGGCTGACCTGCAGTTGCTTTGCTGCCAAGGAGAGGGGAAGGACTTTGCTTTGTACTGTGCCCCCATGCTTAAAGAGATCTCCCAGGGCCTGAGTAGAGCTGGCTCCCTGTTAAGAAGTCCCAGGAACAAAAGGAACTTCACCCCCAGCTTTGCCCCTGAACACTACTGAGAGAGCTCTGTCCTTCCTAGAGTGCTTGGGTCAGATGTGGTGCCTCTGGAAGTTGTACCTGATGTTGGGAAGCTGGATAAGAAGAAACTAAAGACAATCTGCAAAGTTTCACGCATTGCTCGCTTGCGGAACGCATTGCTTCGGTGTGGGAAGAGTACCATCGCTGCGAGTATCGTCGCAGAGCCTGTTGTCACTGGGTGAGATCGTCGCATCGCTTGCTTGCGGACCGCATCACGTCGCTGTGAGAGTCGTCGCAGAGCCATCGCATTGAGGGGCCGTGAGAGGAGAAGATTGACGCTGAGCTGCGCATCACCACCGCACCTGAGATGATCGACGTCCTGAAGATTGTCGCACCGTACCTTTGCGAGACGCTTCCTACAAAACCTGCGCACCAGAATCCATACAAGGTATAGCATCCCTCCCCATACAGACCGGAGTCACCGCACCACTCCCGCTGCATCCAGCGGGGTTGACGCATCGCCTCCCCAGGGTCTCAGGAGTGACGCATCGCTTGTTTTTCAACGCTGCAGCTTTCTCTTGGAACTTTTGTCCCATCTAAAGGTACTTTTGGCTAAAACGTGACCCAAATGTGGATTATTTTAACACAACCTTAAGAACTCTTTTGAAATCATATCCTTGAACTGTGTATGTTGTATTTTTGTTGTTTTGGTCTTGTTTAGTTTAGATTAAAAACTTCTATTTTTGGTGTTTTCACTGTGTTACTGTGAGTGTTTGTACAAATACTTTACACATTGCCTTTGATAAGCCTGTCTGCTCGTGCCAAGCTACCAAGGGGGTAAGCAGGGGTTAACTAAAGAGTGTATCCCACTTACCCTGACTAGAGGCCAGGGTCCCTATTTGTCACAAGTACCTACCTGTGCCAACTAGAGACCCCGAATTCTAACAAGGATACTGGTGCAATAAAGTTCCAAAATCAAATTGGAAATATAGTGAAACATTTAATGACCACAAATACATTAAAATCGTTTAAAGGGAACCAGACATATGAATTTCCAAACTTTGAATGCAAAAAGTACCTATAAAGAAATCATGCACTATAGAAAAACAACAGTTCAGGGTGGATTGGAACTTAAGAGCAATTTTAGGCCTGCTGGGAATGGGGTGGAGGTCAGATACACCTATTCACAGGTTTTACAATCAGATTTAGTCTTCAACTACCGGGAAAGCTCCTTCTGATCAGTTCTCCAGCCCCAATCGCCTCAGGGCAGACTTCAGGGGATCAGGTCTCCTTCCAATCAGGTAGCCTACACGGTATCGCCCTCTTTAAACAATTTTACCATCTTGGAGTCTCGAGTCCTTCTGCTTTTTGTGGCCCTGAAGCAGGTAAACAGGAGTCCAACTACTTGACCTTTAGAAAGTAGTTCAAGTCGATGTGTGCCAGCAGTATTCAGATGCCTTTGAGTCCTTGTGTGATTATCAGTAGCCAGAAGCCAGGATTCTTCTTTCAAGAGGGCCTTACTCCTCAGACAAAGTCTTCCCAGGGGCAGAAATTTTCTGAGGTGTGCTAGTGGTGCCAGATTTATCCTGTGCACTAGCTTGATATTGGAGAAGTGGTGATGAGCAATCCTAACAATTGTTTTCACAGTATATCCACCTCCTTTTGAAGCACTTTCACTTTGTCATATTGTACAGCTACCCATAAGCCCTTGATTTAGAATGTCGGGACCGCGCTGTCAACAGGCAGGCTTGTCTTCAACCTTTTGGCCACTCCCCTAACTGGAAGTGTGATTGATGGCAATAATGGTTAAAAGACATAGAGCCGATAATAATCTTGCTAGTATAGATACTTAATTGCAACAGAGATGGAATCTCTCTACCACGAAGACTGTGGTCTTCCTGCCACATTTATATGTGGATGACCTTAGGTTTAATCATGGCGTAGACTACTGTCTCTTCACTGTGATTAAACCCCTCCGATGGCCTTATGGAGTAAGGCCATGGGAAGCGGACCTAAAATTCCTCAACCCTAATTTAGATGAGCAGAATTGAAGATCAGTTTTCATTTCACATCACTGCTAGGAAAACCTTGGTGATGGGAGAGGACTCACATGATGAAGGAAGGCTTTTCTTTTTTATTTTGGGATTTTGAAAAATAAAGAATAAAGAAAACAGTGTGGTGCACAGCTCCCTTATTTTGAGGGAGTTGTGCACCAAACTGTAAACAGCATTGACAGGAACCACCATGAAGGCAGTTCATGCCAATGCTTTAGAAAGGACTGCAGCTTGATGGCAATTCCTAAATTTGGCAGATAGAATCTGTGTAAGGTAGACAAGGTAATTTACTCTGTCTCTTTGACAGAGAAATGGGTAGCCCACCACAATGCAAATCATGCCCTTAGCTGTCTGAAATACAACAGATAACAGCATTCTTGTATTATTTACATAATGTATTAATATACAAGCTGAAATTCATTTTTTCACTCCCCATATATTAACTGTGAAAAACGAACATTAAGATGGATAACTGCAGGCATCAGTGCCAAAACATGGGGCCCGATTCACAGAACTAACTAAAGACAAAATCCTAAACTTACTACCATTTCCTAAACTGAGGAAAATCCTAACTTTAAGACTTTCAGTATTCAGAGACGGCATTTAGGAGTCCTAAAGTTAGGAGTCCTAACTTTACTACTTCTAAACTGAGAAAAATCCTAACTTTAAGACTTTCGGTATTCACAGAAGGCATTTAGAAGTCCTAAAGTTAGGACTCCTAACTTCTCTGAATACCGAAATGAGTAAGTGCCTTCTGTGAATACCAAAACGAGTAAGTGCCTTCTGTGAATGCCAAAATGATAGTAAGTTTAGGATTTTGTCTTAAGTTAGTTCTGTGAATCGGCCACATGGACATCATAATAGAGGGAAACTTGATCAGAATATAGATTGCAATGAAACAGTCAGGCAATCACCACCCAGAGTGTAGACAATGTATTCTGCATCACAGACGATGAAAACTCCTGCATCTGGACATGCCAAATTTCTCAGAAGCCTTCAACACTGGCACCAAACCATGTGTGTATATGTCTTACCTCATTGCTCACTCTGTACTCTTTCTCAAAATTCTACATCTCTGCTTACTCCCACCTCATTCTCAAGACCTCAATCTCCATGAGTGTTTTTGAGCCCATAATTATTTATTCTTTGAATACTTGTAGTTATCTTCTATATCGAATGCCTTGGAATTAATCTCCCTAAGTATATAATCAAGATTCACCAATTTACTATTCACATATACCTTGAGGTGTCCGTATGTTAAATGTTAAACAATGCCTTTATAGCATTTAAGCATGGCTACCCAGTTATGACTGAAATTAAAGACCACTAAGATGCCATTTTTCCTCAACAACAGTTACATTAAACCAGGGCAAATCCAAGAAAATATATTCAACATTCACTGCTATCAGACATTTAATCCTTAGATCTCGAAACAAGTCTTCAGAACCACCATTCAGCTTTGGCCTTCTCAGACATTGGACTGTTGCAATATTCTATTTACTGCTGTTCTTGCTTGCACATTGAACAAAATGTAGAATGTCCTCTATGGCATTCCACAGCTCATCAAAGGTTAGTAGAAATGCACCCAATTCTGTCCCATCTGGGTAAACCTACTTTAGTTGCTCTGCATGAACATGGCTTAACATGCTGCAATAACAAACAGTACACCACAATACCTGATCACATGTCATCACAGAACTAAACATCACCAGGGACCAATGCAACAAAAAGAGATTTTTTTTCCTTGATGAATCCAAACAGCTTGTCAACTGCCTCCTATCTTCATCTTTGAATGGTATATGTGTCACCTGCTGTACCATCACTGATAATGTTGTCAGTGGCAAACAAGATCATCTATCATCCCCATAGTGGTAAAACGCAGCTTTTGTATTGTGCTGTGTGTTATAGACTTGTAAAGCTATGTTATGGTAGAGGGTTTCACAGATGTATGCAGTTGCTAAAGACTGCCATAACTGCTTTTAGTGATAGAGAAGTCTTCCTATATTGGATGTGCCTCTTTATGTACTGATAGAGGACCTGACACTTCAGGATATGTCTCTGTACTTAGAGTTGTCCCTCCCTTATCAAGACAGCGGTGTCTTTGGAATAATTAGCATTTTCTTTAGAGTCTTGACCTTCTAGCGTCTAGTTCTTTCAGAGGCTGTAAACCGAATGCTTTAAGTTAGTTGTTCTTGGTGGGTTGTGTGTGTTTAGTTGCATATCCTGGCTAATTTAATGCCATCTAAAATACATTTTCAAGGGGTGGATGTGGAACTGTATCTGTATCTGTATTACGTGTGTTTGCAGCATAGTCTTCAGGAACATACTCCTTTTTACATTGGCAGCACTCCCAGGGAGTGGTTTCATAAATACAGCATGCTTTCACTAAGAAAACCTGGGGCCTTATTTATGAAGGCCTTGCGCCACCGGTGCGTCACTTTTTCCCATTTTAAAAGGCCTTCATAAATAGGGCCCCTGGATTTAAGCTCTAGTCATGATTGTGCAAAGCAGCAGGAATTCCAGCAGAAAAATACAAAAAATACACTGCACCAAAACAATATGAAAGTGTAAGAATCAACTCTGCGCAGGTAGATATTTCCAAACACTGTAGTTTATTAATAAGAGTAAGGATCCCATCCACAGGAACAGTCCATGCACAAATATAGTTATCCTTCAGCTGATCTCACTCTTGTGCTGACATTCAAATGCTCCTAGCAACAAGAGTAAGAACCTAGAATGCAACAGAAAGTCAAGAAACAAACAAGTACATCTTCAATACCAATTTGATAAAAAGGAGATATTTCAATAAAGAAACAAAATGGCACATAAATGGTCAAAACCAGATCTTGGAAATATAAGAATCTTAAAATGTTTGCAATTTTATGTAACAAAAAACATCGAGGCCAGAAGATAAGCCAATCTTCATCCAGTCCATACTTTGGGTCCACAGCCTATGCAAGGGAACTGTTTAGTGCTTCCCTGTCTCACTGTCTAATTATTCTAGGAAATTCAGTCCTATAAAGAAACAGTGAGTACATGCAAAAATATATATTTGTCTACAGTTTTAACGATAAAGGCGTGCATTATATGGACGTAGTTATTCAGTTTTTAGATTTTTTGGGATTGCCACATCTAATATATTTCATGAAATTCATATTTATGACCTTGGTATGGCATGTGGTGCAATCTCGTGGCTTGCTTTATTATGACTAGAGTAGACACCAAGCGCTAGATCGGAGATTAGCGCACAAAAAATTGAAAGACTTGTGGCTGTATTTCAGATAGCAGACTAGACAGACACAGAGTGAAAAACACATAGAAAGAGCTTAATAGACAGGCCAGCTGATTACTCCTTTAAAATAATCAACAATTAACTCCGCATGTGAGACTAAAAAAAACTGCAAATGACGAATGAAAAGAAATTATCACACACAGCGCACAGGGGATGGAGCTGGTCAGTTCAGTGATATTTAGCACCTGAAACTGGAGGGCAAGTGTTTCAGTTTCCAACTCATTTGTCTCACCACCGTTACTCATGTAGAAATATATTCAAATAAACCAAAAACCAAAAAGGAAGCAAACGCCTACTAGAACAGAAAAAAACGAGGTCATACTTAGGCCTTGATTACGTATGAGGTGGAACACAATTACTCTATGAAATCCCTACTGTCTGATTATGACTGACCTTCTGTTCCAACACCAACACCCAGGAACACCAGACAACATGTTACCATGTGGTTAAACCATGTGAGGGTTTGTGTGCAACAGTAGCCGTACCCCTGTCCCATACACCATGCTGATATTTTTCTTTATAAAGGAGGGACCATACATCCTCTGCTAAGTTTAGACGCTTTTCTTCCATTCCTTTTCCACCAGCTCCTTCCATCCCAGCCCCACACAAGTCCCTGTAAACATTTACCACCTGTTAGAGCAGGTGTTAAATGTGTGTGCTACCTCTCCTGAAAAAAGGGACCACCACATGGTAATTCTGTGTTCCACTAGCCATATACTTGATTTCAGCAGTCTTGTGCAACCCTCAGATTTCCAACCAATAAAACTCCTATAGATACGAAACTGCTCAATCAATTATGTCTAATGTGCTCTGAATCTCTGAGAGGGGGACCTCCAACTTCAAAGACAACTCCATTCAGTAGCTAACAAGGCGGTATCATCCAAAACATATTGATATAAGCCTTAGTACAACAAGCTAATCGAGAGTTTCCCGGTCCATTTTTAGTAATAAGGTTATCCTAAAGTGTACCCTCAGAAATAGGTGGGGTCCACCAGCCTGTAAAAACAAAAGCTTAAACTCAGATCTAAGAGCTAGCTGGTAACCAAAAGGTGATGGATCTAGATCAGCTGGAATTAATAAACTGTTTACATGACCAGTGAAGGCCACCCAAAAACAAAACAGATTATGGAAGTTGAAGCTCTCCTTTGTTATATGGCAGCTTCATAACAAGAATGGTGCGTCTTGCACACCTGTAACCCCATATGAAACTTCCAATGACTTCCTCCAGGCACTTAAGAAAGGTTTCAAGGATTCTTAAAGGATTTGCAATAAGTAAAGACATTTTGGAAATATATTCATTTTAATAATGTTAATTCAGCCTATAATATTAAGTGGGAGCTTTTTCCAGAATTACATCTTAGTTATGACTGATATTAACAAAGGTTCATAGTTCAGTTTAACAATATTAGTGACCACTGGACAAAGTTTAACTCCCAGATATACCACTGTTGTGGTTGCCCCCGGCATGAGAGACTCTGTTGTACAGTTTAACAGGGTTTGGGTTTTGAAAAAATTAAGCTTGTACCCCGAGAACCCGTTGAAACTTGCAGCTTCATCCGAAACCTGCCAGATGGCTACCAGCAGATTAGTGCAAAGAACTGCCATGGCATAGGCAGTCAGCTTGGTTGTTGGCCTCCAAACAGCAGGGTCTAAAAATCTTCATTCATAAAAAGGGATTGTAAGTATGGCTCCATATATAGAGCAAACAGGAGGGGAGAAAGCAGGCACCTCTGTCGTGTACCATGATTAATTGGAAATGTATTTGAGTATTTCCTGGCATAGGCTACCCTGGCACACGGGGTCCTATATAGTGCCTAAGTATGTTTTTATAAATCTCTTACTAAACCCAAATGAGCCCATAGTTGCCCACATTCACTTCCATGATACACCATCGATGGCCTTTTCAGCATCCCATAGGATCACCCCTATGTTGATATTGAACTTACTGGCAACAAGAAATGCTGCTGTTGCTTTATTCAGGTGGGCAGTAGTATCTCTGCCTGAGATAAATCTGTGTTGTTGCTGTGACACCAAGGTTGAAAGTGTAGGGGCAAGACGCATTACCAAGATTTGTGCAAACCATTTTGCGTCTGAGATAATTAGAGACATGTCCCGATAAGACGCTGTGGGGCATATTATCAAGGACCAGTGTTAAAATTATCGCAGTTTTATCGGCAGGAAACTGCCAATAAAACGGCGATAATGGGCTTGATAATACGCCCTTGTTAATTCCCATAGAAGCCCATGTTAACATCACAACATGGGATTCTATGGGAATTAACAAGGGCATATTATCAAGCCCATTATTGACGTTTTATCGGCTGTAAAACGACGATAATTTTAACACCGGTCCTTGATAATATGCCCCTATATCTTCTGCACATTTGCCTTTCTTTAGAAATACCACAATATTGGTAGTTTTGAAATGGACATAGCACCATAATTAAGAATATGTTGAATTACTTTTGGGAATTCTAGAGGTATTATATCTTCAAATAGCTCATAAAATGCTACGGGTATGGTATCCTCGCCTGCCGCTTTGCCTGTGGAAAGGGCCCCTAACGTAGCCTCATTCTTGAGCAAAGAGAACTAACCTTCAGCTCACTCGCCTGATCTTTACTGTGATGAGAGACTACACTGCCGTAAACAATCCTACAACCCAGCTTGATCGAATACCTGAGCCAGTGTATATAATTCCTCATAACACTGGGAAAACTGCTGTAGAATAGAAATGGGATGTGTATACATTAAACCATCCATGTCCTTAATGAATCATGTCTTTAGACTGTCGATCTAAAATCTGTTGTGCCAGGACTCAGCCTATCCTTTCCAGGTACTCGAATTGAAATGATCTATAATTCATGTATCTAGTGGCTATTTGCTCTTTTAACCTACGGCCTAGAAGAAAGCGTTTTTCTAGTATTTGAAGACAGATTTTATGCTCTTCTGCTTCTACATAGGACATTTTAAAAGCATGCAGTACTTCAAGGAGAATAGCTTGGCCCAAAAGAATTGCTTCTTTCGAAGCCACATTATTTTGCCTGACCTTTAACTGGAGTGTCACACCACAGACATAAGCCTTCATTGTATTACAAATTACTGCAGGTGATGCTGTACCATTGTTGGCCAGAAAAAACTTCCTGAGTATCCTGAGTGTCCCTAAAACATATCTCCTGTAGTCGTTATTGGACAATAAGTGATGAGGAAATGTAAACTTGGCACGCTATCCCTAGTTTCAGATGGGATGAATGAAAATAGTTGTGAATTCCAATCCAAAGCAATTCTAGGGCATACATCTATTTAAGCACCATCCACCAGGGACCTCAGAGCAAAAACCATATCTATCATAGAGTAGTACTTCTGCGGACATAAATAAAAAGTATAACCAGGCTCAGCGGGGTGAAGAATCCACCAAACATCAGCCAGCCCTTGAAACTGAATCAAGCCTTTGATTGATGCCTGGATTCTAGGCGTATGAGGGGTCATAGTATAATTAGTAGAACCTATGCTACAATCTAGCACACAATTAAAATCTCCCATTATGATCACTTCTCCACCCCAATCCAGTAATTCCAAAGACAACATATCTAATACTTCTGGGTCATCAGTATTTGGCCGTAAACCATACAGATAACATTTTTCCAGTTTAATAATAATTATATAAGTACCCATTGCCCTCTTGGGTCAGCTGTGGTTCCGAGGATTTGACAGTAACCGTGGGCGGAGAGCTCCGTTCCGCCTGTAGCATCCTGCTACTAATGATGACAGACACTTACTTTGGGTTACAACTGGAGCTTTATTAGCATGCCTCCTCACTTGTCCCTGTCCCTACTCTAACCGCCCTCATCCTGTCCCTGCTCCGCCTCTTCCTTTTCCTGACCACCTAGCTCCTCCCACCCAGCAACTAGACTGCTAACATATAACATCTCCCCCTTTCTTAACAAAACTAATAACATATTCAATCAGATTTTTTCAATGAGTCTCTTTGGTCGCTGGACATTACGGCGCGGCCGTGCGTTCACTTCACCAGTGTTCTCTTCAGTTTGGGGTACATCCAATTGGCCCAGATCTTCGAGAGCGTCCTGTTCAGGGGTTTCAGGATCTAGTGACGCAGTGGGGTCGATCAACAATCCGGTCGAGTCTCTGGAGCACTTCTTAAAGTGAGACACGTTTCTCGTAATTCTGCGGTGGTCAGACTCCGCCGTCAACATAGTGCCTTTCTGCCGAGTGACCAGTAGTGGTTCATCGCGAAAACGACAGTCCGTTTTCTTCTGTTGGTCTTGTTTCACTAGTACATAGTCTCCTTCATGTACGGTGGGTGACCTTGCTCTTCGCTTGGTGTCGGCATACGACTTCATCTTGTCCTTGTTTCGTTTGTCTGTGTCTGCCATCTCTAGATGGTTGTGGGTGGGTGATATAGCTCGCAGTGCTCCATCCCAGGTTGGAATTCGGTTTCTCATGGGGCGACCTAACATCAGCGTGGCAGGACACTTGCCTGTGGTCGAGTGGGGAGTTGCCCTGTAGGCTCTGAGGACCTCGTTGAGGGCGATCTGTAGGTCCTTCTTTTCGGCACAGGCCTGCTGAAATGTTTTCTTGATCGTGGCCATGAAGCGTTCAACGGTGCCGTTTGCTTGTGGCCACAGGGGTGTGACCTTCCTATGATGGAAGTCCAAGTGTCGGGCATATGCATCAAACTCATGTCCATTGAAGGGGGGACCATTGTCTGTCTTCACCTCTCTAGGGACACCCCAGGTTGCAAATAATTCATCCAGCACCTTAAGAGTACTGGAGGCACCAGTGGAGGGTACGAACTGTGCGAATGGGAAACGAGAGTACTCGTCGATTATGACTATCACATACTTGCCGGAAGATAATGGTCCATAGAAGTCCACAGCAATTTCTTGCCATACTCCAGCCGGTAAGGGGGTCATTTGCAATGAGGCCGGGGGATCACCTTTGCTTGTCAGTTGGCAGGGGTGACAGTCTTTCAGGGTGGATTCCACCATTTGGTCGAGTAGGGGAAACCACACACGTTCTCTGAGTGCTCGCTTCGTGGACACAACGCCCCGGTGACCTTCACGGGCAAGATCGACGACACCTTGCTGTAGATTTCTGGGGATCACAATACGCTGTCCCCGCAGTATGATCCTGTCTGAGGTCACTGACAGTTCCTCATGGACATGCCGGAATGCTTGTAGCTCTTGTTTGGTGTCCAGCTCACTTTCTTCATCCTGAGGGTCATGTCTCCACCTGTTGGTTCGAATCTTGCGGAGTACCTTTTGCAGGACGGCGTCGTGTACGGTGGCGTCTCGGATTACATCCATTGGAATGGCAGGAGGTAGCGCTTGGTCAGCTACGAAATGGATGTATTCCTCTGCAGGATGAGAATTGGTTGATGCAGGCAGATGCCGAGACATGTAGTCTGCCGGGTTTTCAGACTTTCCCGGCTAGTGTACGATCGTGAAAGTATACTCCTGAAGCCTCAAGCCCCACCGCTCAATTCTGGGGGGCATTTTAGATCGGGGGTTGCCGTAGATGGTGACTAGCGCCTGGTGATCAGTGATCAGGGTAAAGTGCTTGCCATAGAGGAAGACATGAAAATGTTCACATGCCCAGACTCATGCAAGGCTCTCCTTCTCAGGCTGAGAGTAAGCCCTCTCGGGATCGGACAGGCTGCGGCTGGCATAGGCAACTATACGTCTCTGGTCAGAGTCATGGTCATATTGTGCCAGAATGGCCCCCAACCCTACGGGGGAAACAACCATTACATCGCAACTTTTACAACGCACTACCATTACAACGAAACTTTTACAACGCAAAAACCATTACAACGCAGGTATTTACAACGCAGGTATTTACAACGCAAGTGCTATTACAGCGCATACCATTACAACGTAAGTACTGGTAAGTATATAATTATATTTAAAATGTTATATGTTTGTTTTTTAAATGGGGTATTTTTTGGGTTAAGGGTCAGTTTTGGGTTTTAGGGTAAAGGGGCATTTTTAGGGTTCAGGGTGAGATTTGGGTTTTTGGGCAAAGGGGTATTTTTAGGGTTCAGGGTCTGTTTTTAGTTATTGGGTAAAGGGGTATTTTTAGAGTTCAGAGTCAGTTTTCAGTTTTTGGGTAAAGGGGTATTTTTAGGGTTCAGGGTCAGTTTTCAGTTTTTGGGTAAAGGGGTATTTTTAGGGTTCAGGGTCAGTTTTCAGTTTTTGGGTAAAGGGGTATTTTTAGGGTTCAGGGTCAGTTTTCAGTTTTTGGGTAAAGGGGTATTTTTAGGGTTCAGGGTCAGTTTTCAGTTTTTGGGTAAAGGGGCATTTTTAGGGTTCAGGGTCAGTTTTGGGTTTTTGGGTAAAGGGGTATTTTTAGGGTTCAGGGTCAGTTTTCAGTTTTTGGGTAAAGGGGCATTTTTAGGGTTCAGGGTCAGTTTTGGGTTTTTGGGTAAAGGGGCATTTTTAGGGTTCAGGGTCAGTTTGGGGTTTTTGGGTAAAGGGGTATTTTTAGGGTTCAGGGTCAGTTTTGGGTTTTTGGGTGAAGGGGTATTTTAAGGGTTTAGGGTCAGTTATGGGTTTTTGGGTAAAGGGGTATTTTTAGGGTTCAGGGTCAGTTTTGGGTTTTTGGGTAAAGGGGTATTTTTAGGGTTCAGAGTCAGTTTTGGGTTTTTGGGTAAAAGGGTACAAGGTAAAAAATAAAGTAAAATTAAATTTAAATTAAATTATTTAAATTAAATTAAATTAAATTAAATTAAATTAAATTAAATTAAATTAAATAAATTAGAATTATTTACATTTGTAATTTAAATTATATACTTACCTATACTTACGTTGTAATGGCATGCGTTGTAATAGCCCCTGCGTTGTAAATACCTGCGTTGTAATGCCATGCGTTGTAATGGCACCTGCGATGTAAAAGTTGCGTTGGGATGGCATGCGTTGTAAATGCATGCATTATAACGTCATACATCCCCCTACGGGGCTGGCATCAACTGTGACTTCAGTCATGCGTCTGGGGTTGAAGTAGGAAAGGTTATCGGCGGACTCCACGGCCCGCTTGATCTCCGAGAATGCTTGCTCACACTGAGGAGTCCATTCAAAGGGTTGACCTTGCTTGGTCAAGGTGCGGAGCGGGTGGCTGATGGTCGCGTAATCCCGGATATACCGGGCGCAATAGCTGGCCATTCCCAGGAACGAACGTAGATCACCGACGTCCTGAGGACACTTGGCGTTGTTCAAGGACGCCACTTTTTCCGGGTCAGGCTTCATTCCTGCTCCTGAGAAGATGTGACCGAAGAACTTCAATGTCGATTGATGAAATTCGCATTTGTCCTTGTTCAGGGTCAAGTTCGCATCAAGCAGGGCATGACAGACACGGTTGAGTGCAATGTCGTGCTCAAGGGTGTCGGAGCCATAAACAAGGATGTCGTCGCTGTAATTGATCGTATTGGGGTTGTTTTGGATAATCTGTCGAATTGCCTCTTGGAAAATTTCGGCAGCTGAAGACACACCAAAGCTTAGTCTCTTATACCTGAAAAGTCCTTGGTGTGTAGCAAAAGTTGTGATGGGGCTTGATTGGGCATCCAACTCCAGCTGGTGATAGCCCTTGTTGAGGTCCAGCTTAGAGAATACCTTGGCTCCGTTCAGAGCCGAGATCATGTCACATAGAAGTGGCCCTGGATGGCGTTCACGTTCTATCGCAGTGTTGGGTATTCGCATGTCGACACATAGTCTTACTTTGCTGGTGGTGCCCTTTTTCGGTACAACGACCACTGGCGAAACCCATGGGGTCGGGCCGTCCGTGCGTTCAATGATGTCGGCCGACAGGAGGTCATTGATCTCTTCTTCGACAGCCTTTTGAAGGTGGAAAGGAACACGCCGGGGGTGCTGAGCAACAGGCCTGATCTGTTTGTTGACATGCAGGTGTATCTGACGATCCTTCAATTTCCCCAGCCCGATGAAAAGGCGAGGAAAACGGTTGACGATGTTCTGGTCATCACAGACTTTGAAGAGGATCTCCACAAGCCGGAGACGTTCCGCAGTTGGCAGGCTCAGCAGACAGTCAGCTTCGGGGCCCTTGATGACATGAATGACGGCATCAATAGTGACATTGTCATGTGCCAGTGTAGTCGGGAATTTGCCAAGACATTGCAGCGGCTTCCTTGACATCCATGTGTAGACCCGTACAGGTGCATGAGTGAGCGTCGGCTTGGGGCGCATCCTCTCATACTCGGTGACGGGGATGTAGTTCAGTGAAGCTCCGCTGTCCATAACAAATTTAGTGTCGTGATTCCCTACTTTAATGTGTAACCGAGGATACTTCTTCAACTGATCTGGGTCTGCGATCATGTATGCACGGTGGGTCGTGTATTCGGAGTCTCGAGATGAGGACCTGGAGCCTCGGGACGGAGATCTGCGCTCCCATCGCGATTTGTGTGACTCCCTGCTAGAATGTGTCGAGCTGGAGGACCCCGTGTCTTTGTCATGGACGGCTCCAATATGGTGCTTCCTGGTGCTCGATCGAGACGACCTCGCGGTTCCACTTCGCCTCTCTTTGTTGTACTCGCTGCACATCGCCTCGAAATGGTTCGTCCGACCACATTTTCTGCACCGCTGGCCCATGGCAGGGCAGACGTCCACGTGAGGATAGTCATATCCACACCTGTAGCACCTCCTTGCTCTCTCTGTTCTCTTCTCTCTCCGGCAGTTTCTCGCCTCCCGTGATCTGATCGCCTCGAGCGAGATGACGGTCGCGATGTCCAACGATTGTCCCTCGAGCGTCTTCGCCCGCCACCACGGTCTTGAACTCGATGTGCTTGCTCATTGCTCACTTTGCGCCCAGATTCAATGGTGGCGGCATGCTCCTCGGCTTGATCGTATACGCGAGTCAGTTCCTCAATGTCGTCCAGTTCTTGCGGCTTTCTCAGCAGTCGTCTTCTGAGGGATTCTGAGTGGCACCCCTCTATGATCTGTGACTTGATGGCAGCGTCGGTTGAAAAATTATCGAAGTCGCAGTGCCTCGATAGTCGCCGCAGTCGAGTGATGAATGTGCTCATTGCCTCGTCCTTCCCTTGACGTGCCTGATGAAAAGCATGGCGCTCATAGTCCATGTTCTTTTTGTGGAGGAATCTCTTGTTTAGTGCGTCGCGCACCTTGTCATACGTTCCGGTATCTGCAGCAGGGAGATCCTTGATGAGTTTACTTATTTCACGCCCAGCCAAATTCCGGAGAGCAATTAGCTTGTCCTTGTCAACGGTCACTTTGGACCCTTCGAGGTAGTCCTCGAAATCTTCGAGCCTTTCCTGCCACTTGGGGCCCATGCTTCCACCTGTCGTTAGGGTGACTGGTTCCAGGGCCCTCAAATGTGATCCTCCTGCAAAGAGGGGCTTGACCTCATTTCGTCGCGGTGATGTTGACATCGTGGGACCGCGACGCGCTGTGCTGGGTGCTTGTCAATGCTTGTTTGTTCCTTCTTGCCAATGCTTGTTTATTTACTCTTGACAATGCTTGTTTCTTTGCTCTTATCAATGCTTGTTTGTTTCTTCTCGCCTATGCTTGTTTGTTTCTACGCGCCAATGCTTGTTTACTTGCTTTTGACAGTGCTTGTTTCTTTCTGTTCGCCAATGCTTGTTTATTTGCCTCAGTCAGTGCTTGTTTCTTTTGCTGGGTGCCTGACTTCAAGATGGCCGCTCTCTGACAATCAAGGGGTCTGTCCTGAAAAACGCCTGACTTTAAGATGGCTGCCGTCACTGCAGTCACACGAGTCTTCCTCTCCTGATTCACTCAGTTCCAGTTCACTCTGGACTCACCGGCCGTCGACTTCAGGGGATGGCAAACCTCCGGACTCAGTCTTCTTAGACCACCGCCACAGCCAGGTGAGGTTGGGGTGGGCTCCCGCCTTGCTGCTCTCACTGCTGCGATCACGCGGCGACACGATGCCAAAACTCACGCATCGGGCGTGAGATTTTCCAATGCCGGCCACTTTGGACGCTCCGGTTTCACCGCGCTCGGCTGCACTCACCGCCGGGCTTCTTGGAGGTCACGTTCCTCACTCGAGGCAATGTTCCTGCACTTCTTGGGGCACTGGACAGAGTCGGAGTGGGCTCCCGACCTCTGTTCTCTTCTCACACGCCGGATCACACGCATCCGGCGGGGTTACGTTTCGGCGCAAACTGCTCTTTCTCTCCAAGCGTTCCAGCGCTTGCTTCTGTGCCTCTTTCAAGCGTTTCAGCGCTTGTTACCACGGCTCCCCTTCGCTCCCTGACCACTCCTGGATGGACAGGGTCACCGGCTGCTGGCCTCTCTCTCAGGCGGCAGGTCCACTCGGCGACGTTTTCTTTTCTTCAGTGCCACAATGGGACAGGGCACTGTTGTGGGATTCGGTGAGCTGTATTTATGCCCATCCCACCCTCGTCGCCAGTTGTAGCATCCTGCTACTAATGATGACAGACACTTAACTTTGGGTTACAACTGGAGCTTTATTAGCATGCCTCCTCACTTGTCCCTGTCCCTACTCTAACCGCCCTCATCCTGTCCCTGCTCCGCCTCTTCCTTTTCCTAACCACATAGCACCTCCCACCCAGCTACTAGACTGCTAACATATAACACCGCCCGGGGAGTGTGTGGAGGTGTGTCTACTCCACGTTCACAGAGAACACGGAGTAGGCACAACTCAGTACCGTTTGCGGCGGAGAAGAGTTGCCCAGCCCCGCCTCCACCCCCCCCCCTAGGAAGAATTACATTAAATATATATTAAGGTAAAAAAAAGAAAAACTTACCTTGACTGCGACGTCACGGACTACCATCCTCCTCTTCCTCAGTTTCACAATGATCTGCGCATGCGCCCGCACATTCACATTCTTAGCACGGAAGCGCACGTGCATGCGCAGATCATCGCAAAATCGAGGAAGAGGAGGACGGCAGCCCGGGGACACCACAGTCAAGGTACGTGTTTATTTTTGTACCTTTAATGTATATTTAATGTAATTCTTCGAAGGGGGTGGAGGTGGGCGGTGGAGCGGAATAACTCCGTGGACATCCTCGTAGTGCCGCTATGTCAGCTCCGCCCAGGCTTACTTGACCTTGAACATTTTTAGCTGAGCGTATGGCAACTCCTCAGGTAGATATTGAGTGTGAAGTACAGACAACTGTGTCATATCCCAGCTATTTTAATAAAAGCTTATCTTTATATGCCAAGTGTGTCTCGGTCAATGCAACCAATTGAGGTTTATAAAGCCCTATCTCTTCTCGAACCAGTTGTCTTTTATTCCATGCATTAATCCCTGAGACATTCCAGATCATACACTTAACCATCACCATAAATATAAACTAACGTACTTACACACCAGCTCCCTTCATGTGTAAGACTATGGTTCTCCATTATGAAAAACGTAGAATATGATCCCTAAGTACTATGAGGACATTCTGGCTTGTTTCAACCCCCCAATACATAAAGTTCTCTGCATTGTATTTTCCAAGCACGACCTCCCACCTAACCCACACACCTTTAACGTACCCACCCCCGTGCCATGGGAAAGGAATCAATCCTACCCTTGGCTGCAAGACAGTGCAGCCCTAGAGGAACACCATTTATCCCCACCCCTCTGATACCACCCAATCACTGTAGAATGATATAATCACAATTTACTAAACAGAAAAACCATCAAAAAAACCTTTTTGCTGCTGTTGGGTGGGGCGTAATGATGCCATAAGAGAAAAACTCAACAGCCCAAATCAACAGATCAGCAGCTATTATTATGCAAAAAAGTTAATAAATAGAAGAGAAGGAAGAAGATGAAAGAGCAGGGGGAGTAAGAAGAAAGAAAGTGAACAACACGAGAGAACAGAAGAACCCCCCAAACAACATTAGCAAATCCTGAGTCTAAAGTGCTTTTCAAACGACTCAAAACTTCTAGTGCGCCTGCCTCTGAGTAACACATCTGAGTCCATCCATCCTTCACAATTTTAGGACGAGTATGTTCTTATAGAAAGACTTGGACCCGGTGGCCTTAGAGGGTCCATAAGTTGACACATCTTCCATCGGCGATTCAATGTAGGTTTGGAAAGATCTTACTGGGCAACAACAGGCATCTTATCAAACACAACAAGTGCAGTTGGATGTGCTTTAAGAAAATTGCCTGCCTAAGAAGAAAGTTCCCAATATACATTAGGATTGAGCAAGACTCTACTGGTGTTGAAGGCATTCCGATTAAGGAGGAGACAATGGACATATTGGATCTGTGAATCCCAATCCCAGTCACTGAGACTTGGAAAGGTTTTTTCAAATAGCTGGACCATATATTGCCGAGGGTCAGACCCATTCTTGCCCTCATTCTTGGCCTTCTTGGCTCCTAATAGCTTTAACTGTTGAAGCTCCACCTCCTTCACTTAAGCTACTCTTTGTTGAAGTTCAGTAATTTCTACAGTGAGGCTGGTCATACGTCTGGATACTTCGCACAGTGATTAATGCATTTTCAGATTATCTGCCCTGGCCTGAATGTGGTGTGCCCATGACTCTGCGCATTGTGATTGCAGAAATTGCAAGATTGTTACCTATGATGGCTCCAGGGAATCAGTCGCTGAGTAAGTGAGTGGAGGTGAGTGCTCAGATATTGTATTATAGGATATATCAGAGGTAAACATGGTATCAGGAGTAAAGCACTTTGAGGGGGAGTGCTAATGTTAATGTTAATGTTAATGTTATTGTTATATGTGCTTGTATAGCGCACGGCTGCCCCAACGAAGGGGCGTCCCGGCGCTTACTGTATGAAAGAGGACAGAGGAAAGGGTCAGGGAGGGAAAGAAGGAAGGTTATTGTTGACAGAAGAGGTGTGTTTTAATTGCTTTCCTGAAGGTCAACAGATCTTGTATCCCTCGGATCTGGTGTGGGAGACCATTCCAGAGTTTGGCGGGTAAATATTGGAAGGAGCGGCCACCCATCCTGGCTAGTTTGATGCGAGGTACTGTTGCTAGGTTTTGTCCTTCTGAGCGTAGGGCGCATCGGGGGACGTAGGTTGACAAGAGTGGGCTGAGCATGGGGGGAAGCCGTTTTTAGGATTTTGAAGGCTAGGCATGGCGTTTTAAAGTGAATCCTTTTCTCCATGAGGAGCAAGTGGAGTTTGATAAGGACGCTAGCCACAGAGGTGTGGCGAGGGAGACCTACCAGAGCCCTGGCGGCGGCGTTCTGGACTCGCTGGAGTCTAGCTTTTTCTGCCACGTTCGCTCCTAGTAGGAAAGAACTGGCGTAGTCCAGTCTTGAGAGAATGGCAGCTTGGACTATCATCTGACGGGTTTGGTGGTCAAAGAATCCTAGGATGGGTCTAAGGTTCCTTAAAATGCCGAAGCAGGTGGCTGCCACTTTTTTAGTATGGTGAGTAAATCTTAGGGCAGAGTCTACCCAGACTCCTAGGTTTTTGACACATTCCTTGGGTTCAGGCGGTTGGCCGAGGTTTTCTGGCCACCAGTTGTTCCCCCAAGTGTCTGTCTTTTTTCCCACCAACAACACCTCAGTTTTTCCGGCGTTGAGCTGGAGGTAGTTCGCTGTCATCCATTCTGTGATGTCAACGAGGGTTTGTTGGAGTTTTTGGGCGCTGTGGCCACTTTCATCATTTAATGCCACCACCAGCTGTGTGTCGTCAGCGTAGGATACAAGGGACATTCCGTGCCTCCTGGCTACCTCTGCCAGGGGTTGGGCATATACATTGAACAGGGTGGGGCTGAGAGCTGACCCCTGTAGAGAAGGACTTATTAATAATGTCTCTCAGAGGGCCCAGAACTGCTGTGTCAGCTTCTCTGAAGGTTTCGGGTTTGAGAGGGTCTGCCGGTGAGCCAGATTTGATTTTATTACAGATTTTTGTAAAATCTTCTTGGCTAAGAGCCGGGATGCTAGAGAGGTTGGGACTGTTGGGGTCATTCGATGGAATGAGGTCCGGAGTGGAGGGGAAGGTGCTGTAAATTTTCCGGATTTTTTCTAAAAAGAATGAGGCAATATTATCACATAGTGCAGGTGAAGTGTTAGGGTTAGCCACTGTTTTTTTGGTGCTTAGATCTTTAAGAATTTTAAAGATGGTTTTTGAGGCATTGTGGCTGTTCTTAATCTCAGTGGCGTAGTAGGTTGCCCTGAACCTGCAGATACTGCGGTGATAGGTTTTTTGCGCTTGTGTGTACAAGATTTTGAGGGCAGGGTCATAGTTTCTCCTCCAGCCTCTTTCGGCTTTTTTGCACTCTTTTTTCAGTGCGGAGAGTTCCTTATTGTACCAGGGGCTGGATTCGTGGGTGCGTGCTTTGATCCATTTAGTTGGGATCAAGGTGTCTAGGGCTCGATTGATCCATTCGCAAAATTGGTCGTATCCAAGGTCAGGGTCTCCGCTAGGTGGAGGGGGGCTAGTAGTAAGGAGTGCATGGAAGTCCTCTATACGGAGCTACTTCCAGGGTCTTTTCCAAACCTGCTGAGTGGGTTTAGCAAGCAGGATGTTGTTGCAGGGTATTGACATGATCACTAGACAGTGGTCAGTCCAGGTCATAGGGATGGGAGTTTCGACCTGCGCGTTGGTTATATTAGAGAAGATGGGGTCCAGGAGATGACCACCACTGTGGGTAGGGCCCTTTACGAGTTGTTCTAGTTGAAGGGCCGCCAGATCAGCTAGTAGAGTATTGATCTTTGAATCTCCCGTACAGTCAAAGTGGATATTCAAATCCCCTATAATAGTGAAGTTGGCAGTTTCAGTGATCTGTGAGCATAGGTTCTCAAGGAGTGAGTTAGTAAATTGTGCTAACCAGATATCTGCTTATGCTTATCTGCCCCCGGGAGAGCAGCAGATAAGCGCGAGATGAGTGCTTTGACCACATCCTTAGAAGTGACCCACCTTCCTAGAGGCTGCTCTTAGCCACCAGGTTACCAGTTTTGACAGTTTTGCGTACTCACCGTTGTTTCATAGTATTGTAAGTCTGAGTCTGTGTCAGTCATGCAAACTTCCACCCTGTAGTACTTTGATTTAACTGCACATGCTGCCCATGTTGCCCATCACACCCCTGATTTTACACAGAGTTATCACTTAATATAGTACCATATGTGTGCTTGCCAGAGATACAGAGTGTGCTGTAGATAGGAAGAAGGTATGTACTGGTCCCAGGCCTTGGTGCAGTGTTGGAACAGCTGGTCATCTGCACCGTAACATCTCAATTATCTACCACTGTATACTCAGCAGCTTCAGTGATCACTTCCGCCCCCTTGCCTGGCCCCCTACAGTTTCTAAATTGGTACTGACATATATCATAGCCTGTACCACAATCTGAAGAGATTGATTTCCGTTAGACTCCAAAAGAGGCATACTGGGGGCTCCAAGAGGACAAATTAGCTGGTTATTAGCAAGATGGTGCAGAGCAGAGATATCTAGAGAGTCGGAGAGTGGCTCTAAACCAGTTTGTCACTGCTTGTATTCTTAGCCAGAGAGTGAAGGAGAGGAGCAGAATCCGCAGAATGAGTGCCTTCTTTAGCAGCTGCCATAATTTTATCAGGCAATGTGAACTCCCCTCCACCAAGTTGGTCTTTGCTTGCTGCTTGAATAAACTCCTTCATGCTGCCAGAGTGAAGCAGTTTTAGAATAGGTTATCGACCACTGAAAAACCTAAATCCGATGAAATTATCTGCATGGATGTCCCAGCTTCTGCAATTTGAAGTTCTTTCTCTGTGCCTAGAGTACGACCTTGTGTCCGTGGTCTGGCATAATGCAGTCAATCATTGTAGAAAAGTGAGGCTAATCCCCACCATGTAGTTCTTGCAACATTTGACAGCAGCACTGGTAGTCTCACTAGCAGCAGGCTGTATCTCCATCCAGCATTTACCAGTTTTGATTGCTCAAATGGCTCGGAAGATGCGGTGACGGTGGAAGCTGCATGACTCGGCCACGTAAGTTATCAGCAGGCTTTTCCGCTCATATCTGGCATCTTGCCTTAGCAGGTAATGGCATCTGCATGAGGCAAGAATCATTAGCAATCTCCCTTCCCACCAGATCAATGCTCAGTACTCCTTCAGCTCGATACAGTGTCTAGACACTGGAGGCTCATCGGTACGAGCAGGAGCAGGTACTCGGTGGCCATCTCAACCCACCCTCTCCCTTTCCCATACTTTGATGCTTCAGCCTTTTGGGGACAAGTGTAAAGACTAAGGCAAGGTCTTTCAGCCCTAGAAAGGGGATACACAGGAATTGTCCTGGTTTCCTGTTTCCTCCATTTGAAGGGTGCAGAACATTTACTTACATATGCCTAAAGCAGACCAGTCATGCAATAGAGCAGACCTGTCATGCAAGATGTGAAATTAGGGTGTCAACAGGAGGGGTATAGCTCCACTCTTCTGCTGAGCTCAAAAGAATCCTTTCTGACCATTCAGGTCAACCTGTCAATCACAGTGACATATTGTGTAACTCCTGGGTGGAAAGTCTCACCTCATTCATATCTTCTTCAGGACAAGTAGGGGAGGGGAGAAACTAGAGAGTTAATTTAACTTAGCATCTAGGAACTTCAGGTAGGGAAAAAGTAAATCATGTCATCCTTAATATCTATAAAAAATAGTTGTTTATTTACTTTTCTACATGGTCACATTCCCTTGATACAGCATTGTATTTTAATCTGTACACTATGCAGGGCAGCTACTCCGGTTAAAACAGATTTGATGTCTTAGTCACCCTAGGCAAATGTTAACAAGTTAACATTCATTTTCTACATGTTCTCCTTTAAATACTACACACCCTACTTTGTGGTTTACAAGGCCTACATCGGGGTGAATTACTAATTACTAAAAGGGAAAGTTTTGCCTGTCAAATATGGTTGTTTTAAACTTCAGCAGTCAATCTACAATGTTAGGACTGAAGCCATGGTTTGCTTGACACATTAGTGGATGGCCCAGTAAGTGCTGCTGTCCACAGGCAATATGTATCTTTCTATGCCATGTGTGTTGCATTTACTCTTTATGCTATGGTCTTATAGGAGAGCACTGAACCTCAATGCCCCAGTGAGAAGAGCCTAAAAACAGAAACAAAATTCAGTTAAAAATTGGGGGAGACCACCCAACAATAGGTATTTTCTCTCAAGGTTCAATAAGTCTCATAAGTCATTCCTATCTCTATTTCCTTTACCACAAATATAACGGGGAATAATTATGAATTCATATACTCATATTTAGCATTTTTGCTACTATACTGTCATAGAATATACAATGGAGGGTGTCCAGACATCCCAAATTACCCAGGACAAACCAGTTTCCAGAACACAGTCCCGGCGTCATTCTAAATTTTAAATACATGCGCCCGTTTTTTGAGACAAAGGTCCCAGGCACCTATAATGCCTGTACAAATGTATGTTAAGTTTCATTAATCCAGCGCAGGAGGAGATTGTCTGCGTGCTCCCAGAAGAGAGGAGACCTAATGGGGATGAAGAAAGGGGGATTGGGCCAGGAAGGAGGTCCAGCCATAAGTCATGTTAAGTTAAAGTAGCCTTGTAAAGTATACCTATATGTAGGCCCAGGACCTCTACCCGAAGCCCCCCTTCCATACATTCATATCTATATATCTATCTATCTATCTATCTATCTATCTATCTATCTATCTATCTATCTATCTATCTATCTATCTATCTATCTAAAAAAAATGTTGCAGGGACATTATAATTAGGCACAGATTTTCCTCATACAAAACCATTGAAATTTAGCAGTTAGAGTAACCTAAGCTAGCTACAACTGACGCCCCTGCAATGGACTGCTTATGAACTCACCTATTACTTCACTCATGACATGGTCAGTGATGCCAGTGAAGACATCACTGATAACATCACCAAGTGAGTGTGTTTTGTTAAGAGTTTGAGTGTTAAATATATATACAAACCTGCTACAAAAGTTAGATTAGCATACTAGTTATACTATTAATGAGTGATACTATCTCTATTATGTGTAATCTGAGTGGGTGTTTGACTGTCTGTATCAGAGTGTGAGTGGATACGTGAGTGGCAGTATGGGTGTGTAAGTGCATGCATAAGTGACTGAGTGGCTTTCTGACTAGGTCTGTAGGTGTGTGAGTGGTTGCGTCAGTGATTTTGTGGGTACATGTGTAGGTATCTGAGTGGTTGTATGGGTGCGTGAGTGAGTGTGTGAGTGGTTTTGTGAGTATGTGAGTGGCTGTTTGGGTACATGAATGACTTTGTGAGTGTATTTATGGGTGAGTGAGTGAGTGTCTGATTGTTTGGTTAAGTGAGTTGGCATGTGAAGTGTTGTATTGGAGTGTGAGTGTCTGTGTGAATGAATATATGGATGAGTGAGCAGGGAAGAGTGACTTGAAAATTTATCATGAGCTTGTCATTGCTCACTGCTGTCCTCCCTGAAACCCACAGGTTTTTTCTTTCTTTGGCATAGATTTTTAATGCCCTGATAGGTGCATTTTTGTTTGTTTCATAGTTGGTCCTGTTGACTGAAAGTAGCAGGAAAAAAACACAAAAGAAAAGATGAACAAATCGTTCTTGTTGAACTACTTTCAAATTCATTATAATAAAGAGCTGGTTACTATTGCTAACTTTTTACTTACAGGTACTATTAATAATGTATAAAATCAAAGAGTAAAGGAAAAGGTAGGTTGACGGTAAGTTTCATAAAGTCGGTACACAAATCATAGAAATACATTAGTTCCTTTTAAAGTTTTACGTGTTGCTTCTTTTTGTAAACTAAAAGACGGAATTATAATACATTTAATATACAATAAATAACAGATATATATATTTAAAAAAAATATTTTATTTAGTGTTGTTAAGAGGTAGTAACAGAAACGTTACCAATGTATGCTATCATTTATCACCCTTTAGCATGTGGTTTAGCATTATATTTTGTTCATCATCAAATACTGGGGAAAACCCAAATCAAAAGGGTTGTGAAAAAATCCATGATAATACTATCCTTGTTCAACTGTGAGTTGCACTTTAAATTGTAAAGCTTTTCCTACTAAGTACCGGCATGTCTTACCTAAAGCAGTAGATTTTTTCACAGGTCATCAGCCATGTAAGGCCATATAATGAAGTATCTACTGTATGTAGCTTGTAGTATTTCAACTCCATATTTTACAAATGTTAAGTTTCCGATCTACAATTAAAATGTAAGAGTAAGGGCCCAATTAGGATGGCAGGCAGACTTTCGTCCACCTGCCACCCTGGCAGTAGGCATCTCGATGCATCGGACACCATGGCGGACGCAATTCCTATATTTTGCATTACTTAGGGTTCTGCTGGCTGCAGCACCCGTCACAGTGCAAAAAAGGGACACCATACCTGCACTACGTGGCAGGCACAATCCGGTACCGGCCAGATAGTGCAGGGATCTGTAGGGGGGCATCATAGGTGAACCCAGTTCCCACAGCCTAGGGCCAGGGAGGAAGCTGGGCCCACTACGGCCCCCTTTTCTGCCATGAACAGGCGGTGGAAAGGGACATCGTAATCCCTACGGTGATGCCTGGTAGGCACCGCCACAATTGTAGGGAACGCTTGGCCGTCCACCGCACCAGCGGGCTCATGGAACCGATTGGATGCGTGACGGTCAGGCTTTCTGACCGCCAACACTCTGCCCGTCATCCTAATGTGGTGGGTGGTGATTCAGTCACCGATGGCGGTGGGACCGCCTACCACGGGCTGTCCGTGTCTCACTGCCATCGTAATCAGGCCCTTATTATCATAAGTTAATAGTTCATTAGATTTTAGGGAAATCTGTGTTTAAAGGTTAACTTTCTGTAATCACATTCAGTCCATTCTGTATTGTTTCATAAATAGATGGTGTAATAAACACAAATAGTGTTTTCTCCATGATGGAAAATAATTGCATGAAAAGTAAAAGTGTGTCCAGAAATAGAAATTTGAGTAGCAGTAAATGTTGTAATCACTGTATTCATTTTTTTATTTCCTGGAACACTTCTTTGTATTTTAAGCCATAAATCCTTATTCACCGTAGTCAAGAAAGTGTTAGAGAAGCTGATATCCACGGTTAAACAAAAGTTAGAGTGCACAGCTTGAGATATCAGTTTCTTAAATGATATTAATTTACAATCTGGAATAGGAAGGTATAGAAATCTTTCAAATTCCGTTACTTTTGAGAATGCATTCTAAGCTTTGGAGACTTTCATGATCCCAATAGTACCTTCGAACAAAAAGATCTGAATGTTGGAAACTCTCATTTGCTACTATTTTAAAAATAGGCATACAAAACTCCTGGGCATCCTGTTGCTCATTTATTGAGAAATAAAAAATTCCTGTACACAGATCCACTGTATCTCTGACACCATTCTAGAGTGGCACAATTGTTTGTTTAACTGAAGTCGAGAACAAAGTAGAGAACAAAAATTAATTACAGTCATACAAAATTACTTTGCTTTCCAATAGTAAGTATTTCACTAAAGGTAAATTTGAAAGCAAATTAGAAATCACAGTACTACAGCTGTGTGTACCATTCAATTACTAAACTGAAATCTTAAAATGTCAAGGTAGTGTTTTTTTTCTTTTTTCACACTTTTCAAAGCCTTATGAGTTCTAAAGATTTATTTCCTTTCCATGTAGATTTTAGGTTTACACACCATTAGACATTCACCAAGAGATGGAGTATACATCTTTCTTAAACAAATATATTTGCATACACAAGAAGGTTCTGCATTAATTTTTGCGCCATCAACATCTATAATATATAGTCATAACATAACATGTGTATTTGTAATGCTCAAATTCACCGAAAATGGTACCTTATCACTAAATAACAGATGTTTACTGTTACCCAACTCAATGGTACTCATATCATTGACCTCAGAAGGATAAAAGGCTGAGTGGTACCACCAGGATTTGAACTCATGACCATGAGCTATAACACAAGCTCCTACAAAGGACATTAGGCCACTATGCCACCAGCTCCTTGTATGTTTGTCACACAAGATAAAGCAGCATATGCCATACCCTCTTTAAAGACAGTTGAGCCAATTTTAACTAATGAATAATGCGAGCTTAAACCTTGAGATTTATGTATTGTAACAACATAAGCAAATTATATTTCATATATATGAGTCTTTCTTCAATAAAAATTGTGTGCTTGCTCTTTCAATGTGTTTGGGGTCCTTAATATTGTCAATTTGGGCAATAACAAATTTAATCTCACCATTATTTTTGTAATGTGTAACCTTTAGTATAGGTCACATAGCTCCATTGACAAGTCCTTGTTCTACATCCAATGTGTGTCAGAAAATAATGTGCTATTTTTGCACAAAATTAATTATTTTTCAAATATGGCTGTTCGTGGCGCAGATTTCTTCAGGTTCAATAATTTTGTAGATGAGGGTTTTGTTTTAAACAATATTTGCTCCATGAGGTGCAAAAGAAACAAGGAAAATATATATATTTTCTTTATTTTCCATTGATAACATTGCCATATTTAAACGATTGCATTCTTTTAGGTTTGACATCAAGCAAACCACATGTAGTGCTTTTAAAAAAAGGGGGTGCATCAATTCTGCTGTAGTTTTAAAATGTAGAATCAAAGTGGATGTGCTGCATGTCAAAAGGATGTTTTAGCACTTTCTGTAACAAACCCTACCCTAATATCTTTTCAAATTTTTCCATATTCTTCTTCCGCTACTTGTCCCATATTTTGTGTAATTCACTGTGTATAAAAAGTATCCAAACATTCCCTTTCCCTATATTTCCTAAGGAGTGTCAAGTTTCTTTAGCTGTTACAATTGTAACATTTGGGTCCCCTTTAACTGGAGTAAGTTGATGAATTTCGTCAAAAACAATGACATGTTTACCACCAAATAGATAATCAAATGCTGTTTTCAGTATTTCTGTCATATGAAAGTGAACAAAGGCCATCATCAAGTTGAAAACCATGCTAACCTCATCTATAAACAAAATGCATAGTGTTTTTAGAGCTTTACAAAGTTCTTGTGAGGTATCGCTATTTAATTTTAAGAATTTGTGTTTATTATTATATTACACTTGCAGTAATTGTAGTCAGTGTAGTGTTCTTCCTTCATTATTATGTGTGGCTAATCCAGTTAGAACAATAGAAAATGCAAGAGAAGTTAGATTTTGTAACTTTATGAAGGTAAGTAGTTATAACTTTTAGAAGGAAACATTTCCTGGTACCAGCCTGGCCTGCTATATATTTTAATATAGGCTGATATTCAGAGCATGTTCATGTTGTAGTCCATGATGAATATTTGTTTTACTTTCCTAAACTATTGCACGTAGATCACAATTTATTTGTGACAAGATGTAGTCAAAATGTTAACTGTCCTTACACATTTCTGCCATACAAAGTTCAACCTCACCCATAGCAATTGTTCCTTCGTTTAAATATTTGAAAATCCAAGTGGGCCTTCACGGCTTATATTACAAACAATATTGGTGTTTGCAGTATTGCATAATAGTTCCAAATTGATAGTTTTCATCTAAAATTTCTTGGTCCAACATGTCAACATACATTTTAAACTCTAATATTATGAAAATGGGCTTGCAGACATAAAAAGCTTCCTCATAAAATATAAACGTTCCAATCAATTCTTCCTCTTTTCACCATGGTTTAAAAAGCTGTAACAATGCCAGGAACTAAAATTCTTTGTTTGCAAGATTATCATATGCAAATTTGCAGTGATTAATTAATCTGGGTTTTGAATGACATATTAAGCAGCCGGCTGTTCCCTGCACCTTAAATTTTCCAGTATGAACATTATTTCTGTCAGTATAAAATTGATCTACTTCATATAGTGATACATTTACCAATGAAGGGCTCCCTATAATTTAATATGTGTCTATTAAATTTGTTTTAATAATGTCCTTGTTTTCAGGATCAAAGTGAGCAAGATATTTGATTTCTGGTAAACAATTTAAAACTCTTATTTGCGAGGATGCTAATCCTAAATAAGCCATGTAATATCCCGAGATTTAGCATACAAATTTGAAGAGCTTAAACTGTCACATGCCTCATAACTGCTAACCTCTCTATGAGAGAACATTTGAAGGCTAAATCAATACAATTTTTTTTATTAAAGATTGCTCAGCAGATATTTCTCCACATTTCTTCCTTCTTATCAGTTTTCCCAGCTTTAACATTATGTGAAGAGACATACTGGACAACAGCAGCTGAATTATCAAATTGGGTATTAATATTAGCATTCCACAAGTGCAATTTTAAAAGCTTGTAGTCATTGATCTGCTGTGATGTATGCCCTCTTTTTAAATTTACGGAGTTTTTTGGGGACTTTCATGTAACAACATACCTTACAGAAGACATAACTTTACTCACTCTTCCTTTTTTTAAAAATTGGTCTCAGGAATCCAAAACGACATTTAGCATACTGCTTTCATCTGTTTCAAAATTTTCGTAAACAGCATTTTCTGCATTTGTGACTTTGAAATGTAATACCTTTTTCAACCATTATTATTTTTTTTACTTTTTTTATTTGGAATGTTACACGTAAACGTAACATATTATTCAATAAACTGAAGGACAGATTCATTAGAGTCATATCCACATTTTGGCACACTTTGTATTCACAACTGCATTTTTTTGTTAGTCTGAAATTAGTGATTAAGAAATCTGCAGACATTTGCTGGATCCAAAGAACATCGGGACATATTATCAAGAACGGCGTTAAATTTATCTCCGCTTTAGCGGCAGGGAACTGCCACTAAAGTGGCGATAATGGGCTTGATAAATGTCCTTGAGAATTCCAATAGAAGCCCATGTTCACACCGGAACATGGGCTTCCATTGGAATTCATAAGGGCATATTATCAAGGCCATTATCGCCACTTTAGCAGCAGTTTCCTGCCGCTAAAGCAGCGATAATCATAACGCTGTTTCTTGGTAATATGCCCCATAATTCCCCTGGTGTATAAATCATCCAATAAGTCTTTTGGCACAGCTTAAAGAAACCAAGTTGGCCGTCCCAAATTTCTCAACATGCATTTTAGTTATCCATATCTCCAGAACCAATGTTCTTTTGTGCCTCATTGACATTCCATGATATTTATTACGTTATATTCCAGATTTTCATCATTGTTTTCCACTTTATTTAAGACATTTTTTACAGTTATGTTATTAAATCCTGTTTCAGTTTGCATGAAAAGCAAAACAGCGTAGGTGGTAACAAATAATTCACTTTCATGTTATAAAGTGAAAATATAAGGTATGTTTTGCTTAAAATGTGGGTCTTCAGAATTAAGGACATGATTCACAAAGGGCCTTTACACTTGTGACTGAGGCCGTGCAGTTGTGGGGATGTCTCTGCACTCGGGGATGAATCTCTGCAATGAGAATTTTTCTTGCGGGGATACTGCCCTAAGTGCGGAGATATCTCCACAAGTGCTGGGCCTCCGCCATGAATGCAGAGGCCCTTTTTGAATCAGGCTAAATTTATTGGCAATCAACATTCTGTTGCCCAAATTGGAATAGGATGATCATCATATCGCCCCCCACTTTTCCTGTTGGTAATTAAACTGGATAACATTGACCCTCTAAAGCTTTTCTCAGATGCTAAAAGGATCTCCTGTAGCCTCTCTCATTTGATATAGTTCTAAGGCATCAGCAATTTAATCTTTTGGATGCAGTGGGTGTATACTATTGTGCTTGTACATTTCTTCGGAGTGTGGTTTACTGATTTCCTGAAACTGGCCTATATTACTTTTGTCTGGAACTAGTAGGTTTTTTGTAGCTAGGAAGTCATTCCGTTTAAATGTTTAGCAGTGTGTGTTATTTTCTAAAAAGCAAGAAAAAGCATTTTGTATTTTGGAAATGCTTATTTGGAAATCTTATCAAATTTTGTCAGATGTATTCGTCTTTGTTGGAACTCCATTAACTAATACAACTAACGGTTCTTCTTATTTGTACTGTACTCCCACAGTGTCAATATTTTTTGGGGAAATCTAATAGTAAAAAAAAACCTTTGCTTTTTGTGCACGCACTAAAACCTGCGCCTGAAATTCGCCACATTTAGGTTGCAATCTTATAATTGTTTGTAAAGTATGTAAAGTTGAATTACGAATTAAGATAGTGTGATATAAATTCAAATTTGGTAATTCTACAAGAATAGGGTACATTTCCAAATTATTCCAAATTGCATGTGAAAGCATCAAGTTATGGTCAAGTTTTCCAAGGTAACAATAACATAAAATTAGATATGAACAAGTATCATATCTATCTTCCACAAAAGGATAAATAGCAAGTTTTTCCCAAGCTACTCTGTCTTCTTTATCTCTTTCTTCTAGTAAATAAATATATTTTATTTGTTTTCCATAATGTGTGTGTGCATCTACAGCAAATGCACACTTTATTTGGAATTTCTAAATTAGTTTCTTTGAATAGCAAAATATCCAAATCATACTATTTAAAGTGCATAATTTGATTGCCCATTGTACTTTCAGGGCATAAAATAATTTGAGACAAATTATCTTCAGACACACCATCAAAGTGTTCTGATTGAATATACTTTGTAATTGATAGAACCTTTCACAACTGGAGTGCAATTAAGCATCATTTATTAGCTCAAATGTTATTGCCACCTTTTAACAAAGTAAAAAGTTCTTACTAGTTTTCATATTCTGGAATAATGAGCTGAAAGCATTTTAGGAAAAGTGGAATTACACATCATTTTAAAGGCAGCCCAAACAATGGCATTAGAGCTGTGCAGTATGCGAAAATGGGCATTTGTCCAATGTTTGCAAAAGTTTAATTTTATCTTGCAAATGTTTTTATTTTTTTGAAATAGCAAGAAAGTTTGAAGTTTTCTATAGATTTTGTCTCAATCTTACATAGTGAAGTGCAATTCCATTGGTAAACAAGATATTCTTTTTTCCTAAAAATCCTGTTTTGAGCAGTCCGTGATATTTTTTACTTTTTTCTCTAACCCAACAACAGAGCCATGCATAACTTCATAACAATATCCTTTACTGTTTACATATAGGACCCAATTAGTATGTTTATGTATAGTAGCTTTCTTTGTAAAAGTATGGTTCACTACTGGATGTGTGTCATCACCAGCCTCCAAGTGTTTTGGAGGAGTTTAGCTGATTTAATGTTTTTCTGGCTAACTTACATAATTTGTAAGTCAAAATTAAACATGTAAGCATTTTCATGTGATTCATTGTGACTTTTTCCACAATCAAGTGAACATATTGTTTATGTTTTGCAGTATGGTTTTTGGAAGTGTGAACATTATTTAGCAAATTACCAAGTACTCTGTTTTTAAACTGTTTACAGATAATTTTTCTAATGGTGTCCCTCTTTGTACGGCTATACAACAGAGAATAATTCACTTTTTGTTTTTGTTGGTGTGTACCTTAGACATACTGGAATTTGTGGGATTTATTTTTAGCATGCACAAGCATATCATCTGCGCAGAGTCGTCTCACTTTGCAAACATGCAACTCTACTCTTACCATTCTCGTTTTTGGATTGTCTAGTTTCTACTTTTGGAGATGTGAGTATTTTATCTCTAATACATTTCTAGTAGATTTTAAAAAACACATTTCTGATAATATTAGGATGGCTTTGTGGTAACTTTGATTGTACCACCATATAAAGATACAAACAATGGGACAGTACTATTTGTAATAATTACAGTGAAGTATAACTCACACATTAACTGTACATGTAACATGTTTTTTATCATAGATATTTTGGCACTTTAATTGTATTTTCCTTTAATCCGAGTTAATAGTGTTATTCTTTTCCTATCAATACGAGTATAAATGTAATAGGTGTATCTGCAACCTTTAATTCAATTACAGTTCTAGTAAATCAATACAACTAATGTCAATTTGGTGTGCAGTAGTATTCGGGGTATGTTTGTAGCCTAATGGTAATTGTAATACAATAGCAATCTGTGTTTCATCAAAGTGGTATTCATAACAAACCATACTATTGGCTATTTTTCTCATGTGATTACAGTTAGTCTGTCTTTCACCTGTTTTTTAAACAAATTACCACCTTTCTTCACAAAAGCAATCCTGAGTGGCATGTTCCTCTTTCTATGTAAGCTGCAGAATGCAGCACACATGGAAAGAGGAACGAACAAGGAGAAATTAAAACATTTCTCCTTGTTGCGCCTCTGCTGGGGAGGCATCCGTTTTTGGTGCTGCCCCAGGTTCACTTGATTTTGTAAATATGGGGCAGCATCAATATCTATGGGTATTGTTTGGGAACCCCACACAAAGCCCATGGAACACCTCCTTGACGCATAATAAGGTAATGCAATGACTTGCGCTGATACGTCTTACTCCATATCAATGAGGCCATGCAAAGCCATGCACAGTGACTTTGCGCCGCCTCATAGGTATGGTTGAGATGCTTGCTGCGCCGGTGCATCAAAAATGTGATGCTCTGGCAATGCAAAAGTTTCTCCTAAGCCCAAAATATTCTGTACATTTTTTAGGTCTTTCACTATCAGGTATCTTCATATAAAATATTGGGCAGTGTAATAAAAAATCAATTTAAAAAGTTGCTGCTCATTGGGAAATGCACTGTAGTACATTATGAAACCTCTATTAGTTAATGCAATGCAGAGGTCTATGTGTAACCAGAGAGTCACAGAATTAAGGGGCCGATTATGATGGCGGACGGACCTGAGTCGGTCCGCCACCATAGAGTAGGAGGGACCGTCCGCAGGGGCAGCGGCGGTCCCTCCATGCAAATTAGGATGTGACCGCCACCCGGGCGGTCACATCCTGTATTTTTAACATTGAGGCGGGTGCAGCTTCAAGCTGCACCCGCCGAAATGTTAAAAATGCATGCACCGCATTTGCGTGCACAAAGAGGCAGGCACCGCACGGTGCCTGCTGCTTTGTTCACGCAAATGCAGGGGGATACCATAGGTACCCCCCATGTGCACCCCCACCCCCCCTTCACCCAGGGGGCCCGCAACGGGCCCCCGAAGTGAAGGTCCACATGCTTTTCCACGGCAGAAAAGCTGCAGTGGAAAAGCATACATTTTACTCCATCATAATATGGCTGGCGGTGTCTGATAGACACCGCCAGCCATGTTATAGCTTTTCCGCCGCGGTCTGAATGCGACCACGGCGGAAAAGCTGCGGACGGAAAAAAGATCCCCCCAGCCATCCTAATCTGGTGGGGGGTCTTTTTTCTGTCTGCAGCGGTTTTCCCGCATACTCCGGGCCGGCGGTGGCTTCCGCCGGCCCGGAGTATGCGGGAAAACCGATATCCTAATCGGCCCCTAAATCTTGAAGGGTGCAGTGGAGAATGGTGACATTTAATGTTAGCCATGACAGAAAGCAATGTGAATATGCAAGTATTTATTTTATACTCGCATTACACACAGTGTAAGATAGAGTGCTGCAAACTGTGCAAATAGTTTCACAATAAAATAGTTCTTCCAAAATGTAGATTTTAGTAATACCAGAGAATATGTAATGCAATTTAAGTTTACATACCTGTCCCTTCAACACCTCTTTAGAGGTACGAGGGGCTGTGTAAATGCAGTTGAAGTTAAAAGCTAGCACTTCACAGCCCAGATGTTAACTCTTTGCACTACCATTCGAAAAACAAATCTTTGTCATTACAAAGATTGAAGTGATTTAATCAATAAAGCCAGAACCAGCTCCCAAGCACCATTTACCCTTGCATATTAACTGATTGCCACATTTGCATTTCACTCAGGCAAGCAGGTGCAAATGTTTTTCACAGCACTAAAGACTCAATGGATAAACTTCCGCAGATAATGATCTAAATTAGCTGTCCCAGGACAGCTGTCTTTTTCCAAAACAAAAGCAAAGATTTTGCATTGCAGGCACAAGTGAAGCTGGAGAATGTGCGACCCCCTATCTAGGACTCCATGGCCCTCTTGGGGGTCGCGCCTCACAGATTAAATACCTCTCCCTTAAGGTTTAATGAAATTGCTATATCTACTGTGTATTATGTTTAAAGTATTCAGTCTAGTATTTGTTGTAATAAACATGCTTCTTTAGTACTGTTTAGTCTATGCTAGCATCCTAATCCCACATATAATCAATCGGGAAACATCCATTACAATGCAGTCATTACAACAACCTACCTTTACAATGCAACTGTTAAAACCCAACTAACTTTACATCACATTCCATTACAATGCATGCCATCACAACATATTCCATTACAACGCATTATAAGGTAAGTAATGATGTTTTAAGTATTATGGTAGGTATGGGTTTTCAAGTACATGGGAATAGTAATTTGTACCCATGCATTATCCAACACTTTCCCTACTGTTGCACTCACTGGAGTGGGAATAGTAATTTTTACCCCTACACTATCCAACACTTACCCTACTGTTGCCCTAAAAGTATAATGCATTGTAATGGTATGCGTTGTAATGGAATGCGCTGTAATAGTAGTTTAAAAAATGCGTTGTAATGGCATGCTTTGTAAAATCATGCAATTTAATGGTAGTTGTGATGTAAAGACTGCGTTGTAAAAGCATGCGTTGTAATTGCATGCTCTGTAACGTTATATATTCTAGCCAATCTGTCTGTTTCCTTCATAAGTATAATACCTCACATACAATGCCATTGGCCAGTGCTCGAGCTGAGTACATCCATGGTTTTTTCTGTTTAACATTCAGTCAGTATTTCTTGAAGGTGTTTGGAAGCGTTCAGACAAGATGGTTTGTGTGTGGATAATTGGACACAGCTATATCTTTTGGGATAGAGAATATGCCAAATGTTGAAATCACGTGTGTAGCTGAAATAGGTTTAAGGTGGAATAGCACCCTACCTCAAGTCAAGTCAAGTCAAGTCAAGAAATTTGTATAGCGCACTACATACCCAGAGGGTTTCAAGGCGCTTCGGAAGGGGAGGAAGATTATTTGTCAAATATCCATGTTTTAAGCTGCTTTCTGAACGCTAGGTGGTTTTGGGTGAGGCGAAGGTAAGCGGGGAGTGAGTTCCATGTTTTAGCAGCCAGGTAAGAAAAGGATCTGCCTCCCATGGTGGTCTTGCTGATGCGGGGTACAGTGGCGAGGGCTTGGCTGGAAGAGCGTAGTTGGCGGGAGGGGGTGTAGAAGGATAGTCGAGAGTTGAGGCAATCTGGTCCGATGTCATAGAGTGATTTGTGTGCGTGGGTAAGCAGTCGGAAAGTGATCCTTTTATTGACGGGTAGCCAGTGGAGGTCTTTAAGGTGACCAGAAATGTGTTCGTTGCGTGGGATGTCTAATATGAGCCTGGCTGAAGCGTTTTGGATTCGTTGGAGTTTCTTCTGGAGTTTGGCGGTGGTACCTGCGTAGAGGGTGTTACCGTAGTCCAGTCGGCTCGTGACCAGGGCGTGGGTGACTGTTTTCCTTGTTTCGGAGGGGATCCAGCGAAATGTTTTTCTGAGCATGCGAAGAATGTTGAAGCAGGAAGAGGATACGGCGCTGACTTGTCTGTTCATTGAGAGTGAAGAGTCCAGGATGACGCCAAGGTTCCGTGCGTGGTCTGTCGGGATGGGTGCTTTTCCGAGGGCTTCTGGCCACCAGGAGTCGTCCCAAGCAGAGGGGGATGTACCTAAGATGAGGACTTCTGTTTTGTCTGAGTTCAGTTTTAGACGGCTTTGTTTCATCCATTCGGCAACTTCTTTCATTCCTTCGTGTAGGATAGTTTTGGCGGTGCTGGGGTCGTTGGTGAGAGATAGGATCAGTTGAGTGTCGTCCGCGTAGGAGATGATGTTGAGGTTGTGTTGGCGAGCGATGGCCGCGAGGGGGCTCATGTATACGTTGAAGAGGGTGGGGCTGAGTGAGGATCCTTGAGGTACTCCGCATATGAGTTCAGAGGCTTCTGACTTGAATGGAGGAAGGCGGACTCTCTGGGTTCTTCCGGTGAGGAATGAGGTGATCCATTCAAGTGCTTTTCCTTGGATTCCGATGTTATTGAGGCGTTGTAGAAGGGTGCTGTGGCAGACTGTATCGAATGCTGCAGAGAGGTCGAGGAGGATGAGGGCGACTGTGTCTCCATTGTCCAGAAGAGTTCGAATGTCGTCTGTTGCTGCGATGAGGGCGGTCTCAGTGCTGTGTTTTGCTCGGAAGCCAGATTGTGAGGGGTCGAGGGATTTGTTGGCTTCGAGGAAGGCGGCGAGCTGGTTGTTGACGGCTTTCTCGATGACTTTGGCCGGGAATGGAAGAAGCGAGATGGGGCGGTAATTTTTGAGTTCGGTGGGGTCGGCTGTTGGTTTTTTCAGAAGGGCGGTGAGTTCAGCGTGTTTCCAGCCTTCTGGGAAGGTAGCGGAGTTGAAGGAGGAGTTGATGACGTCTCTGAGGTGCGGTGCTATGACTGAGTCTGCTTTGTTGAAGATGTGGTGGGGGCATGGGTCTTTGGGGGATCCTGAATGGATGGAGTTCATCAGGCGGATGGTGTCCTCAGTGGAGATTGGGTTCCAGGCGTTAAGGGTGTTCGCGGGGGGAAGATGGTCAGCAGATGGTGGGGTGGGTTGGTTTCCGGGTTGGTTGTCGAAGCTGTTGTGGATGTCTGCAATCTTGTTGTGGAAGAATGAGGCTAGGGAGTCGCAGAGGGTTTGAGAAGGGGTGATGTCGTTGGAGTTGGCCGAGGGATTGGAAAATTCCTTGACGATGTTGAAAAGTTCCTTGCTGTTGTGGGCGTTGTTGTCAAGTCGATCCTTGAATGCTGTTTTCTTGGCTTTTCGGATCAGTTGGTGGTGAGTGCGGGTGGCGCTTTTGAAGGCGTCCTTGGTGCAGGTGGTTGGGTCTTTTTTCCAGGCCTTTTCAAGGGAGCGGCAGAGTTTCTTGGACTTCTTGAGATCATCGTTGAACCAAGAGGTTTTCTTGCTGCCAGGTTTGTTTTGACGTTTTTTCAGTGGGGCTAATGTGTCGGCGGTGTTGGATAACCATAGGGAGAAGTTGGCGGCGGCTTCGTTGGCGTTAGAAGAGAAGGCTGGGGAGTTTCGAAGGAGCGATGTGGAGATTTGGTCCGTGGTGATTTTGTTCCAGTTTCTTTGAAGGGTAGGATGGGAGTGGTTGACGGGTTTCGGCTTGTTGTAGGTGAAGTGAACGCAGCTGGGGTCGGTCCAAAGGAGATCCGTAGTGTGGCCGAAAGAGACATGATTGCTGGATGTGAAGATGGGGTTGAGTGTGTGACCTGCGATGTGGGTGGGGGAAGTGACTAGTTGTTTAAGTCCGAGGTTGGCGAGGTTGTCTAAGAGGGTGGCGGTGTTGCGGTCGTTGATCTTTTCGAGGTGGAAGTTGAGGTCCCCCAGGAGGATGTAGTCTTTGGAGGGGAGCGCGTGTGGGGTGATGAAGTCCGTGATGTCTTCACTGAATTTTGCGCGGGGTCCTGGTGGTCTGTAGAGGAGAGTGCCTCTGAGTGTTGTTTTGGGGTCGATGTGGATTTGGAAGTGGAGGTGTTCGGAGTTGGCGAGGTTGGCGTCAGAGCTGGTTGAGATGTGGATAGATTTCTTATGAACGATAGCGATTCCTCCTCCTGTGTGGGTGGTACGGTCTTTGCGGGTGATCTTGTAGTCTTCAGGGATGGCAATGGTGATGTCTGGTGCGGAGGAAGCGTTCATCCATGTTTCTGTTAGGAAGGCGACGTCTGGAGAGAAGGAGTCTAGTAAGTTCCAAAGGTCAATGGCGTGCCTGTGCACCGATCGGGTGTTGAGAAGGATGCATTGAAGGTGGTTGGGGTCGGGAATCTGTGGAGTGGTCGTAGCGGAGGTGTTGTTGGTGCCGATGAATTTGCAGGAGTAGCAGGAGAATGGTCCATGGGTGTGTCCGGGAACGGCTTGGACGCAGTTGGGGGCGCGGCCGGGGTTAAGGGCTAGGAGGGAGGCGGCATCATAGGTAATGCGGGAGGGCTGGGTAGTGCGAGGGGCAGGGGGTCTGGCGCTGGGCGCGGGCCAGGCGCGGACGGGCGTAGACGGGCTTACCTTTGGCGCACCTTCGGCGCGGATTGGGCGCGGACGCTGCGCGTAGACGCTGCGCGCGGGAACTCCTGTCATATATGGATGGTGGAGGGGGAGGGGCGAGGGCGTCACAGCTGGGAGGCGGGGCGGGCACACGAGGACAACAACAAACAAAATGGAGGCGGAGGGGGGGGCACAGCGTAGCGCTACAGTCTAGCGCGCTAATAGGACTGAAAGCACTGTGGAAATAACCAGTTAAGCGCTAATGAATCAAAGCGGCAATATTCAACACAGCAGATGAAGTGTCCAAATCAATTACACAATTAAAGCAGTACAGGCAGGTCAGCGCTACGTAAAAGTTAATATAGCAGGCGGAATGTCACAAAGCAGTTCACACAGGCAGCGCTAATAAATAATTTATACAGCAGGCGATATGAAAGCAAATGAAAGGCGCTTTTAAGCTCAAACTTCTAGCAATGCAGCGCGATAAAACCAGATGCCTGCAAGAGACACTGGGAGCGACCACTCAGCTTGTAGGCGAGGAGCGAGTCACGTCGAATGTGGGGAGTGGAGCGCTCTTACTATTCTGTGGGAGGGCGTCACAGCTGGGAGGCGGGGCGGGCACACAAGGACAACAACAAACAAAATGGAGGCGGAGGGGGGGGCACAGCGTAGCGCTACAGTCTAGCGCGCTAATAGGACTGAAAGCACTGTGGAAATAACCAGTTAAGCGCTAATGAATCAAAGCGGCAATATTCAACACAGCAGATGAAGTGTCCAAATCAATTACACAATTAAAGCAGTGCAGGCAGGTCAGCGCTACGTAAAAGTTAATATAGCAGGCGGAATGTCACAAAGCAGTTCACACAGGCAGCGCTAATAAATAATTTATACAGCAGGCGATATGAAAGCAAATGAAAGGCGCTTTTAAGCTCAAACTTCTAGCAATGCAGCGCGATAAAACCAGATGCCTGCAAGAGACACTGGGAGCGACCACTCAGCTTGTAGGCGAGGAGCGATCTGTTGCTGATTATGTTTCATCTGTTGCTGATTATGAGAATCCACATTTTATTATTATTCATTGTGGAGGAAATGATATTAGTAACCTCACTGCTGTACAAATTGAAATAGAAATGAAAGCTACTTTTCAATCTTTAATGACTTTATTTCCTCATACCCATTTAATATATTCTAATATTTGCCACAGGATGAAATGGATGTGCTCATTTGAAAATGCAGGAAATTATAGAAAAATATGCAGACATATAAACAAAATGGTGTCTGTCTACCTAAGAGATCACATCATGTATTCCTTATATCACCTCAATATTATGTTCTCCAAGCCTTACCCATATCGTACAGGTTGAGTACATTTAATAGCAAATGGCATTCATATCTTCATTAATAACATCCACCAACTCCTATATCTAAATCCAAAGTCCACACTTGTAATAAAAGTCTCTTCTGAGAGCTAGCCTTACAGGAACTTCAGTAATTATTAAATATATATAGGTTATTTAAAACCATACTTTGACAGTACCACATGGTCTCTAGAGAAAAAATGTTTTGCATTGCAGAACATTATTCCCTACAAATCACCACTATACAGACATTGTTACAATTGCTTTTACAAGGCTGTACGTTTTTGTAAAATAGATGTTAAGGTGTATTGCAAAACACACGAGGCCCGATTCACAAAGGTAAACTTGGCCCTGAAGTCTAAGTTGAGACTTTAAGTGTAACTTAAACCTAAAGTCTAAGTTTAGAACTAAAGTCTAACTTCAGACTTGAAGTCTAAGGGCCTGATTCAGAAAGGGCCTCCACACTCATGGCATAGGCTCCACAGTCATGGGGGAGTCTCTGCACTCAGTCGGAATCCCACACGGAGAATTCTCATTGTGGAGATTCTGCACTGAGTGCAGAGTCTCCCACATGACTGCAGGGCCACCGTCATGAATGTGGAATGTGGAGGCCCTTTGAGTATCAGGCCCTAAGTTTAGATCTGAAGTCTAACTTTAGACCTGAAGCCTAACCTTAGACGTGAAGTCTAAGTTTAGACTGATGTCAAATTTTAGACTTGAGGTCTGAAGTTAGGCTTTAGGTCTAAAGTAAGGCTTCAGGTCTAAAGTTATGCGTTAGGTCTAAACTTAGGCTGCAGGTCTGAAGTTCGGCTTTAGGTCTAAACTTAGGCTTCAGGTCTAAACTTATAGTTTAGAGGCTTGATTCACAAGAAGCCTACAGACTTGTGATAGAGGCCCCCACAATCATGGGAGAGTCTCTGCAATCAGGGCAGAATTCCTCCCCAAGTGGGGAGACTCCACCACGACTGTGGGACCTAGACATGAGTGTGGAGGCACTTTGAGAATCCGGCCCTATGTCTAAACTTAAACTTCCGGTATAAACTTCGACTTTTAGGTCTAAGTTAACCTTTGTGAATAGAGCCCACTGAAACTGCTATATAAACAATATGGCTGCGTTCAGGTTTTGGAAAAGCACACATTATCCAATCAGATAATCCCTTGTTATCACTATGCACAGAGGGTGTACCACAGTACCACCGTGGCCACAGATATAACTAAAACAAATACCTTATAACCTAACTTTTACTTATTGACCGTGGCTGCACTACTGCATAGAATCATCTGCACTCCCTACAATGTAATACTGCCAAGTTTTAACAGAAATCTAGCAGACAGCTGTCACACTACGTGTAATACAAGCATCTCTGAAAAATCCATTAGATTTCAAGCCCATTTTGGCACTCCTCTTTTTTCTTTACATCCCCTTGACGAAACACTGCAAAACATTCATGACTCTGCCAATGAAAAGGGAACAGCAGGTATGAAAATTTTAGAGGGCATTCGTCAAATGGGTGCAAAGGTATTAATGGACACAAGTCCCCAAAATCACCATAATTATGACTACAGAGTGTCTCCTGCCACTCTGTAATATATGTGTGTGTATGTGTGTCTGTGTGCATACTCAGGGATGCGGCAAGCACAAAGTAAGTGATTTTATTTATGTATTTATTAATTTTACATTCCCTATCCCATCGGTTGTCACTTTCACCCCCATCCCCGCCCACCGCGCTTACCTTCATGGGCCACTACTAATTAGAGATTTCGATTACTACCCATTGTTTCTTGTGTACTGCACAGAGATGCATGTCTCAGGTACATATGCGCTACATAAAAATATGAAAAAAATAAATAGGTTAAAGTAGTCAAAGAAAGGACGGCACATTTCACTCCCATCCACCAAACCCAAACCTCTCCTCCTCATGACCTGGGTTGGAATGGCACTCAAGTGCGATAATACGTGTGAGTGCCATTGCTGCAGAGGCTTTCATCAAGGGACTAACTACCCTAACCAGTCCAAACAGCATTGAACATACAGAAAACATGGGGGCATATTTACAAGCCCCTAACACTACCATTACCATTACCATTACCACCATTACCAGCGCTAGGACGCCTGCGGGTAACTATCGCGCTCTATAAAAACCACTCCAATCCAATCCAACACTACCTGTTCGTCACTTTTTCTGAAGCTCCAGTGGTGTTGCACCATTCTCCATATTTCCAAGGTGGTGTCAAGCCACTTAAGCTGGCTTATCCCCACCTTTAAAATATACCCCTTTGTGCCGCAGACTAAAAGGGCAGGCAATGGGAGTTGCAGTGGGCATTCCACCACAATAACCATTGCTTTTTGATGCTGCCCCAGATTTACAAGCAGCACCAATTTTCCTCAATTTTTTGTGTGGGAAAGTTGTAGGATCACCAAGCTGACACAAATTTCCTACCACCCTGCATTCCCCAGATCGCCTGATAAAAATGGTACCCCACTCATGTGGGTGGGTCAAGTACCTGCGACAGGCAAGGGCCCTAAACGTATTGTGGAGACTTCAAAATTACCTATCATAAAATGATCTGGTTTTGCACGTACCTGATTTTTTGGCCCCGGGCTCATCGTCCATCTAGGGAAACTACCAAACCCACACATTTTCGAAATCTAGACAGCCTGGGGAGTCCAGAGAGGTATGGCTTGCGTGGATCTCCCAAAGCTTTCCTACCCAAAATCCCCTGCAAACCTCAAATTTAGCTTACAAAAATCACTTTCCACACATTTTTGTGTGGGATCACCGTGCAGGCACAAATGTCCTACTAACCACGTTGCCCTTGTTCTCCCAAGTAAAATGATACCTCACTTGAGTGGGTGGGCCAAAGGCCTGGGAAGGGCCAAAAACATAGGGATTAAAGGTATAGCACCGCAAATTCTAAGCGCTACATTTTTTCAAAAATGAGGTTTTAGCTGATTCTGCATTGGACAGCCTCACAAATGAGGTACCATTTTACTCGGGAGACTAAGGGGAATGCTAGGTGGTAGGGCATGTGTGCCGGCAAAGTGATCCCACTTAAAAAATGTGTGGAAAAAGTGATTTTCTTAGACTAAATTTGAGGTTTGCAGGGGATTCTTAGTAGGAGAGCTTTGGGAGATCCATGCAAGCCATACCTCACTGGACTCCCCAGGGTGTCAAGTTTTGAGAAATGTGTGGGGTTGGTAGGTTTCCCAAGATATGTGTGAGCCCGGGACCCAAAAATCAGCCCCTTCCTGCCAAGCCAGGTTGTTTTATGATAGGTAAGTTCGATGTCTCCACAATATGTTTTGGGCCCTTGCCTGTTGCGGGTACTTCACCCACTCACATGAGTGAGGTACCACTTTTATCGGGAGACTTTTGAAAATGTGGAGTGGGTGGAAGTTTCTAGACCCACGCAGATTCCAGAACTTTTCATCACAGAAATGTGAGGAAAATGTGTTTTTTGGGCAAAGTTTGAGATTTGCAAGGACTTTTGGGTAACAATATCTGGTGAGAGCCACGCGAGTCACCCCATCCTGGATTTCCCTGGGTGTCTAGTTTTCACAAATGTAAAGATTTAATAGGTTTCCTTAGGTGACGGCAAAGCTAGGGTACAAAATCTACAGCTAGTCAATTTACAAAAAAGGGGTCCGTTTTCACAGTAAAAATATGATGTATCCAGGTTGCGTTTTCGGTCGTTTCCTGTTGCGGGCACTAAGCCTACCCACAAAAGTGAGGTACAATTTTTATTGGAAGACTTTGGGGGCTGGGGGATGCGTGGATCTTTGTGGATCCACGCAGTTTCCAGAACTTTCCATCATGAAATGTGAGGAAAATTTGTTTTTTGACAAATATTGAGGTTTAAAAGGATTCTGGGTAACAGAACCTCGTGAGAGCCAGACAATTCACCCCATTCTGGATTCCTCCCGGTGACTAGTTTTCAAAAATATATAGGTTTACTAGGTTTCCCGAGGTTCAGGCAGAGCTAGGGTTCAAAATCTACAGCGAGGCACTTTGCACAAAAAGGATCAATTTTCACTGTAAAAATGTGAAGTGTCCACGTTGCGTTTTGGGCCTTTTCCTGTCGCCTACCCACAAAATTGAGGTATCATTTTGATCAGGCGACTAAGGGAAACACAGAATTGTAGAACAACTGTTATTACCTATTGACTTCTAATGCACTGCTGCCTTCCAAATGTTGGAGACCCCACATGTCCTATATATCCCCACAACCTGAAGGGTCCAGCGGATGTAACTGTATATTGCTTTAAAAATCTGTCATACTTAGAAGAATTTATAGGTAAATACGTTGGCACAACATTTTAACTTTTTGTATTTTAGCTGTTAGTTTCTATACAAAAACTTGAAGGATCTACACAAATGACCCCTTGCTAAATTCAGAATTCTGTCTACTTTTCTGAAATGTAATGCTGTCCAGGATCCATTATTGCTTTCATGCCCATTTCTACCATTAACTGGAAGGAGGTTGAAAACACACAAAAAATATTAAAAATAGGCTCAGTAAAAAGTCAAAACTGGTTAAAAGATTTTGGTTTTCTGACAAAAGTCTGTCAGTTTCTCAAAGCTGGGAAGACGGTGATTTCAGCACCACAAACCCTTTTTATTACCGTTTGCAGTGAAAAAAACAGACGCTTTCTTCTGCAGCACTCTTTTTCCATTACATTTTTTTTTTTTAAATTAGCTCTATTTTGGGTAATTTCTTGGTCCATTCCAGGTCAGTCAACAAACCCTCGATACCATTAAAACCCCATGATGTTGGAAGAAAAGGATGCAAATTTAGCATGGATAAATTATGTAGTCAAAATGTTTCTGGGGCCTAAGCGTGAACTAACCCAAATAGCCCCAAAAAAAAGGCTCAGCACAGAGGGGACGAAAGGCCTAGCAGCGAAGAGGTTAAATATGCCAGCCAGGAGTTAGCCTATTTTATCACATTTTTAGGGGCCATAGTGCATGCACTGGAGCCTGATCAGCAGTGTCCAAGGGCACAGAGACAATAAACCAGTAGCATCAGTCCAAACATATCAGGATGATTGAGCAAAAAAGGGCACTTTCTCACATGCACTATATGAGGGTAAAGTCAGTGACTGTATAATTTTACTCTTCACCTGAAGTAATTTAGCATTGTTTACATCACATCTGTCTTGCTACGTTTTTGATATGTTGATAGTAGAAAATATTACAGCACAAAGGATCTCAGAATGGAGCGGAAGAGTGTTAGGGAAAGAATCAATCAAAGGTTAAACGGGTTATGTACAGTGAAGACAGATAGAGACAGATAGAGAAAGACACAGCCGTGAGCCACTAGCCTGGTCTTGGTACATCTGTCATGGAATGAAGAGGACAGTTAAACCAACCCAATTCAAAGTTTTCGTTTGCAGACCAGAGACACTTGAATTAGTTATTCAGAATAAAAAATGGGGAAAACACCTAGGAGTCTAAACAAAACAGTAAATCTACATTGGTAAACGTATTGCCACACTATTTCTAGCCTTACAAGTAAGTGTAGACTTACATGTCTCTACATCCCCAGTCTAGAGCATGGAGTTTGAATAAAAGTGAAATAAAACCATAAAGATATTACTTGTACATTTTCAACTTTTTATAAGCTCTGCACACTTGGCGGAGGCTCCGTTACTAGGATGGAGACTCTGTAATCTGGTTGCAGACCGTGCATCCAGGGTGGAAACCTCCACATAGAAAGGAAGAGGAGAATTATATACACCTGAACCAAATCATACATATCTGACACTCATTCCTTCCAACATAAATACTGACTATACCATTCTGTGTTGTGTTTCTTTTGAGTAATTTTTTTTCAGTGCTATGACATCTTATATATTTTATGTGTTAACTATTGATTGTAATGTCCTGGTTCCTGGTTCCTTTTTTTTTTTTTTTCTTTTTCTTTGTCCTCATTTGCCATGCCCTCAATATAGGAGATACCAATCACCTAGCGAGTCCTTCACTTTGGAGCCAAGCCAAAGTGCTTTTCGTGCCCTCTTTCCTGTACCAGGACTCGAGTTATTTTAAGGGTGGAAGAGAAATCCCAGAACTTGAGGAGTTTGAGCTGACTCCATCTAGGTATATTTCAACTTGTAGGACCAATATCATATCGAGGCCAGACACAGTCCAAGGAGTGTTTACAGCATAATCATAGGACCCGGGGAGAAAAAAAAAACCCGGGTTCTATCTCCACTCGGACAACACATCCCAAAATGCCAGGTTGCGTTTGCTACATGATCTATTGAGGTCTGCTTTGGATGTTTCATATAGAGAAGTGAGCCATCCAGAGTGGGAAGGGCCTATTTTCTCTATCCAATGCAAGCAGATTTGCCTTCTTGCCAGCAAAATGGCGTAGAAGAGGAATGACCTTGCATTACCAGTAATGTTGTCTTCCAACCCAAAGATAATAAGTGGTAGTGTTATTAAGAGTGATGTATTCAGGATGGAGTTTAAAGTGGCCTTTACTTCTTCCCAAAACCGAGTTATTTCAGGACAGTCCATAAACATGTGGACGTCGGATGCTCCCATAAGATTACATTTGTTACATTTTTTGTCAGGGAGGAATTTGGAAAGTTTTAGTTGCGTGATGTATGCATGGTGTACTGAAAAGAGATGATTTCTTCTTAGCCATGATGGTTTTACAATCTTATGTAGAAGGGCAAAAGAATTTAACCACTTCTCCTCGCAGTGAAGGCCAGTTGCTCTCCCCCATAATTGATCTGGGAGGGTAAAATCTCCATTATTTCTTCAAGGTTCTGCCAGTACCATAAAGCTGCCTCCTTTCTTCCCGCTGGTTTTTCCACTAGATGTTGTTCCAAAGAGCTTACTTTCCCAAGATATTTGTCTTTGCTGCCCTGGGCTCTCGTCCAACTATCCAGTTGAATGTACTTAAATCTGGACAGTCCGGGACCGGTGTGGTCGTATAACTCGTCCCATGTAATTAATGATCCCTCCTTCAGAAGTTGACCCCATCTTGAAATCCCTGCATGTTCTAGTGTGAATGACAAGCTATCTCTCATACATAGTGGAAGCCCAGGGGATTCCCAAATTGGGGTAAAGTTTGAGTAGTAAGACAGCCCCAGTCTTTTTCTGATGATAAGCCAAGTCTTAGACCATGATTGTAGTATTTTAAGTTTCATTTTTTTGAAAAATTTCTGACTAGCAAATTTAAACATAAACCTGTCCACTGATAAGTTTGCCCCAATTAACATGGCTCTATACATTGACCCATTAGAAAGGTTGGTTGGTGTTTTTAGAAGCATCCTAGAGTGTGTCATCTGGAAGGCCCAAGCATAGTATGATAGGTCAGGCAAAGCGAGACCTCCCTTCTCTCTTCTCCTCCTCAGTTTTTTCCAGGCGAGTCTGGTGGATTTATAGTTCCAAATAAAGGAGTTGATTTCTTGTTGGCTTTTTTCAATTGTTTTGAGATCAAATGCCAAGGGAATAGCACTGAAGGCAAAGATACATTTTGGGAGGATACATATTTTACCTAGGTTTACTCGACCTGTTATGGAGAGTGGCAAGTGTTACCAAGATCTCAACAACTTTTTACTCTCGCCGTGGATTCTGTCCAGATTGGTTTGACCAATGCTGCCCACTTCTTGAGTGACTCTTATTCCAAGGTACCGCATGGAGGTTGAGACGTTTATCCCCAAGTGTTGATCTGGAATATTCCATGTCATAAGTTTTACTCGAGTTAATATCGTAACCCGAGATATGCCCAAATTCCTTTGCTCGCTGTATGACTACCGGAAATGTTGTTGTTGGATCAGATGTGAAAATCAAAATGTCATCAGCGTATAGTGCTACCCGCCTCTCCCACTCCCCGAAACTAAATGACGGAATATTGACCTCTGCCCGCAGAACCTGGGCGAATGGCTCGATATATAGGTTGAAGAGGAGTGGGGAGAGCGGGCAGCCCTGCCTTGTACCTCTGGTGATATGAAAGGCTTCCGTCAAGACACCATTAACCAGTAGCCTAGCAGAGGGGGCACTGTAAAGTTGGAATATCGCTCTACAGAATCTACTTCCAAAATTAAATTTTTTAAGGACATCCTTGAGGTAGGGCCAATTGACCCTATCAAATGCCTTAGTTGCGTCTAAAGTGAGTGTGGCCAAGGGTAGGGAAAAGGCTGATGCAATGTCTATGGCTCCTATCAGATCGTGTGTTAGTTCTGATAGTTGTCGACCTTTGATGAAGCCTTTCTGATCTTGATGTACTATATTGCCTATTACACCACTCAGTCTTGTTGATATTATCGTTTTAAAGATTTTATAATCGTTGTTGAGCAACGATATGGGTCGATATGACCCACATTGCCGGGGAGATTTGCCTGGTTTCGGAATAAGCACAATTGTAGCTTCCCCCCATGTTTTTGGCGGTGGATTTCCTTCTATTAAAATGTCATTAAATAGGGCCATCAACACGGGGGCGATAACATCTTCCAGTGCTCTGTATATCTCCCCTGGGGGACCATCTGGGCCAGCCGCTTTCCCTTTTTTAGATTGATGTATTGCTTTCCTCACCTCTTCCTCTGTTATCTCGCTCTCCAGAGATTTACTCTGTACCGTTGAAAGGGCAGGGAGCAAGATTTCTTTGAGCCATCTGTTCCTTGCATGTTGGTCGTTGGGAAGGTCTCTTTATAAATTGCCTCAAAGAAATCATAGAAGGCTTTACCTATATCTAAATTAGAAGATCTTATTGTAGCCTCCCCCTCTACCTGAATTTCTCTGATATATTTGAGAGCTTGATCAGATTTTATTTTCCAGGCCAAAACTTTCCCGGCGGCTTCTCCAAATTCAAATTGGGAGATCTTACTTACTTCCCACCTTTTGTTTATCCTTTCTTGTAGAATATTTTCCAGTTGTACCTTCTTTTCAGCTAGTGTTATCTGCTCCTGTGGGGTTGCCGGGAGTGTATCAATTTTTTGTTCTAATAGTCTCATTTCCTGCTCCAGGTTGGCTACTTTATCTCTGTATATTTTACGCCTATAGAAGGCTCTCTCAGAAAGGCTTTAAAAGTCTCCCAAACTACAGCCAAGACTGAAGAGCCTACATTTAGATAAAAAAATATTGAGGGCTCTGCTGCCAGGAACTTGATCTCTTCATCCTCAAGCAAGAGTGTCCGGTCAAACGACCAAGATGTTGATTTAGTCTTGCTGTCTGGTCTCATTGTGAATGTTAACCCCTTCGCTGCTAGGCCTTTTCCCCTCCTGTGCTGAGGCTTTTTTTGGCGTTTTGGAGTAGTGCGCGCTTAGGCCCTTGTAACTTTTTGACCACATAAGGTATCCACGCCAAATTTGCGTCCTTTTCTTCCAACATCATGTGGATTCTAAAGCGCCCCGGGTTTGTGGATTCCCTTGGAGGGGGCCCAGAAATTAACCAAAATATAGTGATTTTTTTGTTTTTTTCAGAAAAATGGGAAAAACGGGCTGCAAATGAAAGCCTCTGGGTGTTTCCCTGAAAATGGTATCACAAAAGGGTTTGTGGGGCTGAAATCTCCATTTTCTCAGCTTTCAGGGAATGACAGACTTTTGTCAGGGAACCGAAGTTTTTCACTCAGTTTTGGCATTTTTCTGGGACATAGCCTATTTTTGCTATTTTTAGAGCTTTCCACCTCCTTCCAGTTAATGGTAGAAATGAGTTTGAAAGCAATAATGGATCCTGGAAAGTTTTACATTTTCGAAAAGTAGACAAAATTCTGAATTTAGAAAGGGGTCATTTGTCTACATCCATGAAGGTTTCGTTATAGAAACTAACAGTTAGATATTGGAATATTTGAAATTTTGTTGAAAAAAACAGCCTTTTGTCTCAACGTTTTCACCTATAACTTTTTCTACTTTTGACATCTCTTGGAAAGCAATATACCGTTACATCCGTTAGACCTTCCTGGTTGTGGGGATATATAGGACTTGTAGTTTCACCAAGAACCCGACGAACCCAGATCCAAAAACTGAGCAGCAACTTGCAATGGTATTTTTTCATTTACTGGGTATAGTGCACTTTGTCTAGGAAAATGTATACATGGAATAATCTGTATGAAATACACCTATGTATTTCTGAATTGGGTACAAATTATAGAGTTCAGAAACAGTATATAATTGCACATTTTCAAAGTTGGGAATACTCATACTAGCATGAGAATTATTGGTCATTTTTCATAAAGATTTTTTTTTTACACAATGTCTTTCATTCAAAGGGAGAAATCCATGAAAGCTCAATTGGTAATAACAGTTGATTTACAAATCTGAATTACCCCAAGTGTCCCGATAAAAACGGTACCTCACTTGTGTGGGTCGGCCTTGTGCCTGCGACAGGAAACGGCGCAAAATGCAACGTGGTCACACCTAAATTTAGCAGTTACAAATTGACCCTTTTTTGGCAAAGTGCCTACCTGTAGTTTTTGCACCCTAGCTCTGCCGGCACCTAGGGAAACCTAGCAAACCTATACATTTTTGAAAAGTAGACACCCAGGGGAATTCAGGATGGGGTGACTCGACTGCCTACCACCAGGTTTTGTTACCCAGAATCCCTTGCAAAGCTAAGATTTTCACAAAATAAACACATTTTCCTCACATTTCTGTGGTGGAAAGTTCTGGAATCTGCGTGGATCAACAAATTTCCACCCACCCAGCATGCCCCCAGGTCTCCCGAAAAAAATGGTACCTCACTTGCGTGGGTAGGCATAGTGGCTGCGACATGAAACAGCGCAAAACGCAGCATGGTCGCACCTCAATTTCCCAGTGAAATTTAGCACGATTCGGACAAAAAGACTACCTTTTGTTTTTGCGCCGTAGCTCTGCCAGCACCTAGGGAAACCTAGCAAACCTATACATTTTTGAAAACTAGACACCCAGGGCAATTCAGGATGGGGTAACTCGCCTGCCTACCCCCAGGTTTTGTTACCCAGAATCCCTTGAAAACATAAACATTTGACCAAAAAAACACATTTTCCTCACATTTCTGTGGTGGAAAGTTCTGGAATCTGCGTGGATCAACAAATTTCCACCCACCCAGCGTGCCCCCAGGTCTCCCGAAAAAAATGGTACCTCACTTGCGTGGGTAGGCATAGTGGCTGCGACATGAAACAGCGCAAAACGCAGCATGGTCGCACCTCAATTTCCCAGTGAAATTTAGCATGATTCGGACAACAAGACTACCTTTTCTTTTTGCGCCGTAGCTCTGCCAGCACCTAGGGAAACCTAGCAAACCTATACATTTTTGAAAACTAGACACCCAGGGCAATTCAGGATGGGGTGACTCGTCTGCCCACCCCCAGGTTTTGTTACCCAGAATCCCTTGCAAACATACAAATTTGACCAAAAAAACAACTTTTCCTCACATTTCTGTGGTGGAAAGTTCTGGAATCTGCGTGGATCAACAAATTTCCACCCACCCAGCGTGCCCCCAGGTCTCCCGAAAAAAATGGTACCTCACTTGCGTGGGTAGGCATAGTGGCTGCGACATGAAACAGCGCAAAACGCAGCATGGTCGCACCTCAATTTCCCAGTGAAATTTAGCACGATTCGGACAAAAAGACTACCTTTTGTTTTTGCGCCGTAGCTCTGCCAGCACCTAGGGAAACCTAGCAAACCTATACATTTTTGAAAACTAGACACCCAGGGCAATTCAGGATGGGGTGACTCGTCTGCCCACCCCCAGGTTTTGTTACCCAGAATCCCTTGCAAACATAAAAATTTGACCAAAAAAACACATTTTCCTCACATTTCTTTGGTGGAAAGTTCTGGAATCTGCGTGGATCAACAAATTTCCACCCACCCAGCGTGCCCCCAGGTCTCCCGAAAAAAATGGTACCTCACTTGCGTGGGTAGGCATAGTGGCTGCGACATGAAACAGCGCAAAACGCAGCATGGTCGCACCTCAATTTCCCAGTGAAATTTAGCACGATTCGGACAAAAAGACTACCTTTTGTTTTTGTGCCGTAGCTCTGCCAGCACCTAGGGAAACCTAGCAAACCTATACATTTTTGAAAACTAGACACCCAGGGCAATTCAGGATGGGGTGACTCGTCTGCCCACCCCCAGGTTTTGTTACCCAGAATCCCTTGCAAACATAAAAATTTGACCAAAAAAACACATTTTCTTCACATTTCTGTGGTGGAAAGTTCTGGAATCTGCGTGGATTAACAAATTTCCACCCACCCAGCGTTCACCCAGGTCTCCCGAAAAAAATGGTACCTCACTTGCGTGGGTAGGCATAGTGGCTGCGACATGAAACAGCGCAAAACGCAGCATGGTCGCACCTCAATTTCCCAGTGAAATTTAGCACGATTCGGACAAAAAGACTACCTTTTGTTTTTGCGCCGTAGCTCTGCCAGCACCTAGGGAAACCTAGCAAACCTATACATTTTTAAAAACTAGACACCCAGGGCAATTCAGGATGGGGTGACTCGTCTGCCCACCCCCAGGTTTTGTTACCCAGAATCCCTTGCAAACATAAAAATTTGACCAAAAAAACACATTTTCCTCACATTTCTGTGGTGGAAAGTTCTGGAATCTGCGTGGATCAACAAATTTCCACCGACCCAGTGTGCCCCCAGGTCTCCCGAAAAAAATGGTACCTCACTTGCGTGGGTAGGCATAGTGGCTGCGACATGAAACAGCGCAAAACGCAGCATGGTCGCACCTCAATTTCCCAGTGAAATTTAGCACGATTCGGACAAAAAGACTACCTTTTGTTTTTGCGCCGTAGCTCTGCCAGCACCTAGGGAAACCTAGCAAACCTATACATTTTTGAAAACTAGACACCCAGGGCAATTCAAGATGGGGTGACTCGTCTGCCCACCCCCAGGTTTTGTTACCCAGAATCCCTTGCAAACATAAAAATTTGACCAAAAAAACACATTTTCCTCACATTTCTGTGGTGGAAAGTTCTGGAATCTGCGTGGATCAACAAATTTCCACCCACCCAGCGTTCCCCCAGGTCTCCCGAAAGAAAAAAATGGTACCTCACTTGCGTGGGTAGGCATAGTGGCTGCGACATGAAACAGCGCAAAACGCAGCATGGTCGCACCTCAATTTCCCAGTGAAATTTAGCACGATTCGGACAAAAAGACTACCTTTTGTTTTTGCGCCGTAGCTCTGCAGCACCTAGGGAAACCTAGCAAACCTATACATTTTTGAAAACTAGACACCCAGGGCAATTCAGGATGGGGTGACTCGTCTGCCCACCCCCAGGTTTTGTTACCCAGAATCCCTTGCAAACATAAAAATGTGACCAAAAAAACACATTTTCCTCACATTTCTGTGGTGGAAAGTTCTGGAATCTGCGTGGATCAACAAATTTCCACCCACCCAGTGTGCCCCCAGGTCTCCCGAAAAAAATGGTACCTCACTTGCGTGGGTAGGCATAGTGGCTGCGACATGAAACAGCGCAGAACGCAGCATGGTCGCACCTCAATTTCCCAGTGAAATTTAGCACGATTCGGACAAAAAGACTACCTTTTGTTTTTGCGCCGTAGCTCTGCCAGCACCTAGGGAAACCTAGCAAACCTATACATTTTTGAAAACTAGACACCCAGGGCAATTCAGGATGGGGTGACTCGTCTGCCCACCCCCAGGTTTTGTTACCCAGAATCCCTTGCAAACATAGAAAAGTTGACCAAAAAAACACATTTTCCTCACATTTCTGTGGTGGAAAGTTCTGGAATCTGCGTGGATCAAATAATTTCCACCCACCCAGCGTTCCCCCAGGTCTCCCAAAAAAAATGGTACCTCACTTGCGTGGGTAGGCATAGTGGCTGCGACATGAAACAGCGCAAAACGCAGCATGGTCGCACCTCAATTTCCCAGTGAAATTTAGCACGATTCGGACAAAAAGACTACCTTTTGTTTTTGCGCCGTAGCTCTGCAGCACCTAGGGAAACCTAGCAAACCTATACATTTTTGAAAACTAGACACCCAGGGCAATTCAGGATGGGGTGACTCGTCTGCCCACCCCCAGGTTTTGTTACCCAGAATCCCTTGCAAACATAAAAATTTGACCAAAAAAACACATTTTCCTCACATTTCTGTGGTGGAAAGTTCTGGAATCTGCGTGGATCAACAAATTTCCACCCACCCAGCGTGCCCCCAGGTCTCCCAAAAAAAATGGTACCTCACTTGCGTGGGTAGGCATAGTGGCTGCGACATGAAACAGCGCAAAACGCAGCATGGTCGCACCTCAATTTCCCAGTGAAATTTAGCACGATTCGGACAAAAAGACTACCTTTTGTTTTTGCGCCGTAGCTCTGCCAGCACCTAGGGAAACCTAGCAAACCTATACATTTTTGAAAACTAGACACCCAGGGCAATTCAGGATGGGGTGACTCGTCTGCCCACCCCCAGGTTTTGTTACCCAGAATCCCTTGCAAACATAAACATTTGACCAAAAAAACACATTTTCCTCACATTTCTGTGGTGGAAAGTTCTGGAATCTGCGTGGATCAACAAATTTCCACCCACCCAGCGTGCCCCCAGGTCTCCCGAAAAAAATGGTACCTCACTTGCGTGGGTAGGCATAGTGGCTGCGACATGAAACAGCGCAAAACGCAGCATGGTCGCACCTCAATTTCCCAGTGAAATTTAGCACGATTCGGACAAAAAGACTACCTTTAGTTTTTGCGCCGTAGCTCTGCCAGCACCTAGGGAAACCTAGCAAACCTATACATTTTTGAAAACTAGACACCCAGGGCAATTCAGGATGGGGTGACTCGTCTGCCCACCCCCAGGTTTTGTTACACAGAATCCCTTGCAAACATAAATATTTGACCAAAAAAACACATTTTCCTCACATTTCTGTGGTGGAAAGTTCTGGAATCTGCGTGGATCAACAAATTTCCACCCACCCAGTGTGTCCCCAGGTCTCCCGAAAAAAATGGTACCTCACTTGCGTGGGTAGGCATAGTGGCTGCGACATGAAACAGCGCAAAACGCAGCATGGTCGCACCTCAATTTCCCAGTGAAATTTAGCACGATTCGGACAAAAAGACTACCTTTTGTTTTTGCGCCGTAGCTCTGCCAGCACCTAGGGAAACCTAGCAAACCTATACATTTTTGAAAACTAGACACCCGGGGCAATTCAGGATGGGGTGACTCGTCTGCCCACCCCCAGGTTTTGTTACCCAGAATCCCTTGCAAACATAAAAATTTGACCAAAAAAACACATTTTCCTCACATTTCTGTGGTGGAAAGTTCTGGAATCTGCGTGGATCAACAAATTTCCACCCACCCAGCGTGCCCCCAGGTCTCCCAAAAAAAATGGTACCTCACTTGCGTGGGTAGGCATAGTGGCTGCGACATGAAACAGCGCAAAACGCAGCATGGTCGCACCTCAATTTCCCAGTGAAATTTAGCACGATTCGGACAAAAAGACTACCGTTTGTTTTTGCGCCGTAGCTCTGCCAGCACCTAGGGAAACCTAGCAAACCTATACATTTTTGAAAACTAGACACCCAGGGCAATTCAGGATGGGGTGACTCGTCTGCCCACCCCCAGGTTTTGTTACCCAGAATCCCTTGCAAACATAAATATTTGACCAAAAAAACACATTTTCCTCACATTTCTGTGGTGGAAAGTTCTGGAATCTGCGTGGATCAACAAATTTCCACCCACCCAGCGTGCCCCCAGGTCTCCCGAAAAAAATGGTACCTCACTTGCGTGGGTAGGCATAGTGGCTGCGACATGAAACAGCGCAAAACGCAGCATGGTCGCACCTCAATATCCCAGTGAAATTTAGCACGATTCGGACAAAAAGACTACCTTTTGTTTTTGCGCCGTAGCTCTGCCAGCACCTAGTGAAACCTAGCAAACCTATACATTTTTGAAAACTAGACACCCTGGGGAATTCAGGATGGGGTGACTCGCCTGCCTACCCCCAGGTTTTGTTACCCAGAATCCCTTGCAAACATAAACATTTGACCAAAAAAACACATTTTCCTCACATTTCTGTGGTGGAAAGTTCTGGAATCTGGGTGGATCAACAAATTTCCACCCACCCAGCGTGCCCCCAGGTCTCCCAAAAAAAATGGTACCTCACTTGCGTGGGTAGACATAGTGGCTGCAATAGGAAACGGTTCAAATCGTACGGTGGTGAATTTACATTACCTTATTGCAAAACTACCTTGATTTTGGGGGGGGGGGCATCTGAGTTTGTGGCCCGGGGCTCGGTGGCATTCTTTGCAAAGTAGCAAACCCAAACAGTTCTGAAAACTAGACACCCGGGGGAGTCCAGGGAGGTATGGCATGCATGGGTCCCCCAATGTTTTCCTACCCAGAACTCTCTGCAAACCTTAAAATTAGGTAAAAATTGCACTTTTCCAAACTTTTTGGCGTGGGATCGCCGGGTCGGCAAAAAAGTCATACCACCCTGCGTTCCCCTTGTTCTCCCGAGTAAAAGGATACCTCACTTGTGTGGGTGCCCCAAAGCAGAACACGCCAAAAATGAATTTTAAAAGTCGTTTTTACTCATATTTACGTTTTACAAATTAAGCACCCCAGCCTAAGTCACATGCCTTTGGCCCACCCACACAAGTGAGGTATCATTTTACTCGGGAGAACAAGGGAAACACTGGGTGGTAGGACATTTGTTCCGGCAGCGAGATCCCACCCAAAAAAGTATGGAAAAGTGGGTTTTTGGACCAAAATTTCAGGTTTGCAGGGGTTTCTGGGTAGGAAAACATTGGGGGACCCACGCATGCCATACCACCATGGACTCCCCCGGGTGTCTAGTTCTCAGAACTGTTTGGGTTTGGTAATTTCCAAAGATGCCTGCCAAGCCCCGGGCCAAAAGCTCAGGTGACCCCCTCAAAAAATAAGATTATTTGGCTAAAGGTAATGTTTTCCTCTCCACAGTATGAATTGGGCCTTTTCCTAAAGCAGCCGCTATGCCTACCCACGCAAGTGAGGTACCATTTTTATCGGGAGACCTTGGGGAACGCTGGGTGGGAGGTAATTTGTGTGTGCCCAGTGATGCCACGCTTACCCACACTAAAACGTGTGAAAAAACTGTTTTTTTCCATGCAAAAAATGAGGTTTGCAAGGGATTCTGGGTAAAGGAACGTTGGAGGATCCACGCAAGCCATACCTCCTTGGAAGCCCCCGGGTGTCTACTTTTCAGAAATGTGTGGGATTGGTAGGTTTCCCTAGATGGCTGTCTCGCACGGGGCCAAAACCCCAGGTAACCCCTCTTGCAAAAGCTGGTGGACTTAAGATTTTCACCATTGTTACATTCACCAGCTTTTGCAAGAGGGGTTACCTGGGTTTCTGGCCCCGTGCGAGACAGCCATCTATGGAAACCTACCAAACCCACACATTTCTGAAAAGTAGACACCCGGGCGCTTCCAAGGAGGTATGGCTTGCGTGGATCCGCCAACGTTCCTTTACCCAGAATCCCTTGCAAACCTCAATTTTAGCAGAAAAAAATCTATTTTTTCACACATTGTAGACTGGGAAAGCGTGGCATCACTGGGCTCACACAAATTACCTCCCACCCAGCATTCCCCCAGATCTCCCGATAAAAACGGTACCTCACTTGCGTGGGTAGCCATAGTGGCTGCAACAGGAAAAGGTCCAAATCTAACAGTGGTGAATATAAAATACCCTGAAGCAATATAACTTTGATTTTTTGGGGGGAGGCACCTGAGTTTTTGGCCTGGGGTGGGTGGTATTCTTTGGAAAGTAGCAAACCCAAACAGTTCTGAAAACTAGACACCCGGGAGAGTCCAGGGAGGTATGGCATGTGTGGGTCCACCAATGTTTTCCTACCCAGAACTCCTTGCAAACCTTAAAAATAGGTAAAAATAGCACTTTTCCAAACATTTTGGCGTGGGATCGCCGTGCCGGCAAAAAAGTCCTACCACCCTGCGCTCCCCTTGTTCTCCCGAGTAAAAGGATACCACACCTTAACAGAGTTACTCAAAAGTCAAACATTCAAGCACGGCTATCTATTCCTCAAAGACACACACATACAGGTTGGATTTGGCACGAGGGCGAGTGATGGTTCAGTACATAAAATTTTATTAACAAGATATTTCAAAAAAATGAAATGCTCTGTCAATAAATAAATGCATAAAAACTGAACCAGTGACTCGCAACTCGTGAGCTGTAAAGCCACGACAAGGCACCAACTGTTTTACAGGCCATTCACGCACCTTTCATACCTGATACAAACCAGACCATTGACACCATCCGAATGGAAAAGCAACACATAACAACAATCACAATAAGGGGCAAGGTACACCCTACTGCAGAAAGAGAAAAAAAACAATTATTACTGCACACCCATCTAATCCGCAAGCACACACACATACTGGTTGGATTTGGCACGAGGGTGAGTGATGATTCAGTACATACAATTGGATACGCAAGTAATTTCATCAAAAATGAAATACACTGCGTATAATTGAAAGTATGATAAACTGAACCACTGACTCGCAGCTCGTGAGCTGTAAAGCCACGTCAAGGCACCAACCTCTTTACAGGCCATTCATACACCTTTCGTACGCGTGACACATACAAAACATTCACACCGCCAGCCGCGGACCCATCACATTTCAACACTCACACCAGCAAACAGCGCCATTCAAGGGCCCATCACTTTCACACGCCCACATTTCTGACACTGCAACTACACAAAATGATGGACTGTGTGGAGTTTCACTCAACTAGCAGTGTGTGTATTGACCAACAGAAAGTAACTACTCACACACCGCCTGCCGAGCGCCAGTCCACCCACACCACCATCCAAGCACCAGACCATGCACACTGCCAGCCAAACACCACTCAGCGCACACCGACAGCCAACTACCACTCCACACACACCACCAGCCAAGCATCACTCCACGCACACCACCAGCCAAGCGCCACTCCACAAACACAACACCATCCAAGCACCACTCCACACACGCCGCCAGCCAAGCACCACTCCACACACACCGCCAGCCAAGCACCACTCCACTCACACCGCCAGCCAAGCACCTAACCATACACTCCGCCAGCCAAGCAAAAATCCACGCACCCCCCCAGCACAACTCCAATCCATGCACTATGCCAGCCAAGCACCAGACCACGCACACCACCAGCCAAGCGCCATCCACTCACCGCCACCAGCCAAGCACCTAACCATGCACTCCGCCAGCCAAGCAAAAATCCACTCACCCCCCCAGCACAACTCCAATCCATGCACTATGCCAGCCAAGCACCAGACCACGCACACCACCAGCCAAGCGCCATCCACTCACACCACCAGCCAAGCACCTAACCATGCACTCCGCCAGCCAAGCAAAAATCCACTCACCCCCCCAGCACAACTCCAATCCATGCACTATGCCAGCCAAGCACCAGACCACGCACACCACCAGCCAAGCGCCATCCACTCACACCACCAGCCAAGCACCTAACCATGCACTCCGCCAGCCAAGCAAAAATCCACTCACCCCCCCAGCACAACTCCAATCCATGCACTATGCCAGCCAAGCACCAGACCACGCACACCACCAGCCAAGCGCCATCCACTCACACCACCAGCCAAGCACCTAACCATGCACTCCGCCAGCCAAGCAAAAATCCACTCACCCCCCCAGCACAACTCCAATCCATGCACTATGCCAGCCAAGCACCAGACCACGCACACCACCAGCCAAGCGCCAGTCCACGCACACCAACAATCCAAGCACAATCCTGCACACACCACCATCGAAATTAGAATTTTTTAAAGAAATACCACAAATCAAATGTAGAAACCTACAAATCTGCTAACACAAATTCAAAACCTAAATGCTTTGCACTAATGCAAACCTAAAAGCAAACAAAAAAATATTACAGAAAACAGACCAGACAGTACACTTACAAGCTCAATGAAACTCCCAAAACTTCTTTTGTGTGTGGTACGATTTAAAACAAGCTGGCACACACAATCCAGGATTTGAAGGACAGTCAGGACAGTGCATACGAGACTCCCTCCGCACTTCTCTTCGCCAACAGACTCTACATCTTTTAGTGGGATTGTCTTTTGCAGTTGTGGGAGGAATGTATTCTGGAAAGTGGCGATCTTTCAGTCTAGCCACTTCCTCCACCACTCCAAATCTTGGCACACTTGCCTGTTCCACTAGTACAAGGCTGCCTATTATAGTCTCCTGAAACTTAACAAAAGGCATCTTTGACTCAGGACAAGATTTCTGGAAAACAACAAAAGCATTAAAGGATGCCAAGTGGAAAAGATGGATAGCCAACTTCTTGTACCAAACGTAAGCCTTTCGAAGAGCAGCATAAGGTTCCAACCTCTGATCTACTCTGTCAACACCACCCATGTGCCTATTATAGTCTAAAATGCACACATGTTTACGCACTTCAGCAGTCTCACCCCGAACTGGCAGAGCTTCAGTGCTTTCGTCATGGATAGTAGTCAGCATGTAAACATCTCTCCTGTCTGAAAACTTCACAGCTAGAAGCTTCCCACATCGCAATGCAGTAGACTGTCCCCGCACAAGCCTTTTGCAAACAAGTTCTATTGGGAAACCTTTCCGGTTACTGCGCATCGTGCCACATGCAACAGTGCCCACTTTGGCCAACTCCTTGAACAAACGCACACTAGTGTAGAAGTTATCTACATATAAATGGTGGCCTTTGTTAAATAATCGTCTACCTAGTTCCCACACAATTTTCTCAGTCACTCCAAAAGTGGACGGACAAGCAGAAGTGTTAATGCTGGAATCCTTACCGGTGTACACCCTGAAATTATAAACATATCCAGTCTCACTGTCACACAGCATATACAGTTTGATGCCATAGCGTGCCCTCTTACTAGGAATGTATTGCCTAAAAACCAAGCGGCCCTTGAACAATACCAAAGACTCGTCCACAGCTATTTCTCTTCCAGGTGCAAACATCTCAGGAAAACGATCAACAAAGTGATCAAGGACAGGCCGAATCTTAAAAAGACGGTCACAATCAGGGTGATCGCGTGGCAACGCTAAATCATTATCAACAAAATGCATCATGCGAAGAAGAAGCATATATCGATCACGAGTCATTATTGCTGGAAATATAGATGTTGCCATCAAGGGACTAGTGGACCAATAAGAAGACATTGATGGCTTCCTTAGCAAGCCCATCAAAAAAGTTAATCCCAAAAACTTCTTCATCTCTTCAACATATGTGGGAGACCAATGGGTAGCTCTGGAATGGGGCTTAAGGCTGGCACTGTGGTCCCTCAAATACTGCTCTGCATACAAATTAGTTTGCTCCACAATCTCATGCAAAAACTCATCGTCAAAAAACAACTGAAAAAATTGAATTGGCAAAAAATTGTCAGTATTCACTCTACACCCTGGAACACCAGTGAAGTCTGGCAATTCCGGCTGCACCATGCCAGGGGCAACCCAGACGTCATCACTAACATGAGGAGAAGAAGCCACCCTAGCCTGCAGGCCAGATGCCTCTTGCTGCACTACATCAACGGGAACACTAGCATCCCCAGATGCCTCTTGCCTCACTACACCAGCAGGAATACTAGCATCCCCAGATACATTTTGCATCTCTTCACCAACAGGAGAACTCACATCCCCAGCTGCCTCTTGCATCTCAACATCAACAGAAGAACTCGCATCCCCAGATGCCACTTGCTGCTCAACAACAACAGAAAGACTAGCAGCACCAGATGCCTCATGCTGCTCTACAACAGGAAGACTAGCAGCACCAGATAACCTTTGGCGCACCACAGCAATGTGAAACCTTTTGGGCGCAGCCTTTACCACACTTGCCTGTTCCTGACGAGAAAAAAAGGGAAACCTTGAGGACCTAGGCTGCCGCTCACATGGCTCTTGCCTCTCTACCGGCACATCAATGTCCCTCTCTACCACAGGCACTTCATCAGCACTAGAAGAAGAATCATCATCCGATGATACCATGCGAAGAGAAAACTCACTGCCTGAATCTTCTGCACCTACCTCATGCTCCGAATCGGAGTCAGTGTCTGGACCATGGTCAGAGGAAGACTCAAAAAGCAAACTAACAACCTGCTTAGCAGTAATCCTGCGAGCAGCCATTATCCTTACAAATCAAGAAGACTACACACACAAGTGAACAACAACCTACACTGTGCAAAGGAAGAAGTAAATAAGGTAGAGTCTTCACACAAAAATCAATACACTCAAAAACAATTCAAATCTAACCAAATATAAGAAGACTCACCAGCACCTACTCTGCTGAAACACAGCAAAAAGAAAGGAAATCCCACTGGAAAGAAAAAAAAAAGTATAGATTAGACAAAGTACACATCAAGCAGCAATACAAAAAAAAAGTTAACAATCAAGAAACACAAAGCCACACAAACAGCAATAACTTCACTTTTCATAACAACACATTTATCTAGGAAACATAGTACAAAAAACATTTACTTACCAAGCACATGCAACTACACAAGCTGCAAAACCAGCATTAACCGAACCACAACCTACACCAATACAAACAGCAAAAGCCTGGATCAAAAAC